>NC_138346.1:51875390-54716640 GCF_046562875.1 Panthera onca
ATTGTAGATGCTCAATAAATGGTGACCATAGTTGTCATCGTTACCACAAAGGGAGCTTGTCCCTAAAAATGAAAGTTGAAAAAGTCAAAAGTAATCTTTTCCCTCATCTCTTAAAAAATAGCTGAAAACTTTGAGTAAATGAGTTTTATATATACACTTATTTTTCTCTTTCAGGATGTACAGAAAGTCCTATCACATGGTTGGTTTGGCATATCCAGAAGCTGTCATAATAACATTAAAGGTGAAATGATTTTAATTATTTTAACTTTTTCAAACAGTCATTTTTCAAATCTTAAAATGGTTGGGAGAACATGAAAATAGGTCTTTGCTGCAGCTTATATGTTTGTATATAAGTAGTATTTTAACCATTTTCAACATGTCGTGTGTTCTGAATCACGACTCATTGTAGACTTAAATGAGGATTGATTGACACCAACAAGCTATCAATGCATATGCACGTGTGTGCACACACATATGTGCTTTCTTTTCTTCTTTGTGCTTTATTTAGGTGGATCTTGAATTCAGTTTTGAGATGGCACCAGGACTTGTCAGAATATACATATCTTGTTATGTATATACTATGGAAAAGTTGCATGCATTAAAAAAAATGTTTCAGGACAAAACTTACATGAAAGAAATTTGTTTGGAATTTTAGTTCTGAGAAAATATAAAAAGATAAAATTAAGAAAGAAAACAAAAGAAATTTGTCTCTCTCATCTCTGCTTTTCCTGTGGTGGAGGCCCCATTGCAGTATTAAATATGTTAGAAATAACTAGAGTCAAAACTCTGAAGTGGTAAAAGCTTTGGATTCACTTGTCTCCACTGTGTGTGCCCATGTGAGCACTGTTCCTATTTCTAGAGGCAGTTTGTAGGCTTATTGTTCAATATCTCTTATTTCTTTCTATTGTTGAATTTGGGTAGAGACATTCAACTTTGTCTCCTCTAATAGTTTCATGGTTGTTTTCCTGTATCAACCAAGAATTTAAAGGACACTGGCAACAGAATATCCTGAGTTGTTTTATTTGTGATTTATTAAACTCTTTTTCTAGTTTCAATTTATATTGTTTTCTTTTGTTAATTTATTTTTAAGGGTACCCTTTGCATTTGTTTTTTTTTTTTTTTCTCTGTTCCATATTAGACTTTCATCTTATTAACTTAAAAGGATAGTTTTTCTTGGGCACTTTTTTATGTTTGTGTTTCTTTTTTTTAATGTTTATTAATTTTTGAGAGAGAGAGAGGCAGCATGAGTGGGAGAGGGGCAGAGAGAGAGGGAGACACAGAATCTGAAGCAGGCTGCAGGCTCTGAGCTGTCAGCACAGAGCC
This sequence comes from Panthera onca, assembly GCF_046562875.1. Taxonomy (NCBI): domain Eukaryota; kingdom Metazoa; phylum Chordata; class Mammalia; order Carnivora; family Felidae; genus Panthera; species Panthera onca. The sequence goes on from NC_138346.1 coordinate 51,876,714, forward strand.
CAACATGGGGCTTGAACTCACAAACCGTGAGATCACAACCTGAGTTGAACTCGGCTGCTTAACTGACTGAGCCACCCAGGGGTCCCTGTGTTTATGTTTCTAAAGCTATAATAAAGGAGTATATAACTGAAATGTCACATTGTAGGGTATTAATTACTCCTTGGATCTTGTGAGATTTTTATTTACTCAAATGTGGGCAAGAATGTTACTTATTTTTATTTTTCTTATTTTAATAACCTTTACTTAGAAACCAACACAATGTTTTAGTATGAGAGAAAGTAAACATTTTTCTAAAGTTCAGTATAGAAAAAATATATAAACTAACAGGTTGCAGAAGGAAATAGCCACCAGTAAAGAATATTTTTGTTAAATAGTTCTTATTTCCTGAGATACCTTCTTGTCTTGTTTATTCTTAATCAAGCATCTGCAGTAGTTTATAAATGTAAATTATTATTGTTGATAAAAATCCCCCAAAGTAGAGAACTAACCTTTCATTCAGTGGGAAACCCCTTGCAAGAACTATAAATAGCAGTTTCCTAACAATCTGAACTAATTCTTCTGTGTTAGCTTTGGAATTTGATAAAAGATTTGTTGGCCTCATTTGAGCTTTACGATGGCAAAATGCCTTCTAAGACAACTTTTAGCGATTCTAAATTTACAAACAGATAAAGCAAGTGTTTGGGGATCAAATCAGGGCCAAATGTGAGGAATTTAACAAAAGCATGCAAGCAAATAAAACAAAAATATTTCATTGGTGTTTTCAAGTGATTAAAATTACCATTAGAAGCTGTTATTACTATTTTCAAAAGCAGTATTTTTAGGAGACTGAATACTTTTTATCAGATTCTCAGGTTTCATCATGTTATAGTACAGATAATTGGCCTCTGTAAAAATGTGTTAAATGAACCAAGTTCTAAACAATGCCAGCCCAAATTCAAAATTAATACCTAGCTTTAAGGTTTCCCACTTACTATTCAATAGTAAACCTGTTGTGTGTATATAAACCCACACTTTGCTAATAGTTTCTAATAATCAGAGCTGACTGTTGTATTTCTTTAAATTTTTAAAATTTCAGTGATTTGTTTAGTATTGGAGCTTCAAATTTACATTAAAACCTCCTTAGTATATAGGACTTAATATCACTTGTTACAAGTCCATTTTGTGAACACCTCTGCAAGTATTCATCCTGCAATTACCCAAAGCAAACATCAGGAGGTAGCTGTAACAGTTTGGCTTTCTCTCCCACTGGCAGTGGTTTTTTTCCAAGGGTATGTATGTGTTTGCCTATAAGCCTGACCACTTCTCTAAAGAATCTCCTGAAATGCTGCAATTACTCTCCTCTTCCTTCACATCAGTCAAAAGACCCACTTCTTTTTCCTTTTCATCTGTCCTTGGAGGAAAGTGTAAATGAATCGATCAAGGGTACAGTGAGTAACAAGGTTGTATATACTCTACCTTTCTAGGGTGTTTGCATCTTAAAGGAAGACAAAATATCAAAGCTTTAAACCAAAGTACTAACTCTTAGGGTGTAATTCAAGCCGTGTAGAAGGTGGTGGATGGGAAAGAGAAGTTGGGGCTACTTTCCCCCATCTCCCCATTGACATCACCACATAACCCGTAATTCTACCTGAAAATGAAGCCCACTCTGAGAAAGTGACTTATGGTATGAATTTGAAGAGAGATTGAGGATAAGGTTAGTATTATAATGTTAACAGGTTTATTACATCAAGTTTGATAACTTTGGGATTAAAGGATTAAGGAAAATCTTAACACTACATTACACATTATGACCTCACTTTTGTGAACCCATGGATGCTAAGTGGCCCTGTCATATCAAACTCTGCAAAATATAGTCAGATGTTCTAAATCAAAATGTAACCTGCTGAATCTACAATGCTTGATCTTTTCATAGAGAGAAATAGAACTATATAATATTACCATTTAAAGTATTTCCTCTTTTTTTTTTACAGGATGTTGATAAATGGTCTTTTGATGTATTTGCCTTAAATGAAGCAAGTGGAGAGCACAGCCTGAAGTTTATGATTTATGAACTGTTTACCAGATATGATCTTATCAATCGTTTCAAGGTCAGAAACATGGGACAAAAGTGAAATGCTCTTAGAATTGGTTATCTGAATAAGAATGAAAAAGCAGAACATTGAGTCATTAATCAATGCATTTTTAATGTTTCTAATTAGCAGGTCACAGAACTAGGGGATGAGTTTACCACACGATATATCCATTTTCCATGACTCACTGACATGTATCCACATGGATGTCATAAGGCCATTGTAGCATCATTCCAACAAGATACCAACATCCCCCTGAATTACTCCCAGAATAGTCATGTAGAGACTGTGAGCTATGTTTTCTTAAAAAAAAAAGATGCTCTTCTATGTTTCACAAACACAGAATGAATCTTTATTGGCAGGTTTTCTTAAACTGAGATGAAAGGGCTTCTAATTAACTTCATTTAGAGCCATTTAAGCAACAGATTTGATCCAGATTTCTGAGCACTCTGAAACTTGTACCCTTCAGCATTTCCAATGGAATCATGGCATTTTTAGAGCTAGAGGGTACTGGGAGGTCATTTATTTTAATCCTTTGTACTACAGATAGAAAAAACAGACTTCAATTGTAACTGGTAATTTTACCCTTTTAAGAACTAGCCTTCTGTCTTGACTCTGGAAGATATAAACATTTAAAGACCACAATATGGGTGATATTGTTAATTCATCTCTCTTAGTTAAACACATGGGTTTATAATCTTAGGATTGAAAGCTAACAGGTTAATGAAATCATTTTTCGGAACAGCCTACATTTAACTGCAAAAAAACTCCTGCCCACATCTGACTCACAATTGTGTTCCATCCTGAACATTGTTGTGCTTATGTTGACTTAGTGCTACTATTTTATCAAAATATAATCATAATTATTACTTTTCGCAGATTCCTGTTTCTTGCCTAATTTGCTTTGCAGAAGCTTTAGAAGTTGGTTACAGCAAGTACAAAAATCCTTATCACAATTTGATTCATGCAGCTGATGTCACTCAAACTGTGCATTACATAATGCTTCATACAGGTATCATGGTAAGAAAGCTTTCCTAACTGAAGTTTGTTAGTTTGTAACATCAAATTCCTTTTCTCCATATTGCCATTGTCCCTCTAATACCCATAAAAGTATTATAAGAAGTAATCTTTTGTATTTTTTAGGGTTAGTGAGTTATTCATAATATACATTATCCAAAAAAATATTTTAACTCAATGATAAAAAGATACCCAGAGGCAAATGTAAATATACTACAAATTTGCCAAAATTTGGACTCTAGAACATTTTGTTTATAAATTGTTTTCCCATAGGAATCAACCAAGAAAAGTGACCTAGATAAAAAGTCTTTGGGATAAAAGCTAGTTACAGTTCTCTTCCCTCATATTGCCATGTTCTCTCAAGCTGACTTCAGTGGATTTTTCTCTTTTACTTGCATTGCTAATTATAATGAAATCTGAATAGGGATTTTGGAAATTATTTATGTGAATTTTTCCAAATTCTCCTTCCTTTTCTTTACATCTGAATGAATCAATGAATAAGTAAATAAATAATCCAGCAGTGCAATCCTGGGACAACAGTGAGTTCATGTTAGGAACTCTGGCACTGCCTGGAATTTCTGAAATGTATCAGAGTTTAGGGTGACTCCCAGAAATGAAAAGGAAGGAATAAGTCTTCTAAAAATTCCACACTGACATGGGTTCAAAGGGATATAGTCCCTGTGAGTACCTTTTTGATTCCTTATGTGTCAGCCTATGCTGAAGCAGTGCCATAAAGTGCATGTACGTAGAATGTTCCACCAAACCCCATAATATGCATTTCCTACCTATTTTGATTTCAGAAGTCACACCTGTTCTTTTGGGTCATTGGCACTCAGATCTATGTAACTAATGCTCTTTGGGGCCCCAAAGATCCTCAATACCTCATCTTTCCACACCAGAGACTATTCCTAACCTGGTCCCAACCAAAGTCCCTAGGGCCACAGTATGTTGTGCTGAAGATATTGAAAACTTGTAACAGTTACATAATTATTATATTTTATTATATACAGGAAACTTTATTATATACAGGAAATTCTCATAATAATTTTATTTTTTCCTAAGAAACTATAGTATGTTGCTTACTATATATACCATCCACTTGCTGTGATTCATCCAATAGTGTCTCATATGATGACTAAAGAAATTGTCTACTCCACTTTTTCATCTTTCTTTTCCTCCAAAATATCACAGATCTATCAATGCCTTGGGCTCAGATCCTACTCCTAAGCCATGTTTCAATTATCTGTTGCTCTAAAACAAACTACTCTAAAATTTAGTGGCTTCAAACAACAATTTATCAATATCTCTCAAGGGTCTAGTTAGAAGGGTCCCAACTAGCAGGTTGTCACTGTGGTCTCTCATGGGCTTACAATCAGCTAGCAAGTATTGCTGAAGATATCTAAGGACATCACTGGGAAAGACATCCATGGTGGCTCAGTCACTGGCTGGCAGTTGATAATGGCTAATGGTTGGAGCTCAGCTGTCTTTTTTTTTTAATTTTTAGGTATTTATTTATTTAGTTATTTATGTAGCAAGGGGGAGGGAGGAGCAGAGAGAGAGAGAAAGAGACAGAATCCCAAGCAAGCTCCACACTGTCAGTGCAGAGCCTGAGGCAGGGCTCAAACTTACAAACCGTGAGATCATGACCTGAGCTGAGATTAAGAGTTGGATGCTTAATCAACTGAGCCACCCAGGCACCCCTTAGCTGGGCTTTTCATAAAGGATTTTCTTGGAATATTACTACCAATTCAAGAGAAATATGCATTCTACAACAATATTGCAAAGTAATATATGCTGCTTTGGAGTTAAATCCTATTTGGGTGAGGCAGAAATCTCAAAAACCTTCACTGATACAGTAGCATGACCTTCTCATGACCTTACTGAAGGCTGAACTTACATGTATTGTCAACCTCATACCTTGGGTTTTCCTGTTGTAAGGTATAAGTATGGGCATCACAGACTTAAGGTATAAACATGCCCATTGGCTGAGATCAAATGCAGCCATGTCTGGACTTGCTTGGTCCTGGGTTGAAGTTTACTCACTCTTCTTTCTAGGAGTCTGATTTGGCATGGAAAGGGATGGAGTAGAAGTTAACAATAATAAGTAGAAAATAAAGCATTCAAAGATAGAGTTTTAGAATATTATAAGCTTTTAAAAAGTAGCATATGTAACCTTCTTTATAACTGTTTCTAGTATGTGCACTCACACACGCACACACACACACACACACAAATTCTTTTAAAGTTCCTTTGGTTCTAATAAGACTTCATCATCACAGCTGTTTTTTGAACTCTTTGCCTCCTGACAGCTGCAAATGCTGTTCTACTTGAAAAAGTTGCTTCACTACCTTCCTGGTTAGAGCTGTTTACTGTTTCCTTTCTAAGGCCTTGGTCTTGAATCTGATAGCCAGATGGATTTCAAGTGTGGCATTTCCTCTTTCCTGAGTTCTGTGGCTTTGAAAAAGTTAACTCAAAAACATAACATGTAAGTGGTACCCTGAAATGGAAACTGAAGTGATTCAGTTTTTTCAGAACTTAATGGAATGGAAAAGTAAAGCCTTCAGTCTAATAAAATATCTACTTTAATTATGACATGCAGTGAGAAGATATATGCCATTTTATGCTGGGAGGTAACCAAAATTTCATCATTTAAAAATGTTTCTGCTTAAGTATATTTTATTTTCGCTATCAGTGTAAAGGGAGCTAAATAAAAGTCTCCTATTTTAGCCTCAGAATCTCTGTTCTGAAATGAAATCTCTGTTTGAAGAAATGAAGGATGCTGTATTATTGGTAAATAGAGAAATTCAAATCCACAATGGAACTTTTTCCTCGGAATTGTGAGGAGGACTTTTTCCTGGATATACCAAGCCATTCCAACTTCTCCAGAATACTGGACAAAGCTGGTCCAGCCCAGCAGGACTCCTAGAAGTTGACATTAGTGAAGATCACATAGTCACTCTTTGAGAGGACCATAACTTACCAGTCATAAACATAACTTCACTCTACTTTAGCAGGTTTTCTTGGGGGAACTTGTTTCTGATTTATTCATCCTTCAGCAAAAATGTGTTAGTGGGCTCTTTAATCATCCATTAGTTTGGCCATTACAAAAACAGCCTAGTGGAAGATTGTCACTGTTGTCCAAGATCAGGAAGATACATTTAAACTGCAGAGAGTAATGAGAAATTTTATGATAGATGCTAAGAGGAAAGGCAAAATGAATTACGAATTTATTGACAGTGTTGCCAAAACTAGATTTCACTGCCAGCTTTATAGCTTTGGGAAAGTTACTGAAGTCACTGACTTCAGTATTTTAGTTGATGTCCTGCTGTTTCAGGACAGTCTTATCTGTGTGACATTTATGGAGCACTCCAGTGGCAGCCCCAAATTGTCAGGTGACTCACACAGCCTGTCACCTGCAAAGTGTTCTAAGGACCAGTGCCTGAAGGGGATTGTGATGAAGCCAGTGTCCTTCCGTTTGTTAATGTCAGATGGGATACTCTTGGCTTGGGAGTAGACACTGCAGAGAGATTGGATGTCGGTACAGCCTCTGTCTCTTTCTATCCTTTATTACTTAGTTAACTTGTAGTTCTGTGCCAAGGTGACAGTGGTGTGTGGTAGCTCAATCCATTTGCTAAAGAGCAAATTCCTTCACCAAGTGCTACCAAGCCACCTTCAAATATCTCATTGAATTTCAAATCATCCGAGGTCTTGAAAGGAACACTTGTATTTAAGGGCTCCTGGCACTGTGTTCTAACATTAAGAGTAGAAGAAAGAAAGATGATGTGAGATCTATTTCCTTTGGCAGTTGCAGTCTACTGACCACACCCAGAAATAGACCCCCACACTCTGGAATGACTCAATTGTTCTCCAATCAGTCTACAGAAAATGTACCACTCTGTGTTCTACAAACTGTGTGGGAATTCTGTTTTTACAAACGGCTTCCCAGACAGCAATGTTTGGAAGAGTGGAAAGGGTACAGGCTTTCAAGGCAATCAGACATAGGTGTGAAATCCTGCTTTACCACTACCCTAGCTCACTCGCTCTCTACCTTGGTTTTCTTGTCATTAATATGTGGTTAATAATACTGACCACCAGTGAAGAGTCAATGATATCATATATGTAAAGCACCTAACCTAGTTCCTGACACATAATGGGTATTAACACACACCCTCACGTCGATAACAATTATTAACTTATTTTTATTATATATTACTTTATGTGTATTATGTATTAATATTATTATAACACTCACTTTCTATACTGGGTAAGTTATAGCAAACTATGTCATCCTATTCAAAGGGATAGAGAAAAAGTACCCAACCCAATAATTTAACTAAAAGAGTTATTAATTATCCTCTTTTAGACACACCAGGAACTAATAGGTCAATGTGATTTTCTGACCTGAAATTCTCCCAACCTTACACATATAAACACACACACTGAAAAATTGAGGTATGAAAATTTACATCATAAGTCTTAGAGCTTTATTAGCTTCTACCCATCAATATACCCAGTTAAATTATCTAGAAATTCTGCTTTTGAAACCTTAGAAGAATGTGTTCTGCATATTACCTCCCTCAAGTAACAAATGCTGTTGTCATCCATGGAAGGAATATTTTGATCTCTGGAAGGAACAGAAACTTTGAAATCAGATTTGGGGGTGAATTCCTGCTCTTCCACTTGATAGCTATGTGGCCTTTGGCAGGTTGATTCAATTCTTTAGGATTCAGCTTTGTTTGCTGCCAGATGAAGGTAAAAATACTTACCTCATAAATGGAAAATAGGATGATTATACAAATTAGAGACCATATAACTAAAATGTCCAGTTAATGTTAGTTTATTCTTTCTTTCTGTCATCATTGTGCGAACTGTTGATAGCGGTCAGTATCTCCCTATGATGTAATTTGAGGACTTCTCATTTTTAGAGTTAGTCTCCCTAAGCATTCCTCTATGCAAAGTGAAAACTGTAGTTTAGATGAAGCACAGTGTCTGCACTGCTCATGACTCATCATTTTTACCCTTTATGCCTGTCCGTGAGGAATCAGAAGAGTATAGGTTACGTATGGATCACTATGCTAGTTGGGAAGAGTGATAGGATTCAGTCTCATTTTCTCTGGCGTGTCCTCGTGCATCATTTACAAAATCTATGCATTTAAACATTCATTTTCTGAGTTAGAATTCTCATTTGGCACCAGTGTAAAATGAATTAACAACCAAGAAGCTAAAAAATCAGCCCCAAATTCTACTTTTGCTAATGCAGAATAGATGTGCTTTTAAATTGAGTGTAAGGGTTCAGCATTTCTCTCTTTCCAAACCATTTTATAATTTAAAATTATTTATTAGGGCTATAATGTGGCAATAAATAAGAGAGATTCATGGAAGAAGTACTATTTATGGGAAGCAGAGAATAATGAGACTAAAAACAGGAAATAAGTATAATCAATTTTGACAGCTAGGAAGATAATAATTTTAAATACTTATGAGATAATCTATAATTAAAATTTATCTCTGCTGCCCTAATTGTATTTTTGTATAATTGCAACTTCATATTCTATGTTATTATAGATATTGAATGTTACTTTTTTAAAATCACAGTTAAATATATAAATCTTAAATATAATCAATAGGAAATACTTAAGAAAACAGGTGACTTTTTTCTAGGAATAATTTTTTTTATAAAACAATGGGTTTCTGGGGGCTCAAGAACTGGTTTAACTTTAGTTGCTTGCTATTCATTTCATGGTGTTTAATTCCACGGTCTCGCTGGGGACATTGGAGGCCCAGTCTTACTTCAGTTTATAATACAGCCCATTCTTCCTTTTAATGACTCACAATTAAATGCACCCATAAACACAGAATAGCTAGCTATATCAACTCCCTTTGGTTCTGAAAATCATTTCTGCTTCAGTCATCCAGCTGTGAGACTATTTATTCTTGAATTGCAATCACTAAAGATATGTTAGCTCACTATTATTTCCCAGACTCAATGCCTTCTACAGTGCATTTAAGGTAATAAGTTCAGGAAAATGGCATCTGTTCTGTATTTTACTATATGACAAGATTTGTGAAAAAGTACAGCGAATACATTAACTTAAAACTTCTTTTAAAATTCCACAGGGAATGATCACTAATTCTATTTTCATGAGAGCTCTGGCTGAGAGGGTAAATAACTTGTTTGCCTAATGATTGACAAAGATTTAAAACCAGAAATTGTCTGATTCCACAATCTCTTTCAACTATTCCTTACTACCTCCTCCTAATACAAAACTGGTGAAATTCAAGTCAACAGACAAATATTAAGTTCCTACTATGTGCCAATTACCATGATAGGTTATGTGAAGGGGAGCAAAGATTAATAAGATCATGCCTTTGTCAATTATGAAATTCACCAGTTGTCACCTCTCATTCCTGAGTCATGGACCTACAATGGCTCCCTCTTGCATTTTATACAAAATCCAAATTCATCAGCTCTAATCAAAGTAGTCTATCAACTCTTCCCATAAGCTGCACTCTCTTTCCATTCTCATTCCACTTGACTTTCCAACACAATTGGCAATTCGACTTTCATATCAGCCTCTACACTCTCATTCTGCATTTGCTCTATTTAGAATCTCTCTGTTCCTAACACTGCATTTAGATACTAATCTTTGTCCATCCTTCTTTCAAGATCACTGCCATCAAATAGACATTCAATCTGCTCTTTGATTGTACTTCAAACTGTGATCTTTTATCAAGTATGCATGTAGTTTACATTATATTTTTCTGTTGCTTTGTACAATTTAATTGTTTCAAGTATATGGAATGAGACTACTAAGAGCAAGCTCCATATCATTTGGATCCTCCATTACTACCATCAAGTACCACCTACTGGTGGTTCTATCTAATAGAACTGTCTGTGATGATAGGAACACTGCACTGTTCCATCTGGTAACTACTTGCTACATGTGACTATGAAGCAGCTAAAATTTGGTTTCTGTGACTGGGAAAATGAGCTTAATTTTATTTAATTATATTTATTTTCAGTTTAAGTGGTCACATGTGGTTACCATAATAGAGGAGTAAAACTGTTATGTTAAATGTCAGCGATGAATAAACTATCAAATTACCAAAGTAGGCTTATAATAGCAGAGAAATTTGTTAAACCGTCCAATGGATAACAGAACGATCAATGTATATTGAAGCAGGTGGTCTGGATTTTATATGAAACATTTATTCTCTCTTTTATTACTAACTTATATGCACAGTCAAGAGTATGTGTGCTATGAAGAGCAAATTTAGTAAATTCTTAGAAACTCTTCCAAATTTTTAAATATAAAAACAAAGTTCAGTTTCTCTAATGAGAAAAGTGAATATTTTCAACTCTTAGGAAATTTCCTGATAGAAGAGGCTTCTACAAAAGTTGAGCTAAAAACATTTCAATGATATATGGGCTATATGTTAAAAATTACTAAACTAAAAGAAATCACTACACTATAACTGATTTCATGAGAACCCAAATTGCTAATTTTAATTAGCAACAAACCCCTTTGAATTCAAAAACCTAGTGAGGGTTCACCTTTTAAATCATAGAAAATTACTCCTTTTCTGATTAGCAAGGAACATTATAATGTCTCTTTTTGAATTTACAAGCCATGAAACAATCATTGACTTCATGAAGCATCCATTATGCAATTAATGTATGTGAAATAAGGGAAAAAAGAATTTTAAGATCAATAAAAATAATTTAATATATATATATATGACTACTTATACTGGATGCACTGAAAAATCTCTTTTGTAGAAATACAAGATGGCTCTGCTTTCTAAATACCATGGTATCTTTCTTTAATTTACTAGCACTGGCTCACTGAACTGGAAATTTTAGCAATGGTCTTTGCTGCTGCCATTCATGATTATGAGCATACAGGAACCACAAACAACTTTCACATTCAGACCAGGTAAGTTATATAAAGTATTAACTTTTAATTAAAACTTGAAATTTATTTTCCACATATTACTTATTTTTAAGAAAATTTAAAAATAACAGCGAATATGTCTAATAAGAATAGTTTTAATAGATTTTAGCAAAATTTCTTAAGCTAACAAACGATTTTTATTTATCAAGAAAATTGTACAAATATTTGCTGACATATTTAGCAATTTAGAGAATGTAAAAATGTGTCATACAACTTCTTTCTGCCCAGAATTAATATTCTGAACTATCACACAAGTCAGACATCTGCTCACTGAGACAAATCTTACAACATATTGTTTAAGGCATCAGTTTAGTATCATTATGTATTTGAAAGTAATAAAATTGTACTTCTGAAAAAAAATCAAAGAAACTGTATTTCCAGGTTAGCATGAAGTTCTAAGCTTAAAATAATTAGAAAATGGTATTTTTTAGTGATGGTAATAATGGCAGTTATTAGAATCAAAATACCAGAGTGGAGATATATTTATCATCACAAAATCACAGATTGGGTGGTTTAAATAACAGAAATTTTCTCACAGTTTTGGAGTCTAGAAGTCCAAGAAATGTCAGCAGGTTTGGTTTCTGCTGAAACCCCTCTCGTTGGCTTACAGATGGCTGCTCTTTCACTGTGTTCACATGGCTTTTTTTCTGTGGGTACACATTCCTGGTATCTCTTTCTCTTCCTATAAGAAAAATACCGCCGTATTGGTTAGGCCTCACCCTTATGACCTCATTTAACTTTAATTACCTCTTTAAAAGCCTATCTCCATATACAGTCCCATTCTAAGGTACAAAGGGTGAGTACATCAACATAAGGATTTGGGAGGGAAATAATTCAGTTCGTAACAGAAAGGTGCTCTCTGCTCTTTTGGTTGCACAGAGATCTCAGTGCCTGGGAGGCAGAACGTGCCTAGGACCCATCATGATCCAATTCGCTTTCTATACATTGGATCCTGAAATTTCTCTGTCTTTTACTAGTCAAATATGCTTGAGATGGAGATGTACATTGACAGACTGATGTTTCTCTGGAACTACTGTAGACCTGTCTATTCTTGTTGAGGGAAAATTAAATTTATTTTTTACTTTTTCATTTTTTAAATTAATAGACTTTATTTCTTAGAGCAGCTTTAGATTCTCAGAAAAACTGAAAAGTACATAGTTACCATGTACTCTTTCCCCACCCTACAGCTTCCCCTATCTTGCATCAGTATGGTACATTTGTTATAATTAATGAAATATTATTTGTAATTATTATTCACTAAAAGTCCATAGTACATATTCTGGCATAGTCTTTGTGCTATATATCGCTCATTTCTTTTCATTGGTGAACAACAAACATTACATTGTATGCATGTGGCAAAGGTTCTCTCCTTATTCACCAATTGACAGATATCTTGGTTACTTCCAAATTTTTGAATAAAGGTTATAAATAAAGAGGCTATAAACATTTATGTGCAGGTTTTTGTGTGGTCTGTTCATTTGTTTTTTAATAGCAATATTGTTAACACCTGATTTTGCAGCTATAGGAAATTATTTTTCAATGTGGGGAGCATAGGAACATTTTATTGAAATATTAGACATTTTTAGTGCCTCAAGTGACTAAGTGACAGAAAGCCACATTATGGATCATCTGGTCAAAGTCTCACAACCTAAGCAGAGAAAAAAAACCTCAAGAGGTGAAATGATCTATCTATGTACACATAGTCAGCTGATGGCAGTAGCAGAATTCAGAAGCTGAGAAGAGGGATACTCTCAATCTAGCCTCTTCCTACAACTCTGATCCCATGGCCAGAGGCAGATGCATGATAGTTCCAGTCTTCTATAGCCTGAAATGGGATGGGCTTAGAAAACGTGGTCCCTTGATGGACACAGAGGGAGAGTTGAAATACAGTGAAATATTGAAGAAGGCATTCTGTGTAAACCCAGAGTCCCTAAGATTGGCAGAACAAGAAGGGAATAAAGAGACATTGAGGTCAGGTCATGTGGAAGGGGGTGTTAATAACCTACACATTGCAGAGTGGAGAGAGTTGTTCCATTTTTGTGCTGAACATCAGAGCAAAGGTAGACTGTGCAGATCATTTTTTCTTGTCAACGACTCTTCCACGTCCCCTGAATCCATAATGAGTGAGATTTTAATTAAAGATAGCTCATTACTGAACTGAGCCCTGTATAGGGCAATAGTTTTAGGAGAAAAGGAGTGAGAGATTTGTTACCAATGAACACTTCTTGTTTCTACTTTGAAAAGTGAAGGCAATGGACTGGCCTTCTCCAGCAGCAGTGTCAGGCTGTCTCTTCTAGCTTTCTCCTTTACCATCCATTTACAACTGGAGGAAGAGTCCTAACTTACTTATACTTTGGACTGCAGAGAAGGATAAGGAAATGGAGAAAAAGAAGGAGGTGGTGGAAGAGAAGGAAGAAGGGAAGGAGGAGAAGAAAAAGAGTAAAGGAAGAGGAGAGGGAGGAGGAAGAAGAGTTCTTTTTTTCCCCCCAATTTTACATTAAGAAATTGTATATAAAGGAGAGAAAAGGTCTAGTATTTTGTTTATTTTGTTATAAATTGCTTATCAGGATCAATTTAAAGGATTAATTATACAAGAACTTGAAAATTCTATGAATAAAAAGTTGTAATGACCACAAATCTAACAATATAGTGTGCTTTTAAAACTCTGTTGCCTTTATATTTTGTCCAAGAAAAAATAAGGTCTTATGTTACTAATATCAATAATTCTATTGTATTTTATATTATTCATTTTTACTTGAATTTAAAATGCTTTTCTAATTTGGAAAACTCTATACTGGGTAATGAAAAGTGAAAAATAATTTAGAACATAGTGCAGTGCTAAATTTGAGTTCAATACACACATTAAAATACATGAAATCCTTGAAAGTGTAAATAAATAAAAATAATTTTTTTGTGAAAATACTGAGCTACATGTTACTATGGATACTGAATGTTGCTTAGAGTTGTTCTTTTCTTAGCAGTCAAAGACCATCTCAAACATTAAGACAGTGCTGTATTCTCAGAATCCTGTTGATTTATGAGACAAAATCATAATAGTTTCTTACAATTAAATCTGGTTCAAAAATACATTTTTGCTTGATGCTGAAAGTAGAAGACAGTATTACTTGGAGCTATATCATGTAATAACACTGTCATGGCTAGATTTGAGGCCATATGACACAAATGATATGTGATTTACAAGTCAGTTTTTCCCATAATCTGAGTGAAATTCTAGAGATTGGAAACATATATTTAATTATCTTTTAAATAAGGATTGCAGGTGTACTTTTCTGTATATTGAGTTATGATTATCAGTTAAGGAATTTTTAGGCCATGGTTGAAATTAAAACTATTTTGAAGTTATGTACTATTAGCTAATTACATATGTTTTTCTACTTCTATGATAGTCTAGAAACAGAAGATATGTAATTGTTCTTCTTAATAGGTCATTTTCCCTATGCTGGATTAATAATTAAGCTTGGTTTATCTGGTAGATTATTAGATACAAATCTCGAATAGGTAACTTACAACAAAAACCAGGTTTCTTTAGTTCTTTCTTGTATTTATCCTCACCTATTTTTTTTTGGTAAACATTCAGTGGTGAGTGCTATAATCAGTACTACTGACTGAAAAGCCTGAAACAAACAGTAAGTCTTAGGCTTAGTAAGACAAAAGTATATCCCTACCAGAAGGAATGAAAAATGAAGACTCTGGGCATTGGGGAAAGTGGAGGCAAAGTTGTACAGGTTTTAGATTGACTTTCCTTTTGCTATTTTTGCTGCCTACTTCCAACTTGCCAACTTATATACATGGATTTACCATTTTAATTCATTGAACATAGTGGTTCTGCTTCCATTCCACACTTGCAAAATGATCTGGCAACCTAAGAAGATAGAAGAATAAGCAACCAGAGCTCCATTATACAGATGTGAGAATGCTTGGAATATTTCAAACTTTATGCTAGAATACTAACTTCAACAATGCAACTTGAAATAGTTTATTTGATCAAGTGATATGATAAAATGATGTGAAAATATGGACAGGTGAAAAACAAAAGAAAACTTCCCTTGATGAATTCATTATTTTAAAATGTTCATTATAAATTGGTGGTGAAACATACATTTTGTTTAAAAAATGATTTTCTCAGTTAATTTAATGCTATGGGATCAAAATATTCAAATTGAATTGCAACATTATATGGGAGAAAAAAAACCTAGAATCATAAATAGACCAAATGATTTATATTATCCCCTCCATCCTCCATCCCCCACCCAAAGTAATTTTAGTCCAAGCTAATAGGAAATAGTGGGTAATCAACTATCTGGAATGGGTTGATTCATCAACAGAGGGTTGATTCATTCAGATTGAATGAAAATGTCAAGTAATTTTTTTCCCTTTGTTTGGCATATCTAAATTAAATCACAGGTATCTGGATTACAAATTTAAAGGAAAAGGCATAATATTTTCAAACTATGATAATTAAAAGGAAATGAAACACTATAACCAAGTGGGATTTAGTCCCAAGCTGAACATTCAAAAATCAGTTAAGGTAATCATCATATCAACATGCTAAAGAACAAAAACACATGATGATATCAAGATGCAGAAAAGGCATTTGACAAAATCCAACACCATTCATGATAAAAATGCTCAGTAAACTAGGAATATAGGAGACTTTCCTCAACTTGATGAAGAATGTCTACAAAAACTTGACAACTAATAGCACACTTCACAGTGAGAAACGAAGTTTTTCCACTAAGATCAGGAACAAGGCAAGGATGTTCCTTCTCACTATTTTTTTTTTTTTTAATATCACAGTGGAAGTCCTACTTAATGCAATAAGATAAGAAAAGGAAACAAAAGGTATAGAGATTGGGAAAGATGGCATAAAACTGTCTTTGTTCACAAGTGACATGATAGTTTATATAGAAAATCCAAAAGAATTGATGAAAAAACTGATAGAACTAACAAGCAATTACAGAAACTTTGCAGGATATAGGGTTAACACACAAAATTCAGCTATTTTCCTGTATACCAGCAATGAACAAGTGGAATTTGAAATTAAAATCACAATATCATTTATATTAACATCAAAAAATTGAAATTCCAAACAAATGAAATACTTAGGTGTAAATCTAACAAAATATGGATAAGATATATACCAGGAAAACTATAAAACCTGATGACAGAATTCAAAGAAGAACTAAATCAATGGAGAGATATTCCATGTTCAAGGTAGGAAAATTCAGTATTGTCAAGATGTCAGTTCTTCTCAATTTGATCTACAGATTCAATGCAATACCAAACTCCCAGAAAGTTATTTTGTGAATATTGACAAACAGAGTTAAAGTTTATATGGAAAGGCAAAAGAACCAGAATAGCCAATACGTTACTGAGGGAGAAGAACAACGTTGGAGAATTGACACTATCTAACTTCAAGACTCACTACAAAGCTACAGTAGTCAAGATAGTGTGGTAATGGTAAAAGAATAGACAAATAGATCAACTTTACTGATGAGATAGATATCTTGTGACTTGAGTATTCTTATTCAACACTCATGAAATTTAAAGAATCCTGTACTTTACATTTTGTTTTTAATTATCAGGTCAGATGTTGCCCTTTTATATAATGATCGCTCAGTCCTTGAGAATCACCATGTGAGTGCAGCTTATCGGCTTATGCAAGAAGAAGAAATGAATGTTTTGATAAATTTATCCAAAGATGACTGGAGGTGAGTTTCAGAGGAAGCCTAGAGAAAATTTAATTTCAGGAAACAGTTAAGTGATGTGATTTAAAGTGAAGAAAATGGATGAAAATCAATCTTTTATTCATGTTATAAAAATTCCCTTTGACTAGATGACTCTAAGAAGGATTAGTACCTAGAAGACTTCCAGGAGCCAGTCTCTGCTGGTGGGAGTTAAACTATTTTCCAGGCTAATTCAGCATCTGTTTCCATCATAGCCAACCCATAAGACCACATACCACACAACAAATACTTCCAGAGAGTAATTATGTACTCTCTTGAATGGAGCTCTGCTTAATTATACCAATATGTGGTCCTAAATAAATTCAAAATTGTAGTGTAATATGGATTCCTTCCTATATTATTTTTCTATATGTGGAGTTTAGCTTTTTTTAAAAAAAAATCATTGTTTGAAGGAAAAAATTACAAACATAATATGGTAAAATCACCCAGATGCAGAGGGAAATCTTACCTTTTCTTCAGGGCATCCATCTGCTTAAGATAAACAAACAACAACAACAAAAAACATTCATGGATTGGTGATACTTGTTGCCATGTAGGGGGAGATAACAAGATGTACCCCTACTGCTCAGAATAACTTTTCCTCCTCCTTCTACCTTTGGTCATCATCAACACCTTCATTTGACTATAAGGCTGCCGGATTTAGCAAATAAAGATAAAGGGTGTCCGGTTAAGTATGAATTTCTGATAAACATCGAGATATTTAGTGCAAATATGTATGTCCCTACTATTCAGTGAGACCTACTTATTTTTTTAAAAGCCTTATCTTTAACAAAGATTTTGTTAAAAGTTAGTGAGCTGAAAAGGTTCCCATTTAAATATCACAGGTTTTTAATTTTTTTCTTTAAATCAAGGTAAAAAGAAATGTTCAAAGAAATGCTTTGGGATGAAGAGCTGCCTCAAAATGAATGAATGAATGAATGAATGAATGAATGAATGAATGAATTAAAGAATGAATGGTTTTTAAAACAAGCCCTAATTTCTGATGGTTACTTTTCCAAATACTCAAGCTTTCTGGTTTTTCAAGGCCACTTTTGAAGCTGTATAAAACATGGGCTCGCTTTTGCAACCTTGGAAACAGATCTGATGTGGGGGGGGGGAGAAATTTGGGAACCCAGTTTGGGCCTTCCATTTTATTCTGCAGGAAACAATAGCTCAGTTGTGTTTCCAGCTAAGAAGGCCACCATCTAATCGTGAAGGGATTTTAAAGCTACCACTGGTGGGCTATGTGGAGAATAGAAGGGTATACGTAGGAGTAGGGAGATAAGTTTGGAGGTATTTGCTAAGGTCCAAGAAATGTACTCTCTTTTGCAGAGTACTCATTTAGAGTATTAATTTAATTTTTATCAGTGATTATTACTCCCAGAAGTAACATTTATATTATTAATTTTTACTGTTATTCCTTTAAATTAATCTTTTTCCTTCCCAAAGTTGATTCTGTTGCAATTTCAATGTAATTTTTTTCCTATTACATTTTTGTTCTTCAGCATCTTTAGTATTCTAATAATTTATTCCTATAATATTTTATAAATTTCTATACAGTAACTTCTCAGAATCATCCTAATTGAATGGTTTTACAGAATTGTTTTAATACTATAATATCATACAGATTGTAGAATTTAATAGATACAACACTGTTTCTAAAAGCTACAAAAGATATATTTGCTAGTATAAAATTGATAATATTTTACCACAAATTAAAATATAGATAGCTTTTAAAAACTGTGTAGGTTTTTGGTTTGCATACCTATTTATTTCTTAATTTAACTTTAGTAACCATAAATGAAATAATTTAAAAATTTGGTAAGGAAGATTCATAAAGTAACATTACCTTGTGCACTATTTTGCCTAGTTTACTGATACATTATTAGCTGATTACTGATAATATCTAGCACTTACTAATCACTTACAAAGTAAAATGTACTAAATTTTAAGATTTCATAAAACATTCATCTCATTTTTTCTTAGTTAAAATGAATATTTTGGTTCAGCTGCTATTGTAATATGGGTCTGTTCATAATTCCAGAGAAAAAAATGTATTAAAAATAATTTCATTATCTTTAGTTTCTTTTACTATTTAGGAGCAAGTATGCTAAGCAGGCTATTCAATATCATTAACAGTAATCAGCGTAGTGATTTCTCACAGTGCCCATCTGAAAAATGCAATTTAATTAAGGACCCATAATTTTCAGCAAGTACCTCTAATATGCTTTTGTTAAAAAAAAAAAAAAAGCATCCAGTCATACCACCTTTAAGTAAAATATCTTCGACACAAGATTATAATGCAAGTTTACCACACACCTTTTATTTAGCTTACTCCAGTGGCCATGCCACAGAATGAAAATAAAATATGATTTCCAGTATAAGTGACTTTTCTACCTATCTATACTGAGCAATGAAGCCTTTCCTGTGGTAACTTATTTCCAACTTACTGTGAGAATGAGTTATTCATGCATAGGTTTTGTGATATGGTCACTGTATTTATAGCTCAGATTTAAATTTGATCAAACTTTCAATAGCTCTGTCTGCAATATGTTGTAGTGTCAGGGTCCCAAAAGCTTAAACAGAGAGTTGCACTCACGTTAGCATCTTGACTTCTCTGGGGTTCTTATGATGATAGGTTGGCACAGTGAAGTGGTCTAAGCGTAAGCTTTAGGAGTGGGAACTCTTGGTGTTGAATCTCATCTCTGCCATGTACCAGCTACCTGTGTGACTGGGAAAACCCCAATCTCCTCTGGTGTGAAATAATAATACCCCCTATATAAAAGCACCTAGGACACTAATTGGGACACTACTTAGGACACTACTAGGACACTAGGACACTACTTAGGACACTACTTAGGACACTACTTATTCAGGACTTACCTGAATAAATAGTGGTTGTTTTAATAATAGCAAATACTGCATTTAAAATTAATTTTGGGAAACACGGGGGTGGCTCCACCAGTTAAGTGGCCAACTCTTGATTTTGGCTCAGGTCACAATCTCAGTTAGTTGTAATCTGGCCCTGCATTGGGCTCTGCACTGGGCTGGGCCTGGAGCCTGCTTGGGATTCTCTTCCCTTTCTCTGCCCCACCCCCTCCTCAAAATAAATAAATAAACTTTAAAAAATAAGTAAAATAAAAGTATTTTTTTTTAGATTTGTCAGGATACTTTCAGAAATAAAAACAATATTTAGTAATTATGAGTAGGGGAGGGTTGTACGTGTGGGTGGGGAAAGCAGGAGAGTTGTTAAACAGCATCATTCACAGATCGCTCTCCTGGGAACTTCCTAAAGCCATTAGAGTTAAAGGATGAAATAAAGTCAAAGTTTGCGAGCTCTTTTATATTTAAAAACTAGCATATTTTTGCTCATATACATTAAGAAAAATAAAACTTAAGTAGTAATATTTGAAGAAATGTTTTACTTGAGAATCATCAAGGGCCAAATAAACCTTTCTTCTTTTGATGACTCCACAGGGATCTTCGGAACCTAGTGATTGAAATGGTTTTGTCTACAGACATGTCAGGTCACTTCCAGCAAATTAAAAATATAAGAAACAGTTTGCAGCAGCCTGAAGGGTAAGTTATTTTCTTTCATAATGTTAAAGTTTGGTGGGCTTAGATTCAGAAAAGACTGTAATTGATATTGGGGCACCTGGGTGGCTCAATCTGTTAAGTGTCTGACTCTTGGTTTCGGCTCAGGTCATGATCTCAGGGTGGTGGAATTTAGCCCTGCATCAGGCTACACGTTGAGTGTGGAGCCTGCTTAAGATTCTCTCTCTCTCTCTCTCTCTCTCTCTCTCTCTCTGTCCTGCTGCCCTACCCCCCCCCCCCCGCTTATGCTCTCTCTGTAAAATAAAAATAAAAATTAGGGGCGCCTGGGTGGCTCAGCTTGTTATGTGTCCAGCTTCAGCTCACATAATGATCTCGCCGTTCCCAAGTTCGAGCCTTGCGTT
Source organism: Panthera onca (assembly GCF_046562875.1). Lineage (NCBI taxonomy): Eukaryota > Metazoa > Chordata > Mammalia > Carnivora > Felidae > Panthera > Panthera onca. Next base: position 51,897,458 of record NC_138346.1, read on the forward strand.
GGGGTCTGTTCTGACAGCTCAGAGCCTGGAGCCTGTTTCAGATTATGTGTTTCCCTCTCTCTCTGCCCCTCCCTTGCGTGTATACTCTCTCTCTCTCTCCCTCTCTCTCTCTCTTTCAAATAAATATTGAAATTTTTTTCAAAAAATAAAAAGTAAATAATTTTTTTTTAAAAAGACTATAACTGGTTACTTTGCCCTAATAATTTGAACATGTCCTTGATATGACAGGATTGACAAAGCCAAAACGATGTCCCTGATTCTCCATGCAGCAGACATCAGCCACCCAGCCAAATCCTGGCAGCTGCACCACCGGTGGACCATGGCCCTGATGGAGGAGTTTTTCCTACAGGTGCCTCTTTCACACTATGTGCACATGTTTTTGGAAATAGTAACTATGCATACTGACATGCACCTTTTTTTGTTCCGAATTCAGGGCTTGTGACTTACTATTTATCTTTCAGATAAATGTATTTCCTAATCCTACGTAGTATACTATATATTTTAAAGAGAGTCAAGTCTTGGATCTCAGATGCCACTCTTAGGAAAGAAAGAAACAAACAAATTAGTATTGTTGTCTGCTGTTAAGAGGTAAAATGTTAGAGTAGAAACATCAAATATCTTTCATCATAAAATGGGAAAGGGGAGAAAATACAGCACTGCTGCGTCCATCTTGTTGGTTATAACTTAGTCATATATGCATAGTTGCAAGGAAGACTGAGAAATACAGTTTTGCGTTAGATGGATGTGTGCTTTGTAAAAAGTGGATTATTATATGAAAAAACAAGCCTAGCCATGGGGAATGGCCAGTGGTCTCTACCACAAGTATACTTTTTTTAAAATAGTCCACTCCGACCTGAGGTACCACAATACAATCGTGATGCTAACCACCCAGAGTTAGCATCAGACCCCACAAGGTGAAGGCTCAGTCTTCCATAAGAGTGGCTCTAGTTCAGATGCCAACATCAAGTGGGGCCCCAGGACACCAGCCCTTCTGACCACTGGTTATAAATTCAGGATTCCCATGACCCTCCTCAGGTCTGACAATTTGTTACAATGATTCAAATAACTCAAGAAAGTTACAGTTTTAATTATAAAGAATACAGTAAGAAAGGGCCAATTGACATTATACCTATTCTGAAGACATAAAGACCAAATACATTACTATATTTGGATGACTCTGTTTTCTGTTTCCCATTGTCAATGAATATGCTATATGGTTTCACGTTGAAATAGCATAGCATGGTCCTAGAGAAAGTTACTCAGTAGCATCTTCCAAATTTAAGTATTTTCATACTAAAAATAGTCTTAAAAATATTTTTAATACATTTTGTGATAAACACACACACACACACACACACACAAATGTTAAAACTTATCCAGTTCTAGAACTGTGTGTTATGGCCAATTAAAAATTACAATTTCATGTATTCAACCAAACACTAGTCAGAAAATGGTAAATCTAAAGAGAACTTAGAGATCTTTAAGAACAATTTTCTCATATTATAAATAAAGGAACAGAAACATGAAGAGATAAAATGACTTTGCTCAAGTTAAGACAAAATTTTTAAGTATTTTAAATGATCATTAAACCACAATATGTGAAGTTCTGTGGAATGCAGCTAAAGCAATGCTTAGAGGAAATTGTATAGCTCTAAATGCTCATATTAGAAAAGAATAACAGTACTTGTAGCAATGATTTGAAGAAGTTAGGGAAATAAAACCAAAATAAGTTGATGGAAGGAAGTAAAAATATAAAAGCAGAAATTAATGAAACAGAAGAAAAACAACAGCAAAAATTAACAAGGAAAGCAGTTTGTTCTCAGAAAAAATAATAAGATTGTTAGCAAGTTTAAAAAGAGAAAAAAACATGGGTGCCTGGTAGCTCAGTTGGTTAAGCGTCTGACTCTTGGTTTCAGCTCAAGTCATGATCTCGTGGTTTGTGAGTTCAAGCCCTGCATCGGGATCTGAGCTGACAGCGGGAGTCTGCTTGGGATTCTTTCTGTCTGCCCCCCTCACTTGCTTTCTCTCTGAAAATAAATAAACTTAAAAAGTGTTTTTAAAAAAGAAAAAGAGAAAAAAACACAAATCATAAGTAAAAGAGGAGTTTTCATTATGGACTCTACATATAACAAAAGGGTAAGGAATTTTAGGCATAATTTATGTTTTAACACATTTGACAACTTAGGAGAAATTGTCAAATTCTTGAAAGATATAAAATACCAAAACAAACATAAGAAAAATTGTAATTTGTATATCCATATACCTATTTTTAAACACTGAATTTGTATTTTAAACTCTTCCCATGAAGAAAAATTCAGGCTTAGGTGGTTTCAATTCTTAATTCTTATTTCAGTTCTCAATTCAAGTGAGAGATGGTGAGTTCTCTCAAACTTTTCAAAAAGAAATAATGCCAGTCTCACACAGATTATTTCATAATACAGAGCGAGAGGGAAAATTGTCATTATAACCCTGACAAAAGCTGGCAAAGATTTTGCAAGTAAAGGATATTATACACCCATATCTATCATGAACCTAGGTGGAAAATTTCTTTAAATATTAGCAAATCCAATCTAGCAATATAGTAAAAGAGTGCATATTATGACTTGGGTTGATTTAAGTAAAAAATCATTTAAAATAATTTACTATACTAAAAGAAAAAAATCCTACTATTATCTCAATAGACGCAGAAAAAGTATTTGACAAAATTCAAAAGACACTAATTACAAAACTTTCTGCAAACTAGAAGTAGGGGACCTCTCCCATTGTGGTAAAAGGTGTCTATAGCTTACATAATATTTCCTGGGGAAATAACACTTTCATGCTAAGTTCCAGGTATCTGCTCTTACCACTTCCTTTCAACATTGCATTTGAAGCTTTAGCCATTACGATATATAAAAGAAAATAAAGAATAGATTGGATAAAAATAAAAAGAACTGTCTTTATTTGCACAAATATGAGCTTCTACATAGAAATTTAAGGAATCTATAAAAAGCTACTGGAACTGATAAATGAGTTTAACAGGGCTATAGGATCAATTGTAGTTCTGTATACTATCAACAAACAACTTGAAAATAAAAATTTAAATACAATATGACTTATAAAAGCATAAAAACAAAAAAAATATTTGGGAATACATTTAATTAAATGCATATAATGCCTGAACACTGAAAACCACAGAATATTGAGAGATTTTTAAAGATCTGTCTATGTAGATTGAGAGATATACCATGTTATGGATTAAAAGATTTAATATTGTTAAGATGTCAATTCTACGAGGGGCACCTGGGTGCCTCAGTTGGTTAAGCGTCTGACTTCAGCTCAGGTCATGATCTCATGGTTTGTGAGTTTGAGCCCCATATTGGTCTGTCTGCTGTCAGCATAGAACCTGCTTCAGATCTTCTGTCCCCCTCTCTCTGCCTCTCTGTCCCCTCTCTCTCTCAAAATAAATAAACATTAAAATTTTTTTTAAAAGATGTCAATTCAAAAAATTGATTAATATACCTAGCATAATCCTTATCAAAAACTGTTAACAGACTTCTTTGTAGTAGTTGAAAGAAAAGCTGATCCTAAAATTGACATGGAAATGTAAGAATCTAAATATAATCAAAACAATTTTGAAAAAGATTAAGAAAGTTGGAAAATTTACACCTTCTTATCACATGACTTAGTAGAAAGTTAAAGTCATCAAGGCAGTGTGTTATTGACATGGAGTCAGGCAAATAGATCAATAAAATAGAATAGTGATTCCAGAAACAGTCCCATACTTATATGATCATTTGATTTTCTACAAAAGCAATAAGATAGTTAAACAGTGAAAAGAAAGTTTATAAATGGCAATAGACTGATACTATTAAATATATGGGAGAAAAGGAATTTTATCCCTTACGTATACCATATATAAATATTAATTCAAGATTGACTCCAGCCTTAACACAAAACCTAAACCTATGAAGTTTCTAGAGGAAAGCTCAGGAGAATATCTCTCTAATCTTAGGGGTAGCCAAATATTTCTTAGAAAAGACACGTAAAGCACTGCCTAAAAACGAAAAAAAAAAAGTAGTAAAGTGGACAAGAATGAATCTTAACACTTCTCTTCCAAAAATACCATTAAGGCAAGCCATAGAGTGAGAGAAAATATTTGTACTACAAATATCTGTCCAAGCGCTTGTTTACAAATTGCATAAACTCCTACAAATCAGTAATAAAAAAAATCAGCCTAATTTGATCAGCCACCTCGTTAAAAAGTACACAAATTGGTAATAAATACATACAAGTATACTCAATATCATTGCTTATCAAAGGATTGCACATTAAAAGCACAGTAAGATACATCTACATCCTCACCATAATAACCAAAGTTAAAAGGATTGAAAATATTAAGTGTTTTTTATTATGTGGAGCAACGGGAAGTATCAGACATTGCTGGTAGGAATATAAATAATTACAACTCCTCTGAAAACTACTGGCTAGCATCCATGAAACTTAATGAAACTAACATAAGACTTAATATCCCTATGACCCAGCATGCCAACCCACAGGTGTATAACTTGGATAAATTAGTGCTTATGCCCACCAAATGTGGAATAGTCATAACAGTATTACTTATTATAGCCCTATACTAGAAACAGTCCAAATTTGCATCCAAAATAGAAATGAATAAATAAATAATGGCATAGTCATACAGTGGAATATTATACAACAATAAAAAATGGACTAATACAAACCAATAAATCTCAAAAAAAACCATACTATATGATTCCATTTATATGAAGTTCAAAATTGGCAAAATTAACCTATGATGATTAAAATCTGAACAATGGGTGCCTGTAGGAAGTGAGATTCACTGGAAAAAGTTAAGGGAATTTCTGGAAGTGATGGAAATGTTTTACATCTTGCGTGTTAATTACATAAATATGTTCCTAATTTATGCACTTAAATTTTGTACTTAAATTTTTCCTTGATTTAAAGAAGAATATAGCAGAATGACTTAAAGAACTCTAAAAGAGGCTCCTGGATGGTTCAGTCCAACTTCGGCTCAGGTCATGATCTCGTGGTTTGTGGCTTTGAGCTCCTCATCGGCTCTGTGCTGACAGTTCAGAGCCTGGAGCCTGCTTTGGATTCTGTGTCTCCCTCTCTCTGTGTCCCTCTCCCACTAGCACTCTGTCTCTGTTTCTCTCTCAAAAACAGATAAACATTAAAAAAAAATTTTTAAAGAATTCTAAAAAAAAACCCTGTTAATATAAGCCTGCAATAAATTCCAGCAACTCTTGAAAATTACTCTTAGATATCCAAATAGTATCTTGACTTATATTCTCCCTATTTTTTATTAATTTCAAACCAGACAAAGATTACCTGACAGAATCATGAGAGTAATGAATTTAATGAAATTGAGTCAAGATGTTTTCAAGATTCACTACCTTATTCTTGAATTTTCTAGAAAGGTGACTGCTATTAATAATGAAGCTTCTAACATGCAGTGATTTTTCACATCTGAAATTCAGTGTAGAATTAAACCGTTCCATAAGGCTACTTAGTTCCTCTGTCATTCTCAGCGCCTGATAAGCAGTGACTCAGATATCTAAATAGAGATAAAAATGCATGCAACACAAAAGGTCAAGTCTTGGAATAGGTATAACATCATGATATTTGCAATGTTTTTGTGATCTGAATTTTTCAGACTGTGTTACTTAGAGTATGAAAATGTCAGGTTTTTCATTTGTTTTTTTGACGGGATCCTTGATGGCAACAATAGGCATTTGTGTCATCCCAAAATGTTCACAAATGACTGTCTTTTCTTGAATGACCTTAATATATAAGGCAAGAAACTTACAGCTCTGAGACGAGTAAGCATACAGGTTAAGGTGGACCATTATAAAATCAAATTATCCCTGTTGGCATTCCCTCTTCAACTATGAAATCCCTTTCAGACTATAATAAGTTGATTTAGGATTTGAGCTTTTAATAATGGAATCTTCTATTTCGCAGTCTCTGGACTTTTAAAAGTAAGTGACTTTCAAATCCCCTGCAGGAATATATAGAGCAAAACAGGAGAATGTGATGTGAAAGGTCAGAACAAGTGAGTCTGTACTACCAACAGACATGGTTACAAGCAAAACAAGTTTATCTTTATGAGACTTATGCTAATGTATGACATTGATGCCAACAGCTAAAATGTTTCTGTGCATTCAGTTAACTAAATGAATCTCCCAGTACTCTTACTCTGCCATATCCCATATATTAGCCTTTTGGAGGTGTGCCTGTATGTGTGCATGTACACACATATAAATTTACACACACAGAAACGTATATGTGTATATGTATGTGTGTACATACATATATTTACATACATATCACTTAATGTTTCAGAAAAATCCAGAGGAATTTTGAGATGTGTTGACTTCTAAGTCAATTTCTTATTAATTTTTCTACTAAGTTCATTTTCTCCAACAAAAGGGATTAAATAGGCATTAAGAATTTTTAAAACACACCGTATTTCTGAAGGAGAAATCAATGCAAACCAAGTTATTTGCATTATTCTTTAAAATTCCATCAGTGTTACCCCAACTCTTGGTGTTGGCAAGATAACAAGAAGTTAATACAAATAAAGTTAAAAGAAATACTTCCTGCTACTAAAATTTGTTTCTGCTTCATATTATACAAACCTAATAACTAAGTGAATTTTTCCTTTTTCAGCTGGTTGTTTTGTGTTACATGAAAAAAAATTGTCAGTTATGTAAAATCTATATTTACCAATAGGTACTACCTTTTCAAAAAAGGAAAAACAAATAATTGGAATTACAAGTTTTGGGGAGCAGGACAAAACGATTATTTTATCCTAAATTGTATACTGTCAGGCCCCTTTATGTTCTTCAAAATTACAAGAAGTAGTGTGAAGTGTGTTATTTCAAAATAGATTGTATTCCCCATAGTAATATGGGGAATGTATTATTTAGTAATGTATTTAGTTAGGGCAACCTCAGCCAAGGATCTGGCATCAAAAATTCAGACACGACCACCACCAAAAATTGATAAATATAAAGAACCATAGCTATGAGCCCGTATAATAACTTAAAATTTAAAAATCAAAGCTCATAGTTTTAAGAGGCATGAAAGGATACTAATGTCCTATACAATATTTATAACTCACAAAATACAATCATACAATATAAATCTTGCTGCAAGTGAGTATGTTAGCTATAGTAATCATTAAACATTTAAACAGTTTTGATGGCTTCCTAGAATTTAGAAGGACAATTTTTAGCAAGAATGAAAGAAGGTAATTAGATGGCCTAAATCCCTTAAATAAGTTGTCCAAAGAATGTGAACTATCACTTCTTCCCCTTCTCCCTCAGTTAAATGTCCCTGTAGAACTTGTGACCCCTCAAATTCACCCTTGGCCTTGTAGTGGCCCTCAAGTCTGTGGTCAGGAGCTTCCTGTATGTTTGTTGTTGGTGTTGCTTCTGTGATTAAAACTTGTTTTCAATGCAAGAAGGTTCTCAAGATTTCTATACTTCACCATTTTGTCTTCAGTTTTTGAAAGCTATAGAAATTCTTTGGCTTCAGATAAAATGCAAAAAAAAAAAAAAAAATGCCATTAAGTCACTGGATTTGAAAACTTGTTGACCACTACCAGAGCATTTCATACTGTTAGGAAAGCATAAAAATATTACTGGTCTTTGTCATGGCCTTTCAAAGAAGCAACCTCAACGGCCTCCAAGGGAATTGCTGATACAGGGACAAGTCTGAGCACATCAGGCTGCCTTGTGTTTCCATATTTCTGGGGTCACTTTCTCCCCTTTCCCACCTGCAGGGTCATCCCCAAGAAAAGATGCAGGGATCCAGGAGCACAATTGGGTGACATTGGTTAATTGAAGTCAGTGGCCTTAGGGCCCTGTAATTTTATTCCAACCACTGTACAAGTCAATACACCAGAACATATGTATATTTGGTATTTTACTGATTTTTGAAAGTATATTTTGGCCTCCTGAAGGCAGCAACCTCAAATGAAAGCACATCCTCCAAGAGAAAACTAGATGACTTACACAATGTCTGTTGCCTTGACCCCAGATTTCATCGTTAGGGAGAGTAAATGCTCCCAATTCAGGGACCCAATAAGGAAAATTTTAACGTTTATCAAATTTATACTCAGGGATCCCAACTTTCTCTTTACATATCTTTCCCTCTCCCCTAGTAGTACCCCCCTGTCGTACTGGGTTTGTGGTGCCCCCATAGTCTGGCTATAGGGCCTCCTACTAATCTTGCCCTCATGGTCTTAATTCACCCTAAAGAATAACACCCTGAAATATTTATAAATAAATTAAATAATTAATGTGCTTTAGTATTCAATGTGCTTTAGCAGTGGAAATTTAATACCCTAATTCAATTGTGGAATATAAGAAGCAAATAGAATATAAAATTTCTCCCTCCAAATATAGGGCGGTGGACCCTATATATATCTGCCAAGTGCCTAGGTCCTATATGAAAATGTTGCCATCTAGCATTCTATAAAATTTAGCTCATAGAAGGGAAATCACCACAATGCCTTTTTCAGGCCCAAATTATCATTTTTAGATCAAACAAAGAACTCCTATTATATAGTATAAAAATATACATATTAAAATATCAGATAGCAGCCCCCTAATCAATAAAACCAGTTATATAGGCATAGATCAGATAAGTGTCTACAATATCACATTTCCCATGAAGTCTATGAGGAGCTTTATTTCTATTTTAACAATAGCAATATTATTATTTATATTTTAATATAAACAATGATATTATTCTTGCACGTTATTCTCATTATGTTAAAGATCAAATGCATAATAGTCTTCAAATACAGCCCTCATTCAGATTGCCTTATTTCTATTAGTGGCACCAAAGACTCCTTTTCATTCAGGTTTGAAGCCCAAGATTCATCTTTAATTCACTTCAAGCAATCCCCCACACTGCTGACAAATCGATATTTCAAAAGTAAAAGTCCTGTCATGTCAGTTTCCTGCTAGAAAACTGGGGAGGTCCTGAGGACAGGGGTGGGGAGCCAATGCCTCTCCATTACATGCTCAATTAAGTACCAGTCATTTATCCCGTGGTTTAAAACCATCTAAGATATGCATTAGACATTATAAATACCTCACAGCTCTGTATCTTTGCTATTATGAAGTATGGTTCTTTCTAAAAAATTTTAATTCCAGTATAGCTAACATACAGTGTTATATAAGCTTCAGGTGTACAATATAGTGAATCAGCACGTTTATACGGAGCTCAGTGCTCATCATTGTAAGTGTACTTTTAATCCTCTTCACCTGTATGAAGCATGGTTCTTACTAGCTAATATTGAATGACCATTTACTAAATATTGGGCAGTGTAGCCTTCACATAAATTATCTTTGATAACCTCAGGATAGTCCTACTAGGTAGATACTATTATATCTTTATTCCTAACTTGAGTTAACCAAAATTACCAAGTGAGGTAACATATGAGGAAAATTCATTCCATCAAATTTGTGATATGTCTGAAATAAAAGAGAGCCAGATGAAAAGCAGTGATTGAAGTGTGTATCTTGTAACTCTGAGGCTAATGGCACTAATAATTCCTTTCCCTCTGTCCCTTAAGCTGGGTGTAAATATTAACTCCAAATGGAATGGGTGTTGTTATTCTCTAAGGAAGGAGCACAGCTGCTGGGAGGAGTCACAGAAATTCTACTCCCCATTTTCTCTAAGCTATGACGTAGTCAAATGTTCCTGTTTACAGCTACTTTGCGTACTTCTCTGGTGACCATATCCAGATTTTTCCCCAAACGATTCTGATTTCAGACTTCCTGCTTCTTATGATCAGAGGTATGGTTTCAAGGAAATGCACCAGAAAACATTGTCAATGAATAACTTTAAAGCCAATAAAACATACTGATATGTTATTGTAAAGATCACAATGAAAAGGTGTTAAAGAAGTAGAGGGATTGAAAATCTGAGGTCCTCAAGACAGACACTGCATTGTTACATGGGCTCCACAACACAGCAAAAGTGATGGTCCCTCCCTTTTGTCTTCTGATTCGAGAACCTGGCCACGTGTCCTAAACTGTGGTCTTACATAAGTCACAGTGTGTTCTGTGAAGGTATACAGCCAACAGCTTAGGAGAAGATAGAGCCCAAGGCATCCTTCAAATAGCCAGAAGATCAAGGTGAAGAGACACAAGTGAAGTAGCTTCTCTTTCTTTTGTAAGCACATCCCCTTGAATGCCAAGGAAAGAACCTATGTTCGATGTTGGATGAATCTTGTGATAATAAAGTTTTGCCCACAGCAGCCACTTTTATTTTAGGAGATGAAAATCGAATCAGTTTTTGTGATGTTAAACCCAAACGTACATGGAATTCTTTAACATATGTACTCAATTAACTTACTATGGATAGGATCAAGTAATAAAAATCATTAACATTTCGATTTTCTGAGAATACGTTAAAATGATGCACACAGAATGTAAGGATGTTGAAGATACTCTTCATTTGCTGTGGGAGATTCAATTAATGTTGTTTTATAAGTGGAAAGATGTTTCAAAATATTCATATACTTTTGACTTCAAAAAATAATATAATCATTAAGTCTTCATAGTGAAGATCTGTGATGTATTTAGCATGGGGGGGACAAAAAGCATGAGAATCCACAAGCTTGATTGTTAATTAAATGCCAAATAACACACTAAGATGACTATTTTATGGCAATTGCAGAAAATTCCAAAGAGCAAAGGTTTGTCTCTTTATAATCAAGGGGTTTGTAATACCAAAGCAGAGTCTCCAGGTGCTGAAATGTTCATTTCTTTTTCTTCAGCAATAAGTATGTCCTCGAAAGGAGACCAAGTAAAATTACACCAACTTGGACTATAGTTTTTTTGTTTTGTAAAAAAATAAATAAATAAATACACAGTGCCAATTAAGAAAAGAAAGATGCAATTTTTTTAGGCTTTGTATCTAGACTGCTCGTCGTCTAAGCCTCTCCAGACTAAGCCTGTACTAATGAGCTTTCCTTTCCACAGGGAGATAAAGAAGCTGAGTTAGGACTTCCATTTTCCCCACTTTGTGACCGGAAGTCAACGATGGTGGCCCAGTCACAAATAGGTACTGTTGTGGAGGGTGGGCACATGTGTGCCAGTTTTCAAATGGAGAAACCATGTTGTTTAAAGGGGCAAACATCCATGAAACTTCACACTCCTAACAATTTGATGTTTAGACTGATCTATATGGTGCTAAATGATAAGGATTTTGAAAAATTCTCACAAAATGAATTCAATCAAGCAGTATTAGTAAACGTAATTGTTATTCTATTTACAACCTTCTTACAAATGACAGGCTTTCTTCTTGTTTAAGAGACAGCTTTTTTTTGTATTGTGTTGCTGATTATTGTAATCTATAATTTAATCCTTTGCATATAGAACAATTCAATGAAAATGTTAATATATCTGTCCCGTTATCACTAAGTTTGCATAATATATTCAATATGCCAGTTTACATTCCTTTGGAAAAAAAATTCTTATGATATGAGAAGATAAACCAACAAGTTCAACCCATTATTATAACATATGGTTGCTATGCTGCATGCTCCAAATATTTGTAATGGTTATCCCCTGAGCCAGCACCCTCATTACTGAACGGCAAGATTAATAAACATTAGGATTGCCGCCTTACCTCTCTAGCTGCTCCAGTACCACCTCCAACAGAGCAGTAGTCAACTGTCAGAAAGAGTCTCGCTCTGACCTTTGCCCCTTCCCATTCAAGTTCCAACAGCTGTTTTTCTAGCCACCATAACACTGGTACCTACCATTGTTTAGCAGCTGTGAGCATAACAGGCTAAGAACCTCCTCAGGGAAACTGGAAAGAATGGAAGTGTCTGAGGCTTGTTGCTGTAATATAAATTGCTACCCGGTTAGCAAGGTGACACCTCATTTGACGGTCTCCGAATTCCAGGCATTGAAAACTACAGACAGAACTTGAAATGGCCTACTGGTGGCCAATGAACATTGCTTTGAGTGGAAGGCATCAATTAAAACACAAAACTATTGCAGTTTTCTTGAATTAAAAATGCACCTTAATGTATAACATGACTAAGCCAGTTACTTAAAATGCGAATTCCTTTTATCTGTGTATCTGATGGATGGAATACTCTTCAAATGTGGATCTTTCTGGGTACAGTATCACTTTAAAAGCTTCCCTCCAATTTTCTCTTATATTCAGATGATCGTCCATATATCCCAGGTGTATTTAAGGCCACAAGCACTTGATTTCCAGTGCCATACCTCTCCAGGGACACGTAGTGTTGAAATGTGTACACAGTTTAGAGTGGGTTGTCTCCTTCTCCCCATAAACACTGGGCATTGCCCCGTTCTCTCTGTGTGTCATTTCATATCTTGACGAGTACTTTAAATTTAAAGTCTGTATTCAATCCTGACATCTCAAGGTGGTGGAAATAATGCTGTCCCAGAGATGTTACTGTTCTCTTTACTGATTTGACAGAACACACCCACGTGCTGTGAACTAACGCTTTACATCCAGAGAATAATAAACAGCAATTTGAAATATTAACACACTGGCAGGAAGCTCTGACTGATATAGTCAGAGGGGGCAAAAAAGTGGGTGCCTTCCTGTGGCCTGAGAAGCAACTTCGATTCTCTTGTTTCTTTGAAGCTTAGATATTATTTTTTGTCGGTCAATAATAAATTCAACAAACAAGTGGAATCCTTTCAGAAAAGTAATGATCCCTGTCACTGAGAGGAAAATATAATCACTCTGGTTAGACTTGAATTTATTGTGAACAAGAGTATAAAAACTGAATATTAAATAGAAAAGCCAATATACTTATCAAGCTTAAATTGCATCACTTCCACTGCTTGAGAGATCATTTTATAGAGCTATTAAACTATCTCTAAAGATTGGGTTAAAAATAATTTCAGTGGGTAAACCAAACCAGTATGTAGCTGATGCTTTCTACCCGATGCATCAGACTCTTCATTATTACAGATTTTAGAGTTCAGAAAATTGTAGTGTTTCAATTCATCTCTCTCTCTCTTTTTTTTTTTTTTTTTTTTTTTTTTTTTTTGCTTTTGTAGGTTTCATTGACTTCATAGTAGAGCCAACATTTTCTCTTCTGACAGATTCAACAGAGAAAATTATTACTCCTCTTATAGAGGAAGCCTCAAAAACAGAAACTCCTTCCTATGGGGCAAGCAGGTTTGGTATTTTCTCTTTTTTTGCATCTTTTTTTTTTTTTTTTTTTTTTTTTAATGATTATCTTCATTATCTCTTATAGCTAGGTTGGAAATTCTTAGAATTATTAGATAGTATTGCCACCTAGTGGCTCTCTATTATATTGCATCTGCCTTTGAAATTCACTTCATGTCCACTACAAAATATATCAAAGTACTAACAAAGTACTAACTAACTAATATATCAAAGTACTAATGAATATAACACAAGAGTATTCAATACCAGAAGAATTAAAATATCTGACTTCTGTGCAAATGTATGTATTGTGTCTTGGATGTTAGCATATATAGTTGTGTTGGTTTGCTTACAAAGAAACCAGTTACAACCCACTTGTAGATCTAGAGAGATGCCTATATCAAAATAAAGCTTGCGGATGATGTGAGTACAACAGATCCATATAACATCTAATGGTAACAGTAGCATCCACTGTATATGCGATCACAATATTTCAAGCTAAACATTTTTCATTGACAAATTTGTTAAGGGATATTATTTAAAACTTCCAGTTGTAGATTAATCATGCTAAATTCTTGTCTATCTGAACACACAACTTTTCCTAATAGCACACCACTAGGTTCCCAAAATGTTGCCCCAATGAGGAAATTGAGGAAATGTTCTCCTGAGAATGATTCAGGTTGGCCCCACTTAGGGCTCCAGAATCGTGATGCCCCATTTGTTATGTTCACCTGTGAACTCACCACCAAGTCAGCTCACCTCAAGTATCTGCTTTTCTAATGAGGCCTAGCCACCTTATAATGCAAGAGCGCTCCAACTTGCTGCTCTGGGAGTCCTTGACCAACCCAGGGAGTTCCAGCCAGAGTCCTGGCCCTCTCCATGATGGGAGAAAAGGAGGGATGTGAGCAGCCCTGATGCATGCTCAAAACTGGGCCTGAGCACCTGCCATCCTGTTTCTGCAGCTGGCTTTGTGAAGTGTTTCAGGCTTTGTTCCCTCATTCCATATCTTGACATTGGTGTTTTCTGGGCTTTTTTTTTTTTTTTTTTTTGGTTGTTACTATTAGCATATGCACCTTTATTGGGTTCACCCAGTGTTGATTTGTTTAGACGATCAAATATGAAGGGCACCATGAACGATGGAACCTATTCCCCAGACTACTCCCTTGCAAGCGTGGACCTGAAAAGCTTCAAAAACAACCTGGTGGACATCATCCAGCAGAACAAAGAGAGGTGGAAAGAGTTAGCTGCACAAGGTATAGTTGTTTATGAAGCCTTACTACTCTCTCTTTCTGTCTTAACTCTTCCTCTGGGATTTCGGATTTTTTCCCCCTAGATTTCTTCTTTTATGGAATACACAAGCTTTTGGCGGTGCTTGGAATTGGCTACCCTTTGATTATTCATCACAAGGTTGGCTTATCTGTTAAAGAGATTCTGCTGTGTTTATGTCATGTGGACTGCAGAAATCTGTGCCAGTGGGTGGCAGTGACATGAATGCAAAGGATGGGGCAAGAAAATGGTGACAAAACTTTATGTGGCAGATTAACCTCCTGTTAATTTCTGGAAGTGCTTTTAAGCCTGTGTTTTAGGCTTTGCACATGGCTTTTGTGTTGCATTAGGAATGTAACACTCAGTGTCAGAGACTTGGGTGTGTTTTTTTGTTCAATTTTACTAAGTTACTTCTTTGGGTGACAGTTCCATTCATGTGTTGGAAAGAATCATTTGTAAGTCTTCCCTTAAAGGAAACAAATGGGAAGCTAGTGTTAGCCATTTCTGACATGTTTTCTGATTCAAGTACATTCGTTGTTTTTGTTTACAAGACATGTGAATTTGTAGCAGTCATTATCTTTGTTCAGGAAATTAGCTTTCTGATTTCAAATCTGGCCCCCATCTCCCCTCATGCTCACTCCTGTCCATAGCCCTGTGTCTCTCAGGTGCTGTACTCCCTGCACGGTGGCCTCTGGCAGGTTCTTGAAATACTCCCAGAGCCTTTGTGATGATTGTTACTTCAGCCAGAGATTCTCCCCTTAGAGTTTTCTGCAAGGCTGAGTCTTCCTTGGCTAGCAGTTTGTAGTATGTATTTACTTTTATTTTGAAAAATAGCACTTAATTAACTCAATTTTCACATGGACCTTATAAGGTATATACTATTATTATTCCCCTTTTACAGATAAGGAAACTGAGGCAGAAGACAGTGATGTGACTTGCCCCAAATCCCACAGCTAGTAAGTGAAGGAGCTAGAATTCACTCTTTCTCCCCAATGCAGTGCTCTAAACCTTCATGGTAGGCAGCTCCACCAGGAGGCCCTCCTTGACCATGACAAGTATGTCGTCTGTCCTATTTTTCTCTGATTAGGGCCCAGTTCAATCGCTTCAAAGTGGTATCACTAGTCCGTAATTGATGATATTTATGTATTCCTTTTAAAGTTTATCATCTGTTTTCCACAGGGGAACATATGATTCACACAAGTTGGGACATGGTCTGTTATGTTTTCCAGTATATTCCTTAGCTTGTAGCACAGTGTTGGGCATATCATAGGCACTCAGTATATATTCATTTAATTAAATAACTACCTAATGGTGTCACATTATTTCTCCACCTCTGCTATTAGGAAATAAAAGAAATACCATTCTAATGTCTTCATCTGACTGTGTAACTTACATTTTCCTAAAAGTCTGATCTTCGTTGAGAAGAAATAGAGTTTCCCAGGCTTTGGTGGCTCTATACAGCTATCATGAGGGCCACTTCCTGTATTCACACAGCACCAGCACCCCCCCCCCCCCCGCCACACACACACACACTCAGAATGGCCCTGTACTTAAATCCTCTACTATCATCATCTTGAAATTCTTAAAAATCTTTCAGTCTCAGTTTTATTTTATATGGGGACCTGTAATTATGTAGCTAGCCTTAGCCATTACAGAGGGTCTTTGTAATACATTATTGTCACTCAATAAAAAATATGATGCGATACAAGACCCAGATGGCCAAACTAAAATATTGTCAAATCCATCAAATTGGAGACTTCAAATGATGAGAATTGCCCCTCTCTATGGACAATTACTGAAGCACAGTAAGATATAAATCCCAAAACTATAAGTCATTTGAAAACAGGAACAAAGTCTATCTCATTGTCATGATTTTCTCAGACCTAGCATGTCCCGGCATACTGTAGTTGCTTTAAAATTATTTAGTGAGGATAGTTTTGAATGAATGAATAAATGAATACTTAAATTCTACTTTGAATGTATTTATTCAGAAAAGAAAACAAATAGATATATTAGATACTCAGCAATGCAAGGAAGAGAGGAGGGGAGTAAGAATTCTGAAATCCCTCCTGTATGCCAGGCATTTGACATGGATTATCCTATTTCCTCCTGCAACAGTCTTCTTAACTAGAGGTGACTACTCTCACTTGCTACATATGGAAACTGAAGATCACACAGCTTCTAAGCGGTAGAGTTAAAACTGTTCTGATTCTTTACCCATTTTCCCCACTGCATGCGAGCACCTCCTAGTATACTACCTTTTCAAAAAAGTTTGAAAAAGTTCACTTGAAGCCTTTATCTTCAATGAACCCAAAAAACCCAATTGACCAAAACACACTCTCCTCTAAGAAAGTTTTAATTAAAATAAACAACACTACGCCCCAAACATCAACCCGTCACCTGGAATCTGTCGTAAACCTGTGAAGGAAAACTCTTTATCAGAATTGAATTAGTGACTGCAATTTTTCTCTTTTTAATAGACTTTCTGCCACTATGCTCTACTGAATATTTTGTTGCACACAGTAAACTTTAAATCTATATAAAGTTCTCAATTTACATTTCTGGAATTGAGTGATAATATCTGACTCCTATAGTTAGATAAGATAGAACCAAGATTTGAACACAGGCAGCCTGGCTTTAGCAAATTAGAATCATGGATCATTTTGATAATATAATTTCCAAAGGATAGTTGTGTAGGGTACACACGTTTTGAGTAAAGCAAATACTGCCAGATTTGTTTTACTTGTAACATTGCATGGTTGGTTGCTGTTTCCAATGCAGTGGTGAACTAGATAAACTTAAAGAAATATCTCATGGTAAAAATAAATAAATAAATAAAATGCTGGGTGAAATATTGCTAACAAGAAAATGACAGAGACAGTGCTTCAAGAACTATCTCCCTGTCTCCTTGCTTGTAACTAAGTAATGAAGAGTACTTTGCTTGCGACAACAAAAAAATGAAAGAAAGAAAAAAAGAGAAATTGATGTCCTTAGAACCCATCCAAATAAAGATAAAACTGAAATTGAGAGAGATACAGAAACTTGGAGCCAGAATCTCTCTGGAAGGTATCTGCTGACCTTTGCTGGAGTCCTGGGTTTGCAGACTGAATTGACCACCACACAGGGTTTTTATGCCAGAAGTGCAATCACCATATTTTTTTTTAATTTTTTTAACATTTATTTATTTTTGAGACAGAGAGAGGGTGTGAGTGGGGGAGGGGCAGAGAGAGAGAGAGAGAGAGAGAGAAAGAGAGAGAGAGAGAAAGAGAGAGAGAGAGAGAGAGAGAGAGAGAAAGACTCCAAAGCAGGATCCAGGCTCTGAGCTGTCAGTACAGAACCCAACACAGGGCTCCAACTCATAAACCATGAGATCATGACCTAAGCAGAAGTCAGACACTTAACTGACTGAGCCACCTAGGCGCCCCTGCAATGCACCATATTAAGGATCAAGGGATAAAAACCTAAGATCTTAAGAGATGCAGAAAGAACATTCAGGAAAATTCAGTATTTATTCATTATAAAAATTATTAAAATTAGAGGAGCCTTTTTAATCTAGTATTTCTGTTTTCCTGCTTTTCTTGCCTTCATTTTTACTGCTTGGGTTGTTTATTTTTCCATTCCAATTCATTTCCTTAATGGTGTGAAATATTTACACTTTATTCCTATTATTGTCATGATTAATTAGAAAATTTTAAATGCATAATCAATAGTAGATGACAATGAAGTTAATTACTTTACCCTTCCACAAAATAACACAAAAACCTTAGAAAGCTTTGTCTCTGATGTTCAAAAATGTTTTTAAAATAGATTTTATATTTAATAATTAAAATTTAAAAATCGTCCAAAAAATTTAAAACGTATTCTTGAAATTCAAGAATATGAGGACAACAGCTTTTTAACAACATTTTCAAAAATCAAGGTAGTGCAGGAAGACTTTCTCAACATCTCTTGCATGCTTGCATAGTTCCTCAGTTAGCCAGAGATTGGAGAGAGCTATCTAGAATTTCCATGGCTCTTCAACTGCTAGGAATTCTCTTTGAAATCCTGCTCATCTACCAGTTACCCCAAACTTGGACTGCAACCTCAGGCTTGCAAAGCTGTGCGTTTTCCCCATTTATTCTAAACTAAACCCACTGTTTTACATTGTGGAAACCAGGGGGTTTTGCCCTCTGCTTCTATCCCAAATTGAGTCTACCTCCTCTGGCAGTAAAACTGGTTTCTGGTGCCATTCTCAAGCTGAGGTTGGCAGGGAGGTTGGGAGTAGCTCCAGGCAAAAAGGTCACCAATTGCTGTTTTCCTTACCTGAATCACTAGCAGTTTTTCAAGAATAAATGCTTCTTAAATTGTTGTGTTGCCTTGGTTGATTTCCATTGTGGTGGAATTGTTTTTGTTAATATTTTCCAATTGTGTACTTGTTTTCTGTGGAAACACTCGACCCTTTTATGTCACTAGAACAGGAAGTCCTCTTTCTCCACATTGGGTTTTGGGAGTTATATGAGGTGATTTGTAGAATCTGCTTAGAAGTACCTAAAATAGGGACGCCTGGGTATCTCAGTCAGTTGAGTGTCTGACTTCGGCTCAGGTCATGATCTCGGGGTTCATGAGTTTGAGCCCCATGTCAGGCTGCATGCTAACAGCTCAGAGCCTGGAGCCTGCTTCAGATTGTGTCTCCTGTCTTTGCCCTTCCCCCACACTCTCTGTCTCTCTGTCTCTGTCTCTGCCCCTCTCTCTCTCTCTCAAAAATAAACATTAAAAAAATAATAAAAAAAAGAAGTACCTAGAATAG
This sequence comes from Panthera onca, assembly GCF_046562875.1. Classification (NCBI taxonomy): domain Eukaryota; kingdom Metazoa; phylum Chordata; class Mammalia; order Carnivora; family Felidae; genus Panthera; species Panthera onca. Next base: position 51,916,716 of record NC_138346.1, read on the forward strand.
TAGCACTATATGAGTTGACTGTTATTATAATTATTATTGGGGCTCCTGGATGGCTCAGTCAGTTAAGCGTGTGTTTAGCTCCAGTCATAATCTCTCAGCTCATGGGTTCCAGCCCCGCGTCCAGCTTTGTGCTGACAGCTCAGAGCCTAGAGCCTGCTTCAGATTCTATGTCTCCCTCTCTCTCTGCCCCTCCCCTGCTCACGCTCTGTCTCTCTTTCTCTCTCAAAAAATAAATAAACATTTAAATAATTATTATTTACTGTGCTTCTGTTGTGTTCTAGGAATTAGGGATATAGAAAAAAAGAGAGAGAGAGAGAGAAACAATAATCCCTACATTTATGAAAGAAGCTGTGGAAGCTGGGAGCAGGATTGCATTTTAAGGTAGCCAAGAAAGGCTTTCTTAAGGAAGTGATCATTTAAATAAATACAAGAAAGAGATTAGAAAGAGCAATGAGGAGGTGTGGGGGAATAAATTTTCAAACAGAGGAAATGATCAGCACAATATTTGAGAGGTGGAGTTTGCCTGACATGAAAAAAATAACAGGAGGTAAGTGAAACAGAAGATCGGGCAAGTGGGACTAATGTAGGCCCTGTGATAAATGGATAACATGACACCACATCATTGGTTTTGGCCCAAGAGGGATAGGAAGCCAAATGTAGCATTTTGAAGAAGAAAAATAAAATGGTCTGAAGTTTTAAAAGTATCACTCTGGCTACAGAATGGAAAATATTCTGTTTGGGAGACAGAAAAGGAAACAAGGAAGTGAGAAAAGAGGCTGTGGTTTATAACACAGGAGAAAGATGGGGACTTAGACCACGTAGTACTGATGGAGGGAGAAGTGTCTAAATTCTGGGTGCCTAAAGATGGTGACTTGAATGAGTAGGCATGAGAAAGAAAGGATAGCAACAAGAGATCAGATTCTGGATATATTTTGAAAGTAGAACTGATAAGATTTGTTAAGTGATTATATCTGGAGTATGAAATCAAGAAAAGAGTCAAGACTAATGCCAGAGTTTTTGGTTTTCTTACGCATTAATTGTATATATGTAAATTTATAGAATCATTCTCCAGAAAAACGTGGCTTTCTCTAGCAAAGCTGAAGACGCACATGCCATATTTCCGAATAATTTGACTTCTGTATTTTTACCCTAGAGAGATTTTGCTCATGTGCATCAGAAGACACGAACAAAATATTCACTATAGCATTGGTATTGAGAGCAAAAAAGAAAAAACTGAAAACAACAGTAAAATGAATTCACAGGCTGTGGTGTATTCATATTATGGAAAAGCATACACTGTTAAGATAAATGAACTTTAGTTGTGAGTACCAACAAAGATGGAAGTCACAAATAATATGAAGCAAAATATACAAGCTGCCACAATAGAGCAAGAAGCCATTTATAGAAAAAATTTAAAAACCCACAAACTAAATAATAGGTTTTAGAATACACTTATGATAAAACAAAAGAAAGGGGAAAATATTCAGAATGGTTCTAGGGGAGTGATGGGACCCTTAGTAATAGTTTATCTCACAAATGTTCATTTTGTGATTATGGTTATACCTGACATATATACTTTATATGTGTAACTATAACCCATTTATATGAGTAGAATGTTTCATAATAAAAAAGTAAAAATGCAATCTGGTACAAAAATACATCTACTAAAATAGTCATCAGTTTTAAAGCCAGTATGTATCAGATGTTGCCATTGTAATTTCCTGCTGCCATCACCTCTAGTCTTAAGTACACTGAAGATGATAATTACTTTATTATAATTGCATTGAGATGAAAATAAGCGGGTTATATGATGCTTAAAGTTTTAGAATATTAATTAAACAATAAGGCTCTGAACAGAACCCCAGATTCTTGGTGTTCATATCAGCTCTGACAGTATATTTCACAGTTATCTTAAAAACATTTCACTAATCCCGAAGCAGGTATGGACACTTAGGCCCCATGGTATGAAGCTCCTAGACCATCAGTAAAAGAAGACACTTTTTAAAACAGTAATTTCACTCAGGAAGCCTCCTATTAAGAATCTGGGGGCATCTAAGAATGTTATATGTAAATACATTCCTTTTCAAAAAGTAAGAGATAGAAGTTAAAAAGTAAAAAATGCTTTCCTCCATTCCAAACTATTTTGGTTTTGGTTAAAACTTACCCATTTGGAGTGAGGAAAATATCTTCATTATCTATTTCTCAGCATTCCTCAGCATCTAAAGTCTTTCCTTTTTCTGCACTACTTACAGAGAAGACAAGAGATTTAAGAGGGCCTGTGGCTAACCTCCTAGTGACACAAGTGGAGGGAAATAGTGAGAAAAGTTGCTCTCTGCTTTTATTTCTACCTATAAAGTTTCAGGCAAACCACGTAACTTTCCGTATCCTCAATAAATGTGATTATTGGGCACGTAATATCCACCCCCATGAAGAAGCCGACATTCCCAATTCCCATTTATGTTCCAGAGACTTGAAGGTCTATGATGCAGTTCTGAGAGCAAGGCACCTAAGAAAGTGAGGAGGGCGGGTCGGGGGGGGGGGGGGAACAACAAAAAAGAGCACATTTGCCTCTACTGGTGGCTGTTGGTGACAGATGCCCGCAATTAGCAAGCAAGGAAACCATAGGCAGCAAAGAAATGTAACAATTCTAAAGGAACAGATAAATGTACCTTGTTTTTGTTGGTGACCTGCCATCCTGTGTCACAAGCTGAAATGGAAGAGTGGCTTAGCTTCATGCCTGGAATTGTTAGAGAAGCATGTCTCTTTAGAGTAGCCCCCAAATGGCAAACATTAATATTGGTTCTCCTTCAAGGCAAAAGAGTTACTTTGGTAAGCCACTTGATGGTTTGGTTTGTGTTTAGAACCAAAAATTACAAACTGAACCAGATCCACCAAGTCCACCTTAATTGGAACAAAAACTGCAAACTAATCCCAGATCTGCTTCTGATCTTCTCAAAGAAAATGTGTCTTTGACAAAAACAAATTACATCCCAGAATGGAACTGGGAGTGTGGGGTGGGGAGTGGGGTCATACTGGAATGGAATACAATATGTTTCTTACTGTACTGGGTAATTTTCTGATTTATTTGATATAGATTCAAATCCCAAAACACTAGGCTTAAAGACGATTAACAAGTGAGAAAAGGAGGCAATGTGGGAACTGAGACGCCATGAGATTTGCATTGTGAATGATTAACAGCTATTTATTTTATTTTAATTTTTTTAATGCTTTTATTTATTTTTGAGAGAGAGAGAGTGTGTGTGTGTGTGAATGGGGGAGGAGCAGAGAGAGGGAGACACAGAATCTGAAGAAGGCTCTGGGCTCTGAGCTGTCAGCACAGAGCCCGACACGGGACTCAAACTCATGAACCGTGATATCATGACCTGAGCCAAAGTCGGATGCTTAACCTACTGAGCCACCCAGGCGCCCTATGATTAATAGCTATTTAGAACCAGAAGGAAACCTAGAGCTAGCTTAAGGCAAATAAGACATTTTAGAATATGTATTAAAACTTGCAAATACACAAGTGTTTTCTAGTTTCTTTTGGGGACTTCCTATGTAATTGCTCTACGGTCATAGAATATGTTCGGTATGATATTATTCATTTAAACTTTTCACACCTGCTTTTGTAGCTGCTTTTAGTGGCTCATAAGTTCCACCAAAAAAAAAAGAAAACAAGTAGGATTTTGGTCAGAATTACTTTGATATTTTGGAAAGAATTGTCATCGTTGATATCAAGTCTTCCTATTCATATGTATCTTATATATCTTCTTTCATGTTTCTCAGAAAGTATACGTTTCCTTCATAATAATAATAATGGTCATGGAAAATACTTGTTAGCGTTATTAGATGCCCGGCATTACATTAAGCATATTATATATCAAGTAATCAATATTTATAATTAATAATAATTTATTTCAAAAGTTTGAATGTATTTTGTTGGATTTTCCATCAGTATTTTATATTTTTGTTGCTGTTCCAAGTGGCTGTTTCTTGCTGCTGTATAAAAATACAATTTTCTTTTGAAAACTGATCTTCTGCAAATAATGACAGTTTTTTTCTCTCCCAAATGTATATCTCTAATGATTGTTTTTCTTGAATCAGTTGCATTAGCAAGTTTATCCAGAAGCATCTGAAATGCAAATGGTGAGAGCATTTAGGTCGTCTCTGAATTCAAAAGGAAAAATATTCAATGTTTCAGCAATAAAGTGTGATATTTCTTAATTTTATTTTGATCTTCTCTTTATGAGGTTAATTACATTTCCATAAATAATTTGTTAAGAAAATGTATTTTAAATGAAACATTTAGTTTTATCAAATGTCTTTTCTGTGGCTTTTTAAATAATTCATATGATTTTTCTTTTTAATTAGTTCATATAATGAATTAAGAGATTTTCTAATGGTGAATCACCTTGTATTCCTTGATTAGACCCAACTTAATTGTAATGTAATAACTTTTTAAAATTTATGTGTTACTTTGGCTGACTTAAAAAATCTATATGAGTGAGGTGAGCCTGCAATTTTCCTTTCTAATACTTATACTTCTGGTATTGAGGTTAACCTCAGAAAATAAGTTGGAGTTTTTAAATTCTTGAGAGTTTGTGAGCCTTAAATTGGCATTGAATGTTCGCCAGAATTTACTTTTAAAAACCATGTGAGCCTGCTGCTTTCTCTGTGGGATAATTTTTTTCTGCTGATTCAATTTTCTTAATAGTCATAGAGCACTATTTAAGTTGTTTAATGTTTAGTTTTTTAAAAAAATATTGTGAAATATGCCACAAAAATATATAAAAACATATATGTACTATTTATAAGTCAATAATACAGTATGGGCAATCCTTACAGTGGCCTACAGGTAATAGTATGCTGGCAAGTTTAACAACTGGCTCAAAAAAGTATACACACACACATACACATGTGGTTTCTCATATATTTTACACATAAAGGAAGTGTAACACATGTTTAAGAGTAGTAATAAAATATGCAGTAGCCTTTGTTGTAAACTCTATATAGGTGATTGGTTTTCACAGAATGCCTTAGTTGATTTTTACCAAACTCTGTGTCTATGGTCAACTTATGGTTGCAACTGACAAACATAAGTTGTTCAGGTAAGAACATTGATATTTGCATTTATATCAAGGAGTAAGATGAAAGTATAAAAAACATATGTCAAAACTTAAAAAACATAGAAGGCATATGTCAACTTCACTTGTTCATCAAAAATACAAATGACTTCTTGGTCACTTGAGTGGATAATGATTTTTGAATACTGGAAAAAATTTCCTCAAATTTCTTCTGTGCTATTTATAATGTAGCAGTTTTAGACATGACACACTTTTAAACTTAATCTCTATTTTTTTTATCTCCAGCACTTTAGACAACAATGAAACAATAAATCAAGCCCTGATTCATAAAGTTTGATGACATCCATGGTGTAAATATTCCTACCATGGCCAGTTTCAAGCTGTCAGTATAAAGTCTCTGAACATGGGAACTGGGAAAAGAGGTGCACATGAGATGTTTGCATCATACAGATTTGGTAGCTATAATTAACCTGAAGACATAGATAATGAAAAAATGGGTCAAAATAATTAGGAAATGATTTTTAAACACTTATCACCTTTACTTTTAATACAATTTATTTAATTGTAAGTCCCTATAATTTTATTTTTAAGAATGACTAGGTTTAACAACCAACTTACAAAGTTCCTAAAATGCAACAATCAGGTTATAGGAGCCTGTACAGGTTGGAGTAGCATTTTGCTGCCCATAAGGCTTTATATGATCCACATCTGCCCTGCCTCCTTTATCTTGCTGATTCAATTCCCATTTCTCTTTCTCTCTCTCACTAGCTCCAGTGCAACTACACTGTCCTTTTGTCTTCTTTCTTTCAACACATCAGATACGTTCCTGCTTTAAGTGCTTTGTACCAGCATGTCTTTGTTAGAAACACGCTTCCTCCAAACACCACGTGACTGCCTCCTCTCTACTTTCCAATCTAGCTCCAGTTGTCACTTGTCAGTAAGGCCTCCTCTGGCAAACATTTCAAATTCCCCCCAGGTTCCTCCCTTGACCTCTGATCCCTTCTCAACTACTTTCCCATGACACTTCACAGATCACTGTCTAACCTATAAATAATTGACTTACTATGCTTAATTTTTGTTTTCTGTCTTCCTTCACTCAGAATAAGGTTCATGAGAATAAAGATGTTTATGTCGATCACTGATGTTTCTTAAGCTCTTAGTACAATGACTATCACAAAGTAGGACCTCAAACAATTAAGCATTGAAAGAAAGGAGGAGAGAAATAGAGAGACATGGGGAGAGAGGAAGAGAGAGAGAGAGAGAGAAGGAGAGAGAGAAAATGGCAATGAAGAGAGGAAGGAAAGAGAAAAGAAGGGACAGAGGGAGAAAACCTACCATCTAGGCCAAGAAATATATTACCATCCCTAGAAGTTCCAAGTCCTTTTTTAATCATGTTTTCCCTCTTTCCCTACCATGATCTAATCAATACTATGAATTTCATGATAATTATTTCTTTTTTTGTTTTAGTTTTTTTTAGTTTTTTAGCTGTTATTCCTCTTTCTGTAACCTTAAACAATACATAATTTAGTTTTTCATGTTTTAAAACTTAGTGTAAATGAAATCACGTGGTACACATTCTTTAATGAATATCTTTCTACCCAATGCCATATTTTTTGAGCTTTATCCATGATGAGGTAAATAGCTGTTATCTGTCTCACCAGGGAATTTGGGGATCTTGATAGAAACATGAGGCAGAAAAAAAATGTATCTAAATACTATGCAGATTTTTTAAAATATTAAGTAGTTAAGTCTTTTAAATTTTTTTTTTAACGTTTATTTATTTTTGAGACAGAGAGAGACAGAGCATGAATGGGGGAGGGTCAGAGAGAGAGGGAGATACAGAATCTGAAATAGGCTCCAGGTTCTGAGCTATCAGCACAGAGCCCGACGTGGGGCTTGAACTCACAAACCGCGAGATCATGACCTGAGCTGAAGTCGGACGCTTAACCGACTGAGCCACCCAGGCGCCCCAGTAGTTAAGTCTTTTAAGTAATATATTTATAGTACATATCAATTTCTTAGTCCATATCAGGTTCACAAATAATGTAACTTCTTTTACTTTTCTGTGACCAAATACAGTTTCTAGCTGAAATCCCCATGCTACATGTTTAAAGAAAACATAAGCTTGTCATTCAAATGTTTTAGTTGAATTAGAGTAAGCCTATTCAATTGAGGGTTCTTGATTTCCTTTTTCTTCTTAGGTGGCATCAAAGTTCCTAATGTGACCATGGGATGGCTACCTTGCTTAATTTCTTCTTTCTCATCTCTCTAGACATACCCCCTCCTGTCTACTTCCTGCTCCTTCCATCTTCTACCTCTGACACGTGACCCCCGGGTTTGGCCACTGTAGGCCACCAAAGCTTTGCCATCCCCCTTTTGCTTGATCTCTCCTCCTTTTCTCCTAATGCTTCTGAGACCTGATTGTTAAGCATCACACCCAAACCAGCCACATAGCGGCACTTTCCCTCCCAGATGTCTATATCACTCTGTGATATTTCGCTGCACTTTGTCCCATAGATCTCTACTAAAGTTCTGCCCCCCCCCCTTTTTTTTTCTTATTTGCCAGCAATCTCTATCAGTACTTAATAGTGTTCCTAACTCTTCTGCATCTGCTGCTTAGAGAAAATAAAAATAGATTGTTTTTAAACAACAAAAACATGTTCATATTATTTTGTATTGAGTTACTTTAAAGGTTTATGTTTCTAAATATTTGTTCTTAAAATGTTTTAGTTATTCCTTCCCATTATCTTTTTAATCAATCAAAACTCATCATGTAAACAAAATTACAACTTTCAAACTCCCAGGACTAAACCCAAGCATCTTTTTGAGAAAATACATGCATATTGTTTAGAGCTCAGAAGGGACAATTAATCAAACAGAGGGAAGCAAAACCTTTCAAATAAAAACTAGAGCTCGCTCTCATTTTTTTTTCTAATCATGGTTTAAAAATGCAATTAACAGCAGTTTAAATGAGATCCTACCAGTAATTTTTAAATTGTATATTTAAAATTATTAGTAAATTAAATTCTGTATTATACATTTATTTTATTCCTGTTTTCAGCTTAATCTCTTTAGCTGACATTCTATATTATATTATCAGTACAATAGAGCAGGAGTTTGCATTTGCTAGAATGGAACATTTGGAAGATCAGAATTATAAAGTTTTAAGAGGTGGTACTCACCAAAGTTACTTAAGCCTAGAAGAGCTTACATAACAGTTTGAACAGTGAGTATGTGCTTATTCATTCACTCATTCAATTATTGTAATGGCAGAACCCAATAGTCTTCAACCCTGGCAGCACATTAGCATCTTCTGGGCTATTTTATTTTTTAAAAGTCTGATATGTGGGGTCCCTAGGTGGCTCAGTTGGTTGATTATCCAACTATTCATTTTGGTTCAGGTCATGATCCCAGGGTCGTGGGATGGAGCCCTGCGTTGGGCTTAAGATTAATATTCCTTCTCTCCTTCTGCCCCTTTCCCCCTGCTTGTGCTCTCTTTCACTCCCTCTTGCTCTCTCTAAAAAAAAAAAAAAAAAAAGTTAAAGTTCAATATGGCTTATCTCCAGTTTACAGAGGTAAGTCAAAACAGAACACTTTTGTGCATTGAAATGAATGCAGAGGACATGGAGGGGGAGAGCAGGGAACTTAATCCCTTCATGATCAAGACAAGCCAAGTACAGATTAGAATCTGAGCCAGCTTCACCCTGGCAGGCTGTACACAGGAAACAGCAGTGTGTACCTTGATAATGATATCCCTTAAAATATCTGTGTCTTGGGTCACACATCTCCTCTGGAACATTTGCCTTCTACTACTAGGAAAGTCAGTGGACTTTCTTTCTACTTTAACCCTTGTTCTTTCTTCCTCATGGAATGTACTCCTTTGGTCCCCTCTTGCACTTTGCTCATTAAAATCCTACCTATCTTGGGGCACCTGGATGACTCAGTTGGTTAAGTGTCTAACTCTTGATCTCAGCTCAAGTCATGATCTCTCAGTTCGTGAGTTCTAGCCCCATGACAGGCTCTGCGCTGACAGTGTGGAGCCCACTTGGAATTCTATCTCTCCCTCTCTCTCTGCCCCTCTCCTGTTCATGCTCTTTTTCTCTTTCAAAAATAAATAAAACGTTTAAAAAATCCTACTTATCTTCCAAAACTGCATTAAATCACCTTCTCCAAGAAGCCTGTTACTTAGTTATGTAAGCATAGCTGTGTTATTTATACTCCAGTTGGGAATTTATCATATGCAGACTTGCATTCTCTAAATGTGAAGAGAAAAATGCATTCAAAAGAGACCTCCCAAAATCAGTGTTGGGAGTAAGAGAGGGAATAAGAGGAGCTTCAGGATGTGTTTCCAATTGTACATGCCTCAAGGAGATTCCAAGATTCCCTTTTGGGGGGTGTGCACCATCTCTCCACATGAGAACCACTGCATATTATAAGATATTGTGATTAGAATGTGTCGCACATATTAAAGCAAGAAGTTGCTTTAATGGAACCTGACAAGAAGTTGAGAACTACTAATGAAGTCACTACAAAAATATTTACCTAGGTCTACTATGTGCCAAACACAAGCTGGTAGTTTTTTTGGAGAACAGAATTCATGGGATATTCAGCTTTAGATCTCTAGTTCCTGCTCAAGGCCAGGTAAAAACTTGGTCACTGTTGGGTAGAGGAGAATTGACTCCATTTCATAAAACTCTGATTTTAGTGGTGAGTCCCTATAACTGAAATGACATTACCCACTATGTTGTACCATATATTTTTTGTTAGCTAAAAGATCTCGAAAGAGAAAAAAACAACTGATAAATGGAAAAAGGGAAACTAAATGTGGGGGTATTCCCCAAAAGTCCACTGCACAATGTCTATACTTGCAATGTTTTCAGACACCCAAAAACTATTCACTTGCTCTAATTTTACTTTGTGCAATATAGACTTTGTCATATTCTCCCAATAATTCCAAATTCCAAGCACATTGAAAGCTTTGTTGTCTTAACATTATACCTCTGAGCAAAAGATAAATCACTTTGTCACCACTCACCTCTGTTCTGTCTCCAAAACCTTTAGTCTTATATTGCTCTTGATTCACGACCTCAGCTCCTCTCTTTCCCCTCTCTGCCACTAAAACTCCCTCAGTTGCACAGAACAGTTTAGTTCTGGCCTCAAAAGAACCCATTCAACAAAACAAAAGCCTGACTATCGGTCTAAAATGATATCTATAGTTCTTCACACATGCCTAGGCATGTCTCAGATGACCATGGTTCAGTTAGAGGCTTCAACTTCATTAGCATTCCTATAAAAAGCTTTATTTCCTATCAGCATCAGGACATTTTTTAAAACCTTAATCACTGTATCTATGCCTTCCTTTGTAACCAGCAGATCATCATATGAGTTACTAATAAGTTAAATATTTTCTTATCTTTGCACATTTTATAATTTATTTGAAATGTATTGAATATATAATATTTTAGTCAAACAGGTTCATTTAAAATCAATTTTGCTAGAAAATGTCATAGATTTCTCAACAGGAAACAAAAAGTTTTCCAAAATAGGTCTTGTAATATTGCTTGAAAAATTAAAACACAAAATTGAAAGATTTTCCCACCAGAAATAAGGAAATATTTAAAAATGATGGGAAAGTATTAAAATTTTTGAAAGATAAAATTTACATTTTGATTAACATGACATTTTAATATATTGATAGGTTCATTATTAAACTTTATATTTGTTCTTTATATTTGAAATATCTTAAAATGCAATATTGTATATTACAGTATATATGGTAAGTGATTTTTGTAATCATGTTGGTATTAATGCTAAAGAGAATGCAGATTCCTTTCCTACTAAGTACACATTTATTTGCCAGACAATATACTGAGTTCTTTTTTTTTAAATTTTTTTTAATGTTATTTTTTTTTTTGAGAGAGAGAGAGACAGACAGAAGGCAAGTGAGAGAGGGACAGAGAGAGAGGAAGACAGAATCTGAAGCAGGCTCCAGGCTCTGAGCTGTCAGCATAGAGTTTGATGTGGGGCTCAAACCCATAAACCGTGAGATCATGACCTGAACTGAAGTCAGATGCTTAACAGACTGAGCCACCCAGGCGCCCCAAACAGCCCTGTGATTTAGGTACTATCACCATTTTACCAATGTGAAAACTGAGGTCTGTGAGGGGCATGTAAATTGTCCAAATTACAGGTTTGTACACATATTACATATGGATCTTCCTCATTCCTTTTCAGTTTCATATAATACACAGAAAATAGTATCATGACAGTAGTAAATCCAGAAAGAAGTAACAACTTTTTGTGAAAACTTACCCCAGAGTAGCATAATTTTTATCTCAACACAACTGATCCCATGAGCTTTCAAATGTGTACTTATATCCCATAGACATTTTTGTTTTAAAATGTTGGAAATTATGAATTTGGGAGTGAAATTTTACATTATTTACCTTCCCATGGGTCATTTATACATTTATTACAGCAACCTCACAAGGTAGGAGTTGTACTCTGATAAAACTGTGGCTCAGAGAACTTAAATTGTCTAAATCCATACACTTAGTTTTGGAAAAGACTGGGATTTGTGCTTCATTCATCTCAAATCAAAGCCAGTAACCTTCTGGATAGTTTCTAGATCATCCTCTAGAAGCTGGTTGTGACAGGTTGGTTTATTTACATTTTCTAAATTTTCTTCCAGAGCAGAAGTCTTGCCCAACCTGTTAGTTGATAGAGAAACTGTAACAGCGGCAGAACTTAGGGGCACTTTAAAATGATATTGTTGAAGAGTGTGTGAACTCTCCGCTTGTATTTACATGGACAATAGAAGTTAGAAGGAAGGTGGAAGGAGCAGGCTTGCATCTCTAGTGATTATGAGCTGGCTCAGGGATGATGAAGAAATGGTTTCACCTGGGTACTGGGATGAGTACAAGCAGAGGTGAGATCTGTATTGGTAGGAGCACAAGTGGTATGATGTGCTCTTTACTTAATTTGGAAATGAAGCCGATTTATCTTGGGGCAACTTTGAGATTTTATCCATAGTTGGATGTAGTCAGGATATAAGAAGTTATTTCCAGACGGTTCCACTGATCCTCTCCATCCAAGGCACGCCTCTTGTTCTTTTCGTTTTGTTAAGGGCACTCTGATGGTCCTTAGTGAGTATTACAAAGCATTTGTTTTTCTTTCTTGAGCACTATTTCATTGTTATGCTTAACAATTTCAGCTAATTCTGTCTTTACCATCATTTTAGTTGGATCACTCAGAATTTAGGACATATATTGGTTCATACACAGTTTATGCTGCATTTATATACAAATGAATAAATATAAGTCCTATGTCAGTGTCTATGTTTCAGTATATGTTTTCAGTGTACGATATTCTTTTCCTTAAAAATATATTTCTATAACTCTCCTAAACTAGAGACATAGTCAATATAAAGTCTTATAAATAGTAAAGGGAAGAAACTTAACCTCCAATGAGTTAAGAATTGTTCTGAAACCCATATTCAGCCAAAAATGTCTTCCTATACTTTGTCATAGTGTGTATGAGCTTACCAAATGTTTCTGAGTTAAGGAAATTACTTATGATATTTATATTAAATTATAAAAAATAGGATTATATTGTACATGACCATAACTTATGAGATACACACATAAGAAAAGCTTAATGATTTTCTCAATGCTTTCTCAGTAGATTAAGGATTGATAGAATGCAGTTGTACCTGAAAGTTAAGTTATTACCTACATAAGGGCATTGGTCCCTCTAACTCTATTTCTTCAAAGAATTTGATTTTTTGTTAGGATTATTAAAATACATTACTAGGAAGAAGATAAAAGAAAAGGAAGTATAATTATATTTTTTATTTTTAAAATAAGTCACAGATTCCATATTATTTCTTTATATAATATAGTCCTATATCCTAATACTTGTATACTATTTGTTAGTAGACAATATTAATGTCCTTCAAGATAGCTTCTTATTAGATTCGGAGGGTATCTGCTCTACTTGAAATCAACTAGAATTGAGCTCCTTTAGAACCCCGGCTTTTTAGGCAATAAATCAAATGGTGAAAAAAAAATAAGTTGAAATAGAAAAAAAGGTGGGGGGGGGTGCTGGGTGGCTCAGTCAGTTCAATGTCTGACTTCAACTCAGGTCATGATCTCGCAGTTCATGGGTTCGAGCCCCATGTTGGGCTCTGTGCTGACAGCTCAGAGCCTGGAGCCTGTTTCAGGATTCTGTGTCTCCCTCTCTCTCTGCCCCTCCCCTACTCATGCTCTGACTCTCTCTCTATATATATATATAATTAAAAAAAATTAAAAAACTAAAAAAAAGTAAACGAAAAAAGAATCATTTGAGTATCACAACTGATGAATGCAAAAGTCACAAAAGGTTTTAGGAGCAAAAGTAAAATATATTGAAAATTAAGAAAAAATATCAATTATATTTATCTTCTTAATTTTTCCACAATTCCTACAAACATGGATAATTATAAATGCTAAGGTACAGTTTAATTATTCCAACTCTTAGATAATATTGTCTCAAGGTTTTTTAAATGAGTATCCTTTTTTTTCAGAAGCAAAAATCAATTCAAAGCATTAACTTTTCCTGATCAGTAAACATCCTTAAACAATACCTCACATATGGTGGCAGCTCTAATGTGACCAAAAGACTTGGAGATTTCATTCCACTGCTGGAAATTTACCTGGCCCTGTGAGAGAAAAAGAACCTGTTTTTTTGCAGATTGCACAAGTGGCATCACTAACCACATAAATAAAAGCTACAAATTCTTTGGTTGACATAGTTCAACTGCTATGGCTACCCCAGCATCTTCATGCTTTCAAATATTGGTTTAAATGACATTTTGTAGCATTTCTCCTTACTGAGATAATATGTTGAGTGTCAATAAATTTTCTTTGAGCATCTAATCACTGTGTCATCTGCAATAAAGCTTGTATTTTCACTTTGATGTCCCTTTTCTAAAACATCAAGTATTTAGGTAATATAAAGGTAATGTGACTTCCATAAACTCATTGTGTTTTTTAATTAATTCTACCATTTTTCTGAACAAATGTCTTAATAGTTCTCTGCCATTAAATAAACATGACTGATAAAAATTTTAAGGGACAGATATTTTTGAAAAGTGTTTGCATTATAGTAGGAGTGAACAGCAAGAGTAAAATGGCTTCATATACTGTTTTTTCGGGGGGGGATTTGAGAATGACTTGTACAATATATAATTCCATTTGTCAGATTAGCCCAGTTATTTCCACCCTGAAAAACCTGTTGTTTTTTAAAACTGCTCTTATATACTTTCTTTACTGTGATTCCTTAACAGTTGACCTAATGGTTAATTGTAGTTGACTAGTGGGAACACCCCAATTAATTAGTTAGCTGAGACTGTCCTTGTGTTTAATATTGAAGAACATATTTTCACGAAGACATTTTTTTATTCTTATTCTCTGTCTCTGCCTTTGGAAAAAAAGGCTATAATTTACCATGATATTTAATTTCAAAGATAAGGCATAAACTCATACTAAGGAAACACAAAAACATAGCGGCTATTAAATAAACTATACCCAGGAAAGCTGCATAGTGTACAGTTAGGATCTAGAACTCTGGGCCTCGACTATCTATTCAATTCTGGTCCCATCACTTACTTGCTATGTAACCTTGAGCAAGTTACTTAATCTCTCTGTTTCAATTTGCAGTTTTTAAAGTGAGGATCAGAAAACTTATGTCTATCTCAAGAGCTATTGTGAAGATTAGATGAGTTTATACATATAAAGTATTTAGAACTTAGTGTTTTCTACAGTAATTGTTATTACTCTCCTGGGCTCATATATGTGCCTCCAAACTACATGGAGATCTTATAGAAGGCTTCCTTAAAGAAGTATATTATGGGAAAACACTGCTTGATCATAACAATTTGATATGAGATAAAGCTTAACTCATGAGAAAATATGCAGTGGATCAATTCCATCAATCAAGTGGATGACTCAGTAGGTAGCGCATACAACTCTTGATCTCAGGGTTGTGAGTTCAAGTCCCACACTGGGTGTATAGATTGCTTAAAAGTAAAATCTTTTTTAAAATATCAAGTGAATTGATGTATGGTGATTTGATCTTGACTCTTCTATTACCTTTCCATTTTTTTTTTATTTTAATGTTTATTTATTTATTTTTATATGAAATTTATTGTCTAATTGGTTTCCATACAACACCCAGTGCTCATCCCAACAGGTGCCCTCCTCAATGCCCATCACCCACTTTCCCCTCCCCCCCACCCCCCATCAACCCTCAGTTTGTTCTCAGTATTTAAGAGTCTCTTATGGTTTGCCTCCTTCCCTCTCTGTAACTTTTGTTTATTTATTTTTGAGAGAGAGACAGAGCATGAGTGGGGGAGAGGCAGAGAGAGAGGGAAACACAGAATCTGAAGCAGGCTCCAGGCTCCAAGCTGTCAGCACAAAGCTCGAAGCAGGGCTCAAACTCACAAACCATGAGATCAACACCTGAACCAAAGACATGTAATTGACTGAGCCACCCAGATGCCCCTCACCTTTCCATTATTAATTAATCCATCAAAATTATCTATAGAGTATCTCTCCAGAGTATGTCTCAAATTCAACCAGTTTTCTGCAGGAGTGAGTGAAGGAATGAAGTGGCTTATTCTGAATGGTGGGTATAGTGGCCCAATTGGAAAAGCTGAACATGAACAAACTTTATCTAAATACTTTCTGTTGAGGATTCTGCCACTTAAGTTACTTGCCTTTATTTTTTCTTGGCATACAACCTTTTAAGAAAAAAAAATTTTTTTTAAGTATCCTGCAGACCTAAAGGCCCCAAAAATGAAGAAGAAGAAGAAGAAGAAGAAGAAGAAGAAGAAGAAGAAGATTTTAGCTAACCCAACAAACTTAGTTTACAGCAATTCACTTCTTTCCTAAAAGAATCTATTAACATTAATATTTTTACTCCTCAAAGTATGCCTGAGTTTAGATGAATTATTCTTCAATTCTGAGTTTACTCCTTCTGGGACTCTTGCTCATGGTTTGGCTAATATAATGTTCCCTTGTTAACTATAGGAATCTAGGGATTTCCTAGAAATCATGCAAAAAAAGATTTATAGCTGAAATTTTGTATCTTTTTTTACATATATTTAATTTCTATGAAGAAATTATGAAAAAATAAGGAAAATAAAAAATAATCCAAGAGATCTCTTCAGTTAAAGTTTAAAATATAAGCCTTCAAGAAGAAATGGTGAAAACAAAAAATCTGATGTTCAAACTTCATTTCCATAACCTCTTCAAAACCCAACCTAGGCCCATTCTTTAGCAAGACAATTGGTAGTGAGTAAGCTTGGAAGCTTTGACTAATTTTTATTTGTATCAGGAAATTTTTGTGGAAGTAAAGAATTCAGTACAATAAACTCATTACTCTGGACGTGGGATTCGTTCAGAAGAGTCCTACGTTCCCATCCTTCCATCTTGGGCTAGGCTTCTATAACATATGCGGAGCAAGTCTGCTGATTAAAAAAAACCCAGAGACATTGGTAAGAAATAGAAATCTCATCAAAGGAATTCAACAAGAATAAGATAATAGTTTTGGCATTAGTAATGTAGAAATGATAAAGCACCTATGATTTATTTTAAATAAATTCATCTCCATCATGAGGCTAATCCTGTTATATGAGTCTTTATAGATTAGAGATCGTACTACTCCCCACAATTCTAGCTAAATGTTGTGGATCAATAAAGTGCTGTGTGACTAATTGCTTAAAGTGCTTTTATTTTAAAGCATGTATTTACAATTTATAAGTGTACTTTAATAGGAGCAATTTGCATTATGACCAAGAGAAGCAATTTATTTCACTACTACTTAAAGAAAAAAAAAACTACAAGTAGATGAGACACTCTTCACACATCCTTTCAAATAGCCTCTCATCATAGCCAGCCTAAGTTAGATAGGAGCATGTACATAGGAGAGGAAAGAAAGTAGCATGGAAGGCATTTTTAAAGAACACTAGCCTTTTTCATCCCAGGTTAAAGGATAGCTAGATATGTGAGACTGATTTCTATTTTGGCTGATTTTTGAACCTTAATCAAGATAGCTACCAACTAAGCCCTCTAAGACTTATGACTTAAAGCTAAGTAAGATGGAGGAAAAAATTACTTGTTTGGGGTTTTGGTATCCCCAATTCAACCAGTCTACAAATTTGTCAAATAATGTTTATAGTCTATTATCAGGGACATCTAAAGACTCCTAGAATTTTGGAATATGCATACCACCAATATTTGCCGAATATGCTTTCTTAGCAGGTATCTAATTGCTGATAATTATGTATTCAGCTTGACGTAGATTCAAGTGGTTTTTGTCTCCATGGGAAAAATGAAGAACAGAATCAAAGGACATACGCTTTCCTGACTCTTCTCTAGATGGAAACTCATACAAAAACAGTCTTCTCTTCACTAAAGAATTGGATCATAAACACTAAAAATTAGGAAACTTGTGATGTTTGCAGTCTTTAGGTTAGAAACAATTCATTGCTCTTGGTGTGGATGAATATGCAGGGAAAACAGTGCAATTTGAGATCCTTAACATCTACAGTGGATGGTTGACTATAGTGTTGCAGGGTGGAGAGTTGGAAATCATCAAGACAAAAATTATAATAGGGTTTTCACTAATTTACAACTTTTGGTTTTTTAAGAATAGGCACCTCAGTCACATATTTGTGTTGAATTTTAAATTGAATACTTTCTCATTGCTCCTGGAGTCACAAATCTCTATTATCTCTCCTCCATGGTATAGCAAGAAAACATTTGATTCTTTCTTGCAGCACTTTGCTTTGAAATTCCCCTGAATATAGGATTTGGCATCTGAGTCCTTCTTAGTCTGTCTCCTACTGTAGGTTTTACTACACAGAGTGGCAGTAAAAAGAGTTTTATTCTTTAGAAAATGCTTCTCACAATTCTTGCTATCAAATTATTCATCTCTGAAGAACTGAATTTTGAATCCTAATAGCTTGTCAGAGCAGGAAGATGAAAAATAGCATGTTTACACTTCTCAACTTGAACCTTTGCCATTGTTGTTTAGGCAACAAGGAATGCTTTCACTCTTTCAAATCCAATAGAAATTTGCCCCTTTGGGTCTGGGAGTTAGCACTGTGCAACCAAACCCTTTGGTTTAGTAGTGAAGTACATGACTCTGGGGTTGAATGCCTAGCTCTGCTCCTTAGCTGATATATAAACTTGGGTAATAAAAATTGTTGGGGAGATTAAATGATAAAATGTATGAAGCATTTAGCATAGTGCTTAGCACAGAGTAAATATTCCCTAAATGTTAACTACTCTTTTTGCTGCTGCTGTTAATATTATTATTAATAATAATAAAATTTGTCATTCTTACTCATTAATTTATACTCTTTGTTACCTAGATCACATATGATTTAATAAACAAATAATATAACAACACATTCATGTTAGAATACATATAGACTGGTTTTAACAAGAATTTTAGCTTGTAATTGCTGTATTGTTACCATTTGGTGATTTTGTTCCATATCCACTTTCATTACTGGTAAGTTCCTTTTCCTTAGTGTTTTTTGCCCATTGTAAAAGTTTTTCTCAAAATTTTGAGAACCAGAGAATTACTTATATTCCTCTTTTAATTCAGCCTGTTCTTTTCATTCTGTTCTGTTCTAATTTAGTCCTAAGTAACAGAATACTAAATCAGAAGTTTAAGCCATGAGTCTAAAATGTCAGAAATAAAACCTGTGAGATAGGAATTTCAAAGAAGATTCAAAGCCAATTATAGGATGCTTATAATCCTTACCCAACTCAAACAAATGAAAGGGTCAGGTTGTTAATGGTTGAAAAAGGATTTGCGAGTAGAATTTCTTTAACAAGCTATCAGCTATTGGGAGAGGTGTAGAAATGCTTCCCTCTACGTCAAATCAAGAGAAGAGAGCTGCACCAGGACCCTCAGGAGATATTGGGAATGGAGTTTCGTTTAAACATGAGATCTAAAGGGTTAGCTGGTGACAGATGAGCCAAATGAGGGGAATCTATGTAGGTTTCAGTCTTTCCTCAAGTAATTTATGGCAACAGTTGCTTCGTGAGTGTTTCATGTGATTCAGATGTGGCCCATCCCTATTTGGAAGGATGAAAGGACCTTAGCACACGGAAGCTAAAGATGCAACTATAAATTTCCAGGGGGCTGTCAACATTGTAAATAACCAGAGTTTCATGTGCCCATTGCAAGGTGGTGAGATGTCTCCAGCCATGGTCCCTGGCAAAGAGTCCCTGAAGAGCCCATGAATGTGCTCATAGAAGAATTAGTTTTCAACACCTGCCAGGTCTAGTGAGTGTGGAGCCATCCTACAGTGTGCTGGTCGAGTAGGAGCTTGGCTTTTCCTCTCAGCCCTTTCTCTCGCTTGCTCCAGCTCAGGAGTTAAGGTGGCCAATTGGGGAAGAATGACCCAGAAAGAAATACCAACCATGTGTCCCCAAACGCACACCATTTCTGGACTCTGCCACAAACTCAAGGTTGGAAAGGGATCTTCTATGATCTTTGTTTGATCTTTGTTTTAAGATTGATGTGCAATATAGGTGACAAGACTTTCTAATGTTGGTTAAGACTTGGGCGACTTCACGTGATCAGGCAATGTTTATATTATGCAAGAATGATTGCAAAAGTCATGACACTACCTGAAAATTTCATCCTGGGACAGAAGATAACTTTCCCTTTTTGAGTGTTTTAAAAAGAAAGCAGGAGACAAAATAATTTTGCTTCATGAAAACACCCCATAAATCTTATATGTTCATTAATTTTATAACCTCAATAAAAAATCTGTTGCAACTGAGATGACACAGTCTTACAGTATATATAAAAGGAATTATCTCAAAGATAACTGGTGTGATGCTTAACTTGTTAGTATATTTTTTATCTAAGTTCAAATAGAAAGAACATGCCATCATATATGACTATTTCCTGAATATTAAGGTATTTTGAGTAATTGGCTCAAAATTGAAATTGGTTATTTTATTTACTTTCTTTTCCATATAATAAGACTCTTTTATCTGTACATTTCTGCTTTATGTTTTTATTTTTGATAGATTAGATTCTAGGCAACCTCTTTAGAAATGTTGGCATATTTTCCATGTTAATTTTTTTCTTCAAGGTATATATAAATGGTGAGTGATTCAGAGACTGTAAATTCCATTAGTTTGTTTTGGCAGATCATGTCTTATCTTAAAAATTACTATTCTGTAATAGTCATGTGTTCAAATTCTTAGCAACTACGCCATGTATGGTAAAGGACACTGATCAGTAGAAGGGTTGTTTGAAACAACATGTTTTGATTTAAAAATATCAAGAAAAAAACATGCACAATTTTTATGTTTGACTTAGTAGATGTTTAAGCATGTCTCATGAGTTTCAGTTCTGTATTACCAGATTAAACTACAACTTCATGACGTTGTGTAACTACCACAGTGTGACCTGCTGTGCTCTTTAAATGCACAGTCTGAAAAGAACGTGTTTGGTAACCGTGGAGAAATGTGCCACAAAACCCATTGCAAAATGGAGTCTTCAACACTCACTATTTGCTTCAGATTCCTGACTTCATGAGGTTTTTTTTCCACAGGCTTATTTTGTTTCCGTTCATCTGTTTGCTTGTGTTTTAGGTGAACCTGATCTTCATAAGAACTCAGAAGACCTAGTAAATGCTGAGGAAAAACATGCTGATACACACTCATAGGTTTGAAATACCTTAAAGGCTTCTGTCATGTTAAACATGAGAGGTAATTTTATTTTTTAGGCAAGAAACATAATTTTTGAAATGAATGGCTTGTAGATATCATTAGAGGCAAAGTTACCTTATTTCAATGCCCTCCTGGAATCTTTAAAAAGAAAAAGTTTCTCCTGTTTTCTGAAGCAAAATCTTAAATATTTATTTTTTCAAAGAATTTAATTTGTTCATCAATAAAAATTATACTTAGTGAGACCTTTTAATCCTTTAAATTAATAATCTGGAGGCTGTGGAGAGGTTTAATCCTGATTTCTCTTCCTACTTCACGTAGGAAATATGAATGTTCACATTGGGTGATAACAAGGCAAGTACATATTATGAAACAGACATCAATATTTGCTAAAATCTATAGACATTTGTTTGCATCAGTGTTTTTTTAATTCAGCTTCTGGGGTCTGATTTTGATCTACTAAATCATAGGTTGAATTATAACTCTGGGAATGATGCCTTGGAAATCTGAATTTTTAATAATCCCGTCTGTTGGTAATTCTGTACACTATAGTTGAGAACCATTGTCTTGGGCCTACAGAGGAAGTGCAAGCTGTTAGAAGGGAAGGTTGTGTAATTATAGTGGAGATGTCTTAGTGTTTCCTTTTACTTTTTAAGTAAGAAACAAACCCCACGTGCTATAATGAGTCCTGTTCTTGGGGGTGATGGCCGCAAGAGAGAAAATGCTGAGTGCCATATACCAAGTCGTTGAAATGTTATCAGTAGCTCCTCACATGTTGCTTTAGATATGAAAGAGTTAAACTGTGGTTAGATTTTAAGATGATTTATCTCTCAGTATTCTTGAGTTGGTTGTAAGACTGTCTTTTCTTGATAACAGTTTCCTTAATACCAACTATCAAGTGTCCGTCACTGTGATCAACATCTTACATATATAGTATCTCACTTAGTTCTCTTAACAATTTCAGAGTCGGTGGTTGTGATTCCTATTTTACATATGAAGCTTGGGTAGATATCAAGCCCACAAAGTGGGTGTTCAGCAACTAAAACCGATGTATGTCTACATTTAACAATTTTAACATATTGTCTCATATTAGCTACAGCAATTTCTTTTCATCCCTCCATCCAAACTATAAATTTATTACTTTAGAGCTCACAGCTGTTTCAGAAGAGTCCTTAAGTTCTGATGACATACAACATACCCTCAAAGTATGTTTTAGGAAAAACTAAATTCAGTGGAGTATTTATAGATGTTGTAAGTACAAAAAGGTTTCTGTCAAATAAATTCCATTAGAAAACTGAGTGAAACAAAATTAAGCAAGAGTCTTCATTCCTACTCGATGACCAGTGCACACTAAGTAGCTTCAAAAGAAAAAAGTTAAAAATCAGCATTTCTTATGTATTTATGATATGGAACTGGAATATTTATGAACATTTTCCAAAAATTGTGTGTAGGAAACACAGGTCACCAGTACATTTGTAAAGCTGACTATTTAAGCTGTGAAGATGTCTCAGGCAAAAAAAAAATTATCTATAAAATTCTGGCATCTCATCAGTAAAAGACTTCAATGGGATTCAACTGGAAGTTACTGAAGCCTCTTTTTTTGTTTTTCAACTAAAAAGGCTCCAAAGCTGGAAAGATTTGAGACCCACTCAAACTAAACAGTGGTATTTAAACTCAGGCAAGCTGTTAGACATTTTTTTTTTCCATCAGCACTAACTAAATCCTGTAGTTTTCCTCTCAATTGGAGAAAACTCTGCCTTTGGAGCACAGTCTTCCAGAAATCATGGCCTTCAATAGGTGAAATTTATATGCCTTCAAGAAATAGGCAGGTCTCTAATATAAAGGAAGTAAAAAACCAACAGGAGTGGTGACAACTGATAACTATGACTCAGGCCCACTGTCTGAAAGGTGAGAGCAGTGGTCAGCCTTGGAAACTTCTAGAAAGGGCACAGCACACCTGACTAAAGGCTGCAGCTAGCCAGTCTTTGCATCCAACATATTTTCACCATGCACTAATTAGGAAAAAATCTTTCCATTTTTAATGTTGACTCAAAAACTTTTTGAAACACTATGTAGACCAAAATAAATATGTGTGAAGGTCAGATTTTGCCTACAGGCTCCTAGTTTGCATATTAACCACACCTTCTTTGTGACCTATAGCTACTCTTTCACTGGCAGCCATCATGGAAAATTTACATCTTATGGAAGCCTGGCTATATCTCTGAGAGCCATTGCCTGCTGCATTCTCAGTGTGTGGGCCCCAGTATGAGATACTTTCCCAGGAAACACGTCTAATTCAACGTGCACCATGATGAAGCCCCATAAATCAATGTGCAACACTACACTTAGAGCAAGAAATCAACCTTTGAAATCTACTTGTAACACTGTTGTATAACTTCGCTACTATTTCTAAGAAATTTCTATCCACAAAACTATTTTGTTTTGCTTACTTTTTGAAAATGATTTTGTTAATTCAAGTGAATGAGATTGGAATTGGATGTACAATGCATTGCTGCTTTATTATTTCAAAAGATTTTAAAAGGTGTGGACATATAATTTATTATACTGTCTTCTTTGAAGGATATATCAGAGGTTTCTGGCACTTCAAAAGCAAACCAATATCAGATTTGGTACTCATTGGGAGGGAAGTGTTCCCTTTAATGTTGAGAGTACTATCCAAGAAGAGGTCAGAACCTAATGTGTTGTGGTCTAGATTTAGTTTTGCATTTGCTTTGTTTGACTTCCACACTGATTTGAAATATCTTTTTGAATATCTTTAAGCAGGACTTACGCTCATTAGTTCACCACAGTCCTTGTGACTCTACTGGTTTCACATTCACACAGGCCCACTTACCTCATTTATACTGCCTTCCAGGCTTGTTTTTAGCTACTTGAGTTTGTGACTTCTGACCCAAGGAATCCAAATTTTTGCTGGAATTAAAGAAATAAAACATACACACACACACACACACACACACACACACACACACACACACGAAATAACAGGAATTCCAATGGGTATAAAACAAATATATACTATATACTGATAAATCCTTTATTTCTGACAAGGTATATGAAGCCCAATGTGATATTACCACACAGTAATTGATGCATGTATATGACTAAAACATGATCTTCATTTTCATTTAGATTTTATTTCAGGATAATGAGAACGGGACAAAAACATCCTAAATCCTCAACTTTCCACAAAGCGATGTTCTCCTTTTCAACACACACGTGGATCCAGCCATTTTAATGGACTCCTATATAAGGAACTAATAAGAAGAACATAAATTCTGAGCTAGTAACTCTGGCCAAACAAACACATTCAAAGTTGCCATTTTTCTTGGTCAGTGCTTCTGCCATTGTCTTTCCTCCAAAAGACAGTCTTGGAGGAAATGTGTTGGTTGTTTTCATCCAGCTTTTTCAATCAAGTTAAGGAAATTTTTAAGACAAAAGTTGGATAGTTTAAAATTGTCATCACTTTGAACCGGTAATAGTATAGGTGACTATGTGATACATGTGCAAAAGATGAGGCATTTTTAAAATTAACTTTCATATGTATTGTTTTATGCAGAGTTGTGTAATTACAAATATTTCAAGGTTTTAAGTAAAAGGAAAGCAAAACAAAATTAGGGGCAAAAATTTTTTTGTAGCTCTGAAGAACAGGCTAGATTGTCCCTCTTTTAAATACACGGGAACAGCATGAGGGGTGGAGCTGTTCAGAAGCTGTGGTTGAAGCCCCATGATGACACTGGAGCTTTACCCTGGTCCCACAACCTAATGACCACTTCGTTGTAACTGTCAAGCTGGGAAACTGCAGTGAAACCTGTCCCTGGAAGCACTGGACCAACTTGCCTCCATC
The DNA here is from genome assembly GCF_046562875.1 of Panthera onca. Taxonomy (NCBI): domain Eukaryota; kingdom Metazoa; phylum Chordata; class Mammalia; order Carnivora; family Felidae; genus Panthera; species Panthera onca. Next base: position 51,941,408 of record NC_138346.1, read on the forward strand.
TCTGTGGTTTCAGAGCACTGATACGTCACCCACACGGGCGTCATCACAATGCAAGTCACACATTACCTACGCTCTGGGATAACAAGAACCTCCAGCCATTTTTGGAAACAGATGTTAGTGCTCAGAATGGAATTTGCCTTCTGGGGTGTTGATCCCATTAGGACACAACAAAATATATTACAGGCCAAGGGATAAGTGACAAGAAGTGTGTGTGTGTGTGTGTGTGTGTGTGTGTGTGTGTGTGTCTGTACTCAAAAATATCTATGAAGATGGAAGCCCACACTTTTCTGTACAGATAATAAGATAATAGTATTGGGTGTGACTTTATAATTTTCCTACAAGAAACGAACTGCAATTCTTAGAGACTCTGCTTCCTTGTCATGTTTTGCCTGAGCATGTGCAGAGCCCTTCCTTTGCTCCAAACTGAAGAACTACTTTTATTTGTTATTACCTGACAAGAAAAGTCAAGCACAATTAGGTGTTGTAACTTTTCACTGTGCGAACACGTCGATGATCCTGCGATGAATCTGTCTTTGTGAAAGGTAGAAACTGAATGGAAAAAAACAAGAGTAGCCATCAATTAAAGAATAAAGTGAAGGAGGGTCCATCCATCCAATGAGTTTTCTGTTGCACCTGCTTTTTTTCCTGGGTTCCATGATGCTAAGCAATATTTTAGAAATTGATAGAATCAGAAGCTTTTAAGTCTGAGTGGTGGGATTTTATAACCCACAACTTAGATCTCCTTTAATGTGTAAGCCATATTCTATATGCATATTAGGTATGCATCATTCTAATTTAAGATATATTTATGCATAGACTGTGCATAAAATGCTTTTAAATGTTCTGTGAATAAGGTCCTTAATTTTTGTTTCACCTGAATCTTGTGTAGAACTGAGCTAAATAACTGAATTGTATCATAGACATTATAATGCAATTGATATTTTAAATGTAAGCAGTACAAATTGATCTACGATGATATGTTGGGGGAAATTTATAGATATGTACATCATGGTGACTTTTTGTCTTTTAAAAAAATGGACTTTTTATTTCTATTTATGAAGACATTATAACTACTGCTTTCAAAGTCTTTTTAAAAGTAGCTATTTACCAGCTAGAAAATATTCTGCATTTAAAATAGAATCTGACTATCTGGGAAGTGTAATTACTTTTGTTCTTATTTGAGCCAGTTGTCTTTCGGGAAAGCTAGAGAATCTCTCCAGGGAGAAGTAAATTGAAACATCGCTTCTCAATTGTCATAGGAAACTTGTCTATTTTGTTTCTATTGATAAGATCTATAGGCTTTGTTACGAAAACAAAAATTGAGAAATATAATGAATTCATCAGTGTCTGTATATGGGCTTTCACCTAATTTCCCAGGTTATTTAACTTATAAAGCACTGTGACTGAATTTCCAGAGGGAGTGGAGAAAACACGCTCCACTTCAGAAGAATTGTCACGCTGTTGATACGCTTTTTCCTTTTCTAATCTCCCCTCCTTTCTCCATTCCCTCCTTTTCCTCCCCTGTTCACTTCCCTTGTTCTTTCTTTTCTTCCAAGAGGGCTACTAACTAGTGCTGACTAGAGGGAGTGGGCGTGGAGGTTACTAGTGCCCATCCCCCTGCAAACACCAGGGATGGGTGAGAGGGTCAATGAGTCAGGCCGCTGCATCTTGGATGTCCTGCTTTGCATTTTTATCCTCAGCTCCACAACATATATTCAACAATTTCATGCGCCTTTTTATTTAACCAGTAGCTGTTTTAATTTTTAACTTGACAAGCTACAATTCTTGTGCTTTTATTCTACTGTAGTTCTCTGTATTTCCTATTACATATGATTGTTAAATAAATCATACTTGAGGGAAAATATTGTGAAACATTTGGTGTCTGATATAATTCAATTTGGTGGGGCATTGAAAAGTTGGAGAAATCAGGAATACCGGATAGATGTGAGTTTTGATATGTTCTGTCAGAAAATGATTTTTGCTCTTTCTTTAATAGAAGAATTCATTGAACATTTATTATTTACAAGCTCCTGGCTAGATGCATGTTGCATATAGGAATCTGGAAACCTGAATCTTTTCTCTATAAACTTTATATCTTATAGCAGAGATAATTCATACACATAAATAACCAAAATGCCACACAGAAAAGTAACCAGGTGCAAGTAAAATGCACCTGTGGATATTAAGGAGGGTAAAAATTGCATCCATCTTCAGGGCTTCTAAGAAAACTTAGAACAGCTTGCACATGAGTTGATACTTACTTAACAAATAATAGCAAAGCTCATGTTCATTGCCTATTTTCTATGAGCAGCCCCTGTGTAAACACTTAACACATATTATCTCTAATTCTCAATAATCCAGCAAAGTGTGTATTGACCTGAGTAGGGAAATCAAGTTTCAGAGAAACAGCCTCATTTAGGCCATGCAGGTCCCAAGTGGTGGACTCCAGACTGGATTTGCTTCTAGGTCTCTCTGTCACCAACAACCCCTTTTTCTTTCTACTACATCTCTGTGGGGCGGAGCAGAAGCACAGTGGAAAGGAAAGCTGTGTGAAGAAGAACCATGTGGATAAGGTAACAGTTGAGAGTAATAAAAAAGCAAAGAACATCGAATTAAGGTGCAGACCTAGAGAGTGTCAACTAAATGAATTAAGAGTAATTGGTACAATCCGTGTCACCTCTGAGACTCTGGCTCCACAGTGCCAAATCACTCAATTAAAACATAAAAACGTATCTAGTCATCAGATATATGACATTTGACTGAACTTTTATTTTAAATGTGATTCCCTGATAAATTTCCATGTCATAGCAAAAAGCTCTTAAAGGGCATATTTTAATTCTGAAATACAATGTGGATATAAAATACATATCTTCTTTGGAAGCTGTATGAAGCCTCTGGTCATCTAATTGCTTTTCTAAATATTACAAAGCTTATCTACCATTTAGTACAAGCCTTGAGCAATAAAGACAATATATAGTTTAGAGTCAAAAAGAAACACCTAATAATGTCCCACGTTATATACATGTTATTACTTCGGAGGGAATCCCAAATATTTAAGATACAAGTCCTATATATATAGACCAACATTGCATATTTAAAGCTCCTTTAGGAGCCATTTATCCTTTAGTAACATTAATAAATTTCTAGGCTATTTGCTTAACTCTTGTAATGTTTGGAGAGCTTCCTTTGAATCTGAAGCTGATATATATTTTTTATCTCTGACAATTAAACATTACAATTATTTAGTGTTTATTATAGTCTCACTGTGGCATTACATTATTTTCTGACATTGTCTCTTTTACTCCCATAAGTACTCTTTAAGAAATTGTTATCCCCAGCTGTGGGTGAGGAGTCATGGCAGAGGGTGAAATAATTTGAGATCACACAGCTGATCAGGGAAAGAGTCCAGATTTGAAGTCGAAGGGAGTGTGAGTCCCCAAACCATGAAGCTAGACTGCCTCTGTTCACTTCACCCACCATATCCATTGCCTGTCTTTTCTCCCCTTTATTCCATTCTCCCTTTCATTCTATATCCAGATACTTGTCTTTAAAACCTACCACTTGGAGTGAGCAGAATTCCAAGTGACCAACAGCGAGAGTGGTGTGCTTTGGAGAACAGTTGAATCATATATTATAGCAGAGAAGGTGCCTTTGATTTCTGTGGACAGAATTACTTTGCATGCTTAATATGTGGCCTGAAAAGCGTGTTCTTCAAATAACCTACTGGTGTTCAGTGCAGACCTTTGCTACTTAAAGTGTGGCCCCCACCGCCCACCTGGGAACTTCTTAGAAGTAAACGCTCTCTGGCCCCATCCAGACCTAAACTGGAATTGGCATTTAAGAAGATGCCTGGGTGATTCCTGTACATGTCATTGTTTGAGACAATAACTAAATTTTAGGAAGATGAATCTAAATGCCCACAGAGCGTTCAAACATGAGGTGGTTTTTCTCATGTTTGACAAGAGGCTCCAGAGTTCATGCTTTCATCGTATCACTACTCTCAAAAATGACACCAAACCAACCCCTGAGAGACGGCTGAACCGGACAGACTGGGAGTTCCTCCGTTGTTGAGAACTCACTACAGCATGGTGCTTGGGCCAACTGCCTTAAAACAATCTACTTGTGTAAGCACTGTAGCCCCAGTCTTTCTCTTCAAAGAGCATTGCATTGTTTACACCTTGACTGTCTTCCTTGTGCTCCATATTTGGCTTCTCTGCCTTCAGTTCTTTTCTCTCTTTCTTTTCTGTTCCTTAGTTCATTGTTTGGACCTATTGCTTCTTCTCTGCAAAAACAGTTTCTCCTCGTCTACACCAGTCGTCAGCAAAATTTTTCTGCAGAGGATGAGACGGAATACTTCAGCTTTGGAGGCCATATTCCATTACAGTGTTTCTCCTCCTCTTCTTTCCTCAACATTTTTTCTTCTTCCTCCTCTTCCTTCCCTTCTTTTGTAACCCTTTAAAAATGTAAAAGTGATTCTCAGCTTGCGGGGTGGGGCGTCAGACAAAAACAGGCCACGAAGCCTTTTTGGCCCACAGGCCTGTCCCGGCTTTCCACAGGGCTTCCCCCCCACCCCCCCAGATCCAAGTTGCTCAGGACCCTAGAGTAGAAGAATGAGGATGCTTGTGCCGGCAGCAGTCACTCCCAGGGACTGCAGCTTCCCCGGGGGGTGGGGGTGGGGTTTGCCTGACCCCGAGGAGGTCTGGGGAGATCAGCGTTGCCCCTTCACGGCACACACGGGAGTCTGGGAGGGCTTGCACCGCACGGGTTCTCCACCCGCTGTGGCAGCGTCACCCGGTGGGGCTACTGAACTACTGGTTGCCAAGGCCACGCCCCAGGGATGCGGAGTCGGTAGGTGTGACGTGGGGGCCCCTGGTGATGCCAGTGCTGCAGGACGGAGAGCTCACTCTGAGAAACACTGGTTTACAGGTAAACCTTAAACTCCTTACCCTAACACTCAGAGCCCCACGCAGTCGAACCCCGGGCTGTCTGGTTCACTTCACCATTCGCTCTGTTCCTGGATTTCTGGTCTGCCTTTGCATGGGGTGCCTCCTCTGCAAGGATCTTCGCCATCTTTCCCAGTCGCCGTGCTCGCTTCCTCCACGGGTCTGCACATTTGCCAGCTCTCCCAGAGAGCCTTTTCTCATTTCCCTGGTCAGGAGCCTTAGACCCTCTTCCAGGTGAACTCGGAACTTCCACCCCTCCCTGCCTGAATCCTGGAGCTCCTCTAGTCATACAGCTGCTGTCAGATTTTAAGGTCAGGATGCCCTGAACCTAACACGCAGTAGGTGTCCGGTAACTGTGGAATAAGTAAATATAATGAATGAAGGCAGGAAGGAAAAGTTTGTATTTGTTCGTCTTATGTGTTTGATATGGGATCGAATTAATCCTTTTCAGATAACATCTCTAGTTAATTCAATCAAAATGAGACTCACTCGTCAAGCACTTTAGATCGACATAATTCTAAAAAGCCATTTGTGTTTTTTCTCAGAGCAGGCACAAGGGGAGTGCATTAATTCTTAATACTTAATAGCTACTAAAAGCAAACCTGAATTATATGACAGAAACATTAGGATCTCCCCATCTGTCTCCTATTACCCTTGGGGAGATGGGTCTGCTGGTGCAGAGGTATATTAATTGTAGCTAATCTTACCAGATTTGCTAATCTTACAAAATCTTACCAAAGCTCACATTTCCTAGGTGATTTCAAATAGCCTTGATGATTAACAGTGGCAACCATGCAAGTTTGAAGCAGGAATGACCTCAATTCACAGTATGTCTTTGGCGGCTGGTAGCTGACCTTAACATTTCCTAACCTCTCACCATGAAGACTTTGGCAAAGTCAAATGGCAAGATAATAAAGAATAATATTTAAAGGATCTGGACAGTACCTGACATCCTGTTGGCCCTCAATTAACATAAATTGTCATTATTTTTATATTAATCCATTTACCATTACTTCTTGTTGGATTTTATGTGAGGGATCTGAGGCAAGAAATATCTCATCCAAGGACTGAATTTGACCCTCATTTCAGACTTTGCCATGGTCTCTGTGATCTTAGACAAGCCTCAATTTTCTTATCTATGAAATGGAGATGTAAGAGTACCTATCTTATACCATCATGGGAATGATGAAATGAAATGGCCCATGTAAGATGCTGGGAATATTGACACAGATTTTTCCTATACTGAAATAGTATGAGCTATAAAAATAAGAATCTACCAAGATTCTCCTTTAAAGGAATCGTCCTCCTTTTTAAAAAAAAATTAATTCATGATTATAGTTGCAAGAAAACAGCATGGTTTTAACTTCAGTAGCAATATCCTAAGAGTCCACATGATGGGGACATTTCTCCATGTAAAGATTAGGCTGGCCATTCTATAGTAGAGGGTGCATTATCATTAACCACAGTGTTTAATGTCCTTTATGGAGGACAGGCAAGGCAAAATATCTGTGCTATAGATAGACAGAGATAGATGGAGATATAGATTGAAATATTAGTGTATACATCTATAGACAGATGCTTATATTGATGTGTATGTTGATATAGGTCATGTAGACGTTTAATTCTAGGGGAAATTTTTTAATGCAAATATTAAGAAAAATATCAGCATAAAGATTAAAATAACAATAACCTTTAGACTTCCTAAATGGCTTGTTAAATAAAACACATTATTAGACATCCAGGTGCACTTAGGAGCAACAATAGCAGTTTCTTAAAAAAGAACTACGGGTACACACACCCCTGCACTCTCCACAGATCTCAGAGAACCTTCATTAGCAAAACAAAAAGGTCTTTCTTTGGAGGAAACAAAAAAAGGAGAGGACCTTTCATAATGAGGAAATTGCCCATAAACAGACACGTCCACTAAATGTGGTAAATCAGATGCAATCTAGAAGCCAAGTGGGTCAACATTGAAACCATAATCTTTAAACCCACCACAGAGAAAAGGGCTGCTAGAAATAGCCCTGGTGCCAAAGACACATTCAGATGGAGATGACTTGGCAGCCTGGGCAGGAACCTACTAAAAGCAAGTTGTGTGGCCAGGGACCCTGAGGAAGAAGGAGCTGGCCCTGCCTCTAGCTCAGCCCCTGGCTGCCTTTCTCTTCCCACCTCCCGCCTGGCTACCGCCAGCTCTTCGCCTTCTGTCAGGATGTCCTCGCTTTCTTCCTCTCATCTAGTTTATTCTGGACATCTCCCTCCATTCTCACTTAGCCTTTCCTTAACAAAAGATAATATGGAAGTGAGAATTTAGGGAAGTATTTCTTTAATAGGGTTTTAATTCTCTGTTCTTTAATAGCAAATGGGTTACACTTATCTTCTCTTTCAAACAGTTTCCTTTCAGGATGCCTGGGTGGCTCAGTCACTGAACCTTTGACTCTTGATTTTGGTTCAGGTCATGATCTCATGGTCTGTGGGTTTGAGCCCCACATTGGGCTCTGCACTAACAACACAGAGCATTCTTGGGATTCTCTCTCTCCCTCTCTCTCTCTCTCTGTCCTTCTCTCTCTCTTTCTCTGTCTCAAAATTAAAAATAAAAATTTATAATAAAAAAGTTTCCTTTTTTATATCAGTGCAATTATATATATATATGCATTTGCATACATATTTTTTATATATACATGTGCATATGTACATGTATACACACATATGTGTAAATTCTTCACACACATTCGTATATATATTTCTCAATGGAAAATATTTTAACTCCACATTACACAATGAAAGGAACAGGTTTGTAAAAATTAATAAATTAATAGGAAAACAAGCATGCAGATTTATTTATGACTTAAGTAAAAATTTATTGATTTGGGCAATTACATTTTCCCCAAAATAGCTTTTGGGAGCTTATGGTGACAATGTCTAATTTTTAATACTTCTCTGCCCATACTGTAAGAATTATTGTTCTTAAAAATCTCCTTTAGATATCAATTGGTTCCAATTAATACTTGTCCCACTGAACTGCTTCCCATGAAAAGTCTGTTTATACTGACCATGAAAATAGGTAGCTCAAGCTTGGCTATCCTATGAGAGTCCAGGATAATTGTACTAGTACAGTATAGTTAGTAAGTATAATTAATAGTATAATTCCCATCTTAGGCATCACTGGTCTTCAGATCAAGTTTTAATTTTTAGACTACTAAGTGTTCTCAAAAGCGAATAAAGACTTTAAACACTCGCAAATATAACAAATAAGTGACAATTTCAAAATAGGAAATCTATGTCCCATTAAGGCAACAGGGAAAGATGAGAACATCTGGTAATGTAATTAGTATGATTAGAGAAACACATCCACGGAATTTATGTTTCGGGGGAAATGTAATGGGAAAACTTGCCCATCTATTGCAATGCCTTGACAAATGCCAGTCTCTTTAAAAAATAAAGAAGAAAGAGATTCTCCTGTAATTATTAAAGAGATGGCCAACCATCTATGAGCTTTTTTTTTTTTTTTTTTTTTTTTTTTAGGTTCTTATTGTTCTGTGGCCTTGATTCATATAAAGCCATGTTATATCTTTGCTCCTGTGGGTAGAACATGGTTTCTGGCTAGGTCTGAAAGTTAAACTAACAAAGACAGACTAATAGGAAAAACGCATACAGATTATTTAATACAAGTTTTACATGACATGGGAGCCTTCATAAGGAAATGAAGAGCCAATGAAACAGACCTGAATATCGTGCTAGGACTGAGGAAGAATGGTGTGCCGGAAGAATATGGTAAGTTAAGGAGAGTGTAGTAAGGGTAGTAAACTGGGGGAAACTTAGCAAGTCTTGTTCAGATTCTTCTTTGAATCCCTTTGACTTCAGAGACAAGGGCGCTCCTTTCTTCTGGGTATAAGGCACCTCTTACAGGAGGGTTTTATAGCCTGTTTCAGGGAGAAGGACAGAGGGAAGGTGACCTTCCTGCATCTGCCATTTTTCTCAAGCTCCTTCAGCTTACAATACTCAATATGCCAAGGTGCCATACTTTACAGCAGTGGGACGTGAACCCCATCACTACTCTTGAGCAATAAAAGGTATTTTGAAATACCAATAAAATTGATTCCTCAGTTAGCCTGAGGAGAGCAGCAGTTAGAAGGTTCTCTTTGGTTCCTCATTAAGTAGGATATGGTTTTTTTAATGCCGTAATATCTATAGTTTATTCCACAATTATGCATTTAAGTTCTATGGTAATTATGCTTGTTTATATTATTTTTACTTTGGGGGCAGAACAAATTTGGGAACGGTAAGTAAAAATTAGAATTCTTTAAATCCTGGGGACAGTGGGGTACAGAGAAAGGGAAAGGTCATAACAAAGATAGTAATTTGTGAAATGACTTTTCAGTTTATTAGAAATCAAAGAAAAGAAACAACTGAAAAAGACTGATGCCTTGTTCTTTAAAAAAAGTTTATGCCCAACACTGTCAGAAACTCAGCAGTTCTCTCCTACTTTTCAGATATTAAAGATTGCTTTTTTCAAGTACAGATTTAAACATAAAAAATATTTTTAAGTGAGTCATATAGTTTAAAAAGAATTTCAAATGTACGTCTTTTATTGGGTAAAGGTCATTTTAGTTTGAGGACAATATCAAAGAATTAAGGTAGAACTGAGGTGTTTCTTTCCATTCCAGCATCATTGACAAACTTTTCCCCTTATGCTTTAGGTCTGACATGTAGAAAGTTTAGTTCCAAAGCAATCTACAAGACACTATAAAAAACCGTAAAAGCCAGGGTGCCTGGGTGGCTCAGTTGGTTAAGCGTCCTACTTCAGCTCAGGTCATGATCTCGTGGTTTATGTGCATCGGGCTGCATCAGGCTCTGTGCTGACAGCTCAGAGCCTGGAGCCTGTTTCAGATTCTGTGACTCCCTCTCTTGCTGCCCCTCCCATGCTCATGCTCTGTCTCTCTCTGTCTCTTAATAATAAATAAACATTAAAAAAAATTTTTTTTAAACTGTAAAATCCTCTGGTTTCTAAGGAAGATGGGCTTTTCCATCTGAAAAACTGTCACAACTTCTCAAAAAGATCATCAGCTAGTAGAAGGGTTTTGTTGGATTATTAGTTCATTTAGGGCCATTTATTTTCTTCAGACTCCAGTTTCCTGATCTATAAAATGAATCCTACTTGTCATACATATTTAATGTGATTGTAAACTGAGAAACAAAGGTGAGGCCACTTTATTAGTTGTAAAGAACTGAACCAATATTAAGTGGCAGGGCGGCAGCAACAATAAAAGCCTTTGCATTTTTATAACTCAGATGCGTAAATACCTGGTTGGTATGTAGCAGCTTATCAAGACATATTTGTGGAACTAAATTCCATCAAGACCAATGGATTTGAAAAAGAAAGAAAAGAATAAATACATATGATGGAACTTGAAAAGAAACAAAGGAAATATATGTCAAAGCCTCTCCCTATTATAAAAGAAGGCTCAGATTCCAGAATTAGAAAAACTAAAAATAAATTGCTTAGAATTTACCCAAATTCAAGATCTCCCTTTTAGTAGTAGAGAAATAAATTACAACAAAAAGGAAGAACTTGGCAAAGAGCATAGCATATATACATTTTAAAAAATATATACAAAACGAAGGAACAGTTTCTGAAAACGTCAATATTTGTGTATAAAATATCTAAAGCGCTTCAGAAAGCAATCCAGGAGGGCGATGGTGGTAGTGGTGGTGTTTGTTTTGTGTTGGTGTGTTTCCAAGCTCACACAGGAGCACAGCCTCACAAGTCAGCTGCTGGTTATTATCAACCCATTTTGCACCTGGTGGAGAAAAAGAAAATAACAAAGTCCTCCAGAACACTGTGGAGATGTTCCAGAGGCTTTCATACCACATCACATCAATCTTTGTAAAGGGAAAAATCTGGTATGTATCACTTAATAGCAACAAAGCATGTGTGCTATGAGAGAATAAATTATCCAATTAGTTATTTGTGGTTGGAAATTTTTCTTGGAAGGACTTTGAAATCTTAACAACAACAACAAAAAACACACAAAACCACCACAAGAACAAACAAACAAAAAAACGATCACCATTTTTTAGATTATTTTCTAAGGAGAAGTTTTAAAAGACAGAAACATAAATGGTTACAATGCTAATGCTGTTACATTCATACATACACATGTGTGTAGAGTTCTAACTAAAACACTTCTGTTCTATTGACTGTCATATAAGCTAAGCATACAAAGATACCCTTTTTCTCTTCTGATCCCGTTCGCTTTTAATGCTGCTGCTTTCTGTCTATTCCTGTCTCTTCTTTTCTCCTTTGCTGCTTGTCGGTAGTTCCTGAAAGAGAATCAGAGAGGAGAAACAGATCTTAGAGTTGGAAGGAGCCTCAGAGGATCATCTGATCCCCTCCTCAGATCATTCTCTACATTTTGCTGTTCAGAAAACTGGCTCCCAGAGTGATAAAAGGGCTTCCCCAATGTCACGCAGCTACAATAAAAGAGGAGATGCCACCCTGTATCACATCGCTGATTCTATTTCCTTCCAGGAACTTAACCACTATCTGAAATGATCTAATTTATTTATTTATTATTATTAATAACTTATTTATTAATTTATTTGAAGACTCACTGACAGTCTTCAAACACTAGAGTATACATCCATGAATTTAAGGACCTTAGCTATCTTATTAATAGCTGTATCCTCAGCACTTAAACCATGTCTAGCCTGTCATAGGCATTCATATTTATTGACTGATAGACTAGGACATTGGTCTCTTGTTTCTAGAGTATACTTTTATAAATGGTACCAAATTATCCTATGAAAAATACTATAGAATAATTAAGGATATCTGAACTGATATATCTAGCTACAGGTCTATCATAAACATTAACCTAATTTATGCATTTTAAGTAACAAAGATATCTAGTGAGTATTAATGTTTTCAACTGCTTGACATATATTGAATAGTTTGTACTTTCTTTAGATACTCCGGGGAAGAATAAATTCCCCAAATTCTGTTTGGGAAATAGCACTGGTTGCTCAACTGATATCCATGGTCACTTTATAACTTACAAAGAGGACTTTGAGTTGGAAGGTGGCAAGGTTCCTGGTTTAAAATATTTACTTTCTCCAACTCCTTTGCATCAAGGAGTGGTCTCGTGACACAGCTCTGATCCATAATACATTAGCTGGGGGGCTCTGGGATAGCTCTGCTTCTCTGCTAGATTCTTTCCCTTTATCTTCCCAGTCTTCTTTTTGCTCAGAACAGACTGGATGCCTGTAGCAGTAGCTCTCTTGGGACCATGAATTTACAACATTGAGCATATTAAGGAAAATGAAAAGTGTCTGGATACCCACTGGGGTCTTGAGCCACAATTCCGGCCCTGGACATTTTATTGCATGACATACAAAAGCCTCTATGCTATTGTTTCCTGGGTTTTCTGTTATTTGCTGCCAAATGCTTGTTCTGAGTAATGACAAAGAATCATTTGCCAAACATACTTTAATATTCTGCTACTTCTAGGATTCTATTCTGGGGTTCACTGTGTTCATTCCTTCAAATTAGCCTCGCTGTTACTAAAAGTAAGAGAAAAGGGGAAAATGCTAAGCCATATTTTAGAGCAAGAAACAAAAAATGAAGATGAATCCAATACCATTTTAACTGACTTTCTCTAGTTTTTCTCCCTTGAGTTTCCAGGCTTCTTTGAGTTCCTTCCTTTGCCTGCTTCTCTCTCTATACTTACGGTCGTCTCCCTTCCACACCAAATCTCTTTATCTGCATAAATTGAGTATGAAATGCAATGAGGAAATTGGCTGCACCAACATGTGCCCACAGAATGAAGAGGGCTCGCAGTATAAATGTCGAGGGAAGTGCTACAGTCAGATGGCAGCCTGTTTACAAAATGCAATCAAGCACCTATGCATTCATGTAGATTATTTCATTTAATTCACACAACACTGCAAGCTAGAAACCTTTACTCCCATTGCTGTGTGAATTATGTGGGATGCTTGCAAACTTTAGTACCTTACCTACTTACAATGTCATTTAAAACCAAAGATGCCCTCTATCATTGTCCTGAAACTCTTCTTCCTCTGATATTTAGTTTTCCAGAATGTTATGATGTTTGAAATCTAATAATTTTATCTCTTTAAACAGATTTCTCATTGCAGCAACATAGACATTTTTAAAAATGAGTACACCTGCTGGAGCTTTGAAGACTGATATTTAGGATCAGGGACTTAGAAAAGTAAGGGCACTTCTTCCGTCCTCCATATTCAGAGAAAGCAAATATTGAAAATTACATATGAGCATAAACACATTAATGTAATTAGGCATAATTTTCTATTATTCATTTTGTACACTGCTTTTAGATGTGGGTGAAGAAAGAGACATTTTAAATGAATGCAATAGAAGTAGTTTATTTATAAATTCATTAATCCATATTGCAACTAAATGAACTCTGCAATGCTTAAGTTATTTGCTGTAACAATACCCAAAACCAGTGTTTCCAAACATCATTCAATCATATATCACTGCTGTGATATTGAGGTACCAACTCTACTATAGTTAATATTTTTCTTTAAATTGATCTAAAATATACTTACACATTAAGCTTGCCTCATCTTAAGCAACAATAGCTACAAAATCATAGGCTTGGAGTGCCAATTATGTATCTTTTCTACTATGTATTATGACAGTATTTATAAATATAAAGATAAAAATAACTCATCCCTTACCAACCTAAAATGTTTCTACAATGTAGAAAACATTGTCATAATTGAATTAAAATTTAAAATGAATGTTGAAAACTTTCTAAGAACAGAACAGTCTGAGCATTTTGTTTTTTAAAAAGACCTTTACCCTGGACAGCTCTGGGAAGAAAAAGGGCATACACTATTATTGTCTACTAGAAAGAACTCTGGTCTAGAATTCTGCTCCACCCTGCCACACTCTATGCTTCAGTTTCTCATGTTTAGGGAGATTTTTTAAAAGCCACATATCCATCTGACATAACCTTTCTTATTCAGTGTACACAATTAAAGAGGATCCAACAGCAAGGGGCCGGGATGATGAGAAAGGTAGGGAGGAACTGGTGGTGTTTCATCACAGAGACCAGGCCACTTAGGAGATGACATCAGAGTGTTGAAAGGCTGTGATCAAGGAGGTGAAGTACAAGAGAAAGAGTTTCACACAGAGAACAGAGCTCTTTGGGTGGGTTTGGGATTCAGCTGGAGCTGTTCAAGAAGTGAGGGGATCAATCGCTGGTCTGTGATGTTGAAGAGGGTCATGTGCTGGGTAAGGCTTGGAGAGAGAGTATCAGGTCCTTTCCCACCCTGATGATAATAATAGGCACCAATGATTAAATGCTCGCCAAGGTGGACTACGCATTTTAATACACCTTATCTCATTTGATTTCCACAATAACCCATAGGGGTAGGTATGATGGTAACCGTTTTACAAATGGAGTAACTGAGTCTAAAATATGATAGAAGTTGAATTTGAACTCAAGCCAGAGTGACTCAAAAAGCCCATCTACTAACCATTATGTTATATTATAAATGTGGTCTGGGAAAGATAAAGTTTTTGTTTTGTTTTGTTTTGTTTTGCTCAGAAAGTTTCTTTGCCCACTCGGCCAAACTGAAGCCAAGCCGTCTTCTTGAAAAAAAATTGTTGTAAACTGTAATTGTGCGAAAAGGAAACTGAAAAGCCATTGCCATTATCTCAGCTGGTTTCCTTCAAATTTCTGAGAAAGCCAACATTATTTCCCAAGGAAAATTTATTTAATTATAATCTCTGTTTTGAGAGTAGAGAACAGAATGGAAGAAACCAACATTTCCTAAGGAAAACTTATGCTTTTAATTTTTGTGTTTTTGTGTTTTTAATAGAGAACAGAAGAATCCAGAAGCTATGCTACTTATTTACCCAAATGATGTTACAAAATCAGCAAAAGCTTTTGTTTCTTTTGTTTGCCTGAATCCTTTTGAAAAAAAAAATACGAAAGTGTGTTCAAGGAAAGGGGAGGGCAGATTTTATTTTTTAGCACCTTGGGGTGTCTCAAATAATCTCAAGGGGTATTGGAATGTTTTCCAAACACAAATAATTCAAAGTCATTTAAAACAAATCTGTGCCTTAATCATGTTTTAAGTAGAAAATTTAGGAAATCCAACAAATAGTCACAGCAGGTGGTCTAGAAACTCTGACAAAGTTTTGATTGAAACTGGCTTAATATCAACTACAAAAACTGAAAGAAAAAAAAAAAAAAAGGCCAGGGGTGGGGGGTGGGGAGGAGGAGAGAAAGGGAGGAAGGTAGGAAAGAAGAAAAGGAGGAAAGAAGAAGGACAGACACTTGGAACCAGAGTACTCATTCATACTACTTATCAGTGAGTTTTGACATCTATGGTCTTGAGGAAAGATACTGAGAAAAATGATTGTTATTATCTACTGCATTGTCTTATAGACCTACATATTTCTCTTAATCTCTATATTATTAAACTCACATTCAAAATTAAAAACAATACTTCTACTTCTTTGAATCTTGATATAAGATCCCACCAGGGATTTTACATTTGATTTTTTTCTTCCCATCTTAATTTCCTCTTTACTGACGTCTGAGAAATCTTGTCATTTTTTTCATCCATGAAACATTTGAACCTCACCAATATCATCAGTGTGGGAACCAAAGTGGCATGCCACCGTCCTCACTAAATTTGGTGGCATAGATACTTTACCTTGAAATGCCGTAAATAATTAATACTGTTCTGGAGGCCAGAACTTTGAATAACCAAAAGCCCTGTTCAATAAACATATACCGTCTGGGAAAACCTTACCTTATACTGATGCTTTATCGTCTCTGCCAGTTCTGAGAATGAGAAATTATCTTTCCTTTATTTGTATAACCTCCAGCAAAGTGGTTTGCTAGAGATAAACTCATAGAAAGTAGTTACTGAATTAATGAATGACTATATGTATGAATTAATGGAATTTCTTATTTGATGATAATGGAATTTCTTATTTGATGATTTCTTCATTTGAAGATTTATAAAATACTAATGATTTCCTACAATGCAACAGGAAATAGCTCATATTTCAAGTAACAAAAAGTGGCAGGGGAGATTTGGGCATATTTTATTTTAGATTTAGCATTTTTTTTTCTTAATAGCTAGTGGAAATGATGGGAAATATATCTCTCACAGCTCAAAAAGTGAGGAAAATTCTGCTGTCCTTTGTCCATTAACATGCTGGAGGAAAAAGGATGTTTAGCATCTAAAGACTCATATATTGAGATCTTTTGAATCAAGAAATCTGGCATTTCTTCATTTTGAAATAAACACTGTGGACCCCTCTGTGTACAGAAATATGATAAATGCAGATCTTAAAAGTTTCGTTAAACATTCTTCTGTAAGTTAAACCCAGACACACAGTCATGTCTAAATGTATTTAGCGTTTATTTTTTACTCTTTAAAGTGAAGCTATTTACATTTGACCTTAGAAGGCAAACCGCTTCAGTAGGACATCAGGGATTAAGCTGGGCAGTATTAAAGTTAGAACACTCACATGTATGCAAATGTCATTAAAAGGAAAAATCACCATAAAATAAATGTTTATTCTTTAATTGGACGTAATATCGAACAATCTGTACTTAGTTCTAAAGTTCAACCAGGGACAGCTTCCCAGGAGGTGTATTACTACTGTATGAGTGTGGAGAGAAGAGGTGGAGAATGCTTCTGGAAGTCAAGGAGTGGCCTTCCATACGATATTCAGAAAAGTTAATAGTTCAGTTATTCCCAAGAAGCCTTCTTGCTGCAGACCCGTAATTAATGGTCCCACTGCTCCTCTCTTTCGTTTACACCTTCTTCTTCTTCAGGGAATGCTGATTCATTCTGGCCCTTCAGATGCTTAACTCCTGAAATTATAAAAAATTATGCTCTATTTAAGTGAAATTTATTTCTAACAGGTTCACTGCTTTGCTGCAAGAGATGAAGAAAATGAGTGGAAAGTATTCTCTGGTGTATATGTGTTTTCTCCAAGAATTTCAATAATCTAACCCTATGTAAACCTTTTAATTCACTGAGAAATAAAAACACACCCAGCCAAATTTCCATTCGAGACAGGCTCCCTTTGTAATTATATCTTCTCCATGAAGAATTGCATCACAGCCTATTAAAAACCTGTTAACTAAAAATCCACTCACAGACTCTTATTGTAATTTTCATATATCATTTAGTTCAAATATTTCTTTTGGCATCCCTGAAATCTAGTACAATGAGAACCATTGAAGAAACCCCTAGGAACAAAAGGGATGTGTGTGCCGTTTCTATACCTTGTAAACAACAAAAGAATCACGATATTGTTAGTCTCCTTTAGGAATCAGAACATACTCCTTTTATTACAAAACATCTGTACACAAAATTCTTCAGTAACTTCCCCCACAGCCCACAGAGAGGCAAAACACTGGCACCCCTCTCAAGGTACACAGGCTTATATGATCCAGCCTCTCCCTACCTATGTGGACTCATTCCTTCCCAGCCCTTCCTGCTTCCCCTTTCACAGTAATTTAGGAGTTAGGAGTTAGCAACACTAACCTCTTCCACATTCCCTGATCACTCCAGGCTCCCTCAAGCCTCCCAGCTCTTCTTGCTCTGTTCTCACTGCCAAATAGCTTCTTCCCACTCACCCACCTGATAATCTCCCACTCATGCCTCCGCCTCAGCCTGCCTCTTCTGTGAAGGCTCCTCTTATTTTCCAAGCGGACTTGGCTAGATCTTCCTTATATTTCACTACTGCTCTTGGATCATTTTCTCTTGTATCAATTACCTTATAGAAGTGATTTGTTTACATATCTTTCTCATTAGAGCAAACTTCTTGATGTCAGAATTATGTAGTTTCAGTTTGGGGTCCCAGGCACGATGCCTGGCAAATAGTTGGTGCTCGTTAATACTGATGGAATAAATGACTGATATAGTTAATTAATAAACAACTTGGCATATGTCTTGGCATGTTTTTCTTTCATAATTTCAAATTAATCCAAATTTTGAGTATTAACCAGAAGGCAATTACCACAACCATAGTCAATCTACAAAATTACCTTTCATTTCACTTGGATCTGTTCTGTTAACACATAACAGCTGACACTTCATGCATTGATACTTAAAATGAAAAATTTTATATATTTTGCATATTTTAGAAAATTGGTTTATGAGATTTTTCTAAGTATTACTGAAAAATATTCCAGTTAGAATTGGTAAGTGAAAGGAAGTCCTTGCTCTTGTTTCCTATGAAACAAAGAAACTCAAAAAAAAAGTGTAGATTTGCATGCACTGTAGTCAGCAAGCCCCAGTGTGCTGTTTGGCAAAGAATGACATCCTTGGGCTTGGTGGATTTTCTTGCAAAAATATTTGATCAGTTGTAATAATATTTAAATACTTTAATTTCATCTGTAAACACAGATCACGCACAATTCCTGTTGACCCAAAACTGAAGAAAGAGAGACACTTATTATTAACAAATGGAATTTATTTCATATTATTACAAATTATAGGGTGGGAGGAAGAGGTCTAAATGTTAAGGAGAAGGGAAGAGAGTTCATTCATTCAATCAGCATCCAATCAGTTACTCTGCTAGAGTCTTATATACCTGAGTCACTAAACCTCACAACTCCATGACGATACCTGGATGGTAAAATTTAGACTTGAAGAAAGTATGTGATTTGTTCAAGGTTGTAAGGATAGCGTAGTATATATTTTTTTTTACTGTTTATTCATTTATTTTGATTAAAAGAGCGAGCGAGCAAGCATGAGCGGGGGAGGGGCAGAGAGAGAGGGCGGGTAGAGAGAGAATCCCAAGCAGGCTGGTCCCTAGTGTCAGTGCAGAGCCCAGTGCAGGGCTTGAACTAATGAACCATGAGGTCACGACCTGAGCCAAATCAAGAGTCAGATGCTCAACCGACTGAGCCACCCAGTGCCCCAAGGATAGTGTAGTTTTAAGATAAGTTATGACACATCATATTCCTGCAGTATATACTGATTTACTGAATAGATGAATAAGTGAATGAGGCATAAGGTTTCATTGTCAGGAGACCCTAATTCATTTTCACCTTTAGCTTTTTGGTTGCTGACCTAGATTTTCCTATCATTCTCTAAGATTTATTGTAGATTTACAGTACCTATTAACTTGGCTCAGACAATATTGGGATTGCCTCTGAAATATTAAAGAACTGTAATCTTTCAGCCACCTGTCAGTCCCCTGAGCTGAAATGTCTGTACCTCTCTGAGTCTGAAAGGTTCTATTACCTCCAGAGCTCATCCCTTTCATCCACAAGGTAACTACAGAGCAATAAAGTTGTGTTCAAGACTACTTTCTTTAAATTAGGGTTAATAGCTTAATAGAAACATTGCTTTGTTTATACGAGGGGCTCAAACATTAAAAAAATATGGTAACCAAAAAAGTCCAACTTACTAAACCATTAGTCAATCACTTTCCTTACTTGAGTATAGACCTACTTGCTTATCCTGATCCACATTTGATTTATTTTATAATAATGGTCACAAAGTTATAATGGGAAGCTTTTTTAAAAGTAAAATCACTCACTTGGGCAAACCTTGGAAGATGCCTTTCTTAGCCTTTTTTCAGGTGTGACATTAACTATTTCTGGGTGAAAGATTTGGTGAGGCAGGAGTTGATAACATACGAACATCTCCACAGAACTGACACATTCTTTGGATCTCTAAGCAATTTACATTCATGTCATCTTTCCCTTGGATAACAGATAGTTGGTTAACTTGTGCTTTGAATCTTTTCTCCTATCAGCAACAATTGTTTGCTTATCCATGCAGTAACACTAAGATTAAAGTGTGAGGTCCATGAGGACTATCTAATAATTTCTTTCTCCCCACTCTCTCCTCCTATTCCCAAACACACATATACTTTGTGCTTACATTTTCTTTAAACCTTCGTTTAATATTAAGGTCATTGTAGAGGTGGAAGAAAATAACTTGGGCTGAGCACTTGCTAAAAAGTCCTCAGAGCCTCCTCTTCTGCCAAATGCTAATAAGCACGTATTTAAACACCTTGGCGGCACCAGCAGACTCGGCATGGCGCCGCAAAGAGTCTCCCGGAGCACTCACAGACTCAGCCAGCCCTGCGCACAGGCAGAAGGCAAAGGGACCCCCCAAAACACAACTGAGGTTCTTTTCTCCATGTAAGACCAAAATATGCAGTATGAACGCATGAAGGAATGAAGAAAACAGAGGGTGAGTAACAGAAGGAAAGGAAAGGAAATAAATGTTGCCCCAAAGAGGACATAATCCCTCTGGTCTTCTCCAGTCTATAGATCACGTGAGTAAATGTGAGTCGGATGAAATTGTAAAGTGACTGAGGGACTATGAATAATGAATCCACAGAGGGAAGCTTCTATTTGGCAAGCCACAGGTCAATATGTTTACCAGTTAATTTGGAGTGATGGAAGGCAGGCTAATTATTTACATCTGTAGACGACATAACACTTAGAGGAAAAGATGGCATAATGAAAGACAAAACTAATACTCCAGAAGCTTTCTGCATAATGAAAGACAAAACTAATACTCCAGAAGCTTTCTAAGAGCTGGGAAGAGGCTGATGGGAGGAAGATTCAGGTCAACAGGGAGTTTCATTTTTAGAAAGATTACATTGCTTCTGGGGGTTTCTTCTGGGGCACCTGGGTGGCTCAGTCAGTTAAGCCTCTGACTTTGGCTCAGGTCATGATCTCACAGTTCATGAGTTCGAGCCCCACACTGGGCTCTGTGCTGACACCACAGAGCCTGCTTGGGATTCTCTCTCTCTATCCCCCTCCCCCACTTGCCCGTTCTCTCTCTCTCTATCAAAATAAAAATAAGATAAAATAAAAGAAACAAAGAGGGGCACCTGGGTGGCTCAGTCGGTTAAGTGTCCAACTCTTGGTTTCAGCTCAGGTCATGACTCATAACTTCATGGGTTCGAAACCCACATTGGGCTCTACACGGGCAGGGTGGAGCTTGCTTGGAATTCTCTCTCTCCCTTTCTCTCTTTCTTTGTCCCTCCCCCATTTGTGCTATCTTTGTCTCTCTCAAAATAAACAAATAAACTTAAATTAAAAAACATATTGAAGAAAAAATAAAAAACAAAAAAATAAACAAAAACAAAAATAAGCAATAAATAAAATTACGTTGCTTCTAAAAAATATAGAATGAGGGCAGCTTCAATTGATTATAGTTAGAGGTTTAAGGTGACCACAATTCCAACATGACCCAGTAGAATCACCTGTTTAGGGACCAGGCTCTTGGTGGTGTCAGCACAGCATTCCTAACAGCAGTCAGTAGTTGAATGAACTACTTTCCACCCGTGGGTTGTCAGACCTTTTCTGGAATATGCTGCCTAATTGTGAGCTCTCTGTTTCAAGAGTTCCATTAACTGAGATTAAAAGTAGTCTTATGAAATCACTTTTCTAGAACAATTGTATCTGAAACTGGAGTGCCTGGCACACAGAAAATTAAGAGAGGACAAAAGAGGCTGCCTTTGAATTCCTAAAAGACTGGAAAAAGGACTAAAATGTATCTATGTAGCTTCTGAGAGCAGAAATAGGATCAGTAGCTGACACTTATGGGGTAGGGGCAGATTATAGTTTAGTACAAAGAAGAAAATCCTAAACTCTTTATGTATGTCCAGCAGTAAACATGTGAGTGAGCTCCCATCACTCTGTGGGTTCAAGTCTAACCTAAATGTCTATCTCTGAGAAGAGTCATAGAAGGAGGCCAGAATTGTGGAGCAGGAGGGACAGACATCCTCGCTGGCCTTGAGACACTAGTAGTCCATAAAAGAGATCTCTTCTACTGAAAAATTTGCTCTGCTGTACTTTAAGTTACAAAAAAATAATTATGACTTCTAATGACATAAATGGCCCAAATCAACATTTTAAAACTAATTCACATTGAGAGTAGCAAATGGATTTTTTTTTAATTAATTAATTAATTAATTAATTTATTTATTTATTTTAGCCACATACTTTAGACCTTAAAAATCATTCTAAAGTCATCTAGGGAATATGTGGGCGGATTTTACAGAGCCTCTGACTCTCTTGGAATTCTATTTATAGTTGTATTTGTGCTTTAGGGGGGAAAAGGCCCATGTTTTTCAGTAGAATCTCAGAGGAGTCTCTGACCCACAAATAATTGTGAGCATGAATCCAGGTTTAATCCCTTTAGTTTAAAGATGAAGGAACAATTTCAGATGGCAAAGTGACTTGCTTAAATTCACACGGAAGTCATTGGCTGATCTGAGACACAAACCTTGGCCCCTAAATCCTACTGGGGTCTTTTCATCTGGGTCACCAAGACTCAATCTTGCCCTGTCATTGACTTTTCCCAAGTTAAAAACTGAAGAAAAATAAGGGGACAAGATCACAAGGCCCTTTTCATTATCACATTCCTTGAAAGGACCTTACATAGCTGATAGAGTTAGATGTAACTTTTCAGTCTGTCGCTGTTGTTGTTATTGTGGCTGTTTTTAATGGAATTTAGAATAAAAAAGATGTAGAATTTAATCTCACCCAGGAACATTCCCAGAACAGAACCAAGTTACAAATAATGTTCAGAATATTACAAAAAAGACAGCCTTTCTCTCTGCTATGCTCAAACCTGATACAGGACTCTGGGAGACACAAAAAATATATCATGGTCTAGTCTGGCAGATGAGACAGTAATCATCAAGCAAAATGAGTTAAATATAATAAAGTAATAAAGCCCCTACTGTGTGTTGAGCATGGGAGAGACACAACTACAGATTAGATGGGGATGTAGGTCAAACGGTGATGACGTATACACACATGAAGTTAATCCTGTGAATATGTGTTATGGACCAGTACTACAAATAAAACATTTAGAGAGTTCTGCTATGAGAAAAAAGGGTTCCAACTTGGGATATATTAATCTGGAGAGCTATTTATTGAGGAATACACTGGATAGAGTAAGAGAAACAGCAAGTCTGAGTTCTATATATGAAAACTATTTGCAAAATACAATTAACAGCCATTCATTTTCTGAAGGCCTACTTCAGAAAATCTCAAAAGACTGTCTTTAGTGGCCCTACAAAGATGATTTTCTTTTTTTTTTTTTTTTTTTTTTAATTTATAGAAATATTTATTAAAATTATTTATAATAATTATATTATTTTAATTCTTTTGAATTCGTATTTAGTTTTATGTCATTATGTCATTTTATATCATTTATATCATTCACATTCTTCTAATCATTTTATAACCAACAAAACTAAAAGGCAACCAACGGAATGGGAAAAGATATTTGCAAATGACACATCGGACAAAGGGCTAGTATCCAAAATCTATAAAGAGCTCATCAAACTCCACACCCGAAAAACAAATAACCCAGTGAAGAAATGGGCAGAAAACATGAATAGACACTTCTCTAAAGAAGACATCCGGATGGCCAACAGGCACATGAAAAGATGTTCAACGTCGCTCCTTATCAGGGAAATACAAATCAAAACCACACTCAGATACCACCTCACGCCAGTCAGAGTGGCCAAAATGAAGAAATCAGGAGACTATAGATGCTGGAGAGGATGTGGAGAAACAGGAACCCTCTTGCACTGTTGGTGGGAATGCAAATTGGTGCAGCCGCTCTGGAAAGCAGTGTGGAGGTTCCTCAGAAAATTAAAAATAGACCTACCCTATGACCCAGCAATAGCACTGCTAGGAATTTATCCAAGGGATACAGGAGTACTGATGCATAGGGGCACCTGTACCCCAATGTTTATAGCGGCACTCTCAACAATAGCCAAATTATGGAAAGAGCCTAAATGTCCATCAACTGATGAATGGATAAAGAAATTGTGGTTTATATACACAATGGAATACTACGTGGCAATGAGAAAAAATGAAATATGGCCTTTTGTAGCAACATGGATGGAACTGGAGAGTGTGATGCTAAGTGAAATAAGCCATACAAAGATGATTTTCTAATGGTTCCTTGTGTATTGAGCCTTCAAATTTTATCAAAATAATCATACTAGATATATTCAAGGAATGTAAGGTAACCTATAATATGCATAGCAGGGCCCAACATACCTCAGGATGAAAATGTGCTGTTTCCCCAAATGCTTTTGCATGTATTTTGTTAATCTTCTTGTCATTCACTTATAATGCACTACTAATACAGTAATACACTTAGGGTCACAAAGATCAAGAGACATATTGATTTCATTCCACAGCTAAATGCATATCATCTCCTGAATTTACCTTAAATCTATCTCTTTCTACTTTATTTGAAATAAATTACACACATGCAGCATAGTTAATCTCTGTTCTGAAATGGTGACTGGTCAGTTAATATAAACTGCAAATCAACACATGATCATTTCATTTGACACCCTATTACATAGGGAAGCATTTTTCTGGAGAGGAATAAATATGTGATATGCTTCTCTTTCCATCATACATGGGAATCGGGGTGGCATGTTTATGTGATACTCATAACTATTTGTAAGTATTATATGTCTTATGTGTAATTTTACTATGATGTATTTTACCAAAGCTGTTGCTCAAGAGTAAACCCTAGGTAAATGATTTAGCAGTAAATACGGAGAAGAAGATAGGGGAGGAGGTATACTTACAGACTGTTTGTTAGAAGTGTGAATTCAAATAATATCTTTGGGGAGCAGTTTAGCCTTACTTAAAATGTAAAGTGCCCACATCTTTGCAGTAAGTGTGAGGTGGGGGCCAGAAATTTGCAAGAGTCCTGCTACTCAGCCTAGAATGAGAATCACTTTGATAGCCTGAGTGTCTCTTTTGCCCTCTACAGTCAAGTGCCCTTCTAATACCCCTTTTTGATTCTAAGCTAATGCATTTCCTATGAACTCAGAAATAGAGTTAAATTTTTAAGCCTACTTATAATGGAGCTAAATGTGTTGAGCAATTTCACTTTAGAAA
Organism: Panthera onca; assembly: GCF_046562875.1. Classification (NCBI taxonomy): domain Eukaryota; kingdom Metazoa; phylum Chordata; class Mammalia; order Carnivora; family Felidae; genus Panthera; species Panthera onca. The sequence continues at coordinate 51,966,291 of NC_138346.1, forward strand.
GGGACAGAATGGCTCCCTAGCTTGCAAGACTTGACTGCCATTGATTGAACACAATAGCATGTCTAAAATAAAGAATGCATCAATCAGCAGGAGTCAGTGGTTAGCCCTGAAAGCACTAAAAATAAAATAATGAAAGGGGAGTTGCATTTACAGCCACAGAAGCTAATGCTGTCTGTGTTTTTTAAGAATGCCCACAGGAGGATGTCCTGTGCTGGCATTTTAGAAGGCTCTGTCTTCTAAGCGGGGTACTTTTCTGTTGAAGCAATGATCACTATAGGCTACCATAGCCTGATGCCAATATATGCCCAAACATAATCAAATCATCCAGCTCTGATTCTAATCTCACTGAGAAACCTTGTGACAACAACAGAGCTTCCTCACAAGGAGAAAAGACCCTGACTGGACTGAAAGAAGGTAGGAGTAAGTTGTGAAGCTAAGTGGGAGAAGACCGTCCCAGGCAAATGGAACAAAAATTGTAAAGGCTTTGTCTCAAGCATGCCTGCTGGGGTCAAAGGACAGCAATGAGCCTGGAGTGTCAGGAATGAGGTAGCAGTAGGAGGTAAGCTCAGACAGATGAATCCAGGCAGGGAGGAGGAGGAGCCTGACGATGTAGGAAAATGCAGGACCTTGTAGGGGATATTATGAGCATTTTGGCTGTTATTCTGTGAAGCTACTGACAGATATTTTTGTTGTGTTTGTTTGAGTAGAAGAGTAACATGATCTGATCTGCATTTTCAAAGAATAACTCTATGGTCCACGATATAAAGAGTTTAGACTTAGATGTCACCACTCTATTGTAACAAGTAAAAAGCTGAACAAGCTAAAAAAAATCAACAACTCTTAGATCTACCATTAGAGAAGTAAGGACACAAAGCAAACCACTGCCAAAATATGGAAACACAGAAAGGTGGATACAGAAAAACACAACTTACAGGAGCAGAAACCCATGCAGGAAGCACTGCCAGGGAGGAAAACCTGAGCTGTACTGGATGAATGGCTGAGGGCTCATTGTGGACAAGATGGACAGATTAAAAACTCCAGGGGGAGGAGCGCAGCCATTTAGGGCCCTCACCTTTTTGTGAATTTTACCTCCTGGAGCTCTACTAGATTCTTGCAATAAAAAGCAGAGAAAAATCTCCTCATGCTTTTTAAAAATGTTTTATGTTTATTTATTTATTTTTGAGGGAGACAGAGACAGCATGAGTCGGGGAGAGAGAGCGAGAGAGAGGGAGAAAGACAGGGTGGGGGGGCCCGTGGGGGGCAGAGAATCCCAAGAAGGCTCTGCTCCTGTCAACATAGAGCCCAAGGCAAGGGCTCAAACCATGAGATCATGACCAGAGCTGAAACCAAGATTTGGACATTTAACCGAATGAGCCACCCAGGTGCCCCATCCTCTTGCTTTTGACAAGGAAGACAAATAGTGGCCATTTTCAAAAACAGAGCATTCTGTTCTTCTTAACAAGGTCTGCTCTTAAGAGGTTTTTACCAGAGCTTAACCTTCTGGGGTTATCAAAGACTAACATACTTGGGGGTGGGGGCAGCAGAGAGAAATACCTAATTCCATTCCCTTCAGCCATTGTGTCCTACCTAAGTGGGGAGGAAGGAGACTGAGGTTTAAAGTCCAGAGGCACAGGCTCACTAAAAGGTTGAAATCTATTAATAGACTATAGAACACTTCCTCCCTGCCCCTCACTACCACATTACTGAAGGTCTGTTTACCACAGTTCCTTTTACCCAATACATCATGTTCACCTTTCCACAAAAATTACAAGGCATTCTATAGGCAAAAAACACAGTTTGAAGAGACTGAATAAAATGAGAACCAGAGTCAGATATGATAGTAATGTTGGAACTATCACACCAGAAACTGTGTTTTAAGCTATAATTAATACGCTAAGGATGTTAATGGAAAAAGTAGATAACCTGAAAGAACAGATGGATAATGTAAGCAGAGAAATGGAAATTCTAAGGAAAAATAAAAAAAGAAACACTAGAGATCAAAAACACTATAACAGAAACAAAGAATGTCTTTGGCAGGCTCATTAGCAGACTGGACATGGATGCGGAAAGAATGTCTGAGCTTGAAGATATGACAATAGAAAACTCCAAAACTGAAAGGCAAAGAGAAAAAGAAAAATACAAAACAGAAAACTCAAAAACTGTGAAACAACTACAAAAGGTGTAACATACTTGTAATGGGAATACCAGAATGAGAAAAAAAAGAAAGAAAGAAATAGAGGCAATATTTAAAGACATGACTTGAGAATTTCTCTTTAATTAATGTCAGACACCAAATCATACACCCAGGAAGCTCAGAGAATTCCAACACAGGATAAATGCCCAAATTACTACACCTACAAATACAGTAGTCAAACTACATAAAATCAAAGATAAAGAAAAAAAAGGAAAAACACAGGAGAACAAACAAAACAAAAGAAGAAGAAGAGGAAGAAGAAGAAGAAGAGGAGGAGGAGGAGGAAGAGGAAGAAGAAGAAAGAAGAAGAAGAAGAAGAAGAAGAAGAAGAAGAAGAAGAAGAAAGAAGAAGAAAGAAGAAGAGGAAGAGGAGGAAGAGGAAGAAGAAAGAAGAAAGAAGAAGAAGAAGAAGAAAGAAAAAAGAAAGAAGAAAGAAAAAAGAAAGAAAGAAAGAAAGAAAAAAAGAAAGAAAGAAAGACAAAAAGAAAGAAGGAAACCCTGAAAGAAGCCAGAGGAAAAAAACATGTTATTCATAGTGGAACAGAGATAATAATCACATCCAACTACTCCTCAGAAACTATGCAAGAGAGAAGAGAGTGAAGAGTAATATTTAAAATGTTGACAGAAAAAAACCCCAGCAACCTACAATTCTGTACTCTGAAATTATTCTTCAAAAATGAAGGAGCAATAATGACTTTCTCAGACAAACAAAAATTGAGTGAAATTTGTTGCCAGTAGACCTGACTTGCAAGAAATGTTGAAAGAAATTCTTTGGATAGAAGGAAAATAATATAGATCAGCAACATGATCTACATAAAGAAAGGTAGAGCATCAATGAAGGAATAAATGAAGGTAAAAAAACCTTAACTTCTCTTATTCTTAATTGATTTAATAGCAGATGTTCAAAATTAATAATAGCAACAAGGTATTCAATTATATATGCTTATGTATATATGTTATATATATGTATATATGTTTATGTTGCTTATATATAAGTGAAATGAATGACAATGATGATTTAAGGTATAAGAGAGAGGAATAAGATTACTGCATTATTTTTATAAGGTATACTATCTGTGAAGTAGTATAGTGTTATTTGAAAGTAGTCTTGGATTAGTTGTAAATGTATGCTGCAAATTGTAGGGCAACCACTAAAAATTTTTTTAAAAAGTATAAGTGGGGTGCCTGGGTGGCTCAGTCGGTTAAGCGTCTAACTCTTGATTTCAGCTCAGGTCATGATCTCGTGGTTTGTGAGTTCGAACCCCGCATCGGGCTCTCCACTGACAGTGTGGAACCTGCTTGGGGTTCTCTCTGTGTGCCTCTCTCTCTCTCTCTCGTTTATGTTCTCTCTCTCTCTCTCTCTCTCTCTCTCTCAAAATAAGTAAACTTAAAAAAATAAAAATAAAAAATAAAAATAAAAAGTATACCCAATAGGCTAAGAAAGGAGAAAAAATGGAATGATACAAAACGCTCCATTAAAACTACAAAAGGCTGGGGCACCTGTGTGGCTCAGTTGGTTAAGTGTCCAACTTTGGCTCAGGTCATGATCTTGTGGTCCATGAGTTCGAGCCCTGTGTGGGGCTGTGTGCTGACAGCTCAGAGCCTGGAGCCTGCTTCAGATTCTGTGTTTCCCTCTCTCTCTGCCCCTCCCCAATTCGTGCTCTGTCTCTCAAAAATAAATGAAAACATTAAAAAAATTTTTTTTAAAAACTACAAAAGGCAAAAAAAAGTGGGAGACAAAAATAGAGACAAAGAACAAGGGCAACAAACAGAAAGCATGGTATTTATTAATATAAGACCCAACTATAGATTGTCTGTAAGAAATTTACTTTAAATAGGTGAGGTGCCTGGGTGGCTCAGTCAGTTAAGCATCAGACTTCAGCTCAGGTCATGATCTCACAGTTCATGAGTTCAAGCCCCACATCAAGCTTACTGTTCTCAGCACAGAGCAGCACAGAGTCCACTTTGGATCCTCTATCTCTCTCTCTGCCCCTCCCCTGCTTGTGTGTGTGCATGCGCTCTCTCACAAAAATAAACAAACATTTAAAAATAAATAAATAAATAAATAAATAAATAAATAAATAAATAAAAAGACATATACAGATTAAAAGTATAAACGTGTGGAGAAAATATATTTTGCTAACATTAATCGAAGAAAGCAGGAGTAGCTATATTACTTTTTTACCAGCTAGACCCAAAGATCTGACCTTTACTGCCCACCTGCTTATACTCGTCCACCTTTGTCCCACACTTTTCCTTAAGCTTTTTTCCCCAGCTTGTCTCTAAACTCAAGCAAATGGAAAGTGAAATCACCCCTTGAGGGATACCAACTGCTCTTAACAAGACCTCCAGTTGGCCCAGACCACTCAGACCAGTAAACCCACCTCAACCCTGCACAGATGGACCATGGAGTGAGCTCTAGAATATCCGACAATTACATTTACCTCATAATAATACTAAAATCTCCACTCAAGGAGGAGTATAAGCCTCATTTACATAACATACAATGTATATATAGGCATGTTTCACAACCTTATGCCTGCCTCTATATATGGTGACAAGGCTCCCCCTTTTAAATATTTATCCTAAGTCTAAATAAAAGGAACCCATCCACCCTTGTTCAGGGAGTCACGGCTTTGAAAGTTATTCCCTGTGATCTCCTTATTTGCTGCAAAAATAAAGTTTACTTTGTGCGACATTTCCACCTGGTGTATCTGTAACTCACCAAGGAGCGAACTCACTTTGGTTTGGTTTCACTTTCAGACTAAACAGACTTCAAAGCAAGGGAGATTATCAGAGATAAAGTAGAGCATTATACCTGACGGAACTACAATTGATATAAAGCCCAACTCTCTATAGTCCTAATGCCTAAACCTAGACAAGTAAACACAACTGACACAAAACTTACAACCATGAAGATGGCTTTCACATAAAACTTTTAACCACATTTCTTAAGTAAGCTTCAACATTTCCTGAAAGATATACTTCATTTTCCTGTTTCAATCATTCTTAATTTTTTCACTCCTAGAACAATGCCTTAACATCATAGATGCTTAGTTCATTTTAAGTGAAGAACTGACTTCAATCGCACTTTCATTAAAAACACTTCCTATTCAAAGATTAAATAATTTTCAATCTAGCCAATTTTTTTTTTCCCCAGATGAATGAACTTCTTTTCCACCGACTGAAGTCACATCTTCTATGATAGAAAAAGTAGAGTGTTCTTGGTCTGGAGTTATTTTGTTCTTCTCAGTTTCCTATGCTTTTTTAGGTTATCAGTCTAGACTCACTTAGCAATTATTATTCTAAAATTCCACCTAGTTCAAGAAAATGTGTAGTAAATCTTAAAGATGGAAACAAGAAATGGTACTTTCCCCAGTATACAATGTTGCTCTGATCACCAAACACAGGTAATTAATCCCATTGGGCATATGGCTTTTACAACAAATGGATTTAATTATTTTGGTCTCCTCAGTGTTTCTCTTGTTACTTAACATTTTCTTTTATTGGAAAGTGCTAATCTTGATGAGTTGATAGTTCACATCCAGTCTCAAAACTCTGCTCAGTTCTCTCTATATCCTGAGGCTGTTTTCCTCCACTTTGTCTGTGGAGGGCCTCAGCTCAGTTTGCTTCTCATTATGCAGCTTGCTGGCCGCCAGGAAGCTTCTGAATGACGAGATTGTTCTGCTGTTTCATCCTCTGCCCGACCCAAGGACATGCAGTTCACACTCAGAGCCTTGCAACTGTTTTGCTCTGACCCTGCTTTTCTGTTCATTTACCATTGTTCTGTTAGCCATTCTGGTTCATAGCCAGTGTAACTCTCTGACCATCCCTTTAAATAACAGCAATTCTTTGTATTGCCATGGGGCTCACTGACCTACTTTCTTCTTTGATTTGCTGCCCTACAGTTGGTCTGTTTCACTTGTCTCCCAGATGTAAAATCACAGTATCTCTTCTTTTACATAGATTTTTAGCAAACTCTCCTCGGATGAACTGATAATATTTTTTTTCTTATGTCTTCTTAAATATTGATTTTATTAAACATACTTGATGCAAAGGAGCAATTGTACACTCAAGTTCTACAGGCAGTAGCAATTTTACATAGTTTACATGACGAAGAAAAATAATTAATACTTTTTTTGCTTAAAATGATAATATTCTGTTATTTCTACCTTATGATATTCAAATGTAGTAGCTAGGGGGAAAAAGCATTTACTTACCTAATTTCCTTAGTTTCTCGACACTTACCTGAAATTTTTTTTTTCATTACCAAAATTGGAACCCCCAACTCTCTCGAACATTATAAATCAATTACTCTAAAATCTTGGCTTTTGAATTTGCAAATTTCTCTCTTAAAAAGGTAAACAATCTTATTTTCAGTGTACAAACATTTCATTCAATTTATAAAAATGTATAATTATCTTCTAAGATTATTAATAAAAATTAATGTATGTTTTTTCAAAACCCCATGTTGAATTTCATTTAAACCCTCAGTTGGAGAGGAAAAATTCTCTTGAAGTATGTTTATGGCTTATCACACCCCCCAAATGATGTCAAAGCATTTTAGTTTGTTCCCCAAATTTGCTGTCCATTCATCTGTTTAACTTTTCTTAGTTATTTATTTTTATTTCTCCTTCAAATAATGGAAACTACTCTGAGGAAAAATATAAGATAATCACAAGATTTTTAGAAATAAAATGAAATTATTGAGAATAGACAGCACTTTTATTTTTGGTTTGATATACTAACTAGAAATAGTTTCCAGTTTACTAACACAAGGGAGCAGCACCTCACACACTAAATGTGAGATGGGTCATTTGCCTAGGACCTCTTATGCAACACTTGGCATGAATTGGGCTATTGATATAATCTCCAAATGGGTTCATATGTATATAGGTGATTATATAATCACAGATATATTTATTGACAAATTTAGTGATAACTTTTTTTAAAAAATCTCATAAAACTTTACACACATCTGATTATTAGATCATAGTACCTGGATTATGCCATGAATTATTCTTTTTTTGTAAATATCATAATTATGAACAGTTTAATTATATTATATCCTAAGTATTTTTATGTCAAATGAAAATATTGACAAATCTATCATGCTTGTAATCCTGTTTTGGTATTACATCATTTATTAATACAGGGAACCTCAAAAAAAGGCAAGTGGCCAGAGTCTCCTGTCATCCAGATAGTTTAATAAGGAAGACATAGAAACCAATGGGCACAGAACGAGAACAGCCTGTGTTCCTGCTCCATCCCCTTATAGTCTACTCCCCATATAACTATTAGCCCAGAGAGTTGCTTTCCCTTAAGTAGCGATAGTGCTGTAAGAAAGCACATTTTCTCAATCACAGAAGTACAACCTTTAAGGGTTGAAAGAACTTTAAAAGGTAGTCTTGAATATAAATAGCAGTCCAGCTTCCTCCTAACACGTACATACCACCAGAACCACCACCAGCACCACCATCATATTAAGATGTAGAAACCAAGGCCCATTTTCTGAAGTCTCATAGCAAGTAGCAGTCACTCAATGCAGAATACAGGTCATCAGACTTTTATTCCCTACTGTCTGCATCATACCACACTAGACATAGAGAGTGCCTAGGGATCCCAGCAGAGTTACTTTTCATGCCCTCTCTCACCCAACCATGATCTAGTTGCATGATGTCCACTAAGAGGTAAATCACTAAGAGGTAAAATGTATTCCATGGTGTGTGGAAGCTGGGCTCTTTAGAAAGACACTCTGATGAATGTTTGGTGACATTGAAATGGACTGTTACTATAATAATTTAGGCATATTATGGATTCTGCTTCTATAAACTGATTTAAAAAATACCACTCATTGGTAGCATTGATTCTATGTATTTTCAGAGCCAAATCCCTTACCAATTTTTAGAATGCAATCCTTTTTTATAATTGGAGGTTGCATGTTGTGAAAATTCACCAATAGTACTACCAGAATATAATTAGAAGTGGGCAGAAATAAGAGGTATGATTTTCTAAGTTTCTAAGGAAGATTTGTTTACTTTTCAACAAATATTATTATTATCCATGTATTCTTGATTTGTATTTTATAATGAGTATCTATTGATTAGTCTTTTCCACACGATGCTCCTTACCCTCCCCTGCTTACAGGGAATGACTCTTCTCTTCACTCATTTTCTTTAAGGAACCACTCCAAACATGGGGTAATCATCAGCACTGCCTGGTTCTTATATTACCTTGCCCTGTGGCCATCGTTGCCAACACGAGGGGCACCTGACCCATGCTGGGCCAATCATAATGCTTCCTTTGTGATTTTGCTGTCTGAAACCAAGTCATTACAAGTGCATTTTGAAATTATAGGTGGTGTAAAAAGTTAAACTTGCTTACTCTTGATGACCATACTTCCTACATGAGGAGACGGCCCGTCTGCCCTGGACCACAAGGAGGATGAAGTCAATAGACAAAGTAAAGGAAATGGAAGACAGGCAGCCTTTGATTATCCATTTCCTGAGACTCAGCTGCTTCCTTTCTTTCCTTTGCTCCTAGTTTGTTTACCCTTAACATAAGGTAACTGAGTAATCTTTCAATAAATTTCCCTTTTGCCTGAACTAATTAGGTTTGGGTTTTGACATGTAAAACCTAAAGTGTCCTGAACAGTCTATTCTCCTTATCTTGTATCTTCCCTGGAATCTTCTCTTGGCATGGAAGACAGAAGAGAGAAATGAAAGGCAACTGGGATATTTCTTTTTTGTTCTTTTCTTTTTTTTTTTTTTTGCCTCTACCTCCAGCTTTGAATGAAACATATGATGACCTCAGAACCAGACAAAAATGAGAAATGTTCCCAATATGTCTCAAGAGTGTCCTTCAAATTAAATCTAAACCTTAGATTCATTACTGGTAAAGTAATAGAGGAGATTTAGGAGATTTTTTTTTTTTTTTTTTTTTTTTTTACAAAATCAGTAATTGTCTCCTTATGGCAAGGCAAGTTCTGAAGGATGGATATATCATAAACTTGCAGGTCAGAGGTCAAAATCATTGCAACTTATTTCATGCTTTCTTTGGTTCCTGAGGCAATAGTTTTATTATTACAAAACCCTGAACATTTATGGTCAGCTCTTATTGTGTAGATCTGTAAACAACCAGATGACAGAATTTGAGTGATTCTAAAAGAAGTGTTTTGCCCAGAATTATCACAACCTAGGCTTTATAATGCTTAAAATCTGTCAGTTTTCTCAGGCGAAACATCTACTTCAGTAAATTGTGAAGATATACCAGGTATTAACACACATGATGTCATAACACATTAAAAGCAATCTCCTGAAGACTCTAGAAAAACATAGCAAAGAAAAACTTTTTTTAAAATCCCCAAATTAGCTCTTTAGCTTCCTCCTTATCATTATTTCAATTTGGCTTTGAAATACAAATAAATTGGATCTATAATTTTTGACGCCATACTTTTCTTGCTGTTCATCTATGTTTTCCCATTCACCTAATTTACCCTTGTATCATGATCTCCGCCAATTTGAAGCAATCAGTTTAGACATGATTTACCTCAACCCCCAGGTGGGACATTCAATCTGTCTTGGGGTAGAAGATTACTTTGGAAATTTCATTCTTTTCTTTTTTTGCACCTTCATCCTGTATTATCAATATTTGTGATTAACATGAGCTAACCTAATATGGGCCTCCCTTCTGCTTTCCCTATTATTTTCCTGATTCTAATTCTATCATCCTGTTTAATAATAGTAAGAACATATTATAGCACTTTTCAAATTTTCAAGGCAATAAATATATTTTTCTATCCTTAATATAATGCTGAAAAGTGGGAAGGACTACTGTTATTACTCCCATTTCACAGTTGGAGAAATTGTGTCTGCCAATTATTAAATGAGTTGCCCAAGATCCCCCTAGCAAGACAGTATCAGAACTGGTATCAGAACTCAAAATTCCTAAATTCTAATCTAGTTATTTTTACACTCTGGCACCCAATTTCTCTTTCCCTTTGGGTCAAGATCTCATTATTCCAGTCACAAGCTCTTCCTCCATTCACTTGTGACATAATATGATGAACATTTTAACTATTTATTTATTTTTTCCTGGAGAATATGGATTCTTTTCTCAGACCTCTAAAGAAAGGTTCAAGTAATGGCAATTTTAATCCAGGTGTCAAGAAAGATCATGATAGGTGGAGATGATATAGGAAATTAGTACTGCTCCTTTACATCACAATATTTCGATAGGTCTCTGTTCTCTGCTTGCAAGGCTGAGGCTATTTAGGAATAAGGCTGATATTTTTCCAGGACAGGATTATTTTCAAATATTCTTAAGTACTTTTCCATAAATTATGGAAATGTCCTAGGAATTCCAACATCTCCTGAACTACTTCCTACACCAATATTATTGCAAAATTGCAGATAACCTCAGTCCTGATTTTTTTCCTAGAAAACATCACTAAAAGAATGTAGAGAGACAGATTACATCTGTTGGAGAGTTGATTACTAGAATCAAATTTTTCATGTTTTTTTTTCTACAAAGTTATTTTAGGAAGATTATTATATTCTCCCAATTACTTTTAGGTATTTGTTTTTAGGTTAATACTCTGTACACAAGTAACTGTAGATTAGTGTGTGTTGAGACAGAACAGCTTGTATCTTTTTGTTACATACCAAATATCATCATAAGAAGCCACATCAATCATATTTGAAAAAAAATCCAAAATTAATGAGCATTTTTTTTTCTATTTCCATTAGTCAAGAAGTCTACAAATTAAGAAGAGTTTGTGTTCCAAAAATGTGTTTGTAAGGTGTTTGGAACTCAATCTATTTTTTTATAAGGACAGATGTAAAATGTGGGGAATTTTGTTTTACTTTTCTAGATTGCTGACATACAAAACCTCCAGAGGAATAGACCTACATTTGCTGTTTTGATTCATTAATAGTGGAGGCTTTGGGGACTATGCTATCAACTGGCATCCAGGATTCAGAGAAAACTGTAGGGTTATTATGCATGTGAAAGAAAAGGGAACCTTTTACTTTTGGAAGAGAAGGGACAGAATCAGAAGGGCCTGGGCAGCATCTCAAGGAAAGGAAGAGGGAAGGATATCGGTTGGGTCACACGAGAGGTAGAGAGACCTGAAAGGAGACCAGTATCTCATGAAAATTTAGAGAGTTTACCTTGGAATATTTGATAGCAGACCCTGTCCTCATTTTATCTTATGAAATTATCAGTAAATACTACACCACTGCAATAAATGTACTTGAAGGATCAGGAAGAGAAAAACGGGAAGACATAGTTTGGGTTTCATGATAGTTATCCAGGGAAGACTTCAATGCCTATCTAACCCATAAAGATCCAGAAATGCAAAACCAGCATATCCATTTTAAGCCAAATCAAGACTAGCCTTATTTCTATAACCAAATACATTTTAAATTGTTTTGCAAATAATTTTTTCCAATTCCATTCTTTCCACGGATGGAGTAAAGGGTTGAATTGCATTCTTAGTCCCAGTAGTAAACTAATTTTTTATTCCCATGTCAATTCAATCAGAATTGGTTTGGGAGTGGTGGGGAGGAAAGAATTCTCATCATTTGACCCTGAGTGACTGATTTCTAATCATTATGTTTCCTTATGATGTACTACAAAACACATCAGAATAGAAAGTTTGATATGTGTGAGTGTATGTGTACAGGAGTAAATATGTATTAATTTTATCTACCCCTTAAGGATAGTTGATTAATAATTCAAGTACACTAATCAGGACTAACACTCCAGGGAGAGCTAGTTAGCATTTGAAGGACCCTAATGGAAAGTCCACTTCAGAAGAGCACCATTTGTAACTCCAATCAATATAAGAAAGTTTATTAATTAGTATATAATGTGCTAGAAATAGTTTTTCTTCAGGGAAATGAGTGGTAGTTAAGGTATTTCTGCTGCTAGATAAATTGACTGGGCACCCTTGCATTTGCATGAATAAGGTCTAAATATCTAGTAAGCCTAATAGCAACATTCTTCAAAGTAGAAGCTAGGGATTCCAATATGTTCTGTGGGCAGTCTTTGTCACTTGGCTCTGACTAGCAATTTAAATTAATCCTGCTACTAGGAAACTGTCCCCCTTGCCTTGAGTAAACCTTTCATGCAAGTTGCTTGTTGGATAATTTAAAAGGGCAGAAAGATAAAATCCACTGAGATTTCAGAACAACTTGTGTGGTTCTGAGGGAAGGAGCTGCTTGTTAATAAATGTTTGCACATGTGGCAAAATTAGCAGCCAGCCATGTTGATTAGCTGAAAAAAAAAAAACAAATGCAATAAAGGAAACTGAAAATGTAAAGGCACAGAAACTGGAGGGAGTTTGATATATTTAAGAAAAGGGAAGAGGGCCACTGATGACAGAAAATAGAAGTGCATTTAAAGTCAAGTGGAGATTGTGAATGGAAGTCAGAGGATGGGAGCAGCCAGCTCATGTAGGGCCTGACTAGCCATGGTGAGGAGTTGAATCTACTTCTAAGGGTACTGGAAAACCTCACTGGAACACAAATTACTTGTTAGTTGAATACTGCAGACACATTTGCCCAAAGAGGCCAAGCAGGATGAAGGAGCCATGTTACAAAAAATAGTAGCTCATGTTCCATAATAGATGATGGTTGACAGTAGACTTAAATGTTGAGGATACAATAGTGAATGGCTAGGACTTTGGCAAATGAAGACCACATGCTTTATCTTGTGAGCCGATGTCCTGGAGGATGGTGGTGAGGGGACAGCCTCAAATCAGATCCAGGTGATTGAGGTCATGCAGAGGTGTGAGTCAAGTATTGCCACATCCTCTTGCTTTCCAAAACAAGCCATACATCTGAAGCTTTGAGTTAAGTCTATTGTTTAAATGATGACAACTTATTAAAAATAAAAATAAATTATTATATGAGATAAACAAATCATGAACTTAAATAGGGCATGTGAGCTATTTAAACAGGGCTTGTGAGTTATTCCACAAATAACATCTGATTGATACAGAGAATGTTTAACTTTCAGTATGTATGAAATCTTTCTTCACCTTACCATTCTTATAAGTTATAGCTTAATTATTCCTACTTTGGAGGTAAGAAAATAAAATATTTCAAGCTAAACCCAACTTTATTTTTTTAATTCTACAATCCAACAGCTTTTCATTCAATAAGTATTTATTGTGTGCCCATCATGTTCTAGATGCTTGAAATATGTGAATAAATAAAAGATAAACATCTCTGCCCCTGTGAACTTTATAAAGCCCTGGGAAGACACTTCCATTTAAAGGATAAGTGGGAATAGCAGGAAATGAAAAGGTCACAAAGGATTGATGGAGGGGAGGGGGGGATGGGCATTAAGGAGGGCACTGGTTGTGATGAGCACTGGGTGTTACACGTAAGTGACGAATTACTAAATTCTACTCCTGTAACCCACTATACACTATATATTAACCAATTATAATTTAAATAAAAATATTATTAAAAAGGTCACAAAGGAGGTTGAGGGTGGAGAGGTGGAAAAGACAAGTGATAAATGTAACAAATACATATATTATATAGTATTATACAAGGTAACTAATGCTACAGAGAAAAGAAAAATAGAGCAGGGTAAGGGAGATTGGGAGTGCCCATTGTCTTGGGAGGATTCCCATACACATCCCCAGTCTAGTCTGCTCAGGGATCTGCATTTGCTTTCTATCTAGAACTTCATTCTCTCCTCTCTCTACTCCTTTCTTCCACTCAGTTTGTAATACACACTCAAGTATCTTCTATACTAAAAATAAGCAAACAAACATAAACCTCCTTTAACCATGCATATTCCTCTTGCTTGTATCTCATCCTGTAAGAAATGAAGCTGTTTATGTTGCTGGGCCCAATTTCTCACCTCCTGTGCACTCAACCCATATAAATTTCCCATATGATTTCCACTCCAATCTCTTCGCCAAAACTATTTGTAGGTGACCTTTGACTGGCCTAACCCAACTGGCATTTCTTAAGCTTTCATCTTATTTCACCATTCCTCAGCCTTTGCCACTGTTTTTTTTTTTTAATTTTTAAAAAATGTTTCATTTATTTTTGAAAGACAGAGAGACAGAGCATGAGCGGGGGAAGAGCAGAAAGAGAGGGAGACATAGAATCTGAAGCAGACTCCAGGCTCTAAGTTGTCAGCACAGAGCCCAGTGAGGGGCTCGAACTCATGAACTGTGAGATCATGACCTAAGCCAAAGTCAATGCTTAACCAACTGAGCCACTAAGGTGCCCTGTGCCTTTGCCACTGTTAAAGGTTCACTCTCTTTTGAGGATTCAACCTCTCTTGCCTTCTAAGATATCATTCTACCAGGAACCCCCATGCTGCATTTGATTAGTCCTCCTTCTCAGTCCCCTTTGTGTTACATTTTTCTGCTTTTACTAACTTCTTAAATGTCAGTATTGTCCCAACATAATTTATTACTTCTTCAAGATTAAAACATGTCCTTACCAATACAGGCAATAAACTCAACATATCTAAAACTACACACTCATTTATTCTCTTTTAATTTTGATCTTGGTTAACTGCTTTTAATATTTGTTTCTGGGAAAGGAAAGCAAAACTTCTGAATAATTTGATCTGCCCTGGGAAACAGGTTACCTATTTTCATTTTCAAATTTTAAAGTTTTTATTTTTAAAATAATGGTTTATAGTCTCATGTAACTGTGAAGACTGTGCATATGCACATAGGAAAATTGGATGTTAAAAAATTTAGTCTGAGGCTTAACATGTTATGGGAAACTTACCAGTTATCATCTGAAAGCATTTGACTTTCAAAACCTGGCATATTACCTAAATTTACTGTCTTAGAGAAGTTAAGAATTTTAGAGAAATTCTTACAGAAATTAAGATTGTCTTGCCATTTCTGGGAGATTACATTCAGAGTGTTTTTATCTATTCATCCTAGACTATCTTTTTCAAAATATTCAGTTTAAAAATATTAAGCACAAAATTTAAAGAAACTGGGTTTATCTAGTCATCAGAGGTTAGAGCAGAAAGAAATTCTAATCTGGTTTTCATCTGTTATAAACAGCAAATGTCACCCAATTTACACTTAAGATTGAAAAAAACTTTTATCCACCTGCAACCTTATTTTAACAAAGTATATTCAACTACATAGCTTCATCTATCTCTGTCTCTACTCTCTATCTCTCCCTCTCTCTCTCTCTCTGTCTCTCTCTCTCACACACACACACACACATATTTATAGTTCAAGAGAATTGTTTAATAGTAATCTGACATAACATCAGGTGACAAAATGAATTTTGGCCTAGGTTTTGAACTGCTACCCAATCAGAATTAGTATTTATCTTTATACAAAATATTTTTTGGATAGGTTTGTTAAATCTCCATAGACAAGAATGTCCAAATGAAACATATATACTATGCATGAATACTAAGAGAAAATAAGTCCATTTCTTCTTGAGAGACTAAATATTTATACTTGAAATGATTTGCTTTTGGTCAGATGTTCAAATGAAAACCAAATTCAAATGTGTAACTTATAAATATGTGAGTAGTCAAAATAAACTATAAGCATGTAAACATGAAATAGATTTAAATAAATATAAATTTTAAAATATTTTGTGCTATTGGAAGATAATGCTGGGCACAGAATTAAACTAAGGAAACTTACTTGCCTAGATAATAAAATTATTCAATCTAACTTTCAGAGATTGATATGTACTATCATTCATTTTATTAGTAACACAGTATATAACCAAGAAGAGTACTAATTCATTAGCAATATAGTGATGATTATTGTGGTTACAGGAAGTTGCCAACTGGTTGTCTACCATGTTGCTCTGTATTCTTGCATACTTTATGCTGTGTAATTAAAATGAGACAATCCATAGAAATATCTATACCTGCTTGCTATTTTAAAAAGACAAAAAACTCTGTCCATTTTTAAACTGGATTCTTTGTTTTTTGGGTGTTCAGTTTTATAAGTTCTTTATACGTTTTAAATACTAACCCTTTATCAGATATGTCATTTGTAATCATCTTCCCCTATTCTGTAGGTTGCCTTTTAGTTTTGTTGATTGTTTCCTTTGCTGTGCAGAAGATTTTATTTTGATGAAGTCCCAACAGTTTACTTTTGCTTTTGTTTCTTTTGCCTCAGGAAACATATCTAGTAAGAAGTTGCTGCTGCCAATGCCAAAGAGGTTCCTGCCTGTGTTCTCCTCCAGAATTTTGATGGTTTCCTGTCTCACATTTAGGTCTTTAATCCATTTGGCATTTATTTTTGTGTATGGTATAAGAAAGCAGTCCAGGTTTATTCTTTTGCATGAATACACATTTTTCTAAAGAAGACATACAGATGGCTAACAGACACATGAAAAGATGCTTAACATCGCTGATCATCAGGGAAAGACAAATCAAAACTACAATGAGATATCACCTCAGAATGGCTAAAATTAACAACAAAGGAAACAACAGATATTGGTGAGGATGCAGAAAAAAGGGAACCCTCTTACACTGTTGGTGGGAATGCAAACTGGTGTAGCCACTCTGGAAAACAGTATGGAGGAGGTACCTCAAAAAGTTAAAAATAGAACTACCCTACTACCCAGCAATTACACTACTAGGTGTTTACCGAAAGGATACAAAAGTACTGGGGCACCTGGGTGGCTCAGTCGGTTAATAACGTGTCTGACTCTTGATTTCGGCTCAGGTCATGGCCTCACAGTTTCTGGGATGCAGCCCCACATCAGGCTCTGCACTGACAGTGTGGGGCCTGCTTGAGATTCTCTCTCTCCTTCTCTCTCTCTGCCCCTCCCCTGCTCATGCACGCTCTCTCTGTCTCAAAACAAACAAATAAATAAACAAACATTTAAAAAAAGCTGATTCAAAGAGGTACATGCATCTGGATGCTTATAGCAGCATAATCAACAATAGCCAAATTATGGAAAGAGTCTAAATGTCCATTGATTGAAGCATAGATAAAGAAAATGGGGTACACATCTTCTTTACACACACACACACACACACACACACACACACACACACTGGAATATTAGCCATAAAAAAGAATGGCATCTTGCCATTTGCAACAATGTGTATGGAGCTAGAGAGTATTATGCTAAGTGAAATAAGTCAGTCAGAGAAAGACAAACACCATATGATTTCACTCATATGTGGAATGTAAGAAACAAAACAGATGAACATAGAGAAAAAAAAAATGAGACGCAAACCAGAAAACGGACTCTTAACTATAGAGAACAAACTGAGGGTTACTTGAGGGGAGGTGGGGGGGTAGGGTGGGAAATGGGTTAAATAGGTGATGGGTATTAAGGATGAGTACTGAGTATTGTATGTAAATGATGAATCACTAAATTCTACACCTTAAACTAATATTACACTTTATGTTAACTAATTGGAATTTAAATAAAAACTTTAAAAAGGTAAAAAGAGCTAATTGTGAAACAAAATGTACAATCCACGGACAATTATGACTATTGAGGAAATACATAAAAAGTTTATCTCAAAACTGGAAATTTTTTTTAAATTTCCTGAAAAAGGACTAGCTTTTCAACTTGGAAATATGCACATGTAGCAAATATTCATGCTCATGCTTGGAACAATTTGAGACACTAAGAGATTTGAGGTAGTTGGGCCAGTTAAAACCACAAGCAAGAATTAATCTCTTCCTCTTACTATCCTTTCCAAGCTCCTGCTGAGTGGGAGTGCTCTTTAAGGATTTGGCTTTTATGTACCTGCAACTCCAAACCAGAATTTACTACTGAGAGTCCTTTTTGTGGCAGTATTTAGCTGTTCTCGTGTTGAAATAATCTAAACAGCTGGAATCTATTTCAGAATTGTCTGGCTTTCCCTGGATATGTCTTTGAAAAAAAAGGCCTTCTGTTCAGAGCTGGATTTTCACTGTAATCACAGAATTAAGTTTACAAAACCAAGCCATAAATGGTGTTCCTACACAGGGCCAGTTTGACCCGGTTGCCTAAATAGAAGAAACCGTAACTGCTTATTCATTCTTTTCCTCCACTATTTGAGATTATCTCACTCTATTAAAAAGGTCTAGTGGTCTAGTTCCTAGTGGAACTTTGTTAAGATAGTGTAAATGAATTTAAGTAAGAAATGTTGTGTGCACCACGTAATGATTCTGATTCATTTACAGTAAGTATGTTTACGGCATGCTTGCTACTAGAAACCCTGTGAGCAAAACTGTTTACATTAATTTTGATTACATTGAGCCAAACATGTAGAGCGAAGAAAAGAAACACACCACCAAGGAACAGGGGTAAAGGAATAATCAATGTAGTAGAAATATCCATTAAGCTTTTCAGGGCAAGATGAACTGAGTGATAAGAAAAATTGCCAAACCCTCAACCAGCCTTGCCAAATGTCAGTCTCTGCATTGTTATAGGAAATCACACATGTTCCTTAGTTAAAGCCTCACTCTGTGTCCCCATCACCCTGACTACTCTCCAAGAACTCTGATGACTGTGCAGGCAGATAAACATCACTTATGAGGCAGCTATGGATCGGCATCAACAATCCTCCTCTAAACTTTATACAACTGTGGTTTCCAGTTTAGTGACAGTTTAGAAGTCTCTTGAAATGTAATTGTGGACTAGAAAATTTCTATAGCAAGAGTCCCCAAAACATGTATAAACTGTTTTTAATACTCTAAAGCATGATGATCAGAATCTACTGATGGTAAAGTCCTTGCATAGGAAATGGGGAGTCGTCACTGTCTCTTTACTGGTTATCCCAGTAAACCAGAGAGAGAAAATGTTCAAGGCAGTTGCCTGAGAAAGGCAGCTATCTGCAAAGCTTTAAATCTTCCATGCAATGTCTGTCTACAATTAGAGAATGCACGTAGGTTTTAAAATTTTCAAAATAAAACTAAGAGAGAGAACCACTACAAAAATTCAAAGAAGCTACTAAGAACTACTGGAAAGAATTTTATTACTCAAAAAAAAAAATAGTAAAATAAAATTACTCTTGTGGAGCAACAAGAGATCTCTCTGCTCCCAGAGGACAGGGATAGCATTTGGATCAGTTTACTACAAATGATGTAGTAGCAGGTGATTACCTTGCTCCATTTCTTAGTTTATGGTTATGCCCTATGGGAATTCATTAAGTACGTACTATCTTTGTGTAGCTCATAAAGCTTTATAAGTATTTCTAATTTTGAGCAACAACAAAAAATTTTATCATAAACGATAGACTTATGACCAAAGGTTGTGTTGTAATTAAATTCTCATTCTCATTCTTTCATTCATTCAGCCAATATTCATGTAGTACACTAAGTGCTAAACTGTGTGCTAGGCTAGGCTCTGAGTATTCAACAGTGACCCACACAGACATGATCACAGTTTATAGACAATCATAGTCCATTAATTCACTCAATGGGTATTTCTGGAGTATCTGCTATATGCCAGGCATTCTTCTCTATACTGGAATATGCAAGTAAACAAAAAAGAAACAAAAAACATTCTTCATTTGTGGAGCTTATTTTTAGTAGAAAGTTTCCAATAATAATCACCAAACATGATAAATAAATAAATGATGAAATGTGCTAGAATGACAAAAGTATTATGTCAAAATATAACCCAGGGAAAGGGGTCTCAGAAGTTCAGTTCAAGTGGCTGTACTTTTAAATCTAGTAGTCTACATAAGTTTCATTGAGAAGGTGACACATTTGAGAAAATGTGACTCAAAGGTGACTCAAAGGAACTAGGAGTTGGCCATGCAGATATCTAGAGGAAGAAGGTACTGGGGCAGAGAGAATAGACAGTGCAAAGGCACTAAGGTGAGTGGATAACTGAAGCCACTGTGCTTCAAGCAGAGTGAGCTAGTGGTAAAGTGGCAGGTGAAGAGGTCAGAGAGGTAACAGGGATCTAGATCCTAGGCCTTGTAGGTCTTGTAAGAACCATAAAGAATCACTCTTGTTGATGTAGTTAGAATAGACTCTAGTATACAAAGTTAAAAACAGACCCATTAAAAAGTAATTGCCATAATCCAGGTGAAGAGTATTGATAGCTCAAACAAGAGTGAAATGTCTTCTCTAACCAGAGCCAAAGGGATTTCCTATTAGACTGGATATGAAATGTGAGAGTAAAAAAGAAGTCAAGGAAGACTAAAGTTTTTGATCTGAGCAGTTGGGAGAATGGAAGTGTCATTCACTGGGAGGAAGAAGGTTGCAAGGCAGCAAGTTTGGCTTTTTGTTTGTTGGGTTGATTTTTCCTCCTTAGTGAGGGAGGTGGCTACAGAACTAGAGATCATGGTTTCTGTTAGGGATATGTTAAATTTGAGGTGTCTGTTACATATCCAAGTGAATACCCTTTTACTTCCAAGGTGGTTTGATATGTGAACATGGAATTTAAAGATATAAATTTTGGAATCATCTGCGTATAAAAGTATTTAGAGCTACAACACTGGATGACATTATCGACGGGGTGAATATGGACAGGGATGAGGACCCAAACCAATTGCTCGGCCATACCACCATTGAGAGGTCTGAGCAAGAAGGATAAAAAACCAAAAGGAACCAAGAAGGCACAACCAGTGAGGTAGGAGGAGTATTTGGTAGGTGTGGTGCCTAGATCTAAGTCACCCAGAGAAAGTACATCGTGGAGGAAGAAGTAATCACACGTGTCAAATCCTGCCAAGTAAATCTTGTGGTAAGAATTCACGACAAGATTTAGCATAAAAAGGGAAAGACCAGAAAAATCATTAAAAATATGAATAAAGTCACAAAGGAACTGTTCACAATAGAACTTCTCAGTGATGTGTACTAGCTGATCACCATCTAGTAATAAATTTTCTTCTAACTCTACAGATATTAAGTTGTGTGGTGTTCATCTCTTCTCTCATTGATTCATATACAAACTTTAATGGCCTAATCTTAATGCAGAAGGTTTGATGTCAAATATAGTAATATCCTAAGTTAATGCTATATAAGCTTACCTCAACAGAGAGAGAGAGAGAGAGAGAGAGATTCTTTATACAACTTTTATATTACTATGGATATAGTGATATATATCACTTCCAATTTGTTTGCAGACTATATTCTTTACCTGACAAGAAAAATAGAAGAAAAATTTACTTCTTCAATCACCCATCCATTAAAAATTGTATCAGTCATATAATAGGTCTTACATAGGTATTTCTGTATTAATTAATTGACTTACATGTTTCTTTTTTAAATTTTATTTATTTATTTTGAGAGAGACAGAGACAGCACAAGTGGGGGAGGAGCAGAGAAAGGCAGAGAGAGAGAAATCTAATCAGGCTCTGCACTGCCAGCACAGAGCCTGATGTGGGGTTTGAACTCACGAACTGCAAGATCATGACCTGAGTCTAAACCAAGAGTTTTTCCATTTTCACTATAAAATTGAGTTCAGATAAGGTAGGTATCATTGTCAATCTAGGTTTTTTTCACTTCATGTTTTAATTGGTTATTTTTTCCATGTCATGTTTATAACAGATTCATAAATGCAGAATTTTGTAATAAGAGGTTGAGTATTTTTCTGTTTCTTGCAAAAGTGGTACCAATTTATATTTTCCAATAACAATGTGTGAATGTTTCTTTTCCCACACTCTCACAAAGTTTGAATATTATCTTTTTAAAGAGATTTCTAAATTTATTGGTTATTTCATCTTATATTTCTTTAATTATGAAGGAGATTTAGCTGTTTGGGAAAAGAACATTTTTCTATAAAGTGTTCATACCTTTAATTCATTTTTCTTTCAAAGTATTAACATATTTTCCCCCTTGATTTATGAGAGCTCCTGATATAATGATGATAATGTTTTATCTGCCATGTTTTCTAGTCTGCCACTTACCTTTCAAAGATGTTTTCATTTTCAGATTTTTTTGTATTCATTTTTATAGTCCTGTCTTTTATTTTTTTATTTTCTGTAAATTCTCACCTTAACTTTTCATTTATGTCTTAGATAGATTCTGTAAATATATTTCTTTTTCCAGAGCAATATTTCCTATGTACCCATATAGTCTTCTAGGTGATTTTGTAGTATCATTTTAAAAGTTTTATTCTCTGATCCATCTAGATTCATTAAAACTTGTTTTTTAAATTTTTTTTTGAGAGAGAGAGAGACAGAGCATGAGCAGGGGAGGGGCAGAGAGACAGGGAGTCACAGAATCCAAAACAGGCTCCAGGCTCTGAGCTGTCAGCACAGAGCCCCACGCGGGGCTTGAATTCACGAGCTGCGAGATCATAACCTGAGCCAAAGTCAGATGCTTAACCAACTGAGCCGCCCAGGTGCCCCAAGAATTCATTTTTATTTATTTATTTATTTTTTTTTTTAAATTTTTTTTTTTTAACGTTTATTTATTTTGGAGACAGAGAGAGACAGAGCATGAACGGGGGAGGGTCAGAGAGAGAGGGAGACACAGAATCCGAAACAGGCTCCAGGCTCTGAGCTGTCAGCACAGAGCCCGACGCGGGGCTCGAACTCACGGACTGCGAGATCATGACCTGAGCCGAAGTCAGCCGCTTAACCGACTGAGCCACCCAGGCGCCCCAAGAATTCATTTTTAAAATGTATTTATCAATATGCTTTCAGTTGACCAAAACACTAAAATAAACTGGAGGGCAAAATAGACCAAACGTGTGTTATATGATCAGTTTTCTTACCTGTCCCTTCTCTGTTTTAAACCAATCTCCCTTGTGGCATGTTGCAGTGTAGTTTATTCATTGAAGAAATACCAAATATTTGAACTTCAAGAAGTATAACTGGGGTTGACTCTGTCATACAGTCAAAGCAGACAGTTGCATTACAGAAAAAACATTCCATACAGGAAATTCTTTAGGGATTGTTTTAGTGTGAGAAGCTAGAGGCAATAAAATACAAGATATTTCCCAGTTTGTCTAAAGTGAATTGAACCAGAATTTAATTATCTCTTGGAAGTATCATCTTTGGCACCCATATTCACGGTTCTATTACAGTGAGGGCCGGAGGGTAAAGCTACATAAAATACTGATAAACATTTTAACAAACAATTTTTAGTAACTACTTATTTCTTATGATGAAAGGATGGATTTTCAGAATGTTTTACTTTTATTGGAGAAAGCTATACATTCCCTACAACTGAAGGACAGATACTTAGAATGTTTTATTTTTATTAGAGAGAGGTATACGTGTTTACATGCATGGACATGAGTGTGTATAGGGGAAAATTTGCAAAATAAAATATTTAAAGGAAAATTAATTTTATCCTTAATCTAATTATTTAACTCTGTCAATGAGAAGACTCAAACTAGAAACCTAGAAACAATTGGAAATATGAAATTTAATCTTTTATCATTTGACTTTTCCTAGACTTTAGCAAACTGAAGAACCAATGGGATCTTAAAATCAGCAATACTTCAAATCCTTTTTTTGACTGTTGGACCCACGTTAGGCCTCTTTAAAAAAATTTTTTAAATGTTTATCCATTTTTGAAAGACAGAGAGAGACAGAGCACAAGCAGGGGTGGGGCAGAGAGGGGCGGGGGTGGACACAGAATCTAAAGCTGGCTCCAGGCTCTGAGCTGTCAGCACAGAGCCCAATGCGGGGCTCCAACTCACGAATCATGAGATCATGACCTGAGCCGAAGTCAGACGCTTAACCGACAGAGCCACCCAGGCGCCCCTCTCAGGCCTCTTTTAAAATCCACTCTGCCCTGATCTTGTGTTCCAAGGCATTCAGGACTTTTTAGAGTATAAGTGTGTGACAGTGTTCACACATAAGTGTAATCCAGTTGGACTGTATGGATTCTGTCCCACCAGGTACAGCGATCTCCCACTGGGTGTCACCAGACTCCACTAAGTGCTGCAGCTTCCCATCAGGTACATCTTTGCTCCATAAACCATGGTCAGCTAAGACTCTTCTTGACATCAGGGCAAAAGGTGGTCAGAGTAGGAAAAAAATGCCCTTTCTCCCTTCATCTCCTGGTTGATTAGAGAGGCCCCCTATCACATTGCTTAGGTCTTCCATGTTTGAAACAACTCTTTGAATCTCTTAGTCTTTCATATCTTTCATGCCAGCATAGTCAACATATATTCAGCACTAAATGAGCCCATCTTCTTCTGAACTCAGACATGGGGTCAATGAAAGCAGAGCGGGAAACAAGTGTGAGTGACAGGAGCAGGCCTCTTCTATGACTAAGGCTTACTGTATCAAGCTGAAACTCAGTGAGGTTGGTACCTTTGTCCTTCGGAGTAACTTTCCGACCGTGATTTCTATGCCATATACATGCAATTATGCTTTACAGGTAATGCTTCCTAATTTTGTCAGATACAATCTGTATCCTTAAAAACCAGGTGAGCCTTTGCTACAAAGTATTTTCCTATCTGTACCCCCTCTGATCATATTTCTATCACTTTAAAAGCAAATGACTTACAATATCACATGCATGTATTCATCTGTTGCTTTATGATGTGTTTCTATCCTTTGCATGGGTGCAGGGAGAATTCCTAACCAGCTCATAATCTTCTTATGAGTAAAAATATGTTTTTGTGTGTCCTTTTGGGAGACAGAGGGGGTAGGTACAGGACAATATACAACCCTGAGCAAATCTCAATACGTTCTTATCTGCTTTGTCAAAGTAATAGTTCAGCGTTTATTTCTTTAAGCTGAGTAGAAAAAGTATTTTAAAATTGGATGTGTGTATATATATAGTTTGAACTTTTGGGTGTTTATTTTCCCATTAATATAAAGTTTCTGTACATGAGGCTTCTCTCCCAGACATTTACGACCTAGTGCTATGGAGGATGTTGTTAATACGCGGAATGAAATATGTATCCGTAGTGAAATGGGCATGGCCTTACATAGGATATGAGGTATTCACGAAATGCTGTCTGAATGGCTTTTCAACCACACACATTAGACTCAGTTAATGTAATTGCTGTTAAGTGCAGTTTTTATTGATGGTGTGACATTTTTAAAAGAAGTCATCCAGAAGTTATGAAAGCTCATCTCTATTTTAATCCTGCTAGTTCTATCTCAGAATTAAGGCTCTCATTCCCTTTGCTAGGTGATCACTTTCCGCTGATCCAATATGCTTCAGAATGGCAACATTCAATAGGTGCTGAAGGTATGTTGATTATTGCAACATTAGAAATACAGGGATTTTTAAAGTTTCTATCACAATGTTCTAATTCTTTCTGTCCGGAGACCTCATATAACTTCTGCGCCATAATGGATTGCATACTCCTCTAAAATTTTTTTTGAGTATTTTTTTTTGAGCATAGTTGACACACAATGTTACATTACTTTTAGGTGTGCAACATAGTGATTCAACTCCTCTGTATGTTATGCTTTGTTCACCACAACTGTAGCTATCATCTGTCACCACACACTGCTATTACAATACCATTGACTATATTCTCTATGCTGTGCCTTTTATTCCCTGACTTATTCAATCTGTAACTGGAAGCCTGTATCTTCCACTCCCCTTCACCCATTTTGTCCATCTCCCCTACCCAGGTCTCATCTTCTTTTCAAAAGAATGAAAAAAAGTTAAGAGAATTTACCTAGAATCTGAGACCCAAAAAACTTTATTATGGACAGCCACCATTTATTGAATGCTCACTGTGTGCTGTTAAGTTCTTATAACACATCGTACCCCTTCTTATACGTAAGGACACCAGGGAGCACTCAGCTCAGGAAGAGTACATCCCTAGCCTAAGGATTTGCCCAACAGCAGTTAACGACTGAGAAGCCAAGTTCTTCTTAACAATTGCATACACTGCACCCAAATGACACTGCTTTGTTAAAATGCAACAGAATCTGGAAATATACTTTAAATGAAATGAGCCATCAAATGAAACAACAGATAGGTGCAAGATTTTTAGAGAATCAATGTCTATAGGAATCTAAAATTATATCTAATAGCTAACATTTATTAAGCATGTAGTAGGGGCAGAATACTATTCCAAAGCATTTTACATATGGTTTTCTCATTTAATTATGTCAAACTTGTGGGTAAGTATAATCGTAATTAATGAATGACAAAGCATCATCTGTAGGATTAAAAAATGTAAATAACCCTTTCAAAGTCACATTTTAATGATAAGGGAACTGAGGCCAGACTTGTGGAATGTCTGGACAGAATCCATGCCAGATCACCATGCCTTTGTTTACACCATAGATTAGAAGCATAGTAAACATTTTCCTTTTTTCCCCTCAAAGTTTCTCTTTTCTCCATAATTGAGCTAGTTCACATGCAGAGCCACCAAGCCCTCTTTATTGTATATTATATTTTTTCATTAAATCATTAAAGTCAGACCTATTGTCTGAATTAAAGGAAATGTAGTTTTTTTAAAAAACTTTTTAATGTTTATTCATTTTAGGGAGGAGAGAGAGGGAGCACTAGTGGGGGAGCAGAGAGAGAAAGGGAGACACAGAAACTAAAGCAGGCTCCAGGCTCTGAGCTGTCAGGACAGAGCCTGATGCAGGGCCTGAACTCATGAACCGTGAAATCATGACCTGAGCCAAAGTCAGATGCTCAACTGACTAAGCCACCTAGGCGCCCCGGAAATGTAGTTATTTTTGCCCTCTGAAATATGTGTGTGTGTGTGTGTGTGTGTGTGTGTGTGTGTGTGTGTGTGCATTTATTGTGATTTACTGTGTGACTGTTTTATGCTATTTCTCATCCGGGTGAATATTAAAGCAGCCTGACCTAGAAAGGAGAAATGGGAGCAGAACAAGTTAATTGCTTTCATGGTACACTCAATAGGACCAAATGGTTGATTAAACAAAATAATAAATAAGGAGGAGTTATAGCCTAAGTAAATGGGGTTGGTAATACCACTTATAAGAATTGAGGAATCCAGTGGTTCTTGTTTGGGGTGAAAATGAAGGCAGGTTTTTTTGTTTTGTTTTGTTTTTAACTTTATTCATTTATTTTGAGAGAGAGAGAGAGAGAGAGAGAGAGAGAGCACATGTGCATGCGTGAGTGAGCATGGTAGGGGCACAGAGAAGGAGAGAAAGAATCCCAAGCAGGCTCTGTGCTGTGCCTGACATGGAGCTCTCATGAACCGTGAGATCATGACCTGAGTTGAAATCAAAAGTTGGATGTTTAACAGATTGAGGCACCTCATAAATGAAAGCAGTTTTAAGTGGCTTGTGTTTAAAGTACCGTGGGCCACTAGGGGATGCTGTCTAGCACATATTCATAACTGGGCATCTGTAATGTCAGTGAAGCTGCCTGAACTACAGATAAAGTTTGAGAAGTCACCTTAGCTAAAACATCCACAACAGGCATTGTTTTATCTAGTGCTTTAATTACAACTCATTTAATCCTCAAAACTATCCTGAGGTATGTAGTAAGTTAAATAGTGCCCCTTGAAATTCATGTCCACTGGGAACCTCAGAAAGTGACCTTATTTGGGAATAGGGTCTTTGCAGATGTGATTAAGACGAGGTCTTACTGGATTGGGTATCCAATATCCTCAATCCAATGATTAGTGTCCTCATAAGAAGGGGAGGGGACATACAGAGACAGAGAGGCTGTGACGACACAGCCACAGGCTAGACTTACACCGTCACATGCCAAGGTACAGCTGGGGTCACCAGAAGCTGGAAGAGGCAAGGAAGGATTCTTCCCTAGACTGTTTGGTGGGAACATGACCCTGCTGATAACTTGGTTTCAGACCTCTGGCTTCCCGATCTGTGAGAACATACATTTCTGTTGCTTTAAGCCAGCAAGTTTGTGGTAATTTGCTAAGGCAGCCCTAGGAAACTGATACAAAGCGTACACTTTTACATCAGCATTTTATAAGTGAAGACAGTGAAGCACAGATGAGGGTATCCCACGTGCTCTCTCAAGGTCACAGAGCTAAATAGAACTAAAATTCAAACCTGGCTTTTCTGGCTTCAGAGTTTTGCACTTAACCACCACCTATACTGCCTCTATTATTTTTTGATTACCTCATGATAAAGAGTGACCTAGCTGTGTATATAGAACTAGAGACAGCACAGCGTTCCCTAGAGGCAAACTGTTACTCAGAAAATATAAAGGTTAAGGTCAAACCACTTTTCCCTATCCTGCTACTTGATTGTGAAACCATTAGGTACTGTCTTGTCAAAACTTGATATAATGAAATAAACACATTTACTACATATGTAGCAAAAGGGAGCTATTAAAGACATGAATTTATCTATCATACTCTATGACAACTTCTACAACTCACTTTCTAAATACCCTCATCAGAATATACTGTTTACCTAAGTTCTTTTATAGCCCAATATAATAGAGGTTTCTTGGACCTACACTTATGTAGGGTCAACTATACTTCTGATCCTGTCTCCACATCAAAAAATAAATAGGATTAGATTATAGATTGAGTGACTATGGTGAAGTCAAATCATATTTTTTTTCAATAAAAACTATATGTTTTATAGAATTGAACATATGTTATGTGGTCACGCTTTTTGAATTTTTGGAAGGGAAGTTGTTTCTCTTTGACACTCTCTAGATCATTTGGTTCATTGGAGGAGAAACCCAGATTACTCAGTAATAGGTTAACCACAATTAACATACATCTGCTACATGTTAGACACTGTACATACATTACTTTATTTAGCCCTCTGAAGCTAAACAATGACTCTCTGGGAATTTTATTGCCATATTATAGATGTGAACAAGAAGGAACAGAGAGAATAAATAACTTGAAGAAGACTACACAGATTTTGTCAAAGCTGGGACTCAAGGCCATGTTTCTCCAACTTCTGTCCTGTCTTTTTTGACTACGTTCAGCCTATAGCTTTTAGTCTATACCAAATGAAGACAGCCATCAATGCCATAAAAATGAGAGGCACAGGATTTCAATTGATCAGTTTGAAAAAGATGTTTACATGTTTCACTTACCACCCCTGTAGCTGGAGTAAGGGTAACATAAGGCTCCCTGTGAATAATGCCCTGCCTTATGGAGGAATAGAGCTATTAGCGTACAGCTGATAGGCTCATGAATCTTACTTGCATTGGAGTTGTCCAGAAAAGTTGTCTGCCTACTGTTCTAAAGCCTGCCTTTTATTGCAAGGAGTAAGATAGTACAGGCACACAATGGTAGAATGATTAAAGATAGAAAGTGAGTAGGGTGGCTCACAACTTAAGAAACATAAAAATGGGAAGTCTGTCTATTGCTTATTTCTTTTTTTTATTTTTATTTTTAATTTGTTTTTGAGAGAGAGACAGAGATGGAGACCGAATGGGGGGAGGAGCAGAGAGAGAGAGGGAGACACAGAATCCAAAGCAGCTCCAGGCTTTGAGCTGTCAGCACAGAGCCCAACGCGGGACTCGAACCCACAAACCGTGAGATCACAACCGTGAGACGCGGGACTCGAACCCACAAACCGTGAGATCACAACCGTGAGATCACAACCTGAGCTGAAGTCAGAAGCTTAACCGACTGAGCCACCCAGGTGCCCTGTCTATTGCTTATTTCTTTAGTTAGTGCCCTATTGCTTATTTCTTTAGTTAGTGCCCTATTGTTTATTTCTTTAGTTAGTGCCCTATCTATTGCTTATTTCTTTAGTTAACCCCCTTGCATACCTGAAATGACACATTTGTCTCACACATTTGTCTCTTAAGAGGCTCTAGTTCTTTTTTTTTTTAATTTTTTTTTAAACGTTTATTTATTTTTGAGACAGAGAGAGACAGAGCATGAATGGGGGAGGGTCAGAGAGAGAGGGAGACACAGAATCTGAAACAGGCTCCAGACTCTGAGCAGTCAGCACAGAGCCTGACGCGGGGCTCGAACTCACGAACTGCGAGATCGTGACCTGAGACGAAGTTGGACGCTTAACCGACTGAGCCACCCAGGCGCCCCAAGAGGCTCTAGTTCTTGGAACATATTCTTTTGTACTTTTTAAACTTTGTGAACCACTAGAGGGAGCTATATGGTCAAAAGCAGTTTGTTTTTTTTAAAATGATGTAATACGTACTGAATGTGAAGCTCTTCTTTCTGGCTTCATTGCCAATGAAGAAAATATGACCACTCCCCCCCCCCCAACCTATATAGTGTTTACTTAAGGGATCAAAACCCTCCTGGGGGCGTCTAGTGGCCAATTACCAGGGGGTAGAACAGAACATTATTTACACAGCACACACTGGAGTGGCTCCATGGGATCTGTTCTGTTCTATTGAGTAATTATATAATTACGTGAAAAAATATATTTATCTCAGAGATCAAAAGGGATTAAAATGTCTGTCTGGAAAACTAGGAATGCTGATATAAATGCAAAGAATTCTTTGGTTTGGCCTTACAAGTAAAACATGGGACCTGTGGTAATTCAACAATTAATTAATCTTAATAAGATGAAAGAAAGCTTTGGCATTAACAAGGCCCTATGATATTTACTTTTGGAATATTTTTCATTGCTAACTTCAATAAATTGATATGTTAATTGAATTTATGTGCATTAAAATTAAGGCTATGCCAGTGTTTCTCTATTTTATCTTGGTTCAACTCTTAGAAAATGTATCTTAATCCAAAAAAAATCATTTAAGTTCATGACATTTCAAGTTATTCAAGAACAAGTAGCAATGCTTAAGTAATATGAAATCTGAAGCATATTTTGCCATGGTTTGTGATTCTTTGAGGTCATAAAGGGCAGTTTTAGTTTTCATTTTTCAAGTGTGCATTCATGTTGTACTTCTTTTTAAATTTGAATATAGAGTAGAGGTTTTTAAAGTTTTCATTATTTCTACAATATATCTGTATGTCCTAGTAATTACAGAAGATTAACTAAATAATAATCAAATGACATTTTGCCTATCATCTTCCAAGAAAGCCCAAAGTAATATTAATTCTATTATTATTTTTGCACAATGTTTAGGATGAGCAAGATGGGTACAAAATGTAGAGTTCAACATTATCAAATATTCTAAGATTGGCAAACAAATCTCTTTCCCATATTTCTTCATGCTAGAATTTTCAGGTGTGGTATAAAAATCCAGTTGAATTACTTAATAGTAGAAAAATTGTAATGTTGAAGAAAATAGCATAAGCAGAATACTATAGGCTTATATAATTGGGAATGAGCAATAGGAAAAGTTTTGGAGGAAATTATTACCCAAGTGGTAATTAATTTATTGTTTAGAGGAGGAATTGCATCAAAGAGTAATAGTAGGGTTGGAAGCTTTGAAAAACTCTGATCAACTTCATTAACCATGAAGGTTGAAAGAATGAAAGGGGAGCAGTACTGGAAATCTCAGTTCCAATAATCCTTCCCCCCATCTCTCTGACCTAATTTTTACATGTGTTCTCCTTCCATAACACCAAAGGTAAGGTCAGGTACCTTTTGCTTGTGAATTTTAAAAAGATGAACAGATGGAAGGAGAGGACTTCTCTTCTTGCCCCATTCTTCTAGAAGTTCAAAATCCTTGATAGAGACACTAACAACTGTCCCGAAAGATCCACACTAATTCCCACAATAATAGAATAAATGTTTTCAAGGCAAACATCAAAATAATAAATAGTGGAACTAAATTAAAAAGCTAAAATTAAAATAACATTCATTATAAATACACAGTAAAAATACATTTTTAATCAGTTTTCAAACTTTTTTTTTTTTGCCATACAGAAAGCTGTATTGAGACCTATTGTTACACAAGGTAAGGGTTATCATGCAGTGGCGATTTTCAATACATGAAATACATTTATTTTTCACTTAACTATAATAAAAGGCAAAACTGATAATCTAGAGATTATCAAATGAACTCAAAATGGAAACTGTCTTCAAAATTTGAACTAGATGCTTAGACTTCACAGTTTCACATGAAATGGACAGAATCTTGCAGAGGGTCGACAGTCAATAAGAATTTTAAATTAGGTGAAATATTTCTCCAAGCATCACAGTATGGAAGAAAGATTTATTATTGCTCTAATTATTACTTACTTTCTGAAATAGTCCATAAAAAGACCATTTCAATGTGATTATCTGTGATAATGAATCCCTATGGCATTGGCAATTTGGCTCCAGAGAGCTCACCACTCCAAAGTGAAAAATAAAAATACTTCCTACTGTTTCTTATTTTAATAAATTTTCCAAACCAGATGAAACTCTTTGTAGGGACTGGAATAAAACTTGAAAGTTGGTCTTTACCTCTAGATTTCTGAGAAAGATCTTAAAGGAAACCTCTGCTGTGAGTAGGAGGTAAGGTGCTGATGTAGGAACATTGCTTAAGTAGGCCAAATTTGTTTACATACCCTTCCCAATGTCCCGGAATGACTAGAAGGCCAATTGATGAGCTACTGAGCTCTAGACCCCTCCCTGTTTCCTGTCACTTCACATTCTCATTAACCCCGTCATCACTCTTCAAGATAACAACAGTGGCTGGGCATCAAGGCTTCAGAAAGAGGAAGCATGAGAGAGTCTACGTGTTTGTATTTCCATGGAATGAGAAGCACATACCACACTGAATAGAAACTACTAAAAAGGAGCACCTGGGTGGCTTAGTCAGTAGAGTGTCCAACTCTTGATTTCGGCTGGGGTCATGATCCCAAGGTCCTGAGATCGAGCCCTGCTTCCGACTCCACTCAGCACAGAGCCTGCCTAAATTTCTCTCTCCCTCTCCCTCTCCCCGGCTTGTGCATGCCCTTTCTCTCTCTCAAAAATAAATAAATAAATAAATAAATAAATAAATAAATAAATAAAGTAGGATTTACCTTCCTACTTATTTATTTATTTATGCTTATTTATTTATTTTGAGAGAGAGAAAGAGAGCATGCAAGCAGGGGAAGGACAGAGAGAGACAGAGAGAGAATCCTAACCAGGCTCTGCACTGTCAACACAGAGCCCCACATGGGGCTCAATCCCACAAACCATGAGATCAAGACCTGAATGGATATCAAGAGTCAGATGCTTAATGGACTGAGCCATCTAGGTACCCCTTCCTACCTTTGAAAATACATATTATATTAAAATAGTACAAGTTTTTCCTTAGTGACTTTAGGCCACTGTTTTGATCACCTTTGTCCCATGTGGTGCTATAACTATGTGCATAGTTTAAAAACTGAAACAGTAAACCTTCCTCAAAAATTTGACCTAGGGTCATTTGCTTGTGCTTCATCCCTGCCCAGACAGCTCCTGTAGCTCTTGCAGTCACTTTACTTGTTACTTCTACTGCTTACTTCTTTTTTCATTTGCCTCCAGATTTCCAGGGTCCAGGAGGACCATAGGTTTTCAAGAATTAAACATTTAATAATAGACTAAGCAACAGCCTCAAATGCAGAAGAGGCAGGATGACATCATTTCAAATGCTCAAAGTCCTTTATCAATTCTAGTCCAGCTCTGTTTAAAGCTAAGATGTCTTTTGGCTGCTATACTGATGGAAACATGTGAGAGCCTTGCCCTAAGACAGCTTCTTAGACATCAATTTTTTAAGACTTTTAAAAAAAAATTTTAAGTAATCTCTACATCCAACTTGGGGCTGGAACTCATAACCCCAAGATCAAGAGTTGCATTCTCTATGGACTGAGCCAGCCAAGCACCCCTCAATAAGGTAATTTTAAGTTTGGTTTTAAAAATAAAATCTTACATAGTTACTCAAAAGTGCAGTGAGTAAAATTTCTGTTCAAAGAAAACAAAAAAAAAATAGCTTCAGCATAACTATGAAGCATAAGGAAAGTACAGAATGGACCCCATTGGTGATTACTCCAGAAAGGAAGAGATGTACAATATAAATCATAAATGCAGGGAAGCCTGGGTGGTTCAGTTGGTTAAGTGTCCAACTCTTGGTTTCAGCTCAGGTCATGATCTCAGGGTTCGGGAGTTCAAGCACTATCAGTGCAGAGCCTGCTTGGGATTCTCTCTCTCCCTCTCTTTGCCCCTCCTCTGCTCGCACTGTCTCTGTCCCTCTCAAAATAAATAAATAAATGCAATGCATATTACGTAATTTTTATCTTGGAGGCCTATTAATTTCCTAAAACTGTAACCTTCTACTTGGTATCTTTTAATGAAAAAACTGAAACAGTAAACCTTCCTCAAAAATTTGACCTAGGGTCATTTGTTTAAGGTAACATACAATTCAGAGCTTAGCACAGAGTTTGAGTTAAGTAAATATTTGTATACTGATTGACAGCAATGCTGATTCCTCTACTATCCTATAATAAACATGCCACAGAAAGAGTACAGCCAGATCTGGCAATTGAAATGTGGGCTATTTTGTCATGAGGACCTTTTGAGAAAGGAATTAGTGAAGCTGTTTTAAAAATTATCTTGAGGATCAGACCTTTTCTTCCTTTTTTTTTTTTTTAAGGTTTAGACAAGAATATAAGGTTCTAAGGGAAAATGTTTAGAAAAGTTACACGGACTGGCACAAATTTGTAAAGAATGTAATTCTATCTTAAATTTTCCCCACTAAGCACCAGTTTCTCAATTTATCTTGACATTTTTATATTACAACACATTGCTAATTGGGTTTCCATTACTTTATCTGGAAAGACAATATAATGACTATTTCGGCTTCTCACAAGTCATAACTATTATTTAGAAAGTCTAAATGCATTAAAGAAAAAGAAAGTGAGGTTAGTACTAGCAGTTAGCCATTCTTATATAAATAAGAGCATTGGAAACAGGCAGATGAACTGAGGCAAATAAGATCTAAGGTAGACTAATCTTTAAAAGTTAGCTCTGTAAATCGACTTCTTTGTCCCTTCCCTGCCCCATATTTTCAAAGCACTCAAGAGAACATGGTACATATCAAGGACTCTTAAGAATTGTCCAAAAGTCCTCTGTGGTCTTGGGATAAATTCCCAACACCTGAGCACAAGACACACAGGAAGGACCTTTTTTTGACAAGTCCCCAGCATGTCTCCAGTATTCTTTCGTCCACACATTCTACCCTTGGCTTCACGATGTTCCAGGTTCATGAGCCCTTTCACATTCTGTGCCTCCATGTCTGCTCCACCCTTTGCCTGGAACCCATCCCTTGGGCTTCTCAATGAAAATCTTACTCATTCCCTCAACTAACAGATGAAGTTCATCTCTTTTGTGAAGCCTTCACTATCGGTGACAGGGAGAGCTAGCAATTTCCGTCTCTGCTTCCAAATACTGCTGTCCATATAATCATACAGAACTTATTGTTATTTTTTTCCATAACTTTCCTTTTCACTTGACTACATTTTTTCCTATGGACAGAGACTGCATTTAGCTCATCCCAAACTAAAAGAGCCTACTACATGACCGGGCAGAGAGTAGGAATCTATAAATGGTTACAGAATGAGTAAGTGGCTGAATAAAATATACACCAAATTTATAACTTTTTCCATATGGCTAAAATTAAGCTATTAAATTCACATTTTTAAACCAGAAACCTCATTCACTCACTGATTCAGCATTTACTAAAAACCTTCTGAAGACAAATGGAAGACAAGTAAGTCACTGGTTCTGTCCCCAAGGAATTCAGTCTAGCTACGTGGGATTACAGACACACACAAGTAAGTGTGTGTAATACATTCTGAGTCTCAAGGCAGCACAGCTCAAAGAATTTAGAAGCACGGGGAAGAGAGAGAAGTCTTTCATGCAAATGAAGCTACAGAGCAAATGTGCAGGCTAGAAACCATGTATTATTTTCAAGGAGCTCAATACAGCTCAGCATTGCTGCAGCCTGAAATACAAGGAGACTGTGGCAGGAGGTGGGACTAGACAGGTATGAGGGGCCAGATCTTAAACAGCTCTGCACATTCTTTCCAGGGCTTTATTCTAAAGGAATCAGTGCACATTTAAAGGGTTGTAAAACAAAAAGACATGGGGCCAGATTTCTGTGGTTCAGCTGCTGGGAGCTAGGTTGGGGGGGTGCAGGGGGAGGTGGGTTGGAGAGAGACAAGATTAAAGGCAAGCTTAGTTTGAGTACAAAACTGTTATTATATAGGGACCTATAATGTGAGTTCAAAATACAAAATAATTAAGAGCAAAGGTGCTAAGCATTCTGTAGTAACTTTGATATAAAAGATCTTGTAAAAACTTTCCATTAAGTTATAAAGTTGAGGGATCACTGGATTTTATTAGGGCAAACAGGATAGATGGGTAGAATAAATGGAAAAAATGAGTTCTATTGTTATTCCATCAGAAAAGCAAGAAAGGCTCATGTCACAAGTTAGCCTTGTAAAGAAGAGTGACATTTTTTTTTTTAATTTTTTTTTTAACGGTTACTTATTTTTGAGACAGAAAGAGACAGAGCATGAACAGGGGAAGGGCAGAGAGAGAGGGAGACACAGAATCTGAAGCAGGCTCCAGGCTCTGAGCTGTCAGCTCAGAGCCCGACGCGGGGCTCGAACTCACGGACCGTGAGATCATGACCTGAGCCGAAGTCGGACGCTTAACCGACCAAGCCACCCAGGCGCCCCAAGAAGAGTGACATTTAATGGGGATTCTGCTCTTCCATGAACCTTTCTTTTAAAATAAATATCCTATTTATCTTACAAGTTTTCTGTAAAAACAAATGAATTAATCAAAAACACATGTGTTGCATATACTGAAGCACTACACAAGTATAAAGTGTTATAAATGATACTTTCTAAAATCTTTGATTTAAGCAAGGCAAATAGCCAATCTCCAAGAAGCAAATCTGTTACTAATTCCACATCTATAAAGTGGCAATACAAATGCCATCCCAGAAAACATTGTATTAGGTTTTAAATGAAGGAAGGCAAGCCCATGAAGATGACATCTGCTCTTAGCCGCTGTTTTTTCCTTCCAGGAACTTCCATTACCATTAATAAGAGTAAAGAGTGTACATCTGTATGCTGATAGTGTAGCATTAACCCTCCTAAACACTAATGGATATGATCCACTTCTGCAGAGCAAGAGATAGATTTCTCTATTTTTAGTAACTATGTCCCGATGCAAACATATATTTTACAGTATACTGACTCAAATAGAAAACAAAATTGTAACTTGAGGGCTTCTTGAAGAAATGACTGATTCTTAGACCGGGGCAGAAAATACACAAATGAACCTGGAGTATCTTGTAGTGCCAGAAAGTAACAATATGCTAAAACAAACAAACAAAAATAATAAAACGACAACAAAAACCCCGTAATGATGGGTATATCAAAGGGAACGGCAATTAACTGGAAAAGCTTCCCAGAACTAGACCTGGAATAATCTGAGCAGCAAAATAAAGTAGCACTGGTTTATAATCTAAAGTATAAAATAAATATCTATGACTCAATACTGATAAAAATAAATTATTATTATTTTTTTTAATTTTTTTTCAACGTTTTTTATTTATTTTTGGGACAGAGAGAGACAGAGCATGAACGGGGAAGGGGCAGAGAGAGAGGGAGACACAGAATCAGAAACAGGCTCCAGGCTCCGAGCCATCAGCCCAGAGCCTGACGCGGGGCTCGAACTCACAGACCGCGAGATCGTGACCTGGCTGAAGTCGGACGCTTAACCGACTGAGCCACCCAGGCGCCCCAAAAATAAATTATTGAATACATAAATAAATGGAGAAGAAACGAATGTCTTGTGCAGAAGAATTTCAAATAATTTATACATTCTTCAAGAAGGTGGAACACAACTTCTCACTCATCAAATGTAAGCTACACATGACTCCCTTCCAAAGAGTACAGTATGGACAGGAAGCAAAAAACAGTAACTGTACTGTGGAGAATCCTGGCAAATACCACCTCACCCGTGATCAAGGTCAACATCGACAGTGATAAGTCAGGTTATCTCTATGTACCCTGGATGTCATGTGATGAAAAGGTCACCTTATATCTGCAGTCTTCCTCTCCCAAACCCACAAACCCAGTCTAATCAAGAGAAAAACATTAGACAAATCGCAATATAAGAGCATTTTAGAAAATACCCACCCACTGTTCTTCAAAACTGTCAAAGTCATCAAAAACAAGGGAAGTCTGAGAAACTGTCACAACCAAGAGGAGGCTAAGGAGACTTGATAACTAAATGTAATATTATATCCTGGGTGAGTACCTGGAACAGAAAAAGGACATTAGGTAAAAACTAAACAATGAATAAAGTATGGACTTTAATTAATAATAATGTGTCAACATTGGTTGATTAATTGTAACAAATGTACTATACCAATATAGGGTGTAAATGGTAGGGGAAACTGGATGCAGGGTACATGGGGACTCTGTACTATTGTCATAATTTTTCTGAAAATCTAAAACTGTTCTAAAATATTTAGAACAGTTTTTTAAAGCATAATTTGAGCTGGAAATTACTGTTTTGAAAAGAATATTATTGGAGTACCTGGGTGGCTCAGTCGGTTAAGCAACTGACCCTTGATTTTGGCTCAGGTCATGATCTCACAATTCATGGGATCAAGTCCCACATTGGGTTCTGCGCTAGCAGCATGGTGCCTGCTTGGGATTCTGTCTCTCCTTCTTGCTCTGCCCTTCCTCCACTCATGCATGCACACCTTCTCTCCAAATAAAGCAACTTTTAAAATGGAATAAAATGCACACGGATTTCCAAATACTTTGGAAAACGTTGTCTACACAGTCCATTCGTGGGACCTACTTAAACCTTGTACTGCAGCAGAGGTCTTTGTAATGATCCATGCAGAAATTCACTCTATATTAGGGTATCATCTTAAATGCTTTCTAAGTTCATATGAACAAGAGGAATGAAAATGATGAGCCATGTATTATACTTTTCCATGACCTGGTCCATTTTACTTTCTAGGCACATGTGTAAAGATAACTGTTCCTTCTGTAATATGAAAGTGACTTCAATCTCCTGTCCCCCAGGCCTAGTGAGTCCTTTCAGACCCCCTGATACCTCTGTCAAATCTCTATTCCAAGATTCATTTGGGTGTGCTCTACCTGTCTACTTATGTGTTGCTTCCTCTAGACTGGTCTCCCATTGGGCAGAGAACTTTGCTTTTCATCTCTGTAGCAATGGCACTCTATTGCAGTACTTGGTACGCAGTGGAGGCTGATATGTGATTTGTGGCAATATATGATTAGTGCTTATATAACTGAATTTTATTATTTGCATATTTGGAAAACATCTTGACACTGTATCTTAATTCATCTGTTCCAACCAAAGGCAAAAGTTCATCTCCTTCCCTGCTTCTAAGATAGGAAGCAACTTTTAAAGTTGCATCATTATTATTGGGGCACCTGGTTGGGTCAGTCGGCTAAGCGTCCAGCTTTGGCTCAGGTCATGGTCTCATGGTTCATGAGTTCAAGCCCCACATCAGGCTCTGGGCTGACACGTCTGAGCCTGCTTTAGATTCTCTGTCTCTGCCCCTCCCCCACACTCTCTCAGTGTGCTGCTGCTAGATGCTCAGTCTCGGGTTATGGTGTTTGGCAGAAATCAGTGATTTTTCAGAATGTTGGAAGGTACCCACAACTGGCACTAGTGTTATTTTTTTGTCACTTCAAAGCACCTATGGACAGTCCTTTGCTTTTCCAAACAAGAGTAAGCTTAGGAATGTTCTGCTTCCTTCTAGGTCAGGATGCCTGCAGATATAGACCCTTTCCTCTGCACCTTATTGCCAGTTACATTAAATACAGTATATGACAAGAGTTTATTAATACTGTACTGTAGTCAACATCCATGCACGTGTATACAATGGCCCATATGCAGAAAGATTCCATTGAGCCAATAAATAGCAGTGATTCTGTTAATGATAGTGAAAGTTGTCCTTCGCAATAACCCTCTTCTCTTGTCTCCCTCACACCAGTCACAAAGGTTTTCAAAAGTAAGTGCAGGTTAATTTTTTTTCTTTTTCCTTATATTTTGCATTTTCTTTACTATTTTGTATTATATTACAGTATTGTGATCATTTTTATATGAATATTTTTGGGTTGTGGAATGAATCATCTAAGTTTCCATTATTTCTTATGGGGAAATTCACTTTGATATACAAGTGCTTTGGATTACAAGCAAGTTTCTGGAATGACTTATGCTAGCAAATCAAGGTTTTACTATATACACAAACGCATGAATGGAACCATATTGACAAACAGTGGTCTCCTTTTCAAAGTATAAGTGGCACCACATGAGATTAAGTTTCTTGTCCCAAATACTAAATTTTCAACTTAATTCATCTCAAGATCTTTTAGACCTTTCAACCTAATAATCATCAGCAATGCTATGGAATATGAAGTCTACTCATTTTTGCTGGCCTTTTCCACTTGCTTTACTCTCTCTCAATGTTGAACTCAGAAAAAAAAGACATCTTAGTGGCTTTCAGGAAAAGTACATTCTCAGATCAGTTCTCCACCCTAACCCCACCCTCTGCATTTAAAGATAGGAGGAAAGATGTACAAATACTTAGTGGAAGAAATTAAAGAGAAGTGAAGGAAGTGGATCTAGAAATAGAAGCATACTTGTTTTTTTGTTGTTGTTGTTTTTGGGGTTTTTTTTACTTTTTTTTTTTTTTTAGAAATAAGCAAGACTTGTGTACCTTATTATCTAGAAATCTGTTGAAATGTTTCTTGAGTTGCATAAATAAGCCGTACCCTACTAGTAAATAAATCAAGCCAGCACAAACAAAAACAGCTAAGTTTTAGAAAGGCAAATGTGCTGAATACCTGGCAAAATACCCAAAGAAGGATAGAAATGTTTAAGAAAAGAATGTAGTATGGTAGAGATTGCCTGATGAGAAATTAAAAGATCTTGTCTTCTCTCCCTGCCTTTGATTTTCACTGTGCAGGGGGGTGATAAGAACAATCTGGTCTATTCCTTCTGAGTATTTTTTCAGTCACAATTATAAGAGACTTGAAATCAGGAGGAGAGACTTGGTTGCAATTCCATGTCATCATTGTTAGTCTACCTTCATTGGCTAATTAAAGGCTGAATTT
Organism: Panthera onca; assembly: GCF_046562875.1. Taxonomy (NCBI): domain Eukaryota; kingdom Metazoa; phylum Chordata; class Mammalia; order Carnivora; family Felidae; genus Panthera; species Panthera onca. Next base: position 52,007,274 of record NC_138346.1, read on the forward strand.
AGATGATGTGATTCCTGCTCATCCCTGTGGCTAGACATATATATGGCATAATCTTTAGCAATCCCTAAATTCACCATTAGCCATCACTTTGTTCTTATGCTTTCTTGAAACACAAGATTTATTAAATTAAATATAAATACTTCTGAGAGGGCTGTTAGCTGGGAAATAAGGTACACAGTACCTGAGGTGAAATGAAGGAAAAGCCAGCTGGCTTTTGTTGAAAAGAAAGTGAAAGGTCAAAGATTAGCTGCACAAATCTACCTCAGACAGGGGCAAATAAAAGTGGAGCAAATGTTGCAAAGCTGGATAATCCACATGCTTATTGGGTGGGCACTCTTAGGTGGATGGGTACCTTATAGGATTGGGCACCTCTAACTCTGACTTTTCAATTGCCACCAGAGCAAAACCCTGGCAGGTATTTCATTCTTCCCCAAGTCTTTTTGTCTTCTCCTCCATCTCTCTCCTGACCTCCTGCCTCCCTTATACAGGGCTCAGTGGAAATGGAAAAGAAGTGCTTCTGACTTAATCCAGAATTCAAAGAATTATTCAAAGTAATTCCCACATACTGCATGCCTGCCCTAAACATTCTCTTTTCACATATTGTTTCATTATGTCTCTAGGGCAATCCTTTGGGGTAGGTATCATCAACATTTACCAATGATAAAGGAGAAATTAAACTCATTGACTTGCTGAAATTGAATAGTTAATAAACATTGACACCAGGGTTTGAACCCTGATTGCTTATCCTCCAAAGTCCATGTCTTTTCATGTTGGGTCCAGTAAAATCATTTTGATCAATGGCTTTCTCTGATTTGAAGATTATCCTTCAGTTAATATGACATGTCACATCCTTGCCACTATCATCTGCCATGCTCTAAAAACCTACTTAGCCTTTTTTATTGATCCAGTTTTATTTAGTTCCCATCTTGCATTATTCCCTATTTGCATTTATTGCTTAACTATGAAAAGAGGCTGAGTTAAGATAAAATATCAAGATCACAATCATCCTTGGAGAAACAGAATGTAGGAGTTATAGTGCTGCAAGCATTCAAAGACCTGTTTGATATATGAACTATTAGACATATGAGAAGAACAATCTCTGGACACCAAAGTAACTACAATTTTCTCTTAAAGAAATTACAAACAGTGAGAGAAAGAAGATATTCTTCAGAAGTACATGTAAAATCTGACTTGCTTTGCATTAAGAATAGTAATGTAACACCCTGCTATGCAATGCTATTTTTCAGTCAGCTGATTCATTTCATGTTCAAATTTCCTTTTAAATCGATAGCACTTGCTTTGCTCTCTTCAGTTAAAGGCATTTGCATTCCAGTAAAACACACACACACACACACACACACACACACACACACACACACACACACAATGAGGATGGAAATGAGTCAGCTATTTCCTGTCCCAAGATTCAAATCTGCCTTGCTTTTCTGAAAACGTGATTCAAGCTCTTCAACAAAACCTTAACTGGCTGTTCTGTAAATTACAAGGCTGACCACAATATAAACACAAAAAAAGTGCACATGAAAATTCAGTGATCAGCTATCAATTTCTGATAATCCTCAGAACTTTCTACTTATATAATTATGAAGCACTATATTACAAAAGGTAATAGAAGAGTAAATCTGTTTTCTATGCAAACTTCAACTTTTGTCATTTTTATATTATAATATACATTATAAATTTATGATTCATCTGCACAGATGAAAAAATGTGGTCAGCATAAAAATAAATGAAACACAACAATGTATCTAACAATATCCTTCACAATATCCTCTGGTTTTAAGGACTGGAGTCCTGTTATATAAGTCTATTTCATAATTGTTTGAATGGTGGCATTCAGGGAGATCCATGTCAACTAGAGAGAGATAATGTGTGCTACAAGGCCCTCTCTTTGCCCTGTTCTGTTTGATATGTTTATTACAGATGTAGATAAAAATACCAAAGATAAGTTTATTTTATCTGTGGATGAAACGTGACTGAGATAAGAAATGGATGACAGACTCAAAATACAAAATATGACATGTTCATGTGACTGCCTGATTCTAACAAGAGAAAGTTCAATTGGGATGACAGCACTGTCTTGCTTTTTTGGTTCAAAAAATACATAATTTTAAAATGGGAAGGGACCCCTGCATGGCTCAGTTAAGTGTCTGAGTCTTGGTTTCAGCTCAGGTCATGATCTCACAGTTCATGAGTTCAAGCCCCATGTCAGGCTCTGTGCTGACAGCATGGAAGCCTGCTTGAGATTCTCTCTCTGCCCCTTCACTGCTCCTGTGTTCACATCCATGCTCTTTCTCTCTCAAAAATAAATAATAAAAAAGACTTGGAAGTTTTGAATTTACAGTAAGTTCACTATTTTTCACCAATGTATATGCCTGCCAGAAAAGTTAATAAGATTTTAGGTTGCCTTATTATAATTAAATAATCTGGGAAAAGGGGGTGATAGGCATCATTAAAGTCTCCATTCTGTTCTGATCAAACCACGTTTAAATATTAGGTTGATACTGAATGATATACTTCTATATATCAAAATGGAGCTTATTAGGAGATCAAGAAAGAATGTGAAAAAACAAAGTGGCAGGCATAACTGACATTGAGATATTTTAACCTTGAAAGAAGTAAATTAATGGTGAGGTAGGGACCTGATAGATGTCCTGAAATATTTAGATAGCTGCCATTTTTTAAATTTGTCATAAATAGTAATAAGATATAGAACAAGAATACAAGAATACAAATTTTTAGGGGCCTCAACAGAAAAAAAAAGGCCTTTCTAATAGACCAGAGATAAAGTAGATATCCACAGGAAATGATTCATTCACCAACATTTGTGTGTTGAGTATATTTTTAAAATTTATTTTAAAATATATTTATAAGCACTGCTTATGTCTCAACCATTAAGTTAAGTCCTGCAAATATAGTAGTAATTAAAATAGACACTGTTATTGATGCTACTACATACATTACTTCCAATCTAGTTGAAGACAAAGACATTAGTAAATAACTGGACATAATTACTTGCTATGAAAAAACCCTAGAGATTATAACTATCAACAGAATTTATAGCTATAGGGAATTTAGATGGAGAGTTAGCAAAAGCTTCTTTCAGGAACTGATCTCTAGGGATAGGACCTGAATGTTAAGTAGGAGTTAGCCAATGAAGAATGACGACAAGGAGGAGGTAGGGAAAAACATTATAGGTGAAGGGAAGAATGTGTCAATCTTTCTTGAATCAGGGAAGAACTTGGTGCATCCAGAAGCTGGCAGAATACCAACATGTCTGGGACCTAGTGGAAAGAGAAGAGGCAGATTGGAGCCTTGGGCCAGTAAGCTTTGAAAGCTTTGCTCTGGAATATGGATTTTATCTAATGGCAATGGGGAGCTATAAAAGAGTTTTAACCAAGGAAGGAGCATAACCACTTCTGAGTTTTAAATGTTCACTTTGGTTACAGTATAGAAAACTCATGGGAAGCAAGGAGAGAAAGACTGGATGTTGAGTAGTCAGTTATAGGTATAGCTTGATTTATTGCACTTCTCTTCATTGCATGTTGCAGATACTGCATTTTTTTTTTTTTTTTACAAATTGAAGGGTTCTGGTAACCCTAAATCAAGCAAGTCTATTGGTATAATTTTTCCAATAGCATTTGCTCACTTTGTGTCTTGCACCGCATTTTAGAAATTCTTGCAATATTTCAAACATTTTCATTGTTATCACATTATGGTGATCTGTGATCAGGGGTCTTTGATGTTACTACTGTTAAATGTTTTAGGGTGCCATGAACTGCGCCCATATAATATGGTGAAATTAATTGAAAAATGTGTGTTCTGACTACTTCACTGACCATCTGTTCCCTAGTTCTCTCCCTCTTCTTGGGCCTCCCTATTCCCTAAGACACAGCAATATTGAAATTAGGCCAATTAATAATCCTACAATGGTCTCTGAGTCCTCAAGTGAAAGGAAGAGTCACACATCTCTCACTTTAAATCAAAAGCTAGGCATTATTAAGCTTAGTGAGGATGGCATGTCAAAAGCCAAGATAGATCAAAAGCTAGGCCTCTTGTGCCTAGTTAGCCAAACTGTGAATGCAAAGGAAAGTTCCTAAAGGAAATTAAAAGTGCTACTCCAATGAACACACATTACAAAAAGCAAAACAGTATTATTGCTGATGTAGAGAAAGTCTGAGTGGTCTGGGTAGAAGATTAAGCTGGTCTCAATACTCCCTAAACCAAAGCCGAATCTGGAGCAAGGACATAACTCTCTTCAATTCTGTGAAGGCTGAAAAAGTTGAGATGCTACCGAAGAAAAGTTTGGAGCTATCAGAGGTTGGTTTATGAGGTTTAAAAAAAGAAGGCATATCCATAACATTACAGTGCCAGGTGAAAGAGCAAGAACTTACGTAGAAGCTGCAGCAGCTTATCTAGAAGATCTAGCTAAGATAATATAGTGAAAGTGGCTACACTAAACAACAGATCTTCAAGGTAGATGACAAAGCCTTCTGTCAGAAGAAGATGTCATCTAGGACTTTCATTGATAGAGAGGAAAAGTTAATTCCTGGCTTTAAAACTTCAAAGGACAGGCTAATCTCTTGTTAGCGCTAATGTAGCTGGTGACTTTAAGTTGAAGCCAATGATCATTTATGTTCTGACAATCCTAGGGCCCTTAAGAATTATGGTAAATCTACTCTGCTTGTACTCCATAAATGGAAAAACAAAGCATGCATGACTGCACATTGTTCATAAAATGGTTTACTTAATATTTTAAATCTCACTGTTGGGACCTACTGCTCAAAAAAAAAAAAAAAGATTCCTTTTAAAATATTACTACTTGTTGACAATACACCTGGTCACTCAAGTGCTCTGATGGAGATGTACAATGAGATTGATGTTGTTTCCATGCCTACTAACATAATATCCATTCTGTAGCCCATGAGTCAAGGGGCAATTTTGACTTTTGAGTCTTATTCATTAAGAAATGTGTTTCTTAAGACTATAGCTGACATAGATAATGATTACTCCAATAGATGTGTGTAAAGCAATTAACAACTTTCTTGAAAGGATTCATTATTCTAGGAGCCACTGAGAACATTCATGACTCATGGGAAGAGGTCAAAATATCAACATTAACAGAACAGAAGTTTGGAAGAAGTTGATTCCAACCTTCATGGAAAACTTTGAGGGGTTCAAGATTTCAGTGCAGGAAGTAGCTGCAGATGGGGTAAAATAGCTAGAAAACTAGAATTAGAAGTGGAGCCTGAAGATGTGACTGAATTGCTGCAATCTCATGATAAAACTTGAACAAATGAGGAATCACTTCTTATGTATGAGCAAAGAAAGTGGTTTTTTGAGATGAAATCTACTCCTGGTAAAGATACTGTGAAGATTGTTGAAATGACAACATTGGATTTAAAATACTACATAAACTTAGTTGATAAAGCTGTGGCAGACTTAGAAAGGACTGACTTCAAGTTTGAAAGAAGTTCTACTGTGGGTAAAATGCTTTCAAACAGCATCACATACAACAGAGAAATCATTTATGAAAAGAAAAGTCCATTTATGTGGCAAACTTTATTGTTGTCTGATTTTAAGAAATTGCCACAGTCACCCCAACCTTCAGCAACCACCACCCTGATCAGTCAGCAGCCATCACGATGGAAGCAAGACCCTCCACCAGCAAAAACATTATGGCTTGCTGAAAACACACAATGGTTAGCATTTTTTAGCAATAAAGTTATTTTTAAATGAAGGCATATACGTTATTTTTTAGACATAATGCTATTGCACACTTAATAGACTACAGTATAGTGTGAACATAACTTTTATATTCACTGGAAAACTAAAAAAATTCATTTTATTCACCTTATTGTGGTGGTTTAGAGTATCTTCGAGGTATGCCTATATATCCTGGCAAAGACATGATTGTGATTTGAAGTGTGGTGATGATGTTGGAGATAAGAGAAGACAAAAGGTGGGAGAGATAAGAGATAGTAATGGGGTGAAATCCATGAAACCTGGTGTTCTATTATTGAAGAGAGTGGAAGAAAGAGAGAGGTTCACTGGAGGCTCTCAGAATTCAGCAATATGCAGCTAGGCAGATGGATATTCTGCTTGCTGAGAAGGGAAACAGTGCAGGTCAAACTGATCTGGTTTTGAAAAAATTCAAAGGTCAGTCTTGACCATATTAATTTTGATCTCATTATCTCTTTGATCTCCATGAGACATGTTAAGTAGGTGATTGGATATTTGAGTCTGGTCAATCTTTAGACTCGCTGCAGCAGAATCACTTGGAACTTTTGATTATCTAGCTCTACCTCCAGGCCTAATATACTAGAATCCTCAAGACAACACAGCCAATGTATTACCCTGAGGTTATATGCAGTGGAAAAAATTCAATCATCACTGGGTAGTTACACTAGTTAACTTTTAAGCTCCTTGAACACACTGAATGCCTATGATATTATGAATAGAAAAACAGCCAGATACAGTACCAAATCTATTATTATATCCTAAAAGTAAATGTGCTGAATGAACCACGAAACACCTCTGAAGGAAGAGAGCCATATCCAGACTCTTCTATTTACATTGCCATATTTATATCATATGGTGCTGCCACCCTGGCCATAAACTATTGATCCAGGGCCCACCTAATGGTTCTGGTGGTCCTTGAGATGATCTTTCTTAAGAAGCCAGCCCAACCGATGCACCATTCTGGACGATAATTAATGTACCAAATTATATGTTTCTCTTTGATCAGAGGGGACAGGAGTGGGGAAAAGTAAAACTAGTAAAGCAGAAGTATATGTGTAAGTAGGAATACAAGACTTAAGGGAGAATCTGGCAAAGAGAGAAGCAAAGAGAAATATAAGCAGAATACACATATGAAAATTAGTAGAACAAGGCTTAAGAGACATCCTCTTCTCAGCAGATGACAGTGTGACTGGATTTCCTAGTTCATTACAGTTCATTTATTCATCTAGTACTTATCAAGCAGCTAAATGTGTCTGTCAGGCACTGTTCTAGGTGCTGCAGATACTCAAATGAACAAAACTTATCACAGATACCTCCTTCACGATAAGTGTTATGGAAAAAACAGGGCAGTGTGTAAAGACATAGACAGTGATATAGGAGGAGTTAGTAACAGGGAAGGAAGGCCTCTAAGGAGGTAACATTAGCTGAGGCATCTGTGAGGCCACTGGGCAAAGAGTATTCCAGGCAGACAAAATAGAAAGGACAAATGTTCTAGAACGGAATTTGTTTGGGATGTTTAAAAATAGTGAACAAGCCCATGAAGTTGGGCTCCATTGAAAAGGGGCAGTGTGAAAGGAGATGAGGTCAAAGAGAGAGGCTGGTGCAGAGCATTTAGGGACTTGGTTGGATTTTCAATTTTATTCTGAATGTGATAGGAAGCCATTGAGGACTTTGATCAAGAGGAGGGTATGATATCATCTGTAAGTCAGAGGAATTACTGTGGCATCTGGGTGAGCACTAGATATTGGAGAGAGGTAAGAGCAGCATCAGGGTGACCAGTAAGAAAAAGACTCCAGCAGTCCAGGCAAGAAAGAATGGTGACCTGCAGGGGCGCCTGGGAGGCTCGGTCAGTTGAGCGTCCGACTTCGGCTCAGGTCATGAGCTCACGGTTTGTGGGTTCGATCCCCATGTCAGGCTCTGTGCTGACAGCTCAGAGCCTGGAGCCTGCTTCAGATTCTGTCTCCATCTCTCTCTCTGCCCCTCCCCCACTCACGCTCTGCTCTCTCTCCTACTCAAATATAAATAAAAAATTAAAAAAAGAAAGAATGGTGACTTGCATAAGATAGCAGCTGTGGAAGATGTGGGGAGTACTCAGATTAAGAGGTGCACTTTGAAATTAGAGCTAACAAGAACAGACAGTCAATTGGGTAAGGGAGAGAAGTCCAGGATTACATGAAGGCTTTTGTTCTCAACAGCTGAATATAATTTATTAGTATAGGGAAAACCAGAAAAGCGCCAAAGAGTTTCACTTCGGACATACTAAATTTGAGAAGGCTAATAACAATCAGGGGAAAAAAAATCGGAGGTTGGTTGGAATTGGCAATCTGAAGTTCAGGAGATATGTTAGGATTGCAGATATAAATTTGGAAGTCATCAGTATATCAGTCTTGACAGTATGACTGTTAAAATGGTTTCCTCTGCTCTATTTCTTATCCACATACCTTCATATAAAGCCCTCATCACAAGAGGTAACCTGGACATGTCTTTGTTTCCTGAAACCTGCTGGAGACAGAAGTGCCACCGTTACCGAAAAAGGAAAAACTAAATGCACTTAGGAGAGAGGAAATCAGTCTGTCCATGCATTAATCAAAACACTATAGGTAGGATGTCGCCTCTCTCCCCTCCTGCTACTTTGATCTCTGTACCTGGTAACTCCTCACAACTGAGTAAAGGAAGGGGAGAAGGAAGGAATCTGGCTAGTTTGCGTTTGTTTCGTTGTATTTTGTTTTGTTTCACTAACCAGTTATTTGCTAGGTCCTTCATGAAGTCCTAGTTGGCCTTTTTGTCAGAGTTAATTTTTTCAGAACTATTAATCACATCTGTTGCTGCTTTGCTCTCTCAGAAAACTTTTTTTTATACTCAATAATGGATAATCACGTTCCACTCCAATTTGAAGAATTACACATTTCGGAGCAATTGTATTACTGTATTTAGCATCTCAATAACATTTCCTTTGCTAATTCATCTTTCTTATGATTGAAGCTTGTTAATGTGCTCACAATGCACCATATGTTACCATAGCTTAATTTTGTCTTGAAATATTCATTTCTAGCTCTTGGGGACAGGTAGACTGAATAAAACATGTGGATTTAGCTTTCTCTCTCTCTCTCTTTATTTTTTTATCAGAAGCAGATTTACCTAGGTATTTACTGGTTAAAATGAGGACCTAGGTGGCTTATAGTAACACACTAGTATCCTCTTGAAAGAATTACTGTGCTTTCTCAAGGCTTTAACTCATGACCAAAATGACTGTCACTGAATAGCCATCTTGGAGGGATTGACAGCAGTAAGGTCGCCTGTGAAAATGTGCAATATGACTAACTTTCCTAAATGTTAGGATCCCACATTCTTATGATATTTGAAAGCTAAATATAATGAAAGCCCTTGGGGTTTTGATTTTAAGAATTTCCTTTAAAAATAATACTATTATTCTCTGAGGACACGAGAACAGTATTACTTTATTTAGTTAAGCCAACCTAAAATAGAACAGAGGAAATCATTAAACAAGTGAACATATATCTTTTACTGTTGCCCACTCATGCCAAAACTGATGTGTATTAAAAGTACAAGATGACTTACAATAGGAAATATACCTTCAAATGATCTTATTTGTCATCAGAGAGGGAAGCCGGATAATCTCAACAATTACCCTGGAATAAACTACAATGTTGATGATTGTGTTATTTACTGCAGTCTTACAAACAAACAAACATGGGGTTTTATAGCTGCACAAGAAGGAAGTTTACTGAGAGTAGCGATTAATGTGTCCATTTATATTCCACTTCCCTGAAAAAGCCTCAAATCTAGAGAGAATACAGAGTGGAAAATTTCACTCCCAATTTAGACATCTCTCCAGACGCCATAGGAAGCTGCCCAGCTGGCCTCTCCTGTAGTTGAAACGGAGCTTGATGAGCCACCGGGCCAATGGCCCAGGTGACAGCCTGGTGCAGGAGCTACTGGACTGAGCACTCTGCCTCATGTCAGGAACATTTTTGTGTGAGAAATAAAAGAAGCCTTCCCTGGAACTGGTGTCAGTCAAAATTCTGATACCCTTAGATGTTCTTTTAGCAGTTCCAATTTGGGGGAAGAAATCTGGAAAAATGCCAGGATATGAGCTAGCATTTTTAGTTGTTATTTGAACAGCTGTTACATGTACAGCTAATAACTGTTTGATTGGGTTTCTCAGAGCTGCTCTTGACACAAGGCAATGAGGCAACACTTTACATTAACTGTGACCCCAATTCAAGTTATTCTACTTTGCATAAGCCTAGAAAAAAAATGGCAATTTTCTGGCAACACTGGAAAGAGTAATTAGGGATTCTGGAAAGATCCCTTCAAAAAAAATATAAGGAAGGGTAAAAGAAAAGCCTTTGCTATTATTTTGGAAAATGTGAATTTCCAGACTGAAATTCAGAGACCTCTCTAGTTATTCCTTCTTCGGTTACCTGTTTTACTCTTGATGAAACTAAGTTTTAAATGGATAAACTATCTTATTGAAAGTAGCATTACCAAGTTGTAAAACTGCGACCAGATCAAGCTTATACTCAAGCATATGGTCTTTGAGAACAGACAGCATACCAGCCATGAGCTCAACATTCACGGCAACCCGAAACAATACCTGAACAGTACCTTTCATGGCCGGTGGTGTGTACACGCTCTGCTTCCTTTGCTTAGGGGATGCATTTTGTGACTGCAGACAAAAAGAAAAGAGGAAAAGGCGTATTTGAATAAAAATTGACCCTGTGAGGGAAATACACTGCCATATTTCAAAGAGCTTTCTGATTCCCCGTCATGAAATACAATGCAAATCAATGAGAAATTATATCCATGTTCATTGATATCACAGTTTTATTTATTTATTTATTTATTTATTTTTTACTTTTTTACTTTTTGTTATTTTTTATTTTTTTATTATGAAATTTATTGTCAAATTGGTTTGATATCACAGTTTTAAAAGTATACGAAGCTATTTTATCATAAAACTCTTCATCCATTGCAGTCTTGAAATTACTCCTTTTATTTTCTCACTTAGTAATGTTTGTTTATTTTAAAAAGAAACAGAAAAAGAGACACCAATCCTTTTTGTTTGCGAGAAAAAACATAAGGGCCAGGACAAAGTATGTCCTGGGATATGCTATGTCCATGGGATAACTATACCTGCTCATAGGATTTTTGAATGGTTTTAGGTACATAATGAAGGTCGTTGGTAAGTAATACCTATTTATAAACCTCTGGAATTGACATGTTCAATCTAATATTTCCATTGACTTGGAATTACAATGTTGAGATAATATTCTCTTCTATTTGTAAAAGATAAATAAGTTCTTTCCTAACAAAACTGATATTTAACACTCTTACCTATGCACACTAGACCAGGATTGAATTATTGAAGAGAGAATTTTTGTATTAAAAATTATAAAAATTGGAACACAGAAACATATTTCAGGGTCAAAACCACAAACTATATATATATATATATATATATATATATATATGAGTATATATAAATTAAACTATCCCTACATATGACTATATTATTTATTATGATAAATTACATATGTAGTCTATTTTCTAATTGGATTATGTCAAAGATTCCTTTTTAATAGTGTATCGATTTATATTTCATTGTGGCAAAAGTAGGGGTCTTAATCAATGAGTTTTAGTGTGTAGAGCAATTATTTTTGCTTTGAAAAGGTCAGGTATAAATGGTAACAAGATGCTTTTTTGGGGATTATTCTAGGCTTTCATGTGTATTAGAAAGAACATAACCTACAGTCTGAAAAAAACTAGAAACTATTTCATTGAACAGTAAATAGAACTTGAGGTATTTTTCCTTGTACATACTAAAGCTTAATTGCCCTCAAAAATATCATGAAGATGTAGACACTTACCTGATGCAAAAACAATATACTAAAAAGGAAAAATCCAACCAAATATTGCCAAATCCATATCAACAAGCAAATGGTCCAAGCACATTTCTTCAGAATGGAATATGTGAGTACCAGTTCATTATGCCCAGATGCAGGCAGAGGGACTCTATGTTAATGTTAAACATGTAGTGTGAACACAGATAGTTCTGGTGTTCCTTTACTGTATTCGTCTCATCCAGCTGATTTCAAGAAGCAATCACTTTTGGTATTTCTTATATATTTATCTCCATACATATATTCAAAGATCAAGTAGAAAATTAATTCGACAGAAAATTTTGCTTTGTAACACGTAGTACAATTTGTTAAGTAATAAAAACTGATTTATATTTATGTAAGAGTTCAGTTATCAAAGCATTTTCACATTTATAATCTCTTTAAAAATTTAGAAAAGTCTTAGATATTATTTGGCATTTTGTTCTTTCTACATTTCCTCTGGGTATTGCTATATGCCTAATGCAGCTATGGGAGTTGACTAGTATGTCTGCACAGCAGTCAATCCTTGTCCTATTTCTGAGTACAAGTTTACTTAATTTTTTGTATTCCATATATTCTATATTATTAGCTTCCTACCCTCCCCTGGTTCCTATTTTCCATCTGAACTCCTACATGTGTATGTGAACCTCTGGCCTCAGGGTGTGCTCTTGGCTTCACACACCAGAAGACCCTTTAAGAGGTGTCGGCCCCTGTCTTCTTGCTCCAGGATTCCAACATTGGCTGGTCCTAGCCTGTAGATGGTCATAAATGAGTCACTAAATTGAAAATAGCAATACCATACCTTGCCACTAAAAGCAATGGTTTATTTTACAAGTTTTTTCAGGGGTTGGCATTTCATAGGTTGAGAACCAATGTAGCATAGAGGCAGAGATTTAACAACCCCATTTTACTGTTTCTTCGGTTAGGAAAAGCAAACTAGTTTTTACATTAGTTATATTGATATATTTTATATAACATCAAGCCAAACTAATTATGTCTTTAATTGAACACCTATTTATACAAAATATAAGGAAACTTACTTCAGCTTGTGTGTTGGTCACCCTCTTGTCATCTATTTCTGTAACAGAAGTAGATACAATTTATTAGAAAGGTGATTTCTTCTTTATAATATGCATATTAACATTTTTGATAACATTAACAATATGATAAAAAATAATTTAATAATTACCTTATATTTATACAACATCTGTGGCTTAGGGAAAGGGGGACAGAGGAGGTGGTTTCCTTCTGAGATAACCTTCTCCCAAAGCTTTAAAAAAGGCAGTTTAAAAAAAAAAACGTATCTCTCTTGAAATACAAATTGCCCACCTTCCAGAAATCAGAAAGGAAACCAGGGAAATGGCCCTTGAACCAACTGTTGGTGTCACCAACCTCTTAGTGCTAAGGCATAAACAACCTCCTCCATGGATTTTGCTGCCTCTGTCTGCTCAACTGTAGCTTGTCAAATTTCCTCAAGTTTGCTGCTAAGCTGAACAAAGCACCTTTCCCACTCTGCCCAATCACTCTGATTCTGAGACAGGCAGCACCCTCTTGTCTATATGCCCCTGGAAAGAAGCATTTGCTTTGTCAGAAATATTTCTTATGACAATGCTAGGGAAAATAGTACAAATGCTGTCTGTATAAAATCGAAAATGAGAAGGGGAGAGAGGAGGAAGAGGCGCTCACATACTGCCCCTTCAACAGAAGGAAGACCTGAGTTTCTTTTGTACCCCCTCATCTACTTTATATGGATCTTGACTTTTCTTAATGGTTATTTGACTTCCCTAAAACATTCCTCCATCTCTCATCTGTACTGCAGAGGCTAGGTTTCTCAATATTTCAAAAAAAAAAAAAAAAAAAAAAGACTAGGAAACTCTTTTCTCCAACCAAACTGCCACCAGATATTGTGCAATCCCCTGACTACCATGTGCCAGGGACAACCACAGCATTGCAACTATTGGGGTGGTCAGTGTGGGTTCCCACATGGGACCCGGGGGGTGGAGGGGTTGTTCTCAAGTTTGAGAATCACAAAGCTATCCTATATTAGCAAAGTCATCTGACTTTGATTCTCCTTAAACATCTAGACATGGAGAACCTAGAGCTCCTTAGTTTCCCACCTTTTAAAACGTTCACAGGCTTTGGTTACCCCAGCCATCAACTGTAAGAAACCCTGCCCCATGCATGTTGGCACATCTGAGATCGGAAGGCATCTTACAAAGGCAAGAGGCAGGGCACCTGGGAGGCTTAGTAGGTTAAGCGACTCACTTTGGCTCTGGTCATGATCTCAGGGTTCATGAGTTCAAGCCCACATAGGGCTGGCTGCTATCAGCACATAACCTCTGTTTCCCCCTTCTCTGCTCCTCCCCCATTTGCACTCTATCTCTCGAAAAAACAAAGTTGGGGCGCCTGGGTCGCTCAGTAGGTCAAGCTGTTGACTGGGGCTCAGGTCATGATCTCACAGCTTGTGAGTTCAAGCCCCGCATCAGGCTCTGTGCTGAAGTTCAGGGCCTGGAGCCTGCTTCAAATTCCATGTCTCCCTATCTCTTTGCCTCCCACGTCCCATTCATGCTCTGTCTCTCCCTCTGTCAAAAATAAATAAAACATTAAAAATTTTTTTAATAAAAAAATTAAAATTAAAATTAAAAACAAAAGGCAAGAGGCTTCACAATATTGGGTCCAACTGGGCGACTCTCAGGGACAAAGGTGTGTCTCACCCACTTTGAGCCTTCTCTGTCTTAGGAACATTGACAGTTAGGCCTGGAACAAAACGGTGCTTAACTGAGGGTGAAGGAAAACACTGTGCTGAGAAAAACGCTCAGCGAAGCAGAACACGTGTCCTTGTCTAGCCCTGGGACCACTGGAGGCTGAGCAGGGCTGACAGGCCCTCTGGCCTCTGTGAAGGGACAGTCTGGTGCTAACCCACCGGTGACTGCTAATCTCAGGAAACACCCGGCAGAGGTAAGAACATTGACCTGGTTTTCCTACAGCAGGCTGTATCTAACCTACCTGCACTTCACCCCACTTCTAGCTGCAATGGTGAAGATAAACTGAGTGGCTTATCCAATTCTGAAGAAAGGAAACCGAGCTGTGTTCGGTGGCGTTAAATGTGTTCAACTGTAAGAGAAATGTCCCACCCCTGGCACCGTTTATGAAATTTGGCCTTAAATTCACATCCAAAGAAACGTGCGTGAACACGGCTCTGTCCACAGCTCCTGGCCTGGGTGGGATCTCAGAGGGCCTCGACCGGAAGAGCCCAGACATCCTGCTCAGTCCCGCCCCTTCCCCCCCCCACTTCCGCCCCACAAAGCAGGCAGAGGGCTCAAGAGTTAGCTGCTCAGTCAAATGTAGGCTTCCAGCGGAGCATTTTAAATATTTATGTATTTTGAGAGAGAGAGAGAGAGAGAGAGAGAGAGAGAGAAGGGATAGGGGTGGGGTAGCAGCAGAGAGAGGGAGAGAGGGCGCTGTCGGGGCAGAGCCCCACGCGGGATCCACCCCACTAACTGAGATCGTGACCTGTTGTGGAGCATTTTAGAAGCAACTCTCCGGATGTCTTTTGGCTTCCCCTTGGAGAGGAGTGTGCACGGCTCGCAGGGCAGCTTTCTGGAACGGGTAGTCAGCACCTGCTTCCCTACATCCTGTTAGATCACAGGCCTGGACTCCAGGTTCAGCATGTGCATGGACATAGGCTACGTCTTCGTTCCCCGCAGCTCCACCACACCCACAGTCCCAGCCATTAAAATGAATTTCTTGATGAAGATTTCCAGGCTTCCTCGAACCTGGCCAGGGTGGGCGCAGGCGTGGACTCACAAGAGGTCCGAGTCGCCTTGGCTGTGGGGGTGGGAGACTGTGCCGGACATCCAGTGGTGCCTGTTGAGATCGCTGAGGGACAGCCTGGCAAACATGCCCGTGCCCCGCCGCCTGCCAACCAGTGCAGCACGCGCAGGGGATGGAATCTTCCTCCAAGAAGGAACAGCTATTCAGTCCTGTCCTGACAGTGCGTGGGCTCCGGAAACAGGGCAGGGCCCGGGCTGACCTGTCGTCTTCCAGCCTGGCAGCCTCCCGCCGTGCACTGCAATACCGATCTGTCCTCGTCCTCAGCCTTCTCACATGCCCAGGCGGCTCGGGTTCCCGGGAGGCACTTTCTGGCACATTCCACCAGGTGCTCATGCTCCAACCCACCCCAGCCAGCACCACGAGGTGGGGCGTGTAGTCGTTTCTCAGGCGGGAATTAAGTCCCTCTCCACAGATCTTTGCTGTATTTTTGTGGCGCTGAGGCAGTGGAGACCAACTGTGTTTTCCGGGTAAGCAGCCTCAGGGGTCACCTCCCGGAGAAGCGGTTCCGGGTCAGGACGCGGTTCGAGGTTCAGGCATTCGCGCCGACTCTGTGCCTTCCTCCGTGAGCCTGCGTGCGGGACCTCGCCGGACATGCCCGCCGCGTGCGGACCTTTACCACCCGCACGCGGTGCTCTCGCCGCCTGGCCGCCACCCGGAAGAGACCTGTGCTTTTGGAGGTAAGCAGAATTTCACTTGTGCTCAAATCCATTGGTTGGCGAAAGTGCCGACTTTTCCAATAAGGTATTTTGTCTCATATCTCGATTCTGAATTAATAAGAATTCCTACCGAACAAAATTCTCCAAACTTGTTTGGGGATGCCACACGAAGCGCGTTATCCAGCGTGGTGACTTCAATTTCAAACTTTTCTTGTCCATCCACTGTAGCCAGAATGGGCGTGGGCAGTCCGGATAAGGGAGGAGAGCGCCGGGGTGGGGAAAAGCACCGCCACCGCCGAACTGTCTGTGGGGTGGGGCCGGGTCGGGACCCGGCCTCGCGCGGTGCCGAAGCTGCTCTGCCGCCACCACCTTAGCCGCCATTCCTGGTCTCGCTGCCTTGACCTACTGTCCCGGTTACCCTTTCCTGACCCTCAGGTGAGCGCCAAGGCTGAGAGGCTGAGCCCATGGTCCAAACACTGAACGAGGTGTTCATCAAGGAATAACTGTCTCAAGTCAGTGATACAGATCTGCATCAATTGACATGAAAACGTGTACTAAAAGGATTTCAAAACCAAAGGAATGGTATTTTTATTTCATAAAGTATAGATAACCCAGAGAGAGATGATAGGGAAGTGCATGTATATTCATAAAAGGATATATTCAATATGTTAACTGTAGTTATCTCTCGGTGATTGAATAACACTCTACCTGTACTGTTTCTTTTCCTAGTGAACATACATTACATACATACAATGAAAAACTATGTATACGTATCGTGTGGATATACAGAAACACGTATATAGGTAGTAAAATTTCTATAGAAGTCCACAGTGCATACAGTCGGTATTTCATGTAGTAGGAGACCAAAATAGACAAGCAGCAAAAACAAAACAAAACAAAAGACAAGCAGCTAGAATGAATAGTATATGGAACTATTATTTATTCTAATCTTATATCTTGATTACTAGACTTTTAGAAGTTATGGAATTATGGAACCTAATAAATTTGCCCTCCCTTGTGTAGGGGTGAGCAGACAGGAACTATTGGCTGAGGACAGCAATCACAATTGTTTGATATTCCTGGAAGTATCTGGGTCATTATCAGGTAACTGTGAATACACTGAATTGAGCAGTTATATCAAAGCAAAATCTTTTGCTGTCATCTTTTAAGTAAATATGAAATATGATCCACTTTAACAATGCATGTACTGTGATCCATTGGTTGGTTAAATGTCAGTTGTGTTTCTTAAGATTTTATTTATTCCTTAGAAGTTCTCAAAATTTATCCCAGGACTCAGAACCTATTGTTTTGAGAACAAAATGGTGTCCAGTCATTCAGCCTTGTGCCTTCTTACTGTCTGAATATAACACACACTAAAATAATGTCTTTTCAAGACAACTGTATAGACTTCACCATTTCATAATTCAATGAAAAAGGTTTTTTTCTTGGTTAGTTTTTCTTATTAATATCAGTCTCGAACTGATTAAGTTAGCCAGTTAAAAGTACTTTTAAAAAATACACAATTTTGTTTTATATTATGAGTCTGTTTTTCATGATTCCAAAATAGCTTCTGTTTCTTCTCTGAATTTTTGGGGAGTATCAAAAAAGGTAACATAAATTACATTTTTTTTAGAATTTAAACATGTTTTTTTTCCCACTTCACTCATTTGGGACTTATTTTAGTTAGCTGACAGGAATAAGTAAAATAGACAGGAATTTAGTCTCTTTTAGCCACTTGACAACAAATTATAATCATACATGTTTGTTATATGATCATATAATCATTTTCTTTTACTGAAAATATTAGAACACAATAAAAAAAACCTGCATATTTTGTGATTTTAGGTAATTTCACAGCAAAAGACCAAATCAGGAATAACTAATCCTAAAAAGCAGTAAATAATTTCCTTTCTCAGTTTACAAAATTGCAGGTTGAAACAGCAAAACAACATTCTTCTGTGTTGTTGCAATGATCTCACATTTGTGTATTGATGTGGGAGAGTGTTATAGGAGAAACTAGTGTGGCTAATCATCATCCAGTACAGTAGAATTCATTATAAGAGGATTGAATTTGACAAAACCACCATTATTATGTATGATGACAAGTCTCATACGCACGTGCACACACACACACACACCGGCTAAATTATAGATTGTTTTATTTATCACGGCATTCCTTTGGTATTGTCTAAACATAACTTAGCAGACAGGGTAACAGCCAAATATAACTGCTCAAACAGGAGGAAGGAAATTGAGATTTCCCAATGTCCTTTTCTTTCAATGACAAAGACTATAGGTTTGTTTTCACACATTCTTATTTTATCTGTCCAATTTAGCATGGAGCCAGAACTCTGGCCACCTAAAGCATATGCAAAACCTTATTACAAATAACAATTTTGAATTGTTTTGTGACACTCACATGATTAATGTGTCCACTCCATCATTTAACTGCAGTGTAATAAATTCAGTTTCCATAGTTTCTCTTCTCTGTAGCCAATTGCCATAAAAACCTTGCTTTAATCTGTTAGTTAGTTGCCTGTGACTTTGTTGGAATAATAGGTTAAGAAAAATCAGATTCTCCCATCCCTATTGTCTCTACCAAAGGAAAGTTCAGGAATAAACATTGGAATGGCCTCTTTTAAAAGTCTGTTTGCCATCCACATTGAGTTTCTACTGGATTGCCTTTTTATAGGTGTACTTGAGATTTTCACTTGATGTTCTAACTAGTATATATTTATCTACTTAGGGAGATGGTTACAAAGTCAAGTGAAAAGGATTCTAAAATCTAGAAAAATTTTGTATGACAAAAACCTGGATGAAGATTGATTCAAGGTTCTTAATTTCCTATCAATTGAATGTTTTGTTGTATGTGGAATTAAGTGTTCAATCCATTAACTTACAGCACTTTCCATAATTTTTTTCATTAATAACTGAAAAAATCTTGCATCTCTTCCATATTAAGCAATCTAAGACAGTGCCTCTGCAGACAGATCCTTCTAAAGGCAGCGATTGTAGGAGCAGAGGTCATTGACACCTTTATATTTAAACTATAATTATTCAAAACCATCCCTTAAAATAAATCCTGGAAGAGATCAGACTAATTTCCTGAATTACCTTTTTTATTTATTTTGCTAAAATTTTTGTTTCAGTGTCATTTAATACTTTACTAAATTTATCATTAAAAATCATTAATCTACAATCAGTGCTTTATCGTATTTTCAAAAATGTAGGAAAAGTATATACTATGAATCATTATATTATCACATTTTTAAAAATTTTTATAAAATATTAACCATCTGTCTTCACTAAACCTGAAATATTTCATATACATCTTTAAATCCAAAAATTGATGGTTTAAATATATTCAAAGAGTGGAGATAGATATGGAGAGGTTATTTTTTGGCTGTCAACATTCACTCCTATACGCTAGTCAAGTTTTTGATTAAAAAATATTTTCTATGTGTCTTCGGAGGCAGTGAGACTCATCTAACAGATCTATAAGAATCGCATATGCGTTTAGCAAAGTTTGAATTGAAAAATAGAGGTCATGTAAGTTTACAAGACGTGATGACAAAGTAGTAATTTCTTGACTGATTTTTACTTTTTAAAAATGTCCACCAATGGAAATACTACAACCCATGTGGTAATGATATTTAGTTACCAAGAAAAACCAGGACTGGCTCTTATGAACATTACCACTTTGTGCTCTAGAACTCTGAAACGTCCCTCATTAAACCACAGTATTCCAGCTGCCATACTAAATATTACTAGAAATTGATTTTTCCCTTCTTATACTAATCTACCAAGAGTAAACGCTACAATTGCACAGATTTTACACACTAGCCAGCATCTAAATTATTCTTCCTCTTTTTCAGGAACACTAATAATAAACTGGACACAGAAAATATTAATAAAATTGCAGAATAAATCTCATTCATTGCACATATTCTTTCTCCCATTTCTTTTTCTATCCTGTTAAGCTAGTGTTCGAAGTGAATGCCCATCTTTTGCCATCAAATTCCTTAGTAAAATTCAAAGTAGATAAGGATAGGTTATTTTCGCATCCAGCCTGTGTGTGTTGCTGGATTATAAAAGGCTTAGCTGCCGTTTTGTTTTTGTTTAAAACCAGAATGTACTTCCTTCTCTATGGGAAGCTTCTCTGAACATTCAGAGAGAATGTTTTTGATTCTCTCCTTTGTAAAGTTAGTCAAGAGAGAATGTTTGACTGCTATAATACAATCTGGTTGAAATTGTGGCCAAATGTGTTCTGGGACTCACACTCTAAGGAAATGTATGCAAAGCACACCCAAATTGATAAATGATGTGGAAAAAGCCTTCTACGTTAAAATGTTTTTCTTTTGAAGTTTCCTCTCAGCTTTGCAGTTGTTTTGCACTCCACTTTATTGTAAAAATACAAGTGCTGGTTTATGGATGACGGGAAGACAGATATAACTAAGTGAAGCAAGATGAGTATTTTGGCAGGGGTCTGGAAGAATAAGGTAATTAAGCCAGGCTGTGGTATCAATGCATGACGTATTACCAGAGTGTGACACTGATCAGAGAACTGGTGAGGGTGGCATCCGAACAGGTGGTCTGGAGGTACCATTAAGAGTTAACACGTGGACAAGCAGAAGATTGCAGTGTTGAGTAGGTAGTAGAGGCAGCATTTTTGTACCCAAAATACCGAACTGGAACAATGTCAGCAGATAGATTCGAATTCTGAGAGGCAATTCAGTCCTAAAGACCAGAATTGGGATTTCAAGCTATAGTACAAGCTGGCAGGGTCATATAAGTAGGTGGTAAAGATCAGCTTTCATGAAACTAAGCATTAAGATTAGGGAAACAGCCACTGAGAGTCTGGACTATTAGAGAAAGATTACTAAAAGACTGAATTGAAATTAGATGGGATAGTCACAGAGCTAAGAAAGTAAACAGAATAATAAAACATGCTTTAATATGAAATTTTGAGGTTTTGCTTGGAGTGGTATGTATCAGTTCACCACAGGCCAGTGATATCACTTATCACAACTAGAAATCAAGATAAAGTAAAGAATGCATGAAGATCTGCAGAGCAAACTACAGAGACCAGAGACATTGCAGAGTGACAGGCCAGGCCACCAAGTCCGATTTGGCCCCTGGCAGAGGACTACTGTGGGGGAACAGAATCCAGAGATTTTGGTGATTATGTGGGACTGGAGTAACAAAACTGAAGACTTGCCCAGCATATCTTTCTGTTCTATGTTCCACTTTTTGTCTAATAAATGGAGTTATCTGCCTTGGCAGATACTATGCTAGATCCCTAGTGTATTTTCAGTCAGTGTTTCCTTTTCATTTTTCCTAGCACTAGTTTGTGAAAAAAGAATTAATTCTCTCCCACAGAGGAGTAGCAGCAGAGAAAAGCAATTCATAGTCTTCTTTCTGAGGTGCCTTGGAGACTGAATCACAAGGGCATTGGTGCCATCTTTGACAATCTCAGAAGGAATTTACCATCAGATCTCTGAAAACAGCAGTGAAATCTAAATGATTACCTTTCAGCAGATTCTATATTTTGGTATCTAACATATTTGAAGGTTGAACATCTTCTCAGAAACCCTTGGATCACAACTATTGACAAGATCATCTATGGCTGTGTAATACAGAGAAGGACAGAGTTAAAGACAAAAATTGTATAGATGGCTTTAGGTCTACTATTTCGAGAACAGTCACTGACCCGTGAGCCTTTAGAACTGAATAAGATAAATCAAATGCAAATGAAAGAAATTGCTGTGCACAGCTCAGCTCTTCATTGGGCATGTAAATTTGTCACTACCTTGTGGTTTTAGCATTCCAGCATAGAATCAGTCAGTTAAAAGTGCCAGAGAAATTTATCATGTGTTTCTTACATAGAACACTCACTGTTTCTTTTTAGTAGGGCAATGCAGAATCTCCTAAGACAGCTATGGTGAAACCTCTTTCTGACTTGTTATCAAACTCTCCACTTTTCAAAATGAGCTCTAGTCAGGGGCCTTTTTGCAGAAAGCCTGCTGGGCTCTGTTGGAGGCCTATCATTTGAGGCTGTGAGTTAAGCCACTAGGCAGTGGTTTCAGCTGTGTTTTTCTTGGAGTTCTTAGATTTAGCCAAAACTGGGGCCCAAATTAAAACCACCAGAGCAATGAATTTATATGCGCTGGAAAGGAGACATGGGGAAAAGAAGCAAACAGTAGAAATAGTTTCATCCTGTTGTGCCAAGATTCACACAGCTGTATTGTTCTTTCAGTATTATTTATAGCTTTCTACTTTTAACTGATAGAAGTTGGGATATAACCTCAATACCAAATAGGTTTTTATCTCTCAGAGCCCCCTACAAAATGGTTCATTTTTGTGGCAGTCAGTGAGAATCAGATATATATTCTATGTGGAAATAGTGAAGGAGATGACAAGGAAAACAAAATGGATCGTGTTGGTTTATTAAGAACTCTCAACCAGCAATTGTCTTATGAGAGAGGTTAGAAATCTTCCAAACTGCTTTTATGCTTATATTTCATCATTTCTGCTGCCACTTCCAAACACAGTAAAAAAAGAACAGAAAAATCAGATCATTTAAAACCTCAAAAGTCTGCTTTTCATTAGTATTCTTGATTTTTGTAAACTTGGTTTCTCTTATAAAACATATTTTATCCTACCACAGAATCAGCTTACATGAGGGCCAAAGAACTGTTGCGTCATCCCATCAGTGGTGATTCTCAATCATAGGTAAAGTTTTTCTGCCTATCTGGAGTTTGCATTTCTCACATTTGCTCCAGGAAAATAAATTTACTCCTTTAATGCATGTTTTTTAAAATTTTTTTTAGGAGAGGGTAGGGAATGACATCAGTTTAATCACCCACACTTGTTTTAGTAGCTCTAATTTTTTAAAATTCCATATCCTTTGGGGTGCCTAGGTGGCTCAGTTGGTTAAGTGTCCGACTCTTTATCTTGGTTCAGGTCCTGATCTCATGGTTAGGTTCATGAGATCAAGCCCTGCATAGGGCTGTGTCCTGACAATGCTGAGTCGGCTTGGGGTTCTCTCTCTGCCCCTGCCCTGTGTGCTCACATGCATTCTCTCTCAAAATAATTAAATAAACTTTGGGGGAAAAATTCCATCTCCTTTTCTTAGAATTACCTAGAGAACTGATGATAAATTATACATTTTATTTTTACATCAATTTTATCCATTTACTTAAAAATAATTATCAGATGTTTCAGGTAATGTGGACAACAATCAAGTAATTATTTAATGAACACTTATCTTCCCCACAATGTGCTCTATGTCATTTTGACCTAATAAAATTAAATCTGGTTAGGATTTGAATAGGTTTTAACCAATTTAAAACACTAAAATTTCATTATTCTATCACAGAAAATGTCACAAAGATATTCTTAGCAGAGTCCCCAAATGAAGTCCCATAACTAGGCACCTTATAAATAAGAGTAGAAGAAATGATTGAGGTGAACATGAGAACAATATTCAGAGGTTAATCATTTGAATGGTAATGATAGAAAATTTCGAAGAAATTTTGAGAACTTTAGAGATGGATCTGAGTGGCATTGGAGTTGGAAAAGAATTGGCTGTTTACCAATATTTGGAATATTTAGTACTCTTTGCACTCCATAGAACATTTCCTCTTTTTTCACACTGGCTGTCAAAATTGACAAGACTTATTAAATTTGCTTTGCAACTTATATCAATCATTAGAGAAAATATAATAGTTTCAGTTTGTAAAAAAGATAATGGAATATAAAGTAAACTTCAAAAATATTTCTTTATATCTTATAAATTTAATTACTTGACATGATTATTCAACTTGAAATTATTTCTAATTTGAATTATTAGCTCCTAATTTTCAAAGGTCAAGTTGGGGCTACAGTTCATGCATAAAAACTGGCAGGCAAAGCTAAACTTAAAATTAGGCTTCTGTGTATTCTTACGAAGCCAAATATAAGTGGATATTTGACAATTTTGGAGCCTCTCTACCTTCATCAAACTGCTAAACTACAGGATTTCTTGTTTAAGTCAGATTCTTACTTCTTAATCATGCTATTTGATATTCTCTATTGAAAAAAATTTAATTTTTTTCCAGATTCCTCTGTGTTTCAACTGTGTAGACACACCACTGTGAATTTCAAAATAATTTTATCTGAGTAATTCTGTTATGAGTAGACCATTGTAAAATGACTTAAAATGAAACACCAGTCTCCTTTTAATGAGAATTTTCTATAACAAGAGGCAAACATCCCTTTTTTAGTTTAAATGGAAGATAAATTCCTAAAAATTACAAGGTGTCACTCAACACATTGAGTACATGTGAGTACTCATGTACTACTCATGATAATATAAACAACATGATAATATTTTCATGGCTTAATCAACTGAAGACATTCCTATCACTGATGGTAAATACGCTTCTGTTAGTTATGGAAGGAAAGGTCAGTGGAACTATAATTCTCCTCTACTTTACATAACTTTTTGTAGAAAAAGTCTTGAAAGTCTTGGAAAGTACAGAAGTTAGCTTTCGTCAGTAGATCATCTATAAACATTATTTCACATTCTAGGTAATATTTCTCACAAAAAAGGATATTTCATTCACTCAGTTTTATTTTTATTTTTTAATTTTTTAAAACCCTATTTATTTATTTATTTATTTATTTACTTATTTAATTCATCTTGAGAGACAGAGAGAGACAGAGCATGAGTAGGGAAGGGGCAGAGAGAGAGGGAGACACAGAATCTGAAGCAGCCTCCAGGCTCTGAGCTGTCAGCACAGAGCCCCATGCAGGGCTCAAACCCACAAACTATGAGATCATGACCAGAGCCTAGGTCAAACACTTAACCGACTGAGCCACCCAGGTGTCCCTCATTCACTCAGTTTTAAAGATTGAAGGAATTAAATATCTGTGTAGTCAGGTTGTCTTTTCAACTCTTGGTATTTTTCCTGTCCTGGAAACCTTAACCTTCATGCTGTTTCTCAAAAAAAAAAAAAAAAAAATTATCTCAGATATAATTTACTTGAGGATTTCACAGTATAGAAAGCAATGACTATTTATAGTAGATACATGGAAGAACTATTAGAGGAAAAAGTATTATAATTAGATACTACTTCAACATGTTTATCACCAAGTTCAGATAGGAAAACAGAAAAATCATGTGTGTGTCTGTATGTGTGTGTATCAGGAGGGAAAAATAGCTTTATATTTTAAACATTTTTAAGTCTTAAAACATTTTTTCCTATGAATGGTGATATAAGAAGAAAATTAAATGAAAACACATAAATGCACTTTATCGGTTATATGATAGACTGTGTTTTTTAGAAGGCTGTCACCAGGGATCTAAAATGCATCCAATATTTTAATAATAATTTATTGCATGTATAATACATTTAGGGAATCCTGCTAGGAACTGGGGTTCAGCCTGAAACAACCACAGTCCAGTGTTATAAATAAAGACTGTGATGGAGGAAGCACAAGGTGTGGTACAAGCATATGCCAAGGACATCAAGCTTAGTTTTGGCAGAGCCACAGAGACTTCTCAGAGGAAAGGACATCCAAGCTGATGTGACAGCAAAGGTAGGTGGGATAGGGAAAGTTGATGGGACAAGGAAGTTAGATGAGGGGACTGGGGAGGAGAAGAGATTTTAATCAGAAGAGGCTATTTTGTGGGGATATCCCGAGGTGTGAAAGAGCATGACAGTTTCTTAGATATTGAACAAAACTCAAATATTTGGACTGTCGAATGATAGGAGTAGGTTCAGAGAGAACAGAGTGAAAACTTAAGAAGGAGCTAGATAATTTGGAGCTTTGTAATGATATTAAGAAGTTTGGTCTTCTTTCTAAAGTGATGAGAAACCACTGATGGGTTTTAACCAGGTGAAGGCATGATCAGATTTCCCTTGTAGAAAGATTATTCTGACAATTGTGTGGAGAATGGATTGCAGGGGTCCATCTTGGATATATAGCTAATTCAACTAGGACGGTATTTCAGTAATTCCCATGATGGAATATGATGATTTGAACAAGGTTAGAGAGATGTTTAAGAGAAAGAATGGACTGGACTTTGTGACTGACTGGATGTGGGAGGGGAGTGACAAAAGAGGAGAAGGAAGTCAAATATTATATCAATTTCTGGATCATAATTGGAGTACTTATGGAATGTTGATTTTGAGGTACTTATTAATGTTTCAAGTGGGAAGAATTCAGAAATCATCTCTTGGAAGTGAAAGCAGAGCGAAGATACAGATCTGGGAGTCATCAGCATGTAGGTGGTCAGTGATGCCATGGGAAAGGATGACAATGAGAGAGAGGGTGGAGAATTAGAGAAGCAGAGGGCCTGCATGACAGCCCTAAAAACAAAGGGAAGAGGTAGGCTGGGGAAGACATGCCTATAAGACAAAGGAGCAGCCAAAGGGTAGATGGGGAAACTCCATTGGCAATGTATATGATTTAAGTCATTCTTCAGAGTGGACCTGAATTTGTCCTGGGTCACCCATTCCATTTCTAAACTCATATGTGTAAACTGCTTACACAAAGCTTGCTCTCTAGATAATTTGTATTGTACTATATCCGGAATATATATAATAAAAATAGATACTATGTAGATCCTTTTCTTTTTGTGCATATTTTATGTTTGATTTCAGTATGAGTGGCATTGTAACAGGCAAATCAAATACTCTTTTGCCTGTTTTCTTAGTTTTAATTTAAAAAAACAGCATATTTGAGAAAGTTCAGTACAATAACTATATTTCAGACTCTGAGCAGGTTTGGCAGGAGGTTGGGGATATCATAAGACTTGTTGGAAATCAGTTCTTATACAACAAAATGTTGGTGGTTTAAGAAAATAATTCAGGGACAGATGGATCAAATTTACTTCCACACACTTGAATTTGAATATGAAGTGGTTGACCAAATGCATTTTTCACTCATCTAAACATAACTCTATAAATACTGAATTTTTAAAATGCTGATTTGTGTGTTCTTTTGCTCTCCCAATAATTGGCCATCATCCTTTCCTAGTCAATTGCTTCTTTGATTTCTCTGGTGACTCAATGTTTGGAGTTGCATACATAGTTTTAAAGGAAGGAAGTACAAATCAAAACTACAAAACTACAATGAGATATCACCTCACACCTGTTAAAATGGTTATCAAAAAGACAAGAAGGAACCAGTGCTGGTGAGGGCATAAAGAAAAGGGGACCCTTTTGCACTGTTGGTGGGATTATAAATTGAGAGCAGTCGCTATAGAACACTGTGTTGTACTTTGTAAAAAAATTTTTAAAAAATTATATGATCAAAAAAATTTATCAAAAAATTATATGATCCAGCAATCCCAATGCTGGGTATATATCTGAAAGAAATGAAACCAACAATCTCAAAGAGGTATCTATACCCCCATGTTGATTGTAGCATTATCCATAATAGGTGTGACCTGGAAGCAACCTAAGTATCTGTGGATGGATGATTGGATTAAAAATGTGATTTTATACACACATGCATTAAAATATTATTCAGCCAAAAAAAAAAAAAAAAGAAGGAAGTTCTGCCTTTTGTGACAACACTGATGGACTTTTAGGGTATTATGTTTAAGGGAAGTAAGACATATGGAGAAAAACAAATACTGTTTGATTACGCATATATGTAGAATCTAAAAAAAAAAAAAAAAAAAAAAACCTCAATTTATAGACACAGAGTAGAATGGTGGTTATTAGGGGCTAGGGGTGGAGGAAATAAGGAGATGTTAGTCAAATGGTACAAACTTCCAATTGTAACATGAATGAGTTCCAGGGATCTAATGTCCAGCCTAGTAATTATAGTTAATAATACTGTATTATATACTTGAAAATTTCTAGGATAGCACATATTCAGTATTCTCATCACACACACGCACAAGCACACACAAAAGGTAATTATTGATCATTCTGCAGTATGTACATGAATCAAATCTTTACATTCTATACCTTAAACTTACACAATGCCATATGTCAGTTATACTTTGATAAAGCTGGGAAAATAAAATCCTACTCAAAGCAAGAATCTTTTCTGTGAATCCTAACAGACTGTCTTTCAATATCAGCTTAAACAGTTTTAGTAAAAGGGAGTGAATTGAGGAATTTTTATGCAATCTGTTATAAAATTTAACCATTAGAATATTGTTTTCTGTTCTGAGCTAAAATCTACCCTCCTGGAGGTTCAGCCCACATCCACATTACTCTTTGTCAGTTGATGACCCTCTTAAAGCTGATTTTCAGAACTGAACACTATATCCCAAATGAGGTACATCATAGTTCTCTTAATGTTGCAAAATACTACATCAGTTGCCATATACAATAGGGTCACATAGCCTATTTTGTCTAAGTCTATGGATTTGATTCACATAAACCTTTCTTTCTTTTTCTTTCTTTCTTCCTTCCTTCCTTCCTTCCTCTTTCTTTCTTTCTTTCTTTCTTTCTTTCTTTCTTTCTTTCTTTCACTTTCAGTAGTTAAACAAAGGATCTTATATTCTTTCCTGATGTATTTAATCTGGAAGGCTTTCAACCTTTGTCTTTGATTCTGCCATCAGATATCTACATAAGTCTTTCCAGCTTTGGGTCTTTAGCAAGACTTCACTTAGAGTCATTAATAAAAATGTCAAACAAAATGGCTTAAGAAGAGGCAAATCATTTAGTTACTAGGCCCGTATATATCCACTGATCTTTAGGTAGGGTTACATAAAAAATTATGAACTAAGTGCATTATAATCCAAAGTTATTTTTCATCCTATATATATGAATATCAGGAGATATTTGCTAGGTATCTTATTGGTATACATATGTTTTAAGCATTGCCTAGATCAATTAATATAGTATATCTGCTAAAAGAGTAAAAATTAAGTTGTGGGAACATGATTTGTTTTTAATGAACCTACTTGTGTCTAGGAATCAACATTTTAGATTACTGAGAAGTCTGGAATAGAGTTTGCTTCAAATTAAGGTCAAATTAAGAGTTCACAGTTTCTAAACTCTGCTGTTCTCTCAGCTGTAAACATCAAGACTCCCTGCAGTCTTCTGCCAGTTCATTTATTTTACTTGTATCTTTAAATGTTGACAGCAACAGCTCTTTGGTCATAATTGCTATTTTTTTATTATGATATACTTTTTTTCTGAGCCTGGGAACCTGAACTTAAAGTAACAAGCAGTACTCTCTCTCTCTCTCTCTCTCTCTTTATTACTAAGCTTATCTTCAGGTCTGTTTTAACAATGCTCATAGCACATCTTCACTTAGGGTAAATTCTCCTTACAGAAAGGGATGAAGGAAATATAAAAGTTGAAGACCTCTTTTTGTTTGTTTGCTCTTGTTTTTAAACTAAAATTACTGCATCTTAAGACAATTGGGAATGCCTTTTTTTTTTCTTGCTCCTAAAGGATCTAAAAGCTATTTTATATGTGTGTTTTATTTTCAAGCTTCAACTTGTTCTGGTATTTAGCCTCTCTGATAGAATTTTTACAGATCCACAAAACTCTCTGCAATTTATGTGTTGCTAATATGTTGCCTCTTTCATCTTTGTGTTCTCAAAACTGAATGTATAAGACTTTATTCTTTTTAAAACTGCTAACTAGCATAACAGAAGGATAGGCTAAGAAATATAGGCCTTTAGTGAGTTTACCTTGAAAATGTGACTTACAATGTAAGTACTTATGAATGGATCATTTAATGTTTTGTACATATGTGTGTGTGTGTGTATATATATATATATATATATATATATATATTCACACATTGTATACACATATTTATATATACATGCACACACCCCTATAGTGATCTTTAAAACAATATTTTGATAAGATACATTATGGCTCTATATCAAATATTTTGTCAGGAAGTGCAAGTTATAATTATTACATTGTCTTTGTTCTCAATAAATTTAGAACTGTGGAATGTTGATATTGGAACTGCATAGAAATATCTTAGGAATCACCTTCTAAATGAACATATTCCAGTTGATTATTGCAGCTGTCCAAATACTAAAAATTATGCTGAAAATCAGAATTAAGTATTAGTATGCCTGTGTAGTAATTTCATTTTTAAAATGTCTGTTAATTTTATATATGCATATGGAAGTGAGCAGTAAATAATAATAAAATAATCTAATAACTGCTGTTTGAGTACTTACTTTGTATCAGGACTTGCTAAGTCCTTTACATATGTTATCCTATTTAAGCCTTTAAACAACATTATTGGGTAGTTTTCATTATTCTCAGTTTATAGGCAATGAAAGGGACACATCAAATAGTAAGTGGTAAAATCAGGATTTGAAACAGATCTGAGCAGACCCACTGAATCATTGAGAGGAGAAACTTTCTAGAGTTACAGACTGTAAGAGGGAAAGGAGCTCTTGTTCTACCAAATAAATTTAAAAAAAATTTTTAATGTTTATTTATTTTTGAGACAGAGAGAGACAGAGCATGAACGGGGAAGGGTCAGAGAGAGGGAGACACAGAATCTGAAGCAGGCTCCAGGCTGTCAGCACAGAGCCCGATGTGGGCCCAAACTCACGGACTGTGAGATCATGACCTGAGGTGAAGTCGGATGCTTAACTGAGCCACCTAGGAGCCCCTCTACCAAATAAATTTAAACCCAGTTCGCATTGACTTTGTAGTTCCAGCCTTCTACCTCGTTTCATGGAAGGGGCTTGTTTTGGAGAATCTACTCTCCCTTCCACCACTTAGTCAAACCCCTTGTCTATGAAGAAGCAAAATAAGTTGTGTTTAAAGCACAATGAAATTAATGAGGACAACATAGGTCTCTATAGTAAAGCCTTTGTTGGATGATTCAGAAACAAATTTAGCTTCTTTTATCCCCCTAGCATATTTAGAGTTGGCAGTAAGAATGCCAAGAAGTAAACTGTATGTGGAAAAAATATATACATAAATCCTCATGGCAATTATTTTTTATACCTGAGGCACTTACATGATTGGTTAGAGGTTTATTCTTCAAAAAATAAGTTGAGGGGGCACCTGGGTGGCTTGGTCGGTTGGGCGTCCGACTTCGGCTCAGGTCATGATCTCACGGTCCGTGAGTTCGAGCCCCGCGTCGGGCTCTGTGCTGACAGCTCGGAGCCTGGAGCCTGCTTCCGATTCTGTGTCTCCCTCTCTCTCTGACCCTCCCCCATTCATGCTCTGTCTCTCTCTGTCTCAAAAATAAATAAACGTTAAAAAAAATTTAAAAAAAAAAAAATAAGTTGAGCAGTTGTTAAAAACTGATGAAACATTGTAAAAATGTTTTACTTAGGCATTTGATTTTAAAACCTAGCTTTGTATCATAACAACCATTTCTTCATTCATTCACTCATTCATTCATTCAGTAAACTTTCTTTGTGAATCAGGTCTCCTGCTCCATGTGGGGGTGAGAAGAAGCAACGTGATATAGTGATGGAGATTCCAGATTCTTAGACTGCTGAGATATTTAACAGATATGTACATGGGCACATAGTCACTTGTCATTCCCTCTCCAAGTAGTTATTGAGCAACAAGGTACCAGGCATTGGGCTAGGTACTAGGAATACAGAGTGAAATCAGTTGTAGTCCTTTCTTTCAAGAAGACACAGACCAAAAAATCACAGTGCAGCGAAATAAGTCATATGTTAAAAGTGTGTAAGGGCTATGGGAGCGCAGTTCAATCCAACAAACTTTGCATTCCTAATATGTGCCAAGGACCATGGTGAGTGTTGTGAATCTTTGTTGATTGTGGTCAACACATGTTGATTCTAGTCATTTGTTAATTATTGGCCTAGCATCTCATTTTCTGCCCAACAGCAACCTGATAGATTTTGAGGAATAATGATTTTCTTCTTGGGATGAATGTGGAGAGGTTATAATTTGCTTTCTTGACCCCAGGATCTACTTGAATTCAACCTGTTGATCAGCATTCCCACCATGTCTATGACTTCCTTATATCTTCCAACTTAAACTTTTTATTTAAGTTGGTCCAAATTGGTTTAATAGGTATGAGTGACTAGAAGATCAGCTGGGCCAGTCCAGCCCTCAAAAAAGCTCATGGTGTATTGATGGAGAAATAGTTTCAATATAATATGGTAAACACTTCATCTCATGACACTTTTGCTGCACAACCTTTGCTCTTTAGTCACAGTGGCCTTGTCGTTCCTCAGAAGCACTATTCTCTTTCCCAGTCAGGGCTTTTGCATATGTTCTTCCTTCTACATGAAAAAGTTTATATTCTACCTTGGTCCCTTTTTACACATCACATATTAATTCCTGGAAGAAGACCTCTGATTCCTCAAACTAGGCTACATATATTTCTCATTATGCAGTCTGATGACACCTTTAAGTCTTTTTGATAGCATTTATCATGATTATCATAAATTAATCATTTGTGTACTGATTTATTTAATATTTGTCTTCCCTTCCTAAACACACACTCAGTAAGGGAAAGAACTTAGCCTTTATCCCAAGTAGGACAGTTTCCTAGCTATAGTAGGCACTCAAAAATGTTTCATTGCATGAATAAATCAATGATTAAGTATATTATGTACACACAAATTTAAGGAAACCTGGAAAAGACGCACACATTAGCCTAGAGTTAAAAAAAGAGCTTCCAGAATCCATACCTGAATCATGACAAAGAGGAAGAAGTAGATCACTGGAAGATTCAGAAAAGCCTGGCAGAAACAAACAGGATGAATAAAAGGATACATTTATAAAATAGTATGCTGTGCCCTGATACCTAGAAGCAATTCAGAATGGTTTAGGGTAGGGATGAAAATAAAAAGTCTTGTCATAGGGAGTCTTTAACATCATGCAAATGAACTTGGTTGGACCTTTTCTGCAACTTGGACCTTTTCTGCATTTCTTGGGGGCTGTTTTAAAGTGTTTAAATAGGGCATGGATCTGGTTAGATGTTTAAGACTATCACTCTGTTAGAAAAGAGAAATATAAAATCAGAGTTGGCCTGAGTCGTGCAAGGTTATTGCAGAACAAAGATGGTAAGGGCCTGACTTAAGAATTGGTGGTAGCAATGGAGATGTGGGGTACATTTGAGAAATAGAAGATAAAATTGGCAGTAATTGGGGATTGGTTGGATGTCAAAGAATACACGAGAAGTGGCAGTTGTGAGGAAGTGCAAGGAAGTGTTAAATTTACTTTCTTATATGTTAAGTTTGATATACCTCTGGGACACCCAAAATAAGATGTCTAGACAATTTTTAAATGTAGACATCTAAAAATCAGGCAATATTTTTGACTCAAGACACTGATTTGGAAGTCATTAGTATATGTTTGACAGTTTTCTAGTTTTAATAAATGCTCTAATATTTCTACAATGTAACGGGAGGAAAAGATACTGAGGTTGTAAAACTTAGAAGTTGGTAAAGTTCAGGGGTGCCTGGGTGGCTCAGTCAGTTGAGCGTCTGACTTTGGCTCAGGTCATGATCTCACAGTTTGTAGGTTCGAGCCCCACATCAGGCTCTGTGCTGACCTCTTGCTCAGAGCCTGGAGCCTGCTTCAGATTCCGTGTCTCCTTCTGTCTCTGCCCCTCCCCTGCTCACACTTTGTCTCACTCTTTTCCTCAAAAATAAATGAATGTAAAAAAAAAGAAAATAAATTAAAAAAAGAAGTTGGTAAAGTTCAATAATTTTTTTTCACCTAAGAGGTAATAGCTCTTTAAAGATCACTGTAACATTATGAAAAAAAAAGTAATAGACACCATTATTTTAACTAATATTTCAAGTTATTATCAATTGTGACTATACAATGAAAAATGAAGAAATTAGAACTTCTGTCTTTCCTCGAGCTTCTTCTCTAAGCCCTGAACTTTTTCATTCAAATTCTTTTATTTCAGGTTTTGTAATATTTACATTCTTTTTCAAAACATAGTTGTTTAACCTTAATGGTAAGAATATATAGATGCTTGCAAACATAACAGTTTCTTCATCCTGAATATTTTTTTGTTTTAATTTCTCTTTGAGTTCGCTGGATATCATTATTGTTTTTTTTTTTTTCAGAAGACCTCAGAGAAGTTCAGAAAAACTCTTTCCTGAGTTCTTGCATGTTTGAGAATATCCATACTTTGATATACAAAGATAATTTGACTAGAGTAAATATGTTGAGTTACATTTTCCTTTAGAACTACATAAATGTTTCCCCTACCACCTTCTGTGAGAAGGAGCAATTTTTTTTTATATGCCTGCACATCAGAAAAATCATTTACTATTGAATTGTAATAATGTAATACTAATGTTATTTTATCTTAGTCACACTACACAATCTTTTATTGGATCATCAAATTCCCTTTCAGTCTTCAGTTATTTCTTCCATTATTACAATAAAAAATTTGCTGCTATAACTTTGGGTTTCTTATTTCATTGTCCTTTGGTGGAGAGAGGAAGCTGAGACCAATGGTCCTTAAATTGGATTGGATTGTCTTTGCCCTCTCTTTTTTCTAATTGTTTCCATCTGTAATTTCCCTTTGCATGAATCCAAAGTATCTCAAGCTTTTCTTCCATATTGGAAATTCTATTCTTGGCTTGCCTATTATGTTTCATTTCTGTTGGTAAGGTATTCATCAATCCTGTAGTGGTGTCATGCTGGCCTATAGTCTCCTTTTTATTTTATTCTCTTTTCTCCTCATCTGAAGTTTTAGCTATGGTACCATGATGTTCCTGTTGTTAGTAAGTATTTTTGTATTAAGCATTGATGAGTATATTTTCTTCTGTTCCTTGCATACTATGTTCTTCCATACTGGCTTCTTCATCTGTATTAGCAAGCTGCATTGTAGTGTTTATTTTTTTCTCTGTATTATGTTTACAAAATTGCCATCCTATTTCTTTTTTATTTCATATGATAAACTATATATCATTAGTCTTGATAGAATTCCCACTTTATATTTGACTTATTTACCTTCTTACCAGCTTACAGTGGAGGACTGAGAATTTTTATATAACTTTTAAATAACTTAAGGATTTAATAAGGGAGGAGTGGGGAGGGAGAACTCCATTGGTCTTGGCTCTGTTATTTCTTCAACATCTTATTAAATTCCCTACCTCAGGATTTACCCCACCAGTTAGTAATGTATGTTATTCATAAGGGTGATAACCTTATTCTTCCCATGATCTATGGAAGTGTGATTATGATGATCTCTAATGGATTTTCAAGCTTCTACTGAGACCTTGAGATTTTATAGTAGTGGATGACAACTTCCTACTCATCAGGCTTTTATTTTCTTCCCTGTGATTTTTATTGGATGCCCCAGAATAGAGGTCTTTCCAAATTGAAGTTTTTAAATAAAAATAAGGATGTATTATTGCACTTCTTATGGGGGTGGGGTTGAGGACAGAGGAGGAATGAGGAGCTACTCTGAGTTGAGATAGAATCATCTATTTCTTTTCTTGGCTGCCACGTTTTAAAATTCATGGCATGTGATTTTACTTTTTAACTCTTTTAGGTTCTGCTACTTTTTATCTTATTATTTTCTTGCTGGTTTTACTATTTAAAAAGAATATTTTGAAGAACTGAGAGGGTACAGAATGTAATGCAGCTTCATTAAACTTTCTTTACCCAGGTTTATGAGTTATGCTCTCTTAATCTCTGATTCCCCGCACCCACCTTCCACCCCCCCCCGCAAACCTAGCACAGTGGTTCAAAATACATTTTGAATTTCATTGAAAATGTAAATTGACTTGAGTGTAAAGACTGTATTAACCAAAAATTTTCATCTATTTGTTTTCTACAACGTATGGTGGGGACTTCTTTAATTAAACTATTCATTTCATTTAAATAATAGCATAAATTAACTAAGCATTGACTACTAATTCTGTTCAATATTTCTGAAGAAAACATACAGTTTAGGGGCACCTGGGTGACTCAGTGGGTTAAACATCTGATTTAGGCTCAAGTCATGGTCTCACAGTTCATGGCTTCCAGCTTCACCGCCCCACCTCCTGCTCTGCGCTGACAGCTCAGAGCCTGGAGCCTGCTTCAGGTGCTGTGTCTCTCTCTCACTCTCTGCCCCTTCCCCACTTGTGCCCATGCTCTCTCTCTCAAAAATAAATAAGCATTAAAAAAATACAGTTTAAAACAAGACTAGAAGAAACATCTACTCACAAGTTATTCATTGACAACCAACCCATTATAGAGTCTGTCTTATCATCTAACCTTGATTGTAAACCGCATGAACTTAGGCTTTTCAACTGTGGTCTCTCCTTTTCTTGCTGTTTCTGACTGTCTCATTTATAGATAATTATTGATCACTTACAGTATTACAGTGAGTAGCTCTGATATCTAAAATGTTGGTCCCTTTTTGTAGT
Organism: Panthera onca; assembly: GCF_046562875.1. NCBI lineage: Eukaryota > Metazoa > Chordata > Mammalia > Carnivora > Felidae > Panthera > Panthera onca. Next base: position 52,043,735 of record NC_138346.1, read on the forward strand.
AATCACTTTCTTTTTTTCTGGAAAGGGATAAATACTTTCTTGATACTTTGTAGAGTTTCCCAAATGCCCCTTTGTCTGACATTATTTTTCATCATTAGCTCCCTTCTGCCTAATTGTTCTTCTTTCTAGGAGAAGTTTAAAAAATGCAAAAAGAAATAGTTAATGACTGTTTTCCTGTATTAGAGATTCTAACATCTTTTCTTTCTTTCTAACTTCCAAAGTCCTTAATTGTTTGGGGAAGTCTGGGAGCTGCCCATGGATTGGTGTTCCAGTCCCAGTCTTCCAGCTTCACCAGTTTTCAAGTCTCTGGCACCCCTGCTTCTGTTCCTGGGTGGGGCAGGTGGTCTCTTCTGACAGGCTACTTGGTTGGCTCCTTCAGGTATTCCCAGCACTCCTTTTATTTAATTGATAAGGTTAGATGACTTGAGTTTTAGTAATAAATTCTCACAGCTAGAAGAAACTTTTTAAAAGTCTACGCCCCAGCTCCTCTTTAAATAATGGAGGGCGCTTTTCTGCCACATCTCTGAGAGACAGTCATCTGGATTCTGCTTGAGTTACAGAAGATTCACTTCCATTCCAGCTCATATTTCCCATGGTGGAGACTTTGATTGTTATAATGTAATGCTTTATATTGCATTAAAATATGTCCCTATAACCTCAGCCCATATGGTCTGCATCAAAATAATGTACTTTGCTTGGTCTATTATGTTATACATATTTTGGATTATTAGAAGGGCTCCCTTGACATTAAAAAAATTTGGGGGGCACCTGGGTGACTCCATCGCTTAAACTTCCGACTTTGGCTCAGGTCATAATCTCCCAGATTGTGAGTTCAAACCCTGCATTGGGTTCTGTGCTGACAGCTTGGAGCCTGCTTCAGATTCTGTGTCTCCCTCTCTCTCTCTGCCCTTCCCCCACTCACACTCTATCTCTCTCAAAAATAAATAAAACATTAAAAAAGTTTTTTTTTAAATGTTTGTTTTCTCTGTTGAGGTCCACAGCTGGTTTCTACTGTGCTCTTTCCTTAAGACACTTGACTTTCACTAGTTGGAAAATCCTGAGATTGTACTGATATTATTAGAAAAAATCTTTACTGCCACTCTCAAGGAATTGTCAAAATATACATACAGTTCTATTTTGTCTATGATGTAAATGTACTCAGGAGGCTATTTTTTTTAAATTCATTTCAAAAATATTTTGTGACTATAAGTTTTGGGGCGCCATTCAAGTTCAAGTATATCTCTCAGACAGATATATCCCAGAAAAATTTTAGAACAGAAACAATTAGAATGATAATTTTTCCATTTACAAAACTCTAGATTTGAAAGACATTTGGAAAATTCAGATTTTTCAATAACTAAATTATTTTAAAGTGGAAATATAGTCAGCAAACATCGATTAACTCCCTACCATTTGTAGAACAATCTCACCCTGTAAATCTGTCAATTGGAGTATACAGAGCACATCATAGTTGTTTGCATTAAAGAAAATTGTTATTTAAATTGGTAAATGCTGAAGGGATACAAAATGCAGTGGGTAAACCATAAAGACTTAGCTGGAAGACATGCAGTTGGTGACACTTATTCTGAAGCAGAGTAAAGAGTAAACATTTGAGTGGCATCTGGGTGGCTCAGTCAGTTAAGGGTCCGACTTCAGCTCAGGTCATGATCTCACAGTGCGTGAGCTCTGGCCCCACGTCAGGCTCTGTGCTGACAGCTCAGGTTCCTGAGTTTGAGCCCCACATTGGGCTCTGCACTGAGAGTTCGCAGCCTGTTTCAGGTCATCTGTCTCTCTCTGTCCCTCCCCCATGCTCGCTCTCTCACTCTCTCGCTCTCTCTCAAAAATAAACTTTTTTTTTTTTTTAAAGTAAACATTTGAGCCCTGGAAAATCACCATTTCTTGGAGGTGGTCAGGACAAAGAACCACCTGTCAACAATACAGAGAAAGAGAATTTATCCTGGTCATGAGAAAAAAGGAGGGCATGGAATCACAAAAGCCAAAGGTGGAGAGAATTTCAAGAAGGAAATTGTTAATAGTTTCAAAAGTAGCTGAGAGATTGAGAAAGAGAAGCACAGAGAAAAGTCAAGTATGTTTGGATAAAATGATCTTAGATGATTTAGTGAAAGCCAAATGGAACTGGAATGAGTGATTAAAGAGACCCTAAAAGCAAGGACAGGCAGGCTAACCTTTGAAAAGTTGAGTCATAACCGGCCAGAGAGAAATCAGGCAAGAAAGGGTGGTATAGAAAGGGGTGGCCAAGATCGGACAAGAGTTTTCATCTTCTTAAGATATAGGCTCCTATTCATGTTACAAGGCAGAAGAAAGAGGGTTAAGATGCCAGAGCCTGGGGGACTAAGAACTTTAATAAAAAGAGAGGAAAACAGTCTAAGAATAGAAGGAGAAACTACATGTTGAGAAGAGTTATGATTTCCTCTGAGGCTGTCAGGGGAAACATGCAAAACAGTGGTCAGGGTGGGAAAGACCTCAAGGGGCTACTTATTCGACTTTAGCTTTCTTCAAATGTCTACCTTTACCCCTAGATCCCTCATGGTCAAGAAACCTTCTGTGATTCTCACAAAAAGAGCTAGGAAAGTACAGGTTGTATAGTCTTTTTGGGGTTCTTATACCCCAAATCTAGAATCTAACAGTTTTTATTATTTACGATATTACTTTTCTTTCCTCTAATTCTATGCAATCATAATGTGGAAATTAAAAAGTACAATCTATTTACCTCAGGTTTTCCTGTGAAGACTCATAGTATGAATATTTATGAATACATTAAAACAATTATCAATCAAATCAAAAATCAAAATAATGCTTCTTTTACTTAAATACCTATAGGGGATTGTAATCCTTTTCATCTTTCCTTCAGTTATCTGTAATCTCATGCTCTAAGCTGAGAACCAATGATATCGAATGAGTTTTCAATATTAAATGTCAAACAGACATCTAATTTTTTTAAAACCAGTTTCAACATGCTCATATCTTTGGGGAACTGATTTCTTAATTTTTTTAATGTTTATTTATTTTTGAAAGAGAGAGAGACAGAGTGTGAGTGGGGGAGGGGCAGAGAGAGAGGGAGACACAGAATCTGAAGCAGGCTCCAGGCTCCGAGCTGTCAGCACAGAGTCCGACGCGGGGCTTGAACCCGCAAACTGCGAGATCATGACCTGAACCGAAGTCGGACGCCCAACCGACTGAGCTACCCAGGTGCCCCTTAGGGAACTGATTTCTGAAGCTTCTCAATTATTTTATATATCTGATATATTAAGTTGCTGTTACAGAGATGTATCTACATGTCATTGCCTACTTTGAAGAAAACTTCACCAAATTAGTTACTAAGCTTGGCTTCAGTTCAGGGATTTCTGTTTCTGTCTTGTTGATTTAATAAGGCTCTGGATATGATCCCCAGATCTTATTTCTATGCTGTCTTATGAGACTGAATGACATTCATAATTATTAAAAATTCTATGTTTAAGAGTACAGGGTTTACAGTCAGATCTGAGTTTGAATCCCACCTCTGCCACTGATTTGTCATATGGCATCTGCTACATTACTCAATTTCTCTGAGCTCATTTCCTCATCCAAAAATGGGGAAAGCAGCTGTAAACAAACCCTGAAAGAGACACAACTCGTAAGTGTTTCAGAGCCACACTAATGGGTTAATACCAAGAAGAGAGATACGTATTTGACCAAACAAAGCACGGTGCCATTGAATGACATGGAGGCCCAGGGCAGAGGGTGGCTACTAACTGAAAAAAGATGTGGCTGGTGGTTGAAACAGCTGAAAGCAGTAGGAGCTGGGCCCAGTGAAGCAGTAAAAATAATGAGAAGTGGTACATATGTGATGCTTCACCCAAGGGATCCAAGAAAATATTTGATTAGGGAAAGCACTTTGCATGGGGCTGGAGGACTCACATTAGCAGGTAATGGCACAAGGGAACTTTAGGAATTATTATAAAGAAAGTAATATCTGTAGCCATAGACTGGCAAAATGTAGAGAACTTCAAGCTGCATCTATGAAAATACAAACCTCTACTTTTCAAAAGAATCTCATTTTTAGGGGCACCTGGGTGGCTCAGTCGGTTAAGTATCCCCCTCTTGATTTCAGCTCACGTCATGATCTCATGGTTCTTGGGATCAAACCCTGCATCGAGCTTGCACTGACAGTGCAGAACTTGCTTGAGATTCTCTCTCCCTTTCTCTCTGCCCCTCTCCCTTCTCAAAATAAATAAACTTAAAAAAAAAGAATCTCATTTTTAAATAGATTCTATCATTTGCCTTCATTTTTGAAGTTGGAATTTTGTGTATAAGCATGTATATGTCATGACATAAATATGGTCATAGCCATAATATATATAAAATATCAGCAATGTGTGGGGCACCTGGGTTGCTCAGTTGATTAAGCATCTGACTTCTGCTCAGGTCATGATCTCGCAGTTCATGAGTTTGAGCCTTGCGTCAGGCTCTGTGCTGACAGCTCAGAGCCTGGAGCCTTTTTCAGATTCTGTGCCTCCCTCTCTCTCAGCTCCTTCCCTGCTTGTGCTCATTCTCTCTCTGTTTCTCAAAAATAAATGTTCAAAATTTAAAAAATATCAATGTGTATGTTACATATACTATATGAATTTGTTTAACGTGTCATTATGTAGCTACATAACCATTACTTTTGCACTTATGATTAACTTTAATTTTAATACAAAATTATTTCCCTACTCTGGGTTTCCCAATCTCCCCATTGGAACCCTGCTTTACTCTCTGAGCTTCCTTATTAAATGCCCATTCAGGCAGTCAAGGATTCAGGTGATAAATTGATTCATTTTCCTCAACGCCTCACAACTTAGTCTTTCACAATCCATTACTTTGCCATTGCCCGGTTTAGAACCTCACCACGAATTCCCAGACCACTATTGGTCTCCCAGCTGACCCTCCTGCTATTCCTCATTCCGCACCATGTGCTGTAAGACTGACCTTCATTTGATTACAGCATGCGCTAGTTCATACAATGCCAGTAATGTCCACTTTGCAAGACAAATTCAGAACTACTCATTTTAGCCTCCACACATTGGCTCCCACATACCTAAATTCTCATTAGTCTCCTGTGTGGACCATCTGCTGCAGTCCAATTGACCTGAGCAATCAACTTCACATGTTCTGCCTCTGAAAATTCCCACAAGACATGCCTGGAATGGAACTCCACCTGTTCTATAAGAGCATAATGAGGGTTCTCACTCCTCTGAACTCTTATAAGCATATACTGTTGACATCATTCATTAAATAATGAATCATTGGGGCACCTGGGTGGCTCAGTCGGTTGGGCATCCAACTTTGTCTCAAGTCAGGATCTCGCGGTTTGTGAGTTCGAGCCCCACGTCAGGCTCTGTGCTGACAGCTCAGAGCCTGGATCCTGCTTCAGATTCTGTGTCTCTTTCTGTGCCCCAGCAAGACTTGAGACATTCTATCTCTCAAAGATAATTAAACATTAAAGAGTTTTTTTAATTAATGAATCATCTGCCTTACTGCACCTACTTTACACTGTTTCTCACTTCTATTATTTGTTCTAATTTCCATGTCATTTCCTAACACTAGTTTGTAAGCTCACAAATCAGATCCTTGCAATCTATTTTATCTAGCACACATAGCACAGAAACTGGTCTGTTACATTCTCAATATTTTTATTTTGGTTTAATTTAGATAGATCATTACAGCCAAAAGGTATACAGTGTGAAGTCATTTTTTTATATTAGTGACCATTTTTTTCTTTAAATATTTAAGAACCTAGGATCACAAAGACAAAAGTTGAGAGATAGCAATAGAAATGTTTATTATTGATTAAATGGATATAAAGTCTCAAAAAACTTGAACTATAACCATGTTCTTTTTGCTGACATTAACTCAGAGTAACAGCCTTTCATCAATATAAACAGTACATAATTTTAAAGTACAAAACAAAAGAGCATGATTTTTCTTTTTGTTGACTTATCCCAGAAATCTAGAACTTAAGCATCACACATCTATTTTGAGACTACAGAGGGTTTGCAGTATGTTAGTTTTAATGACAACAATGCATTTGGTAGTAAAAAATGTGGGTGAATGACTGTATTTTGCCAAATATAGCACAGGTCATACATTTTAGCTTATTTCTCTGATATGACGAACACAATTCCACAGAAACTTCATACTGGAGATAAGGACTTAGTGACTAGACTCCTTCTCCCACTAGTTCTCACTGGAATGTGTGTATCAAAAGAATGCATCACTTTACCACTGTGTCTTCAAATACCTAGAACATGTAGTCAATGCTTAAAGTCTATTAATTTATTGAATAAATGAATGAATGAAAAATTATTTCAATTTAATTCTGGAAGTCTTTAAATGTTAACATTCTAATGTGCAAGCAGGGCTGGAGTCCATGAAGAATAAATAAGATGAAAAAGACAGAACTGTTTTTCAGTAGTTTACAATCAAATTGAATTAACTGAGGTCTGTTCTAGAGTCATGAGATGTGAGCAATTATAAATACCCCTATCCAATCTCATTCTGACATCACTAATTTTTCATTTGTATGGAAACCTAAAGCTGTACGGGCAAGAACAGTGAACAAGGAGAAAGTAGTATGAATTTTGTAATAAGTAGGATAAAAAGTGAAATGAAAAATCTATTTTGATAATATTGAATTTAGCATTATGAAAAGGTAACTGGATAATGGTTTAAAGAGTCAAAATGTGTAGCTCTGTCAAAGATTAAAGAATACTTTGGCACAGCTCTGAGAGTTCTTTTAAAGAATTTCTACCATGGCATATTTACTTCACATTATGTAACCTTCATTTGTGTTTTTGTACAAAATTTTTTTCTCTCCACCTATAGCTAAGCACGACATTCACTAAGAAGAACTCCAATGAGGGGCCCTTGGGTGGCTCAGTTGGTTAGGTGTCCAACTTTAGCTCAGGTCATGATCTCTCAGTTTGTGAGTTCAAGCCCAGCATCAGGCTCTGTGCTGTCAGCTGAGAGCCTGGAACCTGTTCCAGATTCTGTCTCCCTTTCTCTCTGCCCCTCCCCCGCTCACACTCTGTCTCTGTCTCTCTCAAAAATAGATAAACATTGAAAAAATTAAAACACCCGGTGCCGGAAGATGGCGGCGTAGGAGGACGCGGGGCTCACAGCGCGTCCTGCCGATCACTTAGATTCCACCTACACCTGCCTAAAGAACCCAGAAAACCGCCAGAGGATTAGCAGAAGGGAGTCTCCGGAGTCAAGCGCAGACGAGAGGCCCACGGAAGAGGGTAGGAAGGGCGGCGAGGCGGTGCGCGCTCCACGGACTGGCGGGAGGGAGCCGGGGCGGAGGGGCGGCTCGCCGGCCAAGCAGAGCCCCCGAGTCTGGCTGGCAAAAGCGGAGGGGCCGGACAGACTGTGTTCCCACAGCAAGCGCGACTTAGCGCCTGGGAGGTCATAAGTTAACAGCTCTGCTCGGAAAGCGGGAAGGCTGGAGGACAAAGGGAGGGAGAGCTGCTGAGCCCCCGGACGGCAGAGCTCAGCTTGGCGGGGAACAAAGGCGCCAGCGCCATCTCCCCCGCCCATCCCCCAGCCAAAATCCCAAAGGGAACCGGTTCCTGCCAGGGAACTTGCTCGCTCCGCGCAAACACCCAACTCTGTGCTTCTGCGGAGCCAAACCTCCGGCAGCGGATCTGACTCCCTCCCGCTGCCACAGGGCTCCTCCTGAAGTGGATCACCTAAGGAGAAGCGAGCTAAGCCTGCCCCTCCAGCCCCCGTGCACCTTGCCTACCCACCCCAGCTAATACGCCAGATCCCCAGCAACACAAGCCTGGCAGTGTGCAAGTAGCCCAGACGGGACACGCCACCCCACAGTGAATCCCGCCCCTAGGAGAGGGGAAGAGAAGGCACACACCAGTCTGACTGTGGCCCCAGCAGTGGGCTGGGGGCAGACATCGGGTCGGACTGCGGCCCCGCCCACTAACTCCAGTTATACACCACAGCACAGGGGAAGTGCACTGCAGGTCCTCACCACGCCAGGGACTCTCCAAAATGACCAAACGGAAGAATTCCCCTCAGAAGAATCTCCAGGAAATAACAACAGCTAATGAACTGATCAAAAAGGATTTAAATAATATAACAGAAAGTGAATTTAGAATAATAGTCATAAAATTAATCGCTCGGCTTGAAAAGAGTATACAGGACAGCAGAGAATCTCTTGCCACAAAGATCGAGGGACTAAGGAACAGTCACGAGGAGTTGAAAAACGCTTTAAACGAATTGCAAAACAAAATGGAATCCACGATGGCTCGGCTTGAAGAGGCAGAGGAGAGAATAGGTGAACTAGAAGATAAAGTTATGGAGAAAGAGGAAGCTGAAAGAAAGAGAGATAAAAAAATCCAGGAGTATGAGGGGAAAATTAGAGAACTAAGTGATACACTAAAAAAAAATAATATACGCATAATTGGTATCCCAGAGGAGGAAGAGAGAGGGAAGGGTGCTGAAGGGGTACTTGAACAAATTATAGCTGAGAACTTCCCTGAACTGGGGAAGGAAAAAGGCATTGAAATCCAAGAGGCACAGAGAACTCCCTTCAGACGTAACTTGAATCGATCTTCTGCACGACATATCATAGTGAAACTGGCAAAATACAAGGATAAAGAGAAAATTCTGAAAGCAGCAAGGGATAAACGTGCCCTCACATATAAAGGGAGACCTATAAGACTCGTGACTGATCTCTCCTTTGAAACTTGGCAGGCCAGAAAGGCTTGGCACGATATCTACAGTGTGCTAAACAGAAAAAATATGCAGCCGAGAATCCTTTATCCAGCAAGTCTGTCATTTAGAATAGAAGGAGAGATAAAGGTCTTCCCAAACAAACAAAAACTGAAGGAATTTGTCACCACGAAACCAGCCCTACAAGAGATCCTAAGGGGGATCCTGTGAGACAAAGTACCAGAGACATCACTACAAGCATAAAACATACAGACATCACAATGACTCTAAACCCATATCTTTCTATAATAACACTGAATGTAAATGGATTAAATGCGCCAACCAAAAGACACAGGGTATCAGAATGGATAAAAAAACAAGACCCATCTATTTGCTGTCTACAAGAGACTCATTTTAGATCTGAGGACACCTTTAGATTGAGAGTGAGGGGATGGAGAACTATTTATCATGCTCCTGGAAGCCAAAAGAAAGCTGGAGTAGCCATACTTATATCAGACAAACTAGACTTTAAATTAAAGGCTGTAACAAGAGATGAAGAAGGGCATTATATAATAATCACAGGGTCTATCCACCAGGAAGAGCTAACTATTATAAATGTCTATGCGCCAAATACCCGAGCCCCCAGATATATAAAACAATTACTCATGAACATAAGCAACCTCATTGATAAGAATGTGGTCATTGCAGGGGACTTTAACACCCCACTTACAGAAATGGATAGATCATCTAGACACACAGTCAATAAAGAAACAAGGGCCCTGAATGATACATTGGATCAGATGGACTTGACAGATATATTTAGAACTCTGCATCCCAAAGCAACAGAATATACTTTCTTCTCGAGTGCACATGGAACATTCTCCAAGATAGATCATATACTGGGTCACAAAACAGCCCTTCATAAGTTTACAAGAATTGAAATTATACCATGCATACTTTCAGACCACAATGCTATGAAGCTTGAAATCAACCACAGGAAAAAGTCTGGAAAACCTCCAAAAGCATGGAGGTTAAAGAACACCCTACTAACGAATGAGTGGGTCAACCAGGCAATTAGAGAAGAAATTAAAACATATATGGAAACAAACGAAAATGAAAATACAACAATCCAAACGCTCTGGGATGCAGCGAAGGCAGTCCTGAGAGGAAAATACATTGCAATCCAGGCCTATCTCAAGAAACAAGAAAAATCCCAAATACAAAATCTAACAGCACACCTAAAGGAAATAGAAGCAGAACAGCAAAGGCAGCCTAAACCCAGCAGAAGAAGAGAAATAATAAAGATCAGAGCAGAAATAAACAATATAGAATCTAAAAAAACTGTAGAGCAGATCAACGAAACCAAGAGTTGGTTATTTGAAAAAATAAACAAAATTGACAAACCTCTAGCCAGGCTTCTCAAAAAGAAAAGGGAGATGACCCAAATAGATAAAATCATGAATGAAAATGGAATGATTACAACCAATCCCTCAGAGATACAAACAATTATCAGGGAATACTATGAAAAATTATATGCCAGCAAATTGGACAACCTGGAAGAAATGGACAAATTTCTAAACACCCACACTCTTCCAAAACTCAATCAGGAGGAAATAGAAAGCTTGAACAGACCCATAACCAGCGAAGAAATTGAATCGGTTATCAAAAATCTCCCAACAAATAAGAGTCCAGGACCAGAAGGCTTCCCAGGGGAGTTCTACCAGACATTTAAAGCAGAGATAATACCTATCCTTCTCAAGCTATTCCAAGAAATAGAAAGGGAAGGAAAACTTCCAGACTCATTCTATGAAGCCAGTATTACTTTGATTCCTAAACCAGACAGAGACCCAGTAAAAAAAGAGAACTACAGGCCAATATCCCTGATGAATATGGATGCAAAAATTCTTAATAAGATACTAGCAAATCGAATTCAACAGCATATAAAAAGAATTATTCACCATGATCAAGTGGGATTCATTCCTGGGATGCAGGGCTGGTTCAACATTCGCAAATCGATCAACGTGATACATCACATTAACAAAAAAAAAGAGAAGAACCATATGATCCTGTCAATCGATGCAGAAAAGGCCTTTGACAAAATGCAGCACCCTTTCTTAATAAAAACCCTTGAGAAAGTCGGGATAGAAGGAACATACTTAAAGATCATAAAGGCCATTTATGAAAAGCCCACAGCTAACATCATCCTCAACGGGGAAAAACTGAGAGCTTTTTCCCTGAGATCAGGAACACGACAGGGATGCCCACTGTCACCGCTGCTGTTTAATATAGTGCTGGAAGTTCTAGCATCAGCAATCAGACAACAAAAGGAAATCAAAGGCATCAAAATTGGCAAAGATGAAGTCAAGCTTTCGCTTTTTGCAGATGACATGATATTATACATGGAAAATCCGATAGACTCCACCAAAAGTCTGCTAGAACTGATACATGAATTCAGCAAAGTTGCAGGATACAAAATCAATGTGCAGAAATCAGTTGCATTCTTATACACTAACAATGAAGCAACAGAAAGACAAATGAAGAAACTGATCCCATTCACAATTGCACCAAGAAGCATAAAATACCTAGGAATAAATCTAACCAAAGATGTAAAAGATCTGTATGCTGAAAACTATAGAAAGCTTATGCAGGTAATTGAAGAAGATATAAAGAAATGGAAAGACATTCCCTGCTCATGGATTGGAAGAATAAATATTGTCAAAATGTCAATACTACCCAAAGCTATCTACACATTCAATGCAATCCCTATCAAAATTGCACCAGCATTCTTCTCGAAACTAGAACAAGCAATCCTAAAATTCATATGGAACCACAAAAGGCCCCGAATAGCCAAAGTAATTTTGAAGAAGAAGACCAAAGCAGGAGGCATCACAATCCCAGACTTTAGCCTCTACTACAAAGCTGTCATCATCAAGACAGCATGGTATTGGCATAAAAACAGACACATAGACCAATGGAATAGAATAGAAACCCCAGAACTAGACCCACAAACGTATGGCCAACTCATCTTTGACAAAGCAGGAAAGAACATCCAATGGAAAAAAGACAGTCTCTTTAACAAATGGTGCTGGGAGAACTGGACAGCAACATGCAGAAGGTTGAAACTAGACCACTTTCTCACACCATTCACAAAAATAAACTCAAAATGGATAAAGGACCTGAATGTGAGACAGGAAACCATCAAAACCTTAGAGGAGAAAGCAGGAAAAGACCTCTCTGACCTCAGCCGTAGCAATCTCTTACTCAACACATCCCCAAAGGCAAGGAAATTAAAAGCAAAAATGAATTACTGGGACCTTATGAAGATAAAAAGCTTCTGCACAGCAAAGGAAACAACCAACAAAACTAAAAGGCAACCAACGGAATGGGAAAAGATATTTGCAAATGACACATCGGACAAAGGGCTAGTATCCAAAATCTATAAAGAGCTCATTAAACTCCACACCCGAAAAACAAATAACCCAGTGAAGAAATGGGCAGAAAACATGAATAGACACTTCTCTAAAGAAGACATCCGGATGGCCAACAGGCACATGAAAAGATGCTCAACGTCGCTCCTTATCAGGGAAATACAAATCAAAACCACACTCAGATACCACCTCACGCCAGTCAGAGTGGCCAAAATGAAGAAATCAGGAGACTATAGATGCTGGCGAGGATGTGGAGAAACAGGAACCCTCTTGCACTGTTGGTGGGAATGCAAATTGGTGCAGCCGCTCTGGAAAGCAGTGTGGAGGTTCCTCAGAAAATTAAAAATAGACCTACCCTATGACCCAGCAATAGCACTGCTAGGAATTTATCCAAGGGATACAGGAGTACTGATGCATAGGGGCACCTGTACCCCAATGTTTATAGCGGCACTCTCAACAATAGCCAAATTATGGAAAGAGCCTAAATGTCCATCAACTGATGAATGGATAAAGAAATTGTGGTTTATATACACAATGGAATACTACGTGGCAATGAGAAAAAATGAAATATGGCCTTTTGTAGCAACATGGATGGAACTGGAGAGTGTGATGCTAAGTGAAATAAGCCATACAGAGAAAGACAGATACCATATGGTTTCACTCTTATGTGGATCCTGAGAAACATAACAGAAACCCATGGGGGAGGGGAAGGGAAAAAAAAAAAAAAAAAAAAAAGAGGTTAGAGTGGGAGAGAGCCAAAGCATTAGAGACTGTTAAAAACTGAGAACAAACTGAGGGTTGATGGGGGGTGGGAGGGAGGGCAGGGTGGGTGATGGGTATTGAGGAGGGCACCTTTTGGGATGAGCACTGGGTGTTGTATGGAAACCAATTTGACAGTAAATTTCATATATTAAAAAATAAAATAAAATAAAATAAAATAAAATAAAAAAAAAAAAAAAAAAAAAAGAACAATCCCATTTACAACCCCCTCAGAAGAATCAACTACCTGGGACACCTGGGTGGCTGTGCTGACAGCTCAGAGCCTGGAGCCTTTTTCAGATTCTGTGTCTCCCTCCCTCTCTGCCCTTCCCTGGTCTCTCTGTCTCTCTCAAAAATATATCATACATTAAAAAAAAATGAGTAAATTACATAAGAATAAATTTAACTAAAGACATGAAAAAAAAAAAAAAAAAAAAGAAAAAATTAAAACAAAAAAAAACCTCTAATGAAGCAGTAAGCAACCTCCATCTTAAGGATCTACCTTAGCCTTCTGGAAACCTCCTCCTAGGTCCCCATAGTTTTCTTTTCTTTTCTTTATTTTTTTCCTCTATTGCCTTTTTTCATTTTCCCCCTAGCTTTATTGAGGTATAATTGGCAAGTAATATTTCTTTGCTCCCATACCCCCTCTCCTGAATATGAGTGATCACGTGAGCATACACACACATGCACACACACAGGCGTGAACATGTTTGATTTGCACAACGATTTTGCTTTCTCTCCTGTCTTTGGTTATACCTCAAATCTGCTCTGTTGAACAAACTTCCAGTATCACCCTCACACTTGCCTAGCATCGAAACCCTAGCTGTACCATGATTTGGACTTAGCCTTGATTCTGAAAGCCTTCCCTGGTCTCATCTCATCAAGGAAAATAAATAAGACACACCTTCATTTTATATACAAGCAAACCAAATTCCTGGAAAAGTTTATTAACCTGCTAAGTACCATAACAAATTGGAAGCGGACCTAGACTAGAACTCTATTAACTGTATTATGCACAAAATGTAAATTATTAACTCTAAAATGTATTGACATATCTTGGTTACATATATGTGCTTCCAGAAATGTAGCTTTTTTTCTTTATTTGTATATAAATAAATTCATATGAAATAAATAAACAAATGACCTAAAAGTAGAGTTGATCCACTTGGAGTGCTCACCGCTAGTGGAAACTTACAAAACCTGTTGGCCTGCCAAGTATTTGGCAAAGACTTCAAAGATGGCTGAACCTCTGTAAAGATGGATAAACTGTATACAGTCATGTATTTATGATGACAAAGAAAGATTCCTTTTGGATCATGGATGAAAGTGAGATTAAAACTTTAGTTCTATAATTGGAAATTTGGCTATGAATCACAGAAATTTAATATTTTAGGACCTGGCGTATAAAATGACACAAAAATTAAACAGATGTCTAACCACTTTTAAGCAGTTAATAGACGGATAAGTGCAATTGACCATATAATCAGGAACCTAGACTCATTGTTAGTTATCAGAAACAGAGACAAAATTAGATACTTAGTCTGACTAAATGATGGTTTAAAGAAGCTGGAATGTTAACATGTTTTATCTATGAAGAATAGGAATCAGTTTCTCTTTCAGATATTTTATGTATATAATTATTTCTTTTAAAATGCCAAATTAATCAAATTTTATGTTTAAAAAAGGAAACTAACATTTCATTAAGAAACTACATGTGCCAGTCACTATTATCTCATTTAATCTTCATGTAATAGTCATATGAGATGAATAACCCTGTACTGCTTTCCAGATGAAGAAACTGTGCTTCAAAAAAATTATGTTACTTTTGTAACATAACTACTTAACTACTCAGTGGTAAAACTGAGATGCAAACCTACAACCATCTTACTCCCAAACCCTTATGCTTTGCCCTGCTACTTTCAAAGATAAAGTTATCACAAAATATTTTGTAAGTTTTCTTTGATTGCAAACCATCGATAATTACAATAACAGCACTTTAAAAAGTGAACATAATCCTTTGATTATGTTCTTTGAAGGCATTGATTCTGTTCCCCTTTAGCAATGTGCCTTTACCAAAGGTATAAGCAGTGACTTGGAGGGGTCTCTCCTATATCTTATCAGGGATATCACATATACTCCGCTCACATTAAATATAATTTGTTTATAACTACATTCTTTGAGTGCAGATAACTAGCTGATATTACACTTTATAGAAATTTACTCAAATACATTGATTTATATTGAAATATTTTAAAGGGTGCCTGGGTGGCGCATTCAGTTAAACAACCAACTCGTGATTTCGGCTCAGGTCATGATCTCATGGTTTGTGAGTTTGAGCTCCATGTTGGGCTCTGTGCTAGTGCAGAGCCTGCTTGGGATTCTTTCCCTCCCTCTCTTTCTGCCCCTCCCCAGCTCATACCCCCCCCCCCTTTTCTCAAAATAAATAAATAAACTTTAAGAAAATAAGAAATATTTTAAAATACACTAAATCCCTTTAAAAATTTTAGGCCCTACATTTTTCAAGATCAGTAGAACTCAGTCTCCAGGCATTATACCTTTATTGACTAATGGGGAAAAGCCAGCACTGAGAAAATAAAGACAAACTGCCTTACCAAACTTACTTGCTTAGTGGAAGTAAGGATGAGAACCCCTGTTGTCTAGTTTTATTTTACCATCATATGCCTCAATATGTCATTACTCTCAAAAGCATAGAATTCTGTACAAGGCATTATATATAAGACATAAAATAAATGGTCTCTCCTATGATGCCCAGGCTTTGAGCAGAATTTCAATTGAATATTTAATGGCATTTGGCATAATATAAAATTATTAAATTTCAATACAGGGAAAGTTAGAAGATGTCATCTCATCAAATCTCTTCAATAGATACAGAAAATGACACTCAAAGGCATGAGGTGATTAACCCTTTAATGGACAACTTGAAATTAAATCCAGATTTCCTGAATCCTAGTGTACAAGTCACTGGTTTTGCTTTTGTTTTTAATTGTTCCCATGCTGCTGCTGCATAAATAAGGTAACAAAAAGCAAACAATTTCTGTAGATAAAACATGATAATATAGGCAAGGAAATTTGTACTTTACACCCTCATTTGATTTTTTAATTTTTAAATGTTTATTTTAAATACAGTGTGTGCATGTGCATGTGTGTGTGGATGTGTGGCAATGGGGGGAGGGGCAGAGGGAGAAGAAGAAAGAGAGAATCCCAAGTAGGCTTCATGCTGTCAGCACAGAGCCCAGCTCGGGGCTCAGTCTCACAAACCACGAGATCATGACCTGAGCCCAAATCAAGTATCAGACACTTAACCGGCTGAGCAACCCAGGCACCCCCAACCCAGGCACCTCATTTTAAAGACTAATATGATGAGTACTCTGAAAATCATTAACAAGCAGTGAGACAAGCCAAGTTAACCAATTCAGATCCTGATATGTCAGTGTTTCTTCAGCCCATCGTTTTTACTTTGATCATTGCACACAACTTTAAGCTTCTTGCTTTTTTGTAATACCTCAAATATTTCAATAATGGCTTATGTGTAAGGTTGGATTTCAATTTCTTTGTATTTCACTCATAATGTACATGGCCTCACATGCATGTTTTGGCACATCTGCCTTTCAAGAGTAAACTGCTTAAAACTCAAGGCCACTGTTAACAAAAGTAAAGATAAAACAGAAAAGATGTCAGGAAAGTTTAAAGACAATTATGAAGTTAGTCCATGCGGTTTTATTCAAAATTGTAACCACATTCAACAATAACATATATCCTTCAATCTTGAGAACCTTCAATCTGTCACCATCAGATATAGACAAACTGGCTGAAGTATCACTTTTTTTTTTTTTAAGTCTTCTTATTCTGTTAATGCTATAGACGATTTGTGAAGATCTGATTAACTTGAAGTCTACTTTTAGTCTCTCTCACCTAATCCTTTTTTTCTAAGAAATTACAAGACCGTATTTTTAAAGAATCTTGGGAAGGTTCCAGTGAAGATCAAAGTAAATGTCTTTGATCTTTCATAACCACAGCCTTACTTTCAAATACCATTGTTTTTGTTTTGTTCGGTGAAATCCTGGGCAGTAATAACAGATATTAGTCCAAATTCTCTTTCAATGATTTTTGAGTTACCAGCTCCTTAATTTCAACCAGTATTCTTTGGGGACACTTCATCCCCCCCAATTCCTAAAATCACCATTAAACACAACCAACAAGTGCCATGACTAGATTGACAGGATTTCCAGTTGAGGAAAGTAAAGTGCACATATTCTTTGCTTCAACAGTCTAAAGTATTAATGTTTTATTCTTATTGCTATTGATTCTAATACTGTGATGACATGCCATTTTTATTCATTTTTATTTTCAAAACAACTCTGTAAGGTAGATATTATTAATTTATATTTTATATGTGAGCAAATTGAAGTTCAGAGAGGATGGGTGACTTACTTTAAAGCCACAGAACTAATAAATGACAGAGCTGGGATTCAGGTCTAGGCCTTTCTGCTTCCAGACTTTACATCTTTTGATTATACCATGCTTCCAGACTTATAATTTTTCTAAGATTGAGATGAAATGGACTGAGAACAACAGAATGACAAAGTATATAGTGTAGTCAGGCATTTATTTGAGACTTGAAAATGATAGAATAAATAACACAAATGATAGAAAATATGTGTGTTTATATGGACTGTAACAAATGCCCTTAGTTACAGATTGAAATAATTTGCTGCTTCTGACTGCCCAAAATCCTTAAAACTTCCAAGATCCATACTTAGATAACTTGTTCAGTCACACATACTCACTTTGTTAAATGTTGAAAATGAGAAGGACATAAAACTCATCAAAGAAGAATAGAAAATGCCGTTCTAATCGGGACTTTGAATTTAAGTAGATGTGTTGAACTGAGGTCATACACTTTGGGATAAGTTATTCCTTGGAGCCTGTGCATATGGAACAGCTGTCAGAGGCAGGATAATAGCCATGCTCTAGATAGTCTGGCAGCATGTTAGTGACTCAGCACATAAGTAGATGTGAGTAGTTAATGTTAATTGCTTGACTGGCGATGTATGTGTCTAATTGGAGTTTTTTAATGATTAAGAGCAATAATTGTTTTTCAGGTAGTTATACTGAGCCTATAGTAGATGTATTGCCAACATTATTAAGATAGTAATTACTAGGTAAACATTTCCTTCTCATAAGCACATCGTGCTTACTCTTAAGAGACTCTAGTAAATTGGTTTTTAATACCAGTGGCTCCATTATTGAGGTATTACTTCCAGGGATGTTATGAATATTTCATATGGAATTAGAATGAGAGCTATTTATTTTATCCACTATAACTGAAGTAATGTGTTCCACTGTGAAGTCATCACCTTTCTCCACTCCTCTGCAAATGTGCTCTGCCTTCTTAGGAAAGGCCCTGGCATCCATAGACTTAACTCAAACTTCTTTTTTATCACCATCTCCCTCTCTGCCATTCAATTAATCAAGTCCACTGACTCTCCCTGCATTCAGACTTTCTCCCATGTACCCGTTCCTTGTCTGCAGCCTCAGAGACCTTTTTAGGATAAAATCTGAGCATGTGAACCCTCCTGCTTAGTGGTTCCTAATCTTAACTCCTTAAAAATGTTTACAATAACCCCCAACATAGTGTCTGCTTGATTTCCACCCCCACCTGATGCCATTCCATGCTGCATCATACTGGACCCCTTTCAGTTCCGTGAATCTTCAGTGCCTTGCCCTGCTTCTGAGTCTTTATCCTTGTTTTCCCCTTTGTCTTAAGTGATCAGTCTTCCCTGACTTCCTTTTTTTCCAAGTTTCTCCACAAACTTGTTTTCTCCATTAAGCCTACTGACTGAGTTATGTCCTTTTACTGTGTGCTTCTAAAGTATCTCATGTTTCTGCTAGCACAAACTCACATTGCATTTCACTGTGAAGCCTCACATTGTAGCACACTACATGGCCTATGATAGATGATCAATAACTAACTGTTAAATGAGTAAAATTTTGGCCCTCCACTGAAAAATATGAGTATTACCATGGGGCTGAACAGTGAGATTTCTGAAAACCATATCATGATTGTAAAGCTAAATGTAAGTGAAAGTTTTAGAGAAGAGAGAACTGAGGGCAAAGGAGATATCTGTCCCCAAACACATGAAGGGTTCTCAGTTGGAAGAGGTATTAAACTTTTCCTGGTATCTTTTAGAAGGACATACCAGTATCCAAGAAGGATATTTCAGCTAGATATAAGGCAGGACTTTATAACGATTAGAGCTATCCAGTCATAACCATGATGTTTCAAAAAGAGCTAAACTGTTCATTACGAAATGGTCAAGTAGATCAGACTAATCATCAGTTGGAATTCCTAGAGAAAGTAATCCTGCATAGAGTTGAAACCAAAGTAGAACCAATACCACAGTTTTTACCAGTTTTCCTTCATGGTTCCTTTGCTTGTCAAAATTAATGAAAAAGGATGGTTTTAGTGGAATATAGGGTGGCTATTGAGCATTCCTTTTTTTCAAAGATTATTTACACTATTCCAAGTCCAAATGGTAAGATTCATTTTTTTAGGTTTATTTATTTATTTCGAGAGAGAGAGGAGGGAGGGAATCGCAAGCAGTCTCTGCACTGTCAGTGCAGAACCCAACACAGGGCTCAAACTCACAAACTGTGAGATACTGTGAGATAATGACCTGAGCTGAAATCAAAGACCCAGATGTTTAACCAACTGAGCTGCCCAGGTTGCCCCAGTAAGGCTTATTAAAACAAAAACAAAAACAAAAACAAAAAAAAACATGGTAATTTGACAAAAATCATAGAGGTTATCATTGAGTTTATTAAGTTGGAGATGCCACAAGACTGAGTTAATGTCCACCTGTAATGAAATGTAGGAAACTTGTGAATTTAAGCCACTATCAAATTGCACTTACAGTATTTTTCAGCTCTGAGCTGCTTGAAGATATATTTCTGATAAATATCTATTTCTAGAAATGAGTGAAATGAAATAGAACTGAGTATTTTAAAAACTGCAAATATTTGGTAAAATAGAGTCATAGTTGAGGGCATTCTAAGTAGGACATAATTTCTATTCAGAGATTTTAGGTGGAGATGAGATAGAGGTGAAAGGTAGCCTGTCTGACCAGAGATGCAGGCTCAAGTCTAGGAATAGAGTGGAGTTGGGGAATTTGGCTGGACCCAGACTGTCAAAGATTTGGATATTAGGCTAAGGAAAGAATCTAAGTACTCTTCTGTAAGGAGCAGAAAGTGAGCCAAGGCAGTGAAATACAAGAGTACTAACTATCTGGAAAAGATGAGGCAAGAGTATCTAGAGTGGATCTCAAATATAAGCACAAATTACATATGCCTTTATCATAATAGTTTAAAAGTTTGACGATTTAGGTGTTCCTTTATAATTCCAACCATGTTGATAACAGTTAATGCTTGAACAATGTGGAAGTTAGAGGTGCCAACCGCTCCTGCACTCGAAAATCTGCATATAATTTTTGACTCCCCCCAAATTTAATTACTCATAGCATACTGTTGATTTGGAAGCCTTACTGGCAAAGTGACATGTAAACTATGATTCTTAACTTTTGTTAACCAATTTATGACTACCTTCTTTTCTGAATTTTTACTTTTCCAAACCTCCATATTTAAATAACTTCTGATCGAATACAGTGTATCACAAAGCTGTCTGACTTGTATTTCACTTTCTACAGAGGCTATTTCCATGACAATGACAAGGAGTCTGTGAAATGTATGTACCCTGCATGTGGTCAGGGAATTGTATGTTTTTGTGCATGCACCTGTAATTATTTTTCAGTTGAGTGGAGATACTGTTGTACTTATAAAATATGGCATTTTCAAGCATTACTGGTTTTATTGTCACTTTTTGTCATTATGTATTATTTTCAGCTGTGAGTGCTAAAAATACAGCCGCATGTAAGTATTCTCAAAGTCATTTTCTGTTAAAAAGCCCTCATTTGGAAAATGCACTATAAGCAGATCTCACAATAAGTAAACTAGAGACAAGAAAATGTTATTTTTTAACGTTTATTTATTATTTATCTATTTATCTATTTATTTATTTTGAGAGAGAGTGTGTGTGTCTGCGAGTGCCATGTGCAAGCGTGTGCATCAGCAGGAGAGGCAGAGAGAGGGAGAGAGAGAATCCCAAGCAGGCTCCATGCTGTCAGTAAAGAGTCTAACGTGGGGCTCACACTCATGAGCCATGAGAGCATGACCTGAGCTGAAACCAACAGTCAGACGTTTAACTGACTGAGCCACCCAGGCTCCCCCAGGAAAATGTTATTAAGAAAATCATAAGAGAAAATAGATTTATAATACTGTACTGTATTTATAAAAAAAAAACAAAACAAAAAAAACAAAAAACAAATCCATGTATAAGTGGACCCAAATAGTTCAAACCCATGTTGTTCAAGGGTCAACTGTAGTTGTCATGTTATTAACTACCACCACCTTTCACCTGAGGAAGCTCCTTGCTCTGCTTGGTTATGGGAGAAAACACAGACCAATCCTGTCTGAACAGGATGGTTGATGGCAGTATTTTGGGTATTGCTTTTTGTTTTTGTTTTCACCATGGCTCTGCATGGAATAGTTCTACAAGTTACAGAAGAAGAAAAGGAATTACAACATACAGATACTTGGGACCAACTTATAAGCACATCTTTTCTCATGTACACTTCCTACTACCAAAGGTTTGGTGGCGATTAATATGGGTATTACCGTATTTGTAATCTGGATTTGAAGTGTCTAAAGCATGTAAATCAGTGTAGATAATGGAGCATATTAATGAACAATGTTAAATGCCAATAATTTTATTTTCCAGTTTGGAAAGATCATTGCAGTACCTTCTGTCTTAGTCATTTTCTTTTTTCTTTCATCAAAATGTTAAATTAAAGCTATTACTAAAAAGAAAACTCTGAGTATCCTATTTTAAGAAATCTTACTGATTGTTGCATTATTAAAAAATATAAATCTGATGGCATATATAAATTGTTTTAAGTTGTTTTATTTTTTGTTTTGTCTTGCTTATTGTAGTTTGCATATATTCATTAGTCTGTAAGATTTGTAGTAGGAAGTCATATTCTACTTCATCTTAATTTTTTTTTAATGTTTGTTTTATTTTTTAGAGAAAGAGAGAGAGAGGGAGAGCAGGGGAGGGGTAAGGGGTAAGGAACACACAGAATCCAAAGCAGGCTCCAGGCTCTGAGCTATCAGCACAGAGCCCGACGCGGGGCTCAAAGTCAGGAACCCTAAGATCATGACCTGAGCCAAAGTTGGTGTTCAATCAACTGAACCACCAGGCGCCCCTCATCTTAATTCTTTTATGTCAGAGTTTCAAATTTCTTTTACATCTAAGAAAGCTGTGTTCTCATAAGGAGCTTGATGCTAAAGTTTTTCAGATTTTTTTTTTACTAAAGTGAACCGTAGACCTATAGCTCTAAAAACAATGACAGCAGCTCCAAGTTCTAACTGCTGCACAGAAAAACTTAATATTAAAAGGGAAAAAAAGAATCTCAATAGAGAGTGAGTTGTGGTATGTCTGGAAAAATTGCCAAGAATGTCCAACTGAGTTAGAAATACGGAAATGGAGCTGATGCCTGCAATGAACTCATTTTTATGTAATATACCAACAGTATGCCCGTAATGATGGACATGTTAAGAAGTACCCAGATAACAGAAATACATAGACTACAATCTTATCTGACTCAGTCAGAAAATAATAAAGCAGCTGGAATGTTGTAATGGGAAACTATGTATCAGTATGCTTACAAATAATTCACTGGGGCCAATGTAAATTATTTCAATGGTTTCCTTGTGTAAAAAGTGAGGGAAAGGAAGAATACGGTACAAGGTCCACTCAAATTATTTTTCTTGTAGTTACTAAGTTACGCTTACAAAGGAATCTTATATGCAAACCAGTCGAATGGATTTTTTAGGTAAAGTTGTATAATTTTAAATGCTTTTGACAAGTAATGGACTGTTTGATTTTCAGTATTGGCTACAGGTTACTAACTATTTCCTGGTAGCTTATTGTTTAAAAAAGGAAATTGTTTAAGGGGAATTATTAGGTAAAATGTTTATTTCACAACTCAATGGAAATGAAAAGAAGACCTACCTCCTATTTATGGACTCATACATTAGTTAACATAGAAGGAAAGTACATAGCCATTCAGAGGGATAGATTGCTCCTATTTGAACTCTTGAACTCCCATGCTGTTAGAAGAAAGCAACCAAACTGATAATACTACGTTTTCCACCATCACCATTTTACTGACATTTTAAAATCAGTTTCAATAATTTAAAGACAGCTAAAGAATAAAATTGGTCATTAAACAAAACCTACTGAGGCTTTATATTATCCTACAAAACATAAGAAATCCCCCAAATATTATTATTATGCAAAATGATCTATGTATCCACAGTCACTAGCTGCCTATGGTGCTTAATTCAGAACATTTTCTATATGAAAATAATGAAACAAGCAGCTCAAGTCTTCTATTAAAATTTACTTTCTTCAATCCTTAGAACCTTATTCTTCAGCCCTGCTACCCAGAAAGGACTTACTAAAGCTTGAGAACACATGGAAGGGCCTTGTGACTCAATCTTTCTTCCTCTGACTCACATTAAAATGTATTAATTCTATAATCCATTCCTTCAGTGCATTACTAGGTGACAGAAAGTCATTGACAATCGTTTGGAGCAAATGAGTTAATGGATCCACTGACTTGTTACTTTTACTGGAATAAAGCCTTTCAGCCGGAGTGGCTAGTGAAGGTTTCACAGAGAAAGGGGGATTTGATCTTAGTCTAGGAGGATAAGAAAAACTACAGTAGATACAGATAAGAAGGGAAGATGACATTCTAGTGTACAAATCAGTCATTTTCAGAGTTAACTAGAATCCAAATGTAAACTGTTACCCTTCCAACTAAAGTTTTAAATCAAGAAGTGGTTTTTTTAAATAAATGAATTCATATAGGTAGGCAACCAGAAACATGAATAAATAACAGAATCCAACTATAAGAGTGGAATAATGGGTGAGATTTATTTTTCTGTTTGGCTATCTTTCTGATTATATAATAAAAAAAATCTGATGTTAGTAACTCTAAGAACTCTTATCTAATAAATTATCAAAGAAAAGAAAAAAGTGTAGTATGTCCTCTCCAAAGTGAACTCACTTACATTGGGATAGAAAGAAGTACATTCTGTTATTACATCAAACAGGATCTCACTTGGCTGAGCCACAATGAGGAATTTGCTTATAGTTACTTCCATGAGGAAGATAGAAATAAAATAGCAAGAGAATAATGTTGCTTATTTGTAGAAGGAAAAATATTATTATTGAAGTGGAAAGTGCATTAACCTGGGATAGATAACCTATGTTTAAATTTCAGACCTACTAACTTACTAGCTTCTTTAACCTTGAGCAGCTCACCTATCACCTTCCTTCTGTAAAATGAAGGTTATAATATTTATTTCACAGAGTTCTTGAGCATAAATATCATAGGTGAAAAATATGTTTTCAAAGTATAAAACTACCAAAAGGAAGATAAATTACTATTAATCTCTTTAAATTTGCCTTTGAGTTTATACAGGTTTTTAAAATTATTTGTAGCTTAGAAGTATTTGTCTTTTATGTCCTAAAGATATTTCAAAATATATTTGAATATGTTTTTTATACTGTAAGTGTCCTTATAAACAGTACAGCTGGTTTTTGCCTTGACTCCAATGATGGCTGTGAACCATGGAGCTAGCATATGAAAATATCTTTGTCTCCAAGACCTTAAGCAAAAAGGTGCCCTTCATTGGCTGAGTAAAGCGGGAATTCTGGGCTATTCACCAAGTAAAATGACCTGTGGCAGAATTTGAGATGAGCCATTTTAGCTCAATCATTCATGACATTTTACTTCACTGAAATGTGATGGTGAGTGGGTCTCTGGCATTATTTCCTGAAAACCTTTTAATCATTGGGGGCAAGTGGGCAGTGCTTAAGATCCATGAAGGGAAAGTGGATAATCCTTAGAGTACTTTGGAAACCAAATCCAGTCTGAGTCTCTCCTGCTTGATCTGAAATTCCTCCACATATGGAAAAGTTATTTTCAGTAGGAAGGTACCTATGGCAAATGAGCAAGTTTCCTGTATTCAGTTTTAGAGCCCTCAGCCAAAAATAAAGGAGGCAATAGAAAAGAAATTATAAAGCAGTAATGTTAACCATAATATAACACAATTTTCATTTTGTCTGTATATTTCTTTTCTTTAATTAAATCTCAGCCTTAGTACAATTATAAACAATTTAGGTAACAAAGATTCCATAGACTATGGAGGAAACAATTGACTTATTTAAGCAAGAAATAGGAATGATGTGTAAATGATATTTAAATATATGAGCTCCTCCTGGGAAGACCTCATGTGCCTTATCATAGCCAATTAAGAGCTTGGACAGGTAAATTATAGGATACAAATCAGAGCTCATAACAAATGAATTATGAAAAGTAAAGCTGCCCCAGTCCATCACCCGTTGTATAATTACATCTTCCAAAGCCTCTCACACAAGCCAGAGTGGAAAAAAAGCAAATTTACCACCAATAGTGTCGCTAGCATACATCATCTTACTTGATCCAGCAGGAAAACTAGTTTTGGAGTTACCATGCATGATCTGTGCTTTGTGGAATTAGAAACTAAGACAGCGTTTCACAGTCATGCCACGATTTGATTTTAAGTCATGCCACGTTCACTTATTCTAACATTAAGGCTCAGCTCTACACAAACTACCTCCCAGTGTTAAAGTCATGGAAAAGTGGTTTGGAAGCTACTGTACTTTATTTTGGAATAAAGCAATAACTGTCCTAGCCTGAGCAGAGGCAGTAAAAACATGGGGGATAGAGTCAACCTTCACAATAGAATCAACAGAAAAGCCATGGCTAGATTTAGGGGGCAGGTGGGGAGAGAGAGGTGTCAGAGGTGATTCCTAGGTTGTTATGGTTCAGATTAGAGGAATGGGGATACCATTAACATAATTGCTGAGGTTAAGAGTTTAAATGTTGATTTTAAATTGGATGACACATTTCAGCTAGACATTGACTTTTAGGTGGTAGCAGGAGGAGCTCACTTTTTATTTGTTATAATACTTCTTGTATTCACGAATTATGAAACTGGGAATACAAAATCTACCCAAATGAGAAGATAGTCTTAAAGCAATTAATATTCAATACATGTAACTTATTTTTAAATGCTCTTTTGATTTAAAAAATAGTCTCATCATTTAAATCCATAATTTCAATGTTTTTTTATTCATGGTTTTCCAAATATTATGATTAGTTTTTGATCTATTGGTTTTAAATCAAAGGATTAGGAATTTAAATAATTATTTTTAACTTTATTCCATTTATAAACTGAATTCACAAAGCTTTTCTAGATACTTTATTAGGTCCTGGCCTTTTTGTAAGTCAGATCACTTAGTGGAGGTGGATTTTATTACATGAATAAATTGCCTGTGATATTTGTACACATAATTGGGTATTCAACTTATATGTGTGTGTGTGTGTGTGTGTGTGTGTGTGTGTGTGTGCGTGTGCGCACATGTATATCTGTGGATATGTTTCCTAATATTTCATTTTTTTGTCAGATAGCAAAGAAAGCATAAAATGATACTGCATTGAACCAAATTATTCTAAAAATTGAATTCTAAAATAAACATTTTTTTCAATTTTCATTTTGTGCATTCAGTTCCATTTTTACAAGCAAGTCAATATGTATTTATATGTAAAGAATGTGATTCTGAAAATTGTTTCCTATAAACGGTGGAAAATTACTCCCAGAGAATGAAAAAGGAAGGAAGGAAGGAAGGAAGGAAGGAAGGAAGGAAAGAAAGAAAGAAAGAAGGAAGAAGTAGGTAGGAGGGAGGGAGGAGGAAGAAAAGCAACCCATTTCCTAGCTTTTCTTACTTTATATAGTACTTTTTCCTTAGCATTATTGCCAAGGTCAAACTGTAATTGTATTCTAACCAGACTGCCAATATATCTCCCTTTGATGATGCAGATTTGGCAACTTATTTGGCTTAACAAATTAGTTTTGTTAAGCACTATAATTGTCACTATATCAAATTACTCTGAGTGATACAAAGTCATAAGTCATAGAGTTAAATTCAAAGATAATCTTCTATCCACAGCACAGGGAAGACTCACCGATACAGATGTAACATTTCCCAGTATGGGCTTGGGGCCTCAGAAATACTGGGGAAGACCTGAAGGGAAGAAAGCAATGACCACAAACAGACTGGGAGTAGGAGATGAACTCTGAGGTCCCTACTTTGCAGCTGGAATATTTGCTTCAGGATATTCCTCTCTCTCTACCTCAGACTTTCACAGGTTCCTTCTGAGCTCCAGGTAGACTGCTTTTCTAGTGTCAGGGACGATGTGTTACATCTGATCCAGTTCTTACAGTATAGAAGATAGGGTATAGTAACAATAATAAGAACTTTGAAAGGTACAATTTTAGGTAGCGTGGAGACTGACCACTTGGGCGCCCCTATCGCTCACAATGTTGTTTTTGTTTTGTTTTGTTTTGTTTTGTTTTGTTTTGTTTTGTTTTGTTTTCTTTCTTTCTGCGTATTTCTGTATGTTTCATTTGAAAGACTTGAATGGAGCTTGTACCCTCCAAGTAGACCACAGTCCCCATCACAGTGTCCCACACAGAGCCTAGGTACTCATCTATGTCACCTGCCTGAGCCCTTGGGGCATTTCAATTCTGCTACCAAATTGTGTCTGGAATTTCTGGAACAGTTTCAGATCACAGTTTAGTGGAACTCAAGAGTAGAAAATGGTGGGAGAAAGGGGGAAAAAAGTCCCAAAGCTTGAAGGCTTGTTCCTGAGCAGTTCTAAAATAAACATGGAAATAACTCCTCTCTATTCATTACACAGCTTGGCTAGACTTTTTCATTAGAGGTTGTCAAGTACTACTAATTTACTATTTGCCTTAAATGTGACTATGAACTAGAAACAATTAGAGCTGTTAGTGACTTTTTCAGTCTTAAATTTGAAACTGAATGTGCCCTTAAACTCTCCAGAACAGCTGACGATGACATATGTAGCCCATATGTATTATTCTGCAGACACAAAAATGTACATCTACTTGTTCAGTGGACTCAGAATAGCCTTATTTCTAATGAATGTATTTTATATTTAGTGAAATACGGTAGTGTTGAAAAAAGAAACATGCATTTCAGAGCCACGTGAACCCAGCTTCGTCACTTAATGGGCCTTGGGAGGATAAGCCACTTCCCTAGGGTAAAGACAGGGAGGGAGTATACGGCCATCTGAGATCCATATCCAGACCTAAGTGATTCCAACATCTCTGCTTCTAAGTGCTATGTGCCTGCCTCCCCAAAATCAGAGTTGCCATTTATCAAGCACCTAGTCTTTATACTGTACTGTCTAATATTATAATTGAATTTCCCAAAATGTCCATCAGTAGACATTTCTGTGCCGAATTGAAATATATTTTGTATTTTTGCCACATGCTGTTGATTCCACTATCAATATACATGTATTAAATTATAGATGTCTCAGGTAGTTTTCTCCATGAGGGCAGAGATAGTGACTTAACCTGTTTTATTTCCGAGAGCAGCTAACACTGTGTCCTAATCAAAGTAAGTACCCAAAAAGTTTGATGCATTGCCATCGGATTTGAGGATCTGTTTTATTTTTTAATCCATTTAAATTTAATAGCTCACCGGTATATAACATCTACTCAACTAGATATTCACTCTACTAGTTTAAGTAGATATAACTATTATACTAGTTTGAAATAAATAGTAGAATTTTAGTTCTGACCCTAGTCATTAAAAGCTTAAAGCCCTAAGATCAAAGTAAGTCATACAAATGCTTTGTAGATTAGTGAACATGAGAAATAAGTGCCTCTAGGTCTTGGCCAGAATTAATTTTACCCTGGTCTGAGCAGTTAGAATTTATATTATTACAATTGTATTCTGGTTCATGGAGATATATTATTTATTCTCTATTACCTAAATCGCATGTCCCTGGAGGATTTAGAATAAGGACTCAATAAATATTTATTGAATTGAATTGAATATATAATCCAATAAATAGCTTCAATAGTTGGAAGTGGGAAGAGAGTATTAGAATAAAAAAGCCAGACAATGGATGAAACCAGTCAGAGAAAATTTTTGAGATTTAAGTGAGTTTCATACCGTAATTTAAATAAAAGAAATTGTTGGAAAAGTTGGAGACTGATTTACACAAATGAGTCTGTCTAGACTAAGCCTTAAGATCTGGCAAAGGAACCAAAAGAAGGAACCAAAAAAAGAAAGCTTAGCCAAAATATGGCATTAGGATGGTGTATGGAAGGAAGTGAGAAGAAATGGAGTGGAAATAAATGTGAGCAATCAAATGAATGTTTGATAGATATCTCTGAAAGATTTTTATACTCAGTAATCAACCTTCTTTCAGTCCACATACCATTAGAATATGAATTTCATTTTTGGTCAAATACAAATCTGCTACGAGGATCTCCACTGCTTTTTGTTACTTTACAGACATCAGTACCTTGTTTTTTTAAAGAAAATTCTAAAGGACTAATATTTCAGGAAATTATATTTGTAAGCAAGACAACTCAGTTGGACAAATGTCACAGTATAAGATACATAACAATTCCCTAATTGTGTATTCTTATCCTGATGAATTAGGAGATGTGATACATCTTCTCTCTTGTCAAGAACTCCAACTCTTGAGGACACTGTTTGACATGGCCTAATGCAATCGAAATCAGAAAGGAGCTAAGCCATCTTCCAATAAGAAATACAGGTTTTAGGAGAACATGGTGTTTCTCAGCAGGGGTATAATAATGCAGGGGGGTTGCATGTCTTCAGTATCTGCCTGGTTGCAGGCACTGTGCTATGCATTTCATTTTACTGAGAAAGGAGGAAACTGAGCCCGTGGAGGCTGACCATACACACAATGTCTCACCACCAGTAACTAACAAAACTGAGATTTGAACCCATGCCTTACTCCAGTCAGTGCTTTACCTACTACCAACACTGCATCTTTACATCATGCAAAAGTACCTCAGAGTTATTTTCATCTGCAGTATCCCTCCACAAGTAGGCAGACAGAAAACCAGAAAAATGAAATGAATTGACCCTACCATAATTCTCTCATATTTCACTAAGGTATTTCTAATTAAAATCAACATAAAAAGTAAGCAAGATATGTTATTATTCAAAATAAGCAAAAGTAGTAATCTTGCTGAAATAAAATAGAACTATTTTGTAGTTTTATGATTTGCCCTTTAATTTTTTTCTTTAATTTAATTTGAAGATTATACTAGTTCCTTTGAATACTTAAAGTGTAGCAAACCTTGGCATTACTAAGAACTGGAACCTCATCCCTGGCTTATAGTTATTCTGACTGAATAGGCGATTTGGCTGCTGCACAGATTGAGTCTTTATGGGAAAACAAGTCAATCAGTTGTGCAGTACATGAATCTCTGAAAGCCACATGCATCACTTGTCTTTAAATCATTCAACATAGTTTGGCATTCAATAACTCATAGAAATAAATGCTGAGGAGAAAAAAAAAGGCAAAATAAATGTTGAGACTTTTCTGAAAATTCCTTAGAAATTAATACCAGTTAACTCTTAAATAACCTTCAAACTTGGGCTTTTCTTTGTTTCATATTGCCATTCACAGTGAGAAGGCAAAATAAATGCTGAATAATCAACAAGGATTGTGTATCAGAATGATTTAAAATGACATTCCCACAGAAGATGAGAAAACAGAATGAAACAAAACTGTATGGACTGTGAATCCCTTTCAGCTCTTATTTGAGTGCATTTGATTGAAGGTCCTTGGAGGTGACAGGCACCACCAGGTATGGGGTTGATGATGTCTTACCCATCCTTAAGTCCCAGGAAAACCCTCAGTGGTATTCTTGGAGCTTGCACTCAAGGTGCCCATTGCCTTTTGACTACAAATCATTTATTTGGTAAAATAGAGGGTCTCCATGATAAAAGATTGTTTGCATATGAATGCCCCAACAACTGGATATAAATTTCCACTTTAACTTTGTTGACCCTGAAAAACCTCTCATTGGTCAGAGATTCCTGGGGCCCCCTATGTTAAATAACTCAGTCTCAGTCCAGCAATACTCTCTAGCTATCTATCTATCATCCACTGTCTCAGCGTTATTAATCCAGAGCTTTCAAAACCTCATTAGGTATCTTAGTGTTGGAGTCTGAAAATGCAGGCTTCATTTAGAAAGTCATATGCTACATCCAGAATGGACTGTGGCTTCTTTCTCAGTCTGTGGAGCCAAAGAGCCTGATCAGTTGGCAACCCCAGTTCTCTCTACTGACTAGACTTACTGTCTTACTCTCTCAAGGTTGACGAGAGATAGTGTGATATTTAATTCATGTCTCAATTAATTTTCAGGATCCTCACCTATGTGAAAATGCTTTTGTTTTATTCTTCATTTCTAAGAATGTTTAAAGCCAAAAGCATCAAAGAGAAAGTCAATCTCGGGGCACCTGGGTGGCTCCATCAGTTAAGCGTCTGACTTCAGCTCAAGTCATGATCTTGCGGTTTGTGAATTAGAGCCCGAGTCAGTCTCTGTGCTGACAGCTCAGAGTCTGGAGTCTGCTTCAGATTCTGTGTCTCCCTCTCTCTCTGTCCCTCCCCCATTCATGCTCTGTCTCTCTCAAAAATAAATAAACATTAAAAGATTTAAAAATAAAAAAGAGATTCAATCTCTCCAAAATTCAGCTGTGATAGAAAGTTCAATAAATATCCCCAGAAAACTATTACACATTGTAATTCTGGTCCCACTTTTTAGATGTACAACAAACTTTTAAATGATGCCAAAACCCTTGGGTACTTATCCAAACCTTCACTAAGCTCCAGACCTCTTATGGTTCACTCATGCATAATAGGCATCAGATCCGTTAAGTTTAATTGTATCTATATTGTCTCTGGTTAAAGTAAATGGGAGAGAATGAATGCCACAAACTTTAATATTCAGAAGGCCTAGGATGGCTTTTTACTGGAAGACCATCTCCAGCTCTGTCTCCAAAGGCCGAAAGACAAGGAAAATTTGGGTAGAATTCATTAAGGCCCTTATAGGGACTGAAAGTATTCAATTTAGGAAAGAAAATAATGAAGAATTCTTTTGTGTATTTAAAGAAGTGGGTAAATAAACTTTTATTGAAGAGCATGAACAAGGAGTTATTTTAGAATAAAGTGGGGGTATTACTCATGTTTGATGAAACTATTTTCTAACATCTAAAATTACTGGATCTGGAATTGAAAAGTAGGGGTAATTATAGATTTTTCTTTGACATATACAAAATAAAACAAGTCTCAGGGACTTGGGTTGATTTATGCATCTTTCACAAAGATGTGTGGTTAGATTAGGTATTTTCTGAAGTTCTTTTCAATTCTAGATTTCTGATTGTGGTAGCCAAATATACAGTTTTGTCATAGGTCTACTTAAAGTAATGTTTAAGTAAATCTAGAAATGTGATGAAATAAATTGCAGAAAATGGCATTGCCATTTACTTCTAAATGGAGAGGATTTGTGTGTATTCCTTTAAGTAAAAACATAGAAACCAAACCAGTTAACTACAGATCATACAAGAGTAAAAGCAAACAGCACACAGTATAAGAGCAATGAAGCTCTGCTGTATAGCCTCTGAGAGCTCATCATAAATATTCCCTTAATCGGAAGGTGAGCTGAAAATAGAGAAAAATAAGCAGTTTGTTGCAAGGTCATTCACACTAACAGCCCCAGAAAACATTTGGAAAAATGAAATTTGTCTTTGGTGCTTTTCTACTTTACATCTTAAGCTTCAAGTATCTTTTTACTTCCATCTGGCTCTTCAGAGTCATTCCTAGCAGCAAACGCATAGTTTCTGCTCCCTTTATCATAAAGACACACCCTTTGTTATTAAATTGTTTCAGGCATGATGACTTCAACGCAAATTTTTTAGTGATATTTCCCATTATTTTGAGTTAAATTATGGTTTATGTATGCCCAAGGATGACATATCCTAAATAGGTTATGTGTCTGTTTCCATAGTGCTTCACTGCTGAGAATTCTGGGCCATTGGTTAGAAAAGGACTAAGGAGACATTTTGCTGTGCCTGAAATCCTACCAATCACATGCCTACCTCATCTATGTGTTTTGACCAGCATAGATGAACTAGCAAACCAACAATCTGGATTTACATGTTCAAATATCTTTCTCTTCTATTTCCCCTTTATCAGATATAAACAATGCATATGTTTTTCTGAATCTAAAAGCAAATCAGGGGCATTGAGTGGCTCAATCAGTTAAGTGTCCTACTCTTGATTTTGGCTCAGGTCATGATCTCAAGGTTCATGAAATTGAACCCTGTGTTGGGCTCTAAGCTGACAGTGTGGAGTCTACTTGGGATTCTTTCTCTCTCCCTCTCTCTCTGCCCCGCCTTGCTCATGCACTTTCTCTCTCTCTCTCTGTCTCTCTCTCTCAAAATAAATAAACATTTTTTAAAAAGCAAATAATTGTTTCAAATACTTTTTAACTATTTCTGCAAACTCCAGGAAAGATTAAAAAAAAAGTAAGTTATGTTTAATTCATTTAACAGTGATTATAATATACCTGTCTCATTATATGAATTGGGAGGGTTTGTTAATTATGTCTCTCTAATGGAAAATTTAATTTTCTTTGCTACATTAATTGGAAATAAAGATTTTTGGGGATTTTAATTTTAAACAGCATTAATGACAGATGATTCCAAGAACATTCAGTTATTTCCTGGGGAATCTCAGTAAAATTGAAGAGATTTGTTTATCTTACCAGGATTTAGTGCTGTGCACAATTTGTATTTGTCACAGCACATATTGCTTTTTAGGGCTAAAAGAAGCAATTGCTTTAGGAAGGTCATTTAACACTTGAGGTTTTTGTTGTTGCTGTTATTTTGCTTTGTTTTGTTTGATAGGGAATGGTCAGATAATATATGGAACATAAAGAATTGTTGGGTTGGGCAGAAATATTTAGTATAGAGGAGATTATGAAAATTCTATTCTTAACTTTTAAATATCCCATGCAAAGGTTGTATCCCAGAGCACATCAACTAATAACACCTAATATTTGTTGCACTTTGCAGTTTTTAAGCTGTGTTCACAATAAGTCAATCATTACAACAACCTTGTAAAGTAGAAAGGATGAATATTATCTCTGTTTTATAGATGAGACCATAAAGTTTGGAGATGTTGTCCCTTACCCAACCAAGACCACACGGATAATAAAGATTAGTATCCAAGTTTGGTTTGGTTCAATGTGGTATTTGTTCTTTTGTTGCCATTGTTTTGTTAGGTCCTTAGATTTATTTCTTTAGTAATCATGGTTCTAGATCATTTTTTACTGGGGAAGCTATATAAGTGATTTTTTTTTTTCCTGCAGGAACCCAAGTCCAAAAATCTCTGCTTGCCATACACATTGCTATACACAGGCATAGGCTGATGGGTCTCTCCTAAACTGTTCTGATTTCCAAAAGGATGAAGATGCAAGGAGATGACATTACTAAAATGACTTGGTTCTCGGTGCGATGCTATTTGCATCTAAGTTCTGCCGCAATGCTGCTTAAAAACGTGGAGAAGTATGGAGTCAATAAGGGAAATAGGACAATGCCATCTCATGATTAGGAGATCTGGTAAGAAAAAAATTTCTAGAGAAAATCTAAATATGATTCACAGGGATATTTAAGTATAATTCTAATCTGCTAAATGTAGTGGTCTAGACAGAAGGTTTGTTTAAAGTTTAGGTTCGCTTGTCAATAGGGCCTCAAGTCTGGTCCCATTTACAGAGAATTCATACTGAAATGCAAACTGAAATTTGTAGGGCCAGCATCATGCAGTAGAAAATGCATGGGCTTTAGAATGACCTTTATCTGAGTTTGTCTGTATAATCTGACTCTTATAGTGGAGTAACTTCCGCAGAAATTACTTTACCTCTCTGCTACTTACTTTCCTCATCTGTAAATGGCACATATTTGGCTTTTAAAAAACATGAATTCCTATTCTGGGGGCTTGAATGAGAGCCACAAGGGTCGTTTACGTGGCTTCACTGTGTTCAAACAGTAGCAATACCCGTAGCAGAACACTTAAAAATCAAGCTGGGCAGTACCTTTTAAGGATGACTAGGGAGTTAAGTTCTAGGACATTGTGGAAAAATTGCCACTGTAAGCAAAGACAGTGGTGGAAACTTGCTGTAAAATTACCTTCAATCTGAGATTTTAGTATTATGTTGACTTTCTTGTATTTATTTATGAACTATAAATGCAAACTATTTGCACCTCTTATTAAACCAAAATAAGTTAACATTTATTAAGTGAGATAATATATTTGAAAATAATTTTTGTAAGTTTATTTATTTATTTTGAGAAATAGAGAGCAAGTGCGGGAGGGGCAGAGAGAGAGAGAGAGAGACAGAATCCCAAGCAGGCTCCGCACTGCCCATACAGAGCCTGATGTGGAGCTCGAACACATGAAACTGTGAGATCCTGACCTGAGGCAAAACCAAGAGTTGGACGCTTAACTGACTGAGCCACCCAGCCACCCCTGAAAATAATTTTTAAGTGCTATAGCACCTTAAGGAAGAAGAAATAGAAAAAAAAATCCTATTTTCATCAGTAATATTTTTGCTTTGGTTTCCCATTAGCTGAAGACCTTCTTGTATTTAGGCTCAATGGTATATATTCTATTACAGCTTCACTTTCATATGTATGCTTCTCTAATTAGAAAGGAATCTGAAAAAAATCAAAGACTGTTTTGCCTTGGTATTCTTAAAATAACTGAGCTTAGACTTACTATGTTTCTACTCTTCAAACTCCGTTTGTCCACCTGTATTATTTAGACCTGCAAAAACCCAACACCAAGTCCTGCCTGTGTACAAATTAATGCCATGACTTCTGCTGTCTTGTTTACATTTCTAGAAACAGCACTTAAGTGTGTGATTAAAATCATGTCCGTTCAGTAAGTAACTAATAATGTTTGCATCTTGAAGATCACAGTCATTTATCAGGAATAAGGCAGCTTTACTTTTTTACAGGAAATAGAAAGCAAAACCTCAACAAATGGATGCAACCCTTCAGAATGGCTCTCAAATGGGCAGTGCTGAAAATTGATCTGGTTACTTGTCAATTGCATTATTCAGACATGACATCAGAAACAAAGCTGTAGCCAGTGCTAGCTCATTGCCCAGCCCATGACAACCTTTCATAAATAAAAAACCTACTCTGTAAAGATAGAAGCATCTCTTGGACTGTAAATTGAGCTTTGAAACCTAATTAAACAACTTTCCACCAGCTGCATTAATAAGCACTGAACCAGACTCTACATAAACAACAAAACACTTTATAGCATATCATCACAAATGTGTCATTATCTAGAGGAAAAGCAGACTGTTGACTGAGATAGTTCCTATATTTATTTCTGATTTTGCTTATGATCCATTTTATAGACTAGCTCGTTAGATTATAATTGGCTGAAATCCTAAATTGAAATCTTTTGGCAATGACACACTCTTTCATGTTCTTCAAACAATTCTGGTCTGTCCCATCAGTGCAAAAGACATCATGCTTCTTTACCTGGGGGATTATGTTCATTGAGAATCACAAGTGATGCTGGCGTAGGTCTTCTTTTTCTGATCTGTAAACAAAAAAGGCCCAGCTGAGGTCAGTGAGAATCAGACACTGCCCCCGGTTACTCTACAGCTTGCAAAGCTATCCCATCCTCATCTTTTCCCAATATAAAAAAAAAAAAAAAAAAAAAAAAAAAAGCAAACTTGGGGAGAGCACACAGTAGGTTCTCACTATTGGGAATTATAGAAAGACAGATGATAGAACAGTCAGGTTGTAGTATTACCTTCTTTGATCTAAAAAGGTACCTTTCCACAGAAAAGAAATAGTTGTATATGATCCAGTGATGCCACTAGAATAGTATGCAGTGTAGGTAGGAGGATGACTTTCAGTGGCTCTCTTGGAGCCTCATAATATTGATGATGCTTTCGAGATTCATTGTCCTTATTCTTAAGCAGAGTAAAGACACTTGCAAAACTTAAATTTCTAGCAGGTTAAATTTAACAGCATTAGTTCTTAATTTCAATTAATAAGGCTTTCTTATTTTCTAGTAAAATATTTAGGACAAATAAAGAATGAGTATGGATTTTATGAGAGTAATTAATTTAAAACTAATAGGTTTGATGTAGGTTTTTTTCTTAGTTAAGAGTTACAGAAGCATATTAAGATTAGAATTTCTAACGTGCTCTTGATTTCTTAAACATACAGGTAAACTCTTAAAGTCTATGTCAGTAGAACAGAAGATAAAATTTACCAATGACATTTTGTCCAGGACAGAACCAGTGTCCCATTCAACATAGATACATGTTCAAGGTTATGTTTATCTGGATGATCTACTTCAGGTTATCAAAATATCCTAGAAAGTTATGAGCCCTAGATTCAGTAATCATTTTTAAGACTTTGTATAAAGTATTTGTAAAAGGATTCAGGGATAATTTAGACTTTAAGAAATTAATGAATTAGATTGATGACCCCATAAATTGTATCTGCTTTTGCCCCCCTACTGTTGTAATTTTACCACAAATGGTCTTTTAAGTGGTTCCATTGCATCAAGAGTCTAAGTAAATCCGAATATGAAAGATGATACATGTAAATCAATCTTACATGAAAGAGAGAGACAGAGAAATATAGAAATATAGATACATAGATATATTAGACATAGAAAAGGAATCTGGTAAATGTTTGCTACTATTTAATGTCTGAATAAAATGTGTTAAATTATACATACACCTACAAATCCTGTCTATCGTGTATTACATATAATTACTGCTTTGAATATATAATGAAAAGTCTTTAAAAAATATTAACCCTATAATCTGAAATTATTGCAAGGTTTAATGTTTTCATTGTTAGATGAATCTTTTTTATTTTATAAATAATGAAATAAAAGATTGCTAATTCTGAGAATTTTTAAAGTTTCTCTGAATGTTAAACATGTTAATTTAGTAAGCAAAAGCAAACAGATTTCTGGATCCAAATCTGAATCACTAATATAAGCATTTTTCTCCTTAACTGGGGCTAATTTTTTATCACACGAAGTGCTGCATTTTAGCCAATAGGTCACCCAATGCAACTCAAATACAAGTGCCATATGGAAACCAACTTATTTCTTGTTCACATAGCGTGGAACGTCACAACGAGGCAGATTCAAGAAGCAGAAAAGCTTTCGGTTAATAAGAACCTATGTCCATGTTACCTTAGATACAGGAACTGGTCCCCACCCAACCCCACCTACCTGCTCTGCTGCTTCAGGAGCAATCTGACTCTGGAATAAAGGCACAGCAAATTGTATCTTTTTGGGACTGTTGGGCTCCATGATAATGATGAGAATTAGAGACGTGAAGGGCTCAGAAAGACTAACCCCAGGTGATGTCTGGGATGTCTTTCCTCAGGCACACTCCACCCAGCCACACAGGGCACTTCGTAATAAATAGCTGTAATTCCAGAGCGAGCAAGTGAAGATGCGGAGGTCTGAGTAAATCCCTTCTTCAACTCCGCAGTGATGGCTGGCTTGCCTGTTCCCCCACCAATCCCTTGGAACCTCTCAGCACAATACAGAAAGGAACAATAAGCTAATTGTGTGCTTCTTCACTAATACACATGCCAAGCATTCACTCAGCAGCTAATTGAAAATGCAATGCTAGCCTTGAAGGACCCGCTGCCCTGGGATTTGAAAGAAAGGCTCTATCCACTGTACATTACTAACCGGCTGCTCAAAAGTGCAATGTAAGCTCCCTCTGAGTATTGCAGGGATGGGCCATTCATTATTGATGAACATAAAGCAGGAAGTTTATACGGTTGGGGGCAGGGTTTGGGTATGAAATCATTTCATTTCTCTTGTAGCAACTTGTAAGTCAGACACCTTTGCCATTTCACATTCAGCCACCAAACTGATGAGTGGTCACAGACAGTAAGCCACAACCAATAATATCAGGTATATTTACGCTGTGAGATCTGGTTAGGTAAGACTGACCATGGGAAGCAGACTATCTGTGGTATAGTAAGGACACTGTCGTCCCGGACTGAGCAGATTTTAGTTCAAGTTCCATCTCTACCATTAATAAGCTCTGTGCCCTGAGGCAAATCACAGGCTATGTCTAGGCCCCCCAAACCTTCATCAGAAAAACGATGAGATCGGACTCGGTGACCTTTAAGCTCCTGTTCTGTTCCAGCATTCTATAATTGTAGTTCACAGTTTCATTAGAGTGGAAAGTATTGGACAGCTAAATTTAGCAAATAGCTTGAAAGTCACTGCTGCTGTAATGACCTCTATTTCATTTCCTGGTGGAGCCAGTTATATCCTCTGATTTGGAAGAATACAGAAGTGACTAGAAAACATTAGTGGCAACCTAATGATCCATCATTGTGGTTTATTGTCAATAGTGGGGATATATGTAAAGAAAAGGACTTGAAAAAAAAAAGCATAAAAGGGGTTATCTCCAGAATGATAGAGGATAATGGTCATGGTGGGTAGTGGTGAAGGTAGAGGGAGACGGTGGCCTGATCTCCACATCTGTTAATATCTAAGGGGAGGCAGCAGCATAGCTAGATGGCCTTCCTGCGTTCAACTCCATTTGTGAAGGTAGCCTGAAAACGAAGCTGTTTAAATGCAAGAGAGAACTTGAGTACTCTACTTTCTTATTTGAAAGATTTTGCTTGATGAACATTAGATTTTTAATATGTTTTTGCATTTATATAATACATTTAGACACTGAATATTATACCAGGCACTTACAAATGAGGTTTTCTTTCTTTTGCTTAAATTCTGAGTCCATACTAGGAATCCATCTTAATGATTGAAGTATGTGGTGTTCTGTTGAAGGAATATGGAAAGTAGTATGCATTATTCAAGTAGTTTTCTATACCCACTAGGGGAAAAAGCAAATGAAGATGTGGATGTGAAAGCACTTTCAGTCAGAGAACAGTGCTGACCAGCAAGACATCTTGTGATGCACTCATCCTTGCAGTGTCAAAGGGAAACTTAGAAATTACATTTTGTGTTACCGTTTACAAAGTCCCGGAGTGGAACCGGAATCAATATGATTAATGAAGTAAATTTCTCTATTTCTTCAAATTATACAAAAGGAAAACAAGACAGTATTTCCAGTGAATAATCAATCCAGAACTTCACTTTGCAGAGTAATTTCGAGCATGCACTTGGCAGCCTTGGGTTCAAACCCTGGCTCTGCTACTTACTCAGTTTATCAACTTGGCAGGAAGAGAACTTTCTTCTTGTGAGTTTTAGATGAATTAATTCTTTAGAAGAGCTCATTGTAAGGCCAGTACATGATAACTACTCAGAGAGCTAGTATTTTTTTTAAACTAGACTTCAAAAGACTTGAAGATGTACGTTCTTAATCTGAATTTTCTAGGCTCTCTGCCTATTTGGAATATTTTGATACCAATCAGAACACTAGGTGATAAAGTAAAATTTATTTCTATCCACAGAGGGTCTAGACTCATCTTTGTGTTCCCAAAGCACTCAGCTTAACCACTACTTAGTATAATAATTACCAGTTTATCTTTTCTGTTTAGCATTTCACAATGTC
Source organism: Panthera onca (assembly GCF_046562875.1). NCBI lineage: Eukaryota > Metazoa > Chordata > Mammalia > Carnivora > Felidae > Panthera > Panthera onca. The sequence goes on from NC_138346.1 coordinate 52,084,333, forward strand.
ACTCATTCACATAGTGCATATTTATTGAGTAGATAGTACATCTACTCCATACCAGGCCTTTTGCTATGGCATTAGAAAAGAAACTGTGTTAAAAGATCCTTGGGGTCCTTTTCAAGCTAAATTGCTATTTCAAGTATCACTTAAAATGCAACTTAAATTTGAAATAATCAAAAACTTTAATATGTTTATGTGGGCAGTATAGTTATACTAAATATTAGGTGTACATTTTTTTCTCCCTGTTAGAGATAATAGTAATAGCCTACCCTTACATAACACTTAGCACATGCCAGGTGCTATATGAAGTGCTTTATCTGCACTAATTTATTTAATACTCATAATCCTTTCAGGCAAATATTATCGCTGTCCTCATTTTTAATTTAAAATGAAGAAACAGAATCAGAGAATTTAGATAATTTGCCCAAAGTCATCTGGCAGAAACAGGATTCAAATGCAATCAATTTTGCCTAGAGCCTGGGCTTTAATCAGATGGCTGCTATTCTATAAGGGCCTACAGAGAGGGTGGTGGAAGGTACCAGAACCTACAATGGTTAGATGTTCTACCGGTTCAAGTTCCATGGTAAGAGATCTTAAGATGACATGGCATATGAATAAAAGGAAAGAAAGTAGCATGATTATAGGATCCTAGTAATCAAGATCTTACATTTCATGTTAGATATCAGAATAAAATGGAAACTCTAGAGTTGGGGGTTTTGTCACCAAGCTGACTTGAAAGAAGACAGTTTTACTTTCTCTCTCTCTCTCTTTTAAAGTAATGGGTTCTATCATTAAAGATTAAAAATGCCTCTAGAACAAGCAATAACTGTAGTCTCTCTTCAAGATAAGTGATACTGTGAATAAAGAAGGTAGTACATTAGGAGAATAGTCCATTAGGCCTTCCTAATTTTACTTTATAATCTCTGACCCTATTTTCCACAGCCCCTTCAGGCTGCACTTGACCCCACAGCCAGCTTTTCTGTGGCCTCCCCTACCTTCCTGGGAAGGTTTCCTGCCCTCCCTCCTTTTCTCCAAATTGAATTCATCCTCTGACTGTACTTCTTTAGGATGTCACCCTCAGATTCTCCAGATAAGATGCACCACTCCTTTCATTCTTCTCCTAGTATTTACTTATATGTACTTTTATGTTATTCTACAACGTCCTATGTGTTCCTTCAGCCTCCCCTCCTACACTGCAAACCCTTTTCTGTTCTATCTTAAACATATCCAGAAAAGCGTAAGGTTGGCCAGGTAGTAGTTACCAAATAATTCTACTTAGGAATCTCCTATCTGATATTGTCAGGAAATGAGATGTTTCAATATAGTGAATTTTCCCCAAGACTACAGTTCAACCTTTTAAGCACCATGCCAGGCTTTTATTTTGATATTTTAAGTGGACACTTAAAACATATTCAGGGGCTCCTGGGTGACTCAGTCAGGTAAGCATCCGACTTCAGCTCAGGTCACGATCTCATGCTTTGTGGGTCCAAGACCCGCATCAGGCTTCATGCTGACAGCTTGGGGCCCGGAGCCTGTTTCGGATTCTGTGTCTCCCTGTCTTTCTGTCCCTTCCCCACGCATCCTCTGTCTGTCTCTCTCTCTCAAAAATAAATAAATATTAAAAAAAAATATTCAGTATTTTCATGCCTTTTAAAAGAGTATATATCAACCACAATTTGTCTTTTTTCGTTCATAGCATTCATATAAACCTCAGTTGTACTCGCATATACAAAGATGCCATCTGAAGCTATTGGTATTCCTTGTTACCCTAACTGGTTCCAAATTCCATAGATATATAGTTCTATGACTGTTCTGGAGTTTTTCTTTATCTGATGATTTCCAGTAGACATTTATAAATTGTCATTTGTCTTAGTCTGTTCAGGCGGCTGTAAAAAATACTAGAGACAAGGTGTCTTATAAATAACAAACATTTATTTCTCACAGTTCTGGAGTCTGGGAAGTCCCAGATCATGGGGCCAGCAGATTTGGTGACTGGTGAGGACCCGCCTCCTAGACAGCTGTCTTTTCACTGTGTCCTCACCTTGCTGAAAGGGCAAGGAATTTCTCCAGAGCCTCTTACATAAGGACAATAGTCCCATTAATAAGGGCTCTACTCTCATGACCTCACTTCTCAAAGGCCCCACTTCCTAATACCATCACCTTACCAATTAGGATTTCAACATATGGATTTGGAGGGAACATAAGCATTCAGTCCATTGCATTCACCTGACATATAACAAATGCTTTATTTTTGGAAAGAGGAAAGAAAAGGAAAGGGTAGGGAAGAGAAGGGAAGGGAGAGGAGAGGAGAGAAAAAGGTTTGCTAAGAAAATAAAACAATTTAAAAAATTTTTAATGTACTTCCTATTCAAAGTTCTGTTTCAGATGTCTTGATTTCACAAATCTTGAGATATTTTATTTAACATTCAGATGGCTATCACCAAAAACAAAAGCAAATATTTATTGCACACATTTATAAATATATAGGATTACATTAAATGCTGAAAATACCATAATGAACAAAAGCAGACAACATATCGAAGTGTGTAGATACATATTAGTTGGTAAGGTTTATAGCCCTAATATAATGGTTTTCAACCTCATGTGTTCAACACTTTGACGATGGCAGGCATATATGAGATGCACTGCCTTCCCTCCTTCAGCTCTAGCTGTAACTTTATTCACTTCTTCCATTAAAGAAAGCCTATCATAATGCAAGCAAGAATGACATTATTATTGGGATCGTGTAGAATAATCTTGATTATTTTTAAAAAATTTTTTTAACATTCATATTTTGAGAGACAGAGCATGAATGAGGGAGGGACAGAGAGAGAGGGAGACAGGATCCAGAGAAGGCTCCAGGCTCTGAACTGACAGCACAGAGCCCAACGCGGGCCTCGAACTCACAGACCATGAGATCATGACCTGAGCCGAAGTTGGACGCTTAACCAACTGAGCCACCCAGGGGCCCCTCTTGATTATTTTTAATGAAAATAGATGGAGAATTCCCAAACTTTGAATATTGTTTTAACAAATTACTAGTAAAGCACCGATACCTAATAGAGACAAATATGTGCCTCTGTAAAATGTGGTCGATACCACTAATCTAAATGAAATGGACCACTGTCTCCCAATACCTATTTAAATTAAATTTCTCCCAGAGAAATCATTAATCATATTAATTCCTTCAGAACATCTTTTAAATTCACCCATGCCATTTTAAATATTATATTTTGGGGTGCCTGGGTAGCTCAGTAAGTTAAGCATCCAACTTCGGCTCAAGTCATGATCTCACGGTTCTTGAGTTTGAGCCCCGTATCAGGCTCTGTGCTGACAGCTCAGAACCTGGAGCCTCCTTCGGATTCTGTGTCTCCCTCTCTCTCTCCCTGCCCGCCCCCACCCCCCTGCCCCACTCTGCTTGTGCTCTCTCTTTCAAAAATAAATAAACATGCAGAATTTTTCTTAAAATATTATATAATTTTTTTTTCAAATTCTACACTTAAAAGAAGACTCCTGAGATTAAGCTCACTATATTGCAATCTTACAATAAAATCTGAACTCCACACTACTTAACTTTAGAAATGTACTTGCAATCACTCTTGTGCTTAAAGGCTGACATCATTGATACATTCTTTTATTTATTTAGTGCCTGCCATATTCCTTAAAACTGTTCCTTAATTGCTTTATGTTTGCATGTTTTTATCTTCACTTCCTCCAACTTAAATTTTGATTTACTCTGGGATCCTCATATCAATTAATGCAGTTTTTACAATATGTGTTGAACTGAAGAATCACTACTGTGTTGTTTAATGTATAATATTTTCCTGATCATCACTCAATTGTTTCATCTCTATTCTTGTTGAGGCAGGTTCACTAAAGAAAATCAGAAGCTCATGAAGGGTTTTCAGCAAGTGCATAACATGAGGCTAGAGCAGTAAGTTCACCTGAGAGAAAGGGAACTCTAGGGATTTGTAGAGCTGGGGCCTCATCTGAAGGACTATGGGATTTTGTTCATGCCACTCTTAAGGAAGCAATTTCCTCAGGCAAAGGAACGGCATGCAAAGACAGAGTCAGTCACAGCTTGGTGTGGACCATGGGACCTCTGAAATGTCAGGCCAGGTGAAATATTAAGAAGATTTTTAGCTCAGGTCCAGGAAAGGCACAGGAGTAATGGGAAGAAGAGTTGGAATCCATTCTTGGTTCTCTTCATATCCATCCCCTTTTTCATTTGTTTTGGTAACTTTCACTTTCATTCATTTCCATGGCTTAATTTTATTCTTCCCCTGCCTTTTATTTGGAGGAGATGATTATTATATGAACTATAGAAATTGTAATTCTTGAATTTACATAAAAATGTATTAATTTATAAAATATTTTCATAAATATTATTCATTCATCCAACAACTATGTATTGAGCATCCTATTCTATGCCAAACACTGGGACGTAAACATGAGCAAGATAAAGTCTCAACCTTCAGAGAACTTATAGGTAAGAGAAGAAAGCAAAATCCTAAACAAGTGAGCAGCATAGAGCTAAAGATGCTATGATAGAAAGAGGTAATAGGAAATAGAAAAGAGACCTTGGTAGGAAGTTGATGGGTGACTCTGGGTCACAAACAGTTTTTATTTGCCTACACATAATTTTTTTTTTTAATGAGATGACATTTTAAGACAAATAAAAATAAAAGATATCCAGCTTCCCTTAAAATAGATAGAAAGCTGGGCTCTCATATCCACAAGGTTACAATCAACTCCAGTGACATAAAGCTACCTTCTGTAAGCATGGCAGTGATTTCTACACTGGTAATCACTCTAAAACAGTATATGCATGGTATTGCTACATAACCCAACTAGCTTCAGCTAACCTCTGAGCTGGAGAAGAGGAAGATAGGCATGACAACATTGCATACTATGCAAAGAAATGTGGGATTTACTGTGAAGGCAACAAGTATAACTAGAGAGATTTAAGTAGGAGGGTATTATGATCTGACTTGAGTCTTAGAATGGCCACTGTGATGTCTGTGTGGAGGATAGATTGGAAGGGTACAAGACGAAAGGTGAGAACATCTGAGGATATTATAGTATTCTACTCAAGGGATGACAAAAGCCTTATCTAAAGAAATAGTAGTGAAGATGGAGAGAGGGAGATACAGTTATTTAATGGAATTGGATGGTGACAAGGGAAAAGATAAATGGAAGAATGTGTCTAATAGTTTAGATTCAGCAGCTTTGCATATGGGGATATCACGCACTAAAATGTGGATGGTTGCAGCATTCCACATATTTGTCTGCAATGTGCCCTTACTGCTCCCTCATTAAGAAGTGAAGTCAAATTCCCCTGCCCTTGACTCTGCCTGGCTTTAGTGACTTGTCTGTAACCAATAGAATACAAAGGAAGTGATGCTGCATGACTGCAGAAGCTATACATAAAAGGCCATACTAATTTCTCTTAGTTCTCTTGCAACACTTACTTTCTAGAGACTCCCTCCATCTGGGAATGCTCCCTCTTAGAAACCAGCCACGGCACTATGAAGGTTGGGGGATTCACATGGAGGGTACATGTAAGCACTCTGGCTGACAGCCTCAGATGAGCCTAACCTTTAAGTCATCCTTGTCAAGGTGCCAGACATGTGAGTTAAGAAGCCTCCAGAGCATTCTAGTCCCTAGCTACTCAAGTCGTCCCAGCTGTTTGAGTCTTCAGAGCTGATGACATCAAAGTGCAAAGAATGCATTCCTGCTCTGCCTTGTCTGTCTACACTCCAGATACTCCCTCTTATAACATTTTCTTTCAGAACCCAGTTGGTATGCGTGAGAAGCCCTAGCCATATGGAGAGGTCATGTGTTGACGCCAGTCAGTTGCCTCAGTGAAGACCAGCCTTTGAATCACTACAGCCATCCCATGAGACATTAAGTGAAGAAGCCTCCAGATGATTACAGCCTTTAACTGTGAGTCACCTCCAGCTGTTTGTGTGATCCAGCTGAAACCCCAGACATCATGGAACAGAGATAAGCTATCCTCACTTTACCCTACCTGAATTCTTGATCTATAGAATCTAGATGAAAATTGATTGTTATTTGTAGCACTAAGTTTGGAACAGGGATATAGAGGCAAAACTCAGTAATTGTTGGCTACTTTTAAAATCATTATTACTTCTTACAGCTGGCCATTTTATATGTGTGTTTATAACTCAGAAGCAAGGTCTGTCTTAATAAAGATATACATATAAATATATGAGTTATTATCAATTAAGCAATTAGGAACATGGAAGTAGATAAATTAATCCAAGCCGTATGTAGAATGCAGAGTAGGAAGTCAAAAATTTTAAGAATCCCAAAGGTTAAGAGAAAAGGCAAGACAGAATGAAAAACAAAAATCTATAGAGGTAAGAAGATCAGGGAAGAATCATAACATGGAAATCAAAGTTGAAGATAGTTTATTTAGGAGCATTGTAATCAGCACTAAAAAATAATGGTAGAGGATGTAATTGTGATCATTAAAAAATATCTGTTGAATTTTAGTAACTAGACTGAGGGAGAGAGTGAGAGATTATCTAAGTGAAAACAAAAATTGAAACTAGTCCTTCAAAACAAACAAACAAACAAACAAACAAACAAAAAACACCATGGCAGTTAAAAAAAAGCCTCCTTCAAACACAGGACCTAACAGTAGACAGCAAGAGTGAGAATGGGGATCTTTAGGTTTGTTTCATAGATGAACAAGACTCGAGTATATCCTGTGTTACAAGGAGGTGGCCAATAGAGAGGCTGAAAATAAGAGAGAGGGGAAAATTTTTAAAAAGAAATGTAAATATAATTTAAATTGAAGACAATAAAATGTAGGCAATTTATTTCAGATTATGCGTCTATTTTCTGTTATGGAATTACTACTCACGGTTCCTAAATAGTAGGCCAGTTTCCTTCTAGGAGGCCATAGAAATTTTCCTCTTAAGACAAATAAGGAAATGAATGCATAAACAGTCCATTTGTAAAATTCTTCACATTTTACCAATTTTTGATGACGCAGTGAGATAAAATCACACTCTTGGTTGTTGGTATGGCTTTCAGTAATTAAATATTTTTCATGGTGTATTGTTAACCACAGTTAAGTTTAAAAAAAAAAGTATGTCTAATGTAATTCCATTACATATTTATTTGGGTATATACACACAAACACCTATACACACAAGTACAATGCATAAAACACATATTGATATATATATACATAGACACATATTTGTATTTTTGTGTGTGATGTGAGAAAAATGTTTGGGATAACCTCTTCTGAAATGTTACTAGGAATTATCTCAGATGATGGGATTATAGATCCTATCTTTGCTCTTTATGTTTCTGTATTTTATATAATGGGCAAGTATTAATTTTGTAGTAAAAATCAGCTTTCATAATAACAAAGATAATTTTTAAAATAATATTTTCTTTAAAAGGTTTTGATTTTCATGTATAAAGAGATTATTTTATATACTCCCTAAAATCAGAAAAATTAAACTAAAATAGTTTTTCAAAAAATGGTATTTTGTCTTTTAATTAAAGACAAACTGCTTTGGATGAGATCATTGTTTCCATAAGCATACTGAATTTACTTCACCTATTAAATGCAAAAGAACACAGTTTTTAACACTTTTATATTGACCTATAAGAGCAATATTGCAAGAAAGACTGTAACTACACAAAAGCATTTCTAATATACTTGCTGATGTATGCAGTATAATGCATATAAGCTACAATGAAATTAGGAAAACATCAGGAGCAATTTGTTTTCCTATAATCTCCTTGAAAACCACTATTATTTTCTTGTTTAGCTTTGTTGATTTCATTCTCTAAGCTATGCGTAACAAGTAAAACATATCCTTACTTTTATTGTTGCATAATTATGATAGTATGAATGAATGAATGAAAGAGAATTAACACAGAAGAAAATGAAGCTCCTTAAACTTTAAGGAGTTTCAAGTCTTCTACTCAAAAGAAATGTTCGAAATGTAAATGGTATTACATACATACAAAAATGTGATCAGACAAAGTATGAAATATATTCAGATAATACTTATCAGTCAGAGAAGCTTGAAGGAACAAGTTTTCTCAAAGTCCTGCCCAGTGTTACTTTTTAAGACGGCTTTCAAAAGAGAAATTTAAATGGACAATACATTCTGAAGAAAACAAAATAGGCAACAGATAACTCCCAGGTAAAATACTGTCTTCAATTTAGTTCCTTAAACATGTCATCAAATGCCAGCTAGAGAACAATCAATATCAATTACTGCCAAGATTTTAGATTCATAATTTTTCTAAGTAGGGTTTTGTGAGTCACCTAAGGTAAGTGTCTTGTAACTTTGATTGATGTCAGGCACAATCTTGATTGTCATAAAAATTTTGGTAGACTCTTAAATCCTTTCATTCATTTTACAGATATCAGGAAAAACATTTTGTGCCCTACCTTTATTGAGAGATTATTTTTAAATGATTGAAGAAGACAGGGAGAGACTGTACTCCTGAGATGGTGAGGCACTTTACTTTAAAATCTTTGTAATCTTTTCTGGGGCACCTGGGTGGCTCAGTTAAGCGTTCTATTTCGGCGCAGGCCATGATCTCACAGTTTGTGGGTTCAAGCCCTGTTTTGGGCTCTGTGCTGACAGCTCAGAGCCTGGAACCTGCTTTGGATTCTGTGTCTCCCTCTCTCTGACCCTCTCCCACTCACTCTCTGTCTCTCTCAAAAATAAACATTTAAAAATAAATAAAATAAAATGTATTTAATCTTTTAAAGGGTACTCACGTGTACCTAGTAGCCTATCAGGTAGATCCCAGCCAGCTGCTGCCGCCAACCTAATTCTGGGAACCAGAGAGGGTTCTGATTTGTGCTTCTCAGTTTAGGGGACTCTGACACCCAAAAGCCACCTTCCACTGTTGCTTCAGTTCATCTCCCCTCTCACCCCTTCGTGCTTGGACTGTCTCACAGTTTCTTCTAACCCAGGACACAGCTAGAAAACCTGAGTTCCCCAGAGGAATTCCAGGAAGGGCCCATCCTGTGTGTAAGGTTGTGATTGATATGCTTCAGATTTATCTTAATTCTAGAAAAATCACATCTCAGAGTGGATACTAAATCTTTGTAGAAGAGGCATGACCAAAGTTTCTTCCAGTTACAATTTGTGACCAAAAATAGAACTTAAGTTCTGTAATGACATAAAAAAGCAGATAAGATTTTTTCATTGAATTTTTGGTGGTTCTGTCAAATGTTTTAACATTATCTTACCTGCAAATATACTCTGTGAAATCCAATTTGAAATGGATATAACAAGTAAGAAACAGTCTCACAGTATAATCTTCTGTATGTTACTTTAATTAATATGCACACCCATCTCAGATTCCTGTGGGATGAGTGACAAACAGCACATACATAATTCAAACCAACTCTAGATATTGGTTCCAATTTTCTTTCCATAATGATTTTTTAAACCTAAAACTCTATACATGTATATATAAACCTTGTGTTAGGAGTACTCCAAGGTGGCATAATTGACTGACTTAAGTCTCATCTCTTATCCCTAAATCTTCCTGCCTCGGGTAAAATGCTAATGCTTAGGAGATTGCTTAAAAGGCAGGATACAGGGAAGATAAGACTGGAGGCAAATGTCGGCATAAGCCACAAATTAATTCATCAATCTCCAGAAACAGAAAGCTGATGCTAATAGTAATTGAATTGACAAGTTTCTCAATTTTTTTTAAGAGAACAAGATGTAAATTAAGTATATATGTGATTTGAAAGTTGCATGTAATATAGAAGTCAGTGAAGTCATGGTATTATATGAATGAATATTCAGTTCATATTGAGTATGTTTTCCCTTTTTAAAAAGTATATTTGATTAGAACATCTCTGTGGAAGGAAGCCAATTGTTTCCTGTGCTCTCAGGATCAGAGAAAGATCTGCTTTGGCAAAAATCCTTTTCTTCCAAAAAAAAACTAAATCAAGAAATGATTAATTAAGTTGGTACTTTAACACTTAACCATTTTGCCTCTTTTTATTATCAGTATAAAACTTGATACACATTCTCTTCTGTCTTACTTTTCTGCTCATCTATATTCCTACTACCTAAATATTACTTACACATCTGGTACTTTGTGTATGCTCTTTGTTCTAACTTCCATTTACACAAAAGTAAATTCGTTTTTAAGATGATTACAACTTTTGGCTTCATGTTGCAGTTTAGCGATCTTCTGGGTCTGAGTGGAATCTAAAAAGGCACATGATAGCTATTCTTGAGTGTTTGCCTGTGTTTCCACACATGACATAGGCTAATTCGTATCCACAAGTAATCTTAAGTAATGGAAATTAAAAAAATAGAATAATTCACTGATTAGGATGAGTCACTTCCAGTAAACGCAAACCTTTTAGTAAGAACATGAAACCTATATTAAACAGCTGAGGGCGTTTGCCATGGTTTCCTGGTCGTGTTGGACTGCAGTGACAGGAAATCAGTTGGTCTGTAAATCAGAATTGCTTATTGATCACATTTATTTCTTAGCAACCTATTATGGGGATGATCAGTGCTATCTCACAGTCTCTGTTTCTTGAGAGTTCAAAATGTTATAAACCTTTTTTATGATTTTCTAACCACTTAGTTTTAAGAGAATATGACTCACTATACTGTTTGTATAATATATGCATAATGATTTTGGAAGCAAAGAGATATTCTTAATTCAGAAAGAACATGAAATATCTATCAGGTTGTAATGTGCTGAGCCTTATTTTCCAGTGCACATAATGAGTCATGGAACAAAATGGATGATAAGAGTAGATAATTAAGAAAGTATGATAAGGAAGTCAAACTTACATCATTACCTGGCAAATTAGAGAAACAAAAGGTTAAAAAACCTTATTTTCTAGACACATCTCAGGCCATGCATCCTACAGCCACCACTGAACTTCTTACTCTATCTCGAATAATCCAGGCCCTTGCACAGTGCTGCACCCTTTTTACATGGGGACACTTTGTTCAGAATATCCTTCTACCCCACCTTTGTTATTGAAATATACTTCTTCCTATAGAACCTTGTTCAAATGCCCCTCTTCTGAAATGTCTTCCTAGAATCCTCTGAGCTTTCACGAGTCTTTGTTCATACATTGTTTCCTTTTAAAAATTAATTATACTAATAATTAATGTAATAAATAATATTCATTCTCAACATCTACCCCCCGGAAAAACAAGAAGCTTAGCATGCCCTTCTCCCCAGTCTTCACTCACCTGAGATGGTAAAAGGATCTTTTATTTTAATTTCAGGGTGTCTTTTTTTTTTTCTTTATAGTATATTTTGGCGGTTTCATTTTATTGGTTTCTTTGCCCACATTGTTCCTATATCCTACTTTTTTAGATTCATTCTCTGTTTTGCTGAGCTGTGTTCTTCAGTAATTTTTAAAAAAATGATTCATAGGTAGTAAATTCTCTGTCTTTGCATATTTAAAAAAGCAAATCTACATTTTGCTCTCCCACATGAGGGAGTTTGGCTGGGTAAAGAACTCCAGGTTAATTTTTTTTTTCTTTCAGAATTTTGATGATATTTCTCTTTTGTCAACCTGTATCCAAGATTGCTGATTTTAATTAGAACTCTTTCATAGGCAATCTGTTTTTTTCTCTTGAGAAACTTTTAGGATTTTGTCTTTAGATTTGGCATTCTGAAATTACATCGGGGTGTGTCAAAATGTAGGTAGTATTTTTCTCTTCATGCTACTTTTTGGATCCTTTCAGTATTTTGAATGACTCACTTACATGGTTAAGTTTCTTCAATTAGTTTGTAGTTTGGGGTTGCTATTTATATTTGTGGTTGAGTATCTTTATCATAACAGGATATTTGAAATGTATTTTATCAGATCAAAGGAGAACCGCTTTTGCAGTAGGTGCCATTAAATTCTGAATGTAGATGACTGCTTTGGATGTTTGGAAGGGGGGGTCACACTGGGAAAATGTGCAAATAACTTTTATTTAGGGTCTGAGGGCTTCTCGGCCCTGCTGGTTGTTACACTTTATCTGGGGGTATCCTGTGTCAGAACTCGCATTTCAGATTATCCCATTCCCAATTTGTTCCTGTGGACAAAGAGAATAAGTGGTTCTCCTTCCTTCCATCTTTGCTGTGGATTCAGAAGTTCCAGGTTAGCTCAGACTCTGCTTTCCTTCATCTCCAGCCCCAACCTTCATACAAGGGACTCTCTCCTAAGGAAGTAACTCACTGTGTATATGAAACAGTCCTCTAGGATTTATCCCAAGGCAAACACTACTATTGCCATCCGCTTTGGGGGGTTGGGGGGGGGGGGGGCAGCCGGCTGGCCCAAGCTATTCAAATAAGTCTTTAATTAATTGCCCTAACTGTCCACAGGGGCCCCTCCCTCTCTGATTTGTTCAGTCTGAGCACATTTCTCCTAGTTTTCTTTAGGAAATGCTTAAATAATGTAGAGCCATCTCCAGTTATAGCCTTTATATTTTTTTATCTTTTCTGCTTTCTCCAGCTAGATGATACTATTTATCTGTTCCTTACCATCAAAAAATTCCTCAAAATTTCTGGTCTGCTGAGTTTATCTTTTTTTATTTAGGCTGTGTTATGGATTTATTATCTAGTGAAACATTTTCTATAATGTCTATGTATTTCAGTAGAATCTCTGCAATTCCTATAGGTACAAAACAGTAGCTAGAGCCTGTTTTCATTCATAACTTTCATGAATGTATTGCATTGTACACTAGAGTAATTGTTCTCTGCTCACATAAGTCTCATTTGCTGGAAAATCACTCCTGGATGACAGCATGGTAATCGTAGTGGTAATCTGTAAGTGGAGAGACTGCATGAACAGAGCACAGAAATAGAAAAACATGAGGCCTCATGGAAGAGAGAATTCTTATTTTTCTGTTAATGGAAAACAATAGAAACTGGTGAGAAGGATGGGAGGGAGAGGGGTGTATATGGAGAAAATAAAACTCTAGAATAATGGGAAACTTTTTATGTGGGATTTAGGTTGTTCTTTTTTTTTCTTCTTTTTTTAAGTTTTTATTTTATGTATTTTATTTTTTTAATTTTTATTTATTTTTGAGAGAGAGAGAGAGAGAGACAGAGAGAGACAGAGAGAGACCGAGAGAGAATCCAAAGCAGGCTCCGGGCTCTGAGCTGTCAGCACAGAGCCCAATGTGGGGCTCGAACCCATGAACCACGAGATCATGACCTGAGCCAAAGTTTGATGCTTAACCAATTGAGCCACCCAAGTGTCCCTTATTATTATTTTTTTAAGTAATCTCTACACCCAACATGAGCTCGAACTCACAACCCTGTGATTAAGGGTCGCATGCTCCACTGACTGAGCCAGCCAGGTGCCCCTCATTCAGGTTGTTTGTAACCCTTTTCTGAGCCCCAATTCTCCCATTTGGGAAAGAGAACATAGCTACAAGACACCTATATTCTTTTCCTGTTTAAATCACTGTGTGATTGTATGAATTAGATATTAAAACTCAATAGAGTTTATCAGACCACTGATCTTCTCCCAAAACCCTCCACATAGAAACCATATGATTTGCACTCATCCTAAAATGAGTAGGACCAGACTTCAGTAAAATGGGAGAACCTACTCTTTTCTGTGATGTGTGAGCCGTTCTCTTTTCCCTCAGACACTTCTCCACTACTATTCTTGATTTTCCCTCTTTCAGGCACGATTTCCCAGTGATTTACTTTGTGGCTAATTCTACAAATTTCTGATAAGGCATTAACTGATAAGGAAAGTGTTAACTAGTAAGGGCTGAGGGCAGATGCTTTATAGAGTTATATACAGTTTTTTGAGGCAGCATTTAATTAAAAGCATTTAATTAAAAGCATTTAATTAATTTTTAAATTTTTCAAGACTTTTTCAGTTGTTAAATTTTTTTTAATGTTTATTTTTGAGAGAGAGAGACAGCGTGAATGGGGGAGGAGCAAGAGAGAGGAAGACACAGAACCTGAAGCAGGCTCCAGACTCTGAGCTGTCAGCACAGAGCCCGATGTGGGGATCAAACTCACGAACTGTGAGGTCATGACCTGAGCCGAAGCCGGAAGCCTAACCGACTGTGCCACCCAGGTGCCCCCAAGACTTTTTCAGCTGTAAGGAGAAAGATCAACATATAAAAATGTGGTTGAACAAATTTGCCATCAAAGACACACACACACACACACACACACACACATCATTGGAGCCTCCTTCAATGACACATGATTCTATAGCATGATTATCTAAATTAAAAACATAATTAATGCAGAAGTCCTGAAATGCTAGTATAATGATATACAGTGACATTGATATTTGAGAACAGGCATACTCCTGTAAACCTTTTCAAGTTCTAGTCCATGGTCAAATAGACATTTCTCTCCTGCCTAACTGTCAAGTTTCAGTCTATAGCAAATCACAGCTTTTTTTTTTAATAGTCTTATGCATCTTCATTGAAAGTGTGTTTAATTTTGTTTTTTTTCCTATTTGAGGCTAAATGACTTGTTTCTGATTCATACAGATATCAAAACATTTCCACATATTTCTGCCAGGATGCTATAGTCTTAAATTGGAGCTAGAAAGTTTTAGGGTGAAAGCTAGTCAACATGAAATATTTCTGATAAATTTTCTTAGTTGATAGCATTAAACTTTGCTCTACACAGACCAAATTCAAACAGATAAAACCCTTGATTTCTACAATGAACAATATAAGAGAGATCTTGTTGATTCACACCTAAATGACTTAAAAACTTTAAAAAATTATCAGTTGAATGAAGAAATATTTAGCACCCGCAATTTTATTTGTGAGAAGACAAATTACTCACCAATATCAGCATTTATCAAAATGAGGTTGCTATCTTCAAAAGTTTCTACAAAATTTTTAACTGTGAGTTTTCAATTTAACCCCAGTTTAAAAAACAATCTACACACCCAGAATGGTTAGAAGCTACAGACCAGGACCACTAAGTGGGGCTGAGAATACAGAGCAACTGAAATTCTTATGCGGTGCTAATGAGAATTGAAAGGGCACAATGGCAGTATCTACCAAGGCTTAATAAATGCACAGTCCACGCAGGCAACTCTACTCTCAGGTACTTACCCACAGACCTCCCAGAAACGCACACATCTGGGCTTCAAAATACACTCCCAAGAAATTTATATCAGCATCACTTATAATAGCCCCAAATTGGAATGAAGCAGGGCAAACACAAGGCCAGGTATGAATCATGAGATTGAGACATGTTTCAAAAAACCATGCAGCACAAATATTAAATTCATGAATCACGCTGTGTATTGTACAACTTTATCACACAAGTTAGTTACACAAGAAAGGTAGAAGAGGGAATTAATGAACCACTTGGAAGAGAATCTGGCAAGGAGGCATCAAATGCCAGGAGCGAGGCACACGTGTGGTCCTGTGACAAACATTGGCCAGAATTGTAGTCAGGCTGCCTTCTGGGCTGACAAAGCCTCTGGCAGTCCAGCTGGAACAGTATCTCCACAAGTACAGCATGGGTGGTCCTCCAGTCTTTGAGCCGCTGCTAGTCCGCAACCTCTTCTAGGGAGTCTGTATAGCTGGGTGTAATGGTTACACCTGAGGGTCTTTGCCATGTCAGTTCGGTCCACTGGGCCTCACCAAAGTCTTTCCGAGGATGTTGGCAAACTACTCTAGCTTATCTCTAGGGATACTTTAAGTTCTACGCTGGGGGCTGACAAACTGCTAGAGAAGTTCACATTGGCTGCTGTGATTTCCTTTTGTCATATTGTTAGTTTATTCTCTATCTTCTAGGAGTATGTATCACATACAGGGTATGTGACATGGAAACAAACTAAATGCCCAGCAACAGTAAAATGAATTGTGAGACAGCCATATAATGGAATACTCCAAAGCAATGAAAAAGAATGAACTACCACTAGATGCTACAACATGGATGAATTTCACAATAAGTTGAATAAAAAAGCCAGGCACAGTAGAGTATATGCTGTAAGATTCATTTATAAAAGGGTAAAAAAAACATGCAAGCAAAACTATAATCAGAGAACTGGTTACCTTTTCAAAGGGTCTATTGATTGCGAGGCAGTACCAGGAAGACTTCTGGGGTGCTTGTATTACTCCATATCCTGATCTGGAGTTGCAATTACCCCTGGGAAGAAGGCTCCACTGCCCAAGGTATGGCTGCATAGGCATTGCTCACCCACTGCGCTATAGCAGATATGGAAGGTGCTCCACCCATATCCTTTTAGATCTCCTCATAAGTCTTGTGCTTCCTTATGAGTCCCTCAGCTTCTATATGTTGCACTTTTGACAGCACACAGCTGTAATCTTCAGAAGACTACCCTTTGGCCAAACCTGCATAGAGCTGGAGGTGCCAGGGAACTTGTGTCTCTCAAAGGGCAGCCTACATCCAGTGACTGACCGATGAGGAAGAGTGAAAGCCCAGCTCCTTTTCCTCAAGACAAGATAAGCTCTGAAATGTAATGTCCTCTGCATAGCTCCCTGTAAGATCAGGCTGAAGCTTGACCTAAAACTGCTCTCTTGCTTAACTTCTTTCCCTTCGTTGTTGGGCTTCCTGTATGCCTCTACTGGATTTTCCTGGAAGTACCGCCTTAACAAATCTCTTGCTCACAAATCCTCATGTCAAAGTCTTCCTTTGAGAATCAGACCTAATGAGAATCAGACCCCCCAATGGTCATATTGGAAATCCAGTATCATATGGATGTAGATTTCTTTCTCCTGCTACCCTTCCAAATACTTACCACAATTTTCTTATTGCCTAGAGTTTATACCCCAAACAGTTCCTTTTAGGGATCAAGGTCTTGAAAGGTTTCCATTAACTGAATGGGAACACAATCTGGGAGGCATGATTTATGAAACATCTGTCAATGATTTGCAATTTAGCAAAATGCAGTATGATTAGCAACGCAGTCATCTGACAAGTCCCTCAGCCACCAGGAGACCCACCAAAGGCTGTGATGATGGGGGCAAGGAATGATGTTCAGGAAAGGTCTGAAGCACAGGCCTTGCCTGGAAAGGTGAGTTGAGTAGGGTAGGAGAGACACATTCCTCAGGCTATAAGCATCAGTGTCAGATTTTGATCACTTGGCTGCAGAAAGGGAAGAAAGAAGACCCAAAACGGAAATAGTTTTGAGCAGAAGATGATCCAACCTCATTTGTGATTTTTACGTAGGACTAGTCCTGAACTAAGTAATGTTTGTTAATTCTATGTATAACCAATGTAATGAATGCATTTTATGATTTAATAAGTCATAATATACTATATATTATACTATAATATTTTTCAGTGGTTGAGAATGGGTAAATTACTACCTGTCCCACAGGAAACCCAGATGACTTCATGAATTGAGTGAGATTTCAGGAGCTTGCTTAGTAAGAGTTAGTACAGTTATCCAGTGGGAAAGTACGTCAGTACTACTTATTCCAATTAAAACAGCTGATCAAATATTTTTTGCCCAAAATCCATTTTAAGTTTTAGCAATGTGAACAGCTGGTGGTGTGAGCTTTAGAATTAATTACAGAGTGAGTCAATAAACATTAAGTTATGTAACATTTCAGACAGGAGTCTTTAAAATAATATATTTTAAATCTATATCTCTCAATTTCAACTTACTTGTATCCAAAATAATCTTCGATTGACCTTTTTAAATAGCTTGTGCAAAAAAATAAAGGTGTTAAATATTGCATGATTGCCTTAATTGGAGTAAATGGTAATAAACATTAACAAAAGAAACTGACACACAATGAGGTGAATAAAACAAAAAAAAAAATGTGTATAACATAAATATGTGCCTAGAAAAAAGGCTAGACTGAAGCACACCAGCAATTCAGTAGTGTTTCTCTCTGTATCCTAAAATGATTGAGGATCGATTTATTTCCTTCATCATGAAAAGTGTTGTTTATGAAAAAGATATCATAGAAGATCCTTTCTCCAAATCAAAGTTCCCTCAAATAATGGCTTATTTGATGAATGTCACCTGATCACAGGCATGTTTTATGAAAATATATTATTAGAAAGGCTTGTGCAAATTAAGTAGATTCACTTTGATCTCTTTCAATTACCATATACTGCCTAGGAAACATTCTAAAATAAAGGAGTGTTGCAGACCAAAATAGAACTGTTGGTAGTGGTGAGATTAAACAATCAGATATTTTTCTAACATCTGTTTCCTTGATGGACAAATACTGAAAAGGAAAGGATAAATACATCCAAACATACACACATGACCTTTACCTGGTGGAAAAGAAACTATATTTGTGCAGGGCTCCCTTAAGTAATTGCTCAATGACTCCCTTGCAGTTATAAATGTCAACCAATTTGAAGGTATGGAAAAGGAGAGAGAAAAATGGAACAAATTTCAGAGAAGAGGCACAGCTGATGAGAACAGCATTCTTATCAAGGAGGTTTTTAAATATCAAGTTTCCATCACACTGAAAGGGATCAGCTGTGAATCTGTGGGACGGTTTCTTTTTGGCATTTCCTGTGAGTCACACCTTTCATCTGAGCATCTTAGAATATTTTATAAACACAAAACCTCAACAACATCTGCATTATTTTCTTTGTTTTATAAATGGATAATAAGTCATCAAAGAGCTTGTAAAGTTGACAAAGGTCACCTAGAATGAGATTGATTCCATATCAACACCTCCCTCCATCATGGTCTCTATTAGGATTCGAGAACTCCACAGCTTCCACATTCTGTAACGTGAAAGCTATGTCTTTAACCTTTTTGAAGTAATTTTTAAGGAGACATCTCTAGAAAAAAACTTCTCTATGTATCCATATACATAGATAAATAGCATCTAGCATCTAGTATCTAGTATCTAGGGCAAAAGAAATACCTAATAGTATACCACTCAACACCAAAAGAAACTGACACAATGTCAAAAACAAATAATCCAGTTAAGTGTGCAAAAGACATGAACAGACATTTCTCCAAAGAAGACATACAGATGGCAAACAGACACGTGAAAGATACTCAACATCACTCATTACCAGGAAAACAAATCAGAACCACAGTGAGATATCACCTCACACCTGTCAGAATGACTAGACTCAAAAACACAAGAAGCAACAAGTGGTGGCAAGGATGTGGAGAAAAAGGAACCCCTGGGTTCTGTTGGTGGGAATACAAACTGGTATAGCCACTGTGAAAAATGGTATGGAGGGTCCTCAAAAAAATTAAAAATATAAATATCATATGTTCCAGTAATTGCACTACTGGGTATTTACCCAAAGAATATGAAAACACTAATTCAAAAGGATATATGTACCCCTGTGTTTATTGAAACATGTTTTTAGCCAAGTTATGGAAGCATCCTAAGTGTCCATCAATAGATGAATGGATAAAGAAGATGTGATGTGTGTGTGTGTGTGTGTGTGTGTATATATATATATATACACACACACACACAGCGGAATATTATTGAGCCATTAAAAAGAAAGATTTTGCCATTTGTAACAATGTGGATGGAACTAGAGAGTGTAATACTAAGCAAAATAAGTCAGAGAAAGATAGATACCATATTATTCCATTCATATGTGGAATTTAAGAAACAAAACAAATGAACAAAGGAAACAATAAAGAGATAAACCAAAAAACAGACTCTTAACCATAGAGAACAAACTGATAGGGGAGGCAAATCAAGGGATGAGTGCTCTTGACAAGCACTGAGTAATGTAGAGAATTGTTGAATCGCTATATTGTACACCTGAAATAAATGTGAACTGTGTTCAGTATACTGGAATTAAAAAAAAGAAAGAAAGAAAAAAAAGAAATACCTAACAGTTTTATTTACTAAGTAGTTATGTTGGAACACTGTAATAATAGTAGTTGGTGTGATGTCCCAACAGATGGTGCTATGCTCGTCCCTGACAATTTAAACTTCCGCAGGTCTCCTGACAGTTCCTTGTGAGTGACTACTGGACACATGGGTTCCATTTGGGACCCAAGGCTCTACATCATCTGTGAACCAGGTGGAGTGAACAGCAGAGCTGGTGTTGGAGGAATTTGAGAATAGGTGAAAGAGACTCCACGGAGTTCTCATTCTCTCATTGTAGGAATTCTAGAAAGTTACCTGGTTGCAATAAAAATGCCTACTGCTGCCCTTTAAACTTAATTACTGCTGTGCTCTCCCTAGGAGAGAGGGGAACAGCTGGTCTCTCCTACCCAGTATGTAATAGCCATTGCGGTGTGAGGTTCAGCTATCTCCTCTTCAGACGAAAACCTCCAAAATTATAAACCTTCTAAGTTGGTTTGCTTTGCTCGTTTTACTTTTGCATTGTCTATGACTCATTCTCCAACCCACATGACCTTTATACCTATACAAATAAAATCAGTCTCTATTTGTATCTGAATCACACAAAAAGAACTAAACATGTTTTTGTAAATACTAGACGTTTGTTTGGTTCAGCCAGATTTAAAATATAAGCATAAATGCAGTTCGTTCCCAGGGACCCTGAAGGGACACCCCAAAGAACTAGGTAGTCCTCTGACCCAAAAACGAGCTTTGATAGCACATCTGTGTGCTTGCTAGTTGGATGAGAGGTGCTGGATGCAGTAAGATGCCCTGGACACAGGAAATGGTGGTTTTAATATTTTTTTAAATGTTTATTTATTTTTGCAAGAGACAGGGACAGAGCACAAGTGGGGGAGGGGCAGAGAGAAATGGAGATACAGAATCCGAAGCAGGCTCTAGGTTCTGAGCTGCCAGCACAGAGACAGGGCTTGAACCCATGGCAAGATCGTGACCTGAGCTGAAGTCAGACGCTTAACAGAGCCCCTAGGAAATGGTTTTAAAGGAAACTGCAGGTGAGCAGTCACAAGAGTGGGATGCATAAACTGCAGGCATGGATTGGCCACGGAACAGTTTCTCACACAGGCAAGTCTGCGAAGCATGTATTTGGGAGAAGAGCACCAAGGATTTGTTTTCTTTAACCATGATCGGTGATTCTCCTAAGCCACACCAAGAATGGCAGAGAGTTTCTAATTAGGCTCTGGTGAGGACAGAATACTCTGTTCAGAGTGAAATACAGTCCTTTTTTCAAATAAGAACTATAGAAAGAGTACCTGCTAAGTGCCAGGCACCATGCAGGTTGAGTGGAAGATCAAGCCCCATGGTAGAAAATGAAAAGGAAAAGGACTTCTCGCCTATCGGATTTGGGCCTGGAGGTTCAGAACAACAGGAGGTTCCTCATCACAACTCGGAGGAAATGGAGGAGATGTTAGGCACTTTCACTTTCCTCTCTGGCCTCAGTTTACCCTTTTTTAAATGAGGGGGTTGGACTTCATGATTTCTAAGCCCTAAGGTTCTGATTGTAGCACCACTTAAAGTTCACTTCAAAGTCAGTGAAAGATTTGCAGCAACATAAATAGACCTCAGGGTATAAACACTATGTTATCCAAAGGGAAAATAAAGATGACAGACTACATGTTTTAAAATAAACTCACTGTGGTTTTTAATTCTCAACTCCAACCTTGAGTTTTATGAGTATTGATTTCCTAAGAAAAGAAAGCCTACAACTGCTACCTTCCCTAAGTACCTTTCTATTCATTTTAAGTAGAGCCATTAAAAGTTTTCAGGCCCAATTATACATAACTTTCAGTTTAAATGTCCTTCTTACCCTCACCAAAAGGACCTTTCTTATGTAACTAAAACAAATGGTTTGATTTTGTACACAAAAAGTCAGGCTTGACATTTATTGGGCATTTATAAGAAAACGATACTGAAAAAAAAAAAGCCATCTCAACTGTGCTTCAGACATTGACATGAAGTGTCACTGACAACACAATGGGCACATCAAGAGACCTAGACCTAAGCATTTGTGACTTACTGAAGGTCACACAATTATTTTATGGATCTGCCTCATTCTCATGTTATGTATCCCTGACAGTAGACCTATAGAAATTTCCCAGCTCTACAGACAAGGAAATTGAGTTTCAGAAATACTACGTTCTTGCAATAGTACTGTATTCAAAACAGATCTACCTATCTCAGAATCTCTTGCAGTTTTCCCCTGTACCTTGTGAGATTCTAGCATATAATCCCTACTTTCCAAATTGGACATTCTCACATGATCAAATGGGAAGAATACCTTCATTTTTTGTCAGAGAATGAGAAAGAGGCAGTTGTAGAGGAGGGACAAGACAAAAAGTGATGTTAAAGATCTGCCACATTACTCTAAAATGTTTTCAGACTTACTTATCCTCAGCCCTTCCAGACCTTCTAGACTGCTACACCCTCACCAGCCTCTGCTTCTCCATTTCTTCCTCTCTCAGAACTCCCTTTCTCTCATTTCCACTTACTAAAAAAGTGAACATCTTTTAAAGTCCATTTCATGAGTCGCTCCCCTTTCATGGGCTCCCCAATTACAGAGTGGAGAAAAGAATTCTTACTGACATAATAATACTCACCTGGCAGCATCATTAAAATGATTATATGACACCTCAGTCAGTAATAAAATGTAAAAAGAAAATAAATATTATTTCTCACTGTTAAAAATAAAACTTTAGTATGTCTGTCCATAGTTTTTATACTCACTCTTAGATAATGTTTTGGTATTGAAAGTTCCAGTCTAGTCTAATTATTACAAAACTGGCATCCAGTTCAATAAAGAATGAAAATATCTATAAACTCTTATTCAGTGCCAAGCTTTCCTCATTCCTCAGAGCAAGTTGAGGTGGTGGGTATGGTTGGCTGCTTAAGCAGTTCTTCCTCTGCTGCTTTCTCACTGTGCAAGCCACAGTTTTGGTCTCTCCAAAGTCAACCTAGGGAGAGAGGGACTAGAGGAAAGGGACCGGGTTCCATGCCTGGTGTACTGCAGTCTGACCTCAGTGCCCTCAGGACTGTAGAAGCATTGCTGACTTTTCCTCTGATGGACATTTTTGTTCTTTGGAGATTCTCACTCAAGATCACCAAATTCCTTTGCCCATGGCATGCCCTCCTCTGGGTAGCTCTGCTCTGAGCATTCAGCAACTCACCATTTCTTTATGTATCGTAACCCACTGAGGAGTCCTCTCAGAAGAGATTCTCTGTTAAGATGACCCGGGCCAGCTCACTTTTGGAAAGTGTCTCATTTTGTGCTCACAAGCCAATTTGAGTAGAAGTGCATACTACCCCAGTGGATTTGCTATACACTTCTTGACTTTAGACTTTTCAGACTTAAGTCAAACAGCATTGTCTGTCTCCCTCAATCTTGAGGACACAGAAACTAAAATCGCCTCAGAGTTTTCACTCATCGACTAGTTGTGAAAGGAAAGCATCCTATTCTCATGAGGAGGGAGCAGAGAATATCACACCAAGTTCACACAAGGACATCTGTCTAATCAGCTTTTTTCTGTCTTATGAGCTGCAGTGTATGATCAAGGTGGCAGGAGCATCTCGTTATCCCTCAGTACATTATGCACGGGTGGTCCAGCGCTTCACTTTAGTATCCAGGGCATTAGGTGGGGGGAGAGAAGTATTCTTTGGAATCTACTACATTGTTCTTTGGGTTCCATTTTAACAACGTGTTACATGAATAGTAGGCTTAAGTAGTAACTGGACCATGCATGTGAAGGTCATCAAGAACCAAGGAAGCTTTTCTCTAGTGTCAAACCTTAACTCTGCTTCTCCCTGCTCAGAATCTCTCTAAACTGTCTTTGTTTCTCTGTGCACATATAAAAAACAGCTACCCCACAGCTTCCAATGTTTTATGTGTGCTCCCACAGACCAGCAGAGAGACTAACTAGTTTGAATCCCACTTCAAAATTTCTAGAGAGGAAAGATAATTGGCCTAGTCTGGACCAGGTGTCTGTCCCTGATCCAGTCATCTTTGTTCAATGGGTGGGTTATCAGAATCTCCCTGAAGGCAGGGAAATTCGCAAAGAAAGGAGGTAATAGGCTGGGTAGACACTCCCCAACAGTGTTAGAAATACATGTATTACCTGGCATGAGGCCTAGCATAAGTGAATATTTAGCGTGTTTTTCTCCCCTTTCAAGACATTTATTCTCTTCTGAGGAAATAGATATGCTGGGCATTGTGGTTAGCTTCCCAACATTACTCTTCCTTTTCCTTAGTCACGAATGAAATATTCATTCTGATATCTTCACCTCCACTGGGTATCTCACAGTAGCAGTGGGAAGAGTGACTGAAGCTTAAACTAATGAACACAAGAGTCCCTCTCCTGGTCACAGTATTTGTTCCAGAATGACTCATCTCAGGCTGACCAAATCAAAGGACAGGTCCTCCCCCTCCTGAGAAGAACACTCTTGGAAACGATCCCTTCTATCTCCATAGATGTGCCTAGAGAAACACATTCCCCAAGGATGTTAACACAACCATCTTGTGACCATGAAGTAGAACCAGGCTTAAGAAGAAGCTGAACCTGCATGAGACAGAGAGGGGAGATAAAAAGAAACTGAACCTTGAAGACATGATTGAGCAGCTGACAAACCAACCCTAAAGCCAACTTATATGTCAAATTCCATTTATATGAGCCAAAAATCCTATCATTTTGATCAACTTGGATCAGATTCCAGAAAGATCTAATTTGTATGTTCACCCAAAATCCTAACATGTCAGGACAAACTGTCAGTAAGTATATTTGCAAACAATTCCTTTTTTTTTTTTTTAATGTTTATTTATTTATTTATTTTGAGAGAGAGAGAAAGAGCAGAGAGAGGGAGAGAGAACATCCCAAGCAGGCTCTGTGCTGTCAGCAGAGCCCGACATGTGGCTTGATTTCATGAACGGTGAGATCATGACCCAAGCCAAAATCAAGAGTCAGACACTTAACCAACCCAGCTGCCACAGAGGTGCCCCTATTTGCAAGCAATTCTGATATTCCCTAAGGGGATATTATAAAAGGACTCTAGAAAAAAAAGAATCCAAGATTTAAATCCCTCCAAACTGAGGATAAAAGCAATCTTAAAACCTCTTAGTGAATATAGCAGATATGCACAAAACTCAGGGAAAGGAATAGGAAGATGCTTGAATTGAATCATAGGAAACTGGCTGATTTTGTAGTAAAAGATGGTATTTCCAGGTGACCTTAAGGGATCCCATATGGGTTGTCCTCTAACTCTGCCAATGAAGGTTATTGTTCTAAATCTAATTCTCTGAAGAAATTAAAGAGGATATCAAGAAAAATGTCACATCTGGTAATACAAATAGGACCTGAAAAATAGAAAGTGTTTATTTTCTACATAGAAATTACATACAATAATAATATTGCTAAGGGGAGTACACTTTCTATCACCATTAGTAAGCTCATCTAAAGGAGCCCTTGCTCACCTGAACTCAGGACAAAGAGGAGACACGGAGACCTCAGCAAACCCTGTATCATACTCCAAGGTAAGATGTAGATAATGTCAGACAGGCGGCAATCCTGAGACCATGTGGGGGCCATGCAGGTACTACCCATAAGAACTCTATACCAGAAAACCCTGCCAGAGAAGAGAACTTTATCATAGGAGTTCTAGCAATACCAAGGGATAGAGACAGGTAAGAAAAGTAGCTTAGAAAAGAGTGCTGCTTTTTTTTTTTTTAACATTGTTGTTACTTAGTTCTTCTCTCTCTCTCTCTCTCTCTCTCTCTCTCTCTCTCTTTCAAAGAGAGAGCAGCAGAGTGGGAGAGAGGGAATCTTAAGCAAACTCCATGCCCCAGAGCTGGTTCTCATGACCTTGAGATCATGACTGAACTGAAATGAGGGGTCAGATACTTAACCATCTGAGCCACCCAGGCGACCCTCTTCTCAATTATTTCTTATGCCTGGGTAGGAAATCTGTATTACATTTGTGCAATGAAGTAATATTTTGAATTACATTACTATGCTTTTCTTTTTGGCACTTCCTTGTATTTGTTGTTGTTTTTACTGTGTAATCTTATCCTCATTCAACTAGGGCTGTTCATTACCTTTGAGAGGATTAAGGTTGTTATGATTGAAAAGGAAAAAGAGTTGGTAATCAGAGTTTGGCTTTTGGCTTTCAGAATTAGGTTCCCAAAATCATATTCAGTAAGGACAGTCTTGAATTTGGTCTTCAATTTCAAGAGGCAAGCAAGAGATTGAGATAGAGAAAGTTTTTGTATTTGTTTTTGTTTTAATGTGGATTTCTTGCTTGTTTTTAACTCCATAATTTTTCCTTTAAATGTTAGGAAAAAATTTCTGGAAGACTGAGAAAAGTGTTTTTATCTGAAAACCTTTAAATATGAAAAAAATATAGGAGGTGTCAGGAAGGCAATTTTCTAGCCCAAAGAAAGGAAACAAAAAAATAACAAAACCTCCATTAGGTGTGATACCTTAGACTGCTTGGGCTGCTGTAACAAAATATCACAGACTGGGAGGCTAAACAATAAAAATTTGTTTCTCACAGTTCTGAGGGTGCTAAGTCCAAAACAAGGTGCCAGCCTATTGAGTTCCTGGTGAGGCTCCTCCTCCTAGCTTGTAAATTGTCACCTTCTCTCTGTGCCCTCACTGGCAAAGAGATCAAGCATGTGGGTGTCTCCTCTTATAAAGACATTAATCCTGTTGGATGAAGGCTTTATTCTTATGGCCTCCTTCAACCTTAATTACTTCCTTACTCTAAATGCAGCCAGTCTGGGGGTTAGGGCTTTGATATATGAATTCGGGGGTGGGGGGCACAATTCAGTCCAGAGCATGTGGAAAGGATCTTCAGGGTGAGTAAAGCAAGTAAGTGAGTCATAGATGAGCTTCTAGAGAGCCCCTTGCCCTGCCTCTTCCCCAAGTGAAGAGGAGAGTGGATTAGACAACGAATAAGGCAGAAAACTCTCAAATAGCTCAGTTCTATGGGCAAAAGGAACTTGCATTTGATTAGGGCCTGGAATTCTAATAGAGGCAGCCTCAAAGAATTTTCCATGCCAAACTGGCATGGGTGCCATAAATTAGAAAGCAATCAGGAATATTTAGACTGAGAAGACCTATGATAGCACCCTGCGTGCAGCACCATCCCTTCCATCCGCAGAAATTTCCACATTCTCAAGTTGGAGTTGCTGCAACCCTTAGCAGAAGACTGTAAGGAGTCCCCTAAACCAGGCATTGAATGGGAATCGTGGACAATCTCACCAGATCTGAAACACTAACAAAGCTGAAATAGGCTCTAGTCAACAATGGAAGGTGGTCTATTTCGTTCATACACAGTGGCTGCTACCATTTGTTGGCATTCTACTATTCCAATATACCATGGTGTATTTATGTAAGGAAACACTTATTTTTGTTGGCATAGTGTCGTTCTTCTGAAATTTTTTTAAATTAATGTATCCTGTACCAAAGCACAACTGTGCACAGAACTTACCATCCTACTACAAACAATAGAAAACTGAACAAAATGGATGAAACAAGCGTTTTTATACATTGAATAACTGTGCTTTCTGAAAGAAGAGAACTAACCAAGATGAACCCTATGATTGCTTTAGCAATTTCTGGACTGTCGTCCAGGGAGGATAAACACAAGCAGATGCTGGCAGTCACAATCAGTTGAGAAGACAGAGCTTAAAGATGAGGGAATCTGAGGCAGCTAGAATTTGCAGGGAGGCTTACCAGAGAAGAGGGAGCTATGAAAAGAATGAGCTCTAGAAATCTGCATAGAGGTCTTTGGAGTGTAAGGTGAAATTCAACATGGCCAGACAAAAAACAACTGCTGGGAGAAGATAGTTACTAGGAAGTGTAAATTAAATTATCCTCAGAACTTATGTAAACCTGGGAATCATTGGAATTCACATCAGTCTGAATACACATGGCATTTCATTAGAGAAACCAGAAGATTCAGGGATAGCAGTGGATTTAAAGGCTACTGTCGACCTGTATGAAAAACTGAAAGGCAAACATTTTTTTTTAAGTTTATTTATTTTGAGAGAGTGTGTGTGTGAGAACAAGGGAGAAAGAAAGAGAGAGAGAGACAGAGAGAGAATCCCAAGCAGGCTATGCACTGTCAGCGCAGAGCCCAACACAGGGCTCCCATTTGTGAAGTGTGAGATCATGACCTGAGCCTAAATCAAGAGTCAGAGTGCAGGCAAGGGGTAGAGAGAGAGAGGGAGACAGAATCCCAAGCAGGCTCTGCACTGTCAGTACAGAACCCAACACAGGGCTCAAATTCATGTACTTGAGATCATGACCTGAGCTGAAACCAAGAGTCGGATGCTTAACCAACTGAGCCACCCAGGCTCCCCAGAAGACAAGAACTTTAAAAACAGTTATTATAAATATGTTTAAAGATTCAAAGAAAAACATAAACACAATGAGGAGAGCTATAAATGGAAGCTATAAAAAGAACCAAATGGAACCTCTAGAGATGAAAATATGATTTTGCCAATTAAAAGTTTCATTGAATTATATTAATGGCAGATTAGATAATATAGAAAAAAATCATGAATTTGAAGACATAGAAATTGAAATACACAAAATGAAGCATAGAGGGATGCCTGGGGGGTGGTGGTGGTGGTGGTGGGGAGAACAGGAAGAACCTCAGTGACCTGAGAAACAATATCAAAAGTTTAACATACATGTAGTTGCAGTCCCAGAAGGAAAGGAAGGGTAGGAGAACAGAAAAAAAAAAAATTAAATGACTAAGAAATTCCCACATTTGATGAAAATATAAACCCACATATCCAAGAATCTCATCCAAGAAACTCAAACCACACCAAGGCAAATCATAATCAAATTGCTAAAAACTAGTATTGAGGGAAAATCTTAAAAGCAGCCAGTGTTGAGGAGTAAGGAATAGAATTGGTATCATTTATATGTTGAGATATTACCAGAGAATCACTATACACCTTTGAAATTTTGCATTAAACAACGGTGCCCTCATTTAGAAAGCATCCTCTTAGAGCACCACAATGCTCATTGAAGTTACTTCATATTACCTTAAATAAAAGTCAAAAAAGACATTTTCAATATCTGCAACAATTTACACAGAAACAACCTTGTCATTTAACTATACCAGTATACAAGGGCACTTTTTTCCTTTAATTG
Source organism: Panthera onca (assembly GCF_046562875.1). Lineage (NCBI taxonomy): Eukaryota > Metazoa > Chordata > Mammalia > Carnivora > Felidae > Panthera > Panthera onca. The sequence goes on from NC_138346.1 coordinate 52,113,314, forward strand.
TAATTAAAAATTGAATAATATTGTTTCTTATGATTAATTAAACTCTCAGAATTTTATGAACCTTTGATTTAATATTTTAATTTTTCTTCCATCTTTATCTATTAATTTATAGTAGAGTGACAAAATTTTTGACATTTATATTTTTATGCATTGAGCTTTATTTTAAAACATTTATTTATTATTTATTTATTTATTTATTTATAATTGGAGTATAGTTGACATACAGTGCCACATTATTTTCAGGTATGCAGCTTAGTGATCCACAAGTTTATACTTTTCTGTGTGCACCACAAGTGTATCTACCATCTTTCACCAACGCTATTACAATATCATTGACTTTATGCTTTTGCGTTTATTTTCAAATTTATGATTTATAATTTTTCATGAATTTTGTATTTAGACTCATAACCATTTAATTTCATTAGCTATTTTGAACACATTTTCAAAATTAAAAAAAGTAACATTGATAGTGGTTTTTAATTTGCATAAAGTAAATGCCAACGTATTTGTGTCATAATTTCATTCCCTTATTAGAATCACAACTTAGGAAAAAAAAATCTCTGCATTTCTCATTTTGAGAGAAAATATAATTAATTGCATCAGCGTAGTAAAAAGAAAAATTCCAAAGGGGGAAGAGGAAAAAGATTGATTCTTTAAGGGTATATAGTTTTGTTTTGACGTACAATTTCCATTAATTAGGGTAAATTACAACTGTAAAAAAAGTAAATGTTAACTTAGAAAAAACTGATAGCATTCAAATAATTTTTCCTTACTAGCATTGCAAATGAATTTGTCCTATAGGTATGTGAATGGTTTCTATATAGTAGAAAAAATTAAAACACAATTTTTTGAATTCAGTTTAACAATCTTATTCTATATTCTTTTTCCTTTTTTTTTTCAATTACAGTATTTCTGCCTGTCCAGTACATTTTTCAATTAGCTTTATTATCCCTCTGGTTCCCTCAGTAATGAACTAAATCAACTTTGACGGTTGTTAGTTTTATATTTATAGAAGAGCCATATTTTTTATTTTTTTGAAAATTAGATTTTGATGAGTATCAAATGCAGAGATGATGAGCAAGCTCCATTTTAGAGAAGAAAAATCTGCAGTTCTGCACATTTAATTCACAATAAATGAATTAAAAACTCATTTGGGAATTTCTATTTTCAATTTCTATTTTCCACATTGTCCCTTAGATTTATCTCCCAAGAATATCTCCACACTGGGCACAATCTCACTAGCTGATTCCCAGAACAAGTACACAGATAATTTTCAATTCATATGTGTCCCTGGTGTTCATTTTAGGAAAACAGATGATATAAAAAACAACTAAAACATGGGAAAATTACAAATTTAAGAACCACCGCCCTCCCCCCCACCTCAAATTGGTTTGGACATTATCCTTTGTCTGGAGTTCCTAACTTTCTTCTTACCTAGAGGTAGAAAGTTCTATTAGATTATTTACTTCTGTAAGAACTTTGCAGTTCACAAAGTTTCTGAGAATAATCTTAAAAGGATGTTTGGGCTTCTTTCTAAAGAAGTCCTTCTCTGAAAGCCTGTGTTCTACATAAGTCATAAGAGTTGAGCAGTGGATGTATCTGATCTGAGAATATTCAGCCTACACCATTCCCACTTCTCCAGAGACCCTGTCTTGGAAGGGTTGTGGTTGCTGTTTTGTGGTATTAGTGGGTTTTCTTCAAAACAGTCAAAAGATGAAAGCCAGAGTGGAATCCTCTTGAGTGCAGAATCCAGGACAGCAGGCTCTCCTCTAGTGTTAGAGAATCAGCCCCTAAATCACAACCCCGGAGCAAGCGATTATAAGTCTTGGCTGCTGTCTTCTAATTGGAGTGAGAAAAATACTAAGGAAATAAACATAAAGTAATATGAAAATATTATCCCGTCAAAGTAAATCAGGAATAAAGATCTGACACATAATGACTCTGTTAAACTGTACAAAACTGAAGTAATCAAATGCAACTAAAAAGTGAGGTTCCACCATTACTCAACATTAAGTCTTGAATTAATCATTGGATCAAATTAGGTTTGTTTCTTTGTAAGTAAGTGACTTTGAATCCAGAAAAAGTAACTAGTTGTTCAAACAGTAGATCATGGTGTCTCTGTGAAGCTTGGGAAACAAACAATGGAAACTCATTCACATTTTTAGGCTTTCATAAACAAGGATGACAGAGAAAAGGATGACCTGCTGATGCTTTTCCATTTCATCTTGTGAACACTTCATTCTGGAAATTATCACCAGGGCTCAGGTCTTCAAGTTTGCCATAATTAGATTGCTTTACAAGGAATGTAGCTCAACTGGTACTTAGCTACTGTTGACATTGCAAATGCATGCTGCACAGGGAAGAACATACTTCACAGAGGGTCTGAGACAATTCCAAATATGTACCTGCTGTGACACTGGTTTCCAGTGCCAAAATGCCAAATGCAAAGGGAAGTATTTCAGATATATTTAAACTTGAATTCACCTTCTTAAACTAACATAGTTGAAGTGAATAAAAGGAAACACATGGAATAATCTTTTCCCAGTATTTGAATAGGATTCTGGCAATATTGACTATTTCTACTGACCACAGTTGATATGATACTTGCTTGCTTCCTGCTTTATCTCACATTATCCATGAACTGCTTCTAATAGAGCCTGTTAACTATGCAATCTTCTTGTGCTCGGATTTATGGCTAAAGGTATTTCTAAAAAATCTCTATTACATAAAATTTAGTAAGACAAATACCATCTCCATGATCAGCAAGAGTACTTTGGTAAACAAAAGACACAACCTTGCCTTGACCTTTGACAAAAACAGCACATCATAGTTAGGTTTCTTTTGAGACCGTTGTGGAAGAACACCCTGAAGAATCTTAGAAGCCCTAGGAGTTAGGATGGCAGAGAAGTAGGGGGACCCTAGGCTCTACTTGTCCCTCATACACAGCTATATTGAGGTAAGATCACTTGGAACACTGGGAAAAGGACACTGGGAGAAGGATCTCCATGGTTGGAGGGAGACAGCATGGCTGATGCAAGGTGCATGGATGTGAATTGGGGAAGAGGAAAATAGTGGTGCCTCAGAGGGGAGGGAAACTTGTCCGTGGAGAGACAAAAGGGAGAGAAAAGAGAGGTTGAGAGAGTGCAGTGTTGGGTTTGCACAAGAGGAAACCCTCTCAGGACCATGCACTGGGGAGAGAGAGGTACTAAATGTCACAGGTTTTTTGCAAAGAGCACATGTAGGTCAAATTTTGAGGTTTTGGAAGTGCATGACTTTCTCCAGAGTAGAGCTGTGGGAGTGTTCCTGGGGAGGAGGGCACTGGCCTCTGAGTGCAAGTGTGGCTTAGGGATCTCCTGAGTCACAATAGCAGAGAACATTTCCCTTCCTGGAGCACATTTGGAAGAGGGTATATTGCCTCTCCAAGGACAAAGGACCCTGTAGGCTCTAGCAAAAGGCCTTTCGTAGGTAGGGGGGTAGGAAGGGGGCAGAGGCACACACAGAGGGCATATAACCTTGTTACTGCTTTTAGCGGTGCTACACCATAGATTCCATGAACCATGCAGGTGTGGGACTATTTTTTCTGGGACAAAAGACGTCAGACACAACGTGGAGAGGCTCTACTCTAAAAGAGGAGGTGGGTCTGCGCTGTGCCGGGTCCTTTAAGATTTCGAGTTTTAAATGCCAGCTGTTCACCAAAGGAAATGAATAAATAAATAAATAAATAAATAAATGCAGTAGAGCTGTCATACAGGGCCAGCTGACTGCTCTTGCTATTCTGTGAGGGTTTCCTGAACAGTGTGGTGTGTGTGAGATCCCCTGTCTAGGGAAAAGAGAGTGGGGTGGCACCATTTCCCCCCCAACACCAACATGTTGGGACTTCAGAGAGCAACACAACAGCCCCCAGTGGAGGTGGGACCTGTTTACACCAAACCTCACACCAAACTCTTACACCAAACCCTTTGCTTACACCAAACCCTGCTTCTCTGTGGCTGGCAACTGCTTATTTACTGGGACAAGAATGACTCTCAGCCAAAGCAGCAGATCTCTCCTCCAGAAGACCCCCATGCTCCAAGTGCACTGAAATTCAAATGCTTCAAAGCAGCATCTGCAGTCCTGGTAGAAATAGGACCAGGCTTACCTTTTCTTCTTCTTCTTTCATTTGGAATCATGGTCATAGTTTCTTGTTTGTTTTATTCATTTTCTTCCTCCCTTTTTTTTTTTTTTTTTTTTTTTTTTTTGTTTTTTGGAATCAGGCTGCTTCTTCTCCCTCCCACCAAGTCTTTTTCTTTGGAATCAGGCTTATAGTTTTTTGACAGTCTGTTTGTTTGTTTTTTCATTTCTTTGCCTTTTCTTTCTCTCTCTTTTTTAATTTTGAGGGAGATGAGGCTTTTTTTTTTCCTTTTTTTTCCCCCAGGCTTATTTTAACAAACATTTCAAAGCACACCCAGTTAAAGTTCCAGAAACTCCCCACTGCAAGCAAGGAGGAGCTCTGTAGAGGACTGAGCAGCGGTAAAGCACAGCCCAAATCCAAGAGCAGAGGGCACACTGCATACACCAGAAATACTTCCTGAAGTGCCAGACCCTGAACAGTATATGACCTCTTTTTAATGTAGCATTACTCTCAGGTGCAGGAAACATAATAAGCTTTCAAAACATGCAAAAGACAGAACTTAGCCAAAATGACAAGATGGAAGAATTCTCCCCAAAAGAAAGGTCAAGAAGAAATCATAGCTCGGAACTTGCTCAAAACAGATATAAGCAATATATCTGAATAAGAATTTAGAGCAACAGTCATAAGACTACTAGCTGGGCTTGAAAAAAGCATAGACAACACCAGAGAAAACTTGGCTACAGAAATCAAATCCCTAAAAACTAGTCAGCTTAAAATAAAAAAAAAAAAAATGCTATAACTGAGATGCAAAATCAACATAACTAAGTTACAGTGAAGACTGAAGAAGTGAAGGAGAGAATAGATGATACAGAAGATAAAATAATGGAAAATAATGAAGCTGAAAAGAAGGAAAAAAAACTGTTAGATCACAAAGGGAGACTTGGGGAACTCAATGATTCCATCGAGTGAAACAATATCTGTATCATAGGAGTCTCAGAAGAAGAAAAGCAGGAAAAAGGGTAGAAAGTTTACTTGAACAAATTATAGCTGAGAACTTCCCTAATCTGGGTAAGGAAACAGACACAAGAAGAAACAAGAAGGCACAACAGAAACAAGTCCAACAGGCACAGAGAATTCTTCCCAAAATCAACAAAACAGGTCAACACCACAACATATCATAGTGAAATTTACAAAACACAAAGATAGAGAATTCTGAAAGCAGCCATGGACAAAAGATCCTTAGCCTACAAGGGTAGACACATAAGATTATCATCAGACCTATCCACTGAAACTTGGAAAGCCAGAAGGGAGTGGCAGGAAATATTCAATGTACTGAATAGGAAAAATATGCAGCCAAGAATCCTTTATCAAGCAAGGCTGTCATTCAGAATAGGAGAGATAAAGAGTTTCCCAGACAAAAACTAAAGGACTTTGTGATCATTAAATCAGCCCTGCTCTGGGGGCTCTTTGGGTGGAGACAGAAAGCCCCCCCCCCCAAATAAAACCCCACAAAGCATTAAAGACTAGAAAGGATGAGAAAATATCACCAGAAACGCCAACTCTACAGGTAACATAATGGCACTAAATTCATATCTTTCAATAGTCACCTTGAATGTTAATGGACTGAATGCTCCAATCAAAATATGTATGGTATCAGAATGGATAAAAAAGAAAGATCCATCTATATGCTGCCTACATGAGACACACATTAGACCTAAAGACCTGCTGATTGTAATTGAGAGGATGGAGACATCTATCATGCTAATGGACATCAAAAGAAAAAAAAAGAAAAACACCAGAGTAGCCATTTTATATCTGACAAACTAAATTTTAAAACAGACTGTAACAAGAGATGAAGAAGGGCATTATATCATAATTAAGGGATCTATCCATCGAGAAGATGTAACAATTCTAAATATTTATGCCCCCAACGTGGAGAAACCCAAATATATAAATCAATTAATAACAAACATAACTCATTGATAATAATACAGTAATAGTAGGAGACTTTCAACACCCCACTTGCAGTAATGGACAGATCATCTAAGCAGAAAATCAACAAGGAAATCAACACACTAGACTGAGGGACTTAACAGACATATTCAGAATTTATCATCCTAAAGCAGAATACACATTCATCTCAAGTGTACATGAACATTCTCCAGAATATATCACATACTAGATCACAAATCAACCCTTCAACAAGTACAAAAAGACCAAGATCACACCATCCATATTTTCAGATCACAATGCAATGAAACTTGAAGTCAACCACAAGAAAAAATTTGGAAAGCCCTCAAATACATGGAGAATATCCTTCTAGGGGCACCTGGGTGGCTCAGTTGGTTGAGCGTCCGACTTCAGCTCAGGTCATGATCTCGCAGTTCATGACTTCAAGCGACATATCGGGCTGTGTGCTGACAGTTCAGAGCCTGGAGCCTGCTTCAGGTTCTGTGCCTCCCTCTCTCTCTGCCCCTTCCCCCTTGTGCTCTGTCTCTCTCTCTCCCTCAAAAATAAACAGTAAAAAAAAAAATGAAAAATAATTTAAAGAACATCTTACTAAAAAATGTTAACCAGGAAATTAAAGAAGAAATAAGAAATACATGGAGGCAAATGGAAATGAAAACATGATAGTCCAAACCATTTGGGATGCAGCAAAGGCAGTCCTAAGAGGAAATTATATTGCAGTTCAAGCCTATCTCAAGAAGCAAGAAAGGTCCCAAATACACAACTTAACCTTATATTTAAAGGAGCAGCAAATAAAGCCTAAAGCCAGCAGAAAAAAGAGAAATAATAAAAATTAGAGCAGGAATAAACAATATAGAATAAACATACAAACCAAAAACAGTAGAACAGATCAATAAAACCAAGAACCGATTTTTGAAAGAATAAACAAAATTGATTACCCCCTAGCTAGATTTATCAAAAAGAAAAGATAAAGGACCCGAATAGATAAAATCACAAATGAAAGAGGAGTTATCACAACCAACATCACTAAAATACAAATTATAAGACAATACTGTGAAAAATTATATGGTGACAAATTGGACAACCTGGAAGAAATGGACAAACTCCTAGAAACTCACAAACTACCAAAGCTGAAACAGGAAAAAATAGAAAATTTGAGGAGACCCATAACCAACAAAGAAATTGAGTCAGTAATCAAAAATCTCCCCCCAAAAACAAGAGTCCTGGACCTGATGGCTTCCCAGGGGAATTCTATCAGACATTTAAAGAAGAGTTACTACCTATTCTTCTCAAACTGTTCCCAAAAGATAGAAATAGGAGGAAAGCTTTCAAACTCATGCTTGAAGCCAGCATTACCTTGATTCCAAAACCAAAGACTCCACTAAAAAAGAATTATAGGCCAATATTCCTGATGAAATTGGATGCAAAAATTCCCAAGAAGATGCTAGCAAACTGAATTCTACAGTACATTAAAAGAATTAGTCACCATGATCAAGTGGGATTTATTTCTGGGCTGCATGGCTGGTTCTATAGTCACAAATCAATCAGTGTGATACACCACATTAATAAAAGAAAGGATAAGAAGCATATGATCCTGTCAATTGATGCAAAAAAAAACAGCTGACAAAACACAACATCTATTCTTGATAAAAACCCTTGACAGTTAGGGACAGATGGAAAACACCTCAACATCATAAAGGTCATATATGAAATCCCCACAGCTAATACCATCCCCAATGGGGAAAAACTGAGAGCCTTTCCCTTATAGTTAGAAACAAGACAACGATGGCCACTCTCATCATTACTATTTGACATAGGACTGGAAGTCTTAACCTTAGCAATGAGACAACAAAAAGAAATAAAGGGCATATAAATCGGCAAGGAAGAAGTAAAACTTTCAGTATTTGCAGATGACTCTATGTAGAAAACCCAAAAGACTCCATCAAAAAATTGGATGGAGTCCAAAAAATACAACTAATACATGAATTCAGCATAGTCACAGGATATAAAATCCATGTGCAGAAATCTGTTGCATTTCTATATACCAACAGCGAAGCAGCAAAGAAATCAAGGAATCAATCCCATTTACAATTGTTCCAAAAACAAGATACCTAGGAATAAACCTAACTAATAAGGTAAAAGATCTGCACTCTGAAGACTATAAAAGACTTACAAAGCTAACTGAAGAGGGCACAAAGAAATGGAAAAAACATTTCTTGCTCACAGATTGTAAGAACAAATAACTGTTAAAATGTCTATACTACCTAAAACAATCCACGCATTTAATACAATCCCTATCAAAATACCACCAGCATACTTCACAGAGTTAGAACAAACAATCCTAAAATTTGTATGGAACCACAACAGTTCCCAAATAGCCAAAGAAATCCTGAAAAATAAAAACAAAACTGGAGGCATCACGATTCTGGATTTTAAGCAATATTACAAAACGGTAGTCATCAAGACAGTATGGCACTGGCACAAAAACAGACACATAGATCAATGGAACAGAATAGAAAACCCAGAAACGTACCCACAAGTATATGGCCAACTAATCTTCAACAAAGCAGGAAAGAATATCCAATGGAAAAAAAAATCTCTTCAATAAATGGTGATGGGAAAACTGGACTGTGACATGCAGAAGAATTAAACTGGACCACTTTCTTACACCATACACAAAAATAAATTCAATATAGATAAAAGACCTAAATGTGAGATAGGAAAGCATCAAAATCCTACAGGAGAACACAGGCAGCAACCTCTTTGACCTTGGCCAGAGCAATGTCTTACTAGACACATCACCAAAGCCAGGGAAACAAGCAAATATGAACTATTGGGACTTCATCAAGGTAAAAAGCTTCTGCCCAGCGAAAGAAACAGTCAACAAAACTAAAAGGCAGCCTACAGAATGGGAGATATTTGGAAATGACACATCTGATAAATATGATAGGGTTAGTATCCAAAATCTATATATATATAAAAAAAAAAAAACTTATCAAACTCCACACCCAAAAAACAAATAGTCCAGTGAAGAAATGGGCAGAAGGAATGAGTAGACAATTTTCCAAAGAAGACATTCAGAGAGCTAACAGACACATGAAAAGATGTTCAACATCACTCATCATTAGGGAACTACAAATAAAAACCACGATGAGATATCACCTCACACCTGTCAGAATGGCTAAAATTAACAACACAAGAAACAATGGATCTTGAGGATGCAGAGAAAGGGGAAACTCTTGCGCTGCTGGTGGGAATGCAGACTGGTGCAGCTACTCTGGAGAATAGTAAAGAGGTTCCTAAAGAATCCAGCAGTTGCATATTTTTACCCAATGGGTACAAAAATACAAATTTGATGGGGTACATGTACCCCAATGTTTATACCAGCATTATCAACCACAGCCAAACTATGGAGAGAGTTCAAATGTCCTTTGCCTGATGAGTGGATAAAGAAGTGGTATATATGTATATGTACAATGGAATGTTACTCAGCCATCAAGAAGAATGAAATCTTGCCATTTGCAATGATGTGGATGGAGCTAGAATGCATTATGCTAAGTAAAAAAAGTCAAATAGAGAAAGACAAATACTGTATGATTTCACTCAGATGTGGAATTTAAGAAACAAAACAGATGAACATATGGGAAAGTGGAGGGGAAAGAGAAGAGAAGGAAACAAACCACAAGAGTCTCATAATGAAAGAGAACAAACAGAGGATCAATGGAGGCAGGTAGGTGGGTGATGGGCGAGATGGGTGGTGGGTACTGAGGAAGGCACTTGTGATGAGCACTTGGTGTTGTATGTAAATGATGAATCATGGGATTCTACTCCCGAAACCAATACTGTACTGTATGTTAACTAACTAAAATATAAATTAAAAAATAAAGGAAATCTTAGAAGCACTATTACTTAGCTGAAATGATGTGGACAAGCAGGCATTAAGATCCTTAAAGGACCTTTCCTCTGTTTGAAATGTTCTATGAGTAACTGTCCTAAATCCTTTTGAGATACTAACAAAGATCTTACAGACTTATAACTGGGTTTGATCTTTTCCAGAAGTCATTTTCTTAAGTTACTGTTTTTAGAGAATCTGCGTATAAAAAACAATTTTATTTCAAACCCCGTAAGTTCTAGCTCTTTTATGTTTAATAGTTTATTCTTCAGCTCATCTCTCCTCACATTTTATTGTAGGCAATAAGAAAAAAAAATGAGGTGACATTTTGAATATTCTGTCTGGAAATCTCCTTAGCTAGATCTTTGAGTTTATTAAAGGTACATTTTCTCTTTGTCACATTATCACAAATGACTATGTTGGCAAACTCTCTGTGATCACTTAACAAGAGTTCCCCTTCCTTCAGCTTCCAACATTTTCCTCTGTTTCCTTTAAGGTTTTTCTGACAGTCTTTTAGGCCTTTTAGGCTTCCACTAACAATCTACTTGAGACACTTTGGGTTTCACCAACAGCCTCCTCAACACCATTTCAACTTCTTCCCACAGTACAATTCCAAAGCCAGTGCTACATTTTAGGTTTCTATTATGGCAGCATCCCATTTCTAGGCTCCAAAATTAGTAGCAGTTACATATTGAAGCATAAAAGTTAGTGGCTTGAAGCAACATCTATTGTTTATTTTGTTCATCGATGTACAAATTGAAAAGGCTTAGCAAGGACAGTTTTTCTCAGCTCTATATGGCAATATCTGGGGTGGCATGACTGACAACTGGAGAATCTATTTCAAGGAAACTCATTCTCATGGTTGGCAATTTGGTGCTGTCTGTTGGGTAGGCATTCATCCAAGGCCAGAGACCAAAGCTTCTGCTCTTCACATAGGCCCCTTCTTCCTAGATATGTTGGCCTTTCTTACAGCATGGTGGTTGGGTTTACAGATCAAGCACCCTGAGGGAACCAAATGTCAATGCATGGCATTTTTTTTAATGTTCTAACCTTGAAAATCATAGATCTTCACTTTTATTATAGTCCATTGTTCAAAGCAGTCTTAAAATTTCAGCCACTTACAAAGGAAAGTGATATAAACTCCAGCTCTTGATGGGGAAGTGGCAAAGGTTTAGAAGACTATGTGGGACAGGATGATATTGTTGAACCCATCTTTAGAAAATATAATCTACATCAAGTAAAAACTGATTGCATAAGGAAATTAATATTGGTGGGGGAGGTATGTTAACATATAAATTAAAAAATAAAAGAATCTTATCAGTCCTGTCACTGATGCCAGAATTATGGAGAAGAATTAAACATTTTATAATATAGCTTTTGTTCCCCTGAAAGTGAACAATATCTGTTGAGATGGATTATAGATATAAACCAGCTTGGGGATCTTTTTGTGTCCTTCTAAAATAGACATATCCTTGTAAAATATAATTATCCTAAAAATCAAATAATTTTGCATATTTCAGTCAAAATAACTTACTGTTTTATGGTAATAATGAAAAAATGGTCAAGTTTTCCATCCAGTTAACTTCCATTTAACAAGTATTTATTGAACATCTACTACATGCCAAGCACCATTCTAGGTATACTAAGGTAAATAAGGCATGTTCCAGTCTTACTGTAGTTTGAAAGACATACACTATACAGTTAATTACACAGTAGTAAAATAAATGAAAAAAACATTAAAGGTATGTACTATATCTCCATGAAAATTAATGAAGTTGGATCTCTACCTCATGCATATAAAAATTAAAACTCAAAATCCATAAAGATCTAAATGCAAGGGCTTAAAGTATAAAACTCTTGAAAGACAACATAACAGTAAATCTTCATGATCTTGGTTAGGCAATGATTTTATTCAAATTAAAAACTGTGCTTCAAGGACATCATCAAGAAAGTGGAAAGACAGGACACAGAATAGAGGGAAAATTTTGCAAATCAAATATAAATCATACATCTGATACAGGACTCACCTAGAATATATGAAGAACTCTTACAACTCAATAATAGAAAGACAAATGACACAATTTTCAAAATGGCCAAAGGATATGAATAGACATTTCTTCAAAGAAGATCTACAAATGGTAAATAAACACATGAAAAGATGCTCAGTATCATTCAGAAAAGTGCCCATCAAAACCACAATGAGATACTATCACCCATCCATTAGGATGTTAGAATAATAATAATAATAACAACAACAATAATATAATAAAAGATTTATGGAGAATGTGGAGAAATTGGTCTCTCTTACAGTGCTAGTAAGGATGTAAAATGGCTCATATAGTAACCGTATTTAATCTTTGGTAACTATGTTTAGCCAGCTACTTTGGAAAACAGCATGGCAGTTCCTCAAAAAGTTAAACATACAGTTTTCCATATGCCCCAGAAAATCCACTTCTACCCTAGATAAGTAAAAATATATGTCCATACAAAAACTTGCACATGAGGGGCACCTGGGTGGCTCAGTCAGTTGAGTGCTGACTCTTGATTTCAGTTCGGGTCATGATCCCAGGGTCATGGGATGGAGCCCTGCATCTTGCTCCCTGCTGAGCATGGAGCTTGCTTAAGATTCTCTGTCTCTTGGGGCGCCTGGGTGGCTCAGTCTGTTAAGCATCTGACTTCAGCTCAGGTCATGATCTTGAGGTTCGTGAGATCGAGCCCCACGTCAGGCTCTGTGCTGACAGCTCAGAGCCAGGGCCTGCTTCGGATTCTGTGTCTCCCTCTCCCTCTGCCCCTCCCCTGCTCATGCTCTGTCTCTCTCTGTCAAAAATAAACATTAAAAATAAATTTAAGATTCTCTCTCTCTCTTTCTCTCTCCCCCTCTCCCTCTGCCCCTCTCTCCAGCTCTCTCTAAAAAAAAAAAAAAAAAAAAAAAAAAATTCTAAAAAAAAGCTTGCACATGAAAGTACTTAGCAACATTGTTCATAATAGACAAAAAAGTGAAAACAACCCAATGTCCATCAAATGATGAATGAATAAACAAAATGTGGTATATTCGTACAGTGGAATATCATTACCAATAAAATGTGAAGTGCTGATACATGCTGTGACATGGGTGAACTTTGAAAATATTGTTAAATGAAAGAAGCCAGTCACATAAGGTTACATATTATTCCATTTATATGAGATGTCTAGAATAAGCAAATCTATAGAGACAGAAAGTAAATTTCACTTCCCTAGGATGGAGGTGGGTTGAGAAAGAATGAGGAGTGACTGCTAATGTATACTGGGTATTCTGGGGTAATAAAATGTTCTAAAATTAACTGCGATGATTGTTGCACGACTTTGTGAATATATTAAAAACCATGGAATTTACACATGAAATGGGTGAAATGTAGTGTATGTGAATTATATTTTAATAAACCTGATACAAAGACACACACACACGCACATCCAACACACACACACACACACACTAAAACATAAAGGTATGTACTTCGTAGAGTGGAGGCATAGACAAAGAAGTGATGTCCACTTTGTAGACCACAGTGGGTTTCTCGGAGGAAGAAATGCTTACAATGGGTTACATTGGAGAAGAGGGAAAGGATTTCCAAGCAGAAAGAACAGAACATGCAAATACAGGGAAGGACGGAGCAGCATAGTTGAGTATGGCCAAGGCACAGCTGCCTATATCAGGCTTTCCAGATACAGGCTTGGAGATGCAAAAAGGGGTGCATTTGGACTTTAACTCAAAAAGACTGGGACATCATTGGATGGCTTTGAGCAATAGGGGTTAAGGATGAGAGCATATTTACATTTAGCTCACTCACTCTCATAGTATGGAGGAATATGGACCGCGGGTGAACTACTGTAGGCAGAAAGGCCTAGTTGGCAAATAGTGCACTAAGGCAAGAAGCAAGAGGGCCTGAATTAAGGTATTAGGAGTGGAGATGATCAGATATGAAGGAGTTAGACACTCAGGACTTGTGAAGAAATAAGGTACCTGACAAAGAAAGACAATTAGTATTTGGTAAGTGGAACTGGAAGTTGGTGGGACTTTTACTTAGTTGTTTCAAAAAGGGAAAAACATGAAAGGTAATCTGAGATGGTTCGTGCTTCAAATGATATGATATTTGCATATAATATTTATTTTTTATTTTTTTAATGTTTTTTTTTGAGAGAGAGCAAGCGGGGGGAGGGGCAGAGAGAAAGGAAGACAGAATCCGAAGCAGGCTCCAGGCTCTGAGCTGTTGGCACAGAGCCCGACGAGGGGCTCAAACTCATGAACCAGAGATCATGACCTGAACCGAAGTCGGATGCTCAATAGACTGGGTCACTCAGGTGCCTCTACATAAAATTTTTTCTAGAAGGGAAAGAAATGACATGGCACAATCTATAAATGTATTTTTATGTACTTAGAATCTATAAATGTGAGCTCAACTATATAAAACGTTTATACATTTCTTCCCAAGCAGCAGCCAAATATATATATCTTAATAACTATATAACCGGAGACTTGTAATAAATATTGTGAAGTTCTTTTCATAGTTATTTTTGTAGATCAGCATTATTGTTCATTAGAATTCCCATCATCTTTGAGAAATGATGATATTTCATACCAACAAGCATAAATATAGGTGGGCTGGGAAGAAACACCTGCTGCATACGGCATGTTTTTCTAGTATTATACCAGAATATTTTGGAGATCTCTAAATGTTCCTTGTTTAAAGAAGAAACCAGGAAGTTGACAGTAGCCATAACTTCTCAAAAGTGCCTCTTCTTTTTCTTGCTCGTAATGAGATATCAAGGTCATGAAATACTGATGTCCACACTTCCTGATTTTCAGTCTCTAAGATATACAAGTCATGGTTAAGTAATTATTACTCCCTTAGCAGTCCTTGTGACCCAGAGCTGTAAATTCTTCCCTCTAGATAGAAGATGCCGACTGTTCCATTGTAGTGACTTTAAAGAGTGTCAAAATTTGTAGTTTCTACGAGTTGAATATTGATTCAACCTTAAATTGTGTGTCCTTCAGAATTATATTAACTTGAAAATATCTTAGCTATTACAAACCAGCTAGAATTATAATATTGCAAATAGTAGAACCTTTCGAAAGTAAATTATAATGTGCTCTGTGTATTATAGTACATCTTATTTGTAATATTTCTAAATTGATACTAAATTGGCTTAATTTGCTAGTTTTTCTCAACTTTTTAAAACCCATACTCTGCCAGTTCAGAAGATTTTAAAAAGTTGCGTTTTCTATATATTTCAAAAGAACATTTCTCCACATACACAATTATAAAACTGAATAAAACAACATGCCATGCTTATGTGCATAAGTACACATACATACAAACTCACCCACTACACATTCTGCAATGCTCTTGTCCAGCTGAGAATTTTTATGCTTAGATGGTTTTTAAAAGCTCAACTCAGTTGTTCATTGATTCTTTTTTAAAAATGGGAGATGGAAAAGAAACAGGAGAATTATGCTAAGAGAATGTTGTTACCAAGGGCATTTATATAAAAAACAACAAAGGTCTACAAATAGCTAAAACTAAGGATTCTAATTTTCTGAAGCCCTAAATCCTTTAAATAAACGAAACAGGGTAAAGTATCTCATCATTGACAATTATTCTAAGTGGTCATTTATTGTGATGCCAGCTAAGTGTATTAAAAATAACAGAGAAGAGAGGGGCACCTGGGTGGCTCAGTGAGTTAAGCGTTCAACTTTTCTTTTTAGCTCAGGTCATGATCTCGCAGTTTGTTAAATCACAGATCTCTGAATCTGGTTCCTCGCTGACCGCTCAGAGCCTGCTTGGGATAGTCTCTCTCTCTCTTTCTCTCTGCCTCTCCCCTGCTTCCCCCCCCCCTCCCCACCACGCGCCCCCCCCCCCACCTCTCCTTCTCTCTCTCTTTCAAAATAAATAAACTTCAAAAAAATAACAGAACAGATAAGCTTCTGACAAATGTATCTAACATTGAGCTTTTCCTGAATTAAATAAAACTTAGGCAGGACAAATCACACGATTTTGATAGTTAATGGTTTAGCATAAAGATGGAATAACTTCAGCTGTATTTTCATTCAGTTGATTCAGATAATCAATACAGTATATCCTGATATTTTAATAGTCTGCTATGTTTGTGCTTTCTCTTCTCTATCATTACTACCTCTTGCTAATAGCTAATACTTATTGAGCTCTTACCATATGCTAGGCAGTATGCTAAGTATCCTTATGTTATTAGGCCTTGTTAATCTCCCCTCATAAACCAAAGAGGTAAGTGCTGATGTTATTTTCAGGAGAGTGAGGCTAAAATGAGTAAGAAAGTGGCAGAGCTAAGCCTGGAACTGAGGCCTGTCTGCCTCTATACTGGGACATCTTAATGCTTACTTATGTTCTTCTACTCCCTTCAGTTATGTATATTTCTAGCAATATTTTCTTGAAAATAAACATAAATGTCTTTGATTTTTAGCAAACGCAGTACAGACTCAAACATGCAGCCCAGATCACATAAAAACCTAACTTGTTTTATAAAACCTGAAGTGTCAAATTTAGTGTTCAGACTAGAATGATATTGAAAGGGATATTTGTTGGCAAAATGTGATATTTAATCCAGTTCTATCAGATACTGTAATGCACAGATTTGAAGAATAAAACAATATTCTCAGAGCAGAAACGTGGAGTGCAAGAAATTCCTCAGTAAAGGGGCACCTGGGTGGTTTAGTTGGTTGAGCATTTGACTTGGGGTTCCTGAGTTCCATTCCTATATTGGGCTCTCTGGTGTCAGATCCTCTGTCTCCCTCTCTCTACCCCTCCATCACTCACTCACTCTCTCTCCTCAAAAATAAACACATTAAAAAAAATCCCTCTGTAAGGAAATAATTTCTAAGTCTTGAAGAGAAAGAAGTGAAAAAAGAAGATAAAAGCAGAAAGGAAATACTGAAATTGAGAACATAGTGTAAAAGAAATCTGTATAATTGCTGAATAGGTACCTGTGGTTAAGATTTTTTCCATCATAGAAGTATTTCCTCACCAAATGGCTTAAATTCAGGCTATTACTGATTCCCCCAACTGTCTCTTCCTCTTCCCATTTTTTTGTTATTAATTGGAGATTATAAAGAAATTTGCTTTGTTGCCAGATTTGCTATAATTCAGCTAATTCATAAACCAAAAGATAGTGTAAATGGACTATTATCAGTTTTGCTGATGTTCCTTATTGAGTTCTGGGTTGGTTTTTATGAAACCAGGCATTCTGTTACATGGATTTCTAAACAAATGCATTAATTTAGAAAATAATAAAAGATCATTTATCGAGGGGCAAATCCAAATCCAAAAGCTTTGGGAGGTTAAACCTATTTTAGGAAACTGTCCCCAAAATCATGAGTGATAATTACAAGTGTGTTCTATAACTCACATAATGGATGAAGTTTCCTTCGCTGTTGTGCCTTTCTACAAATAATTTCTGTCAAATGTGTATCTAGAGTCTAAAAAAGTAGAACATTTCACAAGTGATGAGCTGTTTCATTCATTTCCCTTTCCCATTATGGGCATCACAGGTAGAATGGACCAAGTAAATACTTTTCTAGGAAATTAATATCTATTCTAAAAAATTGATTAGGATTACACCTGACTGATCCGTGATATTATTTATGCTCTACTTTTGGCTTCTTCTATAGCACTTGAAAGATAACAAGAACAATTAAAAATTGTACGAAAGTAAAAATTCTCCTTTGTGAATCTTGAGAAACTTGATTCAAATGCTAGTAAAATTAGCAAATTAGCAAACGGTAAATTAAGGCCATATAAAAACCAACTTTGTCATTAGCGCCTTGTACTCGACAGTTATTCACTCAATGTGTGTTCAACGAATTTGTGGTGAAATTTCAAAATTAAAATATGATAAAAATAGGAATGTTCAGCATCTGTCATTAAATGCTTGTCTGTTTCCAGGAGTAAAAAAGAACTAGTCTGTGCCTATGCACACTAATGTGTGTTCACGCTCAATATTTAGCCAGGTCAATTTGGTGTTTTGGAAGACAGCAAGGGGGCTTGCTGGCACCGGAGGAGAACAGGGGATGGGAAGGACGGCAACGTGTCTGTTTTAAGTGCTTTTCACCCACGGCCAAGCCCCTTGGAGATGGTCGTGAAAGCATAAGTGATCAAAGACACACTTGCAGGGGATTCACGTAGAAGGCTGGGTGATCAGCAGTGCTGCTTTGCCGCCAGCGGAGTGAACAGTGAGACAGCAAGAGAAGTTCTCCACTTGCTA
Source organism: Panthera onca (assembly GCF_046562875.1). Classification (NCBI taxonomy): domain Eukaryota; kingdom Metazoa; phylum Chordata; class Mammalia; order Carnivora; family Felidae; genus Panthera; species Panthera onca. The sequence continues at coordinate 52,131,556 of NC_138346.1, forward strand.
GGGCGCGGGAGCATCAGGACTTTGGCCGGTTGGGGACCCCAGGAGAAGAGCAGCGGAGCACTATCGCCCCCGATAAAGAGAAGAGGAGATCACTATATGAATAGTTCTTGAGCACTTTCCAGTATAAATGAATGAGATACAAGTAAACACTCTTCCCGGAAGAGGATATCCTTCAGCAGTCCTGAGGAGGGGATGGAAAAAGATTAAAAAAAAAAAAAAAAAGTCTATCATCGTTAATACAATTCCACGTGTCCTCATAGACTGAGGAGGCTTACATAATATATAATAAATATACTATACTATACTATACTATACTATACTATAATATAGTAATTGTTTTGCAGTGCCTTTAGGGATTTTTACCTCGGGACTGGAGAAATAATAAAAGGAATTACTTGCGATGTGCCAAACAAAACCATGAATCACCTGAGGATGAATTTACTAAACAATTAATCAAAAACATGAATAACATATTCCAGTGTGTTTGACACAGGTGTAATTGTTTTTATTCACTAATCCCTTCCCAAAAGGAGTGGTAACCTTCTTCAAGCACCAATGACTGGAACAAATTCCACACTCTAGAGATGATCTCCTCTTTCTGCAGCATCTCCAAAGCTAGTTCATTCCTTTTTAGATCTCATCCTGGTTCTTGAGTGGTTGACTCTCAAAACATTCAGACTGTCTGCATTTTCTTAATTTCCAATCAACATGGTATAAAGACTTATTACCTGTTATCATTAACAGCACGATAGCACTTAGGCTGCTGTTGTTGCCAACAGGCCTGTCTTGACGACTGTACATTTCCATGAGGCCTTAGGTACTTCCCCTCATAGCTTCCTCCTTATGTGCTGTGCTTACCTTTGTTCTCAATTTTGAATTTGGGGCTGTGATGAAAAGTTTCCTGAAGGGAGCCTCTTAGGTGACATCTCCTTGGAGATATAAAGTCCTTTTCCTGCTTAACCAATTTCTCCCTTCAAAGCATCTAGCATACATAGGTAATAAAGTCCACTGATCTAAATCCTTGCTACTAAAAGTACAATTCATAGCCTTGCAGGATCAATCTCACCTGGAAGCTTCTAGAAACACAAAAAATTGGATCCCCAAAATAGGACCCACACCTATTTAAACAGAACCTTCATGTCTACACAATCTGAGGTGATTTGACTTCTGTGAATTTTAAGGTTTGCTCTAAGTGGTATTCCATGAGCAAAAATTTTTGTTCCAAAGAACTAAATGTCTTTTGTATTGTGTTTTGAATACAATAGTGTTCACCTTTCATATAGTAGGAGAATCAGGGGTCTTTTGCCAGTCTCTGGTCCTGTTGCTTGAAAGAACATGATGAAGATGAAAAATTCAGACCTGGATCTATAAATTCATGTTCTCTCTTCCAATTTGTCAAACTTCATATACCTAACACACTATTTCTACCCGTCATGACCACCATCACCACAAACCTTACTGAGCTGTGCCACGCATGGTACTAAGTGCATTTACATTCATCTAACAATTCTATAAAAGAGGCACTGTTATCACCTTCCCAGTTCTATGTAGCAGAAATTTGAAGGCAGCTTGAGCCTTAACTACTGGAAATGTGTACATCAAGTCAGTGATGTTCTTGCATCTCATATATTCTAGCTCTCTTGCCTAAAACATTTTATTACCCTTTCTAATAATCAGGTACCTTGTTTTCTGAGAAAACACTTTTAGAAATACAATGTTTAACCACTTTTATTTAACAAAAGCACTCCTTATGACTAGCTTTAAGCTTAATTACACTGGAGTAAATAAATAGGTGTTTTTATCAATATGTGCATTTGTGAACAAAAAAATAGCATTTACACTTCCTGTATTTTATAAGGCTAAAGATACAACATTTAACACTAAGGAATCTAAGAAAATTATAAAGAGGTTTACTTTATAAAGTGTGTTACAATGGCAAATTGCTTTCTTAGGAAAACTGTAAGATTTATGCACATTAGAATTAAGAACAGAAAATAACTTAGCATAAAACATTAATCTCTGCTTTAAAACATTCTTTCTTGTTGATGTTATATATACCGTTTGAGTGTCCAAATTAAATGCACTCGTCATTCGATAGTATTTTTGTTGATTTCATAAAAAATGTATGACATCAAGGTTGATTCGAAGGACATTTTTGTAAATCTAAATCAATATGGGCATCAAAACAACAGAATGTAGGTTTTCTAAAACCACAAGAACATACAAATATTTACAAGTGCATGCTTTCTCTATAGTTGTATGGTCCTCATGTAAGCAGTATATTTAAAGTAACTTCTCAAGTTTCCTTTAATTATTTTCTCCTTAGCATACGGATAAATCAGTTTTCCTTAGAATATTTTATCACTACTCGGGGCACCTGGGTGGCTCAGTCGGTTAAGCATCCCACTTTAGCTCAGGTCACGATCTCACTGTTCCCAAGTTCAAGCTCCACGTTGGGCTCTGTGCTGACAGCTCAGAGCCTGGAACCTGCTTCTGATTCTCTTGTCTCCCTCTCTTTCTACCCCTCCCCTGCACTCTCTCTCTCTCTCTCAAAAATAAACATTAAAAAAGTAAAATATTTTATCACTACTTCAAATATTTTTATTTCTAAAATAAAGCAACATTCTTTTCTCAGTCCCACTTCTAAATCATTCTGAAGTCTACTTTTCAAAAGGTATTAGCTTTCAGGGGCTCCTGGGTGGCTCAGTCGGGCAAGCATTCAACTTCATTCGGCTCAGGTCATGATCTCAGTTAGTGAGTTCGAGCCCCACATTGGGCTCTGTGCTGACAGCTTGGAGTCTGGAGCCTGCTTCGGATTCTGTGTCTCCCTCTCTGACCCTCCCCTGCTCGCACACTCTCTCTGTGTGTCAAGAATAAACAAACATTATCAGACAAAGCGTTAGTATCCAAAATTATACTATAAAGAACTCACCAAACTCCATACCCGAAAAACAAATAATCCAGTGAAGAAGTGGGCAGAAAACATGAATAGACACTTAAGAAGACATCCAGAAGGCCAACAGACACATGAAAAGATGCTCAACGTCACTCCTCATCAGGGAAATACAAATCAAAACCACACTGAGATACCACCTCACGCCAGTCAGAGTGGCTAAAATGAACAAATCAGGAGACTATAGATGCTGGAGAGGATGTGGAGAAACGGGAACCCTCTTGCACTGTTGGTGGGAATGCAAACTGGTGCAGCCACTCTGGAAAATACTGTGGAGGTTCTTCAAAAAATTAAAAATAGATCTACCCTATGACCCAGCAATAGCACTGCTAGGAATTTACCCAAGGGATACAGGGGTGCTGATGCATAGGGGAACTTGTACCCCAATGTTTATAGCAGCACTTTCAACAATAGTCAAGTTATGGAAAGAGCCTAAATGTCCATCAACTGACGAATGGATAAAGAAATTGTGGTTTATATACACAATGGAATACTACTTGGCAATGAGAAAGAATGAAATATGGCTTTTTGTAGCAACATGGATGGAACTTGAGAGTGTTATGCTAAGTGAAATAAGTCATACAGAGAAAGACAGATGCCATATATTTTCACTCTTATGTGGATCCTGAGAAACTTAACAGAAGAACATGGGGGAGGGGAAGGAAAAAAAAAGAGAGGGAGGGAGCCAAACCATAGGAGACTCTTGGAAACTGAGAATAAACTGAGGGTTGATGGGCGGTGGGAGGGAGGGGAAAGTGGGTGATGAGCATTGGGGAGGGCACCTGTTGGGATGAGCACTGGGTGTTGTATGGAAACCAATTTGACGACAAATTTCATATTTTTTTTAAAAAAAGCAGAAATCAACTCTCTAGAAATACAGATACAAACTGCTAACTAAAAACTTTAAACAATTGTTGTAAGATTAAAGGCAAGACAAATTTTAAAAAAAGAATAAACATTAAAAAATTTTTTAAAAGTTAAAAATGTATTAGCTTTCATATCATTACAACTTGCATTACCTACAATGTATTTAATATATTTTTTATCCAAAGAACTCATTAGATTTTTAAAAAATGGACAAAAAAGAGACAATCTAATTCCTAAAAGTATCAATTTCTTCAAAGGTCTGAACAATGTACTCTATTGCCTGTCCCTGGAATGTGATCTTATTCCTTACAGATCCATCTTCATAAGCTCAGAGCCTTGTAAAGGGTGGCTATCCAGCAAACTTTTGAGTGAACACAGTGAGCAAGTAAGCTAGTTAATCATTGTTCACAAGATTTAGTCTCCTTTGGGGAATCTAAAAAGACCCTTGTGAGGATAGGACACTGTTTGGTACGAATGTTTGAGTACACTTCTAATGTATTGCTGAGCACACTGACATTCTGTATGCAAGCTATTATTTATTCAACGTGTAAAAGAGCATCAGTGGTGAAAATGAGAATAAAATGAATGAGGTAAAGAGCTCAATTTAACAGTAATAAACGGTAATAAAAAACCATATAGGAGAGGAGCTGTTAATGAGATATAACATCCTAACTTTCTACATTTAGAATGCAGCTAAAGTGCTAATATAAAAGATTCTGAAAACCAGTCATACATAACTTACTATAACTTAGATCCTCAGCTTTAATTAGAAGATAGAATGTTTCCTCTTCTCACTACCTAGAAGCTACCAGTTCTTTTCCAGAAGAAAAAAGAACCCATGCATTGGTTTTTTATTATTTTTGTATTTTGTATTATTTGTACTATTCTTCCACGAGCACCACACACCCATCTGGACAGGTGAGGATCACCTCTTCAGGAATCCCTCAAACGTACTTTTTCTTTACATTATTTTACATGCACTTTACTACATTTTCACTGTCCTCTAAATAAGTTGAAGTGTGTTGTAAACCTAAAACTGCTCTGAAAATATGTAGTTGTTTTTTTTTAAGTTGAAGATGGCCAGCTGAGCAAATAGTCTTAGCTGATGTAATGCATATTTTACAGGTTACTGAAATTCAACTGAATGTTCTTAGAGGAACAATATGTCCTTCAAGTCTGAGAAGCTGCCCAATTTTGTCCATGGAATGATATACATTCACGGTGAGTCCCAACTTCCAAATCACCATTTTCAAGATTCTTTTTCGTCTATGCTTTCTTTGTTCAGGTTTTTAACAAAGTATGTGAAAGCTATAGACAACTTGGATTCTTAAAAACATTTCTTCATCGTGCACAGAGTAATTCAAACTCAGTTTATACATTCTGAATAACCTTTACTAATACTGATTATTTTAACCCCTTCCTTTCCACCTCCCATTCTTAAGACTTTACACAAACCAGGGGCACCTGGGTGACTCAGTCGGTTGAGCATCCAACTTCGGCTCAGGTCATGATCTCACGGTTCATGAATTCAAACCCCACATTGGGCTCTGTGCTGACAGCTCAGAGGCTGGAGCCTGCTTCAGATTCTATATCTCCCTCTCTCTGTTCCTCCCCTGCTCACAATCTGTCCCTCTCTCTCTCTCTCTCTCTCAAAAATAAAGATTAAAAAAAAAAAATTTTTTTTAGAAGACTTTACACAAACCATTATCTTCTCGGTAAAGACTTCTTGGACCTCCCAGGCTACACTCTGTCAAATTCCTTTCATGATTCTTCATATTTTTCATTTGGTACTTGTAAACTTACCTATATAAAAAAGATGCCCTGTTCTTCCATATAGTTTGTAGACCCTCTCTCATTCATTTCTACATAGCAGCAGCTAGCCTGGTGGCTTTTAAACACAAAGTTTTAAAATGGAGAGAAGAAAGATGAAACTCTAACAGTGAAGTTTATTTTATTTCATTTATATGCTATATAAAATGATTCGCCCATTGGCTCAGTCTATTACTGCAACTGTTATAGCTCTAATTTTATCAGATTCTGGGTATCTTGTATTGTCAGAGAGGAACTGTAAATGGCTACAAAGCTGAATAGTTAAAAGCATTTATGCCTGTATTACTATCAATATGGGGTGTGTGGTTTATATGTATCATTATCAAAATCAACTAAATTGAATTAATTTGACCAAAGAACAAAATAATACTCTAATGTCTATTCTTTGGAGTTTAACAGTAATTTTTAAGGAAAGTTTTATTTGGCCTCAGATGGTAATCATTAGGACCACAACACTAGATGAGACCAAGAGGCATCAGTACAAGCTCTTTCTCCAGGGTGGTCTAGTCTTAGCTGTATTTTTCAAAGCTTCATAGAAGCCTCTTTAGGAAATGAGAACATCAACCTATTACCTATATGCTCCAGTTCTTTTGGACCTTATTTGTTACTCATCAAATCTAATCCAAATTCTTCAAATTATACTAAAAGAAAAGAAACTATTAAAAGACATTAGGCAAAATAAATACTTTATTGTTTTATTTTTAGAAATCAGCCTTTGTGTGATAATTCAAACATTTATAAACCTTCTAGATATTCTTTCAAAGAATATTGTTAACATCTCAACCACTTTTGATTAAAATTTCACACAAAGAAATAGAATAAGAATTGAAAATTATAAATGCTAAAGGAATAATTCCAATAAATTTCGTTGTTACTTTACACATTTATTTAATACATACAAAACCAACCAGGAAACCACTTTCCTTTTTTTGTCCCTAAAAACAAATAGTTCTCACTGGTTAAAACTGAATTAAAACCATCTATTTTGAGGAGAACAAATCTAAATTACTTTCATTTTGAAAAAAACAAAACAAAACCAGCTTATTCATTTCTATCCATTCAAGTCAAAGGCTCCATTATTTTGGCAATACTCTACTTAATTAGTCTAAAGGACAGAAGAAGAAACATCTCCTTATAGGAAGTCTGGACAATGCAAAAAGTATAGTGTTTAACATAAGGCATGTTTCCAAAAGAAAAATAGTACATAAGCTATAATAAAATTACATTTGTCTTGGTAAAGTAACAAGGCTTACAGTGTAAGAACATTAAGTAGTTGTAGGTAACCTCATACAATTCTATCCTACTGCTATTAGTAACCTCCTCAAGAATTAAGAGCAATTTTTACAACAGAACAGTTTTTTCTTCTTGGAAGTGACACTAATTAACAGCAGTGGAGGGAAAATCATTGGTTGCTTCAAGCTCTCAAAAAATGAATCAGTTATTGCACAGTAAATACCTCATAGAGGTCAGTGTTTTAAGAAGCTAGTCTGAAGAAATAGGTCATTTATAAGTTGGTTAAATCTGGAAGTTTTCAAGTTTTAAAATTAATTCTACATAGGTAATCAACTGGAAAATAGTGACATACAAATAAATATTAGGCTTTCCAAATGGCTATAATTTTGGTAGTTTAGAAAAGAAATAAAGTCAGCAAAGTGCCTAAGTTTCTATGTACGTTTTTAAAAAAGATATGCATAGAAGAAATAAACACTATACACTGTATACAGTAGCCCAGCTCAGCAGCAAGTATCTTCTGAAGCACAAGTAACACCTCCACCAGTGTCAGTCACTGATCACTCCAACATCACACAGCTAGCACGATCCATGCCAACCTTGCAAAAGAAAGAGAAGTGAACGTTAATCATGTTTCAAGTATCGTTATTAAAAAGTTCTTCAAAAACAGGATGAGAATGTTCTATATACAGTATATGTATATAAACAGTATACACACATACACACACACTTTTAGACAAAAAAATTAAGAATGATACTAAGAATTTGTGATTAATTCTCAAAATGCTGGTCCATAAACTGTACACTGAAATAGCATTATAATCAATGCTATCAAAATAATACCCAGGTTTGAAAGTTCTGATTTTTTTTTCAAAAAATTTTTTTAATGTTTATTCATTTTTGAGAGCAAGGGACAGAATGCAAGCTGGGGAGGGGCAGAGATAGAGGGAGACACAGAATTGGAAGCAGGCTCCTGGCTCTGAGCTGTCAGCACACAGCCTGATGCGGGGCCTGAACTTACGAACCGGGAGATTACAACCTGAGCTGAAGTCAGACACTTAACTGACTGAGCCACCCAGGAGCCCCTGAAAGTTCTGATTTCCTCAATTCCAGTACTAATTTAAGTACTATAATGAAGTTTCAGTAAGATAACACACTATTAATAATCCCCTAGAAGTTATTATTATCAGATTTCACTCGCTTGCATTTCCAGTGCAAGGGGTTGTAGTTTTTCACACTGTAGGATACCATATTATATACATTAAAAGTTAAAATTTAGCCACAGAAACAGTCCTGGGTACTAAGAAAACAAAGCATTAAAAATAAGTAATAATTTATAATTGGCTAAGCAAAAAATTTCAGAAAATGTTACCTATAAATTCCATTTAATGACTATCTTGCTTAGAATTAGATGCTTTACTTGAAGACACTGCTGCCAAAAGTCCACTTACAATTTCCCGTCTGATTTCCCCAACAATGGACTCTTTAATCTAGAATAGAAAAAGAGAAAAATGAGAACTCAACAATATGACCATAATCTACTTTTTTTGTTTTCAGAAAATCATAAACAGCACTTAATTCATACAGCCAGCTAAGCCACAGAGAAAACTATAGCCTTCATGTGAAACCCTCAGGAAATACAGAGATAGTGAGGAATCATGTCCATCTCTCCTCAAGCCCAGGTCAGACTGTGAGGTCACTGTGCAGTCTAGCATAACTCAGATAACTCCACTATGAAACATCACAATTCTTAAGTTAAAAACATTAAAAGTGTTACTCCATAGATTAAAAAACTTCATTTGCTTCATGACACAAAGTAACCCACAAGAACCGTTTAAACGTTAGATTCACTTTTATGTTTTTTATTAATGTCTATTTTTGTATGGTAATCAACAGTATACTCAAATGTTCTCATTGTTAAGAAAATTCATTAGTGGCAAAATAATATACAGGTATATTGCCTGTTTATACCAACTGAAGGCAAAGTATCTAAAGAAGTTAAATATTAGGATCTAACATCCACATCTGAAGTGGAAAGAAAAAATGAAAATTTAGTACAATTTATTTTAAAACATGAAAAACATCCTCTAAACAACCATAAACTAAAGAAATAAAAGTTTTCTTGGGGCGCCTGGGTGGCTCAGTCGGTTGAGCATCCGACTTCAGCTCAGGTCATGGTCTTGCAGCTTGTGGGTTCGAGCCCTGCATCAGGCTCTGTGCTGACAGCTCAGAGCCTGGAGCCTGCTTCAGATTCTGTGTCTTCCTCTCTCTCTGCCCCTAACCCACTCGCATTCTGTCTCTGTCTCTCTCAAAAATAAACATTAAAAAAAATTTTTTTTTAAAGAAATAAAGTTTTCTTTACTTGTATGGTAAGTTTTGTCACCTGTCTAAAAACTTTGTTTCAGATAAGGATATTAAATCTTATTTTATTGTTGGAAAAGGCACATAGACCTAGGGACAATGATAATTCCATCAAGATTTTCTTGTCCAGATGCTCAAACACTACACATGCCTATCCATGCCATTTTCTTTCTAATGATACAGCATCACCTCCAAATAGCTCTTTGTGAAGGCTTTAAATGTGGATTTCCTGAAATAAACTGATAATGTGTTCCCAAATTAGAACTTGAGACACTTTCAAACCAGCTTTTAAAAATTCTACATATCCACGGTTTCCTGTCAGCCTGATCTATTTCCTAAAATGTTCCTAAGTACATCCTGAACACATCTCAATTGAAGTCTTTCCAAGAATGGTTCTGTATTAATCTATCATGCAAAACTGGTACATAATACATAGACTTATACAGAAGTATTCATAAAAAAAATGCTCCTTAGTTACCAACCATCTGTATTGGAATATATTTAAATAAATACAAGATTCTTTTACCTCCTACCAATATTTTTAAACTTTAAAACATCATGAAAGTTTCTGACTTTCACAGTACTTGAGATTTATTTTTAAATGAGTACGTGTTGGATACAAATATTATGAAAACCAGAATCTCTTTGCTGCAATGTACTATATGCACAAACACAATGTGTTGAATCAGAACCTCTGCAAATGTGTATTTACAAAAGACAATAAGTAGCACAGTCTTCCCAGTCCTGTTATTCCATACAATATGGTAATTTTATTAACTTTCCTTGTTTTGTTTTTGTTTTGTTTTGTTTTTTTGAGAGAGCGAGTGAGAGCATGAGCAGGGGAGAGGGGCAGAGAGAGGACAGACAATCTTAAACAGGCTCCATGTTCAGCATGTCGCCCGATGCAGGGCTCAATCTCATGAACCTGATCATGATCTGAGCAAAAATCAAGGGTCGGACACTCAACCAACTGAGCCACCCAGATGCCCCCATTGTTCTTTATCATCCAAAAAAAACCCAAGACAAAAGCCAAAAAGTATTCTTTTCAAACCAAAATGTGTGCCAACATTTTTTGAGTAATGTCCAGTGCGGACATTACTAGAATAAAGCATAACAAAAGTGTGTTATAATCTGAATGGGCACAAAATAGATATTGTTTCATAAAATATTAAGAGGAAAAAATAAAAAGCGTTTAGAGAATAACAGACTTTAAAATACTAGGCCATGAAAAGTAAGGGCAATCTCAGATGATAGGACAGAGAACTGTAGCAAGAGCAGCTTGGATGAGAGGGGAGCAAGAAAGGAGTGCAGCTAACAGATGGTTCCTACCAGGGAGAAGGAGACTGGAACAGGAAGGGTGAGGCCAAATGGGGAGTGTCTGTGCTATGAGTGTTGTAATTCAGGGAGAGAACTGGGTCTCACTAATGTATCCCAGAATAAAGTAAGTGCTCCATAAATGAAAGCACCAATGAGAGAGAGAGAGGGAGAGGGGGAGAGAGAGAGAGAGAGAGAGAGAGAGAGAAGTGAGAGAGCAGAGGCGAGAGAGAGACAGAGAGAGAGAGAGAAACATCTGACACTAAAGGGAACAGAAAGTAGAAAAACAAAGGATTAGAGAGAAACCAGCACCGAAAACAACAAAATGCACTTAATAATATGCTGAAGGAAGAAGCATATGGACAAATAAATTAGCTCCAAAGTCTCGCATCCTACGGATTAGGAGTAAGAAAACTCCACTGGGATGGGAAAATTGCCTTTAGGAGCACAATTTCCAGAAGAAGTGGCACAGGGGGAGGACAGATGTGAGTGAGATTAAGAAAAGAATGCTCACTGGCAATATAAGCAGAATGAATGCCAGTCTGAAGTGTGGGGTACTAACTACATCTACTCAACAGGCATCTACTAAGTGACTACTTTGGGGCAGCCATCAGACCACGTGATCACTACAAGAAGTTACACTAAGAATACAGACAAGCTATGTATTTACCAAAATACACATTTCAAGTGTGTTAGATAGACTGTAAGAAACATATAGGCATGAACCAAACCTAGGAACTTCATTCAAAAAGAACTCTCTAAAGAGAAAAGCAATCTATGTTTATTCTTTGATATTTAACTTCTGTTGATCTGCTTCTATGGGACATGCTCATTTATTCTATTAAGTAATCTTTTTATTTTTTTTAAGTATCAGGCCACTGATTACATACATCACAGACCACCTGGGCAAATTCTAAGAGAGTGTAGTTTTCCCTCCAAAAACATATACAATCTGTGAAAAATGGGTTACCTTTAACCTGACAAAAGCTTTGTTACTGAATGAGAATATTAAATATTTGTCTGAAAGGACTTTCAGAATTCTCTTTCAAAAGAATTCTGCTGTATTAATACATTATAATGAAAGCACACTTTTTAAAAACATCACAGATGGTGAAATGATGCAAATAAAAGCCTGACAGACATCATTGTTTTCATGCACCCATGAGTGCAGGAAGAAAACTTCCCTGTTAAGTGTCTCCCAAACATGCCTAATCCTCACCTGCAAAACTGTTCAACACAAGCTCAAATCTTGCTGTCCTGAAGAGCGGCTTTGTTAATGATGTCAGGGGCACAGAATTTACTGGAAAAGCAGAGTCTAATTTAATTTTCTTCGTGGCTGATATGATAGCTCTGACAAAAACTGGAATTCAGTACCATGTGTATTTAGGCAAAAAGATTATGGATTTGAAATGAATAGAACCAGGACTAATCTGAATTTTACATATTTTGTAAATAAAGTTGAACAGAACACCACTGTAACTGAGTTAAGATCATATCAACGCAAATTACTTTTTTAAAATTATAAATGGGATTGGATTAACTTATTTAATAACATATGTTTTTAAAGCGCTTCAAAACAGCTTATTTTCTTAAGTACATCAATGTTCCTCTTAACACCGTGTTTGATCTATATAGTTTGCTTGATAAATCCTTATTTGTAAATAGCAAAAGGATAAATGTTAAGGCCAACGTCCTACAGACTCTGCCAAATTTTGAATAGTAACAAATTCTGAAAAATTCCTCAAACATTTGCCTTGCATGCCAATTTAAATGTCTTCAAAATCAAAAGATCGTTCTTATTTTATGGGAAGTTCTTATAAATGATTAAGTACTACTGTAGGACCAAGAAACAACCATCTTTTCTACATGCTGTGTTGTATCAGCCAAAGAATCAATGTTCTGGTCTAGGAATACCTTACTCCTAGGAAATTACTCACAGCACATATCAGGTCACCTGTTAACAAACAACTTTAAAAATGAGGACTCAAGTGTGCATTAAGGGAATATTTATGCCAAATGAACAATATTAAGTTGAGTTTTCAAGGAAAACCTATTAGCTAAAGCAAGCTAAAAGGAACAAAAATACCACATTTCTAGAGAAAGAAAAAGTACCTTAAAACTTACTTCCTCAGTTAATTAATATAGTGTGGAGAAAAATAATTACTTAATTTTACTCGACAATTGATCTTTGATATTAAACATATAAATAAGAATGGATTATAATCATTTGCACCTAATGAGCAAGGTGGATGTACAGAGCTTGCTAAATGTTCACCAGGTACATACAATGAACTTATAAGAATTACGTTTACAGAACAAATCAATATCAAGAATTACAACCTTTTATATGCTTTTGTTTGTTTGTTTTGTTTTGTTTTTAAGTAGGCCTCATGCCCAGCACAGACCCCAGTGCGGGTCTTGAACTCACAACCCTGAGATCAAGACCTGAGCTGAGATCAAGAGTCAGACACAACTGATTAAGCCACCCAGGCACCCCTAGGACCTTTTAAACTTGAAGTTGATAATTCATGTCATGAAAAGAAATTACAAACATGTAGTCTCTTCTGCTAGAATGCATATTTTTAAAATGTAAATTTGTCTCAACATGAGTTATTGAAATATTAGGAAAGTTGAGTATAATATAAATTTCATGTCTGCTTATATGTAGTTTCATCCATAAGAAACACGGGACGAATGCAGAGAACTGCACTCAGCTGAACACAGGAACAGAACACACAAAGTGCACACATAGAAACATCTACGAGCTATCTCAGGTCACTGTGTTAGGAGCCACACCTACCCACATCTGCTATTAAAACTTTCCGTTGGATTTCATCTTACTCTCCTCTGCTACTTTGCAATACCTCACAAGCTGCAATCCTTCCAAACCCCAGTTCTACAAGCAAATTTCAGGTATTTTTCAAGGTCAAGTACCATATTTATTGTAGTACTTAAATATTTATTAACCATTTCACATGTATACTATTGTGCTATTTTTGCTAGATTTCTATCTTTTTTAAAATATGTCACGTACAAAGTTTTAGTTATGCTTCTATTTTCCAAATAAGCTCTGTGGTTTTTTACTGCACCAATGTGCACAGCCCAACAATTTTTAGGAACATATATGTATGTATGTATGTATGTATGTATGTATGTATGTATGTGTGTGTGTGTGTATATATATATATATATCATATCATAGCAAAAAAGACTGTATTTATTTTTAACATACTTCTCAAGCTACTATTATGCAGCTATGAATGATGGCACCCAATACACATGAACTAATCTCTGGACCCAGAGGATCAATGGCCCATTTGAGGGAAGAGTCTGGTCTGCTGCCACCATTCTTGACCTATAACCACTAGAAATTTGTTCTTTCTTACTCACGAATTAATTCCAAAAATACATTAGGCTCATATTGCTGAATTTATTGTAAATATGCAAATTAAAAACAAGTAGCCACTGACCCTAATTTCTCTGGCCCATTTTGACCTTTTCCATTTCTAAATTCTTAGTTCTTAAATACATTATACTACATGTTTTTCTGTGTAATTTTTGGATTGTTTCCTGAGTTAGTCTTGTTTGTCTTCCTACTAGTCTTTAAGCTTAAGAATTTCACATCATTCATTCATTTATTTGAAAGAGTGAGTGAGAGGACGAGAGCACAGGAGCGGAACAGAGGGACAGAGAGAGAGTATCTCAAGCAGACTCCACACTCAGCACAGAGCCTGAAACAGGGCTTGATTCATTGACCCCAGGATCACGAGCCAAGTCAAAATCAAGAATCAGATGCTCAACTGACTGAGCTACCCAGGTGCCCCAAGAATTTCATATCTTATATGAAATCCCTTACAGAGCATATACTCATTAAGACTCTTATAAAATGATTTTTTTAAATGTATAGGCTATCTCCCCCTTTTAACTAATGGAAAGATCCTTTCTGATCATGTTTTTAATATATCAATGGTAAAAAAAAATATATTCAACATGTGTTATTTTTATCCTGTGCATGCTACTGCATTTTGTTCCCAAGCACAGTGTAATGTGGGAAGGAAAGGAAAAAAAATAAAACCATCAAAACTTTTGATCTGTAGTCTCATATTTTAAATGATATAGGGGCGCCTGGGTGGCTCAGTCGCTTAAGTGTCCAACTTCAGCTCAGGTCACGATCTCGCGGTCTGTGAGTTCGAGCCCCGCGTCAGGCTCTGGGCTGATGGCTCAGAGCCTGGAGCCTGCTTCCCATTCTGTGTCTCCCTCTCTCTCTGCCCCTCCCCCGTTCATGCTCTGTCTCTCTCTGTCTCAAAAATAAATAAACGTTAAAAAAAAAAAAAAGATATATATATTACTCCTAACTGCCAGTTCCCAGTGCCTGAAACAGCTATTTTACTAATCTTCTCAATTAACTTTTGACCTCTGACTACTAATCTTCCTAACTTTTTACAGTTCTTGTAGTAACCTAGAACTATGGTTAAATGCTTCAGGTTTACACACTATCACCCAGGATAAACCTTTTCCTTTTGTATTTCTATCTTTGAACAACTCATGTATCTTCCACATATCTCCACCCACTAAGCCAAATCAAATTCTTTATACAAATCACAACACTATTTTCTCATGTCAATTGGCATTACCCAGTGATGATTTTCAATCCTGGAAGAGATCTAAATCATAGTCCCTATTTTACAAATGTAGAAATAAGAGGTCTAAGAATTTTGTCACATGTTTAAATATTTTGAATCCTACAAACACTTTCTTCATCAGAGTGAATATAGAAAATTGCAATTATTTCACACTGGAGTATAAAATTTGTAGAAATGCCATTAAAACCCTATCTTAATAGACACGAGCTAGATCAATGGGAAAGTTCATTTAAAAGCTCAGAAAATTACTGAATACAGTGAATCAAAGCAGTATCTTATAATGTTCAAGTAACATTATTATCCAACTCATATCTCCAGATAAATTAGGCATAGATTTTACTCACCTCTCGTATGACTTGCTGCAACTCATCTTGCTCCACATTTTTATGCATTTCCTCAGTAGCTGGCATTAATGGGATTTTTCCATTCCCTTCTTCCACTACAGATTTAGGTCCTACAGCCTCTGACACTTCTTCAGCTGCACCAACTTCCTCAGAACTTTCCACATCTGGAGGTGTCTGCACAGAGCCCATTCTAGAAGGAGCAGTGGGCGTCAGGGCCACTGACGCTCGGAATACCTTCTTGCTTGGTACCAGATGGGTCTTGGGTTTGCCCACTGAGTCACTACAAGGTACTCCAGTTCTTCTATTAGCATGAGAGGGACCAGAACATACAGAAGAAGACTCTGATGTTGCTTGGGAGAAAACGGATTCTGAGCTTTCTCCAGGAGGAATTTCAAATGCCATTTCTCCAAGTCCCATGCCTAATTCAGACTTCAGATAGGACTGTTCCCGCATCAGTTCAGTGACCTGGAAATCAGAAAAATTGCAATTCTTCTCTCTTGAAATTAAGACTGGTAGTTAAAAGAAGATTAAAATTCTAACTGTGATGACTGCCAGAAATCACTTAGCTTGTAAAGACATGATTCTAATTCAATCATTTAGGAACTAATCAGTTGCATTTGCAACAATATAGGAAAATATAAATTTATGGTGAGATAAAACCATGAAGTATGTAACTGGACTATACAGGTGGATGAAATTTTACTTGTTACCACATGGTATCCAAATTACTTGTTAAGGAATAGTAAAGAAAAACAAAATAGCTACTCATAATGCTTCTGCCCTCAAATTAACCAATTTCTTTAAAAGATAATAAAAATTTGGGGCTCCTGAGCAGCTCACTTGGTTAAGCGTCTGACTTTGGCTAAGGTTGTGATCTCATGGTCTGTGAGTTCGAGCCCTGCATCGAGCTTTGTCCTGACAGTTCAGAGACTGGAGCCTGCTTCGGATTCTGTGTCTCCCTCTCTCTCTGACCCTCCCCTGCTCACGCTCTGTGTCTCTCTGTCTGTCTCTCTCAAAAATGAATAAACGTTAAACAAATTTTTTAAATATAATAAAAATCAGACTTTTGTTCACAAAGTAGTCATCTTACAGATCCAACTACCTAAAGGACCCGTAATCAGACTGTGAAAGCATATTTCCCCTGCAGCATAAACACTTTTTATACTGCATTACTTCCTTTACACCATAAAAATAAATCACTATTGCAATTAACTAGCTTTCTACTAGTGGCCTAATATGGCAATAGACTTTCACAAGTGCCAAACTCCCTTCCAATAAATTTAGATAATACCTATTTCTGTATGTAAAAACAAAAAACATTTCATATACACTAGGAAAACTGTGTGTTTATGAAATGTTTTATCATTCCCTTCCGCAGTGATTTGAAAGGAGAGAGGCTTACTGGTTCCATTACATTCAATGGAGAAGGGCATGACAAGTTATCAGCGCTTCTACTGCCACACATTCCCTGGAAAAATAAGAACAATATATATATATATATATGTGTGTGTGTGTATGAATAAATTGTTTTTTCAAATTGCAAGTGTTCCATAATAAAATGAATTGGCTAATTATTACCCTGAAACATTCCTTTATGTTGCAAAGGTCACTCTCAACATGGCACCCTATAAAATGTGTTATTATGACTAAGTGCATAAAAGATGTTCTGGTTCTCCACTGTCACCAACACACATTTCTCAGAATAATGGATTGAAACATTTTATGGAAAAAGATATTCATCAATGATAAATAATACTCTTATTCTATGCTACTCTTATTCTACATATACACATGTAATACACACACATTCTTATTCTACTCCATATGTGTGCATATGTATATGTATGTACAGAATCATTCACTGTTAACAAAAACAACTGTGTTGTTCAAATAACAAAGAGAAAAGCTCACAATTTCAACATTTCAAAACAATGCATTTTATGACTGCAAAGGTCATAGCAAAAATAATCCAATGCTGAAGTTTAAATTTCATGGAAAGAAACATTAGAAATTTGAACAGTGATACAAAATAAAGAGTGTTTTATTTTCTTGGCTGTATACATGTTTTTTGCCTTTAAAAAGATCTCATTTGATTCTGTAAAAACCATAAAGACGGGAAAAAAATCCAAAATAAAGGAAAAATTTATAGGGAATAGTTATTTACTCAAAGGCAAAAAAAGCTGAGTGAAATATATGTTTATGTTCTTGGCAGTTAGTTACATGCAGTGATTAAAATCTATATTAGTCATGTGTTAATCCACTATCATTTTTCTTCTAAAACTAAAAAATTTTGTATTGCTCCTTATTATTATTAAGAAAATATGATTAACAATTTTCAATATATTTCTAAATACACTAAATACTTAAGAGAAGAATCACAACTTGTACATTCAACTGATTTGTGGGAAAGGATCCTTAAACATTCCGTTTGCCTCACTGCCATTAAAATAAGTGGTTTCACATTAAGACATTTGCCCTAAACTGTGCGGCCCGTGGTAAGTCCTAAGTGAAATCCGCTGGCAACCCCCACGGCACCTACCGCAAGGGCTGAGGCGCGGAAGGGAGAGGGCATGCGCACAGCGCGGAACTGCTCCTCCAGGCCCAGCAGGCGCTCCTCCAACTGCAGCTCCAGGTCCTGAAGCTCCATTCGGACTGAATTCCTCAGACTCTGAAGCTGATCAACTTCATACCTGTCGGTACAATGATAGGCACAAGGTTGAAAAGAGCAGTTTGGAGATTCACGTTCACAACTCTCTCACAAACTGCTAGAAGGTACTGAGATTGCAAGTTCTGAAAATTAGCACAACAGTGACTGCCACAGGTGGGACCAGGAGGACAAATGGTCTTTCTTCCTCTACCCTCTCTCCCAAACAGTGAACAAAGATTACAACCACCGTCTTCCTCAATACATGGAAAGCGGTTTCATTAGTAAGACACTCTGCCTAATTTCACTCACAGGGGTTCACAAAATAAACGGTACACAGCAGTAGGCATAAAATCCAGCTTAAAAAAAAAAGGCTGATGATGCTTTTTCAGAATTAAAAGTATTTTGAGTTACATTAAGACAAAATGAACTTTTTACCTTTCCTCCTCGGTCATATGATGATAAACCATGGTTTGCTGACGTAGCATTGCCAACTCTAAATCCATCATTTGCGTCCTAAATAAATTCAGGCTCCGCCTCATTACCTGGAGCTCCTGAAAAGTATTCTAGAATACAATACGACAAAGTTATACTTCTAAATCAGACAAAAAACTCTGTAACACAAAAATCTAAATAAGCACTTACTTCATACAGAGGTAGAACAGATGATTTCTGAGTACTATATGGAGCAGCAGCAAGATCGGGTCCTCTCGTCACAGGGTACTTCAAAAAAGTAAGAGTCTGATTACAAATCAGTGTTAAAGTGCTTACCTCCAAATTATCTAAGGTGTTAAAAAGGTGCAATTGGGGGTCTATATATAGTTCTCTTGGAGACAACAGCAACAACAACAAAAAACCAAAACCCCACTTCATATTGTAAGGAGGAACCAAATACCTCAGTCCCCAATGCTACCTATATTACTCCTATCTGTGTCAGGTAGAAGTCTGTCTATATGGAACAAAGAAGAGGCAAAGAAACAGGTATATTTCAAATCTACATCTTACGGGACTTCCCTCTTGCCTTGAGAAAGAAGAAAACAAACAAAACTCAAAAATGTAGAAGCAATAGCAGATTCGGATTATAGGAAATTACTGAGTTGGCTGGCCAGAGTAGCAGGCAGTCATCATACTGCTCACAGACATTTGAGCATCTACTGTGTGTCATTATTTTAGACAGTGAAGAAAAAAGACAAAAGAAAGCACAAAAGGCATTCCCAGCCTTCAAATGTTTTCACAGTGCAAGGGAAAAAAAAAAGGGAAGTGGGAAAAAACTTACAATGTTGGGGTGGAGGAGGGGAGTGCAGTGATGGGAACAAACAAAAATCTAGATTAGGTGAATGATCCTGGCACTGATGACACCTGAGCTGAGCCTTAACAGGAAACAGGCCTTGATCAGGCAGAGAAAGGCAAGGGCAAGGGACTCCAGGTTAAAACAAACAAACAAACAAACAAACAAAAAACAGTGGCATTTGTAAAGACAGACACAGGAATGCACACCTATTTAAAGAACTGCACGCAGTCCAACACAGCTGGAGCACACGCATGAAGAACGAGACTGGACAGATAGTCAGAGACAAGTCATGAAGAGCATCTGTCTACTGGGGGGTGGGAGGTGGTGAGAAGATTATTTAGCTGAGTTACTGATGGGACACCCAAGAGGAGCAGACCACATGTAGAGCAGCTGGTCTAGAAAGGTGCACCATCAAAGCGTAGGTGGGTTGAGCCCTGGAAACCCTGTGTTTCACGTAATTACAGCTGGAGAGTTAGGTATCTCACTCACAGATTTTTATAAGGAGGAAGAAAAAATACCCACATTCTGGTCAGACCGGGAGAAAATCATTAGGTGACCATCCTCATGAGGATAAAATCTGTATTTAAAAGAAAGTATACTTTGCCACTTAATAAGTTGCAAATTTGATTTTGCCTTTCTTAGTGGCATCCTTCCTATGATGTCATCGTAAGAGATCTATTATATACACTGTAAACCTCCGGACTCCTAGCTGAACTCTGTGATCAGGACATTACACTGTCATTTTCTTTATTTCCTCAAACTATCTAAACACAAGTAGTGTGGAGACAGATTTAGAAAGGCAAACCTAAAGACAATTTGTTTTCAAAGCTTTTTTGGAAAATTTTTTGCAGCCCACCAACATATCTGAGCGCAGTAATTTTAAAAGTGACAAGACAGACTATTTTTATTCAAATTCACACTTTACCTGATTTTTTTTCTTTTCTGGGGCAGTTCCAGTCTTTGAACCCAGTGGAAGCAGACTAATTCTGTGCCAGGAGACCAGCATCAGGAGTCAGTAGATGAAGGGGGAAGCTTAGACAGCTATGAGCAGAGCCAGGGGAACACACGGCGACACAGAGGTCGAGGGAAGGAAAGCTTAGAAAGGAAAGAGGCAGTAAACACGATCAAACGGCAGAGAAAGGGAGGCAGCATTTGAGAGGGAAGATTTTTTAGTAATAGGTACAACCTGACTTAAAAAAAAAGACAATGGAGGATAGGCTAAAGAAGGGAGGTTACCTAATGAGCAAAATCTCTTCTCCAGAAGAGAGGGAGATTATGAGCAGAGAAATTAACCTTGTTCAGGATTAATTATAGCTTTTCCCTTAAGATAGGAGGGAAGAGTACAGGAGGAGGGCAGGTTCAGAGAAGTTTAGGCATGTAAGAAAATGAGGCTGAGGTGGTTCATGCCTGATGGGACTTTGCTTCTTAGTGAATTAAAAGGTGCTCAGATCAGTAAAAGAAAAAAAACCATTTTTCCCCCTCATACCTGTGAAAGATTCTGCAGTGAGTTTCTAATATCATGCAATACTCTTCGCAACTGCATTTCAATGGCGGAAGGGGGGTTCACAGAGCACGCTCGGTAAGGGTAGGCAGCATGTCGATGCGAGTTAGGACACCCGAAAGGGGTAGTGAAGGCACTACAGGTGGCGCCTGATATGTTGGGAACACTGTGAGTGCTCAGAGTTCTCATGTGCTCACACAGGGGCCTCTCCTGCCACTCCGAGTGGGCAGAGTGAAGAGAACAGGTGGACTGAGATACTGGTGCCGGAGCATAGAGCGAACAGGAAGGAGTCCTTCGATGATGGCATTCCTCCAACCGGTTCACCTCGCTCTGAGAGGCTTCTTCTTTCTTCACAGATGATGGAGAGATGAAAATAGTGGATTTAACTAAAGACTGACCATCGTGCTCAATCACCTCTTTTTCTAATTTCTGTTCCTCTTCAGGTGTGTACTTGTAAGTGAAGGACGGTGGACTGCATCTGGTCTCTTTTCCTGGGGACAACCGAACATTGACAGAGGATACGACTCTTACCGGGCTCAATAAGGTTGTTGGTAAAGACTGAGACCTTCTTAGAGGATAGCCAGCTTTTGCAAACAAGTACCTTTGTTTTAACAGATCTTTCGATTTTATCAAGCTACGCCCTACTCTCTGATTAGACAGACTGCAAACCTTCATTTGAGCTCTTTGCAAAGCGGTATTAACTCTGTCCACAGAAGAGGGAGGCCCAGTTGTATTTTCCGAGCTCTTCTCACTGCATCTAGCTTCAATGGAAGCCAGTGATTTGAGAATATGGTGTGTGGTATACTGGGCAAATTCACATTCACTGCTTTTATCCACATCACTTTCGGCACTTGCTTCCCCCAGCAGATCCACTGGCTGTGCTGGAGACAAATCCTCTTTCACTTCAGTAATTGCAGTGATGTGGTCCCCTCCCCCACAGGGGGACTCTGTGTTCCCTGCAGGCTCAACAGTCTCGCACTGGGGGAAATTCTGGCTATCTGACCTTCTATCAGCAATTGTTGCTGCCTTCTCTCTTCCCTTCTGAAGAGGGATCAGAGACTCCTCCTCTGACTCATGAAAATAAGGCTGGTCTTGTGCTGTTGGTGTGACAAGGTCTTCACCAAATGAGGTGACTGTTGTCTCACTGTCACAACTGTCGGCACTACTCCCCATAGCCTGCAAGGACTCATGAACCTGTGAAAGGAAATGGGTGGAAAAATGGAGAATTTGGATAAGAGGGATCACTAACAAAATGCCAAACTGGTATGCCGTTTCTATACTTCCAGGGTCTCCCACCTTGGTGACGGCCCTGGTGCTGCTCAAAACTGTGTTTTACTGCCCCTAGTCAGCAGCTCCTTCACTTTCCCACAAAGCTTATTCCAGACCTTTACTATTTACCTCAGGTCCCCTTTTCAGCACCCATTTCTTTTTCTTCCAACACATGACACTGAGTTACTGAGAAGATGGACCGAAATTTCTTAACTTTCTTCCCCAACACCTACAAATGTTCCCCTACCTCTCCCTGCCATTCCTTCCTCTCCGTTCTGAAAGGAAATTTGCTTTTTTTCAAAGCAAATCCTCCAGTCTATACGTCTGATCACATCCTCTCCAGAACTGTGGTATTTCTGCGCAATTTTATCCCAGATTTTTCTGCATCTGTCTTCTTAGAGCTCCTTCCCTTAGCCAAACAACTTTCCTGAGTCATCCCCCTTTGAAAAAGACACAAAGACCTATCACCCTTATTTGAAAAAAACAGTCAACATCCGTACCTTCTTTTCCTTATCACTTTACTCTGCCCTCATGCTTCTGCCTCATTTCTTACCTCAAAACCACTCACTCAACCACTCACCAGAAAGCTGAATTCTTATCTTTCTATGCTCACGTCCACAGATTTCCTTTTAAAAACGCTCTCCTCCAACTCCCAGTTGTTCTGCCCACTGGATTATTCTTTCTGAGTCTCCTTAAACACTTCTCGTCTGTGTGCCCCTCAGGTACTATGTTCCTGGAGGCTCTTGTGGGTTCTCTTTTTCTCTTACCTCCAATTTTCTTTAAAGTTTGCTCCTAGATATTTTAGACAATTTCAAAATGCTTCTGTACCTTCGCATACAAGGGCTCCATATGTTACACACACAGAGTATAAACTCCTTAAGGATAAAGATGTGCCTGTTACCTGGGTTATCTAACACACTCCACCATTAAAGTCATAGAATATCCAGAAAGCTATGTAACACAACGTTAGCTATTAAATAAACAAACAAACTGAAGCAATAGTGGGAAAATAGAAGAAAAGTATCAGACAGAATAATGATCAAAATAACCTCTATTTCCTGAAAGTCAAAAAATAAAGAAGGAGGAACTCTCTTTGTTTTTAAATGTTCAGTCAGAGAGGGGGCATCTGGGTGGCTCAGGTGGTGGAGTGTCTGACTCTTGATTTTGATTCAGGTCATGATCTCACAGTTCGTGAGACTAAGCCCGCATCAGGTTCCATGCTGACAGCACAGAACATGCTTGGGATTCTCTCTCGCTCCCTCTTTCTCCGCCCCTCCCCTGCTTGCATCATAGACTCTAAGTAAATAAATAAACATTTTAAAAAATGTGTCAGTGCTTAGTCAGAAAGAGATGCAGAATTAGTGAAAACTAAAACCTGTAATCAAATGCTTAGATAACACTTACGTCCTGGAGTTTTATTCTTACTGTCATTTGAAAAATAAAGATTATACAGATTCAGTCTTGAAATATATAGGTAGTGAAAAATCACCTAAATAGGAAGAAGTTGATCAGAGTGCCTACTACAATAGAAATTTTTACCTGAAGATGACTGAGGGAGAGGCAGTCTGTCGAATCTTCAGCAAAGCCACTGCTGTCAGAGTGTTGACTTGCAGTACGTAACAAATGATCTATCAAAAGACATGCAGTTAGGGCAGAACTGCTAAATAGGACTTCACTGGAAAGAAGGTCTTACAGATATCTAATTCCTGATACATGTCTGATACGTATTGATTCCTTCTTAGAAAAATATGCATCACTTATGCAAAATGTGGCTTCAAAGCACAGAAGGCAGCTTGAATTCAACCAAAAACTGAATCACATCTATCAGAAATTCTGTGTTCAGTTGCTAATTAAGTTCCGGTTTTAATATATTTTGGTATAACCAATTAGTTTCCTATCCTTGGAGGACAACTGGCTGAAAACAAGAACCACACTGATAAAAACAGGAATCCCAAAGGAAGCCACTTCCTTTATGTAAATATGTAGATATTCAGCAGGTGAAATTAGAAGTTTAAATGTAGTGTGCAAAAAAGTTCTATTATCTTCCTAATAACAAAATAAGAATATACTTAAGGTGCCAATAAATTAAATAATTTGCAGGCAAGAGTACTTAAATGTTTCTGATGTTTCAAATGATGCAAACATTTGTAAGTCATGAAACAATGATTTCATAACAATTGCATGAAACTCAAATAGGTTCAACTGATACATAATGTTGTTAATCTTAAAGAAACCCTGTTTGCTTTTTGGCCTAAAAACTCTAATTCCTGGTTAGTATAACCTGAAAACACTTTTTAAAATAAAAAGGCCACCTAAGCACAGCAGATCACATGGCCATCCACACTGCAAGTTTGGGAGAAACTTTTTATCTATAACATTTACTAAGGGAGAAGCTTCATGACAAGGTCAAGTTCTGCAGAACTTCAAAAGCATCAAGCTAGGGGCACCTGGGTGGCACAGTTGGTTAAGTGTCCAACTTTTGATTTTGTCTCAGGTCATGATCGCATGGTTTGTGGGACTGAGCCCCATGTTGGGCTCTACTGATAGCTTGGAGCCTACTTAGGATTCTCTCTCTCCCTCTCTCTGCCCTTTTTCAGTATGCATGCATGCTCTCTCTCTCTCTCTCTTTCTCTCTCTCAAAATAAATAAATAAATTAATAAATAAATAAGCAAGCATTAAAAAATAAAAGCATCAAGCTAAACAAAGTGTGTTTTACCAAAAACCTGATAATATGTTTTAATAAAATCCAAAATCAATTAAACTTTGCCTCACTTTGAAAAATATCCCACTTGTAGCTTCAGGTTTAATCTAAGAGTATCACAGAATGGCGTAATTTTTTCTCATCATAATTTAGAAAAATTCTGTAATATTGCTTTGAAGTGAACAAAATTGTATAATGACATATAAAAAATTGATCCATACCTTTGATAGGCCTAGGTAAACTGGAACAATTGTGAAACTGAACTGGAATGAGCTGTTACCATAGGTACTAATTATGCATTATATCAACTGAGAGAATGATTAACATCTTAACGTCACAGTAGTTATCACCATAATTATGTGTTTGCATGTCTTTTTTTAGACTATGAGTCTTCTGAAGACAGAAACCTCATTTATTCTATTTTGTATCCCAGTACCTAAAACAATTAAACAATAAATAAATGTATACTGAATGAAACAATGATAACTTTCTTTTTATTTTTTTCTCATGTTTTTTATCTATGTATTTATTTAATTTATTATTTTTTAATATATGAAATTTATTGTCAAATTGGTTTCCATACAACACCCAGTGCTCATCCCAAAAGATCCCTCTTCAATGCTCATCACCTACCCTCCCCTCTCTCCCACCCCCCATCAACCCTCAGTTTGTTCTCAGTTTTTAAGAGTCTCTTATGCTTTGGCTCTCTCCCACTCTAACGATAACTTTCTTTTTAAAGCAACAATAAAATTAAACAGTCCCTTAAAGGATTTAGAAGTGAAACTGCCTATCATGTTGGGCAAAGGGCAGCGGCTGGAGCCCAGGGAAGCCAGTGATTAGCTCCGCTCAGGTCAGTTTTATCTGCTGCGGAATACAGTCTATGCTGAGTTCACCTCTGTGGTTGTTAGCCTTGAGTTCACATAGACTAGGTCAGATTATAGCCTACTCAGCCTTCACAGCAGGAGTTGGGCTGTGGAAAGAACAAGGAGGCCTGGGTTCAAGTTCCTACTTATCATAATAAGCAGTGACTTCTCTCCTTCACAAAACAGAATAATCCTTCTATCTCACAGGGCTACTTCAGGAACTAAGTAGGGTGTAGGCGAAACTATTCTGTAAACTGTAAATCATAACCTATGTTCTTTAGGCAGGTATTTCACAAAAAACACCGTTCTCCACAGAAAAATGTGGAATTAAAAACAATCAGACATCTGTCCTAACTGAAGAGATTTAACACTATTTCTAATTAAAAACGAGGATGTTAGAGCAAAACATTAAAGTGAGAACAAAACAAAACCTAGAATTTGTGTTTGTCCAATATCATAAAGAAATAGAACAGAACACCTGTACACTCTGCAGGACTAAAGAAAATTTGTACCTCTTCTATAATAAGGAATAAGCTCTCAACATAGCTTAGTGAATGTTAGTTGTGACAAGAGTTGAGTCACTAAACTTCTCTAGACTTAAATCCCAGGACTGGATAGGAGAATTAAGATCACTCTAACTTCAAAAGCCCTATCATTAAGGTGCAAGTATTTTTTTTTTTATATACATGTACTACATGCACTATAGTGCATATATGTATAGTGCACTATATGTACTAAACTTGTGAAATGAGTATTTTACCAGTGATTCTAATTCTGTAATGATAATTAAAGATACTTCCATATCACACTATCAAAACTTGATAGAAGCTATGCTTAAAAATGATGAAAACGCTATATTATTCCCTCTCCCTCTCATGTACACACGAAACAATTTTACTGTTAATTTATAAAAATGTGATTCATAAAAATGTTAACACTTTTACATATGCCACCAGAAATAAGAGACCTCTTATTGGTAAGAGGAAGAAACTCAGATGTGGATACAAACCACATTCTGTTTTTTTCTACCACAAGGAGCTTGCTCTTGAAAGATCTTGAAGTACTTCTACAGTTTTTAATCCCTTTTTTGACACAAGACAAACTGCTTTTTCTAATGTACCCCTTGTCAACCTATCCAAAGGAAAAAATTCTTGATGGCTGTGAAGCCTGCCTTACAGCTCAGAAACACATACATATATTTATGGACTTAAAAAGGGGACAAAGAACAGGAAAGCTCATTTTGTGTCCAACCAGAACTGTAGTGACCTAGTGAGACAGGAGCACTTAGTACCACGATGCAATAAAAGAAAAATTATATGCAAATTCTCTCTTATGAAGTCATTTCAGAGATCAGAAGAGAACAAACATGCAATTTCCTATTCCAGGAACATACATATGATCCTTTGTTTAAAAAAAAAACAAAACAAAACAGGGTGGTTCAGCATGTGTAAAGCTTTAAAAATAAACAGCCACCTTCAGTGGCCACTTTAACTTCTTTCCTTCCTCTCTCCTTTTCTCTAAATCTCAAAAGCTTTGTGATTTTAAACATCAGGCAAGTTTTTCTTGTTGCAAATTAAAAGTGAAAGAAATGAATTCAAAGGCTTTTTGGTCAATAATTAATAATTCAAGAGAAGAATGGTATCTGCAGACACTCACCTTTGATCCATAGTTTAAACTGAACTTAACTAGCTTTAACCACTACTGAGAGATGGGTATTTTTTTGCCAGAGGCATATGCATGTTTAGTAGCCATGTTTAAATCGTGGAGCCATGTTTAAATAATGAAAGGCAGAGGTGGATAATACAAGTGTATATTTCAATCATAACCACGTTAAAAGCAGGCCTGAATCTGTTGCTCTATCACTTCCCATCTAGCCCTTAGGCAGAGCTGAAGAACAATTAGAGTGCACAGAACTGCATTTCAGGATAAGCAAACAAAAATTATTTTATGGGCACAAAAGTCTTCAAGAAGATACAAAAAATTCTATAACCAAAGTATAATGAAGCACCCATACCTGGATGCTTAAGGTTAAGCATCATAACCTTCTTTTCCACTAACAGGTACTCAAATACTGATAGGTAAACCCCTTTTCCAAACCAATGAATGACACACTTTGGTAATGTGCTTGGGAACTAGTGGACATTAGTCAACTTACCTCTTTTTGACTTGGTGAGACCTAGCTGGTAAGCGGCTGGAACGTGAGGAGCTTCTCCCTCAGTACTCTGAACCTAAAAACAGTTTTAAGTAGTTACAGCTTGAAAAATCTATGATGAAGAATAATACCTCTTGATAATTACTTATTAAACAAATCAACACAACTAAAAGGGTATCAAAACTTTGTATTTAAAAAAGGCAAAACATCTTATCTCAAAATTGTGAGAGTGTCTGACATCTCAATTTTACAGTCTATTTTCCAGTTAACAATAGGACTGAATGTCTGTAGCTAGCAATGAAAAATGACTACATGTGTAAACTACTTCATTTAAAAAATTTGCTATTAAATAAAAAACTGACCCCTAAGAAAAAGTTTTTCTGTAAATGTTAAACTTCAAAGTGTAAGGCCAATCCTGGGAGAAATGCCAATAACTTTGCAGCAGACCATGACTGACATACAGCTGAGGCAACTACAAGTCTTGTATCTTTAAAAAAATGCATATTATGCTCCCATTAGAAAAGTTTGTAAGATCCCCCAAATTCTGAGTTATGAAAAACCACTCTTGTATACAACTGCTTTGTCCTAACATAAATGGTCTTCTAAGATATAAACTAGGAGTTCCAAAAAAAAAAAAAAAATGTTTCATTACAGAACTAAACTGTTGAAAGATCTTCCATAAATCCTCCCTGAAAACTATATTCAGAGAAGATATAAACCAAAAAAGTTTTCTTTTTATGCTATCTCCCCCCCACCTGTACAAATACATAATTTAGGAATTTTCAGACTCCTTATTCACCACATCTATCCCATTCTGCAAATACCCTATTTTATAAAAAAATGTTTTAATGTTTATTTATTTTTGAGAGAGAATGTGAGCGAGAAAGGGGCAGAGAGAGGAAGACAGAATCTGAAGCAGGCTCTAGGCTCTGAGCTGTCAGCACAGAGCCTGACATGGGACTCGAACCCAGGAACCCATGGGATCATGACCTGAGCTAATGTCAGACACTTAAACAAATGAGCCACCCAGGTGCCCCTGCAAATACTCTATTCTAATAAAACTAACTCTATATTAAAAATAAACATCTGGGGAGGGTGAGACACTAATTTCTAACACTACTTTGCAATGATTAGTACTTGAAATAATAAATCACATCCTAGTAGACAAACTAGCCAAACAAGGTTTTCAACCTTGAATAAATAAGAAAGCAATTAGCAAACAGGTTTTAGGTAGAATGCTGGTAGTTTTGATGTATGAACCCCTTCAAGAATAAGAAATATTCCATAGGAATGAGAGCGGAATGACAAACATGGGGAAAAAATGCTCAAAGGCTAAAGATATTACCCAATTTAAAAACTGCTCTGATTTGTGATATTTTTGTTCTACACAGTTCCATGAACCCAAAGTTCATGAATCTTTTGAGAAATAAAACACACTGGTCATTTAAACCACCACCTATAAATTATTATATAAAATAGTTTCTAACCTCTTTGTTATTACTCAGAAACTATGTATATATTCTTCAAAGCAGCAGACATAAGTTCAACAGGAAAACCATTGTTTTGTGTGCAAGGAGACAAAATGCATTTTCTTTTTAAATTCAACAAAAGCTCTATTATTAGTCTCTATTCAGGCCTACCCTACTTGAAAGAGTTTTCTGTTAAAGGAAATATCAAACAGACCAAAGAAGTATAACAGAAATCCAAATTCCTCTTTGATTTTATTCTAGGATTCTCAGTTAAGGCACGGCATTGTGATATACCAAATTCTACTCTCCCCTTTTAAAATGTAGAATTATCACATAGTGCATTCCTTAGATTTATAAAATTAGTCACAACCTTAGATTTATAAAATTAGTCACAAAACATGTCTTTAATGAATATGTATCTTCAATAATCTTTTAAGATGCTACTCAATGCCAAAACAAAGTAAAAATTTTAAAGTACAAAAACTACAAACTCCATTAATTAATTCAAAGAAAAGGACCCTTTAAAAAGAACTGAGGGTCATTTTTTACTAATAAAACTACTAAAGTGAGGATTCTTCTTACCACTTAACAAAAAATCATCAATCGCTTGTTGAAGACAGAAGAAGACATGCTAGGGGCAAGTTACATTTCATAGCTTAGCATGTGTTAGTACTGGTCACAGCTGTGCAAAGGAAAGTAGTCAAATCTGACATGGAGTACAGCACAGAAAATTATGAAGCAAACAAAACTCGGATCTATTTATGTGGCAGGATACTCAACGGTTTCAGATCCTCAGTGGAGTTCTGGTCATTCGTTACAGATTGCCTTTTATTCAATTAACTATAGCTGAATATCGATAACTGAATTGGGTAATGGAAAATGGGTATTCACTACACAATGTTTCTAATCTCTAGGTAAGTTGAAATTTTCCATAATAAAAATTACCCCAAAACCCCCATGCCAAAATGATAAAATCGCTTGGTCTCAAATGTTTTGAGGTTTAAAACTGTATTGAAAGGGCGCCTGGGTGGCTCGGTCAGTTGAACATATGACTCTTTAAAAAATTTTTTCTTTTAATGTTTATTTTAAAAAATTTTTTAAAAATGTCTATTTATTTGTGACACGAGAGACAGAGTATGAGCCGGGGAGGGGCAGAGAGACAGGGAGACACAGAATCCGAAACAGGCTCCAGGCTCTGAGCTGTCAGCACAGAGACCGACGTGGGGCTCAAACTCATGAACCACGAGACCATGCATGACCTGAGCCGAAGTCAAACACTTAACCGACTGAGCCACCCAGGTGCCCCAAATGTTTATTTATTTTTGAGAGAGACAGACAGACTGAGAGTGGGGAAGGGACAGAGAGACAGGGAGAGACAGAATCTGAAGCAGGTTCCAGGCTCTGAGCTGTCAGCCCAGAGCCTGACGTAAGGCTTGAACTCACGAACCACAAGATAATGACCCGAGCTGAAGTCGGAGGCTTAACCACCTGAGCCACCCAGGTGCCGGAGCATGACTCCTGATTTCGGCTCAGATCATCATCTCACGGTTTGTGGGATTGAGCCCCGTCGGACTATGTGTTGTGTGTGTTCTCTCAAGATAAATAAACTTTTAAAAAGATATAGTTTTAATAAATGTTTTATTAAAACTTTCTGAGAGAGAGAGAAGAGAGCAACATGCACACATAAGTGGAGAAGGGGCAGAGGAAGAGAGGGAGAGAGAGAGAGAATCCCAAGTAGGCTTCACGAGGGCAGTGCTGACCCCAATGGAGGGTATGAACCCACAATCATGATCTGAGCCAAAATCAACAATCAGCCACTTAACCAAATGAGCCACCCAGGCACCATTAAAACTGTATCCTTCTGAATCAATGTCCTGCTACCATGGCAGGCACCTGCTTTGGATTTTTTTGTGGTTGTTGTTTTCTGTGTGTGTGTGTGTGTTGTTGTTGTTGTTATTGTTGTTGTTTTAACATCTGTGACATTTATTCTGACTAATATACATCTTCTGGGCACAACACAACACTACTGTACTGTCTTCTACAGAGCAGCAATATATGGAACGTTCTAACTCAAATAACCCTTCCTCTAAGGTTTAAGGAGACATTTATAGCAGTTTAAAAAAAAAATAAGAACTCAAAACTGGAGCTTTAGAAATTATAAATCTAATTTTTAATGACATGTCAAAAAATTTAAATGAAAGAATTATTTTCCTGAAGTAGTAGTATGAGGCTGAGCACCAGAGGACTTGAGTTCTTGTCCAATGTCTGACACTTTATCAGCCAGTCTGACCTTTACCAAGTGGTACGGTGTAGTCTAAAGTGGCATGTGTGTACAAAGACCCAAATTCAAGTCTTATTCATGTCGCATAGTGGCTAAATGGCTTCAGATAGTTATCAGAATTATCTGTGACAATTATGTCAGTTTTCAAAACTGAAAAATAAAGACTAAAACTCCTACTTCACAGGTCCTTGGGATAATCAAATATCTTGAAAGAGTAAAGTGGTAACAATTTACAACAGATCTCTCTCTGATATGACTCAGGGATTCCTTACATTGACACACCCTCAGCCCTCCCCAAAGTAAGGCACTGACATAGACGGGAACATTACATCCCTCAGAATGATGAGGAAGAATCCCTGCTATCAAGTAATATCCAATGTTAGAGGAGGAAAAATGCTTCCTCATCTGTAAAAGGAGAAAACTGGAGAATGAATACAAAGATCTCTTTCTGTGCTAGTTTATTATTCTATATTTGTTGCAAATTTTTACGTGAAACAAACTTTCAGGTTTTACTTGCAAGGTTTACTTTTTACTGTCACATAAATACTTCTTTAAAAAGTTACCATAAGTCTTTTAGATAAATGTCAAATAAAATTTAGTGGTTAATTGGGCTTCAAAGTAACAGACACTGGTCCATGTATCATGCGGGAGAGTTCATATTCTATTGCAAACACAATGCTTGTCTTCAAAACACAGTCAAATTTGAAAGGCCAAAAGAACAATTTAACTATCGATCAAGTATCTGATGGATTTCGGATTATTTTAACTCAGGCCAATAAATAAAACGGGAGAAAATCCTGAAACCTAACAACTAAAAACAAAGAGACGTAGTACTTAACTCAACAATCAGTGCAGAGACACTACCAAACTTCAGTAGCTTAAAAAATTATATATACTTCCAGTAATCCCTCTATTTGAATGTAAATTCATTTGTTGAGTGAGAAGACACAGAACAACCCATTTACAAAAATACACAGCTAAAAGTTCTCCTTCCTCTAACATTTAAGTGTGAGAAAGTTTTCCTTGACATAAAAGATGAACGCTTGCTTACTGAGTAGGATCCTTTTGGTTTAACTATGAATCATTCATCCATAAGTCTACGACTCTAGACAGTTACCATGATGTATTTATTAAAAATAAACCATTTTGAGAACCCAAGTATTATTTAGGGAAGTCATTAAAAATCTGAAAACTCAAGAATATAGTTTTACAACTTTTAGACACACTAGAATACTTTAAATAGTCTACAAAACATCTGGTAGTCTACAAAAACATTTTCTCATAAGGCAAACTGACTTTTAATTGAAAGTAGTCTCCGGCCTTTTATTATTTTTTTTCTTAACATGAGAAATAGTCACTCTCACGCTCCAAGGCCTGAGTCAGTCTTGTCATCTACTTAACTCCGTTTACATTTAAATATTTCCTCTCTTCACTTCTGGTGGCTGTCAGATCTTACCTTAGCCTCAGGAGTAGGCAGCTTCACGCACAGAGCGCAACATTTTCTCCTCCACCCAGCTACCCAAAGCAGCTGGCATTCAGTTAATCTCTTTGAGAACTGGTTTACTGACAGAAAGGGAGTGTCCTCTAACTTACATTTATTTGCTGTTTTTACAGGAAGAAAGTTCCCAACAGGAATTAAACCTCAAGGGAAAGGAGTCTAAAAGAAAAACAGCAACAATCTACTTTGAATGGGATCTAAAAGTTTGCTTCGGTAAGATTGTTCTCTTCATTTGTCAGTATAATTCAAGTCACACTTGGGAGAAGAGGAAATTAAAGAAACACATTATTTCCTTTCTTTATCCATTGTTCTACAACTCTCTTTAAAGTTCCCAAAGGGATAAAAACACAGTTCCAGGAGGTTTTTATCCATGTTTTAAATATACCTGAAGAACAAGGATTCATTACCCTTAAAATTCTCCATATATACAATGCAGCTATGGTTGACTATATCCATATATCCTTTTTTTGAAAACAAAAATCTTCTATTATTCTTCAACCACCAATGCCTGGAATTGTGTACTGAAAACAAAAAAAAAAGTCAGGGGCGCCTGGGTGGCTGAGTCAGTTAAGCATTTGACTCTTGGTTTCGGCTCAGGTCATGATCTCCTGGTTTGTGTGATTTCAAGCCCACATCGGGCTCTATGCTGACAGTGTGGAGCCTGCTTGAGATTCTCTCTCTCCCTCTCTCTCTGACCCTCCCCTGCTCACTCTCTCTCCCAAAAATAAATAAACTTAAAAAAAAAAATTTTTTTTTAAAGTTCACTTCCTTGTGACATTACTTTCTTCATTAATTGCTTTTGCCAGCAGAGGGAGCAAAGAAAAAAAAATCCTGTAAAATCATTAAATGAAAACTTGCCACCAAAGCATATCTATCTAGCACTTTATGTTTTTTAAAGACCTTCTGTGTAGGGTACCAACAATTAAAAAAAATACATAGTTTAAAATTCAGGAACTCTAGAAATTAGAAAGTAACACATAAGAGTGACTTCTCATCTGAGCTGCCAACATCAGATTTGCAAGTATCTAACATATTTTGTTTAAATTTTCATATTCTGCTGTTAAATTAACACCAGGAAACTGACTCTCATATCTGTCATAGAAGAGGGGCCCCAATGGATGGCAGGAAGTTACACTTTATTAGTGGTAGGACAAGTTCAGACCAAAACAAACTATTTGATAATAGTGAAATAGAACAAAGAGGTTTTAATTTAGCAAGTACTCAACTTATGAACTCATTATAATGAGAAATGTATTAGGGATTAAACAGGAAAAATATAAAAAAATATAAAGAAACAAGGGAAGGGGCGTCTGGGTGGTTCAGTCAGTTGAGCGTCCAACTTCGGCTCAGGTCATGATCTCATGGTTCATGGGTTCAAGCCCTGCATCAGGCTCTGTACTGACAGCTCAGAGCCTGGAGCCTGCTTCAGATTCTGTGTCTCCCTCTCTCTCTGCCCCTCCCCCACAAGCACTCTATCTCTCAAAAATAAAATAAAAACATAAAAAAAAAAAAAAAAGAAACAAGGGAAAAAGAAGCCTACAAATAACTACAAATAATGTAGACTATTTCAAAGGGCTACTTCTCTCCCTTTTCATTTCACTTTTTAGCTACAATTAAAGTAACAAAAGATACATTCAAAGACCACAAGGTAAATAGCTATTATCAGCAATCAAAATTGTGTGATAAATGCCTGATATTCATTAATGTGAGAGATACATATTCACCTAACAGGACACTTATGGGCAAAGTCAATTATCCCATTTGCCAACTCCCTAAAATAATGGCATGTGATTCTAAAATTACTCAGTTGCTACTATATTACTAACACCATTCTGTAATAAATTTTAAAAAGAAAACTGTACATTATAAAACTCATGGCCACAGCTCTTCAGCAGTACACAGATGTCAGTTTTCTAATGTGTAAAACAAGACCAGCACTGCCTGCCTCATAGACTTAAAAAGAAAAGTACCTGAAGGGCCTAGTACAGTGCCTGCCACAAGGTAGGTGCTTGATAAACTTCAGTTTCCTGTCTCAGGTCATACAGTACCAACGCATAAGCATTAGCTTTGGCCATTCAAAAGGTGTTTTAGTTGACCTCATCAAAATGAATCTCTTTAATTTGCCAATTTGAAACTTTTGTAAATATAGTAATACCTCCAGGTAGAAATGAAAAGTAAGCAAACATTGGTCTTCTAGGCTTGCAGAAATCATGTTCCCTGACCTGGTGTTTCAAACCTTATTCCTTGAGGTTCCTATCCTTCCCTTCAGATGCATAATATCTTCAGGTTCTTTCCAATCCCACTATAAAAATCTATCCTTCTCGAAGCCTTATTCACACTTCACTTATCCTTTCCACTAAGATACTTTGCGAAAAGTTTGCCCAAAGATACATAGCAATTTAGCAGCAAAAAAAGAACTCAAACTCCTCTTTGCTTTCAGAGCCTATGTTTTTAACTATTATGCAACACTGATTGTAATTTAAATATATTCTCAAGGGTTTTCTCAAGGCATCAAAATCTTAAACTGAGAGAGAAAGGGGATAAAAGTTCAAGTATCAGCAGTAAATGACAGAGGATGCAGAGGAGCTGATGAAGTAACTGTCTCATTACCCCGGCAATGGACGGTCCTGTGACCAATTCTTAGTTTGCGAAGCACAGAACCAAAATTTGAAAACTCAAAATCAGAATGATTTTTTTTCTAGTATAAATCTATTAGCCACCACTCATCTTATAGACATGTTTTGTATTTTCTTCCCTAATTCATTATTTGAAACAGGTCTCAGTAATATTTTACCTACCTCTTCCATTTCAAAGGAGTCCTTCTGCTGTGCCATTATATTTCTTATGGATGGTATCGTCAGTGGTGCACATGGCTCTTTTTCAGGTGTGGACACATGGACACCCTTCAGCTCACTGCCATTTTCCAGCTCACTGTGGCTGGACATGCTGAAATCATTAGCTAAGTCAGATTCTAGAATACCAGA
The DNA here is from genome assembly GCF_046562875.1 of Panthera onca. Lineage (NCBI taxonomy): Eukaryota > Metazoa > Chordata > Mammalia > Carnivora > Felidae > Panthera > Panthera onca. Next base: position 52,167,752 of record NC_138346.1, read on the forward strand.
CTCCTCACCCAGTTTATTCTCATGGCTTTGGGTTTCTCCATTTTGTTCACTTTCAGTTTTTTGGTTAAAATTGCTATTTGCTACATCAGAAAGTCTATCAATGTCAGAATTCTCCATAACAGTTGCTGAACTACCTGATACTTCTTCTTTAACTGTAGCCAACATAGAAGATGAGTCTTTCTTTTTTACAAGTTTTTGACATTTTTGATCATTTTTATTGCCACTTTCTTCCATCACCGAAACATTCGGAATCTTTCCTTTATCAGTTGCTGGGGAAGGACTACTACTTTCTCCTTTCTCTGTTTTATCAACACATAAATTTAGTTTTGATAGTGTTTTCATTAAACGATTTGCAGTGTTACTTCGGGTTAAAGGTGGAGGTGAGTCTGTCTCCTTGTTAGAAGTCACTGAGGACATACTTCCAATTCTCTGCAGGGGAGTCCCAGAGACTTGGGAATATAAAGAAGAAAATGCATTGGCCACAGTAGTAAGCACTTCGATTTGACGAAAACGGCCTACAAAAAGAAAAGGATGTTGATTTTATATATGTTTATATATGTATACATATATTAAACTATTACTACTTTTTAGTGTGCCAAAAATCGAACTTAAATCACAAAGATTATAAAACCAAAACTTCTTTCCTTATCCAACACTTAAAGTTTCTCTACTTTTACCAGGGAAAGGGAAGATTTTTCACTCTCAACAGCAGAAGTTATGTTTTAAGAATTTAAAAATTTATCTTTTATGATTTAAAACCAAAAAAATCACAAAGTGTGACAATACTGAAGAGAAAAGAACAGCTATTGTTCCATAGCTTGATTCTATTTTTATGTCTGACTTAATTAAGACTCTTCCAAATGTTTTCCTATGGAGGGAGGATGGTAGGATTGGATTTACAGATCTCTTAAAGCTGTTCCAAGGACCATCTGAGGATCCCTATTTTGGAACTTCTGTTCAACAGAGAAAAATAAGCAAAGATATAATATAAATAAAAATTATCAAGTTAGCTATGCTATTTTAGATTTATAGAAAATGCCTAAAATTGACTGACTTCAGTTAACAGTAACAAGCCTCTGCCCTATTTCTTTCCTTTTTGAACATCAGCAATCTGGAGGGAAGTTTAAGAAAAGTACAAGGTTTCATACGTCAGTTATGGTAACAAGTAAGTCAAGAATGAAGAGAGGGAAAAGTTAACTTTTAGTAAAACAGCTATTGTGTTAACCTCAATAATTAAGTTCCCAGTGCTATTCCTAAAACTTAGCAAGGTTTTAAAAAAATAAGACCATTTCACTGTGGATGCTAATATTTAAAAACCTTACTTGTTAAAGCGTAATTTGGATTTTCTACTTCCATCCGTTGCATTTGAGCACTCAAAAATACTTTAATATCTATCCCTCTGGCAAATGATGATGAATTAAAAAATCTGGAGGGGATTTTGGAAGCAATATCTGGTTCATCTCGTCCAAATCCAAGATTATAAAGAATTTCTTCAGGATCTTCTTCATAAAGTTCCAACAATTCTGAAACACTACAAGAGAAAAAAAGAAACATCAAGATATAAAATAAGTTTATAGTCCACATCACATTATAAAAAAGAGCTTCTGCTCTTTACACCATTATTATTTATTTCTTCATACATTGTGTACTAAATGTGATATATTACTCTTAAAAAGAGTCCATTCTTTCAAACTGTTACTATTGGAAAAAAGAGCTAATCCCCAAGAAGACACTCAATAAGACTCCCTAAATGATTCCTCACCTTATATTTTTTGTCATTTTAAGAGAGTCCTAGCAAAGCAGCTAAAACAATTAGAGAACAGGTGAGGGAGAATAAGGAATAAACAGATGAAGGAAAAGATGGAAAGGGAAAATATACTGGGAAGTTGGTAGCACAGGACATCCTGCAGAACTCGAGCTTTTCTGCTCTCTTTGGCTGTCACTGAAGATGCAACACAGGTAACAAGCTGAACTCAGAAAAGTGAGGGAGGAGCTTACTTTCAAATTTTCTCTAACCACTTTCACTCAGGAAGTAGGAGGAGTAAGGTATGGAGAGAATGGGTTACTCAAAGGAAAATCTTGTTCTCATTCGATTGGGAATTAAACATTTCTTATCTCTTCTTCCTCATACTAGTGATAATCCACCTTCTGAGACTCACTGAGGAAAACAGGAATGTTAGAGATGAAGCTTGAACAGAAGAAAATTTCAATTTGTTTCACAGAAAATGCTCAGGTTCCAATACAATAAATTGGGTAACAACTTAAACTGGTTCCATGGACACATGTACTTGCCTATTTCAATATATATTTTGAAGATCTTTGATTTAATATGTTGAAGATACATCTATGCTTAAATATCAAGCTTTAAATTAGAAAGGTTTATTCTGATTGTTATGAAGAATAATTTAAGACCACGCCCTCCCCCAAAATGGGAGAATTCTGGAAGAAGTTATTCCACTATGGAGTTCCGATTTCAAGTTGTTGATAGGGCTCAAAATACTCATTATAACAAGAATTCCAGCAGCGTTATAAACACATCTGTTGCTTTTTATTTAATCTTAATTTAAAAAAAAGAAAAAAGCAATGAATGAAACATTTTGTATTCTTTTGATTTCATACTATCAAGCCAAATCCAAGACTGAAAAAACAGTAAAGAGTAGATTGCCTATAACACAATGTAACTGTAGTATAATTTCAGAATAAGTCACCTTGAGACTGTGCCACTACTTTTCCCAGATCCAGTGGAATTCATACTTCTCCCTTTCTGATGAAACTGCAGTCTTCTCTCTTTGGCCAAGATATTATTGCTATAAACAAAATTAGACTATATGAGACCTTATTTTCAAAATGCTCTTCATTTTTGAAAAGGAAGAGAATAAACACCACAGCTACCTACCAGTTTTCAATTTGAGTATCCGTTTCATGGAGGTGGTTGGCTACATGTATAAAGAATAAATGCAGAGCATAATTGTTAGTAGGACAGTAACTACTGTGATATAATCATCAAGAAAGCATATTAGTCAAATATTACAGCTAAATGCCTAATATCCCAAACTCATGTCTTGGTTCATTAAATCTAGATCATTAAAAGTAATATACAGATCGATATGAAGAGAATCAGTAGCTTCTAGATGGTGTTTTTGTTTGTTAGCAATGTAAAATTAACTACTTCCTTCATTGAATGTTTAAAATAAAAGCTATACAGATAACCAATTAAATTTCTATGTTTAACAATTAAAAATAAATGGTAAGAAGATATACAGCATCTGTAGTAAATGTGTTTCTAATTATTAAATTTAAAAGCTATTACTAAAGACCTTTCAAGAGCAAAAACATGACTTAACATTATTTAAGTGTGGCAACAGTATATATAAGTTTCTAAGGTGCTTTTTCAAAGACTGAAAATTCATCCCAGTTACAACCAATTTTTCATGCACGTATTTTGAAAATTTCTACTCGTTTCAAAGTAAATTTTCTTTAAAAAATTGTTTTTAAACTTTATCCTAGATTTACAAGTCTTAAACAGGTAAGTATTGTTAAGTGTAGAGTCAGTTAAATTTACTGCACTGAACTTTTATAGGCAAATATAAAGAAGGAAAATAATTATAAACATATCTATTTCAGCACACCAGATTTTTTCTCACTTCTGATTTACAAAGTCATGGCAATTTGTTAGTTTGTTTGTACATCCACTCAGAAAGATGCCTAACACGTAATATTCAATAAATATTTACTGAATGAATGTAAATAATCTTGAAATAATTTTCAGTAAAACAACATAATAGTTCCATTCTTCTCTGAAACTTCCTTTTAGGTTCTGGTTTCCAGAAAAATCATTCAATATGGATGAACAAGCAGACGGAGGCAGTTTTTAGGGCAGTGAAAATACATTTATGATATGATAATGATAGATACATGGTATCATACATTTGTCCAAACCTACAGAATGTACACATGCAAGAGTGAAACCTAATGTAAACTGTGAACTTTGGGTAATTATGATGCCTCACTATGGGTTCATCAGTTGTAACAAAAGTACCACTCTGGTAGGGGGCGTTGATTATTGGGAGGGCTATGCATATATGGAGGCAGGAAGTACAGGGATAATCTCTATACCTTCCTCTAAATTTTTCTGTAAACCTAAACCTGCTTTAAAAAAAAAAAAAGTCTTAAAAAAATTCCATATTGTGAAATTAAGGCAGATATCAAAATTGCTATTTACTGTAACATTGAAATGCATTTTCAGTAAGGGGTTGGCAACATGCTCAACTGTACTAATTAGGAAGCAGTAAGTCTAAGCTCTTTACAGAGTTTATTCCTTGAAAGCACATTAACTTCAATAATAAAAACTAACATATTCACATATTCTAGAGTCTTAAATGTTAGAAGTAATATACATACAGATTGATTTAAAATAGCAAAAGATCAAGGTTATTACATTCAGTGGATAAATTCACTATTCATCAACTTATAATCTAAAAAGATTTAATAAAATCCTTAATTTCTTTTTGATAAAAAAGTACACATTAATAACCCAGCTGTACAACTACCAATAATCTTCAAATACCTGTAAAATAATAAAAATGTTTAATTCTACATTGTGGAAAATTTCACTATAAATCCACTGGAAAAGATGATACAATCTGTGAAAATTTAAACATGGTACGACACGCTTTTAAAATGTTAATGCAGTCTGGAATAGACATCAGCATAATGTTTTCTAATTAAATTCTAATAACTCTAATTTTGTTTTTGTTCTTCAGTGTTCTAACAATCTGGAAAGAGAGTAAGGGGGGGGGGGGGGGAAGATGGGAGACACTTGAATGCAAGGAGATAGACAAGCCACAGCTGTAAGTCTGACATAAGGCTACCTCACACTAAAAATAAGCTTCAATTTAGTCTTCTCATGTATAAATATTTAAGTTTCCTTCCTTCTGCGGGACAATTCTTCCCTCAGTTCTATGACCATTGTTTGCCCCCAAACAGTTCCTTTAAGCAATTAAGTCCAAGGAAGACAAGGACATTCCACAACGATTTTTAGAGCCATTCCTACAGGTATCCTACAAGCTCTGACTAGATTATTAACATGTCAAAGGTTCTGTAAAATGTGTCTCAGCCATTTTCAAGACCTTTAACTTTGGCTGAGGACTGTAAACCTGAAAGCACTCAACCTTTTTTTTTTTTTTTTTTCATTTTAAACCTGTATGAAAATGCAGTTCTTCCAAAAAAACTTACCTTCAGCTCCCAATGACAAATCATCTTCAAAACTGCCTCCATTTCTCACAAGCACACCTGAAAGAAACGTAAGATGCATTCTAGTGTTCTGTTCTTTTGGACTCACATATAAAATCGTAGTTTTAGCTAAAATTGACCAAACAAAATGTAAGCTACAATAAGGTATTTCAAACCTGAATATACTCATACATTATTCTGATTATATAATTTCAAAAAGCAAGTATAAGCTTTACTTTATCGCAAAGAAACCATGATCTGCATCAAGGTAAAATTGTTATAAGCCCTGATAGAAGTTATTCTATACTCACTATGTCTTTGAAGATACTCATTTAGCTAACATCGTATCCAAGAGTTTCAAGGAAAATCAGATCCCGGAGCAATCACTCCTTTTACCTCCCTTAATAGTCAGAAGCTCAAGCTAGATTTTTCTAATACTATAAGTGTTTTTTTTTTTTTTTTTTTTTTTTTTTTATATGCCTTGCCACTACCTGTACATTCTTGTTGTACTTTGAACTTTAGAACTGTGTCTCACACAGGTGGTAAAATTTCAGGTGTGGCAATTTCGGTTAATGTAATGTAAGCAAAGAAATGCTGTACTAAAGCTGACCCAGTTCACTCAATATTTTCCTTAAGTTTACATATTCTATTTCTGTATTTAATTAGTTTTCATAATATCTAACTGGATAATAAAAATATGAGTTTCACACTGTGTAAAGGTTTAGTGATTTTCTTAAACTATTCACTGTTTTACGGTTCATGACAAGGTTTCTTTCTTTTGGCTTTTCTCTCAGAATGGTATAGCTTATAAAATGAACATCACTTTTATAATTTACATATGTATACTTTCACTCAAAGCAGTGAAATAAAGTAGGACCTTCACATAAAGAACAGATTTAGAAAGGCAACTTTCTCTTACCCTTGAGTGTATTACTGCTTTGCTCATCCAGTGAGGCTCCCAAAGGGGTACTGAAACCACATAAACATATAAACCTCAGTCTTGAAAAGCTGTCTGGAGAGTTGTCACTGCACAACTTTACACTTAAAAGGTCATAGCCAGCAAGCTTCTAATCACATTTAACTCTCCTCCCCAAACACAAAAGGAATGCAAGAGTATTACATAAGTAATATCCTCCTAACTAAGCAAATACCTATCCTCAAGTCAGTTCACCAGGAATGATTTAATCACACATCTGATCTGCCAGCAATTAAGAACAAGAATTATAATTACAAATGATATGAATTAGCATTTTCTTTACAAAAACAGAAAAAGAGAATGTCAACATGCATTAAAAAAATGTCTGCTCCCCTCAATCCCTTCCCTAGAAACAGGAAACAGAATTAAAAGAAAACAAATCTTTATCTAAATAAAATGTAAAAGTCAGGGTCTAGTGAGAAGTAAGGTTCAACAGTTTTTTAAACCTCATCTGTTAAATCTATCACCAGCATTTTAGAGCATCAATTAGTGCCTCCCTTAACCCCAACTACTATCTTTTTTGGTCTAACGGAGAAACTTGAGATTATTTTTTTCTGCTTTGAAACTGTAAAATACATATATCTTCATTCAACTCTGTAAACTAAAAAGCTGGCTTGAGAATCAACCTTAAGAACCAGCCATTGCTAAAATTCCTACACATTCTTCCCGTTCAAATGCAGATAACTTAGAAATCTTTTTTCAATGTGAAAATGTTTTTCGCTTCTGTCTAAAAACTGAATTATATTAAGAAATGTTTTATTTTGAACGTTCTGTTTTGATATAAACCTTTCATCAGTAACAATTTATATCTCTTACAAATTCACATCAGTCATGGAATCAATCATAAAAATATCAGTCTAAAAAAATTGATTATTGAAATGGCAATTTAATGTTAAAACTTTCTGCAAGCAAATACACAGGCAATGGTAGTTCTTCGAAAATTAGTGCTTTTGAAATGTTAACGAATCACAACTACCATGAAAACAATAAAAAACTGAGCCAAGTTTTTACATATATTTTAATGAAACTTGAATTTATGCCTCTATAAAGTCCTTCTTTCTTGATGGCTACTTTCTTAGGATAAAACACTATTACTCCTGCAGATGTCTCTGCTGGTCTATGCACTAACAGAAAATGGCAAATAAAGAGACTGTAACTGCCATTCTCCTTCAGAAACAAGTCTCTCACTCTTATAACTGCTTTCTTCTAAATTCGTTCAAAAACTATCCTTTCTTAGATGTTAATCCAAGCAATTATTTCCACTTAGCAAAAAAAAAAAAAAGATTATCAAAGACCCCTACATCCTTTAAGGAACAACAAATGGAATCTTTATTCAGAATATGGACAGCAATACAAAAATAAATAAATAAATAAGAATGTATCCAGGGGAAAAAGCTAGCTTTAGATCATTTGTAAATACTGTATACAAAGTAGATAAATGCCCAACTTTGAAAAACCTGTTAGAGAAAAAAACCCTAGAGTTGCATATGTCCTAGCAGTCAAATCTGCAATAATACAGCTAGCATTACAAGACTATTTGTTCCAGCTTTCCCAGGTACAAATGAATGTCCCTTTTGTACAGAATAGATGCAACTGTAGGGAACAAGAAGGAAACCTATGCAGGAAACCTAAAAGGGAAGGAGCAGCAGACCAAAGAATCTGCCTACATAAGACCAGCAACAAAACTTGAAATTTTCGGAGATGGTATGTCTGATGAGTAACATTTGCCTACCGCATTTACCTTACAAGATAAACTTACTTATTTACTGTCTACTTGATGTGATCTTTTATATAATCTTAATTCCTATACATCATAAAATAATGTGATTTTTCACTTGCCATTAAACTTTCTTTTTTCCTTTTTCGGTGTATCTTTAGAAAGACAGACCATATATTTCACCGTATCTCAAAGAGTCAATGATCCTCCTAAATAAGAGTATTTATTCACCATTACTCAAAAATCCAGGTAATTCATTAAAACAGGATATCAACAGAGTAGTGGCCAATATTTTATCTGTGCTTAGGGAAGAAAAATAAACTGGCATATATGAAAATCACTTCTCCTTCCCCCCCCAAAACACTTCCCTACCTCTGGTATACTTGAACAAAAGATTAAGAAAAGCCCAAAATGAGATGGCAGAAATATGTGCAGAAGCAAACAACTTAACCAAAGTTAAAAAGCAACATTCTTCATATGATATTCTACAAGTAGAAAATAAATAGAAAAAAATTAAAATAGATAACAAGCTTTTTTACTGTAGTAAAATTTACTTGCAAAATTATCTATCCCCCCTTGTACTTTATCAACCCGATTGGTACCAGTTGCCCAAGTATGCAATTAAACAGATTTATGCTGTTTGAATGCCTTCAAAGCTCTCTATGTCCCTTCAGTGCATTCCAGTGCCGTCTGACAAATGCGTGCCCAAGGAGTAAACTACAAGAAAACAAGTTAGCTGGTTTTATAGCTATCCAAATAGAATTAAGGCACAGAAATAAAAGTTAAGTAAATTAAGTTGTTAAGTAAATTAAATTCATCTAAAACACATTTGAAAGGGAAATCATTTCATGCCAGATATACAGATGTCAAAACAAAAGCAAAGTAAAATACCGTGTGAAATGTGAAAATCCTTTCGAATGAAAACAAGGCAAGCATATAACGAGGCATGGCATGATTATTCGTTTTAGGTCTCTGCTCTCCGATGCTAACATCACGCAAGGGGGGCTGAAGTCCTAACAACTGTAAAGTCAACACGGTCACCAAATAATCAGCGGTCACAGTACTTCCATTTCTAATCTTTCAAAGGAGGAAGCTATCCGCCGGCTCACTTTCCGGTTTATAGCTCACACCGCCATGGGACCCACAGGGACTGCGGCCCGGGTGACTCTGCTCCACTCGGGAGGGCCATCTCCGCGGATCTCCCTCTGGGACGCGAGAGGCGAAAGCGAGGACTCACCGGCAGTCCTTGAGCCATATCGCGATCTTCTCGTTGGGCACGTTTCCTGCGGGGCAGAGTGAGGGGACAGCGTGGTTACCGACCCCTGGGGGACTCCGACGTCGGGGTCAACCTGGACGCTCCCATGTAGGAAAATCTACTGGGGGTAACATGTAGCCTAAGCAACACGTCCCAGTGTCCATCTAAAGGAAAACGAGATGGCACCGGGGTGTCTATGCTGACTCTGGAGACGCCTTGTCAAGGGCGCGCATTTAAAGGTCCCAAGTGTCCCCTCTCCCCCGGCCTGCCCGCAGGATCTGCCAGAACTTAGAGCAGTTGCCCAGAGCGCACGAGACTTTCCCCCGCCCGCCAGCCTGCACTTCCCCGAGTCCCCCGCCCGCCGCGGCACGGCCGGGCGCACAGACCTCTCCCCGGGGCCGCCGGCAGCTTCGCGCCCGGGAGGTCCTCCTCGTCGTCCTCGTCCTCGTCCTGCGTCGTCGCTTCTGTGGACAGGTCCTCCGTTTCCGACGCCTGCCAGGAGCCGCGGCACTTGGCCCAGGCCTTCCTCCTGCGACTCGCCACTTGCCACTCCAGTTCCTCCTCCGCCTCCGCCGACGCCACCAGGGGCCGGTCCATGGCCGCACCGGGAGCTCCGCTGCCCTAGTCGGAGCCTGCTTGAGACACGGTGGCGGCGGGACCCCCGCCCCTGCTGTCAGCGCCCAGCCGGGCTGGGGGGGCCCCCGGGAAGCGGCAGCGGGCGCGGGAGGGGGCGGAGGAGGAGAAGGAGGAGAAGAAGGAGAAGAAGGAGGAGGAGGAGGAGGAGGAGGAGGAGGAGGAGGAGGAGGAGGAGGAGGGGAGGGAGGGAGGGAAGGAAGGGGAGGGAGGGGGCAGAGGGCCGGCGCTTCACATGAAGCCGGCCCGGCGCGGCGCGGGAGCGCTAGTGGCCCGAGCGAGCGCGGCAGAGAACGAGCGCCGGCCGGCCCCCTGGCCCCGCTCCCCGCCTCCCGTCCTCCGCCCTCCGCCTCCCGCCCTCCGCCTCCCGCCTCCGCCCGACGCGCCGGAGGCCCGGCCGGCCGCGGCGTGTCTGCGCGCCCCTCCCTCGGCGGCGTCCCACGCCCCCTTCCGGCCGGGGGCGCGCGGGGCGGAGCGCGGGGCGGCGGCGCGGACTAGGGCGTTGGGTTCCCCTGAGGTGGCCCGCGGAGTGGGCGAGATTTGTTTGCTTGTTTGTTTGGTAGCAATCTTTGTTTCCTGTCAACTTCTCTCACAGCAAAAATGTGGAAAGGCCAACTGCCCATCTTCACCGCGTCAAAACAAATGTCTGGTTGGGCTCGCCGAGTTACTATTGTTGGCGAAGTCCAAGGAATTGAGGATGAAGATGAAAGAAAAGAGCCTCCTAATTGGTATTTGTCAAAATGTCAAACCTGGAAAAGACCAAACTTCGTGAAGTGCTACTTTCCTGCCTTAAGAAAGTTATTTATCGTGGTTATGTATGAAAACGAATTGAGAAAGAATGTTTAATCTGGAGATTCCACATTGACGTTGGACGTGGAGAGATGAAAAGATAGAGGTTGATGTCAAGATTCAGAACTATTTTAAAAATGCATTTGGGCATTCTCCCCCTTTTAAAATCTCATTAGCATAAAGACTATAAAATCCTGTTGAAATCACACACAAACTTCTGATGGTTTATCAATACCTACAAAATCCTATCCAAAACCCAGACTAACTTTCCAGAACCACCATTATATTCTGGGTCTAGGTAGAGGTACTGTGAAAATACAAGGGGAGCTAGAACAGTGATACTAGAATCTCATCGGCTTGAAATTTCATTGTTATTCTTTCCTTGAATCTTAAAGACTTTTCAGCCTTCAAGAGTCCTGTAGCAAAATTCAGCTAACAGTTTAATGGCCCTTCAGAATAGGCTAGGGCCTAGCTGCCTGTAGGAAAGGTAAGCAAGAGAGCGAGAGGGAAGTAGCTGGAGAAGAGACACTGAAAGGGGTGGTCAAAAGCCACACAGAACAAAATATACTGTCTTTACAGTTCCATGCAGGGCCCTAACAGACCCCACCCTACTCATCTGGGGCTGCCAGCTTCAACTCCATTATCTCCACATGCTGTTTGCTGACTCTATGTCCTTGCCTCTCGATTTACTCCTGTTCTTTTCTCTCCAATACCTTTATGAACTTCAAGATCCACCTGAGCCAGAACTTTTCTTCAACCGTATCTTTCCACCACTTCTGGTCACATCTCTCCCATGATGCCCTGATTCACAACTGAATGTCTGGATCACTTATTTTAAGACTGAATTGTGCAGTAAATAATATGACTGGCCTTTGAGGGTATGTTTGACTTCCCAGCCACATTGGAGTGTAAACCGTGAGAGATTAAAGAACATTCTGTATTCCTCTTGTACCCCTTACACTTTTAGTACAGAGGACGGATGACTTTTCTTGAGGTAAATTTTTCTGTTCTTTATGTTCTTCACCATGGACAGACAAATGGATAAAGTATTTGCTTTACATTGTTTCTCTAAGGCCTATTTTTTATTCAGTTTTGTTGTTTAATACTTTTAAACAACAAAGAACTTTTGAGAAAGGCAATAGTGAAGTATATTTTATATTTAAAAACCAGGGGCACCTGGGTGGCTCAGTCGGTTAAGTTTCGGTCTCTTGATTTTGACTCCGGTCATCTCGCAGTTGATGAGTTCCGGGAGCCGAGCCCCACATTGGGATTCTCTCTCTGTCTCTGTCTCTCTGTTTCTGTCTCTCTCTCTCTCTCTCTCTGCCCCTCAAATATATAAACATTTAAAAACATAAAAATAAAAGCCAACCACCAGAATCAAGCTATAAAGAAAGGAGGGGGAAATGCCAGCAGGTAGCATTGGAATAGAATACAGAAATTGCTTAAAATCTAATAGCGCAATTGTATGTTTTCTTCTACATGATCATTTTTAATGTAATATGTTGAGGGTACAGAAGTAGTAGGGAAGGAAATCCTTGAAACAGCAAGCGGTTTTGAACTGTGAAGGGTTTTAATTGTATTCTCAACTTTGAGATATTAAAAAATGCCCAAGGTGTTTCCTTTATTCAGTGAGGAATGCCATGTTACACACGAGGAGAATCTATTTGATTCTTCAAGGATTTTTTTCCCAACAAGTACTATATTGTTGACCAACTGCATATCCCCATTACAGAACCTCTCCATAAGGAGTCATGTCTGATTCACTGATACTTGCAAGGTAGAGAAATAAACAAATTTAAGTTAGATGTGGATAATTCCATCCAGCAAGTTGTAGTGGAAACAGTAGGGTCTTGAGTGTCAGACTGAAGTTTGAAATCTGTTTCTTTATCTTTCTAGTTTTATGGCCTAAGGCAAAACAGATAATATCTTTGGCCATCACATTCCTCATCTGTGAAATAGCAATCATGATAACTGCCTTCCCAAACTGATGTGAGCATCACATGGAATCACATGGAAGTAGGCGCTCAGGATAGCTGCTGGGATTGTTATATTGCAGAGGCAAAAATCAATGTTATAATAGAAGGATTATTCTTATACCGTTAAGTGACATCTGTCCTCATGTGTATGCAGATGAATTTTAAAAATCGCATAAATTCAGGCTAGGACAGAAAACCTATTCTGGTTAGACACTTTTAAATGGAAAAGCTTATCTCTAGAAATGAAACATCATGCTCAGTTTAATTACTTTAGTTATTTTTTACTCTTCCAGACCTTAACACATGCCTCAAAATTACTAAGATTTACTATTGAGTAAGTTAAAGCATGTTGTTCTAGTTATTGTTTGTTCAAGAATATTTATGTAATCAAAATTTTATTTTATGCCTCAAAATCTTGATACAGACTCTGATCAGAAAGTGGTAGCATTGCAGTTTACCAAATTTTCACCCCTTATTAAGACAAAAGGAAGTTGGGAGGTGTAAGCTAAGTAGAACTGCAGGTTAAATAAACAAAGCAGCATTATATATATTCAAAGGAGTGCATGGAGAACAGAATTCTGTATGAAATAAGTTTAGAAAACACTGTATATTATATTCTCACCTCTCCCACCCAACCCAGTCACAATGAATGTAAGAGACTTGAGAAGTAAGTTCTCAAGGCTTATTAAGGAAAAAAAAAAAACCTGTTTAACTTTGTTTAACCCAGTATTTCTAAAATTCATTTCAACATGAAATATTTTGGGCTCACTCAGTACAGCTACTAACATTTCCAGGGATACTTAGTGGAATAATTTACACTAAGGTAAAAGAGGACGAAAGGAAAATATTACTCAACAAATGAGTTCTTTGAAAATTTTCAAAGTATTATTTACAAACCATACAAATGAACTATGAGGAAAGGTGGTTAGTCTGATTTAAGATTGTTTTTTTTATGTATATATTTGAGTCATTATTAATCATTACAGTATTTCTAGTTGTGTATATTTTAAAGTGATAAAATTCATTTATGTAGTCTATAACTTGAACCTATTATTCTTAGGGTTTTTCCACATTAGCAAAAATTGAGGGATTATTATACTAGTTCATTGTCCTCATAAGTAAGCATTAATATAGCGTAACAATCTGCTATTTTTATTTCCCTTATTTTCTCAAGTACACACCAGAGAGAGAAGCAGGTGTTTATACCACTGGAACTTTGCCTTGCAGATTATTTACAAAATCTTGGTAAGTTTACATACTTTCTGATTTTGTGCATGTTGAAGACTTGTCATTTTATCATCCATTTCACTGTCCTCAGATCACCATTTCTTTTTGCCACATACTGCTAAATTTACCCTCTCCATGGTAAAACCTTGTAGATAGCTTGTTTTCTTTTCAGTGGCTCAATTCTTTGGTGTTTCTGAGCAACAGGTAAAAATAGCTCATCTATTCTTCATTAACAATTGACTGAAGCAAGATTATATAACAGAATAAACTTTATTTGGTCTGTTTCATGAATTCATGAAAGTTTAGATCAGTTCTTTTTTTTTTCTTTTCAGTCCTGCCCTAAAATATTGTTTTTAAAGGTCCCTGACATTTTGAATCATAAAAGCTTTTCAAGAGGTACATCTATTGATGTTGAATAATCAGTGCCACTTGGTATTAAACATTTTTATGCAGTACACAAGAGGATGTCATTATTGCACTTCCCAGTTTTAACACTGTCCTATTATGTGATCAATGTATTGATAGACATTTTCTTCCTATTTTAAGATTAATTTCTAGCTTGTGTTATATATATGATTATTTCCTATTTGAAGCCATTTAGCACTTTAAAAAGTTTCACAATGCATGTATTTGGAATTATATATTCACAGATAAATCTTCCTTTCACATTTTATGAGAATCAAAAGAAAGAGGTTGGTGGCTAGATGAACCGTATTTAATACTGATGTATCTTTAAGAACTTTAAATGGTACTGACCTCATAGACAACCGTCTTTCACACACACACACAATGTATTTTTTAAAAATAATTCTGATGTGTGCCTGAACTGCACTGCCTCTCCCACCACATTTCCCTTCTCTAATCTCCTTTCTGCAGCTCCTTCATGCCCATCTCAGAACAAACACAATCTGCATTCAGAACAGGACCGTTTACAAGTTCAATGGAGTTATTTTGGGTGAGTCATTGAAAACACAGTACAAAACCTTTCCTCACTCACCAGAAATGCATTTTTAAAATAAAGCCAAAGTGAACAAGGCTTGGCAAGTTTGAGGGTGGACAAAATGGGGAGAGAGCAGGGTTTCTGCCAGACTCAGACAGGATTTTGCTAAACCATTTTTGTCTATTCCTTACATTCAACTCTACCAATTTCTCTTACCATCACTAACCAAAAAGTAGAAGATTGAGCAGGTAGGACATCAAAACAAGGATACTTCATATCAACCACCATTGTGATATAGAGCAGAACCGGCAGATCCCTCTACCTTGGCGTCAGTTTTAAGTCGCCCTTTTTGTCATTCTTCAATTCAGAAGCTATAAGATGTATCTACTGAATAATCTCTTTATTTTAATTAAATCAATTTTGACAAATTAATAATAATTGTAGGCAATTTTTAGAAAGTTGTATATAAATTCAGTGTATAGTCCTTTAAAATTGCTTTTAGGGGCGCCTGGGTGGCGCAGTCGGTTAAGCGTCCGACTTCAGCCAGGTCACGATCTCACGGTCCGTGAGTTCGAGCCCCGCGTCAGGCTCTGGGCTGATGGCTCAGAGCCTGGAGCCTGTTTCCGATTCTGTGTCTCCCTCTCTCTCTGTCCCTCCCCCGTTCATGCTCTGTCTCTCTCTGTCCCAAAAATAAATAAACGTTGAAAAAAAAATTAAAAAAAAAAAAATAAATAAAAAAAAATAAAATTGCTTTTAAAATAAGTGAAGTTCCATGAGAGTTAATTAAACAATGAAATGTTAAAGGAAATAGAGCTACAGAGACAGAAAATAATAAGCTAGTTCCTAAGAAACTTTTGAAATTTAATTCATGTAATGAAAGTCTATTCAACAGCTTGATACATTTTACATATTTAACAATCAGGTATTCAAGATTTATGAATCAGTGTAGATTCTTTCTCTATCTATATATTACTCACCCTTTATCCTGCAGAGAACTTTCTAGCAGAAATACAAGTAACTATTCTTCCACAACTTGGTACAAATCAGTTGAGGCTCACATCTCATGAATGAGGAGAAACCTGGAATCAAAAAAAATTCTTAAACATATAATGATAATTCAAAATTCCTTTGCTATAAAATTTGATAGTCCATAAAAGCCACCTTTAACACAGATTGATCCAGCAAGTTACTCTGTGGTAATTGACACACCCCATAGGTAGCCCTACAGTTAGAATTGTTCACAAAGGGTCTATCTGCAAGCTGTGGGGACAAGCCAGGTTCTACCAGATGGAATTATGCAAATGTTCTCCTTGAACTCCCTGCAAAAATTATCGGTTTCCACAAGTCGGGTGACAGTTGTTGGTTAACAGAATGAAAACTCTGTGTTTGAAAGTTCATCTGGCCTGTGAAAGCACTAGGGTCATAATAAACAAACACATATTTCCTGCTGTAGTTTAAGAACATCGCCAAGAACTCTGCTTTCCCACATTTGGGGAATTTTTTCCTTTTATTTTATGGTGAGGCGATAGTTTTTAAATTAAAAGATAAGTACTTATACAGCCTTCAAAGCTTACCTCAACCATCTAAGAATGATTTTATCACATTTAGTTGCATTTAAATATAATCTACAAATGATCAAAAGTTAAAGTGACTACATATCTACTGATGGGGACCCAAAACTAAGAACTTCCCACAATCTTATTTCAAATCAAACAGAAACGTGAACCAAACCTCCATTAAAATTTCTTTGGAGCAGACAAGAAAGGTAGCGTATTTGGCCTGGATTACATTAGCACTAAATCAAACAGCTTAAAGTTATATTTATTAATAGACTGTTATTAAATAAAAGAACTACAGGGTAAAGGTCAACACACAGGTTGTTTTGGTTAATTTTTTAAAAATCCCCTGAGCCTGTATCTTTCCAATTTTTTTTACTAGTCAGCCAAGTTGGCACCTTAAAACCTTTAAATACTGTAATTATAATAGTGCTGATATTCAATTTGGAGAAATGTTATTAAAAGAACAATTATTTCAGTGGACCCAAGGAAATAACAATGTGACAAATAGATACTTTTGATTGAGTACTTGCCTTGTGCCAGACACTCTACTTAGGGCTAGATTTACAGTGTCTCATTTAATACAACAACTATAAAAGCATTTGTATTATTCTCACTTTATAGTTAGGGAAACTGAGCTTCAGAGAGATTAACACTTGCCCCAGGCTGTGTACTAGTAAGTGGCAGAGTGGAACCAGGATTTTCCCCTGCAAAGCCCATGCTCTCACCTAAGATATGTGACTGTCTCCTAGTACTCCAGGTCCACTGTTAAAGAAACATTAGTAATCATTTACTTTCCTCTGACTGAGGAGGTTCTTCACCTATAGAAGTGGGCAGAGGGGTCAGTATGACTCATAACTGGAAGGAATTCTACAGAGGCAGTTACCCTACAACAGCTCCCTCATTTTACAAAGGGAGAGAAAATGAGCTTGGAAACTTAAGAAGCCTGCCCAAGGTCAGCCATTTAGTTAGTGACAGAATTAATTAGGACAAGAATCCATATCTCAAAAGCCCTGCAAACATTGATAAAGGCAAAGGTAGAAAAACTGCTTTTATCTTATCAAATGTTCTGAAAAACTTGGAGAATATAAAAACAAAGATTTTAGTATGTAGGCTTCTTAAATTATCAGCAAATTTTTGAGTCCTTCTAGGATAACATCATATTCCCTGTTACATAAAAAAGCCCACGACTATAGCATCCCTGGGCCAGCCACATTCTTGTACTCAGAGAACTTTCTCAAGAGGAATCACACAGATGATCCAGAAGAATTTTTGCTTCTCAACCTAAAATCTGGCCTTCCAAGTAAGCTTTAATTGCCCAATAGGAGACCTGAAGTTTTTAAGATTTCACTTTTCACCTAAGAACTATTTAAAATTCTATTTTGAAGAGAAACAATATTCAGAAAGATTATCTGAAGGGTAAAATTCAATCACTTCTGGGGCACCTGGGTGGCTCAGTAGTTGAACATCTGACTTCAGCTCAGGTCATGATCTCACGGTGAGTTCAAGCCCCACATTGGGCTGACTGCTGTCAGCAGGGAGCCTGCTTCAGATCCTCTGTTCCTCTCTTTCCACCTCTCCCCTATGTGCCTGCAGGCACATGCTCTCTCTCTCTCTCTCTCTCAAACATAAATAAACATTAAAAAAAATCAACCACTACTGTGACTAATATATACTACATATGAGCATTTCAATATGTTAATATTTAGCCATGATTTAAAGCAGATCAGCAAAGAGCTGGGTGCTTTGATTATATCAAATGATTTCCAAAAAGTTGGTTTTCACAAAATCACTCTGATTTGTAAAATAGCATCTGCCTATATTGATTCTCAATACGAACAATGATGTGAAATGAGATGTGCTACTTCTAATAAGGAGTCTTCCCAGAACTTGTTAAGTACATCACCCTGCCTTCTCTTTACGAGAACCTCAGAAGAAGTCTTTTTATAATATTTGTTCCAAGATGAGTTGAAATTACTGGGACATTTTATTTTAATCTCATGGGCACTGGGACTTGGATAACTAACAAAGTTTCTGTTTTTAACATTGGTTAGTAGAGAATTGAGAGCCAAATGTGTGGCTCACTCATGGTAGATGAGTAGGTCATCATGGTATGCATCCTAAACCTTATTCATACCTCTAACTTGTCCCCACCTTTTTTCTTCTTTTACTTCCATTTTTTTTTCTCAAAATAATATTTTATAACTTTTATATTCCTTTTCTGCACCATGACAAGGAATAGCTAAATATGTAAGAATATTATGCAAAATTATGTTTACTATACAAATATGTATATCCATAGGGGGATGGTAGGAGTGAAACAAAGATGTTCCACTACCATTACAATATTATAGCTAACTTTTTTCCTTTATTTTCCAAACATTTTGAAATTGTATTTACAACTTAGGGAGGAAAACATTATTTGAACTTTGAAATGGTAAGTTTCAAATGGCTGGTAAGTGACAGCCAAATTTCAAAGGCCTCGGAGTGCTATTCTAAGACTATCTTCCTGCAATCTTAGAATAGAAGTTGAAAGCAACTTCCAGTTTTTAACTAAACTGCTTTATTGAAAGATAACTAGTAACTATATAGCAGAAAGAGTCATGGAAGTTGTTAGGCAAGGAAGCCAATTAGGAGGCTTATATGTATGGGGCCTGGGGACAGGGAGGTTAACAAAAATTCACGTTAGACTGAGGGAAATAGGGGATGCAATCAGATTTGACAAACTACGAAATGGGTGGGAAGGAAGAAA
The DNA here is from genome assembly GCF_046562875.1 of Panthera onca. Lineage (NCBI taxonomy): Eukaryota > Metazoa > Chordata > Mammalia > Carnivora > Felidae > Panthera > Panthera onca. Next base: position 52,186,805 of record NC_138346.1, read on the forward strand.
CAGAATGATCTTCAAGGTTTGTTTTCCACTGCAGGTGCATGGATAGGTATTGGTGTCATTCAACCTAATAAAGAATTTAGGAGAATTGTGTATTTGGTACTAATTTGTTTAGAAGTGAGGAGAAAAAGAGGAAAGGAAATGAGTTCATTATAGGACATGTTAGATAGGAGGTACTTCCAAATCATACTGATGGAAATGTAACCCCAAGCATTCAGAAATACAGCACAGAACTGGAACTCTGGATGAAAGTTTGGTTAAAATATTGTAGGGTGTGTTGTGTGTGTATTGAATCCTTAATACTAGACAGCCTTCTTTCTATTTCCCAAGTAAACTATTTCAAACCTACCAAAGCAGTAGTCATCAGTGACTTCAAAAATGCCAAATCTGCTGGATCCTTTCAGCTCTCATTTTATAGTTATCCTTATAGTTTTTGCAGGATTGACTATTCCTCTCATTTATTTCTTGATCTTATATTTTCCTATTCTCCTACTTCTCAATCTCCTTTACTGGCTTTTATTCTTTTACCAGCTTTATTGTTGTGTTCTTGAGAATTCCCCTCTATTAAGTTTACACACTCTCCCTGACTGAGATGGAGAAGTCTAAGAGTGGAGGAGCTTAGGGAGAAATGAAAGTTTGTTGAATATATTGTTTGAAAAGCCTGTTAGACTTCCAAGAGAGTATGTTGAGTAGGCATTTAGATATATGAATATAGACTTCAAGGGAAAAATCTGGACTGGAATATAAATTTAAAAGTCGTCAGCATATAAATAGTATCCAAAGCTAAAAAACTAGTTGGGGCCACCAAGGGGGAATTGGTGAAGAATTGTTAGAAGAGATGTCCAAGGATAGTGCTTGGGGTACTTCACATTTTCAAGGCAAATAAAGGAGAAGAATCCAGCAAAGGAGGCTAAGAAAGATCATCTAGCACAACTAGTAAAGTAGAAAGAGAACTAAGAGAAGTGGTATCTTGAAGGCCACTGAAACAAAAAGGTTTTGAAGAAGAGGAAATGATTAAGTCTACCAACTTTCTGAGAAGTTGATTAAGATGAAAACTGAAAATCAATCCCTGGATTTTGCAGTACAGATGTTACTGCTGCCCTTGACAATAATTGTGGTGGAATGGCGGAGAGTGAAACCCTGATTGTAGTGCGACTATGTGGGGCTGATTCCTTTTAGAAGATGGAAACAGGAAATAGCAGGGGTAGTCAAACTAAAACAATTAATTGGTTGGTAAAGATAGAACAAAAGAGCAAGAAAGCCATTATATAAATATATGGTCATTCCAAATCATGATTACCTATGTCTGGACTTAGTTGGGGAAAGCCAAGTTCTAAAATTTTGACTCTTCTGAGTTTATTTCCACTTAATTTTATTATTAGACCTTCTTACAATTATTATCGTTTCTCAAGAATAGTCTTGAGAGATGTAAAGATAGAAACAGTAAATGTAGACATCTGATGAAGAAAAGGATGAAGATAGGAAATAGATAAAAGGAAATACAGAGTTGAAGAAGGATTTCTGGTTATTCTTTTGAGGAATAAAACATGTTTACTGGTTAAAAACAAAACAAGTAGACAGAAAGATTAGATATACACAGAAAAAGCTAGGTATTTGAAGGGATGTGATCTTGAGAAAGGGAGGAAAATTTATTTTAGAAGGTCATTTCTTTCTTTTAGATCGGAAAGAAATACAACGTACCAATGTAGTTAAATTTTCAGGGGAAGGTTATTTAAAGGAGTTAACGCCTAATGTCCTTTTTGTACTCGGAGAATTAGCCAGATCATCTGCTGAAGTAATGGATCATGAGCTGTTTGGAAAATTTAAAAGAGCAAAGGTTTGGGATAACTGTTATTAAAAATGGAAACAAGAGTATAGGGGAGAAATAAAATATTTATTTAACCATTATATATTTCTCTAACACCTTATAAATATCAGCTCATTTATTCATCATAATATGTCTATGAGATATGCTTATTATTCCCTTTTTCCAGATGAAGAATATGAGGCACAAAGTGGTTATGCTATTTTTCTAAGGGTACCTAGCTAGTAAGTAGAGGAGCCTAGAACTGAGTTTCCATGTTCTGGCTCCAGGGTCCATGCTCTTAACCACTTTACGATGCTGATTGATGGCAATGGCATGACTTTACTTATCAGGTTTAGGTACATAGGTCTTAAATTTCAAAAAACAAAATTTTAGACGCATCTGGAATAGGAGCTCAGAGGTTGTGTGTGATGGAAGTTGAGGGATTAGTTGATGAGATGAGCCACAGCAGGCAGGGTTAGTTGGAAGACATAGGGCAGGAGGGAAAGAAGCAAGGTTGTATAGGGGTTCAGAGACTTGAATCTTTGCTATATTCTTAAGGTTGAGGTTCCTTTGAAGTCAAATAATTAGATAGAAACAAGGAAAAGGGATCACTGAAAAGAGCAGGAACTCAAATGAAGACAGTAAGATTGTGAAGTGTAATTAAGGGGGGTAAAGAGTTGCTGGGAATGAGTAGGTAGCACTGGGGGATGGCCCTGGTAGTAGATCACTGAAGTCCAAAGAGGTTAAAGGCCTGTGCAGCAGGAGAGGTCAAGAAATGATGAGTCTAGGGTGTTGGGTGGGGCACATCTATAAATATTGAAGTCACTTATGAATCATTCAAGATGAGACAGGAAATGGGGTGGAGAAAACGGCTGCAGAAACCAGTGGATTGCAATGTGAGTGTGATGTGGGAATGAAAGATGGCATAAGTGAGACCAAACAGCCATAATGAACATACTCCAAGCGGCAGAGTCATATAGGCCAAACTTTCTTGTAGCCACCTGCCTCTGGAAGTGTGATAGGGAAGCCAAAAGTGCCATGTCACTAAGATGCCTAAACTGGCTGCATTCCTGAAGAGCTTTTTAAAGAGGTTGAACTGTTGAAATGATTAAGGACTTAAATTACCTCAGAGGTCCAACACATTAGTAAAGTAAATATTAACACAGCTTGGTTTATCTAGCCCACATAAAACCATTATCACTTAAGTACAAATATGGCCTCATGGATATTTTAAGTTTTCAAAGGTGGGAGAGTGGAAAGAGGAAGAGAACATAGGAAATTGAGATGTAATTTGGCCGTGCATAATGTGAACAACCAGCATAAAGGAGGAAGAAAAAACCAGCAACCGTGAACATGGAGAAGCTCCTATATGTGCCCTAGGAATAAAGTGGGAAGGGGAAATGTGCAAATGAGCCATATTTTTCCCTTGGTTCAGGATACTCAATAAATATTATTTGTTATTTTACATGTGGTGATTGGGGCTTTCCCGATTGCAACAAAGAAACTAAAAAAGAAAGAAAATTTTTTACAGAAAAAAAAATTCCTATCCCTGAATCAGAAGGCAGGCTGAATTACATAGTAGGATATAATTACTTAATATTAGAGGAAACTATGTTTTGATCAACAAAAATTCAGATTTGCCTTGGAGACCTATAGTGTTAGTTGCCTACCAAAACACCACTCCTCCACCTTCTTCCTTACCAACAGAATCCTTATTATGCCACTGGATGTTGGAATCTACATATGACACTAAGAGATAAGGCAGCCATCTTGTGACCATAAGTGGAGCTAGCTTAGAAAGAAAAACCAAGATGCTGATAAGCATCCCAGATTTAGGAAACAGTAATGCAGGGACCTAGTTAAATTTGAAATTTCAAATAATGAGTAACATCACAAGAGACATGTATAATTTAACTAAAATTCAAATTTAACTTGATGTCCTGTATTTAATGACAACCCTAGATTCTCAAGATGACAAATGCAAAGTTAAATATATCCTAAGTCATTGATGAAGTAATTGAGCTGTTGAGTTAGCCACCTCTGGGACCACCTCAACTCAAAACATTTTAGTATCAAGTAAATCTCCCTTAATATTAAGCCAGTTCTTATTGCATTTTCTGTTATTTACAGCCAAAGGCATCCTAACTAATGCAGTTTTGTCAGCCTTGTCTTTGAGCAAGTCAATGCACATATTGTTCATCCCTAAGTATCAACTTACAAATTCTAATTGGTATTTTCAAAAGGTTTCTTTGTGAAAATCCCTTAGTATGAAATACATCTATGTTTTCAGAATTCATAGTTTTACATCTTTATGTAGTACTCCATAAAAATTACTTTCATGAAATATGTAACATGTGATGTCTTTCTCTGCACAGTTTAGCTGGATTGGATGATCTCTAAGATATATTCTAGTTTAGGAAATATTAGTTATTATAGAACAAATGTAGGTATGAAATAAAGATAGGCAGATATTTTCTTACTTGATAAAGCACCTAACAATAAAGCTATACAACAGAAATTATCCAGTGTTAAAACTAATTATGTAACAAAGGACTTCTTTTGACAGTAGTTATTTGTTTTAAGAATTAGCAGAATTAGATTCATAATAACACCACCATGAAAAACAGTAATACAACTTTGATGTGATGTTTCTTGGGTTACAAATAGAAGTTAGAATGAAGTCCTTTATCCGTATAGATACATAGCTTTTATTCTCAATATCCTCAAAGTACAAAGTAAATTTGGGCAAAAGAAAGGAAGATAAATAATGGAAAATTTCTAAATGATTATAGTCACAAACTGTGTGGTCCTGTAAGCACCAAAAGTTGGCATTTTCCATCTGTTTCCAGTGGCTTATCAGATGGCCAAGTCAGTTTGTGAATGCTGTTAAAATTCTATTTTTTTACTATAAGTATAACCACAGTGATTCAAGTAATCTTTACATGAACTGGTCTCCCCTAGTCAATGGAGAAATGGCTTAAGCTGACAGGAACCTTTTTGTATGATGATATACACTTGTGTGCATGTGTGCACAGGTCTGCAAGTGTGTGCACATGTATATAAGTGTATGCACACTTATGCTTGTGAGTGATCCAGAGGTTATTTGATCAAGAAGCCTCTGCTTTTTCCCCCATACCCTGGTCAAGGCAGATCCAGCTGCACAAAACCAAAGCAGGTGAAGTCAGTTTTCAGAGCTGGGAAATGGAGTGAGTTTAGCAAATTTATAATTGAGATTATCTGGTATATCAGTACTCTTCAAAATTATGTTCTGATCTAAAACTATCCTTATTGCCACTCTTCTCTCCTTCCTTTCATAACAGTCTTATTTAAATTCAATTCAGCTCTTTTTCCAAGCTTGCATTCTAAGAAAAACAAACACTACAGTTATAAAAGCCATTCATTGAAAAATACTGCCCAACTACCACTATTCTCACTCAAGCACACTTCGTGACAGAATTCTATGCACACCCCTAAGCAAGCATATCACAGTATTTATTCAGCAAAACTAGGTAACTCCCAAGATGGAAAAAATTTGCTGCTTAAAAAAATATTCTCTGTACCAGATTTTAGAAAGGAGAACCATGGCATGTACATGCACGTATAGCCACAGACCTCAACAATGAACTTGGGAAAAGAAAAAGGAGGGGGAGAAACATGTAACATTTTGAGTTGGATGTTCTGAAAACATTGCAGATTGGAAAATTATATTTAGGAGTTAAAAAATCTTATTTGTGAGATAATTTTCATTTGAGACCTATTTTATGTATATACAGGATGTATTACTTTTAAAAAATAATGGTTTATGTTTTCCTCTAAATATTAAGAATCATATGATACACTCTTTCTAAAGACCATTCATTGATTTGACCTTGGAAGGATATTCCCAGTCCATTGATTACCTTTTCATATTACTTATTTTTTTATACTAGGTAAAATTTTGTCTCCATGTGTTGCACAGTGAAGAAACAGAAATAAAAACTATAAATGGAAAAGAACACTTCTCCAGGGTCACTTAATCCAAATTTTTCTAGGGAAAGTTCTTTCCTCAATTTTAATTGTCTAATAATATCCATTATTTTTCTAATGTATCCAAATATTTCTACACCACCCTAGGAGAGACTATTTTATTTCAAATATTTCTCAAACCTGGAGCACTTATTTTAAACAAAATTTCTCATTTTCCAAATGCTTTAAAAGGGGATGATAGAAATTAAAAATGATATGTAATATGTAAATCTGATGTGAAAGAGATAGATTAGGTAATGGCATATGCCTCCTAAGTTTTTTGGGTTTTTTTTGCCAGCACAAGTGTGAAAGAGTATAAAATATCCATCCGTGTGATCCATTATTGCATATGTGATTTTAAATCCATGAAAATATCTAGCATCTTTTGAAGTATCACCTAAATTTTTTCCACCACCAGTAATTTAATACAATAAAAGAAAAGTGCCTTGATAATTCAGAACACACTACCAGGTTGCTAGCACTAAAATACTTCTTTTGTTGAGTATCAAAGGTAGTACCATATTGCCCCTTACGTATACCTTAAATTAAATGTCTTCCTCTATTGCCTTGAAAGGGCTTCTTCAGTATAACCCCATTTTACCAATTCAAGCTTATATATCACTGACACAAACACTCCTCTCCATTTGGATCTATCTTTCTCTTCAGTAAATATGCTTCCACCCACCCCCCTCCTTCAGCCCTGTTCACTCCACCAGGAATGTAATTTCCTTTACCTCTACTCTTACTTGAGCACCTCTTTTCCAGAAAGCTTTTCCTGACTGTTTTGCCCATTTAGTTGGTTCTCTTAATGTCGACATGTCCATTTAGCATTCCATTGTTCTGATTTCTGTTAATTAGTTTATTCTTGTGCTTTTCTGTATGCTCCACCTGTCCTTGTATTCTGAAACATTGGAAGTTCCTCTACTAAACTTTGTTTATTCACTGTTCATTTCTGTGTGATTCAAATTTCTAGAAACACCAGGTCAGTAATTAAAGTACAAGACAAAAGAAAAAACTAGGGCACCTGGCTGGCTCAGTTGGTTAAGCATCTGACTTCACCTCAGGTCATGATCTAGTAGTGGTTTGTGAGTTTGAGCCCCGCATCAGGCTCTGTGCTGACAGGTCAGAGCCTGGAGCCTGCTTCAGATTCTGTGTCTCCCTCACTCTCTGCCCTTCCCCCCACTCACACTCTATCTCTCTCTTTCAAAAATAAACATTAAAAAATTTAAAGAAAAAATAAATAATAAAGGTTTTACTTGTACAAAATCTACTTTCATGACCTCTTTTGCCTTATTTTGAAATACAGTTTCTAGGTGTTTCTCATGGTAGGTATTAACAGTGACATCATTTCAAATTTGAGTCCCCATGATATGCCCCCTTTTTTCTTACCAGGGTGCACGGGGTAATGCAGTGGTTTTCAAATTTATTTTTGAGGAACAGAATTGTTTTTTTTTTCTTTTCAAACTCATTCTTACCCAGAATTTCAAATATGTCAACGAGATGCAAGCTGAGCACCTCTTGTTAAAGACAGTGCAGTGTGTGAGGGGAACGTAAGGTGTCCAGACCGCCTAGCCCTTCCACAGTTGCACCCCCACCCCCTGCCCCTAAGGTGGCTCCTGTGGTTCCTTGGAGGAATTCTGGAGGCCCGATGTAGAAACTTCAGAAACCCTGGCCTTGGCTCTGCTGTCTTCTCTTTGTTCAGGCTGGAGCAAGTCTCTTTCCTCAAGCATAAAAACAATGAACTTGATCTTCAAAGAGCATTCATACAAATTATAAAGCTTCAAAATGTAAGCAGCATTTAAAACCAATGAAAAAAAGTCATGCCTATTTTGGTGTTCTGTTGTTGTATTGGGTCATTATTTTTAGACACTTTCTTAGGAAAAACATTGGTTGATGTTTGATAAAAATTAGTATTGAGGGTTGATTATAGATTTAAACAATTTTTTTTCTTTGGTTTATCTAGATTCTGGTTTATGAGTGTCTTTTATTATCAGTAAATTTCAGTTTTGAAAACTCTAGTTTGAGGTAGCATTTCAAAAAAAGAAACCAAAGTTTGTATTCAACATTCACAGCTTCTAATCTTTTGTATTCCTTCGAGAAAACAAACAGTGTAATATAATGTTCTTACATAGAAACTGGTATAAATATCATTAAAGTATTTGTTTTGGTTGGTGTTCATTTACAGAATGTGTGAAGAATTACATAAACCCAGTATCAGACAAATACCATTAAAGAGAACTATCATTCTAGTTAATAAAATATATTAGTGAACTTGGGACTTTTCATTTTAACTATATTTTAAAGCTATTTCTATTGGGCACTGATTCATTTGTAAATGGAAAAAGTCAGGCAAAATACCAAAACAGTAAGTACTACTTGGTTCTCAGCAACCTGTTAAATAAACTGTTGCTGCTTTTAACTGCAGAGTACTTAAATGTAACTGCTGTCTATAATTTTTTTTAGAATTTCTGATTTCCCCATCAGATAAACTTGACTCAGCTATCAATATAAAAATCCCTTACCTGTCAGTTTGGCTTAATCAAAACAATTAAAAAACATTTTTTTAATATTTATTTATTTTTAAGAGAGAGAGAGAGAGAGTGTGAGCAGGGGAAGAGCAGAGAGAGAGAGAGGGAGACACAGAATCGAAGCAGGATCCAGGCTCTGAGCTGTCAGCACAGAGCCCAATGCAGGGCTCAAAGTCACTAATGGTGAGATCATGACCTGAGCCAGTCGGACGCTTAACCAACTGAGCCACCCAGGCACCCCAATCAAAGCAATTTTTGATGCCACTAGTCTTCTACCAAAATGTTTTATTTTCCAAAATATGTTTATAATGTGAAAATTTCAATAAAAAACCCAGTTAACCTATGTGTATATATATACATGTATGTATGTATGTATATATACATAAAATTTTAGAAATATTTATTGTTAAATAAAGTTACTTCTGGTGAATTAAACTTTGTAAATCAAAGTAGGATATTTAGATAGGATATTTAGGTAGGATATTTAGTAGAATATTTAGGTAAAATTTGTTTTTACCATAGTACCCTCATTACTAAAAGGTTACATAAAAATTTAAATACATTTAACTTAAGAGTCATTTAGTCCACACACATTTTTACTCATTAAATAAATAGTTGTATTGTGCTTTTGTACAAGATTTACTTGACTCAGATAGGAATTGAGTGCTAAGATTTTGTTTCTGATACCCAGGAACGTGCACACTAATGAGGGCTATAATGTGGAACTGCAGTTTAAGTTCATTATCATTTTAGTACAGGCAAGTGCTTTAATGTACCACTTTAAAAAATGGCAAAAACCAAATGAGGTCTGAAATGAATCAAAGGAGAACTTTTTTGCCTGGAGAAGCTGTGAGAGATTCCTAGTCACATTTTCTTTCCCTCGTCCTATGGAACCAACCAACATCAATCAGCTTTAAAAGCACGATTATTGGGGGCTTAAAAAGTCTGGCAATGGTGAGAATAGTGACTTTGAGATTTGAGGAAACCTGTAGTAGAAGGGAAGGATAAAGAAGTAAGATAAGAAAAAAAAAAAGAATCTAACATTTATAGACTACTTAACAATTGACCTTTTATGTCTGTTATGACATTGTGTTTCGTCTTAAAGGGAAATCATTACAAAGCAGCTGAAATCACTGAGGTGAAAGCAGGAGAAGAAATTGTACAAACAGACTAGAATTTTTTTATCTTGGCTCTCTTCAACCTTGTCCCTATTGACTAGTCTTTGAGGGAAAAATATCTAGCACCAAACTAATGGAGAATGTCAAGTAAGATTTTCTTTCATACTGTATTCATGCCTTGATTTAGGAGATCATCAATATTTTTACTTGGTTTAACAAAGCTGTAAGATACAAGGAAAAATGAGTAAACCTAGGTAAGGCAAAAAATAAATAAAAGTAATGCTCAGAAGATACAGGAATATGTTTTTGGGCTGGATGCTACCCATAAGCACTTGCTGTTGATAAGGCCAACAAGAAGTATAGCATAGCCATCAAAAGACACTCGATGGAGTCTATCGGATTTTCCGTGTATAGTATCATGTCATCTGCAAAAAGCGAGAGCTTGACTTCATCTTTGCCAATTTTGATGCCTTTGATTTCCTTTTGTTGTCTGATTGCTGATGCTAGAACTTCCAACACTATGTTAAACAACAGCGGTGACAGTGGGCATCCCTGTCGTGTTCCTGATCTCAGAGAAAAAGCTCTGTTTTTCCCCATTGAGGATGATGTTAGCTGTGGGCTTTTCATAAATGGCTTTTATGATCTTTAAGTATGTTCCTTCTATCCCGACTTTCTCAAGGGTTTTTATTAAGAAAGGGTGCTGGATTTTGTCAAAGGCCTTTTCTGTATCGATTGACAGGATCATATGGTTCTTATCTTTTCTTTTATTAATGTGATGTATCACGTTGATTGATTTGCGAATGTTGAACCAGCCCTGCATCCCAGGAATGAATCCCACTTGATCATGGTGAATAATTCTTTTTATATGCTGTTGAATTCGATTTGCTAGTATCTTATTGAGAATTTTTGCATCCAAATTCATCGGGGATATTGGCCTGTAGTTCTCTTTTTTTACTGGGTCTCTGTCTGGTTTAGGAATCAAAGTAATACTGGCTTCATAGAATGAGTCTGGAAGTTTTCCTTCCCTTTCTATTTCTTGGAATAGCTTGAGAAGGATAGGTATTATCTCTGCTTTAAACGTCTGGTAGAACTCCCCTGGGAAGCCATCTGGTCCTGGACTCTTATTTGTTGGGAGATTTTTGATAACTGATTCAATTTCTTCGCTGGTTATGGCTTTGTTCAAGCTTTCTATTTCCTCCTGATTGAGTTTTGGAAGATTGTGGGTGTTTAGGAATTTGTCCATTTCTTCCAGGTTTTCCAGTTTGTTGGCATATAATTTTTCGTGGTATTCCCTGATAGTTGTTTGTATCTCTGAGGGATTGGTTATAATAATTCCATTTTAATTCATGATTTTATCTATTTGGGTCATCTCCCTTTTCTTTTTGAGAAGCCTGGCTAGAGGTTTGTCAATTTTGTTTATTTTTTCAAAAAACCAACTCTTGGTTTCATTGATCTGCTCTACATGAGTTCAGCAATGTTGCAGGACACAAAATCAATGTACAGAAATCAGTTGCATTCTTATACACTAACAATGAAGCAACAGAAAGACAAATAAAGAAACTGATCCCATTCACAATTGCACCAAGAAGCATAAAATACCTAAGAATAAATCTAACCAAAGATGTAAAAGATCTGTATGCTGAAAACTATAGAAAGCTTATGAAAGTAATTGAGGAAGCTATAAAGAAATGGAAATACATTCCCTGCTCATGGATTGGAAGAATAAATATTGTCAAAATGTCAATAGTACCCAAAGCTATCTACACATTCAATGCAATCCCAATCAAAATTGTACCAGCATTCTTCTCGAAACCAGAACAAGCAATCCTAAAATTCATATGGAACCCCAAAAGGCCCCGAATAGCCAAAGTAATTTTGAAGAAGAAGACCAAAGCAGGAGGCATCACAATCCCAGACTTTAGCCTCTACTACAAAGCTGTCATCATCTGAATGGATAAAGAAATTGTGGTTTATATACACAATGGAATACTACGTGGCAATGAGAAAAAATGAAATATGGCCTTTTGTAGCAACATGGATGGAACTGGAGAGTGTGATGCTAAGTGAAATAAGCCATACAGAGAAAGACAGATACCATATGGTTTCACTCTTATGTGGATCCTGAGAAACATAACAGAAACCCATGGGGGAGGGGAAGGAAAAAAAAAAAAAAAAAAAAAAAAAAGAGGTTAGAGTGGGAGAGAGCCAAAGCATAAGAGACTGTTAAAAACTGAGAACAAACTGAGGGTTGATGGGGGGTGGGAGGGAGGGCAGGGTGGGTGATGGGTATTGAGGAGGGCACCTTTTGGGATGAGCACTGGGTGTTGTATGGAAACCAATTTGACAGTAAATTTCATATATTAAAAAAAAAAAAAAAACAAAAAAAAAACACAAAAAACAAAGCTGTCATCATCAAGACAGCATGGTATTGGCACAAAAACAGACACATAGACCAATGGAATAGAATAGAAACCCCAGAACTAGACCCACAAACGTATGGCCAACTAATCTTTGACAAAGCAGGAAAGAACATCCAATGGAAAAAAGACAGTCTCTTTAACAAATGGTGCTGGGAGAACTGGACAGCAACATGCAAAAGGTTGAAACTAGACCACTTTCTCACACCATTACAAAAATAAACTCAAAATGGATAAAGGACCTGAATGTGAGACAGGAAACCATCAAAACCCTAGAGGAGAAAGCAGGAAAAGACCTCTCTGACCTCAGCCGTAGCAATCTCTTACTCAACACATCCCCAAAGGCAAGGAAATTAAAAGCAAAAATGAATTACTGGGACCTTATGAAGATAAAAAGCTTCTGCACAGCAAAGGAAACAACCAACAAAACTAAAAGGCAACCAACGGAATGGGAAAAGATATTTGCAAATGACATATTGGACAAAGGGCTAGTATCCAAAATCTATAAAGAGCTCACCAAACTCCACACCCGAAAAATAACCCAGTGAAGAAATGGGCAGAAAACATGAATAGACACTTCTCTAAAGAAGACATCCAGATGGCCAACAGGCACATGAAAAGATGCTCAACGTCACTCCTCATCAGGGAAATACAAATCAAAACCACACTCAGATATGACCTCACACCAGTCAGATTGGCCAAAATGAACAAATCAGGAGACTATAGATGCTGGAGAGGATGTGGAGAAACGGGAACCCTCTTGCACTGTTGGTGGGAATGCAAATTGGTGCAGCCACTCTGGAAAACAGTGTGGAGGTTCCTCAGAAAATTAAAAATAGACCTACCCTATGACTCAGCAATAGCACTGCTAGGAATTTACCCAAGGGATACAGGAGTACTGATGCAGAGGGGCACTTGTACCCCAATGTTTATAGCAGCACTCTCAACAATAGCCAAATTATGGAAAGAGCCTAAATGTCCATCAACTGATGAATGGATAAAGAAATTGTGGTTTATATACACAATGGCATACTATTTGGCAATGAGAAAGAATGAAATATGGCCCTTTGTAGCAACGTGGATGGAACTGGAGAGTGTGGTGCTACGTGAAATAAGCCATACAGAGAAAGACAGATACCATATGTTTTCACTCTTATGTGGATCCTGAGAAACTTAACAGAAACCCATGGCGGAGGGGAAGGAAAAAAAAAAAAGAGGTTAGAGTGGGAGAGAGCCAAACCATAAGAGACTCTTAAAAACTGAGAACAAACTGAGGGTTGATGGGGGTGGGAGGGAGGGGAGGGTGGGTGATGGGTATTGAGGAGGGCACCTTTTGGGATGAGCACTGGGTGTTGTATGGAAACCAATTTGACAATAAATTTCATATATTGAAAAGAAAAGACACTCGAACGTTGCATATGTCTTTTTAGAAAAATGTTGAGTTTGGGGTCTTTGAGGAAAAGATCTCATTATTTTTCACTAGCTCAAATATATCAAAATAAAAACAAAATGCCTAGCATCCTGATAGTTAAAATGTAGTTACATTAAAAGAAAAATATCTAACTTTACTATATATTTGTGTTTCATTTATCCACATCAGTTATTTTATTCTCCAAATTAAATTTCCCTGAAATTTCTAGCAATAATAAAGGTGAGTCTGGATTTTACAGTTTCACTAAAGTTAAATATCTTAAGAGTAGAAAATCAAGGGGCAGGCAATAGTTGGAAGTTATGCATGCCTTCCAGAAAAATCCACATTTAATTCATTTGTACATTCAACTGGTGAGAATCTATTATCATTGGTATAATTTTATATTACAAATAATAGAATTATAGCACATCTTGTCTGAAGATGTTTCTAAAGAAAAGAGCCAAATATTTGTACTCACGTGTAAAACTCCCTAATAGGGAATAATGTTCAAAAGTAAGGTTAAATAAACCTTACTGCACATTTTAAGACTGTAAGAATTATTTAGTATTTGTTTCTGTTAAGAGCTAGCTAAGTACAAGCTAATCTTATTGTTGGCAAGAATGGAATTGCATGCTATACTAAATTAGAACTTAGTTCCACTTTAAGAGGAGACATTTTTGTACCTCTCTGAATACATGGTAGTCACATAATTATCAAGAAATCAAAACTTCCCCAATTATTTTACTGCCAGCATGAATATTTTGATATGCTCTTCCTATATTATAAAATATTAACATTAAATGTTGGGAAATTCTATATTTCATCTCTCATGCTATACAGATTTCTCATGGAAAATGTACCACATACTATAAATTTGACATCATGAAGTAAGAAAAACAGTTTTAAAGTAGTTATTTAAATATGATTTTTAAGGACAAATTGCTGTAGAACAGGGTCAGACATTTTAAGGGCCCAGCAAGTAAATGGTTTAGGCTTTGCGAGTCTCTGTCACTACTGAATTCTGCCATGTATCACAAAAGCAGCCATAGGCAATATGTAAATGAAAGAGTAGTGCTGTCTTTTTTTTTTTTAATTTTTTTATACATTTATTAATTTATTTATTTTTAAGAGACAGAGAGAGACAGAGCACAAGTGGGGGTTGGGGAGAGAGAGAAGGAGACAAAGAATCTGAAGGAGGCTCCGGAACCTGAGCTGTCAGCACAGAGCCCGACGCAGGGCTCAAACTCACAAATCGCGATATCATGACCTGAGCCGAAGTTGGACACTCAACAGACTGAGCCACCCAGGCACCCATAGAGTAGTGCTGTCTTCTAATAAAACTTTATTTTCAAAAACAGGTGGTGGGTAGGATTTGGCCTCTTGGCCATAGTTTGCTGACTGGATATAGATGATAAAAACTTTTCACATTTTGTCTGTTTAACAAAGACGATTTTTAGGAAGCCTAGGTAGCTCAGTTGGGCATCAGACTCTTGATATTGGCTCAGGTCATGATCCCAGGGTCATAGGATCAAGCCCCACATCAGGCTCCTCACTTAGCATAGAGCCTGCTTGAGATTCTTTCTCTCTCTCTCTCTCTACCTCTGCACCTCTCCCTCCTCTCTAAAATATAAATAAATACATACATACATACATACATACATACATAAATACATAAATACATAAATACATAAATAAATAAATAGATTCCCTCCCTCTACCTTCTACCACCCCCCACTTGCCCATGCATGTACTCTCTCAAAAAAATAATAAAAAAAGAGATGATTTTGAACCATCTCTCTAGTTGTTATGTATTTTATATGTATAATATATAACATTATATATAGGATATGTTTATTAATATATATGTTATATATTATAAATAATATATGTTTATATATTGAGATTTTTGAAGATCAAACACATGGGAAAGCACTTTAAAAACTAGAAGTATTGGTCAAAGGGTACAAACTTCCAGTTAAAGATGGATAAATTCTGGAAATCTATTTTATAGCCTGGTGATTACAGCTTACGATCTGTATTATACTTGTAAACTGCTGTGTAAATCTTAAATGTTTTCACCACAAAAAAGAAACAGTTATTATGTGATGTGATAGAGGCGTTAACTAACGCTATAGGTGGTTATCATTTTGCAGTGTATAAATGTATCAAATCAACACGCTGTACACAGTAAACTTATACAGTGTTAAATGCCAGTTACAGCTCAATAAGTCTGGGGGGGGGGGGGACTAGAAGTATTTCTGTCTATAAGTGAAAGGCAGTATGATAATAAAACGAGATGTTCCAATATTCATAGCTAAAATGGGTATTATCTACCTTCAACCTATCAGGATGCCTTTCTAATATTATAGTTGGTGAAAATTATTTCATGTTTCTAACATGTGAGGAGATTTGGCATATCTTCTTTTTAATTTTTTTAATGTTTATTTATTTTTGAGAGAGAGAGAGAGAGAGAGAGAGAGAGAGCTAGCCAGGGAGGGGGCAGAGAGAGAGGGAGACACAGAATCTGAAGCAAGCTCCAGGCTCCAAGCCATCAGCATAGAGCTGACATAGGGCTGGAACTCACGAACTGCGAGATCATGACCTGAGCCAAAGTCAGATGCTTAACCAACCTGAGCCACCCAGGTGCCCCTGAAAGATCTTAATATTATAATATATATAATAAATGTAATAAGTATATAATACAAATATATAAAGTGGTATTATTTATGACCTTCTGTATAATTAATTCTGTCATAAATGGGAAATTTGTTTGAAACGAATTTGGAATGTTTTAACATATTCGACATACATGGAACCAGTATCATTTCTTTTCCTCTACACGTGAAAAAATAGGAAGATACTAACTTTTTACATAAAATATAATTCCCATGGCCAACAATGTCACTAGTTTACTGTAAAATCAGTGTCACTGCCATATTATTAATGGAGTTGCCGAAGTTAGGAAAGAAAAAATGAGGTAAAGAAGTGACAGTAACAACATGGCTGACAGTGAAGCTGATGTTATCCTCACATGAAAAAGCCAAGAAAATGCTAACCCTGAAATTCTTCATGTAAACTGGGAAATGTGAGTTCTAACACAGACTAGTCAAATGACATTCCTTTACCTTATTCCAATGTGAAGACTGTTCAGATTAAGAATTGTGATTTATCCATAATGGATTAAATAATTCAAATTAAACTGACAAATAGCTCACAGATTCACATTAAAACTTTTCTGCTTCAAAGATAACAAAATATTGCTTCAGAGTTTTAAAGAAATATTTTTTGTAGCCTTCCAAGTGTCAAAATCTTATTCTATATAAGTTGTGATAGCCACATTAAGTATTCTTAGAAATACTATCACCTTTAGGCAGTGACTTGACTTTAAAAGTATTTTATGATATATTACATAACAGAGGGAAATAATTCTAGTTAAGCAGGTACATATCACATAATTTGCATTTTTAGAACACTTACAAGGGAGACCAAGGTATTTTAAAAGATAAGGGAACTAGCAATTCCAGTAACATTATCACTTGTTTGAATTATGAACACTAGACAAGTTAGTGCTAATCAGATGTTTTTCTGACCTATATAAAATGATTCAACCTTCCCACATCCAGCTTTGAGAGAAAAATAAAAATATTACCAAATTGGTTTATCTTTTCCTCCAGGTCCAGGGATCGTCTCTCTTGATTCTCAAGTCTGATATGGATATGATGCATACTTCTAAATTAGTGCTTATCATATTACATGATGGAAACGTTATATTTTTATATGTATAAAATGAGCTTTAAGAACAGAGCTAGATCTTACAGCATTCCTAGTGCATAACACGGTACCTGGTACTCCCTCATACTTGATTGGTTAAATTGAATTAAAGACTATACCACAAGGAGCTCCACTATCACTGATTTAACCTTGTTAAGATATATGGTTTCTCATCGTAGTGGCACCATACAAATAACTTTTCTAGAAACTATTCGGGGAGGCATGAGATGGACGAAGTTGTCTTTCAGAGTAAAGAAGGTACTGTGCTGAAATTTCCTCAGGTGCTCAACGAGCTTATATTTCAATTACTTCTTAATAAATGTTTTTAAGGAATAAGCTTGCACTACTGAAACCCACTATTATCTTGAGATAATCTATTGTTAGGAATACAGTTTAAGGAGGCCCTTAAACCCATACTTCTCTGTAGTGCACCCATAGGGCATTGAATGTAACCTATGCTACAGATTATCTTCTGCCATGAAAATAGATTAATACACCACAAATATTTTTTAAGCAGGATGTTGGGAAGATGGTTTCCCATTAGAAACAAAGGAATTTGAACACATAATTCTAATATAGATTAAGTTTCCTTGAGAAAGAATACCTGGAAGAAGGAAGTAGGGGTGATTTCTCTCAATTGTTAATGAGGTTATTTTCCTTAGAAGTATACACTACCTATAGGCAAATATGACCTCCCCAGGCCAGAGGCATACATTATATTTAAAAGGATTTGGACCTATGCCTCACAATTAACAAGTACCAGCTTGTACATCTAAGGGGATACTAGTGGTTTGGGGCCAGTGTGTACATCATTGTGTATAAGCATTTGTGCTGCCTCTTCTTGACTTGTGACTTTCATAACTAGTAGAGAAGAACTGCTTCAACCTTATACCCTTAAAATCAGGCCCCTGCCCTACCCCAAATTCTGCATTCCAGCCTAGCTGACCTCTCGTAAATACTGAATGTTCTGTGTCCTCCCTCACAGCCTGTACCTTTGCACGCAGAACATCCTCTCCACTCTTCTGCCTGCTATTTCCTTTGCTGAGGACACTCTCCACCACACCCAAACCTCCTTCTAATTTCTACCCATACTTCACGACCTGGTTTAGCTGTCAACTTCTGAGTAAGGCATCCCCAGCCCTTCCAGGCTTGGGTAAATACCCTTTTAACCATGCTCCAGAGCACCTTTATGGAACTGTCCATTCACTTTTTGTTTTTCTGTCTATTTAAAGTGCTATCTTGAAGACGGGGCCAGTTTCTATTATTATATCTCCAGCAATACAAAAACAAGGAGGCAGTATGGATATAGAGTGAAAATTTTGGACTTGCTAAGGCTTGGTGGCAGTGTTACCTTCATCAAGTATCAATCTTTCTATGGCTCCGTTTCATCATCTATAAAATACATGTAATACTTTGCAATACTTGCTGTTAATGAGTACTCAAATATGTATTGTTATAGTTAAAGAAACTGAAACATAAAAAGATTAAGTAACTTGCCCACAGAAACTCAGAATAAGAGCATAACCAGGATTTGAACTCTGGCAGTCTGACCCCAGAGCACTCATTGATTCTATACTGCATTTCACTGTGTTTCCTAACTCCTAGAATTAAGTTGTCAGTTCTACTACATAAGGATATTGTATTTTGATGATCTTTGTTTTTATGTATTTTTACCTTTCAGCACGTTCACGAGACACTTGTGTTTTCTATTTAGAGTAAACTTAAAAGAAAATTATGAAGATTCAGAAAGGATTTTAATAACAATTCCTTCTTCAAATATGTATTTTATTCCAATTTGTGGAGCACTATCAAATATTTAGAATAATTTCAATTTTCTTAACTCACGAGTCTTTATCATAAGCCTTAATACATACATGCATTAAATTCTTGCTTCCCTTCTAGTTGGACCTTGATACTAAATGCTCTCATTTAAATTATTACCTCCTCAGACTCCCAAACTATCCTAGTGTGTCTGGGAGGCTCCAGACTCACTCATGCAGGAAGCCAAATCCCTCTGCTTTCTGCCCTTAATATTCCTTTTGTCAATGTATTTATTCTAAAAAATCTATTTCCATAATTGTTGATTCTTATTTCTGTTTTCAGAGAAAGATCATCTCCCAAAAAACCTATAGATAGGAGATGAAACAAACATACAAACTATGCTAAGAATCAAAACTCCCTTTATGTTAAAATTCTCAATTCTGAACAACCCCTCTTCCTTTCAAAAGTGGTTTAACTTTCCTTGAAGAGATCAGGTAGTTGTTGTGGTCTTGCATGTGAAGGGTTTAGACTTCATGTTGTAGTCATTGGAGAGCTACTGATGATATGAAAGTATGGTGTAAAACACTTCACAAAGATTCAGCTGACCAGGGACAGCAGAGACTTGGAAGGGAATCAGGGATTGAGATAAAACTTAAGACTGTTGCAGATGTAGGTGTTCTCGCTTGGGGAGGGACCAAGAGAATGCAGAGGGATGCTTTTGAAAAATAGGGTGAAGCAAGGATCCACATACTGCCTGACAGGATACCAGAGGCCAGGGAAGAAGGAAGGGGAAAAGCCATATTTTATCTGCTTTCAGACTGAGTGACCAAAAGATGATATACACAGAGATGAGAAGAGCTGATTTGGGCAGCAGGCACGGAAACTGGTTCAGGGTGCTGAACAAGGAAAGGAGAGAAAGTGAGTAATGCGACTACAGACATGTTTTATATAAGGCACTACATCTGCATCTTATATTTTTCAAACAAAAGCAAGCTTGAGTTGAAAATTAATATAGCCTAAAAACCTATTATTAAAAATTCTGTTTCTCCTAATTTCTAAATCATAAAAAACATGAGTTATTAACTCTTTAAAAATAAGATATCTAATTTAGTCCTGTAAAAAACTGAAGATGCTTTTTAAAATATCCAGCAAGTATTGAGACATGTCATATAACATTTCTTTCTAGAAATGATGTATTGAGAAAACAATTTCTCAACTTCTCCACTGGCCCTAAAACAGTCCTTTCATTGTATGTACTCTGTCCAGTAAATGAATGAATGAGAATACAGTCAGTGGGCAGTTAGTTTTAAACTGTACAAAAGTGACAAAAAAAAAAAAATCAAGAGGCTAATTTTGGAGCTGTCCACATATTAGTGACAATTTGTCAAGAACATGCTAAGGGAGCAAGACCCAATACAGAAAAGCAAAGGGTCTGGGAATATATCTTGTGCTATACCTATTTTTAAAGTGTGGAGAGAGCAGTGAGACCCAAGGTATAAGGTAGAGTAATGTCACAGAAATGGAAGAGTATAAAGAATAAAGGGAGGACTGTGGTGGTAAATGCAGTAGAAGACTAGGAAGGTGGGGGGACTAGAAAAAGTTGCTTAATGTGTGTATATTCTAGTAGAAAAGCCAATGAGTAGGAGAGTGGAAACTGCTAAAATAACAAAACTGAATAGATGCATAAAGAAACCATGTTATACACCCATGATTTACGTTGGTTTGCTTCACAAATGCAGGTAATTGCAGATCAGCCTTTTCCTGCATTCTGCACCCTGACAATATATAGGGTTTGCTTAAATTCTCAGTGCAGCTAACCATGTATCATTGTGCCAATCACAATCCAAGAACCTTTCTTTATTTGCCAGGTATTGTTTGAACATTAAAAAATAAAACCAAGTGACGCAAGTAGCTTTTCTGTGGCTATATTGTTTGCCGAGGCTGTGATTGGATAAGATCCAGTAATACCTTTAGGATGGGCCCAGAAATAAGTAAAAAAGCAATGTGTATTTTGATAGAGACCTCTAAACAAATCACATGATTTCATAGCTTTAATCAATCTTAGGAATCAGAGCCCAGCTCATTTCAGTGAAAAACATTTAAAGCCACAGGAGGTCAAGTGACTTGCCGAAGTTCACCAAACTAGTCATTGGCAAAGCTAGAACCAGAAATCAAGTGTAATTCTTGTTCCCTGCTTGTTTTATAAGCCATACTGTCTTCAACTGAATTCATAAAACTCCCAAATGCCATTTCAGCTGTGACATGTTCTAAAGCTCTTTTTTTTTTTTTTTTCTATGTAAACCAATCTGGTCACAACATGCAAGTAGTGTCCAAGGCATTCTGAAATTAACATTTTTTTCTCTTCCAAACTAACTCTTGGTAAGCAAAATTTTAATCAAATATTTAATATCAGGTGTTTAAAACAAATTAGTTCAGTTGAACAGTTTCTCAGATTTTATCTGCCTGTTGTTTAGATTCACAGGTTAAGAACTAGAAAATGTTTTACCTTTCCATGAGGACTTTGGCATGGCTTCAATGACTAATACAATTCACATTTAAGAATGAGTATTTTTTTGAGTACATATCCTTTTACAGTAAAACAGTCAAGATAACATTAACTCAAGTTTTTGTTAGGGAAAGCCTGTTAATATTTTCTCCCCCTCCCTCTCTGTCCTTGACAAATAAAACAAGGCTTTAAAGATATTAAAAACATGTGATTTTGTTTTTAAAACTGTGCTTTTTAAACTGTAGCCATCACTGTCATCCCACGTAAAGATGCTTGTTGTTAATAGTAGGAACAATATCTGACTTGGGTTCATTTGGTTTTCATCAGTGTTTACAGTTCAGATTTTATTTTGTTTTTCACAAGACCATTTTGTATCACTTCAAACTAACATTTAACAACACCTGAGCAAAACAACCCAAAGTTGATCCAGTACCCATTACATATGTACACACACACAAACACACATACACACCTTTTGCAAATGTAGGGTATCGGTAGATAAAAGAAAATGGTCGCCTGATACTCTTCTTGAAAGTTCATCTCTCAGGCCTATCTAAACAGAGGGAAGACCCATGTAAGTATTATAATGCAATAACAAAGAAGACCATTTAGAATAAGAGCTAATTTATTTCTTTTTAAATTTTTTTAATGTTTATTTTTGAGAGAGAGAAAAAGAGAGCGTGCGCATAAGCATGAGTGGGGGAGGGGCAGAGAGAGGGAGACACAGAATCCAAAACAGACTTCAGGCTCTGCACTCAGCCCAGAGCCTGACACAGGGCTCGAACTCATGAACTGTGAAATCATGACCTAAGCCGAAGTCAGATGCTTAACCAACTGAGCCGCCCAGGTGCCCTGCCCTTAGAGATAATTTACTTCCTAATTTTTCTTTAGAATTCCTAAGGTTTTCTGCAGTTCATTGGTTATGTGGTTATGAAGTTATGCAAGCCAAGAGAACACACAGAGGAGTCTAGCCAGGTAGATTTTGGCAGATACCGTAGTTTTAGAGCTTCAGGAGACCATGGGAGGTAGATACAAGGCTGGGAGGGGCACAAAGTTATTATACTTTAGGCTAGAGTCCAGGGAAGTCATATAAGGCCAAGCACAGTTGCCAAAAGCCATCATTCTAGGTAACCAAGGCCCAGAGTCCAGGAAGTTAGAGCGAATTGGAAAGAAAGATTCTGGAGAACAGGTGACACTTTGTTCTTTCTGATCTGTGTGGCCATTACAGGCCCCTGTTGTTGATTGTTACCAGAAAGAGGTCAGAAGTCAGCCTGAGAATTCTGCCTCTCACTGAAGCAGAGAAATCAGGATCACTTGGTGTAGATTTTTGCCATTTTAGATCACTAATGACTAACTTTTCTATTTCAAACTATGTTGGTAACCTTGAAAGGAGGCTACTGACTATATATCTATCATATTCTTGATATGCCTATTAAAGCTAACAAGATCTAAATTTGAAATAATAAAATGTCAGTAGTTTGTAGTAAGTCCATCATTTCACAAGTTGTGCTATCTTGGGTAGGTCATATAACCTCGTTGATTCTCATTTTGTCTGCTTATAACAGAAGGTTTAATGCCATTCAATTTACAAAACACTGATCAAACTAAAACACTAATCCCTGGACCAGAGTCAGTACTTGATATAAATTACTTCCCTTAATTCACTTACTCTTTTGTTAGCCAACAAATACTTACTGAGGACACTACTATGGGCCATTGTAGATTCTAGGTTCTGGAAACAGGGTGGTGAACCAGCAAGATGTTCTTTTCCCCAAGGATCTGGCATTGCTGCTTGCTTCCTTTGTTTGTGTACATATGCCAATTACCCACTTTCTTCTTCACAAAGTAATAAAATGTTTGAGAACATGGTTAGGTAATAAGGAAACCCATAAATAGTTACAATGATCATGGTCCAGTGTGTGGATCACTTAAAATATCAGTAAAATATCTTGACTCATTACAGATTCTGGAAAATCCGATCATAACAAATTAAATTTACTACTTCAAGTTATCCAAGATTATTAAATATAGTATAGAACTGGGTAGTTCAAATACATGTATTTGTAATATCTGCTCAAACACTGGGTTCATTTTACTAAAAAAATTCTTAACTGCACATTGTATTTCTTGATGTCTTCCTCTATTACCTACACTCCAGTCTGTCACTTCTCTACTTCCAAAATACACTAGCTGGAACATTACCTCTTAAAAATTAAAAGCCACAATCACACGTAAAAATTATTTTTTTCTTATTTGCATGTTTCATTTTCTTGATTATCTCCTTTCAATATCACTGTATCAAAAAAGTAAATACAGTTAAATACTCTATGTTCAAAAGACTTAAACTCTCTCATTGCCAAAGATAGTTGGCAGATTAAAGGGTTATAAAGTTTTAAGAAAATCCTCCCAAAATGCATACAAGAGCAGCAAGGAGACTCCAGGGAAGACATGTGAAACCACCAATGAGGGAGGAGACACAAAACTGAAAGAAGTATCCCCATGTCAGCCCCCTGCTAGGCTCTGCTCAGCAGGAGATAATGTTCTTCATTTTCCTACAATGCACAGCAATATAGTAGGAGGTGAAATGAAGTTGATTCTTCAGTACGTAAGGAAACTTGACAGCTTCCCAGGCCTTTCCTGAGAGGAACTTCAATCTCATTAATTTATAGTTATCATTACGTATTTGAAGAATGTAGATATCTACAGTCAACTAATCATTGAAGTACACCAAGTGACAAATATGGTATATTGCTCATCCTTTTCGATCATCCATAAGGTTATACCTCTTTCTTAGATAATAGTTACAGGATTGCATATTAAGTTTTCCATATCTTTAAAATATACGTAGGCAACAGTGCTTGGTGTACACACACACACACACACACACACACACACACACACAGGCAAGATGGGCCTCTGATCTCTGGGCCTTAGGCATCAGAGAATCTCTCTGCACATCCTCTAACTATAGCTCATTGCACAAGACAAAGAATTCAGGAACTCAAGGATTGTGCCCATCCAGAGCCTGAGCCATGCCCCCTTCTATGCCTTCTCTGGTTACCTAATATCCCAGAATTCCCCACCCAAATGGCCATGGAGCCTGCTTCAGCTTTTTCCCCAGGACTGTTTCCAAGCATGGATTGTTCTATCTATGTGAAACTCCCCTAGGTTTGAGGGATGCCCAAGCAGCAGCTGTTTGCAGGGGATCAGATATGTGGGTTGATGTGGCCACCTGTATAATCTTGAGATCTCTCACCTTGTCTTTAGACCTCTCACCTTGTGGGATAGAGCTGGGAATGGGAAGAGAAGGGGGGCTGGGCTGTGTACTTTTGAGTAGGCTCTCCCAGGATTTCCACTTTTTAAACATGAAACTCCAAGGTATCAAACAATTTTAACTTTGAATTTTGCCTGAAGATAACTTTAAGGTAGGAAGACAGAATACACTTCATTTACAGATACTTACCACAATTTATAACTTGATATATTGTATGTGGTCTCTCTTTGTACTGTTTTTCAGATCCTACAAATGTTAGCGAAGGGGCTATATATATATATATATATATATATTAAAAAGTTAATTTTCCCTATTATTTCTGATAAATGAATTTCCAAGAGGATGTCAAAAGATCTCTAAATTTATAAGGTGTGCTTCAGACTGATTTCATACTAAGTCCACATTACTTTGGATTGCTTTTCCCAACATGTCTCAGCAAAACATTATACAACCTGATTAAACAAAGCCTCATTCCCACACAGCTCCACCTTCCTTACTTGGCAGATTTAATCTGGTGACACCCTTTAAAGACCAATATTCCAGCTACATTTAAAAGAAATAGCCATTAGAACTGAATATAACTTTCTTTTCAAGGTTATATTCTATTTCTGACCACAGGGCAGGTAAAACCAAAGAAAAAATATCCCTAAAGGAATAATACACTTTAAACTTTTCTTCCCACTCTTCCTCTCCTTTTTAAAAAAATTTTTCTTTTTAACATTTATTTTTGAGAGAGAGAGAGACAGAGACAGAGAGAGACAGAGTGCGAGCAGGGATGGGGCAGAGAGAGAGGGAGACACAGAATCTGAAGCAGGTTTCAGGCTCTGAGTTGTCAGCACAGAGCCCATCGTGGGGCTCAGACTCACGAACTGTAAGATCATGACCTGAGCCGGAGTCGGACGCTTAACTGACTGAGCCACCCAGGCACCTCTCCTTTTTTTTTTTTTTTTTTTTTTTTAAATCAAAGCCACACAAAGTTGAACACCATGGGATCATTCTGAATATTTATCTCCCTAATACTTCTAAGTCATAATAATGCAATAATACATGAGTAAATATTTATTAACAATTCTCTACAACCCTAGCATTTGCTCCTAGATAATAGCAGTCAAAGGATGTATGTATAATACAGTGTGGAAAATAAGACACAAGAAATGCTAGGCAAGGCAAGATAAAAGGTTTTAATGTGAGTTCAGGGGCAAGAAGGATTATTTTACTTTAGGCAGTGGGTAGGAGTTGAATATATTTTGCGAAAAAAGACATCAGGGCATTCCCTGATTACTTTTTAATTTAGTTTAGGGCCGTCTGGAATATTACAAGTTTAAATATTGAAGGTATTAAAGTACCTTGCTTTCGTATATCCAGGCCACTTAAGATCTGCCAACTGCCTAAGGCAATCTGCAACAGAGATCACAAAAATGGGCAAGGAGGAATAGTGAAAGGTCAGGCATTGATTTTCAGGGCATTAGTCTGGAAAAGTGATGACTTTTTAAGAAAAATAATGGACTGCAAAATGCATTGAAATTTTCATAGTAAATATATCTTCTCTTTGAATATTGATATTTAGTGGGAACATAATATATAGGCAATAGCAACTGATTTTCTAACATTAATTCCAATGAGTCATTGAATTTCTCATGTTATATGTGGCATAACTGATGAACTGACCCATGATACACACCCAGTGTGTCATAGCCAATGATGCTCAAGGTAGGCTGTTCATAAGCCATACACATTCCTGAACATACAGCTCCTTGAAATTGAGTCAGAATGCAAACACGTTACCATAAATTTTTGAGACCTGACTATCTTTAACTGCTTAAACCATTGTCAAGTCCCTAGTGAAAGCTCTGAACCACAAATACGGCCTAACAAATTGTGATTTGGGAAATGTCACCACAGGCATTCAGTTTAATTTGCTGAATTGAAATGAAGTTGCAACATCAGAAAGGGTGCTTCAGCAGGATGCAAAATGTAATGTAGGAAAATGTTTTTTTCTTTGTTGTTTTTGTCTTAGTCTTAAATTTATCTAATTTTGAACATTATTCAGACTGAATCTTCCTAGGTATGGTAAAATGTACACTCCTTTATGGCAAATTAGTTGTAGAAAAGAAACTATGGTGAAAGTGGAATTTGTACAGAAATTATGCTGTTTGTTTTAGAAATACAGAGGGAGTAGGAAAATTGGAGCTGAGCCAGGTATGTACCCTCTCAGGTCACTTGCCCTTGTCTCCACTGTATGGAACACTCTTGCTTAGTATATCTGCATAGATACTTTCTTACAACCTTCCAGTTTCAGACTAAATGTTGCCTTAATCAGAGACCTCTGACCACTCTTTATAAACTAATAACCTCTTTGTGCGTCACTCTCTCCCTCTAACTCTGCTTATGCTTTTAATTTATTTAATGTTTATGTATTTTTGAGAGAGAGAAAGAGCACAAGTTGGGGAGGGGCAGAGAGAGAGGGAGACACAGAAACCAAAGCACACTCCATCCAGGCTTCATGCTGTCAACACAAAGCCCAAAGTGGGGCTTGAACTCACAAACCATGAGATCATGACCTGAATGGAAATCAGTTGCTTAACCAACCTAGCCACCCAGATGCCAGCTTTTAATTTTTTTAATATGCTTTTAATTTAATGTTCTTCTAAACATGTATCAAACTTGCAAATTCTATATCTACCTGGGTATTTTTTTTTTTAATTTTTGCTTCTTCTCCCTAAAATATGTTTCTTGAGGACAAGGGCTGTTTAGTTCATCATTATATTTCCAGTATTATGTCCACAACACATAGTACAGTAAGTACTCAATACATTTTTCTTGATGAAATGAATGGATAATTGCTAGCTCTTTGTAGGTCAAGATTAATTACTTGTAACAGTTCTCACCCATTTTAACTTTAAATATGTAAATGATATATTTACTTTGGGTAAGAGAAATTCATCCAAACACCTGAAATATTCAACAGAACAAAACTCACAAATTATTCAGAAACAAGAAGAGAAGTACAGTGTATACAAATCTATAGAACCAAATACGAGTACCTGAAGCCTCTCAGGGTGGAATTTGCTTACTAGAAACTCAGTGATGGATAGCTAATATAACTGCTAACTTAATAGCTTCCTAGGTGTGGTTTAAAAGCATATGTAATTTTGACAAATGGTGCTGGAATAACTGGTATCTACATGAAAAAGAATAAAGTTAGACACTGACCTCACACATGTACAAAAATTAATGCAAAATGGGTGCTAGACCTATAGTTAAAGGCTAAAATTATAAAACTCTTAGAAGAAAACATAAAAGTAAACCTTTGTGACCTTGGGTTAGACAATATTATCTCAGATACAACTCCAAAACAATGAGCAATTTAGACTTCCTCAAAATTAAAAACAATTGTGCTTCAAAAGAAACCACCAAAAAGTGAATAGACAACAAATAGAATGGGAAAAATATATGTAAATCATATATCTGGCAAATAACTTATATCAAGACTATATAAAGAACTCTTACAACTGAATAATAAAAAGACAAGTAACACAATTAAAAATGGGCAGAGGATGTGAATAGATATTTCTCCAGAGAATGCAAACAA
Source organism: Panthera onca (assembly GCF_046562875.1). Taxonomy (NCBI): domain Eukaryota; kingdom Metazoa; phylum Chordata; class Mammalia; order Carnivora; family Felidae; genus Panthera; species Panthera onca. The sequence goes on from NC_138346.1 coordinate 52,214,992, forward strand.
TGGCCAATAACAATGGAATAAACAATGGCACATGAAAAGGTGATCAATACCATTAGTGATTAGGGAAAAGGAAATCAAACCCATGATGAGATACCACTTCACATCCACTAGGATGGCAATAACAAGTGTTGGTGAAGATGTAGAAAAATTGGGATTCTAACACATTACTAATGGGAATCAAAACTGGTATAGCCACTTTGGAAACAGTTTGGCAGTTCCTCAAAATGTTAGACATAAAATTACCACGTGATTCAGCAATTCTACAACAAAATATATACCCAAGAAAACTGAAAACATATATCCACACAAAAACCTGTCCAGCAATATTCATAGTAGCATTATTTGTGATAGACAAAAAGTATATATGACCCAAATGTCCATCAACTGATGAATGGATAAACAGTGGTGGTACATCCATATAATAAATTGTTATTTGGCAGTAAATGGGAATGAAGTACTACAAGATTCATACTACAACATGGATGAATCTTGAAAATATAATACTAGGTGAAAGAAGCCAGTCACAAAAGGTCACATAGTGTATGATTCCATGTATATGAAAAGTCCAGAATAGACAAATCTGTAAAGCCAGAAAGTAGATTATGTATTATTACCTAGTGTTGGATTGGGGTTATAGGAATGGGGAATGACTGCTGACGTGTACTAGGTTTCTTTTCAGATGATGAGAATGCTTGAAAATTAGATACTAGTGATGATTGCACAACTGAGAATAACTAAAAATTACCCAACTGTACACCTTAAATACGTGAATTTTATGGCATGTACATTACATTTAAATAAAGCTATTTAAAAAAAAAAACACATAAGTATGAAGCACAGCTGTATAGCAAAGTATCACCTTAAGTTGTGCTACTTAATTGGGTTCCATGGAGAAGCACGAAACCCACTCCTGAAGGATGCAGTTTATACAAAGGCAATGGAATTCTTCCCTTCAGGGCCACTTCTATTCAGAGGCAGAGCAAGAGCCTGAAGTTAAGAGGTGTTCAAAAGCCCATTTGCTCAAGTTTTCTCCTCAGCTTGTTGCTTCAGGGTTTGAAATGCCTTTTATAGGTCATCTTGTGGAATAAGTCATGAAGGACCTTATTAAAATAGCAACACTGAAGGTGGAAATGCATAGTACATTAACTTATAAACACTCATAAGAATAAGCTTATGAACTTACTTAGCCAAGCATTTCAGTAAGGCCCTACAGGAATGAATTGTTAATTAAAACTGAAGGGAAGAGAAAAAGATTTGGAACCTGGAACACTGCCTGAAGCACTGATTTTAGAAATAAAATCTGAGAAACATTGACATAAAATGTAGGAAGGAACTAAAGATTAGTTTTTGTATGTCATAATTTACCTTTTCTACCATGTAAATAAACTCTAGCCACATATATTAGACTCATACCTTTTGTTCTTTAAGCTTTAGTAGGCAAGTGGTAAATCTAGGATTATAAATCATAATCCTTGGCAGTGAAAAGCCACTGAAGTGTTTTGAAGAAAGGGAGTGTCATGATCTGGTGTTGTAGAAATATCTTCTGGCTACAGTGTGGAGAGAAGATTTGTGGGAACGAGATTGACTGTAGGGAGATGGTGGAGGGACCAACAACCCACCAAGATGGTATGAAGATGACTTCAAAGTGAAAACATCTGTGGAAAGAAATCTTATCTGTGCTACCCTTACATGATTAAAGCAGGGCTTTATGAGCATGGTTATCACAAACCTCCTCTCCAGGGAAGTCTCGACTCAAGGAGGCAACTGGCCTTGGGCACTAGGACATTCTAAAAAATTGTGTAAAGAAGTCTCATCAGAACCTTCCATCTTTTGAAGGCCTAAATTCACACTCCTTTATTAAGCTGGTATATAAACCCTTACTCCTACTTGTTCAGGGAGTCACTTCTTATGGGGTGTTCTCACAGGCCTGTGAAAATAATTTTTTCTATTAATCTACTGTCAGTTAATTCACAGGCCCCCAAACACATTGACCTAAATTGGTAGAGGATAAATGTTTCCTCCCAACAATAGGTTAGGAGGCCATTACACTAAGCTAGTAAAAAGACCATGCTGATTTGGATTAGGGTAGCAGCAGAGGGAAGAGAGGTGTTTCAAATAGAATCAACAGGGTTTGGGATGTGGATATAGTCAGGAGGGAATAGGGAGAATGAGGGAATGAATCCTAGGTCTCTTGCCAAGGCCCTTCAAACTTAATACTCTGCAGGCTGAATAGACTTCAAAATATAGAATGTGCTATAACACCTGTATGTGCGTGGGCAGATAACTCAAAAGCAGATGACACAATTCCTCATGGAAAAACTGCCTTGTTAAGCAGAAACACTTTGATGAGCCATCATTGGCTCTGCACTTGGAGCTTGTCAAAAATGAGCTTAAAATTGGACAAAGAGGGGTGCCTGGGTGGCTCAGTCAGTTAAGCGTCGACTTCGTCTCAGGTCATGATTTCACGGTTTGTGAGTTTGAGCCCCACATCAGGCTCTGTGCTGACAGCTCGGAGCCTGGAGCCTGCTTCAGATTCTGCGTCTCCCTCTCTCTCTAGCCTTTCCCCTCTTGAGCTCTATGTCTCTCTCTCTCAAAAATAAATAAACATTAAAAAAAATTTTTTTAATTGGACAAAGGAAAAATTGCCCACATAACAAAGTGAGAAGAATATTTTGCTTCAGCAAGAGATGGATGATTCAAGTGTTTCAAAACCAGGAAAAGCAGTGGGAGATTACAGGAAATAGGGAAGATGGCCCAGCAAGACATCAGGAGCTAGATCCTGAGCAAAAGTGCTGGCTACTAGGGATCACTGCCAGTGAACAGGGATATCTGCTGTTCAGTGTAACATTATTTGCTGTGCTGTGGTATAATGTCCTCATATCTTAAGATATAACCCAAATCTTTAACCCAACTGCCTGGTATGAAAACCCATGTGTTTCACATTTGGGTCCATGCAGAATGGATAGAAGAGGATAGCTAGGAAAGGAAGGATGTAAAAGGCATAATTTAGCAATAGTAGGAACTGAGAACAAGGAGTAAAGCAGTGAGGATGTACCCCTTGACATTCACCACATCTGATGGGAAGTGGGGGAGGAGGTGGGGGATGGCAGCAGGGGAAACCAGAAAATTATATGTGAAACTCATGGTCGGAGCAAAAGCTGGGCCATTTCCAGTCAACTATTGTATAACAAGGCAACTCTCAGAAAACTGAATGACTAGAACCATCAGGCAGCTATTCACATGAGTGAATACCTAAATGAGAATCTTTTACATTCTTTTCAGAAATCTAACTTCTGAATTTCTTTATCCTTCATATCTGTGCAAAACTGAATGTATTCCTCTATTTGTGAATGTAGGTTACATTGGACACACATCTAATGGCTCAGAGTATTAAAAGACCTGTTATTTGTATCATGTGCCAATTAGGTGAAAGCTGAGTGTTGAAACACAAAAAAATAATTTCTGGGGTAAGCAATACTGGATCATTTTCAGTCTGCAGATCATATTCATTCATCTTATGACTCTTCTTAGTAGTTCATCAAGGTATAGGTTTTTCTTAATTAAGACTTCTGGGGACACCTGGGTGGCTGTCAGTTAATCATGTCTGACTCTTAATCTCGGCTCAGGTCATTATCTTGCCATTCATGAGATTGAGCCCTGTATTGGACTCTGTGCTGATAGAGCTGAGCCTGCTTGGGATTCTCTGTCTCCCTCTCTCTGCCCCTCCCCTGCTTGCATGCGCTCTCTCACTCTCAAATAAATATATTTTTAAGAGACTTCTGAACTAATTAAAATGTCTAAATTCCAATTATAAAACTAATGGCTTCTTACTTGGAATATATACTAAGTCAGTGAAATAGATTTTGAAAAAAATATATTGAATGTCTTATCTAATGTTTTAAAATTTGTTTTCTTATTGCTTGAATTATTCTCCAGAGAGGTCTCCTTGAAGCACAGCAATCTAGAAAATAAATGATATACCTGGAAATTATCATCATGGTTCATCTTGCAAAAAATATGTTCTTCATTCAAGATTTCCAGAGACATTACTATATTCACCAAGTTACTGGCTTTTACTGTGGTTACCACCATGAATCCAATGAAAAATAGACTGTTTTCTCTTCCTATTGAGTTCAATATTATCTGGAGTATATTCTTAATTTTCAAATAAGAACTAACAGAACATACCATGAAAACAAACTAGAAGATTGAAATTGAAGTGTTTTTGAAGTTGAAAGCCACAGATACTGTTTCAGAATGTCCTCTGAATTTGTGTATTCCACGCATAAAAGGCATAGAACTATTTATATTATTTTGGTTCTATAATATGGATAATTTTTTTAACTTGGCATAATCAGGTTTTATAGATACTGTGGAAATTTTTAAATTAAATTTATCTTTTCAGAGTGATAGAAAAATATACACATGAGCATTATAATTGGTCACCAGCTATTCCTGGAGCTATTATCTCTCCATGTACAGTTATTTACAATGGTTAATAATGCTCAATGGTGTCACTGAGCTAACCTAAACTTCATCAGCCTGACAAGAAGTAGATGAGAGTTAAAATAAAGTGGTGTCTTTGAAAGATTTAATGTGTCACCAAGACTGATTCTTAACATCATCTAATAGAAAAGATATGCTCCTAGATCATTCACATGAACCAAGTCTACATTGGCATAAATTTAGTAGGCTTTCCACATACAGCTTTTAAGTAAAACTCACTATCTCTCAGATTTGTGATGGCAGGAAATTTCTGCAATAGCTCCACAAAATGGGAAGTGGACAGAATGTTTCTGTTTTTAGACATAAAAATTCAGGAAATGAAACATAACTAGATCTTTTATATGAGCTCCTTTCTCAGTCTGTTAATAATACTGTCTAACCAAAACTGGATATTTTATTAATATTGGAACTTTCCAATAGTTTCCAATAGCTATAGGTGTGTCTGCCATTTGAGGAAAGCTCAAAAATAGGAGGAGGTTTATCAATAAAATATTCTCTTATTTTTCCCCATACTCAAAGCCATTAATAAAAAGAGAAACTATTCTATTTGTACATATGGAATAAAATCATTAAAAGTAAATTTTTAGGGGTGCCTGGGTGGCTCAGTCAGTTGAGCGTCCGACTTCGTCTCAGGTCATGATCTCGTGGTTGACGAGTTCAAACCCTGCGCCGGGCTCTGTGCTGACAGCTCAGAACCTGGAGCCTGCTTGGGTCTCTGTCTTTCCCTCTTTCTCTGCCTTCCCACTCATGCTCTGTCTCTGTCTCAAAAATCAATAAACATTAAAAAAAATTTTAAGTAAATTTTTAGCAATATTTTCTTCCTGGATTATATTTTCAACTTTGTGTGTGTGTGTGTGCATGTGTGTGTGCGTGTGTTTTGAGGATTTTAACAAAGGAGTATTAGGAAAAAATACCTGGCATTTGCAGAAGTAATCACATTTATCCCCCAAATATGAGGAAAAGTAAAAAGGTATATTTTATTAATTAGAAGAATTCAATTCCAATGTTAACTACTAACTTCAGTTAGCTGTTGTTTCTTAAGAAACTAACACATGATATGTTATTCAGTATTCTATTTGAAAATAGAACAGGTTTTGGGGTGCCTGGGTGGCTTAGTTGGTTAGGTATCCAGTCAGGTCACTTTAGCTCAGGTCATGATCTCACAGATCATGGGTTTGAGCCCCACGTTGGGCTCTGTGCAGAACAGCTCAGAGCCTGGAGCCTGCTTCGGATTCTGTGTTTCCCTCTCTCTCTGCCCCTCCCCTGCTCGTGCGCTCTCTCTCTCTCTCTCTCTCTCTCTCAAAAATAAACTTAAAAAAACACTTTTTTAAAATAGAACAGGTTTTGAGTCATGAAACTGGTCAAAAGTGGGAAAAATAGAAGATTATAGCTTAGAATTTCTCTCCCTTTCAGCTTTAAATACATAAGTTTTGGGTGAAACTTAACCCAAGTTAATATACCTACTAAAGTTCTGAGTCACTGATGTTAGCCATTTGCAGCATTTGTGGAGTGGGAGAAATGAGAAAAATTCCTAACATGTTTCTCTCCCACTGCCCTTTCTTCATGCTAAAGGTCACAATTTTGCTTTATGATAGATTGCATTATAGATTGTTGGAGCTAAAAGAGACTCTTTCAGTAATCTAGGCTCATATTCTTATTCAATACAGAAGAAGAAACTGAGGCTCAGAGAGTTTAAATGACTTGCCCAGGACCACAAACTAAAAATAATGGGATAGGAGCTAAAAAAATATAGAGCAGGAAAGAGTTTTCTCTTTTAATTGTTTTTTTGTTTGTTTGTTTGTTTGTTTCTGGTTCTTAGTTCAAACAGGTTAGCCCTATAAGAGATTAATTCAGGTAAGCCAGCTAAAAATACTTGTATTTGTTGTTTCTCAATAAAACGAGAAGGGGAAAAAAATCATAGGAATGAAAGCATAGGAATGAAAAGAGAAATGGCCCACAGAACAAATGAGACACAGCATATGTGCTTTGGTTTTTAAGCCTCTGGGCCAAAATCACACTTACGATCTTGGTAACCAAAAAGAATCTTGTTCCTGGAATGCTTGTAGAGACCTGAATTAGTCATAAGCTTCTTAGAAAAGAATTTATCCTTTGTTTGATATTGCAATGATTCTTGATCAGAAAGGCAAGCAAGCCTCTTTTATTGTTATAGGCCTAGTCATACTCCAGTTGCTGGTGTAACAAATCCCTGGGAAACCTGTGACTAAAGAACCATGTATTTTGAATGATTTTTAGTATGGATTAGATGATCTCATAAGGTCCCTCCCAGCTCTATCATTCTTTCTCTATTGGTGCCAGCACAACAAACCTCATATGCATGTTTCAGGGAATTAGGCTAGCCAGCAATGATAGAATTTCTAATTATAGACTTATTCGACTGGGGAAATAACTGTAGAAAGTTTATTTCAGAGTGTTGCTAGAATCATTATTCTCAAAGGTTTAAATGAGGAGGACTCAAATGCCCACATCCAGGACAAAACAATTCAAATGAAGTCATTGCCTTTGGACCAAATATTTGGACCATTTGATAACTTAAGTGATAAGTCTAGCTTCTGGTTTTCCTTCTGCTCCATTACTTCCTCCACCCTGACACGTAAATCTGTTCCTGCCTGTAGCCAAAGGCTAAAAATTCCTTTCTAATCTACTTTCACAGGTTCTAGACTGACCAAAAAAACTATTTGGTCCTTAATTAAAGCTTTCCATTTTGCTAAAAGATAAGAAAGAAGCACCCTACCTTTATCTCTGAAGTCTCTAGGAACAACTTTAGCTTCATATTATATTAAAATACAACATTCAAAATAATATCTGGCATCTTCTTGACATTCCACAGGCATTCTTGAAATAAATGATGCCAACAGTAGCTAAAAATGGTGAAGGAAATTACAGAAGTATTTGACTATCATCCAAAAGATTCCAACAGAGGAAAATTTCCCTCCACCCCACAAGCATCTTAAGGCTTGGTACCAAAGAATGCTAAAGATTTTAACTGGCTGGCAAAATACATAGCAGGTGGCAAAATATTTTTTGACTTGGTAGCTGAACAGTTTCTTTCTCTTTCTTTTCTTTCTTTCTTTCCTTCTTTCTTTCCTTCTTTCTTTCTTTCCTTCTTTCTTTCTTTCCTTCCTTCTTTCTTTCTTTCTTTCTTTCTTTCTTTCTTTCTTTCTTTCTTTTATACTTGACTGTATTATAAGCAAAAATAGTAATTAGAAAACAACAAAAATCAGGAATAATTTATGTATGATAGAGTCCATTCTGTTTGAAAACAGCAAGTTTCTTCAATCTTTCGTAGTAAATAGAAACTCTTAAGTGCTCAAACATTTGATTCTCTGCTCTCCCCTTGTGCTTCCCTGCCCGTTGAAATACGCAAACAACCTTTCATGCTTACTCTTATGAATCAACATGAAATTTGACAACACTTTCCCTTCCTCATTTCAGATATGACTCATTGCTCTTGGTGTAATCCCCAAGGACCAGAGAAGCTCTACTTTAAAGTAAGGAAACAAAAGAAGCACCTTTAATTCAAGCTGGTTTACCCAGAGAACTCTAATAGTTATTATTCACCAACTTCTTAAGTACAACATTATAAAGCTAAGTGCTTGAAGAGTCCTCTCTTCATCTTTCCCAGGGGAAACCACTGTAGAAAAGCTGGAGAGGTAGCCTGACTGATAAGTCTTGGACTTGAAGTTTATCAGCAGTTCTACTTAAACCATCTATTATCTCTAGGATGCTATTGGATTTTAGCTTTGGGAACATTTTCTTTTACTTCCAAGATTTTGGATCATCTTCCCTCCAGACCCTTCTGACTTTGCATACAAGTAATAGATCTGAGCTACTTGTTAAGAGTCTTTCTATTTTAAAACTTGACCCTTTTTCTGCTGTGGTTTACCCCACCTCCCAGTCTCTCTCAGAAAGGGCTGCAAAGCTCAATTCACTACAGAAATCTTAAATCATCTAGAAAAGCCTGTGGTCTTTCAAACAATATTTAAATAGAAAGGAGAGAAGAACATGGCACTCTGAGTAAAATTCTACTTACCCTTACTTGAAAATAGGAAAAAGTAAATAAAAAGCTGAGGCCCCTTTACTTTTCCATATCTCAGAAACATCTAGTCCCAAGAGAAACCGTTTCTTGGTTGAGAAGATGAGAAGAGTTGAAGTTAAACAATGATCTTTTTTTCCATTTCTTAAAAAAAAGAAAAAAAAAAAGGCCAGCAGAGGCAAATGCTCAGTGGGACAGATTGTTTCAGCAGATGTTCATTGTCCCAGGGAGAAAACAGCCTCTACTTTGCAGCTTAACACTTGCAAATTTAGAAACTTACATATTTTTAACTTGAGATGGTCCATGCGGTATGAGATGTAAATATTACAATCATTTGTATGAGTAAGTGGTTACAATCTACTGTTAAAGTCTACAGAATGCTGGTGACTTGTTTTATCCCGATATGGTTGATGCAACAATTATCACCCATCTGAGCTTTTCAAGCATCTGTAAGTTTTTATTCCCATTTACAATGGCACTCTGAAAGAATATTAATATTTATAGTAACATTTATAGAGTATTTATGATGTACCAAGCACTTATAATGGTTCTATGAGGTCAAGTACTATTAGTGTGCCTTTTTAAAAATGTGTAAGCTAAGGTTCATACAAGTTAAGTAACTTACCTAGAAGTATTGGCATTGGCATGCAAATACAGGCAGTTTGACTCTACAACAGGGGTCATCAAACCTTTTCTGTAAAGGGCCAGGTAATAAATATTTTAGGCTTTAGAAGCCATAAAGTCCATTGCAACAACTCAACTTTGTCTTTGCAGAACAAAAGTAGCCTAAGACAATATATAAACAAATGAGTTGTTCCCACTCATAAAAAAATTTTTATGGTCATTGAAATTTGAATTTCATCTAATTTCCATGTGTCACAAAGTATTATCCTTCTTTTGATTTTTTTCAACTGTTTGAACATGTAAAAACAATTCTTACCCCATGGGTTCCACAAAAACACATATCAGGCTGGATTTGGCCCACAGATTAGTTTGTCAACCCCTGCTCAAGGCTCTTCTTGATTATACTATTTTTCTAATTGTGTCTTTTTATAATTTTTTCAAACAGCTAATGGAACTGCATTTACATTCTAGCATTATCAAATTATGGCAGACTTATCATATGAAATTTTTTTGGTAAATAAGATTTGTTTTTTAGATCTCTATATATAGAAAGCTGAATCATATGAAATTGGCCAATATGTAACTGTTTGACCTATAAAAGTGGCAACTTTGTATGTTTCAACATAACATTTATAAATGTCCATTGCCTTAGGAGGTTAACACTTCATTAGCATGAGGAAAGCATAGGCTAGTGGTTAAGAGAACATCGGGAAAACAAGCATCAGATGTGTAAGGCACTAGTTGATCTTTACAGTTCCCAGGGCACCTGGGTGGTTCAGTCAGCTAAACATCTGACTTTAGCTCAGGTCATGACCTCACATTTTGTGGGTTCGAGCCCTGCATTGGGCTCTATGCTGACAGCTCAGAGCCTGGAGCCTGCTTCGGATTCTATGTCTCTCTCTCTCTATCTGTCTGTCTCTGTCTCTCTCTCTCTCTCTCTCAAAAATGAATAAACATTTAAAAAAAAAAAAGTTAAATTTCCCGTAGAGGGGTGCCTGAGTGGCTCAGTTAGTTAAGTGCCAACTTTGGATCAGGTAATGATCTCACCGTTTGTGGGTTCGAGCCCCGCATCGGGCTCTGTGCTGACAGCTCAGAGCCTGAGACTGCTTCAAGTTCTGTGTCTCCCTCTCTCTCTGTCCCTCCCCCACTCATGCTCTGTCTGTCTCTTTCTCAAAAATAAATAATAAACATTAAAAAATTTTTAAGAAAATAAAGTTCCTTTAGATTCTTTCTATGAAATGAATTAGGATAGCCTACGACTGAGTGAGAAGGGGGAACACTTACTATTATGTAATTTCTCTGTGACAAGTACTAAATTGTGCCATCTCATTTCGTTTCTGTAATGACACTGTGAGATCAGTATTTTTACTCAATCCATTAAGAAATTTGCCTGCATTCAGACCACTAGATAGATGGCAAAGCCTGTACTTGAACAAAAAAGAAAATACTTCTCTTTGTTTTGCTCACACAACAAAGGCAATTACACTGCTGTCAGTACCACTAAGACTTCTGAGATGAAATTCAACCTTTTCTTCAAATTCATTGCTAGAAAACCAGTTATAAGCCATAGTCTTAGAATTTCTCTCATTTTTCAGTAAACTCCAGGAAATATACTTACATAATTTAAAACCACTTTTTGTAGCCACATTTATATTGTTCCTTTGGAATTTCTTACACAAATAACTCCTTAGTTGGGTAAGATCTCAACTTATGTTTAAATGAAAAAGAAGAGGGAGGATAAATCTCAGCTTTTGGTAAACACCATCTTAATAAGTTAAATGATTACTTAAAAACTGGTAGGTTTACAGAGCCTGAGAATTTTAGAGCATCAAATCCTTTTATTCACATTTTAACATATTAGTACATTTAACTCCTGCACATCCTAAGAAAATAATTTTGCATATACTAAGAAAACAAGCATTAGGAAAGGAAAGAAACTATAAAGTAAAATCAAAAGACATATTGAGACCAGAACATTAAAATTGTATTATATTGCTTCATTTATGTTTCTCATTTTCTATCTAAAGAAGAAACCAATAATCTCATCAATGACTACAGAGAAATAAAGTATAAAACAGATAAGGAATTCTAAATAATTCACCAGAGACAGAGCTATGTACCAGAAGAAAAAGAATTATTCCAAGTTACACTTATACTGGAAAGGTACATTACTGCTCTTTTTCTTTTCTCCTTTTTTTTTTCTTTTCCTTTTCTTTTCTTTCCTGTTACCATTTTTCTTGGCATAGAAAATAAAATAAACTTCAGGCATGACTGGCCTCTTTCCTCTCACAAGTTTCCATCTTTATTTTTATGTCTTTTCCCCCCTAAATGCCAGATTGACTATTCTTATTAACATTATTTCGACTCATCAAATATTCTATTTCCTTTCATTCAAAATTTACTTCAAAGTCAGTGTTCTCTGAAATGCACACCAAGCAAGTTGAAAATAGAGACATTTGCCAGAAAGTGAAGCTCAGAAATTAATGAAAAGGTTCTTGGCAGTCCCCAAGAAACAGAGTTTACATGCAAAAGAAGTATCAACTTCTGCAACCATTTATATGCACCAGATTCTGTTGTTGTTTTGTTTTGTTTTGTTTTTGGTATATTATAGACCAAAATCAAAGATGGTTGACAGAAAAGGGGATTTGAGATCTTCCCATCCTCTATAACATAATCACTACAAAATTAAGGTTCATGTATTATTCACTGCTGAATTTCCAACATAAAACTATTTCTGGAAAATGATAGGTGCTCAATAAATATCTATAGAATTGTGAATGTTTGTTAAAGAGTTGACTTTACACATGAAATCAGGAACACAGCAATTAAATAGATGATATTAGTGTCTTGCTTGCCTTAATGAATCCTTCCTTATCCACGAGTTGAAGCAATGAGGGAAATATTCTACAAATCATGAAAACATAGCACTGTTTAGTAATGTGGACATAACACGGGCTTAACGATAATGTGACCATTGTCATTTTGGTACTACTCATAATGAAGAAAGGGAAAAGTGGATAATCCAGTCAGATCATGATTCCTAGGCATTCCATAGGCAGTTTTCAGAAAGTTCAATTAAAAATTAGGTGTGATCCTGTAGGCCAATATTTATAAGCAAGTGGAATAAAGAAGGAACATGAGATTTCAGGATGTTTGAAAACAAAAATTCTAACCCATAATCATGCATTTAGCCACAATAAAGTATCTGAGACCTGTAAAGTGGGGTTTCTTAGTTTCGGCTTTATTGACATTTGGCATCCCATACTTCTTTATTGTAGGGAATGTCCTGGGCAGGATGTTCAGCAGCGTCCTTGTCCTCTACCCCCTAGATGCTGAGTACTCCACCCCCTTTGTTGCTGAGACCAAAAAATATCTTCAGACATTGCCAAATTGAGGACAGCTGCTCAAAAAAAGAAGGAAAAGAGAGACAGCATTCTCAGGGTTTAGAAATACTTTTAAGCAAAAAAAAAAAAAAAAAAAAAAAAAAAAAAAAAGGAACTTCTAAGAGTGATTCAAAAATATCATTGTAGTTGAGGAGTTAAAAATCTCAGTTTAACAACAACTTTAAGGACAAAAGAAAGAAATATCCCCAGTGCCTTATCAGAGCAAGGTAAAGTTTGGTGCTGATTATGTATCAACAGTAGGACAAATAATATTACTAAAATATGTTGCATATGTCTTCTCCATTTTGAAAATAATTTTCTAATATTAGAGATCATTTTAGGTAAGAAGAGAATAAGAAAACACTTTAGTACTTTATATATTATTCTGAATTTCCAAAGTTAGGTAATTTCATATCAAAAGTGCATGGGAAAATTAGTTATCAAAAGCACAATGTTTTTAGGAATCTTTGAAATGATGTTTATGAGTAGTACCATGAAGTAAATAATCCCATTTTTCAAAAAATAAAAAAATAGATGATGTTAAAAAATTGATATGCTGATTAGTAAAGATCCCTAACATACTTGTAGAAGATGAAAGAAATGTTAAGAGCCTACAGTAGAAGAAATGATTGTCAAAAACCTTGAGTTCACTATAAATGAGATATGTCAAATTAATCTCATACTTGACTGGGTTTCTTGAATCGTACATCAGGGTAATGCGAAAAATACAGTGTAACTTGATTTCCGTTTGTCAAATAGTCTTAGGATGTTCATATTCTTGCAGACAAACAGGAAAAGCATGCTCTCGTTACCAATACGGTTTATTTCCCCCACACCATCAGCTAGCCATTCTCCCCACCTTCACACATTCACCCACTCTCTCAAAATAAAGGGCCAAAGCCGTTAGAATCACATATCAGTAAATGCCCTTAAAAGTCTATCATTTTGTAGTATTTCAGTCACTGTGACCCACAAACTACTAATGAATTCAGTGTCTTCTCAATTAAGGTTGAACAAAATTTTATAGACTGATTTCCATCCCAGCCTAGATGGACATCATTTTTTTTTTTTTTGCAAAACTCCCAATTCACAGAGAAGCAAATCAACATCAGTTAATATTTGTTTAATTAAGAAAATACCATTCAGAAAAAAGGTCAAGACTTTTTGTTATACTATTAAATATTTTCTTTATAGCTGTTTTATTAATATTGCAATTGCTGTTATACTGATAAAAAAGTTGTGTGCTAGATATGAGAAGTCTGCTTATAAGACACTGTATCAGTCTTTCACTCCACTCTACCCATCCCATATATTCACCTGTCACCTTGCTCCAATAATTGCAAAAATGAGCAAAATCTTTAGAGTACAGATATTTTAAGCACCATGGTACCAGTAATATCAAAAGTGTATTTTCAGGGCAACCAGCACTTTTTGACAAGGTAAATAAAGGAATGTAAACTAGAAAAGAATTGTTTAATTACATCTTACCTGAAAACAAATGCAGCTCCAACAAAAAATAGGAACACATTACACCAAGTATACATAACCACAAACCATGCATTTATTTAAATGGCTGCTTCAATTTCACTACTACATAAATAAAGAATAGAGCGTAATGAAAATTTGTGAGAACCAATAACACTGTGATTCTTTATTTTAGTTAATTAAAAAAGGCGGAGGAATTCAAACAAGAAGAATCCCGTTTGGCACGTTAAAAATAAATGGATTTAACTATCACTTCATCAATATCATTCCACATAATAGTTTCATTGCCAGGGTATTGGTTCACTTGTGGAAAACCCAAATCATATTATCAGGTAAAGGCATGCTGCAATGATTTCTTTCCAGCATCAACTGGAGTTCATATTACACAGGTCATATTTATACTCAAGTGTCTTCAAACTCTGAACAAATGGAAACTTCCCTAACAAGACAACAAATATTTGACCTGACTTGTAACCATTTTGATGATTTTTCTTGTAAACGAACTATATTCCCAGGAAACCGAGAGCCATGGAAGAGATGAAGTAAAATATGATTTTGAAAAAAAGATTAATAACAGCATTCAAATTTGCAATTCAAATCAATTTGTTTTCAACGTATAGTACACATGAACTCTGTGATGTTTTAAGTGTAAGTTCATGGGATTGTAGAGTTCAACCTAAATCTATGAAAATATGAATTAAGAATGGAAGGATGATTTGAACCAACAAACTTGACTCACAGAGTCCCTTTCCAGTACTTGTACCCACCATGAGCACTGTATTAAGTAAGCCTGGGAACAAGTGACTTTAAATCAAGGAATGAGGTTTTCCTTCCTGAGGAAGAAAGGGGACTTTTTTGTTTGGATCAAACATGTTAGTAGTATTAGTGTTAAGTACAAGGACGCTGATTTTAACTTCAAGACAAAAATATGAAGAAAACAGCCAACAGAAAACGGATAATGAAAATATGTGTGGTTTTAAGAGATGAGTAACCACGTTATAAATAAAATCAACAAGTCTTCCTATTGAAGTTAACAAATATAAAGCCCCTTTCTCAGTTGGAACAAGTCAAACAAGATTTGAAATCTTTTCTCCAAACAGAAATAGTGATGTTCTCTTCCATAGCAATGATTTTAATATTTCAACTCTACACACACTGACAACTTCTTGGTTTACACGTATTTGCTACTCTGAAATCAAGAAGAAACAAACTCTAGAGCTGGTCTCACAAGTCTATTATTATCTCTACCTCTTTTTTTTTTTTTCTCTCAGAAACTTCAGCTGGAAGAAAATCAACTTAACATGATTTTACATGAAACCACCCTAAGTATTTAAAGTCATCATTTTTGATCCCCTCATTCACTCAACATAAAAGCATTTAAATGATTTAGGAAAAGTTAAGCATTAGGAAGGTAGTAGCACTTTCAAATCCAAATCTTACCTGGTCAATTGAAATGGAACAACACCCCTGAAAGCCTTCTTGATTTGTGCTCCTCCTCAAGGGACAACTAAATCAGGCAGCCTATATTCTTAAACCCTCAAAGAAAAATCAGGAAGCTTGATCTGTGCACATAATGGCCTGCATAATGTAAGAAAGCGCCGTTTCTTGGCAACTAGAAAACAATCCTTTTCAATTAACTCACAGCAATTGGCCCACATTTGTTGTTAAACACAGAGTAAAGAAAATGTTTTAAGAACTCAAAAGAACTTGGTAATAGCTCACCAAGAAAGTCAGATCAGTTTGTTCATTTTGAAAAGCATTTTTAATTAATTGACTGCCCATTCCAATTGCCTAACCCTTTCCTAAGACCTTTCATTGACACACCTGTCTCACTTCCTTGTTGTATATTATTTACTTAAAACCCAGTCCTGAATAGTTGCATCTGTTGCTGCAGAAACAGCGAAAGCAGGAACAATGGTTCTAGCAAAGCAGAGGCATGTAATGTTACTCTGCTTTTGGTCATTTTGTATGCCATATTTCACTTTCTAAAATGTCAGCTTCACTGTGGCCCTGGATGCTCATTAGGATACATAATTCAAAGCAGTTGTATGTTATGGTCTTGTAGCCGCTAAAGACCACCTTCAGCAGGCACACATTTAGGTGATATATAAGAAGTGCAGCTGGGCTAAATTGATTTTCTGCTATATCAACTGTTTTGAAAGGGCTCATATATACTTATGAGAATCTGGCCTTCTTCTTACGGTGCTGTGCATTCTTACATATAGATTGGAAATTTCATGTTTCAGAAGGGATCCTGTATTGGAACCCTATTTAAGAATCTCTGTTCCAAAAGGCAAGTGGTGAGGAAAATAAAAGTTATACACAAATAATTTTTGCTGTTACACTTTACCATTTTAAATAGAAAAGATTTAGCTATCTGTATGGTTACATCTCCCAAATGAGAAGATAGCTTAAAATGGATAATTTCCATATCCAACCAAAGCCAAATTGCTTGAATTTTGTCTTTATCACCCTTCACTTTGCCAGAATTGACTAAGAGTGTATATTATGGTGTTGAACTTCAACAGCTCTTTTATTTTCTTTTTTTCTCCTTTTATCATCCAAATTTCTATAAAATGCATCTACCTCATCTTGCTATCATTAACAGGCAATTTTTCTTAGGTATTATTTTAAAAACATATCCTTTTGGGGGCATTATGTTTTCATAAAGCACTTTCTCTGTTGGTGGGAATTGGAGGCAGTGTTGTATAGTGTTGAAGGTGATGTATTTAGGCAGACCTTCTGGCACCTCAAATCATACTCTTGACAGCTGTGTCCCATGGGAAGTGTCTATCCACTTCCCATGGATAGAACAGCCTGGCATAATTTTACAAGTGTTTCTTCAGCTTTAGTGCTAACCCTTACCCTTGCTAGCTCTATGTCCTTAGGCAGATTAAACATTTTGCGTCTCAGTTCCCTTATATGTCAAATGAATTTAATAATATTTACATTATAGGGTTGTTGTGATGATTGACCAAGATTACATATGCAAAATTTCTTAAAACAGTGGCCAGAAGATGGTAAGGGCCCGAAGGTTAGCTGTGTTTTTAACATCATTGTTGTTGTTATTAATATTCCTAAACTAAATAACTTTCAAGGTCCTTTTCAGATTTAGGATTTCAAAGATTCTATAGAATTCTTAGGTAAAAATCTAAAATAACATAAAAAAAAGTCTCTAGAGGCATATAATATAAAATTATCTTTTCTTTTTAATAGTTAATCCTCATTTACTGTCTAATATGTCTAACATTTAGAACTTTTGTATGGCTTTTCAGTAATAAAAGAAAATGCACACTTATTCTGAAAAGTGGGGAGTTTCTTTACTTTATGAAAAATGCCCTCATATTAAATACATTGCCTTAGTTTAACCAAAGGGATAGAGAAACAGAAATTCTGTAAGAATTTTTTTTCAAGACATTTTATTTCATGCAATACAATTATTAAAAGGTTCACAAGCTTTTGCTTCAGCTTTTGGCATTCATTTGGATGTATTTTTGAGTATTTGCTGTAAACATAGTCCTGCCAGAGTGGGCCATAAAGACTCCATCGGATCCTCTCCAGCTTGAAAGGCAAGTTTAACCTGAGGTCTCTGCTGAATCCGTTATGCAGCTCCCTCAATCAAAATATTCACCTTCTCTCTGCTAGGAAAAAAATTCAAAATTAGTAAGAGGCCAAATGAACCAGTCTTCCTCAGAGAGATTGGATTCAGCTACTTACGTAGATATTTACTATTATCTGCTTGGTATATGACAGTTGCATCCCTTGGTCTTTATTTCTGACAGTCTTGTTTGCCTCAGTATCCTGAAATAGCAAATTTTGGCACAGGGCAAATTAACCTATGAAATCTTTAAAAAAAAAAAAAAAAACCTGAAAGGACAATATTTGTGTAAAAGTGCTGAACTCTGGAGGTTGTAACAGAAATACTCTGTAAAATATCAATCTAGTGTCTCTCTTCACGGAAGAGTGCATGTAATATGAAAGCAGTGCTGTATATGCTGCTGGGAAATGTGAATTCCTCCCCACAAATTCTGTGGTAATCTAAGTCACTGAGTGAATTTCCTTCCATATAACTCTGAAAAAAGTCTTCAAAGTTCAGTGCTACCAACTTGAACAGCACAAAAACATAGCATAACATATGGTATTTAGTAGTAACGTTTGGGTATCCTTATTTCTGATTAAAGTATGATGTTGATAAATGATTCAGATGGGAAATATTAGCACTTAAACAAAAATAAAGTCAGTGCTGTTGTACAAAAACATGTAGAGGTCATAGATAATCCCCACAAGTTATCAATTTGCAAACAAGACATTGTCTCACATGACACAAATTGATAAGGACGGTGCAAAACAATTCTTATGGGTAGTATTTAATGATGAAATATTTTGCAAAATAAAATATTTTATAAGCATTGGCTAAAAATACGAATAAAATTTTAGTAGAGTATACTCAGTCAAAATATAATAGAGCCCAACCAAATTTTCTAAGTTCTCCCTTTTGGAGCAAGGAAAATTCAGGTATGAAAATTCAGGTATGAGAAGTTGCTTGGATGCCCATCAGAAGGGTGCTGTTTCTATAAATTAGAATTCTAATCTGCAAGCCTCACAGTAAGAAAGAACTGACCTTGGGAAACTTATCAACATGCAGATTCTTTGGCCACAAACCAAGAGATACTTATTGAACATCTTCAGTGAGCCCAAGGAATCTGTATTTCAGTAGGTTTTCCTCACATGGATGCAGGTGAGTTTAAGGGCACAGTTGAGAACTATCCATCCAGAGAAACACAGTTTGGTTCAATCTTTGCTTCTCTGACAGAGGGAACACTTGGACAATTGAAAGAGGAGGAAGGTGGCCCAAAGGAAGAAATGCAATTGGTCATGAGGAAGAGTAGAAAAACACAGCTCAGCTTCCCTGGGCCAGAGACAAGGATGGAAAAGGGTAGAGCATGAATCTTGAGAGGCAAAGGGAAGATATCTTTAATGATGTCCTATTTCATACTTATAGTGACATTTAATGTAATGGTATAAAAGTTAACATCCTTAAAATAGACTACCAGGCTGCTTCTCTTATCTCTCATTTCTTAGTATTTCCCTAGCTGACTCCACTTGGCCTGCTAACTATTCCTTAAAACAGGGTATCTTTTTCTACTTCCTTCACATCTTTCTTTAAATGTCAAAAGTCCTTCTGTCACCACACTACCTAAAACCACACTCACTGCCAACCTCATTGACACTCCCTAATCTCTTCCTGTCTTAATTTTCCCTTTATCATTTATTACCATATTCATATTGTTCATTTTCTGTCTAGACTGTAAGCTCTGTGATGGCAGGGATTTTGACCTGTTTTGTTTACAGATATATCCCCAGCATCTACATGTTACCTGATAAATGATAACTAGTACTACACAGGATTAAAGAGGTTTCCCAGTAAAAGGAAAAGGATTTTATTCAGCACTAGAAGTAGAGAAAAATTTCATTTAAAATATTTGATTTTTAAAAAATTCTCTGTGTTTCAGAGAAGAAGACGGGTGCCAGGGTGGTTCAGTCAGTAAAGCGTCCGACTTCAGCTCAGGTCATGATCTCACCGTTCATGGGTTCAAACCCAGTGTTCGGTTCTGTGCTGACAGCTCAGAGCCTGGAGCCTGCTCTGAATTCTGTCTCCTTTTTCTCTTCCTCCACCATTCTCTCTCTCTCTCTCTCTCTGTCTCTCTCTCTCTCTCTCAAAAATAAACATTAAAAATTTTTTGAAAAAAGAAAAAAGAACTGAAGTATGGGAATCTTTTCAACTGTTACAGTGCTTGAAGGTATATTTGTGTTCCCTTCTTTAACAAAAGTAAGCATGGGTAGTTATTGTTTAACCCTATCGAAAGCTAATAATTGTGTCACTTTAGCCTTGGGGAAATGAAAAACAGGAAACATTTTATTGAGGTGCGTAGATTCATGAGTAATATTTTAAAAGGTTATTTGAAGGTTGTTAACAGAATTGTTTTTAAACAGAGCTGTGGTAAGGTAAAATAAAAATCTGTATTTTTGAAAAACCATTAAAAATTAGAAATTGGCCACTGATATTCTGTTTCTTAACATACATGGCTAAACTTGCATATTATTTTTTGAATAAAACCATTACAGAAATAATCCTTAAGCAATGGAAATTATTATTCTAATTAATAATGGCAAGATTACTGTATTATATTGCAGAATGTGTTTCTTCCAAATAGTCTGACATACAAAGATTAAAGATAGGAATGACCTCACCAGTTCACTGAAAAGGGAGAAAAGGCCTTGCCTACCTCAAAATCTTTTCTTTACTCCTTTCCCAATTCTTGTTCCTTAGAAAAGTCCACTTTTATTTGTATATCACACGGGACTTTCCTCCCATAATAACAGAAGAGACCTCTAAGTTGTTTGTAGTGACACTGTAATGGCTTGGTGGCTTTCCAATTGTCTTAGTGGACAGCTGAGTCCTGTTCAATGGACAGACCTCTGACACTGGGTACATAGAAGTGCCAGGGCAGGTGCAAAAGTATACTGTGTCTCCAACAGTGTTCTTTATATGTGTATTCCAAAATATTGTCTCTCTATGTCTTTCTCTTTCTTTCTTTCTTTCTTTCTTTCCCCCATCTCTCTTCGTCCCCTTTCTCCTGTCTCATACACAACACACACACACACACACACACACACACACACACACACACTACCTATTGAAAGTGTTTACTCTTATCTGCCTTGTTAACTGTGCATCTACTCTGTGCCAAGCACTGGTGAGTAAATGACATGTGTTATCTCATTTAACCAATAAACCAATCCTAGAAGGTGAATACTTTTATCTCCATGTTACAGATATGGAAAATGAGCCACAGAGAGCATAAGTAAATTTCCCAGTCACATTTATTAGTCAGAGAAGCTAAAACCAGATCTGACTGACACCAGAACTTATGCTTTTAGCCATTGCACTATATGGCCTCTCCTTAGCCTCCCACCACATCCAACTTGGAAGACCCCTGACCTTTGTGTGTTTAATAAATAATAACATAAAACAGAATGCCTGGCAGATCCACTGCTTGTAGCTCTCAGAATGGATTTCTTTAGTGCAATTACTTTTTTTTTTTTTTTTTTGCTATTTATAAAACACCATGAATTTCTTTTAAGGACAAAAGAAGCAAACATTTTCATGCAGTCTTATGTAATAATGTGCAATTTAGAACTAATCCTTTCAGTCCAGGGACGGAAGACTGACACTCTAAACAAAACTCATTGTGTTCTTTGGTGCTGCCATAACAAGGTATGTTTCAAGGATGAAATTCTGGCTGGCAGATGGATTTCTTGGCATCACTATACATGCATCACAGAAATTATTTTGTTTCAGAGGATTCAAACAAGATGCCTGACATTTTTTGGAAGATATTTCCATTTATAAATGTGGTAATTTGTTAGATAGTGGTGTTAATGGACAATAACAAAGGTTTTAATGGCTTGTGTCCTGTTTATAATTTTGTATGATGGGTAAAATGCATTTATTGAAACTCATCCTAATTCAGGTCTTGGCATATAATATTCTTGTAGCTCCCCTCGTCCATATGTAGAATTGCTCTGTATCCCATGGCACAATAAATGGAAACACTTTACTACATACTTAAGCTAACATGGAGCAGAGAGGAATATTCAGCTGCATATCCGTGTGGCCAGAGTTGCTCCCTATTAATAGACCACTTGAAGAGCATCCATAGTTCTTCCACATCATTTCTTTGCCATTTGTTATTCAAGGCTGCTCAAGGTTATCAAAATGCCACATATAATTGGAGTATGGGAACCTGACTGTCATTCT
This sequence comes from Panthera onca, assembly GCF_046562875.1. Classification (NCBI taxonomy): domain Eukaryota; kingdom Metazoa; phylum Chordata; class Mammalia; order Carnivora; family Felidae; genus Panthera; species Panthera onca. The sequence continues at coordinate 52,236,866 of NC_138346.1, forward strand.
GAAATGCAAGTAAAATCTCTGATAATGTAGGAATCTCCCTCAGGCCTAGAATAATCAAAAACTGAAAAGGGTCAAGAGAAGAACATAAGGGTCAGCCCTCTGCTTTTAGACAAATGACTGCTTACATCACCCAAGGTAGCCAGTAATGGTGTCCCCTCTTCTTAAAGATAGAGGTAGAGAACTCTCATGGTGCCTCACCAGTTTTAACCTAAACCACAGAACTCCCTTTCTTTTCCTGTCAAAATTCATTATTTCAACAGACACTTAAGGAGCATCCCTATGTGTCTGGCATTATTATAAGGGTTGGTGATACAAAAGAAAGCAAGACAGCAAAGCCCTTTTGGTGGTTTTAAAAAATGACTGCAAAATTCTTAGATATTCCTCACATTGAGAGGTGAGTATACATTCCTTCATTTTGAATGTGGGTGGGTTTATAACTACTTTGACTATAGACTAAGGAGAAATGATGCTATGTGATTTCTGAGACCAAGTCATAAAAGATGAAACGGCATTTACCTTGCACATGAGAACACTTACACTCGGAGTCCTGAGTTCTAACTTAAGAAGTTCAACTACCCAAAGCTACCAAGGTGTGAGGAAGCTAAGCCACATGAACATGCCCCAGTTGATAATCAAGCTGAGCTCCCAGTCAACAGCTAGCTTTCAACTGCCAGACATGAGAATGAGCGCTACTGGATATTCAGCCCAGTTGAATCTTCACATGACCATATAGTTCTGGACCACATTTGACAATGACTGCATGAGTGGCTCCAGGTAGGATCTTCCCCAAATTACTGGAAACAAAATCCTGAGAAGAATAAAATGAATGTAGATTTTTGTATGGATTTGCTATCTAGCAAGAGTAGCAGATTTTGTTACCTGGACGTGGGTTTTACCAGCACCGGTGAGCCTCATGGTGACTGTCAGTGAAGACTTGAAGGAGAGTGAATGGAATAGTATTGGGAGCTAGAAGATGGAAGATCTTTGATATATAGTGGTAGAAAATTTGGGAAAACTGTCACCTGCAGAAAATAGAAATGTATCTAGTGAACTAATTGATCTGGCTAGGGGTATTTCTGAGCTAAATGTTGAAAGCGACAACTAATTCCTTTTAGCTGCATAAGATAAAGAGATAGGAGCTAAAGAAGAAATTATTCCATTTTTAAGCAGAATGTAGGACAAATAAAAGTGGCTCCTGATTTGTGAGTTTCAAAGATAAAATTTTTTCTCATCCCCAGTTTCTTCCTGAAGAAGACACTCAAAAAGTGAGACAGAGCCTCTAGGCAAAGATCAAATCCAGGGTGCTGTCAGAAAATGTGGTCTCAAACACTATGAAGCAAAATGTACGGCTGTAGAACCCTTTCTTAAGAATTGAATTATTTGAGGTGATTTCTCATAGACCCTTTCAAAAAGCCTTTTATGGGTTTTCAGGATATGCCTATTAATTTTCAATTAATAATAGCTCTTCTAAGAATCTTAAAGGAATGGGTCCCCAATAGTCTCAAAAGGAACCCAAGGTAGCAGTCTATTCTGAGGTCAGCTTTCCGTTTTTGCATAGGGACACACTGTTTAAGATTGAATATTTTAAGCAAAAATCAAGGTATCGTATCACTATATAAAGCCAAAATCATGCCAAGTTACAGGTGAGATATATTTTTAAGAGGTTTCCCCAACAGATTCTAAAATACAACTTTTTTTATGGGAAGTATATACATGGCTATTGTGCTTTTGCCTGATCAAAGGCTCCTACAAAGGTATGTTTGTGGAGTCCTTAAGATGCAAGGACAACTACTGTTGTAGCAGGCATCAGGCATGCATTGGGATCCCCACTAGAGGCTGCTAACCTGTTAGCCATACACTGCATATATTCTCAGGCAGTCTGATTTCAGGGAACAGACAGAAGGATTTCGAGTTTGAAGAGAGCAGGCTGTGTTGCAGTAGTGGCAGCTTTCAGAGTCAAAGATGGTGAAGATTAAAAGGAATTTTATGGACTTGGCATTAGGAGGTACACATGATCTCAGTCCTGCCAGAGCTTCACATCTGTGACGAAATACTTGACAGCATCGAGTAGTGCACTTGATAATGGGGAGAGTTGCTGGGACTCGTAAATCCACTTCCCCACCATGCATCAACAGGAAGGAGAAGAGTTCTCTGGAAATGTGTTAATAGAGAGTCTTGCAATGAGCCATATGACAAGGTGTTATTGAACAGTTTGGAAAATCGGATTCAGTCAAAGCATGTTATTACAAGAGCAACATACAGCAAGGCATTATTAGAGAAGCTTTAGAATTCATGGGAGATCTAAATTCTCCTTGTTAGCAAGGCTTTATTCAAGAAGAAAAGAAAGGAGGGGTAACAAATGCTGTCTTTGTGGCACTCAACCAAATGGCAGAGTTGAACCGGAGGCCTTAGTTGAAACGTGGGGAGTTGCAGTTGATGATGCTGGTTCATTAGCCTTCCTAGTAAGTCGACTGTCCTGCAAGTAAGGTCCCATAGAGTGGCTTACAATCTCCACCTCTGATCAGAAATCCAGACAAAAATGGGAACCCTGGTGAGAGACTCCATTAATTTAGTTTTAGCGTATGACACCTGAGTTCAGAGAGAGAACAGCTGGGATCATCCAGGCACAAACCACCTCTAACTACCCATTTGTATGGTGCTTATTCAATGCATAGTGTTGCCTGGTGAAAGAAAAGTATCTTCCTTTCCATTTTTGAAAAAAAAAAAAACTTGGGTATAGAAAAGATGGGTATTTTTTAGCAAACAACATTTTCCATGGGAGACTTTCCTTAGCCATGTAGAAATTAAGATCAGAAAGCAAGGAGGAAGCAAGGAGGTGAGTCATCCCTGCAAGCAAAATTGCCCAATAAGTATTCTGGCTCCTTCTGTAGGAGGCAGGGATCATGCATGCAGGGCCTGAAAAGAACAGAAGCTGATGCTTTTTCCTGTATGTAGGAGTCATTAACTTAGAAGTAAGCCTTGATCCTGAGTGCAAATGATGATAGAAGGCACTGGTGAGAATTTTATTTTTTTCAGGCCCATATTTTATAATGCTGTGATCTGCAAGCTAGGGACAGCTGCATGGCCCCTAGAGAGCCACATGCCACAGAGGTGTTTGCTGGTTCAGGGAGACCCTGCTCAATTGGTCTGGGGCAGTGGCACAACTGGCATGGGTGACGAGCATTGTGGAGGTGAGTGTGAGAAACTTCTCCAGTATCTCAGTGACAGGGCTGAGCCAGAAAGAAATGCCTCCAGTGCCAGTTCAAACCCTCAAAGAGAAAAAGAAGTTGTTTGGTGCTCAAAGGAAGAGTTGGAGGCTTGGGTGTTAAAAGTAAATTCCCTCTTGTTTTCTCAGCCATACCTTAAGAAGAGGATTTTTATGGAAGGTGAGAAAGAGGCTGCATTTTCGCCTCAGGGAAGGCTGTATAGATGCTGCCACATACCACCTAGATGTCTTTTAGAATCAAGGTAGGCACTCCCCTTATTGGCTGGGATCTGGATGCTGAAGAGTCACAGCTGCGTCTTCCTTCAGGCATTGACCTTGGCTCAAGGAAGCTGCCTCACCCAAGGTTATGCCCTCTTCCTGTGACACAGCACAGATCCAATGCCTGGGCAATGCAGGATACAAAGGCTTGCCCCCCTTGCCTTGATTTGGGACATATCTAAAGGGCCACTCCACCTTCAGAGATCCTCATGGGATTCACTGAGGCTATGAAGCTATTCCTGTAATTACATCGTGGGTCAACTTCTCACATGTCTTGGATTCTCACTAATTCCCTTAACAAGTTAATTTAAATATTTGTTCATAACTTGATGTTAAGACACTTTATCAGATTCTGTGAGAATCAAAATTATGATCTGGTTGGTCTCTGCCTTCAGGGAGATTTTAACTTACAGAAATGATAAATGACTATAATAAAATGTAATACAAGGCTGTGTGGCCTAAGTGTAAGGTGCTAAGGCATTCATTCAGCACACCTACCATGGGCTTTGTGTAGCAGTGTGAGGATAAGTAAAATAGCCCCTGTTGTTAAGGGTTTCAGTGTGTTCAGGGGAAGGGAAATCCATTATTGACAGGAGTTTCTTCACGGAGCCTCAATTTGTTTATTTAAGTTCCCCCCACGCACAATTTTGAGTTGGATCATAAAAAGTAATTAAGCATTTCATGGAGGGTTGAGGTGTGATGGAGTGGGAGGAAAATTCTAGGTCGAAGTAGTAACATGAAGGCAGTAAATGGAAGACCCTTTTCTCACAGTAGTTTCTGATAGGATCTTTCAATGTGTAGCTGTTAATAGAATGTTTACCGTGCAACTGGGGTCCTAAGTGGGGGAGAGGCCTGAAAACAAAGATAAGGAATAATGCCTTTGTTTAGTATAAAGCATAAAGATTTTTTCTAGCTTATCTCCTATATTTATTTATAACTTCATTGTCTATCTCACAGTCTCTCTATCTCATATCCTTTCATTGTTTATTGATGGTGATATCACAGTCCCTATTCTTCACATCCTCATTTTTTGACTTTCACTTTCTTTCCACCTCATGTGCCTTCATCCTGGACCATGTTTGTCATCTCTTTTCCAGAAACAATACACTGCTGTTTTAAACCACTTAGTTTTGAGGTGGTGTGATACACAACAGGAGACAACCCATATATCCTTTGGACTCTTTCACAATAGCCTCACTCACAGGTGGCCTGGAGAAAGGGCAGAGGGTGCAGTCTTCCCAATTGGCAGAGGTTTGGGTGGTGTGGATCATCATCTATTTCGCGTCAAAAGACAAGCATGTTGGGGCGCCTGGTGGCTCAGTCGGTTAAGCGTCCGACTTTGGCTCAGGTCATGATCTCGCGGTCCGTGAGTTCGAGCCCAGCGTCGGGCTCTGTGCTGACCGCTCAGAGCCTGGAGCCTGTTTCAGATTCTGTGTCTCCCTCTCTCTCTGACCCTCCCCCGTTCATGCTCTGTCTCTCTCTGTCTCAAAAATAAACGTTAGAAAAAATTTAAAAAAAAAAGACAAGTATGTTGATATAAGATTAAATATATATGGGGCGCCTGGGTGGCTTAGTCGGTTGAGTGTCCAACTTCGGCCCAGGTCATGATCTCACAGTTTGTGAGTTCAAGCCCCACGTGGGCCTCTGTGCTGACAGCTCAGAGCCTGGAGCCTGCTTCAGATTTTGTGTCTCCCTTTCTCTCTGCCCCTTCCCTGCTCGCTCCCTCCTTCTCTCAAAAATAAACACACAATTAAAATTTTTTTAAAGAAGATTAGATATATAGACTCAATAACAGTGACAAATGTTTGGGCTTGTTGGTCAAGGGCTTGGAAGGAGAAATGTTAAAAAAAATGAGACAGAGGGGTCTGGGGAAGGAACATGTGAATTGACATGTCACCATGGGTGTGAAATATGATAACTCTGATCCACCTAAACATGTAGCCTGGAGAGAATCTACTATTGAAGGTTATAGAAACAATCTTATAGAATAACTTAGCTAGTTGATACTAGTCAGTCTTTGTCAAAAGCCACCCCAATGTTGTACAAAGGGCTTATATGGGAGAAGCTATGTAGGCTGCGTATGGGCCCAACAACGTGAATTACCACTCACCAAGGTGGACCTAGTACTGCTGTTGCCAATTACCTAACCTGAGAGCAGTGATACTAATACTAATAGAGCACCCTCTAATAGAGCACCATCCCTTGAGGGGACCAACTAGCCAAAGTTGATTACATTGTGGCCATTCCATCTTGGAAGGCAGAAATTTATTTTGAGTAGAGTTCTCTATGTGATCGCCTTTTCTGCCCATTAGGCACACAGGCAGCACCATTACTCAAGGGCAATAGAATTTTTGATTTACCAACATGTGATCCTACATAGATTACATTGGAACAAGCAGTGCACTTTATGACAAATAAGACGTGACAATAGGCACCTGACAATGAGATTCACTGGTCCTATCACATATGCTATCACTTGATTCTGCCAGCCTGATGGAGTGATGGAATGGCTTTTTTAAGGTACATCTAAGGTGGCAACTTGGAAATTATACTCTACAAGGATATGGTGCCCATCTTTATTCTCCAGAATAAAGAGCACACCCTAAATCATCAACCATCAACCATACATTGATCTGGGAACCAGGGAGAAGGGACTCCACTTATTATCACTCCCAGTGACCCATTTGGAAAATCTGTACTTTCTATCCCCACAACTCTAGGTTCTGTAAGTCTAGTGGTTGTGATTCTCAGAGGGAGGATGGTTCTGCAGGAGCCCCAGTAAACTTTAGCTATGACTGCCACGAGGTTACTTGAGGTTCTTTGTGCCAGGGATCCAGTAGGCCAAAGAAAAGATCCACATCCTGGCAAGAGTAATTGTCTCTGATCATCAGAAGAGGGTAGGGCTGCTTTTATGTAATAGAAATGGAGAAAAATACACTTGACACCCAGGTGATGTGCTAGAGAAAGGGTAGGGTAGAAGGGGGTTCTTGGTATTCCCTAGACTAACTTTTCTGGTAAACAGACATGTGCAGAAGCCACATCCTAAGAAGGTTCTCAGGGCCTGGGGTGAGCCTGGGTCATCCCACCAAGTAAGTGAATGAGACAAACTGATGTGATAGTTGAAAGTAAGCAGAATCTAACAGATGGTTTAATAGATGAGGGAGACTACAAAATCAGATGCATCCTGGAGAATATCTGCAAGGGGCACCTTAAACTTGTCCCATTAAACTCCTCATAATGTTTTCCTAGGAAAGGATATCAGTATTAATCCTGGAGTTGTTCCCTTTGTGGAGACAATATGCTATATGAAGCAAGTAGAACTGAATGGTATACAGATGGATTATAGTGGATGCATTTGGACACTGCCCAGATTCTCCTTCATGGTCAAGGCTTCATGGTCTCAGATACTAGTAGTGTTTGCTAATGATCCACAGTTACCTGCAACTCTGGGATTTGCCCTTATGTGAAGGAAGTTGCCTTGAGCAAGTCTATGCACCTGTCCCCAGCTGCAGCTGTATCCAATGATTGTAGGGTATGTTTGCTAATGTGGGACATCTTTGTAGGATCATCTCAGCCTTGAGAGACCTCTGTGGGGTTGACTGAGGCTACTATTTCAACTGAATCTCATTTTAACTTCTCTCTCTGCCTGGTCTTGTCTTCCTTGCTTCTTCACATATACTGATTCTAAGAGCACTTCCAGTAAACCTCCTGCATGCAAATCCTGGGGAGACTACCTGCAACAGTGGGGTAAATTCATAAACCTAAATGGCTGGGAAGGGGAAATCCTGAGGCTTTCTTTATTCTGATAACCTCCTTAAGGGGTTTTGTTTATATAATGCTGAGTGTAGGAGACAGTTAAACTCCACATAAAATAAGAATTCAGAATTCACAGGGAGCAAGTTCATAAGGAGGGAACAAAAACTACATGAAGGAGTTTTATTTTATTTTTTTTAAGTTTTTTTAAACGTTTATTTATTTTTGAGACAGACACAGGGCATGAACGGGGGAGGGGCAGAAAGAGAGGGAGACACAGAATCAGTAGCAGGCTCCAGGCTCTGAGCCATCAGCCCAGAGCCTGACGCGGGGCTCAAACTCACGGACCATGAGATTGTGACCTGAGCTGAAGTCGGACACTTAACCGACTGAGCCACCCAGGCGCCCCATGAAGGAGTTTTAAAAAAAAGAAAAAATCAAAAAAGAAAAGAAGAAACTTGATAAACATGAGAGGGAAAGATTTCTTGTTGAAACCAGTGAAGGGACTGAGTTTTGCATCCAGGTTGATGAGAGGAGGTAGATACAAGAGTCAGACAGAGTCTATACTCCTGCCCTGACCCTGGGACTTCTAAGAGGTCTTTAAAATTGGGGCTTTGAGGGGAAGAAAAATACATGGCAAATAAGTAAATTACAAAATACATTTGGTGTCTCAAGTAGTATTTTTCTGGAGTTGTGTTTTCTTTTTTTACACTAGTATCTCTTCCTTCCTAAATATGTTCCTTTGTATTCAGTTATTTTCTGTTGTCACTGATTAATCAGCAGTTTTATTATAAACCTAGGGGTTATCTTTGACTTGCTTTCTCTCAAAGGCAACATCAATACCTCTGGAAATTTTATTGGCTCTGCCTTCAAAATATATTCAGAATTTAGGAAGTTCTTCAGGCAAAAGGAATATAAGACCAACCATAAAACTTGGATCTACATCGAGAAATGAAGGGCATTGGAAATGGAATCAAGCAAGGTAACATAAAATTAATTTTTATTATTTTAATTGCTTCAAAAGATAACTGGATGTCTAAAGCAAAAATAATGGTAACTATTATATATTTATCCAAAATGTGAATGTAAAATGTATGACAACAACAGCAGATGGAAGGGAGGAATTGGATGGATAGTATGTTAAGGTCTTTCTACTACATATGGAATTATCGATACATTATTTTAAGGTAGATCATGACTAACTAAGTTGTATATTTAAAAACCTACAGCAACTACCAGAAGTTGTATAAAAAGACATATATTTCTATAGTAGAAATAAAGTAAAATTAAAAAAAAAATACTCAGTGAATTCAACAGTAGGCAGAAAAAGAGGACAAAAGAGATGAAGAACAGATAAAACATTAGAAAACAGCAAGAAAGGGGCACCTGGGTGGCTCAGTTGGTTAAGTAGCCAACTTAGGCTCAGGTCATGATCTCACAGTTTGTGAGTTTGAGTCCCACATTGGGCTCTGTGCTGACAGGCTCAGAGCCTGGAGCCTGCTTTGGATTCTGTGTCTCCCTCTCTCTCTGCCCTTCCCCTGCTCATGGTCTGTCTCTCATTCTCTCAAAAATAAATAAACATTTAAACAATTAAAAAAAACAGCAAGATGATAGAGTTTGACCTACCCATAGACTAATTATGTTAAATATAAATAGTATAAACACACTAAAAGGCTCAGGTTGTCAAATTGGATAAGAAAGCAAGACCAAACTATATGCTTCTACAAAAAAGCCATTTTAAATGTAGGACATAAATAATTTCAATATAGATATGTCAGTCTCTCCTTCTCTCCCTACCCCTCCCTGCTCCCTACTTCTTTCTCTCAAAAATAAACTGTAAAAAAAAAGTAGATATGGAAAAAGAGGACAGTGATTTTTGTATATTATAAACATCCAAAATAGTGCCTAGTATAATATGCACTAAATAATTTGAGGGGTTAAAGGGAGGAAGGAGACAAGGGAGGGGGAAATGAGAGGAAGAAGGGAAAAAATCAAGGGGAAAATAAATCTTTTATAATTTCATTTTGCTAATATTTAAGAAGAGATGTTATGTTTGAAGTTTTGGTGCAGTAAACTCCAAACTACTTGTTACAGAATATATAATTGCTCTAAAATATTGTGCCAAACCTTCTCTCTATTTTTTTTAAGCAAGTAAATTTTATTCACAGGTGAGCCATAAAGGTACAAACATATTTTTTTCTCTCAATGCTTGTTTATTTCTATGGTAAAGACTTTAGAAGTCTACTTACTGTAATTTTCATATTTCTTCCCATATCTCTACATGATTTGTAGATTTTTCTGGTTCTTTAAAAAAAAATTTTTTTTTATTGGTTTTCTTTATTTTGAGAGGCAGAGAGAGACAGACCATGTGTGGGGGAGGGGCAGAGAGAGAGGGAAACACAGAATCAGAAGCAGGCTCCAGTCTCTGAGCTGTCCACACAGAGCCTGATGCGGGGCCCGAACTCACAAACCGCGAGATCATGACCTGAGCTGAAATTGGATGCTCAACCAACTGAGCCACCCAGGCGCCCCAGATTTTTCTCGTTCTTAAGTATGGTGTTTTTGTGAGTAAACATGGGATTCATACTAAGGGCAGGAGTTGGCTATGTGTATGTCTATCTACATGCCTTGGAAATAACATTTCAATGTGCATATGTATATTTAGTCACAGGGGGATCTACATTAATTTGTATGTCTCAAAAAAGTTTGAAATATTCACTGATTGTGTTCATGTTGCAATTTAGAGGTTAAGAATGTGAGCCTTGGAATCAGACTCCCTGACTGTGATGACTTTCATTTGAATGTATGACTTACTGTTCTGAGCTTCTGTTTCTGGTATAAAATGGGGATGCTAATACTGACCCCATTGGTTCTTTGTGTGTACAAAAAGAATTAATACATATATAAGACTTAGCAGCATATATAAAATTTAGTATTCAAATGACAATTATCATAATCAATATTTGTAAAATCCTATTTTTAAATAAGGTATTTAAAATTTGAAATAGTTGGTCTTTACAATGTTACCGTAGTGCATAAATTCCCAGACTACATAAGAGAGGACACAGAAAGTCAATAAATACAAATAAATTTCATTGTATATCTGGGTTGACTATATAAAACTGTCCTGTTCATTCACTTACTCATTCACTGAACTAACAATTTTTAGCACCTTCGTTTTGGTAGGTGTGTATCAATGATAATTTTCTTCAGAAAAGTAGATTCTGGGTTATGAAATCCTCTTGCACAGAAGCTCTATGAGTGATACCAAGACATTCTCCTTCACAGAGCTCATTCTCTAACCTGTCAGGGCCTTCTAGCATTGGAAATAGTTCTATGGCGTTAGCAAGGCCTATATTCAAGTCTGTTTCTCAGATTCAGGCTGATTGACCCTGATTGGTCCACATAAGACAAACTAGTTTCAATTTCTCTCCAAACGTAAATGTTCCCAAAGAACATCTTTTTTATTGACATCAAGGAGGTGTTAGGCAAGGGCCAGTAATAACAGATTGCTACTCAAAATATTCTCTCTACCCCCCCAAAAAACCCTCAAAAATAAATTATCCTGGTAGTATAAAGCAATCTAGGTCCTGATGTTTACAGTTTTTCACAGTTTTTCACAGCTGAACTTGTGTTCTTGAAACTCCTCTGCAGTGTAAATGACAGATTCCATTTCTTGAGGTTTGTGCACAAAATGGTTTTAGTTGTTAAAATTAGTTGTTAAACCTAAGAAAAATGATTGACTTTGAGACCAGATTAGGTTTTTATTTCTTTAAAAGGGCCAGATTGGCAGTTTTTCATTGGCATCACTTTCCAGACAATAATAAACTAACATACTATTTAAGTCTGCCTCAAAGATGGAATGCTATATACAAGTATGTGTTTATCAGTGTGGGAAGGGATTTTGCTTATTCTAAGAGTCTAGAACCAGTTGAAACTACACTAGAATGTTGTTGGGATGCCCATCAGCATTTCATAATCTCTCAATTACTCTGCATTTTTCTGTCTACAGCATAGTACATTTTCATCTTTCAGATTGTGAAAATCAGACTCAGAATCACTTCACTGGCTCTGTAAGTAGTTAAACAAAGCTGCATTTAGCCTTTCATTATCTTTCAATTAACTATGGTCCCTAGAACAATCTGGGCATGAGAATTTAAACTGTCAAATTTGCCTTCTGCGATGCTTTTCTTCCACAAATTAGTGTTTCTCAAAAGCCTCCCATAAAAATAATGACCCTGACATTCTAGACAAACGAAGTGGCTGTTTTTCTTGCAACAGTTCTCTTTGAGCTAGAAGATACAATTTTACATCTATAATTACATAAGAAGCTATTTCAAATACACTTCTAAAAACTGGCATCCTTTGTCCTTCAGAGGATGAAACCTAGGCTCTATTACTGAGGAATAGGCTCTGTATATTGAGGAACATATACTTTGTGAGTGTTTTTTTTTAAAAATTCAGAGAAATTTGGTCAATGGCCAGATATAAGTGATGAATTTTTAGGCAGTTATTGAAATGTTTGCCTTTCAAAGCACTTCTTTGGAAAAAGAAGCCATGCCACTCAGAACCACCTATCAAAGCTCTTTTTATTATCTGCTGCCACAGCTATCATTGATAACATGTGAATAGAACTTCAGCTTTATATAACAGCTGGAAAATCAACAGATAGTGTTCATTCACCAGACGTTTTATGAATATCTGTGTGTGCAAAGCTCTGTACTGTCTTATATAGGTAGAAAATATGACACATTACTTCTGCAAGGAGTTTATAAGTAAATAAGGGAAAAGAGACATTGATGTAAGTAATTATGTCATAAGGAAGAAAGGTCCTCTTAAAGATCCATTTTATTTTAATGTAAAAAACAGAAGTATAATCCGGGGTAATGTTTAAGAGATTCACATAAGTGGGGTGCCTGGGTGGCTCACTTGGTTAAGTGTCTGACTTGATTTCAGCTCAGGTCATGGCCACACGGTTCCTGGGTTCCAGCCCCACATCAGGCTCTGCACTGATAGTGCAGAGCCTGCTTAGGATTCTCTCTCTCTGCCCCTACCCCGCTCATGTGCACTCCCTTCCCCCACAATCTCTCTAAACAAACAAACAAACAAACAAACAAACAAACAAACTTAAAAAGAGAGAGATACAGAGACTCAGATAAGAAGAATCCTTGGTCTTCTTCACTGTCATTTCACTGGGTCCCTTTCCCATATCCTGCTCTTCTCCCTATTGCCCCAAACCTCCTGCAAATAAATATGGGCGTAGAACCTTAAGATTTACTTTTCTCATGGTATATAATTCAGAATTTATACACAGCTACCTTGGCTGAGGCTTTTTCCACACTAAGCATAAAATAAATTCTATAATTCAAATATAAACCTTGGGCCTCATTCTTCTCAAAGTCTTGCATATATTTGGTGTCCTTTAATCTTAACAGCAGGACATCAGTAGAGATTGACTTATTAAAAGAGGCCATTGATATGTACAGACTGTTACCTAATATTTCACATATCCCATTAGTTATAAGGCTGCCATTCGAAGCCTGTTTTCCAAAGGCTCTGCCCAAAGGAATTCTTTATTAGGCTTTATTGATAGTTTATAACAATAATTAGCAATCCCCAGTTATTCTAGAACAGCTAACTTTACCACAGAAGGGGCCCCTCTACTCTCCTAGGGATCCTAAAAAAGCACGTGAGCAAAGAGTTTAGAGCTACACAGTATCAGGAGGTAGTCACTACTTCACATCCTCAGAATTCTAGCTACCACACAATGAGTAATGATTGGGTGCCCTCTTCTTATTCATAAACTGGGAACACGGAGCTGATATTGGAGAAGCCAGTTATGTGTACAATTTGGATCCAAGCCCTAAATTCCAGTTCTACTTTTCTGTTATCTTTCTTTTTTCTTTTTCTTTTTTCTTTCTTTCTTTTTTTTTTTTTTTTTTTTTTTTTTTTGGTCCCATGGATTGTACCACTTCCCCCCAAGTAGTTAACTGACAAAGCACGCTTTTGCTTCCAACTCTGAGCCCCACCCCCACTTCAGATCTCATCTTTTCTCTTTTCCCATGTTCAGATGTCCCATTATTTCCTCCTCTTGATGCTTGACCATACTATAGGTATTTATAAAACAGACTGGGGTGGGGAATGGTGCTAACAGAGAAAGAATATTAAATGCTCTAGTACAAGTTGCTCTTTCAGACTTTATTTACTTTTCACATCCTATGTTTACTTCTGACTGTGAAGGGCAACCATATCCTTAGTGTATCAGTTAACCAAAAACAATACATCAAAGCTCTAGCCATGTACCAGGAACTGTCTAACATATCATCTCTTTAATGTCTAGAGAAAACATCCACAGATTCTTTTCCCACACTTAAACATGTAGACACCCTTCTCCCTTGATATATTGCTCTGATCTTTGTAGTCTTATACTTTTCAACACAGAATTGTCTGCTTAAGAAAAGAAAATGCGAGGACGCCTGGGTGGCACAGTCGGTTGAGCGTCCAACTTCAGCTCAGGTCAGGATCTTGTAGTTCGTGAGTTCAAGCCCCATGTCGGGTTCTGTGCTGAAAGTTTGGAACCTGGAGACTGCTTCGGATTCTGTGTCTTCCTCACTCTGCCCCTCCCCGACTTGCTCTCTGTCTCTGTCTCTCAAAAATGAATAAACATTAAAAAAAAAAAGAAAGAAAATGAAAAAAAATAAATTTCAAGTACGCTTGAATTTTCATAAAATATAAATATTTGTAAAATACCCAGCTATTAGCTATGCTAATACTTTTTATGGATTCATACAACAATGTTTTCTTCAAAGTATCCTGAAGAACACTAGTGAATAAGATCTTAAATTCTCAAGTGAGCTTTAAAGGAATACATATTTTCAAAGCAGGAACTGGTGGGGTACTGGTGGGGTACCAACTAGCTGGCTCAGTTGATAGAGTGCATGACTTTTGATCTCAGGGTTGTGAGTTCAAGCCCCTCATTGGGTGTAGGGATTACTTAAAAATAAAATCTTAAAAAAAAATCAAGAACTGGTGAAAGACTATTTGTTTCCATAAAATTCCAAGTCCCGGCAAATTATGTAAATAATACCAAAGCGTTCATAATAAAAAAAAATTCTTATTCAACATATTTTCACTAAGGAAAAAAACCTAAATAACAAGTAGAATAACAATAGCATCATGCCTCATTTACCTCCAAAGTTAAAATTGTAGATGACTCCCTATTAGCTAGTAATTTATTTTCAATTCAATTGTGTTCTTGTTGTAGACTTCATTACACTGTAAGATTCTTCATTCCACTGAATCCAGAGGTTTTCCAAAATTCTACACTAAACAGTAAAATAAAAATCAAAATTGAGAAGAGCTGCATTTGCTTCTTGTAATTTTCACTCCATTTTTCAGGTCAATTTTGTTTTTAAATAAATAAGGGTAGATTCCTCTAATGACAGTGTTGGTAATGACTTCTCCAAGAGAAAAATAAGGCTGTTTGAGTTATTGGGAATGGGTCTAAGTTCTCTAAATCCTTTAGTTCTTATTCTTTTGAAATACTGCTTCTAATGAATTGAGTTATTTCACATTGAAAACTCTGGTTGTGTTGTAACATAAATGCCATTGGCAGTTATCTGTGAAATGTTTTGAAGAATAGAGTTGGCCTTTACTCCTTAAAGAAGTATTTCTTCAGGATTCAAAAAAGCCAAACTTAGGGTTTCCCACATCCTTTTACCATCTCTTAGATTTGACTCACTAAACTTTCTGCCAAGATTCATTCAGGAAGTTTGAGAAGAAATAGGAAGTTTGAGAAGAGAAGGGTGAGGAACAAAGAAGTCAGTGAAAACACAGGTGCTTCAGCATAGGACAGTCCTTTTCAACCATCTTAAAAGAATGTGCCAATGATATTTCTACTATCAATATTTCCTTAAGTTACAATATTATAATTATCTATAGGGCAAAAACAGAGTTCATGGGGTTCTATTAATTCAGTCTTCAGTACCATTCCAACATTGGTACTTAATAGATGCTTGTAGATCATATCTGCTATAACTCAGTGGAGTCAAACATCATGAATTAGGAGAATAACAAACAAATTCCATTTGACTTTTTTTTTACATAAATAGAAATTGAATTACAGATGTTTTGTGTGAGGCATGGTTTTTCACATGGACTCCACATCTCCCATTTTAAGATGTCCCCATCTTAAAGCCAAATGTGCTTAAAAATATTTTTGCCTAATCTTTTGGTAATTCCTTCCATAGAACCCCTCTATCAGTGGGGTGGGATGCCAACCCATCTCCTTCTATGAATACTCTCCATCTTTTATTTATTTATTTATTTATTTATTTATTTATTTATTTTCAATATATGAAGTTTATTGTCAAATTGGTTTCCATACAACACCCAGTGTTCATCCCATCTTCTCTTTAAATTGTCATTGTTGTGTCGAGAGAATGCAGTTAGTAATCCTAATGAATTTAATGTCTTTGAACTCTTCATAGTCTTGCCCATACAAAACATAATTACATACAGTGTTCTACCTGGGTTGTGGGCTTGATCTCCACAGTGAGATGGGAAGTGATTTAAAAGCAGAGCCTATGTCTTTCATTTTATCATTCCCTCGGTGCTTGCCCCATTGTTTGACACATGGGGAGACAAATAATGTCTTCTAAGTTTCCCATATCCTGTGGAACTCAGACCTCTCTAGCATGGTGCCCTCCTGTGTTCTGCCACTAGAGAGATCTCACCCGTGAGATGTTCTTTTCTTACTTCCTTACTTGTTTCCTTGTAGCATGGTGAAATATCCTGTCCTTAGAGCCCAACTTGACAAGTAATTTTTCTAACAATAATTATTTATGATTATGTTTCTGTTTTGTTTTGTTTTTTGTCTGTTCTGTTTTGTTTTGTTTTTTTAGCAATGGCCAAGTAAAGATAAGGCCCTACCTCTTCAAACTGATGATGAACAAGGATCATGGTAAATCAGTATCTGAAAATCTGGAGACCTGTGGGGTTTTCAAATCCCTAAAATTACATAAAGTAGGTGGCCAAGTACTCCAGTTGGGAATCAGGCTAGGTTTAGTCGCCACATCCTGATCATTCAGCATGTTGTTTGTTCTAGTTATTTCCTTTTGTTTCAGGGAAAGCTGTTATAGCAAATGTTGATCATGAATGAAAAAGGCCACACTGATTTTCAAAAGTATAAAGTACAATGTAGAAAAGAGAAAGAACAGGTGAAACGTTGTTTTAAAAAAAATGGAGCTACTATGTTTGACAGACTTAAAGATAGAAAACAGAACTCTGGAAATAGCATAGGAGACATACGGAAAAAAGGCCCCAGAAAAGAGCTTCAATGAACTAAGCAAATCAAAAAGAGAAATAACTAGAAATGAGTTGACAATAATGGAGAAAACTTGAATTTTTTAAGAACATTGTAACTCAGACATTAGTCACACTACAAATTAATGTTAACCTCATGATTTCGAAAACATGATGTCAAGTGTGTGAGTAGAAAAGCAGGGGGAGTTAGAGTGAGGGAAATAACTTTTTAAAAGTTGATTATCTTCTTGTCATGTTTGTATTCATGGTAAAAGTACCATCTTTAAGGGTCTCTGGAAGAAGACGGATTTTAAAAAAATTATTTTTTTAAATATTGAATTAGGTAAGTGTTGTTTCTTGAAAAATTTTACATTCCATCCAAGAGAACAGAGTTAGAACGCAGGCTTCTTGACAGTAGCTTATGGAAGGGGTAGGACTGATTTGTGATTTGCAATTATTGGTCTATTGAATTGTTTTTTATGGTTTTGTGAAAAGTCTAGTTTCCTAATTAAAAACAATTTTTTTAAGTTTATTTGTTTTGAGAGAGAGAAAGAGAGAGTGCACACATGTGCACAAACAAGTGAGCATGTGAGCAGGAGCAGGGCAGAGAGAGAGAATGAGAGAGAAAGAGAGAGAGAGAGAGAGAGAGAGAGAGAGAGAGAGAGAATCCCAAGCAAGCTCCCAGCTGTCAGTGCAGAGCCTGAGGACGATGCGGGGCTCAATCTCAGGAACTGTGAGATCATGAGCTGAGCCAAAATCAAGTCTGACACTCAACCCACTGAGCCACCCAGGAGCCCCTAGTGTCTTAATTTTAACATTTAATTTCACCATATTCATTTCCTTGGTAAATCTAACTAAAGATTTATAGCAGTGTAATTAGTACTTAATAGAACAGGATCACTACTCATCAGACCTTAGTTCAGTTTGGTCCATTAGATCTTACTAGCTATATAAACTTGAGTAAATTATTTTCTGTACATAATTTTCTCATCATTAAATGAAGTTACTAATAATTTCTCTCCCATGGGATTGTTGTAAGGATTCATTAAAGAAAACATGTAAAATACTAAGTATGAATGCTATAAAGCAAGTATTTGATTAATATTATTCTTTATTCCAGTGGTGATATGGGTACTAAATCTTAAACCATGATTTGTAGAAAATGTCTTAGGGGATATTTCAAAATCCAACCATTGGTGTAGGGAGTCATTATTTTCAGAGATTCTGTCTGTGGCATATATACATTTTAGAAATTCACTTTGAGCCTTTAACAAAAACATAGTAGATTTTCATAGATAAAAATATACATAGTAAAATGTTCATTGTCATTAAGGAATTTTCAAACTTTATAATATTTTGCTCATAATGTATTTCCAAGAACATTAGTTTTTTTGGATGTATCAGGGCTTACCATGGTTTTGGCCACTTTTCTCTTAAAATAATACTTTAATGCTCTGATGTCTGATCACCAGACTTATTGTTTCTCTCATACTAATTTTAACATTTTCACCAAATAAGCTGGTATAAATTCTTAATTCTTCCTCTTCAATTACCTTATTGTCAATATTAATTGTAAGTTAAATATGCAGAAAATGTAATGTTAGGGGGAAAGAGGTTGTTAGAATGAAGTGGTAAAAAAGAATATTAGACTGAGTTTTTACATATATGGATTCTAGTCTTGGCTTTGCCCATGAATAAACCATGTGTATTTGGCAAGTGTAACTATATATTGATATTAACAACCAATATTTACTCAGTCTTTAGTCTTTATGTGCCAGATACTCTTTCAGGCTTTTTATGTTTACTTGCTTTACTCCATTCTTATAGAAATGTATTGTCAAGAATTGTTAAGGGTCTGAGATTTTATACTACTTGGAAGCTAATGTGTTAGCCTGACACAATTACATGGCCATTGGCAGAAGATGTGAGCCTCCTGAGTCACAGATGCAGGCCTTTATTAATTATTAACATAAATATTAACAGCTAGACTGTCAGCATCTGCATCGGTTCTCTGAGGTCCAGGCGATGCCTCCAGGTGATGGGTCGTAGTGTGGGAGAAGAATCCTGAAATAAGGGAACCCAAATCTTTTATAATGGGAAGGAAACATACCTCCAGAGGGAGTCATCTTTATTTTGTTGGATAGTAAGCAAGCTTGCTCTTTGTCCTGAGGTAGACACCATAACCTTCAAGGCTGTTGTCTATACAAACATTTTTAAAGAGGTAGTCCAGAACATGGGGTGCCTGGGTGGCTCAGTCTGTTAAGCATCTGACTTCGGGTCAGGTCATGATCTCGCAGTTCGTGGGTTCGAGCCCCATGTCAGACTCTGTGCTGACAGTTCAGAGCGTAGAACCTGCTTCAGATTCTGTGTCTCCCTCTCTCTCTGCCCCTCCCCTGGTCATTCTCTTTCTCTCTGTCTCTCAAAAATAAATAAACGTTAAAAAAAAATGTAGTCCAGAACAAAGGTAGTCAGCGTGTCTGCTCAAAAGACAGCCAGAATCACAAGAAACCTATGGATAATTGTCTACCAATGCCCATGAGTAGATACTATAAAAGGTGACTTCGTAGATGCAGAAACAAAAGAACTGAGGGACTAAGTAATTTGCCCAAAGCTCGTTTGATTGTCAGACCCAGACAATCAGTTCCAAGAGCCTGGGATCTTCACCAGTGTAATATATAATATTCCCTTGAATGTAAACACTATTGTTTAAATATATAGCAACACGTAAATGGGAGTTCTAGGTGCCATCATCCCTGCACAACAGTTTCCTTATCTAGAAGTGGGCACAGGGCCAGGGGAGAGAGGGCTGAGTGAGAGGTTCTCTTTGAGCTCCTTTCAGATTTAAGATGCTGTGAATCTAAGATCTATCTCTTAGAATGAACACATGTACAAGTGGATGTGATGCAGACTAGAAACACAAGGAAATAGGAGCATGCATTTCATCATCAGTGTACATTTTAAAATTTTTGTCAGGACCTTTGCATTCATTAATTAAGTTTTATGAGATTCTTGAGAAAAGTGAGTATTGAATTGCTACTTATAGTATTTTGGACCTTTCTAATTATAGTTCATGGCCAGAGTAAACATATACTTTATTTCCCAACCACTCCTATCATAAAACTTCCTTTTTCTATAATCTGAGTGAGAATATTATCTAAGAATAAAGTGGGGGCAGTCTTCAAGCTGCTTATGCCTGGCATGTTACCAGGGAAGCATGTCCTAGATAGAGCATTACCAAAGAAGGGAAGGAAAAGCAAAGAAACTGTAATAACATTAGTGAGATAGTCAGGCTGTGAGTCTTCTTCACATCCAGAGAAGCCCAAGAGATGTTTTCTTGAGTTGGAATCTAACCCAGAACACAATATCAGATACTTTATCTTATCATCACTTGTGGGTCATATGCTGCCTGTTTCCTGGAGCCTTTTGAAAAAACTCATTTTCCTGCCAGAGAAATGCAAGAGCAGCCTTCCTCCTCTTTTACATGTTGATGTAATGAGAGGAGTCTATTTTTGACCCTCATATTCTCTCATTCTACCCACTTTCTTCAGGGTGTCTCATCTACTCCCAGAGCTTCAAAGGCCATTTATATGCTAATGAATCCAAAATCTCTAAATATGGTTCACATTGCTCTCTGAGCTCCTGACCTAGGCAATCAACTCTGTGTTTGACATCTCTACTTGAATATATCAAGGATATTTCAAACTCAAACTCAACTTGTCAAAAATGGAATGCAGTATCACCACCCTGCAAACCCACTTCTCCTTAAATATTTTGTCTATATACATTTAAAGGTATCACCATTCAATCAGGTTTCTAAGCCAAAACCTAGGCATCTTTTACTTCACTCTCTGTGTCCAGTTAATCAGCAAATCCTGTTAATACTCCTTTCTAAATTTCTCCATTTCCACTGACAACATCTTTGTAGAAACTGCTATTAATTTTGATCATGACCATTGTATAATTCTCCAACTGTTCTCTTGCAGCCAGAATTTATCTATATAAAATGCATATCTGAGTGTTAGCCTTCTACATAAAACCTTTCAATGGCTTCCCAACTACCTACTGGATAAAGTTTGAACTCCTAATATACAAAGCCTCTGCAATTTGGCTCCTGCTCACCTCTCCAGCATATTGACTATCTTTATTCTAGCTGTAGTAGTCTATCACTAGATCCTTATACCAAGCTCTCTCTTATCTCTCACAGATTGTCCCTCCTGCCTTGGACATCATTTCCATTATAAAATGGTTGTTCATACTCACCCTACTCAGCTTAACAGATTCCATACTCAGAGACCTTTCCATGTTCCCTGGAACACTATAGTTTCCCACAGTGCCTTGAGTTTCCCTCTATCATTAATACTGGGTTTCATTTTATAGTGATTACTTATAGCATTGCTATCTGCCTCACTGGACCTCACCCTGGGATGGCAGTGACCATACTTGAATCTTCAGTATCTGGCCTTGAACATGGCACTTACTAGCAACATAATAAATTCTTATGAATGAATGAACAAATGAACAAATAAAATATCTTCCCGGGTGTACTTTTGTGACCAGGAAATTTGCCAGGTGTCCATGAAGCAGTGCTCAACCTATTGGCGTTGCCGGTCTGGATTTAACTTCTTCAATATCTCTTTCCTAATATGTAGATGGTAGAACCTACATGGTAAATAATTTCTTGGATAAGGCTCAAAGTACCTGCCTTTAGTTTATTAGAAAAGTTAAGATTTAACAGTAAAAGTTAATATAGTTCAGAATCAGTGTTCAAAGTAAAAAATAGGTAATGTCAGATTTTTCATGCATGTATTTTACACACCATATGCCTTCTGTGTTTAAAAATTGAAGTTTTATAAAATGTAAAAAGTATTTAAAATTGTCACTTTTTATTCTCTTTTTTATTCTCAGTTTAAACGGTCTTTCACCAGGTATGTAGCAAGATTATCTATCCCCTCTCAAATGGGAATTTAAAGCAGGGTGTATAACCACATTCCCCTGCCACCAAATTTAGTCAGTGTCTTGAATGCCATCTAGTATGTCATCAAAATATATTTTGGATTAAATAGAAACAGAAAGGAAGAGATACTTTCCAGATCATGGCAATTGTTAATTATAGGATTCCAAAGCAAAATTTATGAAAGATTTCTTCCCACTCTTAACCCATCAAATCCAGGGATATTTCTGTGATGTTGGGGGGGTGGGGGTGGGATGGGTGGGTGCTATTCTTGTGGTTCTAAGCATTTCAGTGGCTACTTGGGCAAGAAGTAGAGCTGGGTTTTCTTCAGCTGAGGGGGAAAGTGGGTAGAATAGGGGAAGGAGAAAACTGGGTCCTACCCTTTCTTTTTTCTATTATACCACTTACCACAGACTATGTTGTTTTCATGATCCAATGACGAATAACCATGAAGTGTCTGAGAGGAATCTTGGGCCTTTCGTGCCAACAACAATACAAAATGTAAATGATTGCAAAGTTATATCAAGAGATAAGGAGTTCTGACTCCTCCCTTTAGCCCTATCAACAAAGCAACATGATTGTAATTGGAGTGAGCACACCTTCCGATTTGCTCAAGACAGTCTTTGTTTGGCTTGCTATCCTGGGCTAATTATTAATAGTGACCCTTTCACTCTGGAAAAAATGTCCTTGGACTATAAATTACGTAATATGGTTGTCTTAAATAAAATAGACATTTAGCATAGCACCAACTCACTAAGTTTTTTATTTTTATTTTTATTTTTATTTTTATTTTTATTTTTATTTTTTTGAGAGACCACTATGTGCCAGCTGTGATGACTCTTTTTTTCATTTGCAATCTAACTTATTACTATTATTTTTTTTACAACAAATCCACTAGGGAGGTAATATCACTCTTTTAAAAGACAGAAAACTTACAGTATAGAAAAATTAAGGCATTGCCCAAGGCACACAACAAGTATTTGACAGCCACAACTTGAACCCTTTCTAGGCAACTGGAAAACCATTCTCTTTCATTTATATCATAGGCAGGTTCAAAGTTGAGCCTTAGAAACACAGTCTCTCCTTCCCGCCTCCAAAATAAACAAAACATGTAGACAGAAGCAGCAAGCACTCCAAAGTGACTAGATGCAAGACAGTCTGGTTTACTTCTGGGTGATGAGGCGTGACAGACTTAACCACAGACTTGAATAGATTATAAATTCCAGCACAGTTCCATTATCCTGAATATGTTTTCAGACCACTGTATATGCATCCTGGGGGCTCCCTTGAATCAGAAAAAAAACTACAGAAGGAGAACTTTTACTATGTTCTTCTCACTCACTTTGTGGCCCTGGAAACAGAACGGAACTCCTCCCCTGCGTGCTGCCCACTGCTACCAGTCTTTCCCACACCCCAGATATGAAGAAAGATAATAAGGCCCTCAAATAGAAGTTTCCTGATTGTGACTCATGGCTTACTCAGCCTTTGTTACAGAGAGCCTGAAAGCCTTTGAAATTTACTGTTGATTTTGGCAGTCATAACTCTCTGTGCTGTTATCAAGAAACAAGTTACACGACTAATTTGCTTCAGAAATTGCCTCTGTAATGAGTATATTAAGAACAGTCTATGCTAAAGGGGTTAGAGTTTAATATATGGTGTTTAATGTTTGTATTTATGAATATATACTCATTTCTTTGAACAGCACTTCACAGCTTAGAGTTCCTAATAAAAATCTGTTATATTAAATTAAATAAAAGTAGCAAATAACAGCTAACATTGTTATGGGGCATTTAATGTGAGCATGAGCCAGGCATTATATTAAGAGCTTTATGGATATTATCTCTTCTCCTTCCCTCACTCCTCCACCTCTCTCTTTCATAGATATACTATGTGTATTTTTTATACATGATGTCTTGTGCATAATAAACACTTAAATATACAGTTAAATTTAATTAAATTAGATATGAAAACAGCTACATACATCAGCATATCTCCCTTAACTTTAATTATTGCTTTTGATAGGTGCTTTACAGAGGTAGTTTTTAAAACAAATAAGTAATATATATTATATAGAGGCATGCATTGTATGGTTATCAAGAAAAATGCATCATTATATTCATTTCAGTTAGAGTAGACAATATGTATTGTTATATAATACTGTAGTATAAGCACTATATAATCCTTATCTGCAAAACACAGATAATAATACTACCTATTATTAAGGCTGCCAAGTAGATAAAATTAGATAATGCATGTGAAATATAGTTTTTGGCATATCCCAGATACCCTCTTCATAACTACAATGAGACTTGAGACATAGACAGCTACCTATTTTATTTAGGAAAAAAAAATCTCATTCAGTATTATGTGTTAAAGGTACTGTTTAAAAATACATACACATGTTCTACAATTGTTATATTGTTATATTACTTTTCTAATTTTAAGTGATTATTAGCAACCTTTGTTTGTTTTAAATATTTTTTAAGTGTTTGTTTATTTTTGAGACAGAGACAGACAGAGCACAAATCAGGGAGGGACAGAGAGGGAGACACAGAATCCAAAGCAGGTTCTGGGCTCTGAGCTGTCAGCACAGAGCCCCACATGGGGCTTGAGCTCACAAACCATGAGATCATGACCTAAGCCAAAGTCGGATGGATGCTTGACCAACTGAGCCACCCAGGCACCCCTTGTTATATTATTATTAATATGTGAACATAAAATATTAGCTTTAAAGTTGACCTTGGAATGCAAAATTTTATAGTCTACAATTTTCCAAAGATAGATTCTGAAGATTTCTCCTAAAAGAAAACTTTTCTTTGTCTTTTTAAATTTTGATAATGTTTATTTATTTTTGAGAGAGAGAGAAAGAGAGAGAGCACAAGTTGGGGAGAGGCAGAGAGAGACACAGAATGTGAAGCAGGCTCCAGGATCTGAGCTGTCAGCACAGAGCCAGATGCGGGGCTCAAACTCACAGACTGAGAGAATGACCTGAGCTGAAGTTGGATGCTTAACCCACTGAGCCACCCAGGTGCCCCTTTAAGTGTCTTTTTTAATGTGCTTTGAACCAAAACAATAGAAAAGAAGGTAAAATAGCAAAGTTCTCTTCCTCCATCTAAAGATTACAATTCCCGATGTTCCAGGGTAGTTCTTAAATGATCTTACAGGCAGGCCATGCTTGTTGACTGTGATTGGTTCAGGAACACACTCCTAAGCCAATCAGCAAACAGTGCTCCCCTGACCAGTAGAATTTATTCAAGAATAAAGAGGTGATCTAATTTAGGTCAGGACCCAAAGAAATTTTCTATAGGCTTTGGTAAAGAAATATCCTTATTCTTAAAAAAAAAAAAAAAAAAAAAATTGCTGAAGAGTAGAGTTCTTTTTTCTCGTATATTTTGTTTAAAAATTTTTAAATGTTTTTATTTATTTTTGAGACAGAGAGAGACAGAGCATGAGCAGGGGAGGGGCAGAGAGAGAGAGAGGGAGACACAGAATCTGAAGCAGGCTCCAGGCTCTGAGCTGTCAGCACAGAGCCCGACGCGGGGCTCGAACTCACAGACTGTGAGATCATAACCTGAGCCAAAGTCTGATGCTTAACCCACTGAGCCACCCAGGCACCCCTCTCAGATATTTTTATACACAGTTTGAAGAATTAAAATGGCTGCAATCATCTTGCTACTGTTTGAAGATTAGGCAGAGACACAGAGGAGATAACACCTAAGAAAGATGCTGAGAAATTGGATTAAGCCAACCTAACAGCTGAATCTTGACTTCTATAGCCAATAAATTTTCTCAAAGTATGGTCCCACACCACAAGCATCAGCCTCACCTGGGAACTTAGAAATGCAAATTCTAGAGCTCTATGTCAGACCCATGGAATCAGAAACTTGGGGTGGGCTCAGCAACGTGTGTGTTCAGAAGTCCCTCAGATGATTTCCAATGCAGGCTGAAGTTTGAGACTACTGGCTTAAGCCAGTTTGAGTGATTTTTTCTGTTACTTGCAGTTAAAAATATATTAAATATAAAACATAGACTTGTAAATATATACCAATCATTACTTATTGAAAAAAGTTGCTTGAAAGTATACTCAAGTTGACTAATGATGGATTAAAATGAAAAATTCAAAAAGGGAAATCATGCTATAATCGGAATTAAAGATTGCCTTCTTTAAGACTAATAGTAAAACTCAAAGGCTTTGGACCCAGACTGGCTGGGTCTATATCCCAGGTCTAGTACTTATTAACTATTTGACCAAGGGGAAACTACTCTAATTTCTTCCTCTAATTCCTTGGTAGAATTGTGCTATTCTCGTGAGTGTTAAATGAGTTAATGAATGAGGAGCAATTAGAACTTTTTCCTAACACAACTAAGCACTCAGCAAATGTCAGCAGTTATTATTGTTCTTACCATCAACAGGCAAAATATTTACCACTTCAGAGAAGCCCTAAGGAATAAAGCGTACCTGACCAAATTGACCACATTAATATTCTTTCAATAATGTGGAGTTGGTGCCAAATTACTCTTAAGATGGCATTTGGATTCAAAGTCAATACTTTTATTATGAAATTTACATCTTATTATGGGGATAAAACTATATTTGTTCATTGAAAAAATTCCTCTTAAAAATAACTCTCAGAATTTAATTGAATGTTTTATTCAACAAATATTAAGGGCTGAGTTATAGGGCACAAATATTAATATTTGGTTATGTAAAATACACACACACACACACACACACACACACACACACACACCCCTCTCTAGTAAAACTAGAAAAATTTTGAATGATAGTAGATTTGTTGCAGTTTTTGTCTTTGGTAATAGAATGTGATTTGTATTTTTCTTTTCATTTATTCTTAATTAATTCTTTATTTGGGTTACTGTCAAATGAAAGTTAAAAAGCACTGCTGAAAAGCACATATAAAAATTACTTTTAATGGAATACAGAGGTCTAAATAATCTCAGGGTACCCAATTTGCATTTTCCACTTGTGATATAGTGGCCAATTAGCATTCAGTTCCCAAACTGTAGATTTGTTTTTGTTCCTACAGCCAAATTGGGTCAGAGTTCACCACCTAAGTTCAGTACCAACTCATGTCTTCATGATCTCAGACTTCAGGGTATAAAATCAGTTATGGATATTTTAGGGCAGAGCATAAGCACCAAACCTACAGTCAGTGGGCAGATGATAATCAACTAGTCCATTCAGTGTAACAGTCCTGAGGCCTTCAGACGGGAAATACATAGTAACGAAGTTGACCAAGGGAATGAGGTTACATATCTCAAGGTGATTCTTGAGCCAGAAACCAGTCTGCCGTCTTTATCTCACACTTTGATTCATCAAAAACATGTTCTCCTGGCTTGATTTAGCAATGTTAGTAATTATGCACACATGAACCATGGTAGTGAGTTGTCACAACATAGGACTCTAGAAAATAGCAATTTACAGCCAAAGTAAAGGTACATGCATTCTAATCATTTTTTAGGTTAAAAAAAATTTTTTTTTTTACTTTATTCATTTTTGAGAGACAGAGAGAGATAGAGCACAAGCAGGGGAGGGGCAGAGAGAGAGGGAGGGAGACACAGAATCCGAAGTAGGCTCCAGGCTCTGAGCTGTCAGCACAGAGCCCAACGTGGGGCTTGAACTCACAAACTGTGAGATCATGCCCTGAGCCAAAGTTGGATGCTCAACCCAGGCGCCCCTCATTTTTTAGTTTTGTTGATCTGTAAGCATTCATTTTCCTCCCATGCTTCTACCTCCATCCCAAACTGAACAACAGAAGCAAAGCATGGCAGCCAATAAAGCACAGTTGTTAAGAACTGGACTCTGTAATCAGACAGTTCTAGGTTTGAATCCCGTTCTACCACTAAAGAATTGTGTGACCTAGCAGACACCTAAACCTCTCAAAATGACCACCTCAGGCTGTTGTGTAACTAAAATAATACACATACAGTGCTTAATTCAATGTCTAGTACAGAGGAAACACTCAGTAAAGGCTAATACCTAATAATATTGGTTGTTCTCTTTCTTGATATTTTCTTCTGTCTATATTCTCTGCTATTACAACATATGGGGTCTAAGCAGCAAATGCTATGGAGGTAAAACCCTCCAAATGCATTTGGTTTCTTATCCCTATAAGGTAAAGGAAACAAAAATAGAAATGTGTGTAATAGTTTCCAGATTGTGAAGTTTTAGTGATTTCAGAAATTCTGAGTTCCTAAAGGACTAATAGCTGAAGGGAAATTAGTATATTTGCAAACTGTTGTCTAGTGGCCTATAACTCAGGCCTTCCTTGGGCAAGCTGACAACACAAGGAAAGCGTACTCAGACTGATTGCCAAATGTAAGGGCCCTGTGCTTGACAGTTCCCTGGTATAATAGTGAAACTCCTAAGGGCCACCAAATCCTTGCTTCCCCTCTGACACACATGATTCAAGTTAACTTGCAACTCCATTTATCTCATCTCAAAATGTAAAGGGAACACTCTGAGTAGATGCTTTGGCAAAATTCAGGCTCTCCTGTCTCCATCTTTGAAGTCTGTATCTGAAGCAGGTAAATGCCAGTGTCTTGTTGGACCTCCAATGGAGTAGGTCAGCTAAGGTTTCTCCAAACTTTGGGCAGCTAGGGTCAGACCAGACATCATATGCCCTTTCCATGTATTACTGTACCTCATTTCTCTCCTCTCTTTGTTTGACCCTCAGCCTCTTAACCATGCAAAACCCAGGAAATGGGAAGTGTAGGCTACATTGTGGGATACCATTTTATTTCACACTGCCATCCCATATTCAGAACCTCCAAAGGGAAATGTAGCATTGATGGACAATCCTTTAGTATATATTATTAAAAGATAAACCTGAAATACTAAGTCATTTCCTATGAAAAATTAGACAGAAGTGATTTTCAGGGAATAAATTACTTTCCACAATGTTGTTTGGTTTCTTCTCCACTAGGCTCATTTAGAGGATAAATAAGTAAGGCCTTGAAGCCAGTGTTGGAAATACATTAAGTCATAGAACTGAAATGATGTAAACAAATGATGTGCATCTATTAAAAAATCTCACAGGATCCAAAGGACAGTACTTTAAAGGTTAACAAGGGTACTTTGCTAATTAGGGTCTTCTCTCTCCTGCCAGAATACCTTGTCATAAAACCTCAACTATGCCAAAAGTCTAAGGCTTAGAATTATCACTGAATCTGTTCTGGGATCTGGAAAATATCAATGTTCTCAGATTCTTTTTGTTAGTGAGGTAAAAGACAGAATTCTGGGTTTCTTGTGAAGTTTAAAAAAATAAAAAGCATATTCACTTCCTATTCAGGTTCTATTTTCTTAAAAAAGTAACAGTTGAACCCTTTTGCCCAGCCCTTACTTTTTCTTTATTGTTTGCTACATTCTATTGTTAATTAACAATAAGAATGTTCACTAGGGAAACCTTTGATGAATTCATTTTTCAGAATAAAAATAACTTATTATTAAAACTTGTATATAATCAGGGATTTGGAGTCTGCTAAAACTTGTGTATAATCAGACATCTGGAGTCTGTTAGATGTGGTGGCAGCTCTCGAACATCTAATTCAATGCAGGATTAATTCTGAAATGTTCTTATACCAAACAACTAAATTATTTTTACCCAAGTTTCAAGAAATGCAGAAATTCAGCAAGGATTAAAGCATCAAAGAAAAATAAAGTAAGTCACTCCTAAATACATTTACCAACTATAAAATTACTACACATATAGTCTCTTCCATTGAACCCTTTTCAAAGATTTCACCAGGTTAGAGAGAAAATCAGGATGGAGAATTATTCGGGAAGCATTTTGGAAGTACATGAAAAGAAATGATAGGCACTTCAATTGAAGTAAGAATGATGAGCATTTTGATAAACAAATGAGTTATCTCTAACAAGGCAATTTACTTTTTGAAAATATTTACAATTAATGCAGTCCAAATCCATACCATTGTTATGATTTCCACACGTCCTGGGCCAGAAGACCAGTTCAATTATTTCACAAGTCAAAGAGGGAAGACTTTTAGTACAGAGACCGTCAACTATAAGAACAGCCATTTTCATGATGATTGTCAAGTCCCTGTATATGGTTTTATGTTGTTATGAGTTGAATGGTGCCCCCTTCCAATTCATATGTTGGAATCCTAATTCGTAGTTCCTAAGAAGGAATTGGAAACAAGATTGTTGCAGATTAATTAGTTAAAATTAGGTCATACTGGACTGGGGTGGGTCCCTAATCCGATAGGACTGATGCCCTTATAAAAAGGGGGAATTTGGACACACAGACAAGGGAGCAGCATGTGAAGATTGGAGTTCTACTACCAAAAGCCAAGGAACTACCAGAAGTTAGGAGAGAGGCCTGGATCAGATGCTTCCCTAGGGCCCTCACAGGGAACATGGCCCTGTTGACACATTGATTTCAGATTTCTGGCCCCCACAGTTGTGAGACAATGTTTTTTTTTTATTCTAAGCCATCTTATTTGTTATGCTTTGTTATGGCAGCCCCAGAAAAATAATATAGACATCAATTTTTTCTATCTTACTCTTCCAAATTTTCCTTTTCCTTTCAAGTAACACAAAGATGTTAAACCAAATAAAGAATCATGAAGCAGGGGCGCCTGGGTGGCGCAGTCGGTTAAGCGTCCGACTTCGGCCAGGTCACGATCTCGCGGTCCGTGAGTTCGAGCCCCGCGTCAGGCTCTGGGCTGATGGCTCGGAGCCTGGAGCCTGTTTCCGATTCTGTGTCTCCCTCTCTCTCTGCCCTTCCCCCGTTCATGCTCTGTCTCTCTCTGTCCCAAAAATAAATAAAAAAAAAAAAAAAAAAAAAAAAAAAGAATCATGAAGCAGAAGCATGACCATGAACACATCCCATTCACTCCAGTCTCCTTACTCTCTTACCCTCTAACATACCCAGATTTCCATCCATCATGGAGATGATTTCCACAAGTAAAACTACTTGATGCCTTTCTCAGCCCATGCTCTCTATGGAGGGAAAGCAGAGTCAATCTTCTATGTGAGCCCCATTGGGTATCTGGCTATAATAATTCCACCCTTCATCATAACTTTTCCTGTCTTATTAGGTGTGTCATTTCA
This sequence comes from Panthera onca, assembly GCF_046562875.1. NCBI lineage: Eukaryota > Metazoa > Chordata > Mammalia > Carnivora > Felidae > Panthera > Panthera onca. Next base: position 52,267,451 of record NC_138346.1, read on the forward strand.
GATGGAAATAAGTCCTTTCCCCTAGCAACTGCCCCCACCTTTAACCAAAAGGTCTGAAATTATGTCAACAAAATAAGAATCATTTCTGAAATAAACTGTTCCCTGTCAACACACACACATACACACAAGGAAACTTGCCAATGGAATCAGAGTGTGATTGGTGGTCTAGTAGGATGTTGAAAAGTGATATATGAACAGGCTAGCACAAGTTTTTGAATAATAGTTTGTTTGAAAGACTGACGTATAGCATATGCATACATAAATACAGAGAGAGAACAGAAAGTAAAAGATAATTGTGTTGTGTTGTACATTCAGCTGGGACTCTGTTGCTTGTTAGTTGAGAATATTGGAACTTTGGGATAATAAGTATGTGTATCATCTAGTTGAGGTCTCCTGGAATTTGACCAGAACTGCTGCTACAGATAGGCCAACTTTTGCAAAAACCTCTTTGTTTCTCTTACTCTCAAACACACTGTAAATTCATTAAATGTCCCAAGGCTTTGCCACTGATTCTCACACTTGTAAAAGCTTATAAAAGCTTATAAATGGAGTGTTTGAGGCCAAAGCCTTTAAGCAAGCTCTAGGTTTGGAAGGAAATGTACTGATGATTCATCCTCTTCTAAGGTGATAGAGTATTTTATTAGATACCAGCAATCTAATGACCAGGTCACAGTGGAAGTCAGACTCAGTTCTGAGCACACAGTTAAGGCAGATCTTTGGGGATGCCTACAAACCCAAGGCCATCAGCAAAGCTTGTGACTCAGTTAAAATGAAACACAGAACAGGAGACCCCTGACCACGCTGTCTACTTGCCAGGACTGCTTTCTGTCACAGTCTTTATTCTTCTCCATCCTGGACATCTGGAAACATGTAATATGGCCAGGTGATACTGCATTAAGTAGGAGACAAAAATCAGGTCTACAGATAATTCAGAAAGCACATTTTGGATAATCTTTTGATAGTCTTTGATTTTTTTCTTTCCCCTTATAAAAATAATCTTTTACTGTCTAAAGAGAGATTGGCAGAGAGGATGAGGGGAAGAGAAATGTAAAGAATAAAGAATTTAAAAACTGGATGACTTGGCCCTGAACAACAGAATGTATTGAAAAATGTATGCATTTCAGAAAGTTTTTGTTTGGAAAAATACCAAAGACGGAAATCCTATCTTTAGTATTTGGCATTTTAGAAAGTGTTAAGAGATCTCTGCTGTAAACTGGTACTTGGTTGACAGCTAGTTACCAACGTGAAGTGGAAACATGGAACAGTTTAAAGTGTGTATTAAAAATATATTACTTTTTAATGATATAAATGTCTTCCAAAAATTAAAGTAAAATAGTGTCTCGCAATTCCATTTTTTAAAAAAGCAGTGTGTTCCTATTGAAACAATGTCTATCCTTCCATCTCCAAAAAATTATTTAAAGACTTTTGGCAAGGTCAACATGGTCAGTCCTGTGATTCTGGGCATTGTTGAATACATATCTCACTATTTCTCCTGAAAACATGTGTGAAACTCACTCCATTCTGAAACTCTGCTCAACACAGTTTTAAAACAAACCTTTGAATCAGTTTTAGAACAATTTTAAAGAAAAATTTCAAAGAGTAATAGGGAGTTTCTATATACCCCACACCCACTTTCCTCTGCCATTAACATCTTACATAAGTATAGCTCATTTGTTACAATTAATGAACCAATATTGACATATTTGTATTAACTAAAGTTTACACATTATTGAGAATTCTTTAGTTTTTACCTAATGTCCTTTTTCTGCTTCAGGAAGCCATCCAAGATACTATATTTCAGTCACGATATCTCCTTAGACTCATCTTGACTGTGGTAGTTTCTCAGACCTGTTTTTGCTGTATTTTTGAGGCATATGGTCAGGAATTTTATAGAATGTCCCTCAATTAGGAATTGACTGATGTTTTTCTTATGATTAGCCTGGGATTATGTTTTTGGAAGGAAGACTGTCAGGGTGAAATGCTATTTTCATCACATCATATCAAGGGTTTATGTTATCAACATGACAGTATGTTGAAATCTCTGTTGATGTTAACTGTTGACACCTAGTTGAGATGGTGTTTGTCAGGTGTCTTCATTGTGAAGTTAATCTCTTCTGCCTCACCTTTTATCATATCCTCTTTGGAAGGAGGTCCCTATGCATAGAGCACATGAGGGGAGTTTTGCTCTACCTTCTTGAAGGCAGAATATCTATGTAAATTATTTGGAGTTTCTCTCTTTCATTTACTTATTTATTCGATCATTTATTTGTATCTATATTGACTCATGGATATTACTTTATAGTTTGGATTATAATCCAACATGATTTTTTTGCTCAGATTGTCCTAGTTTTTACCACTAGGAACTCTTTCAGTTGGCTTCTGTGTCCCTTTGACATACCTATATCATTATATCATTGTGCTTTGTTTTGATTTGTTTGTTTCCTGAATAGTTCCATGCTTTCTGGCACTGCAAGATGTTCTAGTCTTATATATATTTCTAGTCCTAGAATCAGATATTTCTCCAGAAAGCTCTCATTCCTTTTATTTGTGAATGGTATGAGAAATCAAGGTCTGGGTATTTGGTGTCCAGCTATTGGGGTGTCCTTGCTTCTAGCCCTCCAGGCTGATGGAGTAAGGAGACATTACTGTAAATAATAGCCCATGTATATACACATATCTAGGAATATTTGTATATATAACCATCTGCAGCTATATTACACTATGAGTTCATACTAATATTCCCAACTCTAATCTATTACCACATAGATTATTCTAACCCCTTCCCCTTGCTTGTCTGTAACCTCTCATTTCAACAGTGAGAAATCTGGGTTCTGTTACCCATCATCTACTCCGTTGTTCAATTCCAGCACACATATATAATGGTATTAAAATTGTTACCTTGTACTGCTGTAGGAAACAACTTCATCGACTAGAGTACAGTGCTTATATACAGTTTCCTTTGCTTTTTTAAGTCTTAACAGACCCCACTCATTTCCAAAGTTACATAGGTCAGTAACTTTTCTCCTCCCCCCTTCAGTGATATTTGCAATACACATTTGTTGTGTTGTTACACATTTGTGTGATACAGTTACATTCTTTTGTCACATCACATATTCCATCCTGGGATTCCCCTGACCCCCGAGATGGTTTTCTTTAATTGGCATACATTAAGGTTCACTCTCTATACTGTACATTGTGATGGATTTTGACATTTGTATAATGACATGAACCTATTATAGTATCATGCAGAGGAGTTTCATCACTCTAAAATATCCCCTGTGCTTCACTTGTTCAGTGCTCTCCTTCTCTCCCTTAACCCCTGGCAATCACTGATCTTTTTAACTGTCTCTATAATTCTGCCTTTTCCAGAATATCATAATTGGAATCATAAAGTATTTAGCCTTTCATACTGACTTCTTTGATATAATATGTACTTAAGATTCATCCATGTCTTTTTGTTGCTTGATAGATCATTTATTTTTATTATTGAATAACATTCCATTGTATGGATGTTCACTGTTTGGTTTATACATTCATCTATTAAAGAATATCTTGGTTTCTTCCAGGTTTGGATGATTATGAATAAAGCTGTTCCATATATTCACATGCATTATTTTTTGGTGGACATACATATTTTAATCAGTTGGGTAAATACCTAGGAGTAAAATTGCTGGATTCTGTGGTAAGACTATGTTTAGCATTGTAAGAAATTGCCTTCTGAAATGGCCAAACTGTTTTGCATCTCTACCAGCGATCAATAAGAGCTTGTTTGTTTTCCTACATCCTCAACAGCAATACGTTGTCATGTTTTGTGTCTTTGGACAAGTCACCTGAGTATGTGAGACCTATTCCCTCATCTGTGTATAATGGGATGATTGTAGATCACCGAGACTTTCTTCTAATGCTCAGGTTTTATTCTTTACTTCCCTCCACAGTCTTAGACACTGACCCAGAAGCTCATTAACACAGTATTCTTTTCTTTGGCCACCTTTCCTCCTACATTACCACACTGAATTTCCTTTGTTTAGCTGTCAGTGCTCTTTCCAGACCACTCCTTTAAGTACAACATGTAATTTTCCTGGCTTTTATTATCTGGAGATCACTTTCCTTTGTTAATATGCTGTGTTTTAATTTTTTCACATCAAATCTAATTAGAAACAGCTTGCTTTGTCTGAGAGTAATTAAATTTTATCAGGTCAAATTAAATACAAGTTGATGGCCTTACAGTTTTTCTAAAAATTATCCTAGACTGCTTACCAAAATCTAAATTAAATTCCTTTTCATCTCTTCACCAGGAAGACTTCATGAACAGAATTTGAGGTCTTGATCAATTTCAGCGTTTGGACTACTCTCTTTCTACAAGACAGATCTCAGAAGTTAGGAAACTGAGCCTGAAAAACAACAAACCACCAGAGGGTCTCACTCAGGATATATTTGATAAACTCTCTTTTCTTTGATACTAAATGTATCCTGTTGCCTTGAAAGAAATGAATACACCTACCTTATACAGTGAGCAATTTTCTCTCCAGGGAGTATTTTACTCATTCAAGTTCACCATAGGTCAGCCTAAGAGTAGTCCTAGTGCAATTCATATTTCTTCCCACAGACATCTTTAACTGCTTCAGGATGTATGACTAATTAGAAAAAACATACACAACAGGCACAGTATATGACACACAATAACCACCTACACAGGTTGCCATTGTGTTTAAGTCACACAGATTACCCGATGAGTCATTAACTTTTATTTAAAAAAAGTTTTTAAAATCAATGTACTAGCAGAGAATGTATATAAATGCTTTCAAAAGTTCAGGTGAGTCAAGTGAGAGCTAACAGGAAAGCAGCATTTCCTTCTTAGAGGGAGTGATTGACAAACCTAAGAATTATATATTCAAAATCCAAAAAATAAAATCATCTTTAATGGACAACTGTACTTATTTTTCCATCTCACACAGATCTTCAGGCAAAGGTATTAATTCAGGGGCCTGAAGGCATTCATTGCTCCCCACAACACTTTTGCCATTTCATTTACGAGTATAAAGTTACTCTGGCTGGGCAGACACTTATTCTTGGCCTTGTGGGTATTTGAAGTTCAATAAGTGTTTGTTGTTAAATTAGAAAAAGGGGAACTAAATGGATTTTGAATAAGGGCTTAGAAGAGCTCATCTTTGAATATATGACTCATTGTATGACTGTCCTATAAGCATGCCCCAACAAGCATCTTAAGGCAGCTTTATATGAGGTGGCCTGCTTATCTGATCTGCCCACTCCAGGTGGGCCCTAGAACTTGAACAGCTGTAGTTATGTCCACCCAGATATTATCAGGTATAATAATGCCTGAAAGAGTCTTAAACTGGAATTTTATACCATGACAAATGTAAAACTAAACGATAACTGCATATGCAGATTACCCAGATTTTACTTAAACATGGTATCAACTACAAAAGGTCTTCAATAGGATTGAATTCCTTTGTCTACTAAGGAATTGATCCTTTTAAATAAACAAAACATTCTTACATGCTCCTTGGTTCTACATTTCTAGGTTTCAAAATTGTTATACACATTCTTCAAACTGTCTATATCAGGTTTGACTGATATTCTTTGGTGTGTCCAAGTTCTTTTCCTAGAACAATAATAATAAAAACTAACTTTCATTAAAAATCTCCCACATTTGCAGAATTGGTCTAAACTCCTTATGTGTATGAGCTCACATTTCTTTCTTCTATCAGGACCTCTATTGCTGTTTCCCAGCACATTTTCTATCAGTCTACAACTGCTCAATTTTAGACTCTAAAAGCTGTCTTATCAGGAAGGAGTTTGCTTTCCTTCAGTGTTCTCTACTGACATGGGCAGGGATTGAGTGATTGTGAGTAGCTGCTCTGCCTTTGTGGCCTTGAAATCTGTGTATCTCTGTGTGTTTTGTACATGATGACTGGCAGAATGAACTTCTACAATGTAATTTCTATAATAGGACCAAATTGGGGTATCTTTGCCCATTGCACATGAGCATGGATAATATAACCCTCCCTCTGAAAGTTCAATAATAGAGCTACCTGTGAAAAATCATGATTACCACGGTAGAATATTATAATAATATGTTGTCAATTGCTCATCATCTATTTTGTGCCCATAATACTTGTACAGGGTATATATGTACTTTGTGATACCTAATTTAGCTGCACTGGTTCATTTTTCACTTCTCATCTCCCAGATATATTCTGCATAGATGGGATTGTGGATAACAGAGTTCCCTGTCTCTTACTGTGAACCACATTATTCATGTATAGTTTACTCCTTTTATTTTTTTTTAATTTTTAAATTTTATTTATTTTGAGAGAGAGAGAGAAAGAGAGAGAGAGAGAGAGAGAGAGAGAAAGCAGGAGAGGAGCAGAGAGAGAGGGAGAGTGAATATCCCAAGCAGCTCTGTGTTGTCAGTGCAGAGCCTGCGATGGGGCTTGATCCCACCAACCATGAGATCACAATCTGAGCTGAAATCAAGAGTTGGATGCTTAACCAACTGACCCACCCAGGTGCCCCTAGTTTGCTCCTTTTAGAAGGATTCTATACTTAGCATTAGGGTCTCATTTTACAGTCTGTATTTCCTTTAATACCTAGTTCAGAAATAACATAGTTACTCTTTTTAAATGATTCACATTTGAATCTTTTTTTCTTTTTTTTTCTTTTTCTTTTTCTTTATTTATTTTTTTCAATATATGAAATTTATTGTCAAATTTGTTTCCATACAACACCCAGTGCTCATCCCAAAAGGTGCCCTCCTCAATACCCATCACCCACCCTCCCCTCCCTCCCACCCCCCATCAACCCACAGTTTGTTCTCAGTTTTTAAGAGTCTCTTATGCTTTGGCTCTCTCCCACTCTAACCTCTTTTTTTTTTTTTTTCCTTCCCCTCCCCCATGGGTTTCTGTTAAGTTTCTCAGGATCCACATAAGAGTGAAAAAATATGGTATCTGTCTTTCTCTGTATGGCTTATTTCACTTAGCATCACACTCTCCAGTTCCATCCACGTTGCTACAAAGGGCCACATTTCGTTCTTTCTCATTGCCATGTAGTACTCCATTGTGTATACAAACCACAATTTCTTTATCCATTCATCAGTTGATGGACATTTAGGCTCTTTCCATAATTTGGCTATTGTTGAGAGTGCTGCTATAAACATTGGGGTACGAGTGCCCCTATGCATCAGTACTCCTGTATCCCTTGGGTAAATTCCTAGCAGTGCTATTGCTGGGTCATAGGGTAGGTCTATTTTTAATTTTCTGAGGAACATCCACACTGTTTTCCAGAGCGGCTGCACCAATTTGCATTCCCACCAACAGTGCAAGAGGGTTCCCGTTTCTCCACATCCTCTCCAGCATCTATAGTCTCCTGATTTCCTCATTTTGGCCACTCTGACTGGCGTGAGGTGATATGTGAGGGTGGTTTTGATTTGTATTTCCCTGATGAGGAGCGACGTTGAGCATCTTTTCATGTGCCTGTTGGCCATCTGGATGTCTTCTTTAGAGAAGTGTCTATTCATGTTTTCTGCCCATTTCTTCACTGGGTTATTTGTTTTTTGGGTGTGGAGTTTGGTGAGCTCTTTATAGATTCTGGATACTAGCCCTTTGTCCGATATGTCATTTGCAAATACCTTTTCCCATTCCATTGGTTGCCTTTTAGTTTTGTTGGTTGTTTCCTTTGCTGTGCAGAAGCTTTTTATCTTCATAAGGTCCCAGTAATTCACTTTTGCTTTTAATTCCCTTGCCTTTGGGGGTGTGTTGAGTAAGAGATTGCTACAGCTGAGGTCAGAGAGGTCTTTTCCTGCTTTCTCCTCTAGGGTTTTGATGGTTTCCTGTCTCACATTCAGGTCCTTTACCCATTTTGAGTTATTTTTGTGAATGGTGTGAGAAAGTGGTCTAGTTTCAACCTTCTGCATGTTGCTGTCCAGTTCTCCCAGCACCATTTGTTAAAGAGACTGTCTTTTTTCCATTGGATGTTCTTTCCTGCTTTGTCAAAGATTAGTTGGCCAAACATTTGTGGGTCTAGTTCTGGAGTTTCTATTCTATTCCATTGGTCTATGTGTCTGTTTTTGTGCCAACACCATGCTGTCTTGATGATTACAGCTTTGTAGTAGAGGCTAAAGTCTGGGATTGTGATGCCTCCTGCTTTGGTCTTCTTCTTCAAAATTACTTTGGCTATTTGGGGCCTTTTGTGGTTCCATATGAATTTTAGAATTGCTTGTTCTGGTTTCGAGAAGAATGCTGGTGCAATTTTGATAGGGATTGCATTGAATGTGTAGACAGCTTTGGGTAGTATTGACATTTTGGCAATATTTATTCTTCCAATCCATGAGCAGGGAATGTCTTTCCATTTCTTTATATCTTCTTCAATTACCTGCATAAGCTTTCTATAGTTTTCAGCATACAGATCTTTTACATCTTTGGTTAGATTTATTCCTAGGTATTTTATGCTTCTTGGTGCAATTGTGAATGGGATCAGTTTCTTCATTTGTCTTTCTGTTGCTTCATTGTTAGTGTATAAGAATGCAACTGATTTCTGTACATTGATTTTGTATCCTGCAACTTTGCTGAATTCATGTATCAGTTCTAGCAGACTTTTGGTGGAGTCTATTGGATTTTCCATGTATAGTATCATGTCATCTGCAAAAAGTGAAAGCTTGACTTCATCTTTGCCAATTTTGATGCCTTTGATTTCCTTTTGTTGTCTGATTGATGATGCTAGAACTTCCAACACTATGTTAAACAACAGCGGTGAGAGTGGGCATCCCTGTCGTGTTCCTGATCTCAGGGAAAAAGCTCTCAGTTTTTCCCCATTGAGGATGATGTTAGCTGTGGGCTTTTCATAAATGGCTTTTATGATGTTTAAGTATGTTCCTTCTATCCCGACTTTCTCAAAGGTTTTTATTAAGAAAGGTGCTGGATTTTGTCAAAGGCCTTTTCTGCATCGATTGACAGGATCATATGGTTCTTATCTTTTCTCTTATTAATGTGATGTATCATGTTGATTGATTTGCGAATGTTGAACCAGCCCTGCATCCCAGGAATGAATCCCACTTGATCATGGTGAATAATTCTTTTTATATACTGTTGAATTCGATTTGCTAGTATCTTATTGAGAATTTTTGCATCCATATTCATCGGGGATATTGGCCTGTAGTTCTCTTTTTTTACTGGATCTCTGTCTGGTTTAGGAATCAAAGTAATACTGGCTTCATTGAATGAGTCTGGAAGTTTTCCTTCCCTTTCTATTTCTTGGAATAGCTTGAGAAGGATAGGTATTATCTCTGCTTTAAACGTCTGGTAGAACTCCCCTGGGAAGCCATCTGGTCCTGGACTCTTATTTGTTGGGAGATTTTTGATAACCGATTCAATTTCTTCCCTGGTTATGGCTCTGTTCAAGCTTTCTATTTCCTCCTGATTGAGTTTTGGAAGATTGTGGGTGTTTAGGAATTTGTCCATTTCTTCCAGGTTGTCCAATTTGTTGGCATATAATTTTTTGTGGTATTCCCTGATAATTGTTTGTATCTCTGAGGGATTGGTTGTAATCATTCCATTTTCATTCATGATTTTATCTTTGGGTCATCTCCCTTTTCTTTTTGAGAAGCCTGGCTAGAGGTTTGTCAATTTTGTTTATTTTTTCAAAAAACCAACTCTTGGTTTCGTTGATCTGCTCTACCGTTTTTTTAGATTCTATATTGTTTATTTCTGCTCTGATCTTTATGATTTCTCTTCTTCTGCTGGGTTTGGGGTGCCTTTGCTGTTCTGCTTCTATTTCCTTTAGGTGTGCTGTTAGATTTTGTATTTGGGATTTTTCTTGTTTCTTGAGATAGGCCTGGATTGCGATGTATTTTCCTCTCAGGACTGCCTTCGCTGCATCCCAAAGAGTTTGGATTGTTGTATTTTCATTTTCATCTGTTTCCATATATTTTTTAATTTCTTCTCTAATTGCCTGGTTGACCCACTCATTCTTTAGTAGGGTGTTCTTTAACCTCCATGCTTTTGGAGGTTTTCCAGACTTTTTCCTGTGGTTGATTTCAAGCTTCATAGCATTGTGGTCTGAAAGTATGCATGGTATGATTTCAATACTTGTATACTTATGAAGGGCTGTTTTGTGACCCAGTATATGATCTATCTTGGAGAATGTTCCATGTGCACTCGAGAAGAAAGTATATTCTGTTGCTTTGGGATGCAGAGTTCTAAATGTATCTGTCAAGTCCATCTGATCCAATGTATCATTCAGGGCCCTTGTTTCTTTATTGACCGTGTGTCTAGATGATCTGTCCATTTCTGTAAGTGGAGTGTTAAAGTCCCCTGCAATTACCACATTCTTATCAATAAGGTTGCTTATGTTTATGAGTAATTGTTTTATATATTTGGGGGCTCCGGTATTTGGCACATAGACATTTATAATTGTTAGCTCTTCCTGATGGATAGACCCTGTAATTATTATATAATGCCCTTCTTCATTTCTTGTTACAGCCTTTAATTTAAAGTCTAGTTTGTCTGATATAAGTATGGCTACTCCAGCTTTCTTTTGGCTTCCAGTAGCATGATAAATAGTTCTCCATCCCCTCACTCTCAATCTAAAGGTGTCCTCAGGTCTAAAATGAGTCTTTTGTAGACAGCAAATAGATGGGTCTTGTTTTTTATCCATTCTGATACCCTATGTCTTTTGGTTGGTGCATTTAATCCATTTACATTCAGTGTTATTATAGAAAGATATGGGTTTAGAGTCATTGTGATGTCTGTGTGTTTTATGCTTGTAGCGATGTCTCTGGTACTTTGTCTCACAGGATCCCCCTTGGGATCTCTTGTAGGGCTGGTTTAGTGGTGACAAATTACTTCAGTTTTTGTTTGTTTGGGAAGACCTTTATCTCTCCTTCTATTCTAAATGACAGACTTGCTGGATAAAGGATTCTCGGCTGCCTATTTTTTCTGTTCAACACATTGAAGATCTCCTGCCAATCCTTTCTGGCCTGCCAAGGTTCAAAAGAGAGATCAGTCACGAGTCTTATAGGTCTCCCTTTATATGTGAGGGCACGTTTATCCCTTGCTGCTTTCAGAATTTTCTCTTTATCCTTGTATTTTGCCAGTTTCACTATGATATGTCGTGCAGAAGATCAATTCAAGTTACGTCTGAAGGGAGTTCTCTGTGCCTCTTGGATTTCAATGCCTTTTTCTTTCCCCAGTTCAGGGAAGTTCTCAGCTATTATTTCTTCAAGTACACCTTCACCACCTTTCCCTCTCTCTTCCTCCTCTGGGATACCAATTATGCGCATATTATTTCTTTTTAGTGTATCACTTAGTTCTCTAATTTTCCCCTCATACTCCTGGATTTTTTTATCTCTCTTTTTCTCAGCTTCCTCTTTCTCCATAACTTTATCTTCTAGTTCACCTATTCTCTCCTCTGCCTCTTCAATCCGAGCCATGGTCGTTCCCATTGTATTTTGCATCTCATTTAAAGCGTTTTTCAGCTCCTCCTGACCGTTCCTTAGTCCCTTGATCTCTGTAGCAAGAGATTCTCTGCTGTCCTCTATACTGTTTTCAAGCCCAGCGATTAATTTTATGACTATTATTCTAAATTCACTTTCTGTTATATCATTTAAATCCTTTTTGATCAGTTCATTAGCTGTTGTTATTTCCTGGAGATTCTTTTGAGGGGAATTCTTCCGTTTGGTCATTTTGGATAGTCCCTGGAGTGGTGCGGACCTGCAGGGCACTTCCCCTGTGCTGTGGTGTGTAACTGGAGTTGGTGGGCGGGGCCGCAGTCAGACCTGATGTCTGCCCCCAGCCCACCGCTGAGGCCACAGTCAGACTGGTGTGTGCCTTCTCTTCCCCTCTTCTAGGGGCGGGATTCACTGTGGGGTGGCGTGGCCCGTCTGGGCTACTTGCACACTGCCAGGCTTGTGGTGCTGGGGATCTGGCGTATTAGCTGGGGTGAGTAGGCAAGGTGCACGGGGGAGGAGGGGCAGGCTTAGCTCACTTCTCCTTCAGTGATCCACTTCAGGAGGGGCCCTGTGGCAGCGGGAGGGAGTTAGACCCCCTGCTGGAGGGGTGGCTCCACAGAAGCACAGCGTTGGGTGTTTGCAGGGAGCAAGCAAGTTCCCTGGCAGGAACTGGTTCCCTTTGGGATTTTGGCTGGGGGATGGGCGAGGGAGATGGCGCTGGCGAGCGCCTTTGTTCCCCGCCAAACTGAGCTCTGTCATCTGGGGGCTCAACAACTCTCCCTCCCGGTGTCCTCCAGCCCTCCCATTCTCCAAGCAGAGCTGTTAGCTTATAACCTTCCAGATGTCAAGTCCCGCTTGCTGTCAGAACACACTCTGTCTAGCCCCTCCGCTTTTGCAAGCCAGACTCGGGGGCTCTGCTTGGCCGGTGGGCCACCCCTCTGCCCCGGCTCCCTCCCGCCAGTCCGTGGAGCGTGCACCGCCTCTCCACCCTTCCTACCCTCTTCCATGGGCCTCTCGTCTGCACTTGGCTCTGGAGACTCCATTCTGCTAGACTTCTGGCAGTTTTCTGGGTTATTTAGGCAGGTGTAGGTGGAATCTAAGTGATCAGCAGGACGCGCGGTGAGCCCAGCGTCCTCCTACGCAGCCATCTTCCTCGCCAAGCGATTCACATTTGAATCTACTATCCTAAGGGTTTTATATTCATTATCCTTTTTAATCCTCATAGCACTCCTTTGAGATAGGTACTTTTCTTAGTCCAATTTGACATATGATCAAGGTCTGATTTAATGATGCTGTTAAGAATTTGAGGGGCGCCTGGGTGGCTCAGTTGGTTGAGCGTCCAACTTCGGCTCAGGTCATAATCTCATAGTTCGTGGATTCGAGCCCCGCATCAGGTTCTGTGGCTGACCCCTGGCTCAGAGCCTGGAGCCTGGATTCTGTGTTTCCTTCTCTCTCTGCCCCTCCCCCGCTCACACTTTGTCTCACTCTGTTTCTCCAAAATAAATACATGTAAAAAAAAAAAAAAAGAATTTGAAAGCAGGTCCACTGATTCTGTAATCTAGTCTTTACCATTATAGCTGTGTCTTACACCTAGTGTTCATGTAACAAAACAAAGCAATTCACTTGTTAGATGAAGGCAGATCCTAACATTCTCCTGGGTCATGTACACTAATGAAGAAGGAAAATAGAGAAGAACAAAAGAAATCCTTGGTCTTCAGCAGCAGCAACAGAGCTCTGACATATTTTTTAGACTAGGTGTTATAAACGTAGCTAAGCAGTTGAACTGAAAATGTTGCTTTGGGCCAAGGTCTGAGTTTCAATGCCTATCATACTGACTTGTGCATAGGAGAAATTCAATGAAACATCGAATTGAATTCAAATATGTTCTCCAAAACAGCTAGCCTCAGTACGAAAGGAAAGGTTATAGAATTACCTAGCTTTTGGATTACCATTTTATGGTTTGCAATCTGCTTTTGAAACCAACACATACATTTTGTGAAGTAGCTAACAGAAATGTCACTGAGCTCCTCCTACTTCATGGTGCTACTGTATTACCCTAACATACCATCCTTTTTTTCTTTCAATCATCCCAGTAGTCCATGATACAGACAGGACAGATACTATTATTCACTTTAGTAATGAATACCAAATGTTTTTAGTAGTAAACACATTTAATAATGTATGGTAGAGATTTTATTCTATTGATTTTGAAATTTGAAAATTGTCAAGCAGAGAGAGGTAGAAGGTGATTTATACCACATACCTCATTTAGTTCTGGGAGAATTCACTTTGGTGAGCCTTTAAAATTTTGCAGATATAGATACAGATGAAGGCCCATATTTTCAGAAAGCCCTGGATTATAAGGATTTAACCAAAGTGCTGAGACTTCCAACTGATAAACTGAATTCTTTTTAATTCTATAGTTGAGAATATTAGCAGGACTTTGCCCCTAGAGGGTAGAGAAGTCCCCTCCACCCAGTCTTGATTTAGACTGCCTTAAAATCAAGGATGTCTTGTTCTTGGAAAATATGTAATTTTTTTTTTTTTTGTCTAGATAGTTATTCACAGGATTCTGGGAGCTGAGGCCAGGCTATGACAGGAGGGATTTGCAAGTCTCACACTTTTTCACACCCTCCTTCTATTACAGGTGAGGCCACGATGGGGAGTTGGCCTGAGGCATATGCTCTGCTTCCTGGACTGCTCTTTCAGTAGTGCAAACACATGCTAGTTAAGACAGAGTGATCAGTATTTTGGGAAATGGAGAGAACAATTTTGATGATCTCTTCCAGGCCACTGGGATCATATTACACACAAGTGGGGGTGGGATGGGTAGGTGGGATCTTATCTCAAGAAAGCAGATAGCCTTACTGTCAATCATTCTGGTTTCAATAAAACAAGTCTGACTTCATTTAAAACAAGAACAAGAATAACAATAATAAAGAGTTGAGCTTAGACTGGAGTTTGGAAATGTGGAGAGATTCTCATTGGTGGAATTGAGCTGGTCTTCACAATACCAGACACTGCAGGAGCTTGTCAGGGACTCTACAATCTAGTTGGGTCTGCTGGTCTTAAAGTAATCATTGCTGACTACAGCTGTTGGTTATTCTGTGTTAGACTTTGGTTATTTTTAGGTGTTCAGTGAAATCTTATTAAAATCTGGATTGGTGTCACTTGTCCTAAGAGGAATTACCAAGGGCAGAGCCCTCCCTAGAGTTGAAGAGGTGGTAATTGTGGTGACCACCTCACTCATTTGGGCCTACCCAATGTCCACAGGCCTGGACAGGAATACGAAGAAAACATGTACACCCATGCCCAAATATTTAAACATTGTGAATCAAACTACCTAATTGTCTAGAATATGTCCCAACCTCCTACCTTGCCTCCTACCTTCATAATGGCCTGGGAGGCCAGTTAAAATTTAAAATCCTCTTCTCTCTTTTTCATCTTTTGCCCCAAACCATTCCCTTTTTCTTCCCATGCTGGCTCTGTCCCATATGAGGAGGGTTCTTGTTCACCCATGCATGGATATCCCAGGCCACGTTTCCAAACTCCATATATAAGCTCACAGCAAATGGCTACCATTGCTGCCCCTTGAGCCTATAGGGTATACACATTCACGTGCTATAGCTTCAGAATGAAGGGCCCAGGGTTGAAGCCTGAAGTCTCTCTGGACAGATGATTCTGGAGTCCTGGGTACCCAGACCATGAACTAGAAGGGGAAAGGTAGGCCCAGTGAATGCCTTACTGCATAGGATTGAACATGGCTAGAAGAAAGTCAGAGCAGATACCTTGCCCACTTCTAAGAGCAGCAATGCCAATAGAGGGTAGTTTTCTTAGATGACTACCTCCTAAGAGTAAGCAGCAGCAAAATCAACGGTGGCCTGGAAAAAAATATATATGTAAGAATAGAAGAAGCTAAAAGGATTTTGCCAGGGATCATAAGATCTCTAAGTAACTCTTAGATATAGCTGGGGTGGACACTGAGAGGGGCTTACTTTAAGGAAATCAGCCATTGGAAGGTTAAACTGTAAAATTATAATTTAGGAATAAAGGGTTGCATTTTTTTTAGTTAGATTACACAGGAGCAGGTCACATTGCATAATTCTTCATTACAGTGCTTCCTCAGGTAGGAAAGCATAGACTCTAAAGGCTCAGAGACGCGTCCAGCAGAGTGAGCTTTTGGATTACAAGTTCAGTATTCTCTTGTGTGAAAACATAGTGAGGGGAAGCAGCCAAAGGAGGTAAAGTAAGTTCATGGCAGGTCTGTTAATGAGAGTTCTGCACAGCCTCTTGCTTGTGTCTGGATGCAAGAAAGAATTCTCGCTTCATTAATTTTTCTCAATTGCTCTTCCCACCTCCCTGGGTTTTGCTGTTGAGTGAATTAGCTTCCTGGTTTTTGGAGGTGCTTTTATTTCCTTTTGATTCATTTTACTTAATTTTCTAAACTGTTATTTTTTTTTAATGCTAACCACAGTGGATTTCAACTTTGAGTCAATATCATTAGCCTGCTTCCCCAGTATGGGATTACTGACCTTATTGAGAAACTCCTTGCCTCATTCTCATGATCTGGCCACTTGTAATGTTTCTTTTCTGATACCATGTGACTAGTCTTATACCTCTAGACTTCTGCATTTATTCAAGAATGGGTAGTGTCTATTGAGCACCTAAATTGTACTGGATGCCTTTTCACTCATGGCTGTCCTCTCTGACAAAGATGACAAAAATAATGACTAACATCTGTTGAGAACTTATCTTGTCTGTCACTATGCTAAGCTCTGTGCATCTATTTGGTTGTTTGCTGTCATAGCCACATCAAGGGGGAATGGCCACCCCCATTTTATAAGTGAGGAAACTTCCAGAGAGCATTAAATGAACTGCTTAAAGCCATGAATGGTGAAGCTAAGATCAGAACCCCAGTCTGATTCACATGTCCTTTTCATTGTACTATGCTCCTACCTTACTTTATATTAACTTAGTGTGCATGCTTTTTTTCTGAAATAAAAAATCATAATTTATAGTTATTATTGTCTGCCCCGTAAAGTGTGGTTGTTCTGGGAATAGTAGAGCTAGACAGGGCATTAGAAGGAACATCTAGTCTGATATTTTCACTGTGTAGGCAGGAAAACAGAAGTTCAGAGACATTAAGTGATCTGCTGAAGGTCTTACAGTGAGTTGTATATGACCCTAAGCCCTTGTTTTTAAATTCTTATTTTTGTTTTTGTTTGTTTGTTTGTTTCCAGTGACATTTTAGGGGCCTATAAGAACCCAAGTTGCCAATCCTGAAAATTTATAATGTTCTCTGCATCACCATTTTTTAACTTCCCTTAGTTTAATAATTAAAACCAACATTCTCTAAATGATAATGTAAAAATTGAATTATAAGACCTTAGCTAAAAATTCAGGAACTGAAAAAAATCTATATGCAGATGGAGTATAACTTTTCAAAAGGTAAATGAAAGTAACTTTGTTATCATCAGAAGACTAATGAAATATAGAATATCTTTAAGTGAACACCACTTGGGTTTTAACAGAAAATCTTTCTTACTACTACATGTAGAGCCAGACAATTGCCCTATGAATACATTACTGAAATGAATTATGGTACATGCTGTGATTTATAAAGCAAGAGATAAAGTGTGGCAAATTTTACTAAAATTCACTGAGCCTATCTCCAACAGTAATGAGCTTGAATAGAGTGGCTTATTAACCATAGATCAGATGGCTAACACATATAGCAACAAAACAAATCTACTAGATTAAATAATCAATTAACATTTATTAGTAGTTCAGTCTTGATTTCCAAGTATGCTGGCTATTTCTACCACACCATTATCAGGCAGTAATTGCTATGTCAAAGAAAATGGGCGGGGATGTTCTGTACTTTTTCCTGTTCCTGAGGGTGAATATGCCATAAGGAATTTGATAAGGGACTAAAAGGATTAGTTTGGGAGAAAAATAGCTCATAAAAAAAAGGACCACACACATTTCCAAAGTAGTATCTGGTTTATTATTCAGTGTTACTCAGGCATGATATTAGAATTCTCACATGCCAGGGGCCAGAAAACACAAAGGGTAAATCAATAGCCAGCATCTAAATTCAGCTTATCCTGTGCCTGGTAACAGGAACAGTAGAAAAGATATTAAGTAGTCTCACTGCCTACCTACCAACCAAATCACTTCTCCACACCTATCTACTTGCTGTGCATTGTGTGCAATTAGATGAGCAACCCACCTTCCAGTATTTACTCAATTTACTTTGAGGATAATTACAAAACAGCAGTTATGACTGCTTACGTTTCTAAAAGTTCAGTTGAATCCATTAGGAAGTCCCCAAAGCAATTTTTTCCATGAATATGCATATTGTTTTTCTTTTGGAAAGTGTTATAATTTGTCTCTCCCAGGAAAGTAGTAAAATATATTCTATGGATATGTGTGCTATTTTCTAGAGATAATTAATAACAATTAATTACAAGACTTTTTATTTTATTAGAACAGTATAGTGCACTGACACTTTTGTCAAATACAGAGCTATGCAGTCTGAAGTTTTAGAGAAACCACAATCCTAAAATATCATCTACTTAGGTTAATTTGTAGGCATTGAGGAGGATATCAGTATGTAGTAGTGTAGAAAATGAACTAGAAAAAAACTAAGGCATAGCCTTTTAACTTTCTGGAAAAAGATACATTAGAGGGTAACTCACAGCCTGAACTTCCTTTCACAAAATCTGTACCTGACATCCACAGCTACTCCCACCTGTCATCATTTTCCTGCAGTCATGGTGGAGGAAACGTCCCTCCTCCTATCTAAGGACACCTTCCTCCGTGTGTCCTGAGAATCCACTTCCAATCACCTTCTGTGCAACTTTGCACTATTGATTATTTCATCTCTCTCCCTACTACTGTTTCGTGAAACTAATTCCCTTCAAACATTTCTCTCTCTCACATTTCCCTTTCAACAGAATTTAAATATGTCCAAGTCCTTTACATCTTGAGACACACACACACACACACACACACACACACACACACACACACGTGCATTCTCTTATCCCACTCTCCTTCACAGCCAAGATTTGTGAACTTTCACTTCCTTCCTTTTAGAAAACATATTAAAATATTTCAAATATGTATATACTTCTCAAGCTACTCCAATATGAATCCCACTCTGTTGAAACCACTCTTACTGAGGCCACCAGGAATCTTCGTGTTGCTAATGCCAATGGCCATGTTCAATCTGTTTCATATTTGACATCTCAGCCCTCAACACAGGCAAGTAGTCTCCTCCCCTGGCTGAAATGCCACCCTCCTCCCTTTGCTTTTCTCTGCCTTCTCTACTGTTTCCTTCCAGTCTCCTTTAGCATCTCTTCATTTCCCACCCATGTTTAAATGATAGAGCTCCCTGTTGAACCTTTCTCTTTTGCAAAACTTACTTCCTAGGCAATCAGAACCACTCCTATGGGTCACATACCACTTGTGCACAGAAAACTTCCAGCATATTTAGGCTGTCTAGACCAAGGTGCTACAGTACAATATATCCAATTGACACTTTAACATCTCTACTTAGATAAGACACAGGCAACTGAAACTCATCGTGTCTAAGTCTGAATTCATTTTCCCATTCAAGTCTTCTCTCTGCCAGTGTATCTTACTGAAAAGTGTATCCCATACTCCCTGTTGCTTCTGCCAGAAACCAGGGAACAAGGTTGGACCAAACCACAGACCATTTGTTCAACATTTATTTAGTGGGTGTATTAGTTTCCTACGGCTGCCATAACAAATTACCACAAACTTTGTGGCTTAAAACAACAGATATTCTCTTAAGATTCTAGAGGCTTAGCCATCTAAAATCAAGGTGCCAGCCCAGCCGTTGTCCCTTTGAAGGCTCCAGGGTAGAAACCTTTCTTGCTTATTCCAGTTTCTGGTGGCCACAAACATTCTTTGGCTTGTGGCTGTGTAATGAATCTCTGCCTCTGTCTTCATATGGTCTTCTACTTCGTCTCTGTATTCTCCACTCTTCTTTTAAGCACACCAGTCATTGGATTAAAATCCACATTAAGGTCCACAATGATTTTATCTTGAGATCCTTAATTAATTACATTTGCAAAGACCTTGTTTTTAAATAAGGTTAAATTCTGAAGTTTGGGTGAAAATGAATCTTTGTGAGTGTGATTCAACTTACTATAGGGGGAAAGGAGAGGGATGAGTTTCAAAATTAAAAACATGTAGATAGAAACATATTCATTTATTAATTCACTTCTACTGGCCAGAGCAAGAAAATGTTCTCAGTGAAAATAACAAACCTCTTTTAACTTTTCTGCAATTTTTGTTCTCCCAGCTGTTTTATTTTTTTCTCTCCAAACTTAATAATTTATTATTTGGTAGATGGCAGGATATTTAAATTCTGATAATTAAATACACACACACACACACACACACTAGTAGAGAGGACATTTTTGTTTTTCAGTTTCCACTCATGGCCATTGTATACTTTAGCACTGTACACAGTAGGCTGTATTTATAGTTCACTAAGTTACCCAGTGGAGTTATAATGCCTCTGAAAGATCATCATTCTAACAGCTGTCTTGCTGGTCCTCCAGGAACCTTGTTTGAGGTCATTCTTGACATCTGCTTCCCCCTCACTACCCAAATTCAGTTAAGTCTACTGATTCTACCTTTTAAAGATCTCTCCAATCAATCCACTTCTCTCCATCTTCACTTGCCACAATCCTAGCCTAAACCACCATCTTTGCCTGTTTGAACAACCTCAAGAGATTCCAAACTGATCTTCCTAGGTAAATATTTCACAAAGAAGTAAAAGAAACTTTCTAAATTCAAGTCTGATAATTTTATTTGTCTGCTTTAATATCATCCCATTCCCTTATTTAAATTTCTTTTTTTTTTTAGTGTTTATTTATTTTTGAGACAGAGAGAGACAGAGCCTGAGTGGGGGAGGGGCAGAAAGAGAGGGAGATATAGAATCTGAAGCAGGCTCCAGGCTCTAAGCTGTCAGCACAGAGCCTGATGTGGGGCTTGAACTCAAGAACCTGCGAGATCATGACCTGAGCTGAAGTCGGACGCTTAAGCGACTGAGCCACCCAGGTGCCCCTCATTCCCTTATTTTAGAGGCCAAACTCTAACAAGACTCTTATGGCACACTGCCTTCTGGACCCCACAAAACTCTGTGGCTTAATTTCTCATCACATTATACTAAGCTGTTTGTTCCTTGACAATGTTAAGCTCTCTAAACTACCTCAGGGCTTTTACACATGCTATTCCCTTTGTTTGTATGTTCCTTAAGAATTTAAAAGTTCAGGCTCTGAAGTTGAGCAGATCTACATTTGAGATCCTACTCTGTCCTTTATGAGCTGGGTGGCCTTTTGCCTTTCTGCATCAACAAAATATGATTGAGAGTAATATCTCAAGATTAATGTAAATTTTAAGTAAGTGGATCTAAAATTTTTTCCAAGTCATATAGCAGTACATAAACCCTAGTTATAATCTTTACAGTTATTCTAATAGAACAATTCAGTTGAAGGCCTTGAATCTCACTGTAAAGTACAACTTGAGAATGATGCTAAATTGATAGACCTAAATCCATATGTAAGTCCTTATGGGAAACATTTTATTTCTCTTAAATTTATTGTATTCTACCTATAAGCCTATAATACAATTGGTCAAGCATGAGTTTATCAGCTTCTTTGTGAATTAAAATTTCAAGTTCCAAATTAAAGTTTTATTGAATATATGGAAAACGAGATGACTCCCTATACATTTTGCAACTGGATGACCAGTTCGTCTTGGTTTACCCAGGGCTTTCCCACTTTGGACACTAATAGTTCTATATGCTGAGGGTCTCCTCTGTCAATCACCACAGTGTATAACTGATGACCTCAGTGTGCCTTCCACTTGCAAGAAGAGTTTTTTTTCTGTGCCTCATCTAAGGCTCCCATTTCTTCCTGATTATATATCCAAGGATTCCCTAATGCTTATGGAAATTGTGGAGTCAGGAGAAGGGGAATATTGCCTAGCTTCGTCTCTCTCAAAGGAGAGCAGTGATGCTAGTGACTTAGGAACCTAGCCTTGGAGAGTTGGAGTAAATGATACAAGGTGAGAGCAAACCCCAGCTTCTGTAGCAACCACAGGGGTCAAGATGGTATCCAACTCCCTGGATGCAAATATTCGGGATGAGGAATAGGAAGTACTTTCATGCCCTAGTGATATATGGGGTCATCCCAGTAGATTTCCTCTAGCTGAGCAAGTGAGGCCTGTGAGGTATAACTCTTTTGAGCCTTGGCCACCCCACAGATGTAAAGCAGTACAAATAAGTTTGTATTGTACTTGTCCTGCTGGGCACTGCTATGCTGCACACTAGCCTTGGGATGTCTTCTGAATACTAGGTGCTGGGCATCTCACCAGGGGGAACATAGGCTTAAGTAAGGGGAAGTACTTTGCATGCCACAAAATCTCCATCCTTAAAATCCGGCCCAGAACAAGACAGACGCAAGGCCCACTATTCCAATGACCACTGCTAGAGCCAGGGCAGAGCCTGCCATGGAGGTTCATAGGGGAAAGGCAGCCCTTCCACAAGTGTCATGGGTTTTCATGCTCTGCCTGGCCAAAGACCAAAAGATTTATAGCTCTGGGGCTCAGCTTTCTGAGTTCCCACATACAGCCATCTCCTGGGCAGTTACTATCATCTCATAGAACCAGAGTCACGGTCTTTCTAACTCCTCTTTTCCCCATGTCTTTCTTCTCCTGGGTGGCACCTCCCCTTGGAAAAGTGAGGTGTCTTCCCTTACATTTGCCCTTTTGAGGGAAGCCACTCAGTGATTGGCTTGTAATTTTTCTGTCTCCATTTATATTATGATTTATTGTTAATTTATTTCCTGAAGAAAAGAAAGCAAGCCTTCACAGTTTAATATCTGGCTATGCGCCCCTTTTGCTAGGGCTCATGTTGTATCTTAAGTAAATTATTGATAGAAAAACTGGGAGCATGGCTACAAGGAAAACATCAAGATGAGATCCCAGGCTTTTCTAACAGAGTGTCCATTCTGTTGTCACGATATTTTTGTAGTAAAGACACAGGATTCTTCTGCTCCTTCTGGTCATATGCAAGTTGGGTTGGGGTTCAAGTACTGATTTCCCTTATATTGAAATACACTAAGATTGAGTAGTGTCCTGGCAGGGCTGTGGGGTGGTTGACTTAAACAGTACTATGCCATTGTCGTAGTTTTTTTGCATTTTGTCGGATATCAGCAGCAATTAATCTGATGCTATCTGTGGCTGTTGATTGCTTGTTTGTCTTAGTTCACAGCTTGAGCCATCCCTTTGTTTATTTTGGTTCTTTTTACAAGGCCCTCTTTGTGGTCTTAGGCACTGTAAGTAGATGGAGTGGAACCAGGAGTTAATGTGTAAAGTTTTTCATCTTCAGAGAGTTTCATTTCAAGCTAGCTTTGGGTCACATGTGCACCAAGTTCAGTTTTTGTTTGGATAGAATGCTTCAGCTTGGAGAGAAAGAACAGGAAGTAGTACATTCCAACCCCCAGGCAGCAGCTTCTGCTTGTCAAGACTTTCTTGACAATAAGGTCACAGACATTTAGTAAGGGCGGCTCTGGGAAGTAATTTACAAATTGTGTTAAGAGCAACAACAAAAAAAGGTTTATTATTAAACTAGGAACTATATGTGCAGACTAGCAGAAACCAGTTGTAAAATGAGTTTACCTCCAGTCCAAGTATCAGGAGACTGTGCCAGTTAGAGACACTTCAGGTTGAAGGGAAACCAAAGCCAGAATTGGAATCATCCTCTCTGCAAACCAACTCCTTGAACAAGAACATGGAGGAGAAATAACAACTGCTGCCCAGTTTGGCAACCAGAAAACAGAAAGGAAGGGTTGCTTTTAATTACACAGTAAAACACATTCACATTTCAGCCATGAAGCAGCCATGGAGGGTAAGAACAGCTTGTCAACAACACCAGGTTGGTGCTTTCGGAATAGGAACCAAAGAAAGAGGCCAAAAAGCATGGCTGCAGCTCAGCTGTTATAGATATATCCTGATAAGTGTATACATTCAAGTTAGAGAAAAATAACTTATCACCTTCTGGTCTTTCCTCAAGTCTGGGATTAACAGTTTCATGGAATTAAGAAACTATTGCCTGTTTCTTTCCTTCCATCTCTGAAGAGGTCCCAGCATACAGAGTGTATCATTGCTCTACTGGAGAGGGGACCCTGTATGGGCCTAGCTGAACCATGGATTGCCATTCTCATGAGCCTTGACCCCTTTCCTGAATTCAGAAGAGGCAGTGCCAGCGCTGGGGAGGAGATGCAAATACCATCTAGTGTCATGATGATGAGTTTGTGGTTAATTTAGCATGGCCCAGTTTCTCAATTAGGCCAGAGGATAGCCAGACTGTCAACATCTTCAAAGAACAAAGATGGTGGATAATGTACTCTCTCGTTGTAAGCATACTTCATCATCCTAAAACTCCACAAAGAATCTTCATGTACCTGAATCATACATTCTAACCAGGATAAGAAATCATTCACAGAGTAAAAATGGAAACTGTCAAGTTCAACAAAGCACAGCTGCCTGGGAAGTTAGTGAAGTCTTATTGATGTTCTTTTTTTTTTTTTTTTTTTTAGACAAGAAGGATAGTCTGTCAAATGAGATCATTTATAGTCTCAAAGTTACCAGGTCACCCTTTAGTTATGCTCAAAAGATGGTAGCCTATTCTTAAAGGCACATAATCTCCATCTAGCCTCCTAGCATGTTGCTTTGTTGTTAGTAATGCCATTTGTGTTTGAGCTAGGAGGAAATCCAACGTCAAATGAAAGGGGTTTCTCCTTTTCATGAATTAGCCTTTCTTTTGCCATGCCATCAAAAAAAGTGAGGACACTGCTAATTTCCAAAATCTTTTCCAGGCTGGCAATGAATGATTCAAGTAAATCACTGGATGCCTTTATCTCTGGGTGACTCATGCTATTGAGAGCCAGCTTTATGGGTTTGAAACCCAGCTAAGTTCTCAGTGCCTCCTTTGTCTTTTTATATAGTACAACTAGGTTTAAGTGAACTCAAAAGTTGTTCTTGAATTATACCACTTGTTATCAGATGTATCCCATAAAATTTCATCTGCTTATTTGATTGAATCTAAGTATTATACCAATATGATATTCTCTTTGCAATCCGAAATATATCTTGACACAATTCTGGAAAGTTATGACTCTATGGTATGGCCTCATAATGAAGAATGTCTGTTTTATTTTTTATGTGTTCACAAAAAGAGAATTTGAATAAATGAATTATTTTTGTTACCTATGTATTTCTTCTCCCAGTAGTTGACAGGTGGAATATTGGTTTTGTTTCTAAGTGGCAAAAGACATAAGCTAATTTCTCATCTCTAACTAATGTTTTTAAAGATGATAATGTGCAGGAAAGTATAATTAATCACAGTTTAATATTTTAGAAGATAGTCTTCTATATGTAGATGAACTTGAAAAAGTGGCAAAGATGGTATTTAGTCAGGTCTTTTTATTAAAGTAAAATGACTAAAATCCCAAACATTTTCTCAAACAAGGTAAAATCATCTCCGCCCTTAAAAAGAAAAAAAAATTCAATTTCATATTAAGAATGTGTTCTCCCCTATTATGATGGTTAAACAATTTGGAACCTTCAGGTTGGAGTTCCTAGTTAACGATTTTTGTCTTCTAATTCAAGACTTGCTTCCTCTGAGTGAGTTTCTGAAGAAGTAAGCATCTTGCAGATTTGAAATCAAACAGAATTTTCAAATGACCTTAAAGATCAGTGTCATCTTTTCTTTAAGTACCATTCCTCATGTGTTTGATAAAATCATGTTTCATGAGTAAACAAGCAATATGAAGTTAGTACTCCTCCAATCCTTTCATTTCATAGATCAATATCAAGTTCAACTGAAGAGCCATAAAGATAAGCACTATCAACTTGGTAAGCTGTCGTCACAAACATAGGGACTAACTTACCCAAACAGGTTTTATGATCCATGAAAGCAAAAGGTACTTCTTATTCTTCCTTGTGAATAAAAATACTGTTGTTATTATCTTAAATATCAAATAATAACATTTAATTATTGCTGACATTTGTCAAATTTTTGCATTTGAGACTCTGATAGCAATAAATGTATCATTTATTTCGAAAATTTGAAATAACACATCTAACACTTTGAATGTATAGCTTATTTAAGCTAAAAACGTCCAAGGTGCCCATTAAGAGTCAAATTAAACAAGTGTTATTTTAACAAAAAGAACAAAGGAATTTTAGAGTACTTAAGCTTAGACAAAAACAGACTTACATTTCATCTAAGTTCCAGTACTTACCAACTGCATAACCTTAAGAAAGTTATTTATGCCCTCTGAACCTTGGTTTCCACATATTAAAAATGGAATAATGAACCTTACTTCAGAATGTTATTTTGCAGTTTAAGTAAAAGAACATTTATAAAATAATTACCACATACTTAACACAGAGTTGGCATTCAAGTTGCTAGTAGAACTTTCTTTTTATAGAATAACAATATTGTTATTAATGAGAATTCACCTGGTTGATGTTCTCAAACTAAGTATCTTTCTAAAAATAGAAATAAATTGACTCTGGTAATACAGTAATTCAGATAGGAGGGCTTATGAAAAGTCAGCAAGTTTGGCATCACACCATTCAAAGATCTCCAAAACCAGAGGATGGTGCTTGTGAGACCTAGGACATTTTTGTGTGCTTCCATTACCTCTTAGGCTGTCAGACAAGGAATTCACTTAAACTTCCCTGCTTTTTACCTCTTAGGCTGTGAGACAAGGAATTCACTTAAACTGCCGTGCTTTTCTTATGCTCTAGCTTCTTTGCATAAGCTGGATTTTAGTTACCTATGTTAACCATGTAGTTTTGGGGGTAGAATAAGATGAAACACATGCAAAAATGAGAAAAAAAATAATGTGAGATGACAGCACTTCAGTCACTGAAGTTCTGGAAAACAGGATGTTCTTTCCACACCACCTCTTCCTCTCATTCACTGGGGATGATGAGTTACAGTACTTTGGTGCTTGGCAGCTTATCATCCCAGAAGAAACTTGGCATGTCCATGAACCAGAGGTGTGTGTTGAGCTAGCTTTCTCTTTTCTTCCTTTTCTTTCTGTATTCCCTTTCTTTCTTTCCTTTCTTTCTCCTTATTTCTTTTCTTCTTTCCTCCTTCCCTCTCCCTTTCTTTCTTTCTTTCTTTCTTTCTTTCTTTCTTTCTTTCTTTCCTTTCTTTTCCTTTCCTTTCTTCCTTATTTCCTCCCTTCTGCTCTCTCCCCCACTTCTCTCTTCCTTCCTTCTTTCCTTCCTTCTTTCCTTCCTTCCTTCTTTGTAAACAGGGGTTTTCAGGGTGCTAGCAGAGAATGTATAACTTTCTATAAAAGTATAACTTAAAGCCCTTGAAAGAACTATGTAGGAAGGAAAACTAAATGCTTATAAGAACTATTAGTATCAAAGGTTTTTAAGAGCTATAATTGTTAAGGAATCTTAAATAGATAGCACTTGGGAAGAAATCATAAAGAACTAAAAGATGTAGCAATGATAAATCAAAAGATACTGGTATTCAAGAGCCTTGAGTAAGGCACACTTCAATATCCAATCAACACTTGACCTTCATGCAGTCAACAAACAAAGTAAACTTCTGGATTTTTAATTTAGGTATTTGGCAGTTTGGTGCAGACACTAAAGGAAAGAGAGTCCTCAAAGAGTGACCAATGGAAGAGGAGAGACCAAAGTTCAACATGGTCAGTTCTGTTTGAGAGGCCAGTAAAATATACAGGTAACAGTGACCAACAGGAAACTGGATATGGAAATCTATAACTTGAGAGCTGAGCCTGGATATATATGTGGGGGTCATTAGCAAATAGATATCAGTTCGATCAAAATGGGCAGTTTTACTCAGGTGAAGCATCTAGTCTGAGAAGTGCAGCATATGGAAGACATAATCTAGGGTTATGGCAACATTTGTGTGGGTGGAAGAAGAGGTGCTAGGAAGAGAAGGGTCAGAATAATACAAGAGTAGCTGGATGGATATAGTCTTATGGATTTTATAGAAAAAGAGAGCTTCAAGAACTAAAGAATGAGTCATAGCATCAAATGTAGCAGAGGCTTAGCGAGATCAGACTGAAAGCTTTCATTGGATTTAGCAATTATTAAGACTTGGTGACCCCCGATAAAGCTGAGGAATCAATAGGATGGCAGCAAGTAGAGAAAATCTTCCTTGAAGAAGTGTAAATCAGAGATAGTAATGTAAGAAAACCGGGGAAAGGTGGATATTTGCCTCCTGGTTGTAAAAAATGGGATTCATTGGCGCACATTACTAGGTTGAGAGGAACACAGAAAGATCTATTTTCTTTCATAAATAAGATTCAAAGACATTATTGGTTAATAAAATCTGAAAACATTTTAAAAACTCATTTAAAACCATAATTCCTTTTTCCCCAAATCTTTCATCTATATGCCTAGTGGCCTTCAGTTTGGACTGATTGTGCTTTTCCTGACTTTTTAGCCAACATTTCTGCTGGCACCACTAATAAGCCATGAATGCAATCAACATAATGGAGAAGGAAATAGGAGGGGGATACCAAGGCCCTGAAAAATTCAGACTGGAAAATCACCTTCTGAAGGGGTCCTGGTTGGCTGGTCAGGCTCTGAGCAATGCCAAATTGGCTATGCTTCTTTGATATGTATCCAAACTGCAATCTCAAAAGCTAAACACTGCAGAATCCTAAAAAGTCCTATGCTATAAAGTATGAGCTTGGTCCACTTGAAGGGTTATTATTTTCCAGAGAGAGGCCATCGTATCCATAAGTGGTAGCTTGAAAACAATTATTTAATTATCTTATTTCCCAGCAGAAGATGACATCTAACAATTACTGTTTGGCTGCATACCTTTGAGTGTCATCCCTTCTCTGTGAACACCCAGGGGTGGTGAAATCCAGGGCGTTGTGACAACACCCCTGGGTGTGTTGTACTGACTTTGGCTAGCCCAGTAGCTCTGCCCAGTTTCAGGTGGCACACTCCTGATTATTACCTATGATGATAATACTAGTGCAAAATCAGCATAGAAAGTAAAATTTAGTTTTGCTGCTTATCTGTCACTTCAGGTTATCTCACATGTTCTGCATCATTATTTAAAAATAAATCTAGGGACACCTGGGTGGCTCAGTCAGTTAAGCGTCTGACTTCGGCTCAGGCCATGATTTTGCGGTTCGTGAGTTCAAGACCCACATTGGGCTCTGTGCTGACAGCTCAGAGCCTGGTGCCTGCTTCACATTCTGTGTCTCCTTCTCTCTCTGCCCCTCTGCTCCTCACACTCTGTCTCTGTCTCTCTCTCAAAAATAAACATTAAAAAAAAAGTTTTTAAATAAATCTAAAGACTTCTTGCATTTGGGACACAGCCTTGCAGTAGAAAAACTTTACTTTATAAGCTGCCTTAAATTTTTGGGGGGAAAAGGAAAAATATCCATAAACTTTAATAATCCCAATGCCCAGATGTGGATTCAGAAGTCATTCCATGACAAATTCAGTGATGAAATACAATGAGCAAACTGAAGTGAATATACAACATAAAACTGGAAATGTTGTTTTCCTGGTGGTTTCTAGAAATAAGTGGCAGTACTTAGATCTCTCCTTTGCTTTTGAAAGATAGTTCTAAAAATTAAAGATCCTAGCTGGAGTGGTGAAGATTAATTTAAACCAAGAGAAGACACACACTAAATGCGTACTTGTATCAACACATCAACAGAGAACCTCTTGGTAGTTTCCTTACCTGTCTAAAATATCCAGTTATACTAGAGGGGTGTGTGGTGGCTCAGTCACTTAAGCGTCCCACTCTTGGTTTCTGCTCAGGTTATGATCTCACAGTTCATGGGTTTGAGTCCTGCATCAGGCTCCGTGCTGGCAGCACAGAGCCTGCTTAGGATTCTCTGTCTCCTCTCTCTCTGGCCCTCCCCCACTTGTGCTGTCTCTGTCTCTCTCAAAACAAGTAAATAAACTTATAGAATAGAATAGAATAGAATAGAATAAAAAATAAAATAAAATAAAATAAAATAAAATAAAATAAAATAAAATAAAATAAAATAAAACTCTCCAGTTATATTAGGGAATTTCACCATGTGTCCCAGTCACCTTACCACTTCTCCTGCTAAGCCCACTCAGCTGCTGTCCAGACATCCTAACAGAACCTGAAATTAACCATGTTTTCTAGGAAATCATGATTTACACATAAATCAACAAATTCTCTTTACTCAGATCTCTCAAGGTGACTGAGAAAAGCCTCCAGGTGTACGTGCTGAGAAACACTCCAGTTGCTTCCTAAACTCTGATGGTATGGTTCAGTTGAGAATGGGAGCTACGTCGTTCTTGGGGTTCTGAACACTGGTTTCATAGCTGACAGGAGTAACTGAGGTCCAGAAGAGCTCAATGAAATATTGGATGCTTGTTACAGGTTTCAAAACCTCATTCCTGGGCATTTAATCTTCGCTGTTTCCACGTTCTGGGAGAGTACTTCAGCTTCTTGTGTTCACTTTTGGAGCCAATTCGTTAAAAACCACAGGTATTAAAACAGTGAGTTTCACAAAAAGTCACATTTACTTTTGTTCATAGCCCAGGAAAAACTAATCAATACCTAATAACTAAGAAAAGAGAATTATACAAACACTATATTTGTCTACTGACAAAATAAGAAATGGGAGCACTGAATTCCTCAGACCTCACGTATCCCTCACTTTATCCTCACTATAGTTTTCTAGAAAACTATAAAATATGTCCAAGATAACAAAAGATTTAACTCTAATATTTATAACACTTAAGATTAAATTTTAAATATGATCAAGAATATTAGAAACAAACTACCTTTTCCAATACTGAGATGGTAACTTTCTGCATTCAGGGGACATTTTTCTCTGTTTCCATAATCTAATTATACATTGTTTGGTATACAGTGGATACTAAAGTAAAACATTTTTAAATTACAAAATTAAAATAGATAAGCTCTTCCCTAAAGTCAGAGAGAACTAGAAAACAAAGGACCATTATTCTTAAAAGTTTTCTTTGGGAAGGTAAGAGAAGACTGGAGCATTTTTTTGATGGTCCTTCCTTTGAAGAGGGGGAAAGAATAAATCTTTAGTCGACTACCTGGGGAAAAAAAAAAACAACAACTTTATTTAAAAAAAATCTAAGTTTGGGATTCCTAACTTTTATTAATAACCTATATTATACTGGGGCACCTGGTGGCTCAGTCAGTTAAGTGTCCGACTTCAGCTCAGGTCATGATTTCATGTCTTGTGGATTTGAACCCCATGTCAGGCTCTGTGCTGACAGCCCAGATCCTGGAGCCTGCTTTGTTTTTTGTTTCTCCCTGTTTCTCTGCCCCTCCCCTTCTCGTGCTCTTTCTCTCTCTCTCTCTCCATCAAAAATAAATAAACATAAAAATTATTTTAAAAAGAACCTATATTGTACTAAACACACTGCCTTTACCAATGTACCAGTACCTATAGCCTTCGTGCTAAAGAATTGATAGGCCATATGGCATGTGCACACACACACACACACACACATACACACACACACACACACACACACACACACACACACACACAGCTAGCTGTGGCATGTTATAGACCTGCCAAATCATTCTAATTAGTTATCTGCTCCGAAGCTGATGAACACCCCGGTCCTTTCTGTTTCCTAAGTACTAGCCCATCCTTATTCCCCCTTATTTCAGGACAATTCTTCTCCCCACCCCCAAAGTCCTTAAATGTTAGTTGGGAATGTCATATCCAAAAATTGAGCTAGATTGAACTAGTATAGGAGAGAATATGTAGTTGGCTGAATATATAGTGTGTTTTTTTTTTTAATTTGAGAGAGTGAGCAAGAGAGCCAGTGAGTGCGAGTGGGGGAGGGGCAGAGACAGAGGGGGAGAGAGAATCCCAAGAAGGCTCCATACTGTCAGTGCAGAGCCTGATGTGGGGCTTGATTCCATGAACCATGACATCTTGACCTGGGCCAAAATCAAGAGCTGGACACTAAACTGACTGAGCCACCCAGGCACCCCTATAGTGGTTTTTGTTTTGTTTTGTTTTTATTAAGAACTCAGGGCAAACTGATAATAGAAAGAAAATTCTTGTCTTAGTTAGCACTATTATTTGTAATAAGGTGAAATTTCACTATGGTGGCAAAACATGTGATGACCAACCAATGAGAAGCCAATAAAACAGAGCAGACCCTATGGGATCAGGCAGCAGTGAAGGCCTCAGGTCTGGTTAGGTATGCACCTTAAGGCCTCTTGCTCTCAACCCCCTATGCCTGTTATTATTAAAGACCATCACAGATGCAACATTGAAGATTTCTTTTTAAGGAATTTATTATTTGAGAAATTTTACTATCTTCCTCCAGGTTGAAATATAAAAGGAGCTGTAAAAACAAAAACCAAGATATTTGGTTTTTCCCCTCAAAAATCCAATTATTTAATATTTGTATAGAGCAGTTTTTAATACAAGAGGCCTGTTTGATGCCTTGAAGAAATAGGATGCCTGCAACCACCTTCTAATTGTCTGTTTGAACTAAGAGACTTTGGTTTTGAGCACAAAAACTTCACTGTATCTAGAGGGGTAAGAAAACCTACTGGTTTCAAAAAACCAGGTAGGAAGGTATTTTTATGTTGCTGCCTAGAAACTACTGATAGAGGGGAAGTCTTAGAGTATGGAAAATGACATTCTGTTTTTTGCCTTCTCCTAGAACTTAAGACTAGTTATTTAACTCTATTAGTTCTTAATTATCTCATCCTCTGAATACAGACATTTATATCTTCTCCCTCTGCTAACCAGCTTAGAGGTCAATGAGATAGCCACATGAAAAGGTGTCATGATGTATCTTTTACAGACATAGAGCATATGGTCCATTTCTAAGAGGCTTCTCTTCTTCCTCCTTCTGGGTGGGCTTCATTTGAAGTGTCAGGAGAGGCATTAGTTATGAAGGCAACATAAAAACGCTTTCATTCTTGCCCTTCTCCATTAGATTGTGACTCATTCTCCAAGTGTGGTATAGTTGTTTCCTCCAAAAGTTTAGTGTCACATGTGGCTACTCCCTTAGGTAGGAGATCCAGTATCTTGAACAACATGATTGTATAAATAGCATAATTATAACATTCTTTATGCCACACGGAAAGGTGCAATAAAATTATTCATAATCTGATGGTAGTATTAGGTATAATTGGAAGAATAAGACTAACTCTGGTTTAAAATATATCCTGGTAGCAGGCTCCAGGCTCTGAGCTGTCAGCACAGAGCCTGATGCGGGGCTCGAATTCATGAACCATGAGACCATGACCTGAGCCAAAGCCAGACGCTTAAATTGTGCTTTTTCTCTCTCTCTCTCTCAAAATAAATAAATAAGTAAACATTTAAAAAAAAAATTAAGAAAAGTAAAAAATATGTCCTGGTAAATCTAAACTTTTTTTATTAGGAGAAAGAGATAAAAAGAAAAAGGAGATGAGTTTGAGAAGAAAACTAACAAGGTTGTCACCTATTAAACCCTTTGGAAGGGACATTTTCTTAAGTCCTAACACTCAAATACATAGATCTGGTTAGATCCAAATTTTAAGTCCCTTCCCATCCCTTATTATCTATGGCCTTAATTCTTCTTGCCTCCTTTTCCTCAACTCTAAAGTGAGATAGTAATAGCACCCAACCTCACAGTTGTAAGAAAGGAGAGAATGCTTGGCACATTAACCATTAAGCAGTAACTAAAGGCACTGATAAGGGGATTTCATTTTATGTTTATGGTGCTGTGTTTAATGAGCACATATTAAGTGCTCCTTAGTTATGGTAGATAAGGCACGACCATTGTGTTGTTTAGAAGTGCTGTAACTTCAGAAGTTTTTTTAACTTCTACAACAGTTATTTTACTCTCACCTTGGGTGTGAAATGCTAAGGAGTTGAGGCCAGCAAAGAGGAAGTACAAAGATGCAAAGGGAAAAATAAGATTAAAAGTGATAATAAATAAGTCCTTATGAAAGGTACAAATTAATCCTTGGCCTCAAGGGAATCTCAGAAGTGGGTAGGATCTTAATAGCACTGTGAATTAACTCTTCCCTTAACCCTGATGCTAAACAGTAGATTACACTTAACTAGAGATCAAGGAAAATACTAGGCCTTCAACTCTCAAATGGCTGTTCTCCTAAATCCATACTTGTGAGGATGCACTTCTCTGGAAACACTACACGATTCTCACCTATCTTGGCCTTTTATTGCTTTCTTTCAACAAAGCACTTGAAATAGATACAGCATGTGAAATCGCCTTCACTATGGCCTTGAGTGGTAGTGGTTAAATTAAAGGCGACCCTTAGGTTGGGCAATATCATCATAACCCTTTCAGAAACACTTCCTGTTAATTACCGTTCATTCATTTCCAATTAATGTTTGCCTGGCAAAAGTCCCACTCAGGCATGCCTTCTTGTAGAAAATTTTGATGAACCATTCGCTGACATATCTGAACGCCAGACTGCCCATGTGATTTCCTACCCTGCATCACAACTCCGTCTGCCACGGGACTCCTCCTCGGGAGACACCCAGAGAAGGCTTGTGGATCCCCTGCAGGGGCACCTGCGCCTCTCGGCTCTGGGGTGGCGCCCCTGCAGGCAAGCCCGCACGGTGCCTCCTACTCCCCCAGAAACTTGGGAGTCAAGTGAACAACTAGGAAGGATAAAGGTTTCAAAGTGCCGGGGCCTGTCAATGTCCTTTCCTCCCACGCGGTCGGGGAGCCGGGAAACAGAAGCCGGTGCCAGGAGACGCGACACGGGTCGCGCGGTTGCCAGGAAGGCCGCCTCATGTGACATAGCCGTACGTCAGACCCGGCTTTGCAGACCCTGGGTTTCCAGCCTGAGCCCTGCGGCTTCAGACCCTTTTCTGCACGACCCCCGGCATGCAGGGACCAGGAAGCCAGGCGGCTAGTGCTGGGAAACGACAGAGGTCACTATTGAAGGGAACTTGCCTGGTCAGCGGCTCTAATGTTTAATAGCTTTCAAGGGGCTTAGCTTTCGAATTCGCCTTTGTCCCTCTGGCTGGAGGGGATAATGCTGTGATTCTTCTCCTTACAATGGCAAGGCCGCGCTCTGCTGCGTTCCCCTTTGATCAGCCACACTCGGTACGCACTGAACTTTCTCCTCTGCCTGCCCTCAGACTCTCAAGTTGCCAAACCAATGTCTGCAAGTAGTAGAGGGGATGCAGTTTTAGCCACTAAAGACATAGAAAGAGACTATCATCTGTGTCTAGGCATATTTTTCAGTGTCTTCCCCACCCCTTCCAAGGGCTTCCTGAGGCACAGCTGCCCATTATTTTCTTAAGTTCTTCTTTACTTTAGGAAATGACATCCCCTGACCCCCAACCCTATCCTTTTATCAGCTGTCACCCTCCAGGTTAGGAAGCTCCATCCCCAAAGCCAAATTTCTGACATGAAGTTGTTTAAGACTTTGATTCACATACAATAAAAATACTCGAGGAAAGATGAAAGAATCTTACGAAAATGTCATTCTTTCAAAGTTTATAGATTTTTCTCCCTGCAAACTTGCCCTTTGTCAGTTTATAAATACCAGGTGAAATCCTTGCTTGCCTGAAAAAGCTTCTAATCTACTTCATAATCTTCTGGAAGGCCATACTGAAACCCTAATCCCTGAGGGCTCTCAACATTGTTCTTTACCTCCAGCCCATCAGCCTTTCAGAGAGGAGCCAAACAGAAAATAGGGAAAAAGCGTAAAACTACTCTACCTAAATCAAACAAATGGGATCTTGAGGTAGCTCTTCTTCTTCTTCTTCTTTTTTTTTTTTTTCATTTGCGTGACTGCAGTACTCTCCTGATTCCCTTTGCCAGTGGAGACTTGGCTGCTAGCCCTGAAAATTGCCTTCATATAAATCTGGAAGTCAAGAGCTAAAGCATGTTGCTCCAATTAGCCTAAAATTCAACCTAATTCACTGTCAGACCAAGAGAGGACTTTGTAAAGACAAATAAAATCTGTGCCTACCACTTTAGTATCCAATCCCTAAAGAAAAGTTTGGTTTCCCAACCTCCCAGTGGATACAGAAATGAAGCCCTTAACATTCTCATTCAAGGTCGTGTCTGCGTTGTCCTCTTGTGGTAGTTGCAAAATAGAGTGGGGTGGGGGCAGGTGGTGAAAGACAAGGGGAACAAAGATTCATCACCATTACCTAGTCAGCCCCTGCCCACCGACTGGAGGTCAAGAGAGTCCAGAGAAGCAAAAGTCACCTCCACCAGGGAAAGGACGGAGGTGGTGGAGAAAGGTCCACTGTAACAGAGAGGTGTATATATTGGCCGAGGAACACACGCTCTGTTGTCTGTCAGCGATTGCTCAATTTGTTTACATGGCAACTCACTTATGCTGCTGTTCTTTGTTCTTTCGTGAAGATAAACTCTCCAGCAGAGCAAATCTTTGTTCCTTATGAGCTCATCCGCTCCTGCAGTCTGCACCACACCTGTAATTATAATGATGGCCTACTGCTTGGGATGCTGTAATCCTTTCTAGTGAAACCATTTGTGAGTTCACCAACAGAATTACTTAGCAGAGAGAGAATGCCTGGATTGATAGAATCAGCTTCATTAGTCCCTTTCATTGGTTATTCTGGCTGTGCTTAGCCTTCTGTTACGATTCAGGTGATTAACATTTTTCAGTAATATGGAAGCATCCTTGCATTTTCGACGGAACTGTGATATTAACTGTGAGACACCCTGGACAAACATAACGAGGCAAGGCTTTCTGGGAGAAAAAAGAAAACAGCCAATACCAAGAAATAGAAGAATTAGTGATGTTGCACCTCAGCTATTACATTAAAGAAAATGAATTCACATAGAATGGTGTCAGCAAATCATTACATGGTGTTGGTAAATCATTACATGTAGACTGTTCTCACCCTATCTTTCTTATGAGATGGGTCTGTGTTTCAGCACTAATACACTCGGTGTGCAGCTAAACTATTTCTGCGGGATGAATAGTCTGCCATTAGGTAGGAGCAGCCTGGTGGCTTTACAAATTCATTGTCCTTTAGATGAAAAACTTAAACACAGAATTTTTTGTTTCAATTATACTGAGACATAGGGACATGCAGGCCTTGTTCTAGAGTAACAGTGTTCTTTTTTTTCTCCCTGAAGAGGCATTGTTTTTCTTTGATATAGTGTTTTTTCCTAGATACTTGATAAGGAAAGGAATTTGTGATTATGGGTTTGTATGCAGTTTGCAGTTATAACTTTTCTTTCCGCTGGTTTTAAAATAGGAGGAATGGGTTTTTTAAACCACATACAGCAGATAAGACTTTTTTTTTTCTCTACAAGGTTTCATTTCTAAAATCTGAGCCCAAATATTACAGCCTTCAATCGGTCTATTGTATTTCAGGCAGACAAAGGATTTACTCAGCTGCAGTGGCATTTCAGCATTTTAATCCTGTTGCAAATTACTGGATGCACCATGGGACTTTCCTGCAGTGTATCAAATAAAATTCAACTTGAGAAAATAGAGGAAACAAAATGGAAACAAATAAGAATGGTCAAGGACAATGATGATGAATCTGATTTATCTGTAGGTCCATACTCATCTCATGAAAAATGCTTTTGAATACAATGAGTGTGTTTCACAAAAATCTATATTCATTAAAGAAAAACTGCTTTTTAATAAGGAAGAACGCCAGAATTTTACAATTAGAAATGAATATTGCCTCAAACAGTGGTTCTCAGAGTGTGCTCCTCAGACGAGCAGTATCAGCATCACTTGATGGCTTGTTAGAAATGAACGTTCTCAAGTCACACTCAAGACTTCCTCATTCAGAAACTCTGGGGCTGGAGCCCCACAATTTTGAGGCGATTCTATTGTGCACTTGAATTTGAGAACCACAGGCTTAGATCGGTGTAACAGCCTCCTGTCAAACCTGCTTGCCTCAGGGGTTTGCTTCCCACAAATTATTCTCCACACTGTCTCCAGAATGCTCTTTATAAGTATTCATGTAATTATGCCAGCCCCTTCCTTAAAACTTTCTCCTAGTTCCCCATTGCTGTTGGGTCTGGATATTCATGTTCAAGTTTCTTCACCCTCTGGTTGCTAACTAGTTCTGCAATTCATCTCTCCCCACTTCCCTTGATCCACTCCACCCTCACCCTCACCTGCCAGCCCACATGCACACACACAAACCCACACACTCACAATTTGTACACCCACAAGCTCTAGCCATTATGTGCTCCTTCCAGTTCTGCATGTACACATTGTCTTCTCATTACTAGGCTCTGTACATTGTTCCTCCTGAAATACCCTTACCCTTTCTTTCTCCCCCACTCCTTTATCTAGATAACTTGTTCTCAGTCTTCTAGGGCTTGTGTTTGTTCTCACTTATCTCCTCTAGAGTGCTCTACTGGGACATTCTCGCCCACCAATGCCTAGGCTAGATTTCTTTCCTAGTGTTGCCACAGGGCATGCTGTATGTTTCTGTCACTGCACTCACCACTCAGAATTACAGATTTATGATTACTTTTTTCCCCTGACTAAACTATATCCTTCTAGATGGCAATGACTATCTCTTAAAGTCTTGATATCCCAACATATAGCACAGAGTTTAGTTCATAACGTTTAACAAATTCGTATTGAGTGAATGAATGAGTCCCTTGGTACTGCAAATGAACAGAGAGGAAAGGTGGCCTGATGATCCACTTTGTGGGGATTAACACGCTAACCCACCATTGCTCAATCCAGTGTCTTCACCATTAAATCATGCTGTTTTTCAGACCAAAGGAAAAAGTTCAGATCTGAAGAGTCTGACTTCAACAACATAGTAGTGTTTCCCCACCCCCCACCCCCCGCCCCCCGCCCCTAGATTTATTGAAGTTTAATTGAAAAGTAAAATGTGTGTTGCCTGGGTGGCTCAGCTGGTTAAGCGTCTGACTTCAGCTCAGGTCATGATCTTACAGGTGAGTTCCAGCCCCACATAGGGCTCTGTGCTAACAGCTCAGAGCCTGGAGCCTGCTTTGGATTCTGTCTGTCTCTCTCTCTCTCTCTCTCTCTCTCTCAAAAATACATAAACATTAAAAAAAAAAAAAGTAAAATGTAATCTCTCTCTCTCCCAAAGTAAACTTAAAAAAAGGGGGGGAGGTTGCCTGGGTGGCTCAGCTGGTTAAGTGTCCCACTTTTGATTTTGGCCCAGGTCGTGATCTCACAGTTTGTGGGTTCAAGCTCCTATCAGGCTCTGTGCTGACATTGCACAGCCTGCTTGGGATTCTCTCTCTTTCTCTCTCTCTCTCTCTTTCTCTGTCCCTCTTCCCTGCTCATGAGTGCATGTACTCTATCTTTCAGAATAAATAAACTTAAAAAAAAGTAAAATGTAAGAAATTTAAGCATATATTGTGGTGATTTGATACACATATACATTGTGAAAGGATTCTCCCATCTCATTAATTAACACATCTATCACCTCACATACTTATCTTTTTGTGTGTGAGAACATTTAAGTTCTTAGCAAATTTTAATTA
This sequence comes from Panthera onca, assembly GCF_046562875.1. Taxonomy (NCBI): domain Eukaryota; kingdom Metazoa; phylum Chordata; class Mammalia; order Carnivora; family Felidae; genus Panthera; species Panthera onca. The sequence goes on from NC_138346.1 coordinate 52,306,473, forward strand.
TGCAATACATGTTATCAAGTGGTGTCACTATGTTTTACATTAGCTCCTCAGACCTTGTACATCTTATAGCTGAAAGTTCATACTCTTTTCCCAAACTCTCCTTATTTTCTCCACTCCTGGCCTTCACTCCACGCAGCTCCAGCAACCAGTTTTTACTCTCTGTTGCCATGAGTTTGGCTTTTTAGAAATTCCACAAATGAGTGGTACCATGCAGTATTTGTCTGTCTATGGCTCGCCTATTTCATCTAGTGCCCTCATAGTAGCACTGTACCGTAAGTCATTTGTGAAGGCCAAACATTTAGGGATTTAAAAAATTCCCTCTCTCTTTTTCCTTTGCAAAGATTGAACACACTATTACCATGATAGATTTAAAACATCCACAGGATTTTTTTCAGTGTGTAAGTGCTATGCATAGGTTTGAGTGTGAGAGAATATGGCAGGCTTTTCCAATTCAGATTCAAACACTTCCTGCTTATTGAATCATATTCAGCTCATAATCTTTCTCTGCACTCTTTGGAATAATCTAAGCATTAAGCTCTCTTGAATTCAATGGGAGCACTATGCCCAGTCGGACTGCATGAACCAGAGTGAGAAAAAGGACAGTCCTACAATGAAGAATGGAGTTTTCAATTGTCCTTAGATGATGCCATTAGAGATGTTATTAAAAGGAAGGATTCAATAAACTAGGCCTGTATGTATGGGTTTCAATTGGTCCTTTAGACAGAGGCCCTTGTTAGAGATGACACTACTTCTTTGATTGTCCAATGACTTCTAAAAGACAGTGCAAATTCTGCTTAACAAGGGTCAGGAAATCCACTGGTTTTATTAAGACGTTAATGTATCAGTAGACATAGTCACTGCATAATTAAAAAGAATACAAACCACTTTCTAACAATGAACAGATGGCCAGTTAGGTTACAAAATCATCAGACATTTGTTAACCATACATCTTGATGCTGTTCCAGGACCTAGAGAGAAATCAGTCAAATACATACTCTTTATGGAGTCTGCATTTTGATGCAAATGATACAAAAATCTGGCTCCAGAACTCACTAGCTAGGAAATGTGACTTCACATCTCTAAGCCTCAGTTTCCTGGTCTATAGGACGGAAGTCTGTAAACATTTATATCTTCCTTAGGGTCTGAAGATTGAATAAGATCATCGCTGTGAAAGGGTTGCATAGTACCAAGCTCGTCAAGCTCAGTAAATATTAGCTATTAGAGTCCACACCCAGTGCACCCAATATATCATTGGAGGATATTTTGTGGGAGACTTTGATGGTTCCTATTCCACTGTATGGCTCTGAAATAGTTAAAAATGTGACACACACTCACACACACACACACACCCTCACCTGTCCTTGTCAAAACTCCAGTGGAAGCTCAGAGCAAAAGGCTGCCATGACAGGGACTGTATAGTTCTCCTCATCCAGGAAGTTCTGTGACACATTTGGTGACAAATTCCTCTGAACACACCTGAGATGGTGCAAAATTAGTACTATGCAACTTACACTCAGCACTTGAGAGAAGAATGACTGAAAATATTTGTCTGTGTTTTTTCTCTCCTTTCACTCACAGCCATAAAGAATGCAGGTTGGTCCTTCATCTCCCCACTTCCCTGATTTTTGACTTCCTGCACCTTTCTTTCTCTGCCACACACCTGCCTCTGCTTGCTGCTCTCACCAGACCTGTGATGCTGCTCTTCTCCCACCCAGCTCTCCACACCCTTCCTTCCCCTCTCCTTCTCATGTTTTACCTTCTGTGTCCCTCTCTTTCCACTCTTAGTACCTCCTTCTCACTAGCAATATCTATAGCATTTTTTTAAAGTTTATTTATTTAGGGGCACCTGGGTGGCTCAGTTGGTTAAGCGTCCTTCACCTCAGGTCATGATCTCACTGTCATGATCTCAGGGTCTGTGGTTTTGAGTCCTGTGTTGGGATCTGTGTTGACAGCTCAGAGCCTGGAGCCTGCTTCAGATTATGTGTCTCCCTCTCTGTCTGCCCCTCTCCCACTCACTCACATGTACACACTCTCTCTCTCTCAAAAAATAAACATTAAAAAATTTTTTTTAAGTTTATTTATTTATTTTTAGTCTGGGGGCAGAGAGAGAGAGAGAGAGAGAGAGAGAGAGAGAGAGAGAGAGAGAGAGAAAGCAGGCTCCACACTGCCAGCATGGAGCTTGAAGCAGGGCTTGAACTCGCAAACCAGACATCATGGGCTGAGCAGAGATCTGGTCCCATGCTTAACCAACTGAGCCACCCAGGTGCCCTGAGTACTTTTGAGTAAAGCTAAGTTCAATGTACTTCATGTTTTGCATACATTGAACTGATGTGACTGATTCAGTGGTCAATAGCGTAGTGCTTTGGGTTGACACAGAGCCAAGGAGGAGCCAAAGAGGGGCTAACTCAACTCTCAGTGGAGTAGGGGACTTTCAGAGGGACTATTTAGAACAAAAATATGAAAATGAGACTGTTGAAGTCTCTGAAATAATGAAGGATAACAACAGATTGAAATATGCTTGTTCATTCTATCCTAGAATTTGAGAATTAATGAGTCTTCCTTGGTGCCTGAAGGGGATAGTCTTAATAAAACTAAAAGAGGTATAACATTGTACACTTATGCAACAAATTCCCCTGCAGGGTTTTACAGACTGGAAATGAAAATCATCTCAGAAGGGATTGGATATGCTATGACTGGTAGATCATATTAAATTCACCTTCTTTGACCAACCTCCATGCTGTTCTCAGGGTCAAATTACATGAATTACTTTTTCTTGAGAGCCATATTATCTGCTCTGGGTATACAGGGAACCCTGAATTTTTTATTTCCTACATCTCCCTGGAAATGTAAACTGCTGTGAGTGTAGAGTTATGGAGTGAAAATGTGACTTAAGACTTAGTAGTGAAATGGTAGAGCATAAAGGCTGAGGTGTTGTCGTCATGATGACTCTGTAGAAGTCCTCTGACCTGTCTCATCATGCCAGAATGTTGCACACTTCACTTTCTGCCTCTGAGAGTCATGGTTGCTGGGTTATTTGGTTACATTCTCTTAAGAAAGGTCTCCATTCTGTAATGTAGGGATGACCGTAAAATGATATGTACGCCAATGTAATGAGTACAAGACATGGCCCTTAATTTGCCAGCAGTCACAGATAACAGCAGTTTCATAGTTGGCATACCCAACAGGTAAATACATCTTCATGTGTGGCCTCTGATGACTTCTTTCTCTTATATACATGTGCCTTCAGGCACACAGGTCAGAAGAGGAACACACAGTGTCTTTTATTTTTTAATCATCAATTTTAAAATCAGCATATGCAACCTTATATACAGACTTAAAGAAGAATACCAGAGGCACTACAGACAATATTAGGAAGTTAGGTGAGGTCCTGATCATTTGCTTCTGTTTCCTTCCCCAAGCCCCATTACACGAGACAAAAATGTTCGTGGATACACAGAGAAGCTGAATTAGGAATTTAGCAGATTAGTAAAATTAGTTGCTATTTTAAATGATGTATATATTTATTAGACTTCAGAAATTTGCATTTATTAATTGTGAGTACCCCCTTTAAATTATCAAATTTGGCATGTATTGTTGTTGTTTTCTTTTTTTAACCACAAATGTCTTATTTGAGCTTCTGGCTTTTCCCTCAAGAATGAATTGACTGTAGTTTTTTGGATATTTTGTGGGGGGGAGGTTGAATTTTACAGTGGGAACAGACTATCAGAAATATTTAAAGTTCCTTTACAAACCCTGGATAAAATAGATATGATAAGGTACTTTACGCTTTATTGGGTTTATTTAGTAGCTTTTTCTCCAAAGAGCTAGAATGCAGTCATGACTATGTTTATTTGAAAGGAAAATTATGAGTTACATAGCCAGGAGTCACAGACTTAGATGTGATTGTTTTCCTTATATGTGTTTAATTGAGACTACTGTAATTTCTATCTGTAGAAGGTTAAAATAAAATTTGCAAAGTGTAACAGGAAAAATGGGATTTATAACTTGTGCCTAGGAAAAAAAGATTGACCCTCCCTCTCAGGAAAAAGCAACTTCAACTGAAATATGAGCCATGCCGTGGTCAACAGATTAGGCCTGTATCTAGAAAGGAGGCAAAGCAAGATAAAGGCTAATGGCAGCACTCCATTTTTGCCTCCACACGTTTTCCTGCCTCAGAAGCCTATACAAAAGTATCAATCTACCCAGAGATATGTTAAGGCTTCAGAGAGTTCCAACAACCCATTTTAGGGACTTATCAGTTCCGCTCAGCATTTGAATTCAGAGTCATGGTGTGCGGTACACCTCTGTATCTGTCTTGCAAGTTTGACCAATACCTTTGAGTAAAAGCAGAAAGATAGGAAAAGACAATTATCTTAAACATAGCTGTAATTTTGGTAGATGTTTCAAAAGTTTGATTAGAGCCTAAATTCTATATTAAAACATTTGTTTGACAAGTGCCTAGGGTAGTGGCATCAAAAAACCTCCTCAGAAAAATGATGAGGTTCATTGTTACCATAATTCCTCAACAACCAGATTACTAAGGTGCTTATAAGATTTCACCTTAAAGTTGGTGGGACATAGAAGCCATTTTAGCACTAGTTGAAAAACATCAGTTAGCATTATGTCTGAGGTTCCACAACCCAGTCTAGGGATTGTGCTATCTCTCTTCAGATTCTTCTCTCCAAATTATTATAGTGTCGATTTCCTTCCCAGAAACTATGTCCTCACCTGCTTCCTGGCCTGGGTGCATTTGGGGTACCCCAGTTCCTTCTGCTTCAAGACTGTTCTCAATATTAGTGCTACCCTAAGGAGAAGTGGAATAAGTTTCTAAGCAGTGAAAGTAACCTGCTCTGTTACATGTTTCTTCCCTGGCTTCCAAAATGACAAATGAGGCCAATGAATTACACAAAAAACTAAAGCCAAGCCAAACCCAAAACAACACATTGATATGCTGATTACTAATAAAGTTTGATGTAAGAGGGCAAGGCCTGATTCCTTCTTTTTTCTATCAACATGTTTTAGTGGGAACCTCTTGTACTAACCTCCTGGAGACTATAACTTAACCCAAAGAAATGTCTCAAAGGCTGGAAATTCCAGGCCCTCTTCAGCAGGTAATAAAGGAGGCATTTCAGAGCAGCTGGGTCTTGTGTCAGCTTCCATATGGAAACATTTAGGTAGCTCCTTATCCACCCATAATTCCGTCCATTGTCTGGTATTCTACAAAACCATGGGGGAAGATCTCTACACAGAGATTTTATAAAATCTGATACAAAGTGACTGGTTTGCCAAGGTTGAGAGTAAAAGTACCTCTGACGTTTTATAGAATTATGATCCCTGGTCAAATTCTGAAGTCGGTACCCTTGCCAGTACGTTTTGTGTCCATTTTATCTTTGCTGAGCTGCACAAGAAACAAATGCATTTCCCTGCATCAGAAGCATCTACCAATACTTTCAGGCCTGTTTCATTCCTATCATTTCAATACGTGTATTTGAAACTCAGTGGCCTGCCAAGATTGAGAACAATTAGTTCTCTGATACTTTTATCTGATGTAACACATCATTAAAGAGAATGTATTATATTATTTATCTTTGTTTTTGTACCAATTCCTTCTCAACACCCCAAAGAGAAATAAGGCTGAGTTCTCAATAGTAGTACTGAACTTAAGAACATAGTATTTGAGGTTCTTTACATGCTATGAAGCACGGTCTTTGGGAATTCTCAGCCCGAGTACTATACAAACTTTCTGAACAAACTGGGTCTTGACCCTGTATGGTTTTTCACAATGCTTCCACTGATAACCTAAGATGCCAACTATCAAAGTGAATGTGGTGGTGATGTCACTGCTGATATGGTTCCACCAAATCACACACTTTAGTGAAGCAAGAAAAATCAGAGTTGCGACATCCTGGTGGAAGAAAGCATTGCAGCAGTAATTAGACCAAAGAAGGCATTTAGATGCCAGCTTCTGATCAGGAAGATACAGAAAATTATACAAACTAAACTAGTTCCTTGTTAAGACCAGCAAAAATATGACTGAATCTTTTGGGGTAAGAAATATAATTTTTACACTCTTTATAAGGCAGAAATGCTAAGGAATGACACTCCAAAGTCTACCATGCAACTTAGTAGGAAAAAGAAAGGTATTATATCATATTCATTCCATAATGCACAAAACTTAAATTTGAGACATTCTGAATGTATCGGCAATAAGGTATAAGACAGCACACATAGCCCAGGGAAGTTTCCCTAATTAAGGAACAGGCCCTCCATCTTATACATCTGCCTGAAATAGGTCTCAGAGTCTCAGACAGGTAGAGAGGTTTCCAGAAGTACATGTCTCTGAATATAAGAATTTCTTCTTATTTTAACCCTTAGGTTCCTGAGCACAGGGTGGGGACAGCCTATGGTAATTTAATCAGAAGTTGGCAGAAAATCCTAAAAGCTATAAGGAATAGCAACTGCAGAGGTGCCAGTGAGACCAGCACAGGAATAGGGCAACTCCCAAGAGTACCAAGTACCTAGGGCCCCACGCTTAAGACACCTCTTCTTACCTTGGCAGTGGGCAGTCATCACAGTGATACCCAGGGTGTATACAAAATCTGAAGACTTTAAAAAGTCATCTATCCAACAAATATTAATTGTCTACAACACCATGATAAAGAATACATAGTTCTTGCTCTCAAGTTGCTCATTTGTAGTTGGGGAGGCTTATAAGTGGACAGGCAATTACAGAATACAGAGCAATGACTAAAGTGGGGTCATAGGGCACAAAGGATGGACACCTCCCTGAGGAATGGCTTCCTGAATAAGATGAGGCCTCAACCAGAGCTGGACTATGTGTTTAAGTTAGGCAAAGGAGGAAGAGGGCAGGACATTTCAGGCAGAGGTAGAGTAATCTGGACAAAGGCATAGAAGCAGAAGAGACTTAGCACCTTTGGGGGAAATGCAACCAGTTCAGAACAACAGGAGTGTAGGGGGCATCAGGAGAGTGCAAGAAAGGTAAGACTAGAGATGTAGGCAGAACCAGTCCATGAAATCTTTTCCCATCTTCCTTTGCATCTATATAGATTTGCTTGGGCTTGAAAGAACTGAATGTCTTAAAAATCAAACTTTTGTTTGGTACATGGGTAGTTTTCTTCCTTTTAATATAAAAATAAAAACAGTAAAGTTCTACAACTGATTATGAGTTTTCATAGAGGTCTCACCATTTCTCTATAATTCACTTATTTTTCAATAATTTACCACCTAAAACCCCAAAACAATAACGAAAAATGGCAGTGCTTTAATCATGGGCAGTAATTTGATCCTATGAGCAGGTGTGATTAAGGTTGAGTTAGGAAGTCCCCTTGTTCAGAAATCTGCCACATCCTTACCAACCCCCTATTATTATAGAACCTGAAACTGTCACTAGAGAGTTATTCTTCTCATTCTTGTAAGAGGGAGTAAAACTGTGTGCCAGGTAGGGCGCCTGGGTGGCTCAGTTGGTTAAATGTCTGACTTTGGCTCATGTCATGATTTCATAGTTTGTGGGTTCGAGCCCCATGTTGGGCTTTGTGCTGACAGCTCAGAGCCTGGAGCCTGTTTCAGATTCTGTGTCTCCCTCTCTTTCTGCCCCTGCCCTACTCATGCTCTGTTTCTCTCTGTCTCAAAAATAAAAATAAACATAAAAAAATTTTTTTAAACTGTGTGCCAGGTAAACCCTTTGAAAAATTTTGGCAATATATACAATGCAGATCATATGTGTAACTTACTGACCCAGTTATTCCAATCCTAGGTATATACTTACAGAAATTAGTGTATGTGTTCACTAAAGGAAATGTTCAAAAATACTCATAGCAACACTATTTGCAATAGCTGCAAACTGGAAACCATCTAAATGCTCATCAACAGTAAAATGGATATATAAAATGTGGTATCTTCATATAAAGAAATGTTACACAGTTATGAAGAATGAACTGCAATTGCAAGCAACAATTTGGATGACTCTTACAAATGGATTTTTGAGCAAAAAAAAAAAACCCCAGTCAGATTTTAAAGAGTACATACACTATGATTTCATTTTTCTAAGTTTCAAAATTAGCAAATGTAATGTGTGGTATTAGAAATGAAGATATTGGAATCATTTAACAATATATACACATATCAAATAAAAAAAGAGGGGCGCCTGGGTGGCTCAGTCGGTTAAGCGGCCGTCTTCAACTCAGGTCATGATCTCGTGGTCCATGAGTTCGAGTCCAGCGTGGGGCTCTGTGCTGACAGCTCAGAGCCTGGATCCTGTTTCAGATTCTGTGTCTCCCTCTCTCTGACCCTCCCCTGTTCATACTCTGTCTCTCCCTCTCTCAAAAATAAATAAAAAAATAATAAAAAATAAAAAAATAAATAAATAAAATAAAAATAAAAAAAGAAACCAGGATATCAGTTACTTTAGGGATTAGTAGTGTTTGGGAGAGGGCAAAGGCTGGGGGGGGGGGGGCTTCTGGGGTGCTTAGTAAATGGTCTGTTTCTTGATCTAGGTGTTGATTACACAGATGTGTTCACTTCATAAAAATTGAGAATTATACTTATGATTTTACACTCTTTCATATGTAATATGGAAAAAGAAAAGTTTAAAATGCTTGTTCTGTACTTACATACTAGGAAGAGTTAAAAATGCTTTCTTTTTAGGGGTGCCTGGTGGTTCAGTTGGTTGAACATCTGACTTTGGCTCAGGTCATGATCTCAAAGTCCATGAGTTCAAGCCTCGTATCGGGCTCTGTGCTGACAGCTCAGAGACGGGAGCCTGCTTCAGATTCTGTGTCTCCCTCTTTCTGCCCCTCCCTGACTTGTTCTCTCTCTCTCTCTGTCTCTCTCTCTCTCTGTCTCTCTCTCTGTCTCTCTCAGAAATAAAATAAAACATTAAAAATGCTTTTTAAAAAAATACCATTTATATAATATATACCATATACAAAAATTAACACAGAATAGATTAAAGATCTAAACATTAGAACTAGGGGTGCCTGGGTGGCACAGTCGGTTAAGCATCTGACTCTTGATCTCAGCTCAGGTCATGATGATCTCACAGTTTGTGAATTCAAGCCCCATGTCAGGCTCTGTGCTGATGGTGTGGAGCCTGCCCAGATTCTGTCTCTCCCTCTCTCTCTGCCTCTCCCCTGCTTGTGTGCATGCTCTGTCTCTCTCAAAATAAATAAATAAACATTTAAAAAAATCAATTCCAAATGGATTAAGGACTTAGAAGTAAAAGTAAAAACTTTAGAACTTTAAAGAAAATAGAATTTATTGTAAAATCCCAGTTAAGGGAAAATTTCTAAGGATGACAGAAAATATACAAATTATAAAGGATCTGATTGATAATTTTGACTGCATTAAAATTAACAACATCTATCCATAATGTATACCACTTTAAAAAAGGCAAAATACAAGTCACAAACTGGCAGAAAATATTCATAAACACATAACCCACAGAAGAATAGAATCTAGAATATTTAAAGAAATCTAAAATTAATAGAAAAAGATGAATAATGCAGTAGGAAAGTGGGCAAAAAATGGGTAACTTTGTTAGAAATCAAAGACATGCAAATTAAAACCACAAGGAAATACCATTTTTTACTTTTTGGCCAAATTTTTTGAAAGTTGGAAAATATCAAGTCTTGACAAGTTTGGAACAGCAGAGCTCTTTCCCGTTGCTTGTGGTGAGTAATTGCTACTAGTTTGGAAAAAAATACCTCTGACCCAGCAATTTCATTCTTAGGTATATAACCTAGAAAAACCGTGGCATGTGTGCATCTGGAAACATGTGTAAGAATGCTCTCTAGAAGCTTGGTCGACAACAACTTAAATATGCATTAATCATAGAGTGGAAAATGAATTTTCCTGGAGTTATATAATGGAAAATTATACTACAATGGAAAGGGAAGACCCGCATGTGTCTACACAGATGAACCTAGAAACATAATGCTGAGTGAATGAAGCAAATCACAGAAAAGAATATGTGAATCCATTTATATAATGTTTAAATCCAGGCAAACTTAAGTAGTAATTTCCCTAGTGATGCAGCAAAGTAAGCAAGAAAAGCAAAGAACTGTTAAAAGAAAAATGAGTGAATAAACATAACAATTTAGCTGTTAGCCCTGGCTGAGGGAAGTAGTATAGCTATAAAGACAAGGGTTGACCTTCTTATTGTTTGGGGATTAAAAAAATATTCTCAAATACTCTTCCCTTGGCAAAATTTCTCTTTATAAAATACCAAAACAAAACAAAAACATGTTTTAATTTCTGAGTTTTCTGAGGGTTTTTTTTTTGTGAGATACGTGCCACAATGTTGGATGCTCCAAACTCTTCAAAATTAAACTTTCCAAACACAGTAGATGATATTATTTCTTCCCCGTGGAAGGACGCAGTGAACTCATTGTGTCAGTGTGTTTAGAGTCTAAAATCACTTTGCTTTCCTTCAAAATTGTAATTGTGTAATAGTTGCTTGTAAAGGAAATTGATGTGATCATGTCTGGCTAGCAGGAAATTAAGCAGATAAGTGATCAGACCATTACACACAAGCTTTAATGGACTGGCAGCTGGATACCTGTCTCCGTGTCTCATGATCCTCCATTTGCTGTACAGATTCTGGATTTTGTCTTTCTACCATTTTCATATTATCTTCATATGTTGTTTTAATTATTTTTACATATTTAAGTTATTTTGAAATGTTAAAATAATTATTAAAAATACCTGAACAAGCAAGGAAAGAAATGTGGGACTTGTAAACTTTATTGGCCAAAAGGTGCTAAATAACTAGACCAGAGAATTTTCAAACGACTGCAGCACCAACCAGAGCACTTTTTAGAAATTTTATTAGGGATAATAAATCTGTAACTACAGGACAAATTTTTAGTCATTAATTTTTATACAAGGATGTATTGTCTCCCTTTCTGTCTTTGGAAAGGGAGAAATTTCAGTCCATAAAAGCATTAGAGTCATCACTGAAGCTCCATAAAACCTAGGGAGCACAATTGTCATATCTTTAAGTCACATGAAATTTCACTGGATATTTGTATTGAGATGGACATTAAAACAAACATAAATCACTATTATATTCTACTATGCTATCCCTCAAAAAAAATCTATCTCAGCACACACTTATTGTATATAGGTTTGGAGAATTAAAATTACTATTTCAGGTATATGAAAGAGATGTTTAAAAGGTCTTTGGGAAGCTGTATAATGGGATGAACTCCAAGAAGCTCGTATTCAGTTTCTCTTTGCTACGGTCTAGCTGTGAGATCTTTGATAAGGAATTTTACTTTTCTGGGTCTCAGTTTTTTTGCATAGATTCTCTCTTACAGTTGCTTCCATTCTAATATGCTGTGCTAAATTCTGTATTTTGTCTTTACTCTTAACAAAAAGATGTGTTATTTAAGGAGATGATACAAGTATATGGGAGATGAATTGCAGTACTGTGAATCATTAGTGTCCACTCTGAAAATCTTCACTTGATCTTAGCCAAAAGGCCGAGAAGCGATCCACTCTGAAAATCTTAACTTTCTAGGGTGCCTGACATCTAGCATCTTCTGTAGAGTAGGTAATCCATAGTTATTCTAAGTAAATAGATGAATTAATTAATTAAGTAATGGCTTAAGCTGAGGAAAGCTACCAAAGCTTGTAATTTAACTAAAATTTTGTAATTTTTACTTCATTAAAATATTGTAGTGAATTCTATGTACGAGTTTTAAATTATCTGATTTTCCTTGGGGAAATCTTTTTTTAACTTCTTACCTATCTTCCAAACTTTAGCCTACCTAAAGACTAACATTCTAAAGAACTGGAGTTTAGAAACTAATTGGAGAGCAAGTATTTACTTTTCACATTAGCATTTTATTGGCCAATTGACATGCCTTCAACCCACTCATTTAACAATCATGGGCATGTTAATTCTCCATCTTGGATCTTGAGCTCTTTGAAAAATGGGAATAACAACATTGACCTGTTTTGAGGAGCAAACAACTAACATTGCCAGTGAGCCTGTGGAAGGCTAATCTCTAATATTAATCAGTGAGAGATATTAACTTGGTTGCTTCCTTTGGGGGAAACTTCTGGAAATGAAACAGTAACCATTAATAAATATGGTTTTTTTCCTTCCAAAACTTTTTTGCCAAAGTTTGTTTTGGGTAGTTATTGTTTGTTGTGTTTTTTTCCTTTTCTAATTTTTTTTAAGTTGTGGAAGATTATTATCCTTGTGGAGTATCTATTGGGTAGTGTACCCTTCAATGTCAAGATTTTGTTCATGATTCATTAAAAGAAATAGCAAGATGAGAAAATTTAAAGTCCAGAGGCAGGTTCTTTGTGGAAAAATATTTAGCACTGAATCTTTTTTGTTTCTTTTGTCAGTAGAGACAATATTTCTGGAGAGTTACTGCTAAATTTTAGATTAGACACATTTTAAAGGCATTTTTACAAAGTTAGGAAAATATTATATTAAAAAAAAGATCTGATTATTATAAATGTATCTAGTTTTAATAAAAATGAGTCATAAAACCAGAACGTTTCCCCTTCCCTACAGGTTTTACTGACCATGGTAATTAATCTTAACATCTGTTAAGGTCATTGCCTTGTGAAATAATAAATTATCAAATAGCAGGGCCATAAAAGAGTGATGATTGCCTGTACCTGGTGCACCATATGGCCCAATTCAGTACCAATATAGGGAACGCCACGTGCTTGGTAAACAATAGACATAATATGACCTGTGTTAACAAGAGTGAGTTTCTATCAAGCAGTGGAAGTACAAAGTCATATAATGATAAATTTTGACCTCACAGAGATGAAGCTAATATCATTAGCCATTTATTGCAAAGGAACTTAAATCTTTTCAAATTAAACTCATGATGGATTTTAATCACTTGGTTAATGTTGGTAAATGATTATGCCTGCAGCCATTACGATAATGATCATTATTAGCAAGAGTCTGTTTTTACAATGTTTCTAATGTTTAAAATTAATCTAGAAGTCAAGAGCCATTAAATCATTTCACCTGCAGCTGAATTTAAAAGATGCACATATTTCATGTATCTGTAATTTAAAAACAAAGCTAAGGCAATGGAAAAATACACAAGAAAAGCTATTAGCTACAGCGCCACCATGTGACCAACCTCAAAATTCCGTGCAGAAGCAGAAGAGAAAATACACCAAGGAAAACAGGAATGTGCAGAAAAGAGACCACAGTAAGAACTTCTGATGAATGCTGGTTATTGGCCTACAGTGGGTCTCAAAACTCTAAGAAGTCAGCTTCTAACTCTCTAACTCTCTAAAATTATAAGCTTCACGCTTCTGGGAAACCTCAGGAGTCAGCAGTGAGTTGCCGGAGTCTGCAATTTGCAGAATTTGAGCCACACATGAGATTAGCCCTTTGAACAGGAGCCACATTTCCAAATGTAAGACAAAAATGTATGCTGAGTGAAAGAATTGTGTGTGAAGGAATTGACTAATACACTTGCCATGGGGTCATCTTCCATCACAAGAATCAAGTGTGAACAAAAGAGAAAATTATATTATAAAACTTTTGAATCATAATCATATCTCCTGTAATCTGAGAAGTCTATTATCTTCTCTAGGTGTCAGGTTTCATGTCTATAAAGTGTTGATACCAGGCCATAAATCCTATGGTAAGAATCATTTCAAGACATGTGGCTCAACATTTGTTATGCAAAAATATGCACATAAATTCTATACATGATTAAATTATTCTGTAATAGTCTAATGACATATATAAATTGAAGCAAAACACGAAGAGGTGTTAGAGAAGAAAAAAAGGAGAAAAATGGAAATGTTTTATAAATCCAGAAAAAATTAATTCAGAAATTTCCATTGCCTTCAGAAATAATTCTTACCAGCAGTGTTTAAAACATTTATTCATTCATTTATCAAGTGTATCTTGATTTCAAGCAATATGCTAGGCATAGTGCTAAGTTTTGGGGATAACAACATATAGAAACTCTTTTCACAGATAGGAAGGTGTCATTGATAGAAGGAACTCAAAACTAATTATACAAGACTAAAGGAGATATGGCTTGAAAAAAAAAAGAAAAATTAGATTAGTTTCCAAGGAATAAGTAGACTCTTTTTAGGCTATAGACTAAAGTTTCTGATCCCACCCTTATGAGCTGTCCCTGAAAATCCTGTTTTAATTCTTAGGCCAAGGATCTTAAAAACCAACCAACCAGCCATCCAACCAACAAACAAAAATGACTAAGGGAATGACTAGTTTTAGTGACTAATAGAAGAAACTTAAGAGGAGCTAAATATAAACCATCTGACTATATAGACTAACTAAACTGAGTCTAAAAATAGAAACTAATGAGGGGGAGGTTATTGTTTTCCAGTGTACAAAGTGATAACCATGGGAGTGAACAGTAAGAGGAATTAGGAAGTGGAAAATTTAGACAGTATCAGGAAAAAAGCTTCCTGTCAGAGCACATCATTAGCGTAGTACCATCACTCAGGGGAAGTGTTAGAAATTCCACTTGTTGATCTGTTGGTAACCCACCAGGGGAGCTCTGGGGCATGTATCTTGTTAGGGCCCCAAGAGAACAATGGGCTGGCATGCCTCTCAGTCTCTGCAAATGCTAAAGATAGGAGCGGAAAATCATGAAGAGGGAGGGGACAAGGAAAAGCAAGTGTGTTCTTGGGGTAATAAGGACATGCATTACAGAGTTTTTCAAAATTATAAACCACCCAATTAAACTATTTTTCCCCTTCACCTATTGTTTCTCTTATTGGTTTGAATCAAAGACATAGATTCCCATGCTCTACTTCCCTGAGGAGAGAACTGGTTAGTTCACAGTCCTTAATGCCACTAACTAGGCATAATACAGGAAATGTTATTTAAAAGAAGTCAACACTTGCCATGCATAACAATTCAAATTCCTGGTTGTCTTTCTCCTGTCCTGAAATAAGGAAATCATGCAAAAAAAGTCACCTGGCCAAGGTGAGTTAGTTCAAGAGCATTCAGTCTGTCTGATTTCTCCTGACTTGTCTACGCTCTCACCTTGCAGGCAATCAGAATGTCTCCAGATCTTGTTGGACAGGTGCAAACTCTCAATCAGACTATACTTTCCTCCAATTTGATCATGCCAGAGAGGCACAGACATTAATTATCTTCTATTGCCTTTTTAAAAGGGCAGGAAACAAAAAAGCTCTGTTGTTTCAACAACTGCCCTTTGGGTTCTGTGACGAGGCACCTCTGCTTGGCTTCCATTCCCAGCTTGGAGGTTGGAGCCCAGTTGTGTTTTTCTCATAACTTCTGCCTTGCGGTTTGGGCCTTGGCTCTTTTAGCTACTTACGTGACTTCTGACTTTAACCATCTGCCATGTTCCTAGACTGACAACTGGCTGCACTGTTTTTGATTCCCTGGTATGTTTTTTTTCCCTCTCCTAGACCTAGGCTATGACCCTGATGTTGATTCACAGAAATTCATCCTAATCTTTGCTTTGATTTATGGGGTAATTTAAAAAAATTGTTTCAGGCTTAATCTGCTCAGTTCTCCTGGGACAGAAACTCTTTCTAGTTTTCAGACCTGTGCTAAAGTACTTGTCATATAAAAACAAAGCCATTTTTCTTTTGTCTTTCCAAGTATAGAAGAATCATTACAAAACAGTGATAACTCTGCTGAAGTTATAGAATATAATTTAAATGATCATTTAAGCCATAAACCATTAGTTATTATTAGTCACTTTTATTAAGGGATTTTTTTATTATTTATGCTTTTTTTTACCTAAAGAATTGAGGTAGTAGGAATTTTTTTGGGGGGTTGTTTGTTTTAATATGAGTGGTTAGAAATAGAAGTTCTAGAATAATCATATAACTAATATATCCAATTGGTTTACTAGAGCATTATCCACCATAGCTTATTATGTGTACTCTATAATTTTCTTGCATAGGTAAATTATTGTTATTTCTTTTAAGTATAGCTGGCATTCACTTTTTCCTCTCTCCATAATTTAGAAATTTTGATCAACAGACAGGTAAATAGATGGTCTTTCTTGATGAGTTATAATTAAAGTACCAAACACTTACTTATGTCAGGAAATAGAGTGTCTTAAAATACACCTATGCATATGTCTCGAGTGGACCCATGTGACTTCAGTAGTAGAAAGTACTTATGATAGAAAATTGCAATTCTAAACAATGGCAGAGTACAAATTCCAAACTCCAGCACTTGCTAAAACTATTCCACAGTTTATAGGGATTCTCTGATTTACAGAAATATCAATTAATTCCCCCCTTATTCTTAGCTGTTTTCAGAGAGCAAGGTGACAACAACAGCATCAGTTAACATCATTGCCTAATTTCTCCTTGATAGTCTGCTTTAACTGTCAGAGCATATGGCTGGGGTATGGAAGATATAATGGCTTCTCTACCCATACATGCTCTCCCAACCATAAGTATCTGACATGGGCTTCCAGACCACATGAGTTTTAGAATCCTGTCTAATCCAGCAATTTTGTACCCATGGTGTAAGCCATAGATCAGAGGTCAACCTAATCATTTGGAACTGCATGGAACCAGAAAGGAGACTTTTCCCCTGTAAATCATCATGCTATACTTCTGTTGTTGTTGTTGTTGCTGCTGTAGCTTTATTTATCTATTCTTACTCCATTAAGTACTGGATAATTACTGAATTACTGATGCTTTATAAGTGTAGGTATTTGCCAATTTAAGATTCCCCACTTTATTCTTTTTCAAGATTGTTATTTCTACTCTTGGTCTTTTGCTTGTCCATATATAATGTATTATTTTTTTAATGTTTATTTAATTTTGAGAGAGAGACAGAGTGTGAGTGGGTGAGGGGCAGAGAGTGGGTGAGTGGGTGAGGGGCAGATTTGAAGCAGGCTCCAGGCTCTGAGCTGTCAGCACAGAGCCTGATGTGGGGCTCGAACTCATGAACCATGAGATCATGACCTGAGCTGAAGTCAGACACGTAACTACTGATCCACCCATATATATATAATATATATATTATTATATATATAATATATATATATAATATATATATTTTATATATATAATATATATATATAATATATATATTATTATATATATAATATATATATATATAATATATAATTTAGATGCAGCACCCCATATATAATTTAGATGCAGCACCAAAACAAAATGACATTTTTATTTGAATTCCATTAAATGGATAGATCAATTAAGGTACATCTTATATCATTACAATATTAGATCTTCCAGAAAGAAACTTCTCCATCTAAATCATCATGCTATGCTTTACACACACACACACACACACACACACACACACACGTATATATTATCAGATCCTGAATCTAAATCTTAGACTCTTAGACATTTCAGGAATTAGAATTTAATTATATCTAGATTTGTTAATAATATCAGATTAAATCATGTGTAATTCTCATTTTTATAGATTAAAAAGGTCAAATGTTGATAGCTTTAAAAGGTGTAACTACCTAAAATCAGAGCATCATAAAAAATTTCATTCAACACGGCTATGTGCTAGACATTTTATTAGACACATATTTTTATTATATTAGAGCTTCACAAAACCCTGCAAGGTATGTAGTTTGTTATTCCTATTTATAGAGGAGAAATGATGTAATTTGGCAAAGTTGGCATTGCCATTAGGTTTTTGTTTAAACCTATGTTCCTCTCATTGTGCAGTGCTTTTATCTTAGATTATTTCAGAGTTGATCTCTCTACTTCTCCCTACCTAGCACAGGAATTCTCTTTAAGATATTTCTAAAATTTAGTCAAGTAACCTCGTGTTAGACACATCAATGTGCAATTCTCCATTGAACACTCACTGCCTTTAGATATGATTCATTCCAATTCTGTGTATCTTTGTTATAAAAGTTTTATTTCTGTTGAATCCAAATCTGCTTCCCTATAAATTCCACTTCCTGTTCTTGAACACTGAAACAACTCAGAACAAGTCTAAATACACATGTAAATAGTAGTCTTTGAAATATAGGAAGGTAACTGTGTTTTGCCGTGCTTTAACATCCCTGATTCTTTAAAACCTTTCTTTTTAAGTTTATTTATTTTGAGAGAGAGAGTATGAGAGAGGGTGAGCAGGGGAGGGGCAGAGAGACAGAGGGACAAAGAATCCCAAGCAGGCTCTGTGCCCTCAGTGCAGAGCCTGATGTCGGACACAATCTCAACAACTGTGGGATCATGCCCTGAGCCAAAATCAAGAGTCAGACACTTAACCGACTGAGCCACCAAGGCACCCCTCAACATCCCTAATTTTTAAAAACATTTCTGTATTTTCAAATCAACAGAAATTGTTGATTTTCCAATCATGGCTTGTTATATAATAAAAAACATGACAATGATGTCCATATATTAACTGGGGAGTATTTCAGTTACCTGCTTTTCTGGATGGAAATATTTTGTAGGAAAACAGTGAGAAAGATATTCACACAAGCAACGACTGAGCTTGTATATATTTACTTTTTTAAACATTTAGCAAAAATGAGAATGTGCATGCAAATAAGATATTTCTGAGTAATACCAGGTTTCACATCTTGGAATACAATATGTTTTTGTCCCGTTTATTGATTAGAATATATGATTCTAGTTGTTGAGGCATCAAATGTAAAAGATGAGGTTAAGAACAGAAAATATATAACTTGTACAGCATAAGCAATATCATTTTCATCTTTTTTTAAATGTTTATCTATTCTTGGCGGGGGGGGGGGGTCACACAAGTCAGGGAGGACAGAGAGAGAGAGGGAGATGCAGAATCTGAAGCAGATTCCAGGCTCCATGCCGTCAGCACACAGCCTGATGTGGGGCTTGAACTCACCAACTGTGAGATCATGACCTGAGCCAAAGTTGGACACTTAACAGACTGAGCCACCCAGATGCCTCAACAACATCATCTTGAAAAAGCTTTTTAAGACATGTTTCATATTTAGGGACTATGGTATAGATAGGCCTGGGAACGAGGGAACCATATACCTTGGGGCCAAATTATGGCATAGTTTGATATGCAAACCACTGAAAATGGACAATTACAAGCGTGGCCTTAAAAGATAGTGCAGAGGAAAAATTTTCCCAATGGGCAGAGCTGAAAGTAGTGCACCTTACCATCCTTTTGATGTACAAGAGGAAGTGGCCCAAGGTATGACTCATTAGATTCCTGGGTGGTGGCCAATTGTCAGTGGCTTGGAAGGAAAAGGACTAGAAAATTAGAGGCAAGGAAGTGTGAGGAGTGGCATGTGAATGCACATAAAAAAGTGGGCAAAAGTGTGAAATTCTTGTATTACATGTTAATGGCCACCAGAAAATATCTGCCACAGAAGAGGCATTGAACAACCAAATGAATAAAATTACTTGCCTTGTTGATATTAGACCATCATTTGTCATTGACCACTCCAAAACCAACATGTGAGCCCATAAATGCAGGGACCACAGTGGTAGTGATAGAGGCTGTACTAGTATAGACTCCCATATAAAAGGCCAATGTGAAAAAATGAAAAATAAATAAAAATAATACACACATACATGTGTACATACATACATAGCAGACCAATATGACTACTGCTTGGCCACACTGGGCCTTTTTCTATTCTAGAAAGGTCAGTGGTTTCATTGTAATAAGGATAGATATCTATTCCAAATATAGGTTTGCCTTTTCTGCCTGCAGAGTCTCAGCTAGCACTGCTAAGTGGGGATTTATGGTGTGCCTTGATTCACAGGCATGGGTCCTAGACAACATAGCATCCAAACAGGGGAGCCACTTCAAAGCAAAAGTACAGGACATGACCATGGGATCTACTGCTCTTATCATATACTGCACTACCTAGAAGCATCCAGCCTTAGAGAGAGCTGGAACAGTTGAGGTTTCAGCTCAGAGGCTGTTCTCTGCAAGGATAGGTTTCCATCCTTCAGGATTCAATGTGTGCATTAATTCGGAAACTTCTACATGATTCTCTGTTCCCAATAGGAAGAATGCATAGATTTGGAAACCAAGACCAAGAACTATGATTGGCTTACCATCCCTCCCAGTGACACACTGGGGGATTTTGTGCTTCCAACAACTATAAACTCTGCAAGGTTAGAGATAATGGTCCCCAAAGAGAGAATGTTCTTTTCAGAGGACAAAGAAAGAGACATGAACTAGATTTATGGCTGCTACCAAGGCACTCTGGACCAGCAGGCTAGAAGAGTGACCATGGCAGGTCACTGATAGGGTAATTTATCTTGATCAACAGGGGGAAGTAGGGTTGCTTTTACACAATAGAGTCAGGAAGGAATATGTGTGGAACACTAACACCTTCTTGCCCCACTGTATTGGTTAACAGACATGTGCAGTAACCTAGTCTGAAAAACATATGACTGCCAAAGGCCAGGACATTTAAGGAATAAAAATTTACATAACACCACTAGGTAAGGCACTTAGATATTACAAGGTGGTAGCTGAGAGTGAGGGGAAGTTAGAACGCATAATGGAGGGGTAGGAAAATGAGTATCAGTTACAGCCTTGAGATCAACTGCCATCATGAGAACACTGATTTATCCCATTAACTTCCTGTGTTTCTCCAAATGCAGAGAGGACCATAGGAACCATGGAGGAGTTTTTCCCCAAACCTAAATGGAGAAGTAGATCTGTGCAGTACCAGGTGTCTTGGCACAGATCTCCTGCTGTTGGCAGCATAGTTGACTGCTGGCCCCATTTCTTGCTCCTCTGGATCTATTACTGTGTTCACACTGAGGCCATGCCTCCCACAGTCGCCCTTGGCCAATGCCTGAGGAGAATGAGGGAACTATTCCTAACCCATTCCTACTAGGCACAGAATTCCTATGACTAGCCATTTTGGTTTGAGAATTCCCCAAGGCCTCAAATGTGGCTAAAACTTTCCTGGAACTACACTATAATCTGAGACTCTTTATACCCCATCCTCCTTCTTTCTCCCATCCCCCTTCACAGGTGTAAGACCAGCATCATAGTCTAATGCTCTCCCTGTTTACCCTCTACCCCTCATACATTTTTCACCAAATAAATCTTTTCCATATAAAGTCTCACCTTGGTTGCTTCTCAGAAGACCTGAACTAACACAAAACCAAACCCATCACAACATCCCTCACTGTTATCTTGGACCAAAGTAGGCAGCATCACAGCATTCCTCAACCATGCAGCCATACTCTGCCTCTTTCTACCAGTGATAAGAACCCTAAGATCTTTCTTGGAAGAGAGCCAAGAATTCATTTCTACTTAATGTCCTCCTAGGCCAAGGGAGTTGAGTGTACAGGAGATGGAAAATAAGATTAAGTAGTAAAGATGGTTTTACATCTAACTTTTAAGCCCAAGTAAGTTCTTTTATATCCATAGTCTGTTATCAGCAATGTCCTACCTCTTCTATCTTCCAGCTGGTAGGTCATCAGCAAATATTTGAGTAAACACTTGTATTTCTTTCTATATCACCAGTTAAGGGCTTCAAGATACTCACGGTAGTATATGCCAGACCACTCCACTTACTTCATTTTCTCTCAAAGGAGAACCACCCCCCCCCCCCACCGCCCGCCCCGATAGATTCCTACATTGTGCTCAGACTACCTGCTTCCAGTCAATCCCTGAATTTGGGAGCCTCTCCCAAGGTACTTTTTCTCACTTGTCCTTTCAGCATGTAAAGCATATAATATATAAAATTAGAACCTATTGCTTAAATCCTGGTTCTGACACTTATTCTGAAAACATAGGCCAATAATTTCACTTAAGCCTCAGTGTCCTCATCGCTAAGTGGAAATGATGATGTCTCCTTCAAGTGGTTGCTAAAGTATTAAATAAAATAACAGTTATAAATTGCAAAAGGACACACAAATATTAGTTATTATTTATTACTTTCCCCCTCTCGCCCCTCATCCAAAGAGATATTTATACCATACAAACTTTTTTCAGTTTGACTAGAGAGAGATCAAGTTCTTCAGTTCTTTCTTCTCCACTCTGAACATGAATTTACTCTCATTCTCTATAAGATTTATGAGCACAATACTGCATACCTATCTGAAAACATCCAGAACGCTAGTATTCTCATTGTTTTCTATTTGTCTGAAATAGTGTTTTCTATCATGTTTTATAATCTCTCAAAGGGTAAATATCCTAAATGAATAACTATTTTAACACATCTGAGTAATCTGCACAATTAAGCACATAATACATGCTTAAAATGATAATTTTGATAAGTCATACTGAAGTAAAAATATTCACTGCCCTTCCCTGCTGGGTCCCTCTCAGTGGAGTCTTTTCTAGTGACAGGATTATATTTCCTAACCAGAGATACCGGGCTCAACCCCATTACTCACTCTTTCCAATGAAGTGACATGGGCCTCTTCCAAGCAGATGCTTTAAGAATCCATATGTGATCCACCTTTGCTTGTTTCCCCCTTTGCCATAAGAAAGCCAATATTCCAGATAGGGACCTCTCCTTCAACTTGGATATCCAGTAGAGAGGACCCATGGCAGACGTATAATGTGAGATATAAATAACCCTTCGTTGTTGGCAGGAGATTTTGTATTTGATTGTTCCTAAAGTACACTGAAGCCCACCTAAGCTGACTAATACAATCATGGTAGTATAGTATCTGGTGTACTGTTCAATTTCAGTGTTTGTATTATTCCACAAACTTAGGTGTGCAAGAAAGAGTGCATGTCTTCATTTTCTGCATATTGACTGACTCCTTGAAGCTTAAACTTTTGGAAACCAGATTTAGAAAGCCTTAGGGCTGTTAGGGCTGTGCTTTTTGCTCTCATATGCATCCACTCTTTGCTAATAACCCACAGAGCCCACTGCTGGCATATATACGGGAAGGCGGGGGACTAGAAAATATAAGGAAAATCAAACCTCAAATTATTCTTTAGCCACACTACTAAAAGCATGGACTAATATAAAATGAGAAAAGAATTCAGAGTTACTGAAATCAGATCAGTGTGATATTTTGTTTATCACGAACAATTCCTTTTATTTAAAACTCTAAGAATTCTCAGATTCCTAATGCAGACATACTGAAAAGAAACATAAAAATAGTATTCCTACATTTTGCTCTGCTTTGATTTTTAAAAACTAACGTATGCTTATAACTTCCATTATTCTACAATTTTATATAAAATGAAGCTAGAATGAAACATGAATGAAAATTTTTTTATTTGTTGCCAAATATCTTCTCTACATGACATCTGGATATTTAGAACATCTGCACAACTGACAATCTTTCAACTTTTCATCTGGATGTTTGGAAAATACAGAGAAAACATTTCCTTTATAAATCTAATTGTTATTCTTATGTAGTGCTATTCTAATGACATATTTGTTAATATTAGTATTATTCTACTCTTTTATTAAATAAAATATGGATATAATTTTGGAGCGAAACAATAAATTGCTTAATGTTATGGTGCATGCCCACATGCAAGCTCTGACAGTTAAAAGGGAACATTTTTGGTGAATTCTTTCTTCACAGCAATCAATGTATTTCAAGAGAGATTAACAATAGAATGTATCAAAGCACTCACTCCACGTTCAATGGTCTCTATTGTGTATGCCCTTTATGTGAGATGAGAGAGTTCTATTCTTTGGCCAGATGCTGATATAGTCCTATAACATCTGCATTGATGTCTGCTTGGCACTTAGGGTAAGGGGGGAAATTTGATTGCACTCTTGAGGTTGTGGAACATGGAGACAAGCATCATAATCATCCTTTGCAAAAACTCCAAGGGCCTTAGTTACATGTTTTTCCCTTGTCAACATCTGTCAAGAACCACATGTCAATTACTACTCCATCTTTTCTCAGGTAATAAAGGAACAGAGAACTCCCAAATGAACAGTCTTTATCTTTCCCACAATATGCCCCAGGCCTTTGCTTTTGGATGTAACCCTCATAAATTTTTGTCATTTTCTACTTAGAGGGATCTTGGCAAAGAAAGAAGCCTGAATGGAAGACAACAGTGATACTTTTAGTACAGCAAACCACATACAAATGTTTGTTTTAGGACATCTAATACAAAGAAAGTCAGGGTAAATTTTACTGAACTATTTCACTTTCCCTAGAGCCATCCCTGTGTATTACTGATAAGATCACCTAACAGCAGATTTATATTTAGTCTCATTTTTTATGTTTGTACTATTTTATCTTCTTTTATTTTTCATCTTGTTTACTGGCTTGTACAGGAGTGTGTGTTCGTGCATGTGTATATTCACCATACCTAGCAGAAAACACTTTTAAGTAGTGAACAGGGGCAGAGTGTGGCCCCACTGTATGCCTAAGGTGAGACCTCTAGTTACCTATCCTTCAAAATAGGTAGTATGAGAATCAAGATACTTTTAAAAAAATTTTAATATTTATTTTTGAGAGAGAGAGACAGAGACAGAGACAGAGTATGAGCAAGGGAGGAGCAGAGAGAGGGAGACACACAGAATCTGAAACAGGCTCCAGGCTCTGAGCTGTCAGCACAGAGCCTGACACAAGGCTCGATCCCACGGACCATGAGATTATGACCTTGAGCCAAAGTGGGACACTTCACCGACCGAGCCACCCAGGCGCCCCAAGAACCAAGATACTTTATAATGTATGCTTTAGGAAATTTCATTCTCTTCTAAGAGATAGCCAAAAGCAATGGCTAGAGATCTTATTTTAGCAGAATCTTTTTATATGGTTGTTAATTCATTGGACAGTGTTAAATCATAATTCGCCCTAACTTCCAAATGTACCATTTGTCATGACTTTCAGACTCAAATCAACAGAAAGTCTCCATATTTCAGCACATATAGGTAGATGACCATCTGAAATTAGATGAGCCCAGAAGTAGAGAACTTATAAAGAGATGTCAGTGTATTGCCACAATTGCTCTGGTAAGAAAGTAGTTGGAAAGAGTTCTTAACCAAATTTCATAAGTGAGGAGTCTAAGATGTTCTGAAGGCCTGTGTTCTGTTGTGTGTGCCAGGTTGCTTTTTCTCCCACCTAAGTTGTATAGGTTATGGTTTTTCGATAGTTGCTCAGTGGACTTTATTGAGACCCACTAGTCCTAGATGCTAAAAACCAATTGCAAAACCAGAAAGACCCATAGATCTTGCCATCAGGAGTTTAGTTGGGATGACAGTGCCAGGTACACAAAGAATGCTATGTGGTGGATTGAAGATGGCCACAAATTCTTTGTTGTTCATCCTCCCAAGGTGTGAAATCTCTTTATTCACTTAAAAAATTGTGTTTTTTTTAATTTATTTTTGAAAGAAAGAGAGAGAGCACGAGCAGGGAAAGGGCAGAGAATGGGAGAGACACAATTCGAAGCAGACTCCAGACATGGGGTTCGAACCCACCAACCACTAGATCATGGCCTGAGCCAAAATCAGATGTTTAACCAACTGAGTCACTCAGGCACCCTGTCTTTCCTTTCTTTAATCCAAGATGGCCTCATGGCCTTTGACCAATTGAATGTGGCAGAAGTGATGCTGAGCTGGTTCCAGGCTAGATCTTAAGAGGACTGAGAGCCTGTGCTTTCTCCCTTTTGAAAGAGGGCTACCATGCTATAAAGAAGTCCAGGCTATCCCTGTGGAAAGAGGCCATGTGGAGAGGTTCTGGAGGAGGAAAAGCCATACAGAGTGAGCCCACACAAAGAATTGCAGGACCACAGCCGACAGCACCAGGGCCCCAGGCATATAAGAGAAGACTTCTTGGACTTTCTGGCCAGGGCCACCACCAGTTAGGGGCAGCTTCCTGAGTGACTACAGCTAATACCAAGTGGAACAGAAGAAACATCCAGTCAACCTACAGAATCATGAGAAATAACAAGTTATTCTCGTTGTAAGCCCCTACATTTGGGTAGTGTTTGTCACATGGAAGTGATTAACTGAGGGGCGCCTGGGTGGCTCAGTCAGTTAAGCGTCCAACTTCGGCTCAGGTCATGATCTTGTGGTCTATGAGTTTGAGCCCTGTGTCAGGCTCTGTGTTGACAGCTCAGAGCCTGGAGCCTGCTTCAGATTCTGTGTCTCCCTCTCTCTCTGCCCCTCCCCTGCTCATGCTCTCTCTCCCTTTCTCTTTCTCTCTCTCAAAAATAAAGGTTTAAAAAATATTATAGGGAAGAAATAATTAACTGATACAGCTTGCAGATCAATATACACACCAAAATTTGCAGAGACCCATATGGGAGCATCAAATGAGTTTATGCAAGAAATTCTGAATTGAGGAGTGATCAGAAGTCATAGGGGACAGTAGAGTCTGACAGCTTTGGTAGTGAAATCTGTTTGAATCTCTCTACCCCACCACTTACTGTCCTTATAATTTGGGCAAATCAGGACCTTTCTTGGGATTCAGTTTATTAACCTATAAAATAAAAATAATAATTCTTACTTTCAGTAATATAGTAAAAGCCAATAAATTGGATAGTATATATAAAGCTCTTAGCACAGTGCCTCACACAGATTAAGAACTCAGTACTAGCCATTGTTCTTATAAAGTAATTAAGGAAGGACTTTCTGGAGGAGATAACTTTGATTTGCATAACAACTAATCCATAAATTTTTATTTTGTACTAAGGATATAGATTCAGTTCATTTGTCCTTGAATCTCCAGGTACAATTCCATTTTTCTGTTGTTCCTAGTTAGATTATGAATTTGTATTGGTTTGTATTAAGAAAAGTGACACAGTCTTTTTGTCTAAAAGAGTCTGAGGCAGAGGCTGTGACAAGTTTCAAAACCCATGGCCTTCCCTTTTGAGCATATAGTTAGATGTAGGTATGGCCACGAGACTGAATTCTGTCTAGTGGAATGTGGGCCAAAATAAGCCCCACTTCCAGGCCTGGCCCATTAAAAACTGTCCTCCTCCAGTGTGGCTGGTTAGCTCAGTTGGTTAGAGTGTATTGCTAATAACACCAAGGTCGCAGGTTAGATCCCCTTAAGGGCCAGTGATGCTTTTGGGACGCCTGGGTATCTCAGTCAGTTGGGCGTCCAACTTCAGCTCAGGTCAGGATCTCACCGTTCATGGGTTTGGGTCCTGCTTTGGGCTCTGTGCTGACAGCTCTGAGCCTGGAGCCTGCTTTGGATTCTGTGTCTCCCCCCACTCGCTCGCTCTCTCTCTCTCTCTCTCTCTCTCTCAAAAATAGACATTAAAAAAAAAACCCTGTCCTTCTCCAAAATTCCAAATGATTTCCTCTTCCTGTTGGTTGGAGTATAAGTCCCCACAAAGTGACCCATAGGATCTATGGGTTGAGGACAGTGCCACAGACGGGAGGGGCTTGGATCCTAAAACACCACTGGGAGACAGCTGCCCAACCAGGAATCGTTTCACTGAACTGTGACATGAGCAAGTAATACTTTGTTGGTGTGAGGCCACTGATAGTTCAGCATTTTTGCTTCATGGCTAGTGTTGTCATAATGTACAGTGCTCTGATAGCCTATAATCATCTTTCTTACTATTTTCCTCCCCTCACTATCCATCCTTCTTTTCCACAGAAGTAAACCTACTCACCCCTTGTTTCATTTATTACTTCCCTTCTCATCTGCCCATTCTTCTCTCTCCCTACCTTGTCTCCATCAAGTCACCAAGTTATATACCTTCTCTCCTTAAGAGCTACAGAAATTCCCCCAATGAGCTTCCTTCAACTAAATGGAAATTGAAACTTGTTTTTTTCCTCCTTTTTTATTGCCATTTCCATTCATTTGTAAACATACGATTGAACACTCCTAGAAGGGTCTCTGCACATATGTGAAGTTTACTTTTCTGTAAAACGGTAGAATGTTTTTAAATGGTCAAAAATAAATGAAAGTTTAAAATAATTAATAGCTATACTTTATTGAATGCTTATTATACACAAGACACGGTAAGTATTTTGTGTTGATTAAATTATACAGGTCCCATAGCAAACCTGTGCTACATATCATTATCTCCATGTACAGATAAGAAAACCAAAAGTCAGAGCATTTGGCAACCTGCTGGTTTGTGGAAGAGCCAGAAAATCTGAAGCCAAAGCTTGTACTCTTGGCTACACCTCCATGGCTTCTCAATGTGTGGTCATAGACATCGTGTCCTTTTATAGCGAACTGCATGAGCATGTACAAAAAATAGACAGGTGGTAGAAAAAAGGATATAAGAATGCTTGTTCATGAGACAGAGCCAAAGTCACTGTATATTAGACATTGGTCTACTGCATTAATTGCATTATTCCTTATGTTCTCTTTGACAGAAATTCTCACTCAGAAATGTATAGCATCCTCTTGTCCATAGGGCCAGACACTCTGCGTCAGAGAAGAAGTAGCCAACCAGTTACAGTGATCAGTTTGCCTTTTTCAGTGTGACTGTTTACCTCAGGTCCGACTCCAGTGGTGATAGTATTTCTATGCTTTTTTACCTGGGAGCTTCTTTGCAATGTTAACTATTTTACTGTCGTGATTTCACTTATAATTTGGGGGGAAAAAAGATACTCAGAAAACATCATGAGGACTAATGTGTGTCAATCACCTATATGCTAGGCACTAAGCTAATTACTTTATATATATTACATTTAACCCTACCAGTAACGCCATATAATTGAAATTATTTTATCCCTACTTTTAGTTTTTTTAATGTTTTATTTACTTTTGAGAGAGAGAGAGAGAGAGAGAGGATGAGACAAAGTATGAATGGGGGAGGGGCAGAAAGAGAGGGAGACAGAATCTGAAGCAGGCTCCAGGCTCTGAGCTGACAGCACAGGGCCCGATGTGGGGCTCAAACTCATGAGCCACAAGATCATGACCTGAGCCAAAGTCGGATGCTCAGCCGACTGAGCTACCCAGGCACCCCCTACCCCTACTTTTAAAAGGAGAAAATTGAGGTAAATATACTAAGTAGTTTACCAAAGTCACACAGCAAGGACATAATAGAAAGCTAGCTTTGAACCCAGACAGTATGGCACCAGAGTCTGCCTTCCCAGCAATATAATAACATAGAGCACAATCTCCAAACACCTGATCTACAGTTGGCACTTGGGCCAGTGGATACCAACCTGGAAAACATTTTGCATCAAGCTGTGAGTGTGTCTTGTCCTTTCCTGTTTATCACTGGGCAGCACTCGTGCATTCTACTGGCAGTGAGAAACCCCAAATTTTATGGCATGCAGTGAAAAGTGTAACTCAAATTAATGCACATATAGGTTAAGAGATGTAATTTATTATATCTTTTTTTGAAAAACACTTTAAGGGTATACTAAATTAAGGCATGTATGTGTGAATTGATCTTTATACTCTCGCAAACACACAGATGGGGAACAAGTTCTCCATAAGAACTGCTTGGTAGCAGACTTCTGTTACCTGATAGAGAAGTACTCTAACTCCACGGACATGTTACTCATGAACACTTTTCCTACATAGATCCTAAGGGGCATCATCTTGGGTCAAAAGAGAAGCCTGCTAGATGGGGCTAGGAAGAAATGTGCCATGTTCTTCAGGTTTTTTAAAACCTAAAGAACACGCATACCAAAATCTCAAAGAAATTACGTATATGGTTTATATAGACTCATGCACATTTATTCTCTCTAATAGAGACAGAACTTTATCTTTGGTCTAGGTGTTTGGCCAAAATACACACTTTCCTTTGTCTTTTGCCTAGGTCTATGAAATATCAAATAACCACCTTCTCTGTCATTTCTGGCATCCCAGGACTGGATGAGACTGGTGATTGTCATGGCATTACCATTATATATAATTGGCTTAGCAAAATCAGTAATACAAATAAAGTAACAAAGCATATTGTTTGGAATATTGTTCATGTGTGAATATTCACCTTCCAACATAAGTAGTCCTTCTAGATGTAGTCTGGAGTCTCCTTGTGAGTTTTTGTTCTTGTTGTTTTTGCTAGTCTCTCATTCAGTTGAAGAGCCAATGTACAGGTGTTTTTGCCTTAATACAACATGTATATTTCTTAAAGAAAAAGAAAAGCCAACTCAAATCTACAAAATCACATATCAAAAAATAATAGGGGTTATGGGGAAAATAGTATCAGGGTCAAGCCACTCAAATCATATTCAATTTCTACTCAAAACATGTAAAACTCTATAATGATGTATTAACAAAAACAATAATATTCCTAATAAAAATACACAACAGTTTAAAAAGTATTGTGTGACTAATAAAGAAAGAAATACTACTGTATAAATAGGACCTTGCATTGGAAAAACACTTGCATTAAAAAAAATCAACCAAAGCAGCTTGTAGAAGGGCTGGGGGCTGCTGAGTTATGGAGACTAGGGCACAGAGCACAAAGACGAGGGAGTACCTCTCCATAGGCACCTCCTGGAGAGCATGTGGCCAGATGGAGCCAGGAAGGGAAAGCGGAGGAGCCGACACAGTGTAACTGGCCTGAGATATTCATCTGTCTTCCTGCACTCTGCATTCAGCTGCTGTTACACAGGGGTGCAAAACATTAACATGCTGGGAAAAATCACATGTGAACCAATGCGACCTCCAAGACAAAATCACTGCCTGATCTCGGTTCCACATGAGCTGATTCACACTGCAGAAACACATAGCCATATGAAAGCGGGGCAAACGGTCAGAGTAAAGTGCAACAAGAAAAATGAGGACTCTGGAAGGTAGTCATTATGTACAAAAACGATTATTAAAAATTTTAAATAAAGGGGAAAATGGATTATAATTAATCTGATACTTTAAGAAAGAATGTATTAGCTAGTTAACTTTTTAAGTTTATTTATTTTGAGTGAGAGTGAGAGCGTGCATGCACAGAGCCGGGGAGGGGAAGAGAGGGAGAGAGGGAGAATCCCAAACAGGCCCCGCACTGTCTGCGTGGAGCCTGATGTGGGGCTCAAACCCACAAACTGTGAGATCATTCCCTGAGCCAATATCAAGAGTCAGACACTTAACCGACTGAGCCACCCAGGTGCCCCAGCTAGTTAACTTGGAAAAGTATGCTATTAAAGAATTTGAGTCCATAAATGTTTTTAGACATTTAAATACTAACATGAGATATACTTACTAAGAAATGAAGAAAAAAATTAGAAAGAAAAACCATGTACCCCAAAATATTTTGTTCCTCTACCAACTTTAGTCCACTCGTGCATTTAGAACCATCAGTATGAGCTACAGCTAGCTGCTGAGACATTATTGTTTCTGTACTATTCAGTGCTGTTTGAAATTTTACCACTAATTTTTTTGTAATACATCTTTATAACAAATGGTCAAACTTCACGTGTATGGCCACGTCCCAGAAGTTGCTAGTAGGATGGCGATATTCGGTTGTGACTCAGTTCCAACTTAATACTGGTTTTAACACTCAGTCATATAACAGATTTCGTTTACCTCAATCCCTAATGAAGAAAATTATTAGGATGACCTCTGAACAGTTTCTTATGAATAATACAACACAATGTAACTATTCTAAAGGTAATGTTGTCTAATATGGTAGCCACTAGCCACACGGGATTATTTAAATCAATTAACATTAAATAAAAGCGCCATTCCTCAGGCACCCTCACCACATGTCAGGTGCTCAACAGCCACATGTGACCAGTGGCCACTGTACTGAGCAGTGCAGATATACATTTTTATGATCACAGAAAGTTCAACAGTGAGGCAATAGCTCTATTGACCTTCATAGCTTCTGCCAAATTTCTGAAAAAGCTTAATAGTGCCTGAGTCAATGCGGCCTTTAGAAAGTGTTAGCATACCTTTAGCCTCCTTATCGCCTTCCTTTACACTGACAAGTATGGAAAGATTCATCTCCCTTGCTTTTGCCTTGGGTGCTTGAAAAGAGTGAGCCCACCCAGGCACCCTTGGATACAATGGACCACCTCTTACAGATGCTGTCACTGCCCTGCCCGTATTTTTGGCTCTTATGACTTCCTTGTGCTCCATCCATCTCGTACATGCCAGTATCTTCATTGCTTTGCCGAAGGCCTTTTTCTGCTAAGAGACTTTCTGCCTGTACTGTTGGCAGGGCAGAAGTGCCAGGAAATTTGCACCCAGTAAAAGAAATCTTCAACCAATAATTGATAAAAGTTGCTGTGAAAATACTGTAGGTCCTTCTTTCCTTGGGTGGGAAACCTCTTGAGCTATATGTTTTGCAGCACTTTCCAGAGTGGCGCAAGGTGGTAGCTGGCTCAATAGGCACCCTATATTGGTGATCTGGCTTCTCCTAAATCACTTTCCACACCTCACCCTGTGTTTCCTTGCACATCCAAATAAACCCTTTGCATCCAAATCCTTGTATCAGGATCTGCTTCTGAGGAAACCCAAACTAAGACAGTATCCAAATGGTGGGGTGAGAGGGATAATTAGAAAGAAAGGGGGATTCATAATACTAAAGATAACCAACATTTGTGTCTCTTTAGGTTGTGAACTCCTGAACAGCAAGGATTATATCTGAATTTTCTATTCCCAATGTCTAGCCCACATAAGGGGCTCAAGAAGTATTATAGCTTACAGTGTTTTTTCACACAGAACTGTTTCTTTGATATCCCAACAATTCTGTTCAGTAGCTATCACCATCATGGTTTTAGCTGAGTAAATTAAAGAACAAATTATTTATTTATTTGTTTCCTAATGTTTATTTTTCAGGCAGAGAGAGAAAGAGACAGAGTGCGAGTAGGGGAGGGGCAGAGAGAGAGGGAGACACAGAATCCAAAGCAGGCTCCAGCACAGATCCCAACTCACAAACTGTGAGATGGTGACCTGAGCCGAAGTCAGATGCTTGACCGACTGAGCCACCGAGGCACCCCAAAGATCAAATAAATGAGTTCCCCAAAGTCATACAGTAAGTCACAGTGCTCAGCCTGGAACCAGAGCACTGCTCACCCCGCTAACTTGGCTGCTGGCCTCTTTAATGGGCCTCGGCTATACCCATGCCACGCTCTGTGCTCCAACCTCTGCCTGACTGAATAGAGCAAAGTATGTTATTTGTTTCTGCTCCTGTTTCAGTGCTCTAGGTATGTGCTGTTAACCTCATTTTCAGGGACCATGGCTCCTTATCTCTACACTTGAACCTAGAACAAAATGGGAAGAAAACGACAGTGAATTCCTTGGTGCCATACCCTCCCATCTCTGCAAGTCACAATCTCTCCGACACTCACCCTCAGGAGTCTCGAGGACTATATTCCACCCAGGACTTCCCCACACAGGCAGTGCCAAGACTTGGGAACTATCAAGAAGTGACAAGAACTTCTGCATCTTGGGGGATCACTCCAGGTTCTGCCCCTTCCCTCAGTTCGGAACCTTCTGCTCTCTGAATCTTTTGCTCAGACTATTAGCTTCGTTCTTGATTAGTGCTACTTTCCCTTTGGGGATATGTTTTCCCTTTAAGGGGTTTTAGGGAGTTTTCATCAAGCTGGCTGGTTCTGGAGTGAGGCTGCCTGGGTTAGCATCATTTCCACAGCTTTATGAGACAGGGAGTGTGAGCCTTAAGCAAATTATTTTAAATTCTCTAAGCTTTGGTTTCCCAATCTGTAGAATACAGATGATAGTGAAAGTATCCACCTATTTAAAAAATGTGCCCATAGGTTCAGGATGAAATGAGATAATCCATGTAAAGCACTCAGCACATAATGGACAGGTAGTGACTATCAGACTACAATTGGCCATGAGTTCTATGTGTCCCACCCTTACCCTCACTCCCCATAATTTGGACCCCAAGACACCCACATCTATCACTGATGGGGTGGCCTGGACCCCCCCTTTATTTAGAAATGGAATTTAGATTAACATGTTACCTCTTTCAAAATTAACAGGAACTCTGGGAACTTACAATTCTTCAAGTGAAAGACATGCATTTTTAATGAGAGCAGTCTAGGAAGAAAGCCCATTTGCAAGCAGGGTGCCACAAGATGGTAGAAACCATTTGCCTCCACATAAAAGCCAAGCTGTTTATATCTCCCAGTTATTCACAAGACTGTGCTAAATGATCAGTGTAGGTTCAACAGTGAGCCCTGTACACGAAGGTGGCAGATACATTCTGGTAAACACATATATGCGCCTGTTTTTACATCCAAACCCTGCAAAAAAAAAAAAAAAAGAAGAAGAACAAGAAGAAGAAGAGGTAGAACTTCTTCAAATAGAAAAAGTAAAGGTTGAGAGGGTTTTTTAAATAAAAGTGGTCTTTTGAGCTATGTTATTCCTCTTTATGTGCGTGGCTATGGGTACACTATTGATTTCTTATTTATAAACTTTAATTAATTAATTAATTAATTAATTAAATGTTTTAATTTATTTTTGAGAAAGAGAGGGAGACACAAAATCTGAAGTAGGCTCCAGGCTCCGAGCTGTCAGCATAGAGCCTGACACGGGGCTCGAACTCAATGACTACAACATCATGACCTAAGGCAAAGTTGGACACTTAACTGACTGAGCCACCCAGGCGCCCCATGTAACCTTTTATTTTTAAATTAGAGATCCTATAAATCTGTGATACTGTGTTTCCTGAACCAAAAACTTGGGTACAAAGTCTGACCAATGATTGTTAGAAATTTCTATATTCATGCAAACTGTCACTGTTACAAATACATAAGAATTAAATTCCACATGACTACATTTAATGAAGCACCTAGTGAAGAGCACAAATATATGAAATCAGAAAAGCCCCAGAGAATCTGGGCACCACGATGGAAAATCAAGTGACACTGCCTTAATTTCCTTTTCCAGGCTTTTCCACAGCAAAGCTCATTGTCCTGCTCACAGACTTTCAAGCTGGAACGATTAGCTAGGCCATCATCTTTACTATATCCAGTGATAAACTATAGTTTTCAGGAAGACAAGGATTTGGTCACACAATGGAGTTGGCACAACTCGGTTTCTTATTGTAAAACAAGATGGAGTCATATACTCACTCCATAGAAAAGTGTTCTTGTCAGAAGCTTACCTTGGAGTCTGGTTGGTTTATAACCTTTTAACAAGCTGTCCTGAAGATGGCGCCACGTGCTTAGCTATGTTACAACCTGTATCATTCGTGATTTCCTTCTGAAACCAAGTCCCTAATGGCGACACCGATTTACAGAAAGATCTGTAGGAAATGCTACCTTGAAGTGATATTCCTGTATTAAAGAATAAAGATTAAACTAAGTCACCCAAGCACTAATCTAATTAGATCACCTCTAAATTTTCAGTTAGAAAAAGGAATTTAGAGGAAAAAATACAGCAAATGCTGTTTGAGTAAGACCCGTGGCATGTTCTGAAAGTCAAAGTCCATCTCTGACCTTGTTCCTTCTCCTTTGTTTCCTATTTGCAGTCAGTGGTACTATCATTGATCAGATTGCTAGAGCCAGACACTGGAGTGACATCTTTGATCCTTTTCTCTACTTTAAATTTCCCCTACCAGTGATGCTCCTTCCAATCACCCAGTCCCATGTATTCTAGTTGGTAAGTGTCCACATCCTTCTGTTCCCTCTGTACCAGTGAAGTCTCAGAGCACAGTCACTTCCTCCCCACACTACTGAAGAGTGCGTTAACCATTTCCCCTTTATCCTAGTTTGTCCCTCTCAGTCTGCTCTCTTCATCTAGAGTGATGTTTCAAAAGACAGACCCAATTATGTAATCCCTTGGTTTACAATCTCCCTAATGGCTCCCTAGTGCTCTACATGCAGTCAGAACTCTCCTTTTTTTTTTTTTTAATGTTTTATTTTATCTTTTGAGAGACAGAGAGAAACAGAGTGCAAGCAGGGGAGGGGCAGTGAGAGAGGGAGACACAGAATCCAAAGCAAGTTCCAGGCTCTGAGCTGTCAGCACAGAGCTCAGTGCAGGGCTCTAACCAACGAACTCGAAATCATGACCTAAGCCAGAGTTGGACACTCAACCTACTGAACCACCCAGGCACTCCCATTCGGAACTCTTAGATAGCCTACAAGGTTGTTTATCATCTAGCTGCCCTTCACCCCCATTTGTCCAGTTTCATTTTGCAACACTGTCACAGTTGTTCTTTTGCCTTAGTCATAAGAGACTCCTTTTCAGTTCCTGGTATGTTCACCTCAGGGCTATTTTTCATTGCTTCTGCTTGTGCCTCCAGCAACAGCTCCATCTCATGCCTCCCCACACCCTGAGCCATGCCCCCTCCAGCCAATTCATGCTTCTCTGGTGGACCTCAGCACACACACCATTTCTTCATGGAAGAGACCCCTATAGTACATCAGGACCCGGCACTCCATACCATCCTATTCTTTTCTATTTCTTTTTAAAAATAATTTTTATTTATTTTTTTATTTTTTTACTTTTTAGAGAGGGAGAGAATGCACATGTACATGCACACGAGTTGGAGATGGGCAGAGGGAGAGAGAATCTCAAGCAGGCCCCATGCCCAGCTCAGAGTACAACGTGGGACTTCATCTCACAACCCTGAAATCATGACCAGAGCTGAAATTAAAGTAAGATGCTTAACCAACACAGCCCCCAGGCACCCCTATACTTTTCTACTTTTAGTAGTTATTTTATTTTATAATAATTAATCATGTATTTTTCCCTTGCTAGAGTACAAGCCCTTGAAAGCGAAGACAGTGTCTTTCCCTCTGTAACATTCTTACAGTGACCCATAAGGCCTTGCATCATCTGCCGCCATCACCTTTTCTGCTCTCCTTACCTAAATTCTCCCTCATTTCTTCGTTTCAACTTCCTTACTTGTCTCTCTAACTTGCTTTCTCCAGCTTGGCCTCTTTGCTGCTTCTCTAACTTTCCAGGCATGATCCTGCCTTGAGGCCTTCATACGTGCAATCCCCTCTACCTAGAATGTATTTCCTCCAGTTTTCTGTGTGGCTCTCTCCTTCATCTGCTTTGGATTTTTATTCAAAGGCCACATTGCCAGTGGAGACTTCTCTGACCATCCGATCTCTTACCTCCCACTAACATTCCTATCCCTCTCCCTGCTTTATTTTTTACTTTAGCTTTCACCACTATCTAATATACTTTTGTGGTTTAATATCATTCTCCCTACACTAGAATGTGAACTCCAAAAGGGCAAGGACTTCTGTCTTTTTGGTTCAACTGTCTCCCCAGTACCTGGAGTTATGATCTAACACAAAGGAGTCAGTGGAACTGTTCCCGCTACTCTGACCCTAGTCATTTTATAAAATAAGCTGTTCATCTTTTTAGGCACTAAATTATTCTAATCACCTGGGAAGTCTTTCATCTTCCTGATTGCTTTAACCTGTTATTTCCAGAATAAGTATGTCTTTGGAGGGGATGGAGAAACCAGAACTAAAAATCAATCTTCTCATGAGAATCTGAAAGCAGAAATTTACTGAGGTCCTTTAAGTTTCAGTTGTATCTGAATAATAAATATCCTGAAAACTAAGAGAACATTTGATGTGAGGCCAGAGCTACTGGTCTTATTAAACATGCCTCCTCCTCCTAGACAGCTCCTAGGGTAATGGTTCCTTATCTTTCTGTGAAGGGAGTAGATGCTCAGGGAAAAACTGATTCTCTCAAGTCACTGATGCCCTTTTTATGTTGAAACCCATGGATTGGCCTGGCAGTACAATCAGCCTGGTCATTTGGGTAGAAATGTGAGGTTTCTAAAGCCAAACCAGCTGTGCAGTTAGATGGAGACCCATTTCCTGAGCAGGAAATGGCAAAGAAGAATCATATTAAATGACCACAATATGGGTATCTAGTCATTTCGTAAAATTCCAACACCTTGCAATGATCAACAACTCTAGGGGAAAACAACATCCAGTCTCACAATATGTAAGCCTGATTCATGACTAATGATTCATCACAGATGTTTGATTCAACTTCCATTTTCAGAGTTATAAGATGAGCAAACAGATGCTCACCACCCTGTAATTTCAAGGGAATATCTTACTGCAACTACAACTAAGCACAGTTTCTATAGGAGCATGTGAAAAATTGTTACAGAGAAAACTGGGAATGATCATTTATAACACAAAATAGAAGTGAAAGTAAATACAGCAAAATTTGAATTTTTGACCCCCCAAGGTAAAGATCCTAGTTAGTTAAAGCCAAAGGAAAGGAGAAAATGGAATGCCATATTTGATTGGGTGTTCTAAACACAAGATTTGCAAAAACAGCTCATGCCATGTCATCATTACAAAATAACAGAAGACTTGCCAACAAAAAGGAAATCATGTGGGTACAATGAGAAAACGGAGTTGAAGAAGCTGTTATTTAGTTAAACATTCTAACAATGCAGAGGATTTGGGTAACAATTAGGCTGCAAATGATCAAGATAAAGTTTGGGAGAAGAGGAAGATAGCAGCCATCAATTGTGTGTTGCTGGAGTGAAGTTCAACAGGAACCAAACTGAAATGTTTGGAACCAGAATGAAAGTCTACGTGGTAATTTAATTAAAACAGACGTCCAGACCAGCAGAGAAGGAAGGAAAAGAGAGAGATGTAGAACTAGAAAAGATAACTTCTGGAAGAATTTCCTGTAATTGGGAGAGATTAGGTGAAATGGTGAAGTATGGTTGTAGTTCAGAAGAAAGGATTAAAAAAAATAGCTGAGATATGAATGAAATTATGTAAACTAAGCTTAGTTTATTTATGAAGGTTTATTTATGAAGCTTAGTTTATTTATGAGTATATTTATCTCCTTCATTCCAAAGGACTAATCTTTGGAAGTTGTTAAAGGGATTATATTCTCAAAGATTCTTCAGCTTACCAGGGGAAGGAAAACCAGACAGAAGAAAATAGACCTGGAAAAAAGAAAAAAAAAAGAAAAAAAGAAAAAAAAAATTCTTAAAATTCCAGAGGACATTTTGTACAACAGAAACCTAAATGATAAAATGAGGACTACGATTACTGATAGCCATTCCTACTTGGTTTCGGAAATGATTACCCTCTATCCTGGTCAGAAAAAAAAAAAAAAAAATAGCATATGTAAGTCCTAGACTTGGTTCAAAGACAAACTGATTGGAAGGAAGAGCTAAGTCCTGGAAAAAAAATAAATAAATAAAACCAAAACAACACAAAACAAAACAAAACAAAAATATGCTTGCTTGGTCCCATGTTGGAAAAAACCCTCCCTTATATTGACACTATTAAAAATAAATAAATAAAAACCCATGGAGGGACCTAAAATGAAACATTTTACCCAGTTCCACCGTGAGGGGTCTAAAAGCATGAACAAATAGAAATCAACTTTCTCAAAATATGTTCCACTGAATGCTATTGTCTGGTGAAGCACGCAGGGAATTTCTGGGTCAAACAATATTTGTTAGAGTTAGGAGAAATAATCCACAGTGGTCCCTGAGCATTCCCACACATTCTTGCTGGCTATGCTGACATTGCAAGCCCCTGATCGTTCCCTTCCTGGGTCGTTTCTCGTGTCTCGTGATGTGTTGCAGGGAGCAACTTCAAGTACAAGTTAAGTAACAGTAACTTCAAGGGATCTCTAGGAAGGAGCTGAAGTCTCCCTCTGGGACAGGAAAAGACTTGTTAGAGATGAGGTGGGCTCCCCAAGCTCAGAGCGGAAAGACCTGCCTTCACACATACATCTCTTTCCATGGCCTGCTATGCTCCTCACAATTCCCACCATTTCAATTGTTCCTTGGGTAAAATGCCTTCTTTCCAGAAGGCTCCTCCTAAAATGCAAACATATTACCTGGGCTTATGAATATATATGAATATATTTATGCTTTAATGGATATTTATTTGTGCTTTAATGTCGATTAACACCTTAACATAGAAGAAATTTGGAGAAGAGAGCTGGGCTCTGAAGGAACATGGAGGGTGGCCTGTAAATTAGGAAAGGTCCTGGGATTGAATTTCTATGTGGCTAGAAGAGGCAAAATAGAAATACTGCAGTGATGCGTCATCCTTTTTCCTTCCATCTTCTCCCCAAATACAGTATCTTGGGCCAGGA
The DNA here is from genome assembly GCF_046562875.1 of Panthera onca. NCBI lineage: Eukaryota > Metazoa > Chordata > Mammalia > Carnivora > Felidae > Panthera > Panthera onca. Next base: position 52,346,286 of record NC_138346.1, read on the forward strand.
TTTATGATTAAGATGAACTGTAAATATGTTTATCTTGCCCCTTTCTTTTCCCTTTTAAAATTGTCTCTTTTTCCTTTTGAACTAGAATGTAAGTTTGTCAGACTCACCAAATGTATAGGTAAGAATTTGAATATTAGGTTTTTAAAAGGAGGCTTGAGTCAGCATCATTTTGGGGAGCAGGGGAAGAACTCACAGGCAAATATTTCAAACAATATTTTTGAAATATTTAATATTTATTATTGAAACAATATTTCAAACAATATTTTCAACTATTTTCAAAACAAACTTTTCATTTCTTTGAGGACATTTTTGGAGGGGCCCAAAAAGGGTAAGCAAGGGTCTGGGGCTTCAGGCTCACGTTATCCTGACTCTGCCAAATGCTAGCCTTGTTGGTCTGGCATTTTTACTTATGTTTTTTGCTTTGTTTGTTTTATATGGGTGTTTTTAAAGCAGGAAACTGGGAGGTTTACAGTAGATATGGCTCAATAGTTCTTTCAGTTACGATGACTTCTGCTTGAAAACAATGCATATTCTAGCACTCTTACTTGACTCACAACTTTCTAGAAGCTGTTTATCACAGTTACTTAACTTGTACATGATTTTGCTATGTTCTCACCACCATTTGGGGGAAAGTTATTCAGAGAGAATAAATTAAGAGTTTTGTATTTGCTCTTAAAAAAAAAAAAAAAGTTGTGTGTACTCAGCACTCAGGGCATTGTGCTGCAAAGAACTGAGATTTTCCATAAAAAAAAAAAAAAAAAAAAAAAAAAAAGAAGAAGAAGAAGAAGAAGAAGAAGTTTTCCCTGCGGTGTTTACAATGTGTTCCACACATATCAGGTTTTGTGCCAGAGCAAGGACCAGCACAGTGTCATCATGCAATGGCATTTCAAACATCACCATGCCAGATGGGCTATTACAAGAAATATGTAAAATGATCCAAAACAGCCAATTAAATTTCTTTGTGTTTTATAACCAGATCTAACATAACGTATTCTCTCTGGAAGAAAGTATTTCTAGATCAACCAACTCGCATTCTTATGTTATATTCAGGGTCATTTTCATTCATGGAAAGCCTTTGAAAAGTCAGCCTAAAAGCTTGACCTTTGGGATAGGCATTGTATAAAGTGCTGGGTCATGTGGACCTGAGAATTCCCAGTCACCAGGGCACATGAACCCCCACTTTAACATTGTTCTCCTCTGGATTCCTACATGGTGAAAGTCCAGACACCATGAGAACTCTCTGGTTCTCAAAAACAAATTCACAAGCAAATTGTGAAAGATAAGACTGACTGCAAGGTATTTTCATTTCTGATTACAAAATTAGGACACTCCTTTGATCATTATAATTCACATCACATTGTACTACTCCTTCCAGAGATTTAACAGCTTTTTCTGGCATAGGAAGATCATTTAAACATTCAGGATCATCAGTGTATTGGCACCGAACCTTAAAGAAGTCACCCACTGACAAATTAACACCAAAAAATATGAATTTTCATTTTACTTTCCAAAGTCTCAAGAGAATTTTTATTGAAAATCTTCCTTCCACTGAAACAGAGGGAGCAAAATATTTTTAGCAGTGGACAGTTTTTGTCATGTTGTTTTATTTTCTCTCAAGGATTATTATTTTTTTCAGAGGAGAAAATGCAATTTCAGTCTACTCAGAATTAAGGGTTAGTAGTAAAAACAGGAGTTGCTCTTCAAATGCAACTAAGTTGCACTTCTATGGTATAGTGTCTGTTATGTTTAGGGCAGGCTACCTCTTTTAATAAGTGCTTCTTTTTTTAAAGATATTTTTAAAAAGTTTATTTATTTTGAGAGAGGGAGGGAGGGAGAGAGAGAGAGAAAGAGCACATGTGTGCAGGTGAGTGGCAGAGAGAGGAGAGAGAAAATCCCAAGCAGGCTTCCCCCTGTCATCAGGGAGCCCAGGAAGCCCATTGTGGGGCTTGAACTCACAAACCTCAAGATCATGACCTGAGCCGAAATCAAGAGTCAGTCGCTTAACTGAGTGAACCACTCAGATGCCTCTTAATAACCACTTCTTGCTGGTGCCCAAGCCTGCTGGAATGCTCTGTCACTGTAGATACCTTCTTTAGAAAGTTCTCTTAGGTTCTATCTCCTTTCTTGTTTCAACTCATGTTGCTTCTATCTGGCTGTCCCCGTTGGTATCCCACTGCCCTCCTGACTTTGATTATGCTCCATCTCGGATGCTGTTGTTGTCCTGGCCAGAGCCCCCAAGACCTTGCCATTGTAGTGCATGTTGGCCAGACTTCTAGCTGCCAGCATCCGCATCTCACTGCAAAGCTTGCTCTGCCCATGTGCCTGGGAGCGGCTCCCACCGATGACTGATAAAATGTTAAAGTCTTACCATTTTGTCATTCCTCAGTAAAGCTGGGAGTTTGGGGGGTGGAATTGGTGTATACATACCCCAGCTCTCTCAAACCCAGGTAGAATAGTTCTGAGGCATATGTTCTACAATGGCTCCATGAGTTCTCCAGCAGTATTGGGCTTCAGTTACTTACAGTAGTAATTGCTGACAATGCATTCTTTATTAACTTTCTTCATTTTTTTTGTATCACATCTCCATTCCCCTGCCTATGTTTCCTAGTCTAACCTCCCAAATAACTACCTGGGTTTTATCGCAAGCCCTGCTTTTAGGGAACCTTAATCAAAATACTTTCCCTGGATTTCCTTCTTTGCTTACATGCTTTCTGTCTCCATTCAAGTGATGTCATACTCCATGTCCCAAGTAGGCAGACAGACAATATCCCAGTGCCAGCACCCTATATATCTTGGGGCAAGGTTGACAACTAGATGCCCTATTTGTACTCAAAAGGCATGATTTTATATGCAATATTTTTTTCTTTTATTATATCTTTATCTGCCTCAGTGAATTGATCTATATTGTACTACTGTGCTAATGATTCAGAAATCTGAGTCTCCAGGCCAGAGCTCTGTCTCATATTTTGAACATGTATATCGGACAGCCTTGGATATGCTCACACCCATTACACTTACCATAAGCCGTCTTTAGCCCGACAAACTTCCTTTTAATCGTTTTTTTGCTCCCAGGCTCCCCTGCACCATTCACCCAATTGCTTAAGTCAGAAACCGGAAAAAGCTTTGACAGTTCTCATTTAATCTGATATCAAAGATGAACATGGTCAGCTCCATGGTAGACAAGTCAATTTATACATCCTTAAGAGCAGCTTAAATGACATTGCTTTATTTTTCTCACATAACAAGTAGGTTCAAGGGAGATGACTGTGGTATTGATTCAGTAGCTTAACAACACCCAGCATTACTTCTGCAGTTCACTTGGTGTTCCCCAATGAGATCAAGATAGAGTTGCATTATTTCTTCTTTGAGGAAAACAGAAGTAGAAAGACACAGCAGCAGGCATGAGTCTCTTCCACCAGGAGACAAAGCTTTCCCTGAAGAACCTCCCAGCAGATTTCTCTTTGGCTTATTTGTCAGAACAGAGCAGATGACTACCCCAGCTCCAAGGGAGACTGAGAAAGCCGACAACAGGATTACTACCATTGGATTACCTCAGTCAAGTTCCATTGCCTCAAGATGAGCATGTTTCCACCTGAGAGTACCAAGAGAAAAGAGAAAATAGATATTCATTAAGTAATTTGCAGCATCTGCAACAAACTCCATCCTTCTTCCAACCAAGGATCAAGCTGGGTGTATTGTATCCCTTAAATATCAATGAAATGTGTTTACTTCACCACCGCCTCCACTTTAGTGTAAACTGTCATCCTGCTCAGGACAACAGCAACAGACTCTTGCTAGGTGTTTCTGTGCTTTAAGTCATAGTTCCTTCCCTCGGTCTCTTCTCCAACCCTATCCAGAGTGATCTTTCATGGAGATAAATCTGAACTTGTTATCCATCTGAATTAAACCGCTTCAGCAGCAAATGCCAGGGTACTTAGGTCCTATGCTCATCTTGTCCCCACTGCTTAGAACTTGTTTCACCAACCACTTCCACTTACTGCATTTAGCTAACTCCTAATCATTCTTTAAGATTTTCTCCCTCTTCCCATCCCATCCCTCATCTCCAAGATGAGGTGGGTGCATTTTTATGGGTTCTCAATAGTATATTGATATTGTATACTTGTTCTATATCATATCATATCATATCATATCATATATCATATTTTATTGTTATCATCACTGTTAGACTTTCTTTCAAAGAAAGGCATTTGTTGCATTCACATCCAGGTCTCCACCAACCAGAAAATATTTGACATATAGGGTTCAATTAATGCTTTTTGAAAAAACAGACTGATTGGTTAAAGAAGAATATTTGCATATTGTTAATTGAAAAAGTTGGAAAGTAATTATTTCTCTAGACAGCTGTAGTAAAAGGATGAGCAAGAGACACCATAGTGAAGTTATTGAGAATATGGATTCCGGATTCCTAAAGACTAGCTCCACAAGGTCAGCTCTGTGACCTTCTGTTAGTTAAGTTAATCTCTTTGTGTGAATTTCCTCACGTGTAAAATGTGGATAACAGTAATACTTAAAAGGTTGTTATAAGGATTTTAAAAGTTAATGCTTGCATTTGTAAGTAATTCATAGAATGATACCTGATAAATGGTGAATATTACAAAGGTTTTTGAAATAAGTGAATAAGACAGTTGTGATTCCTGTCCTCATAGAACTCACAGTAGAGGCCAGTGCAATCCAATAGAAATATAAGGTGAGCCACATATATAATTTAAAAAGGTCTAGTAGCTACATTAAAAGTAATTGGATTACAGGTAAAATTAATTTTAAAAATTCATTTAAACCTATATATCAAAATATTACCATTTTAACATGCAATCAATCTAAAAAGTCATTAAAAAGATATTTTGCATTCTTTATTTTGTAGCAAGTCTTCGAAATACAAAGAATATTTTATGCTGATAGTATATCTCAATTCAGCTGTTTAATTTTAATCTACATTTAGATTTAGTTTACTTATGGTTGTAAGTAAAGTTATATTTAGATTTAATAAACTTACAGTTGAATAAGTAGACTCACATATCCAAGTAGTTCCAAATATACCTAATTTTACAATAACTGTTTTGAATATAATTTTTAAAATTGAAATTTACTGGGACACCTGGTTGGCTCAGTTGGTTGAACGTCTGACTTTGGCTCAGGTCATGATCTCGTAGTTCGTGAGTTCAAGCCCCGCGCCAGGCTCTGTGCTGACAGCTCAGAGCCTGGAGCCTGCTTTGGATTCTGTGTCTCCCTCTCTCTACCCCTTCCCTGCTTATGCTCTGTCTCTCTCTGTCTCTCAAAGATGAATAAATGTTAAAAAAATTTTTTAATTGAAATTTACTAAAATTAAATAAAGTTAGGGATTCATTTTCTCAGTCACACTAATTTACATTTTAGTGTTCAAGAGCCACATATTGAACAGCAGAGGACTAGAGAAAAATATGATAAGTAAGCAGGTGATTGTAGAATGTGGTGAAATGCTATGTTAGGGCAAGGATAGAGTGCTCTGGGAGTACATATAAGGGGTGTTGACATAGTGTGAGCAGAAGGAATTTATCAAAGAATTTCCTGGAGAAAATGCTGTCTGTTCTGAGACCTCAACAATAAGCAAGAGCCGGCCAGCTGACAAGGAGGAAAGAGTGGCTGACAGAAGAAATGGTATTAGAAATGAGAGGATGAGGTCCCAATAATTCATTTTTGCTTTTATTTCTCATCTTTGGAGACACATCAAGTAAGAAGTTGCTGTGGCCGAGGTCAGATATGTTGTTGCCTGTTTTCTCCTCTAGAATTTTGATGGTTTCCTATCTCACATTTAGGTCTTCCATCCATTTTGAATTTATTTTTGTATATGCTATAAGAAAGTGGTCCAGGTCCATTCTTCTGCATGTTGCTGTCCAGTTCTCCCAGCACCATTTGCTAAAGAGACTCTTTTTTTCCATTGTATATTCTTTCTTGCTTTGTCAGAGATTAGTTGGCCATACATTTGTGGGTCCATTTCTGCGTTCTCTATTCTATTCTATTCGTCTATGTATCCGTTTTTGTGCCAATACCATACTATCTTGATTATACCATTGTAGTAAAGGCTAGAGTCTGGGATTGTGATGCCTCCAGCTTTGGTTTTCTTTTTCAACATTACTTTGGCTATTCAGGGTCTTTTGTGATTCCATACAAATTTTAAGATTGTTTGTTCTAGCTCTGAGAAGAATGCTGATGCTGTTTTGATTGGGATTGCATTGAATGTGTAGACTGCTTTGGGTAGTATTGACATTTTAACAATATTTGTTCTTCCAATCCATGAGCATGGAATGTTTTTCCTTTTCTTTGTGTCTTCTTCAATTTCTTTCATAAGATTTCTATAGCTTTCAGGGTACAGCTCTTTAACCTCTTTGGTTAGGTTTATTCCTGGGTATTTTATGGTTCTTGGTGCAATTGTAAATGGAATCAATTCCTTGATATCTCTTTCTGTTTCTTCATTAGTGGTGTATATAAATGCAATCAATTCCCATACATTGATTTTGTATCCTACAACTTTGCTGGATTCATGTATCAGTTCTAGCAGTTTTTGGTGGAGTCTTTTAGGTTTTCCATGTAGAGTATCATGTTATCTGTGAAAAGTGAAAGTTTGACTTCTTTGCCTATTTGTATGCCTTTTATTTCATTTTGTTGTCTGATTGGTGAGGCTAGGACTTCCAACACTATGTTAAACAACAGTGGTGAGTGTGGACATCCCTGTCATGTTTCGTATCTCAGGAGAAAAGCTCCCAATTTTTCCCCACTGAAGATAATATTAGCTATGGACCTTTCATATATAGCTTTTATGATGTTAAGGTATGTTCCTTCCATCCTGACTTTATTGGGGTTTTTTTAATTAAGAAAGGATGCTGTATTTTGTCAGATGTTTTTTATGCATTGACTGACAAGATCATATGGTTCTTATCCTTTTTTTCTATTAATGTGATGTATCACATTAATTGATTTGTGGATATTGAACTCTTGGGACTTTATCAAGATAAAAGGCTTCTGCACAGCAAAGGAAACAGTCAACAAAACTAAAAGGCAACCAATGGAATGGGAGAAGATATTTGCAAATGAAATATCTTATAAAGGTTAGTATCCAAAATCTATAAAGAACTTACCAAACTCAACACCCAAAAAACAAATAATCCAGTGAAGAAATGGGCAGGAGACATGAATAGACACTTTTCCAAAGGAGACATCCAGATGGCTAACAGACACATTAAAAGATGCTCAATATCACCCATCATCAGGGAAATACAACTCAAAACCACAATGAGACACCACCTCATACCAGTCAGAATGTCTAAAATTAACAACTCAAGAAACAACAGATGTTGGCGAGGATGTGGAGAAAGGGGAAACCTCTTGCACTGCTGGTGGTAATACAAACTGGTGCAGCCACTCTGGAAAACAGTGTGGAGGTTCCTAAAAAAATTAAAAATATAATTTCTCTATGACCCAGCAATAGCACTACTAGGAATTCATCCAAAGATACAGGAGTGCTGATTCATAGGAGCACGTATACCCCAATGTTTATAGCAGAGCTATCAACAATAGCCAAATTATGGAAAGAGCTCAAATGTCCATCAACTAATGAATGGATACAAAAGATTTATATAAGATACAACGGAATACTACTTGGTGATCAAAAAGAATGGAACCATATGGATGGAACTGGAGGGTATTATGCTAAGCTAAGTAAGTCAGTCAGAAAAAGACAGATATCTTATGTTTTCATGCATATGTGGAATTTGAGAAACTTAACAGAAGACCATAGGGGAAGGGAAGGAAAAATAGGTTACAAACAGAGAGAAAGGCAAACCATAAGAGACTCTTGAATACAGAGAACAAACTGAGGGTTGGTGGGAGTGGGGGGCAAGGGGGCTGGGAAAATGAGAGATGGGCATTGAGGAGGGCATTTGTTGGGATGAGTACTCAATGTTGTATGTAAGTGATGAATCATGGGAATCTACGCCAAAGTGAAGACTACACTATATACACTATATGTTAACTAACTTAACAATAAATTATTTAAAAAAAAAAAGAAATGAGGGGAGATATAACATTTTCACAGACCTGAACATATTTCAGAGTGACAAATTCAGAGTGTACATGTGTGTGTAATAAGTGGAGAGCAGGTTAGGAAGGAGGAGCTGGAAAAGGGACCAGGTGAGAGGGGAGGCTGGGAAAGGAAGCAAGGGAGGAAGACATGCCAGCGTTCCTGAGATATATGAGGAGGCCGGACGAGCCTGAAGGCAATGAGGAGCCACTAAAGGATTTAACAGGGGAGTGACATGATCATCTTGTGTTTATTAAAGATCATTCTGACTACCTTATGAAAAACATTTGGACAATGAAACTGATGGCTGGCATGTCACACCCATTAGAATGGATACTATTAAAAAAACAAAACAAAACAAGGTAGAAAATAACAAGTGTTGGCAAAAATCTAAAAAATTGGATCATGGGAATCCTTATGCTCTGTTGGTGGGAATGTTAAAATGTTGCAGCCACTATGGAAAACAGTATGGAGTTTCCTTAGAAAATTAAATTAGAAGTACCATATGATTCAGCAATTCCACTTCTGGGTATACACTCAAAAGAACCGAAATACCTCTTTGAAGAGGTATTTGTGCACTCATGTTCATAGCAGCACTACACACAAGAGCTAAAATGTGGAAACAATCCAAGTGTCCATTGACAAATGAATGAATAAGCAAGATGTGGGGTATATACAATGGGATATTATTCTTCCTTAAGAAGGAAGAAAATTATGACACATGCTACAACATAGATGAAGCTCAAGGCCATTGTGCTAAGTGAAATAATCCAGCCACAGAAAGATAAATACTGTATGATTCCACTTACACTAGGTATCTAAGGTAGTCAAAATCATTAAGACAGAAAGTAGAATGATGGTTGTCAGGGCCTGGGGTGGGGGAAGAAGAATGGGGAGTTATTGTTTAATGGGTATGGAATTTCAATTTTGTAAGATGAATAGAGTTCTGGAGAAGGATGTTGGTGATTGTTGCCTAACAGTATGAATGTACTGAATGCCACTGAATTGTACACTTAAACATGGTTAGGATGTAAATCTTATGTTGTCTGTATTTTACCACAATAAAAAATGTGTAGGTATCAAGTTAAAAGAGGTTATCACTGGGGGAATGGTTTGCCTTTCTCTCTGTTTATAACTTATTTTTCCTTCCCTTCCTGTATGGTCTTCTGTTAAGTTTCTCAAATTCCACATACGCATGAAAACATAAGACATCTGTCTTTTTCTGACTGACTTATTTAGCTTAGCATAATATCCTCCAGTTCCATCCATGTGATTGCAAATGGCAAGATTTCATTCTTCTTGATCACCAAGTAGTATTCCATTGTATCTTATATATCTTCTGCATCCAGCGCTCAGTCGGTTAAGCCTCCAACTCTTGGTTTAGGCTCAGGTCTTAATCTCATGGTTTCATGAGTTTGAGCCCTGCATCCGGCTCCGTGCTGACAGTGCAGAGCCTGCTTGGGATTCTCCCTCTCCCTCTCTCTCTCTCTCTGTCCCTCCCCCACGTACACAGTCTCTGTCTGTCTCAAAATAAATAAACTTAAAAAAAATAAAAAAATAAAAGAGGTTATCATTGTGATATAGTCAATAAAGAGAGGAGCTAAAATGGGGTAGGAGAAATATGGATGGAAAGAAATAGGTTGATTTCAAGGATATTAGGGGTACAGATAACAAGAACTTGTTGGTGATTGATTTTAGTCAAGTATGAGGAGAGTCAGAAATCAAGCTACGTCCTAGGTTTCTAATGGTGAGGGAAATAAACCGTTCACCTTCAAACACACTGATTTTCAGGTGCTTGCAGCGAATCCAAGGGAAATTGTCTAGCAAGGAATTGTAGATATAGGTCATAATTTCTGGAGACAGATCCTGGAACCACTTTCATACAGAGGGTAATTAAAGCTGTAAGAGTTGATGATTAACAATGAGTATGCCATAGGCATTTATGGTTTGTCTGCCAGCACATTTCCCTTGGTTTTCTTTTGAGTATTTTACACATTCTCACCAACAGTCTATGTGATTTGGGTGGCAGGGGACGTGGTGGGGAGGAATCCCTTCTGGCCTTAAGGATAGAATATAAGACCCAGGTTGAGGTCAAGTAGAAAATCACATGCACCTCGGGGCGCCTGGGTGGCGCAGTCGGTTAAGCGTCCGACTTCAGCCAGGTCACGATCTCGCGGTCTGTGAGTTCGAGCCCCGCGTCAGGCTCTGGGCTGATGGCTCGGAGCCTGGAGCCTGTTTCCGATTCTGTGTCTCCCTCTCTCTCTGCCCGTCCCCCGTTCATGCTCTGTCTGTCTCTCTCTGTCCCAAAAATAAATAAAAAACGTTGAAAAAAAAAATTAAAAAAAAAAAAAAAAAAAAAAGAAAATCACATGCACCTAGAAGATCAAATACCCATAACGAGTAGGGTAGAGGAGTGGCAGCTTAAGCTAGTTTTTAAAGTAGGAGTCTAAGGACTTGTACTGGAACTACTGGTTAAAAAAAAAAAAAAAGGCTTCTATTCTCAATCCCATTAGTCTAGAACCTAGAGAGATATGAAACTAGAGCTATTGCAGCCATCCTTGCTACCATGAGAGTGAGAATCACTTAGAGCCTGAGAAGGAAACAAACACATAGATTCGAGATGAAAAAAACCTGAATTCCTTTTATGTCATTTCAGCCTGAATCCAGCCATGCCTTAAAGAATACCTAGCCTTGCACATTTAAATTATGTGAGCTAAAAAAATTGCCTTTCTTCCTAAGCCAGTTTGAGTTGAGTTTTTAAGATATCTGTATTATAACGAATAGAAGCAGTCCTCACTTTGCATGGTACTGCAGGACCATAAAAATGCGCTTTCAAGCAGAAACCATGCAGTGATCTTAAAAACCAATAGGAAAAAAAATACAATTCATCTGTGATCTTTAAAATGTTCTTGTCAAAACATTAAAAACTCTTTAATTGTTGGAAAATAAAAATAATCATAAAACTAATATTTATTTAGTACACAGAAAGTTAAAACATCAGAAACATTGAGAATTAAAGTGTTCTTTTTCTTTGTGCAAAACTCATCAAAAAGAGTTTGAATAGTTTTTGCCTTCTTCTCATGATGTAACATAAGATATAGAGAATCTTTTCTAGGCCTTTCTGAGCTCTCATATTCCTTTCTAAGTTTAGATCAGCTTCCAATATTTTATCTTTTGTACCTAAATGTCATGAGATTCTCCATGATTTCCTTTCCTTTGGGCATTTCTGCCAGTGTCACTTCCTCTGGGACATCATCCTTGGTGTCCCAACCACTTTCCATACTTATGATGGTACATTTTCTTTCCAGAAGTTCCTGTGGCTGCACGTCTAGAGTCATGGACAGCAATAGTGTCAACACTCCCACAGTGAGCCATTTCTTTTGTAACTCCATTTACATTCACTTCAAATTCTTCAAAAATCATGCCAATTTCTGAAACAATGAAGTAAGGCTTTACCTGCAGTAAAAGGATCTTATTCAGTCTTCTTACAACTACTGTTTTCTTTCAATGTAGCACCCAACTTCAGCACTTGGCCTAAATGCTCATTAAACTGATTAGGTATGTGTTTTCCTCATAATCTTCAATCCAAAGTAGAAGTAAAATTTCCGTTTCCACCACTTAGTGGCTTTCTGTTCTGAGTGCAACTTAAACAGTCTTGAAGCCACTTTACCTTGTTTTTGTTCGATTCATCACACTTTTTCAGTATTGTTAATTCAGTGGCTTCATGCGGTCCAGGTCTTGTCCTATCTTCGGTCTGCTGTCCCCATTTTCAAATCTCCTAATCACATCCAAGTTTACTTCCAGAATTAGCATTTTAAATTTCATTGCTGCACTTTCAGCTTATTCCATTATTCGTTTTTGTAAAATATCACACAGGTTTATCACTGAGAGACAAGGAGATGACTCAGCTCCAGACTTTGCTGCGCATAAACTGAATAACTGGTATGCAATGGCCAACCATCAACAGACTTTGAAAGAAGGAGTTCGGTTGGTCACTGATCCCTATGTGGGTCTGTTATTTATGCAGGGATCTGTGGGGCTAGCTGTGAAGTTTATGTTTTATGAAATTGTAGTTAATGTACAGTGTAACTAAAATTTGAACCCTTGTTATTGGAGGATTTGTGTTATTTAACTAAACCATGGTAAATAAAATTTGCACACATCAGAACTGTTCAAAGCAATGACTGACTGCCTTACTACCTAATGCAGAGATTATGTAAGGAGAAAACAGAAGAAAACCTAGAAGAGAACCCTGAAGAAAACCAAGATTTAAGGAATGGCAAAAGAAGAGAAGCCTGCACAAGAACTTATAAAAAGTGGCCAAAGAGGTAGGAGGAAAACCACAAGCTTGTGGTATCACACAAAGCAAGGAATGAGATATTGAAATTGCATTTTCTACTTCTTTAAATCGAAATATCATTTTCATCTCATAAAATATGCCATTTTAAAGTGTACAAGTATACTCACAAGTATACAAGAATATTCACAATATATAAGTATATTCACAAGTTGTGCAACCATCACCACTATCTAATACCAGAATATTTTCATCATCCCCAAAAGAAACCCTGTACCCATTTGTAGACCTCCCATTTCCCCTCTTCTTAAGCCCTGAAACTATTAATCAACTTTTTTTTCTTATAGATTTGCCTACTTAGGACATTTTACATAAATAGAATTATACAACATATGTCCCTTTGAATCTGACATCTTTCACTTAGTATAATGTCTTCAAGGTTTATCCATATCAGAGCATCTATCTATACTTACTACTTTTTATGGCTGAATAATATTCTATTGTGTGGATATATAACATTTATTTCTCTATTTATCCAGTGATGGACATTTGAATTATTTCTATTTTTTTGCAAATGTGGCAATGATCATTTGCATAAAGTTTTTGTGTGAACATATGTTTTCAATTTTTGGGGGGGATATACCTAGGAGTAGAATTGCTGGGACATATGATAACTCTAACTTTTTGAAAAACCACTAGACTATTCCTGCAGTGGCTTTACCATTTTATATTCCTATAAGCAAAGTATGAGGGTTCCTTCATTTTTTCAAAATCTTTAAAAAATCTTTTAAAAATATGTGGATATTTCCTCTTATTTTATTCTGTTTGTCTATTTTCTCATTTTATTTTACCAATCATATTTTCTTCTTGTATCTTTGACTTCTATATCCCACATTTGGTGAAGTTACTTCTACCTGTGCAAATAATAAATTTTCTTCATACTGCAAATCATTTATGGTTTTCCTATCCCATAGTGTATACAATTTATTTAAACTATGCAGAGCATAAGATCTCTCATATGTCTCATTTGTCCAAGCTGTTTATAACCACCAAAAACATTTCCCAAGTTGGTTAAATATAGATAAGAACCCTGACTGTATTTACCTTCCTTTCCTCTTCAATTCAATTTATTTAATTCAATTTAATAACTTTGGATTTAAAACCTGCCTAATAATCTTAGTGGTAGGTGATGCAAAGTGAAGAAAATCACCTTTTACTTTAAAAGAAATATCTGTGTGTCCCCCACCATTGGACCCTCAGAACCTTCACTGAGGGATCAGCCTCCTAAATTTTCCTTGGATTTACTTTCCATCCTCTGGCATGTGTGAACCTTCTTAATGCATCTATAGTCTCTGTTGCTTCCTACATTCCACACCTATCGACATAATGCCATTGATGTAGTAGACCAAAATGACATTCTATAGAGCAATGAGGTGATCAGAGTCCTCAAAGACTAAATTACTGAATATGCCTCAAATAGAATATATCAAGGCAAGTTGTTTCTGGTGTTCTCTGCTTATTGGGATAAAGAAAAAAAAATCGTCAGAACAGTAACTGGATACCAGGAATCAGGACTGTGTTGACTTACTCAACTATAGAGATCCTGTGGCATAGCACCTACATTTAAAATCATCACTTGTTTAAATTTAATGTAACTTGCTGACATTCTCCAAGACCCCTCTGTCACCTGCATAAACTAAAGAAGAGGTTTTTTGGTTTTGTATGGGGATAACACAGGAATCATTACCTGCATTTGTTAGCATATGAATTCATTTGCTGGAAAGAGATCCAAGGTTATACAGGCATTAACAAGATGAAAATTTGTTTCTCACTAAAGTCCTTGTATAAGCAGACTAGAGCTGGTGTGGTGGTACTATCAGTGACCCAGTTCTTTCTGTCTTATTCTCACACTGTCTCTAGGGATATACCTTGGTCTGCCTTCCAGCTGGCACAAAGGGGAAAAGGAGAAGGGGTAGACACATCACTTCATTATGATGGCAAGATCCAGAAATTGCTGTCATCACTCTCACTCATGTACCATTGTCCAAAACTTAGTCACATTGCCATAAATAGTTATAATACGGCAGGAAAATGTAGACATTTCTCCAGAGAGGCTATTTTTCTAGCCAACACCTGGAGATGTTACTTCTATAAGAGAAAAGGGGAGCACCATTGGGGGACAACTGGTAGCTTCTGCCATATCACCTTACGCCTCTCAAACTGGTGATGCTGGACTAATCTCTGCAATCCCCTCAGTGTGCAACTTTGCCCTGGGTAAGGTTAGTAAGCTCAAGATGCTTTATTTGACCCTTTGTTCCATAATAACCCTCGTTGGGTGGGGGGAGGGGGGTTAAGGAGCCAACCTGGATATTCAGTCATCTGTATATGCAGGAAATATGGAAACAACCACAGTGTGGGTTGCAGACCCACAGGTACCACTAAAACAGAATTAAGCCCCCAAATCCAAATGTCATGTCACTTTCATATGTCCCCATTCTGCTAGGTAGATCATAGTGACATAGGACTCTGTTACTTCAGAGTCAGGGACCAATAATCCCCGAAAGATCCAGCTATTTCCCTTTTCCAAATACCCAGTTACCTTGGTAAATAGTCAAAGATCCTTTTGGAGAAGGCTGAAAGATTTATAGGATGTGCTTGTGATAATGTTACAAGGTCTTCCTTCAAGGTTGGCTGATTTCCTCTAGATTCAAAGAGCTGTGGATTTGGAGTGGATTCAAGTGTGGGAATTAGGTGAGCAGCCATGGTGATATTTGGCGACTTATGATAAGCCTCTATTAGGTTTTATCGTTCATTTATTATTATTGTTATTATTATTCTGACCTAATTCATTCCTAGGAAATCCCATGGAAGTTTAAGATACCACCAAGGAATTCTCTTTTAAATTACCCCATTCACCCTCCAGCTCTGCTACACATTATGGTAAAAATTGCACTTTGCTTCTGATTTTTCTATGAGGCTCCCTGGCCCGTTGCTCTAGAACCTGTCATCACAATTGCTATCAGCAATTGCCGCTCAACAGTAAATCACCCTCTTTCCTTCCCACCTGAAGGGGGGCTTTTAAAAAGATATTGTTGGTCCCAAAACAGTGTACACAGTGCTTCTGGTCATAGTCAGACAGAATGAAGAGGTAATCAAGAAGGTTCCAGATAATGATGAATTCACTCTGACCTTTCCTGCTTAAAACTTTGGATTGCTTTTTCTTATATCACTGCAACAAATGTTTTGCATCTCAGCTTCATGCCATGTAGGTCATTTTTGAATGTATATTTTAGTCACCCTCTTAACAAACATTGAGAACTATTCCCGGGGACTTCACTAGCACTTTGGATCCAGAATGACTAATAATTACAACAATATCCATAAATTCAGTCTGATCTGAAGTGGTATTCTATCCTCCCTAGACTAGTATGTTCAGAATCTGTTTCCACACATTTGCCAGTCATTTAGGAAAATAACAAACAAAACCTTGCAATTATTTACTGGCCTTCTGGGCATGCCATTACTCTTGTCTCACCTGAACCCTGCTGGGGTCTGACACAGTCATCAATGAGAGGCAATGAGAAGTGGGAGGAGTGGGACAAGAACAGAATGTCTACTCTCTTGCACGCTGAGTACTTCAGGCAAGCTTATACGCAAACCCAGACCAGCCTCACTGGGTGTGTCAGGAGGAGGTGCTATAAGTTGGACATAAGTCGGACATAGGAAGGCTCTCAGTATAATTTGAGTATTCAGAGTAGTTGGAACCATCTCAGTCCTCCCCAAAGTTGCCATTACAGTTTTCAGTTTTTGCTCTTTTATGAAAAAAAGATCTGTAGATGGTTGTGGTGAAATACTGAGAACCTATAGTGGTTCTCAAACATTAGCATGAGTCAAAATCACATTGAGGTCTCCTTAAAACCTAGATTTCTGGGTTTCTCTGTCAGTAATTCTAGAATGAAGCCCAAGAACTTCCTTTTCTAATGAGTTCTGGCTTGGCACTTATGCTGCTGATCCAGGGACCACATCTTGGGCACTACTGCACCATCTTGTAATTCAACAACCTACATTTGATATCTGGTTGTATCAGTTCTGTAGTTACAGATGATTGGAGTTTCGTACAGAGAAATCAGAAATCCCTAGCTTTTGATCGTCTTTTGAGTTAGTCATGTTCTTTCCTAAAGTTATTCAGTGTACTTAATGGCAGACAGCCCACCTCCATGCTCTTCTATTCCTGAAATCCATAATGGTTCACTGCAGTAGCCACTCAGTGTGGCATTATTCCCGGTGATCACAGGTGAAAAGTTAACTAATCTTTTGCTGGGTGCCATGGATTACTGTCATCTCTTCTTTTAAAAGCTCTAACCCAACCACATATATTTAAAAAAATTTTTGATCACGTATTCCCATCTTCTTAACATTCTGTTGCCCGTAAACCATTCTGGTACCAATTACTATACAGGGAAGAGTTTTTAATTACAGACAATATGATCAACTCTACCTGGAGTCTGTGCAAATGGATTTCATAGTGGTTATAGAAAGTTCACAGAAATGATATGAGGCCTGACGAAAAACTGGAGCTGAGATTCTAGGTGTGAGATCCCAAACTATATCACAGAAGAAAAATACTGCCTCTCTAGAGTCAGAAAGCTGACAAATCAAAAAGCCACCACCGCATCTGCTGGCTTCACTACATTGCACCAGAATTTGTGCCAACTGAATAAATCCCCTGTCTTCTGACTCCCCCCATGTAACTTTGCTCTAAACTCAAGCCTAGTGCATATGATTAGCAAAAACACATCTGGGGAGTGTAGAAAACATTTTTAATGTATTCCTTTGTTGTGGCTCTCCAGCCTTCTCACTCTACAAGAGCATGCAGAAAGGGAGTGAGATTAGGTGCTGAGTGAACCAATCCATAGTATCTGTTCCAGGTAGAAAGTGCTGTGTGTAATTTGTATGACTGTGCTTGGCTGGCTAAAAGAGAATAGGCACTGAGAGGATCATAATGCTGACGGGAAAGTGGAACCAGAACATGGTGGGCCACAAAGTTTTCCAAAACGTCACACTTAATTAAATTGGTAATCAACTAATCTGAATAAAAGTAAAGGGTAAAAAGTAAAAGAGCTTCACCCTTTTCTAGATATGTAACTTTGAACCAGATACTTAACTTCTCTGTTTCCTCATCTATAGAATGCCAATAATAATGAAAATAATAATACCTATTCATAGAGCTGTTAAAGATAAATGACATAACTTTTCTATATCATTTAGCACAACCCCTAACACATACATACTAGTTTAATACTTATTATGAGGTATAGAATCAGTTTCAAAATTCTTGAAATACTTATAAGTGTAGGATATTGATGGAAAGTCTCACCTGAACATATATTTTTAATTAATCAAAACATTGAAATCCCTACTCAATTTGGAAGAAATTGAATTTTTTCATAGTAGTGTATCATTTAACTATTGCTGCCGGAAAACTAACCCAAAATGTAGTAAATTAAAGAAACAAACTATTATTTCTCATGTATCTATGAGTCAGCTGAATGCTTTTGTTGATCTGGGTTGTATTTGTCAGGATTCTTAAGTAGCCCTCCTTTCTACTCTCATGGACTCTGTTATGCCTCAGATTACATTGTCTCAAAA
Source organism: Panthera onca (assembly GCF_046562875.1). Taxonomy (NCBI): domain Eukaryota; kingdom Metazoa; phylum Chordata; class Mammalia; order Carnivora; family Felidae; genus Panthera; species Panthera onca. The sequence continues at coordinate 52,364,306 of NC_138346.1, forward strand.
CTAATAGTTTATAGGACTCCCTTCTCTATGTACCAATATTGATGCGTGATTATACACAGTAGTTTTTAGATATTAATATAACAAAAAATAAGAAATTAAGGAAGCCACAACTCTCAAAACCTAATTGCTAAAACTAATGTTGAATTATTTATAAACATAGGGTTTATCATCTTCAAATAGAAAAATAACATACCTGGTTATTTTCAATGAAAGAATTCTATTGCATTCAGAACATAAACAATTTGCCAGTTCAATGCTAAATGTTAAAAAACAGTACGTTCCCAAAGACTATATACTATAATTAAGCAACATTTTCCCTCAAGTGGTGGTTTGTCCAGACATGCAAGAATAACCATAAAGGTTACCCATGAACTGGGGGAAAGCAAGGCTTTACTGACCAGATCAGGGACTAAATGGGAAAAAGAGTTCAAGAAGACACACACACACACACATATATGTGGAGAAGGGAGCAAATGGAGGATATGAGTGAGTATATGTGTGTATGTAAAACTAGGAAACACTAACATTTAATGTATAAATAACCCTGAAAACCACATCCAGTGTGTTTTCTGAAATAGACAACTTTTACAGCATGGTTTCCATGAAACTAACAATGACTTTCTTCAGCGAAGGAAAAATGGAACTTTATTTTTCTGCCTCCCAGCCATGCATTTGATGTATCTGCTTATTAGCTGCCCAAATTGAAACACATGTATTATTGACTTTCTGAATCTTTTCATGTTTAGAAACTAAGAAGATCATCAATAAACTAATTACATTAACAAGCGATGCCAGGTACCAGGTTTCCCTTTGCTCTCCCCCCATCTCCATGTGAAAGTACACTCCTTTAGGCAATGTGTTTGCTAAGGAACAAGGGCTGAGTTGCAATTAAATAAGATTGTTTTTCTGAGTGAAAAAGAAATCTTCAATTCTTTATTAAAGGTAAAGTAGAAGCATATTAAGGATTTCTTATTTTGAACTAGGTAGGTCCAGAGCCAAAACAATTTGAGCTCTTTAAGGAAAACAAATTTTAGTGTAATTCTCAAATAATGGGCTTTCAATGACAATGATTATTCCTATGATGTGGAACAATTTATCTGTATGATTTCCTCCAACTTGATACATTTTATCAGTTAGTTTGCCTACAAAACTTGGATGGATAAAACTGACTAAATTCCTGGGTACCATTCCACCATTCTTATTTCTAGAAAGACTCAGCAATTTATAGTACAGTTGTATCTATTAATGTTATTTTTAGATTAATTAAAGGATTAAACTGAAGCTTAAAACTGTTTGAAACAAAATTAAAGTGTGTGTGTGTTTATAAAACATAGCTTATAAATAAATCTTGGTCATATCCTTTTTTTGGGTACAATGTAGTAGCTAAAAGGTACAAGCTTTAGAGTCAAGTAGACCTGACATTGGGCATATTACCTGACGTATATAAGCCCAATTTTTCTCAGCTGTCAAATGAGAATTATCATTGTTGTTAACTCAGTGCACTTGGAATGTCTTAAGTATCAATAAATGTGTGCTGTTGTTCTATTACCTGCTTTGCAAAGTAGGCAGTACTATTAGATTGTAATTTTTTAATGGGTTCATAAGTTCTTATTGAATTAAATTAAAGTCAGTATGTTACTTCTGAGGAAACCAACAATATTCGTCCAAAGTTGTAAAGAATCATGGTTTTTGATGGCCATTGGGTAATTCATGTGAAACTAGGTTGTGGTTTCAGGGTAATCTTTCTAACTCTATCGAACTATGTCCACTAACTTCCTCTGCAACCAGCCTGGTTCAAGTACATCATCTCTTGCAAGGAAAGCTGCAACAGCCTCCCTTTGTTTGACTCACCCTTTATGTAATCAGATTTCTATACTGCGATTAAAATGATTGTCTAAAGGGGCACCTAGGTGGCTCAGTCGGTTCGGCTCAGGTCATGATCTCACGGTTCAGGAGTTCGAGCCCTATATCGGGCTCCACGCTCACAGCTTGGAGCCTGGAGCCTGCTTTGGATTCTGTGTTTCCGCCCTCTCTCTGCACTCTCCCTGCTTGCACTCTGTCTCTGTCTCTCTTTCAAAAATAAATAAACATTTTTAAAAAAACTTAAAAAAAGTGATTGTCTAAAAATGTAAGTCCTACTCAAGTTTCATTCAACTGCTCCCAACAGCTCAAAGCTCTTCAATGGAAAGCAGGCTCTGGGACCTGTCTTCCTTTTTGCTACCTCACTTCTTACAATTATCCCTCCTCTCCTTAGTGCTACACTGCATATTTTTAGGTTCTTAAACTTCCTATGCTACTCTTGCCTCAGGCCCTTTACATATGTTCTTTCCCTTGCTTGGAAGACTGCCCCCCAGATCAGCCCCCTTCACTGGGTAACATATTTCTCATTGCCTCAGCTCTGCTAATGTGGGGAGCCCTCCCACATCAGTCTTTACCAGGTTCTTTTGTCCTCAGGTTTATGGACTAGTGAGTTTTGTTTTCCTTTCCTGTGCTTTATTTCAAGTCTGATGGGAACATACTCACTTGTGAGTCAATCTTATTAAAGTCCTATTTCTTTCACTAAATAGAAAGCTTTGAGAAAGCAGAGACTAATGTCTGTTTCCATGTGCTCTGTATGCCTAACACGTAATGGTAGCACAGTGCCCGCCACATAGTGGCACTCAATATAGATTTGCAGGATACATGTATTAGTGAAGCAGGCAGTTTCTGGAAGGAAAGTAATGAAGAGACAAGCTCTCCAAAAAATAAACTGAAGCAACTTTAGAGCCTTTGCATATGTACAGCTCTGGCTCTGTACATAGCCTCTATACCCCAGCATTGTGAACCAACATGAAAAGATAGGACTTTTTTGCCCCATCAGAGATGATCAATCTTTTCCACATCAAGCCATATGAGGTGGGATCCAGGAGTGAATGTAAAAGAGAAAAAAAAAACCACATTTGGTTTAATGGAGGACTGCTTTAAATTATATCTCCTTCTCTCTACTTATTATTATTATTATTATTATTATTTTTAGTTCCTTGAAAAATAAAGTTCTCGGCATCCAAAATAAATAGATAAAAAGACCACAAGATTCGTGACTTTCTCCTTGTGCCATCAAAGCATTTGAAAGTTTCAGTAAATGATGGCCAGAGACAGAGCATCCCAAGAGGCTGGACCCTCTTCAGTCCCTAGCCACATATACCACCACCTTAGGACCAGTCTCAACAGTAGTCAGAGAGACTGTAACCTGCATAATACAACTGCAGCAGGACATGGTTCTTCAGCCTCTATTCAAAATATACTTCCCTTAGGCTTATTCATCTATGAATGTCAATACCAAGTACTCATTTTCTTTTGCTGTACCTTGTTACTTTGCAAGTGCTCCAGGTAGAGGCATCAAATTAAGTAGCATCTCTCTCTTTTAACCTCTTAAGAAGTATGAACTTACAGATTCCTTTCACCAATAAGCATGGACCAGAAAGAGTATAAAGGTGCTTCGAGCACCTGAGGGGACTTGGAAAGGTGTCACCAGTAGCAAGAAAACAAGAACATGTAAAGGGTTAGTGTGGGGCAAAGCAGATGCCAGGGTCTAATTTATAATCTTGGCAATATCGGCTGTAATCTGCCTCATCAAATTAAACCATCATCAAGGAAAAGAAAAAGAATTATGTAGAAGCACATATAGTTACAAATGGGTAGAAGAAAACGTGTCTTGCATCAGGCAACTGTGGATGCCTCACCTCACAGCTTCTCACCATATGTTAGGATCACCGGGGTGGCCAATTCCCTTCAAGATAACTCTCAGCATTCATAATCCTTCCCCTGATGCTTTTTTTTACCGATGCCTATTTTTCTTACAAACTAGCTTGCCTGCTTAGGAAAGGAACCAGCCAATGAGTATGAGTGATAAAAGTCTCAGATCAGACCATCTCACTAAGGAGCAAAGATCTCACAGGAGGAAAATAGACTGAGGTGTTTATCCATAACCTAGGAAGTCGTTTTTAAATCAACTCCCATGACAAGTAGATCCTTTTATGACATCATTGTAAAATGCCTAGAGCTTAGGCACATTTGTGTCATTTGGGTATGTATATATGTGTTTAACTATTTATCTGTTTATTTATTATTAGAGCCTAACTTCATAATCAGATCCTCCTGGTTGGGCCCCAAAAGTGGCTTGTCACTGAATGAAAGTAATTTCCCATGGCAGGTGCTCCCAGCAGGTGGCTGCTCACAGTACCTGCATCAAAAAGGTAGATTTAGTCAGAGATTTTATTTTAATATGAAATCTGTATTGCAGCCTGAGCCACTACTGGGTGATGTGCCAAAATTCATGTCTGCAGCATGATTTATTATGTGAAAATACCACAGAACTAATCAGTGGAGTTACTAATTAATACAAATCTGCATTTTTTGCATAAGCAATTAGTGCAAGGAGAGAGCAGTGAAAGAGGAAGTTTGATTCCTTTAATCTCAGTGCCTACTCAAGCAGAAAGACCCACCAGGGCCAAACTCCAAGATCTACATTTGGAATTTCCCCCTTTTGATTAGTTAGAGACATAAAAGGTCAAATTATCAATATTTAATTCATATGAAAATGTATTTGTTAAAGAAAAAAGGAAACATTTCATTTAAAGAAAGTGAGACTCTAGGTGTAAATTCTTGGATCAAAAATAATGCATTTTCCATTTCAATAAAGTCTGAATATTTTATAAGGATTTTGATTGCTAATAATAATGACATTTTAAAATTACATCAATAATGGGGGAGGGGTTTGTGGCATATGTTTCTAAAATGTTTAAACCACCAAGGTGCTTGTTCTTCTGAGTTGTATCTCTGCTAGACTTTTCCCAGTATATTTTGGATATCATGTGTATTAAGACACAATATTCTAAATCCAGTATTTAGATAACGTGGCTCACCAAATCTGAGTAAATAATGCCATTTAACTTCAGTTGGTTTATTCCCCCATTAATTTAATAGAAATTGTTTATAATATGAAATAAGTTGAGAGTTGAAAGGGTGATGGTGATGGAAAAAGATTTATATCATCAATAAAATGTACACTTCATACAATATAAGCAAAATTAAAAAAATATTTTTAGATGTTCTATTATTTCCGTGCACAGCAAATTTAAGAGTTCACTTTGATTTTCATGCTGTGTGGCAAATAAGCACAACTATCTTTCTCAAAGTTACTCAGTCTATCATTTCTTTGTTTCAGACTCCCTAGCTCAAATGATAATTTAAGCCCTTCCCTCGCTTCCCTGGATTTCTAGTTTTCCAGGAAACTTATTCTGAAAAGAAGGTGGCTAATTAAACGCAGACTTACAGGGCTCTCTCATTAAAAGTTCAGATGTGGTGGTCAATGTTTTTGCGAAAGAAGGCAAATAGGAAAAAGCAAAAGCTGCTGAAAGGGTTTTTTGTTTGTTTGGTTTTTTGTTTGTTTGTTTTTTGTTTTTTGTTTTTTGTTTTTGTTTTTGTTTTTTTTTTTTTGAATCTTAGTACCGCGAATTTCAAGGCCAGCGAAGTGGGAATTGTCCACGGTGCTGATACCTTGAGGAAACTATTTTTCCTACAAGCTGCCTGGGGCTCTAAACCTGGCTTGCCTGGCTTCTGTGCAATCCAGGAACTTGCCCGGTCTCCTCCCCCAACCCCGAAGCAGCCATTGTTCAGGGCGTCGTCGGTGTTTCTCTGCTTTCGGTACCCACAGCAACACCCACTTACTCGGGATTGTTTGCTTGTTGCTTTCTTTTAAGGCAAAAGTAGGCACTTGTCAGCTACCCAGCCCTGCGGTCCCCTTTAGACCTCAAGCTGTTCCTCAAGGCTCACAAAATAGACACGCGCCCTCCTTTTGCCCTCACCACCTGAGAACAGAAGCTCCCACACACACTCATGCACACACTCACCCACATTTACGCTCACGTAACTCAGACACACTCCCTGACACATCACATATACATTCACACACTCATTCACATACATACAATCGCACACGCTCATTCACACAATCTCATACACTCATACTCAGATCCACACACACTTGTACGCTTAAGCACACTTACACACATAGCTTATCTAACGCGCCAGGCCTTGAGCATTCGTGTGGGTGACCTACGCTTGCCACAATGCTCAGAGTTGCTTTGATTTCGCATTGTGGATGTGGGTGTTGGATGGTTTAAGGAAAGCCCCTCACTTCTGACGGAAAATCAGAGACGAAGTCCCTTGGAGCCCTACAGGCGCCAGGAGGGGAGCTACCCAGGCCCCGGCGGGACAAGGAGAACGTAAATAATAAATAAAAGAGCCCAGGCAGGCCGAGCTGGGGAAGCCCGGTACTAAATCACTTCCCAAATCACAGCCGCGTTGTGCTCCATCCAATAGCTCTAAGCGATTTGAGGGGTTGGGGGTTGGAATCAATTTTTTTTCCGTTCTCGCAGGTGCAATATGAATCAATTATCTTAATTAAGATTATGCCGCAAGCCCAGGAGATTTGGGGAGGACGGGTTTTGCGCTCGGGGCGACGGCGAGGCATTTTAATAGCTTCTCTCTTGCTCCCGGCTTTCCCCCGCCGCCTGCCTGTCGAGCCCGGGCAGCTCCAGCCTCTGGCCAGGACCTAGGCGCCCAGTGGCCTCCCTGGAGGCATAGGCGCAAACCTGGCGCCGCGCCGGCGATCTGGAAGGAGCCCGTAACATTGTCCTCTGGCTTCCCAAGGGCCTCTGAGCTGCCGGGCCTTTGAAAGACCTACGTACAGCTCTCTGCCCTAGGGCTTCTTCGGCCCCAGTGCCCTCTGGTCTCGCCCGCCTCTCAGTCTCCCACCACCTCCCACCTCTGGAACAGGCTCAGGCCAGAACACCCCTTTCCTGGGAGGGGAAGGGAGAGGACTCGAGGGCCACTCGAGGTCGGTGGGGCCACCCGAGCCACACTTGAGTCTTTCATTGAACGCAAGCCTCCCTTTGCAAGCAGCAAGCATCTGTTTCCGCGAGAAACAGGTCACCGCCGGGGAGGGCGGTCCTGCCCCTGCTCTTTATCTAGGCCCCGCGAAAGCGTTGAACACCCCACCCCCACCCCCCGCCGCCGGCTACACGCTTCTCAGTCCCCTCATCCTGACCACAGGCCTCCTTCCATCCCCCTCCCGTACACGGTGGCACACGCCTCCCTCCCCCCATTGTCCCCGCCCAGGCCACAGCCCCCTCTCCCCGACCCCAGCCACAAGCATCCTCCCGCCCTCCTTCCCGCCGGCGCTCCTGCTGCCGCTTTAACGGCCGGGACCGCCCGGCCCGCGCCGCGCGCTCCAAGCGGGGACCCGGGGGGCGACAGATTTGGGGCATTGCTCGAGGGCAGTGAGTCATGAAAGCGGCTTTTGTTACCCGCGCGTGCGGTTCGCGTGCCGCTCAGCAGCCTGCAGCGCCCAGTGGGGACCGGAGCTGGAGGAGTACCGCTAACGGCAGCGCGGGCAGAGAAGAGAGACGGGGCGAGAATTCAGGGAATCGGGAGGGGAAAAGTGTGCAACTGTCGAAACAAAGTCCAAAGAGGGAGAGGAAAATAAGGAGGCGGGGTCGGCGACTGTGCCTCAGTCCGTCCTTTTCCAGCGTTACCACCACCACCGTTCTTCTCTGCCCCCACTCTCTCGCGCTGTCCCCTCTCAACAAAAAGCACTTTAATCTAGGTCTAATCTGCACTCCTCCCTTCTCCGCCTGACTACTCGGCTGCCTCCTGGGGAAGGTCCAGCCACACTCTCTGGGCGCCAAAATTCCCTCGCTGGGGGATCGACTTTCCCCGCGCAGAGGAGGGTTTGCACCCAAGCTCTGTGGGCAGGGAAGCTCAATGAGAGTCACCGTGAGACCGAACCTCGCCAGGATTCTGGAACATCCCGGAGTAGCCTTTTCTTTGTACACACTCCCAGGCCTGGGGAGACAACGGGCAGTGGGATTAGGGGTGAATTTATTAGAAGGAGAGGGAAGGACCACGTCTAATAATTCTTGCACTTTGCGAATTTGAGTCCAGGCTGGAGAAACACCCGGGTTCTTTCCCGCCTGGAACATCTGGTTCCACCAAGAATCTCCTGCATTCCACAGGAAGTCGCAAAGTGAGGAAGTTTCTGCTACCCAGGGGGAAGAGGGATCCCCTAGGTCATCCCCAAGTCTTCGGGCAGCTGGAGCCATCTCTTGCATCCTCCCCCAACATTTCCCCTGAAGCTCCTCTAAGACAGAGGAGTAAGAGCTAGGGCTCGAGTTCCACATCCCAGCAGCACCGTGGGCTAGCCCATGGGGCGGCTGCCAGGATTGCAGGGAGCACTTGGTCCATCCTGGCCTCCAGTGTCGTGGACCCGCCTCTTCAGGCAGGTAACTTCGATGCCCCTTGAGTTTTAGCCCATCACTGATGATACAGATGGCGCAGGGGTAAATAATGAGACTAGGTTCTTAGGTGCATTCTTTTATCTTCCTCTGTGCTCTTCGTACACTGACGAGTGAATGCAGAAAAGCAAGACTCTCTACAGCTCTTCTCTTGGAAACTCAGTACAATTCACGTCACGCTTTCCGCAGCGGGTCAGGGCGCACACTCCCTCCCTTTTTCCCCCTTTCAGATTTGTGCTGGATGGGGAAGGGTGCATACACCGCCTTCCAGACACCGGTGATTTCGATAGAACCCTTTTCCCCTCTCCACAGCGTCCCCCCTCTGGTTCCCAGAGGCACCTAGCTTCAGCCTCTCAACCCTGACACTGTTTGCAAACTCAAGGGGCTTTTAAAGCAACTGCCTTTAAATAAGCAATTCAAGTTCGACAAATTCATTTCAGGGGGCTACAGGTCTGGGAGGGATAGGCGTTTACTTAAGGGAGGATTAGAGATGAAGCTGGTGGCGAAGGAATGGAAAAGATGTAATATATAATGTATGATTCTAAAACATGCCTTGGTGGGAACGAGTAAATAAAGAATCGCCATTTAAACACAAATATGGCTCCCTCAGAATTAGTCTGGAATCTCTGGTCTTTGCCTGACATGCAAGGTGGAGGTGAAGACTCATCAAGTCAGAGTCTTTGAGGTCTGGAGGAGTCATGGCCATTAACCCTTTCCAAAAAGAGGAGAGAGAAGAAATATTTAACATAGGCCCATTGCATCCTCCCATTGAAAAGGCTTGTCTGAACCAAGTACCTATTTACAGGCCTGAGAGTGGGCAGTGCCAGCCTGTGGCACGGAACAAGAGGCATCGGATGAGGGCATCCTTTGCAACAATCCAATGGCCTTGGTTAAAAGGCAGAATCCAAGCATCAGAGGAATACCCCAGCTTTCACATCGAGAGCTCTAAGGCCAAAGGAGCCAAGGCCTGAGAGCGTGGACTAGCTTGCGCCGAGGACAAGGACCTCTGCGGGGAGGGAGGTTGATGTGTTGAGGGGTCTCCAGGGACAGAGGCAGCTGAAGGTGAGGGCACGCCAGGTTGCATGTATGGTGAGGTAGAGTGACAGGTACTGTAGAGGCTGGGAGTGAGTGATCCAGGTAAAGAGGCTAGAGGACTAGCATCAAAGCCGAGTGCACAGATTAGGCCGTTTTTGTATGGCGTACGTTTTCTTAAGGGTTTGATGGAGAAGAGGAAAAGCCACCCTTTGGCGCCAATAAGCAAAGCGTCTGCCAAGCGGGGGAAACCAAGAGATGGACAACTAAGAGAGGGCAGAAAGTCTTGGTCCTCAGAAAGCCAATGTCTGGGCGCGGCATCCTACGGAGTCAGGACGCTTCACTGAGCGCCTCAGTCTCCAGGCTTCGGCCTCTTTCACCTCCGCCCCACTTCCCGCCCCTACGCAGGCCACTCACTCCGATCTAAACCCAGTCTACGTTAGCTTTCCCGCTCCCTTCCCTCAATTCCCCTCCCCCCCTTGCCCCCTCTCCCTTCTGCCGCCTGAAAGGGTTAATCTCTCCTGCGGGTAAAAACAGGTCCGCGGAGTCTCTAACTGGCGACAGATGGGCCACTTTCTTCTGGCCACAAAGGGGCCGGAATGGAGCGCTCCGCGGCATACAAATGGGCAGGTCACGTGGTTCCCGGCTCCTGGCTGGACCGGGAAGACCATATGGCGCATGCCGGGGAGGAAGGAGATGGGGCGGGGGTAGGGGTGGGGGAGAGGGGAGCTGGAGTTGGAGGAGGGTGGGAGAGGAGCGAGGCTGAAGGGGCGGGCGGAAGAGAGCGCTCAGCCTGGACGCGTGCGCAGACGCGGGACGCAGGGACCTGCTAGCCGCTCGGCTCCCGGGCCCCGCCTGCGCTCAGCATCACCAACCCGGCTATATAACCTGAGCGCCCGCGCGGCGGGGACACGAGGAATTCGCCCCACGCAGAAGGCACGGCATCCGGAGGCCCCAGGGTTATGAGACCATCACTCAGGACCTACTAACAACTGCAGGTAATTACAACCCTTTCGTTTTTGTTTGGGAATAAAAGCAGTAATTGAAGACCGGATGTACCTACACATATTCTGAATGTGTGCGTTTGCGAGCGCGTGTATGTGTATTGAAGCGGGCATTCCTCCCCTAGATTGCCCGCAAGTACTAACACATTTCGACTTGCCTTACTCAAATACCCACCGCAGGCTTTCTAACAAAAAAGAAAAGAAAAGAAAAGAAAAAGAAAAAGAAAAAAAATGTGTTAGTGTTCTGGTTTTGAGGGGAAATTATAGGAGCTATTTTGAATTAAAAAAAAATAACGCACAGTAACTCTGATTATTTGCTAGTAGTGATTTCAAAGTCCTGAAAGCAAATAACTACTTCACTTTCTCACTTCTTCCAATAAGTAAAAAGAAAAAAAGAAAAGCCCTTGTTACCAGATGTGTTTTGTGTGCATGTATTTTGTGCGCATTGGAAGTGCCAAGTTATTTTTTCAGTGCATAAAAGGGACATGGATACCTTGGTACACACATCCTGAGAAATAATTGTGTTGAGAGATAGTTTAGTTGAGAAAGTGAAAAAAGGTGGAGAAAGGGAGAGGAACCAACTCCTGCTACCTGTTACTGCTCCAGAGGCAGCCAAGTCCCTAGCAGCCACTGCAGAAGCCAGAAATTCAGTTGTCTCACTAAAGGCTTTTTATTTTCTTTATTAGAAGCGGCAACTTCACTATTGCCAATCGCTGACCATTATAATTACCCAATCTTTTAAAAAGAGGTTTGAGGCGAACTTTGAAAAGCCCCAATAAAGAGCGGGCGGCTATTTCAATGGGCTGTTTATTAGAGAAGAGCCTTCCGCACCTGATCCCAAGCGCATGGAAGGGTGCTCTGTGCGGTGCCCCCAGCCCTGGCCATATAGCTAGTGCTTTTGTACAAGGTGGAAATTCAGCAGAGGGGTAGTGTTGGGAGGCGAGAAAAGAAAGGCGAGGGTGGCATGCAAGACCCCTGCCCACTTTTGTTGCCAAATGTTTCGTTGATGGTGAAATAATTTGATGGAAACTACTTTTTCTCCACCATGAATTTGCTCTTCAGTCTCTGGTTAGTATAATCGTCTTAAAAATCACTGCCACCGTGAGTAAATTACGTAATGTCTCTTAACTGTAATCGCTAAGTGCCAAGAAGCCAGGGAAGAGAAGGGAACAAACAGAATTGCAATTTTCAAAGTCATCATTTTTTGTGTGTGGATTGTGACTTTGAACTCATGCAGATAACCATGAAGTAGTGAAACATTTGCTCCTTTTCGTGCATATCATCCTGCTACATAATCACCATAAACACACTTTTGCCAATCGTTAGAAAACATACACACAGGAGTGCACATACACATATATTTACTCTCTCCCCCACCTCCAGCCCTGCCCTGTCTCCTGTATGCCAGTGGGGCACACACACGCCATTATAAAACAAGCCATTTAACTTTTCCTTAGGGGCATCCATTTTGTAATGAGCTGGTACTTCTCTTTACATGGATTTCTATAAAGTTAGGTAGGGAGTGGTAGCTGAAGGCACAGGTAGTTTGTAAATGTAGCATTTTTCTCCTTTTCTTTCTGTTCCTCTCCCCCCCCCCCCCGCCCCCTGTTGAATGTAGGAAATTGAAACATGACCAAATCTTACAGCGAGAGCGGGCTGATGGGCGAGCCTCAGCCCCAGGGTCCTCCCAGCTGGACAGACGAATGTCTCAGTTCTCAGGACGAGGAGCACGAGGCAGACAAGAAGGAGGACGACCTCGAAGCCATGAACGCGGAAGAGGACTCACTTAGGAACGGGGGAGAGGAGGAGGACGAAGACGAAGATCTGGAAGAGGAGGAAGAAGAGGAAGAGGAGGACGACGATCAAAAGCCCAAGAGACGGGGCCCCAAAAAGAAGAAGATGACCAAGGCACGCCTGGAGCGTTTTAAGCTAAGGCGCATGAAGGCCAACGCCCGGGAGCGGAACCGCATGCACGGGCTAAACGCGGCTCTGGACAACCTGCGCAAGGTGGTGCCCTGCTATTCCAAGACGCAGAAGCTGTCCAAAATCGAGACGCTGCGCCTGGCCAAGAACTACATCTGGGCTCTGTCGGAGATCCTGCGTTCGGGCAAAAGCCCTGATCTGGTCTCCTTCGTACAGACTCTCTGCAAGGGCTTATCTCAGCCCACCACCAACCTGGTTGCCGGCTGCCTGCAGCTTAATCCTCGGACTTTCCTGCCTGAGCAGAACCAGGACATGCCTCCGCACCTGCCTACCGCCAGCGCTTCCTTCCCTGTGCACCCCTACTCTTACCAGTCGCCGGGGCTGCCCAGCCCGCCCTATGGTACCATGGACAGCTCCCATGTCTTCCACGTTAAGCCACCTCCGCACGCCTACAGCGCTGCTCTGGAGCCCTTCTTTGAAAGCCCCCTGACTGATTGCACCAGCCCTTCCTTTGACGGACCCCTCAGCCCGCCGCTCAGTATCAATGGCAACTTCTCTTTCAAACACGAACCGTCCGCCGAGTTTGAGAAAAATTATGCCTTTACCATGCACTATCCTGCAGCGACCTTGGCAGGGGCCCAAAGCCACGGATCAATCTTCTCGGGCGCCGCTGCCCCTCGCTGCGAGATCCCTATAGACAATATCATGTCTTTCGATAGCCATTCACATCATGAGCGAGTCATGAGTGCCCAGCTCAATGCCATCTTTCACGATTAGAGGCACGTCAGTTTCACCATCCCCGGGAAACGTACCCACTGTGCTTACAGTGACTGTGGTGTTTACAAAAGGCAGCCCTTTGGGTACTATTGCTGCAAAGTGCAAATACTCCAAGCTTCAAGTGATATATGTATTTATTGTCGTTACTGCCTTTGGAAGAAACAGGGGATCAAAGTTCCTGTTCACCTTATGTATTATTTTCTATAGCTCTTCTATTTTAAAAAAGTAATATGGTTAAAAAAAAAAAACACCACAAATTTGGTGTAGCTGTTTTCAGATCATATTAATTATCTGATCGGGATAACAAAATCACAAGCAATAATTAGGATCTATGCAATTTTTAAACTAGTAACGGGCCAATTAAAATATATATAAATATATATTTTTCAACCAGCATTTTACTACTTGTTACCTTTCCCATGCTGAATTATTTTGTTGTGATTTTGTACAGAATTTTTAATGACTTTTTATAATGTGGATTTCCTATTTTAAAACCATGCAGCTTCATCAATTTTTATACATATCAGAAAGGTAGAATTATATCTAATTTATACAAAATAATTTAACTAATTTAAACCAGCAGAAAAGTGCTTAGAAAGTTATTGTGTTGCCTTAGCACTTCTTTCCTCTCTAATTGTAAAAAAAAAAAAAAAAAATTGCACAATTTGAGCAATTCATTTCACTTTAAAGTCTTTCCCTCTCCTTAAAAAAAAAAACCAGATCCACAACTCTTAAGAGGATGAAAAAAAAAAAGAGATTTAGTCCCTATCAAAACATATCAATTCAATACATTACTTGCACAAGCTTGTATATACATATTATAAACAAATGCCAACATACCCTTCTTTAAATCAAAAGCTGCTTGACTATCACATACAATTTGCACTGTTTATTTTTAGTCTTTTACTCCTTTGCATTCCATGATTTTACAAAGAATCTGAAGCTATTGATGTTTCCAGAAAATATAAATGCATGATTTTATACATAGTCACACAAATGGTGGTTTGTCATATATTCATGTAATAAATCTGAGCCTAAATCTAATCAGGTTGTTAATGTTGGGATTTATACCTATTGTAGTCAATTAGTACAGTAGCTTAAATAAATTCAAACCATTTAATTCATAATTAGAACAATAGCTATTGCATGTAAAATGCAGTCCAGAATAAGTGCTGTTTGAGATGTGATACTGGTACCACTGGAATCGATCTGTACTGTAATCTTGTTTGTAATCCTGTATATTATGGTGTAATGCACAATTTAGAAAACACTCATCCAGTTGCAATAAACTAGTATTGAAAATCTGACCAATTGTTGCATTCCTTCTTAAAGTGATTTTTTAAAGTATAAATAATTCCTAAGCATAATAGATGCTTTATTCACTGAATTAAAACTAAATGCTATTTGTAGAGTAAAATAAAAGTTTACTTTAGCATAGTCTCCAGTCTGTTGATCTTGTTTAGGGAGTCACCAGCTTTTGTAGATAATGAAAGAACCAACTCATATTTCATTACATGGAATATGAGGCTGGGGGGTGGGGTGGAGAGACAAACAGTTGGGTTTTCATTTTTCTTTGTTTTAAGTATCTTCACGTTCAGCTTTTTGGGTTTTATTCTTTTAAATGATTGTATTATGATTTTTCCTATTTTTTAAAAAGGGGTATTTAGTTAATTATAACAAGGAGACGCAAACAAGCGCCCTTAGTTTGTCTATATATTTAAAAATACATAAGAAAACTTTACCATTTTCTTAGTGCTTTATTATCTGTATATTTTCCCGAACTGAATTGAAAATCAGTACTATCACAGTACCATTGCACTTTGCAAACCAGCACTATACAATAGCAGCATGCAATATAGTACTGGATTGCAAACCAGGAATAACCCAAAAGAAAGTTAAATACCTTTAGAAAATGCCAGGAGGAAATGATTTAATTAATTTAAAGAATACAAGAAGAAGTGGCACTTTGTAATTTTTTGATGAACATCCTGTGATGATTTCAAAAATTTTTTTCCAGGAGAAAATGATAGTGAGTTATTTGTGTTCAAGAACATACTATTTGTAGTATAATATATTATAGGATGATACAATTGTGTCCCTTCCCTTTTTTGGAACACTAAATACAACTCAGTGGAAAAACTTACAGATGACTCTGTCCATTGTTAAGTCCACTAAAAAAAAAAAAAAAAAAAAAAAAAAAAAGTTTGGCATTTCTCTTCCTCTGGATGTACTGACTGACAGGAATGCTTCCTAGGGAATAACATTTTGGCACTTGTGCCCTGGCTCTACCATGGTGCTCTGATTACTGTCATTAGTAACTCCATTGTTCCTCCTCTGATTCGGATGCCACATTGGATGACTACCTCTCTTCCCAAGCTTGTTCCTTTAATCTCCTTCTCATTGGTGATTTAGGGGTTCCAGAAAGCTGACCTCATTTAGCAAACTGCTCCAGAAAAATGTGAGTAATCTAATGGACGGGAACAATTAGCCATACTAATAACATTGCCAATGGGGCTATGTCAAGCTGTGACAGTAGCAGTAAGGAATATTTCAACATTAAAAAATGTTTGAGTTCAATTTAAAATATATCATTTTAACATGTTTTCCATCAGCCTTCATCACATGACAGAAATACTTTTAAGTTAGTCTCAACTTTATCCAAAATGCAATAATCTCATTCCAAGTGAATCAGAGTTGTTATTTTGAAATCAAGCTGTTGCTTCTAGGATTGCTCTCACTGTTCTTACTTTATGAGACATAATACTGATATGATATCTGAACATTGTCAGCCTTCCAGCCTAGGAGACCATGAAGTGAACATTCAGATCTGATGTGATCTATTCAGCAGCTCAATTTCACCTATAATTAAAATTATACATCTTCATGCAAACCAAAATCTGTTGCTTTAGTAAACAGAAGAAATAGTTAGAGAATGCATTTTAAGGATTCCAGCTTTTAAGGCTACAAGCAAGGAAATCTATACTGTGGATATATATATATATATATATATATGTACATATTTGTATGTAAGGTAGAAATTCAGACTAAGTTAGGTTTTTTTTCCTTCAATTTTTCCTATATAACTTCATTCTAAAACATAAGGATTCTTTCAGTCAGTCAAGGAGTAACTCACATGCCACCATCTTTTATTCAAAGGCAGGCACAGATGTTCCTTCTGCAGGGGAGGTTTTAATTTATGAAAATGATATTGTTTATGCATGAATGAACTGAATGCACTCTGCATAACACACAGCACTTCCATCTGATCAGAGAAATACCACAGAACCAGTGCCAATGTCAGAAACATATTCTACAAATTTACTCACTTAAATGTTTAATGAATATTTGGAAGGCATTTTCAAACCACAAGAAACCTTTTCAATTATCTTTTTCTTTTCTTTTTGAATTGCTACCAATGTTTAAAAGAGACACGGTTTTTATAATTGGCTAATGCCTATATCTAGCTTATAAGAAAAGAAAATATTTTACTAAGTGTAAAACCAGCCAAAAAGAAGAAACACTGGTGACTTTGGCTTCGTGGAAAAAAAAAATGTTTTTTAGTGTTGCTTGTTATGGGTAACATTTAGGGTTTTATGTGTTCCTTCGTCTTGGGCAATTACTATTCCTATCAAATAAGATGCTTAGATCTACTTACTTAATGTGAAAATGTTCTAAAGAGTTATTTACAGAAAAAAAAATGGTGTTTAAAATCAGTAGACAATTTCATAGTGGGAAATGAAATTTAGCTAAATATTTTAACCAGTGCATAATTCCTTTTGAATAGAACACTGCATAACTTAGATTTCATTTACATTACCAACTGCATTCATAGAGTATGATCTATCTACTTTTAATCCAAAAAATACAGTTAAATGAAAATTAAAATGAAGGATCATAGTATCTTAAGAATATTTTGGTAATTTTAGGTTTCTAATATGGTACAGTAAAGTAACATTTGAAACAAATTGTAAATGTTCTAATGTATTAATCTTAAAAAACTCCCCGTGTTTTTACACTCGAAAGTCTATAATTCTTACAAAATTAATGCATTTCTGAAAGAAGCTAGCAATTACTAAAATGATATATGGATCATTAGCTAACAGTTTGAACTAAGCTATTTTAGTTCTATAATTAAACAAGAGATTCAAAGTGAAAATATCTATTAAACAGTTAATAAAACTAGGCTTCCAACATAAGCCGATTTTGTCCTAATGGGGATTGTAAAACAGTAAAGCTCTTCTTAAAGTACACTACAACCTCCTCTCTTCCCTTTTCATCTCCCTCCACCATTCATTTCCTAAAAACTGTCTAAATAAAATCTTTAATTCCAGGGTCTGATAAAGAATAAAGGAGCCAATATAACATCTTGTGGAACACCAGGACTGAGAACTCTTGTTGCTACCATTGCACAGAGGCATTCTGGCGTCAGATACACAGTGATTTGTATGGTGGCATAATCATTGGCTCCTCGCCAGGCATTATGTTTCAGAGGACACTATTGTCAAGAACCATTCAACTAGAAATTTGTGCTGTATGCACTGAAAAGTTGAGATCATCTGCCTTCCCATGTCAGGAAGAATTTTGTGCTGGCAATTGACTCATAGACTCTTCACACACACTAACACTTGGTTCAATGACTCTGATGGAATTAGCTGGGTAACCAAACTAGTGGCATTGACAAGACAAGACCACAGCCTCTGGGGGACTTCTGTTTAAATTGCTGATTTTAAAATATCTTAAAATGCAGAGTATTATGTTAATGCTGGACTAAGCCTTCAGATACATTAAATGTGGATGTGGCCATCGAAACATTACTGTGCTATTTGCCTTGCTAATATAGAGGTAAGTGGGGAGTGACAATAATCATTTTTATAGATCCTCAGGTATAGAGCAATCCAAAGGGATGGATTCACTTGTAAAATAACATGTAGAGATAAGAGAATAAATTTTATCTCACATTGATGAGGCAACTTGATAACTCATTTTGCTGTTAACAAGATTAAAAGCTAACCCTGCTTTAGGCTTTGATGTCTTAAAGACACATCTACAGAGGATGGCCTCACAGGCTTACTGGGTCAGTACTCTCTGCTCTTTATTAATTTACACATTTCATAACCAAAGCAGCCATATGCCTTATTTTACAGATGAATGACTGCAGGAACCTGGGATACCTAGATCCTTGCATTACTGGTTTCCTTTCTTCATTTAGGTTCTAGCACAAACGCCGCTTCCCCAAATCCCCAGCTGAAGTATTCAACCACTTTCAATCTCACCAAAATCAAAATTATTTTGCCCATTCCCTTTTCCAGAGCATTTATCTGATGTTATCTTGCTTCCTTATTTGTTTTGTTTTTGTTAACTCATCTCTCTCCTGGTAGACGGTGGGCTTCATAAGGACAGAAGCCTTGTCCCTTGTTTGTTGTTTCGCTGGTGCTTAGAAGACCTAGGAGATCCTGGATACGTATTAACATTACAAGAAAATCAAACCACACTACTCTAATGCCAAACCTATGTTATAAATCAGGTCAGTTGAGAGTGGGAGAGGACCACAAATGATGCTCAACTCAGTGAAAGTTATAAGCATTAATTCTAGAAAAAGAGAACAATTGAAATGAATTTCGTACTACATAGCACCAAACAGCCCTACCCCCACTCCGCTTTAGGATAAAAGTCATGAGTTAGCAGTTCTTTCTTTTTGTTAACATCAATTTGTTAAGTATGATTTTGGAACTGTAATAAAAGAGGAACTAAAATATTGTAGGCTCTTTTCAGACCCTGCTTTTTTAAAAAAATTCTTTAAGAGCTTGCATGCTACCTTTTTCCTTTGTGTTCATCATTCTTCCAGCAATTGTTCTTGTTCTTGTTGGTGTTACATAAAATTGTCCCGAACTTCCTTACCATCGTTGAAGAATTTAGATGACAGCAGACCAGAATCTAACCCATAAGTACTTTGTAGTCTAGCAATGAGTTTGAGAATTTGAGTAACGTTCAACAAATAAAAAGTAAAATAGGTTACCCGTAGGTAGAGGATAGCGCGGAAGTAGAAATACACAATATAAAAGAGAGTACTGTATCATCACAATAGTTATTTGTTAAATTTATCTTCTTTCAAAGTATCAATTGGAACAGAAAAGTGGTTAAGTTTATGGGGAATGTATCGTCTTTGTCAATACAACACAAATGAAAGAAAAACACAGAGTGGTTGTTTTTAGCAACATCAGGTATTCATCTTAGCACTGCACATAAATTATTAGGAGAGGTGCTTAGGGACCAGAAACATCAAAGGATCAGTATTCTTGAGAGGTGATTTTGTTTAAAATCACTGAAAATGAAAGGACAGCTAATGTTCTTTATAATCATTGTATTAATACACATCTTTGTGTTAATACACAGTGTGTGTTCCTGGTTGAGGTAAATGCTGCTGAATTACCTAACCTATAATTTCTACTTCAAAATGTTCACTGTGTAAACCTAGCACATTACTATTATTTCTTTAGTGTTCTTTCTAAATGATGTCAGTTAGAAGATCATTCCCACTTTCGGTGACGTCAATGAAGGGGTATTACAATGCTTAAGAGACTGTTAATTCCTTACCGCTGGTGTCACTAACAATGGTAGGGCTAGTCTCCTCATAGTAGGGCATTATAAATTTATAATCTGTGGTAGGTTGCAGGTATGTGACCAAGAAATGTTCACATCCAAGACTAGAGAGGGTAATAAAGCATTTTAAAAAGGAGAGTTGGGCTAACATCACTTGTCATTGTTAGGTAACTGAATCAGCTTTACTCCAGACGATGATTAAATACACAGCAAACAATAGTAACAAATGCATGCAAATTATAACCAGAAGATAAGTAGGGTTATTTATCAAAATGTTTCTTTACTGGAAGAATTTCCTAGTTAACAGAGGCAAGGCTGCTTATTATATACTTTTAAATTCCAACATGAGATTTTTGGTTATAGAAACTCTATTTTAATGTTTCCTTTACTCTGGCTAGCATGTTAAAAATATTGAGGAAAGAGATCTTTTGCTTCCCAAGGTTTCATTTTTGCCTAATTAACAATAACACACTTATCTTAAAATACATTGCCAAGGAAAAAACACACACATATATAAAATATGCATGCATTTGTTATATATATATATATATATATATATATATATATATATACATAAACATGTATATATACACAAACATGCATTTGATATATATATATATATATATATATATATAGTACTGAGTTAAAGAGTCCCATCCCCCAATTCCCCAAAATTCATGTCCAGCCAGAAATTCAGAGTGTGATCTTATTTGGAAACAGTATCCAAGTAACACATCCTAATGTATAAGATGTAAATTAAGATGAGGTCATACTGGATTCAAGTGGTCGTTATAAGAAGAGGACTGATGTCTTTATTAGAAGAGGATGGAACATGCAGACAGAACACACAGGGAGAATGGAGATATAGGCAGAGATTGGACTGACATATCTATTCACCAAGATCTGCACGAATTGTCAGCAGTCACCAGGAGCTAGAAGAGCGGCATGAAACAGATTTTCCTTCTGACTCCCCAAGAAGGAACCAAATCTGCAGACTCTTTAATTCTGGACCTTGGTCTTCAAAACTGTGAGCAATACATTTCTGTTATTTTAAAGCTCCCCAGTTTGTGGTCATTTGGTATAGCCATTCTAGGAAGCCAATACATATGCTAAAGTCTACAATAAACTCATGTTAAACATGCATAAATATGGGAGAGTTCATTTGAATTCTTGTGAGAATATTACCATGAAGTTTTAGTGACACAATACATAACTACTAGCTTATTTCAGTTAATACTAGGTTTGATATTTGAACAAGCTGACAAATAATAGCTATTTCATAAGCATCTGAATTATGTTAAAGTTTATTGGTTTTTATTCATGTGAATTATTAAACTGACATCTAGATTTAGTGAAGTGTGAATGGGCCTACTTAATAATTTAAGGATGATTTTGTTTAAAATTCTTAGCCTAGAATTTATAAATATATCTATATTTATAGAATTTAAAAATACAAACTGCCATTTATTCTTCATGTGAAAAATGCCATATTTATTCTATATGTGGGGGCAGCATGTATACTAATAGATGGACCTCTCAAAAGAAAAATATAACATTTTCCCTGTTTTACAAACATTTAACATACAATTCTATGACATGCAAAATTACATAAAATATCTTTTTTTTTAATGTTTATTTATTTTTGAGAGACAGAGAGAGACCGAGTGCAAGCAGGGGAGGGGCAGAAAGAGGAGGCACAGAATCTGAAGCAGGCTCCAGGCTCTGAGCTGTCAGCACAGAGCCTGATGCGGGGCTTGAATCCACAAACTGCTAGATCATAACCTGAGCTGAAGCTGGACGCTTAACCAACTGAGCAACTCAGGTGCCCCACATAAAATAGCTTTAATAATATGGTCCAAGTGAATTTAATTGCCATGACCTCTAAAAGTTCTATCTACCTGTTCCAGGTTATTTAGGGCCTGAGCCAATACTCTCCTTGTAAGCTTAAAACCCAAGGATAGGGGTACCTGGGCGGCTCAGTCGGTTAAGCAACTGACCTCAGCTCAGGTCATGATCTCATAGTTTGTGAGTTCAAGCCACTCCAACTTTAGTTGCTTAGGGCAACACATCTCATTAGTTGACTATTTTGATTGCTCAAGATAGCAGTTACTGATTATATCTTCTGAAGGTATTCAATTAATCATAAGTTTTAGTTTATATAAATCTGGGATGCTATCTTGCTTTTAATCTTTTTTTCTTTTCTTTTCTTTGAAAGAATATTGCGTTATTTGGCTTCTTTTAGGTCTTATCAAAAAGTGACAAACAAGCATAGTTCAGAGGAGCTATAGAAGGCCCAGGACAGACAGTCTGGCATAAAAAATATTCGAAGAGCAAGAAGTGGCCTCAAATCAAAGACGAAATTCAGGCTGCTTCCAGTTAAATAAGTCTTCAGGTCAAGCCTCAAACAAAGGTATGGTTGGAAGACACAGTTTCCCTAGACAAAAGTAATTCTAAAAACATTAGAATTATACCCCAATATTCTGACTTGGAGTCCAAAGTATAGAGGGACTAATATCAAAGAGATTTGTGGAAATAGCTCCTGTATAATATTATAGAATATGAATTTATATATATATGCACAAATATCATATATCATATATACATATATATATATGAACAACATAAAGCTTACAAAATTTCTAAAGGAGTTATACACATTTGGACTAACACTTCAAAATTAAAAGAAGCCTCTTGACCTCCAACTTTTTACGGATAAAAAAAGGCTGAAAAACGACTCAGCTGTCATCGTGGGCAATTTCTTGTCAAAAAGAAGAATGGTATAAAGGGCAGAACCAAAATCGCAGAGGTTGGAGCTAAGAGCTGTGGAGAACAGTGAATTAGAGAACCTCTCCTAGGGAACAGAGCTGGACGTGAGATAAGGAACATGTGATCTAGCAACACATGCCTGCTTGAATCTCAGAATTGCTCTGAACAAGTGATTGTGATGTGCTTTCTGCCCCACCCTTACCCCCACCCTCGGTTTTCCAGTGGGAGCATTTACTGTGGTTATTCTCTGCACCTCTTCCCATTGTATGTTGATGTGTGGGGGCCGATAACTTATATTTGTAGTTCACAGTTTCCCAGAATACAAGGAGCACAAAAAACCTATGTGATCTGGACTTTGAATCTGATTCTGTAATTTTTGCAGAGACATTTTGCCCTCTACCTTTTAGGCAGCAGAGGCCAGAACAGCAGGAACATTCTGACAAAATGTCCACTCAGGATGAGAGGGAGGCTCCTTTGGCAAGGTTCCCATTTTGCATTAGAAACACCTGAGAGGGGCCCCTGGGTGGCTCAGTCTGTTAAGCCCCTGACTCCAGCTCAGGTCATGATCTAGTGGTTGGTGAGTTCGAGTTCCATGTTGGGCTCTGCTCTGAAAGAGCAGAGCCTGCTTAGAATTTTGTCTCTCTCTCTCTCTCTCTCTCTTTCTCAAAAAATAAACATTAAAAAATTAGAAAAGAAAAAAAAAAGAAATTACTGAGAGCTGGACACAATTAAAGCTCACTTCACCTACAATGTATGTTGATATGGAGAAATTAAATATGTCCTGAATTTTTTTTTCCTTACCCATGAGATACAATATGTTCAGTGATACCAATAATTAATGCAGGAACTCAATTTATTCCTTTATGGATTCAATGAATGTTTATTGAGCATTTATTCTTCTCAAGGCACTCTTTAGGCATGAGATAGAGCCATAAGCAAGCATACCAGGTCACTGCTATCATTGAGGTACCCATCTGATGGGAAAGGGAGACAGACAGAAAAGAAGTGAACAAAAAAACCAATGACATACACTCAGATAGTGGGAAGTACAATGAGGAAAATAACATTGAGTAGGAGTAAACTTTTAACTGGCCAGGGAAGAGCCTCTGAGAAGGTGACACAAAGTTGACCTGGGCACCATGCAAAGCCATGCCATAATAAAGATTGTTCCACACAGAATAAATAACAACAGCAGAGGCCCTGCATGAGGACTAAATTTGGTTTAATTGAATAATGGAAAGAAGGCCAGTGTAGTTGGACACAAGTATAGAAAGAATGGAAGAAAAATGATAGGAGATGGGGTTTGAGTGGGTGGGCAGGAGTCAGATCATAAGGAGTCTCCTACGCCATGGTGGGAGTTTGTATTATATTCTACCTGCATGGAGCAGTCCTTAATAAAAACTGTTCTCTAAAGTAAACTGGAGTTTGCAAAAGACGATGTTGATGGTAATTTGATAACACAGGTACTCAATTATTGCTCACCCAAACTCCAAACTTTGAAGCCAACAGAGACTGTGCGAGATTAAAGGGAGTGATCTAAGATTATCCACTGGCCAAAGCTCAGGCATCAGAATTCTTTGCCCCTGCCCTTAATGCAGTAGATCTTGATGTCTCAGCGGGCTGTAACTTCATCGGCCTCCATCTGTGGAACTAAGGTGTCCCTGACTTCAGGAGGCTGTCCCATTACGTCTAAATCTCCTGGATTTGCCCAGATATTTAATGATATCCTGAAAACAATGTTAATAGCAGAGAATTTTTCAAAGTCTTTTGCTCAGACATGAATTTCTAAAAAAAAAAAAAAAAAACAAAAAAAAAAACAACAAACAAAACAACAACAACAGGGGTGGAGATTCTATTTCCAGATCTAGCCAAATATCTTCCAAACATACAGCAACCATGTGCCTGTTATATTAGGACTCTTAATGTTTAGTGCTCTGAAAACTAATCCCCAAGTTTCATCCAAAGCAGGGAAAGCGATGTTCAGGAAGCTGCCTGAAAATTTTCAGAGAGCAATTTTCATGCATTAGTGGATCATATATATGTACCACTTATGGGACAACTGATCCTTAAGAACTAGGGAGAAAACTATTGAGGTACTTTAACACTATTATTACAAATAAGTGTTAAAGGAATTCATTCATTCTTTCAGATATTTCTTGAGCACATACTACATGCTAAGCCCTGTGCCAGTACTTGAGAATTTAATGAAGAACAAGATAAATTCTCTGACATCAAGGAACTTTTATTCTAGCAACAATAATAACACTTAACATTTATTGTTTCTTGTATTCCAGCACTGTTACTAAGTGCATTAACTCATTCAATGGGAAATCTAGACAATAAACAAATAAGTAAACATACAGCAAGAGGTAATAAGGGATGTAAAGGAAAATAAAGCAGGAGATAGTAGATGAATGGTGGCCTGAAAATATCTATGTCCTAGTTCCCACAACCTGTGAATGTGTTACCTTCCACAGCAAAAGGGACTTTGAAGATGCAGTTAATGATTATCCAGATGGGTCCAATGTAACCACAAGGATCCTTATAATAGGGAGGGAAGAAGGTCAGAGTCAGAAACAGAAGGTAGAAGGATGGAAGCAGAGAGAAGATGCTTGGCTGCTGGCTTTGAAGATGGAAGAAGGGGCCATGAACCAAGAAATCCAGGCCACCTCTAGAAGCTGGAAAAGACAAGGAAATGAATTCTTCCCTGGAGCCTTCAGGAGGAACTCAAGCCTGTTGATGCCTTGATTTTAGTCCAGTGAAGCCAAATTTGGATTTCTGACCCCTGGCAATGTCAGATAAAACATTTGTGTTGTTTTAAGCCACTGAGTTAATGGCAATTTGTTGCAGCTGTAATAGAAAACTAATACACACAGTTACAGGAAGGTGAATGACGGAGGAGGGTCAGCAGTGGTCTCTTAGAGATGGTAATCTTTCAGCAGAAGGAGGGAGCCATCTGGTTGGCTGGCTGGAAAAGCATTCCGGTGAGAGGAAATAGCAAGTCAAATGCCCTGAGAAGGGACTAGTCTCAGTGTGTCCGAGGACTAGTATGGAGGCTTGTGTGAGTGAGCAAGGTGGAGGGTATGAGTAAGTGACCTCAGAAAGGTAACCAGAGCCCAGATTATGTAGGGCCTTGTGCACTTGCCAAGAATTTTGAGTTTGTTCCAAGAGTGATGGGAGATCAGAAGAAGGTTGTGAGCAGGAAATGATATGATTTTGTTATTTTTAAAAAGGAGCAATGTGATTGCCAGGTGGAAAATAGACTCTGAGCTGGAGGAGGCAGTATAGGCAAAAGGGAAAGCAAAGAGCTGGGAGGTTGTTGATGTTGTCCAGGTGAGAGGTATAGGGGCACAGACTGGGAAAGCAACAGGCTGAAAGGAGTGTCTTTTGCAGATGGAATTGACAGGATCTGCCAGCGGATTGGATGTGAGGCCTGAGACAATGAGAAGAAATAAGAATGACATCAAGGATTTTGATGAACCTATTTGCTGAGATTTGGAAAGTTCTGGGAAGGATAGGTTTATAATGGAAAATCATAGATTTGGTTTTAGATGTGTTATGTTTCTGATGGTTATTGGACAGCCAAGTGGTGATGTCAGGTAGGCAGTTGGACATAGAGCCTCAAGTTCAGGGGAGTGATTAGAGCTGGTGACATCTCTCAAGGAGCCCTGAGGAGAATGGGAAGCCATGGTGCTGATGCCCGTGTGGCTAATCCTGAGGACAGAGACCATGGGCACTGCAACCTTCAGAGCCCTGGGAGGGGACAGCTCATCAAGGGGAAAGACCAGAGCACAGCCATTACTTTCATCCTCAAGAAACATAAAGCCAGTGTTTCTGACTCTGACCTACTGAAGCAGGAGAAAGGGCAACTTGTAAAGGTCCTAAGAAGTAGCCACTGCCTTGACCTATTTGCCCTGGCTCTCAGTGAGCTTTGAAAATGCCAGTGAGCTCTGTGTTGAGGGTCCAACAGCTGTGAATACAAGATGCTGACTCCAGAGCAGCAACTCCTTCCGCAAGGGCACCAACCTCCCCAGGAGTGACTGCTGGGCTGAGCCACCTGAAGCCTGCGTGGGTTCAGCAGCAGCTGCACTTCTGCTCCAAGAAACAGCTCTCTGCCATCAGATCAAACAGAGGCTCTTCCCTGCTTCGCTTGGAAGCTTGGGGATTTGTTTTCAGAGCATTAAGCGGTGAGAGTCCCAGCTTAACTGGCACACAGGCGCTTCGGCTCTGAAAGGGATTTGGCTAGGCCTCCAGTCTCCCTCCCTGGTTGTTTGAAATCCAAGTTTGAGCAGAGAACCTTGAGACACTCCTGCTGCCATGCACTCTTCTGTCTGGCTTTGCGGTGTGAGCAGGACAAGAAGAGAATGAGAGGAGCTTGCGTAGCTGAAGTCACTGGTTCGGCACCAGCACCCTGGAGCTACATCCACGAGTCTTCAAACTCAGTTTGCTCTTTACCTCCCTCACCCCTACCGTTTTCTTGATACAATTATTCTGACTTTCTAAAAAGGCTGCTGACTGACCTCCCATGATGCTCCTCTTCCAGAGAACTCCGTTTCTCTGTTTCATTGTCACAATTTGTCAGCTCCCTGTGAATACACTGCTTTCAGCAGTGATTCTCCGGCCTAGCTGAACATTGGAATCACCTGGAGGGCTTTAAAAACTCCTGAAGTCTGGGTCCCATCCCAGAGATTCCAATTTGTCTTCAAGTGTAGCCTGGGCCTCTGGATTTTTTTTCAACTCCCTACCGGTAACTCCAACGTGCAGCCACAGTTGAGAACCGAAGCCTCCAGACTCTGTGCTAACAAATTATCAGCTAATTTCATGAATCTCTACTATCAGAAGAAAGAGGAGGATAAACCCACCCCCCAGGGCTCTCTCCATTTGCAGGTAACACTACACTGTAGCAACAGCCTTCCAGAGAACAAGCCCGGCTGCTTGTAATCTCCCTCCAGAGAGTGCCAGATCCAGGCAAAGACGAGTTTGCAAAGGAGAAATCTTCCGGGAAATTAGGACCCTCAACACTGACAGCACAAAGGCACCTTTTATTCATTAAGGTGTTTTTTTTTTTTCCTATTCCAGTATAGTTATCATCCAATATATTAGTTTCAGGAGGACAGTATAACGATTCAACAATTCTAAACATTACTCAGTGCTCATTATGATAAGGCACCTTCTGTTTGTCAGGTGAGAATCTGTGAATGTAAACCAGAGACTTTGGCTTCCTCTCAGGGCTTTTGGGAAATGAGCTCTCTCTACCAGGTGCATAAGATCAGCTAACTACCGGGGGTGTGCCAGCACGGTTATATAGCATGACCTCTGCCTTCTGAGGGAGCCCACTGGGAAGCAGGTGGGGAAACGAGAAGCCCTTGCCACTCAAAGTGTGTCCCGAGGACCAGTGGCATGGGCGTCGCCGTCATCCCGGGGCTTCTTAGCAATACAGCCTTTTGGGCCTCCTCTCAGACCTCAACAGTAAGAAACTGCATTTTAACAAGATGCCCAGGGGGTGAGTAAGTTTGAGAAGGGAGTGCGTACAGAACTGTGGGAAACGCAGTGCACTAAATCCTACTGAACAGGGAGGGCTAGGCGGAGGGAGCCACTTCTTCGTCTGCCTGTACTGGAGACCTTTAGTAGTGAGCGGCAGCGACCCGAAGCCGGCGGCCCAAGGTGCCGGACTAGGTCCGGGCGGCCCCGCCTGCCTGCCCCGCCTCCCTCCTGGGTCTCTGCCCCGCGCGCGGTTGCTGTGGCAGCGCCGGACGCAGATCGAGCCGAGGCTGCCGCGGCCTCCACCTCCGCCTCCAAAGGCCTCCCCAGACCCCAGGCTGCTGCTCAGCTAGCGTCTCCGCCATGCCTCGGGGGAGGCGCGGCGGCCGGGTGAGCGCCCTGGAGGGCGGCCCGGAGGAGGAAGCGCCCCCGGCGGCGGCCGCGGTGCCCTCGGCGCTGTGGGCGTCCCAGCTGCAGCCGGAGGCGGCGGCCGGGCAGATCCTGCTGCGTGGCATCTTCGAGATCGGGAGGAGCAGCTGTGACGTGGTGCTGAGCGAGCGGGCCCTCAGGTGGCGGCCCATCCAACCCGAGCGCCCCGCGGGTGAGTGTCTCGGCACCTTAACCTCCAGCCTTGCCTCCTCCCCGCACCTTCGCCCGCGCCTCCTCTCCGCCCTCCCCAAGCTCCTCCCCCCCGCGTCGCGAAGCCCTCGCCCGCTCCTTCCGAACTGGGGAGAGCAGTCTAGTCTCCTCGCGGCCCCGGGGGCCCCAGGCTCCCCGCCCCGCCCGCCTGGCTCCCCGCCTCTGGGTGCATTCCCTGGAGCAAAGTCACGGTCAGCTTCTGCTCTAGGAGGCCGAAAAAAGAATTGAGCCCCAAAGGGCCGGTGTTTTCCAAACTGCGGGAAGGTCCTCTCCTTCGCTCCAAACTGGTGGAGTTTGACTCCATCAACCTCTGCCCGTCCCCTGAAAGTATAACCACTTTACAGAGTACATCTACACGTGGGTTCTGAATCGAACTCTCACTTTGTTGACTTCCGAAACTTTAATCCCCTTTTGGGCCCTCTGGACTTCTCCATCCCTCACATTCCTTGCCTTGTCTAGAATTAAGCTCTCTACCTACGTAGAAACCCTTGATTTTTTTTTTTTTTTTTTTTAAGTGTTGACTTTAAAGTCCTCATGCTGCTTATCGCACTCACCTTTTATTGACTTGACTTTAGTTATTTGGAAATGTTACAGTGCTGTATTTACAACAACTATTTCAAGTCTTCGTCGAGAGAAGATTGCTCAAAAAACCTTCGATGTGACACTGTCTCTCCTGGCTAAATACAAACTTAAATTATTTTTAAAACATTGCCTTCCGTTGCAAAACCAGGCGCCCTGTACTACTTCTAGTAAAGTATAGAAACATGCCACTGTTCTAAAGTTTCCCGTGCAAAAAAAGCTAACAAATGCACTGAGTAGGCTTAACTAAAATTACCTTCTACCTTAATTAAAATGTTTTCAGGTGTCATGAAAACCAAGGTAGAATGTTTTATTGAACCTCTGAGTTAAAACCGAGGGATATGGATGTAGAATTATTCCGTGAAGTTTTTAAGTCCGTTTGAATTTGGGAGATCTAGAAGTTTCTAAGTTATATGAAGTTTAGGTTAGCCTACAAGAGCCAGCTTAACCTACAATGAAGGTGAAATACTACAGAATTTAAAACGAGACCTTGCTCATTGAGAGCTCATATAAATAAGTGTTGCGGTACTGGGACACAAAAAGGCAAATAATGACACGAAAAAAGAAATGCTGTTGTAAATTAAGTGGTGATGGAGGAAAAGCAGGCTTGCTTTGTGTTCATGAAAGTAGAATTTAAAAACTATACAGGTTGAAAGTTTTGATTGTTTTTTTAAACTTTGCTCGAAACCCCTTACTTTTTTCACCTAGGTGTATTTTTTCTTAATGAAGGCCTAGTGTGCAAACTTCTTCAGGCCTTTAAAATTGGAAGTACGGAATCCTAGCACCTTAGTTAAGAACCTATATATATATATTTTTTTTTAATTTTTTTTTAACGTTTATTTATTTTTGAGACAGAGACAGAGCATGAAGGGGGGAGGGTCAGAGAGAGGGAGACACAGAATCCGAAACAGGCTCCAGGCTCTGAGCCATCAGCCCAGAGCCCGACGTGGGGCTTGAACTCACTGACTGTGAGATCATGACCGGAGCCAAAGTCGGCTGCTTAACTGACTGAGCCACCAAGGCACCCCAAACCTATATTTATAAACAGATGATTTACCTAGTAAAAGGAGTGGGGAAAAGAAAAGGGAGTAAGAGGTATATTTAAATGAAATGATCTCTGATGTAGAATTAGTTTAGATGTGCATGCTGAAAGACCAAGGAGATTGTCCAGATAATAGAGGATAAGTTGTGTCAAGGTTACCATGCTTGGGAGGACGGGGTATAGGAGGATGTAGTAGGGGAGACCATGGGTCTATTGGTCCCGGGCCCGTGACTGGTGGCTCCAGGAAGGGTGGGGGTGGAGAGGTGTGGGATCACCGGGCTTTATTAGATCATACATAGGAAATATTTGCAACACCACTCAGTTTTTGAATCTCAGAGTACCTTAGTTGCTGCTTTTAAAAGTAGATTTCGTTTTTTAGAGCAATTTTAGGTTCACTGCAACATTGAGCAAAAGGTACAGAGATCTCCCATATGTTCTCTGCCCCCTACACATGCACGGCCTCCTCCATTATCCACATTCCTCATCAGAGGTACATTTGTTACGATTCATGAACCTACGTGAACACATCATCTCCCGAGTCCATAGTTGATGTTACGGTTCGCTCTTGGTGTCGTACATTCTGTGGGTTTTGACAAATTTGTAATGATGTGTGTCTTGGGGTTCCCCAGGGAAACAGAAGCTTGGCTGTATGTTTGAGGAGATCTACCATGGGGTTACAGAGGCTGAGCTCTACCACCGTATGCCATTTGCAAACTGGAGAACTGGGAAAGTCAGTGGTATAATTCAGACCAAATCTGAAGGTCTGAGAAGCAGGAGAGCTGATGGTTTAACTCTCAGACTGGATCTAGATGGGGAAAAGGAAAGCTGTTCAGAACCTGTTTTGTTTGCTGTCGGTACCTGGAAGAGTACCTGACACGAAAACCATTGTTGAATGAATTTGTTAACTGGCCTCATGAACCTTACTTTTGCCTACTGCGTTGTACTACTGACTACACAGCTACTTGTGACTTTTCATCACCTGCAAGAGTATCCTCTCCCTTTTTGTTAAGGTATTGGAATTCTTTTCTATAAAAACATTCTTAAGCTAATGTTGGCCTACTTCTCCACTGTGGGTATCCTGGCCAGAAGGTTCCATCGTGCTAAGCTGCAAGGTGGTAAGCACTGACCTGGACATAGATTGACCAGGATGCCACCACTATGATACAAAATGTGTACACAAAAGGGCATCATCTGTTCAGGAAATGTTAACCACAAACTGCTTAATGATCTTTCTATTGGAATCTTAAAATTTGACCATTTGTGAAATCATGAGTTTATGCATGTGAGCATAAAGTAATTACTGAGTTAGCTGTGACCTAGAAAGGAACAGAATCCAGAAGAAATAGAGGGAACAGGTGAGTTCTTTGAGGCTTCGTGAGAAAAGTCAGGCAAGTCTGGGGCATGGAACCCAGACCAGGCAAAGCAGATCAAGGGTAGTACCACAGTGTGGGTAGCCCCCAACGGTCTCTGAAATTGGGGAATAAGGTGTCAAAAATTAAGGGCGCACAGAAAGGTAACATGGGCAGATGTATTAGACAACTTTGCATATTTTATAATGTAGCCCTTCACTTGTGCTCTTACTGGATCAAATACATTCCGAGTTCAATATTTTCAAAAATATCACAGATTGCCTGTTGGCATTGTTCTAAATCTCAGCCAAGGACAAATTTCTAGGCATGTTTGCTTAGCAAGTAGTAAGCTTCTATTTGAAATGTTAGATGGAAGCAGAAGATAGAAGCATTTTTGTGCATCCCCAAATCGGGATCTGCTTACTGTACTGTGTGACTGGGTGATAATGCTTTCCCAAAAAGGAAAAGCTACGGGTGAGGAGAGTTAGTAATGGGTAGGATTACACTGTATTAAGCTCAAATTTTAGTACAGTTAAGAATGATCAATTTAGGAATTTCTGTGACACGAATGCCAAATGCCCACAAATGTGTCTGCCATTTCACAGTGGGAACTTGACCATTTACTAATGGATAGCACCTTGACATAGGAAAAACACGATGGGATCTTTTATAGGCTCCCTGCTCCAGCTGTCTGTACTCTCCTGTCTGTGATGTAGGAACATTTTCAGGAGTGGGCACCAAAGGATAATGAGGTCTTGTCTGCGACTAACAGGACCATAACTGACTTTGGGCAAGTAACTTAATTCCACTTTTTCATCTGCAGAATGAGGCATTTATATTACAGTTGACTCTTGAACAACTTGGGTTGGAACTGTATAGGTCTACTTACACACGAGTTTTTCTTTCTTTCTTTCTTTCTTTTTTTTTTTTTTTTTTTTTGATGCAGTACAGCACTACAAATCTTTTAAGATTTTCTTGACATTTTTTTGTAGCTTTATTGTAAGAATACAGTATACAATACATTTAGCATACAAAGTATGTCTTAACCATATCCTGGGTAGGGCTTCTGGTCAACAGTAGGCTATTAGTAAGTTTTGGGGGAGTCCAGAGGTAGACGTGGACTTTTGACTGTATGTGGGTCACCACCCCTAACCCTTGCATTGTTCAAGGATCAGCTGTATATAATCATTGAAAACCAACTCTCAAGTTGCGTTTTAAAGAAAATACCTATTTTTATTGACTTCAGATGTTAGGACATCGTAGGTAAATCTCTGGTTTGAATGCTCAAGGGTCAACAGTGTGATGTGTGGGAGGAGGTGTTGTATTTTCCAGCAGGAGCTTCTCCACCCTCATGAACTTCTAATTAGAAGAAACATGGGAAATATGGGCCCCTTGCTCCCCTTCCCCAGCTTCAGGGCATAGTGATGAGAGGTGTGAGGGTCATCTCAGCACAGGGCCTGCCTTGAGAGAGGAAGAAACCATTTTCTGATAGAAAATTATTGGTCAAGCTAGTCATCAGACTTTTTATGGGCAAAAGGACTAGCTTAGCTTCGATATCCATTTCCTCTATCTTAAAAAAAGTTGTTTTTTAATGTTTATTTCAGAGAGCAAGAGAGAGACAGAATGTGAGCAGGGGAGGGGCAGAGAGAGAGGGAGACACAGAATCTGAAGCAGGCTCTAGGCTCTGAGTGGTCAGCACAGAGCCCGACATGGGGCTCAAACCCATGAACTGTGAGATCGTGACCTGAGCTGAAGTTGGATGCTTAGCCGACTGAGCCACCCAGGTGCCCCTCATTTCCTCTACCTTTTAATCAAAGTTCAGGGCAAGGATTTTACAGTATGTCCGATTAGCATCTGAAAATTATGTTTTAAATATTAAAAACAAAGAGTTTCAAATATTAGGGCTTAAAAATCTCTATTTTTCATGGACTTACTACGGCAGGTTACACAATTTCATGTTAGGTTTTTCGAAAGGGTTGTTTGTAACTCAGCTCTTAGCTGAGTTGAAGGAGAGCAGTAACCAGAAAATCTGAGAAAGCTGGGCTACAAATTAAGGTCTCTTTTATGAGAGTTAAAATGATTTGCTTTATATTTGCTGGAAACTTACCAATGTGAAAGGTAGTGTGGGAAAATGTGAAAATGAGAAAATAATTTAAAAACAAGAGTAAATGGTTGTTTGGGACTTAGCAGGGCTGGGTACATTCTAAGTATTAATCTGCCTAAGCTGTTTGGGAACAGATGTACGTGAAACAGATCCCAGTCTTCTGTTGTGTACATCCAAAGTGAGACATCTGTCGGTGGACCTTGTGGTCAGAAATAATGGAAGCAGGGGTTAAACCCCAAAATGACCTGTTATGTGAATTATTGAAGGATTAATTACTCAGTAAAACCTGATGCTTTGATTCATCAGTGTACATGTTAAGAAAATACTTCTTTAAAAAAATTGACAATCTGTTCCTACACTGTCAAATTTGAAGGAATTTTTAAAAGATGGGTGTGAAAAATCAAGCTCACCCTGTAACTGCATGTACTGTTAATGAAGTTTTTAAATGCTTTGGAAGGTCTGTTAACCTATTATATAAATATTAAGTAGTTATATTGTATAAATATTAGCTTTTCATTAAAGTAAATTGGTCCACACAGAGAAACAAATGCAGAATGGATCTCTAAAGCATGACCGTGGAGTTAAATTTTCTGTGGTGATGGAATGTTCTGTATCTGAACTGTCCAGATTGCACCATCCATGTGTGGCTATTATACCTGAAATGTGGCTAGTGTGACTGAATAACTGAATTTTTATTTAATTTTAATTTGATAGCTGCATATGGCTAGTGGTGATCACATTGGACACCCTGGCTTTAATGCATGCAGAGTTGAAATCGTTTATTTCCTTTATTCCTAGGTATTGGTTTTAATCTTTATAGGAAGGTAAAATTTCAAATCTTAATGTACAATTGATATGGTTATATGACCTGAGCTACCTATTTAAGGATAAATCCACTTAATCCAGAAATGTCAAAGTGGCAAAGTCCTTTCACGTATTTTGTGAATCCAAAAAATACTTTGTTTATTGCAAATCATTTGATAGTAAAGTTGAAGTCTTGTCTATAAAAATTGTATTATTCCTCATAGTTATTATTTGAACTGAAATTCAGCAAACTTAATCTCTTTCTTACTATAAAAATAGTATATACAAAATAACTGCCCTGGCCTGTGTACCTTGACCCCCGAGGAGTCTGCATATTAATGTTATTCCTTAACCATGTGGCACTATCTGAAGGCAAGTACTTTGAAAAACTTGATCTATTATGTCCCCCTTCTTTTTGCCCTCCCCTACATGGGATCTTTGGGGCTACAATTGGCACATAAATACCTTCCTAGGAGTGGGGAACAGTACTTGTGCTGAAGCCAAGGGACTTAAAAATTGAGGGTCCAATGGCTGGATCAAGGTCAGTAAACCAGAGAGGTAAATCCAGATGGGATTGTCTGAAGCGGGAAGATCTGAAGTGACTTGCAGAAGTCTAAACGTAAAGCTAAAGAATCAAAGAGCCATGGCAGTAGGTAGAGGGGTTGACAGATACTTTGGGTATTCAGGAGGATAGTATTGCCTCGACTAGGCATTTTTGTGCCCTCTGCAATTTGGGAGAACAGATCATCGTTGTTTAAAAGACTAGGGATACAGCTGGGTGGCTCAGTAGATTAAGTGTCTGACTTCAGCTCAGGTCATGATCTCCCAGTTTGTGAGTTTGAGCCCCATGTCAGGCTTTGTGCTGACCGCTTGGAGCCTGCTTTGGATTCTGTGTCTCCCTGTCTCTCTGCCCCTCCCCTTCTTACGCTCTGTCTCTCTCTGTCTCTCCTGTAGGAATAGGAGATGTCTACTGGGGGCACATGTCTGGGAAAGATAAAAGGTGGGGGGAGACAGATTGGGAGGGATACCCTTGTGACTCTGAGACCTATAAAAGGAGGATAAGGCAGGCAGGGGCAGGGAGAGCCTTGGCCCATGATGCATATCTGGTCAGGTCTCTGCTTACCTATGGTGAGATTTTGGGGGAAAAGACTGCCCATTAAGAGTCCTGCCTTGAGCATAAATAGCCAAACATCAGCTGTGTTTAGTCATGGGAACAGTGTGACCTCAGCAACAAAGCTTAGGAGAAGCCTTGAAGGGACCAACAGCTGGAGGCTGGCTGTTAGCTAACTACACTCTTTGCAGCAGAAAGGAAAGTTCTTCCTCAAAGGGACAGGACGGCAGCTGCAGTGACCAGTGAGGTTTACTGTCATCGTTATGAACTCAGGTATTCAAATGTATTAAATAGGCTTCAATTTGCAGCAATGCCAGTTCTTACTGATTCTCAAGTTGTCCTAATTTCTGGCATTTTGGATGTATGGGAACCCCTCCAAGTTGACTTCTAAGTTTTTTTGACATTCCCTTGGCTGTCTCTGATAGCTTTCTTGAATGGCAAGATATTCCAGGCTAATCTACATGTCATGCCCCAGACATAGCATCAACCTGATCATTAAAAGGAAGCTTAGTTCCTTTGAGTAGGGGTATTTAGAGACCACAATTTGAGGTCCAGCTGTGCTCATTGCTAATATTTTCCGTTTTCCAGTTTTTTCAGAAACAGCAAGGAAGTATGTATTTTTCTTTCAAAAAGAAAGCACATCATGGAATTATGCTGATACTTCCAGTTGAAATTCAGGACTAAAAGGTGTTTACTTTGTCTCCTTTCTGCTATCCTTAAAATCTTGATTTCTAAGTCAACAGTATCATTGCCAACCATATCATTGCTCATTTGCTTTATCTTGTAACATGTGTAAATCACAGAATAACAACACCAATGCTACCATTAACAGTACAACTTCTGAAAGTCATTTAAGATCATTCTGTAATTTTTTATTGTTGTGTATAGAGTACATACCAGGGTATGTGCTGTGTGTAGTCAAATTACTGGGGTTTTAAAAAAATGCTTTTAATGTTTTATTTATTTTTGAGAGATACAGAGTACAAGCAGGGGAGGGGCAGAGACAGAGGGAGACATGGAATGTGAAGCAGGCTCCAAGCTCTGAGCTGTCAGCATAGAGGCCAATGCAGGGCTCGAACCCACGAACTGTGAGATCTTGACCTGAGCCGAAGTTGGACGCTTAACCGACTAAGCCACCCAGGTGTTCCAAATTACTGTGTTTTA
Organism: Panthera onca; assembly: GCF_046562875.1. Taxonomy (NCBI): domain Eukaryota; kingdom Metazoa; phylum Chordata; class Mammalia; order Carnivora; family Felidae; genus Panthera; species Panthera onca. The sequence goes on from NC_138346.1 coordinate 52,401,017, forward strand.
AAGACGCTTACAGTCCTCCCTATCTGTGATGTTATATCCTCAACCCAGGATGCAGAATTGTCTATTTACATTTGTTTTTGGTTTTTGGCATTACTTCTTTAAAATTCAATTTTATTTTGTAATTATATAAACTATTTATAGGGTTCCAGACTCAAACTTACTAAACAAACTATATTCTGGGGAGTATAACTTTTTATCTGTGTCCTTTCTACCCTTTTCTTCCTTCCTATTACAGGTAAGCTTATTTGTCTTTTCAAATTTTGGGGTTGTTCTTTTGTAAATATAAGCAATCGTGTATGTGTATATACTTATATGCATATGTATATATATTCTCCTTACCCAACTCCTACCCCACTTCCTTAAATGCATGGTAGCATACCATATTTTTTTTTCCACCTTACTTTCTTTTTAAATTAACAATATATCTGGCATATCACTCTAGGGTGAGAGTCTACGTTTCCTTTTATATCTGCACAAAAATCTATTGTGTACTATAGTTTATGGAAAGATTGGGTTGTTTCTAGCCTTTTTTTGCCATGGAAAATAGTGGTGTAATGAAAAACCTTATGTGTCCATTTGATTTTTTTTCAGTATATTTTTGGAATAGATTCCTAGAAGTGGGATTGTTGACTAAAAGAATAAATGCGTATGTAATTTTTATTAGATTTTATTTTTTAGAGTTACGTTTTAGGTTCACAGCAAAGTTGAGTAGAACATGCAAAGATCTTCCATGCACTCCATGCCTGCCTGTATACCTTGCTCAGTATTTCCAAATTACCTCATAAGAATCGTACTATTTTGCCTTTGTGTCATTGTTGTATCAGGGCACCTGTTTCTGTGAAGTTTCTTCTAAAGAGTATATTGTGAAACTTCTAAAAAACCTATCTGATGAGAAAGGGTATCTCAGCATAGTTTTAATTTGTGTTTTTCTCATTAAATCATTCATACTTTTAGCTTCTTTCTTCCCCAGTTAGGGAGCACCTACTATGTGCTGAGTTTTCTGATAGGTTCCAGAGATGCTATAATCAATTTGACATAGTTTTTGCTTCCAAGTATTCATAATCTGCAGGAAGATTTACCAGCAAAATTACTGATGGTCTATTTTATGTGCAATTGAGATATTATAGGGCGTTATACACATACATGGAAATGTAACTAAAGGAGAAAATCATTTTGTTGGGAGGCGGAGGAAGAGGTCAGGTAATGGTACAGAGGAATGTGAGGGTAAACTTGAATATGGGCCTTGAAGCATGGCTAGGGATTGGCAACACAAAAGAGTAAGGAAACCGTTCTAGGAAAATGATAACTTTTTTGGCAGGGGGAATATCAGGAGAGCATGCTTTGACCCATTTGGAAAATAAGACCATAGTCTGTGAAGAGAGTGTTAATGGAAGAGATGACAGTGCTTGGTGATAAGTCAGTGGTTTGTATAAGGCCCTGAATAACAGGCTAGGAAGTTGGTGTCTAAACCTAAGGGGTAGCAAAATCTGAAGGTTTTTGTTCTTTAAGTGAGTTTGGGTTTTGAGAAGACCATCATGGAACCAGGATGGATTTTAAATGGGCAGTACACTGGAGAGCCTATTTCAGTGACTAGTATACCAGAAGATCCAGGAATAGTGTGTATGTGGCAGGGAGAATGGAAATGTGAGGCTAAGTGAAGGGATATTGTCAGAGAATTTGGAGGATGTGGAACTTGAGGGAAGGGGAGGAAACCATGGTGATGCCGAGATTTTTAACTTGAATGATGGAATGGATACTGAACACTGCTAAAATTCTCAGATCAGCAAAATGAGAAAGTATCTTACTTGACATGTATTGTACCATGCATCAACTATGCTGGTGACTAGCAAAATGTCCAAACATAAAGGAAATTGAAAGCTTAAAATTGAATGCATAAGCTGGAGAAATGGCTTCTGAAGGGACTGTACGTTGAACTCTATCAAGCCTAAGGTCTGTGTTTTTCGTGAGCCTTGGGATGTCTCTTGTGTCCTGTTTCTTATTCGGTTGAGGCTACTTAAAATTTAAAGGTATTTTTGGAAAACATTGTTCATTAAATATTGGAAATAAGGTTATGATCTTTATGCAGCCATAATATTTAGGTATTACTGAAATGAAAAAAATGAACACATCAATTTTTATATGTAGAAAAGAACTTCTATATCATTTTAAACTCCGAAAAAATTCATTTCGTAAGATCAGTTTTTTGTCTAGTACAAATATTCTGTTAGACTTTTAAGTGTACTGAATGTTACACATAATTCAAAGTACTTTCTATGTCCATCTGTGCAGGAGGAATAAGATCAATAAAACTGAACAACTGTTAGCGTATATTGGTTTCCTTATGTTTTAGCCATGTTTTCATGTATTGAAAGTGTAAAGGAAGACAGTGTATGTTTTGTTGTTGTTTTCATTCTATAGGTAGAATCTTATTATAGTTAAAATCTCGGATATAATGCATTTTTAAAATCCCATCCATAACCCAGTTACTTTAGATAATTTATTTAAATACTTAGGGTATACTAAAAAAAATATAGATAGACTTTTGTCATGGGATTTGATCGATAATCTCTTATTTTAGAAGTAGGAATAAAGTTTTCTCTAAAAATCATATTTCCATTTCTTAGAATTAGCATTTTTCACATTTGGGGAAAAATATCTTGGTATTCTGGCTTTTGCATTAGAGACTAATCTGTCATTTTCCAGGTTACTTGGATGTTTTACAGGACTAAGCCTACTCTGTCACAGGGCTTCATGCCATGGAAACATCTTATGGGTGAGCCTAATATTACTCCAATTTTCTTGATACTTGAACACTTTGTTAGGTGTATGCCAGATTCATTCTTCCATGCAGAAGCATTAGATGCAAACTATGTCATTGAAATTCTAAGAGCCTTTTCAAATGTAACTTTGCTACGGTATAACGTGAGTCCCAACAATTAGTATAAAAAGTTATTCAATGCCTTTTGGCTTTGACTTTTGAAAGATCTTTAGTCTATAACAATTAGCATCGGTTGTGTGCATTGTATACTTTGGGGCGATAGGACTAGTTCCAAAGAAATACCATAGAAGGTCTCAGACTTCTGAGGTTGAGGTTGATAATACACTTAATAAATTATTTGCAGTTTTACATTACAATAGTGACCTAGCAGTTACCAATTGCTTAAATACAGAGTATAGGACACCAGGTTAAATGCATTGATTTTGAACTGAAGAATTCCTGTTCATGTCCCAGACTTATCAAGTATTATCATTAGGTTTGAAAATAAGAGCTGTCTTCACCATTATTCTTGGTAGCCTGAAGAAATCAGAAAACCCATCTTAGAGGCTCCTAGAAAACCTTTAGGGTTCTTATTTGGTTAATATTCTGCCTTGATTAGAGTCTCAATAAAATCAGTTAAATGCGAACTCTGAAAATTCAACCTACTGTCTGTCATGTTCAGTTTACCATTAAACAATAGCATGCCCTGGATATAACCCACTAATTTTATTTTTTCACCTTAATGAAAGCACTGGTCATTATTGCTGCCACTGATGCTCTTTTGTCTGCACATACTGTTGCAACATAATGTGTTGTGCATTTGATACGGATATTACCATATTGCCATAAGGAGCTGCTATTATTTTAGACACCAACTGATTCCATGATAGTGTCAGATTTCTTTAACATATGCTTATGTTTTTGTACAAATGACCTCAAGAAACATCTGCTAGTTTTGTGGTGGTATCTACTGTTTCTTTTTTAGAATTTGACCTGTCAGTCACTTTTTTAATGTGACTATACAGTATTTCATTATAGTAGGCTGTCTGGTTTCTTATGCTGTTGATATTAATTAATAACATTCATGGCATAATTCAGAAAGAAACTGAAGTCGTCCATGCACGTTATTTTAAAAATATCTTTTCATGGTTGCTGTTTTAACTTTTTTGTCATTGATACTTTAAAATAGAAAAGAGCCCTTTTAGTGGATCCTTTAGGATCCAAAATTTTAGGTCCAAAATTGCTTTCTAATGGTTCTGAAATTACTCTGAGTTTTATAAAAATGTGTACTAGTTGTGGCACATCATTAATTCATATCCTGTGCTCATTGCTAATCTTTCTTAGTATCTTCGATGGGTTTAGAAGGGCAGGCAAAGGAAAAGAAAATTTTCTATGACGTTGTGAAATCTTTGTTTTAGGATATTGGAAAAACCTGTAGAGAATATGAGCTATTGATTCTATTATAGGTGGGATCCCTTCTTTTACTTTGGTATGACCCTGACCAGAAAGCAAAGATCACACATTTCCATTATCTGGAATTTTCTTTTCTGCTTCCTCTTTGTTTATTCTACTTTTTTTCCCCAAGACCTAGCTATTGATTCAAAGAAAGCAATACGGCTGTATATTTATGGTACTTAAAACATCAAAATGAAAGAACTGTCTCTGAATAGCAATATTGGTTCATGTTTTCCAGTGGAAAACATATAAACAGAATTTTTTTCCAATTCCCTTTATTTTATTAGATGACACTGTGTATAAAATTTTCTTACCTAGACATTTTACACCAAATCTAAACCCAACAGAGTAAATATATATGAGGTAATAGTCTTAACCATAGTTGATGTCTATGTTCAAATAATAACTAGAACAGCTTACTTTTATTTTCTCCTCTTTTCCATGAATCAGCTGTTGGACTCCTTTAGACTCTAAACATGTCCTCATTTACATCTCTGTGCTCATTCAGTCACCCTTGCTTGCTTTTAGGCTCTCTTTGTCCCTTGGGTGACTTATGTCATTAGGACAACCTTCTGTCCCCTGTTTGCCATCCCTTGGCTGAAACTGAGTGGAGGTCCTTGCCAGTTACCTGAGGTGCTGGCCCTGCTGTGGCTCATCTTTGGCCTTGGTGATGTCTGTGTGCTTTTTATGCCAAAACTTGGCTCTGTGATGGGTGAAAGGGTTACTGAAAGCTTTACTTTCAGTGGTAATACCAAGCGAGACTATGTTGAGTGCCTAAGCAGCTTTCTTTTAGGCCTGAAATAGGAGAGGCAGGGGCCTCAATGTCCCTTGAGAAAGAGGGATTTCCCTCAGCCTTCTGGGCCCAAGGCTCAACCATTTAAGTGAGCTGGTGGCCTGGACCCAAAGGGGAGTATAATTCCCCCAAATTATGGTTTAGTTTACCTCTGGGTAGGATGGGTATTGGACCATCTAAGTGAAGTCCCCAGTGACTTTTCTTGCCTCTTACAGAGCAGGCCATTTACTAGTTTCCATGCCTCTGTCCCCCTTACCCTATGTGAGACATCGGAGGAACCACAGGGATAGGGGATGTTCATGGTTTTCAGATGTTGGGTATATCTGGAGTTGTATTTGAAGTATAGAGACTGTTTAGTGGTTTTACTTTACTGTCTATGCTTTTTGTTGTCATTAGTTTTTAGTGCAGGGAATTTTGTCTGTATGATCATGGTGGGGTGGAAGAGGGGAAGCAGAATTAAGCATGTTTCCAAGAACATTTTATGGTGCCTGGTATGACATCATGAGCAGGTGGGCCCATAACTATTTACTTGATGCTCTTTTTAAGAAGTCCCATTATATCATGGGAAATGGAAAAATAGCAAAAATAATTTGTTGATGCATTCTTTAGGAAATCTTGTATGCATGTTCACTAGAGAAACATGGGGTTTCTCCCTTGAAGGACAAAGCTTTGTTTTGTTTTTAATAAGACACACTCTTCATAATTAAAACAAAATCCCAGTGTTAAAGGATTACTGTCTTAAATAATTGGATTTCTTTCATTTGTTTCCCTGATCCCTATATATGAGAATAAATATAATGGCGTCTTAGGATAATACATATTTCTAGATTAAATAGTTCTCGTAACCACTGAATTTTATTAACACCTCTCAAGGTTTATGGATAATCTAGAAAATCATGTAAAAAATAGAAAATAATTTAAGGTGAGGAACTTATTTAATGTTTGGGAAGGGGAAAGATCCAGAAACTGGTTAAGAACAATAGAGGCTGTGGAAACACTTGTGAAGGATGATGTGTTGCTCTTTGCAATAAATTATTCAAATAAACTCCTTATTTGCATAACTTTCTTTAACCCTGCCCTTAAAATACCAAATTTAGTATTACATATTTCTTATTTCAGATGGTATTTTAATATCTGAAGATGGTTTAGCTTAAAAATGGTTAAGATTTCAAGTGATACAGGGGAAAAGCAAGATGTCCAGCAGTTGTAACTTGAGAAAAATTCACAGAAAAAGCTCTGTTCCCCTGCCTCTTCTCTTTTTTTGTCTGCATACTCCAGAGCCCTTTTCTAAGACTCTTAAATCATGTGGGAGCCTGGGGGAGGACAAACACTAGGATGAGTGGTGTAAGAAGGGGGGAGTATTTTGCTTGCGGCAAAGTATCCTCCATATGGGACTTTCTTAAAGCTGTCCCCTCAGCCCCTTAAATCCACATTTGAGCTCTCGGGAAGAGGCTGTGTTAGGGGCAGCAGGGGAGAGTGAAGTGTGAAGGCAGACGAAGGGTCATTTTTCTAGTTGATCATTTCTGGGCTCTGGTGGACCTTTTCAGACTGCCCTGTCTCCATTTAATTCTGGGTCAGTCTTGACACCAGTTTCCCAGGCATAGCGGTGCTCAGCCCCCCTGGGTTTGGAAACTCAAAGAGGCACTGGTTCTAGTTCTGGTGGGAGCAAAAATATCAAGGACTTTGGAAAGATTTTCTATTTAATGCTATAGAGAGGCGACATGAGAGAGAAATGTAAATGATGCTTTCAAAGCTTACACACATTTCTCACTTAACTTCACCTGCCTTCTCTGGGCCAGATTGTATCGCTTGCTATTTTGATGAATTCTCACCTAAAATAGTGTCTTCTCTGTGTAAGTCTGGTGTTCTAACTAATGATAAACGAGGCAAGTAAAGCTTTTAGAAGGAACAAAGACATTTGATCAGTTTCTCTGTCATCTTTCGTTTGATATGATGATAAGACGAAAGGTCACCAGCATGCGGCGTTTTGTTATGGCAGCCCTGGCAGACCTATATCCTTCCTTAGGTTTTCATTTGTTCTTCCTGTGCCCTCATGTGGCCTGCCTTCTGTGTGCACATGGGGAAAAAGAGCCTGGTTTCTTCCTCTTCTCATAAGGATACCTGTCCTGTCAGGTTAGGGTACCACCCTTATGACCTAAGTTAACCTTAATTACTCAAAAGCTCTGTCTTCAAATAGAGTCACATTGGGGGTTAGGGCTTCAACATCTGAATTTTGGAGTTGGGGGACACAATTCAGTCCATGACAGGTGGATTTACTCGTTTAGCTAAATCTTTTCCAACCCTGAAAGTCATTTTACCGCCTCTTCCAAATTCCTGTTAACAGTAAGAGGTACTTTTTTCTTTTTGAATTTTAATATAATGGTTAATGCATGGTTACTTTTACACTGTTTATAACACTAAGAAGTAATAATTGTTAGGAGCATCAATCATATTAAAATGGTTTGGAAATATGGGTTATTCCTTTTAAAGTAGGTTTCCTCAACTCTAAATCTCTATGAAATTGGACAATCTAATCAGTCTAAATGCAGCCCAAATAGTAAGCTTTTGGTTCTATAATAGCAGCTCTTAAAAGATAGTGAAATACATTTGAGTGCCACAGACAGAGTCAGGAGTTTGCTTGACCTACTAAACTTTTCTGAAAATGTGCTGAACTTATAACTTGAATTTTTGGTCTGTGATTACAAATGTTTGGTGAGAGATGACGGTGTCTGATTTGTTTTTCTCCCATTAAGGGTTCATTTCAGATTTGGTACTGAAATCAATGTTCACCATCTCTATCTTTCTGGGACATCTTGCCAATAAATATCTTACATATTGAAAAATTCTCAGGATTATCCGATGGTTAGGCAACCTTAAAAGGCTATGCAGAGAAGTGATTTGGGTCATTATTGCCCTGCTTTCTTCAAGTTTGAACAATTCACTTTTGTGGTGTAATCAAAATACTGACCTACATTTGAAAGTGCAACACTGTCCTGTTATCTAAATCCACTCTGCTATTAAAGGGTGAAATAGAGAAAAGAGGTCACCAGCATTATTTTTTCTTCTGTCCTTGATTATAGGTTGCTTTTGTTGTTATTGTTCGATGGTCTGCTTCTGACAGATAACTGAAGTAGAAAATTCAACTAAGATTTCTATATGAAATCATAATAAAGATAACTCATGATTATTAAATAATAAAAAATGATATAGCTATATTAAAATCTAAGGACTGAAATGAGTTAATTCTATTTGGAAATATTTAAATTAGAAATAGCTTTTACTTTTGATAAATACTGCTTAAAAGAATTCTGTGTATTTAAGCTTTTAATACTTGAATCGTTCTCCCTAAGGTTGACATACAAGCGTGTCCCTTTGGTTTGGTAAGGCTCTGAACATGCAAAGCGACAGATGTTACACCCAGCATAATTATATGTATCCTGGAAACACATCTTTATAGAGTGGAATTGGTTCTTGGGAAAACAAAAATTTGGCAAACAAAGGGCATTAAATTGCTGATCTCAGCAGTAATTACCTGGGATAGATTATAATAATCTTGTGTAGGTGGTAACAGCATCCATGCATTGGAAAAATAATGTAATTCTAAAATACATTAAAAGGAAAATGAACTTGTGTAAACTTTAGCTCCTCTATCCCTTTAAAGAGCAGAAAAAGCCCTCAGTTTTTTTTTCTTTCTTCCTTCTTCTTTCTTTCTTGCTTTCTTTTTTTTAAAAATTATTACAGCTCTTTGGGAAAGATTTCCAGGATTCCAAATCCTAATAATACTGGTTTTTGACCATGTCTCTGTAAGGTTACTGCCCCTTTTTTTAAATGCCCACTAAAAATAGACCATTTTAAATAAATAAATTGATCTCTAACCTTCCAGCACCCAAGTAACTCTGTGAAACAAATTAGGCACTGTAAGATCCATAGTTGGTTGTACCAATAACCATACTAACACAGTGGTTTCTGTAATTTTGGTGTCTTCATCCCAAGGGCATCTTAAAGCACCCACTCTCCCTTCCCCCAACAGATAAAGCAAAACAGAGCTACTTAGGTCCTGTCATGGAAGATCTAGAATTGTGTGAAAGTCATTTGGAGAACCACTGTACCAAATGTTTCTTAAATAGACAGCTACAGAGTTGTAGAGGTCCTTACAAAAACTTGAGAAGTTGATGGTGTTGGGTTTTGGTCTGAAACTTTTTAGTTTAGGTTTGTTTAATTTGGGAGAGAGGGAGTGGGGGAGGGACAGAGAGAGGAAAAGAGAGAGAATCTGAAGCAGGCTCCGCAGTGTCAGCAAAGATGCAGGGTTTGAACCCATGAACTGTGAGATCATGACCTAAGCAGAAATCAAGAGTGGGATGCGTAACCAACTGAGCCACCCAGGCACCCTGGTCTGAATCTTTTTTAAATAAGAATTTGTCAATAGTTGTGGTTTAAATACCCATTTCGCACCAAGATCATCTGAATGGAGAGTTGTTTACTTTTTTTCCCCCCACAAAAAGATTTTGAACACAAATGAAACCTTAAAGGCAGACTTAGGAAATTCTGAAATAATTATGCTATGGATCTTGTGTATCTTAGGTGATGGGCATGTATTTTGCTGTTACTGATGATCATTTAGATATGTATCACCTAGTCCCAAATTTTTAGCAGCTCCTTCACCTGTAAACTGTTGCTATGACATATTTTTCACATCTCTTGAGAAGCTGAAGTGGTGAGTCGGGAAAAGGGCACATTTCAGGGCTGGTTTGCCCTCATGTCTAGCGTTTCTCTCCAGTCAGTATGTGAAGATTTTCCTCCTCAGCAGCACAGCCTGCGTGTTTCCATAACAAAATCCAGGATCCAAAGAAAAACCACAAGACGATAAAACCAGGTGATTGTGATCAAATTTCTGTTCCACAGAACATAATCATTAGTGCTTCTCAAAAACGCTGTTGTCCCATCCCGGGGGAGAATTGAGGAAGAACTTTGTGTTGTGAATGGGGCACACAAGCCCTTTTAGGATGAATACAAACTGAGCCTGATACATTTCCCAAAGTATTTGGGGAAAATACTTGTGCCTGATGAGGATCAGAGTAATGAGAGCAATGTGAGTCAACTTCCAGTGATTTTTATTTTTTCCTATTATTTGTAATATATCTGCCCCTTCTTTTCTTTTTTCTTTCTTTTTATTTTTTAGGGAGTGAGAGAGCACAAATCCATTATTTTCTATACTCTCAATTCCTACTTTTCTCCTTCTAACCTATTCCACAAGTGCCTTAGTAGACCCTTGACCAAGTAAAGTTTCCTAGTCTGCTTCAGGGAAGGCACTCAGGGTGACCCCTTCTAATAGGAGCTACTTAGTAAACTTGAAATAAGGCCTGAGAATTTTTGTATTTTAAGTGTAGGGTAGAGTCCTCAAATCATTCCTGCCTATTATCATCGGTCATACATGCTGTTTTTCTAGTTTATCTAATTCAGGCATTGGTGTGGTGACTGCAAATGGTTTGTTGGATTATTTCAGGTAATAATAGCCAATACTTACACAGCACATTGGATGTGCCAGGAATGTTACCGGCATCTTATTAACTCCATGAATCCTGACAAAAATCCTCTGAGGGTAGGGGCTATTATCGCTTGCATTTTCTAGATGAGAAAACAGAAGAGGAAAACTTTAACTTCTCTAAGGTCATACAGGTACTAATAGGCAGGGGAGGGGAGAGAGAATCCCAAGAACGCTCCATGCCATCTGTCACCAAGAGCCAGACATGACTTGAGTTGAGATCAAGAGTCTAATGCTTGACTGAGTCACCCAAGTGTGGTTCTTTACAAGTTTTCCTAGCTTCTAGAACAGAAGAAAAGAACATGAGCTTTAAAGTCCAGTCTTCGGTTTCAGTTAAGGCTCTGCCGTTTTCATCTGTCATTGATGAGCCCCTTTGCCTCTCTGAGGATCTGTTTGGTCTCTAAAATCAAGAAACAGGGATGGCTATCTTTTTTTTAATTCTCACTGTAACCTGAAGATAATTTAGAGTCAGATGAGATGGAGTGTCTGATTGAGTGCCTAGCCATTTCTCTGTGTTTCTATGCCATGCTATTTACAGCAAGAACTGGCTGCTACTTTGCATGATGATGCAATCTTAATAGAATATATGTATAGTAAGGTAATTTGGCAAAGAGAGGAGTTTTATTGCTTAGTATTAACTTTATATCTACCGAGAACTTGGGAAATAGCTGAGCCTCTGAATACAATATTTTCCTCTCTTGTCAATCATTCTTAGCTGCCTCATAGTAGTTAATAAAGGACAGAAACATTTGGCATGGAGAACTAATTTCAGGCAATGTAAAAACTACAGGTTTGAAATGGTTTTTTTTTTTTTTCTGATTATATGTATACATTGTACTCCATGTAGAAATTTTCAACAAATGAAGAATATATAAGGGAAAACATAAAAGCATCTTTCTCAGAGGGAGATTTAGTTCTCATTTTACCTTTTAATGCAGATTACTTTTTAAAGAGGCCTCTAGAGCACATGAATGAATCTGAATCTCTGTTGAAAAGGTACTTTAGATAGAAAACTAGAGTGACAAATAGGGAAACATTGGATTGTTGTTTCTTAGAATCTCCAGTGGGTCCACTGTCCTTTTGTGAAGGAGTAATTTGGGAATAATCTGGTGAAGTTCCCCACGATGGTAAATTACCCAGTGTGCTTTTGTTCGCCAATATACTAAACTGCTACAGGGACAGAACCATATCTAATCATCCTTCAATCACTGTTTAGTTCAGAAAACACCTGGCATATAGTAGCTACTCAGAATTTGAAACTCAATGGATTATATTATTTCCTGTCTCTAAAATTTATAAAGCGGGGCGCCTGGGTGGCTCGGTCGGTTAAGCGTCCGACTTCGGCTCAGGTCATGATCTCACGGTCCGTGAGTTCAAGCCCCGCGTCGGGCTCTGGGCTGACAGCTCGGAGCCTGGAGCCTGTTTCAGATTCTGTGTCTCCCTCTCTCTCTGCCCCTCCCCTGTTCATGCTCTGCCTCTCTGTCTCAAAAATAAATAAACGTTAAAAAAAAAAATAAAAATAAAATTTATAAAGCAATATGATCTTGAAATAATCTTCATAATACTAGGAAAAGTGCTAGCTCAGAATGGTTCTGCAAAGGGAGAAACCCAGTTACTCTACTGTCACCATTCTCTGTTGAAAGTGAGGGAAAACAAAATGGCTACAGAGGCTTCCCTGTGCACCCACCTGGTTTCGGCTAAAGGTCCTGATGTAAAGGGAGGGGCTCAATCTTGGAGCTCTACTGAAAATCCCAGGGTAGCCTCAGTTGTAGTCAGACCAGGCAGCTCAACTCTGCCTCCTTTCTTCTTCTGTTTCCTGTAAGGATTTCAGCTCTTAACGCTCAAGAGCTTTTTTTCCTTTTTAATGTGGTTGTAACAAAGAGTGTGAGAAAATAGCTAGGGCTCCTTTATGAAATATTTTAGGGACTGTATTTACTTTAAGTTTATTGGAAGTGTTGATTCTCAGTAGGGTTGGTAAATGGACAATGTGTCTGAGTGACTTGGCAACAGAATAGAAGACACACCCCCACACCCCTCTGTTAGAGCAACTCTGGAGCCATGTTTGACAAGGCCTGTCTGTTGTCCTATATGGTTATACCTGTGGTGTCTTGTGGGCCACCATCTGAAGGGCTGTTGCTATTTCTCCTACTCCTTCCAGACCTGGTTTTTGTTCATGATACTGTAGTGCTTTGGTTTTCTTTTGACTTTATATCACTATTCACTTCTACTTCCGAATTTTCATTTTTTTTTTCTTTTATTCCTGTTTCCCATTTTGAACATTTAGAGACCCATCCAGAAAAGTAAAATAACAGGAAAGTTAAACACTAGTAAACTGAAATCTTTTTAAAAAATTTTTTAACATGTATTTATTTTTGAGAGACAGACTGAGCATGAGCAGGGGAGCAGCAGAGAGAGAGAGGGAGACACAGATTCAGAAGCAGGCTCCAGGCTCCGAGCTGTCAGCACAGAGCCCGACATGGGGCTTGAACTCACAAACCGTGAGATCATGACCTGAGCCGAAGTTGGCCGACTGAGCCACCCAAGTGCCCCTAAAATATTTTTAAAAATTTTTAAACATTTTTATTAAGTAATCTCTACACTCAATATGAGGCTCAAACTCACAACCCCAAGATCAACAAGAGTCACCTGCTCTTCCCACTGAGGCAGGTTCCCCTAAAATAAAATATTATAATAGTAACTTACCATACTATTGAGAGTGACTAAAGGATGGGTTCCTGGAGTAGTACTGTTACAATTTAAACTTTGTCACTTCCTGTGTGACTGTAGTACAGGTTATTTAAGCTCTCAGCTTGTCTCCCTCCCCACCTTTTGTAAAACAGGGCATAATAACAGTACCTAGTTTACAGTGCTGTGGGGTTTCAGTAATAAAATAAATGTAAACCTCTTGACACTAGCCTAGAGTGCAATTTGTCTATTAATACATATCAAACAGCTGTTAAAGTATTTTAGAGCTGAAAGAAACATTAAATTGAATATTTTTCATCTTCCTTACCAAAGGGTTAGTTCTTGCCTTTTTTATAAACCACTGTTTAACACCTAAAATAGTATCCAGCAAATAAAGACTGAATAAATATTTGCTGAATGAATAAATGAATCTATCCCAACTCCTGATTTTAGGAATGAGCTATCAAGCTTAAAAGTTAAGGGAATAGCCTCAAGATTGGTGACCAAGCTAGAGCTCCAAGGTCTCCTAAGTCCTACATCAGTGTCCTTTCTGGGAAGACGATGCCATTTTCTGAATATTTATTTTGTATGGTGAATTCATAGGAAGCTGCACAGTGGTATGAGGATGAACTTGATAATCACATGTGCTTGGAAATAAAAATCTAGCATTTTCATTAAATCCTTGGTGCACTACTTATCTTAATTTGCACATCTTCATCTATAAAATGAGATAATTTCCACCTTACAGAGCTATTATGAGGATTAATTAAGATAATCCACATAGAGCACTTGGTCCCATTTCTTTGGCCCTTCCCACACACCCTGATTTATTAGTCTAGCTAGACTAATTATACATCCACTGTCTCCACTTAGTTTCTCATTTTTTTTTTTTCTTGAATCTTCTATGATCAGGCTTTTGACTCCTGTGAGTCTGCAGCTCACTTGTCAAAGTCAGTACTCATCTGTCTTGACCTATGGACAGAGTTTTAAAATATCACAGTGCTCTTTCTCTACAATTTTTTCTTACCTTCTAGGACGTCACTCTCTTGATTCTCTCCTGTCCCCATTGGCCTGCTCCTTGTCAGTTTTCTTTCTTAGCTGTTCTCATTTTCCCATGTCTGTTCCCTGACCTTTTATTGTCTATTTTTCACTCTCTCTCTGGTTCAGCCTCCTCTAGTTTGTGGCTTCTAATACTATCTAAATGCTGATGACTTTCAAATTTCTATCTTTAGTCCAGACATCATCTCAGAACTCCAGATTTATAAACCTCACTGCCTACTTAGACATACTTAAAAGTCCACTAGATTTCTCAACCTTAGCATATTCTAAAATAAACCCCATATTCCCTCCTACAGCCTACAACTACACCCTTCTATGGATCTTCCCATCTCAGTATGTGAAGATTTCATCTTTGTAGTTACCCAAGCCAAAAACACTTGGAAATGTGCTAGAAATGGAAATGTTCTACTCCTTATCTCTCTACATCCAGTCCATCAACAAATCTTGTGGCCTCTTCCTCTGAAATATATCCAAAATTGAGCAGCATCACTGCCATGTTAGTAAGAGATATCATTTCTCACCTGGAATATTGGGTTACTTACTGTTCCCTTTGCCCAGAAACATTTGGAACCAGCTAGATCTTAAAATTGAGATGTTTACTAATTTTAGAAAGCTAATATAGGGCATATATGTGTATGTAACACCCAAAATGAGCTTCAGGTAGCATCCTATAATTGAATATTAATATTTCTGAATGAAACATGAGGAGTATCCGTGCTAAGTGGGGTAAAGATTTAAAATGCCATTGTCAGTTTGGGTCCAGTTTTGCTACAAAATGAGGTCAGCTCAGGTTTTGCTCCCAAATGATTTAAGAAAAAATGTACAAGTTTCAGAGCTTTGGGAATTTTGGAATTGCAGATGAGAGATTCTCAACCTGTATTTACATGACTTGTTGTCATATATTTTTTTTCCCCAATCTTTATTCAGTGATTATTGGGTAGTCTGGGAAGATCTCTAAGATTCTCTTTGTAGAACAAATCTGACATGTGGAAAGTATCTAGTTAACAATTATTGAAAGAAGGAATAAAGCTGAGATGATTTTTCACTTAAATATGTGTTATTTAGAATAATGTATGACCAGTTTAAGAATAACCATTGTTGAAAACAAAATACTATTTGATTAGTGATAGTTCAAATACATATTAGATTTTTTTAAGGTTTTATTTTATTATTACTATATATATTTTTTTTTTGGGGGGGGGAGAGAGAGAGTGAGAGAGAGAGAGAGAATGAGCCAGGGAGGGACAGAGAGAAAGGGGGATACAGAATCCGAAGAAGGCTCCAGGCTCTGAGCTGTCAGCACAGAACCCAATGTGGGGCTCAAACCCACGAACTGCAAGATCATGACCTGAGCCAAAGTCAGACGCTTAACCGACTGAGCCACCCAGGCGCCCCTGAAATACATATTAGTATTTAGAATATCAGACATTGTTAATGGATGAGTCATCTGCTGATATAAAACCCATTATCTACTCTAGTGCCAGGTAGCCTAATCGGTTTGACCCTATTTCTTGATCTGTTATTGATTTGTCATGTAACTTTAAATCCCTTTTTAGTATAACTCGATCCTTTTCTGATCACCCTGTGTCTTGGAGCATTTCAAGCAATTGATCAAGGATAGTGCCACTATTTTAATCCAATTAAAATTAAACATTTTAATACTCATCCATTTTTAAGTATCCCTTATAAAGTTGAAAATAAGTGAATAACTTTTATTAAAATCACCTGAAATTTTAATATTTGTTATATACCTTACATAAAGGAAATTATTTTTCTCTACAGAAAATGTAATAAAGTGCTATATTATTATTTGTCTTAGTTTTGGTTGAATATCCATAGAAGAAAGTCAGGTATGAGTGGAATTATTGTAGTACCACTTTTCCCAGTGGTACTCAAGCAGGAAAGATATTATATACATTTAGAAATGAATCATTTTTCTCTTTTTTGTGCTCTTAGACCATAATTTTATTTAAATTGTGAATCTGTTTTTGAAGGATACATAATAAATTTTTTAACATTTATATTCAATCAGATTTGTAATTTGTATGACTTTTTCAGAACATTGGAAAGATTGAATTTAAGAAAATGAGAAAATGGAAATGTTATTGGAGTTTTACTGTATTTTAAAAAGTTGGCCCCTGAAATCATTCTTCAATTATGAATTTTTATTGCTTTTTCTCTCACAGACTAGATACAGCAGCTGTGATTTTATTTTTTAATTCACATTATGGAGAGAGCTTTCTTTGGGTTCTATGGAGAGGATTTTATTTCTTACTGAAGTTGTGTAAGAAAATGCTATTTTAAATACAAGCAGTAATTTACTTGCAGCCTTAAACTTAGCAAACATGCCTTTAGATAGTATTTTTGAAGATCTGTCTGACCACAATGGCTTATATTCAACAGTGCTATTAAATGAAATAAACATGGATGCCTCTCCTGCCACAGAGGCACAGGTGGACATCTTGGTAGCAAGCCTCATGCGGTGTGACACATGGCGCAACCCAACATGGGGGCAGAGAGCATGCAGCTTGAGCTAGGAGTCATTTTCTGGATACTTTGTTGCAGATCTGTGTTTTTCTATGGGACAGCCATTATTCAAAACATTTACATAATATGGTGTTTTTTAAATTATTATTATTGTTATTAAATGTTTGTTATTTCTTAAAACAGATCCTGGCTAGCATAATCTATTCGGGAGCCAAAGTTCCTGCACCCCGCCCCTCGCTATCTATATAAATGATATTTTTGACTCTGTCCTTTATAATGTTGGCACCCTGTGCATATTAGATGTAATCAGGGCTGAAAGGAAACTTGAATCCATCTGGAAGCAATAAACTTTTCTAAAAGACTGCACAGTGTTATTTAATCCTGTGACTTCTTACTGTGAGTGAAATTAAGGTTTGATGCAGTTGTGTCACATCGTATTGATATCAAATTTATCTTTCTAAAAAAAACCTGACAGTAGTATTACAGCACAGAGGAGATGGCTTGCTGTAATCCCATAAGCTATTTTGCTTTGATTACATGTTATATAGTGAAGCTAAATATATCCTTTACCTAGAGTATTTAAGTTTTCTTTAAAATTTTTACACTATCAGGTAACAATTTCTTACTTTTACCCTTCATTTTGTCTTTCTGTCATCATCCTGACTATATGGTAGAAAATATATTATGATGAAATGCATGGAGAAGAAATTCTTATAAAACTCCTTTTCAGTAGGAACACCTTTGCATTAAATACCATATATGTAGGACACCAAGGTCAAATATTGAGCTTATTTTCATATAGGACTCTGAATTAATTTAAAATTTTTCAGAAAAAAAATTAACTTCCAATTTTTACTCCAAAATAGCTTTAAGTTTTCTTTTTTTACTTCAAGTATAGGTAGAGGATCATATTTTGTGTGAATAGTAGCCTAAATGGTATTAACGGACCAGCATAATTTATAGAGAGTGTGTGTGTGTGTGTGTGTGTGTGTGTGTGTGTGTGTGTGTTTATGTCTGTTTACTAACACTTACATTTGTTCTTTACATTTTGCCTAAATCCAACTGAAAGTAAATGAGGAAGTCAGAAAACTTGGCTACACTTCATAAGTAATTTCATTGTAATTTTTTTCTTAGTGAATCAATTCTCGCTGGGTTTACTTAGCCAGTTTTTGAATGCCGAAAACAAAACAGAATCCAAAGATGTTTGTCAATTATATGCTTTTAATGGTGGAAATGAAATAAAGGCCATATCCCTCATGTGCCTAGCATATTAAAAATAAACATGAACTTTGTCTTGAATGTAAAATTAGACTTTTTCAATAAAACCATGATAAGCTATATTAAAATTGTACATTACTTTCCTTTGTCTCCACTAAGTCTAGGTCTGCAAATCCTCCTCAAATGAATAAATATTTACAAATATTTTTAGAAAATCTCAAATTATGTCTATTTGTTTATTTACATATAATTGGCATGTAGCATATAAATTTCAGGTGTAGGACATAATGATTGGATATTTGTATATATTCTGAAATAACCACAGTAAGTTGACATCCATCTCCATACATAGTTACAAATTGTCTTCAGTGATGAGAACTTGCAAGATTTACTCTCAGCAACTTTCAAGTATGCAGTACAGTAATGCATAGACACCATGCTGTCCGTTAGGTCCCCAACACTTATTTATTTTGTAACTGGGAGTTTGTAACTTTTGACTACCTCCACCCATTTTGCCCACCCCCCACCTCTGGTAATGATCCGTCTGTTCCTTGTTATCTCTGAGCTCAGTTTTTCTGTTTGTTTGTTTTTGTTTGTTAAATTCCACATATAAGCGAGACTATGTGGTATTTCTTTCTTTTTTTTTTTTTTTTTTACATTTCCCTTCTTAGTACAGTGCCCCCAAGGTCCATCCATGTTACAATGGCAAGATTTCTTCTTCTTAAGGCTGAACAATATTCCACTGTGTGTGTGTGTGTGTATCACATTTTCTTTATATTCATCCACTGATAGACATTTAGGTTATTTCCATATCGTGGCTATTGTAAATGTGTACATTTTAAGTTTGCTTTTGTATGTTCAGTATATGTAGCTTGTGACAATTTCTCTCCCTTCCTCTCCCACGCACAGTGATTCCTTCACTGCAAGAGGGCCAACTCTGGCCCCAGGAAGATATACTGATAGTGACTTCAGATGTCCTGGAGGCTGATTAGGTGAATCTCTTCCAGTCTGTTTCTGGACAGTCAGGACTGTGGCACTCTGTTCCTGCACTGTCTTGGCTCCTCAGATGAAATTCTTACTTTCTGGTACTAGGACCAGTCCCTTCATCAAGGAAAAATTACTGCTTTGTCTCTCATGTAATGGTTCTTCCTACTCCCTTCCAACAACACAGGGGCTGCATGTGCTTAGTTCAGTATTCCTGGACTTTGAGTAGTTATTCTCAATATTTTCTTGTTATCTTGGGAGCAAATAATTACTGTCTTCAGGGTAAACCTGAATGGAATTGGTAATAAAAGTGGGCTTCTTAGTGTCTCTCAGTAGCAAAACCCATCAGATTATCTGGAGGGCTGTGTGATCTCTTTGTTGGGACTACCGTGAGGTAATGGGGGATCTGACTTGCACAGTAGGGCATTGATGGCTAGTAATGGCAGAGGTGAAAACAAAGTTGGTGTGACAATCTTTGAGGTCCTCAGAAGGAAAAAGCCTTTACCTGACAGAAAGCCCAGACCAGGCTATGTTAGACACTGGCGCTAGAGATCATCACTCTGGCTTAGATACATATAGTCCTGTTCCCACAGCCCAGCGAGTTCCAGGTCGTGAAAGATGAACTCCTTAACCTTTGTTCTCATAGAGATAGTGGTCCATGGAGACTGTTAAATTCATATTAGCATTTTAATATACACACCAAAGTGCCCGAAATATACCAGGTGTTCAAATATATTGAAATAGTAAACTTTTGGGCTTACCCTAAAGAGTTACAGTCTCATCTTTAGCTAACCCCTTCCCCATTACCATTTTGACCCATCAGTTAGTATGGTAAAAATATATAACTTAAGTTCTTAAAAGGCTTTGAAGGACCTTTGTGCTTTTGCCCTCTGGTGAGTTAGGAACTTCTGATATGTGATTGAATCTCAACTGTGTACTGGGCCATAGGAGCTCAGAAGGACTGGGAAATGAAGAATGTCTCTTAATGTGCTTTGACAGATGGTTAATGTTTGAAAATGGAGTCAAGAAGGCCTTTCATTTCCTGGGAAATAAAGGAGCAAAGGTTCAGAGGTCGAAATGCATACAGTGTGATTGAGATATCATCTGACTGATGGTAAAGACTGTCAATAACAAACTTCTATTGGAAGTCAAGCCTATGTCCTAAGCATAGCGCAAGGTACTGGGATACAGAGATTAGAGACCAGGAGGACGATGAAGATATTGTTAAAGTGAATTGCTGAGAGACTAGAGAAAGGAAGACCAATTGCCGTACTTCAGAGGTTCAAGGGGTATCTGCACAAAGGCCGTCTGGTGTGATGTATGTAAACTGTACATCATGGTATACATACCTGAACTGATAATGCCTGCCAAATGACTAGAGTATAAGGTTAAGGTGAATCAAGGCCATATTTTCTATTGGTGGCATTATCAGACACTTTCCTTTTTTTTTTTTTTTTTTTTTTTTTTTACATTTTATTTATTTTTGATAGCACAAGTCGGGGAGGGGCAGAGGGAGACAGAGACACAGAATCCGAAGCAGGCTCCAGGCTCCGAGCTGTCAGCACAGAGCTCGAAGTGGGGCTCGAACTCACAAACCACGAGATCATGACCTGAGCCGAAGTTGGATGCTTAACTGACTGAGCCACCCAGGCACCCCAGACACTTTCCATTTTTAAATGCTTTTCGTAAGGAATTGAAATGGAAGTGAGCATATAAAATGCAGGCAGAGGCAAATATCTAAGTAGATCATCAAGTCAAGGATAAATTGTCCCAAAGGAAGTAGCACATTAGTGCTCTTGCTGAAGTGAAAATGACAAAACCCAATCACATTGCATGATCAGGCCTGCTATAGAATGTGAATTTTGCTAGGTTTCAGATGTAATAGGGACTCATGGCAGAATCTAAAAATAACCTAGTATCATTGTATTTGATTTAAGGTGGTTAAAGATGAAATGCATGAATCATGCCATCTCTAGGCTGCATTTTCTTAAGGTTAGGCTTATGTTCACAACACTATAGTGCAGGGGTTCTTGAGCTTTTCAGCCCTGGGGCCACTTTATAGTCTGAAATTATCAAAAACCACAAAGACCTTTTGCTTAAAAATTATACCCCTTGGTACTTACGGTACTAGGACTTAAACATTTAAAAATATTCATTAAATATAGTAGTAATAAATCCATTGCCTTTAAGATAAAATATTTTTGTTCAAAACAATTATTTTCTAAAGTTAAAAAAATGCCAGTTTATTATGCCACTTTATTATCTTACATTTTTTTCAAATGTCTTTACTAGAAGACCTAGCTTTTTAAAATAGGATGCTTAATATAAGACAGCTGAGTTTTAAAAATTGTGTCTGCATCCAATCTATTGTGAATATGTTGTTTTGATTAAAGTATATAAGGAAAATCCATTTTCATATAGATGTGTATTTGGAAGAGGAGAAGTATTTTAATCATGTTTTTGGATAATTGTGGCTATCCTTTGATATTACAACAAAACTCAAGTGCCAGTTTAGTAAGGCTAGTTCTAATGTTGAATCTGAAAACACAGCAATATGGTTATGTAGTCTATTTGAAAATCTACTGGTTTGTCTTGCACTTTGAATAAATCTCTTACTCGTGCATGATTTTATAACATCCTGCATTGCATATTTGGAAAATTTGATGTACTGAGTTAAATAGAGCTTCTAAATGTTGACACATTATAATACCCAATATTTAAAAAATATCAGATACATTAATATGATCATCAGTCTCATGAAAAAATTTTTTAAGTATTGGGAAGCTGTCAAACTCATTGTGATGGATACAAGTTTTATAAAATTCTAATTTTTTACGCTAAAGCTTGAATTTTGTCATTGACAGTTTTAGTTGTTTTTCTTGAGCGACTGGCTCACTTTGCTCATTTTTCCAGGGAATGTTTGCCAAATACTCCTGTCTGAATACCATAGCTTGTCTGTCAGTGGATCTTTCAAGTAAAAATAGTCTTCCACAAAACCAGCTAGTTCAATTGCAACTTAAAAGTATGAGTGCTTTTCCTGGAGACAGTCATCACTTTCATTTGTAGCAGAAATGCTTTATGCATAGTTTCCATTTCATCTCACATAATATTTAAAGAAAAATGTAGTCCAGGGTGGAAATTTAAAAAAAAATAGATTGTTCCTACTTCATCAGGGATAGTTAAGTGAAATGGACCTTTTAATTTCTAAACTGTGAGTTTGGAGTGTGGTAAAGAATGCAACAATACTGGTAAAAGTGTCACTGCCTTGATGCACACATCACCACTTTTGCACTTGAAACATCAGTGCCAATGCCAACGCGGTGTAAAGGCAAATAACATGTTTAGAATTATCCTAAAGATCAGTTTGACCACGTAAAACCTCTGAGACTCTACATTGAGAACTGCTGCTGGGTGTTTTAAGTATTTAAATGATTGACTTAATTTGTCAAGTTCTCCTGATTATCTGCTCTGTATAAAATAACAGTAAAAGTATAGTCTTACCATCTATTAATAGAGATTTAGGGGAAAACTGATCTCTAAGAGCTCACTAAGATATTTAGAACATGAATAGGTTCTGACTCAAAAAAGTTTTAAAGCCGAAGATTGCCTATGATTGAAAGTTAACCTAAATTTTCAATTATACTGTTCTTTAGCAATTTTATACGTTCATGATTAAAACATACTAAGTAATTTAAAACTTCTCACATCACTTAGCATCATAGGCATTAAATGTTGTTTGGAATAAGGAATTACATGTTGCCTATATGTCAAATCTGCAAACCAAAGACTGATACTTACATTTTTTTGACTGGCTAGTTCATTTTGGACTTCTTGCAAAAATACCTAAATATCTCCAATTAGTCAAATTTTCAACTCTATCTAAGCTGTTTACACATGATAGAATAAGTGGGGAAAAAACAGGTAGAAAATGAACATTAATTTTCTATCTGATGTGATAAAAATGTGACTTTTGGATATTGGATTGGCATTTTCTCTACTTCTCTCTGTGAGAAGTTTAAAATTTCCTGTATAATTTTTTTTTACTAGATAAGAATGCTATATCTTGTCACTCTTGATATGTGTATGTATTTAGAAACTTTTTCTGCTAACGAGTGCTGTGTCCTAATTCTTGAGGATAGTAATGCATTGTGAAGGTTTTTTCAGTAAATTATAGGAGCAGCCCTATTTGTTTAAACCCTGGTTTAACCTGATTATTAACAATTAAATTGTGTTTTCTTCTTACAATTAAAGTGTATTCAAATTTATTGGTCCCCTGCTTCACAGATTTATCTCAGTATGTGGTGTATTCAAACAGAATTTTGTATTTTTAATTAGGGGATTAGATAAGTAATTCTGAAGAGCCAAAAAAAATTGTTAGACATCACATTGCTTAACCATGTAATATACCATACGTGTGTGTCTGCACTGTGTTGTGGGAGCTGTGTATCGGGCAGGCCTGTTTTTCAGGCAGTATTTTAAAGAGTGGGCATGTGCAGAAACTGTGAGCACAATTAACGCCAAGCAGATAAATCCCGCTCTAATCCTGTTTATGGTCCGCATCAGACAGATGTGCCAAGATTGATTTAGACAAGCCCTGGGCTTACAGTAATATTTTTAAAAGCGCCATTCACTGTTCTATTTTTGTTAAACCTTTGTTAAATATTCTTAAGTGTTGTTGGTTTTACTCTTCTTTTAACCACTGTAACCTACTTTAAGTAGGTCCTGCTTTGCTCTCGTGGTGTGACAGGGTCACCTGCCAGGAGAGGTTATCTTTATTCCCTGTAATTAAATTGACTTTTCCCCCCAAGAAAATACAACAATAGGAAGTGGGTGCTGAATTAAATAAATAGCATGATATCCAATAGACATATACTTAAATCCCTTGCAAGAACAGATGGTCCCCAGTATCTCTGTAAGTAATGTGAGAGGACAGTTAATGTTCTGAAACAACTAGCTATAACCAATATGATACTAATGAACCAATAGATTTCAAATAATAAACCACATGCCACAAAGAAAAAATACATGTCATCTGTAAGGTTTACGTTTTCATAACCTGAAAAAAAGTATATGGAAGATTTCCATATTTTTATCTACTGTTATAAAATACTATTCTATGGATGAAGGTTTATTCCACATTTTTCACCAATAAAGATGTCTTTTAACATTAAGGTAAAATTAAAGTTGCATTTAAAATACATGCCCCAAAGTATTTTTTTTTTAACTCCTCTTGTAACATACAGTTTGCCTGTGCTTGGTTGTATGTGAAAATGTGGGTTTTACATACAATTATGAAAACATTTGCTTTTATTTGTGGAGGAAATTGGTTGTACTATAACAGAAGTGGCTAATATGGGGATCGAAGCAGCTATCTTGTGGATGAAAATTTAAGCAGATATATGACCGAAATTTTTTTCAGCATTTATAAATTTATAAATAGTTTAGATATACAAAGCAGTATTTTTTTAATCTGGAGAATAGAGTATGAATCATTCTTAAGGTGCTACTACGAAGGGGTCCAGATAAATGGGCAATTTTATAGACCCAGAGCAATAGTAGTTTCTCTCAGAATGGTTTTTTTCTCCTTAATCTAGTTTCTCATAAATGTGTGTGTATTCTAAGTATACCCCGAAGAGTAAGTGTTTTGGAGTGGGGATTGAGGAGACACAGTGACCTGAGAGTTTTCAGTTTATCCTATTAGATGATTTCTAGAACCGTCCTCCTTAACTGGGGGTGAGCCTCAGGGCTCTCCACCTGGAAACCTGAAGAACCTCCGGCCCTAGCTCTCTTTCAAGTCCGGGAAACCAGTGTCCTGCTGCTGTACCGAGCCAGCTGGTCCCCGCTCATATCTTAAGAACTTCAAAAACAAAACAAAGGCCTAAAAAAGTACCACCCAATCTGATGTCTGGTTAAACAATAAACAGTTCCAGGCCTTTAAATAAAAACATCTTTAATTCAGGTTCACAGAATTCTAACAAGGTTTATTCCTGAAGACTATATTCAGAATGAAAAAACAGTTTTCTGTAAAACGAGTAATACTGTACACATCTTCAAATGTCAGGAAACAGTTCTATCCAAAATTAAGTGAAATCTGTGATTAGAAAACTGGGCAGATTGACTTATGTAAATGGTTACCATTGCAGAAATAAATAATAGATCAGGAATTCCATGTAGGAAATTGGTACCTGAGAGACTGATGTAGCTGCTGAGAAAAACAATGGCAAAGAACATCCATCTATCATGAAAAATTTAAGTTTTATTCACAGATCAATTATCCTTATTTTCCTATCAAATAAAAGGACAATGTTTGCTTTAAACCTGTAGGTCTTCCTCTTAGTCTCTTCTTTTGTTGCTTCAGCAAAGTAACCATTTGCATAAAACCCCCCAAATTTGAATCTGTGGGCAAATGTGGGAAAAGACCCTGGAAGCCTGAGCAAAAAGAGTGGGAAATATGGCTCCGAGTTATAGGGATTCGGCATTGTATGTAAATGATGAATCACTAAATTCTACTCCAGAAACCAACTGTATGTTAGCTAACTAAAATTAAAAAAATTAAAATTAAAATTAAAATTAAAATTAAAAAAAAAGCTAAAAGAATTCTTAGAATGTTCTCTGTAAGCTCCTTGTTGCTGTAATCTAACCTCACATTTCCCTCGTGGTCACCTCAGTCTGATGTAGTACTACTCTGTTAAGGGACACATTTGTTGTCTTGCTGTTAGAGACACAACGGCTGTTCGCCTAGTGTTTTAAGTTTGACTAGACTTAAAAACCCATCTAAGGGGCGTCTGGGTGGCTCAATTGGTTAAGCGTCTGACTTTGGCTCAGGTCGTGATGTCACAGTTCGTGAGTTCAAGCCCCACATCGGGTTCTGTTGCTGATGGCTTGGAGCCTGGAACCTGCTTCAGATTCTGTGTCTCCCTCTCTGTCCCTCCCTTGCTTGCGCTTGTGTGTGTGCTCTCTCTCTTTCAAAAATAAATAGTAAAATAATAATAATAACCGATCCAGAAGGTCAGATGGGAGTGCGTTTACCTGAAGAAGCTCTTTAGGTCAGCCCAACATTGTTACAAAGTTGTAAAGACCAGCTAAAGTGCTTGGATTAAAATCTTGGGTCTGTCCCTACCAGATGTATGACCATGGATAAGTTACACACACTCTGTCCTGAATTTCTTCTCATTTAGGAAACAGCATCTGCCTCTTAGGGTTGCTGTGAGGAGTAAATAAGATAATAATACATGTAAAGCATTTAGGGCAATGTCTGGCATACAGCACATGCTCATTAAATATTAGCTACTCTTTTTAGGGAATGGAATTTTAAAAATTAAACAATATCAGGAGCTATTTTAGGATGAGCAAAGGAAACAATCTTTTTCAATTGATTATAGAATATTCTCATTGTAGAAAAATTAGAAATTCATATATGCAAACAAAATCACAATCTGACTACCCTTCCAAGTTTTCATATGCATTTTCATATAAATGTGCATATGAAAATATATTACACGTACACAATGTATTCAGTAAACATACAAAACAATAAATGTGCTACTTTAGACCCTTTTCTCGTCGGATTTCTACATTTCAATGGCTGAATAGCATTTTGTTATATGAAATATACTTTATAGAACCAATACTCTGTTACTCATTTAGATTATTTCTAAGTTTCACTCCAATAATGCTTGGGTAAACATTCTTCTAGTCAAATTGTGCATATTATCTATTCCCTTAGGGTAAATTCCTGGAAGTAAATTGCTGGATCAAACATATGCATACTTTAAAGCATTTTTCCTTTTCTTCAGTTTTAAAAATTATAAATTCAATGCTGATTATAGAAAGGGAAATTATGGAGGTTTATAGGAAACAATTAATCTCCTATTCCCTCCTATTTCTCTTAAATAGGTGACCAGTATTAAATTTGTTGTGTGTTTTCTACTTGAGTTTCTTTTTTCTTTTTAATGAAATTGAGCTTAAATCCCCCAGATTACTTTGTGACTTGCTTTTATTCTACTTATTCATACCTCTTAACATGAATGTCCTAGAGTTCTAACTTGCTCATTTATGGGCTGCAGAAAACTATGGTTGAACCATTCTCCTATTGAAGAACTTGAGCATTGCTTTAAATATTTCTGCTACTCTACATTCTGCTGCAATTAACATTTTGAAATCTTTTGATACATATTCCCAACTTGTTCTCCAGCAGCTACCATTTTTGCATTCCCACCAGCACTGGGATTGGTTCCCTTTACGCGCACCATCGTTGAGCATTATTTTTGATCTTGTGCCAATCTAAAAGGCAAAAAATGGTATCTTGTTGTTTTAATTTGCATTTCTTTGATTACTAATTAGATTGAACTTTCTCATATGTCTATTGGTCAATTTGCATTTCTTCTTTTGTGAAATGCCTGCTTGGGTCTTTTATGTACTTTGCCACTAAAGTGTTTCGTTCCTTGATTAAATAGATCATTTAATTGTCATGTGTTGCCGATATTTCTGCCTGGTTGGCTTTTGCTTGTGACATCTATTTATGGTTCTTCAGGCCTTTATAAGCAATTGAATAATTTCCTTTCTTTCTTAATTGAAGTATAATTAACATACAGTGTTATATTAGTTTCAGGTGGGCATTGAATAATTTTTATGTTACATATTTCAGTCTCTGTATATCTGCCTTTACTGTCACTCTTAAGGCTTTACTAATGATTATATGAAATTCTTTCTACTCTAGAAATACTGATATATATTATGAAATAAGGCTCTATTTTTTTCCTTTTTCAAAAGATTAATCCGCTCTAAATCACCTTTTACTGAATATTTCCTACTGAGCTTAGATACCACCATTATCATATTAGTGATTTTTAAGCGTATACAAATCTCTTTGAACCATTCTCTTATCTATTCCTATATTTTAATTGTTATAGCTTTACAAAATACTAATATCCAATCAGGCATATACTCTGTGTCCCTCGTTGCTGTACTTCTAAAACATTTTATTCATTAATGTAATACATTTATTTCAAGAAAATTTGCAAATCATTTGATTAAGTTCCTTGCCCCCTTACATCAAAGAAAATACCATTGAGATTTTGATTGGAATAGCATTATCAGTAGTTATTTAATAATGAGGCATGGAAAAAATGCAATCTTGGAGCTTAATATATTTCCACTTATTTAGCATTTTCCCCCATACAAGTCCAAGATCATTTTGCTAAATTTATTCCTAGGTATAATATGCTAATTGGCATGGGATATCTTTAACCCCATTATGTCTCCTTCCTGGCTATTGGTATATTTGTCACCTGTTTCCTTACTGGGTATTTTTTATTAGTTCTAGTGATTTTAAAGATATTCTTTTGGATTTTACAAACATACTGTGATATCATCTATCAATAGTTATGATTTTAGCCCTCCTCCTGCCCATTCTGCCACTTAATTGCCTTTTATTTCATTTTTCTTTCATACACTATCAGCCAGAATGTCCAGAATAATTTGAAATAGTAAAAGTGGCAATAGGTATTCTTGTACTGTTTCCAGAAATTCTTCTGGCTTTTCCTACTAAGTTTGATCTTGGATGTTGCTGTAGGATCTTTAAATTTTCAATTTATAAGAGGTTTTAAATTAGAATAGCCATTGAATTGTTCACTGCCAAAGTAAAGCACACACATGATAAAGAATTCAGATTATAATACAGGGCTTCGAGTGAAAAGGGGAGTTGATTTCATCCTTTGCATTTTTTTTCTTTCCCTCAGTGGTTCTTTGTTTCCTTTCATCCTTCTTCAGAGCTCTTGTGTGCTATACGACATAAAAAAATTAAATTTGTATGAGAGAGGAGGGCATAATCAATATCTTAAGATTAGTCTGGAAGAAGCACCTTTAACAAGCCTGCTATCTCTCATCCTTGAAGGTATGAAGTGTTCTTGAAGTGCTCTAGAGACCCTGGCCATGTGCCTCTGGGTGACAATAATAGAAGTGCACTGTACTTGAAGCCTGAGCTTTCCAAGGAGATGACAGGCCCCTAAAACTGACTTTGGGTTCACCTTATCCCACCACCATAAACACTGAGAAAAGGGCTTTTTTTTTTTTTTTTTCCCCGTGGTATGTGTGCTTTGTGAACAACTGGACATAGTTTGCAGAATGGTTGGGAGAGGCCCAGTCACTGAGAAAGCTGGGAAGCAACTTCTTAATGTACCTGGAAGTCCTTGCTCCAATCTGAGTGTATTGTGCCTGCTCAAGGGCCAAGGAAGCCGAGAGAGGGGACCTCTGATTTGTGGGGCTGGTTACACTGGTAGTAGTTCTGCATCTGTTTCTATTGGCTTTTTTCCCTCTTATTATGGGTCATGTTTTGTTGCTGTTTTACATGCATTGTGATTTTTGGTTGAATGAGAGATACTGTGAATTTTGCCATGTAAAGTTGGTAAACATTTTTTATCCCTGTATTCTTGAACTTTATTATAGGATGTAATTGAATTACTAGGAGACAGTTTAATCCTTTTGAGGCTTGCTTTTAAGCTCATGGTGGGCATGTCTGTGCGATCTCTGAGCATTGTTCTGTCTCATCCTTTGGGTCTCTCTCTCCCTGGCCTTGCACGTATGTCTTTCATACTCAGCTGAAGATTCAAGGGGGCCCTCTGCAAATCTGCAGAATTCCCACTTCTCTGCAGCTTCCTTCTCTACAGTAATTTGCCTAGTGAACTTAGTCCTTGTGGCTTTTCTGGACTCTTACTTCCTGCTTCACCCAGTAAGACAACCAGGTTCCACCAGGGCTCCCGACTTGCACTGTGGCCTGGAAACCCTCCCCAGACGGTAGCCTGGAACACTCCCATGGTTCCTTTGTTTTCCCTCTCTCAGGGAATACTGTTTTGGGCTACCTGATGGCAGATGTCTGGAAACTGAGGTTTCATGTATCTTGCCCACCCTTTTAGTTATTTCAGGCAGAAGGTAAACCAGTCCCTGTGATTCCATTTTGGCCAGAGTAGACATTTTAGAAGTATTTTTTAAAAGTATAAAGCACTCCTACTTTGAGAGTCCACTGAAATGGTCTTTTACCACAACACATGTTTTCTGACTGGAGGTTAAACATAACCAGTAAAATTTGATGCCACTATAAACTAAAGTCTGACTGTGGTAAAATTCAATTCAGGTGGATGTTTTGTTCTAGACTGACAGGGATTTATGTTTCATACAGTAATCTTCCTGTTTCCTTTTTGTACATGTTTTACTTTACCTGGAATGTACGTATCTTTTTCCTTACACTTTGCCTCTAATACTTGTTATAAACTCACTTCTGTTAGTGAATTCTGTTCTTTCCATCATTTTATTCTGTCTCTATTAGGACCAAGGAGACTCTTTCTTGGAATGTTGCTTTGTCTATATTCTTGAAATTCTTCTATTGAATATTTTCAGTTTTTGAATGTCTTGGACAGGAACTTGATGCCATTTTTCTCCGTTTTAATTCTTGGGAAAATAGACCCAATTTTCCCTTTCTTCCCTCCCCAACTCACACAGGGACTTATATGAAGCATAATTGGTAAAAAATAAATATGATAAAGGTTTTATGGGCTTTCACTTTTTATTATTCATACATATAAAATATGGACACTGGTTTTAATTGGAAAATTTAATTTTTTTTTCAGGTGACTCCAAGTATGATGTTCTATGTAAAGAAGAATTTATTGAACTCAAGGACATATTCTCTGTCAAACTGAAACGACGTTATTCTGTTAAACAGCAGGGAAGTGGTACCTTATTAGGTATCACACTCTTCATATGTTTGAAAAAGGAACAAAATAAATTAAAAGATTCTACGCTTGATCTTATTAACTTAAGTGAAGACCACTGTGATGTGTGGTTTAAACAATTCAAGAAAATTTTGGCTGGTAAGTACTCCTGGTGGGAAATTTTAATGAGTTTCTTTGCTGTAGGTTATTAATCTCAACATGATGTATTTATGAGTACAGCCATCCTTAATTATGTTAAGATAGTTTGTTTTATTCCTAGTTTGCTGAGTGTGTTTTTCAAGAAAGTGTTGAATTTTGTTACAGGCTTTCTCAACATCAATTGAGATAATCATATTTCTTTCCTTTATTCTGTTGACAATGGTATATTGATTTTTGTATGTTGAACCATCCTTGCATTCCAGAAATCCCACTTGATCATGGTATATAATCCTTTTAATATGTGACTGAATTTGGTTAGGTGGTATTTTTTTAAGTTTATTTATTTATTTTGAGAGAGAGAGCACAAGTGGGAGAGGACAGAGAGAATCTAAAGCAGGCTCCACGCTGTCAGCATGGAGCCCATTGTGGGGCTTGATCTCACAAACCATGAGATCACGACCTGAGCTGAAATCCAGAGTCAGATGTTTGACTGACTGGGCACCCCAGATTTGCTGGTATTTTTTTGAGAGTTTTTATATCAATATTTGTGAGAGATATTGGTGTGTAGTTTTGTTTTGTTTTTCCTTATATATTTTATCTGGCTTTTAGTATCAGGGTAATGCCAGCATCATAGAATGAGTTGGACAGTAATTCTTTTGAATGATCACTTCCATGAAGAAGCTCCGATAATATGAAATAGCACAGTTCTTAAGTAATTTAGTCCACTTAAATTGTTTTTGAAAGCATATTTATTTATCTATTCATGTCATTTGAGCTTATATTAGAATTTATTTTCCTTCCACATATGTTCTGATGACAAGTGCATATATATCCTGAGTTGCTTGAGTTTGTCTGTTCAAGGGTAGACAAGGTTTTTCTAAAAGTTAATATCCAGAGGACAGAGCGTATATGTATTAAAATATTATCTCATAATGAATTAAGTATATCTGGAATTTCTAAATGGCATTTATATTTTACATAAATACGTGAATACAAATATGCAATTTGGATTTCTAGAATGTATCTAGTTGAAACATAATCAAACTGAGTTTCAGGATTGATTTTTTTTTTTTCCTCAGAGATTTGTAAATCTTGTTTCCTTTTGTGCCCATTTCATTCTGTTTGCCAGATGGATCAGGGTAGAGGCAGCTGGTGTAGTTGATGGTGCAATTTGGTGTAAGATGACACAAGGCAGAGAGGGGTGCCAGACAAAGAGCAGGCACATGGTGATGTTAGAGAGTTGGAGGCCAGGCATTATTGATCAAGAAGTCCGAGGACCCAAGTTGGCCAAGGGCAGCCAACTGAGAAGGTCATGCCCGTAGACAATGAGCTGAAGTGACATATTAAAACTAGGATACCCTGTTACTAAGTGGACCCATGCTTCCTTGTTGGCTCTTTGGGACCTTCAAGGAGAGCTGTTACTTTCAAGAAGCAAAGAAACTATAGAGACTATAGTATAGTTCAAGTCTCTGGAAATATAGTGAATATATATGTTTAACTAAAAGCAGTCCACTTTAACAGTAGGTCTTTTATAGTGTTCTTATTTTAAATACATGTGAGAAGAGATTTTAGAAAATTTAAATAAAAATGAAAAACTTAAGTTCCACTGAATTAAATTTCTTTGCATGGGCAGGTACTCAGGAGACTTTCATGTTCTATAAGATAAGAATGTGCCATTTGATTAGGGGAGGCAAAGCTCTTCCTTTCACTGAAGGTCTGAGAAAATTTTCTCCCATGGGGCTTATGAAGGCCTGGCTAAGTGACCTAAACAGAGGTTTTTTTTTTTTTTTTTTTTAATTTTTTTTCAACGTTTTTTATTTATTTTTGGGACAGAGAGAGACAGAGCATGAACGGGGGAGGGGCAGAGAGAGAGGGAGACACAGAATCGGAAACAGGCTCCAGGCTCCGAGCCATCAGCCCAGAGCCTGACGCGGGGCTCGAACTCACAGACCGCGAGATCGTGACCTGGCTGAAGTCGGACGCTTAACCGACTGCGCCACCCAGGCGCCCCCTGGCTAAGTGACCTAAGAGGCAACTTGCTCAATGTATCTCACCCATAAAACCAATAATAAGTAAGCAGAGAACATACAACAAAGCTCAATTTAGTAAAAGCAATTTTATAGGAGTAGAGAGACTTGTCTAAACACAACAAAAACCACACATACACAAGGAGCAAACACACCCAAAACGCTGTCCAAATATGTTTTCAGCTTAATGAATGATATTTTGGTTTGGTCTAGGATTAAAATCTGGGAAAATTACAGAAATGAATAAATTTACATATCTTTTAGAATATAATCCTCAGGGAATGTTGCTTTTTGTAATTTTGATTTTGACAAGAGTTGGAGATAATAAAATATATGAGGTCATGTCCCCTGGGAAGTTTCCTGCAGGACAGTGATTTTGCTGATTAAAGCAAATAGATTGACATTTGAAATCAACCAATGCAAACAAACAAAGGAGGGTCGAAATCCTCTAATAAAATGAAGGAACCTAAACAAGATGTTCTGAATGAATGACTGTTGGATCTTTGCCCCCAAGTGGACTTAGCAGGTCTTGTCAGAGAAGCCAATTCCCCCTCATCCCCATGCCTCACAAAGACAATCCCGGGTCTGTTTCATCATACACAAATGCATGATTACAGCTCCAAATCTCTCTACCAAACTTTACACTATACTGACATTTCTTTTTTAAGTTTACAATTTTAGAATATTTCTCTTGGTTTTTTAAAGTTTTTACTTGCAAATCCACGTGTTCATTAAAGTGCCTATCATCTGAGAGACAAACACAATTGGCTCAAGACTCATTCCATAAATGGAGGGGGACTTCAGTATTTCCTCTGGAGGGGATGAGGGCGATAGCTTTTCCTGGCCCTCTCTGGCTCTGATTTGCACAGAGTTGGGTCTATTTGTGGATTATCTTCCTATCTCACATTCACTGTCTCTATTCCATGCTACATTGCATCAGGCTTGGCAGATGGTAGTTGCCGATTTCCAATTTTTTTTTTGTAAGTCCCTACCCAAGGAATTTGTGTTTGTACCAGACTTGACTTAAGTTCAGGAAGGGGGGGGGCAGAGAGAGGGCAATACATAGAAATTTACAAATTATAAGTTACAAAATTTACATCACAAAAATATGAATATAAATATATTTGAATATTAGACCTCACTATTTTAAGTCCCCAAATCCTGCTTTTAACTGGTTCTGTGGCAAAACCAGATTTAAAAAATAGATTTTTGTATGGATTTATTTTGAATGATGTCTTTAAGCAGCAAGTGGATTTTTTTCCTGCCAGTCTTTTATATCTTCCCCCACTCCTTTTTTTTCTCTTAAGGTAAATATGCAGAAGACACTAAAATCTTCAATTAGTTTGTCCTTTAGTCTAATTAGTTTAACAATTATAATATAGTTTAATATAATATAATATAATATAGTTTAATAATTATAATTATAGTATATTTATATATGAAGAATTATTTTCAAATATGCATATTTGTATTTTGAAATAAGATGTGATGAGTTTTTGAGGAAAGAACAAATTGACAGCCCTAGAAGGAGGAAGAAGGCAACTCTCATACTTGACGTTTTAAGACATAGACACTAAATGACCAGAATGAAGGTTATATTTATATTTACATTTATGCTTCTTTTTATAAAAAGGGAGTCTTAGAACTATTTCAATTTTTGTTTGAAAATAAGTCCTTTTACGTTTTGTTTTTTAAACATAGTTGTGCATGGTATCTTTTTTTAATTCTTAGTAATAGAAAAGTCACCTTAATTTTATTGACTAATAAGCAATAGTAGGTTAACTTATCCAACACACATTTTGTGTCAGGCACTGTGTTCATTGCTGGGAATATAAAAATGAATGAGATGTAAGCCTGTATAGAACCCTCTTGCTCTGGGAGACAGACAAGAAAATATGTATTATAAATGTGTTAAAGGCCCCATTGAAGATATGAACAGACCAAAAGGGAGCAAAACCATTGATCGTTGATTCAGAAATTAAAACCTCCAAAAAATGCAATTGATTAAGGCTGGTATATAGTCACTGATAAACCTAATATATAGTTACCATGGTGAAAGTAATAGTCTTTTCTGCTTTTTTTTTTTTTTATAACTGTGATGCAAAGACAAACACACAACCTTTAAATACAGTCTGTGTGTACACTAGATATATTAATTTTTATTCAGTTAGGGTGTGACCCAATCTCCACATATCTGGTTTCCCGGAAATGGTGAATTGCAAGCTTCTCTGGACCCTGAGCCAACCTTTTCTTTAGAAACCATAACCAAACCAACCAAAAAATTCTAAGCCTCATGCTCAAGTAACTTGGAGAATGGTAATGTCATAAACAGACACGGCAGAATCAGAACAGTAGTTGATTTGAAGGAAAGGCGTTCTATTCTAGACACATTTGGCATTTATTATAATATCCTGTTGGAGATGTTGAGCAGGCTGGCCTTTTGAGAGGAATACATAAGGACATGAATAAGAGTTGATGTAATGGGCAAGATGAAAGCTTGTAAGGAAGTAGTATGGAGTTATTAAAAAAAGAAAGAAAGAAAAGCAGAGAGCTACAGACAGAATCTTGGGGGACATTCCTACATGAAAACAGGCACAGAAGACAAAAGCCAAAACAATAACAATAAAAAAATGGAAGGCATGGTCTAAAAAAAACAAAAATAAAAACAAAACTGTTCTAAAATAGGACCATTAAATTTTGTTATTATATTTAGGTTTTGCTAACTTACTTGTAATGTTTAATAGTTATCCAGAGGCAGTTAATGGAGGCATTTTTAGCACGTATTTGGTTGAGTGACTTCTGATATTTTTCTGTTTCATTTCTAAGTGCTAATTTCATGAAGTAGGCAAATATAAATGATCCATATTTATTGAATACATTTTGGCCTTGTAATGTAGACTGCTCTCTGTTTTAACAGCCTTGCTCAGTTCTCAGCTATGAAAAATAGAGAAAATGGAAAAATTACTTAAATACTTATTTTTTTATTCCTAAGGAGAGTAATTTTTTTTTCTGGTTTCTCCTGAATGTCAAATCTGTTTCCCATCGGATGATAATGTTGGTCTTCACAGGGTGTTTTTTTTTTTTTCAAGTTTATGTATTTATTTGAGAGAGAGAGAGAGAGAGAGAGAGAGAGAGAGAGAGAGAGAGAGAGGCAGGCAGAGGCAGAGAGAAGGAGAGAAAGAGAAATCCCAAGCAGGGTCTGAGCTGTCAGGGGCTTGAACCCACGAAAATGCAAGATCATGACCTGAGCTGAAACCAAGAGCTGAATGCTTTACCAACTGAGCCACCCAGGTGCCCCCAAGGATGCTTTCTTTGATAGCAAAAGCCAGGGCTTCTTAAAACATTGATTTTGTTTAATATTTATATTGTCTTGTGTAAGAAAATCATGGTGAAATATGTTTTGGTTTTTAATCCAAGCTGTATCATTTATATTATGATGAATCAGGCAGAATTTATCTTAATGAGAGAACAGAATGATAGGAAGTTTTACTTGGATATGCTGTCAAATGATGTACTTATTAGGAAAAATAAAATGAAAATCAACATTATAATGATTATTTAAAAATAAGCAGTTGTTATACGTCAGATGTGTGATAGTTTCAGACATTTGATTGTGTACTTTTTGAATTGGCAATACTTGTCTCCTTAGGGACAAGTTATTTTCTGCAAAGACGTTGTGTCTGAAATATGGGTGGCTTCTCTTTTCAGTTACTTTTCAAAGTAATTTAAGACTGTTTTACGGCCAGTTGAGTTGGACATCAAAATTATGCATGTCACTTTTGAATATGTTTTTACTATTAATATATGTTAAAATGATATAGACACTGATTGAATATGTATCAGCTTATTTACATATAAATATCAAAGTCCAATCCCACTGGAAGTACTCTGTCCAACAAAGGTCATGTGATATCTGCTTCCTGTAGTGGTTTCAGACTGAGCTCCAAAGTGTCACCATCCCATTTCCCAGGACCTGCCTCCTGGATGGGAACCTGTCTGCACCTGTCACTCACCCTTGAGCAAGTGTAGCTCCTAATTTATATGTTTTATATTTAATAGGATTGCGTAGGGCTTTGTTTTGAAGACAGCTTCCAAACTGAAGGCATTTGAAAATCTCTGATTCAAGTATCCCTAAGGATGGTAACCCTGCAGCATTTTTTAACCTGTCATGCATGTCTTTTTTGCTGACTGCTGGACACACAAAGACCTCAGGATGTCTTTTAGCTACCCATACACTCTAGATTTTTAACTATCAGAGACTGTCCACATAATTCTATAAATTTTGATAAAAGTTGCTTTTTAAGTATATACTTAAATGTGTGTTTCTTTTCTATAATTTTATACAGTATTGCTTACAAATCAATTTGCAGATAAGGAAAACATTTGATCGAATCGGAGATTGAAATTCAGTTTAAAAAGTTTACTTCAAAGTTTTTGGATTTTTGTTTTTCTTGAACTTTTTATTGCTTTCTAGCTGGATTTTCAGAGAAAAACAGTGAAATTAACATAGCTTCTATTAAATTCTTACTGATTAGTAGTGCTGCTTAGCCCTTCAAAGGATGTTAACGTATTATTAAAAAGAAAAACTTTGCAACCAAACCTTCAATTTCATCCAATGTGTAACTGAAAATATAATTGTACGGAAACATTGTGCTCATGCAAAATTTGCTTAATAATGTGTAGGAACAAATACTATTTATCTCGAACCAGTTTGACATTTTGTGCCATTGTTTCATTCTAGCCATTAGCAGTGTGAAAAATCACTGTGAATAAGAGTCCCCAGACATAACAAAAACTTGAGCAGTAGACGCACCCCCAAGAACTTCACATGCTAGAGCAGGCAGAGAATATGAAAATAGTACATTAGAAATGATTTAAAAATTGAAAATATAAAAAAATGGGGTATAATTGAAAAGGATATAATTTCTGGTAGGGCATGTATGTGTGAATGTCATTTTTTAAAAATTTATTCTTCTTAGGACTTAGCTATTCCTGATTCTGAGAATTCAGAGGTTCTGATTAAACCAGCCTCAAGGAATCAGGCATCATTTTCCTTGAAGTAAGGTATGTTGTCAGGGCCAAAAACCACAGATGTCAGAGATTTGACCAACACAAGTTTGATTTAATGAATATATGTAAAACTCTGTACCCCACACTTACTAAAGGTATCTTTGCAGGGCTTAATTATAGACATATTCTTATTCTTGCTGTGTGAACATGTTCTTAAAGTTAGCTGTTTCCTGACTCACATAAGGTTATCACTTATTTTCCAGAAGTATTACCTTGGGACTGGTTCAGGAGAGCCTGGTAAAGGCTGACAGGAATGCCAAGAGTTTCTCTTGCCCCTTGGAATTTCTTACTAGCATGAGCTCTAATTCATAGCCCTTGCTCCTTCAGCTGCAGGCAAGTTAGAATTAGTTTTAGAGAAACTGTTAATGTTGTTTGTACTTGGGATAAGTGACACGAGACCATCTTCCCAAGGGCTTCTTTTTGGCCTCTGCAACATTTTCATCCTAAGGGAGGGATATGTTTTTGAATGTAATGGACTATAATTATATTTAAAAACAGTTAATTGGTATCTTATAGAAGAAAATTATCTTCCTGCTGCAGTCATTGACAGTATCTTGAGAATAGGAGTTAAGAGGTATATATTCTGAAGCTATTTCTGATATATTTCAAATTCTTGTGCTAGATAAAAGTCCTCTTGACTAAGCCTCTTGTGTAACTAAATTTCTTCTCTGGAGAAAACATTTAGGGATGCGTTGTCACATCTTACCATGTGATTATATTCAAAAGGCTAAATAAGGATTTCTTTAAATATTTCCAGTAATATGTTGCATTAAGTTTTCATGCTATTAAATAAATTAGTTAATATTTCTTCCTTTACTAGATTATAAATAAGTCATTATTTAAAAATTTTTAAATCTTAATGATAATAGCTGACATTTATTAAGCATTTATGTGCC
The DNA here is from genome assembly GCF_046562875.1 of Panthera onca. Classification (NCBI taxonomy): domain Eukaryota; kingdom Metazoa; phylum Chordata; class Mammalia; order Carnivora; family Felidae; genus Panthera; species Panthera onca. The sequence goes on from NC_138346.1 coordinate 52,439,858, forward strand.
ACTTTTGTAAGTGATTTTTATTGATTATCTCATTAAACCCTCATAGTATCAAGAACTATAAATGTGTTCTCATGTAAAAAGGGGACTATTAGTTTTGTTTTGAGGTTTGAGGAATTAAAATAATGCATGACAGCAAATAGCATAATTAACTAAATTATTTTTATTACTATACTCATTATCTCTTAGTTTATGTATGAGAACACTAAGGCTTAAAAATAGATTCAAATTTTACTGATCTGGGGTTAAGCAGCTAATATGTGGTAGAGAAGCTGGGAGCAAAGCCAGACCTGTCTGCATCTGTAGCATGAACCCTTAACTGATGTGCCATTACCTACTGGGTCAGTGGTATACTCTAAAGTTCAAAAGTATATTGTATTACTGTACAATTTGGACTCTGTCTGAAAAAAAAAAAAATAAAGGCTTTAAACCGTTTTGTTATAAGGGGAGAACTATGTCATCTTGTTTGAAGATTATCACTAGTATAGAAAAATAGATATAGAAAAATAGATATAGAAAAATATCACTAGTATTTTTTTCTTTTTTCACCAGCATTATGATTCAGAACTCTAGATTCTTGGAGTTCTAAAATGTCTTCCCAACATTTAGCGTGAGCAGTTGACATTATAACACATTTCTTAATCTTTAAAAAAAAAATTCCTCATCATGACTATCACAATTATTGAGATTTCTCAAATTCCTTGAAGTGAATTTGGCAAGCACTTATGAAAAAGATAGCCGTTTTTTTTTTTTTAGCCTAAAGGAATTTAAAAACACATATAAACATAATGGTTTGTGACTGATTTCCAGACTTTGTGTTGAGCAGAGTTTCCTAAGCAAATCACAAATTCTGTAAGCCTACAGGAGAGATTGAAAGTTGGATCAATCCTAAAATGAGAGTATAATGGATTGTCATTTAACAACTTTTTCACTGGAAAGAAATGAAGTAAAGTAATAAAGCAGCATCCTCACAGTATGTGTAAGTAGGAAACACATAATATTTCATATTAAAGTGACAAATTATTATTAAGCCCCCTGGCATTCATTAGACTACCATTAATGCTAATGGAATTGTGTGTTATTTATATAGATATTAAGTGTAACTCCAGACATTATAATCTTGTATGAATATATTTGTTGCTCTTTGAGGCAGGTAGGTGGATTTTTGTGATGGCTAGATACTAAAACATGGTGATAGGATTTTCAAATCAATCATTTTTTTTTTTTGTCCTTATCATTAAATAGAAAACACCTATTATTTCATTCTTTGAAAAATTACCTTAAATGGAAACTTGGGTAATTTGAAAAAAGTTCACCTTCTGTTTCTGTCACACGTTTGAGTTGTTTTTCCAATGAGAACAGGGCACAAGTGAAGCCACTTGTATTGTTGGGTTCCTGGGCTCTCTGCAGCATCTAATGCCAGACTGTGTTCTCTTGTACCTCCGTGCCTTCCCACGTCCTAAGTGGCAAAGGTAGAAACTTCCCTCTGTTTCTATCATCTCCTGTTTGCCCAGTGAAATCCAGTTTGCAGTTCAAGTGGTGTAACCAGCAAATCCTCTGCAAAGCTAACCCACACAGCAAAATCAGACACTTCTCATAGCTCTGCTAGAACCAGCGGTCGCTTACATTCTAATTGTTGGTTTATGTAGGTGATACCTTATTAGACTGTAGGCTCTTTTGAGAGCAGCTTTTTCTAAGCATGTGGAAGTGGGTTTCACATATTGGAAGTACTCAATAAGTGTTTGTTATGTTATGTTACAAATGTTTACCTAACTCAGTAAATGTTGGGGAAGTGAACTGAATATTTCGTCTTTTTTAAAAAAAAAATTTAATGTTTAGTTTTGAGAGAGAGAGAGAGCACGAAAGCATGAGCATGAGTGGGGAAAGGCAGAGAGAGAGGGAGACAGAATCCGAAGCAGGCTCCAGGCTCTGAGCTGTCTGCTCAGAGCCCAATGGAAAGCTCAAACTCATGAACCATGAGATCATGACCTGAGCCAACATCAGACTCCGGCTAAGCCACCCACGCATCCCAATATATTACTTGTCTAATGTGTGTTAGGCATAGTCCTGGCTGCTTTTAACATAAGCCGACTCGTTGAGTCTTTATTACAACACTTAATCGTGGTCAAAACTTTTTTTAAATCCCCACAGATAGCTAAGGAAACAGCTCTGAGAGATTAACTGACTTGTCCTGGGTCACACAGTTACAAAGTGGTAGAATAAGATTCAAACCCAGGCTTTTCTAACTCAAAAATCCATCCAGTTTTCACTATACTATACTGCCTCCCAACAGAAAGATTTAAAACCTTAATATATATATATTTTAAGAGAGTTGTATCGGTTTATTAAAAGGCAAAGTATAACAGACCATGCCATGTATCTGGAACTAAATGTATTATTATCAAATATATATGTTTAAAGAGTCTGTGACAGTACTGGAAGGGGATGACATCATTGGGCCATGTAGGCTGAAGAATTTCTGGAAGATGAGAATCTGATGAAATTGGTCAGCCGGGAAAGACCGATAATGCCAAAACTTTGATATTAGCAAAGAAGGGGCCCCTGTGAAATCTAAGGAAGTAGAGTTTCCTATTCCCCAAGTTTGAAGCAGCAAGACTGGAAGGTTGAAAACAGTCTGACAGGATACATGCCCGACTTTCACTAGTGATTTGGTCCCTGAAAGTGTTACTCTTCATTCAGAAGTATCTAACCTATCAAAAATACCTCCATTTTGCAGTGAGTAAAGACTTTCAAGTTCACACTCCACAAGTTGTTTTGAAACTTAATGTTTTGAAACTTAAACTGCTTACCATGGACACTAATAAATCTGTCAGAAATAGGATGACTTAGTTCTGACAGAACAGATAGATGGAAAGGATGATCACTCCAAGAGGGCAGCATGGCTGGCTCTTCTTTTTGTCCTCATTTTACTTCAAATTTTTTTAATGTTTAGTATTTTTGAGAGAGAGACACACACCAGGGTGTGAGCGGGGAGGGGTGGAGAGAGAGGGAGACACAGAATCTGAAGCAGGCTCCAGGCCCTGGGCTATCTGCACAGACCCCAACGTGGGGCTTGAACCCACGATTGGTGAGATCATGACCTGACTCTGGCACTTAACCTACTGAGCCACCCAGGGGTCCCTGTCTTCCTTTTACTTAAATGAATGAAAAGTCTATCATTGCTGAGTTTATGAGGGGGTCATTGTGATGAAGAAATTTTTATTCGGATAGTTGAGGTTTGGTTCTCAGCTTTGCCACTTAATTTAGCTGGTATCTTACCTCCCTAACTTCTCTGAGCCTTGGCTTCCTATCTATAAACATAAAGTTGATAATGCCAACCTAGCTAGGTTATTGTGATACTTAAATGTATAATGTGTGTCAAACAGTGGACACTCAATAAACGATAACTGTTCTTACACAAAGCTCTCCAAATTTTTGTTAAGCTTCTTTAGAATTTCTATTCCAGAACCCTTTAGCTCTTCAAAACTAAGTTTAAGCATCATCTTTTCAGAGGGAAGGATGAGAGGGACTATCAGTTCCCTATAGAATATATACTAATAGAATTCATCATTGTTACTATCATCATCATGATTTTTTGGTGCACCAGGGAGTGTACTGTGTCCCTTATACCAATTCATATTAATTTCTACAATATCCTTCGGACAGATACTATTATCATTGCCAGCTCAGGTCATGATCTTGAGGTCCGTAAGTTTGCGCCCCATGTCAGGCTCTATGCTGACAGTTCAAAGCCTGGATCCTGCTTCGGATTCTGTGTCTCCGTCTCTCTCTGTCCCTTTCCTGCTTGTGCTGTGTCTCTCTCTGTCTCAAAAATAAATGCTAAAATTTTTACCTAAATGAGTTCAAGATTTGTTGGCATTTTTTTGTGTTTTTTTTGGGGGGGGGGTTATTTTGTTTTTTTTGTTTTTTTTTTTTTTTGGCACCTTAAAACCATGTGACCTCTCCATGAAGTGATATGGAGTGATGTTCAGTATATGTAGTTAGGTGAAAAAAGCAATGTGCAGAAGACTTTATATTGTATGTTACTTTTTGTAGACAAGAAATTTTCAAATTTCAATAGATTTTCAATTTCAACTTAAAATACAATATAGATACTGTGCTCAAAAGTTATGTGGATTAGCTTTTTTCCCTTCCTGATAGTCATGTTATTCATTTGACTCTGTATTCTGTTTTAGGTTTTTTTTTTTTTTTTTTTTTTCCCCTTTCCTCTCTGTCTTCATTGATTTAATTATATTTTTTGAATGTGTAGAACATAAACATGTTTCCAAAAGAAAAAAAAATCCTTTTTAATGTCCTCTTCACCTCACCTCTCTTAAGGTCCCAATATGTACCAAGTCCATTGGTTTCTGGTGTATCTTATATTTCTCCTGGCAAAATTACCAGACATACGGATGCTTAAAATTCCTTTCTTATACAAAATGTAACATACAATATAAAGTCCTCTGTACTTTGCTTTTTTCACCTAACTACATATACTAAAAATAACTTAATAGCAAGTGAATTTTTTTTTGGCTGTTGGTGGTGGGTTTTATTTTTTGTTGGTTTGTTTTGTTTTATAGCTGTATAAAACTCCATTACGTGGTTTGTACCATATTTTATTCATTACTTTCTCATGTTTGGGCATTTTGATTGTTTCTAATATCTCCAATCACAAATTCTGTAAGAAACAATTTTGTACATATTGTATCTTGAGGGCAACTTTATAGAAGTAGACTTCTGGGTTAAAGGGTAAATGCATATATGGTTTTATTAGATATTGGCAAGTTCCCTACTACAGAATTGGTACCATTTTTCATGTTTACCAGCAGTGTATGAAAGTGACTTTCCTCACCAACAGACTGTGCTTTCATGCTTTAGAAATTTTCCAGTGTTATAGGTGATAAATGGTGTGTTAATATAGTTTGAATTTGCATTTTTAAAAGTTACAAATAAAGTTGAACATCTTTTCCTATGTCTCAGGGCCATTTTAAATATCTTGTGAATTTTCTTCATATCATTTGCACATTGTTCTATAATACTTTTGGTCTTTTGCCCCTCAATTTTTAAAATTTCTTTATATTAGCCCTTTTCTGTGGTGTATTTTGCAAATATTTTTCTCCCGATATATAATTTGTTTCTTGACTTTTCTTATAGTGATTTTGATTAAAATTTTTTTTTAGTTTTTTTAATGTTTATTTACTTTTTAGAGAGACAGAGACAGAGAGTAAGGGGGGAAGGGGCGGGGGGGGGGGGGGGAGATACAGAATCCAAAGCAGACTCCAGGCTCCAAGCTGCCAGCACAGAGCCTGATGCAGGGCTCGAACTCAGGAACTCTGAGATCATGACCTGAGCCGAAGTCAGACACTTAACCGACTGAGCCACCCAGGAGCCCCTCATTCAAAGTTTTTGTTTTAAAATTTTTACATTGACCAAATTTTCACAGTTTTTCTTTATTGCATCTGATATTTAAGTCCTAGCAGAAAGCCTTTCCATATACCAGGTTATAGAGAAAATCATGCAAGTTTTCTTCAAGCACTTGTAATGTTAAATTTTACATCTCTAATTTATTTGGGGTTTATTTTGTATGTGGTGTAAGGTAGGGACCTTATTTTTTCTCCCACATAATTATCCAGTTGTTCTAACACCATACACCTAACACCTAACACCTAAAAAGTCTGTCTTTGTCCCAGAGTTTTGAGATCCTACTTTTATCATATACTAAATGTCTCTATGGATGTGGGTCGATTCATGGGCTTTCTTTTCTGTCCCACCGGGTCTATTCATTCATGTGGTAGTGCTTTTTTTAAAGCATGCTTCAATATTTGGTAGGATGCATTCTTCTCATAGACCTCCCTCTCACCCCCAGTGTTTCTACCTATTTTTGCAGGTTAATTTTTAGATAAGTACTTTATTGTCTGCTTGTCTAGATCTGGAAAATACAGCTTGGTATTTTTACTGAGAGCACATTACATACATAAATAAACTTAAGAAGAACTGACATCTTGGACCAGAGCTTGCATGGCAAAATTTGGTTCAGGCAGCTGCCATAATCTCCCAAAATGAAAATCCTAAATCAGTATCATTTTGATGAAGAGTTACCCTCCAATTTTTTTCTCTGTTTTCTTATAATAGATGGTTAGGCTTTTGGAAACATCTGTTACTATCATGAATAATACAGGGCTAATTTTATAGAAATATCAGGCTTCTGAAATTTCCCCGACATGCATCTGTACACTTCCTTGTAAAATACATTTTTAGCAAGAGCCCAGCTAAGTCAGTTTAACTGGTGTTCCCTCCTCCCCATATCTAATCACCCTTAATGTCTGATATCTGACATTACTGACATTAGCACTCCATGATATCTGACCACCTGGTCTGTCTTCAGCAAGAGTCCCTTTTACCTGTGATGTTTCCACTTAGTAATTTTCCATCCACTGACCCCATCCTGCTCTTTGGGCTATAAATTCCAGTTTCCGGTGCTGTATATACAGAGGTGTCTCTCCCCCAGTTGCAACAGTTCTGAATAAAATCTGTTTTTATCACTTTACTGTTCAGCTCAGGTTTTTCTTTGACAACATGTATTTCAGTATATAAACTTTTTCAAGAATGTTTTTACAATGAAACATATGTTTTTGGAATAATAAATACTGATTATTTTGAAGCCCTGCAGATACTTAAAAACTCTCTGAAAAGACACATCTAATTACTTCTATATAATCCAGAGATGATATGTTGAAAAGGCTTGCTAACTGATAAAATCATTGAATTAAAAAATGGTCACAAAATTGTTCTCTAACATTTTCATAATTTAATAGCTTATTAAGAATAAATGTACATAATTGGAATAATTAATCATATTTATTTTTAAAAATTTTTTAATGTTTATTTTTGAGAGAGAGAGGCAGAGCATGAGTGGGGGAGGGGACAGAGAGAGAGAGAGAGGGAGACACAGAATCCGAAGCAGGCTCCAGACTCTGAGCTGTCAGCTCAGAGCCCAACATGGGGCTTGAACCCACAAACCACGAGATCATGACCTGAGATGAAGTCAGATGCTTAACAGACTGAGCCCCCAGGCACCCCTAATTAATCATATTTAAATGCTATTTATTTTAACTAATTCTGTGGTTGACTTCTAAGCAGTGCAGGAAAAAAGGACAAGAAAACTTTGTTCTATTGATCTTTGTCAATTTTGTGCTAGTACCATACTGTTTTAATTACTATAGTTTTGTAGTATATCTTAAAATCTGGAGTTCTGATATCTGGCTTTGTTCTTTCTCAAGATTGCTTTGGCTATTTTGGGTCTATTGTGGTTCCATATAAATTTTAGTATTTTAGTTCTGTGAAAAATGCTATTGGTATTTTGGTAGGGATCACATTGAATCTGTAGATGGTTTTAGGTAGTGTGGACATTTTAACAATATTCTTCAAATTTATGAGTATGGAGTATTGTTCCATTTGTTTATGTTGTCTTCAATTTGTTTTATCATCATTCTATTGCTTTCAGAATACAGGTCTTTCACCTCCTTGATTAAGTTTATTTATAGATATCTTATTCTTTTTTGTACAATTATAAATGCAATTGTTAATTTCTCTTCTACTTTGTTACTAGTGTATAGAAATGCAATTGATTGCTGGGTATTAATTGATTGCTGGGTAACTTTACTGAATTCATTTATTACTTATTGTTGTTTTGAAGTCTTTAGGGTTTTCTATGTATAGTATCCTGTCATTTGAAAATAGTGACAGTTTAACTTCTTATCGACATGGAAGCATTTTATTTCTTGTCTGATTGATGGGGCTAGGACTTTGAGTACTATGTTGAATAAGTGGCAGGAGTGGATGTCCTTGTCTTGTTGGTGATCTAAGAGGAAAAGCTCTGTTTATCACCACTGGGTGTGATATCAGCTGAGGGTTTTTAAATACATGGCCTTTATTATGTTGAGGTATGTTCTATATAAACCCACCATGTGGACAGTTTTTTTGTTATGAACAGATGTTGAATTTTGTCAAATGCTGCTTCTGCATCTATTGAGATAAGCATATGATTTTTATCCTTCATTTTGTTAATGGGGTATATCATGTTGATTGATTAAAAAATACTCAAGTATCCTTGCATCCCTGGAATAAATCTCACTTGCTCATGATGAATGATCTTTCTAATGTATTGTTCAATGTGGTTGTCTAATATTTTGAGGATTTTGCATCTATGTTCATCAGGGATATTAGCCTGTAGTTTTCCTTTTTTGTGATGGCTTTGTCTGGTTTTGGTATCAGGGTAATGCTGACCTCACAGAAAGTATTTGAAAGCTTTCCTTCTTCCTCCTTTTTTTTTTTTTTTTTTGAATTTTTTTTTTTTTTTTGAATTTTTTATTTTTTGGAATAGCTTGAAAATAGTAGAATTCACCTGTGGATCTATATGGTCCTGAACTTTGGTTTGATGGTAGTTTTTGATTACCAATTCAATATCATTACTAGTAATTCATCTGTTTAGATTTTCTATTTCTTAGATTTTCTATTTCTTCCTGACTCAAGTTTGAAACATTTTATGTTCCTAGAAATTAATCCATTTCTTCTAGGCTGTTTGGTTTGTTGGCATATAATTTTTTGTAGTAGTCTCACAATCTTTTGTGTTTCTGTGGTGGGAGCTATTCTCCCTTGTTTATTTTATTTATTTCATTCCTCTCACTTTTTTTCTTGATGCATCTGGCTAAAGTCTTATCAATTTTGTTTATCTTTTCAAAAAATCAGATTTTGGTTTCCTTGATCTTTATGATTTTTTTCAGTCTCTATGTCCTATATTTTTGTTCTGATCCTTATCTCCTTCCTTCCACTCACTTTGCTCTTTTTTCTATTTTCTTTCAGTATAAATTATTTATTTGATATTTTTCTTGTTTTTTGAGGTATGTCTGTATTGCTATAAATTTTCCTTTTAGAACTGCTTTTGCTACATCCCAAAGATTTTTGGACCACTATGTTATCATTTTAATTTGTCTTCATGAGTTTTGATTTCTTTGATTTCTTTGTTGACCCCTTCATTGGTTGTTTAGTCAAATGTCATTTAGCCCGTATGCATTTGTGGGTTTTTTTTTTCAGTTTTTTTTTCTTGTGATTTATTTCTAGTTTCATAACCTTGTGGTTGGAAAAGATGCATGATATGATTTAAATCTTCTTAAACTAATTGAGATGTGTTTTGTGGCCTAACATGTAATCTGTCCAGGAGAGTGTCCCATGTGCACTTGAAAAGAATATGTATTCTGCTATTTTTGGATGGGATGTTCTGTAAATATCTGTTACATACATCTAGTCTAATGTGTCCCTCAAAGCCACCATTTCCTTGTTGATTTTCTGTTTGGATGATCTATCCAGTGACATAAATGGGGTGTTAAAGTCCCCTACTATGATGTATTCCCATCAATATCTCCCTTTACATCTGCTAGTGAGTGCTTCATGTATTTATGGGCTCTCCTGTTGGGTGCATAAATAGTTACAATTGTTATATCCTCTTATTGGATTGATCCCTTCATCATTATGTAATTCCCTTCTTTGTCTCTTGTTACAGTCTTTGTTTTAAAGGAACAATGTGGGGTTTTTTTAAGGTTTTTTTTTTTTTGTTTATTTCTGAGAGAGAGACAGGGTGTGAACAGGGGATGGGGAGAGAGAAGGGGAGATACAGAATCCAAAGCAGGCCCCAGGCTCTGAGCTGTCAGCACTGAGTCCAACATGGGGCTGGAACTCACAAACCACAAGATCATGACCTGAGCTGTAGTTGGACACTTAACTGACTGAGCTACCCAGGAGCCCCAAAAGAACGATGTGTTTTGAACACATTCCAAAAAAACTTCATTTTTGCTTACGCCTCTACATTTTATGTATATGCCATCATATTTTACATTTTTATTCATACTTTTCTTAGTCTAATTATGGCCTTTTCTTTTCCACTAAAAGAAGTCCCTTTACATTTCTTGTAAGGCCAGTTTAGTGGTGATAAACTCCCTTAACCTTTTTTTTTTTTTTTTTTTTTTTTTTTTTTTTTTTTTTTTTGCTGGGTAAAGTATTCTTGGTTGTAGGTTGTTTTCCTTTTAGCACTTTGAATATATCATGCCACTTTTTTCTGGCCTGCAAAGTTTCTGCTGTAAAATCAGCTGAAAGCCTTATGGGATTTCCTTTGTGTATGGCTTTTTGCTTTTCTTTTGCTACTTTAAAAATTCTCTATTTTTCCACAGTGGCTGCACCAGTTTGCATTCCTACCAACTGTGCAAAAGTGTTCCTTTTTCTCTACATTCTTGCCAACACTTGTTGTTTCTTGAAAATTTTATTTCTAATCTTTGATGTTTTAATTATGTGTTGATGTGTTATGGTATAGACCTCCTTGGGTTCATCTTATTTGGAACTTTCTGTGCTTCCTGAACCTGAATGTTTATTTTTCCTTTCCCAGGTTAGGGAATTTTTCAGCTATTATTTCTTCAAATAAGCTTTCATCTCCTTTCGCTTCTTCTAGGGTTTCTATAATGCAAATGTTTGCTTGATGTTGTCCAAGAGAGCCCTTAACTTATCCTTAAAGTTCTTTTTTTTTTTTTTAATGTTTTTATTTATTTTGAGAAAGAAAGAGCAGAAGAGCAGAGGAGGGAAGAGAGGGGGGAGAGAATTCCAAGAAGATCCATGCTGTCAGCACAGAGCCCAATGTGGGGCTCGAACTCACAAACCGTGAGATCATGACCTGAGCCAAAATCAAGAGTCAGATGCTTAACTGACCGAGCCACCCAGGTGCCCCTTTTTTCTTTTTGAGGTTCAGCTTGAGTGCTTTCCATTACTCTGTCTTCTAGATTGCTCATCCATTCTTTCATACCTACTAATCTGTTGATTCCCTCTAGTGTATTTTTTTATTTCAATTATTATATTCTTCAGCTCTGATCAGCTTTTTATATTTTATCTTCATTGAAGTTCTCATTGAGTTCTTCCACTCTTTTCTATAGTCCAGTGAGAATCTTTATGATCATTACTTTAAATTCTTTTTTTAGGCATATTGTTTATCTCTGTTATTTTAGTTTTTCTGAGGCTTTGTCTTGTTCTTTTGTTTGGAATATATTCTTCTGTCTCCCCATTCTGCTTGATTTCTGTTTCTCTTTTCTGAATTAGAACATCTCCTTCTAAACTTGAAGAAATGGTCTTATATATAGCCATCCCCTGTGTAGACGGTGTGTGCCTGGTGACTTTTGTTGGCTGGCTAGAGCTGGAGCTCATGTGGGTTAAGGGTTATGGAGCACTCTGTATTGGGGCTGCCCTGGTGGGATGGCCAGAACTGAAGCGGGTAGGCCAAGGTGTTCCTGAGGCTCTCTGTATTTAGCTGACTGGCCGGAAAGCTGAAGCTGAAGTGCTTGGAAGCCGGGGGTTGGCGGGGATGTCCCGGGGCTCTCATGCAGTAGGTGCTCTGGCAGGACAGCTGAAGCTGAAGTGCATGAACACTGTGGGGGAGGGGGAGGGTCCTAGGGCTCTACACAGAGGGCACCCTAGCAGGACAGCTGAAGCTGAAGTGGGCATGGGCCAATGCGGTCCCTGACCTCTCCACACAGTGCCCTGGAAGGACAGCTGAAGCAGAAGGGGTACAAGCTGGAGGCCCAGAGATCTATGTGCAGAAGATACCTTGCCCAGATAGCTGAAGCTGAAGCTGGGGTGTTCTGAGAACCTCTATGCAGAGGGTACCCTGGTGCAGTGGCTGGAGCCAAGCTATGGGGCACGGGACAGGGGGACACCCTGGCATGACAGTAGTAGCTAAAGTAGATTTAGGACTGGGGTGGTCCTGGGGCTCTTCACAGTGAGGGTGCCCTGGTAAGAGGCTGAAGCTGAAGTGGGTGCAAGCCAGGATAACTTGGGGTATTCTTCCAGGGTGTGCCCTGGCAGGGCAGGTAGAACTGAGGTGGGTACAGGCTGGAGCTTCCTAGTGTGTTCTGAGCAGGGGGCAGACTGACTGGTTAGCTAGTGTTGAAGCAGGTGTCAGCAAGGAGGTCCTGGAGCATTCAGTGCCGGGGGTGCCCTAGCTAGCTGTCTAAAGCCAAAGTGATGTGGGCCTGAAGTGTTCTGTGTGCTTTGCACATGTGTCACTGTAGTGGGATGGCTGGGGCTGGCATGGACTCAGGGCCCAGGGCTCACTGAGGTGGTAGGCCATGTAGAGTGCTCAGACCCTGTTCCCATCCATATTGCCAAGGTCAAGGGGGGACATAAACCATGGTGCTAACCTGTTCCTCTGGCCAGAAAGTTCCAGCAACTTCCCCACCATTTGGCAGGATTCTGCAGCTAGTTGTTCTTTTAAACAGTGGCTTTCTTGTCTGTGCCCCTGGTCATCTGGGGCTGGTGTGGGCTAGGGGGCCCGTGTTCACTGAGGCAACCCACCAGCTATGGTGGTCAGAGCCCTGTTCCTGGCTGCATTATCAAGGTGGAGGAGGAGTGTAAGCCATGATGCTCACAAACCCCTCCAACCCAGAGCAGTTCTGCAGGTCTCTTGCCATTTGGCAGGGTTCTAGGGCTGCGTCTTTTATATACTAGATGCTCTTGTAAGCCATGCCTTTTTTTTCTGTGCCCCAGGGCAGAGGATTCTGCTCTCAGTACTATCCCGTCACACTGTCTAGGGTAGGAGTTCTCTTTGTTACTGTGTCATCATCTCTCCTGCTGTTCTCTTATTGCACAGAAGCTGTTCAGATAGCCCTTAGATGTTCTTCTTCAGGTCTATAAATAGGTGTAGATTTGGTATGTCTATGGAGGCAGTGGGTTCGGGGTGTTCGTACACCTCCATCTTGAAATGGACCTCTGTGCATTTTTAATTGGGGAAAGTGATGTTGTGAATATGTCTACTCTGTAGCATCTTCCAAAATGAATAATAATTTATTTTATGAGGATAATAATAATCTGATAAAAATAAATGAGTAACATAATTGGCTGAAATTTCTTTCCCTCTTTCTTTGCTCTCTTTTCTGTTCACTCTCCCTCTATGTATACTTTTGACTACTTCATTATTAAAACACTGAAGTATTGAGGTGACCATTTCCTGCAGTAGGTGATTCTTTCTACTAATTGCTGTTGAGCTTGTCTCAGCTGTTAGAAATGTTCACCTTGGTGGGCTGCGTGTGCATTTACAAGTTACTGGGTGTAAGTAGACTATAGCATTGAGAATATTTTCATCTGTATGTGTAAACATGTGCATCAATAAAATTTGTTAATAAGGAAGTGAAATTAATGCATTTTAATAGAAATCTCCTAGTATAAAATACCTTTAATTCTGAGCTCTGCTGGGAAGTTGTGACATGTTGTGTGTGAAAGGCTTTTTACCATCATTGTTACATATTAACTGGGCATAGTTTAATGTTAATAGCTCCTGAGAATCGTGGTTAATCGAGGTCTTTATTTCCTGTATTTGGGTTTTATTTATGCAACAGTTTGGTTGCTTCTTTGTATAAAATGGTCGTAAGTATACCCAATACTATAACAAGGTTCTGGGCTCTTAACTTTGATGAACACCATGTCATTTCCATCGTGCTGCACTCAAAACAGCACAGATGTGAGTCTGGGAGTGGCGTCCCTGCTGCTCTCATGAGCCTTTGTTTGGAGAACACCCTGATTAACCCCCACCCTTCATGGTTCATTGACTCACTGATAGATCAAGTTTAAACTAGTACATATTAGCACATTTGTTACTAACAGAGGAACAGTTGGCCATTCTGTTTTACATTGCTGGTTCATTGCAAACTGGCGTGCTAAAAAGGTCTATACTCTAGAGTGTGAATTGAGAGGTTCCAAGAAGACTGAGAACTGAGTCAGTTGCGTATTAATGTTGAATTATACCTGTATTTTAATCTTGTGTTATCTATTTGGGGGATGCTTATACTATTGTGAAATTATGAAAAAATGATTATTATTACTTTGAGGTTCTTTTTTTTTCCCCCAGGGCATTCAGGGGATTTAAGTGTCTCAATATCACTTTCATATTAAACAGTTTGTCATGATTCTATGAGAGAAGAGCCAGGTCGTAACTGCCTGATGATTTGTGTTGTATTCTTAAAATGCTTTCCAGGGTTCCTTGTAGCTAGTGATTTTATGTAAGTCTTTATAGTGTACTACGTTTCCGTATTACGTGGAAACGTTTATTGTTTCAAGAGGACTAGAATGTACATGTCTGTCATGTCATGAAAAAATTAAACTGTCTCCTATTTGTTTTTCAATAAATTAAATTTCTTAAAACTTAACTTTTTCCTCTTTCATACCTTCCTAACATAGTTTTCAAGGTCTGCAAATGCTTTTATTATTGTTCTAGTTATTTCTATGGCAAAGAGTTTTGCTAAATCATTTGGCACTCTTTGTCTTGCCTTCATCATCACTCACTGATGCCATTTCTTTAGCCAGCTACTTCTTTGCATTTTCCTTTCTCTTGTGAGATGATGAATCACAAGTGCCGTGACAGAGAGAACAGCACTCTGAGTCCAAGCCCAGATAAGACCATTGAGGCTGCCTTTCAAAACTAACTAATGCTATGTCTAGTTCTAGAAGATGGCTGAAAGTAATGGGAAAGGGAGCCATATGGATATATGAGGGAAAAATGGTCCAACCAGAGGGAGCAGTATGCATAAAAGGTTGAGCAAGAAAGTCATGTACAGAGGGAGTTAAGTGTGGGAAATGAGGTCACAGACATGTTTGGGGGGTAGAGCATGAAGGGTCTTGGCAAGCTTTGTATGTTTTTTTTTTTTTTACTTTTGTTGAGAAAAATGAGGGCCATTGGGGAGTTTTAAGCAAAGGAGTGATGTGTTAAAACTTTGAGAGTGAATATTCTGGCTGCTAAGTGGAGAGCAGACTCTGTGAGTGGGGAAAAGGATGGAGGCAGGAGACCAGTTAAGTGGAAATTGGTATAATCCAGGCAAAAGTTAGTGACTTAAATCAGAGCAGGAGCAAGAGAGGGGGTGGGAAGTGGTTGATTAAACTTTGGATTTGTTTTTTGAGATAGAGCTGTCTGGATTTATTGACATTATAGGTATGGGGGAGGGATATTAAGAGAGAAAAAGCCAATGATGGCAACAAGATCTTTTTATCCTATTAGGGAAAATGTCAAATAATATAGAACACCTAAAAAACTGGGCACCTATATTGCTAACACCTAGATTCTACAGTTCCTAGCATTTTTTCCATATTTGTGTTAACATTTTATTCTGTTAGTACGTTTTAAACTACATACATCATGACATTTCTCTCTGAAATACTTTAGTATGCATCTCTAAAAAAAAAAAAAAGCGTTTTGCAAGTAACCAAATATCATTACCCTACCAAAAGAATGAACAATAGTTTCTTATTATCATTGAATACCTGGTCCATATAGAAATTTTCCCCATGTTTTCCAAAATGTCTTTTATAGCTGATTTGTACTAACTAGTATTCAATCAAGGATCATTCGTCAAATTAGACACAGTAAAACCTTGGATTGTGAGTAACTTGTTCTGTGAGTGTTCTGCATAACAAGCAAACATTTCTAATACGTTTTAACCTGATAAATGAGCAATGTCTTGCAATATAAGTAGTACATGACACTGTCACATGATCACAACTGAGCCAATGGTTGTTGAAATTCACTTTGATATACAAGTGCTTTGGATTACAAGCATGTTTCTGGAATGAATTATGCTTGCAAACCAAGTTTCACTGTATATTTAAACTATAATACTAAACATTCCCCTCTTCATTTTTTAAATTCTGACATTGATTTATGGAAGAGATGAGGTTGTCATGTAGATATATTTAGGTTGTACTGTAGATTTCCTACATAAGGAATAATTATGTATTCCTTATGGAATATGGATTACTGGTCCCCACTCCCAGAAATTCTGACTCAGTGAGTCTCTGGTATGGGCCTTTCTACTGAACTGCTGGGTGATTCTGGGTTGTCCTTCTGAAGACCACCCTTTGAGCAGTAGTGTTGTACCACTGTCTGATTGCTTCTTGGTAGTGTCATTTAACATGTTCTTCTATTCCTTCTCTTGAAAACTGTATTTCTAATATAAAGGCTTAATTAGGTTCATATTGGGCAAGAATACTTCATGAGTGGTACTGGGTACTTCATATTTCATTATCTCAGGTGATATGCAATGTCTGACTATCTCACGATTAATGTGGATAAGATTTCCCCAAGGCTAAGATTGATCCCTGAATCAAAGGGATGATGGCTTGATCTCTCCATTGTAACATTTCTATTTGAAACCAGTAGATAATTGTTGGGTAATACTCATGGACCAGGGAGAATAGTTTTCAATAAATATTTTACTTCATAGTTTTCACTTATCATCTGTGCCTGAACTAATTGTTTAAATAAAGGTAGATCGATGAAAATTTTTATGCTTAATCATTATTTCTAAATTAGTCTTATTATTTTATAAAAAGGGATGTTGCTTCTCCTACTGGTACTATTTGATTACTCATAAATGCAGTACTTACTAAAGAGGCAGGATAAATTCATAACTAGTTATTTGTAATTACCAATTTTCAGAGTAAGTTTCTGACTGGAGCATGTGGAAAGAGGAAATTCTTATTTAGTGAAATAGGGAAGACTATGGGTAGATAGACCGACCCCGTTTGGTAGGGAAAATCAGAATTTCAGTTTTGAATATGTTAACTTTGAGATGTCTATTAGACATCTGTATTAGAGTTAAGTTGTATAAAACATAAAATACTCTATTTTAAATAAAAAGCTGTTTTATACAGATAATATGATGAAATGGCTAGAGGAGAAGGGTCTAGTAAATTGAATATGCTGGTGACCTACAACTGTTACTGCATTGCTTTATTTTTCTTGCTCCCACATATGTGGCATCGTGAGATGTTTTCTAGGACTAGTAAACTAAAGGAAATAAATGGGTATCTTCATGATACAATAGTAATTAGCCACTGAAGCATACAGCCCCACTCGAGTGTTACTAAAAGATAGGGAAAGAAAATTCTTGTGGTGGCCAGAACTTCAGACAATTGATACTAGTTATTAAGGAGTGATGGCCAGAGGGATAGATCCATCTTAATGCATGGACAATGGTTAAGAGCTTCAAGAACTTGGAGGAAACAATTAGAAGTTTGGTGACAAGGATGTAGGAGGCAGACGTATATGGATGGTTTTCACAGAATAAGGACAGAATATGAGATTTGTGTTTTATGTAAATGCTCACCAAAGAGCATTTATTTCAAAAGAGGAGATAATTAGGCAAGCAAGTTACCCCATTCTACAGATGTAAGTCAGCATCTTTTCAGAGCAACCCTAAGGCTTGCACAATGAGCACATACACAAAGTGGCCTTCATGCAGAGATGGGGGAAATAACAGCCAGTACTTGTGTTCACCAAGCCTGGTTTGACTCCCATTATTGCTGAGTATTCTACCTGTAAACAGATCAGCCTTGAGTCTAAAGATGGCTCTGTATCTTAGAGCAACCAGTCAACCATTTGGTGGCAGGTTGATTACATTGGAATCCCTCCACTGTGGAAAGTCAGTGGTTAGGCCTCACTGCTATGAATGTTTACTTTAGGTATGGATTTGAATTTCCTATCCACCATGTTACTGACAACACTACCATCTGGGACCCTACTAAATACCTTGTTCCATGAATTTACATTCTGTGCTGCTTTTGATCAAGGGACTCATTTGTATTAAAAGAAGTGAGGCAATTGGCTGACAACTATGGGATTTGTTGGTCTTACCATGTTTCCTGTTGTATTACATTGTGTTCTACCCAGGAGACAAAATTTTGGGAAATTAAAGTAGTTTCTGTTCTATAAACCAAATACATGGGTCTATGAACCAAGAAGTGAAGATAAAAGTATTATCTCTTAACTTCACCTCCAATGACCCCCTCATAAGATTTTTATTTCCTGCCCCTACAACCCTGAACTCTGCTGCTTTAGGGGTGTTAGTAGGAGAGAAGAATACTTTCTTTCACATGGGAATGTGACAATGGTTCAATTGAATTGGACATTGAGAATTAGTTGACTACGTTATTGAACCAACAAGTGGAAAAATGTGAGCAACAAATGGAAAAAATAATAATGAAACTGCTATGCTGCCAAAGGTGATCAGTTCTAATTATCAAGGGGAAATAGTGTAGCTACTACTGCTCAGTAAGAAGACTGTGTCTAAACCCAGTGGGCAACCTGGGCAATCCTAGGAGTAGGATGAAGTGAATAAGCCTATTGTCTAGGAAAATAAAAATGGCCAAACTGACTCTAGAAGACATAGAAAATTTGAACAGACCAATTACCACTGAGGCAATAATTTTTTTGTACTCCTAAAGGACAAACAAACAACACTGACTCTGATATTTTCACAGAAATATCTACCATGCCTTTAAGGAACAGAAAACTTCAATACTATTTAAACTATTGTAGGGCATAGAAAAAGAAGGAAAACTCCCAGATTTTGTTTACAGAGTTTGCATGAAATATATACCAACATCTGATGATGCAGATCCAAAAAAGGAAAATTATAGATTGGTCTATTTATGAGTACCAAGCAACTCTTAATAAAAATAGATGGATATGTTGTCAACATGATAAATACATATCTCATTTTAAAGGTTCCATGGAGAAACTTTTGAGGTATTCTCAGTTCAATTCTAGAACTGACAAGAGTATCTTTTATCAGCACTATTAGTCATATTCTTCTGGGGGAGCCGACCAATGCAAGTAGACTAGAGAAGAAAATAAATGTGAGTAACAGTTGGAAAAGAGAAAGTCAGATTACCATTATTTGCAGATGAAATGAGTTTTAGCCTGGAAAATCCAAAAGAATAAAGGAAATGTCTGTGATGAACAATGAGAAAATTAAAAAATACGTTAGGTGTAGAAATTAATAGTTTTGATAGATGTGGTAAATAGTTGGGAAGAAATTGGGAGCATATTGACAGTAACAGAAAAGATAAAAAAAAATCTAGAATAGTTCAGTATTTAGCTGAAAAATGTTTAACATGGTACTGAGGGACACAGGAGACTTAATATGGAAAAGCATACCATGTTTTTGTACAATTATTATTTAATCCCAATAAAATTCCAGTAGAATTTTTTTTATGCTGGACAAACTGATTTTAAAGATCATGTGTAGGGGCACCTGGGTGGCTCAGTGGGTTAAGTGTCTGACTTTGACTCTGGTCATGATCTCAACGCTTGTGGGTTTGAGCCCTGCATCAGGCTCTGTCCAGACAGCTCAGAGCCTATAGCCTGCTTTGGATTCTGTGTCTCCCTCTTTCTCTGCCCTCCCACTCACACTTTGTCTCTTTCTCTCACAAAAATAAACATAAAAAATTCATGTGCAAAGATAAGCCAAAATAAACATGAAAATTCTTAAAAGTAATAAAAAAGAGACAACCCTCCCAAATATTAAGTCATTTCAAAACTATAATATTAGAAACATTATGGTACTGACATATGAATTGATCAGTAGACTTCAGATTAAATGGATCAGAAGAAATCCAAGCACATTCAGAAATTTATCTGAAGGTGGCATTTGAAATCTTTAAGAGAAAGATTATCCAATGAATGAATGATGTTGGGACTGGTGAATAGTCATCTGGCAAAAAAAGTGAAGTCAAATTCCAATTTTATACCTCTATTAAGAGAAATTTTAGATAGGATTAAGTAAAAATATGAAATAAAGACCATAAAATTATTAGAAGAAAAATATAGTGTTTTCTTGGATCACAAAAGGAAACTATTAAATATGACAAAACTCAGAAACCATAAAAATGATAAATTTAACAATAGGTGCATAAAATTAAAACTGTCAGAAAAAATAAAGATCTTTCTCAAACAGAAAAAAAATGGCATGATTAAAAATTAAAGGCAATGACACAGAAAAGTATTTGTAACTCATGTAACAAACAAAAGATTAATCTTATGGTAATATGGCAAAGGCAATATGAATTAGCTAATGCTATAAACTGACAGTTAACAGAAAAATAAAAGTATCTTAGATATTTTATTTCTCAGCCTCTCTCATAAAGAGAAATGTAAATTGAAATTAGCATGAGATACAATATTTCTCTTATACTGTAGAAGATCAAAAAGTTTGAAGATATTTTGGGTTTATAAGGGTATAAGAAAATAGTCACTGTTCCTGGTGGAGTATAAATTGGTAGTAATAAATTGCTGACTATGTGCCATGTACTTTCTAAGCACTTAAATTTGCTTATTAACCATCACAATTACCTTTTGTAGGAAGTACTCTTATTGTCCTCATATTACAGATCAGGAAATTGAAAAATAGAGAATTAGACAAATAACCCAAAGTCACACAGTTGGTAAGTGGGAGAGCTAAGATTTAAAATCATTGACTTTGGGGCGCCTGGGTGGCTCAGTCGGTTAAGCGTCTGACTTTAGCTCAGGTCATGATGTCACAGTTTGTGAGTTTGAGCTCTGCATCTGGCTCTGTGCTGACAGCTCGGAGCCTGAAGCCTGCTTCAGATTCTGTCTCCCTCTCTCTGTTCCTCCCCCACTCACTCTCTCTCCCTCTCAAAAATAAATAAAGATTAAAAAAATTTTTTTTAAATCACTGACTTTGATTCTAACACCCACTTACTGGCAGGGAGGGTGGGGGTTACAACTCTAAATTGTTTCAACAGCAAGTAATTAGGCAATAGGATAAACTCTCAAGGGTGCATGCCCCTTGATCCAGTAATTCTAGAAATTTGTCCTGTAGTTCCATGCAAATAGATGCAAAATGATATTCATTGTAGTATTGGTTGCAGTAAAGGAAAATTGGAAACAACTTAAATACACATTGCCAGGGAACTAGTTAATTAAATTGAGGTTCATCCAAAGTACTAGTCAGCTTTAAATAAAGTGAGAATGATCCTTTATGTAGTGATATGAAGTCATCTCCAAAATATGGTAAATGGAAAAAAATCAAGATCCAGGATAGTGGGTAGGGATGCTCCATCTATGTAAAAAGTTATAGAACATACACATGCATTTTTATATATGCAGAGAATTTTTTTTTGCTATATTATTATTTTTTTACATAGAATATTTCTGGAAGGATTCTCAAAGTGATGCTAGTGGTTGTCATCCAGAAGGGGAACTGGCTGTTAAGGAATGAGCTGAAAACAGAGATTTTGAAGTTTTTACCATGAAAATGTTTGTACAGGAGACAGCTGACCATGTGATTCTCAAATATAGAACATTTGCACTGAGATCACTGTGTGAAGAGCATAACCTAGTGCCTCAGACAGACTTGGGTTTAGATTCAAACACTGGTTGGTCTACTGAGAGGGACAGAGACTTTGTAGCTCTTCTGGCTCCAGGCAACATCTCTCCTCCCCCAGCTTTGGCATTGGCTGGAGGGAGGATAAATTCTTAGAGCTCTGTGTGCTTGGGGCAAGACCCCACTCCTCCTGCTCCACTCTCCAATCCCAACTGCTGCAAACAATTCTTATTTCTCTCATGCCGTGTTACTCCCCAAGGCCCTTCATCAGTTGGGTTGCCATTTGTCTAAAGCTCTATATACCCTCCACCCTGGCATAGTCCCCCTCTGCTTCGCTCCAGACACTGTTCTGCCCTGTGGAACGAATAGTCCATCGTGAGCAAAATCTCCTATATTGTCAACCACTTTCCCCCAAATTTCCCTTACCTTCTTACTTTAGTAGAGAGACCCAGCTCTCCCAGGAGTTTATTTATAGCTTCTCTTGTAGCCCTCAAGTGGTGGCTGTTTTCTCCATCTTGCATTTCAGACCACTGGTCCTGGAGGTGTTGTCAATGTCTCCATATCTGTCTTGCATCTCACTGCTATTTTGAGACCATTTTCTCTCCTTCTTTAAAAATCCTCAGTATTGACGGGGCATCTGGGTGGCTCAGTTGGTTAAGTGTCCGACTTCAGCTCAGGTTATGATCTTGCAGTTCGTATTTTGAGCCCCACATCAGGCTCTGTGCTGGCAGCTTGGAGCCTGGAGCCTACTTAGGATTCTGTTTCCCTCTCTTTCTGTGTCTCCCCCGCTCATGCTCTGTCTCTTAAAAAACATAAAAAATGTTAAAAAAAAAAAAATCCTCAGTATTGGAGCTCAGTCCATTAGATGTCACTAGCTTGGCTTGTTACCGTCCTGTGCAGACTACTGGTTCATTTTTCTTACTCCTTGAAGATATTAGCTTCTGTCTTACTGTCATTCTCTCCAACATTATAGCTGCGATAGTTTTATGTGTTTTTTTTTAATTTTGTTAAATGTTTATTTATTTTTGAGACAGAGGCAGAACGCGAGCAGAGGAGGGGCAGAGAGAGGGAGACAGAGAATCTGAAACAGGATCCAGGATCCAGGCTGTCAGCAAAGAGCCCGATGTGGGGCTCGAACCCAAGAACCATGAGATCATGACCTAAGCTCAAGTCGGATGCTTAACTGACTGAGCCACCCAGGCACCCCTAATTTTATGTGTTTTTATAGATTTTCTTTCAGTTTTTAGCTTTATTTTCCTTCAAAGATCTTGATCTACACTTCATCCACCTCCTGTAATCATACTTTTAGAGCAGTGGTTCTCAAAGTGTGATCTCTGGACCCAACATCATCAGTGTCACCTGGGGGCTTATTAATAAATTCTCAGATCCCAGATGACTGAGTCTAAAACTCTTGTGCCTGGGAACCAGAAATCTGTGTTTTAAGTAGCTCTTCAGATGATTCTGATGAATATGAAGTTCATCAGGTTTTATTATTGTCATTACCAGTAACTCAGTCTCACTTTCAAACATGCTACCCTGCATGTGGCTATTGGCTTCTGTCTTTCTACCTCACTTGTCCCAACTCCTAAAATTATTCAACCCCTATCCCGAGACTACAGTTAATTGATTATACCACATTTTCATTAATTCTTAATCCTTCTTGTGTTTTCACTTTCCCCTTACCCACACATTTGACTACTCTTTGACTATTCTCTTTCACATAACACACCTAAAGAGTAAACAAAATCCTGTCAGCTCTACCTTTAAAATATGTCTGGAATCTAACTTTTCTTAGAATCTCCACTTCATCCAAACACAGTCATTTCCCACCTGTTCTTACTTTGTCTGTCCTTGTACCTACAGTGTCTGCTTTCCACAGAGCAGCTCGGGTGATCCGTTTAACATGCAGGGTTATGTTGCTATGCTGTTCACAAATCACCATGCTTTTCTTCTCGCTCAGAACAAAAGTCAAAGTCCTTGTCAGTGCCTACAAGGCTGGGAGTGATATGATTTTCCCTGGCCAGAAAGTCATTTCTTCTACCTTGTCCTCCTCCTTTCCCATTTTGGGGTTTCATTTTATCCTGAGAACTTATTACCGCTTGACATACTCTAAATTCTCTTATTATTTCCGTCCCTTACCATTAAAATGGAAGCTTCGTGAAGGCAGAAACTTTGTTCACTGATAGAGCCTCAGCTTCCAGAATCCTGTCTGGCAAATAGTATGCATGCAGTTATTTGTGGGTAAATGAATGGATGCCATTACTATCCATATGGCTAAAGGTTAACACTACCCTTTTATTCATTCATCAAATATGTGATCATCTATTATATGCCTCGCACTAAGGAGATAGGATATGGAGAAAAACCCCAGAGTTTCCAGTCTAAGGTCTGAGAACAAATAATAGGTATAAAATTATAATGCTAAAAGAATCAAGATTGGAAAGTGTAGGGACCTGTAAGAACAAATGATAAGGGGGAAATGACCTAGCTAACGTCACAAAACCAAGGGGTTCATGGAAGTCCTTCCCAAGGAAGTGATGACTAAGGCGAGATCAAAACAAAGAGTACAAGTTAATTAAGCACAGTAGCAGCAAGCATAGGTGGGCAGACAAGGCAGAGTGGGTGAAAGGGCACTGTGGTAGAGGGAGCATGGTGTGTTGAAGGAGCTGAATAAAGTAGAGAGAAGCTTGAGGAGGGAGCCTGAGAGCAAAGAGGTTGGAGACTTTTTAATTATCTCTCTTTATTCCACCTAATTAAGAAAATCTTTTAAAAATCCTGCTTTATTCAATAGAAATCCCCCCTTCTGATCTCTAAATAGGTATCAAATTGCTACCTAATTTTTATATACTTAGACTCTAGCTTCATAATCATCATATTAAGTGCACCTGAAAGGAAAAGATAAATGAGAAAAATGAGTACATGCTCTGGTGAAAAATTGGCTTTGTTGTTTTATGTTTAAAAAGACTGCAATTTATCAGGGTGTCTAAGGAATGGAACATTCTGCTTAATTTATTTAGTTTCTATTGCTATTGTTGTAAACTGGGGCTTAAGAATAAAATTAATTTGTTTAAATCTTTTTTTTTAAAGCTTGCTTATTTATTTTGAGAGAGCATGAGTGGGAGAGGGGCAGAGAGAGAAAAAGAGACAGTATCCCAAGCAGACTCCACATTGTCAGCGCAGAGCCCAATGGAGGGCATGATCTTACAAACCATGAGATCATGAAC
Source organism: Panthera onca (assembly GCF_046562875.1). Classification (NCBI taxonomy): domain Eukaryota; kingdom Metazoa; phylum Chordata; class Mammalia; order Carnivora; family Felidae; genus Panthera; species Panthera onca. The sequence goes on from NC_138346.1 coordinate 52,464,285, forward strand.
TGAGCCAAAACCAAGAGTCTGACGTTTAACTGACTGAGCCACCCTGGCACCCCTTTGTTTAAACCTTTTAAGAAAATCTTAATAGTTTTAGCCTCTTTCCTGACTAAGGGGATTGTTTCACAAAGGTCGAATCGGACATATAGCATACTCTATATTTATATAGTATATGTATATTTATAAGGCTATAAACCTTCAACTACAATGTCCTTATCCTCATAAGCCCCAAATGACTGTTTCTTATTTCCAAAATCTCCTGTTACCTCAGTCATGATATAGAAAGAGGGGGAAATAAAAGTTGGTTTTTATAACATTTGATGACTGACATTTAGTACCTAGACACTGCATGCTGGGCCTGAGAAATGAAGCAGGGTCTTTCGATAAAAATACCGGGCAAGATAAATTTAATCTGAGTCTTGGCCTCTGAGGTGTAGAACAAGTTTCTTGTCCTTGTCACGTTTTAATGAAAGTGAGCCCTAGCTTTAACTGCTTTGTCCTTCCTGGTTAAAAGACAGCAGTCTTATCCTTTATAGCAGGTTTTTGTTTTTGTTTTTGTTTTACCTGATCCAGAATTGCATTTATTTCTCCTCTCTTTAGTCTCCTTTAATCTGGAACACGTCTTCAACTTTCTTTGTTTCTCACGATACTGACATTTTTTGAGAGTTTAAGGCAGTTATGTTGAGAATGCCCCTCAACTAGAGTTCATCTGAGTGTTCTATCATTGTTGGAGCCACATTATGCACCACAGGAGTGCTGTGTCCTTGGTGTTGTGAATTACATATCACAAGGTATTACAACGCTTATGTATCCTTTTGTACCTTAAGGGTATGGTTAACTTTGATTACTTGACTAAGGAGGTGTCTGCTAGATTTCCCCACTGTAAATGTCCCTTTTAACTCTTTGTAATGACAACAATAAAGAGGGACAGAGTTTAACAGTAAGTAAATATTTTGTTCCCCAACTGGCTGTCACTGATGGTTTTACTATCCATTGCTGAGTCTTGCCTTTAATAAAGCTGGGTGGTAAACACAGTGTTTTCTAACTCTGTAATTTCTTCCTTGTTTAGTAGTTGTCATTCTATAAGACAGAGTTTTTCCTTCTCCTCCTTAGTATGATATAGTCTTTACTCCATTTCATGTTGGCCCAGGTTTGGCAATAGGAGTTCTGAGATTTGGGGTTTTTCATTGTGTTTTGTGTGTGTAAATGTAACAAAAAGTAGTTAATAGAGGCACACAGAATAAAGTGGGAATGAGGAGCCACAGAGGTGAATTCTGTTGGTGATTAGGAAAGGCTTTAGTGGGAAAATGGTGTTTGAGGTAAGCTTTTTTTTTTTTTTTTTTTTTTTTTAATCATTTATTTATTTTTGAGACAGAGACAGGACGTGAATGGGGGAGGGTCAGAGAGAGGGAGACACAGAATCTGAAACAGGCTCCAGGCTCTGAGCTGTCAGCACAGAGCCCGACGCGGGGCTTGAACTCACGGACCGCGAGATCATGACCTGAGCTGAAGTCGGCCGCTTAACTGACTGAGCCACCCAGGCGCGCCTGAGGTAAGCTTTTAAAAAGTGGCAGAATTTGGGATGCCTGGCTGGCTCAGTTCGTAGAGCATGCCGAGTCTTCATCTGAGGGTTAGGAGTTCGAGCCCCATGCTGGGCATGGAGCCTACTTAATTAAAAAAAAAAAAGTGACAAAATTGTCACAGAAATGGTGATAAGGTGGAGTGGAAGGGAAGAAATTGTCTGAACGAAGCCTGACATACCTGGTATTCGGCAGGTAAAATTCAGTGGTGCCAGAGCATGATGAGGCAGCTGAAATGGAACAGAAAAACCTCTGCACTTACTGAGTTTCGTGCTGGTCTCTGCTTAGAATTTCTTCTCTGGCCTCGCTCCTGCTGTTTTGTTAGGGGAGAGGATGAGGTATGAGGAAGGAGGGAATTCTAAGTAGTGAAAATCCACAGGAGCCAAAAGCCCCATTCGAATACTCCCTTCTCCAGAAAGCCTTTCCTGGATCCCTGATAAGAATTAACCACCCTCTTCTCATACACTCCCATGGTTATTGGTGCCTTTCTGTTAATGATTCTATTTTGTTTTGTGGGGTTTCTATTTTCTGGATTTATCTTTCTCCTTTAAACACAAACCACATCTTAATCACTTTGCTCTGGTAGTCAGCACAAATGCTCAATAAATGTTTCTGGAATACATGGGAGAGGGAAAGGAGAGGATAGGTTGGAGTTGGTTGGAGAAGTGCTCTGAACGACATGTTAAGGGGTTCAGGCTTGCCCACACGCAGTGAGGAGCCATAGCAGCTTTTGACAGGTACAGGCCTGATGGAGGTATAATGTGGGGGACTCAGGGGAACGGGAAGGACAGTGAGTTGTCCCTGGAGCAGCCGCAGAGAAGCCAGAGGGCAACAACTAGGAAGGCCAGAAGGTGTGGAAGCAAATAGTCACCATCTCGTGGATCTGGATCTGGGCACTGGTTTGTAGGAATGTAGGAATCAGAAGCGGGGGAAAAAAAAAAAAACAAAAAAAACCAAAAAAACCACACCAAAAACAAAAAAGAAAAACAAATAACAAAAATGGAAGGAATTGAACATAGTTTTGAGATTTTAAGACTTGACGATGAGATTGACAATGGCCTCTTAGCAAAATAATAAGCACAGGGACAATTACAGAGAATGTAGGCAGTTCAGCATGGTCCTACCTCTTCCTCATCTAATACTCTCCCTGAATTCAAAACAGTATGTGCTGTTGAAAGATTTCCTTCTATCAAATATGATGAGAAATGAAATATTGTCTTCAAGTGCAAAAAAACTGACTTTGGTGTAATGGACTTTTCCATTTGGCTTTAGGAATGGTTTTATTAAGAGCAGATGCTAGTAACTGCTTTCTTAGCCTTGAAACGTGGTCTTATGACAGCAGCTTACCTTGGAAGAAGTGATCTGTAGTGTTCTGGCTCCTCTGTCCCTCCTGCACTTCCTAACAGAAAATTTGCTTTGCACCTGCTCCAACTGGGTCTAAGTGATAAGCATCTTGCAAGCCCAGAAAATTGTAGTATCAAATCTCAGCCCCAACTGTGAGGCAGTGCTCTCATCGAATCCCCACTGAGAGGCTTTCTTTCCCAATTCTCAGGGGAAGAGTCCTTTCTCCCCTGGCCCCTTTTCAGGCTTGAACTTCGACCTAACCCTCTTTTTAGGTCCCAGCATGCATTGCACTGGGTGCTCACCCTGACCCAGCCCTGTGTACTCTGCTCCACCCTGGGCTCATCCACAGGTCACTGGGGTGCCCAATTCCAGCCCTGGGGTCACTGGAGTGCCCAATTCCAATAATGAGCATATTTATCTTAGGAGAGGAAGTGAAACTTTCTGTTCTTTGCAGCCTATTGCTTTTTTCCCTCAGAAATAAATACTAACGGGCATTTGATATATTATCTGTGATTGATCAGTGTACATTGCCTAATAATATTCACAAAGTTGCTTTCATCCACATTTTCCTTCATAAATGTGTTGTTATAACTCATGATTTAAGAGGGATATACCTATTTAACTGCTAGGGAAATGTAAATGTTTTAAAATCATGCCATGTTTGGGAAAACTCTTATAAGAATTTCAAATAAAAACAGAAAATGCTATTTAAATAGGTGAATAACATTCTAATTGGACTTAGTGTACGTTTTTAAAGGGAAAGAAAAAATACCTTTGTCTTTATGTTTTCCTCTTAGGTTTTGCAAATAGACCAAAGTCATTAAAAATAATTCTTAACCCCCAAAGCCACAAAAAAGAAGCTACCCAGGTCTATTATGAGAAGGTTGAACCACTGTTGAGGACGGCAGGAATAAAGACTGACGTAACAAGTAAGTCATTTTCACAGTATAATTTTGCCACTAAAAAATAATACTTAAGGAAGCAAAATAAGCTGTATTTGTTCTTAGGTCAAACTGAGGAAACTACCTATGATAGCTAAAGCTTTTTTATGTGCTTCCATAACCTACCACAGTCAGGTCCGGGATTATAACTTATTTTGTTTTCTTTTTTTATTGTGTTATTTTTATTAGAATATCAGTATTTTCTCTTTAGACCCCCTTTTTCACACTTTAAAAATTATTAGGAATCATTTCAAGAGGAGCTGCATACTTTTTGATATATTCATTGAGATGTTTATTATTTACACATTATTTCTGCAGATGCGCAAGCAGTTGGTTTTTGCTCACTTAAATGTTTGTCTTCCCATGGAATCCTTCATTAGGTGGTTTTTGTTCTGACTCTGACCCCTGCTGGTTAGGTCAAAACTAAGCATGTAACTGCAGGTTTAGATGAATTTTGGGAAGCCAGTAGCTTAACTTCATTGCCTAAAATAAGAAAAGTGCTTAGGTTTTTGCTGAGGAAAAAGAAATTGGCCAATGCTAAAGTTAATAGAAAGAAGGTTAGCAAAATCCTTTTCAACTTTTTGAATTTGGTGACCAAATTCCTTTGTTTCCTTTGAGTCTCTTATTTCTCCCATGGGGGGTGGGCTGAAAAGGAGAGTTGATGCTGTCAAAAATCATAACCCCAGTTTGTCTGATTTCATTTCTATGTCACGTCACTAACATACAGTGCAAACTTGTAGTAAATTTAAATTGCTGAAGAGTATTGCATAATAAACCTATTCAGGAGACAAAGTCGGAATGTATTTGGGTTCTCCTAGTCCCATTTATAAATTCCTTGGGAAGGGATTCAGAGTGATGTGGTTTTGCTCAGCTGTAACCATGGAGATGGGTTTCACAATATAAATCAGACTTGATGCCCTCACCTCTGACTTGACAGATTACGGTAGAAGGAAGTTCCTTACAAAAAGTAAACAAAAACAAAAACAAGCAAGCAAACAAAAAACTCAACCACATATTTTTAGGAAGGTCAGCCACTCCAAAAGGCATCTGTTACAATGGCGGTTCAAAAGAAACTGCCATGAAAAATTCAAGAGGAATTTCTGAACTGAAATAAAATTGTAGTGAGAAGTTAATCTTTCACCTTTGTGGCTTTTGGCTTACTTAGAAGTGATTTGTAAGGAAAAGAAACAATGCAAATCTATCATCCCTTTTCACTGACGATTTTCAAAGATTGGTAGAAGAAAAGTTTGAAATTGATATTAGGATGAAACAATTAAAAGTTGAATAAACTTATTGGTAAACTTAATATAATTATTTTGTTTCGTTGATTTAATATCCAGAAGTTTGATGTGGATACTACTACCTATCATTCAGTTCAGCATGTGTGTTGTACCCATAATATCTTTGGAAGTATTTCATTAATTTGCTTTGACTTCCTCAGTTTTGACTTCATCATAAATTTGATCTTTTCCATCATCATAAAATGGTTCAGCGGACTGGGTCCTTCTTCGTTCAAATCAAATGGGATGGGGAAAGGTGTGTATATGTGAGAGATCTAACATGCTTTAGTACTGAGCAAGGATTAACATCTCTTCTTGTCAGTGTGACTGTCTTATTATGTGTGACCAACCTGGAGCAGTCAGTCTTTTAAATGTTCAGACCCTTTGCGTGGGCTGGAAGTAGGACTCCTTTTTCCTGAAGTCTGAAAATACCTTAACCAAATCTGGCTTCTATTAGGGAGGGGGGAAAGAGGTCCAAATGGCTTCTGAAAAGGCTCCCAACAACGTGCACTAGAGGAAGTTTAAATCCAGATTATGGATGAGGCCACACTCAGGAGTTTACTCATCATGCATTAATCCAAAGTGGGTGTAAATTTTTTTATCATAGCATTGTACTCTGGCTTATTAAAGATGATTCTGCCAGCAGAATAGAGATTAGGAAGGAGGAGAAAGAGAATAGAGGAAAGAAAACTGGTAGACGATGAAACCTGACCTAAGAGGAAATGATCAGAATGTCCTTTCCTCCTTTTCCACTGGAGAGAAAAGTTTTATGTCCTTGGGCTCTTTTTTCCCCTAAATTTATAATTATTATTGAATATTATATTTAGTTTAAAATAAAATTAGGACATCACATAAAGCAAATTTAGAATTTTCTTATATATTTGTGCAGAATGGCTAATTATTAGCTGCCTAACACTCCTCCTACAGGCAAAATTATAAAATTGCATCTTTTACTTATAAACCCACCTTGGTAGGTACATTAGCTAAATATTTATATTTTAAAAGTTTCCTATTTTGTGTGAGGGACTGAATAAACATGTGAATGCTTGAAAAATTTTAGAATATTCTTGCCTGTTTCATGGTATTGTTTTGTAGTTTGAGTCGGGTAATATATCTGACACTCCTTGTATATTATGAAGTTCTATAGAAAGATGCTATGCATGTCTGTTTCATAAATCATGTAACAGTAAGATTCAATTAACACCTTAAAAGAAAAAGAATATAGGAAACAGTAAAGCAGAAAAGGTATGTATTTTCTGCACATCCAGTGTGACCATTATTTTAACCTATCCTGTGTGCATTGCTGAGTCTAAATGGAATACAAGTTACATAATAAATTCTACATGATGATGAATTCACAAGGAGATAGTGTCATGTAAATGAGGCAGGATTTGAAAAATTCTAGCTAGGTACATACACTTTAAAAGGTTGTTTTCTATATATTTCTTTTAAAAACAAAGAGCAAAAAAATTAATAATTGGACTAAAAAATGGGTGAAGGATCTGAATAGCCATTCTCCCAAAGAAGACATAAAGATGGCCAATAGGAACATGAAAAGGTGCTCAGCACCACTCATCATCAGGGAAATGCAAATTAAAACCACAATGAGACATACCACCTCACATCTGTTAGAATGGCTGTTATCAAAAAAAAAGACAAGAAATAACAAGTGTTGGTGAGGATGTGGAGAAAAAGGAACCCTGGTGCACTGTTGGTGGGAATGCAGACTGGTGCAGCCACTGTGGAAAACATTATGGAGGTTCCTCAAAAATTTAAAAATAGAAGTGCCATCTGATACAGGAATTGTATTTCTGGATATTTATCTGAAGGACATGAAAACACTAGCTCAAAAAGATATCCGCACCCTCACGTTCATTGCAGCACTATTTATAACGGTCGAGACATGGAAGCAACCTAAGTGTCCATCAATGGATGAAGGGAGAAAGAAAATGTGGTGTGTGTATATACACACATACTTACAATGCAATATTTGGCCATAAAAAATAAGAAAATCCTGACATTTGTAACAACACGAATGAACCTGAGGGCATTATGCTAAGTGAAATAAGTCAGAGAAAGATAAATTACCATATAATCTCACTTGTATGTGGGGAATCTTAAACAAAAGCAACTGAACACGCACAGAGAACAACATGGGTGGTTGCCAGAAGTGGTGGGGTGGGAGAAATGGGTGAAGGGTGTCAAAAGGTACAAACTTCATTAAAAAAAAAAAAAAAAAAAGAATCACCACATTAACAAAAATATACTTTTCATTTTGGTTACTGCTGAAACCCTGACCACTTCTGAGTATGCGTCTTTTGAAACAGTTGAGCTGAAGCTGTATTCCCCCTCTGCTACCAGCGCAAATGCTGTATCTTATCTAATGTATCAGAAAAACTTGTGGAAGAACTTAGAAAAAAACGGGGTTATTTTTTTCTAATAACTTGATGGCATATGAATCACAGAAAAACAAGTGGTCAGCCTATGCTGACATGATACCATGTCTTTCTCTTCCTCTCAAAACAGCAGACTTTAGGAATTACACTGGCTAAGGCGTGAGAGAATTTGTGAAGATCATGGATCCGTAGGATAATTCATAAAACAATAAAGTGAAAAAAGGCAACAGAGAAATCAAACTGGAAGGAGCTTTAGAAGCCATCCAGCTGAATTCCCTGTATGTGGTGGGTGTAGTGATGATACTCCTCGTGGATGAACTCCCAGCCTTTGCTTGAGCACACTATGTGTGTCCCATCTTGCATAGAAGAGTCCCTGAAATACCCAAAGCAGATACTGTGTCTGCCCTTGATCTCATTCATGATAGGCAGTTCCATCTCCTTCATTCAATCTTTCTGTTAACAAAGCTGCTAGACCTTATCATACTCACTGTCATTATCACGATCAAAGACACTTCTCTGAATTTAGCCTTGATCTCTGTCAGCTCTGGGCCCATGGGAGTGCCTAGTCATCAGATAATTTTTACATCCTGTCTGGCCCTGGTAGAATTATCATGAAAGTGGAGTTTGTTATCAGTTTCATTTAAAAAATTTTTTTCTCCTTCTAGGGTCGTGAGTTTAACTTTTAATACTTTGACCAAGTCTCCTCTTTGATTTTGTGTTTTTCCTTTGGCTCTTTGTCTCTCCTTAAAGCCTTCCCTCCTTGGAAATGCCTCTTGCTATTCCTGATCTCACCTAGCAGAAAGCTAGGCAATTTGATAAAACTGAATCACAAAAGTTGCTAGTAAGCTGAGGCATTCTATCTTTCCAATTTTACCTATATGTTAATAAAAATCTGAAGAGGAGCTGTTCATGTATCATATCCAGCTAAAGAGAGATTTCTGTGTGAAAGATTCTTTTTGTTATCCCGTAAATAATTGTGGATTTATTTGGCCAATCTTGTTTCTAATACTCAGATGTCAGGGAGTTAGAGTTTTGTCTCTGGGGACAATAAAGAGTCATCAGTAGAGGTTTTGTAGGAAAAGGATTTGATCAAATAAGTGAGAAAGTCATTCTGGGCAGGGTAGGGTAAAGACTACTATCCCCATTAAAAAGGCAGTGGCTGGATCATGGGCATTGGCTTGAGATGGGATGCTACAGCAATAAAGACCAAAACAACTGGTCTTGGCCTTGGAGTGGTTGGGAGAGGAAGGAGGGGGACAAGCTAGGAATTAATTTTCCTGTCTTGGACAGCAAGGAGGGGATATTGGAACAATATATTTGAGAGGCAATATGAAGATGGAAATGACAGATTCCGTTATGAGCTTACTATGAGGCACCTGTAGAACAGGAGAGAAAATGCCATCTCAGTATCTCAGCCCATTATAGAATTTTATCCCCAGACTAAGAAATGTTACCGTAAGTCCGAATCTCATCTGATTTTACTTCAGCCTATTTCCTCATCAACACTTAGTATCAACCTCATTACTTTCCTCCAATCTTGTCTTCTTGAGGAAGTAATATTTAAAATGGTTAGGGTGAGTGGGAAATCCCAGCAATGAGAACTGAGTTCAAAGCCTTGTAAAGAATGGAACCTCCAAATTTCCTGAATACAAGGGGCATAGGGTGTCATTCTCATCAGAAAAGGAAAGCAAGTGAAAGAAAAGGGTAGTAGTAACCTTTTGACACTACATTTGCCCATCAGTCTACTCCTTATGTTTATTTGGAGTGGGATGATTTGAATCTGGCTCTAATTCCAGGGCCCATAATATTCTGTCTAAATGCATATTTCAATTCCTTCTACTGTATCTAAATAGTAGTCCAGATTATTCTCTATCCTTTTTCCCTGTATTATTTTTCTTTATAATCACTTATTGCTACTTTATATTCTATAATCATGTTTTATTTTTTATAAAATGTTTATTGATTTTTGAGAGGGAGCATGAGTGGGAGAAGAGCAGAGAGGGAGGGAGACATAGAATCCAAAGCAGGCTCCCGGCTCTGAGCTGTCAGTGCAGCGCCCAACATGGGGCTCAAACCCATGAGCTGTGAGATCATGACCTGCATCGAGGTCGGACGCTTAACCGACTGAGCCACACAGGTGCCCCTGTACATTCATGTTTAAAGTTAGTGTCTAGTGTCTGGTTCCAGAATGTGAGCTCCCTGACATGGAAGTCTTCGTTCCTCTTGTTCAATTTTCTACTATATTGTGATCAAGTTTCTTTCATCTTTTCTCTCTGTTCCAGGTCACTTTTTTTTTTAACTTTTACAATGTCATTTAAAAAAAAAATCACTCTTCTTGGGTAATTTGCATCAATATATAGTCAAACTCCACCTGCAAGATCAAAGATAGTATTATTTAAAATTTTTCCTAAATTAAGATAGCATTTAGCCATAGCATAATTTTAAAGCTAATTTTATATTGGATTTGAAAAGCTTTACCAAAGTGAGCTTTAGCCTAAAAAGCAAGATTTGATCCAATGATTCTCAGCATAAATATTTCTTCATAATATCATTAAGTATTTTCAGTGTATGTATGTAACATTTTGTATTTTGAAGTTTGCAACTACTTGCTGAGGCTATAAATGATCAACACAATCATTTATGATAACCTTCCAAGCTTATTAATATTAATATTTTATACTTAGTTTTCTTATAGCTTTCTTTTGATTAGAATTTAATCGAGAGAAGTTTTATTCATGTGAATGTTAACAGCATTTGAATAAGCTGTGGGAGAATTACAATGTAATGCTGCTGGATACAGAATGATCCTTTTAGACACCAAGACTAATAATTTTTAACAATATCTAAAAACATTGTAGGAAAAGCTTGAACCATGCTGGCACCAGGGACAGACAGGCATGAAAGATTAATGTAATCTTGCATATAATGATGCACATTCTTACACAAAAAATCCATCTGCAATGTCATGTCAGTCAGCAGAAATCTTTGATGGGTGGATACAGCTGGGCTGTCTCTTCTGGCAGTGCTGCCCTAGAAAATGCTAAATGTGGCTGGGATGCTTGGTGCCATCTGCAGTGTGCCAGCTTACCCTGTCTCCACTGGCATTTACAACACTGCATAGGGCATCGTGACCGTAGAGACAGCGATAGGGAGTGACAGATTCATTTCCTCAGAGGATCCGGCTCTGGTGGGTCCATGCCGCCACCTTCCTCGGCTTTGGGTCTGTTATCATTGGTGTTGGCTTTGCTTCCTTTTTTCACGTCCAGCTTCTCTTTTTAGTCTAGCAGTTCCAGATACACATTCTTCTAGTATGAAAATCTTAGACTAACCTTTCAACTAATTTATCCGTGTGAGGTTGCCAAAGCGCTTTAACATTGACTGTCTTGATGCCAGCTGATATGCCTTATTTTCAAAATACTGCTGCTCTTCGGCTTCTGATTTAAAGGAAATGTATCTTATTTATAATATCAGGAAGGGAACGCTGAACAGACAGGCACCAAGATAAATGATCTAACTGCTGTATGTGGGATGTCCCCAAATGACTTACGTAGTTGGAACAAATATATGACCCTCTTTTACATAAAGCTATAAAACACATCAGGCAAGTAACACTTAATCCTCTTTCTCATGATTAAAATATAAATATTCAAGAATAGATGTTGTTTTATGACCTGACCATATGTTTATGATATTATTTTGCCAAACTCAGTTAAAAAGTGTAGATCATTGTTTAAAACTTTCACCTTTTTTGTGTGTTTGTTTTTAAATAGTAACAGAATATGAAGGACATGCTCTGTCACTCCTAAAGGAATGTGAACTCCAGGAATTTGATGGGTAGGTTATATTATCAATCTGTATATGGAATATAGCTTATGTTATGAAATGTCGTCATTAGTTTTTAGTGACATATTTGGGACTTATAAATATTTCAGTATTCGTGGTGTATGTAATTAGACTCCATTTCGTTCATATCTATGTAATAACAGCTAATGATGATAACATGGTGTGGTCATCTACCTCTCAGGACCAGGCATAGGAAAGCAAAAGGAGAAATCTATAGAAGTACTTGGAAATCAAAGGGTACCACGTTCTACTGACCTACTCTGCATATATTTGCATCGGCAGTCCTCAATTCTTGGCTTTAACCATACGAGTCTCTAGAAAAACCTTGATGGAAGACACACCGGCTTATGGTAGAACTGTATTGTGATTCTCTTTTGCAAATTTATTGATGGTGTTCATAGCTACCCACTGTTTAATTTGGCTGTGATTGAGGGTAAATATTTTATAAAAACAAATATATTATTTTCAGTATGAATAAAAGATGCTAATTTTAATTCTTTCATAATTTAGTGGCTACCAATTAAGTGTGTTATCTACAGTAGTCATTGGAAACTGTCGTTGGCAATACGTTGCTGGAGTGCATAGAAAATGTTCACTGTCATGCAAACATTAGAAACAAGGCAAGTGACTTATACTTTAATGGCCAGTTTAAGAAAGTAGCCAAGTCAATTTGCTAAAGTGATGGATTGATGTGTAAGACACAAACATTTTAGGGAAGATTTTTTGCAAGGGTTAATATTTCAGAGTTTTAAACGGTGGCCAGCATGTGAATTACTTGCATCACATGAAGATGGGCAGGAAACAAACAAGTACTCATAATCTCAGGCAGGAGAGTTGTGTCTCTTTAACTGTAGATTGGAAGGCTTTGCTTTTCCCAAAGAACTAGTAGAATGTTTTAGGGAGGAAAGTGATGAGGTTGTTTCCCCATAAATGCTTAATATTTTTTGGTAAGAAACAATATTAGTGGATGGAGAAGAAAGTTTGATAAGTAAAATAAGCCTTTTTTTTTTTTTTTAAGTTTATTTATTTTGAGAGAGAAAGAGCATGAATGGGGGAGGGGCAGAGAGGGTCTCAAACAGGCTCCATGCTGTCAGTGCAGAGCCTGACGCAGGGCTTGATCCCAAAAACTGTGAGATCATGGCCTGAGCCTAAATCAAGAGTTGGACGCTTAACTGACTGAGTCACCCAGGGGCACCAAAAAACAAGACTTTTATAAAAGGAATTTGAGAAGAGTAAATCTAGATGGCAACATTGTATAAATATTGAGGATGAAGAGTATAAGGTAGGAGACTACTTAAGAGCTTTATACTTAAAGCCAGACAGACAGATTAACAGGCTACATTTGGGAAATTATCTTGCAAGTATACAATTTAAGAAAAGTAACTGGAGGAATCATGCCCATGAGCTACCACCTTAATATGCTGCATAGTCACACAACTTGTGAGTATATGAGTGAGGCTGTATTGCAAGTAAGTCCTTTTTTCAAAATATGATTATATAAATAATAAGGATAACAGATATCATAGATATTAGACCTGGTCCTGCCCATCAGCATTTTGAAGTGTTCCACTAAATGTGGTGTGTATAAATAAGTTCTGCTGGTAATTATACTAGGTAAGGATCAAGAGAAATTTTGCAGAATGATGAAAGACTATTGCTTAAGGGTAGTATAGTAATGCTGTTTTCTTTAACTGAAAATACTTAAATTTTTGTTTATTTCACATGGCAAGTATTGTTATTTAGCAGTGTGCCCCTAAAAGGCACACAGATCTTTTAGTTATTATCCACATTTTTTTTAACTTTTTAATATTTATTTATTTTTGAGAGAGAGAAAGAGAAAGAGCGCAAGGAGAGAAGGAGCAGACAGAGAGGGAGATACAGAATCTGAAGCAGGCTTCAGGCTCTGAGTTGTCAGCACAGAGCCAACGTGGGGCTCGAACCCACAAATCATGACATCATGACCTGAGCTGAAGTTGGACACGTAACTGAGCCACCCAGGCATCCTGTATTATCCACATTTTTTTAACCACAGAGTTTGACCTAACCATTCTATGATATAAGTTCCAGTGATTTAACAGTTTCTGAATTGTACAGCGTGCTGATTTATTTAGGACTTCTAATAATTTAAAATGTCTATTGAAAATCATCTATTTTGTAAGATTCTTTAAATATCTCATTTTCATGGGCCCAGTTTTTCCCACTGGGAGCTGGGAAAACTTAATAAAATGCTAATTTTAAGTCACTCCACTTAGAAGTAAATAGGTATATATGGAAAACAATGGAAACAGTTTCTTTAGATAGCTTAAAAGAAAAAATTCTTTACATGTATGAATTTTGTTATTTTGTTACTTAGATTCCATATGTAAGTGAAAACATATTTATTGTGTTTATCTTTCTTTAACTTATTTCACTTAGCATAATACCCTATAGGTCCTTCCATGTTGTCATAAATGGCAAGATAAGAGAACAGATTGGTGGGTGCAGATGGGAGAATTGGGGTGGGTGACATAGGTGAAGAAGGTCAAGAGGCACAGACTTCTAGTTATAAATCAGTCAGGGAAGTGTAACGTAGAACATGACATCTGTAGTCAATAATAGTGTTTTCCCTGTTTGAAAGTTACTAAAAGAGATCCTGAAGGTTCTCATCACAAGAAAATAATTTGCGGGGGGGGGGGGGGGGGGGGGGGAGGGGGGGGAGTAACATTGTATGCTGATCTTCTTGTAAAGATCACTTGGCAATGCATTATGCAATGCAATGCATTAGTCATTATGTTATATACCTGACACTAATAAAATGTTACATGTCAAGTATGCTTCAATTGAAAAGAAAGAGCAATTCTCTCACAAGTATTTGAAAATGGAATGCACTCTATTTATGGGTTCCCTATTTCTGAACTTGATCAGAGAGAGGTTATTGGAGTACTTTTTGAGAAATAGATACAAAAGATTCAAGGTTGGGGATAAGGTACCTGCAAGATTCTATGATCTTTCAATGAGAGAGGGGCTCACATTCCTTCAAGAACTTGAGCCTGAATCATTTCTGCCTGATTAGGATATCACCTAAAGGTATTTAGACACAGACTGGAGAGTTTAAGATCCAAGAATGATTCTGTGCATGTTATTTAATAAAGCAAAATGGTGGCAAATACTGTTTAAGAAATGTCACTTGCTAAAATTTTGGAGTTTTTAATGAGTTACATATTTTGTATGAAGACACAATATGAGATAAGAGCCAACAGGAATGCATCTCTCAGTACTCAAGACAGCTGTTGTGCAACTCTAGTGTGTTGTAGCAAACACTCTAAGATCCATTGCTAAACCTTGTAGGAGTGTCAGTTTTTACTTGCCCCCTATTTTTACTATGCATGAATAGAAAGTTTTGTAAAGGCAGAGGAAAGAGTAATGTCAGCTGCACAAACTTGAAGCAGTAACAATTGAATTTACAAGCATCAATATGGTTAAGCTAATCTATAGCTCTTATGCAGTTATAAAAATATCAATGTTTTCCTGTTTTGCTTCATAGTATTTTATTTGAATTTGTTAAGTAACAGTTTTTTTCTCCTTTTGTTAATTTCACCATTAACTAGACCCATAATGATTTAGACATTGACATTTTATCGTATTGTCCATGATACCTGTCTTCCTAAATAAGGTATTTTTTAAAAAGTACCTCTTTTCAAAAAAGAGAAAGTTTAAATCAAAACCTAATAATATATTGAACATTTCAAGGATGATACTGGTTTATAAACAAATAAACACCCGTTTAAAAAAATGTGTCACTTCTTATACAGAAAAGTAAGGTATCAGCCCTAGTGGCACTTTTCTAGGCAGAATCATTGTATTTGGGGGCACGGCAAGAAGGAGTTTACTTATTCTGAAAACATAAGTTGTACCCCATGTGAAAGATTAGTTACTTTAAGGTTTATATTTTAGGATAGCACAAGTGTGGTCAACTTGTTATAAAAAGTTGTGGGTGTTTTTGTTTGTTTTGTTTTGTTTTTGTTTTGTTTTTTTGGCATTTTGTTTTGTTTTTGCCTTTTCTTGCTATGTCCAGACTCTTGTCATAGGTTTGCATTAAGTATATCCCTTAGGTTGAGTAGCTATACCTGGAGCTGATCCTAATGATACAGTAGTTGTCAACATAAATATGTTTTTTTCCTAACAAATTTAGTTCCACATTGATTCTACTGGCAAACTGATTTTCAAAATAGTAAACCTCTCTCGTAAGGTGATTTTCATTAGGTTTCACCTATAGGAAAGGATTATAATCCATTGAATACTAGTAGTGCAGTCTGTAAGGTTGAATTGCCTCTGTTTCAGTTCCCCCTTCTGTCACTTACTGTGTAATGACCTTGGAAAAGTTACTTAATCTTACTACGTGCTAGTTCCCTAATTTGAAATTGAAGGTAAAAGCATCTATTGCATATAGTTATTGTTCAAATTAAATGAGTTCATACATGAAGGGTGCTGAGAACAGTGCCAGTACATAGTAACTATTCACTAAATGTTACTTTATTGTTGCAATGATCATTTGTTATAGTTTCAAAATATTTAACATAGAATGTGTTATGAAAAAATTTCCAAGGCTTTTGTAGCAGAGTATGTTCACAGAGGAGGCATCTCTATTAATTCTAGCAATGAGTTAACATGTGATGTGCAAGATGCTATAACCGGATGCAGGATCCTAGGGGTCAGATGTTGCTATATTAAATGGAAAAGCCAACTTCTTCTATGCTAAATTAGATGCTTTGTTGGATTATTTTAGGTGATCCTTTTAGATCACACATACCTCAGCAGGTAGAAAAGGCATGAATCTGATAGTTATAATTAAGTTTCTAGAATGTTTCTCTGAGACACAGAGATCTTTGAAATCATACTGATTAAGGTTCACAGCAAACCTTGGCTTCCCCATTTATAAAGATGAGGCAAATGCCCACTTTATAGAATTCTGAGGATTTGATAGAAAAGAATCAACACATTATCTGACATAAAGTTGACCCTCAGTAGATACTATCACTTTTTTCTGAATCAGTGGCTACATTGTGAACCCCTACGATTATTTCAGACATAAAATAATACCCCTAGCCAAAGGTGATCTGGGTGATATCCCATGTCCTGGAGTCTCTTATAACTATGGTGGATCTGGATCTCCCAGGCAGGCTGTGTGCAGCCACTGGCTGAACCTCAGCTCTGTGCAGGGGCTGGAATGCTGAGAGCAAGGTGGAGGGGCTCCATGGACCCTCTGGATTCCAGAGCTTCCTAAATTTAGGGAACCATTTAAAACCTGCTGATCATGGTCCATGGGCTGTTTTGTTTGGCACATAGGGGTTTTAAATGTATTGAATACTGGTTGATAATATTGAAAAATTAGGAGACTCACCCACAAATCAGAATCTGTGGTTTCTCTAGAAAAATCAGAGGATGTGGTCCTCTAGGCTTGCCTCCCAGATGATGTGAGTGGGCTGGAGCTGAGAATCTGTCCCCCACTGAGACTCAGTGTACTCTTCCATTTTTGCTGGACCCTTATAGGCTTGAATTATAACACCTGCTTTCAATAACACAAACTCTTCCTCTTTTTGTGTAAAGTAATATGATTTTGCTACTTAAGACTATTTTGCATCTTTTTTTTTTAATTTTTTTTTTAACGTTTATTTATTTTTGGGACAGAGAGAGACAGAGCATGAACGGGGGAGGGGCAGAGAGAGAGGGAGACACAGAATCAGAAACAGGCTCCAGGCTCTGAGCCATCAGCCCAGAGCCTGACGCGGGGCTCGAACTCATGGACCGTGAGATCGTGACCTGAGCTGAAGTCGGACGCTTAACCGACTGAGCCACCCAGGCGCCCCTATTTTGCATCTTTTAAATACAAATGATTATGAAACAACTTTCTGAAGTCTTATGTATTACTTTCAGAGATTCCCACCACCACCTCTGCTATGCTCTACTTACCATGAGATCTTAAAAAAGAATTATTAGCAGTACTGTCTATAGTCAAAATGGTAGTAACATTAATTTTAAAAGTGTCACATAGGAGGAATGTCCAGGAGAGAAAAAACAGTTCACATTTGCAATTACTATATTCACATACTGATGGTAAAAGCTTTTTACGTGATTCTTATAGCTGCCTGTCTTTTTGGAGCTATGTTGAAAAAAATTAGCAGTTAAGTGAATTGCACTTGACTATTAACATAAACAAAATGAGAACAATATACTTTTGGATAGTAACAGAGTAAATGCAGGTTCAGTGTGAATTAACGTGTTGAAATGTTTTAATGTCTCTTAACTCACTTAAAATATTTTGTCTATGGGATATCGTGTAAGTATTGTATTTGTGAAGTAAACTTTATGCAGTGCTGGAAGCTTCTTATTCGTTGACCCTTACTAAAATGTTTGAAGGTATGTATGTGTGATCGTGCACGCGAACATGCAAGATTACCATTTTGAAGTTGAGATTTCATGAATTATTACCAATTGTTTTAAAGCTGCTGCATTCTCAGTGTCTTGTTTTCTAGTGTTGTCTGTGTTGGTGGAGATGGATCGGCCAGTGAAATCGCCCATGCTTTGCTTCTTAGAGCCCAGAAGAATGCTGGGAAAGAAACAGACCGCATCCTCACCCCTGTCCGTGCAGAGCTCCCTCTGGGTTTAATACCAGCAGGTGAGGGAGTGGCCATGGCTTTGCTAAATGGAACCTCTCTTCCTATCTTTCTCTGTCTTACTTCCTAATCTAGACAGTGTAGCACAGAGTTAAATGCACTCTGAATCAGAAAGACCTGTGTTTGGAATCTCCACTAGCAAATCTGAGACTTTGGACAAGTTATTTCATTTGTTTGAACCTCCTTGTTCTAATCTGTAAAACAGAGATACACATATATTCACTTAATGACAAGGTTATTGGAGTATATGTGGAGGGTTTGATACATAGGTAAGCAGTCAGTAAGTGGGATGATGATTATTCTACCTTCCAACATAAAGGTCTAATGATTACGCAGTAGCAGATATGAAATTTCAAAACAGGTCAAGCTGTTTACAATGTAAAATGTGGTAACTCCCATAATCAAAGTATAAACATAACCTTGAGTTGAGAATGCCAAAAAGATTTATTCTAACGGCTGGGCTGCAGCAGCTAGAATAGAATAGAATAGAACATGACACGATGAAGGCTCAATGAAGTTTATTAAGTGAATGAATGTAAAGAAGACCTAATTACCACTCGAATTAGGTGTAAAAATGGGTAGGAATCTGGACTGAGAAGATGAGGTTGAGTTATTTTCTTCGTTGCAAAAATAATCAATGCCAAAATCCAGGAACATTGAGAAATAGAAAAGAGACCATTTGTCGGGTGATGATGGGATCAAAATAAACCTAAACCATGGTGGCTCCTGGATGCCACGGGGAGGGGTCTGAATTGTATTTGATAAACAGTAGGAAACAATGGAAGATTTAGAGCCAGGGAACAGCCTGCTGCTAGCCTGGGAAGGGGGGTTGGTGATGAGGGGCAGGGAGGGACAGTGGAGGTCCAAGCCTGGGAGAAACACTGAAGCAGCTCTGGCATCTAGGAAAGAGGAAAATGTCTTTCACAAGTTGATTACATTATTTCAGCCACTCCTCCCAAATTATTTAAACAAACAATAGTGATGGAAAGTAATGATTTCATTTTGAAATCCTCACACATTCTTAGCTCAACAAGAAAAGCAGAAGCAATTATTGTTTCCTATGAAAATAGGAAATAATGCACATGGTTAAAAAAATTCAGTATTCTATCCATTTGATAGCCACATTCATTGAGGATGGATTGCGGTATATTTAGTATTAAGTGACAAAGAACAAAAGGTATCCAAATGCTCTTTTAGACTGTGAAGTCTTTCAAAAAACCAAGACTTTAAAAAGGAGAGGCATATTTAGATATATCCTTATAATTGTAAAGCAGGTAGAGAAAAACCTTTGATGGTCTTGAAGCAGAAGGGAACAAAATAACCTCAATTCGAGAAAAAAAAATGCTGGCAAAGTGGAGCGGTGCATTTTGACCTTTTCGTGTCATTTTAGTGGCTCTGTAATGGTGGAGCTTTTCAACATTTCCCTCCATGCAAAGTGGATGTGCTTAGGTCATTTCCCCTTCACTAGTGCTTACACTCCTGAGGTCACTTATTACTGCTGTGAATTCAGAAGTGAAAAGATGGGTATCCTCACAGGTAGGCATTTGACAGAAAGTGAATAGTTAGCTAGAAAAACTGGTGGTTATGCTTGTCTTTTTAATATGCCACTTTAATGCATTTTGTTTAGAAAATATAGCCTGTTGCCAAACTTGGGATTGTTACATCAGAATTCCAGCGTACGGATTCCATCTAATAGGAGGGGAAAGTCCTGTGCAGGATGTACTCCTAGGAGGACTCAACGCCCCTATCAGGGCTTTGACAGAGAATGGGAACAAGAGCTAGGCAGGAAGTTTCCAAGCTGCATGCAGAAGATTGTCTGCCTTTGAAGCCATTTGCCTCCTGGAGAGAGATGCCCAGAGGGAGAGTGTTTAGTAAATTACTCCACTGAGCCAACAGACTAAGCCGCTGAATTATGGTCAGACTCGCATGGATCAGATGTGGGGAAGCCTGTATTTGAACTGCTGGCCATTAGCAATGGTGTTTGTTGCCATGGGAACTGGTGCTAAGGAACTATACAGAGAGATTCAGATTAAAGGGGTGGGGGAGGACAGAGGAAAAAGCCAGAGAGGACATAAAAATAAAAAAGCAATCCAGTTGTTGTAAAACAAGCCTCAATCCACATACTGATGGCTGCGAACCATATATTCGTATGGCGTTCACATAAATAAATTCATGCTTTCCAATTAATTTGAGGAGAATAAAATATTGCCAAGGGACTGTTAATTTCTATGATATTTCAGGCAAAGAACCAAAATGTAGGTGCAGTTTTCATGAGAATTTTAGATATGCTTGACTAGGAAGTCATTACATCACATTTATCTGTTTGGATGTGGGAGACATTAACGGCCTTATGAATATTCATGGTGTCTGGTTAATTAAGTTAATTGTTCTGCAGAAGTGCTTGCACTTCCAAGGACAATTTTTTTCCTTTTTTCTTTTTGCCTCCATAGTTGCTGCCTGGTACTTCCATCATTCATGCTTTACATGAACTGCTACTTCTGTCCTTCCCTTCTTTGTGCTTGGCGCCTTTTAGCAGGTCTGGGGAGGTGGTGGTGAGCAAAGTAGCTGCTGGCTGTTAAGAAAAGTAACTTTTCAGGCTAATTAAAATGTTTACCTTGAGGTAGAGCATTTATAACTTTGGTGAGGATTCTAAAATTACATAGTTGTTATTTATGTGAGCAGCATGTTCTTTTGGCATGGAGACATCTTTTCAGATAGATCACATTTTGTTTCTAGAAACTGCACTCTATCTTGTAGATTATCCAAACAAAAATATAGAGCAGTCTATAGTATTACAACTTTATATCCACTTTCCTCATGCACTTTCCTTTTTAATTCAGAACGTAAGAAACCGTTCTTAAGGACTAAGGTGCAGGCTAATCAGGGTAGAAGATGACTAAAAGCATTTCCTGATGTGTGGTCATGCCTGTCTGCCAAATTCTATGGAATGAAGTAAAAGTTGTAAAAGGTGCAAAGCCTAAGACCTTAAAAAAAAAAAAAAAAAAAAAGATCCTTAACGGTCTAGAAGGATTTGTGCTTGGGCATGGTTAGCATACTTCAAACTCCCAGGGAATAAATGGTCTTTATTTTCTTGAGTCATGATATGTATCATTCTCTATTGCACATGACAACATTACATTATGTTTTTTAATAGCCTTTCTAGAGGAATGCTTTTATGGTCTATTCCTAATTAACCATGGTAATGGAGGAAATGTGTTTCATGGAGTACTGTAATCCATTGATAATCCTAAATATTTCACTCTAATTATGTGGCCTCCTCCAAAACCTTTACCATAAATCTGATTGGGAAGCAAAATAGATTGTTTCCTCTCTTCCCTCCCACCCATTCCAGATTAATTAGCAATTAGATGGCCAAAGGGCAGGCTGTAGATGGTCAAAGGATAATTGGAAAGGCTCCTGTAATTGACTCCTGGGTAAAGATCCACTGAGTAGCAGGTTTCTGGACCACTTGTTCTTAAACCTTAGGGTGCATATGAATCACCTTGAAATCTTGCTAAAGCATGGACATCCGGGCCTCACCTTCCAGACATTCAGAATCAGGTGGCTGGAGGTGGGACCCAGAAATTTGCCTTTTAAACAAGCTCCCAGGTAAGGTTGATGTTGCTGATCCCTGGACAATGCATTCTAAAAGAGTGCTTTAAAATGCAGACTCTGACTCAGTAGGTCTGGAGGGGGACCTGAGAGTCAACATTTTAATAAGCACCAAGGTATTATCGTATCCTGCTGGACTGTGGGCCATATTCTGAGTAACAAAGGTCAGAGCATAATTTGCCCTTTGATGAACCACTTGGAACAGGTTTACTAATTGGTTGAGGAGGACTTTTCTTTGAATTGGTATTGCTAGAGGTCTGGAAATCATTAATATTAGATGAGCCCCTTATGATTATTTTAATGACAGTCTTCATTGATAACATTTGAGCTGCCTCAGCTTTGTCAGCTGAAAAACCCTAGCACACATTAGTTCAAGTGATACAAATTGAATAGATCACATATGACCACACAGAAATGTTCCTGATTAACAAATCCAGGGAGCTGGCCTTTGCCTTGACAGCTGTAGTACACTCCACATCCACGCTTTCGAAGTTCTCGGCTGTTACTGATTTCTTTCTTACGTTCTGTAATTCAAGAAAACGTGTAGCTTCTTAATTTTAAACCCTCTTAATCTCCTGGGAACAGCAGGAGCTAACTGGTATTTTCCCCTTCAGAGGAAGGCTTTTATCTAAGATCTCAGAGAAACTAAATGTTATGGAAGTCTGACTTGAGCAGTGCCTGGGTGACTCAGTTAAGCATCTGACCCAGGTCATGATCTCATGGTTCCTGAGATGGAGTCCTGTGTCGGGCTTGTGCTGACAGCATGGAGGCTGCTTGGGATTCTCTCTCTCTGCCCTTCCCCCGTGTTCTCTCTTTCAAAATAAATAAACATAAAAAAAAAAAAGTCTGACTTGAGAGAGTTCTTTTCTTCTGTAGGCTGGTGGCAGAAATTCATGTGCATCATAAATTATCCTAATGGTTACGGAAATAAGAAATCTGTGATGTCTCAAAATAGACTTTTATAGCATGGCAAGTACCATGGAATTAAATGTTTTCTTCATCTAGGATACCGTTTGTCAGATAACAGGAGAATCCCCTCGGATGAAAGCTTACCTCTAAGATTCATTAACAGTATTTAAACCAGGTCTTCTGTGCTTTACAGTGATTTTATATTTTTTCTTCATTACTATTTGGATTTTTATTTATATATTTATTCATTTCTCTCTGCTTTCCAGAGACAACCTTATGCTGTTGGTACTCATTTAGGTATAGAAATTAGAAACCCACTCATTGAAATTGGATGGAGTAGACTTTGATAGCTAGCGTGTTTTGGTAGAAGATGGACATTAATGATGGCAAAAGCTGTGAGCAAGTGGATACTATAAACTGTTTTCTAATTTTAAGTGGTTTAAAGGTTGAACAATACAGCCAACATCTGATGTGAATTTAAGCTATGAGTGGAAATTTATAAACTTCTATTACTTTTTTATTTGCACATGGCATAGGGATACCTGTGTAAAGTAGGAGCAACTGGATAACTTAAAACATACGCTACATTGTTTTACGTGTTTTAAAACTAATTTGGCAGGCTCTACCAACGTACTGGCACATTCTCTTCATGGAATCCCTCATGTGGTAACTGCAACTTTGCACATTATAATGGGTAAGAATTCTTTCAAAGAAGTTCATGTTTGTAAGGAAGCTTTTTATAGGGAAGTTTTTATATTTATTTAAGGCTATTTCTGTCAAACTTATCCAAGGAAGGACAGGTTCTTTGTCTCTCAATGCAGAGACGTGTTTTACTAAAAACCAAAGGTCAATTAGACAAAGCTTCACTATTTGGGCTGCCTCCCTTTTTAGAGTACAGGTCCTGTAAAGAACAGTAAATGAAGTTTATGCAAGGTCACAATTTTATAATCAAGAAAATCCATGTATACTATTTAAGTATATCAGATATTGTTGTTTGACTATACAACATATATACAGCCCTATATACTCTAGGGCTGAGATTATGTTATTAAAAGAAAAACATAAGAAAAGAAGAAAAATTCATTGCACATCCACTAGAATATTTATCCTCCCAATTGATGAAAAGCCTATAAACTCAGATAAATACAATGCAAAACTAGTGTTAAATCTAAGTTTACTTTGCACATGTACTTCAATTTTACTTTCTTAGCCCTGTTTGATAATTAAAAACAATTTTTTTAATGTTTATTTTTGAGCGAGACAGAGCGTGAGTGGGGAAGGGGCAGAGAGAGAGAGAGAGAGAGACAGAATCAGAAGCAGGCTCCAGGCTCTGAGTTGTCCATACAGAGCCTGATGCAGGGCTTGAATTCACAAGCCATGAGATCATGACCTGAGTCAAAGTCGGACACTTAACCGACTGAGCCATCCAGGTGCCCCCCACCACAACCCTGTTTTATATGAAATAACAATATGCTGTGGTATTTACTACTTTGTGTTTCTTCCTTAGTACCTGAAAAAATTACAAATGGCAATTTCAGTAGTTGCAGGGAAAGAGATGAAAAGAAAGGATATTTATTATTGTATGAAGTCACTTGAGATTGTCTGTAAGTAAATAAATCCGCTTTTCTATGCTTGCCATTTTGACAACTGGCCCTACTGCACTCCCTGCTTGACGAATATCCAACGTAATATTCAAGGACACATACAACCTGTCGATGTCTGCACCTTCAGCACCACTGACAAGTTTCTTCGCTTTGGGTTCTCAGCCATGTTTGGCTTTGGGGGAAGAACTTTGGCTCTGGCAGAAAAACATCGATGGATGTCACCCAACCAACGAAGGGATTTTGCTATAATTAAGGCACTGGCAAAACTTAAGTAAGTCTTTTTTTGCGTAAACCAAAAATTTTGTTTCTCAGAGTCAATGAGTGTCAATAGCAAATTTTACTGTATTTTAGGCCTGAAGACTGTGAAATATCATTTTTACCATTTATCAGCTCTCAGGATTTACAAGAAAGGTAGGTAAAGAGCTCAAAGTAATGTAAACATCTATATCTTTCTTTAAATCATGACAGTTTGATATGCATACTTTATTAGACTTGTGATCTTTGGTTGTTTTTCTAAAATACTAGCGAAGAATATAGAGTAGTGAGATTCTAGTAGGCCATGTCGTTTGGCTTTTGTCTTCAGAAACAAAAATCCAGCGGTTGTTTATTGAATGCCTACTGTATGC
Organism: Panthera onca; assembly: GCF_046562875.1. Classification (NCBI taxonomy): domain Eukaryota; kingdom Metazoa; phylum Chordata; class Mammalia; order Carnivora; family Felidae; genus Panthera; species Panthera onca. The sequence goes on from NC_138346.1 coordinate 52,489,067, forward strand.
CAGACACTTTGGATACATCAATAAACAACAACAACAAAAAAAAGCAAAACCCCTAGTTTCTGCCCTCATGAGAATTTCAGTCTAGTATGCAACACAAACTTTACTCAAAGCTACACAAAGGAAATGTTCTGGTTTTTGAAAGAAATGAAAAATCATTGTTATTGATGATACCACCTTTAAATGAACCAACATCATGTAATGCAGTAATGCAATTACTTATATGTTTTTACTTACTGTGTCTAATCTAAGATAATATCTGACATACTAGGTTCTTGAAATTTCCCAATTTAATAGATGTCATTTTTTGTGTGATGTAGTTTTCTTTGTTTTGTTTTCTTACTTTTAGGAAGGTGGAAGGATCTCCCAAATCTGGTGAGTCTAAATGTACCTCTTTGAGAACTAAATCAGGCTCTATAGACATGTTGCTCTGGTGAGGGAAAGTAACCAATCACTTCCATTACCTTTAGTGAGTAATGATCAGTGGCAAACGATCCAGGGTCAGATCCTGAATGTCAGCATTATGGCAATTCCTTGCCTGTGTTCAGTGGCACCTAGAGGCTTGGCACCTAATACCAGGTTAGTAAGCATTTTTATTGAATAACTGACACTTTTCTATAAACTAGTTTTTTTTTTTTTCTTTTAGAATACCTTGCTAACTTTTGGCTGGCTAGCATATTATCAATGGGTAGTCTCTCTTGGATTGTATAACACTAGAGATTCTAAGGGACTTATTGGAGCAAGCTGACACCAACTGTTAAACTGGAAATATTAGACAACCACTGATTTCTTAATATTACTGAGGCTAGAATATTTCTGGGGTTTTATTAACATGATTTTATTGTGTCACTTTCTGCCTATTTTGCTTATGTTCATGTGCTGGTCATTGAAAACATTATATTCCTGGTATTTCTTATGAAGATCTCTACTTTCAAATTTTAGAACAGACATAAATATCCTCAGCATGAAAAGCAGGTATGTGGGTATATTTGGTACCTTTATAGTCAAAGGAAGCCGAATTTCAGTTATTTATATTTAGTGTGAATAGTGTGAATCTATTGCCCACACTTTCTTGAGACATTTTATATATGATTTTATCTACGAAAATATAAATACTTCATCTCTTGTACATTCTTTTCAAGCAGCTGTCCATTACTGCTCTGAAACTGTTTCTCTCCCACTCCCAAAGAGAGCGTAGAAGAAAGGATCATGAGTGTTGTATAATATAGTCAAATCTAGATTTTCTCTGGAAGTGGAATAAAAGAATGACTATGTGCTTTGGCAATTTATAACATAATTTTAATGATTAGTTTCATCTTCCCTGCAAAATATTTAACCAGAATGATGAACAGCTAGCAAAGGGGACTGATTTAAAATTTTTTTCTTGGCAGTTGATACAAAGGTAACAAACAGGGAAATATCCAAAGTTAGAGGAGAAGAAAAACTGTATAGTTTGATACTAATAATCTAGATGTCAGTGTCCTCATTAGAGATTCAACTTTTAATTTTATTTTTTTTCCACAGCAAAGTATAATTTAATTCAAAAGACATCAGTGCAAATTGCTGACAGAAATCAGTATTAAGTGTTCAGAGAATAAATGCATAATATGTAAAAAAAAAAAAACATTTAGAACAGTGACAAGTATATAGGGTGTGTTTCAATTACTAATAAGTATTGAAAGTAGACATGAAGTGCTTTCATGTTTCTGAGTAAAAATTCAGCAATTTTTAAAAAATAAACACACAAAACATTACTCTGAATGTGTTTTGATACTATTTATTTGCAGGTGGGAAGAGGTGGGATGTTGAGTAAAACGAACATTGGACCCTGGCAATTAAGAGATCTGGTACCAGTGATCATTTTGCTTTCAGATCTGTGTGCCTCTGAACAGTTGACTTAAACTTGGGGTCCTCTCTTCCTTCTATATAAACTGAGTGAATGACTGGATAATCTCCAGAGTCCCTTACAAGTTCTACCCTGAGCTTCCATAAGACTTAAAGAGCTCTTTTTTATGTTGTTGTTATTCTTGGAATAACTTTATATTTGCCTTGAAATCAAGCTAGAAGTCATTTGCACATATTTCTGCAAACTGCCTTCTAAAGCTACGTGCAATTGTGAGTGGCTTTTTTGGCACTAAATCACATCTCTAAATTTGCAGTGTCTTATATTAAACTGAACAGTTATGCAAGATTAAAACGCTCAGTCATTTAGCTGAACATGTGTGGTAGCATGCGTCCCTCTCATCCATCCAAGGGCCACTTTATTTTCCTATGTCACTTAGATCTGCCTATAAATAAATATTTAAATCACACTAGGTTTTTAGAAAGAACAATCGTCATACCATTTGTATTCACTATTTTACATCTTCTAAAAACATACATGATTTCACGTTTAGAATCCTTAAGTAAATACATTGGATTTTAAATGATGTCTTGATACATGAATAGGATGCCTGATGGTTCCTTTTTTTAAAAAGCCCTTAATATAAGAGCTTGCTCAGAAGGGAGTCAATTGTTTAATCGAATTAATTTGAAGGTCTGTGCTGTTTAAAAATAATACAGCGAGATAAGATTTAAGAATTTTAGGTAAATTTAATGTGATGATGATTAACCTATCTTACCTAAAACTTCTAATAAACATGATGTTTGTTGGAAGGAATGATACACGGTAATTTCGGTTGCAATCACTTAATAAACTTCTCAGTTTCCCGTATAAAAATTTAATTTCAGATTAAATAACGGAAGCATGGCTCTTATAATTGCACGAAATACTTCTCGGCCAGAATTTATAAAACACCTGAAAAGATATGCCAGTGTTAAGAATCAGGTATGGTACATTATTTTTGCTACTTATATGCAAAGCTATTAATCATGGAGAGATATGCTGCAAGAGTTGACATAAAATCTGGCTTCCTAAGAAGGCGTTTTTTCTAAATAGATTAATCTTTTTTCTTTCCAAATTTGTGTTTCCTCCAAATTTTGAAAAGTATCTACCATATTAATATAGATTTGCCCTTTTTGAGCTAGGAATTGGCAGCTACATATATTGTGTGTGTGTGCACGCGCACGCACACATGCATGCGTGTGCGTGCACACACGTGCAAAGAGAAAATAGAAAATGTAGTGTTATATTGAAATGTGAAGTAAATTAAAGCTAAAATTATATACTCAGCTGTTCTTCAGAATGAAAAGTGGTGAAATCTGATATTTTAATCTTGATGTTATGGCAGGAGACTTTCTCTAAAGTTATGACCTTTAGATTTTCCTGCCTTTTATTTACAGATCTGCCTACCTTGGCTAATTGAAATAGATAGGCAGACCTATTTTTAAAACACACCATGTTTAGCTAGTCATTATTCTATTCAGAACTATGATGTGTGGTTGTAGAGGGAGAGAAGATTTACTTCTACTTACGGGATTTGTTTTAAAGAGAAGCAATACCTATTATAAGCCACATTCTTTTGGCAGAGATTTTGACCCAGTTTTTAGGTAACTGGTCCCGAAATATGTGATTTCTGAAATTACGAGTCTTGAAGCTTATCGGTCTGCTTGTAAAACCCTACAGTCTCACTCCCTAAAGGCATAAAAGTGTACCTGGATGTAGCTGGAGAGAGTAAACAGGAAGACGAGGAGAGGACACTGAGTCACTAGCAGCTGAATCTTGCTTGCAGAAGTGGCCGTGGTGACTCACATTTTGCCCCTTTATAATTTTAAACTTTCATACGCAGTTCCCCTGAAGTTTCAGTTCTCTACTACCCACTACGTTATTAGATGAGTGTTTACTGAGCAACCAACTGAATGAAATGTTTAGGAAGTTGTATCCTAAAAATTATAGTCCCAACGTAGACAAAGGCAGACGTAAGGTAGGTTGTGAACTGAAGTAGTAACTTCACGTGTGTGTGTGTGTGTTTAGGAAAGGCAGTGATTGTCAAAGGAATGTATGCCTTTTGGGATGTGACTCATATTGTTTGAAATATTATTTTTCTTAATCTAAAGGCCGTACATTCATTATTTTTCCTAAGTCAGAAAGTAGAAATACTCAAAATTGGATATTCCAAGAGATCATCAGTGTCATTACCTTGGTATAAACTTCTTAATCTTTTTCTATTAAATAAATGTGAGTGCTTAAATGAGTATTAACCTGAAGGTTACTTACCCTGAGAAGCTCTGTATTTATTTTAGGGAGGCACCTACTGCACAAATTATTTATGAAAATAAATTCTTTTGGAATTGCCTAAGGGGCAAATTTCTAAGGTAATTTCCATAGACGTCCTTTTTTCAACATGAAAATAGCTTTCTTCAGATTTTTAAAGTAATAAATACTATAAAAATAAAGGCAATGACAGAGTGAATAGAATTCTATATAGGGAAAGAATTTTTTTTAAAGTGAGATCATGTTATGCAAGATATATTATAACCTGCTTTTCCCACTTACTGGCCATGTCTTGTTTTTGATGGAAAAACTGTGTGTGTGTGTATGTGTGTGTGTGTGTGTGTGTGTGTGTGTGTGAGGGAGGGAGGAAGGGAGCATGGTCATTAGACTTAACTCTGATTGATTTAGCTCTTTACTAAAATGAAGTCCATGCTATTGCTCTGTGATTTTTTGACAAATTCTAAAAATGTTCGATGTAATGGCATATATACGTAAGTAGATGGATTCCCAAGGTCACTGCTTTTAAGCAATGTTAATGTGAGATGTTTAAAAAATACACATATGTACACGTGTGTGTATATTTGTAGTCTCTTAGTGTCTTTCCTTCATGGTGACGTTTTCAAAAATGTAAGTTTATATAAATCATGGAACATTATAAAGACCACATACAGATAAGATTATATATAATTCACTAATTCGTAGTAGTTGTGCTATCCAGAAAGGACAACATGGCACTGCAGCCTCAGGAGAGCCACAGTCTAGGTCTCTGAACCATCTTTTCCAGGTTAACTGAATCTACATATATATTGACAGTTCTAGAGCATAATGAAAACCAGTGTCTGTGGGGTGACTAGTTTTGCCTTCCCCATCTCTGCGAAAATAGAAAAATACCACCCTTCTTTTCAACTCTGTCCTCTCACTGGCCTCCATTTCCTGTCCTCCATTCCTCCATTCACTTTGACCATTGTTTCTGGTAGGGAGTTTAAGACCCTTAAATGTTAGTCCTTCCTTGAGGACTTGTGTGCTGCCTTGTCGTTCTCTTGTGATACCTTGTCCTGAGTGTGCCCTCCCCCTTGTTTGAACCACCGTCTGAGCTTTGCACACTTTGGAGGTTCTGTTTTCTCTGCTGATCGTAGGACCACTGTGCTTTCCTGTGTGCTCAAGTTGTGAAACCCACGCATCTGGAGTCTGGCACGTTCACAGCTGACCTTATTGTCTTTCCCCTAAAGGTGCTCCTTCTATGATTCCCTGCACAGGGCAATGCTGTGAAACTCTACCCATCCTGGAGTTACTCTGGATTCCTCTCCCTCTCTCAATCCGTACAACCAGCCCACCAATTAGTTCTGTTCGTTCTCCTCTCCGATGTTTCGGAAATTTCTCTTTCACCTTAATTTGAAACTTAATCCCTTCTTACAGAAACCTCCTTCTGATCTTCCTTTTTCTCTGGTCTTGTGTTCCACACTTAATTCTACAGGGACTTTTCTAAAACACTTACCTGTTTCTCTCCTGCTGAATTCTTCAGTGCCTTGCTCATTCTTGTCAAGATGACATCTCATTTCCTCAGCATAGAATTCATGGCCCTTGTATTCTGGCCGTTATGTTGCCTCACCTCTGGCCATCCTCGCCAGATTTCCTATGTTTTCGCCATTGTACTCGTGTTAGGGCTGCCATGACAGATACGATAGATTTGGGTGCCTTAACAGAAATCTATTTTTTATAATTCTGAGGATAAGAAGTCCAAGATGGTGTTGACAGGTCTGATTTCTCCCAAGGTCTCTCTCCTTGGCTTAGAGATGTCTGCTTTCTGGCTATGTCTTCACGTGGTCTTTCCTGTATGCATGCACATCCCTTAGTGTCTGTATGTCCCAATTTCCTTTTTTAAGGACACCAGTCATAGTGGATTAGGGCCTACCCTAAAAACCTCCTTCTAATCATGCCTTTAAAGACCTTATCTCTAACTGTGGTTACATTCTAAGGTACAAGGGGTTATGATATCAACCTATGACTTTGAGGGAGAGACCCAATTCAGCCCATGATACCATCTAGGTCTCTAAAAAAAAAAAAAAAAAAAAAAAAAAAATCAAACACAGGCGTTTATATCTTCTGTAAAAGTGCCAGAACACCACTATTACAATATCACAGTATGCTCAATGTTTTGTAGTTGCGTGATGATTGCCGTATCTCCATACTTCAGAAAATGTTTCCTCTCCAAATCTTCCTCCCTTCTCCTCCTTCAGGCTAACTCTTCTGTGTTAAGACTCCTTCACATGGGAAGCTCACCCAACATCCTGGGCCTGTTTGCCTCTTGTTTCTGTCCTTTAACTCTATGCTTACACCATCATGGCACTTGTATGTATCACAATTTTAACTGTTCACTTCTCTTCTTCACATCTTAAACATACCCTCACATGAGGTATTAAGCTCATGGCTCCCTAAAGTCCCATCTACCAATGTGGCTTCATAGGAAATGAATTTGCTGGGATGCATGGAGCTTCATTTTGTGAAGTATGCACATGAAAACTGAGGGTTTAAGACAATAGACTTATGGGTGGTGGCCATCACTTCTTGAAATCTCTTGGCTTACAGTTGTCTCCTGCAGTCTCTTTTGTCACATGGCATTCTTCTCTTTAAAGGACATCAGTCATGTTGTATTAGGGCTCAACCAGATGACCTCATCTTAGCTCCATCACATCTGCAAAGACCCTCTTTCCAAATATGGTGACATTTACAGGCACCAAGAGTTAGGACTTCTATGTATCTTTATTGGGAATACAATTTAACCCATAGCAGCCAGTTATCAATGACTCATTTAAAACACATTCTTTTTTACAAATTAACACGGAATGAGGTCCCCATGGCTTTATGTCTGAGATGAAGGGAAGTCTAATGCAGTGACTGCCAAGCAGTTGCACAGAGAGCTACTTGGGGCACTCTAATTCTATACCTCAATTAGAACAGCCGATGCCACCATGTAAACCCAGTATAAACCATTACGTAACCCACTGCATTATACAGTATAAACTGTAAAATCTGCTGGACTTAGGTTTCTACATATGTAAAATAAGGGTGTGGGGGAGAATGTTAGTTTTCTGTCAACTTTTAAAATTCTGTACCTCACTGAGGTTCATATGTGGAAGGGGGAAAAAAAACAATAGGAGTAAACCCCATGTCATTTACCTAAAAAGTGAAATAAATGAGTTATTATTGTACATTGCTACTAAAAAGGTATTTGGTTATCTTATTTATGGGAATAAATATTTTTCCACTAAACTTTCCTTAAACAAGAAAAATGGAAATTTGAAGATACCTTGCACCATGTGGAGTGCTCAGAAAGCAAACGACTGTCTTGCAACATGTGTGCATCTTTAAAGTGGGAAATGAGGCAGGAAGAACACATGCAAAACTCACATCAGATCGACTTTCTCTTCTTCATAAGCTTAGACCGAGTTTCTTCCTAATTAAATTCTAAGTGTGAAACTTAAGAGTTTGCTTGACCTCACCCATACAAGTTGACAAGTTAGTGGATTATATAAATCTTCTGTGTCGACAGGTATTAAAAACTCAGTCTTTAATTGGAAATTGTATGGTACTGTATACAAATGCATACACATCTACTATTGGTCATAAAACAGGTTTGCCAGTAGCTAGTCTACCAAAGAAATTGGGGATCCCTGGCATAGACTTTCAATGCTATAACAATGTCATCATGCATGTTGATATTTACATGCAAGAGAGAGCACGGTAAACTTTCTTTTCATTAGCAGTGTAGGGATAAAGCAAGTACCATGATGATTTACATTTGTTTTATTTAGTTCAATTTTCCATTTGTTGAGACTTACACTGTTGAAGAGGTTAAAGTTCGTCCGAGGACTAATAGCGCACCCAATCTAGAGGAGGATGCTGGGAGGCATGCAGCTGCTTCAGAAAACAATTTCCCTTGGAATGTAGATGGTGATTTAGTGGAAGTCGCATCAGAGGTCCATGTTAAGTAAGTGTAATTATTTCCCCGCCTTAAGTGTCCACCAGTAGACACAAAACTGAGTGCAATGGAAGTCTCCTTGTCGTGACTATTTTTTTTTTTAGATTAGTAAGTTAGGGAAGCATAAAAAGACCGATGTACAATTTTAATAAATAACTTTACACTTATTCAGTTGTTATATACACCTAAAGCATTTTCATATAGACTCAACCACAATTTATGAGTCTCTATTGGCATTGTAAAATTATCATTCTCCCTAAACTATACAGATAATGCAGGATTACAGTTTACATTTGATATTTCCAGTCTTTCCAAAGCATTCAACTTACTTCATGCAGACACAATTGTACATACTGTATAAGTAACAGGAACAACTGGCACAAACAAGTTTAAGACTATGCAAACTCATTGTTGGTAAGCATTATGCCTCAATGGGTAAAAAGTACGCAGGAGCACACCACTAGCTGTGAGCTTTCTATGGGCACAATGCCTGGATTTTATAGTAATCACTGGTGCTGAGTTATCAGGCCCCCCAGTTTTACAAGATTGCAGCTCTTCCAATGTTTAACTATCGGTAGATTTGTATTGGGTATCATGTACCATACTCTATATGTGAACAATGATAGGTTGATGAAATAATCACACCTATCTTTTTTACAGGTTACACCCAAGACTTATCAATCTTTATGGAGGAAGCATGGAAGAAATGAATGATTCTGAAGTTAACTGTAATTGTTTATAAAAGGAATGTACAAAATAGAATTTTAATGGGAGGGAATATGGTCATTCTTTAAACCTATCCTAATAGGAAACAAAATTCTTATTTTTTAAAGAAGTTTGCTATTTTGTTACTAAAAATTAGCTTCTAGAGCTTTAAAAAATTAGGCAATATAACCATTTAAATTATGGGTTTTGGAAAGCATTGGAATGGAAACTATTTCATATACTTAAAACATCTAAATTCTTTTACTTTGGAGTTACTGATTTTACAGGATGATTGTTTTAACTTTTCAGGATTTGAGTCCATCAGTCCTGACATGAAATTTCCTGTAGCCTGGTACACGTGGACTAGAGTTTATGTAAGGATGCCCTGATGAGGTACTAATCTAGATTTCAAATCTTTCCAACATCTACATTATTTGCCAAAAAAGGAAAGAAATTGTTATGGTACCAATTTTGTGACTATTCCCTGAAAGTTGAAAACTGTTGATTTTCTTTAAAGTGTTTTAAAATTTGTAACACAGATGTTTATAGCAAATTTTAAATTACACAAAATGTCACACGGTCTAGGAGATGCATTCTTTGTGCTTCTGAAAGTCCTGTTATCCAACAATTATAACACATTGGTTTCAATGTACTCAGTAATACTGAAAATGCTATCATTTCAGAAAAGCGCCAAATTTCAATTGCCTCAGGGATCATCGTCCACCACTGATCCCAGAGGTTCTCCTGAAAGACTTACTTTGTTTTTTAGGTAATGAAAAAACAGATCTTTTGCTTATATAAAGGGTACTTTTTAAAGCTTAATTACTACCGGTAGACAGTGAGTTCAGGAGGTTTCCTGCTCTCAGCATTCGAGGAGTGAAACCCAGTCACTTTCACAACCTTGTTCTGGGGTCAGCAATTATATACTGAGGGCTTGTGAAGAGGTAACTTCTAGAAATTTCAGCTGAGAGAGACAGCTGGTGGCAGGGCTTCCGCTAAGGAGATATTTTCCCTAATAGCTAAATTAGAGGGAAGTCTTACTACCTGATCAACAGATTTTCAAAATTGCCTACAGCTTCCTTATACAGAGGTTATAAAGACAGAATAAATAAATTCAGATGAAATTATAATCTGCAGCTATCAGAATCTAGGTCACATGCATGAATAACTATTACAAAAAATGATTGTATCTGCAAATGAAAAGGCAATATTTCACTCGTCACTAAAACCTCTATGATGGAAATTTTGATGGCACATTTTATTCACTGAAAACAAGCAAAATCAGTAAAGTTAGATTTCTAAATTTTGTTTCTCTAGTTCCATGCAGAAGAGAATGCTCTTATAGACCTGATAAAAACACATTTAATACATAGTTTTGAAGAGAAAGAGTAACATCTAAACAAGGAGGTGTATTTGCTTAATTTGATAGTCAATATTTTACTCAGTATCTAATTTATATGAAATACTGGCCTCTAATCAGGCTCTTTGTAGAGTTTTGGTTTTAAGAGTCATTAGTGAGGTACAGTTTCCATATTTTACATATATCAGTGTATTAATATTTGAAATATCAGCTAAAGTGCAATATTCACAATGTTTCAGAATATAAATTAGAATTTTTAAGTATTGTTTTCATAAGCAAAAAATTTTCACTGAAAATGGATTTTAGAAATTTACTCCTGGGTACCCTTAATAAAAATGTGTTCTAAGATGACTAGCAGATTTATACCTCTATAAACATATATTCTTTTAAAACATTATGTATATATACAGAAAGAAAAAAAAACCCAAAGCTGTATAAACAATTATTCAGAAGTCATCTTATTAAGCTCAAACCAGTGTATAAGTTCATTCTGAAGTTTGCTCATCAGGATCACAATCCTCCTACATAGTCTGAATAAATCAGAGCCCATCATGAAGGTATTACAAATAAAGGTGTTTAAAGATAAAATCCACTTTAAAACATTAGTGGTCTTCTTGTATCCATTCAAAAATTTAGGAACAGCTCTTGGAAGTATGTTCTCTGAAGATATTTAGCAGGATTTTTCAAACAAGTCTCAAAGATCTATTAGAAATGAATCATTACCTATCCATGGAATTTATTTTACTGAAGCAAGCACATATGGTAAATAATTTCTTTTAAAGGAATGCTATTTCAAGTCCAAGACTTCTCCAAATGAGTTGTTTACTTCTTCAATATGATTGAATTCAGATGCAATATCTTCGAGGGATTACTTACCTTGAATAAATTGAATGCTTTAGTGTTTTTCTATCCATTTAAGAGCTGAAAGATTCTCTTTGGATATATTAAATATTCCCTTTGCAGTTATTTTCCTCTCGAAGAGTAATCATTGCGTAGATTTTTCATTTGCATGGAGACCCAATATGTCACAAGGTCATGAGTAAAAGAAGTACATAGAAGAAGTCAGTGTTGTAAACAACATCTTAAGTTTCTTTGGTTAACCTGAGTCCGTTGTCCTCTCAATTTGAAAGATGTCTTCAATCATCATTGCTTTTGCTGTTAACGTAACTCCAACTGTCTCTTCTGTTTTCTTCTTGTAGGATAGATTTGTACTGTCTTTTAAAGAAACCAACCTGAAAATGGCATTGCATAATCATTAGTGTAGTACTACAAACATATTACACTCCTATCAAACTCACTGTCCCGTGTAGACAGTAAAATCTAGATGGGAAATACTGGGTTTAAAGAGCATTATTTTTGTTACTCCGGGACTGCTCAGTGACCCACATTCTCCAAAATGGACATTAAAAATAATATGCAGTGTTTTCCAAATGCTTTTTTTATTTTTATTTTTAAGAGAGAGGGAGACACAGAACCCAAGGCATGCTCTGAGCTGTCAGCACATAGCCTGATAGGGGGCTCAAACTCGTGAACTGTGAAATCATGACTTGAGCCGAAGTCGGATGCTTAACCGACTGAGCCACCGAGGCACCCCATCCAAATGCTTTTTTTCTAGAACATCTTTCAAAACTAGTGTTATGGTCAGAATACTGGCTGAAGTCAGGAGAAATGGGAGATCAGTACTATATACTCATTTGGGAATTTAAAAGTACTGCAATACTTTAATAACTTGGGAGTCGCAAAAGTCACTTTGTGAAAGTCAAGAATGTTGTATTTGGTTTGACATTGGTAATTATTAATGACTTACCTTCCACATAACATATGAAATCAATAAAAGTAAAATAAGGCCCAGTAGCAAGCTACTTGAAATAATTGCTATTGTGAAATGACGTTTGGGTCTTTGATGATGTAGTCCTTCAAGGAAAACCTACATAAATTAATGAAAAGAAAGAGCCACCAGTTTAAAAGTTGCTTCTGTTCCTTGTGAAGCCCCACCCTCACCCCAGCCCATGATTCCCATAGTAGTTTGAACAACCCGTCCCCTTCTCTTGCCGGTTCTAATAACCCTAGGAAACACTGGTAACTGTTGAGCTGGATGGCCTTGCACCATGGTTCTTCATCTGGTTAATGCTACCAAGTTTGCCTCCTGAACGAGCCATCTGCGTCCTTTCCTGGCACCAGTTGCGGAAAATGCCAAATCTCAGTAAACTATTTCAAGCCCTCCATGATCTAGTCAATCTATTTTCCTGACTAAACACCCCAGCAGGTTTTCCCTATAATTGTAATGTTTCAGGTAAAGGGGTAATCTTACATGTGCAACATTTTCATCCTTGTTTAGTTCAATAACTTTTGGATTAGGCTCTGGAAAAGCCGTTGCTCTTATCTCAAATGTGAGCGCTGAAGTCTCATCCTGTTAAATAAAAGAAAGATCACTGTAGCCTGACTCATAGTTTTATTTCATGAAGATGTACTAGTAATTTATCATGATCCTTACCTACGATCTCAGAATTTTACAACTTATCTTCCCCAGTGTATTTCACCATTTGTGGTTAATTGTAATGCAATGCTTTCTTTGCTTCCAAAGGCACAGCCGTGGTATTAATTTTCCTGGCATCATTTTGTTCAAATCCTTTTATTAAACATGACTACTTTGCAGATAACTTGATTTAGGTATTTGTAATAGTTAGCAGTGTATTTTTTTCCTAGTCAGTCTTTTTCCCAAAGGTGACTTTCTTCACCTAATAAATGGTTCCTCAAACTTAATCTAGGCTTTTCTTTTTTTCTAAAACAGTGTTATCATCTTGCTGTTGTAAAATACCTATAGTTTAGTACCGTAATGGAAAAATACGATACAGGTAGTTATAGCATGCCAGTATAAAATTGGTAGGTGAACTCTGAGCTTTACTACCTAACAGATGGACTTTATAACCAAGAATCCATGGAGCTCAGGAATCTGGGGATGGGCTCCACAGACTCTAACGACCTTTTACAATTGCATGTAAAATTGAGGGTTTTTTCTCATATATGTATTCATTGAGGTAGATGAGAATATGTTGTTTAGGAATTTTGCTAAAGAAGTCTATGACCCTCAAAAGTTAAAACTACCGCACAAATGTTATTTAATGTTTTGGAAAGAACATGGAGAATTTTAGGGGTAAAAATAGATTACATATTTTATTAAAGCAGTGGTTTCCAATAGGAATGCTTCTATCCCCTAGAGGACAGTCAGCAGTTTCTAGACTGTCAGGACCTGGGAAGTGGTGTACCAGCATCTAGTTCGTAGAGGCCAGCAATGGGCTAAACATCCTACAATGCACAGCACAGCACCTAACACGAAGGAATTATCTGGTCCAAAATGCCAATAGTGCCCACTGTTTAGTAACCTGGACCTCAAGAGTAGGAGAGGGCAAACTGCTAAAGTTTAAATAACTTTAATGGTCTCCTAACAATTTTTAGCACAACTGGAATCACAACAGTCTTCTTAATTCCCTATCTGGTGCATCTATTCCGCAACCCCCCCCCCCCCCCCCATCCTCTTTACCACTGTGTGGCAATTTCAAATACTCCTCTTGAAACAAAACCAAACCACTGATTTTCTTTGGCTTACTATATGCCATGCACTAAATGCTTTACAAAAAAAGTATCTCATTTAGTCTGCAACACCCCTGCAAGAGATTATCAGATGAGGAAATGGAAGAACAGAACTCCAGATAAAACTAATTTTATGTCAGTAATCATAAATATGCATACTCATTTCCAGGAAGAAGTCCAAGATGTTTATTTGTTATTGTATGTTTCTGTTTTATTGTTGATGAATGTTGATGTTTTAGTTGGGTTTTATGAAAGTTTTGCTTCTTAAATTTTATGCATAATTTCAAGTAGTTTAGAAAAAACCTTAAGGTTACATAAAATGTTAAGGTAGTCCATTTCTTTGACTTAATCAAGGTTCATAAATAGTTGGACATGCTTTCTAAAATAAACCTCTTAATTATTCCATAGTCTATTCTATAGTCTTATCTGTTTAATTACAAAAGCTGTATCATTTAGACAATGTATTCAGCTAAAGCGATAAACAGAAACACTTTTAGAGTTCCACTCCCAATTTTACTATTCATACCTTTTTAATTACTTCAATGCCTCCTCACATACCAGCCTACCTAAATAAGATGACTGAATCTGTAGATTCTGTATAAACTTATCCACAAAGTTGTCATTGTATTTTAGACTTACCATTTCTGAAAGAGATGGGCGGCCTTCCAACTGCATGTGAACACTGGCTTCTTTTCCACTTTCCATATTCCCAAAATTACATAAAAGACTTAAACAGTATGGATCAGCTTTTATGCAGAACTTGAAAAAAATACCAAAAAGCTACATTAAAACTTTTTTAAAGACGGCTAAAATATTTTACATGGAATTAAACATCTCCCATTTGTGGAGCTTGTTTTATAAATTATAACAAGAAGTATTTGAACTTGAAGCATGTGGTCTCATTCTTAGGAACTTAACCTTCTGAGACAGAGTTACAACAAAGACTCCTAATCAGAGCCTTGCCAAGTCACATGTTCCGTATTCCTTGTTAAACTTGGATTATTTGAATGTGAGATGGCTTCCTTGGGGGGTTTGTTTTTTCATAAATTCACTAATATGAAAGGAGTGATAATCTTATGCCGCAAAGTCTGCTCAGCTGAGTACTATATCTTGGCCTTCTACAGGGTCTGGAACAATGTCTGGCTGGCATGAAGTAGGCATTGGTTTAGATAAATAATGAAATTGTATAGTATATTTAACCCTGGGTCTATCTCTCCCATCATGTCTATTCCTCCCATGCAAGTGTATTAACTTGTTTCTTTCCTACACTCAGCTGACAGTTCAAACCCAGTGGTTCTTGGTTTTAAGGTTTCACTTCTGTGTGTTGGAAAGCAACACCTACAACCTAAAAAAATGAAACTTACCAATAGCTTCTTATCAGTCTTTGACAAGAATCTGAAGATGTCTTTCAGGGTCTCCAGGGGACCTTTATCCTGCTCTAATGCACACTTTCTTTGATAACTTTTAAAATGGCAATCTCCAGCAGTAGTCTATAAAGACAGAAAAATGTTACTCCATATTGGAAAGAACGGCAGAAGCTACACGGTCTTGAAAGGTCCAATTGGTTACCTTTTCTAAAATATATCAAGTATCTCTGAATTGTGAAAATATCTTTTGGACAGATTTGGGAAAGATTAAGTCTCTATGGCACAAACACAAAAACCCAGAGACATTTTAACAAGGTGGGATACAGATGCTAAAGTGATACAGGGCCTAACCTTACAGAAATTAAAGGCAATGTAAAAAATGGGACATTTGGACATTACCATGAAATTAAAATTTCTTTTGTTTTAGACACAAAACAGTAACATGTTATATCAGCATATCCTGCTGTCTAAATCTGGAATTCAAGTAAATTTTAAAATTAGATCTCGAATCTACATAGCAGATTTATTTGTTGGCTGGTTGTCTGGAAGATGGTAAGCTAAAATTCTGATGTAATCATCAACATAAGAATATTATTTTTTTTTAAAAAAAGGCTGAAATACTGATTTTCCAACAGCAGCCTCAAGATTTATAGAGAACTTCACCAACAATTACTTCCACAGGGCCATTTCACAAAGAAAACGCACTGAAGATGGTAGAGCGGAGTTCTGTTCTATACCGTATATGTCAAATGCGGAAGTCCCTACGACCTGACAGTTCTATGTAATGTATAACACTCAAAGTATATTCAGTAATTGCATGATGCATTCACAGCTTACAGTGGGACTCAAACACGTTAACAGACATATCCATTTTAGCAATATTACTTAGGTTAAAGGAAGGAACCCATTTTTACCTGGACATCCAAAAGGTTGAACAGCTGATCAGTTTGGGGGGCAAAAGAATTTGGTACCATTATTTCCACATTAACATTTGGAGCCATGCTATGGCCAGTGTTGATAACCTGATAAGGAGGAAAAGTTTTTCTTTTAGCAACTTAAGAATATTTTTCATAAACATAGGTACAGATATCAATGATTTTTCAGGGGGAGGCATGGGTTTCATGCAACATTTATAGTGCTGGTGGTTTGCAGTTGGCAGTTGCATAGCAAAAGGAGACAGAATATCCATATCCAGAACTTTAAAAATGTTTGCTAATAATTTATTCATTATTCCTAGCCCTCTCCTTGATATTGATTAGGCCGAAACGCCCAGGCTGATAATTATTGCAGAAATAGTCTAAAGAAAAAGACAATAGCATACATTTGTATGGGACATTATGTGTCTAAAAAAACCATGATCGATTGATCCTCACAAGCGTCCCATGAGGTGAGCTGATGTTTTATTATCCTCCAGCTCAGGAAAAGTCTCAGAGATGTGAATGATGTGCCTAAGATGGTTAAAAAGTGACAAGAATTAGGACCAAAACTCAGGTATTCTAATTCTCAGTCTTATTTTCACAAAATCACTTTGTTGAGAGGATAATCATCATCACAGTAAGCGAGTAAGAATATATTTTAGTTCAGGGTAATGATGCTGCTGATACACTCAGAAAATCAGAAGGGGATAGGTTATTGGGTTTTAATAGTAATGCACATCTAGCCTTTTAAGAATAACGTGTGGTGGGGCACCCGGGTGGCTCAGTGGGTTGAGCATCCAACTCGGCTCAGGTCATGATCTCATGGTTCGTGAGTTCAAGTCCCACATTGGCTCTGGGCTCTGTGCTGACAGCTGAGAGCCTGCTTCAGATTCTATGTCTCCTCTCTCTCTGCCCATCCCCTGCTTGCACTCTCTCTCTCAAATATAAATAAACATTAAAAAAAAAAAAAAAAAAGAATGCATAGATATGGGGCACCTGAATGGCTCAGTCGGTTAGGCATGTGACTCTTGGTTTCAGCTCAGGTCATGAGTTCAAGCCCCATGTCTCTTTCTGCCCCTCCCCCACTTGCTCTCTCTTTCTCTCTCTCTCAAAATGAATGAATAAAGAATAATGCATAGGTAGATGATATTTCTTTATTGATAAATCTCGGGACTGCAGCTCCCTGAAGAAGGAAATTGGGCCAAAATAATTGCCATCTGGGCGTGTAACTACGGAACCAATACAATATCTGATGTTCCACAGAATCTGAATGAAACAGCATCACTCATAGATCTGCAGTAATCTTTAGAATGCACATGACCTAGAAGAACAAACGTGTACCTGGCCTATGAAAACTGCTAGGCCCTGGAGGCACAGGGCACTTGCAAAAGGCAGTTTCAAGCAGTGGGTAACCAGCACTGCCCAGACCCTCAGACAACATCTTCCTCATGCCTGCAAATGATCAGTCTAACCTAAAATATTCTTCACCTTTCTTTGCCTAGTAATGTTGAGACCTTTAAGAACATTTTCAAACTTGCACAGCCTCACCAAACCTAGAGATTCAAAGTACCTCCAGTCCCAGTCACTCCACTGCAATTTAACTGGAAAAAAAACTATTAATTATAACTTAATAAATAGACCTTCTAGAGTTTAGCGCAGTTTCTGTTTTAGTTTAACAGAGCACAAACTCCCACTGGGCTCTGACAGGAGCATTTCTTGGGACTTCAAAGTGGAGAGCTATATTTTTCAACACTGATGTATATTAGTATAACATAAAGTTGGGTATACGTAGACTCAGTAGGATTCCAAGGTCATTCTCTAAATCTGAGGCAGGGCCCAGGAATTTGCATTTTGAAAAAGCACCTCAAGTGATTCTGATATCCATTTTTAAAAGCACTGCCTTACCAAAAAAAAAAAAAAAAATGGCCTTACCAAATATTAATGGACCTAAATCTAGACTCACTGACATTCTATAGATTGTTCTATGGCTCTAAGAATGTTTGGGCAGTGCTTTTGGTTCAAAAAATATTTTTGTGGCCATTATCTCCAATTATCACCATCCATGATGCATCAAAACTTTGTTTGACAGTAAACATTAAAAAGTTTCGCTTTATATTAATATGTTTGGATAATGATACTCTTTTTAAAAAGATTATTTAATGAATGACACATCACTTATAACAGGCCATCTACCTATGGCCTAAAAGGCTGACCAAGCAGATCTTAAATGGAGATGCAGGAGGTAAGAGCTTCCTTTACTGGGTAATGTCAGCGCTTATATAAAAGCTTGAATCAAGAAGAGAGTTCACGGATTCACACCTCAACCTATCCTGATCTCTGTGTGCATCTTGAGTGGATGCAGTTCCTCCCATAACTTTGTGTGTTTCAGCAGTTACCTCCATTCCTGTGTTTGCTCCTTCCCACTGTATTGTAAGGAATTGTGGGCTTCAGTAACAGGATAGAGATAAGGGTTGGGAGGGTGGCAGGGGGAAGCAAGAACCCAGGAGGAAAGTCCATGAGTAACCGTGCTGCTGTCAGCCATGGGGGTCCTGGGCTGAGGGACATCACAGCATATGATGTCCTCTGGAGGATACAGCAGGAACAAGCTCTCAGTTTGTTACAAATATCCCAACAATCAACTTCTCTTACATGAAAAGTGAAGTTCATTTTCTCTGACATGCATGTTTCAGGCTCATTTTCTTCCTTTGGTCCATACACAAATGAAGTTGGGTTTACAAACCTGAAAGAAACAAATTCAAATTTGATTTGTCTTACTTGATGGGGTATTATCAACAGTCTTTCTCTTTGGTCTGGATTATTGCATCTCTCTTAAATATGGCATTTAAGACTATATTCCCAACTACAGATGCCTCCTAAGCACCACTGAATATTTTTGGTTTCTTGGTAAGAATTTAGTGAAATGTAATGAAAGCAGAAAGCCATGTGCTCTTTCTCACTAATATCCTCTGTTTGTCTTCCCAGCACTGACCATTCCTTTTCTCTTAGTTCTCAAATGATTCACATCAATTTGACAATTAGGAGACAAATTCTTAGCTTTTCCCTACAATTCTATTATCTTCCTATAAATCAACCTATTTTACCTATTTTTGAGTTCTTTTTTTTTTTAAGTTTCATTATTTGGGAGGTGGGGAGAGAGAGTGAGTGAGTGAATGAATGAATGAATGAATGAAACCCAAGCAGGTTCCTCACTATCAGTGCAAAGCCTGACATGGGGCTCAATCTCACAACTGTGGGATCATGACCTGAGCAGAAATCAAGAGTCAGACGCTAAACTGACTGAGCCACTCAGGCGCCCTGGAGTTCTTTCTATAATCCAATTCCTGCTGGCTATTTGTAATGAAACCCAAGGTAGGAGAACAGTTCAAACGTCAGTAAGTATGGTCAACTTTTTGGTTAAGAATACAAGGTTGTCATTCTTTTGCCTGTGATTAGACATATACATCAGTAGTGGCCTTTAAGAAGTATTTTTCTTGGGAATCCCAACTCTAGCAGTTGCCCTCATTTGTCAGCTAATGTGAAGTAATACATGTTAAAGACTGGTTACACAGAAATACTGAAATGCTATAGATTTAGGCAGTTTATACTCAAAGAACATTTCTTGCCCAAAATCATACGTAGAGGACACTCCTCATAAGAGGATCAAGAAAAGGAGGTGAGAGATGAGGCTTCAAAACCAGGAATATGCCATCAGCTCTTCTCTGCTCCCCACTGACTCACTAGATTCTCTCCTGAATGGCTTCCTCTTTCTTCTGCTTGTTTTATCTCGCAAACTTGATACTCTATATTTTCAGTTGCAGACACCATTTTTATTAAAAAAAAATTTTTAATGTTTATTTTTGAGAGAGACAGAGCATGAGCAAGGGAGGGGCAGAGAGGGAGACACAGAATCTGAAGCAAACTTCAGGCTCTGAGCTGTCAGCACAGAGCCCGATGTGGGGCTCGAACTCACAAGTCATGTTCATGACCTCAACCGAACTTGGACACTTAACCGACTGAGCTACCCAGTGCCCCATCATTTTTTCTTTATATAATTACATGCCATCTCTATGGGTGATTAAAAATGATTGGCGATGGTTTTATTTACAGCAACAAGAAAAGCTCATCAGTCCGTGTGTTTGGTACCTCCTATCTTCTAGTCCTTTAAAAATAATGGTTTTAAAGACTAATAGCCTGAGTCATTTCCAATAAAATCACAAAAGGTTTTCTCAATACCCCTTAAATCTTTCTCCATACATTTCCTTCTTGATCTGAGGAGGTCCACACAATCAGTCACTAACATTGCGGGGAACCAGTGAATGCTGGCTCCGAGGCCACAAGTGAGAAACTCCATAATTTATGGGTATGGAGAGTGGACAGGGAACACCTTGCAGCTGGCTCTCTCATAACTCAATCGTTTTGGCACAGAAGTAGATGTGGGCTCTGGAGAGTGGTGATTTGACCAAGCTTATGCTTCTCTGAACTTCACGCTTGCCATAGCCACTGAGCTTGATTCATTCCAATTGAATGCTGCCCCACACTGGGGCCCCTGGCCTGCACAGCATAAAACTGAAAGGTTGGGCATGACCTGCTAGAGGCTTATGGGACTTTTCCAATAATAAATCTCCAATTGGGTGCTAGTTTGAAGAAGTCTCAGTAATGATTATAGAGTGCATGAAAATAACGAACAGATAAGCAAGGGAATGCAACACTTAAGGTCTGGGCTAAGGGACAGAAACAGCATAGGATCTTTCCTTAAAAAAACTTAAATATATTTTAGACCAATAATGTAAGAAGAAACAGAATTTAAAATCTGCTTTCCGGGTTCCTGGGTGGCTCAGTCAGTTAAGCATCTGACTCTTGATTTCAGCTCAGGTCATGATCTCGTGGTTCGTAAGACAGAGCCTTATGTCTGGCTCTGCACTGATGGCGTTAAGCCTGCTCATTCTCTCTTTCTCAAAAATAAACCAACATCTGAAAAATGAAAAAATAAAATCAGCTCTCAGCTTTATAGGAGGCCTTAGTATTTACTTACCCATGAACAGATAGCATGACTTCATACTTGAGAGGTATTGCTAAAGTCACTTTGTTACGCTTCAGATTGTCCATTTCTCCTTCATTTGCACTACAGAAGCAAACAGAAGACACCCTGTTAGAATCCATCAAGCATAAAAATCATCTTCAGAGAGAACTAATCACATACCATGTATACCTAATATACTTGGAGGCTTTGGGGAGTGGAGAAAAAAGCAGATGCAGTAGTAAGAAATGTTTATGACAGGGTTGGCAAAAATTTGCTCCCATTATTTACAGTGTTATTTGCTCCACAGACAGATTTTTTTTTTTTCCTTAGATCACACAAGCAAAATTTTCTCCGCCAGACAATGGAACACAGCTCCAATGATTCTCCCTAACTCCCCCGCCCTACCGACACCCTAAAGTCAGGGGTCCATTTCCTTTAGCACAATTCTCTTTTTCACAATGAAACGTACCAGGTGGCATGCACTGTGATGTTGAGATCCTCTTCTGCTCTGCTGAGTGAGCTCCCATCCAGGAGAAAGCTAATATCTATCTGTAAAACGCAGAGAGGGACATGCCCATTTTTTTTAAACGTAGAAGTAGTATTTTTTATAATCTGAATTTTAATTTCCCTTAATGTTTATGGTCTGTGGAATGCAGATTTGAGACTAAGTTCTGGAAGCACAGATTACCCCTCTCTTAGGCGGTGGGCTATGGGGACGCTGTTGGGTTTGTGGCAATTTTAAAGCACCAGCGTTTCCACAAGTGACACTCAGAGACAAAGCCGCCTCTAAATGTAAAGACAGGCAGGTCCAGACTGACAAAATTAGAGATGCTTTAACAACTTGAGTGAGGACTCTTGCCAGTAACACCTTTTTGTATAGCAGAGGTAACATGCCTGGCAGATAGGACCACCTGGGGTGGAGAGGGGTGGGGGGAGTGTTGGAGAAGGGTGAGACAGGGTAGCAGAATCCTGATCCACACATTCACATGCCCATCTTGACACAAACATGTGCCCCCGCTTTTTAAAAAATTTTTTTTTTCAGTGAACATTGCCAAGAATATAAACACAATCTCAAAAATCTCAAGCCCAGTTGGTTGGAGTTTTATTTCATCATTTAGCTGCTTGCTCTAAGCAAATAAATAATAACGGTAAATTTTATATTTGCATGTGGCATAAACATGGAAGAAATAGAAAATATTTTATATTCATGTTAGTAAAACATGCTAAATGCTTACCCTTGATAGGTGATCTACATATATATATCCAACACTGCAGTCGAGTTTTACTAAGCCAGCACTGTCTGTTACTTCACAGTTTATTTGTTTCTCTTCCTAAAAGGAAAAATGAAACAACTAGCTTAGGTAAGAAGGAAACCCGAAGTTTATAACATATGTTAGAAAATGGTTTTTTAAAAGAAAATCATCCCTGAAGAATTTGCTCTCCTGGAAGACTTTTTTTTTCTGTTTACTTTGGGGATAAATAGAAATAAAAATAAAATTTATAAATATGTAAATAAAAATTTATAAATATGTGTGTACATGGATACACATATATTGGTATATTTTAATACTCATGTAAATTTTCCACAGAATACTTCCTGGACCTGTAGCTTTCATCCCTGTTTGTATTGTCTATTTAATTCAAGATCCAGTTCCTTGAAAAACCTTGAAGCAAGGAATTAAGGAAGTCCATATTTCATTGGCCCTCTTGTCTGAGATGTGAGAATGTGACAAAGTATATAATTGTAATAACGGTCATCACAATTAGATATATATAGTCAAATATTCAGAGAAATGTATATAAATATACACTGTTAGCTATATACTGTAGATGTATATACACTAGACATGTATATATACTATATGTACTATATTATACCATATAACATATCACATACACTGAATATTTGACTTTTCTCTCATACTATTGCAAATAGGCTGCCGATGCTCTAGAGAAAAGGGTAACTTATTTCTGAGGAGTCAAAGACCTCTCTACATGTCCTTGGTTTGAAGAGATGGCCTCTGGATAAGAGAGGAATACATTTGCTAAGGGATAAGATAGGCATCAAGAGAGAAAGTGACAGGCTTTTCCCTTTGAAATCAACCTTATTAATGCCTGGATGATGGATTTAAGTGTTGACGATTGAGGCATGGTGGTAAGAACAGGTCTCTAGGTGCTTCAAACTCTTGTAGGAAAAGAGAAATTGCCTGTGATCTGGTTGGCACCAAGATGTCAGAATTTGTGGAAGACTGCTGGTTGTACAGTATTTGTTGGAAGTTCTTTGGGAACAATACTGAGCATGTGAACTTAAAATGAAGAGCAGTAACTATGGGAGCCCAGCTTAGAGGACCAATATTGCCTGTGCAGGGACCCCAGCCAAGAAGAGCAGGATCGTAGCACCAAATGAGCATGTCATCTGTGAGAAAAGCAATGGCACCCGAACAGCTTGCTTGGACAATTGGACAGTTGCGTCTCTCACACAGTAGCATTTGGAAGCAGGAAGCTAACTCTTTTGATCTCAGATCCCAAGGAACTTGTCATTTTGATCAGGAGCATGAACGAAGTGTCAAAAATCAACGGAAGCTTGAGTGATAAGTCTGCATCTACCCCAAATATTTAGGCATAACATTGATGAAATGGAGTATACCATTTACACTTTAAAAAACGAATGCGACTGTGGTTTTTGAAACTTACCAGATCTAAAATCTTAACGAAGTAAAGACCAGAGGGGAGTCTGATGTGCAGAGTCGTTTCGTACGCATCATCTCCAGCATTAAACAAGGACACGTTCAACATCAAGGTCTTCATACTTCCAACAGCAAGATAGGTCTTATTTTCATGTGGCCTGAAAATTGATGTTAATATTTAGTTCTTGTTTGGGAAATAAAAATCCCATCTCCTCGTTTATCCTGAACATACAATACTAATTTAGAAAAACACCATGGGGAGATGATCTCATGCAAGTAGATGCAAATTCATGCTCGAAAGAACTCAATTTCTCATGTTTCAGATAAATTCAGCCAACTATTACCCAGGAAGTTTGTTATTTTTAATTAGTTATAATTAAGCAAATCTGCTTTACATTTTCTGTTTCACTTCTTCTATACTTTAACAGATTTTTCTCATATTTCACAGTATTTTTTTTTCCAAAAGTGAAGATGTTTATTTCTTTTCTTTCTTTACCCTTGGAAAGACACTGAACTAGCTGTTGCCCAGACCGAAGGGGGAAATGGGGAGTAGTAGGAGAAAAGGAGAAGAGAGAGACTACCTCCACCAAAATAGAGGATGTTTTGGTGGAATGAGCACAGCCCATGAAAAGGACCGCTAGGCCCAGCAAGTGGGTGCCACTACAGTCTGTCGCACTACCTTCAATGTCTTAAGGCAGGCTGGCTACTTCTACCAATAACCAGACCAAGTTAAACACAGAACTGCAGCCATGCTTCATCGTCCCATGAACTGGAAAGAGAAGGTTGCTGTGAATCTAGACATAGGTGTGAGTGAGTTCAAGTTCTGGCTCTGGCCTAATTCTTTTGGGTTATAGGAGGTCATTTAGCATTTTTAAGCCTCAGTCACCATCTGTAATAGTAATAATTACTACTCTGAAGGTTTGGCTCATGCACAGTCCATGAAATCCACAGAAAAATACCTTGATATATAAAAAACCTGAGGCTTAAGGAACTGATTCAAAGTATCACAGCAGGAATGTTCTAAAGTCTCAAGGTAAATGTCTGCACAGCCCAGTCTCTCTACCAATTAGAGAATTAGAAGAGTCAAAGAAAACTTGTACACAATGATTCTATAATCTCTCCTTAAAGACAGACATTCTTAGATATTAATTTTTAACCAGTGAAGGATGTGACCCAAGGCAAAGCATCAGGTGAAGGTAATCCTAACAATTAGAAAGGTAAATATTCACCTAGTACGAGAGAAAGTTTCCCCATGTTTACATTGTATCATTCTAATCAACATCTGTATAGAAGATTAGTGTTTGGATAAACTAAACATATAGTCTGCATTTAATAGTTATTGCTGAATTGATTTCAAACAAACGGTATCTGGGAACAGAGTTTAAGGACAGGTTTCAAAGTTTATTCTGTGAAGACACATGAATGATCAACTGTAATTGAAAGCTCCTATATAATCATGATATTCATTATTCCAGATACAAAAATAAATTCCCACCCTTATAGAGCATATATAGTAAAGGACAGATGTATAAACAAAATTTAAACAAATATTATAAATACATGGAAGGGAGTTGTGAATAAGCAGCTCTGGGAAACCAAGGCAGGAACCACTTTTGCCTGAGGGTAGCAAAGGCATGTTGCTTCTTTTTTTTTTCTGCCATTCTGATTATTTAGATTTAATTTTGGGAGTACTTTTTTTTTTTTTTTTTAATATAAAGGTATGAAAACTTCATGATTGAACATGACTTAATGTGGATTATACCCTTAACTGATTTCTCAAGTCCTCCTTATCCAATCCAGTTTTCACACTGCCAGGGAGGGTCACTTTACAGAAAGCAAACTGAGAAACTTAACAGAAACCCATGGGGGAGGGGAAGGAAAAAAAAAAGGAGATTAGAGTGGGAGAGAGCAAAAGTATAAGAGACTCTTAAAAACTGAGAACAAACTGAGGGTTGATGGGGGGTGGGGGGGAGGGGAGGGTGGGTGATGGGTATTGAGGAGGGCACCTTTTGGGATGAGCACTGGCTGTTGTATGGGAACCAATTTGACAATAAACTTCATATATTGAAAAAAAAAAAAAAAGAAAGCAAACTTGATAACGTCATAGGCCCACTTAATGTCCTTCAGCGCCTTCAAGACAGAGTGCTAACTTACTAGCACAGCACATGAGGCCTCACTACTCTACACAACTCATTCCTTTGCTTGAGCCATACTTAACTGCAAACAGGTATCCAAACACCTGCATTCTGTACCTTCTGTGAAGCTCTCTCTCTGCCTTTAACACCTTCCCTCTTCACATCTCTGGGTGATTTGGTCATGTTCAAGACTCAGTGAAGTGTCAGTGTTACTAGTTCTCAGAAGTTTTTCCCGTGGATTCTCAGTGCTAACCCCTATCACTCAGCACTGCATTCTCTCTAACAGAAGCAGCTTCTCCCTCTCCCAAAGCACACTGGGCACCCCTATAAGGAAGTATTTTCGCATGGTTTGGCTTTTGTCATCACTAGAATAAGTTCTCCTAGACAGAAGATGCTAAATCATGATTACCACTGTTTTCTCAGAGCCTGCAAACATAACTAGTGTTCAAAAAATGTATGTGGTATACAACTGTATCAAACATTTAAAAAGGACTGGGTAACACTAAAGAAAAGAGTGGAGAAAATGCTGGATACATGTTTGTAAAAAGTTCATTAACTCATCATGATAAATTCTACCAAGTTACAGTCATGGTTCTGTGTTCTGTGAATTCTAAGTGTTTCATTAAGTAAACATCTACTACATTCACATGATCTGTACCCCATCACACAACTGACATTGTAGTGGCAATACAATTGTTGAATTGACCAATACATTAATGGCAAGATCAATACTGGAAAGAGTATGATTTTTGAGAATTATTTTTATGAACCTCGGAATGGGCCAATTTTAGACACTTCTCCGTACTCTTTAACTTCAAATGGTATAGCTCTAAGAAGTTAGACAGTTCACTTATACCTAAAAATTCTTCCCCTCTCATCCTGATTTTTTCTTCATTTTACACTTACTTATCACGATAGTACAAAGAGAAAAATATGCATATCCTAAGAGCACAGCTCAGTAATTTTTATAAACTGAATGCACTGAAGAAAGGAGCACCCACATCAAGAAGACATATTAACGGCAGAAGAAATAGGATATTCTGCCCCCTCCCTTCCAGTTATTGTCCCCACCCATCATCTTCCTTTTATTAGTATCGACTGGCTTTGCCCAGTTTTTTATTTCATGTAAGTGGAATCACAGAGAATTTTTAAGTATCAGGCTTTCTGTACTTAAAATTTTGCTTGTAACATTAATTTCTATTGATGCATGGAGTTCTAAATTGTTTATGCTCACTGGTGTATACATTGCAGTTTGTAAATATACCACATTTTATTTATCCATTCAATTATCATTGGGAATTTGGGCAGTCCTAGTCTGGAGCTATTACAGTCTTCTGGTGAACATATAAATATAATTCTTTTGGGTTAGTCTGTCTCTGAGCAGACCGCCATAGTTTGTTAATCCAGGATTAACTCTTGAAAATCTCCAAATCTGGTTAAGTTTGGCAGCCATCTTAAATTATACCAAAAAACTATATTTAATAAAATATAGGGAACTATAGTGTATCAATAAATAAAAAAATGTACCACAGAACTATCATGTAAAAAGCCAACATCCCATAGAGTACGGTTTCAAAAACTGCCTACAGGCCAAATTTGGGCCCGTCTGGTTCTGTAATAAAGGTTTACTGAAATACAGCCATCCTCCTTCATCTGTGGCCACTTCTGCCCTATGATGGCAGAGGTGAGTAGCTGAGACAGACCTTTGTCCCACAGGGCCTAAAGTATTTACTATCTGTCCCTTCACGGAAAAAGTTTGCTGGCTGTACCACAGACCAACCTGACTGAGAAATACCACTAGCTTCAAAATAAGCATACAACATAATAGGACTATATTTAAAATCTGTATTATTCTGGCAATAACAAAGGCTTTGTTATTTCGGATGGCATCAGATGCAGCATCAGAGAAAACAATGCCCCAGACCTCATAATTCCTTGGTTGGTTCGGGAGACATTGAGGAGAAGGGAATGAGGAACATGTTCATACGTAGCATCTCTAGTTTCTAACCCCTGGGTTTGAGAAGTTGGAGCTTTTCTGCAAGGATGTGTATCAACTAAACAAAACAGTCACTCTAAACCATGGCTACCATTTCAGGTGGGAGAATGCCACTCTGTGGCAGCAGGCTCCATTTTTCCCACCATCTTAGGGAATGCCTGTGACTGATCACTCTTATGGCGTAAACCTTTACGTTACGTAAGTACACGTCTGCTTGGTGGAGCTGTTAGAGGGCAGAGAGGGAAGGTGGGAGAACATGGCTGTCCTACATTACCCCCCACTGCTCTACAGTCCCGTCACAACTACAGGAGCCTAGGAGGTTCTAAAAGTAAACTTCAGCTTGACATTAAAGTTTAATTAAGACTTGTAGAAGAGCTGCCTAGAAATAGACATTTATAAAATATTCTGGCTTGTACCCAAAGCATTAGTCACTGAACACCTTTGGGAAAGAAGTTGGCACTTAGACAAGCAACAGAAGGTGAAAGTACTGCATAAGCAGCTAGGTTCCAAGACAACAGCAAATTAAAGAGAAACACAATGTTCCCATTTCAGCGGCTATACTCCTGGTTTATATTCCATTTTTAAGCTATTTTGCCACATTACCATAATTACAATTCTACTCTTTTTTTTTTAATATACATCTTACTGTATCTTGATTCATTAACAAGGTGCCGTCAGAGAGATACCCACCAGCTTTTTATGTGAGACATAATAAAGGACCAGGTGCACATCTGGAAGTGCGACAAGGCTGAACCAGAGCTTTCCCCGGGAATCGTAGCTCATTCTTCATTAAAACATGCATAATGCACACTTGAAATTTACAAAGCAGCCGAGAACCCACATAATTTAAACAAATCAAGGTACTGTGTACATACAGAATCATAACTTAATAAGTGAAAGAGGAAAGATAGAAAAATGATGTATTTCAGCACGAGGCTCTGTTTTCCCTGAGTATTATTTTATTTTATGAGAAATCCTCCTCAAGTCTTAGTATAATGAATGCAGTTTGCCTTGATAGAATGAATTAATGCTTCATAGCTAACGTGTTTTTAATCAAGATGTTAGAACAAAATCTAATTGTAAACTGATAATGTACTTGTGTCAAGGTACAGGACTCATTTATCTTTGACAAAAACCTAGCCTGCAGCAAGTGGCCTATAGGTCCATGTGACAAATCATCCTCTTTTTTTCTTTACTACTGACTTCAGGAAAAAAGAAAATACTGGAAAATTCTCATCAACCACAATATATCAGTTAACTGACATTTAAGAAGATTGCATTTGAATAGGAGCAAACTCATTGATGTCCCAAGAGGTACAGCCTAAGAACACAGATTGGAAGATACAGTTAGTAATTAGCATGTTTTCATGTATAAAGCATGTAATTCATCTTTCTAAAACTCTGAGATCAGTGAAGCATATATTCCTACCATCTCCTTTTTAAAAACAGACAATTTTGTTAGACTTGCTCTTTTGGGGACAAACAGCATAGTGGCAGATGCTGTGCATTGCCCACTGTCCACCCAACAGTAATTTTCCTTCTTAGCTGCTAGAAGAACCCCAGATTATTCAGGCAGAAGGCTGTATTCCATTGAAATTGCAGAAGAGAAGCCCCTAGTTTAGCTTAAGGGAATGAATTATGATTGATCTAGGATGGTCATGATGATTCCATTCTCCTTCCACCAGGACAGATGCAGGGATGAGCATGTGACAAGGTCTCAATCAGAAGAAGAAATCTGTAAAGATGCTTCCCTTCCTAGAAAGGCAGCCTCAAGTGGACCCAGAATTTTACTCTTGCCCCTTTTCTCTTGTTGGGAATCTAGGTGCTGCTACGGCCATGGGGTGACCGTGAGGGAAAAGCCGAGAGAACTAGAAAGATAACCATGCATGTCCCCATTTTGCTAGCTGCCCATTTAATCTGCAGCCACTTTCTGCTTTATTTATTTTTAATATTTATTTATTTTGGGGAGAGAGACAAAGCATGAGCAGGGGAGGGGCAGAAAGAGGGGGACACAGAATCTGAAGCAGGCTCCAGGCTCTGAGCTGGCAGCACAGAGCCCGACGCGGGGTTCGAACTCACAAACCGCGAGATCATGACCTGAGCTGAAGTCGGATGCTTAACCGACTGAGCCACCCAGGCGCCCCACCACCTTCTGCTTCTTATGCAAAACAATTAACTGCCTTCCTTGTTTAAGTCACTATTCATCAAGTATCCTTACTTGCAGTGAAAAGCATTCCTAACTGATATGAATGCACTTGCTCAGGAAAAGCTACACCACTTGCCTGGGACACATGACTGAGGTAGACAAGGGAAGCAGTGTCATTTGTATCAGTAATCTATATGAAAGGCTGGATTTGAAACAGCCTATGTGATGGCTAATACCTGCTATTAGATTTGTGATCTTGATAAAACCATCCTTGTTGATCATTTTGCAGTGCAAGCCCATTTGATTGGAGTTTATTGTCCTGAGAATTTAGACATTCGGGGGAAGCCTCCACTTAATGAAGACATGAGACAGAGTGTGCCTGTGTGCTATATAGTTTGCTCTAGGCAGTCTGCTACCACAGTCCTCACAACTCATGTTCTTTACTGAGGAAATAAATGCATTTAGCTAAAGCAGGTTTCTAGCTCTGAGGCACATGAACACCGTTAGTATCAGTGGAGTTATATTCAGGGGAACGTATAGAATGAGTGGTCACGTGTGCTTACTATTACCAACAAGGGAGAGGGGACTTTTAGGTGAGAGAGGCATATTTCTGTCTGATAGCATAGAATTTGTTATAATGCAAAGCAATTTTCAGAACCCTTCACTGTGGGCCTAAAAGTTAATTAAGAGTTTTCATTTGAAAATTTCTCAAGTTATCATTTACCTAACAGAAACAGCCTGTAACTTTCCTAGTTGGTACAAAAGATGTGGGACTTATACCTTACACTGGCATCCTTGCCACCTCAAACCTCGTGAAACTAACAACTTCTGACCCAATCAGCGGCTTTCTTGGGACATAAAGAGACATTAAACTTTGGGCAAATAACCAGTACATACGTGGAGAATGTTTAGGATTCTTTGGCACTATTTCATTTTATCACCAAACTAAAACTTTTTTTTTTAATTAAAAAAAATTTTTTATGTTTTTTTTATCATTTGAGAGAGAGAGAGAGAGAAAGCATGTGCAGGTGACCCAGAGAGGGTCAGAGGGAGGAGAGACTCCCAAGCAGGCTCCTTGCTGTGAGTATGGAGCCTGAGGCAGGGCGGGATCTCACAAACTGTGAGATTATGACCTGAGCCGAAATCAAGAGTCCGAAGCTTAACTGACTGAGCCAACCAGATGCCCTCACTTTATTATTATTATTATTATTATTTTTTTTTTTTTTAATTTTTTTTTTTTTTAACGTTTATTTATTTTTGAGACAGAGAGAGACAGAGCATGAACAGGGGAGGGTCAGAGAGAGAGGGAGACACAGAATCCGAAACAGGCTCCAGGCTCTGAGCTGTCAGCACAGAGCCCGACGCGGGGCTCGAACTCACGGACCGTGAGATCATGACCTGAGCTGAAGTCGGACGCTTAACCGACAAGCCACCCAGGCGCCCCTATTATTATTATTTTTTAATCAAAGCCTGTACGTATACCAACAGCAGTGTTATCAACAATAACTGTTAGGAATCTTTATGTATTCCAGGCTTTGTGCTATGCCCTCGGTTTGTATCACTGCATTTTATCTTAAAACAACCTTGTAGAGTAGGTATGATTTTACTTTCTTATCAATGAGGAAAGAGGTTTACAGAACTGATAAGGCTTCTCTAAAAAGGTCATTCAGCTAGTAAATGGTAGATCCACTTGAACCAGGTTAGTTTGACTCCGAACCTGAAACTCAACTACAACATCGCTGCCCACATTTTAGTTTGATAAGAAACACTCGTAGCCCTATGACTACTGAACATGTCTGGCCTGGCACCCATAGATTCCTATTTGGATGGTGTGTGGCCTGGAAACTCCATTTCTCATAAGCATTACAGGTGATTCTCATAAAGGTGACTCAAAGGCCACACCTTCAGAAACACTGCCTTATACTTCCCTGGCTGCCGTTTAAAATCACAATAAACTTGATAGATTTCAAGAAAAATGATCACTTCAAATTAAAAATGTAAAGTAGGTAATATAATTTATTGTGAGAGAATATCTTAATTCAGTAAGATGTACTTTCATTCTTCAGGAAAGAAGCATCCATGGTGATATTTTCACATAAACTTCAACGCCCCATTTTTTCATCGGCCAGAGTGGTTGCAGAGAAAGGTGACAAAAGGGACAATGGGAGTGTCTGATTTATGAAAATGAAAACATGACTTATTTATAGCTTAGATAAGCTTTCCCCCACACAGCTCTTCT
The DNA here is from genome assembly GCF_046562875.1 of Panthera onca. NCBI lineage: Eukaryota > Metazoa > Chordata > Mammalia > Carnivora > Felidae > Panthera > Panthera onca. Next base: position 52,521,359 of record NC_138346.1, read on the forward strand.
TATCAAAGGCCGGTGACAGCAAAAACACTAAGAAAACTAAGCGTTTGACAAAGAAAATAAATACATGAATGGGAAGGTTGTAAATTATTCATCTAATAACTCAACAAAGGCACCACATTACATGCTGGGGTACAAAGTAGTTAGTAGTCATTGATTTTGGGCTCTTTGAACAGCTAATCTGGATAATTTAAGTATAAAGTCCAATTATAAATCAAATAGGTTAGGGCTTCTTGGCCCTCAACTGTGGATGCTCAAGGCTATACTGGCATTGACTAAGTGAAAAGAATTAATTTATTCTCTGCCATATGTGATCCCACCCCAGCAGGGTACTCAACACTGTTTGTCAACCTTTTTACTCATTCCTATCCCATTTATCCTAACAGCTCGTTTGAATCTTTTCCCATTCCCTTCTAGTTCTCAAGTCTTTTCTCAAAGCCTTCGCTTTCCATACATAAACTCCCTTTATATCCTGGCCATCCATGAATTCTTTGCATTTCCCTTCCTTCCGCACAGAGCTTTCTTAGTCTACTGTCAAGCACCTTTTCACAATTTCTTAGCTCAGGGTAAGGAGAATCTTAACTTCTCTCTAAGGCAAACTCCTGCATCTGAGTCTGACCGCATTACATACTGTTTCCTTAGGCCCTTGCTCTGTTCTCAGCAAACATCCATTAGTCACCTGTAGCATTCCAGGCACTGTGTTAGACACTGGGAGCACTGGGATGAAAAGCCAGAAACCTGCCTTGATGCAGCTCACAGGATAGCATGGAGACAGACAGTAATGGTGATGAGCCTAAGTGCAGTGGGACCAGGGTCACAGGAGAACTTGGGTTCGGGTAGCTGGAGACAAAGGGGGCTTTACCTAGAAAAGAGCTGAGATTTATAAGGTAAATAAGAATTAATCAGGTAGGTAAGTGGGAGAAACAAAAAGATACAGAGGCTCAGGGAAGCATGCAGGGCCAAGCAACTCTGAAGTATCCTGCCATCAATGGAAAAAAGTCCTGCAGCATTGCTAACAACATTAGGGAGTTTACGTCAGAAAGCTCACACTCTGGAATCACCCCAGGTAGAGGAACTAGAATACAAAACCAGAGGCCCAAAGGCCAAAAAGTGGGAAAGCCTGGTGATCCAGGGAGGATATTGAGCGCCTGGTTTGGAACAATAGTGGTAGAGATAGAAAAGTAGGACAGATTAACAAATACACCTTTAGGTGGTAGTATCACAGAACTAAGTAATTTATTGTGTTTCAGGGATAAGAGAGAAGAATGCAGGCTGAGCTCCAGGTTGTTGGCCTTGGTAACTATCTGTGTGTCATTGGTAGACAGTGACTGGGTCCCCAACAGGACCTGTCTTAGTGGACAGTTGCCAGTGTAGGTGTGGAACTCTGAGATACTGAGCAACAGCAGTGTAGACAGGCCAGGGGAGGTCACAGCTGTGGGCAAGATTACCCAGGGAAAATATGGGAGTGTGAGAAAGGGGTGAGAGAGAATGGTCCAGGAACCCAGGAGAGCCAAAAGCATGGATCCTCCAAAAACAACTGAGAAAAAGCTAGAGAAGTAGGAGCAGAAGGCGAGTTCTATGGCAACATGGAACTTAACGCGAAAGACGTGCAAAAGGTGAAGTGAGCGGCTGTCAGATGTTTCAGAGGAGAGTTCAGGTCGAGTCTGAAAAGTGCCCCCTGGTTTTAAGGACATTTCTCTCTTGGATTTAGTCTTCCCTCTGCTTTCGACCCTCACGCGTGTTCATGTTTTTCCATGATTAAATAACAGATTTCATCACTACATAAAAATTCTTCAGTTGAAACTACTCGTCCCCAGTATATTATTTTTCCCTTAAGACCTGACTGCCTACTACTGCAATGAAATTCCCATCTCACAATTTGCCAGGGACAGCCTTTTCTCACCCGCCAGTCCCGTTCTAAATGCCAATTCCCATGACCTTTCCTCAGGCATTGTGGTATCTGATCTCTCTACAAAATTTTACAGTATTAAATCCCTCTTTCTATATTCTCCATTGGCTATTTCACGATGGGTTTGGTTCTCTTCTTAGTTCTCCAAAGATACCTCTTCAGTTTCCCCCCAGGGACTTGCTATTCTTGTTAAGATCTTTAAATAAAATCGACTCCTCCCCAACTTGATCCTTAGTTCTTTTCTCTGAAATTCCCATCTCCATGCATCTCCCCACCCCCGAGCCCTGCACGCTCACAAACTGCTAATGGGAGAAGACTTCCAAATACAATCCTGAACTAGATTTTCAAGCGGAAAGCTGCATACATGGAAATCGCACCAGATTCAACATGCCCCAATTAAACTTGTTTCCTTTCTATCCCTACCTCCACAAAATCGTTTACCGTTTTCCTGTCCTGCCACTGATTCCTCTTTCACTTCCTGTACACAGTGAGCCTTCAACCTAAGTTTAGATTCTCTCTCTCTGGTCCTCATTTCTCCTATCTTCCCTCTAGTACACAGAGCAATTTCCAAATAAGGTATTTAGACAGGATACAAAATTGCAGTGGCTTATTTCCCATGATAAAATAGTAAAAGCAAGCAACCTTTATCTAATTTTCGCTATGTCTTGTGTAGGCATTATTCTTGGCATGATACGTGTATTTTCTTTTTACTGTCCCCCCATCCATGAATTTAGAGAAGCAAAGTGGTTTATTCCCTTTCAAATGTGTCATATATACATTTAGGTATTTCTTTTGTTTTGTACATCAGTCTGACTTATGTAACCAGTTTGTGGATGATTAAAAAAAAACTAATCCTTATGTTAGTGGATGTTAGCCCGTTTTGCCACCTAAACTCTATTAACAGGCACTTACAATGTCTAAAACATAACTACAATAATGATAACCCAAGGCACAATTAAATCCTGAAATATCTCCTGAGTGGTCAGTAAAAGATTAAAACCTTGGTGCTCACATATTCTCATTCTTTCAAAAAGTGGTTAGCTCTCTGAGTATATATGTTCAGGGAGGGATATACAGACCTCTTCATCTCTCTCAGCAGAATGTTGTTCAATTCATTGAATGCCTCTAATCCCCAAGGATTAGTCTCGTCAGAACAGACAAGCACACACCCGTTACCCATCTCAGTGAGGAACAGGAAACTACACTTACTTAAAAAATCCAATTCTCCCAGAAACCTGTAAGTCAGCAGAGCAATTTTGGTGGGCACAAAATCTTGCAAAATTTATCTGGAAGTAAAACAGAACAGTATTTTTTATGTTAGTTTAATAAGGAGGTATACTTCTATGCTTTTTTTTTTTTTTTAGAAAGAAATTGCCATCTGTGGTACACGAGAAAAGTGAAATAAAATTGATGAACACCTCATTTTGTCCCTTTTGGAGTTTTATTTGAGAATTAGTCACAGTTCCAATGACAAGTAACTGCAGGACTAAAAGGTACCAAGTTCTTCCAACACGTTAACATAAAGCCTAGATGTGTTAAATTGAAAGATTATTGTTTCTTCTACAATTGCTATAAAAAAATGAGTTTAAGCAGACTGAGGTAGTACCCTAGGTAGGTATTTAAAGCCTGTGCTGCCAGGGTGTCCTTCGCCGAATTCCTCTCAATTTGCTGGTGCTACTGTGCGACCCCACTTACGACTAAGAAGCATGGCATGCACTTTTCACAGGTGATGGGAGGTGAGCCTCCATTTAGTGAAAACAGCAAAATGTAGAAAGTTAGAAATTTTACTGGAGGACACCTGGAGCTAAATTAAATGATAGTCTATCCTAAGGGTTCCAGAACTTATTTAACTCGGAACATTTTAATAGGACCCAGAGATACTAAGAGGTACGTGGGAAGACCTGAGGTCTAAGATAGAGGAAAAAGTGGAGAGAGGTAAAAAGGAAGCTAAGAGGAACAGGTAAAAAGGGAAAGATGCTGAGAGAAATCCACAAAGTCAGAGAAGGAGCTAGGTTCATTAAATGGGAAATGACTAGCATGTTGTCAGATAGGGTGTCAGACCACAGACTACTTCAACCTGGGGAAGCAGAAGGGAAGTGTAAATCTCTCTCTAAATGATGAGGTAAATGTGATATTTTTCCTGCCACTTTTACTTGTAAAGCAGGTTGTTCTAAAAATCAAAATGCAGGTTATTCTAATTTCTCTTTAACATTTATTTACTTTTGAGAGAGTGAGACAGAGCATGAGTAGAGTAGGGGCAGAGAGAGGCAGGGACACAGAATCTAAAGCTCTGAGCTGTCAGCACAGAGCAGGATGCGGGGCTCGAACCCACGGACCGCAAGACTATGACCTGAGCCGAAGTTGGATGCTTAACCAACTGAGCCACCCAGGCACCCCCGAAAATGCAGATTATTCTAACATAACTATAAATTGCTAAGGTTTTGGCTTGTGTACTTACAATATTGAATTTTTCATTATTAAACATATTTAAAAATAGTTGATATTGACAAATGAAGTTCAAAAGAAGAGTGAAAACACTGATTTCCACAATTATATTCATAAGAGTATCAAGAAAACTTGCTCTTAAGTTATGTTCATTTGATCTAGTATTCTAGAGAGCAATGATTGTAATCTTAAATATCTTCAGGTGACTTAAGGGCAATTACTCTAAACAGGATATGAACTAGCCCTTTAAATGTCAAAACATAAGAGACTCTTAAAAATTGAGAACTGAGGGTTGATGGAGGGGTGGGAGAGAGGGGAAAGTGGGTGATGGGCATTGGGGAGGGCACCTGTTGGGATGAGCACACTGGGTGTTGTATGGAAACCAATTTGGCAATAAATTTCATATTTAAAAAAATAATAAATGTCACTTCTGCCTTTTACATTGTGTGCCATTAGCAAATGCTTTAAAACATGCCTCCAAACATCCTGTTGATGACACTGTTGGACAGTAAAGGTCCGAACAACCGGACTCCTGGGAGTAAACAATCTGCCAGTGAAATGGAGCTATTAGGGGATACACTAGAAAAAGCAGCCCACTGGTTAGAATGCAGGATCCATCTCAAAACGCAATGGGTCCTGGGATGTGGCTAAAAACCCTATAGTTGAATATGAAAAAGAAATTCCGTATGTATGTAAATGAGGAAAAGCCAGCAAAGGAACTTGACTAACAAGATATGAGTGTATCTGTGTGTAGGGTGACTGAGAGGAAGACAAAACAAGAGAGAAGGGGACAGAAAATGAAACAGAGGATAAAGCTCATGAGTGTGACTCACTGTCATTGGGAGTGCTGCCTAGCAATATACTTTCCTCATGGGCCAGGTATCAAGGAGGGAAAATTAACATCTCATGTATATGGGAAGCCATTTCTTGAACTAAATGCATATGGAAACACACTCAGAGCTCAATATCCTAAAGGGAATATAAAAAGTAAAGAAAAGTGGAAAATAAGGCAGAGCATAAATCTCTTTGTATATTAAGAAAATTGATTTAAAAAATTTTAAACAAACTGAGGGTTGGTGGGGGGTAGGAGGGAGGGGAGGGTGGGTGACGGGTATTGAAGAGGGCACCTTTTGGGATGACCACGGGGTGTTGTATGGAAACCAATTTGACAATAAATTTCATATATTGAAAAAAAAAAGGAAAAAAATGAGTAAAATGTTTAATGAGATATTAAAAAAATTAAAAAAAATAAATTTTAAAGAATTCAGAAAGAGAATTCATTTCCCCAGAGTTATGCAACATTTCAAAAACTGAGTTATATGCACATAATGTTTGGAACAAAGGAAAATATTCTTACCGTTTTTTCAATTCTGTCTTTTTCTTTCTTTTGCTGAAGAATTGGTTGAAGTGGGGGGAATTCCTCTGTACTTCGTTTACTGATGACGTGATGCCCAAGGTGGTAAGCAGCTTCAATCTGAATTGGGGTGAGGATGTCCCGCACATCTTTCTAAGGGAATATAAAACCATCAGTTAGAGATCAGAATAAGCATGTGAATCAAAAAACATAAAGCTCCTCTTTTCCTGCATTAAGGCCAAACATAGGAAAGGTAAACAAACTATTTACCCTTTCATCTAAATTGTTAAAATACATTGAATGTGGGTTTTTTTCCACATTCCATAAGCATTTATGTTTATTGGAAAAAACACAAAAAGTGTAAAAATAGAAAAAAACCTATCCATCCTGTAATAGTTATGTAGTTTTACATTTGGACATACTTTTGTGATATTTTCTTGGCATACTTGTCTTCACCTGACATTATATCATAAGCTTTTTCCATTACAAATTCTTTGTAAATCATTTCAAAGAACTAATCAACATTTTAGTCTATTTAACATTTCTGTGTAGCAGACCTGTAGAAATAAGAGATCTCTTACAATTTATTCAAGTTTTCTTTTTATATCTCTGAGTAACGTTTTAATTCAATGTGATTCATTTGATTTTACATTTATTATTAAATATATCATTTTCTTTGCTATTCTTTGTGGAGCTTTTCCAATTATATTTCTAAATAGATTATAAATGGTATGTAGGAAAGTTATTTCCTGTATTTTCAGTTAGGCATCCAACTTCAGCTCAGGTCACGGTCTCACAGTTTGTGAGTTTGAGTCCCGTGTTGAGCTGTCAGCACAGAGCCTAGAGCCTGCTTCAGATTCTGTGTCACCCTCTCTCTCTTCCCTTCTTCCACTCATGCTCTATCTCTCTAAGATAAATAAACATTAAAAAGTTTTTAAATTTTTTTATATGATTATTCACTAGCCTCCTCATTAAAAAAGAATATACTACAGAGGGAGTAGTCAGGATGGCATTGTAGTAGAGGGACCCTGGGCTAGTCTTGTCCCTTGAACACAGCTAGAGCAATATCAAATCATTTTGAACACCTAGGAAATCGATCTAGGGATTAAGAGAACAATCTTCATAATTTGAGGTATGAGGTGCAGAGACGTGAGGTGGGGGAAAGAAAAGCTATAGTGCTATGTAGGGTAGGGAACCCTTTCTGCACAGGGGAGAGAGAGAGAGAGCGAGAGAGAGAGCGCGCGAGCGCGCAGGAGCAAGAGAGTGTGAGCATCCCATTTGGTTTAGGCAAAAAAAAGCATTCCCCTAAAACCAATGACTGGGGAATTGGGAGGAATGGACTATCACAAGTTTTTGCCAACATTAGAGCTCAAATTCTGAGGTTCTGGAAGTTCGTGCCATTCACCGGAGTTGATCTAGGAGGGTGTAGGTGCTCCTGGGGAGAAGGAGGGTAGAGGCCCCTGAGAGTGGACAGAGTGGTATGGGGATCCCCTGGGTCACTCTGGGAGACAACATTCTGCTTCCTGGAGTGCATTTGGAAGGATATATTTCCTAAGGACAAAAGACCTGGGTGGCACCTTTGAGTAGCCATTCAACAGCAGGGGATAGAAGCATGTGCAGAAGGTAGATAACTGGTTGCAGCTTTTCTCTGTGCTTCACCATAAACTCCAGGCACCTGCACAGCCCTGCAGCTGCTTTTCTGGGACAGAAAGTCACCAGGCACAGCACTGCAAGGCTCTACTCCAGAGAAGAGGAGTGTAATCCTTTAAGATTTAGAGTTTTGCAATAGCCAAATTATGGAAAGAGCCTAAATGTCCATCAACTGATGAATGGATAAAGAAGATGTGATTTATATATACAATGGAATACTACTTAGCAATGAGAAAGAATGAAATCTGGCCATTTGCAGCAACGAGGATGGAACTGGAGGGTATTAAGCTAAGTGAACTAAGTCAGCCAGAGAAAGACAGATACCATATGTTTTCATTCATATGTGGATCTTGAGAAACTTAACAGAAGACTATGGGGGAGGGGAAGGGAAAAAAAGTTACTAAACAGAGAGGGAGGGAAGCAAACCACAAGAGACTCTTAAATACAGAGAACAAACTGAGGGTTGATGGGGGGTGGAGGAGTGGGGAAAGTGGGTGATGGGCATTGAGGAGGGAACTTGTTGGGATGAGCACTGGGTGTTGTATGGAAGCCAATTTGACAAATTATACTAAAAAAAAAAAAAAAAAAACCACAGGAGGGGAGATTGTGTGCGTGTCTGTAAGGGTTTCCTGAACAGTGGCTGGTGAGAGCTCCCAGACCTGGGGACTAGAAAGCAGAGTAACACCATCTTCCCCCCTGCCTACCAGCGGGGTTGGACTTCAGTGAGCAACACAGTGCCCCCAGTGGAGGGTGGAGTCACTTATACCAAACCCCACCCCCACCCTGCAGGAGCATCTTTACTAGGTCAGCTCTGTGAGCCAGCACAGCTGGCCTCTCCCCCAGAGGATCAACGTAGACACGCCAACCAAGTCTACTGATCACAGAGTACTCTAAAGTATCAGTTTCAGTTCTGGTGGAAATAGGAGCAGGTGCTTCTTTTTTTTTTTTTTTTTTTTTTCTTTTTCTTGTCTTTTTCCTCTCTTTTTCTTTGGAATCAGGCTTATAGTTTTTTGTTTTCTTTTTTATTCCTTTTCCTTTTCTCTTTTTCTGGATGAGGTTTTTTGTTGTTGTTGTTGTTTTTAAATCAGGCTTATTTTAACAAACAAATCAAAGCACACCTAGTTAAAGATCCAAACACTCCCTAGTGAAAGCAAGGAGGAACTCAGCAGAGGACTGATCTGGGAGAAAGCAGCAGAAGCATTTCACACCAGAAGCATTTCCTGAAGCACCATGCTCTAGACAGAGTATAACCCCTTCTTAATATAGCATTACACTTAGGAGCAGAAAACATAACAAGCTTTCATTAACACAAAAGACAGAAAACTAGATAAAATGACAAGACAGGGAATTCTCCCCCAAAGAAAGATCAAGAAGAAACACAGCCAGGGATTTGCTCAAAAAAGGTAAGTAATATATCTAAGTAAGAATTTAGAATAACAGTCATAACAATACTAGCTAGGCTTGAAAAAAGCATATAAAATACCAGAGAAACACTTGCTGCAGACAAAGAGACCTAAAAACTAGTCAGGCTGAAATAACAAATGCTATAACTGAAATGCAAAACTGACTGGATGTGATTAAAGGATGGAGAAAGCAGAGGACTGAATAGGTGATATAGAAGATAAAATTATGGAAAATAATGAAGCTGAAAAGGAGAGGGAAAGAAAACTGTAAGATCATGAATACAGACTTAGGGAAATCAGTGATTCTACAAAGTGCAATAACATATGTATCATAGGAGTCCCAGAAAAAAAAAAAAAAAAAAAGGGCAGGAAAAAGGGATAGAAGGTTTATTTGAACACATTATAGCTGATAACCTCCCTAATCTGGAGAAGGAAATAGGCATTCAAGTCCAAGGGACACAGAGGATTCCACTCAAAATCAACAAAAACAGGTTAACACCATGACATATCACAGTGAAACCTGAAAAATATAAGGAAAATTCTGAAAGCAGTTAGGGACAAAAGGTCCTTAACCTTCAAGGGTAGACACATAAAGTTAGCAGAAGACCTGTCCACAGAAAGTTGGCAGACCAGGAAGGAGTGGCATAATATATTCATCATGCGAAACAGGAAACATATGCATCCAAGAATACTTTATTCAGCAAGGCAGTCATTCAGAATAGAAGGAGAGATAAAAGGTTTCCAAGACAAGCAAAAACTAAACCAGTTCTTCAAGAATTATTAAAGGGGACCCTTTAAGTAGGAAAGAGAAACCAAAAGCAAAAAAGACTAGAAAGGAACAGAGACAATCTAAATGTACAGCAACTTTATAGGTAATACAGCAGCACTAAATTCATATCTATCATATCTATCGATAATTGCTCTGAATGTAAATAGACTAAATGTTCTAGTCAAAAGATACAGGGTATCAGAATGGGTTGTTAAAAAAAAGACCCTTTGATATGCTGCTTACAAGAGACTCATTTTAGACCCAAAGACACGTCCAAAATGAAAGGGAAGGGGTGGAGAACCAGTTATCATGCCAATGGACATCAAAGAAAGCTGGAGTAGCCATACTTATATCAGACAAATTAGACTTTATTTATTTTTTAAAAGTTTATTTATTTTTGAGACAGAGAGAGAGTGTGTGTGCAAGTGGGGGAAGGGCAGAGAGAGAGGGAGACAGAGAACCGGAAGCAGGCTCAGCAGTGTCTGCCCAGAGCCCAACATGGGGCTAGAACTCACAAACCACGAGATCATGACTTAAGCTAAAGTTGGATGCTTAACTGACTGAGCCACCCAGGTGCCCCCAGACAAACTAGATTTTAAACCAAAGATGATAGTAAGAGATCAAGGATACTATATCATAATAAAGGGGTCTATCCAACAAGAAGAGCTAATAATTGTAAATATTTATGCCCCCAACTTGATAGAAGCCAAATATATAAATTGATTAATAACAAACTTAAACTCATTGATAACAATACAGTAATAGTAGGGGACTTTAACACCATACCTACAGCAATGGACAGGTCATCTAAGCAGAAGATAAACAAGGAAACAATGGCTTTGAATGACACATTGAACCAGATGGACTTAACAGATATATTCAGAGCATTTCATCCTAACACAACAGAATACACATTCTTTTCAAGTGCACAAGGAACTTTTTCCAGAATAGATCACATACTGGGTCACAAATCAGGCCTCAACCACTACAAAAAGATCGAGATCATACCATGCATATTTTCAGACCACAACACTCTGAAACTTGAAGTCAACCACAAGAAAAAAATTTAAAGCCCTCAAATACATGGAGGTTAAAGAACATCCTGTTAAAGAATGAGTGGATTGGTTAACCAGGAAATTAAAGAAGAAATGGAAAAATACATTGAAGCCAATGAAAATGAAAATATAACAGTCCAAAAGTGTAAAGGCAGTCCTAAGAGGGAAGTATATAGCAATTCAGGCCTTCCTCAAGAAGGAAGAAAAATCTCAAATATACAACCTAACCTTACACCTAAAAAAGCTGGAAAAAGAACAGCAAATAAAGCCCAAAACCAGCAAAAGAAGGGAAATAACAAAGATTAGAGCAGAAACAAGTTATATAGAAAAAAACAAAAACAAAAAACAGATCAACTAAACCAGGAACTGGTTTTTGAAAGAATTAACAAAATTGATAAATCTAGCCAGACTTACCAAAAAGAAAAGAGAAAGGACCCAAACCGATAAAATCATGAATGAAAGAAGAGAGACCACCACCAAAACCATAGAAATACAATTATAAGAGAATATTATGAGCAATGATATGCCAATAAATTGGGCAACCTGGAACAAATGAATAAATATCTAGAAACATATAAACTACCAAAACTGAAATAGGAAGAACTAGAAAATTTGAAGATACCCATTACAAATAAGGAAATTGAATCAGTAATAAAAAAAAAAATCTCTCAATAAGCAAGAATACAGGGCCAGATGGCTTCCCAGGGGAATTCTACCAAACATCTAAAAAAGAATACCTATTCTTTTGGAACTGTTCCAGCAAAAAGAAATGGAAGGAAAACTTATAAACTCATTCTATGAGGCCAACATTACCTTGGTTCCAAAACCAGACAAATATCCCACTAAAATGGAAAGTTGCAGACCAATATCCCTGATGAACAATGGTGCAAAAATTCTAAGACACTAGCAAATTGAATCCTCAGTACATTAAAAGAATTATTCACCACGATCAAGTGGGATTTATTCCTCAGAATCTGCAAATCAATGTGATATACCACATTAAGAAAAGGAGAAGAACCATATGGTTCAATAGATGCAGAAAAAGCATTAGATAAAATATAGTATCCTTTCTTGATAAAAACCCTCAAAAAAGTAGTAATAGAAGGAACATACCTCAACATCATAAAGGCCATATATGAAAGACCCACAGCTAATATCATCCTCTAAGGTCAAGAACATAACAGTAACATCCACCCTCACCACTGTTGTTCAACACAGTACTGGAAGTCCTAGCCTCAGCAATCAGACAACAAAAAGAAATAAAAGGCAAGGAAGAAATCAAACTTTCAATATTTGTAGACGACATGATACTCTTTGAGGAAAACCCAAAGACTCCACCAAAAAATTGCTAGAATGGGCACATGAATTCAGCAAAGTCACAGGATATAAAAATCAACAAATCCATTACATTTCTATACACCAATAATGAAACAGCAGAAAGAATTATGAAGGAATCAGTCCCATTTACAACTGCACCAAAAACCATTAAGATACCTAGGAATAAACCTAACCAAAGAGGTTAAAAAAATGTGTATCCTGAAAACTATAGAACACTTATGAATAAAATTGAAGACAACACAAAAAAAAAAAATGGAAAAAACACTCCATGCTCATGGATTGGAAGAACAAATATTGTTAAAATTTCTATACTACCCAAAGAAACCTACATATTCAATGCAATCCCTATCAAAATAGCACCAGCATGCTTCACAGAGCTAGAGCAAACAATTTTAAAATTTGTATGGAATTAGAAAAGATCCTGAAAAGCCAAAGTAACATTGAAAAAGAAAAATCAAATCTGGAAGCATCACAATTATGGACTTCAAGCTGTATTACAAAGCTGTCATCATCAAGACAGTATGGTACTTGCACAAAAACAGACACAGATTAATGGAACAGAACAGAGGACCCAGAAATGGACCCCAAACGATATGGTCAACTAATTGTTGACAGAGCAGGAAAGAATATCTAATGGGAAAAAGACAGTCTCTTCAGCAAATGGTGTTTGGAAAACTGGACAGCAACATGCAGAAGAATGAACCTGGACCACTTTCTTACACCATACACAAAAATAAACTCAAAATGGATGAAAACCCTACATGTGAGACGGGAAACCATCAAAACCCTAGAAGAGAACACAGGCAGCAACCCCTGTGACCTTGGCTGCAGCAACTTCGTACGAGACAAGTCTCTGGAGGCAAGGGAAACAAAAGCAAACATGAACTATTGGGACCTCATCAAGATAAAAAGCTCTTGGCAAAGGAAACAATCAACAAAACTAAAAGGCAACCAATGGAATGGGAGAAGATAGTTGCCAATGACATATAGGATAAAGGGTTAATATCTAAAATCTGTGATGAACTTACCAAACTCAACACCCCAAAGATAATACAGTTAAGAAATGGCCAGAAGACATGAGAAGACTTCTCCAAAGAAGACATACAAATGACAAATAGACACATGAAAAGATATTCAACATTACTTATCATCAGGGAAAAACAAAAACCACAATGAGATAACACCTCACACCTGTCAGAATAACTAAAATGAACAACCCAGGAAACAGCAGATGTTGGTCAGGATGCAGAGAAAGGGGAACCCTCTTGCACTGTTGGTGGGAATGCAAGCTGGAACGGCCACTGTGGATAACAGTGTGGAGGTTCCTCAGAAAGTTAAAGATAAAACTATCCTATGACCCAGAAATTGCACTACTAGGTATTTACCCAAAGGATACAAAAAAGAAGGTACTACATACTATCAAATTTGTTTAACATACATATATGTACCAATAGTAAAATAAGTGACAGGAAAATAACTTCGAAATCATTTAGCATTCAATTAAAGGATAACTTTGATAGTAAAACTGTTCTAGAATCTCAGGTCTATAAAAAAATATGGGAGTCCAGTAATATATAAAACATGGTATCACTTAAAAAGCCCTTAATCTGAGCCCTCTTTAGACCGAAATGAGATCTTCAAAGTGCACTTGACAAAAACAGACTCCTTTCTTTGTCTCCTCTAAGTAGGTAGGCAAATAAAATTTTACTGATAAAGTAATCCAGGAGGATTTTAACAGAATTCAGGAGACAATTTAATTAAATTGCATGAAATGAGATATGTTGATGAGAAACCTATAAAACAAGTATCTTAAGCACAACAAAAATTAAACAGAGACATTATATCTCAGGATTTGAGAACGCAGTTAACAATCAGTAGATAAAGTCTATCTACATGGAACTAGACCGTTTTTACTTTTCTTGATATTAGAATTGTTACTATACTCAGGAGATATTTGAAGAATTAGTTTCTTTATATCACAGTTTGACTCTACTTTTCATATACTCGTTTCAATCTCTAGGTTCTTCTCCTTTTAAAACAGAAATTCAACAAAGTTCCTTTTAAACATTAAATAGACTCAAGTGTTTGCATCAGGGCTAGATATATTACCTTAACCCATAATTGAGGTTTCTATTTATTCAGTTCCTGAGTAGATCCATGGCATTGTTATTTACAGAACTCCTAGTCCATAACGTTAGTGGAACAAGGTTTTAGTACCTATAAACATTTTAAGATTAGAATATGGCTTAAGCATTACTGCCTGAAAGCAAATGAAGAACAGGTAATTTGTAAGGCTCAATTAGTAATCCCGAATGGGTAGGAAAAAATGCCTGTAATACAGATGATGGCTGTGCTACTTACATCTGTAGTAACTTTGGATACAGTCAATGAAGTAAATTAATCAAGAGGATTTATCACTTAAAAGACTATTCTATGTCCTTATGTAAATAAAAAAGATAATTTTTTTACATTATTTATAACTATCAATATATGTATACCATGCTTAAAAACAAGAGGCCTGGAGGTACAGTAACTGGGCTTCCAATCTCAGGTGCAACCCTATCTGTATCTGTGTGACCTTGAGCAAATTACTTCATCTGTCTATGGCTCAATTAACCTCATCGAAAATGGGGATAATGATGATTCTCATGATGCCTATACCTATTGTTATGAGAATCCAGTGGCATGATGTTTGTAAAATACTTACTGAGAACAATGCCTGGCATTTCAGATATCAACAGATGTTAGAGACTGATTATGTAGATGTCGCTTCAAAATATAGCTATATAAACCAATCAAGATATTACTGAATTTCAGCTTCTTATAATAGGATATTCAGGTGAACATTTGGAAGGAATTTAATGAAAAAGAAAATCTGACTATTGCCAATCAATGAACATTAAGTAGAAAATGAGTTACATACCAAGTATTAGACTTGTATTAATTAAGTGGTATCTGGATGATTTGGGGCATGAAACAGAGTACCTGAGGTCTCTCATTACTTTTCCATTCTTATACATGGAGAGGATTTTATTAAATTACTTGAAAAGTGATCATCTCAACATGAAACTTTGACCATATAGGAATGCTGCAAATCAGGGCCCAAATCCCAAGTTATCAACTTGTGAAAACCGAACAGCTTGAAGCCCTGAGTATTACAATAGCAAACTTGATTAAATTATTCCCTAGGTGTAGGAGCTAGACAGCCACTGATTGTCCCTCCACATGTCCACTGTTTTAATTCTTCTCAACAAGCTTGCTTTGACCAAATCACATGTTACCTAATTCATACTAATTTTCCACAAGGTCTTCTCTACATCTGGTGTATATTACTTTCATTATCCTAATTAGCTATTAATTATGCTTTTCTCACAATATATAAAATGTACGTGCACTCTTGCAAGAACTGTGTTTGACAGATATTCACACTTATTTAACTTTAACAGCTCCACCTAAAGACAAGAATAGCAAAAATGTCTTGAAGTGACTAATTATATATTTGGGAGGGAAAAAGTAGATTTGCTTAAATTTTTTCATTTGGGTGGTCATGTGCTATCTATATTAAAAATAATGAAGATTCCATGCCACATTTTTATGGACATTACATAAAATAGGGCAACCCATAAGCATGCAAATTACCACATGTCTGAAATTATACAAAGTCTGCCTTCTTGTTTAACTTTTATAGAAATTTGTATTTATGGCCACTAAGCAGTAAGTCCATGTCTTCCTATTGTGTGTATGCAGTGGAAAAACCTAAAGGGTGGAGCCAGAAATATTTATAAGGTTTACTGAATGAAAAATGATACTGCATTATAAACATTTCAGTGTATCTATTCGTGGGTCTGCCAAATACAAGGAAGGCTCTGGGGACACAAAACTGAAAGTCAATACCTATGTCAGCATCTATATAATCCATAAATCCACATACAATGTAGGGTATGAGCATTCCAGTGTAAGTACACACAAGTACAGAAGAAGGAGGGGCACCTAATCTACACTTAAAGGAGGACTGGAGGGCCGCCTGGGTGGCTCAGTTGGTTAAGCATCGAACTTCGGCTCAGGTCATGATCTCACAGTTTGTGAGTTCAAGCCCCGCATCGGGCTCTGTGCTGACAGCTCAGAGCCTGGACCCCGCTTCAATTCTGTGTGTGTCTCTCTCTCTCTGCCCCTCCCCACTCATGCTCTGTCTCTCTGTCTTAAAAATAAGTAAAACATTAAAAAAAAAAAAAAAAAAAAAAGAGGACTGGAAAGTCTTAGAATAATTTTAAGCAAGGAATATGATCAGATTTGTGGGTTTTTTTTTTAATGTTTATTTATTTACTTTGAGAGAGAGAGAGAGCAAGCAGGGGAGAAGCAGAGAGAGAGAGGGAGAGAGAGAATCTCAAGCAGGCTCCATGCTGTAAGCACAGAGCCTGACGCAGGGCTCAATCTCATGAACCATGAGATCATGACCTAAGCCTAAATCAAGAATCAGTTACTTCACGAACTGAGCCACCAGGTGTCCTCGGATTTATGTTTTTGTACAAATGGTACAAATGTGGGAAGTGGATCAGGGAGGGGGAAGGTAAGACTGAGGCATAGATTGGAACCTAAGCCAGCACCACCATCTGTAATTATAACCACTCTAGCTAGTATAAGCTTGCTTTGGGAAGTGGAGAACTGTCAAACAGCTGGCACTACCAACATCCTGAGAAAAGACAGCAGCCCCCAAACAGGTGCTCTAATCATAACACCAATAGAACATTCTCAGATTTTCCCTTATAGAATTCTTTAAATAGCACAGAGAAACATCACTCATCAATTTTAAGAATATTCATGGATTTCTACCTTATGTAAGGAATTGTATTAACTCTAAGGGAATGCAAACATACAAAAAGTAATATTCTGTCTTCAAACACCTTCCAGTCTAACAAAGAATTAACATATCCTGGAATCATTAATCCCCTTCCTGACTACCGTAATGTCAGTATAATTATATAGTCTGTTTGTACTTGAACAAATATATGCCTATATGGATCAGTCCATAGTTCGCTGTGGTTGATATATAACGGCTTTGGAGGAAATGACACCTCACTGAATTATGTACTAGTACAGTTTAACAATATAAATGAATACATAAAATACAAATAAAATATAATTACAAACCAAATATACCTTAATTTCCTTGAAGTTATTATTGAAAAAGATGGGTTTTAGAAGTTGCCTAAAGACTCACATAACAAAATAAAACTGTTTTAGTTCATAAATCCAAAATCCAGAAAGTTCAGGAATCAAGGGAAAGAACAAACTAATCTACTATACATGTAGGCAGGTTGATTTCATAATTATATAACATTGCTAAGGCCACTGGGTCTCTCAGATTATAAACAGTGGCAGGCATTCCTGATCAGATGCCTAAGCTACATATTTTTAGCTTTATTGGAAATGTTGCAAGCAGGGAGAGAATCTTGTTACTTCATTTGTCATCCCACGTATTTACCACCCCTCTTCTCTTCTTAAACATCAGTGAATAATTTGATGCAGAGATTCCATCAAGATCAACCAATAAATACCATCTATAAAAGCCTTAAGCAAAGTCTCACTTCACCATGGCTGCTCCGACATTTCTAAAAACTGCTGCCAATTGTTAATTGAGTTTCCCTAAATCAAAGCAGCCTCAAAATTATCCCTTGTTCTAAGGTCTTGTTTTCAGAAATCATTAAGATCTAATAAAGTTATGTATATGAATATGGCAAAGGCAAAGATTCATCGTCATATATTTACATGGACAAGGAACATTATCATAGAGGGAGAGTGACTCTAATAGAAGAGAATTTCAACAGATAACACACTAAGATGTAAAAAATGAAGCATTTCCACTAGAAGAAAATTATAAAAGGGAACAATTTCACAGGCAAATGTGATCACACAATAAAGGTAGCAGATTAATCACTTATGTAATCAAAGAACTCCCAACAAACAAAAAGTCCAGGACCAGCTTAACAGATGAATTTTACCCAACGCTTAAAAAAGAGTTAATACCCATTCTTCTTTTAACCAATATGGAGGTTAAAACACAAAAGTTGTAAGATTTCATCCACAAAAATCAGTCAAAGAATACACAAAATAAAAGGATGCAAAATATAACATCATATACATACAATGTGGAGGAGAAAGTAACAATTTAGTGCCTTTAGAATGGGATCAAACTTAAGTGACCATCAACTGGATACAAATTGCTGTATACTTTGGATGTTATATATGATCCTCATGGTAACTGAAAAATCAAAAGCCTGTAATAGATACACAAAAATAAAGAGAAAGAAATCCATGCATAACACTAAAGAAAGCCATAAAACCACAAGGGAAGAGAACAAGAGAAGAAACAGAGAAGAACTACAAAGCAATCATAAAACAAGCAATGAAGTGGCAATAAATACATGCCTACCAATAATTAAAAGTAAATGGACTAATGCTTCAATCAAAAGACACAGGGTGATTGAGCAGATTCAAAAAATAAGATCATCTATATACTGTCTATCAGAGACTCACCTCAGACCTAAAGATACTACGTGCAGACTGAAAATGAAGGGATAAAAAAACATACATACATGGAAGTGGGGAAAAAAAGCTACAGTAGCAATACTTTTATTAGACAAGATACTTAATACTGTAGCAAAAGACAAAGAAGGGCACTACATAAGGGGTACAATCCAACAAGAGGGTGTAACAATTTATCTATGCACTCAACATGGAAGCACATAAATACATAAAGGAATTATTAACATACATAAAGGGAGGAATTGACAGGAATGCAGTAATATTAGGGGACTTTAACACCCTGTTTACATCACTGGATAGATCATCCAAACAGAAAATCAGGAAATAGTGGCTATGAATGTTACATTAGATCAGATAGACCTAACAGATATATACATTCTATCTAAAAACAGCAGAATACACATTCTTTCCAAGTGCACATGGAACATTCTCCAGGAGTGACCATATGTTAGTCCACAAAACAAGTCTCCATAAATTTAAGAAGACTAAAATCATATCATGCATCTTTTCTGACCACAAGGGTATAAAACTAGAAATCAATTACAAGAAAACAACTGGAAAAAACACACATGTGGAGGCTAAGCAGCATGCTATTAAACAACGGGAAAATCAAGAGATCAAATAGGAAATAAAAAAATACATGGAAACAAATGAAAATAAAAACATAACTGTCCAAAATCTTTGGGATGCAGCAAAAGAAACAGTTCTAAAAGGGAAGTTTTATAGCAACACAGACCCACCTCAAGAAACAAGAGAAAACTGAAGCAAACAACTCAACCTTACATCTAAAGGAGCAAGAAAAATAAGAACAAAACCCAACACCAGTAGAAGTAAGGAAATAATAAAGATTAGAGCAGAAATAAGTGAAATAGAGACAACACACACACACACACACACACACACACACACACACACACACACAGAGAGAGAGAGAGAGAGAGAGAGAGAGAGAGAGAGAGAGAGAGAAGATAAAGGAAACCAAGAACTGGTTGTCTGAAAAAATCAACAAAATTGATAAATCTTCAGACCAGACTCATCAAGAAAAAAACAAGAGATAAAACCAAAGTAAATAAAATCAGAAATGAAAAAGGAGAAAAAACTAACATCACAAAAATACAAAAGATTACAAAAGAATGTTATGAAAAAATTATATGCCAACAAACTGGACAGCTAGAAGAAATGGCTAAGTTTCTAGAAATGTGTAATCTTTCAGACTGAATCAGAAGGAAATGGAAAATTTGAACAGACCAATTACTTCCAATAAAATTGAAAGAGTAATCAAAGAACTCCCAACAAACAAAAAGTCCGGGACCAGCTTAACAGGTGAATTCTACCCAATGCTTAAAGAAGAGTTAATGCCAATTCTTCTCAAACTCTTCCCAAAATTAGAAGAGGAAGGAAAACTTCCAAAATCATTCTATGAGGCCAGCATTACCCTGATACCAAGACCAAAGACACTACAAAAAAAGAAACTTATAGGCCAATTTCTCTGATTGACATAAATGTAAAAATCTTCAACAAAATATTAGTAAACCAAATTCAATAATACATTAAAAAATCATTCAACACAATCAAGTGGGATTTATTCCAGGGATACAGGGGGGTGGGGAGGACTCAATATTCACAAATCAATGTGATACATCAACAAGAGAAAGGATAAAAACCATATGATCATCTCAATAAATGCAGGGAAAGCATCTGACAAAGTACAATATTCATTCATGATAGAAACTCTCTACAAAGTAGATTTAAATGAAACCTACCTCAACATTACAAGGCCATATATAAAAAACCCACAGCTAACATCATACCCAATGGTTAAAAACTGAAAAGTTTTCCTCCAAGATCAGGAACAAGACAAGGATGCTTACTCTCACCACCTTCACTTATTAACACAGTATGGGAAGTCCCACCCCAGGAATCAGCTAAGAAAAAAAATTAAAAGGCATCCACACTGGTAAGGAAAAATTAAAACTTTGCAGATGACATGGTACTATATATGGAAAACTCTGAAGACTACAAAAAACTACTAGACCTAATAAATATTTTCAGTCTGGTAACAAAATACAAAATTAATACAGAGAAATCAGTTGCATTTCTATATATTAATAATGAAGTAGAAGAGCAATTAAGAAAACAGTCCCATTTACAATTGCACAAAAGGAGTAAAATACCTAGGAATACACCATGCAGGTGAATGACCTGGCCTCTGAAAGTGATAAAACATTGATGAGAGAAATTGGAGAGGACACAAATGGAAAGATACTCCATGCTTATGGACTGAAAGAAACTGTATTGTCAAAATGTTCATAAATAAATCTGTTGCACTTTTGTACACCAATAATGAAGCAGCAGAAAGAGATATCAAGGAATCAATCCCATTTACAATTGCACCAAAAAGCATAAGATACCTAGGAATAAACCTAACCAAAGAGGTAAAAATCTGTACTCTGAAAACTATAGAACGCTTATGAAAGAAACTGAAGACAACACAAAGAAATGGAAAAAAATCCATGATCATGGATTGAAAGAACAAATATTGTTAAAATGTCTATACTACCCCAAAGCAATCTACACATTCAGTGCAATCCCTATCAAAATAACACCAGAATTCTTCAGAGCTAAAACAAACAATTCTAAAATTTGATGAAACTAGAAAAGACTTCCAAATAGCCAAAGTAGTGTTGAAAAAGAAATACCAAAGCTGGAGGCATCACAATTCCAGACTTCACACTGTATTACAAAGCTTCATCATCAAGACAGTATGGTATTGGCACAAAAACAGACACAAAAATCAATGGAACAGAAGAGAGAACACAGAAATGGACCCACAACTATATGGTCAGCTAATTGTCAACAGAGCAGGGAAGAATATCCAATGGGAAAAAGACAGTCTCTTCAGCAAATGGTCTTGGGAAAACTGGACAGCAACATGAAGAATGAACCTGGACCACTTTCTTACACCACACACAAAAATAAACTCAAAATGGAGGAAAACCCTAAATGTGGGACAGGAAACCATCAAAATGCTAAAAGAACATGGTCAGCAACCCCTATGACCTTGGCTGCAGCAACTTCTTAGGAGACAAGTCTCTGGAAGAAAGGGAAACAAAAGCAAACATGAACTATTGGGACTTCATCAAGATAAAAAGCTTTTGCACAGCAAAGGAGACAATCAACAAAATTAAAAGGCAACTGATGGAATGGGAGAAGATAGTTGCCAATGACATATAGGATAAAGAGTCAGTATCCAAAATCTGTAAATAACTTACCAACTCAACACCTAAAAAACAAATAATCCATTAAAAAATGGGCAGAAGACATGAATAGACAGTTTTCCAAAGAATACATCCAGAAGGCAAACAGACACATGAAAAGATGCTCAACATTACTCATCAGCAGGGAAATACAGACCAAATACCACGATGAGATGCCACTTCACACCTGTCAGAATGGCTAACATTAACAACTCAGGCAACAACAGTTGGCAAGGATGCAGAGAAAGGGGAACCCTTTTGTGACATTGGTGGGAATACCAACTGGTGCAGCCACCCTGAAAAACAGTATGGAGGTTCCTCAAAAAGTTAACAATAGAACTACCTACAACCCAGCAATTGCACTATTAGGAATTTATCCAAAGGATACAAAAATTCTCATTTGAAGGGGCACATGCACCCCAATTTTTACAGCAGTGCTATCAACATTAGCCAAACTATGGAAAGAGACCAAATGTCCATCGACTGACTAATGAATGGATAAAAAAGATGTGCACACACACACACCCAATGGAATATTAACTGGCCATCAGGAAGGAAGGAAGGAAGGAAGGAAGGAAGGAAGGAAGGAAGAAAGAAAGATTGCCTTTGCAGCAACATGAATGGAACTAGAGTGTGTTATGCTAAGCGAAGTGAAATAAGTCAGAGAAAGACAAGTATCAAATAATTTCACTCATGTGGAATTTTAGAAACAAAACAGATGAACATAGGGGAAGGGAAGGAAAAATAAAAGAAGATTAAAACAAGGAGTCAAACCATAAAAGACTCTTAAATACAGAGAACAAACTGAGGTTTGCTGGAGAGAAGGTGGGGGGGATAGGATAAATGGGTGATGAGCATTAAGGAGGGCACTTGTGATGAGCACTGGGTGTTATATGTATGTGATAAGTCACTAAATTTTACTCCTGAAACCAATAAAAAAAATGTTCATACTACTCAGAGCAATCTAGATTCAATACAATCCCTATAAAAATGCCAAAAGCATTTTTTCACAGAACTAGAATAAACCTAAAATTTGTATGGGACCACAATAGACCCCAAACAGCCAAAGTAATCTTGAGAAAGAACAAACTAGGAGGTATCACAATTCCAGATTTCAAGTTATATTACAAAGCTATAGTAATCAAAACAGTATGGTACTAGCATAAAAACAGACACATAGATCAATGGAACAGAGTAGAGCACCCAGAAATAAACCCACAAGAATATACAATAGGGAAAAGATAGTCTCTTCAACAAATAGTACTGAGAAAACTGAACAGCTACATGCCAAAAAAATGAAACTGGACCACTTTCTCACATCATGCACAAAAATAAACTCAAAATGAATTAAACATTTAAATGAAAGACTTGAAACCATAAAACTAGAAGAAAATATGGGTAGTAATGTGTTTGAAACTAGCTGTAGCTACATTTTTCTAGACCTGTCTCCTGAGACAAGAGAAATAAAAGCAAAAATAAACTACTGGGACTACACCAAAATAAAAAGCTTTTGCACAGCAAAAGAAACAATTAAACAAAAAAAACCTACTGAGAGAAGCTATTTGCAAATGATATATCCAATAAGGGGTTAATATACAGACTACATAAGGAACTTAAGCAATTCAACACCAAAAATTTTAAAAATCTAATTAAATAACAGGCAGAGGAACTGGATAGACATTTTTCCCAAGAAGACATACAAATGGCCAACAGACACATGAAAAGATGTTCAACATCACTCATCCCCAGGGAAATACAAATCAAAACCACAATGAGATGTCACCTCAAGCCTGTCACAATGGTTAAAATCAAAAATACAAGAAAAACAAGAGTTGGTGAGGATGTGGAGAAAAAAGGAACCCTTGGGACTTCTGGTGGGAATGCAAACTAATGCAGCCTATTAGAAAACAGTATTGAGGTCCCTCAAAAAATTAAAAATAGAATTACTATATGATCCAGGTATCCCATTACTGGATACCTACCAAAAGATAATGAAAATACTAATATGTGTGTACGTGTACACACACACACACACACACACACACACACACACACACACACAGGAATATTAGCCATAAAAATGAATGCATTCTTGCCATTTGCAACAACACGGATGGACCTAGAGGGTAGGATGTTCAATAAAGTAAGTCAGAGGAAGACCAATACCATATGATTTCACTAATTTGTGGAATTTAAGAAACAAAAAAAAGAAAAAAACAGACTCTTAAGTATAGAGAACAGCGGGAGAGAGGTTGGGGACATGGGTGAACCAGATAAATAGGATTAAGTGTACCCTTATCCTGATGGGCACTGAGTAACATATGGAACCGTTGAATCACTTCATTGTACAGCTGCAACTAGTGAAACACTGCATGTTAACTACCCTGGAGAAAAAAATTTTAAAAACTTGTGATCATCTCTAATGCACAGAATGATTGAATCATTATATAAAACATTTAAAACTAATCTAACACTGTGTAAATTATACTTAATAAAATAAAATGCACCCTTCATTTTTTCTCCAGCACTCCACAGTTTCCTGTACTCTTTCCTTTTTAAATTTTTAAATGTTTATTTATTTTTGAGAGAGAAAAAGAGAGAAAGAGAGAGAGAGACAGAGAGAGACAGACAGGTGGAGGGAGGGAAGGACAGAGGGGCAGAGAGGGAGACACAGAATTCGAAGCAGGATCCAGGCTCCGAGCTGTCAGGACAGAGCCTGATGTGGTACTTAAACCTACAAGCTGTGAGATTGTGACCTGAGCCGAAGTCGGACGCTTAACTGACCAAGCCACCCAGGCGCCCCTGCCCTTTTCTTTTTTGATCATGTTTATCTTGTAAAATAGTCTAAAATTTACATTTTTACCATGTTGTTTACCTCACTCCACTAGACTATAAACACGGTGAGGGCAGTAATCTCTTTATATTTCATTCATTGATATATACAAGTGTCTCAAACAGAATGTTGGTACTCAAATACCTACTCAATTTAATTAAGTGGAGCTTATCTGGTATGACCAATGCCAAGGACCATAGGAGGAAAGTGTGCCCAACTGGCAGACAGAGAGTCCTGTGAGAAGTGGAGGCTGTGGGCCAGGCCACATAATTAACAAGTGTACCTCACTTCATTTTAAGTGACGTTGAAGTAGAATATGACCATTAATATTCCTGATACTGGACAAGTTTTATGGAACAAAGGGACAGACAATCCAAGCGTCCTGACCACTGCTCTTCTTTTTTTACTATCATTAAGAAGGCAGAATAATATCAGTTTCTGGGGTGCCTGGGTCACTCAATCAGTTAATTGTCTGACTCTTGATTTCAGGTCAAGTCATGATTCTAGGGTCATGAAATCGAGCTCCACAACAGGCTCTGTGTTGACGGTGTGGAGCCTGCTTGGAATTCTCTCTCTCCCTCTCTTTGTGCCCCTCTCCAACTCTCTCTCTCTCTCTCTCTCACCCTCTCAAAATAAATATACATCTTCTAAAAATTAAAAAAAAAAAAAAAAAAAAAAGAGTATCAGGTTCTTTTGGACTCTAGAAGCACTGTACTATTAGCATTGTGAAATACCTCCAGTTACCAGGCTGGTGGGAATGGACAATGCACTCATTATCTTCCCATATCTTCCTGAATAACAACTAGACCTGTTTTAATTTTAATAATGGTTTCTATCACTTTTTAAAAAGTCCCTACTGTGTACCAATCCCAGAGGTAAATGCTTTTGTTTGACATTGACAATATGGCCGAAAGTCAATCACTGTTAAACTGCTACCATCAACACCAGGGTAACATTACAAATGTGCGTCAAGAAACCTCTGCTAAATTGTCATTTCTACTACAAATGTATCCCAACGAAAATACACAATTTTTGATGAACTCTTACTCGTTGGAACAATGCCAAGAAACACAGGAGTAACTAAGTAAGTCAGATCAGTTTCCTGTCATACAAATTCAACACAATGTTTCTTTGCGAATGTCTAATGTCAGCCCTTTTACTGCCTTGAAAATGGTCTCAATGATAGGTGAGTCAATTTTGGAGACTAAGTACAATCTCAACTATATAGTATTAAAAAAATCCCTCTTTCATCCCTAACATATAAATGATGGTTACATTAGTATCATTCTATGTTTTTGGTTCTCAACCATCTCATAGCTTTATTCTAGTACAATAAAAAGTGTTAAGGGAAATGAGGAAATAGCATAGGGATTATTGCTCTTAGCATTTAATAGTGTTAGAACCTTGATGCTTGTTTGCATTTGCTTGGAATAAGTATCCAAGGGAAAATTAAGTTCTAAGCGGAGGCTACTATTTGCAATCCCAGAAGGGGCTCCTGGGAATAGTTTGGCTTCTTTGTGGCCGTAGATTTTCTGATGAAGTACACCATTCCCTAATGAAAACGACCTGGCACTGCTCCATAGGATAAAATTTGACCAACGCAAGGAACATGATGATCAGTTTGGGAATGAGTATTTTAATAAAAGAAACATGAAACTGGCTGTGCTTTGGCAGGACATACCCCCAAATATCTTGAGAGTCATTGTCCTGGCCCACAGATGATCCCTACCACGCTGCAACTGTGCGAGTTCCCACTGACATCACTAACAATGCTGGCATGGGGACAAAGACCTGATCCAAACGCAGTCACGATGGCTTCTGCTTCATTAGAGTCACACGAAAAACAAACCAACTTCCCTGCCCCCACCCTACCC
This sequence comes from Panthera onca, assembly GCF_046562875.1. NCBI lineage: Eukaryota > Metazoa > Chordata > Mammalia > Carnivora > Felidae > Panthera > Panthera onca. Next base: position 52,547,786 of record NC_138346.1, read on the forward strand.
TTCCCTACCACACTGCTGTAAAGTAAAACCTACCTGGAAACAGATCTCAGGCTCAGCAGAGCTACTCAATATGTACATTTCTAGGGAAGCATATAAAACAGGGATAGGAAAATAGCAATTGTAGAAAGGAAAAAGCAAATCTTTAAAAAGAATGACACAGTAAAAATGTGATAAATGTGAAATAAAGAAGATGCAAAATGCGGACTCTGCATTAGCCACATCACAGGATTGCCGAACATCTTAACTCTGTAACAATAGGCCAGCTAGTTCAGGAGGGGATCACATCTGCTTTTCAACCACATTTTATAAAAAGATACCAATGCAGTAAGATTTTCACTGTAGTGGTAATACTGAAGTTTACACATTCATTAATAAAAAACTAGTCTACATTACCCGCATAAATGCTTGATGTGTTCTGCAGTTAGCTACTTTGCTTGACACTTTTATGCTGCTTGTAATCACATCAGATGTTCCATTAGAAGAAAAGTAAAATCTTGATGGAGATTCTATCTTCCGGTTCACATCCAGACTCATGTTATAGAACAAAACTGCAAAAATGTAGAGAGAATTGCAGTTAATGCAAATAAGTACCTAAAAGCATTTATTATTTTTGAAATGAAAATAGTCAAAATGATATCCAGTATTTTCTTATTTCAGTGGCTTTTCAAAACTAACCTGAAATCTGGAAGACGACACATATTGAAAACACAAGTTGAAAAAATTGTTATATCAATCAACTTTTCTCTAGGTTTCTAGTTTTAACTGTTACCATCTTCAGGTATTTACTTAATCTTCCTATATATGTTTCAAAACTACAATACTAAAATTGTAACTACTCATAAAAGTTCTAAGTTTCATATTTCTTTGGAATCCTTTTGTTCTTAGAATGTCCAACTAAAGAGCCACAGACAGAATACTGCACTCACGTATCACGTATCACTAATTTTATACACGGTGGGGTTCACTGTTGTTTCTGACTTGAGAGGTTATTAATTTTTATTATTTTTCAAAATGAAAAGTGAACAAATTGTTCAAAAGTCAAACCTATATAAACAGTTCACCCAAAGACATCTCCTTTTCCAGCCCTAGACCCTGATTAGTCTTCTCCATGTTTTTATTGGTTTCCGGTTTGACCTTCCAGTGTTGGTTTGTGCCAAATATAGACATCTTCTGAATAAATATTCTGGAAGTTTAGTAATATTTACTTCAAATACCACATAGTAGATAATCATCTGCTGAAGAATATCCTCAATAATCAAAAATATAAGGAAAATTAATAAGCATCCAAAAAAATTCCAAGACAGATATTACAAAGAAAGAGCGATTTTTTTTTAATCTAAAAGAATTCTTTGCAAAACAAGCTACATTAACAGTCTGCTGAGATATCGCTCATTATATAGGAGCAATGAATTCATAAGTGATATTTTAAAGAATTTATATAATTCCTGAAGTTTTCATTTACATCTTGGGAGTAACTTATTCTTTCGGAGCGATTTTATCTACTTTTTTCAAGGAAACATAAGGATAAAACCTGTATTACTCCTACAAGTTTCAAATAAATCTTTTAACCTGACTTTTATTTATAAAATAAACAATGAAGTCCCAATCAATTGGCTTCAAAATTACAATAGCGGAGATTCAGTGCCTCCGAGATGAAAGAGTAATTGAAATAGCCATCCACAATTCATCACCAGGAGTTCAGGCAAAAAGTAAAGGAAAAAAGGGTGAATAAAAATCCATTCACAGTAAGTGGCAAAACATCGGTTTTTATGAAAAATGCTTACCATGTGAATTATTTCTCCCAAGGACTCATTCTATGCAACTCTAAAGCTTGCTTTTGTAACAGCGCTGTGATTATTTACGAGTGTCATACATTTGTTTTCAAACATTTTTAAAAAATTCTGGTCACAATGGAATCGGTAGTACAACAAAACGGATTTTACATAAAGGGAGATAGTCGTATCAATTCAACGTCTGTCTTTCAGCTAATCCATCAATTTGTCTGTGTTACTGGGGTCATGCCCTGAAAATGCCACTTCTTGTAACCAGGTTAAAGTTTTGCCCACTTTCCTACTACTGTATGCCTAGCCAGGACTTTTGCAGTGCACTATGAAAAGTGAGTCTGTTCTAAAGTAGATACACTAAGCTCATTCTATACCTCTCATTACAGGCTGATTCAGAAGGAGATTTCTATTACATATCCATAGTTTGATTCAGTGTATTTGCTGCCCTTTGTGATGTTTAGATGATGAGAGTCTGCAGGGCCATGAATACAATCAACTCTGGGTAGGTCCTGGGTGGCTCATGAAGTTTATCTAATTTTAATGTCCAGATAATAAACCCAAGTATGCCACTCTCCTACCATTGGCTAGTTTCATTAGTAGTTATTCTAATACTAGCTTAAGTGTAACATAATTAGGAACATAACCTGCTAGAAAAAATTTAATGTGCATAAAGTCACATATATGTGATTTGAGATTAACCACAATTTTGCATGAGCCCTATCAATACTCTCTTCTCCAGAGCGGGCAACTGAGAGCTACCTATATAAAGGGAATGGACATGGCTCTCAGAAGCTGACAGTCATAGGAAATCCTCAAGAGATGTGTGTTACTTATGAAAATTGAAATCAACGTCTACGTTTGAGATAAGCTTCTTCACGCACTCAAAAGACAAAATATAAAGAGAACAATCTCCCTCTCAGGACTTCCAATTTAAGCCAGCTCCAGCTGTGAAAGGAGCCCAGTTAAACAAAGAAGAAGCTGTGGTAATGTTCTTTCTATTCTAAAGATATTTCATATATTAAGCTCAGTTTAGCTCACCCCAATACAGCAAGGTGATACTCCTGATTTACTTCTTGTCATAATTTTCAGAAAACTATATACAGCCTCTTACTGTTGCCCACTCATTGGTTAGAGTAACTTGAGAATCCAAAAGATGAGGCAGAAAGGAGTATTCACCTCTAAGGTGAAACAATGTCAGGGCTCAGAAGACGACCATGAGATTAATGAGTGAAGTACACATTCAGGGTAAATTCTGTAAGGCCATCCTTACCAATATAACCTGGAACCTCTTTGCCCTTGTATGAGAAACAGAGTGTTAGATCCATGCACACAGAAGGCAATCCATTTTCAATACAGTCAAAATTTGTTCTATTTACTGACTCAGGATGTTTTAAAGAAGCTTCAACAATCACTACGGGTCTTGTCCTAAGAAGGAAATAAAATTAGCAATATTACTTTTCCTTTAGAAAAAATTGGATTTGTTTTTTCAGTTTCCATTGACCAAGTAACTTCATGAAACTGCCTTATTAGTAGTAAGTGCATATATACTCAATTACATTTCTGTGAATGAATCAAGAGAAATTTTCATTTGAGTTTCTAAAAATACTGGCTTTGCCTGAGGATTTAATTATAATAGCCACGTAAGATGGAAATACAATCCTAAAGTTCAATAAAATTTCATAATACCAAGAAAAAGCATTATGAGGTCACCACCACTGCCAATTTTAAAAACTGCCTCCCATCATTTACAATTAAGCCCAATTGTCATTAAGCAGTGAAATGCATCAACCTTACCTCAGCAACACAGCAGAATCAGACCGAAAAGCACCAACTGCCACATCTGGAGGATGAAAAACAACAGATTAATGAACATCATTAGTCAAAGAGAATTGCTTTCCAGCCACAAATACCTACGTATCACCTTATGACTGTATCAAAACACTATTTACAGAAAATTAATTACAAAAGATATACTTACATCTTAGGATTCATTCCACATTTATCTGAGTCTATTCATCTGTAATAACATTCATCCCTTTACAATGTAAACAAATTTTATGATAAAAACTTATAAAGTTTACTAAAAAATTCAATGTTTAGACTACACATAGTCACCCAGGAATCTCCTCTCAAGGTACAAAAAAGTGTCTTTTTTTCCAGCACCTCATGTTTGATTTTCATGGGTGCCTTTCATTTTTTCAAGAACAAGGAATAAAATGTCAAGTAACTAACACGGTACAACTGACTAATTATTTGATCATTTCTGACCCATCCTTGCATTCAAAAAAGCTTTAAAAAGGAAAGAAACAAATTACCAGTAAATTAGGACTTTTCCATACCAGTTCTATGTACTTTGTAATAAGGCAACACCCCAATAGAGCTCATTTCAATTTATGAAATAGTCAATTTAATACTCACCTACATATCCATTATTATCTGCATCAATTTGTCCAGATATAGACTGTCCAAACATACTTAATGATTGGCTGATTTGAAGTCCTTCAATTCTCTGAAAAATCGGTAAGTAGGAAGCAGTTTTTTAACACTCAAATATCTCAAAGAGTATCTCAAAGCAGCAACGATCTAGTTAAATCATGAGCCTTACAACACCTAGGCACATTTAGTAACAAAATGCATTTAAGTCAAATACTTGCATCTAAAAGAAATGAAAGTTGCCAGCTTGAGCTGGGCAGATAACATCTATTTTTTGCCAAGAAAAAAATCACTTTCTGACTAGAAAAAGCCACAAAGAGAAAATTATACAGAAGGGATCTTAAACAGTCCTGACTCTCTCTCCCCAGTCTTCTTTCAGGCTTTGTATTTATTTCCCTACTACTCAGGCTTATGATGAAAGCCACCCCATTTGGCCAGATTGCTTCCTAGCGTGTGACAACTGACATCAGACACGTGTTTCCTATTCCATATGTCTAATTTCACATCCGGATAGATTTATTCGTGTCTGGCCACTATTCATACTAAGAAAGTCAATAGTTTTTACTAGACAAGTACAGAGGTTTCATGTTCAATATGGAGAGCCATTTACCTATTTTGCTCAATCAAGAATAACAGTATTAGCTAATATTTCCACAAAAAGATCTTTGGAAAAACTTTTCTTCTCTGCATACGTATGGAGTGTTTCCTATACACTGAAATACCCCGATTTATCGAAAGACAAAAGTCAAGTCTGAGTTAGACCAGGGAACTTTATTAAAAGCTCCCATCTTGCGGCTGCTTCCCGAAAGAATCAGAGTATCATGTGTTTGCTCTCCCTGTGCGACCTCCCTGAAACATGGGGCTTTAGGCACACTGCAAGACACAGTTAATCAAATCCACATGGGCTTATCTGAAAGAGTACGGATACTATCTCAGAACATAAATTTGATGGAATGCAGAGGAAATATTTTTTTTTTCAGTTTATTTATTTTGAGAGCAAGAGAGAGAACACGCATGCATGTGTGTGAGGGAGGCAGGGGCAGAGAGAGAGGTAGGAAGAGAATCCCAAGAAATCACGACCTGAACCGAAATCAAGAGGTGGAGGCACCCAAGAGCCCCCAGAGGAAATCCTTACTAGATTAAATACAAACTAGAATGGATGTGAACCAGAACTCCTAGTTATGGAGAAAACATGTGATTCCAAAGAGTTATTAATGACCTTCAAAATGAGACCAACTACTGTTATTACAAGAAAAAGGGTGAAATAGAATACATTAAGTACTTGAAAGAGGAAATTAAGAAAAATAAATCTACGTTAACCCTGGAAGTTTCAGGAACCGTTTATCATCAATGCTTCTCTTGAAAGCAGAATAGTACCCTACCTGTGAGAACGTTGGTGAGACCCCATCTGCTCGGCCGTTGTAAATATAAATAGCACCTCTCAAGCCATCTTCCTGTGGAGCTCCAATTGCAACATCTGTTCAAGGATTTAAATGGCAGAAAAAATGAATTCTTAATAGAAAGAATGCAACTCTGAAGACTTTCATGCTACTTAGTTCATATCACATATGAAAGTTCCTTATCAAGAAATGAATACTCACTACACAGAAAACAAACACCACAAAATGCATCCATCATCATAACAATGTGCAGAATGGTATAAAACAGTCTGTGCTTGGAAGACGAAGAGCAAATGGCTCTGAAAGACACTCTAGTAATGGTTAAGGGCCCAGCCTCTAGAGCCAAACCACCAAAGCATGACCCCCAGCAGGGGCCTCTTCTTAACCTCTCTGTGTCTCAGTTCCTTCACAGATAGCCTGGGATCATGAGAGAACTCACCCTCAGCATAGGACATAACTCATGTACAGTGCTTAGAGCAGACCTGAGCACATAATAAATTATCATCTGTGAATATTATAACCATAAGAGTCCTTGTTTTGAGCTCTGGGTTTTACTTTATTTGCAAAATGACCTCTAAATTCCTGTTCTAATGAAAGTAATTAAGTTATTTGTTAAGAACATCTGTATCCACCCACCCATGTATAAACATGCAAACTGGATTTCGGAAACTGAATTTGTTCTGTAAAGTAATGACTACATCATCTTTATGACTTTATGGAGATTAGTATCAGGTTATGATGCCAAGAGAAAAAATAAAAGTTCATCAACTGACATAAGCAAAAGAAAACAAACTAGGAATGACATGATTGCTTAAGGGCCATAAATATACAACACATAGGAGAAAAATAATTTTCTACAGCTGCAAGAGCATTTCATTAGTTTTACATTTATTTGGGTTTAGTCATAGGTTCATTTACATGCAATGTTTTCTTATTACTTTCATAGAAACCCAAAATACAGAAAGTTTGCTTTCATGATAGTCAATACTTCTTAGTTTATCAGATCTGAAACCTTTTTAACAGCTACGGTGGTAATTGCTGACTGCTAGTTCAATGAGAATAAATACCTCTTTGATATGATTCTATGCCAAATGCTGTACAATTTCTAATAGCATCTAAAAGTAAATAATAGACATAATTTATATATATATTGTTTAAACATAATAAGGTCGCGCTCTTTTGACTTGTGCCAGTTATTTTAAATCCTCATGTGCAATAACACCCATTTGTTGATTTATTCAGTGGAAAACTATTGAGCACCTACTGTATTCTGGGCATTTGACAGAAACCAGCCATACAGGAGAGGGCCATGAAAAGGGAGTGCGGTCTAGCACGGAAGAAGAGAACGTAAAACCAGAATACAAGCACCACATATGAGAAGGTGGTAGAAATGAGGAAAGGCTTCACATAGAAGAGGACACCCAAGCCAAGATTAAAGTAGTGACAGGTCATAGCCAGGTGAGAAAAAAAAAAAAAAAAAAAAGGGGGTAAAGGCAGTTTAGACAGAGACAATAGCCTGCATCATGACAGTGGACTAAGGGGCAGCATGGGACACAGGAACAATGGCAATGAGTTTGAAATAGCTGGAGCCATACCTGTGCAAACTAAATACTCACAGGTACATAAGGGGAAGGAGTGGGAAGGAAGAGAGAGAAGGAGAGAGGAAGAGGGAGGTAAGGGAAGGAGTGGGGGGAAAGCATTCCGTGGCCACTGAAGGCAAGACCTGTCATGGATCTCAGTAGTCAGGGTTGGTTTATACTTCAACTACTATGGCTACATCATTAGTAAACTAGAGTCCTGGATCTTCATTCTCGATGATACGTAAAGCTAACGAGCCTGGGGCTATGAAGCTGTTGACACACAGAAATTCTCGCGATAAGTCACTAGCACTAGTGATGTAAGGCACAAGTCTTGACACAATACAGATGTGCCCTTTCAAATGAAATATAAAAAAGCCCAAATCAATGTCATTTCAAGCAGAAGACTTGTGGACTATATTCAGTTTTTTCCTTTCTTATATATAGATCCAAATTCTTATTTCCTATGATTACATTTGGATCTGTTACAGAACATACTAAATGTTAGCAAACGTTACAGGAATAAGGAAAATACGTATTATTAATGTTTTTTTCATGCCTATCCAAGTCAGTTTGGGACACAACATATAGAGCAAAACACTGACAATTTTTAGAACATTTTATTTCATTGTTAGTGCAAACTGTAACAATTATTAGCATAATCAAAATAATTTTAACATCAGCTAACAATGGAAATAAACACAATTTTATTATAATGCAGGCACTGTAAGTAGGGGCTTTTCTCATGTAACTTTTAAACGTTATCAAATAAGTACTTTTTGATTCCAACTTGGATGAGGAAACTGAGGCACAGAGTGTAACTTGCTAAAGGGCACAGAGCTAAGATATGAAGAAGCTGGGATATAAGCACTGCGGTCTGGCTCCCAGAGCCTGTGTTCACCCATCAACCATGCTCTACGGAATCATGAACACTACAGACTATCTCCAGTGTTTTCCTCTCCTGCAAACTCCTGCAGTCAAAAGAACTGCTCAATTAATGATATGATAATATATCAACATTTCAGGGGCACATAAATACACAGCTTATACTTCATTATGGCTCTGCTTAAAAAATATTCAAACATACAGTCTAGAAGTCAATGCTCAAGGTGAAAAAACTTAAGCCAAAATATAAGTGGTTTTTCCGTATCAATTTTATGGATGAAATCCAAAATGCTGTCAGTTGTGTCCATCATGTAGGTTTATTCATGTACCTATTCCCTAACTTCCTCACACTCTTGATGAGATTTTTATGCTGGACTCTTGCCAAATTGGTTATCTCCTTAGAAAATGGCCTGCATTGCTTTTCTAAGTACACAGGAAATTCAGCCTGATTTTTCCTATTGAATTAAAAAAAGAAAAAGGACAGGATATAATGAATGCAAAAATAACTTGTCTCCTCTACAAAGCACCACGAAAGTGTGAATAGTAAGGACTTTAAGTCTGTTTGCATCTATGACTGGACGTGGAAGGAAAAAGAACAGGTGAGATTTTCATCCCCTTTCTACAGAATCCCACACACTGCCATGAACAAAAAGTAACTTCACCCATCTACTCCAGAATAATTAAATAAGATAGAAGATGCGGTAAAGAATAGGGAAACAAAGAAATACAAGACAAGGTTCCTTACTTTCTCACCTAGGCAGATATGGTAGAGAAGAATTAAAAACCTCAGTGAAGAAGTACAACACGCTGAGCCCACTTGCAAATCAGCACAGTCTTGTTAAGATCGAAAACGTGCAAAGTGCTTACTCATTGGCAAAAATAAAAGGCTACCTTGGCCATAAAAAAGAAATTAATCCTGCCATTTGTGGTAACATGTATGAACTCAGGGCATTTTACTCAGTGAAATAAGTCAGAGAAAGACTAACACGGTAGGATCTCACTTTTACATGTGGAATCTAAAAAAAAAAATCAGACTCACAGAAACAGATCAGATTGGTGGTTGCCAGAGTTGAGGGGTAGGGGGAATTGGGTGAAAAGGTCAAAGTACAAACTTCTAGTTCTAAGATACAGTTCTGGAGATGCAAAGTACAGTGTAATGACTAGAGTGAACGATATTGTATCATCTATTTCAAAGTTGCTAAGAGAGTAGATCTTAAGTTATCACAAGGAAAAAAAATTAACTGTGAGGGAATAGATGTTAACTAGACGCAAGGTGGTAATCATTCTGTACTACATCCATATATTAGGTCATTCTGTTGTATACCTTCAACTTACACGATGTATTTCAGTCACATCTCAATAAAACTAAAAAAAAAAAAATTAGAACTGATAAAGTAGAAAAAGATAAACAAGCATGCACTGAAGTGAATCAGCATTAATAGAGTCACTAAATGTAAATATGAGGTAAATTATAAATGAAATTGTAATAGCACAAAAATATACTGAACTATGAGAAATAATCATTTGAATAGAATCCTAAATCATATGATCATATGTGTTTGAATAGAACACATAAAACCATTACCTTTAGGAGTCAAGAGCCGAAGACTTTAGGACACAAAGTGCTGGCTGAAACCTAGGTTCTCACATGCAGTCTGGAAGACCGCCTCGTACCCCCAAGGTCTCCCCTAGTTCCTCTTCCTAAGTCTCATGGACAGAACACTTTCTGTCCTTCACACGCCACTGGAAAACTGCCTGGGATTCTCCTCGCTACAGGAGTAATGTCCATGACCTTTTCACCACTATATCTGATTTTAAGAATTCAGGTTTGTCATTGACATTTTGATGCCACCAAAAAAAAAAAAAAAAAAAAAAAAAAAAAAAATCACTTCTCATGTGCACTCACCCATGTTTTATTTTAGTACATTCAAAACAGCAAATGGTTTTCCTCAAATGTGTCAATTAAAACAAGATGTATAAGGAATCATAACAAAGTAAGTATCTTACTGAATGATTTTCTTTTTCAAGGAAAGAACTGCATTATCTCATAATATCTATGAAATGTCAAGGTGCATAAACATGGCTTTATCCATAGATATTTATTAGGTAAATTCCCTAAATTTCACCACTTAAGGTTTTTTTAATGTCTTAATTTTATATTCCATTTGATTTTAAAATTATAGAAAAGGGTGTCACTATTTCTTTTATTTACATTTATTATGGCATATACTCTCCACCTGGCATGGTACATCTGACACAAAGTAAGTGCTCAATAAACATCAGAATTGCTGACTCTTGTGAAATACAGCATAATAAAACCTTATAGAAGTTTTAATGTAAAGCTTACATGTAACCATAACCTTAAAAATATATACTTAATTTCCTTTATTTTTAATAAGATAGTAAAACTCTAGAAATGGTAATATTTGTATACCAAATTATACTCTTACATTTAATAGAGTCCATATATTCAATATGTGATATCTATTCAATGTATATTCAAAGTATTCAAAATATATAGTCAGTAACCCACTAACTTTCTTCTTGAAGACCAACACATTTTATTTTTTTAATGTTTATTTATTATTGACAGAGAGAAAGAGACAGAGCATGAGTGGGAGAGGGTCAGAGAGGGAGGGAGACACAGAATCTGAAGCAGGCTCCAGGCTCTGAGCTGTCAGCACAGGGCCCAACGCAGGGCTCGAACTCACAGACTGCAAGATCATGACCTGAGCCAAAGTCGGACGCTCAACCAACTGAGCCACCCAGGCGCCCCAAAGACCAACACATTTTAAACAATTAGAGTGAAGCCTTTTGGCGTAAGAGGTATTAAAAATAAGCGAGAACTTATAGTACTCCCTCATCTATTTCCTGTATCCAACTCAGTTTCAACTTATTACCATATACCAATTGCTAATGATTACATTAAGATAGACAATTCTGAGCCCTGAAAATATCAAATACTTATTTGCTGAACTCTACAAATTGCACACCCTCCTTTCAAACCCATTCATCATCCTATGCACAATTTTACCAGACTTGGTTACCATTCCGTATTAGACTGACAAAAGTAAATTTTAAGAGGAAAGGCTGGTAGACACAGGTATTTCAACAGCAGGGCTGATATCCAGGCAATAGGCACAGTTATGACAGAACTATCTAGTGCATTAGGGAGTGGCTTCCATATAAGTTGGTCAATAGCCAATATTACTGGGTCTGCCAGCTGTCCCTCACTATTGCTAAGCGTGCTCTCCTGCCATTTACCAAATCGTCCCACAACGTAGCACCTGAACAAGGGATGCCTGGCACAACGGGGTCTTCTAGAACCCTGCTCCAGCTCTGCAGCCAGCCTCTGTTGGGTCTTATCAGTGTCTTTACTGTACATAGAGTTAAATAGCCTGGTCTAATGAGTCTGCAATCAATTAAGAATAATTAACCAGTGAGGAGAAGTCAGGTATAACACCAAAAAGAAAATGAGCTTAGCATAACATTTTGGCTCCATTTTCTATAGAAAGGCAAACAACTTAAAACTCCAATCATATTATCTTTCATGTTCCATTTTAAAAGCAGAAGTCAAGTACCAAATTAGATACTTTTCATTACCTTCAAAGCCATCATTATCAAGGTCTCCAAGATTAACAATAGATTCCCCAAATCTTGCAGCATATTTGTCACTTCCAAGGAGCTCTGTTTCCATTTCGTTCATTACTGCTCCCTAGACAGAAAAGGGGGGAAAAGATGTCATTATAACCCTCTCTGACAACTTTACACATGATTTACTGTTGTAATTGGATATGGATTTTTTCTAATGCTTCAAACCAGTTGGACAAACTACAGACTGAGCTTTAGTACACACATCTCCGTTCCATTCAATAAATATTTATCAAGTATGTCAATACATATAGTAGTATGATTAGAGCTCAGAGGACATAAAAATTGTCGAACTCATGATCCCTGGCTTTGAAAATCCAATAAATCATTTTGATAATTCAATTTAGCAAATATTTATTGAATTCCTACTAAAGGCAATGCACTGTGCAAAGAGGAAAGAGGCGAAGGAGGACCAAGCAGCGTGTGTAGGAGACAGTCTCCCCTTCCTGAAGAAGCCCAGTTACATGGAAGGCTTAGCACGAACATGGAAATGACTGAGAAGCACAGACTGCTTTGTATTATCAAGAACAGCATATCTAACTGTAAAAGCAAGGAGAGATTTCATAAGAGATGGTATTCAAGGTGGCTACTGAAGGATGGACATAATTTTAATATGCAGAGAATACAACCAGCAAAACAAATTTCCAAAGAATTTGGCTGTTATGAATGGTATGTAGAATGAAGGAGACAAAAACAAAACAAAACAAACAAACAAAAAAAACTGAAGTGTCACGGTGTGGAAGTTTGAATACTGAGGGAAATTTACTTCCATTCAGGGAACAGGAAGCCACTGAAGGCTTCTGAGTTCAGGAGTTGGCACAACGGAAGCTAGCCTTGAGCCTTATCCTAGCGGCAATGAAACACGGATTGGTCAACTGCTACCTCTTAAGTTGAAAGATGAGTTATTACAAGGAGACATTCAGGGGCACCTGGGTGGCTCAGTCGGCTAAGCCTCTGACTTGAGGTCAGCTCAGGTCATGATCTCACAGTTCGTGAGTGTGAGCCCCTCATCAGGCTCTGTGATGACAGCTCAGGGCCTGGAGCCTGCTTCGGATTCTGTGTTTCTCTTTCTCTCTCTCTCTCTCTCTGCCCCTCCTCTGCTTGTGCTCTCTCAAAAATAAATTAAAAGAAAAAAAAAAAAAAAAACAAGGAGACGTTCAATAATGTTACAATAATGAGCCACTGCAGTAACAACTGTCAGACCTCTTTCTAAACTCTGTCACTCCTTTGTACTAAGAAAAAAAAAATCCATGCACTCATCATAGATCCTTTCCTCTTCTTAGTCTCTTCATCATCCCCTAATCACACAGGTTGTTTCCTTTTGATTATGAAACACCCTTCCACTTTTATTTTCCAACCAAACAACTCCTAAACTTAAATTCTTTATTCTCATGTTTGTGTCTTTTTTACACTTGAGGTCTTAGAGGTCAGAACTAAGATTATTCTCAGCTATTTCCATAGGTTTTGTTACATTTCAGATATTTGCTCAGTGTTTTTTTTTTTTAATGAATCATCTCTGCAGACAAAAATCACCGGCACCGAAAACAGAAATTATTTTATCAGGGAATAAGGGATGAAAAAGCTGGACTCCAAGGGAAATCCTAATTTAAAGAGAAGGGAGAATGGGCTCCAGAGAGGACGAGAAGGTATAGACCTAAAACAATAGAAAGGTACTGAAGTTCCACGAAGAGGGTTTCAAGAAGTAGTGATCACTCTTCAAGTATTCTCCAGTCAGAAAATGGTGACCTCTGGCGACCTCTAAGAATTATTTTAGTAGAAGCAGGTGGAAGCAAGATTCACTCAAGTATCATTCTTCCTTCAGTTCATTCAGAAACAATTACTGAGCACCTATTTCTTCAGTCCTCTTTCAAACCCTAAAAACACAGCAGTAGAAAAACACTTCCAGGACAAGATCAGACAGTACCAAGCCAAACTAATATATTGCCAGGCAGTGGTTAGTGCCATTTTAGAGAGGTAACAAATAGGAAGTAAGAAGGGAACAAAGAAAGAATAATCTAGGTCAGAAGGGTTAAAAACTGCAATCAGTTATGAAATTACCCCATGTTCAATAGTGGTGCCTCCAGGTAGGAATGAGGGAAGAACAAGAGGGTAGCCTAACGGGTACAGCTCCTTCCTTGCCCTTTAAATCAAAGGAACACACTTTTATTTGTTTTTCCCATTAGGATTGCTTAAGACTTCAATGAGGAAAAAAAGATCACATACTGTCTTATTGTAGGTGTATAGGATTACTTTTCAAGCTGTTTTCAAAAAGTTTAGTTTATAAAGAAAAGTATGCATGATGAGAATGTAGCTGGTATAAGATGACCATTTATGAGTAGGGAAATGTGAAATATCTGTGCAAAAAAACCTAATGCTTGATATCACTGTTAAGGAGATATGCATGATCACTTTGTCGATGATATGCCTTGACTATTAAATTTAAGTGGAAACACAGTCTAGGGAATCCCAATTAACAACTTTGCTGCTCTGTATTCGGAACTTTGAAAATCTTTTAACTGTATAAGACTATTCACTCTCAAATCAAAGTGTTTAGGCTAGTGCTTAATATAGGACCTTATCAAATGCTCTAAAACCATTGATTAAGACTACAAATACTTTCTTGAAACAGATTTTACTTTGTTGAATCCTGACCAAAATTGCTGTGCCTTAAGAAATTAGTCACTTTTCTCATAATTCCATTCTTTCTCTTAAATCAAAGGAACAGACCAAGACGACTCCATCAAGGCCCTGTCAATTCTTTGTTTTTATTTAATGCCAAGAAGACAGACTGGCAAAATAAGGTCAACAGAACTCTTTAAATTGAATTGTGAAGTGGTTAGTTTCTACTCCACAACATTTCCCATAATTTATAACTCAACCAGAAGCAGTAATTACTTGTACACCTACTGTATCTACTTTGGAATGAACTATGCCCATTTTTTAAAATGAGTGTTTATTTTTAAGAGAGAGACAGGGAAAGAAGGACAGAGCATAAGCGGGGGAGGGGCAGAGAGAGAGGGGGAGACACAGAATCCAAAGCAGGTTCTGGGATCTGAGCTGTCAGCACAGAGCCCAATGTGAGGCTCAAACCCACCAACTGTGAGATCATGACCTGAGCCCAAGTTGGATGTTTAACTGACTGAACTACCCAGGTGCCCTTTATATTCTTCAATTTTTTTTTTTTAATGTTTATTTCTGAGACAGACAGACACAGAGTGTGAGCAGGGAAGGGGCAGAGAGAGAGGGAGACACAGAATCTGAAGCAGGCTCCAGGCTCTGAGTGGTCAGCACAGAGCCCAACATGGGGCTTGAACCCACCAACTGTGAGATTATGACCTCAGCCGAAGCCAGACACTTAACCGACTGAGCCACCTGGGTGCCTCCCTTATATTCTTATATCAAGAATATCATCTTGATATTGTGTAAATTAACATTTTATCCAAACACATCTTGTTTCCTATTCTTTTCAAATAAATTAAAAACATTTTCTACTTTATCTTCTACTTCTGATAATATTTGTAAGCAAAGACATTCACTACAGAACCAATGATAAATCTACATTTTGAGGGATAGATAAAAATCATTCTTTCAAATGAGATTTGCATTATAATAAAACTAAAAGGAACTTTACTTGAAATTCAAGAGGTCAGTAGACAAACACCAGAACAACTAATCTCCTACTTCTGGAATGTCAAAATGGGACAGCTTCCCACCCACCAGAATGTTCCATTTCATTTTTAGAGCATTAGTACAATAGCAGAGTTTCTACTTTCATCGGTAAAATAAGCCTAAGAATCTATAGCCTCAGAAGCCTGAACTAACTTCAGTTTGTATCATAATACCATAGACAGCCTGCAGCTGGTGAGTGATTGGACTTACTGAGCCAGAGTTGATATACACAAACACTCTGCCTTCCTCCCTGATGATGCTCTGCATGGGAGCTCCCACGAGGAGGTCTGAGAAGCCGTCTGCGTTGAGGTCCACGGCACAGACAGAAGCTCCAAAATAGGAGCCAAGCTGCCCAAAACAAACCAGATCCCGTCACTGAGAAAAGCAGCAGGGTGATTCACGAAAGCCCTCGGTGATACCAAAGGTGGAGACATTACCTTTTTACCTTTCATTTCATGTAAGATGTTTAGTTCTCTGGCCTCGATGCTGAATATGTATGCCTGCAATTAGGAACAGAGTTAGAAAAACTGAGACTGCTATCACGTTAAAAAAAAAAAAAAATCCTCAGGTGATCAAAACATCAACGTTCACAACTTGTAACTGCCCAAAGAGTTAAAAAAAAAAAAAAAACAAAAATCCTTTTGGGTGTAATTCAAAAGCTTTAGGGAACCACATTCACATTAATATGCCTTCCTTGAACTATCTTCTCAGGGACATCGTCTTGATCCCTTAGAGCACAAAGTGCTGTTTGCCTCACTTTCCAAAGTAAGGCTCAGAAAACTTTAGTGATGTCCACACTACAATGGAACAAAAACCCAGAACCAGAAAGAACATCTGATTCTTTCTGGTCTTACACAAAACATACAGCTCGCTCAATATCCCTTCACCTAGAAACGTGGTAACCAGTAAATATATTCCCTAGACATCTTGAGATCTTTTTTTTTTTTTTCAAAAACAATTTACTCACAAGAAAGAAAAGCCTCTGGGGCGCCCAGGTGGCTCAGTCGGTTAAGCGTCAACTTTGGCTCAAATCATGATCTCACTGTTCATGAGTTTGAGCCCTGCATCAGGCTGCATCGGGCACTGTGCTGACAACTCAGAGTCTGGAGCCTACTTTGGATTCTGTGTCTCCCTCTCTCTTCCCCTCCCCCGCTCACACTCTGTCTCTCTCAAAAATGAATAAATGTTAAAAAAATTTTTTTTAAAGAAAGAAAAGCCTCAATTTGACTTTCAGAATTTTCCTTTAAGCTTTTCTGTTAAATTTAATCTAAAAGCCATACAACTTTCACCATGAAAGGCAGTGCACAGCTCATCACTTTTAGTTTTCATTCCTTAGAATTTTTGCAGTTTCTCCTTTAGTATCTCATTCTCTCATGCAGTTTCCTTGAAGTTTTGTCAAGAATTAATGTAAAAATGTAATTCTTACTTTACCAATCTGTTCATGTTGAGGGGCTCCTCCAACTACTTCGGTAGTATGCGGACTCCGAAAATGACCAGCTCCAACTGAGTAGCCTTCAAAGAAAGTGGACAACAACCATGGGAATCATTATTTGCAAGGGGTAAAATAGATCATCATAAATCCATTCACAGAATCAAATGAGACTGAATTCCAAAGACTACACTAAACGGTTTTAAGAATATTTAGCATAGCAATATTCAAAACTGTTCATTTATCATATGCTTTAAGCAATTATTAGTCTGTGTTATGAAGCTAGGCACATGGCTTTCATTTCCAAGTCCTAGAAATTAAAGAGAGCACTTTTACATCTGGTCTGTTGGTCTCTATGTAGTACCAGAATATGCTAGCTTCTAGTATTACAAGTGAAATATTTTAGAGATCTAAAATTTAACATGTTAAACTTTAAGCAAAAACTCCCTAAACTTCAACTCTTTCACCATGGAATCTTCCTACAGTGATAAAACCATATGAGGACACAAATGGTAAGATATTTTGTTATAAGACAAAAGGCATAATGCTAAGTTATATTTCTTATAATACTTCAAGATATACTTCAACCACAAACAAGTAAATGTTGAACTGTAAGCAAATTCCCTCTGTTTGAAAAAGAATTCTTCCTGTATGAATGGGAAAAAATAACACCGCTTTTTCTTATTGTAATTATTTCTGAGTATAGGTTGCTTACATTTGAAGCACATATGATTAACAAATCTGTATTTTCTAAAAAGCTATGGGAAAAGCATCCCTTTTTACTGTAACAGGAATCAATGCTGAGAAATCTTGGGTTTCTGTAGAAATACAGACTATAAAGTGTCCTACTACACAGGATGAGGAGGCAATGGAGGGGGAGGAAGAGGAGAGGAAGGAGAAAGACAAGAATAAACTCTGGGAAATATTTTCTAAGAACATTTGAGGCTAAGGTCAATGAGCTGTTTTTAGATCCGTATGCTTCATAATGTTACTCATTGTGTAGAATGCTGTCGATAGCCCCACTGACTTTCAGCTGGTCCTTTAAGAAACTACACTTACTCATACATGATTCAATGAATTCGTGTCGAATGCCTATAAAAGTTCCTTGGTGGGCGCCTGGGTAGCTCAGTTGGTTGAGTTTCTGACTCTTGATTTTGGCTCAGGTCATGATCTCACAGTTTGTGAGTTTGAGCTCCACATTGCTGTCAGCACAGAGCCCATGGAACCTGCTTGGGATTCTCGCTCTTCTCTCTCACTGTCCCTCCCCCATATGTTCATTTTCTCTCTCTCTCTCTCTCTCTCTCTCTCTCTCTCTCTCTCTCAAATAAATAAACTTAAAAACAAAAGTTCCTTGGATACGGTAAGCACTCAATAGATGCAACCTTTACGATAACATGTTTACTGCATCAAGATACAAGCTTGTAAGAGTAAACTAAACCAGTTCTCTAGTCTAACAAGTAAATATTAATATTTAACATATATAATTACAATCATTAAGTTAAAGTTTCATCGATTATATCCTTAAAGTGACAGTTTATGAATTCTTTAATTGCTATTGGCCATTTTGATCTTTTGAGGAGACTAGTAATCATAAGTAAGAGAAATAGTATCTATAAGACCTAGAGGACTGGAGTTTGTCCATTTTTACAGTACCTAAATAACTTCCAAATTTTACTTCATTATCTTTGTCTAAAAAAGCCTTGTACTTATTTGTAGTTATATTGTAGACAAAAAGAGAGCCAGTCCAATAAGATGATCCCGGGGCTCCCATCACAATTAAATCCTGTAAGAAAAAAAAAACAATTTATCATCATTTCAAAGTTTAATCCACTCAAAACCTCCTCCAAATATACATTTTAAGTAGTGACAAGAATACATTTTGATAATACATTTCTAAAATCTGAGCATTTTATGAATTTAAAAAACATATCAGAAAAAAAGCCAGAGAAGCTAGCTAATGAATTTTCACCTACAAGCACAATCTCATAGAAGAAACTCTCCCTTCACACTCATCAGTGAACCTTAAAATTGAAGAAAGAATCATGGAATACTAAAGAAAGCTTTTGGGAGACAGGTAATGTGGTTTCTAATCAAGTGAATCGCATCTGGATAATTCATTAGTGCTTATTATGGAGATAATCACGTGTTGCTAAAGAGTAAAAAGTGGATTTAATTTATTCCTATTTGCTAAGAGTCAATGACTAGTTTCCTTAACAATGTTAGCTTAGAAAAAAAACAAATCGAATGGAATTTGGGGGCATATTTGACGATAAATACAAATTTAGGAAAAGGAAACAAAAGTCAGAATGAACAGATATATTTGGTGAAATATGAAAACTTCTAGCGATCAAACCTATTTAACATATTTCTAAATTTCCTAAATGATCCTGACCTTATAAAAAGGTCAATTTAATATAAAGTGTTTTTTTTTTTTTTAGGTAATATTTATGGAAATTGTTAACTCAAGGCTTGATAGTCTGACTGCATAGATCCAGAAAACATTCAGAAATTCCTAATGGGTTTTGAAGGTAAAATGGGAGATTTGGAAGTTGAATACAACTGTGATCTTTGATTGTATATCCTGCCTGGAGTGTTAGAGAAAAACAGAGTTTGGGAATACGTCTAATTTAAAAGGATATTAAATTCTTCAATCTCTCAATTCTCATAATTTTAATGAAAGATGTGGATTCATATGTTTTTCCCCTCAACTAGTAATTAAAAACATATTTGAATATTTTAAATGTATGAGTTAAAGCAAATAACAATAGCTTCCTTTTATTAAATTTTTGATGCAAGTCATATTCTTTAGTGTAGACTTTTAGTTGGTCTTGTGTGACACAGCCATCTTAAGTATTAACTGGTTTTCAAAATATGTTGAATATTGAGTGTTGAAAATTAAGCTGTAATATACTCAAATTTAAGAAAACTATTATTTAGGTGTTATACAATTTTTACCATAAAGCGTAACACCTGTAAACCAGAAGTCTGAATCTTAAGAATTAAAATTCTGTATTTTAGGAGCTATTACCTCAGTGTAAAAACTAGATATTCCAGCTTGACAGGATGCAAAATTTTCTCCAAATTTTCTCACATAATCTAAAATGAAGTAAAAAAACAAAAAACAATTCAGGATTTCATTGAAAAAGACAAAATTTGCATAATTTTATCTTATAAATCCTTACTAACATACCTTTTAGAGTCTATATTTTATACTAACCCATTTTTAAGATAGTAGCTTTGATAAAATTTAAGATAAAAAATCTTTTCCATATTAATCCCCAAAAATATTCCTGCAAAATAGCAATAAAAACAGCTACCTCTGCCTCTTTCTCATGGAAAGAACATGCAGCATACACTCGAAAAAATTGTCAAGTGAGTATCTAAGACAGGGCTAGAATTTGTGTCTTCCAGTCCAGGTCTGCATTAAAATAGATTTCCTGGGGTACCTGGGGTGACTCAGTTAGTTGAGCAGCCAACTTCAGCTCAGGTCTCCCACTACCCATGAATTGGATGCTTCTGGAACCTACTGGGAAGACAATGCTCTGCTTCTCCCGGGGAACGGATGTAAGTAAACCTCGATAGAAGAATCAGGCCCACATCCTTGTTTTGGCTTTGCTAACTGGAAGAGTTAAATCAATTAAGTCATTTGTAATTAATAGTCCTGGGCATGATTTTTCACTCCTTTTTATATCCCCCCGCCTTTTTTTAAAATAAATTTCCTCATAGTTTTAGGTGTTTTAAGTTCAAGGTAAGTTTAATGTTTTGCAGGATGTGGCTGGGTATAACTGAACAACAGCACAAAATTCTACTCTGAGAAGGTTTTAAAGTGTCAACCATACACCCCGGAGAAAAAGAGAAGGATAAACATACAGAACACTAGACTGAGTTTCACTTCATTAAGAATTTAAAATTCACCTTTTGTCTTCCTAGATGTTCAAAGGCCAATTAGAGATTAGGAGTTTTTCTAAGACATCCCATACCACAGAAGACCCCAAAGTTAACAGAATAACTGAATTTGCATGCATGGTCAAAATTTTGTGAGGTAAGGGAAAGGTTATTTGGACACTGTAGTGATCATTTTGGTTACAAAAAGTGGAAAATGGAATGCATATATATTTAATTCTGAGATTTCCAAGGATACATTTTTAGAATTTTAGTTCTGTTAAGATAGGTTTTAATGCTCTGTTGACATTCACCCCTAATTTTGCTCACTTCAGGTGTTAATGTCCCAACTCTGCTTACACTACTGCTACCTAACAATCTAGAATTTTCATAGGAAAATTTTTCAAAGTTAAGATACCAATCCCTTGTTGTTTCAAGGAATATATGTGAATTAAAAAAATAAATAAAGACACAGTGAGTGGGAAAGATTTGCTTACACTTACACTTGAATCTTTCTAAATATTCTTGAAGGCTAAAGATAAAACAAGAAACCTAAACAGTTTTCATCTTCCCAGACTTTTCAATCTCAAGTTTTTCATCATAATTTCATGATTTTAAGTGTCCTCTATATTCTGGACATTAGACTCATTCATGTGGAGTTCAAAATATATTTAGTGCAAAAGTGGGTAATTATCAACTAAATTCTAGAATTATTCAAATGTAACCATACAAATTTATATTCCTAAAAGCACAAAGCACATTTTTTTGCACTCACACTACCGCAATTGAATAAAAAAGAAATACTTTGAGTAGTTAAAAATACAGCTATTTTAATAAGATTTCTTCTCCTCTCTCTGCATATACAAAATTGAAAGTAAAAAAAATATTAAAGGCATTCACTTGTTTTTCTTGATCCGGGTAGTACCAAAATGATTCCTTACCTTGATAACATGGAGCTATTCTTTTGCTCAGTTCTGTTCGTAAATCAGGGGGCATTCCATAGCAAACACCCGTAGGGAGCTTATTTTCATTCTTTATATAAAATATGTTTTTCCATCTGTGCCCACAAGCCTGAATAAAACACAAACGTAGATCAAATGATGTGAACATCACACCCAGAATATCTGATCCCCTGATTTTCTGAGTGGACTAATCCCAATAGCATACCACGATGGAGCCATTTTCTCCTGGCTGTCTGGAAAGTGTGACCCCCAACCACTGATTGTCTCTTTCTTCCAGACAAGTCTTTCCACAAGGTTCTCCAGTAGGGCTACCTACAGTATTTGGGGGGGAAAAAATACCATCAGTTATCCTGAAAACCATAGGACAACAGAGAAAATAAACATGCTTATCCCCAAGTTTTCTCCTTCACCACATATAAAACATCCTTGACTCCTGTTCCTCTATCACCTTATACTCAGTGCACAGTATGGGGGGGGTGGGGGAACACTGAGTTACTCTGTGCCAACATAGCTTTTTCTCTCACCAGGTGGTTTGTGTTTGTAGAACACAACATCTCCAGCTGGTAACATCATGAAGCAATGGGCTCAATATAGGAGACAGGTAACCAACACGACTGGGGGTAGAGGGTGGCAGGGAGACCAGTTGAAACCCACACAGGCTGTGCAGATACAATTACAGGGTGTCATTTGTGGTAAAGAATGTGCCTTTGTTTTGACCATTTGTCTAGCATTACAGGCAACATTACCAGAGCACGTTTTTTTATATTAAAATTTTTGATTTCAAGTTTTTATTTGAATTCTAGTTAACATATGGTAAAATTGCTTTCAAGTGTAGAACTTAGTTATTCAACACCAGGTGCTCATCATAAGGGCCCTCCTTAATCCCCATCACCCATTTAGCCCAGCCCCACCCACCTCCCTCCATCAACCCTCAGACACTTTACTCTAAAGAACAAGCTATCAGAACACTTTTATTATTTTTAAATGTTTACTTATTTTGAGAGAGAGAGAGAGAGAGAGAGAGAGAGAGAGAGAGAGAGAGAATATGAGCAGGGGAGGGGCAGAGAGAGGGACACAGGAAATCCCAAGCAAGCTTCACACCCTCAGCACAAAGCTGGATGTGGGGCTCGAATCCATGAACTGTGAGATCATGACCTGAGTTGAAACCAAGAGTCGGATGCTTAACTGACTGAGCCACCTGTGCACCCCTATCAGCGCACCGTTAAAGACATTTCTTGCATTGAGACTTTAGGAATAAAAGAATATGGTCCTCAGAATTTAAGTCACATTCCAGCATTGAAGCTGGGAGGTGATGACTGAGCACATGGAAAGTGGCTGTGTCTAATTAGCAGCACATTAATAATGCCTAGCATTGAAGACAAACTGCCCTACAGTTTACATTTAGTTTATTGTGACTATTTTCAAAAAAAAAAAAAGACTGGAAAACTTGATTTTTTTCAGTAGTGAATAAAACACATGAAAAGGTACTTTGGCGGGGCTCCGTGGCTCAGTCCAGTAAGCGTTCAACTGGACTCTTGATTTCCGCTCAGGTCATGATCTCAGGGTTCTGGAGTTTGAGCCCCTTACCAGGCTCTCTGCTGTCAGTACAAGCCTGCTTCGGATCCTGTCTCCCACTCTCTCTGCCCCTCTGCCACTCATGCTTGCACTCACAAGCATGCTGTCTCTCAAAAATAAGTAAACAAAAAAAAAAAAAAAAAAGTTATTTAGGGGCATCTGGGTGGCTGAGTGGGTTAAACGTCTGACTCTTGACTTCGGCTCAGGTCATGATCTCACGGTTTGTAAGTTTGAGCCCAGTGTTGGGCTCTGTGCTGACAGCTCAGAGCCTGGAGCCTGCTTCAGATTCTGTGTCTCCCTCTCTCTGCCCCTCCCCTGTTCATGCTCTGTCTCTCTCTCTCTCTCTCTCTCTCTCAAAAATAACTAAAAAAAAAAAAAAAAAAAAAAAAAAAAAGTTATTTAAAAAGGTACTTCGGCAAATGCATGAATAGCCAGAAAACGAAACATAAATATTTTCATGGGCAATATAGCACTTCTAAACTGTACAAAAGAAAGTGATCTTCCCAATGATATTTTTTTTTTTCTTTTGCTAGAGTGACTTCTTTGCTTTATAGCTAGAATCCTATTAACATGCTTTAAAGTAAGTGATTTTGGGGTAGAGTAAGATGTAGTCTCTTAGGAATCCTTTCACTGACCTTATGTCTACCCTCTTCAATTGCCATGTGAGAGTTCCATTCCACCTGAACTGAATTCCAAAGGCAGGTGATTACATTTTCATCAGCTTAACTGGATAAGGATGTGGAACTTGGGTTTGTTTACTTAACTCTTAACACTAGTCACTTGTACCACTTTATCATATATTTATAGCGACCATTCTCAAAATCATCAGGTGCTCCATCTCCTATAACCTTGACATAAAGCTTCCCAGGCAAACTCATACTAACTACATAGATAAGGCTAGTATTTTGAAAGTGAAATTATTTGCAGCAATGTCCTGACTAGGAGGAAATTTTGTCTCAATGGGAATGGGAAGATGTTTGTGTATACATTTGTTCTCCAAAACGCTGTTCAGGACAAACAGTAAAACCCTTCAACACAGCTGAACTGAACCAAGTTTCCTAGCTGCTCCCTTGAAGGTTCTGATTCAGTAAGTCCAGGTGAGGCCCAGACTACCTCAGTTGACTCTCATGGTCTGGAATATTGTTCCAATAGAATGTGGATAAGGGTTTTCTGGCCAGGCTTCTTACAGAGTTTTCTACCAGACTTCCACATCTTGGTAGCGGCTCCCCGGAGCACTGGACTTGAAAATGATTAAGTATAGGTCTGAAAAAATAATGCTATTGATAAGCAATGTGTACCTGGAATGAAAAGGGGGTCTGCTGCAGCCCAAACCTTGATAAAAGACGGTCCAGGGAGAAACAGAAGATCCCCATGTTAAAAGTAATGAAGAAAGGGAAAAAGAAAGAAAAGGAGAAGGAGGGAGAAAGACCATTGTGAGTGTTGGGTGGGTAAGGTCTCACAGAGTTAGCATGGCTACATGATGCCAACCTAATTGAAAAAAAGTGAAAAAGACAGTGACAAACACAAAATTTTAACTCACTGTGATGCAACTTCCAGTTTAAATTTTTCACCAAAACCACCCATTATTTTTGCCAATGTCGAAAATAGATAAATGGTAGATTCTGTCTACCTGAAGGTGAAGTTCCTAATTACCACAACAGACATTTAAATAAACTATCTTCTCTGAAAACACCAAAGCCTTTGTAAAACTGCCACGTGGTTGACTAAGGCACCTCAGCAAGAGGAAAATTAAGGACAGGAGAGAAAGGAGGTCAGAAATAACACCTGATCGCTGTTTTCATCATGATTGCACAACTGAATACAGCCAATAGTTAGAAACAAATTTACCGTTCTGGAGCTGCTACCCCAAAGTTAAATAAATATGCAGTAATTCAGAGCTGCACAAAATATCCTGTAAGTTGCTGGATAAAAATGGCCAAAAAGTTCTCTGTGAACTTCCGTCAAGTTTAAAATGAAAACCAGCACCTGAGGGGCTCAGTCAGTTGAGCTTCCGACTTCGTCTCAGGTCATGGTCTCGCAGTTTGTGGGTTTGAGCCCCGCGTTGGGCTCTGTGCCAACAAACAGCGCAGAGCCTGGAGCCTCCTTCGGATTCCGTGTGTGTCTCTCTCTCTCCCCCCCCTCCCCTGCTCATGCTCTGCCTCTCTCTGTCTCTCAAGGATGAATAAATGTTAAAAAAATGAAAACGAAAACCAGAGAAACTGTTGTGTTAAGCCATTTCCTGGAGCCACAGATGATTCCACTTTGCATCAGCTTCACCCGGTGACGTGGCAGAACCATCACTGCTCAGAGCTTCATCCAGCGTAGCCAAACAATTCATGTTCCCACCTCTCTCGAGGTCACTTCCCGCAAATGTTTTTCTCTCCACATCTTTGTGTAGCTCTCAGACCTCTGGACTTACACCAACCACCCCCCACCTCCTGCCCGCTGCCGCTCAGGCCTTGGGCCTGAATGACGCTACTGACTTTCCTGGTTCTTCAGCTTGCAGAGGGCAGATCATGGGACTTTCTCTGCCTCCTAACTGAAGGAGCCAATTCCCATAATAAATCTCTTCTTATATCTAGCTACCTACCTATTATCCTCCCACCCTGCTGGTTCCATTTCTCTGGAGAACTCTAATACAACTACAGTTATTTATTCACAGCTAGCCTACTTCCCAAACTTAGTCACTAACAACCTAGTTCATCACGTCTAGGACCACATCTTGCTCACCATTATCCCACCCCCAACACAGACCCCAGGAACATGTGCTGAAAATGGGTCAGTAAATTAAAAAAACAGTTCGGGGCGCCTGGGTGGCTCAGCCAGTTAAGTACCCAACTCTTGATTTTGGCTCAGGTCTCCACTTCAAGGTTTGTAAGATAGAGCCCCGCAGCCGAATCTGACTCAGCTGACAGCACCGAGCCTGCTTGAGATTCTCGCTCTCTCTCTGCTCCTCCCCCCCACCCCCGCTCACACATGCAGGCTCTCTCTCAAAATAAATCAATGAACATTAAAAAAAAAAATAGTTCAAAGCTTGCGTGGTAGTTTAAGTATCTTCTATTCGTGTTTCATATCTTAACGGGAGACATGTACGAAAGGATGAATGCATAGGCAGAAAGAAAATTCACAAAGTCATGAAACAATTATTCTCTCAAATGAGAAAAACTAATTCCATTAAGTGAACACACACTCACATTTGTATAGGCTTCTCCTTCCCACTTCCAGACGCTGCTTTTGCCCCGGAGGCAGCACCCAACAGCGAAGGTCCTGCCAAGCTACTCTCTGCACTGGTTTCAAGACAGGATCCATTCAAAGAAGAGACTGTCGGGGTGCCTGAGTGGCTCAGTCGGTTAAGCGTCCGACTTCGGCTCAGGTCATGATCTTGTGGTCCGTGAGTTCGAGCCTGTGCTGACAGCTCAGAGCCTGGAGCCTGTTTCAGATTCTATGTCTCCCTCTCTCTCTGGCCCTCCCCCGTTCATGCTCTGTGTCTGTCTCAAAAATAAAAATAAATGTTAAAAAAAAAAAAAACAAACAAAGAACGGCCTGTCAGTCATCATCACTGCTCTGGGTCGTTTCTTCAACTCAAGGAAGTTTTTACCCTTGTCTTCTGGAGTGCTTGCAGAATCATGTCGGAGAAGCAAGACCTCTGCAACTTCAGCCTATGCTCAGGACCATCTTCAGCGCTCTCCCTTAACCTTGCCTGCCTGAGTTCACGCCTTTAGCACGTGGTTCTCAGCCTTGACTGGACATTAGGATCACCAGGGAGGAGTTCAAATAAGTACCAACACCTGGTCCCCACTTTCTGGAGGCTCAGATCTGATGTGTCCTAGACGTAGAATTTTTGAAAGGCTCCCCAGACAGGTGTGTGTAACTGGGCTTGTGCTCTACAATGTTAACGATTGTGCCTTCTCCTGGACTACATTGTATCTGAAAATACTCTATTTTCAAAATACTAGTACTAGCTTTTTGTCCTCCTTGGTTTAAGCTAGATACTGAAATAGGATATCAAGTGTTAAGCAAACTTTCTTCATGTGGAAATACAGAGTTTGTAATGTGTCAGAAATGATTATTATTAGAACTGTCATGAGTTAATTCTCGTGAATTTCCCTGACATAACATCATAAATAAATTCAGATTATCTTTATATTTTATCCAAATGTCATACTGAAATGATTTGTAAGCAGGTTTTCAACTCAGCTCATACATTTCTAATCTAAACTCTTAGTAAATCAAATCAGCTTCATAATTGAAAAAGTACTTTACATGGTTTCACATAAAGGAGGGAAGCCAAATTAACATGTGATAATTTCCCATGCTTTTATACAACTACAATGACTAATCTTAGCAAAGTTGATTGCATTTTTTCAGTATATATTAAAAATACGAAACCACATAAAACCATATTCTTTATTCGAAAAATTAGACTAGTTTTGCTTTTTCCATTTTTTTTTTTCATTTGTGAAGGAACATACAAGAAGTGTGCTTGTTACTTCAATTTTTTTATTTCTATCTGCTGATTTGGGTTTTTTAAAAATGTTTATTTATATATTTTTAAGAGAGAAAGCGCAGGGGAGGGGCCGAGAAAGAATCCCAAGCAGGCTCTCCACTATCAGCACAGAGCCCGACTCAGAGCTTGAACCCATGCACGGGAGATCACGACCTGAGCCGAAATCAAGAGTTAGACCCACTGAGCCACCCGGGAACCACCCCCCCACCCCCCCACCCCCGCCATCTGCTGATATTCTATCAGTAAATCCACATGTGTATAAATGTGAACGAGCAGTTAAATTTGTTAGATGAATATAAAGGTTGTTAGTACAAAGCCAGTTAAGTACATTCGTCACCATCCCTGTGTTTGTTGTTACTTGTATCACTAGTTTTCACATCATCGCTCAAGTGCCAAAGTATGACAGACCATGGAAGACTAGATATTCAATCTTGAATGTCACCTCATGAAGGCAGGTTGGCTATTTTGTTGATTGCAACATTCCCACAGAACAGGACCTTATGGACAGTAGGCAGGAGCGAAATACGTATCTGCTGAGGGAGGTAATACCTTTTACCGTCAAATCTTGAATGATGATATGCCTACAAAATTTTCACCAAACTCTCAGGGATTTAAGCTTTGGAGAGGTCTTCCTTCACTACTCTGTCTCTCCTCTGAAATATTAACTCCCTTAAGTATTAAGACAGTAACAGATGGTCTGAAGGGAAACCACATTTACAGGTTTGAAGATCTTTACAATGTGTGCTCTGGGAATAGGACGATTTAAGGCTGAGAATCAGCTGGGGCCTCCAGGAGATGCCTATCTTAGAGGGTTTCTGTGAGGATTTGGGGGAGTAAATGAGATACCTAGGAAGTGCTTGCGTCAGAGCCTAGCAGAGGAAGCACACAAATGATAGTTGACGTTGACATTATTATTACTTTAAGGATTAAGCTAACCATGTTTAAGCTGCATGTATGTCCTTTCATATATCCTCCTCCGTAAAATATTTATGGCATATCACGGTCAGGCCTTATCATTCACATTTCACTCATTTAATTTTCACGGGAGCAGCAGAGGACTACGTTATCAATCCCATTTTACAGATGAGCAAATTGAATCTTAAGGAAGGAAGGTAACTTCCTTGAATCCATGGGGCTGATAAATGAAAAAGATTAGAATACAAAAGTCAAAAACTTGTCAGAAATCGAAGACCTCTGTTATTTCACACTACTCTATGGCGTATACAATAGAACTCTACAAATATTTCAGAGGTGTGAATTAACTGAGATCAATTTCACTTTCTAAATCTTTTGTTTCAGCTTCAAATGTGTAAAATACCACAAACCTGCCCATAGACTGTTGATTCAACTGTCCGGTGCTCAAGAAAAATGTCACTGACTTAGTCCCTATCTCATCCCGCCCTTTTCCTCAATTTGGATCAGTTCTCAGTATGCTGGCATTTCCACTGAAGAAGGCCCAAGGGGAAAGATCAGACCCCAAGTTCTTCTTTCTATAACTTGTTGAGAACTTGGGTGAAATACTTTGTGAGTGAGAGAGCCTGGGACTTTTGCATGCAATGACATGTTTGGTTTATCTGCCCGCGTCACACTGCTGTGGCTTCCCCGTTAGGGGAAGCACTCAGTCGGACATTCTCCATACTACAACAACATACACATTTATCTGACCTTTCCAAAATGTGATGTTAATTTTAAGTTTCAGAAAAATATTGAAAGCCCTTCCCCCACCAATTACTTTTTTTTTAAGTTGAAGTTCTTTTCCATTGAAAGATGAGTCCTGTATTTTTCAAATTTTTCTTAAATAATTCTGAAGAATGGATGAACATTTTTCTCTTCTCTGTTGTATAAAGAGTCATTTCTTCAGCATATCTTTATTTGTAGAAGCAATAGTTATTGAGTAAAATTAATCACATAATTCTTTCCTCTACCTAAATTCAGAATATCAGAAAAACATATGGGATTAAGCTGAAAAATTCAATTCAAATATGAAGAGTATAAAATCTACCATTGGAGGGTTATGAGGATTATATAAAATTTACTCTTAACAGATACAAGACTGCCTGGTACCTAGTAGGTGTTCATTAAATGGGAAATGCTTCTGTTCCCCAACATCCCCCCACATTACATTGATTTGGACCAGCAGAGGGCGCTCACAGTGCTGTGAGATTTGATCAGCGGCATTCTGCTCCTTAAGCCAAGTGGCCCCTTTTAGTTTTTCTTATCAAATTCTAATTACTATTAAATCCATTATTTTTACTATATTAAACTATGTACTTTTCCCACACACCAAATAAGATGTGGCGATGATGCTTCTAAAAGATAACAGTGATGTTTATGAACTCAGTAGCAATAACAATAATTTTGAGTCATGAAAAGGAAAATACCCAGGTTTTAGAGATGATATGGGACGTGAGAGTACTGAACTTCCAAGACCATTTCCTCCAGCTTGTCTGGAGTCAAGATATAAAAATAAGCAAACAAGAGGCAAGATATCAAAATAAACATCAAAATTAGAAACCAGTCTCAAAGTATTTTCTTTCGGGGAAAACATGTATTTACACGCCATATTCTCAGGCTTCCTGGTCCATATCTGACAATGACTAATCATCACACTCAGTTTACGTGAGACAGGGCTGATATAACCATAGGGCTGAAAAAGCCTGCTATTTCAGTCTTCTGTTTCATTTTATTTAATAGCCCTTTTTTACTTTATAATTTTATTTATTTTGCTTTATTGTATTCAGAAAGAGGTGGATGTCCCCAAGCAGAAGAGCCAAGTTTTAGGGTTGCAATTTTATAAATCTGGGTTGATCCTGAGTCATCACTAGACCTCAAAATTCTAGAAAACCAGGTCACTTATGAGCTTAATTCTAGGTTCGGGTTCTCCTCCAGGGACTTTAGGCCCAAACTTCTTCAAATTCCTACAGAAAACCTAAACAAGTTTTATTTTTATTTTTATTTTTAACTAACTATAGCAGAAAAGTGTACCACAACTGATACATTTGGTGAGCATAATTTAAAGAGGCACTGTTGTCTTACAACAACTAATATTTATTAAATGCTTCCTATGTACTACATGCAAACATATATGAACTCATTTAATTTTCATTATAGCCTTATGAGCAGATATTGTTATTATCATAATCCAAATTTTACAGATGGAGAAACTGAAACAAAGGGAGATTAAGCATCTTGCTCAAAGTGGGAAAGGAAGGATTCAAGTCCATGCTGTCAACCGCCACCCTATACTACCCTTCAATGATTGCTATTAGTACTTTTCCCTGTGAAGCAGGGAAAGAATCCAAATATTGACGTTATTAATAAACCTATACTAATTCTCTGTCTATAATAACCTACTATTATAACACTAATTTCCAATATTAGGAAATAAGGAAAGAAAATTCTCTATTTCCATGGTTTGCAATTCATCTCTTGGACTTAGGGGTTCATCTGAAAGACTATCACTAATATACGGATACCATTTTGAGTGTCTTTGAAACAAGAACAATACAAAAAAGTAAAATAGAAAACAAAAACAAAAACAAAACCTCCAGGAAAACCTGCCCTCACTCAATGGTAGGTGGTCAATATTGAATCACTGTGCTTGGTTTTGGAACTTACACGGTAGGATGGAGGAGGTCCGGAGGATGCAAGGTCTGAAGTACGTGAAAGAAATAAAAGTCAGTCAGGAACTCCATGGCATCATCCAGTAGAGGGTCAGACTGAGATGAGGAGTTAGGGATGTCAGAGGACATGTCTCTGTCCAAGGTTCAAAGGATGGGATAAGATGTTATGGAGACAACGGTTTGTAGGCAAAGTGATGTGCTCAAGAATAGTAGAAAGCTTTCACAAGAAACCAAGAATGGTATCAGGTGAGGTAGACCTAGAATGATTTCACAAATGTAGCGTATACACTGAAAGAATCTATATAGGGTGTAATGTTAAAAGGGCACCTCTAATCCATTTCACACAATATTTCCCATAAAAGAGATTCAACAACTAAGTCTGCATGCTTACTCTTTCTGAACGTATTTATTGTGAACTATAGTATTTCAAATAATTTACAAGAAAAAAATTCTTCCCCCCCCCCCAATTCTTGGGGGTTAACAGAACAGACATCAGATATCAGAACAAACACACTGCTTCACTGACCGACCACCTGTAAGTCCACTTCCATGGTCCCATTTGATGCTTCCAGCTATCTTTAAAAAAAAAAAAACAACCCTGTTTTTAAAGATGGTCAGTTCCAAGCTCCCTATCTTAGGAGTGCCCATTATTGTTTAGATTTCCTGGTATGAGCAGGCAGAATCTCTGGAAACCAAGGCTGGCCCAGACCTCCTGGGATGATGCTCACGTGTGCAGCAGAGGAATCACCCAAATCTGAGAAATGTATCCATCCATTTCACATTTATTGAGCTTTTACTACACTCTCGTCAAAACTGGTCAGAACTGGCTCAACTACTCAGGTATCTGCTCTTCCAGGAACCCTTCTCTCATCAACCAAACTATTTCCTCTCCCCACTGTGTCTCCATCATCACGTTTATTGCATATTCTCATAATTAATGATCTAACGTTTACCTGTCTCTCATCATTTAAACTGAATTCTTTGCGAGCTTCAAAGTCTTACTCAACTTTGTATTCCCAGTACCTAGCATAAGTAACCAATAAAATGTGTTTAATCAATGAAGGAAGAAACCGGATAAAAAAAGTTGTTGACACCTGCTACCAATATTTTCTCGCTCCTCACTTCTCAACTCTCTGTAGTCTGGCTTCACCACTAAAATTGGTCTGACTAAAAGGTTAGTCATGAACAGTTTCTCTCTATATTCAATGAAATCTCCTGAGTTCTTACCTTGCTTGACCTCTTGGCAACTTTCGATACTGCGAACCACTCATCTCTTCTCAAGATCTCTCACCGTTTGACTTCCATAATGCCATACTGACCAGATTTCCTTGCTACCTCTTTGGCTCTTCCTTCTTAGTCATTTTCTCAGGCTCCTCTTTTCTTCTCCAGTTGTTAGAAACCATGGATGAATACTGGTGTCATCTGGGGACCTTTGGAAACCCTAATGCCCTACTAAGGATTCTGCATTCAATTCCATTTTGTAGAGGGTGGGGTGGAAGAGTGGCTTCTACACCACCAACAAGCAATCTTCTGTCACTAGCTGGGTCAATTCACTAGCTACAATTCAACTCAATTCTAACACTATCTATCCAGAGATTGCACCCAATCCCACAGGTTAAGGACTTAGTCCTACAAGAGTGCCCCTCTCCCAATACACATACACATACACATACACATACACATACACATACACATACACATACACATACACATACACACACAGACACTTCAGAGGCCAATTGAAAGTCTAGGTCGTCAGCTATACTTCTGGCCACCTGGTCATCAGAGGTTCCAAATTCTCCATCCCTGGGTTTGACTGATTTGCTAGAGCACCTCACAGAATTCAGGAAGGCATTTTACTTACTAGATTACTAATTTATTATAAAAGGATATAACTCAGGAACAACCAAATGCATAGGGCAAGGCATGAGGAAAGTACTTTCTCTAAGTACTCCACTCTGTTCACTAGCCCAGAAGCTCTCCCAACCCTGTCCTTTTGGGTTTTTATGGCCACTTCCTTACACAGACATATCTGATTAAATCATTGGCCATTTGTGATTGATTCAACCTCCAACCCCACTCCACATCCTGAAGATTAGGGGGTAGGACAGAAAGTTACAACCATCCAATCATATGTTTGGCTCCACTGGCAACCAGCCCCCATCCTTAGGTAGGGTCCAAAAGCCACCTCAATAACAAAAACACCTTTGTAACTTTCTTAGAAAATTTCAAGACTTTTAGGAGCTCTGTGCCAAAAACAGGGAATAAAAGCAAATATATTATTCTTACTATAAATCACAATGTCACACCTATCTAGACCCACCTGCAAAGATTTTTATTTATTTAGGATGAGAACTGGTACTCTTAAAGCTCTGCAGGAGAATCCAAGTTTCAGCTAGAGTTGAGCAGCACTGCTCAAGCCAATTGTCAAACTGTAGGAATCCTCTGGATCTATCCTGGACCCTCTGATCTATTCAGCCTAGAGTTTCCAAGTTAAACTCATTCACTCCCATGGTTTTGATTATCATCTCTATGTCAGTTGCAGTGAACTCTGAATTGCCAGTACAGACCTCTCCTTCCCAGCAGACCCATACATCCAACTGAATACTAGATATTTACTCCTATGTCTTCTGTGGCCAACACCATCATCCATCCAACAGCCCAGGTTGGAACCTTGGGTAACACCTTTGGAAACCTCCTTTTTCATCTCTCTCATTTAATAATTACCAAGTAAGTCCTATTGAGTCTGTCTCTTAAATAACAGTAGAATATCTATTTTGCTCCATTCTTGCTGCCAGTGCCTTAATACAAGCACTTATCATAGGTAGCCTAAATTATAACAAAATCTTTCTACAACTGTCTTACTACCTTCAGCCTTGACTCATTTACTCCAAAGCATTCACTACTCTGCAACCAGAAGTATCTGTCTAAAACACAAATCTGATTAGGTCAGTCCCCAGGTTCAATTACCAGTGGGTAATTCATACTCCTTAAAGACAGCTCACAAAGTTGTATTAAAAATAATCTCCAACCTACCATCCACTTCATACTCCACAGTCCAGTCATACGCGTATTTCTTGCACTTCAAAGATGCCATGCTCTCAAAGACTTCAGGTCTTCATACACACCGTTGGCTCTGTCTGGCACCCTTTCCCGTAAACCTCTTCCTCTAGCCAACCCCCGAGTTTTACTCAGTTCTCCAGTTGAACATCAATTGATCAGGAAGCCATCACCTTACTTTCTATTTCTAATTAGATTAGATGTTCTCACCCCACTTTCCTATAAGAACCTGAGCTAGAGAATGTAAACCCCCCTGGGGGCAAGGACCGTGTTTCTTTCTTACATCCAAATTCTAGCCCTTTTGCAGTTCTCAGTAAATGACTGAAAGAATAAACAACCCACGTGTACAATAGATTGCCATATCTGGCCCTAGAACTGTTGCTAAGGGGAGATATTCTTAATCATTAGGAATATTAGTGGGTGACCAAGTAAACTCAAGGCAAAAAGCAAAATGCATTTAGAAAACCTCACCTCTCAAATTCAATGGCAAGCATTCTTTAAAGATGAAGTTTGGGAAATTTCTGGAAATCAGGGAACTTACGTTTCTTAACATGATAGTTTATTAATGAAGCTCTCTGTCTTGATTTTCTGCATGATTAGAACCTATGTTCAGGGACAAGTTTTCAAAATGACCAGTCTGTATCAGCTTCATAAGCTACAATTTAAACAGTTTGCAAATGAAAAAGTTATCAAGAACATTATTTGAAGTTGCAACATTATTTGAAGTGTGAGGTTTGTTTGCCCTTCAATGTTAAGCTAATAATTCCTACAAATCAGGCAGAAGTGAGAATGAGGTAATCATTAGTTTAATGGCACAATGCTAATTAAATTCACCTCTTCCAAACAGGTTATTTAAAATGAGCCAGGAGGCTGACTAGGGTGATAAAATTCTAGAAAGAAATCTGAAGGGGAATAATGATGACTAACTTGCGATGGATCACTGTTCTTTCCAGTAAAGAAAAGAGAGGCACAAGCAAGAACTGTAAAGGTCTAGTAACTATACAGCACTTGTCTGGGAAAGAAAAGTGAAAGTCCTATTCATTTACACACAGATGCTGGGGAAGCACCTGCTACAAAGTTGGTGTTTTCTCATGCAGGGAATTTATAATTCTCTGGGGCAGTGCTGTCCAAAAGAAATTACTATATAAGCCATATGTGAAGTGTTCAATCCTATAGTAGCCACATTAATTTTTTTTAACATTTATTTATTTTTGAGCGACAGAGAGAGGCAGAGCATGAGCAGGGGAGGGGGAGAGAGAGAGATACAGGATTTTTTTTTTTTTTTTTTTTTAAATTTTTTTATTTATTTTTGGGACAGAGAGAGACAGAGCATGAACGGGGGAGGGACAGAGAAAGAGGGAGACACAGAATCGGAAACAGGCTCCAGGCTCCGAGCCATCAGCCCAGAGCCCGACGCGGGGCTCGAACTCACGGACCGCGAGATCGTGACCTGGCTGAAGTCGGACGCTCAACCGACTGCGCCACCCAGGCGCCCCGAGAGATACAGGATTTGAAGCAGGCTCCAGGCTCCAAGTTGTTTGTTAGCAGAGAGCCTGATGCAGGGCTCAAACTCACCAAATTGCAGGACCATGACCTGAGCTGAAGTCGGACACTCAACCGACTGAGCCGCCCAGGGGCCCTTATGGTAGCCACATTAAAAAGTAAAATAAACAAAATTAATTTAAAAAATCTCCTTTATGGGTCGCCTGGGTGACTCAGTTAAATATCCTACTTCAGCTCAGGTCATGATCTTGTGGTTTGTGGGTTTGAGTCCCACATCAGGCTCTGTGCTGATAGCTCAGAGCCTGGAGCCTGCTTCAGATTCTGTGTCTCCCTCTCTCTCTGGCCCTCCCCCACTTGCACTCTGTCACACTCTCTCTCAGAAATAAACATTAAAAAAAAATAATAAAAATAAAAATATACGTCATTTAACACACCCAAAATATTCTCATTTACATATGTAATCAATATTAAAATATTTATTTTGACATATAATTAATATCTAAAAAATTAATGAGTTATTTTAATTCTTTTTTTTATACTAAGTCTTTGAAATCCAATATTACAGCACCTCTCGCTGCAAACTAGCTACATTTCATGTGCTCAACAGCCACATGTGGCTACTGGCTACCATATCAGGCAGTGTAACCGTGTAACTTTAGACTTTTATTACCCAGATAAGTGTGTGTGTGTGTGTGTGTGTGTGTGTGTGTGTGTGTGTGTGTCTGAGTGTAGCAAGCATATAATGCTATTAGTGGTGACTCCAAAGTAATAAAAGACCTGAAATACCTTCTGAATAACCAAATAAAAACAATCTGTTTAGTATAATTTTAAAGTCATTTATGTATTTTATTATATTCTAATGCTTTGAATATTGGTAATCCATGGACAGTCTATGATTACATAGAGTTCTGGAGTCATCTGTGATCACAGTTTCCTTTACAAAAGCCTCAACAGGGGTGCCTGGATGGCTCAGTCGGTTAAGCGTCTGACTTCAGCTCAGGTCATGATCTTGTGGTTTGTGGGTTCGAGCTCTGCGTCCGGCTCTGTGCTGACAGCTCAGAGCCTGGAGCCTGTTTCTGATTCTGTGTCTCCCTCTCTCTCTGCCCCTTCCCTGCTCATGCTCTGTCTCTCAAAAATAAATAAATGTAATAAAAAAAATTTTTAATAAAAAAATAAAAATAAAAATAAATAAAAAATTTAAAAAGCCTGAACAAGAAGTGCCTGGGTGGCTCAGTCAGTTAAGTGTCTGACTCTTGATTTCAGCTCAGGTCATGATCTCACGGTAGTCAAATTGAGCCCTGAATGGGGCTCCACACTGAACGTGGAGCCTGCTTGGGTCTCTCTCTCGCTCTCTCTCTCTCTCTGACCTTCCCCTACACACACTCTCTCTCAAAATAAGTAAGTAAACATTTTTTAAAAAGCCTCAGCAAAGACACAGAACATCTGAGTGGAAAAGCAACTGGACATGTGAAGTCACTATGGCCTCCTCAGACACAAAGTGTTCATGAACATATCTGGGCTCAGGCCTTCCTGATGGGGACACCACCTTCCTTTGGCTCGCAGAGGGAAGGAGGGAAAAAGTGTGAGGAGAGACACTTCTTAGGCAGGCAGGGAGGTAGAGGAAGCCTGTTTGCAAGCAGGGTGCAAAGTGCCTCTTCTACAATGAATTCACTTCACTGAAAGGCATATCTTACTCTCAACACCTTACACCCTGGACGTTTTAGACCAACGGGCATCTGCTGCTCACTTCTGATTATGGCCACAGTGAATACACCACAGTGTGTGACAACATCATCCAGGGGTGGAGGCATGTAATGGGAGGGTATTGATCTCCTCTTTCAAGGGAGGAGTCCATCTGATTCAAACTTTGATCTGAAATTCTGAAACCTAAACACCAGTCCACGTGAATAGTATTGAAATTACTAGGAGATGGGCACCGTTTTAAGAGACCTGCCAACTTCATTTCCTTGATAGTAACTGAAGCCATTCCAAGTGAAAGAAAACACCTTACTGACACGGCAACCATAGCTCAGTATTTAATTGTAAGATTTTGTTGGTTGAGTCAACAAGAAAATATTTCTCACCATGTTTCATCTCAACTGTTACCTCTTACTTTATGCATGTAACTTTTTGCTTTGTTTATTAATTACCTATTTATTACCCTCAACCTGACTATAACAGATAACATACAGATAGAGATTTAAGTAGAAAATAGAGACTAAAAGAAATAAATTAATGCTTTTTAAATATCTGTTCTATGTCAGGTATTGAGCTAAGCATTTTCTATACATTATAGTGACCCACATTTGAGACAGGAAAACTGAGGCAATCCTCATAATCTACAGAATTAGAATACTGTGTGTGTCCATAGTTACATAAATTTTTCTTAAAGCTTCTTCACAGAAAATATTACATAGTTCACAAACCTGAAAATCCTTAAATGTCTTTCATGACCATTTTATTGTTTTCAGTGCTTCTCTGCTAGACTTCATCCCCAATCCCTTATTTTACAGCTTCAAGTGACTTGAGTTTGTTCTGAATGGAAACACGATTTCCTTATTTAAGGAACAGAAGGTATATTGTTTAAAATGTTATAGGAGAGGCAACTTCAGTCAATTCTTTTGCAAATATGCCAAGCTATTATCAAGGCTATAAGTGTTTCAACCAATGGATTGCCTGAAAATCTTGTCTTCCTTTTTGCTGTTTATCTCAATCAATATCTTTTTGTATTGACTGAAAATGTGAAAGTTAAAAATGTCATTTGGTGGGGCACCTGGGTGGCTCAGTTGGTTAAGCGTCTGACTTTGGTTCGGGTCATGATCTCACAGTTCATGAGTTCAAGCCCTGTGTCAGGTTCTGTGCTGACAGCTCAGAGCCTGGAGTTTGCTTCGGATTCTGTGTCTCCCTCTCTCTCTGCCCCTCCCCTATTCTCTCTTTCTCTCCCTCTCTATCAAAAATAAATTTTAAAAAATGTCATTTGACTTATCATTTCTAATTATTCTCCTATTCATCAATCAGGTTGATGACAATCAAACTTCCACTTTGCCTTTGTTCGTTTATCCATCCAATAAATCTTCACTTAATTCATGCTTGTTCCGTATCTACCATGGATACATTTCTCTGAGGATATTTCTATAGTCAATCTCTATGCTCCACATGCCCCCAAATTCAGGTTTTTCTTCCATTTTGATGGGCATTTTAATCTCAAATTGTGTGTAATATTATGAAGTGATCTTTCCAGTGAAACACAGACATCTCGAAATAGATTCGGTGCCCTTCCAGACAGGAAGTAGGTACTAAAAGCCAGTAGTTATGATGCCATGGATCAGGAAACCGTGACAGGACAACAGAAATGCAACTTCTCCTTGCTGAGACTTTGTCAAGATCCTCTGGCAGACCAACTCTGTGTCCTCCAGTCACTAATTCTTCATCCCACAACTGTCTCATACAATGAAAATTATGCTTTGCAGAATTATTCCAAATGGGTAGGTCTGTGAACGTGTTAGGCTTTCCTAGTCTGCCTTTTGGGGATGGAAGATAATTAATGAGAGGCTAGGGTTTATTCTACATGCTGTACACCACTGCTAGACTTTTATGGATGCTCTCTGAGTTATGAGCATACTCTCTTTGAATTCATTCTAAATGAGGGAAACCAGCTTCCCAGTTGGCGAAAAAGCAAGGACTACTCTAAAAAGAAAAAGGGATTAAAGATGCAGTAGCTTATCCCAATAGGCTATGGCAAAGATAAATATGAAAAAGGTACCAGTTGTAACCTTTTATTCACCACTCACAGAGAACATATCAGTACAGCAGACAACATATTGGACTCTTCATTTAATTTTGTTTGCACTGAAGACACACACAGGAAAGGAAAGGGCTTGGGCTTTGGAACCAAGCTGACTGGACTGACCTGAGATCCCATCTTTCACTCATTAGCCGAGTAACTTTAGAAAAAATACTTGCAACCCTCTGAGTCACAGAATTTTCACGTGTAAAGTAGGAACAATGCCAACCATGACCCACTGGTGCTTTGAGGGGAAAAAAAATTAAGTAATTAAGTAACATATACATATAGCAGTGCCTAACAGTGTTTGGAACAAGATAGGTCTAAATTAATATTAGTTCCCCTTTTTTCCTCCATGTGTCTACAAAACAAATTTGTTTTTGGCTTTGACATGTGAACTTTCTCCCCTCCCCCATGAAAACACATTTGTTTTTGCCTGTTTGTTTGTTAAGTGGTTTTATTTATTTTTGAGAGCGACAGAGACAGAGTGCAAGCAGGGGAGGGGCAGAGAGAGAAAGCGAGACACAAAATCCAAAGCAGGCTCCAGGCTCTGAGCTGTCAGCACAGGATCCCACCTGGGACTCGAACTCACGAACAGCAAGATCATGACCTGAGCTAGTCGGCCGCTTAACCCACTAGACACCCAGGTGCCTCAAAAAACACATTTGTTTTCAAGTTGTCGCATAACTAAGAAGAGACATTAAAAAATGACTTCAAATAGATGTATTCATTTAACATGAGTGTTTGGGGAGAGAAAAATTGACAATTATATCTTAGTCCTCATTTAAATTATATTAACAATGGAGATGCCAATTTTTCCTTGTTCTCTTCTTTTACATTTCATATTCTACATAAAACTATATCATTTTCTTTTTTAGAAAGTCCTTAAGCTAAATGTCAGGATATGGGATCAACTCCAACTGCTTTCCCTGATCTGTCCCTTAGCCTTTTCTTTAACAAGGCTGATAGGTCAAAGATGGAAATAAAATTCTTAAGTGATGGCTTAGCTGGATCCTGTCCCTAATGTGCTGAGAGACTTATTTAAAATGTGTCTTACATGAGGAGGAGAGAGGGAGAGGTGAAGAGAATGTATCATAAGAAACTTTCCTCTCCAGAGTTTTGCCAGAGTACTGCAATCATTCTCATAAGCAAAAGGGAGAAAAATGTTGGCAGAAAGAAGGGAGTCACTTTTACACTACCAAGGTTAGAATGGTTTTGAGGGAAGGGTGAAAATCACTCACTTTAAACTAGAATAGGCAACATGGAGTTTTCCACGACTTGTGCTACCCCAGGGTCACTCGCCCCTGGTCCCAGGCCCAACTCACCCAGCTGGAGCTGTTCGCACGTCAGGTCTGGATTCTCTCCGATCTTGCATCTGTAAATCGCGCCAGGATTGACCACTGAAGCGTTGGCGAGCCAGCTGGCGGTGGGCGCCCCCACTACGAGCCTAAAGCGAGAAATGTGCACGTGCACGCAGACGTGAGCCGTGCTGCCCACTGAACTCCTGGTCTCTACACGCTTGCAGCTGGCAGCGGGGCCGATCCCCTCCCCCCTCCCTCCTCCGCCCACCGCCTCGCGCACCGAACCGCCACCCCGGACCCGCAGCTCCAGAGCCTTGCGCCAGAGCGCACCCGAGGCGTGCCACCCCGAGATCGGCTCGTTTCCCGAGCAGACCCTACGAGCTGGCCGTCGCAGCGCTCCCCTTCTGGCTCCTCCAGAGGGAGGAAAGTTTGAACCCGGCAGGGAATCCCTGAGGCGCCCTTCACTCGTGGCTCCCAGGTGCCCAGAGCGCCGAGCCCCACTCCACTCACCATCGGTTCGCCCCGTGGCT
The DNA here is from genome assembly GCF_046562875.1 of Panthera onca. Taxonomy (NCBI): domain Eukaryota; kingdom Metazoa; phylum Chordata; class Mammalia; order Carnivora; family Felidae; genus Panthera; species Panthera onca. The sequence continues at coordinate 52,589,341 of NC_138346.1, forward strand.
GTGCAGCACCACCGAATAACCGAAAAGGGTGTTGGGGGGGCCCTGGTAGAGCAGCGCGCTCTCGGTGTCCACGTTGTAGGGGCGCCCGGTCGGGACGCCCAGGCACAGCAGCAGCAGCGGCAGCAACACCACCTCCCGGACGGCGGCCCCTCGGGGACCCGGCCAACACCTCGCTTCCCCAGCCATGCGCTCTCGGACGGGAACATTCAACACCAAAAGGCCGCTGTCCCAAAGTTGCGCTGGATGAGACGGTCGGCCAAGGGGAAGAGCGCCCCAAGAGAAGTGCAGCGTGTCCGGCGCCGGCGGGCGGGAGGGAAGGAGGGAGGGAGGGAGGGAGGGACAGAGGAAGGGAGGGGAAGTCGGGCCGCCGCGGGCGGAGCAATCTGAGTTGATCTGGGATGCAGCACGCCCGCCGGGCCCCACGATCCGTTTCTGCAGCCGGGAGGTGCGGGCGCTCGCGCGGTCTCGGGGCGCCCGCCGCTGGGTGGGGTCCCGGGCGTGGTGCGGAGGAACAGGACCCTGCGCCGTCTCACCCCGCGCGTGGCTGTAGGGGGCGCTAGGGGACCTCCGCTGTGTCGGACGCGCGCCCGGGCTGGGGCCTCCAAGCCCGAGGAACGCGGGATGACTTCGGGCTCCTGGGCTTTGCAAGAGTGGAGCTGGAAGGGACACGGGACTTAGCCTTTTAACCTTAGTTAAGGCCTGCTTGCGGAGCGGCGTGGCCCCAACCTGCCCCGCGCGAGCACCGCTATGAGCATAGGGTCTCCGTGGCCTGCCCAGCGTGGCCCAAAAAAAGCCAGCCACAAACTCTGGCACCAGGACGGAGGCAGGGAACCGTCTGGATCCTTCGTGGATAGTTAAGGTCTGTCTCTGATTTGCAGGGGCGTAAGCAACCGCTAGAGAAATTAACAAGAGGGCCGCAACTAGAAACAAAAAGAACTCCCTGAAAGCTCCTGAGGCATATTTTGGTGACAAAGACGTTATGGCTATTCACTTCAGGACTCAGTGCCCTGCACCCTTCTATGCCCACTTCCTTCCTCCCCAAGCTTCCTCTAAAGTACCGGCTGCGTTCCTGAGGCAGACTAGTGGTGAGCTGGTCAGGGTGAATGGCACAAAGTTTATTTCGGCTGTTGCTGAGTCCAACAGGGAGGCTGGGTTAAGGAAGCAATGACTTGCCTCACTTTAACGGATATCTCCTTCTGGTTCTTGATGCTCCTACTTTCAGGTATCCATCATTGCCACCGGACACACCTGCCATCAGGGGTCTAGACCCACCCAGTATGAGGTGAAGAGACAGATACCATAAGAAGCCCCTGAAAATGCGCTGGAGACCCACAGCACTACATACCTGAAATGGGTGATGATTTTTATCCCAGTGCATTCCAGGTGTGCCTTAAGTTTCCAGAGCAACCAGAAAGAAGCCATAGATAGTTAAGCTGATATTTGCAGGAGATGCAGGTTCAGTTATTAATTATTGCTGTATGGATTTTAAAAAAGAAAGAAAAGAGGCTCATTAAAACCAAACAAATAGCACATCTTAAGTTGTAATGGCAGACACATAATTAAAATACTTGTTCGTCTTTTCAGCATATTTATGGAGCAGTCACTATGCTAAGCCCACAGGATACCACCGTGAGCAAAGCAGGACAAGCCTTCAGGAAAATTTTTAGCCAAGTGGACGATAGACAAACTTTGGATGACTAGGAAAAGTTCTGAATGCCTTGGGAACACTTTAAACGATAGTTTAAGGACAGAGGAGTGAGTTAGGCTGAGCAGTTCGAGAGGAGGGAGGAGGGATGTGCCCAGAAGGCCAGATAAAGGAACATGGAGAGGAGGCCTTGGCTGGATCATTTATCTGCCCACACACAGGTGAGTACTACAGGAAGCTGACTAGGGAAGCAGGAACACATCGTGAACATCCTAAGCCAGGTTAGGAATTTTTAACTCTGTGCTGGGGTGGATAGGAAGCTATTGAAGGATTTGTCTTGGGTTGCAGGTTTGCAACAAAAAGTCTGAATACAGAAAAGCTAATTTGGGAGGCTCCCACAACAATGCATGTCAAGATGGCATTGCCCTAAACTAGGAAAGGGGATGGAGGAAAAAATAGACTCAAGAGATATCTGAGAGTTAGAACCCAATAGAACTTGGTGATAGTACTGTTAAATATGCATGTAAAGCTGAGAAGAAGTCAGAGTGTGTCCGTTTGGGATCTGAGTATGTGGTGCTAATTCATAGAGAAAAAACACAGTGCGGGAATGAAGTTATGCATGTGTGTGTGCACAGGTGAACATGTATGACTGGCAGGTGTTGCTGAACTAAGTTTTAGACAGGTGGAGTTTGAGATGTTTGTGGAATGTTAGGATATTCTAGCCATATCCAATCCAATTATTTTTACTCTTTGGCCAACAGACAAAACGAGAGGAACAGTAACCCTCTCTCATTATTTGCAACAAAGTAAAAGGGGAAAAAAAAAAGCTGTGTTAAATCTATTGTAAAAATGAAATGAAATGGCTTCCAGAAAAGTAGTAGCTATGAGGCCCATGGTGAAGGGTCCCACTCTGTTTTTCCACTCAGGGTATATTTCTTTCTGGGTAGATCTATGTGCTGATTTCAACCCAGTCTACAACTAGCTCAGGTTGTCATCATTCTGAAATCAGCGGTCCCTCTGGTTTGCAGCCACAACATTTTCAGTTGAGGCTTGAGAAGCAGATATATCAAAAGCATTCCCACACCCTCCAGACTCCAACCACGCCACTGACCTCAACACCTACCTCTTTCTTTCCCTCCTTTACCAAACTCTTATGCAATGAAATCCACTCAACATAATTTTTTTCATCACATAATTAAGAAGGGTAGCAGTCAATAGGGCACTTAATAAGGCAAGAACTTATTTCTGTGATTATGGTTATAATTTCACCACTTTTCCAGAAAAACCACCCATAACTACTTCACACCCTATGTTAGTTAGCCCTGAGTTTCCTTCCTCCAAGGCTTATAGAACAGTTCACTGTTCGTAAGTCAGTAGAAATAAAGGGTGTTTGTTTCATATTGCTTTGCAAAAGCCTGAAGATACTGCTATGTCTCTAATCAATGCTTTTGTAGGAAAGTGTGAGAATCATGTGGGGGGAGGAGCACGGGTGGGGAGAAGAGGAGGACTTTTCAAAATGACTTATGCCTACATTTCACCTTCAACTAAACTTAAATGTGCACTCATTCAGTTAATATGTGTCATTTGATCAATAGATTTCAAGTGCCTACTGTGTGCCAGGAGCCTCAGCAAGGACTCAAAAGATGAAATAGCAGGTGATCTCTATCCTTGGTAAGAAGTCCTCCCCAGTAGAGAGGACTCTAATAAAGGCTCACCAGCTTCTCAGAATAAACATTCCTCTTTCTTCAAAACCTCTCTTCTTGGAATACTACCTTTTTGAGATTTTTTCCCCTTTTCTATCCAGCCACTATGAGTGTCCTTTGCTGGCTCTTTTCTCTACACCACACATGTTGTAAAGCCCCGGGGCTCCATTCTTAGCCCTCTTTCCTACTCTTTCTCCTCTTTAGGAGATCTAACCCATTTCCTGCGTCTTTCAGTACCAGCTACGTAATATTATTAAATACCACTATGAATCCCCAATTCATGTATGTCTCCACGTTTCTCTTGAGAGCTCCAGGTTCATAGGTTTTATGAACATATGTTTAGTGCCTCTCTACTTGGATGTCCAGCGGCCATTGTGAACATAACATATCTAACCCTGAGTTCCGTTCCTCATTCAAGACTAAACTTTTCCTCCACCCAGTGTCTTCCTTTCGAACAAATAGCACTCCATCTGCCCACTTGTTCAGACCAGAAGTTTGGCAAATAATCCTTGATTTCTTCTTCTCTCTATTCCCCACATCTACTCCATCAATCGTCAAGGTCTATCAATTCAACCTTCAGAATGTATCTCAAGTTCATCCGTTTATTGTCTTCTGCCCTGCTGGTATCCTCTTCCAAGTGCAGAAACCTCATCTGGGCTTCTCACCTGGTTTCCCTACTCATCTCTCTCCACACTATCAATTTTCGACAAAGAAGCTAAAGTGAACTTTTAAATTCTATCAAATCATGCATGCTACTCCCTAGCTTAAGTCCTTTAAATAATTTCCCACTGCTTTTCCAGTACGGACTCCACGGGGCTGACACGGACCCTAGGACTTTGCAAAATTGCCATTGGCCACTTGCCCCAGGTCACTTTCTTTAGCTACACAGGCCTTTGTTAATTTCCTAAATGCATCACAGTGTTTTCACCCGAGGGGCTTTTGTTCATATTGCTCCCTCTGCCGGGACACACAACCTCTGACTTCTCACACGATTCTTTTCTGTCTTCAGTCTCAACCTAAAGGTCTCCTCACGGAGGATTTCCTTGCCTATCCATTTAACATAGGCCACCATATCGTTCTTTCACAGACAATGCTCTCTATTCTCTTCAGAGCTCTTTAACTCATAATCGTACATGTATTTACTTCATTTTGTCTTTCCTTGTAGAATATGAGCAGAGAACACTTGTGTTGTGTTGTTGCAGTTGTTCACCACTAAATCTCCAGCACCTGACATTCTGGCTGGCACAGAGCAGGTGCTCCATAGTAGTTTTTGAACGTCCCTGGCATGATTTGGACTTTTTACATTATTAATGCCATAAGCAGAGAGAAACCTGGATGTTTATGAGCTTATTGTTATGCATTATTACACGCAAAGCAATGTATGAAGTCTCTTGGCAGATGCAAAGACATATAAAGATAGGTCTTACTCTCAAGCAGCTTGTAATTTTCAAGGAGACAGATGACATGCCTCACAGAACCAGACAATACAGTCAAATATGAATGTCATCTACACTGGGGAGAAGGGACAGTTGGTTGCTAACAAATGGTGTAGGCATAAAGGGCAGTCTCAAGACCCAGATTTAGGTAAATATAGGGCAGGGAAAATGAAAGAATTGGTATGATACATTGGGTAAAAACTTGACATGAATTGCCAAGTACAGGTAATATAAGGAGAAATAAGGTAGCAGGGGCATTTTTAGGGCAGGTGACCGAAACAATGGTGATACTGAAAATAACAATAGAAAAAGCAACAGAGGAAAGAGTGGGAATGGAGAGAAAGGGGGAATGTGTTTGGATAATGCTGGGTGAGTTTTAGAGATGAGCCTGAGAAGGTGGAATAATTATAGATATGTCTAGCAAGTGTTATTTTTTTCTTTTTTCTTTTTCTTTTTTTTTAAATTTTTTAATATTTCTTTATTTTTGAGACAGGGAGAGAGACAGAGCGTGAGTGGGGGAGGGGCAGAGAGAAGGAGATATAGAATCTGAAGCAGGCTCCAGGTTCTGAGCTGTCAGCACAGAGCCAGACACGTGACTCAAACTCATGAACTGTGAGATCATGACCTGAGCTAAAGTTGGATACTTAACCAACCGAGCCCCCAGGTACCCCATACTTTTTCTTTTTAAAAAAAATTTTTTTAAGTTTATTTATTTTGAAAGAGACAGAGACAGCAAGTGGGGGAGGAGCAGAGAGACAGAGGGAGAGAGAGGGAATTCCAAGCAGGCTCCATGCTGCCAATGCAGAGCCCGATGTGGGGCTCGAACTCAGGAAACCATGAGATGACATGAGCCAAAGCCAAGAGTCAGACACTTAGCCGACTGAGCCACCCAGGTGCCCCAGTTTTATTTTTTCTTTACTTTTCAAAATAATTGAAGTAGGGGAACCTGGGTGGCTCAGTTGGTTAAGTGTCTGACTCTTGATTTTGGCTCAGGTCATGATCCCAGGGTTGTGGAATGGAACCCCACGTCAGGCTCTGCACTTAAAATGGAGCCTGCTTAAGATTCTGTCTCTCCTTCTCTCTGCCCCTCCCCCACTCATGCCCGTGCTCTCTCTCTCTCTCTCAAAAAAATAAATAAATAAAAAATTAAAATTACTGAAGTATGCAATATGTAAAACATTTAGTGATGCATAAAGAAAATGTTTACAATCTCTCCCTGCTTCCTTTTAATCCACCCTTCTGAGGCACCTCCTTCCCTTCCTTCAATAACTTGACTGCACTCAAGTGCTTGTCCCAAGGTCTGCTCTTGGGGCATTCAAACTAAGATAATACAAGGGCTTCTTTGTTGTTTTGTCTTTACAGTAATAAAGTTCTCAACAACAAACAGGAAGCTCCAATTCTTTTATCCTGAAAGGTACTATTAGATCAGATTTCCTGATTCTTGAATGTGAATATCAATGGCACATTTGCTTTTAAAGAAACATGAACCAATGCTTCTTCTCAGTCATCAGGGTTGAGAAACCTGCTGTGAAACTGTGTGGAACACACACTAGAATTCCTCCCTGGGAAAATGAGTCTGTAGCATTTATCCCAGGACTCATGCTCTACTGGTGAAAGTTTGACCTCCCCATACCTACAGATTGCACCTGTTTGCAGGCAAGCACACTCCCAGGTGCTGGAGAAGTCCTCAGGCAGAGAGGAGAGGCACGGGCTCCCTGGGAAGCTGCCAGTGTGCTGAAACTGTCTACCCAGCAGGAGGGGAGCTCAGGTAACCCCAGGTACTGGTCATTGAAGATGTCTGTTACAACTGCCAATCGAAACTTTGGATGGTTTACTAGTGTTGCTCAAACCTGGTTTTTTATCCCTCAAGTTTTCTCTGGTTGGTTGGGGAAAATGAGTAAAGCACTTAATACAGTGCTTAGCACATAATGAATACAGAATAAATAACAGCACTTACTCTTTCATCCTTCTTTTCTTATCATCATCATCATCATTAGTGATATAATTTATGTAGAAATAAAGTACCTATAGAAAGAAACAATGTATGGAAATCTGAGCTCAGGGCTACTGACTCATGTGAAAGCTTGTCTATGTTAATAAGAGGCATTTTCTGTCTGTAATTGCTTATATTTATTTACTCACTCAACAAACACTTAATGAACACTCATTATGCGTGGTTGAGACACACTGTGCATAACATGGTATAAAAATTTGGGATCCTTTTCCTTTTTTACATGTGCATTCCAAAAGGCAATAGGCAATAAATGATAATAAATATTTCCTCTTTTTAGTTTTGTGACTTTTCAACACACTGATGTACATACGTAGATGACATTTTTTCTACAGCATAACTATGAATAAATACATCATTGCCCTGCTCAGGGACTCCTAATGGTTCCTTCCCCAACTCAACCCAATTAAATTAGAATTTCTTACCTGGGGTTTAATACTGTCCATGCCTGAGTTCAAACTAACTTCCTTTTTACCTACCCCAAACATAGCCTATTTCTCCTTCCTTCTGGAAATGTTCCCTTTAGTTTGGGAAATCAACAGATGAAGAAATAACTACTTAAAGCAGTAGGTACCAAATGCCATACAAAATAGTATTTATAATGGAGAGATTCAACCGACAGAGGGACTTCTTCTGGCTGGGGTGTTTGGGGCAATTTTTCTGGAGTAGAAGGGCAATTTTGTGAAATTTTCTTTTTACAGTCTTTTCAAAACTCCTGAAACTACTGATACTTTATAACTTCTTAAACCAAGTCTATTTCATGCTTCAGTTCAGAAAAAGAAACAATTGCTCCTGTTGTTACAGCATATAGAGGACCTGGTATAAAACCATTTTCCCCTCAGAGCACATAGTTATTATGTGACAACATTTTATCTCATAAGTAATCTGACCTGGAAGATTGGATTTGTGCACTGGAATGATTTAACAACTGGTCCACGCAGGGATCTCAGAGGTTCACATGACACACAGATAGTTCACAATCTCTTCTATTATCAGAGGGTAGAGTCATTGCAAAAGTGCTACACAACATGTCTTGTCTGAATACTCTCATACGAAGACCTCATCGGGAAAAACAGTGTTCCTCGGCATTCTGGAAAGGGAAATGGTGAATAAGCAGTGTAAAATTGGTTAATCGTGGGTGAAGTTATATCACACAACAACCATTTATGTACCTGTGTTCCAATCACTTTGAAGACACAAAAGAAGTTAAAGATATGTTGGTATTCTTGAATTTCTGGCAACCTAATTAGACAACACACACTAACTTGAAACCAGAAAACAATTTCAAAGCAACAAACGAAATGCATTGTGAATATGGCACAAATTATATAATGTAATAGTGATGTATTCAAAGTAGCTAAATGTAACAAAAAAACAAAGTAGCTAAATGTTTTGAAGGAGGACTAAAGGAAAAACAAATCTAGTTTAATCTTCCATTTATCTAACTTTCCTTCTTTTCTTCTTTTTAAACCAGACCACTTTGGGAGAACATAAAAGATTATGCTTTGTAGACCAGATTAAAGATAAGAGAACAGCAGAGACTAAAATATCATTGGTAAATGGGGGGAATGTAAATAGTGGAAAGGGGCTATACCACTTTGTAAGGATAAGAGTGAGAAATAAGAAAAATAATGTATCAAAGTTTCCTGAATTGTTTAAAATCATACAGAAACTTCAGAATTATTTCTGATTTGGATTAGCAAAGTGTAATGAATTATGCTACAGGAACTAATTTTAGCCCTATCTCATGTCTGTGTGTTGGAAAACCAGCAGACAGTCTGGATGTTCTATTTTTGGTGCACACTGAAAATCAGCTTGGTTTATAACAGTTGCACACTATATTGACCCAGTAAAGTAAGTTTCCTTTGTTTAAAGAAACTAGAAAAACCATCTCGGTTTTAAAGCCACATGTTGTTCATAAGGAACTCATTAGATAGTGGGTACATGTGAAAAAGAATCCATTTCAGACCCATCTTTTTATTATTGTCCAAAGGACGGTAATACTAATTCAACATAATAATAATAATATAAACATTTTCTTTGTGGACTGTAGAGATATTTCTTACTATTTTCATGCTTCACATAGGAATAGGCGGGCTTGTTTTGTTTTATTTATTTTGAGAGAGAGAGAAAGCATGACTGGGAGAAGGGCAGAGAAAGAAAGGGAGAGAGAGAATCCCAAGCAGACTCCATGCTGACAGCATGGATGCTTAACTGCTAAGCCACCCAGGCACCCCAGAATAGACAGGCTTTTTTTTCTTTTTTTTTTTTCTCTTCTTATTTTTTAAAAAAAATGTTTATTCATTTATTTTGAGAGAGAGAGGGAGCGAGAATCCCAAGTAGGTTCCATGCTGTCAGTGCAGAGTCTAACACAGGGCTGGATCTCATAGACCATGAGATCATGACCTGAGCCGAAAACAAGAGTTGGACACTTAACCAGTGAGCCACCCAGGTGTCCTGGAAGGCTTTTTTAAAACTGGTTTTAGACCATGCAGTGATTTGGGAAACCCGAAGTCTAATAATGAAGTGGTCTTTATATTTTTTTATAGCTTCTTTGTTATTAAAATGAAAGGTTTCATTCCAATTGTCATTAGTGTTATTTCCGTTTCCAAAATGTTACTGTTTTTAGTTACCATACACAGCTGGAGAACTTTGTTCTTTCAGAACCTGCAATAGGAATCAGGAAATGACATAGACAGACAGGCAGGTGTAGGGTGTTCAATTCAGCTGATAACTATTGAAGAAGGTGAGATGATGCAAGCAAGAAGAAAAATATGAATACTGAATAAATGTCAACATTTATGTATCCACATATCAAAATCTATAATTGGCTGGGTATCTATCAATCAATCATCTATCTATCTTTTCTTTATCATATGCTGGCTTAGTTAAATATGTGCAAAATAGAAATGTTTAACTTTTCTTTCCAGAGTCGGGTAACACTCTTTTCTAGCTGTGATACTATGATAAGAAATATGTATTTTGCTCTTTTTTTAAAACATTTTATTTATTTATTTATTTATTTATTTATTTATTTATTTTTGTTTTGAGAGAGAGAGAGAGAACAAACAGGCAAGAGGGGAAGAGACAAAGGGAGAATCTTTTTTTTTTTAAGTTTATTTATTTATTTATTTATTTTGAGAGAGAAAGCGTGACTGGGGAGGGGCAGAGAGAGATGAAGAGAGAGAATCCCAAGCAGGTTCCACACTGTCAGCTCAGAGCCCATGTGGGGCTCAAATCCACAAAGCATGAGATCATGACCTGAGCTGAAATCAAGTCATACGCTCAACTGATGGAGCTACCCAGGTGCCCTTATAGTTTGCTCTTTGTCCCTAGCTCCAAGCCAGGGCTCCTAAAATCTCATAATTTCATAAGTGATAAAGATGAAAGAACCATCTTGATTATAGTATTTGGGTTTTGTTTCCAGCTCCTTGAGTAGCTGTGTAAGGATGAAGTTGACTTTTAGAAAGCCTCTGAAAACGAGGGCTGGCTACCAGATGAACCAACCATGTGACTTGAGAGTTGGAACTTTCAGCCCCATCCCCCCAACCTTCAAGAAGAGAGCAGGGAGGCTAGAAATCAGGTTCCAGCACTAAGGACTAATGATTTAATCAGCTGTGTCTATATGTTGAAATGTCATAAAAATTCTAAATGTTGGGGTGTGGAGAGCTTCTGGGTTGGTGAGCACTGAGGTGCTGGGAGGGTGGTGTGCTCAGAGAGGACACAGAAGCTCTGCATGTCCCCCTACCCCTGTACCTTGCCCTATGCATCTCTTACCTGAGTTGTATCCTTTGTGATAAACCAGTAAAGATAGTGTTTCTCTGGGTTTTGCAAACCAAGCTAGCTAATCATTGAACCTAAGGACAGGGTCACAGGGAAGCCTGAGTTTTAACCAGACAGTCAGAAATAGGGGGGGCTCAGGCTTTTGACTGGCACCTTTTTGGTCGGACGGAGCCCTTAACTTGTAGGGTCTAAACTAACTCTGGGTGTCAGTGTCAAAATTTGAATTAAATCTTAGGATACCCTGATAGTGTCTGCAGAGAATTGGAGAATTACCTGGTATGGAAAACCCACACATTTGGTGTTAGAAGTGATTAATGTAAAGAAAAGAAATAGGTTTTTCCTTTACTAGTGTTTCACAATTGCCTTCCCCAACACTCATTTCCCTTTGTACTCTTCTAGATGTGGTCTTCTGATAAATGATAAAAAAAAAAATTGTACGTGTATGGATCTTTACAATTTACAAAGTACTTTTTCCAAGCTGCACTAAGGTAGCTGTGAAATAATTATCAGTAAAGCCTGAGATCCCAGGGGTATTGTATAGGTGCAAAGGGAAACAATACAAAATGCATCATAGTAGCCAAAGCTACACTTTTACATTAAAAAACATATGTATAGGGACATAATTTTCATCTCAGGCTTAATCTGGAAGTCACTCTTCTCATGAATAGATGAGCAACTAAGAGCAGCACTGTCAACTCAGAGACATCTAGACAGGTCACAAACACTTAGATCTCTGGGACACAGAGAACTGCAGAGTCAGAATATTTCTGGAGCAGTGCAGACCAAATTAAAGACCATTTTGTAGTATAATTGGAGAACACTGTAACCTCTATTAATGGAGATCGAGCTTTGAGGAACTGTATGTAAAAAAAACTGAGAAGCCTCTATACTTAGGATTAACTGACCTAATAGAAGGAGGTGCCACCCCAGGTCTTATTAATGTGATGCCATCACAAACTGGGGCATAGAGGTCAAGAATGGGTAGGAACCAGGTCAAGAGAATAGATAAGAGATAGCACTGACCCCATGCTAATAACCATTTTTGTTTGTGTTTTCCCCTCTAGCCACAACAAAGTAAAGATTACTACCAATGCTTCAGAGAGGAGAGATTGAAATTTTAGTATCAGAAGTCTGCAACCTAGGGGTGCCTGGGTGGCTCAGTCAGTTAAGTGTCCGACTTCGGCTCAGGTCATGATCTCGCGGTCTGTGAGTTCGAGCCCCTTGTCGAGCTCTGTGCTGACAGCTCAGAGCCTGGAGCCTGCTTCGGATTCTGTGTCTCCCACTCTCTCTGCCCCTCCCCCACTCATGCTCTGTCTCTCTCTGTGAAAAATAAAATAAGTATTAAAAAAAAAAGAATTCTGCAACCTAGCTGATATTTTTTAAAGTTAATAGTATTATATATAGTTCACTTTCCTCTGTGAGTTTAGTTAATCCTAGTTGATCTCTTATTCTTAGTACAGAGTGCTGAGATACCAGTTTTGATAACATGTAGAAATCTGACCTAGAAGCATCTCAACTAAAAGTTGCAGTCAATACTCTGCTACCAAGAATACTTAACCAGTTAAGCAGGAGGTAATGCTGTCTTACCAAGTCTTACTCTTGGTTCCTTAAGTAAACTCTCTATTATAGGTTTAATGTTCTACTTTATTGACCCTTAGAAGAAAATATTGAGTAAGGGAGAACAATTTCTTTCATTTTAGAGATGAGGCAATGGCTTCCAAAGTGTTAACTGGCTGGCTCAAGGCTTGCGACTACATTCCTGACCCCCTCACACTCCCTTATAAGGACACTAGATTGGCCTATCTAGAGGGACAGCCATCTGAGGGGGTTGCCAGGGTTCAGATCTCCGGGAACTGCATTAGGCAAAACCAGAAAGACCTTTCTCAAGTTTGAGTCAGAGAAACTAAGATTAATCCATTCAAATGAAGAATAGAAATGGCCGGGGGCGGGGGGGGGGGGAGTGGGGGGAGGCAAAACTAAGTTTCCAGAAACAGGTGGAAATGGGCAAAACAAGAGCAGGTCTGAATGTTCCTGGGTAATCACTGTAAACCGAGCTGAAGCATGTATGATTTTCTTGACTGGCTTTGATATCTTAAAGATATGGAGATTGGGGTGGGAGGGAGGGGAGGGTGGGTGATGGGCATTGAGGAGGGCACCTGTTGGGATGAGCACTGGGTGTCATATGGAAACCAATTTGACAATAAATTTCATATTAAAAAAAAAAGACATGGAGATTGCCCAGGGAGCAGGGCATATTACAGTGTCATTACATGACTGAGATAAGATTCAAGGTCTGGTCCGCTATTCAAATTTACTTATTTATTTATTTATTTATTTATTTATTTATTTTACTATTTATTTCCAATACACTTGAAGGCTTATGCTATGTATAGAGGAAAGAAGCTCAGTATCTAAAGAAATCTTGCCATTACAGGTTGACAGTACTTGTTTAGTTCTAAGCTTAGTTGGATTCAGATTTACATTTTTTCCTTATAAATTAAGGAAGCCTTGGGAGTTCAAACTCTTCACCACTCTATCAAGGTAGTTTTGAGAAGCCACTCCACCTAGCCTCGTGCCTTGCCTGTGCATAAGAGGGAAGTACTGGAAATAAGCCTGAAGGAATGAAATTACACAGAATGACTTTCTAGATCCATGTAAGTCCAATTTAATAATGAGACTTTTTATTAAAAATAATTCCTGGATCACCCGACCGACTTATATTCAAGAATAAAAATAGGGGCACCTGGGTGGCTCAGTTGGTTAAGCATCTCTTTTTTTTTTTTTTTAATGTTTATTTATTTTAGAGAGAGACAGTGTGTGAACATGTGTGCGTCGGTGGGGGAGGGGCAGAGAGAGAGGGAGAGAAGGAATCCCAAGGAGGCTCCATGCTCATTAGGAAGCCCAACGCAGGGCTTGATCTCATGACCAAGAAATCATGACGTCGAGATCACGACTGCAAGATCACAACCTGAGCCTAGATCAAGAGTCAGATGCTTAACCCAGTGAGCCACCCAGGTGCTCCTAGCACCTGACTCTTAATTTTTGCTCAGGTCATGATCTCACTATCCATGAGATGGAGCCCCACATCGGACTCTGCACCGACAGTGCAGAGCCTGCTTGGGATTCTCTCTCTCTTCCTCTCTCTCTGTTCCTCCCTCACTCATGCTCTCTCTCTTTCAAAATAAATAATTAAAAAATTATTTTTAAAATACATCTACTTCAACTCTTATTCAGAATAATTTTCAGGTTGTTCACACTTGAGACATAATTGCTCCTTCTATTTTCTGCCAATAATTATGGTTATCCCAACATTTAATTGAACTCCAAAAAGTTAATAGTATAAAGAATGCACTCCAAGGCTTCAGCAAGCTTGCATAATTCTTCAGGGGCAGCTGACACTGGTTGGTAGCAGACCCATGAGCCCTGTGGTAGACAGAGCACGGTCTGGGCAGAAATGATCCAAATGTATGTCGCTGCTCTTTCGTAACAAGTTGCTTCCACAGGACTCACGTTTTATGCAGACGTGGAAAAACTTATTAAGTGGCTTTTAGCTGTTAAGTCATTTTGGAAGTGTTCATAAATCTTTATGAAATCCAATTCAATCTCCAACTAGTAATAGTTTAGGGCGTGAGCAAAAATGCTTTTATAACTCCATTGAAAAAACTTTCATTGAGTCTAATGAAATTTTAGTGGCTTGAATGAAATGAATCCTTGTTTTGGGATCAGCATTGGTATTGACAGTAATTACTGCCAATGGGCATGTTAGCAACTCTGAGCCCCTTAGGCTGGTTATAAAATAAAAACCAGAGAGCAGAATGGAGGTAGGGTAGGAGAAAGTCTCTTCCACTGCCCTCATCAGACCCCCATCCTAAAGCACAGTGTTACTAGCACCAGCCCTGGTTTTAAGCCAGGAGAAGTATCTTGAGAGAGAAAAAAAAAAATCTCCCAGATTCCATAACTTTCATTTGATAATCTTTCACAGACAGGAGTTTCAAATGGCTTTTGACTCCAGCTTAAAGGAATTCATCATTTTTCACCACAGAGAGCTCAGCTAGAAGAGACAGGAGATACACACAGACTATGGATATTGTTTGAAGTGAAATGATAGTCTGACTTGTAAACAACATCAAAAGGTCTCCTGTATGGGAGCTGAGCCTAAGAGCGAAGCATTAGTCTGAGGGTAAGCCTTCTTGTCCTTTCGTGCTGCTCTGTATTTGTAACTCAGATGTCTGTTAACAGATAAAATCTTCCCCTTTTCTCTTGGAACCTCCCTGACCACTTGTCCATGCCCATATCCTTCAGAGGATATCCTTCAGAGGCCCACATCTGCTTCCTCTCAGTCCCCTCCATCACAAGAATGACTCTGATATCTTTTCTTTAGCCCATACTGTGAATGCTGTCTAGTCTCTCAGAGGCATTTCATTTTAAACCTGGCTTTTTCATGAAAAAACAAATTTTAGGCATCAACAAGTAAACTATAGACAAGTTCCCTGTTTCCCTCATATTCATTCCATGCCTATATATTTATTCTTTCTCTCACCAATGCCTACCCTATGTTGGGCACTGTGCTTGGTGCTACAAATGCATAGATAATAAGACAGGATCCCATACTCAAGGAAGTTACAGTATGTGTACATGAGATCAACATACAACAGGTAAAGTACTGTCCTTTTTAAAATTGCAATTTTCCATGGGGGGGACAAAGAAACGAGTGGTTAACACAGAGACGGGAAAAGCTTATTTAAGGGAGAATGTAAGTTGAATCTTTCCATATAAGTAGGTGCTTACTGGATACAATGGTAGAGCACTAAGACAGCATGAAAGACAGTGCATTTAGGGGGACTTGAGGTACTTGGCATAGATCAGGGAGCAGTAGGAAGAGAGGCAAAAGAAGTAGGCAGAACTTAGATTATGCAAACCTCATATGCCATGCTAAGGAATATGAATTTTTATTCTATTCAGAAAAAAACAATTATGCAGTAGGAAAACATGCCTGGAGAGATTGTAGTGAAATAGGAAATTAGAAGCAGAGAGTCTACATGGCTGATGGATTAGTAGAGGAGAGAGATACCAAGAGCCCAAATCAAATGGGTCTTAAAGGGCTAAAGAGAAAGGAATGAGGTGAGGGCAACGGAGGAAGTAAGCATGGTATCTGCAGTCCTCGGGTGCCATCCACTGTGACAATGGGTAAAGGAGGGGAGCAGATCTGAATGGGAGGATAATTACAACAGGGTTGGTTGTGTGGAGTTGGGGTTTTCTGAGAGATGTGCGAGTGAATATGTTCCAGAGACAATTAGACAGTTGGGGGCCTCAGGGGATACACCTGTGCCAAAGATATAATCTTTGTAGAATCATAAACATGCAGGTAGATGATGGCAAGCACATGGGAAAAAGAGAAAATAGAGCATTGGAGAGAATCTTGGGGTGATACCAGAGTTTAGGGTAAGAAAGAGGAAAAGCAACCCACAATTTGGCCTAAGAAGAAATCATTAGAAAGATGAGAGAATCAAAGAAAGGTCATATTTCTGATGACCAAGAGGAGAGACTATTAAGAGAGTGGCTTCTGGGGCACCTGGGTGGCTCAGTCAGTTAAGCATCCAACTTTGGCTCAGGTCATGATCTCACAGTTCTTGGGTTTGAGCCCCAAGTCAGGCTCTCTGCTGTCAGCAAAGAGCCCACTTCAGACTACCTGTCTCCCTGTCTCTCTGCGCCTCACCTGCTCACATCTCTTTCCCAAAAATAAGTGAACATAAAAAAAAATAATAATGAAAAGCGAGAGTGGCCTCCATGTTCAATGGTACTGACAGAACAAACACGATGGGAATTTAGCAGTTCGGAGATCTATGGAGACATGATTTATAAGGCTTCTTTCAAACATTTAGGGTACCTGGAGGAAGCTGGGTAAGAAAGACGGGTCGTGGGGATGACCCTGGGGCTGCACATCTGCTCCATTCCAAAGGGAGGCCTGAGTGAGGGCCCCCTGAGAGCATCACATGGTTATACCTGGGACCAGCACTAAAGCCAAAAGTCAGTCCTGGGAAGGAAGACCACTCCCTGAATGCTGGTTTATCTACATGGCTGGTTTCCTCATTTCCCTCCCTACCCTTTTCAGACAGTGCGTACCTCATCTCCTCTCTTTCCCATGATTTCACCAGATGTCAAGCCCTCCCTCAAATCTCACCTCTACCAGCCTTGGTCCTAACTTTTAGTTCCCTCTATCATCCTCTAAAGAGAGCAGCTAAGGGTGACCACTGCCCATGGGCAACTTCACTGATCCCAATTCCAGCTGACCTCAGTCTCCTCAAATTTAGGAGTTGGTTCTTGGAACAAGATGGTGGGCATATGAACGTTAGTGCTTGCAAACCTCACATGGAGAATGTAACTGTACCAAGGAGTGTTGAAAAAAGGAAGGAAAGCAAGAGGGTCTACATGGGAATGCCAGGTCTTGGGCTCAGTGGAGGAAAAACGAAAGCAGCCAAGGATGTGGTTGTACTTCAACGTAACACACCGAACCATATTATCAGATGCCAGATCTTCCCAGTATCATTGATCTATGGTGTGCTGCTGAGCTGACTGACCAGCATGTGATAGCGCGTGGAGAAGGCCAGGCTCTGAGAAGATCGGAGGCTCTTGACATTTTAAGTGAGCTCACACCACCCAGGTAATCTGGGTGGGCTGAGTTTTAAATAAACTTGGGGGTTTTAGAAAAACTTGATTCAGAAATTTGGTTCAGAATCTAGAATGGAAGCATTTCAAAGGGGCCAAATGCTACCAATAAAATGGGGATTTTGTTCTGGGGAACTCAATGGCTAAAGACTTGGCTGTTTGCATTTTTGCTAATTGGTGAACTTGGAGTCCAGGCAGCTCACTTGCCCTCTCCCCCCACCCCTTCTCTCTCTCTCTCTCTCTCTCTCACACACACACACACACACACACACACACACACATACCATGCTTTATAAACTTGTGCCCATTAAGTAAGACTGGGTAGAAGATATGAAATTAATATCTATTCACCATTTATATACATTTTCTGTGTATTGCACATTACAAATTTTAAGTGGGTGCACAGTTAAGGTGTTGAGCTATAATCTGTGTTGCGATCTCAGGAAAACCTGGTCATCACCCCCAGGTGTTGGCAGAACAATCCTCAATGATAGTAAAACACCTGGAGAATGTCTTCTAAGACAGTGCATCTCAAACTTTCATGAGCCTGTGAATCACTTGAAAATCTTGTTAAAATGCAAATTCTGGTTGAGTAGCTTTGGGGTGAAGCCTTAGATTCTGCATTTCTAACAAGTTTCCAGATGATGCCAAAGCTGCTAGGCTATGGATCACACTTTGAGTATAAGGTTTTAAGAGAATATTCTTTTTTTTTTTTAATGTTTGTTCATTTATTTTTGAGAGAGAGAGACAGAGAGACAACAGGAGAGGGGCAAAGAGGGAGGCACAGAATCCCAAGCGGGTTCTGCAGCTGTCAGTACAAAGCCCAATGTGGGACTCGAACCCATGAACCGTGAGATTGTGATCTGAGCCGAAACCAAGAGTTGGACGCTTAAGTG
Organism: Panthera onca; assembly: GCF_046562875.1. NCBI lineage: Eukaryota > Metazoa > Chordata > Mammalia > Carnivora > Felidae > Panthera > Panthera onca. Next base: position 52,607,481 of record NC_138346.1, read on the forward strand.
ACTGAGCCACCCAGGCGTCCCTAAGAGAATATTTTTAGTTGACTTTCATTACACAGTTATAGCAGCAAAGTATAAAGTCTATTGTCAGAAATGCCAGCAAAGAAAATCGGAACTGAGCAGCTAAGCGTACATCACTCTTTTCTGCTAACATCTTGTGGTTGAGAAATTAAATTGGAATATCTAATATTCTAAGAATATGTAATGAAAATCTATTTTGACATTTAGTTATAAGCCATATTAATCCTTTTTTATGATGAGATAAAATTTAGCAGGATGCTGTCTTTTACTACCAAATTCAATGAATTATACTCAGAAATCCTGTCTCTCCCTATGAGTGTCTGTAAATTGTCATGGTAAAATTTCTAGTGTAGTTCATATTCTTTACTTACATGGTTTTTAAAATAATAATGGAATGAGCCATTAGTGAAAAAAAAACTCTTAACTGTTTCTTTTCTTCCTTCTCTCCCTCCTTTCTTGGGATGAGGGTAGTAGCTTCCATAATAACTTAAGTTCATAATGAGTCTATTTAAAGGGAGGAAAATCCAGGAAGCAATTTTCCAGCTGTATCCTTATGAATTGACTCTTTTTTTTAGAAGTTTATTTATTTATTTTGAGAGACAGACAAACAGAGAGAGAGCAAGAGTGTGGGAGGGGCAGAGAGAATCCCAAGCAGGCTCTGCACTGTCAGCACAGAACCTAGTGTGGGGTTTAATCTCATGAACCATGAGATCTAGACTTGAGCCAAAACCGAGTCAGAGGCTTAACTGACTAGACCACCCAGGCACCCCTGAAATGAGTCTTCTAATTCTTGAGAATAAGTAAGATTTATGAGAATCCAAATCTTAACACCAAACATCTATGTTGGTAGATTCTCCCAAGTAGTTGATCTGTTTTTATGTCAGAAGACATTAACACTTCTATCTTTAGATATTTTCAGCCTGCTTTGGGTTCTCTGAGCACATCACTGACATGCCATGATTTTAAAGAATATTATTTGATTCTGTAAAATTCAGTCTTTTGTCCAATATTACCACAATGGTGCTCTGAAGAAGATTAGTTCTGTGAACTGGATTATTATTCCCCAAATGGGAATTCTATGGTTGCATATGTTTAGAAAAATCTATGTTTTTTAGCTCTCTCTTGGGCATACATAAAGTACATAGATATTCAAAATACTTTGAGAATAAACCTATTGCACTCTATCATAATGTTTCTCAAATTCATTATTTAGAATACATGAAATATGCTTTGGAATATCTTCCCCTTTTCCATTTTCTTTATTTGTCAAGTAGTTGGCGTGAGGAGAGCTGGACAGAATGCCTTTCCTTCTATCATCAATGAGAGAAAAGGCTTCGTAGGAGTGTCCTCCAGAAAGCTTTCTCTGAGTTCTTTTTGGATAACCAGGATATTCAAGCTGTGTTGGGCAAGTGAATGTGTAAAAAGGGGTGATGGGATGGTAAGGATACAATTACCACCCTGGGCTGGTGTACCAGGTTAATATCAGGGGACTATTAGTAAGGAATGAAAGGGGGGATGGCTTCCAGGAAGGCATCTAACAAAGCCTTTAGGAGATTTTCAAAAAAAATGTGTTCACCTTCACCATTTTCATACCAGTTCAGGTCACCATCTTTTTTCATTTCTGTAAAAGCCATTTTCCTGGTGCTTCCATTCTTGTCCCCTTGCAATCATTTCTCCACACAGCTACCAGAGTGGTCATTTCAAAACATAAATCACAATCCTTCCCTGATCAAACCCTTCCAATGGCTTTCCATTTCTTTTAGCATAGACTCCAGACCCTTGTAGTCCTGGCCTTTTTTTTTTTTTTTTTTTCCTGTTTTTCCAAAATGCCAGACTATTTTTCTTTTCTTTTCTTTTCTTTTCTTTTCTTTTCTTTTCTTTTCTTTTCTTTTCTTTTCTTTTTTTCTTTTCTCTTTTCTTTTCTTTCTTTTCTTTTTCTTTTTTTCTTTTTCTTTTTCTTTTCCTTTTTTTCTTTTCTATACTGTGCCCTCAGAACTTTCTCTCTTCTGCCCTGAAGTTTCATTCTTCAGAGTTTCATACCACTTGTTCCCTTATTTCCTGTTCACATGGTACCTCCTCAAGGAGAGCCTCCCTGGTCAGGGTCTGCAAGACACCTGCTTTATTTTTCTTCTCCACCTTTTTTTGTCCTATACTTTTATACTTGTTTATTTTCTATTGCCTTCAGGGTCTTAAAACATGAGTTTGTCCTTGTATGTTCAGCACTTAGTGCATCACATAGTAGGCTTGCAAACGTTTACGGAATGAATAAATGAATGAGATTTATAAAGCTGAAAGAGAAAACCATTACAGCCAGTTAAAAGAAGTGATAAGATGCTTGTAAAGATGTCAGAGCAGTAGAAATCATTTGGAGACCTTAATTTATAAATTCTCTGTGTAGAAAAGAATAGAACTAGTTAATATCCTTAAACTTCTTTAAACCAAGAGATGAGGATGAATTTGCTGGGTGTTAGCAAGGCTAAACAATTCTATTTGCAAAGGTTGATTTTGAAGTTCTCTACCTTCTATTCCATTGGAACCACTGTCTGAGCCTCCTTGTTGACATCCCTTGAGTCTACAATACTATCATACTGATGTTGGAACCAGAGACTTTTTCTCATCACTATAAGGGAGAGCTATCTTTAAAGATTTAGGAATGGGGAAATGATTCTTAAAAAAGTATCACAGACTGAAATGGACAAAGAAACAGCTCAGCATTAGACAGAATCTAAGGTGTCTTCCACATATTGGGTTTTGAATTTCAGTTTTCCACTCAGGCCAACACTGATCCTTTCCTTACATTCAAATTCTATTTAAAGAAAACTTCCTTAAAAATTCTTACAAGATATTAAAATTCAAGTCTAGGTTATTCATAAATTGACCAGTTTTATCTGGGCTGTGCATTGGTTTACATACAAAGAACCCAAATTAATTTTCCTTATATGTAAGAACATATTGAGTATAGATGACATGGTTAGACTTTAACACGTAGCCTGATTGCTGTCCAAACCAGTATTTTAAAAGCTTATGGCTTGTCTGTCAACCTTGGTCTTATAGTATATATTAAATTCAAGGAGCAAGATTTATATTAGAAGTTAGATTGGAAATCTGGAACTGATTAAAGACATCCACTTTTAACTTATGGCCTTAGTCCCAGAAGTTTCATATTAGCAATATAAAGCATTCCAAGTTAATAGAAAAATTGGATTAAAATTAATGTGAAGTTATTTTTCAAAAGCCTTTGTAGTTATGTCAATGACCTGCTGATAAATGTTCAAGGAAAATTTTCACCAGTAAGAATGCTTTATACACACTCATTGCATCCTGTGCACACCAGTCTGTTTTCGGCCAGTAGACACAGAAATATTCGATAAACCAGAACTAAGAAGTAGCCATGGCAGGGACTGCTGGCTGTATACCAGTGTTTATTCTCTCTTGATTCCCTAGCAATACAGTTAGTCTAGGGGTCTGACTACCAAGTCAAAGACTACATTTTCTAGCACTGCCACCCCTCCCCCAATCCTTGCAGCTAAACATGGCTATGTGACTTCATTTTCACCGGGGGCGGGGTGGGGGGGAGTGATTTTTAAAGCTTCTGTATTGTTAAGACTGACTTGCATAGCATTGTGGCAGCTTAGCCTTTTATACTGAATAATAAAGACGTTAAAGCCATCCTTGGTGTCCCCCCACTCTCCTGTCACATTCTGCTCTGTGTTCATGGTGCCATCTCACTCACCAGGACCCTTGGGAAGCTACCTGAGTGTGTGCTCTGTTCTGGGTTCTTTCCTTCATGCTCTCAGCCTGTTTGACTTTTAAGTCCCAAGTTCTGTTGCATTTATTCTTTTAGCTATTTTGCACTTTTAAAGGACTCTGATGAACTCAATTTTTTAGAACCTTATATAGGCCATTACTTCACCTAAAAGTACTTATTGTTTTCCTAAGAGTTGTGACTTAATCCAGGTGAACATATATTTTTTGTTGTTGTTGGCAGAAGTTCAAGCAGAAGTCCACAGACCATGCCAGTGTCTAATTATATCATAAAATGCTAGACTTTCCCTTGTGTTTGAAATGGAAAGAAGCTTCTCTTACCAGATTCTCAGCGTAGAGCAGGGCTCAGCACCCCTTCCAAGAGAGAAAGAGAGAAAAAAAGAGGCTGGGTTCTTCTCATCTCTGCCACTGCTTCTCTAGGTGACTAGAAGTAACAGTTTACCCCAGTTTTTAATCTGAGGAACATAGAGTGCATTTATAATCTCACAGTCATGAACCAAATAAATACCAATCGCTATCTACTATCTGTAAGTAAATTTAATGAGATGATGTGATCCAATTTATGTTTCAGGGTTTCCATTTACTTTCCTCCATGACTTAAAAGCTCAAAGTTCTTAAGCACTGCCTTCTATCTTCCAACTTTCTGTCTTTGCAAGAGTAAAAGTGAAAGAATTTGTAGAAGGCACTGATCCACTGATCAATGAAAGTTCATGTTCTCTTAGCCACCCCTACTTGGAAATCAGAACATAAGAGCTGCTCATTGTATATGTCATTCTTTATAACACATTTTAATTTACACTGGGTTGTACTCTTTAATGGGAAATGGGATAACCTATTGGGTCATGGTTGACATACAAAAAATAGGATGAATCAAATAATAATAGTAATAGTAAAGCAGTGTTTTGGGCTATAATTCCAGTAAATATTGTTTCATGGAATTTTCAATTGTATATAACTGTGTGTGTGTGTGTGTGTGTGTGTGTTAGTATGTATTGGGTTGTGATGCAAGAATGTATTTCTTACTTCATCCATCAGCTCATTTTGGCAACAGGATTCCTCCTTGTCATGGGACCTGACTACTACCTTAGTGTCATTAAATGGAGTTTCTTGATTTGATCTTGCAAGTGCTTCAGTGCCACGGATTTATAAACTACACATTCATGTACCAGAGAGTTGGTTCCAGAGCTATCATTTGCAAAATCATTTAACTCTCTCTGACTTTGTAAAAATCAATCCCCAAATCTAGCACTGTTCAAGCTTAGTATGAATAATACCTAGAAATGAAAACATGCCCCCACAGTATCAATATGTTAATGGTCACTAACTGAATTAAGCGCATGGAATAAACATATGCCCTCTAACTTTAAGTTTTCTTAATCATAGACAATCTCATTCTGTAATTTCTCAAACTTGCAGTTCCTTTCTGAGAAAGTACCAATGTACAATTGAACATCAGCTCAGATGATGGATTATTTATCTCAGTAGGAGAAATTTGATCATCTTTATGCTCAGATCCATATGTAGATTCGCTATAGATTATCTTTTAGTGGAAGGAGGTTAGGGAAACATTTTTATTCTAAATGCAAAAAAAGTACGTATTACTTGGTAGTATCTTAGTGTAAAGTAAAATTGAATAATACATTTAGATTTTAGATTTTTAGGTATAGCATTATGTATATTCCACACAAAATGACTTACAGCTGCATTCATTTATTTAATTACTGTACATATTAAAATGTAAAAAAAAAACATTTTCCAATATATTCAGAAGCATAAATCAAAGGAAAGCAGAAATTCCTGACCTATTGCCTTAGTTAGAAATACAGACAAGCTAGTTTATCTTATGAATGATTATATTTAGTAGCTCAACTAATAAGCTGCATCATTTTCTATTCTACAGTGAGAAGAAAATTTGACCGCAAACATGATTGAACAGTGAGCACGTGAAAATGTTTATACTGCCCTGAAAAATGGTTTAAAATATTCTGCTTTTCAGGAGTCAGTCTTCTGAGAATAATCTGTCAACTCATTAATGTACTTAAAAGTGCCAACTTTAAAAATGAAAAAAAGATTAGGTTGCCTTGGTGGCTCAGTCAGTTAAGCCTCTGACTCTTGATTTCAGCTCAGGTCAGTATCTCATGGTTTGTGGCGTTGAGCCCCTTGTCAGGCTCTGTGCTGACAGCACTGAGCCTGCTTGGGATTCTCTCTCTCCCTCTCTCTCTCTGCTCCTCCCCCCTTGCACTCTCCCCCTCTCTCTCCAAATAAATAAATAAACTTAAAAAAATGAAAAAAAGATAAAATATCAGAATTTATGTCCTAAGAAGAATAAGTTATAATAATTTTAGTTATTCTAAGATCCATACTCTTAATACTTCAACTGAGAGCTCACTGTTCTATGTTTGAAGCTTTATGCAATGGCTTTATCCTTTTTCCTATGTAACATTATTGAAAAATGGTGTTCAAATAATCTATAGGGTTTCCATACTCACTAAAACTTCACCATAAAATAAATCATTTTGTGCTAAGACAGTTTCTGTGAACAGAGTAGGATTTGAAAATATGCAAAAAATAAAAAGCAAAGACAACAAAGTGAAGTTTTCAATCTTCTTGAATGCAAAATTTGTGATTATTCATATCAGACCTAAGGTGTGGTGTATCTTCACATTCTCTCTTGAGGAGAGGGAAGGGGGGAAGAACAGCTTGTTAAGAAAATGAATAGTGTCTGTCCAGCACTGGGGGAGGACTGTTTTGAAACACTTGAGGGGTGTGCAAACACTGAAATTGCCACACAAAGACCACCCTGCTCAACTCAGGTTGGGCTTTGATACGGAAACTATAGCTCACTCCTTCTTTTAATAAAGCAGGATCTCCAGGCAGCAACTTTTAGGTACTACTAGTTTATAGAGAAAATAGACTTCTACTTTTCCAGACAGTACGTTCTTCCTAATAAATTTAGATCACAGGTAGTTTTTAGTGCTTTGCCTTGAGCTCCCTTGCAATGCACCAAGGAGGTGTAGTGCATTGGCCTCCCAACCAGTGGATCATTAAAATCAGTGGGTCTGCAGACGAATTTCCAAAATTGCAGACTTTTTCTTCTGTCCCTAAAAATGTCCCTTAAGCTCCCTTTTAACTTTGAAAGGTAATTTTTGGATTAGCATTATCTTGTTACTTGCAAGATGTGAACAGTGACAGTGCTATATATCCACGAGCTGTAGGCTTAGCTGTACATAATCATTTTGTGGGAAATATTTTGTGGCCTCCTAGACAGATACACATAAAGTCAATTTACCCTCTTGAAGATGTTACCTTTAATAAGTGGACACTGTAATGAGTCCCAAGTATTCAAAGACTCAAAAAAACATCAATGACCAGCTCAAGGAGAAATTTGGCAAACAGAAATTCTCTATAAAAAGAATGTTCTTGGTGTATCAGGAAAGAGATGGGATTCTCAGAAGGGGTAAATGAAGGTAATTTAATCAGGGACCTACTTAAAAGAGTGAGATCAAGGTTATGGGCAGGTAAAAAGGAAGGTTGAGCACCTGTATCATCCATTACTCGACTCAAAGCGCAAGGCAAGGAAGCAGTTACTGGATCCTAGAGAGAGAGAGCGAGCGAGGTAGAGCTAATAGAGAGCTATACCATAGGAGGATTTTCCTACTGAGGAACCAAGCTGCTGATAGCCCATGGTCTGACATTGAATAAATTTCCCAATTCTTTCCCCTGCATCCTTTAATCACTTTCAAGGCCCTCCCAATGGCTAAGTCCAACTAGGGCAAGAGGCAGGATTGTAAATTGATGCAGCCTATAACTGTTGGCCTCTCAACACTCAGAGCAGAATGGAGATGCTTATGGGATGGGCCTGGAGAAAAAAGACTCTCCAGTACCACTCAGAGCTCCTAAAATTCAAGTAGCTTGAGAGCTGTTGGTAAAAGAAAAATCGCCAAGAAAAAGCATGTCAAGGGCAGTGTCAATGTTTCTGAAAAGGCATTTGTGAAACTTTTGTAATTTCTTGATCAGCCTGATTTCCTTAAGGAAGAGGCCTGGACACCTTCATGCTGAACAAATGGGATGTCTTTTAACTCATGAAAAAAAATGGCCTCCTCATTCTCTCCTTCTCCCCTATCCACTAACTTAGTTTATCCACACTGATGAAAAGATCTGTCATGGAACAGACCAATTGGTTAGTGGTGAATAGTCACAGACTTGAACCTTTTCTAGATCTAAACAACTCTTTACTGGTGCCAAGGCAATAGATTGCTTGACTAAACTCTTCTCAAGTGATCAGTGTTTACATATGGGGTGGAAGTGTAGTTAGGGGTCATGCAAATTCTTGTGAAGATAATGCCTTGAAAGGTCTTCAAAAGATTAATCCCAGGCTCGAGATCAACTGCAGGAGAAGCACTTATTTATCCTCTGGAGGTCCATTGTCTCTGGAATTCCTTTCATCCAACAGAGTCCTGGTTTATCTACATTCATCCTTGGGTAAGACAAAATTACAACATACGTAAGGCATCTTTGTTTTGCTTGAACTGTTACAGAGTGATGTAAACACCATCACCAACTGTGATTTACTAAACCCTGACTACAAGGATTTCTACAGAACTGATATTTCCTGCTAGGAGAATAGAATCTTTGTTTTTTTGTTTTTTGTTTTTAAGCAGCTTTAAGGACATATAATTTGCATGCCAGAAAATTCCCTCATTTTAAGTGTACAATTCAGCGACTTTTATAAACTTACAGAGTTGTAAGAACACCACCACAATTTGATGTTAGAATATTTCCATCATCTCATAAAGAAAGACTCCTTGACTTTTACATTTGTGAAACAAGCACAAATAAATGACTCCTTTTTGAGAGCACAATGTAAAAATATGATTATAGATGCTTTAATGTGAACAGTTATTTGATTCGTGGATTTTTGTAACCCAGAATTCCTGAGTTGACAGACTTTGGGGGTAAACATGGTTTCTGTGAGTATACAGCCAAACCATGAAAATGAATGAAATTTTAACTGCATTACTTTTATGTTGCATCAGAGTTTGCCCAAACTAAAGAATTTTTTCCTCCAATAAGAAAAAGCAAATATTTTGATATACGCATCCCTACAAATAATTCTACAAGGCGTGGTCATCATTCTGAGAAATGAGACTGTTTCCCCTTAGGACTGCTAAAGAGCACTGGGGCTTGCAATGTATTTAGATCAATACTCAAGTCAGAAAGAAAGAGCAATTTCTGGCCTGACACAACTGTTTTCAGCAGCAGTCTATATATCAGCACCCAACTTGGAAGCACCACTCCTCCAGAAAAAGACATCAGTCCAAGCAACTTTCTCCATCAGGCAACTACTTTAGTAGAGGCCCGAATCTCAGAAGAAAACTACCCTACTGTTTCCATGTTCACAACTGAAATGGTCCTTTCTGCGTGTGTTAGTTTCCTAGGGCCACCCTATCAAAGTGCCACTAACTGGATGCCTTCAAACAACAGAAATGTATTCTCTCGTAATTCTAGAGGCTGAGAAATCTGAACTCAAGGTGTCCGCGCCCCCTCCCCCCCCCCCCCCCCACCTTACTCTGGACAGAATCCTTCCTTGCCGCTTGCTGGCTTCCAGAGAAGAATGCCCATCCTTGCTTGTAGCCACAGCATTTTCATCTGTCATCACAAGGCCTTCTCCCTGTGTGTGTCCCTGTGTGTCTCTGTCTTCACATGGCATTGTCTCTCCTTATAAGGACATCACTCAGACTGGAGTAGGACCTGCCCTCTTCAAATATGACCACATGTTAACTTAATTACATCTGGAAAGAGCTTTTTTCCAAATAAGGTCACAATCCCAGGTGCTAGGGGATATGAGTCCTCCATATCTTTTGAGGAGTCACATTTCAACCTACAACAATGCAGCTTTTCAGGAATAATCTGTTCCATGCATATGCCTCTATTGTGAAGCTTAAAAACTTTCGAAAGAGCCAATGAGTCACTCTGAGGTGCTATGTCAAGGTTGAAATGAGGTTTTCAAAAGTCAGGTCTCTTCCTACATCGTGTGGGTCCTTCTGCACATAAAGAAACAAACAAAAAAAGCTGAAGGAGAAATTTGTAGTCCTTATCTATTTCGATATCTGAAGAATTTTGTGGAACATACTTCATGTTTATTGAACTAAACATCCTTCATTAGTTCTCTAGTTTTTTAAATGGAGCACACATGCAAATAGTCTGCGATGAAGTCATATGACTCATTTGTTTCTCTTGTGAGTGTGCTTCATAATGGAGAGAATCGTTTATTATCCCCTTTGAAGTGCAGTATGGGTTTGAAAGTACGGTTTCTATGGAAACAAGAACCACAGGTGGGGTTCCATGAGTTTTCCATGTCTTCTGCACTTGCGCTTTGTCGTCCTACTGGTCATAGTTTTCCTTTTTAGCCTTCTCTGAGCTTTATTGAGCCAGATTTGTCTTACAGCCAAATATTAATTTGGTGATTTGGGTAAGTGTTTAAAACATATCTACATTTCAATGGTAGCAGAATGTTAAACAGGGCTCTTCCTGTTTGGGTTTTAGCTGAGGCTTAAACCAGAGGTGACAAGTATACTCCTATCTCACATGCAAGGTGCTAACCAACTCCGGCTGCACTTGTACCAGAAGGAGCTTTTGCTACTCACAGCTAAATACCTGATTACAACTTATAAAGAAGCTTGGAAGTTCAAGAGAGACGACAGGGTTTCCAGGAGGATTCTCTAGAGAGAGAGAGGTCAGAGTACTTGTGAATCTTTCTCGTGAGGAGAAGGTAGAGAGGCATATCCTAGTTACCTCTAGTCAAGTGAGGAAGGCTTGAAGGAAGCCATAAAGGAAGTTTCATATGTATCTTCTGGAACTATGGAGTCATGCCTGAGAGTCTCATGAGAACAATTGGCTGGCTGAAGTAACTCAGCAGGGCAGTAGAGGAGAGTGCCGCTCTTAGAAGTCACTGCATGGCCAGCAGACAGAGGCCCAGATGGGGGCCACATATAAGAGTTGTCAGGTTTTTATTTGAGGGGGAGGGGTTCTTCCCAACAAGGCTGATGGAGCTCAAGGAGGCCTGAGCTGAGAGTCTCGAGGTGACTTTGCCAAATAACCAGGGACTGAAGGAGAAATTCCTGGGGACCAGCTGAAGAAGCTGGGAGACAAAAATGAGATCTCTCTAGTGATAGCGAAACTCAGAAGAGTCCAGGAAAATACCCATATGAGAAAAGAGTCACTCTAAACACCTGTCAAATAACAGAAACTGAAAAGTCACAGATAGCTCAGGGGGCGGGAAAGAGCCAGCCCCACAAAACAGCTTTGAATGGCTGTGAGGTAAAAGAATAAAATTGTTTTATGATTTGTAGTATATATTTTGCTTTGTTCTAAAAAAATGACTCGAATATCCTTACGTATAGTGGGGATCCTTTGGTCAGATGGTGATTGCCTTCTTCTCATGTGGAGCCTATGGAGGTCACTTACGAAGTGCTGTTACATGCATCACGCACATGTACACAGATTTTCCAGCATGTGACTACTAAACAACTCTTCCCTGCACATTTCAAGCATGCTGCCTATTAATTAACAAGCATCCATTAAAGGCCGTGTGCTGAGACCAAACACAGCAATTAGAAGCCTGTGTTTAGTTAAGCAGTGGTTTACAACAGCAAAAGCAAGGATTTGGAATTTTCTTCACTGTCCTTCAACGATTCCTCTGATCAGAGAGGTGATGCACAACACACAACGCAGTTTGTACCTCTCTGTCCTCTGTCCACCATCATTAAAAGTCTTGCCAGGACTCAGAATTTAAGTAGCAGGAGCTCACAAAAAGAACTCAGGTCCTAAAGTGCTTCTTTTCATGCCTGACAGCATGTTTTAGGGCCAGAAGAAAAGTCGTGTCCCTTAAGAAACCACAGAGATACTTCAGTCTCGTCCTATATCCCATTTCTCAGAACATTCTTACTTAGAAGTTATGACCTTATCATAGTCTCTAATTCTCTTTATATGTCTCCCTCAAATAAATTCCCCTTTCTAACTTCCCTATTCTGGTAAGTGACAGAACTGTTTTCTTTAGTTACCAGGATGGAAATCATACTCATGTTTTCCTTCTTCCTTCCACTTAGCCTGTAACGTCCAACGGTCGCTCTTTATATTTGCCAAAAAGCTCCCACAGCTGTACCTGTTTTTGCAGTCTTATAAAGTATCACCTGTGGCTGGAATTTGCTCAGTCTTCAAAATTGTTTTTTCAGCTTCCAATTCTCTTCACTTTTGGTTTATTCCACACAGAGCAGGAAAATTACAGTCTCTAAAACACAACTTCTGCTTATCACTCTTGTTATTTTAAAAATGTTCTGTGGCTTACCACTGCCCTTAGAATAAATATGAAACTTCAGACAGAACTATAACGCCATCCATGATGCAACCTCTTTGAACTTTGTCAATTATCTACTTTCCTCCTGCTCTGTCAAATGCCTTTATATCCTCAAAGGCAATTTCATTCATTAAAAAAAAAAAATGCCTGTGATTCTGCTACATGCTGGGGACGCAGCAATGAGAATCAGAGACACAGTCCCTGAGTGCATGCCACGTAGAGTCTAGGGCAGTGTGCACACAAGGAAACACGATACACTACAGGGTAGCAGAGGCACATACCCAGAATACTCAGGCTTGGCTTGCCAGAGAAGGCTTTTCAAAGGAAGTGACATTCACACTGGGGCCTGAAGGCAAAGCAGGGATCCTCCAGCTGAACAATGGGCAAGCGGGACACAAAGGAAAAGACAAAGAACGTGTCAAGATTCAGAGGTGAAACTGAGCATACCCTATTTAAATAACGGAAGGAAAGTTCGCTCTATTGGAATGTAGTATGGTGGTGCCTAAGAAAGGAGAAGAGAAATCCTGAAACCACGATTAGACATCCGGGCTTTATTCTAAGAAAAATATAGAGCTACTGCAGGTTTTTAAAGTAAAAAATACAACCAGCAGATTTGGCTTAGACACTACATTCTGGCTGAAGGGTGCAGAATGGGCCAAGAAGAGAACCAGAGGACCGGGTAAGAAGCTGCTTCTAGAACCCAGATATGAGTTTGAGGTGGCCTAGATTTGAGTAGCGGCAGTGAGGATGAATGTAAACCAATAAGACTAAGGAATAGCGGAGGCAGAGGTTACAGGAATTCTAATTAATTGTAAATGTGGTAAGTCAGGGTTGAATCCCAGGCTTCTGTTTTGGGCAACCGCAAGAATGATGGTATCCTTTTCAGGAGCACCCCGGAGATAATGCAGGTTCGGTTCCGGTTTACTGCAATAGAGTGAATATTGCAATAAAATGAGTCAAGCAAGTTTTTTGGTTGTCCAATACACGTAAAGGTTATGTTTACACTATACAGTCGTCTATTAAGTATGCAATAGCATTAAGCTAACAACATGTATATGCCTTAATTTACAGATACTTTACTGATAGGAAAAAATGCTATCATCTGCACCTGGAGAGAGTTCTCGTTTTGCTGGTGGAGGGTCTTCACTCGATGCTAATGGCTGCTGATGGATCAGGGTAGTGGTTGCAGAAGGTTGGGGTGGCTGTGGCAATTTCTTAAAATAAGACAGCAATAAAGTTTGCCACATTGAGGGACCCTTCCTTTCATGGATGATTTCTCTGTAGCATTTGATGCTGTTTGAAAGCATTTTACTCAGAGTAGAGCTTCTTGCAAATTGGAGACAGTCCTCTCAAACCCTGCTGCTGCTGAATCAGCCAAGTTTATGTCACATTCTACCTAAATCCTTTGTTGCCATTTCAACAATCCTCACAGCAAATTCACCAGTAGATTCCATCTCAGGAAATCACTGTCTTTGCTCATCCATAGGATCCAATTCCTCATCTGTTCAAGTTTTATGCTGAGTTTTCAGCAATTCAGTCACATCTTCAGGCTCCACTTCTAATTCTAGTTCTCTAGCTATTTCTACATCATCTGTGGCTACTTCCTCCACTAAAGACTTAAACCTCATCCATGAGGGTTGGAATCAACTTCTTCCAAACTCCTGTTAATATTGATATTTTGACCTCTTCCCATGAATCACGAGTGTTTTTAATGGCATCCAGAATGGTGAATCCTTTCCAGAAGGTTTTCAATTTACTTGGCTCAGGTCGATCAGAAGAATCACTATCTATGGCAGCTATAGCCTTACAAAATGTATTTCTTAAATAATGAAACATGAAAGTCAAAATTACTCCTTGATCCATGGGCTACAGAACGGATGTTGTGTTAGCAGGCATGAAAACAACATTAATCTCGTTGTACATCTCCATCAGAGCTCTAGGGTAACTAGGTACATGGTCAATGAGCAGTGATATTTTGAAAGGAATCTTTTATTCTGAAAAGTAGGTCTAAACAGTGGACTTAAAATATTTAGTAAACCATGTTATAAACAGAGGTACTGTTATCCAGGCTTTGTTGCTTCATTAACAGAGCACAGACACAGTTGATTTAGCATAATTCTTAAGGCTCTGAAGATTTGGGGGATGATCAATGAGCACTGGCTTCAACTTAAAGTAGCTATGTTAGCCCTTAACAAGAGAGTCCGCCTGTCCTTTGAAGCTTTGAAGCCAAGCATTGACTTCTCCTTTCCAGCTGTGAGAGTCCTCAATGACATCTTCTTCCAATAGAAGGCTGTTTTATCTACATTGAAAATCTGCTGTGTAGTGTAGCCACCCTATAATGATCTTTGTTAGGTCTTCTGGGTAATTCACTGTAGCCTCTCCATCAGCTCCTGCTACTTCCTTCACCTTGTACTTTTATGTTACAGAGATGACTTCTTTCTTTAAACCTCACGAACAAACCTTTGCTAACTTCCAACTTTTCTTCTGTGCCTTCCTCACCTCTCTCAGCCTTCACAGAATTGAAGAGCATCAGGGCCTTGATCTGGATTAGGCTTTGGCTTAAGGGAATGTTGTGGCTGGTTTCATCTTCTGTCTAGACCACTAAAGCTTTCTCCATATCATCAATTAGACTCTTTAGCTTTCGTAATATTTGTATGTTCCCTGGAATAGCACATTTCATTTCCTTCACGAATGTTTCCTTTGCATTCACAACTTAGCCGTTTGGTGTAAGAGGCCTACCTTTGGCCTATCTCGGCTTTTGACATGCCTTCCTCCCTAAGCTGAATCACTTTTGCTTTTGCTTTAAAGTGAGAGATATGAAGGGGCGCCTGGGTGGCTCAGTCGGTTAAGCGGCCGACTTCGGCTCAGGTCATGATCTCGCGGTCCGTGAGTTCGAGCCCCGTGTCGGGCTCTGTGCTGACAGCTCGGAGCCTGGAGCCTGTTTTAGAATCTGTGTCTCCCTCTCTCTGACCCTCCCCCGTTCATGCTCTGTCTTTCCCTGTGTCAAAAATAAATAAAATGTTAAAAAATAAATAAATAAAGTGAGAGATATGTGACTCTTCACTTGAACACTTAGAGGCTGTTGTAGGATTATTAATTGGCCTCATTTCAATATTTCTTAATTTTTTTTAACATTTATTTTTGAGAGAGAGACAGAAACAGAGGGCAAGCAGAGGAGGGGCAGAGAGAGAGGGAGATGCAAAATCTGAAGCAGGCTCCAGGCTCTGAGCTGTCAGCGCAGAACCTGACTCAGGGCTTGAACTCACAACTGCAATATCATGACCTGAGCTGAAGTCAGACGCTCAACCGACTGAGCCATGCAGGCACCCCTCAATATTTCAGGGAATCAGGGAATAAGGGGGACTGAGGAGAGGGAAAGATACAGGGAATGGCTGGCCAGCAGCACAATCAGAACACACAGCATTTACGGGTTAAGCTTGCCATCTTGCATGGGTGCAATTTGTGGTGTCTTAACACAATTACAGTAGTAACGTCAAAGATCAGTAATCACAGAATACCATGACAAAATTTTCTAAAGTTTATTTATTTTGAGAGAAAGAGCACAAGAAGAGGAGGGGCACAGAGCGGGAGAGAGAGAGAATCCCAAGCAGGCTCTGCGCTGCCAGCACAGAACCCAATGCAGGGCTGGTTCTCAGGAATCCTGAGATCACCACCTGAGCCAACATCAAGAGTCAGATACTTAACTGACTGAGCCACCCAGACATGGCCTCACCATAACAAATTTAATAATAATGAAAAAGTTTGCAATATTGTAATACCAAAATGTGATAGAGAGACAAAGTGAGCAAACACTGTTGGAAAAATAGTGCCAATAGACTTGCTCAATGCCAGGTTGCCACAGCCTTCAATTTGTTAAAAACAACCAAAGGAATTATCTGTTAAGCTCAGTAAAGCAAAGTGCAACAAAATCAGACCTGCCTGTACTAAAATAAGAAACACAAATGGAATGGATTTGAGGGTGGATACTATGGTTTAATTTTTGACAAGTGGACCTTAAGGTATCCATGAGACTTCTTAGTGAAGATGCACTAGAGACAGGTGAAGAAGTAGGTCTGGATGCTTCGGATAAAGATCTAGGTTCAAAATATATTCTTGAGAATCACAAAGCTATAGACGGTGACTGAAGCCCTAAGAACAGATGAGTCCAGTGAGAGACACTGAGGGAAAAGCAGTCTTTGAAGAGCCATATCCGTGAAGATCACCAGCACTTAAAAAGGGGTGTAGGACAACGAGGTGAGGTGGATGATTACATTGGCATAGAAGTGTCACCAAAAGAAAAAGGAGTTTCAAGAAGAGGCCAGCATTTTTAAGTATTCCTAAGAGCCTAAGTTAGATGAAAGCTAAGGGCTGCACAATAGATTTAGCAATAATGTCGTGCTGGTTACATTCCGTTTGCCCCATCCTTCTTCAAGTTGTTTCACACCCAGAAGTTTGACCAGTAGGAATGACCTCAATGATTGCCATTGTATTTTCTATCTTCTGTTTGAGTGAGACCAATGGCAAGCACTGGCAGGAGATGAGGAGGAGGAAATAAGGGAGGAGAATGGATACTTTTCCCTCAGTTTCTTCTTTGTGGATTAGCTGCAGGCTACGCTTTTCTGTTCATGCCAGATAGTTCTCTCTGTTTACCCCCTTTGGGCCAGTATGGGCAAGAGCTTCCTGCATTTTTTAGCTCTGCAACATTGTGCTATTCCTGGGGGTGTGGGTGGGGGGTTCACTCTACTCTCTCAACAGCCTTTAATCTCTTTATTGTATTCTCTTCAAATTATTCCAACTTGAATGTCCCTTCTCTTTCCTACTGAAGTCTTGATTGACACAATGGTCATTTTGTGACTTTGGTGAGAATCCTTTCAGTTGGTGTCAGGGAGGCAGAAGCCAGATTACAGGTGAATCAAATAATAAGTGGGAGGTGAGGGAGAGGAAAGGGCAAGTAGAGTATTCTTTCACAAAGTTTAGCTATCAAAGGGTGCAGAGAGAAGGGGTAGGGGCCATAAAATATGGAGAAATTTTATGGTTTTTTCTTTTCATATTGGGAAGACTTCAAATATCATTTCATTATTTGTGAGAATAAGTCTGTATAGAGAATGATTTTAAAGGGATGGCTCAGTTGGTTAAGCGTCTGACTCTTGGTTTTGGCTCAGGTCATGATCTCACGGCTTGTGAGTTCAAACCCTGCATCAGGCTCTGCACTGATAGTGTGGAGTCTGCTTGGAATTCTCTCTCTCCCTCTTCGCCTGAACCTTCTCCCATTTGTCCCCCCCCCCAATAAATATTAAAAAAAATTTTTGTTATTTTTTCCAGATTTATTGAGATATAACTGCCATACAACAAATTTTTTTTTTTTTTAAAAAGAGAAAGTGATTTTAAAGATACAGGGGGGAAAAAAAGAAGCTAGCAACTAGAGCATGGTCCCTCTAAGGAGGTGAAAGGAAATAGGATCCTCCTAATAGAAAGCCTAGAAGAGACCCCCTTCCATTGTCATAGGAGGGAAGGAGGAAAGTATGATTCCCATGCAGGAAGTCTGAAAGCAGAATGGGAGACTGAAACTATTCTACTTTGATGGCTTCTCTTTTCCTCATGAAGCTGAAAGCAAGGTCACCTGATGAAAGTGAGAGTAAGTGAGGAGGTTGGAGATTTAAGAAGAAAAGAGAAGTTCTAAATATTCTGAAAAAGAGGAGGGGGTTTGTCAGAACTCTTTGAGAACCCTGTTGAGTGTGAAAATCATGCACCCAGGCTGGCACCAATCCGCAAGTGTGTATGAAGTTTGTCCAGGAGCACTGAAGAACATGGATATTCTTTCAGAAAAGGGGAAGAATTAGTTGGTCCAGGTTGGGGTTTTTCTAAGTAGTCAGACTGAAAGACAACAGGAGAAGAGAGTTGGGGACTTAGGAAGCAAGTATTTGAAATAATGAAGCATGGAATTTATTTGAATGGGGAAGGTAGTGATAGAGAAAAGAGGAGTCAAGAGATTAAGTGTCCCTGAAAGACTGAAGACAGATGTGGTGGGGCTCATAGAGGGGGGCTGGTGATCAGATAGCTGAATGTCCAAGTTTAATACTTCGGTATAGCTTTTCTGAATGCTGACAAGATCCCAGATGCAGCCATGATCCTGGGTGGCTGATGTGGAGAAAAGATAAAGGACACTGGATATGAGACTTAAAGGATTATCCATGGGATGGTTTCCATTCCTCAGGTGATGTCTTCTTTGAATAACCTGAGCTTCTTTTTTAGTGCATGTTATTTATAATTAATGCCTCATAAGCAATTTATCAAATTACATTATGTCACAAATATACAGAGAAATATTGAACTGTGAGAAGGTTATTCTCTACAATTCAATTCCAGTTTTCTGGGTCAATTAAATCCTTTACTTAAACATATTAACTTCAGAGATGTATTTTTTTCAGAAGAGAAAACAGGTGGGTTTCTTAAACCAGGCTGCTCAGAAGAGTTCCTCATTTGGTTTTCTAATTATAAAGCACAGAAGGAAGGTTTGGTTTGAAGTTTTAATTTACCAGAGCTATACAGGATTAGTTTTTCTTCATGCAATCCAGTATTTGACAGTTGTTAAATATTTGCTTTAACCGTGAATTTATTTTGAGTACAACACAATTGCACCTACTATCTCTGCATGACTCTTTTAGGAATTGGCATACACTCATAATATTTAACTAGAACAATGAATGATTTAAAAATAGAAAATGCACAAATTACTGTACTCCCTTGGAAGCACATAAGCTCTGACAGAAAGTAGAGTAAAGTGGTTGTGTAAGGAGCTTCAACATAATTTTTTTCAAAAAACCTCTTATTTTTATTAGCTTTAAATACATTGAACTCTTCAGTGCAATCTCTTTGGAACACTTGTTCAAAATCCAATAATGTGTGTCAGGCCTGTGATAATAGGCCTTAACTTTTTTCCCTTTGAAATCATAATAAGTCATTATGTAATGATGCATGTTATATATAATTATAAAATATTGATTAACATATTTTAAATTTGTATACATACACATGTATTCATATACATATGGCATTATGTGCATGTATGTGTATATATCCATATATATCCATATATGTGTGTGTGTGCATCTATCAGTGTAGATCTGGATATAGATATATAGATATATATACTTATCCTCATCTCGGCATATAACACTATTAGTATTTATTGAAAAGTTGTGATGGATGCATTTTCTTGCCCTGTTTCTTTTGTGATCAATGAGTAAATTGGGTGATGGAAAAAGGATACGGTAGGTTTCTGGTTAGAAATAAAGAAAATGCCTCTTGGTGCCAAGAAAACAGATATGTCCAGTTGAATGAACATGAACTTGGTCACATTAACTTCATGATCTATATCAACTGTGACAACCGTTCAGTCATTCATGAAACATTTATCAACGGTCTGCTATGTTACTCTCTGAAGATAAAGTAAGACGTAGCATTTGCCCAAGTCTGGATCAGGCTTGTAACCGATCTAGTTACATTTAACGTTTCATATGTTACCTGTGGAAGTGATGTGTATTCACACTGGAAATACTTTTTTATGAATCAATCTATGCTATTCTCCAGAATTTTAAGAAGTTCTAGTAGTTTTTAATTATAAATACACTGATTCTCATACATCACTCCTGTTTACATTGTCCTCTTTATGACCCAGAGCATATCTTAATATATGCTTGATTATTTATATTTTCTTCAAAGTTTTACAGATCGTTATTGTATTTTATAGCATTTCTTTTGATCCTATGGGGGACAAAAAAGGATATTTGCAATCACCAACATATACTATACAATATATAAATGCAAACACTCTCCATGTCTATGTACAGGAGGTGAACATTAGAAGAAAAACGCTGATAGTCCAACTATGGGGCTTTGCCTCAATTCATATTTTCCCCCTCAACCATTCCAGATTATAGAGGCTATACATGTGACCAAAGTCTGAGTATGAAGCAACTAAAACTATTAAAGCATAATTATCGCTTTGTTACTTTCATAATCTGTAACAATCATCTACTTATCATCTACTCATCAATAATCTT
This sequence comes from Panthera onca, assembly GCF_046562875.1. NCBI lineage: Eukaryota > Metazoa > Chordata > Mammalia > Carnivora > Felidae > Panthera > Panthera onca. Next base: position 52,627,683 of record NC_138346.1, read on the forward strand.
CTGTATTGATAGACTTTTCTAACCAGATCTAGGTCAATTAGAAGAGCCAGATTATTACATTCATATATTAATAAAAATGATGAAAGCTCTGGCTTATAGTTTACTTGTTTAGAGAATGTTTGAAACACGTAAGAACTGTTAATAATCTTCTTTATTATGCCAATTAGCTTATAAAATATCTGACTTTTTAAAAAAGTTACATTTTAAATATCAAAGATTTGGTTATTCGTTTATAATTCATTTAAAAAAGTTTCACAGATCCTCAGGAATTAAGTAATCTTTCCACTAGCCATTGTATTATCAAAATAGAGTCCAGACCCTCGTGGGAGTTCTAGATCCAGGCTGTATTCATTCAGGCCTGGCATGCCTGTTAGAAGTAGAGATGACTGGGCCTTCGTTCAAAAGATCTGGGATATGGACTAGGAAATGGCACTTTAAAGAAATCATTCCAGGCGATTTTGAAGCACATTCTCAAGTCTCGTTCTGATGAAAGTGTTTTTGAATACATCTTTTCAAAATGCTTATCAGATTGTCATTCCTCTAGCTTAAAACCATCCAACAGCTGCCCCCTGAGTTTAGAAAACTTTCAAACTCCTTGGCATAGCTCCTGCCTTCCTGTCTAAACCTCCATTGGCCAAGTGTTTTCTAATTGGTGAGACTGATTTTATTGGCTTGCTCTGCTTCTAAAATTCAGCAACCTCATTGTGTGCTTGGGAGCTATGCCTTTGCTGTTCCTTCTGCTTGGATTCTACCTCCTCCATATTTTCTCTTCATTTGGGCCTCAACTCTAACACCACCTCTTTAGCAGGCTTTTTCAGACCACCCCCGCCCTGAGATTCTCCATCAAATACTTCCTACAATTGCCTGATTAGGCAAACCTGGGCCGTGTGTAAAATATTAGATTTGTTGGACTCACCCCAGATGTCATCAATCAGCAGCTCCAGGAGACGAGCTCAGGACTCTGTATTTTTACCAAGCCACCTGGGTGAGTCATTATCAGGCAAGTCTGGAAAACTATACTGTCAGGTGTCCTAATTACTACCACAGAGGCTATCACTGTCAAAAAAGGAGCTTTTTTTAGGTAAGAGCAAGAACTTTGGGTTGTTCCAAGCTTTGTTCTCAGGAGTTGAACATTATCTGGCACCTTATAGAAATGGCTCAATAACTATTTCTTGACTGACTTGATGAAACACGGGTTTAGGGGAAGCTCTCAGTCTGGTGTTTACAGGGAAGTAATTGGAGCTAGTTTTAGGGTTTAACCATTGTTATTAAAGACAGAGATTAATTTTTAGAGGGTGATGTGAAGTGATTTCAAACTTCTAGCAAAAAAATTATTGTAGTTAGACATTAAAATAAAAATTACCTTTCTTCTCTACACAGCCCTCTTGGTAGGACCTAGAAGGGCTCTAGGTTGGGGCTTTCTCCTGCGACCATCATTTGGACATAATAAATTTGCTACCAATAAATTCTGGGAGTCCAGACCATTCTCAACTCAGGGACTTCGCCTCTTCTTCCTGCTTGTCTGTCAGAGTAGCTAGTCTTTTACTTTTAGACACTTCTAGGTGTGAGTCTGTGTCCCCTGATTTGAGGAGACATAGGTCGAGGTCACTGAGCAGTCTTACCAAAATCTCTCCAGCAGGCAGGAAAGAGGGGGATACAACCCTACCCCTACTCTTTAGTGTATGTATTGGTGGGGGGGGGGGGGGAAGCTCACAGCACACCATCAATTCCCTCTGAAAAGTTTATTTTCAATCTCCAATATCTCTTTTGACTCCACCAACCCATTTTGTAGTCTGTAAATTGATTCGTGGTTAACCAAGAGTTGCAAAACCAACTTGTCCACCTCCTTGAAAAGTCCAATGTAGGTAGTCAAACACCTCCCTTTAGAATATTGAAGTATTTTTCACCTCTTGTTTTATGAACTCAGCCAAAACTTAGGTAAAGATTTCCAATTTAAAGCCTTATAACTAATTAGAGCCATGTAGAAATTAAAATAAGGCGATGTGATAGGATGATTAGACAATTCCTTCAGATTTGATGGTTCAGGAAGGCTTCTACTGACAAGAAAGACTGACCCATGCAAAAGATCAGGAGAGAGATCATTTTGAACAGAGGAAAGAGCTAATGAGAAAAGTCCTAAGGCAGGAAAAAAAAATTACTTGAGGATGGTCACAGCAAAGCAAGCAGGCCAGTGTGGGCAGAGTGTGTGCTGATAGGGAGGTAAGTCAGAGTAATAACCAGAGGCAGGACTTGTTGGGCTCTGTAAACCAGATAAAGAAGTGTTTCAGTTGATGGCTTGGAGGGGGGAGGTAAAGATAAAGAGGAATCAGGGCGAACTCCTCAATATCACCAACTGAGTTGATGCTAGTCATTATAAAAACACAAAGGAAAAGTAGAAAAGAGAGACCCTGCCCTTTTATGAGGAGAAGTCATGTAGCTTCACATCAGGCAGAGACTTTTCAGTTCATGCCACTAAACTTCTGCACAACATTTGACTACTGGATCATCAGGTTTGAATGCTCGCTTTCTGAAAATTAAACATGTGATTCAGTCATTGAAAATGTTGAAATTCATGCCATTTCCTGGGCTCCTTTTTTTTGCCCCCCTTCCGGCTGTTCTGGTTCCGAGTCTGCCTTATCATGTGTTTGAATTTGAGCCCAGATTGAGAAAGTAAGGGCTTACAAGTAGTCCTCTGTGTTTTAAAATGTGCTACTAAACTGTGTAATGGCCAAGAAATTACTCAAAGAGGAAAGCCAGGAATTTCATTCTAGACTCTCAAGAGCTGGGAACTCAGAAGAGAGCTGTGAGCATCTTCAGAGCCCGTGTTCCCTCTGCAGAGAGAACCTTGTGACGGAAACATCAGTAAGAAGACCGCAAATGTCTATATTTGGTAGAGTGAATTGGAGGCTAGGATCTGGAGGAAAGCCATGGACATAAAGGAAATGAGTTCAATTTGCAAAAAGAAATGAAAGTATGGTGAGGAAAGAGGAAGTCATAAGATTTGTGAGTTCAAGAGAGAATCTTGATTTTCCCCTGGCTTGTCAGAATGTGGCTGAATGAGAAGCCTGGGGCTGTAGGAGAAGCTCATGGGACCTGGAGAAGAGATAAAAAGCAGAAATGTTGGATGTTGAAACATGGCTTTGTGGTTAAGAGCATGCATGGCCTCTGAAGCTAATCACCTGAGTCAAGCCTGCTTTCTGTCTGATGAGTGACTGGCAAGGCACTTATCCCTCTGTGCCTCAATTTCTTGACCTGTGAACAGGAATGATAATGCTCCATATCTCCTAGCATTGTAAGGATTCGATGAGTGCATATGTATGCAGCACTTAGAATATGGCCCACACTATGAAGCACAATGTAAAAATAAGTATTAGAGACCCTTGAAATGACACTGAAGTGGCTTCCCCAAGCACACTTGCCAAGATCAGATTGGTAGACAGGATCCAGTTCCTTCTTCTTTGACAGTCGTGATTTGCATAGGTGATCTGTATAGGTGATCTGTATAGGTGATCTTAAGAGACTAGCATCTCTGAGATGGAATCAATTAGAAACAAGGCTCATACACGATAGTGGTAATAAGATGAAAGGCTCAAATAGGATTATGTTAATCTAGGAGCACAGGGACAGATAGAAAAGGATGGAAACAGCAAAGCAAGACAGTCTTGGATTAGGTGGTGAAAGCAAGCAGGAGAGCAAGATTGCAAGAAAGAAGGGTCAAATGGATAGGCTTAGGGTGAGTGGAAGAGAAAGATATGAGATCATTCAAGACAGATGATAAGGCAGTGGCTATATTAAATAAATAAAAAGATAAGTGGGTAGACAGATAAAAGACTTAATTCTTTTAAGAGCTGCTGGTAAGTGAAAAGAATCCATTTTGGCTACAGATGTAAATATGGGAGGAAAAGAGAAATGATGTGTTGAAGCTGACAGATTGCTCACTTCAAAAAGATAAAATGTGTTATAGTGTCACCCACCGAGAGAGAAGCCAGACCCTCGGGAAATCAGTTCTATCTGTTCTCAAAAAATTCACTGAGATTTGAAGGGTTAATGTGGAAAAGGGTGTTATTGGTGACAGGAGGCTTTTGGTATTCTTCCTAATACCCAAGGCACAGACCAAACATGCTGCTCCAAGCATAAGGCTAAGAAGGTAAATTTGAAAGAAATGGCTAGAAAACGTGTCTAGTTGTGTCTGCCACATCTTTGTGTGCTCAGTTTAAACTGATTCAAGTGAAAAATCCTGGCTGATCAGCTTTCACAGCTGCTTTGCCATAGGGAGCAGCTGCTGCTGGTGCCAAGTGAAATACTCACATAGGATGCCAACAGACAGACAGGGTGCAGACACCAGACTCAGAGGGCGGAAAGCGCTAAGCACAGTGGGAAACAGTGTTTCAGGTTTCTGAGTTAGTACTTTTCTAAATTTCATTGTATTATTATCTTTTTTTTATTGAGGCATATTTGACATACAACATTATATTAGTTTCAGGTATACAACGTAATGATTTGATATTTGTTTCTTTAATGTTTATTTATTTTTGACAGAGATGGCACAAGTGGGGAAGGGGCAGAGAGAGGGGGGGACAGAGGATCTGAAGCAGAATACATGCTGACAGCAGAGACCCCAATGTGGGGCTCGATCTCCTGAACTGTGAGATCATTACCTGAGCTGAAGTCAGACACTTAACTGGCTGAGCCACCAGGTGCTCCAATGATTTGACACTGGCATATATTGTGCAATGATCACCACAATAAGTCTGGTTAACATCCATCACCATACATAGTTACCAAATGTTTTTCTTGTGATAACTTTTAAGATTCATTTTCTTAGCAACTTTCAACTATTCAATACACTGTATTGAATTATTATTATTATTATAGTCACTGTGCTGTATGTTATATTTTCATGACTTCTTTTATAACCAGAAGTTTGTAACTTTTGAGTCCTTCACCCATTTGCCTACCCCCAGCCTCTGGAAACTACCCATCTGTTCTGTTTCTATAAGCTTGTTGTTGTTGTTGTTGTTGTTGTTGTTGTTGTTGTTGTTGTTGTTATTGTTTAGACTCCACAAGTGAGATCATTTCTTTCCCTGTCGGATTGATACCTTTTTTAAAAGTCAAAGGTAGATAAGCAGAGATGATGCAAGTATCTGTCAAGTACTTTGTCAGCAAGCAACAAGACACATGAAGCTCAACTGCCTCTCTTCTTGCTTCTGTTAGGGCATGAATTTCCAGGCTTACATTCTAGTATGTGATCAAGTGTAGCTAAAGCAATGTCATTAATACAACTACATTCAGCAATACAGGACTCACAACTTCACCAAGGACAAGGGAGTACTAAAGTAAGGAGCCAAAGAAGGGTGGGTGACTGTTGAAAGCATTAAACTCTCAGGCTCTTGGATTTTGTTATCAGCATGGCTGATAATATTTCAAAGTATCTGGATTTCCCTCCCAGGCATTTGAAGCCAGAACTGGGTTTGGGAGTAGGGATGAATTTAAGAGAAAAGAGGGAACTTTGAGATAGTGGAGGTGGAGGTAGATACTATGTGTTTAGGGAGGCTGAATTTTCAGTAAGGACAGGAAGAGAGATCAGGGAAGATCAAAACATCACACCTAAGCAGCAGGTAGAGAGAAAAAATCTAGGATCAGAAGTGATGGGTCGGCCATTAGGAGGAAGGGTAGAGGCAGGAGAACGGGAGGGCCAGTGAGGGATGGCCTGATGGAGGAGGGAGTCTAGAGCTGTCCTCAGAGCCAAGGGTGTGTAGGTGGAGAGAGCATTCTGGAGCAGCTGCAGCTGAACTCATAGCTGAAGGAAGTGCATTAAGGGCATAATGTGGTTTAGGATCCACATCTGAAGCAAAGTCAGACTGGAAAGACATTCAAGCAAAAGCCATCAAGGATTCCTAAGATAGCAAGATCAAGAGGCAAAGAAAGATAAGGCAAAAAATCAACACACCTCATTTTTTTTAATTGTGTCTTTGGATTTAACTCTGAGTTTGCTAAACCAAAACATATTAAAAATTAGCAAAGTTGGGGCGCCTGGGTGGCTTGGTCGGTTAAGCGTCCGACTTTGGCTCAGGTCATGATCTCACGGTCCGTGAGTTTGAGCCCCGCGTCGGGCTCTGTGCTGGCAGCTCAGAGCCTGGAGCCTGTTTCAGATTCTGTGTCTCCCTCTCTCTCTGCCCCTCCCCTGTTCATGCTCTGTCTCTCTCTGTCTCAAAAATAAATAAACGTTAAAAAAATTAGCAAAGCTTTCAGAACTTCTAATGACTCTAACACAGACTTTTTCTATTCCTCTCACCCCACAAACAGTGATATAAGAGGGAATTTTAAATACACATCATTTAGAACAGATTAATGTATTATAGGAAGCAATTTGGTTAGCAGGAAACCAATTTTCTCTTTATTGGAACATTGTCAGCTTCCTAAAGCATTCTAGTTCCTTAAAAAAAAAAAAAAAAAAGCTGAAGAAATATAGTCTACTTTGCAAAATGAGTCAAGGCAATCTGAGTCTGAAAAGTGGGAGGAAAGAGGTAGAAGTGGAGTGTATACCCCAGAGGACCATAAACAGGGCTTGCTGAGGTTACTAATTTCAGTTCACATACAACCTGAGTGTCTGGGGCCAGATTTGCCTAGCAGGAAGAGGAAAGAAAATGGAAATGAAATGTAGGAAAGTTAAAATTACATTATAAATGGATCAAAAAAAGCCCTCCCACTTGGCCTAGATTGGTGCAGTGTCGAGGACTCGGCCTCGCGAATATTCAGAACTGTTTCTGAGCAATTCTGCCCCATTAGGCTCAACACAAAGCCTGACACCTAATCCAGTTCCTGATTTTGTGATCTAATCCAAATAATGAATCCAAGATTTCTCAAATCAAATTCTGCAATGTGATTCATTGATTCAATTCATTGAATTCATCAATCAATTCATCAATTCATTGATTCATGAATATTAGATTTTAAGACACTGACAAGTATTATTTTCTATAGAATGAGAAATCCATACAACATTGTCTAAAGCCCTGTAAGATGTATCTATCTTGCTAATCTGGTGAAACAAGATGCTCTGACAAAAAAACCACACACGGTTTGCTCAGAATATCCTGAATTATGTTAAGAAGACTTTTCCATAAGTGAGCATCAGATTGGTGATGAAGTAATGAATTACCAAAGTTCAGTTGTATTTTAAACACTGAGTTATTGACTTCTTGAAGGAATTTTTCACAGAGAAGACTTACAGATGACTGGGGGATTACTGCTAATATTAATTCAGTGGGTGCATAGCAGTTTTCTCCAAGCAAACACAACCCCAAATTTATGTAATAATAGGAGAAAATGTTATTTCTCTAGAAGTTCCAGAATGTAAGCCCATATACTAGAAAGAGGAGTTTGCAGAGAGGACTGTTAAAGCTGTACATAAAGGTTTCAGAAAGACTTTGATCAAAATGAATACTACGAATCAGAACTGTCGTATTTCAGATGATTTTTTTCTCATATAATCATTCATTATATGGTTTTTTAAATATCTTCTTTTATTGGTATTTTGTTGATACTAGTATTTTATAATATCTACAAGTTTATCTCCATCTTTGTTCCCAAGACTGCCATGTTCACAACGCGGGTATCTTTGCTCTGGAGAGAATGACTTCGAGCAGTGCTTCTCGAATCATCTACATTGAAGAACTAGCTTTTTTAATGCTCTCTTTTTGTTGTGTATCAGTTCTATCATAAAACAGTGGAAATGAACTACTGGCAAAATGAAATTAATAAAGCAAAGGTGTATAGACATAAGCCACGTTTTTATTTTTAAATTCAGTAGTTTTATACTGTTCTGTCAAATTGCTATAAAAGTTTCTAAATGCTTACTCCCAACATTTCTGTTCATGGATTAGCAACACTGGCCCAGGGTTTACAGTTTGGGTTGCGTTGACTTGGAGGGTTCAGATTAACCAAAACTAGCATGATTACCTACAGTATAGAGGGACATTTGAGCGATAGGGGTCCTATCCTACTCCATAGAGTAACTACAGAAACAAATAATATCTTATGGTAGCATGTTTTTTTACTTCCCAAAGTCTTTTCATGTTCATGTTCCCATTTATCTTCAGGACATACTGTTGCAGGCAAATGAAAGCTTATTATTTTATCATCAAGAAGCCAACCTATCTTCATCATGGAAATGCATTTAATTAAGTGTACATGTTTTGGCTACTATTTGCTAGTATCACGCTATAAAGATCTGAATAGAACACACCATATGCAAAATAACATAAAAAAATAAAATAAAATAAAATAAAATAATAAAATAAAATATAAAATAAAATAAAATAAAAAAAGAACACACTGTATGTAAACCACACAGTGAACTGAGCTACTGACCTTTTTTATTCAATACAAGAAACATTTACTGAATGCTCACATTCAGTGCTGTGCACTGTGCTTGACTTCATATGCAGGGAATCTGAGAGGTGAATAACATGTTTCTTGCAGTCCAACAGGGCAGGTGAGGTAGCTATCAGTACGTCTAGTGCAGGGCACAGATGCAATAGCGGTATTACGTGAGCGCTAAACCAAGTGCTCTAAGAGTTGAGAAGAGGCTAATTTTGGCAGAGAGAGTGGCATTTGGTTTTGGTCTTGATGTAGTGTAGCTGTTGACACTGCTGCCATGGACTTCTGCTAAAGAGGTAGAATAACATGAGCAAAGTCACAGAAGTATGAAAACACAAGGGGAATCTACAAACCAGTTCATCCGAGCTGGGCTTTGCATATGTGAGGGTGACTTCTGGGAAATAAAGCTAAAAAAGTAGATATGTACTAAACCATGGAAAAGTGAGCTAGGAAGCCAAGAAGTCTGGGTCTTTTGGCTGTGCATCACTGAGTGGAGCCTCTCTGCTCTCAACCCTACTCACCTTGACTTAACACTTAATCTCAATCCCCAGAATGCAATCTTGACAATACAAAGGAGAACAAAAATAGATATTGCAGAAGGCATGATGGGGAAACACAAAAAGAGAATTCCATTATGTAATATACAGCAAAACCTAAGCAAAAGTCCTGATTAAACATTTATGTCCTTCTGAAGGACTCACCAAGTTTCATAATGGCTACAAGATAATTCATCTCTTTAACTTTTCCTTTTCTTTCCTAGGGCAATTAAAAATCTCTCTCCATAAAAAAAAATCTCTCTCCATGTGTAATTTTGCATTTCCATATTCCTCATCCCATTCACTAAACAAGAAATTATCATTAACATCATCATCCTTAGAATCTATTACAGGAAAGGTATAAATAACATTCAGATTTCTTTCTTTTTCTCCAATGGGAATGGTGACATACAGAGATATTTGTTAGATGATTGCTGGCATTAAAATAGTCGTGCAGCGTAAGGGGTTAAGGACCAGGGCTAAGCCATAGAAGCTGCCAGAGAGTTGAGAAGCAGAGACAGAAACGAGGACAGAAAACACATGGTATTTGAGAAACAGAAGCAACAAACCCTGAGCATGACCTTCAGGTCCACTTTTAGCTCCTGAGCTACTTGGACTCTTTCTTAGATACCTGCACAATGGTCCTTTATAGCCTTACATCTCTTTTTATTTAATTTAGCTTTAATGAGTTTTGATGATGAAGATACACTGCACTTACTGCCTGATTATAAGGAAAAGGAAGATAATAACTGCATAAATTACCTTCAAAAATGCCCAAGTCACATTATAGTATAATCAAGACCGGGTATTAACTGTCTCCAGAATAATCCAGGCTGATCTTTCTCTCCCTAGTCTTACTGAAGCAGAGGCTGGGAATCTATAGTTTTAAGTTGCAAAACACTTATTCTTGGAAGTTATATTTGCTAATCAACGGAAACTTATGTAGGAAGAGGAAGGACTCTGGAAAATAACTGCATCAGGATGGTGGACGTACAAACTGCTTTGCAGCTCTCCACAATTCCTCCCTTTTTATGAAGGAGAATGGCAAAGAAAACCTAACCATATAATATTAATTCAGAAATGAATTTAAAATTAAGTTAAAAGAGATGAATTTCTTCTCAAATGAAGTAAAAATTTAAAGCTAATGGGTTTATGATAAAAATCATAGAATCTTGACTCTGCAAATGGTCACAGGCTTTGTAGGCTGAAGTGAGTGCGAGGGTCTGTGTACCCAGCATAAAGATTCTTCTCACCAGCCACACTTTTACATTGTCTGTATTGTCACGTTGGCCATGAAGGATGTCAGTAAATACAGCACCCTCAGGAAAGCATAATGGGGGCTCATAGACACACTGCCAAGAGAAGACATGAAGTCACCAGCATGGGACAGAACAGGCTCTTGGTTTCAGAACATTGCATTTGATGATTAAAAAGGGCCGGTGGCTAATAAAATTCAGTGATTATGATATGATTTCCCCAACGTTACTTAAGGTAACACCAAGGTTACTCAAACCAAGTATTTTAATGAATTCACAAAGACCCAAAGCCATTTCTAGATTTCCCAGCTGTAAGAGTTCTAAAATATAACTATCACATTCAGCTCAACAGAACAGTAAAGCAAAAACGCTTATTGCTGGTGACATTCCAGGGAACAGTTAAAATTGCTTTATAGCCTTTGGTAATGAGAGTGGACAGCAGTATAACAATACATAATAAGGTGAGTTTAGTTTTATGTCCTGAGAACAATCTGCTTTACCCTTATGGTTCAGTTCTTTAAACTGTTTCTGTTTTAAGTAATTACAAAGCTAGCTGGCAAGTGACAGTTATAACCGCTGTAGCAAATGGACTTTGTTGTAGTGTTGTAGTTTACCCCTGAGCACTATTATCTTAGACTTCTAGGGCATTCCGTGTCAGTGAGGATGTCACACAAAACAAATGCCTCCCGACTTGCACTAGACTTATAAGGCTCTCCTTCAAGCTACACCAGCTCAGGTGTGTGGCTGGTCGTGTTTTCCAAAGGGTGATACATATAATGCTGGTTATGCTTGAGTTCCTATTAGGAGTCATAAGAAAAAAAAAACATGTATTTTTTTTTTTAGTAGTTATGTTTCTATTTGGAAATTCTCATATGAAAATTAATATAAAGACTGCATCAAATGCATGATTTCAGAGGTATTAATGTTTAAGATGGATGTATTTTAAAAGTTCATACAAAGGAAAATATTACAAAAGTAACAGTATAAGTGACATGTGGTGGAAAAGGCAAAACTTCTGATGTTGCTGTGTAATGACTCTGGCAGGGAAGTCTCCAAGATGGCTCTGTGGGCCTCAACTCCTGGTATTCATGCCCTTGAATACTTCCTTCCCACTCTGAATAGTGCCCACTGGTAACTGATAGGCTATTGTGGAAGTGAAAGAGTCTGACTTCCAAGACTAGGACAGTTTTAACCTTTGGTCATTCATTCTGAGGGGAGTCAACTGCTATGCCATGAAGAAGAGCCCTATGAAGAGTTCCGTGTGCTGAATAACTGAGGCCTCCAGCTCACAGCCAGCAAGGAACGTTATCTTCTTGTTGACAACCATGTGAGAGAGCCAGCATCTCTGACTGCAGCTTTGTAAGGCATCCGGGGCCAGAACTACCTCAGCTAAGACCCTCTAGAATTTCTGACTTATAGAAACTGTGTGAGATAATTCGAGTTTACTGTTGTTTTAAGATGCTAAATATGGGGGGAATTTGTTAGCAGCATTAGATTGCCAATAACAGATAAAGAATACCATACCATGAGCAACACTGGGAAACAATGACAGGGAATCCCATTTACCAGTGCTCCTACTTAGCATTGTTTTTCCTCCTCTTCTCTGAAACTTCTGTTCCATAGAGCTGAAGTCAGATACCTCTTGCTTCTGCTTCTGGCTCAGTCTGCACATGGTACCTCCTATCTGACAAAGTGTTGACCGTCACTTATTCCTTCTGACAAGAGGATTATAGGCTTTTAATGAGTACAGACTCCCGTAGCCAAAAGAAATGCGGTGTCTTCCCCACAGCAGGTCAGTCTGAGAGGTGTGACCTAGATCAACAGTTCTGAATCCCAAACGTTAAGTGATTTGCTATTTCTCTTGTTGTTTTTCTGTTTGGGAAGGGTCTCAAAGCAGTCGCCATCTCTCAGTTCCACCCTCATTTGCAACTGTATAGCTTTCCTGGGCCCCTACCTAGGTCCAAGTAAATCGAGAGTTATAAAGTTGTAATTTAATGCTTTTGTTTTCCCCCTACCAACTTCAAAAATACATTTTAGATATCTTTCTTATTAGTTAACTTTTTCCTCACGTTAGCAGAAGCAGTTTGCTTTAGAAAGTTCCTTGAGCCATTCATCCAGCTTCTCACCTTTTTACTCAGAGGACTTGGGGGGAAAGATTCCCATGATGCTGTCTCTCCCTTAGATTAGGAAGCAAAGAGCTGGTGGAAAGAGCATGGAGAGAGAGTAAGGAGACTTCAGTTCATTTTCTACATTTGCTCATGTATTCCCACTCACCTTTTTCTATTTCCCAAATATTCCTCATCCTGAACGGAAGTTTCTTACTAGGTCTTGGGTATGCATGTTGAAAATTAATTTGGTTTCCACTGTGTTCTGCTATGTCAGCATTTCCATAATTACACGCCGTGATTGGCTGTCTCCCAGATGATTGCTAAAATTATATATCATGGGATTTAACTACAGACCAGACCATGGTGTTTTTTAATCTTTTCTAGAATTCCTTCCAAATAACTAAGGACTAAGGAGCTAATCATCCTCTTTTTTTGGGGGGGAGGTTCTAGTTTGGACCTCTCTTGCAACAGAACAGAAGTTCTTTATCTTTTAAGTTTTCAAGCTGCTTTGGTTCATGGTTTTGGGGTGAAGGAACAAGACCTGCATTTCTTTACAGCCCCATGGCAAGGGTCTGGCCACGAGCCAGACTCACTAATAATTTGCAGGATGTCCTGACCCACAGACACATTATTTGCCACATAATAAACTAATAAATACTAAATTTTGGGAATACCTAAATCCCATACTATCACTTCTTGATTCTACCTCAGGAATCCTATCTTTTAGTATCCACATCACAAAGAACCCAGGTGAAAGCAGACATTGGTAGAGATGTAAACTATACCAGGAAAGCTAACTTCTAGTTCTGGCTCTAAATCTCTAACCATGACATGGGCAAACCTCGTCACACTCCATCTCTAAGATAGGAGGGTTGGAATAAATGACCAAAGATCACTTCCAGCTCTATAGGCCTAGAGGCTCGGTAACAGTGATGGCCACTCAAGACACCCACCCTTCCTGTGGGCACATGTTTTCTCAGCCCCTTTGTCCTGGTGTTCCTGCTCACTGGTCCTGCACATTGGCTATTTTACTGTCATAACCAAGCCAGTTCCTTTTCTTCGCTCTGTCCTTTGTTTTTGTTTGTTTGTTTGTTTAATTCTCCATTCTTTATATCTCCTAAAATTTCTACAAGGGAAAGGGGGCATGATAAAGATTTTCTACCTCTTGATATGAACTATGCTCTTCTAGATTCTTTAGAAAATAGATCTGAGGGGCCCCTGGGTGGATCAGTCAGTTAAGTGTCTGACTTTGGTTCAGGTCAGGATCTCCCAGTTTGTCGATTTCAGCCCCCCCCCCCCCCCCCCCCCCCCCCCCCCCCGCCACACACACACACTGCGCTCTCTGCTTTCAGCACAGAGCCCCCTCAGGGTCCTCTTTTCCCCTCTCCTTCTGCCCCTCCCTCACTTTCTCTCTCTCTCAAAAATAAATAAACACTTAAAAAAAGAAAAGAAAATAGAACTGAAAAGGGCCTTCCAGAAAAGTTGTCACCCAGTCATTCTTTACATTGTCTGTCATTAGAGCACGTATGTTCCCTTTTAATTATTTGGTTATTTATTGATTTTAGGTCTCTCCCACCAGAATGTACTCTCCATAAAAAACTTCCATCTGTGTGCCATGTTCATGTTTTAGCCTGAGTTCTTAGGCCATTGTTTGACAAAATAATAATTGTGGTTGTTTTTATCAGCTTGTATGCTCAGTATGCTAAATTAATTAATTGCACCAGAATCCCTTTCAAGGAAATCTGGCTTTTGAGGAAAGGATGCCCCCAAAGACATCAGAGCTATTTAGAAATAGCAGTGGTTCAGAAAACACTTAATGTAGTCACATTGAATCATCCCCAGTGTGATATGAGGCAGAAAATCGAAAAGAAAGGAAAAATTCCTAGACAGAAAAGTGCCTAGTAAACTTTCTCTAAATAGTTGGCCGCTGTGTGGCACGTGGTATGACTGGATAAAGAAACCTAACAAATACATTTGGCTTGGAGAATTCTGGCTGTAATTGTACTTTACATCTCTTTCTGTGGTCAGACATAAGGTAAAGATGTTAGGGGCGCTATTTTTAATGATCATGGCATCTTAGATTATGGAAATTTCCCATTTGTTTGAGCTCAATAAAGATAGGCTTTACAAATCTAAACCTGAGCTTGTTTTTTAAGTAGGAGCTGTTTCTGAGAAAAAATATTAAATGGAAGGGAGAGAGTAGGTGAAATGTTAAGAATTAAAATTCATGATTCAAAGGCTAGTTCTACTTTGTAGTTTGGTCTGAAAGAAAGAATGGACTCTTCGATTTCAGTAATAAAATTATGTCTGAGCATTCAACTGGCATTTTGGAACTACATTGCTTATTTATTCATTCAAAAGCCCTTTAAGGGGCACCTGGGTAGCTCAGTTGGTTGAGTGACCAACTCTTAATTTCGGCTCAGGTCATGATCTCATGGTTCATGGGACTGAGCTGCTGGGCTGTATGCTTACAGTGAGTAACCTGCTTGGAATTTGCTCTCTCCCTCTCTCTCCACCCCTCCAGTCCCCCTCTCAAAGGTAAATAACTTAAAAAAAAAAAAAAAAAACCCTTTGATATAATTATGGAAAGAAATACAAATTTAAAAGATCAAGAAGATAGATAAAAGCTCAATTATTTCTATTCCTTTTATATAAATCTAAAATTTAAAGATATGACCCACTGAAATATTATGTTTCAGAGAAATTTTGCTGTTTCTTGAAAAAATATCCTGAAGTACTTAACTTATAAAACTGATATGTCAAAGTGAAATTGTTTTGAGTTCTGCTATTCCATCATAAACAAATGTGTCATAATTATGACATTGCTATCAGCACAGGGGCACCTATTAATGTCTCTATTTTTATAATTAAAATTTTAGTTTTGAAGTTATTCAAGCAGAAGTTTAGAAACATATTTCCTCTAGTACTTCTTAAGAAAATTACATAAATATTTAATTGAATGGAATTGGCAATCAACATGCTTTTTTGATGAATGTATAAGGAAGTTAGGAATGAGTAAATGTGATCTGAAAATCTAAGTAATGGTAATGAGAATCAGTGACAGTGACAAATTTAATTTCCATATGATACTTTAAATCCAGAGGATAACCTTAAATCTCTACATGACACAAGACAGTTCATTCACCACAAAACCTTAATTTTTTAATTTTAAAGATTAGTCACACTCAGTGACTTATAAAATTGTAAAAGCAAAGAAAAATAAAGGGAAGAAAAAAGTAAGCCATAGTAAAACCATGTGGAGAGAATCACTGCTAATATTTTTAAGTATTTTACATTGTTTTTCTATTTTTTAAATATAATGAAGATCCTAAAGCTTGCATGGACTTTTACATATTGGTTTTAAGAAGAAAACCTGAAATTTAATTTTTCATAATTATATAAGTCATATGCTAGAGTGCCTGGGTGACTTAGTCAGTTAACTGACTGACTCTTAATTTCGGCTCAGATCGTGATCTCACAGATTGTAGGTTTGAGCCCTACCCAGGCGCCTCAATGCATAGAATTCCAATTTGTTATCTCTGTATCATCCTTTGAAATAGCAAAATACTGAAAACGTCAATGTTCATCAGTGGCAGACTGGTTTCATAATTTATGGTGAATCCACAAAAATAGAATACTATGGAGCTATAAAAAAGCCATAAAACGGATGAAAAAAATCTCTCTGAAATGAAATGAGTTGAAAAATAATAATTAAAAGTCTCCACAATAAATTTTAAGTGAAGAAAAGCAAACTGCAGAAATTGCAGTATGGTGAATCCTGGAGAGAAAGATATTTTATTAAAAAGTTTTCATCTTGGGGTGCCTGGGTGGCTCAGTTGGTTAAGCGGCCAACTCTTGATTTCAGCTCAGGTCATGGTCTCACAGTTCATGAGATCGAGCCCCACATCGGGCTCTGCACTGACAGCATGGAGCCTGCTTGGGATTCTTTCTCTCCCCTCTCTCTGCCCTTCCCCCTGCACTCTCTCTCTCTCTTTCAAAGAAATATTTCTTAAAGTTTCCATTCTTGAGGTATTCATTTTGAGGAGTTCTACCTTGGTTGGCATATATCTTAATTAGTTTTTTCAAGATAGATATGTCAGCAATCCATTCTGTAAGACTTTGTCTAAGGTTTGCACATCTGTGAACGTACTTCTATTGTTCCCACACATGAGAGACGATTTGGCTATGTATAAATATTTGGGGGTGTGATTTGCTTCTCAGAGCTGTACACATTGTTCCATTTCTCATTTTCTTTTTACATACGTTGCAGACGTATGTAAATCTGAGCACGATTTTATTTTTTTCATGTTGTAGATCTCTTTTGTTTTTCATTTTTTGGGCTTCTATTTTCTTATTCTTTTTTTTTTTTTTTTTAACATTTATTCACCTTTGAGAGACAGGGAGACAGAGCACAAGTGGGGAAGGGGCAGAGAAAGAGGGAGACACAGAATCCGAAGCAGCTCCAGGCTCCAAGCTGTCAGCTCAGAGACCGACGTGGGGCTAGAACCCATGACCTGAGCTGAAGTCGGCAGCTTAACTGACTGAGCCACCCAGGCACCCTGCCATTGTAAAATAATAATAATCTAATAATTAGAAATAATGAGAACAATAGCAAAATTAAGGTAGTAGTATATAAACAGATGCCATTTATGACAAATTACTTAAAATGGGTGAACCTTGTGGTAGACACTTCATATTTCATTTCATATAGAACTCAATATGAACCTGTTGAGAAGATATGAAAGTCAAAGTTCTATAGGAGAGGAAACAGAGACCACAAAAATTTAGGTAATTTGTAAAAGATCTTCTGACTTGTAGATGGAGAAGCTTGGAATTAAAAACAGGGGCACCTGGGTGGCTCATTCAGTTGAGCATCCGACTTTGGCTCAGGTCATGATCTCACAGTTTGTGAGTTCAAGCCCTGCTTCAGGCTGTCTGCTGTCAGTGTGGAGCCTGCTTCAGATCCTCTGTTCCCCCCACCCCTCTCTGCACCTCCCCCACTCATGATCTCTCTCTCTCTCTCAATAACAACTAACCATTAAAAAATTAAAAAAAAAATGATGATTCTAGAGCAGGGCCATTGTTTTCCCCGTAGAGTTTTTGAGGGTTACTTTTGGCAAATTCTTCCTATACGGTTGTCTAGAAGTCATCTGGATCTCTCCTCATGTAAACCTTAAGTGACTAACACAGTGTTGGCACAATGTGCATCAAACAGGTGAACAAAGGAATCATTGTACCACTCAAAGCATATCTTGGCACAGGGTAGGTCAGGGAAGAAAACCAGTTTAGTAGTCATGGATAGGCACACTTCTTCACATGGTACATAAATGACTCTAAAGTATTGAAAGAGAAATCCAAGTGGAACAAAATATACTACCTATGTGATGAAACAGGAAGCATTTTGTGGTGGAGTCATATGCGAGAATATTTATATCCTCCAAGGTCCAGTTCAAGTCTTACCTCCTCAAAGACACCTTTCCTGCTAGCTCAAATCATTATTTTCTTCTTTGTTTTCAATTGCATTTACTCGCAGCGAGTGGCTCTTCTGTACATTCTGTCATGCATTATCTTGTTGAACTTTTTTCAAGTGTTTATAAATTGTCTGCTTAATAAACCAAGCTTCTTTAGGGACAGGTACTCTTATCTTTCTTTTTATCACCAGAGTATTGCTTGGTGGCTGGCTTAGAAAAAACCACCCAAAAGAAGTTTAAGAGATAGGTATTAGTGCTTTTGTTTTCATTTATTTTCTTTCTTTTTAAAAAATTTTTAATCTTTATTATTTATTTTTGAGAGAGAGAGAGAGAGACAGACAGAGCACAAGCAGGGGAGGGGCAGAGAGAAAGGGAGACAGAATCTGAAGCAGGTTCCAGGCTCTGAGCTGTCAGCACAGAGCCCGACACAGGGCCCGAAACCATGAACCGCGAGATCATGACCCGAGCCAAAGTTGGACACTTAACTGACTGAGCCACCCAGGTGCCCCAGAAGCATGTTTATATTTATTTTGTCAGATAGTTTTCCTGCTTCTGTTGAGATAATAATATGGTTTTATCTTTTATTTTGTCAACGAGAAATATCACATTGACTGATTTGTGGATATTGAGCCATTATTACATCTCTGAAATAAATTCCACTTGATTGTGGTGAATGATCTTTTTAATATATTTTGGAATTCAGTTTGCTAATATTTTGTTAAGGATTTTTGCATCTATGTTCAACAGGGATCTTGGCCTATAGTTTTTTGTTTTTGTTTCTGTGTAATGTCTTTGTCTGGTTTTGGTATCAAGGCAATGCTGGCCTTTTAGAATGAATTTGAAAACTTCTCTTCTACTATTTGGAATATTTTGAGGAGAACAGGTATTAACTTTTCTTTAAATGTTTGAGGGGCACCTGAGTGGCTCGACTGGTTAAGCGTCTGACTTCAGCTCAGGTCATGATCTCGCCTTGGAGCCTGGATCCTGCTTCAGATTCTGTCTCTGTCTCTCTCTGTCTCTGTCTTTCTCTCTCTCAAGAATAAATAAACATACATACATACATACATACATACATACGTAAACAAATAAGTCTTTGATAGAATACATCTGTGATGCCATCTGATCCTGGACTTTTGCTTTTTGGCAGTTTTTGATTTCCAAATTCAGTTTTGTTACTAGCAGTCAATCTGTTAAGATTTTCTATTTCTTCCTGATTCAGTTTTGGGAGATTTTTTTTCTAGGAATTTTTTCATTTCTTCTACATTGTCCAATTTGTTAACATAATTTTTCATAGTACTCTCTTATAATCCTTTGTATTTCTTTTTATTTTTAAATGTTTATTTATTTTGAGAGAGAGCACATAAGCAGGGGAGGAGAAGAGAGAGAGGGAGAGAGAGAATCCCATACTTCAGAGCAGAGCCTGATGCAGGGCTTGAACTCACAAGCCATGAGATCATGATCTGAACCAAAATCAAGAGTCGGATGGTTAACCAACTGAGTAACCCCGGTGCCTTTGCATTTCTGTAGTGGTGTTATTACTTCTCTTTCATTTCTGATTTAATTTATTTGAGTTATCTCTTTTTTCTCGATGAGTCTGGCCAAAGCTTTCTCAATTTTGTTTGTCTTTTCAAAGAACCAGCTCTTGGTTTTATTGATCTTTTCTATTGTTTTCTTTAGTCTCTATTTCATTTATTTCCTCTGTGATCTTTATTATCTCTGTCCTTCTACTAAATTCAGGTTTGTTTTTTCTTCTTTTTCTATTTGCCCTATATGTACAGTTAGATGGTTATTTGAGGTCTTTCTTTTTCTTTTTTCTTTTTTTGAAGTAGGCCTGTATCACTATAAACTTCCCTGTTAGTATTGCTTTTGCTGAGTGCCAAAAATTTTGGACCATTGTGTTATCATTTTTACTTGTCTATAGGTATTTTTTTTATTTATTCTTTTATTTGTTCATTGACTCATTGGTTGTTTAGTAACATGTTGTTTAGCTTCCACATGTTTGTGAATTTTGTCTAATTTTTTAGTTTTCATACCAATGCTGTTGGAAAAGATGTTTGATATGATTTCAATCTTCTTAAATTTATGAACACCTGTTTTGTGGCTAACATGTGACCTACCCCTGGAGAATGTTCCACGCGCACTTGAAAACAATGTGCATTCTGCTATTTTTGGATGGAATGCTCTGTATATATCTGTTACGTCCATCTGTTCTAATGCATCATTCAAAGCTACTATTTCCTTATTGATTTGCTGTCTGGATGATCTATTCACTGATACAAATGGAGTGTTAAAGCCTCCTACTATTAGTGTATTATTATCAATCTCTCCCTTGTGTGTATTAATATTTGCTTTATGTCTTTATGTGCTCCTATGTTGAGTGTATAGATATTTACAATTGTTATATACTCTTGTTGAATTGATCCCTTTATCATTATGTGATGCCCTTCTGTCTCTTGTTATAATTTTTGTTTTAAATAGTGCTTTTGTTTTTAAAGAGGTGAGCTTCTTATGTCATATTTTAAAAAATTACAAAATGCTGCCCTTGTCCTCACACTCCTTGTACATCTCCTTCCCTATTCCTTATCAAACTGGCAAGTTCCCTTCATTTTCTTAAAGAATATCTAGTAATATGGGAATAGTAATTTATTTGAAGAATGTGCATAGATACCACCCTGAAAATAAAGGTTATTACATTCTTCCATATCAAAAAGACTCTGGATAATATTATTATGGCTATTTTTATAAATGATAAAATATCAAAAACTCTAACTGGCTTGTTCATCATCAGTCAGAAATTGTTTGAAAATAAGCTAGATATGCCAACTCCAAAATTTATCAACTTTGTACTCTATAGCAAAACCCCACAAAAAGTTTCAAATTTCTATTGTGATATACTAAGTATTATGCAAAGAAAATGATACAGTAACGTTGCCATAGACATTATGGTCTATGTAAATTAATACTCATTTTCTTTATTTAAACAGACCGATGAAGGCAAAAAAAGATAATGAATATTACACATTGAATTTTACAAATAGATCATTATAGAGATGATACAATAAAAAAGAAGTTAAGGTTAGTGTTCACTTCAAATCTGTTTTAATTATGTACCAAGTGAATTTATCTATTTAGAAGACTATATCTATGCTGTTTGTTGAATACATTCTACCTACTTTCTACGGTCTAAAATAATAAACATAAGGGACTTATTTCAAACCTTAATAATATAGCACTGGTCCAAGGCATAATTGTTAATTCAGCAAAATTTGTTTTCAGCATTAATTCATATTTCCTTTATCCTTCAGATTTCATTACCTAGACATATGGACATGTGTCTATTTTCCCCACAGGAAAGGCTGACTCTGGCCATGAATTACTATTAGTTAAAACACATTGCCTGATAATTCTATATCATAGGCTCAGAAATAACTAAAAATTTTGACAATTACAGTTTTAAATTAGCTGTCCTGTCTTACAGTATTTGACTGATTTATTATGTTGTTTTAGGATGCTACATGGAAATAAGCCATTGAGACTTTTCATAAATACCTTGGTAAGATTTTGCAAAATATTTTCTACCTTTAACATAATTTATGTAGAGGTGTGGCATTGATTAGTAAAATGCCTAAGAAATCATCAGCTGTATCTCACATTCTATATAAGGGAGGAAATTGAAGCTCAGAGAATAGCCTTACCATTTGGATCAAAACCATTTGGAGCCAGAAACAGAAATTTCCTAAATATTAGTCTACTTCTTCTCCCCATGGTTCTATTTCCACTCTATGGCAACCATACATCTGCCTAGTTGGATCAGAGAAAACAAGCAACTACTTTTAGTCCTCCAGGATAGGATGTCTGCTGTCTATGGGATATTCAGAACACAGTGGTTGCTAGATTCTAATTAACAAGACAGTTCTAAATGTGTTCTAAGGATGTGCTTCATACTATAGGTTGCATCCAAAGCCATTGTTTAATTGAGTGGTTATGGCAATCTTCCTAAATCATTGCAAATTATTAAGCAGCATGTGGTACAATTGGGACCAGGAAGGCTCAGGTGTAATAAATGATTGTCCTTTAGAGAGTCATTTCTTCATAATAGGGAAGTAATTCATTAGGGAAATAAAAGAAACTTCAACTGTAGCAATTAAGCATATTGAAAAATCTTTTATACAGAAAATCCTTTGCTTCTTGTCTGAGCTAAAACAGAAACCAAAGACCCATTTCTTAAATAGTTATCAAAACCATGCAAATTCACTTAAAAGACAATTGTTCTTTGACTCATTATTTACATGGTGGCATAAAAACAGCCATTATTTTCCATGAAGAATGTTAAACTTACATTTGAAGTATATTTATTTAATTCAGACTTTTATCTTCAAATAAAATACAAAAAAAAAAAAACAAGCAAATCTAAAAAACTCAAAGGAAAACCTATTAAGTATGATATTATTGGTGTTTAGAGATATATAATATTAAAAAAGTCGAAAATCCAGGTAATTCATAAAACAGAAGAATTTAAAAAGTGAATATGATATTAGGAATAAATCTATAGTTGTGACACCAAAGATAATAAGCCAAGGACTATAATGTCAAGAATTTAAGTCTCCCTGGCTCTATGGTTACCATGTAAGCCTCATGGCTTCAGTGAAACTGATGGCATCCTTGCTTTTCTTTCTTTTCCATTTCTTAAAACCCATATATATCATGTCTGTCATTTTCTACTTTTCATACACAATTTCTGAAGCATGTTTTCCTTTTTGACTACATGTTAATTTGTTTTTTAATATTTTTTCTAGACAATAATTATTGATGGATATACCAACAATTAGAGCTACATATTTTTTTTGGTTATCTTATCATCTCAGCATTCTTCAACATTAGTGAATCAATTTTATTCAAAAACATTTTTGTTAACCTTTCTTGAATAAGAAGTGATTTGTGTATACAGTACAATTTAAGGGAATCTCAAGACAGGTAATAATTTAAGTCTCCAAAAGAAGAAGAAAGACCAAAAGTTTACACATTACATGCCCTCATTAAATAAAAAAAAAATCTAACATCTAACATCTGGGCGTCATGATCAGGCATTTAATTAAGGCAAAATGAATGTCAAGAATTTCACATGGATTCCATTAATCAGATTTGCTATTACATCATTTGAATTGGAAATCCTTTATTTCTCCACTTCATAAATATCTCTTCAAGGACCTGCCTGTGGGTGAAAATAGGACATAGAACTCATATTCCTTTGGAGAAATAGATGCAGATAGGGGCATATGACTGTGAGGCTCTCTGTTCATTATGCATACTTAATGCACTGGACCAGGAGAAAGTAAGTTGTTCTGAAATGTACAAGTCTCACATTTCTCTTTAAATATGGACTTATTTTCTGAAAAATATTTTGGAGTTGAAAAAAAATTAATTATGGTATGAGTCTTGAAAAGATTTCTGAAAACTGGACAACTTAGTACTATGAAATGTCAAATGAACTAACATAATCTTCTACAAATATAGAACAAACACATATCTAATATTTACTGAACTCACTAATGATTGAGCCAGCAGGATGATAAAACTGATCAAATAATATTTGAGGACTTGGATATTTACAGGGAATGAAGAAGAAAAGTCAGAATAAGATTGCTAGGTTAAATATAAAACAACATAATAGTCTACAGTCAATACAATCACAATATTTTATACCAGGAAGAATTCATTTGTATCTCTACAAAAAAAATATTATAAGTTAATATGAAACTTCACAAAGCCTGGGCCTTAATCAATAGTTAACAGTTGAATAAACAAAGCTCCATTCCTCTAGATAATTAATCTTTGAGTGGTCCTGTGGATATGTCAGTATAACACTGAAAGAACATGCAATCCTACTTCATCTAATTCCTAAGTTTTGGATAATTTTTCTTAACACCATTATTACTTAGAATGATGATTTTAATATGTCTGGCCAGGTCTATAAAGATCATGTTTATCAAAGAAAACAGATCTGCAATTCATTAGTTGTTATGTATAGTAACCACTGAGCCATTAATTTGTGTTTTTTTAAGGAAAAAAACCTATAAAATCACTCTAAGGCAAATGAAGTGAAGACATACCACTTTCTAGTAGGAAACATCTCACCCAAGGAATTCTCAATATGATTAACAGCTGATTTCTCACTAGAAACCCATTAAGGCCAAAAAGCTGAGGAATGAATATTCAAAGTGCTGAAAGAAAAGGAATGTCAGCTAAAAATCCTATAACCAGTAAAACTATCCTTCATAAGGAGGCATCATTGCCATACTCTCCTTTAGTTCTTTAAACACCATCTCCTTTAGTTCTTTAAATACCATATTTAGAATAGCTGATTTCGTCTAATTAGTCCAATAGCTGAGCTTCCTATAGTTCATTTTCTACTGATGGCCTTTTTTCATATCATGAGCCAAATTTATAACTTCTTGGCATGTATCATAAATTTTTGTTGAAAATTTGACATTTTAAATAATACAATGTATGTACTATGGAAATGAGAATCTCTACCTCCCCTGGGTTTGTTGTTATTGTTATTTGCTGTTGTTTGGTGACTTTTCTTACCTAATTCCATAAAGTCTGTATTCTTTGTCATTTTTGGCCCCTAAAATCTCTGATCCGTTAGGTTAGCAGTCAGCTCATAATTAGGCAGAGATTTCTTCTAATGCCTAGAACCGGGTGAATCTCCTAATTTTTGAAAAAGGGGTCTATGTGCATATTGGAGTATGCCTTGGTCATTGAGCCAGACAGGTAAGAACTCTGCCTTAGCCATTACTTCCTGCTTGTGCAGAACCTCAAGATCAGCTAGGTGTGAGAACTTAGTGCCTTTTTGGGTTGTTCTTAAAAATTGTACATAGCTCTGGGCACATGTACAACTTTCTAGATTACCAGGGATACGTAATAGCTTGTCCAACCCCCTACAAACATATTTCCCAACTTTTCCTTTTATAAGCTTTCTAGTTAGCCTGTTGTTTGCTCCAAATTTTATCCATGACACTGGATAAAACCACAATATTAACAACTTCCTATATTGCTTTTTTACAAATGCCCCAGAAATTTTTTACAAATTCACACCAGTGAATATTCTAGCCAGGCCAAATAAAGAAAATTTTGTATGGAGGGTCTTCAAGAGAACCACTAGATAGGTCAACTAATGACGGTTCTCTGGGAATGGGACTTTGAAGGAGCATTAACTGTGTTCTGCTCCTTCTACTGGCTTCCAGACTGCTGGTTTTCACTGTGATTATGGGCTGTTAGTTTTTGAGGCTACCACTGAGCTGGGGAGTGAAGATAAGAAAAGGGTAAGTTAAGGGGCACCTGGGTGACTCAGTTGGTTAAATATCCGACTTCAGCTCAGGTCATGATCTTGCAGTTCATGAGTTCGGGCCCCACATCGGGCTCTGTGCTGACAGCTCAGAGCCTGGAGCTTGCTTCAGATTCTGTGTCTCCCTCTCTCTCTGCCCCTCCCCTGCCCCTGCTTGTGTTCTCTCTCTCTCTCTCTCTCTCTCTCTCTCTCTCTTTCTTTCTCTCTCTCAAAAATAAATAAACTTAAAAAAAAGAATAGGGTAAGTTAAGATGCCACAAAACTCACTGCTCTTATCATGATTTAGATGTTTTACTTGAATGAACTCTTCTCAAAATGCTAAAATCCTTCAGTTAATTTCCAAAGTTTTGAAAAAGTTGATTCTGATCATTGTTTTCCAGTTTCCTCATTGCTTACATGGAGGAGAAAGTTTTCAGAAGTTCTGGCTCTGCCACCTTGCTGATATCGCCTGATGAGAACTTTTCAAGAGAAGAGCAAAAAGAGGTAAGGTGTAATAAAAGGTACGGGAAGAGAAAAATACAAGAAAGCCAAAAGGTGAAAATTACAAGCACCCTATAGTTGCACAGATGTCTCTTCTCTGTATAAAAAGTTATAATTGCTTCTTAATCCCTACCCTACCAGCAGAGTTTCAAGGCCTGAATATTCTTACCCTATGTTAGCTTGCAACTTTACTGTTCTCTATTTCTCAGAGTGTATCCACCCTTCCAGGACACAGGAAACCACAATGAGCCTCTGTCTCCACCTCCCTGTTCCTGCCTGGCATCCCACCCATGCTGCAGTTTATTGCTTTGGTCCAGGGCACTAGCTAGAGACTGCATGCTGGTTCTGTCACTGCTCCCAAGTGAAGGAGAATATGGGCATGAGGGATCCCCTGTGACAGCACCAAAGCAGAGACAGATCACTGTCCCTGCCGCATTTGGTTTGCTGATTTCTAGCCCAAAGACTTTTTTCTTCCTATAGGGACAAAATAAAAGTTTTTTCCCCATTTTTTCAGACTATTAGAATGACCATTTGAATTGGAGTCAGAAACAGTGGAGCAAGGCTACTCTAACCCCAAATCCCCACTGATCAGTAAAACCAGTGACAAGAGAAAGTTGTGACCAGTGATAGCACTATGGAAGATTTCAGACCCCATCCACAGGGATAAGAAACCAACGAGAAAGTGCATATTTAAGAACTGAAAGAAAGGATAGATTTGAAGGAAAAAGAGCAAAGTTAAACGCAGTTCAGTAATTTCTGTGTTGTTGAATTTGAGCCTGGTGCCAAGTGCACACAGGAAAACTTCTTAGTTGTCTGGTTCACATGGTAAGTAGTTATAGTTTTGTTCAAGTTGATAGTTTTACAAAACAGGATATATTAATTCGTGTTACATGGGCTAACTGGGTTGTTTCTAAGTCTTTAGTTAAAAGAGAAATTATCCCCTTTATAATAAAGCAGAAATATCAAAACCTGAATGTCTTCAACTGGCCATTTACTGCCATTTTACTACCCAATCAATAATTCCCATTGCATTGGGGTGCCTGGGTGGCTCAGTCGGTTAAGCGTCTGACTTCAGCTCAGGTCATGATCTCGCCATCCTTGAGTTGGGGCCCTGTGTCGGCTCTGTGCTGACAGCTCAGAGCCTGGAGCCTGTTTCAGATTCTGTGTCTCCTTCTCTCTGCCCCTCCCCCACCCACGCTCAGTCTGTCTCTGAAAAAACGAATAAACCTTAAAATTTTTTTTTTAAAACTAATTCCCATTGCATTGAGTTTGCTTAAGAACCATCTATGCACATTCTATCATTGATCCTCAATCTTAATCATTTAGACATTGTAGGGAAACTCCATTTAAATGACCTGGTAACAGGGATTTTTCCTACTTCTTTTGAAAGGTGGGTAAATATTCAATTGACATCTAACAGGGAATCCCTTGGATTTAATTGCAGAATAAAACATTTATATGTAAAAATTTTGAATCTACACTAGAAAATACTAATCACTCATTCAGTACTGTAATTCAAAGACCATGTTAAAAGTGTCTTCTTTGAAAAATATTAAAAAATATTAAACATTCCAAATAAATGGAAACAAATATCTCTTTTAAACTCTCTTGGGAAATATACTTTTAAGGAAGTATAAATATTTGAACAGTTCATTACCAATGAAAATGAGCTACACAGTAATATTACAATAAGCAGAGTTGATTAAGAAACTAAAATCTAGCAAATTCTAAAACTGATGGGGGAGCACCTGGCTGGTTTGGTCATGGAGCATGCAACTCTTGATCCTGGGGTTATAAATTCGAGCCCCATGTTGGGTGTAGGGGTTACTCAAAAATAAAATCCTTAAGATAGATAGATAGATAGATAGATGATAGATAGATAGATAAAATATTTATCAGAAGAAATTCATGTGGTTTTGACATGATCTTAGGTCTTGTTTTTCACATACTAGGCAAAATATTCATAATGCATTTTTGTCTTTTCCCTTGAAAAATAGACAATTGTTGGAGGCATTACATTGATTGTATTTTTTCTTGTGTCTGATTAATCTTGCATACTCAAAAAGGGAAACAGTTGGGATTATTCTTTATGCTAAATTGATAACCTTAAATTAATTACTGGTGTTGTTTGAACATGGATTTTAATCTCTTGATTGAAAAGGACATTAAAACAGATCTTTAGCTCTCTAATGACAGGAAACCAATTATCAGAGTGGATCACAGCGTTGCATATACTTAGGAAATATTCTTAACACAATAAACTAGGAAATTTATTTTTGAGGAAATATCTTGGAGGTACCTATCATTTTTTTTTCAATTATTATCAATAATTTAAGCCACCTCTAAATGCAAATTTGGCCACTTTTCATAAATTTGTTGCAATTCAAAATTTATCCAGAATGGAAATAGTCAGTGTCTCTCTTGACTACTGAAAAATGTCACAAACAGCTGGAAACCAGCAGGGAATGCAACACTACCAACTAAAGTAACAAAGTAAGATTTTAAAACAAATTGTTTCTTATAGAAAACATTATTTTTCTACATAATAAATAGCTCTAATGTTATCTGCTACATATTCAAAGCGAGCAGAAAGACAAATGTTTCCTCAGAGAGCACCCAGCCCAAATATCAGTAGATTATTTGACTATGTGACATCCCCAGAGGCAATTCTGAGCTGAGTCCATAACTGCCTGTGGAGCTCACCAAAAGGCCAGATGTTGCTACTAGAATGTTCCAAGGCTTGGCATCTGGGCTTTGGCAAGCCCCAGAGATAGCCTTGGGTCTCGTGTCTATTGCTAAAATAGAAAACGAAAGAAAGTTCCACAGTGGAGTCTAAATGATTTTGAAGAAATATAAAGGAAGGAAAAGTAATTCAAAGTAACACTAACTTTCAGTAAATTATCGGTTTGTCTATACCGCTTAAATCTACTGGGAGAATGTCAAAATAGTTTCAAGGCTTGGAAAATCATTTTCATTGACTTTAACTATGTTCTACAGTAATTGTATCAATTGGTGGAATTAGATTCCGGTAACTGAGCATGCACATTTTTCATTAGTGAAAAGAAATAACAGAAAGAAGGTAGTCATAATCTTACTCTCAGACCTTAGGTAGTTTTATTAGAGAATTTTTAACTATTTTTAATCCCACTTCTATTAAATTTAAGGTCTGAAATATAGAAGACATAATATGGCTGTTGGTGTATAAAAAGGAATTATTTTATGGATATGATTTTGTAAAGATATTTTTTTCTTGGGGCTTCTTAGTTGTAGATTTATAGGTAGATTCTGAGAAATTGCATGGCAGTAATAAGAACCTTGAAAATTCACACTTTTAAATTTCCTCACCACTTAGGAATTTGTCCTAAGAAATTAATTAGATACAGGCAAAGATTTATTGAAGGTAAATAGCTAACTACTGACACAAATATCCAGTAATAGTGGAGGTTACACACAACAGAGTATTCTGTACCATTAAAATAATTTTAAGGACCCTTTAATGGCATAGAAAATGCTCATGATATATTAAGAGTAGGAGATAAAACTATATAAACAAGAGAAACTCAAGTGGAAAAAAGTCAGGTGTATGCTGACTGAAGACTAGAAAAAATATATGAAAGTATTAGCATTATTATGAGGTACAGGTAATGTTTATTTTCCTCTTCATTAGTTTGCATTGTTTATATATTTTAAAAAGACTGTACAATAAACTTTAAAAATATTATGCTAATAAAATTAAAGCAATGTGCTTTATTATTGTATTAGCAGAATGTGTATGGTTTGAAAATGCTGAAAATCAACCACAACTTCTTTAAACATGAAACACTAAAAATTCTTTAGCTGTTGGGATTTCTGTTTTGTCTTTACTGAGGACACAGCAACAAATCTGAAGAGGAATTCTGATACTCTTACTCTGATAGGAAACTATATGTGAAAAAGAAAGGAAAAATCCACTTTTAAACTAGAATAACATTTCAGGAATATATATATAGCAGTGCTGCATTAAGAAACAGTTTCAAAAAAAGAAACAATTTCATGATGATAAGTCCCCTCATTATAAAATTTGTTTATTTCAATTTATTTCAAATGTTAAATCACTTAGAGTGCCCTTCCCAAGATATACACCCTGTCCCATTTCTCCTATACTTAACACTGAAAATTAGTTGTAGCATTCTTACTGGGGTTTTTTTTAGAGATTTTCAGTATTTCTTATTTTATATTACCCATTTATTTACGTTTAGCGCCTCTTAAGAATATGTATCATCGGGGCGCCTGGGTGGCTCAGTCGGTTGAGCGTCCGACTTCAGCTCAGGTCACGAATCTTGCGATCCGTGAGTTCGAGCCCTGCGTCAGGCTCTGGGCTGATGGCCCAGAGCCTGGAGCCTGCTTCCGATTCTGTGTCTCCCTCTCTCTCTGCCCCCTCCCCTGTTCATGCTCTGTCTCTCTCTGTCTCAAAAATAAATAAATGTTAAAAAAAAATTAAAAAAAAAAAAGAATATGTATCATCATATCAATGTATTAGATTATACATATTTGCAAACATACCTGGAACTTGAATACTTGAAGTATTTAATACCAATATCTATGTTTCCATGCAAATCTCGTATTTAATGACAAACATAAAACTCTCCTGCTTCTAATACCCTCTTGGCAGCTGGCTTAGTATTTTACTTACTTGGAGTTTAATTTTCACTGAACAGATTTTTTTTTTAATTCCAAACAAAATCAATGTAATCTATGTTAGATGCTCAATTAGCAATATTTCTGAGAGGTGGGGCTGCCTTTCAAGAGTGGCAGCAAGAGAACAATACGTTAAATCAGATTCCTTCTCTTTCGGAGGATGGCAGTGTGAGCTCAGCTGGCCCCCAGTCCTCAGCTCAGCCCTCGGCAGAAGCAGTGAATTCAACCATAGCTACGGCAGAGTCTGATCATTCTCCTGATGAAATTACACTGATCTAATTTGCACGCTGTGAAGACATTTGGCACTGGCTGGATCTGAGCCTTGACATCTTCATTGGAACTAAAAGTACACTAAGAATTGACATTACATTTCACATTCTCTTCTGCCAGGTTGTGGCATTTCGTCCTCTTTAAAGGCATTATTTCAAGAACATTGAATTTGGCTTTGATATGCCTGCCATTTTGCTGGGTAGAACATACTGTGCCAGAAAAGCTCAGCTGTAATAAAGTTTGGCACCAACAGCCCACCATATACCTGCACCATCCTGTGCAATTTAATTGGCATTCAGTGGGTTGATAAATGGATTGGCTTAATGAGACAATATACTTGACATATGCAGGACTCTCCTGAGGAATAGGATTCATTTTTTCACTTCACACATCAACATGTTACAGATACCAACACAGTCACCTCTAGCAGTGGTGCTGTAGCCAATGGACGCCCTCCACTGGACTGACCAATAGCATTGTTATCTTCCAACTATCTCCCTCCTCTCCCCGTCAGTACCAAGCAGAAGACGGCTTTTAAATATCATTGTATTTTGTATTTTCCAAGACACAAGGAAGAAGATAACCCCCATGCTTTATTTACATAAGTCTGTATTTTCCTAGGAGATCAAACAGCTTTGTGGCCTAAACAGATTAGTTTGACCTGCTATAAAACCGTGACTGTCGTATAAAATAAAGTAATAATGAATTCTAGGTATAACTACTGACATACAATCATGTATAGGAGCAAGTGGGTGCCATTCTAGCTTCAGAAATGCTAGTTTCAGGGATGAATTAATTAAAACAACAAAGAGACACCATTTTTCACTCCTCAGATTAGCAAAGATTAAAAAGAACCATAACGCAGAGCGTTGGCAGGGGAGCAAGGAAACAGTGCGCCATGCTCTGCTGGTGGGATTCTAAATTAATACAACTTTTCTGGAAGGCAAACGGTAATATGTGTCAAAAGCCTTAAAAATGGGCAAAAAGAACATTAACTGGGCACTTCCACCTTGGAAAATATATCCCCAAAGAAATAAAGATAAATTAAAAAATTAAGATGAATATTCAACAATGATCATTATGCTGATCATAACAGGAAAAATTTAAAACAATCTAGATGTCTTATGAAACGGAGATTGCCTAAGTAAAATATGGAATACCTATATGCTCGAATGCTCTACAGCCATTAAAATAATGTAGAAATATTTGTCATGAAAACATGTTCTTGATCTCTTTTATGCCAAAGAAGTATTCTAAAACACTAGCTTCATTACTAATCAACTTTTTGTGAAAAATTTATATATAAATGTATCTAAATATTCATACCCAAAAAAAGTCAGGTATCAAAATAGTCACAATGCTTGCTTGCCTCTGGAGGTGGAGTTAATCAGAGGCCTGTTTTTCTTGATGCTTATTTTTAAATAATTTATTTCAATGATTTAATGAAGATGGCATTTTAAACTTCTCAAGGAATTTCTGACAATTCCTTTCGGAAACTCTTTTACCATGTCATAAGTCAAATTCAATTCTCGTAGTTCCAGGTCATTTAATATTGTGTTGAATAGCTGTTCAGATAGAAAATCCATCTTAGACAAATGAAGTTTCTTTCCACCTCCAGTTTCCTGGGATTTCTCCTTTCACTAGTGACAGCTTAGTAGTAGAGAGCAGCAGATTTTTAAGAGTGCAATTGACATTCAAAAGACTTCTGGAGTTTACAACTTGCAGCAACAATCCTTATTAACTGGAAACAGCTTTGGTCTCATTTTTTGTTTTTACAGTGCTGATGATTTTTTTTGAAAGAGAGAAAAAATTAGAAAATAAGGATCCAGACATGAAAAGGCTATTTGTGAAGGCCCCATACGAACCATATCATGCCTGGCAATAGGGAAGATTGGGAGATTGGGTACCTGCCTTCAAGTCTGCCCAGGCAAATAGAAAAGGAAAGGTAATGGAGATGGAATGAAAGTGCTTCAAGGGGCAGATCAGCTTAGAGGAGCCAAAGTGCTCCATAAAGACCAATTGGAAGATTCAGTTAGCGTGTCAACCCAGGCAGGGTGAGGCTCCATGTGAACGGCGTCCAGGGCAGCTGCGCCGCTGGCAGCCTCGCTGTCCTCGGCGTCCCCACACTACCTGCCTCTGGCTTCCTTCCTGCCTCTGAGCTGGGGAGGACGCCCACGAGCCACTGCTCCTCATTTCAACTGGGTGCCAGTTTGATGCTCTCCATTCTGCTCCAAAGGAAGTTCCAACATGCAAATAAGCCCAAGGAAATGAAAAAATGAAACGGTGTGTGACAGTTTCTAATTACTGCATAAAAACAACATATGGAAACTTCATTGTCCATTTCATCGCCCAACATGTACCATCAAGTCAGACTTCTTTTAGTCAAATCACTCTCTCGAGCATTTGGACCTGGTTTATTTACTTCAATCAGGTTTTTGTTTTTGTTTTTGTTTCTTTTTGTTTTGTTTTTATTTCTGATGGGGATAATAGTATTTGTTTTTTAATTTTAAGCATCTCGATTGTTGGGAGGTTTTTGTAACCTTGCTCTATTTTCTTTTTTTCTCGTTGTATTCTAGTTAGTTAATTCTATTCCCTGGAGTTACCCACAACCTGGATTGAAGTTGTCCATTCTTCAAAAGTTGAAATTAACTATCCCTAAGTACCTTTTATAAATGCTTGAATGGGCTCCTAATCACTTATTAGAGGAGGCACGAGGACTGATTCAGCACTTGTAGTCTGCTTCAATGTTCTAAAGGCATATGAATGGGAGGTCAGAAAAGAAAAATCAAGCAGGCAATGTTTGGTGACCTAAAAAAATAACAATAAGGCAAATGAGTGAAAACAATGTGCTGAGGTAGAAGGCTGGATCCAGAGTCAAGAGATGTGGGGTCTGTCCCCTGCTTTGTCACAATTATACCTGTGTGATCCAAAGCAAGTTCTTTACTTCCTCATCTGCTTTGAAATAGGATTTGGACTATAAGATTTCTAAGATTTGTTTCCTCTTTCCTGCCTTCTCAGCCTGTATAGAATGATTTCAGTACTATTTGTTTTCTGTACAAAACACTGCTCACCAAAGGTTGCTTGCATTTAAATGCTAACCTTGGAGTAAAGTTTAAAAGTCGAGGCAAGACCAAAGAAGCAAGGCATATATCAAGTGCCCGTTTGCTAAAAGCAAAACCTTCCAGTTTCTCCTCTCATCCCCCCTGGCCACAGAAGCAGAGTCGGTTAATGAATCAGAAAAAAGCTGGTTACCAGATGTCCTGGCTTATTAACACGCACATCGCATTCTGTAATGGCATTCAAGAGCAAGCTGTGTGGAACCGAGAGATGGCAAAGGCAAAGTTCTCCTCTCAGATGAGCTTCACAATGTGAATATGTTTTGATAAATTTCAGGAGTGGTTGCTACACAAGTTCATTTCGGCCATTGTCAGGCATGTTATCTAGCGGAGGCTTGCCTGGGTTATAAGGGCCTCTTCTCAGAGGTCATGGGATAGCATGCCTCTCTCACACCTTCCTCCTTCCTCTGATCTGTGCAGAATTGCTGACGTGATCTCTTATATGTGGAAAGGAAGACAACAATAATAAACTTAGGAGCAATGCAAAGGAAAAGCCAATTCTGTTTGATTGGTTTTCACCACAGCTAATTTTAAAGCCACCCATTGTTCAGCTCTGCAGTCTAATTTTATGTTAATATCCTGAAAGTTGTCAAATCTTGGCAAAACCTATGCATAAATTACACAGAAAGTAGCTCACAGGAGGGGGAAAAGTAATGACTGTCATGGTTAGCCAAACCCATTAATAGTCTGACAAGCAATAACCCAGGAGCTCTGGTCAACTGCTGTAGACATCTGTGAAACTTTTGCAATTAATATCATTTTTTCCTTTTTTTTTTTTTTGTTATTGTTGTTGAAAGAGGTATCAGCTGTGAAATAGCATGCAACTGACTGATCATTATCAGCTCCGCCTGTAAGAGTTGGCTTTATCATCTCTCTTGGTTGACCATTGCCCTGCTTTTCACAAAAGGCCACTTCTTTTTTTTTTTTTTAAGTAATGCCATGTTTTTTAGCACAAAGATTGATAGTCTCTAGAAAACAGTTACCAATGGTGTGTGGCGACTCAAACAATAAAAAAAATAAAGATGCTTTAGTCTCTAATTTGTTACTGATTTTTCTCCCTGTGAGTTTGGAAAGAAATAAAGATGGAGACTTAAATTCCCTCTTCAAAGCTGCACCCTAGGTCCTAGCCTCGTTGGTAGATCATCTTACTATGCCTTCTCCTACCTTTTTCCATATGTTTTCTGTAGATAAGAGCTTCAGGGAAAAATAAATGTAGCCATCTGATTGATGGCTAAAACATTTTGAATATCACTCCATATGTATGTAGGTACTTGTATAACGTATACATATACAAATCTATTACTCATTTTCCCAGAGTATACTGCTGGTAGAATTAGCTGGGTTTCTAGTTATGCCTATAAAGAAAGGCTTCTCGGTCTTTCCCCAGAGCTTTAATCATTGATGCATCTAGCATCAGTACCTGGCACTGAGTGGATGCTCAAAAGCATTTGTTGAATGAATGGATAGATGGATGGATGGATGTTAGCAGGGTGTTCTCCCACTTATGACCTTGCCTTTGTAGCTTCATTTGTTGATTTTATACAGAAATTTCTTGCTGCTAAAAATCATTTCCTGTGCATAGCATTTTCTCAGAAAATGCTAACAGAAAGAAGACTTGCTCTTATTAAAGCTTATAAGCAATTTGAAATGTCTGTATTACAGAATCATTTTGTACCCAAACTCTATGCCAGGACCTGTGCTTGGGGGCGGGTATAAGAAGATGAATAAAACAGTTTCTGCTATCACAGAACTCACAGAATTGTCAGAGGCAGCTGTGTAGAAAGATGATTCCAAATGAAACACAGCACTTGCCATGATGTAGGTTTCAACAGACTTCAAGGAGCAGCCCATTCTGCCTGGTATTGCAAGGAAAGGAATTATGATAGACATTTGGGCTGGATCTCAGTAACAAAAAGGACTGGCAAAGAGAATGAAGAAAGGCTTTCAAGGCTCAAGGTATGCGTGTATCAAGACACAGAGTGGTAAAAGGGCATAGAATTTTAGAAAGTCATGAAATGGTGAGTGGCTAGAAGCAGAGGGCATAGGAAGAAGATGGCAGTTCATCCTGCCGCAATTGGAGGTGAATGGAAGCCTTGAACCGGAGAATCAATGGACAGTAGTGGTCAGGAGAGGTGTGAGGGGGATGGGAGAAGAGAAAGGGGCTGCAGAATCATGATAGGAAGGCCAGTGAGAAAGTCATTCCAATAGCCTCGTAGACAGATGATGAGAAAGGAGAAAAGGCAACAGATTCTGAAGAAATTTCTGCAGCAGAACTGTCAAGATTGGGTGATTGACTGCATGTGGCAGTAAAGTAGCTATGATAGAGGAGGACTCCCATCCTTGTGTAAATAGCGACACCTTTAATTAAGACAGGGACACAGAAAGTGGCTGGCTGGGGCAGACATAGGAGTGAGGAAACCACAAGGATATAGGAGAAGACAACAGGTAAATGTTCTGGAGATAAGTCTTAGGAAAATAGTGAGTAGCCATACACCAAACCTTTTCCAATCACCACGGATAAAGCAAAAAAATCAAATGAGAACAAAATAAAATCTAACAGATGCATATCAAAGGCAAATGCAACTGGAAAGCCTTCTGTTTAAGGAAATATCAGAAAGAAAAACAACTAAAATATACAGATAATAATTAGTCCTTTGAACTTACATAAAAAGAGCTTATTAACAGGAAGCTGTTTATATATAGCCTCTGAGCTCTGAGCATTCTGAGATGAGTACTGAATGAAATGTGCAGTCTGACCTATTTCGCCTTCCTTTCCTAAATATTATAGTAACATTTACCAAATGAAAATGATATTTATAAAATATAAAGCCCGAAACAGTCTCAGTCTTCAGTTTGGCAACACATGTGGCTTGCTCTCCAGCCTTGTCAGAACAGAACATATTCTGGACAAATCAAGAAAGAAGAGAGTATTGGAGCAATCACATAAATGAATGCCAGTTGTCTGAAAAACAAGTCTGCTGTCATCTTGGGACACATCATTTTTAGAAACAATGACCCATTTGGCAGCCTCACACATGTTCCCATCTCTGAAGCTTTCCAACATTCCAGGCCTTACTTTATTTAGGTTTGAGATTTTCTTGATTATAAATCTTTGGCGAAGCAAGTGCAGAATCTTAATTCCATTCAGTATTACTCATTCCTTTCACACTATTTTTTTTTTCTCATTGTGTTACTGACCCTTGTTTTACTGCCTCAGAGACCTTGTCTGGGCACCTCATATCAAATGGCAGCAGTGTGGAATGTCTAATTATTTCACTATTGAACTTGTACAGCTGTCCTATGTGGTCTGTTTAGTAGTGCTGGTCCTCTGGCTTTTGAAAACAGCCTTTGTTACATGGATTTCCTTATTAGAAAAAGTTACATTTTGGCTCAGTCAACATCTGAAGGGCTCTCAGTTAGTGCTGTTAATATCAAGCTCCACTTTTTTTTCATTTTTTAATTGAATTTTTATTGAATACATAGAGTTTATAAAGGGTAGGAAGTCAGATGCCCCAAAATCCAGAAAATATTCCACCTGTCTCCCAGCATCGGACACTATCACTTCTTATTAAATTTTGACTTGAAATGGTTCTCTTAGTATGCAGTGAACTCTAAAGTCCAAAGAAATTTCCTGGAGAATCTCTAGCCTGTAGACCTAGGTTGAGAGAGATTCTGGGGAGTTCAATGTTTCCGTTCGGAAAGGGAGGTCAGACTAAGTTTCAGGGAAAGGAAACAGGGTCACAGAAGTAAGAGTGGTAATTCAGTCAGAGAATAGGCCCCTTTGTTGGGGAAGCACAACATGGTAGAGCCACAGAAGCAAAGAGACCGTCTTCAGTGAAGGCCTTTGACTTCTGAACTCACCATCTCTTCATCCTTTATGGGGTTTTCTTCAATGTCAATTGCTCTTTTGTACATGTTTGCCTTTTAACCTGATTTCCATCGTAGGGTGATGATTCTACCCTCCCCATATTTAAGATCTTTAGACACAAATAGTCAAAATGATTCCTCCAAGTTCTTTGTAGAAATAGCCTAATAGGCTGTTTAAATTTCTGTTTCATTCAGATTCTCAGTTTTAGTTCTAACTGTATTGCTATGAAATGAATGTAATGTTCTCTCAAATTATTATAACCAGAAGTAGTTCGTTCTTCATCTTATAAAATCATTGTCACAACAAAGTCATGTATTAATTCATAATCCTTGGATAGTTATTACCCTGAGACCATCAGAAGTAACAATTTAAAAAATCGAATTAACTCTAAAAGATAGTTTGCAGATATTTACATAGGCCAAATAAAATAATAAAATGTTAAGAGTCCTCCTTTATAATTAAATGAAAACAAAATTTACCACTTTTCCTGCTCCCAAACATCCTTTAGGAAAACACTAAAATTGAAGTCTCTGTTTTCAGATTATGTTTGAACATGAATGAAACAACATTTTGGTTATGTTTATCTGGTGAAGAAAAACTCAATTTTCAACGCTTAAGAATATTTAGGGGGAAATGATTGTGAATGGTATTTCACAACTGTATCAGTTAACATGTATTCTTAAGTCTATGGATACATTCAATAAGTTGATGACATCATTGTGTGAGTAAACACATTCTTTTGAAAAATTAGTACATTACAAAATAAAAAATATGCAGAATGTACTACAGTAGAGATCCCTTTTTCCCTTTAAGATGAATGGGCTAATTCACAACTTGCTGAGGGTCAACAAGGCCAAATGCTCTGAGCAATATGGAGAGAAAACCCATAATGAAATGGCTAAAGACTACAAAGGGGTAATTGATTTATAAAGTGTGCAATCTTCTGGTCTCTGCTTTGTATTATGGACATTCCTTTATAACCCCTTTATTTGTGGATCAAGTAAGTCAGCCAAAGTGGCTGCCATGTAGAGGAAGCCTGGGGCCCACATTTGAGCCTCAGATCAGTTTTTTAGTAATTCAAGGTTATAACTTCTCACTTTTCCCACCAAAAATGAAGAAGGACTAGAGAATGCAAGATGCCATCTAATATTCATTCTCTGTCTTTTCCTCAGGAGCAAATATTTATTTGGGGTAGAAAGCAAGCAACCCAAAGATTACGGCTTTCTTCCTCTCTTACATGTAGGTGTGGCCAAATGAGGTTCTAGCCCATGAGGTGAAACAGAATTCTGGCTAGGCTGCTCAAAGGGAACTGATTCAGCAGGGGTATTTAATGTTTTGTTTTTTCTTCCTAATGTTTGGACTGCAGATGTGGGAATGGAGCTCTGGTTGCCATCTGGAATTATGAGGTAAACTTGAGGGTGGAATGGGAACCAAAGAAAAAGGATTGTGGATTCTTGATGATTATGTGGCTGTCACACCAGCCTGGACCACCTAACTCCAGATTTCTTCTATATGAGAGGGAAATAAACTTTTATCTTTTTAAAGTCACTATTATTATGGGTTTTCTGTTTTATGGGTCTAATTCAAGGTGGTAAGAGGAAGGGTATTATTTCAGTTCTGCTCTTATTGGGGGAGGGCTATATCACCTTCACTTTCTCCATATATATATATATATATATATATATATATATATATATACACACACACACACACACACACACACATATACATATATACGTACATACATATGTACATACATACATACATATACATATATAGGATTACATGTGATAGCATATAATTATAATAATGATATTACTATTATTTAATAAAAACTTTATGTGAGCCACCATCCAAAGTTCTTTTTACAGGCTTTTACACATACAGTAAAACCTTGGATTGCGAGTAACTTGTTCTGCGTGCATTCTGCAAGATGAGGAAATATTTCTAATAAATTTTAACTTGATAAGCAAGCGATGTTTTGCAATACAAGTAGAGTGTGATGCCAAACATCACATCATCCAACTTAGCCAATGGTTCTTGAAGTTTGTTTTGATACACAAGTGCTTTGGATTACAAGCATGTTTCTGAAACAAATTATACTCACCAACCAAGGTTTTACTGTATATGTTTATATTGTAATTTAAAATATATTTATATAAGCAAATATATATACACTTTTACAGGTTTTTAACTTGATTTTATATATGTATGTAGTGTAGTTACTATATATATACCAACAAAACACTGAAGATAGGTGTTATTATTGTCTCTCATGAATAAGGAAACTGAGAAGCCACTTTTAAATGGTACAGCTGGGAACTGAACCCTAGACCAAAGTCCATGGTTTTAATCATGAAGTTAGTTACACTGCATCCCAGTGAAGGTACTAGCCATCTCCTGAACATTTTTCCATCCTAGGAATAGTGTATTTTCATTTGTTATTCTTTTATCACCAATATGCCTTTGATATAAAGTGGAAACTCCACAGACTAGGATGTGTATATATTGATTCCTAGTCCCATCTTAACAGATTTAATCACAGAGCCCTAGGAGACTACCAGCTGAGCAAAATCGCTTCTCAGACTCAACATTGCCAACCCTAATTGGAGTGAGGGGTGGGGTGGGGCAGGGGAGTATAGGCCAAATGGGCAGTGCTCCGTGACAAATAAAGTGTCATATCACTGTGGAAAACTAATCAACCACTATGCATTTGTCTTCCAGAATCCTGTTCAGGGTCTGCTTGAGTAAGGCAATAATAACACATACTAATATCGAAGCAACCTTGGAAGGCTGAACAAAGAAAGATCCTTGAAACATCTTCCAACTGTGAAGTGGAAAAGGGCATAGTCTCACTATTTTAAGATAAAAGAATTAACAATATCATGGAAAACAATAGCTTCTCTT
This sequence comes from Panthera onca, assembly GCF_046562875.1. Classification (NCBI taxonomy): domain Eukaryota; kingdom Metazoa; phylum Chordata; class Mammalia; order Carnivora; family Felidae; genus Panthera; species Panthera onca. The sequence goes on from NC_138346.1 coordinate 52,668,102, forward strand.
CCATATTTGTTTGCTTTTTGTTATTGCTACTGCTACTTATTTGGCATGAAATACCATCAAAATATATATAGAATAGGGGCACCTGGGTGGCTCTGTTGGTTGAGCATCTGACTCTGGATTTTGACTCAGGTCATAATCCCAGGGTCGTGGGATTGAGCCCTGCATTCAGCTGAGCATGAAGCCTGCTAAAATTCTCTCTCTCTTTCCCTATGCCCGTCTCCCCCACTCATGCTCTCTCTCTCTCTCAATCTCTCTCTCTCCCTAAAATAAAATTTAAAAAGATATATATATATATATATATATATATATATATATACACACATAGAACAATAGACCATTGAAACTGAATACTTCTTTTTTATCAGGATAGTGTAGGCTTCCTACAGGGAAAAAAAAAAAAAAAACAGAACTAAAAAAAAGATCTGCAAATCACAGAGCCCACAGCTAGGGACAAGAATTGCTGATATAAATAATCTGGCACTGCTCGTTAGTCACTTTTTTTTTTTTTTTAAATCAACTGCATCTAGTAATAGTCAAGTCTAAACCTCCTTTGGCGTCATTTGCAGATAAAGTCAAACCAGAGAAAATGCTTATGCTCCATGAAGCTCTCAGATATCCACTTAAAAATGCCTGCTGACAGCAGCCTGGTTTAACTCCAAGAAACTAACCATTTCTGGCAACTGGATTCAAAAGGGAGAAAGGACATGAGAAGCAAGTCCTTCAGAATAGATTATGGCTGATATCCTTGCAGGGGAAAAGGAAGGTCACTACTTCATTGTTTGTGGACTCGTAGAGAGAACAGTATCAGTGACGTCCTGAGTATTTGCGGAATGTTTTAGGAGGATTTGGGAAACATAAATGGAGAAAAAAGAATTTCAAAGCCTGATCAGAGTTTGTGTGGCATCATTAGACAAATACATGGGTCATAAGGTGTTTCCTTCCACCTTCTACATATACTATTTAATAAAAACTCTATGATGATAGTATTTTTCCTGACAATATTTTTCTTCACTCAACTATGTTTTCTTTTTTCTCTCTGAACAATTCTCTGTATTATATTTCATCAAAATTCCTAGTATCCAAATATTTCAACATATTCAGGTGCTTGATAGAAGTTTTCATTCTGAAATCTATTGTATCTAAAATCATATAATTCCTGCCATGATAAACAAACATAATTGCTATTTTAATGGCATACACAATGCAGTTACTACACTGCCATAATTAAAAAATATATTTTTGTTCTCTTTACGCTTTTAAATCTGGTGCATTTCAGAGACAGCTGGAAGTCATTCTTAGCTAGCTATCTGTCCTGGGCAGATATAATGGCCCTAAAGTTCAAGATCTTATGGCCAATACTAGGTATATCTGCATTCCGCCTTAGGATCATTACTATTTGACCAAGTTACCCATTCCTGTTTTTGAGATGCCACAACACATGCCTGTTTGTCTTCTCCTTCTGAAGGCAGGGCGCAAAACTATGTTGGGAAGACAGTTTGGTGAAGGGAACAGACAGAGTTGAATTCTATGTATCTCTGCAATCTTCTAAAAAGCTTTCAACCACTGCTTCCAGTTCCCAGGGATCAATGCCATTATTAGAAATGACCATCCACACTACAGAGCCTTCTTTACCTAGACTCCTTTGTTTAAACTTCATTTGTTCAAAGTAGCATTTTCCTTAGATTGTTTTCTTATATCGTTTTAGAAGTTCTGGCTATTTTCTGACACAAGAGGAAACATGGGGGGGTGGGTGTTAGCATTACCATTTTGTGATTCCATGTTGCTGCCGATAGAGTTTGTCAGTAATGACGGCACAAAGTGTATGTTACGAAGGCTGTGGGAAAGCTCCAACCAGGTCTGGAATAAGCAGGTCCCTTGACCATCTGCCACAGAAGGAAATAAAATTCCACCATTTCTTCTGCCTTTGCTACACCCTGACCAATATTCAAAGCTTCAGAATAGGGAGTTTTATTGACTAAATTTATTTCAGGGCCTAATGGAATCTAGTGGAAAAAACAGAAGGGAAAGCAGTTAGTTTTTCCACTCGAGTAGGACTGCACACAGTGGGGAAAAGAGAATTCCCCAAAGGAAAAAATGAGAAGAATGGAGAAGGGGTTCTGGCTGACAGACAAGCAGTAAACGTTCACCTCTCCTTTTTGCTTTTGTGGGACAAGTGACAAGACTCACTGTCAGCAGAAACATTCCATGAAAGACCAAAAAAAAAAAAAAAGCTTACTAAAAAAACTGAAGCTGAAGAAAATGGATATCTTTTTTTTTAATGTTAGGCTGCTTTTTAAAAATGTTTATTTATTTATTTTTAGAGAGAGCGTGCACAGGGAAGGGACAGAGAGAGGGAGAGAGAGACAAGCTCAAGCAGGCTCTGAGCTGTGCTGTCCCAGAGGAACTCAATGCAGGGCTCAAACTCACCAACCAGGAGGCCATGACCTGAGCCAAAATCAAGTCAGAGCTTTAACCAACTGAGCCACCTAGGCACCCTGAAGGCAGATATCTTTATGCTGAATACAAACAAAAGATAATAAACTAAACAGAATAAAAACAAAACCTGCCTCCGAGTTGAAATAGGGCTGTTAAATTTTAGTGTCAAGATGTTTCTTTTTCTTTCTTTTAATTATTCTTTCTACCATGATATTCTGAAACAGAACATAGCAAGGCATACCATGTAGTTCTACAGGTCCTACCAATTTGCTTGACTGGTTGGGCTACTGACTTTTGCAGTATTATTCATTGTTACTTATTTACTTAAATTTCCAAGCCAGGAGGATATAGTTTTGAAGTCTGGACAGACATTACTCAAGTGGAGGGTAGATAAGGCTGGGTTTGGAATATGCTTTAGCTGCAGAAAGGTGGTGTATTGGGGCATGGAGTAATTTGAATTCAAAGGGATCTTTGGCATCAAATTGAAACATGACTGGAAAGGCTAAAAGCACAACTAAAGAACAAGTAGTTAGGAAAAACATACGGTAGAATCATAAAATCCTACCGTCATTACAGAGTTACATTGATTTGGGATGGCAAATACTCGGCTTACAAACTCATCTGATCTTATCCTATATTCAAAACATACCTCACAGATCATTCAAGATACTCTCTACTGATTAGCTGCAGGGAAAACGGCCCATTGTTCTGCCCCTTCCCAGCCCACCTACCTTAACATTGTTCTCATCTTTTTAAAATTTCAAAGTAGATCTCTAAGACTCTTGACAGTCTTGCTCCAAAGGCACTTATTCCCCAACTCACATCCTCTGCTTCAAGTCACAGTGACCTTCTTAATATTTTCTTAAACACAACTCCATCACTCACGAGTTCATGACTCTATACATTTGGTTTCCTTTTTTCTCAAATACTCTGACCGCCTTACCCACTGGCAAACTTCTTCCCATCCTTCGGAACATTTTGGCCCCTTTTTATCTTTGAGAACCTCCTGAATTCCACCGAACTGAGTTTGTTATTCTCATCTTCTGTACTCCTATAACACCTTGCGTTTCTCTAAGATAACTTTCACTGAAGTTTAGCGTTTATAGGTCTGTGTCCCTCATTAGGCTTCATGCCACTTGCAGGTAGACATACATCTTGTTCTTCTTTTTATTTGTCTTAACTTGAGGACAGTCTGGCCATTGTGGATGCTCAATAAGTGATACTGATTGGATAAATGAATGTCATTTGAGTTCCGTAGTCATCCCACCATAACCCCTGAGAAAGGAGGGGTCTTTAGACTCAGTGTTACATTTTTCTTCCTATTGAAAGGCACATATCTTAGGACTTGTGTGTATGGTATACGACCTCCCTTCACTTGAAATATTAAATTGAAGTTTATAGTTTTGCCTGTTTTATCTTGCTTTAGCCTTACTTGTGTATTGGTCTTTATAAATATAAATTAAAGTCTTATGCTATTTAGGGCAGCTGAGAGTAATCAAAACCCCTGTGCTTTAAACAAAATAGCCATATTTATCACGTGAATTATATACAATTCTGTTTATTTTAACAACATTTTTCAGGTTACAGTTCTGAATCCCATTGAGTAGATGTCCATTTTCCACCACATCTCATCATATAGTATTCACAGGAGTGTTTTGTTTAAAAATGCACAAAGGTATCTTATTAAATAATGTCACAAACATGAAGTTCATTATTATGCAAATGCCATCCTTGGAACAGATTTGTTAATTGCAACTCATTTGCATAATTAATGAACTCCCAAATGAATTATGCCTTTGCAGATTTGTGCAGCATTGTTTTAAAATAAATTATAAAATACATGTCAAAGGAAAAGTGCTTTCTGGGTTCCCATAGCATTGTTTGAAAATTAATTACCAAATGCTTGTCAAATTAAAATGAGTTTGTAGTTTTTACAATGTTATTTTAAAATTAATCACAAAATAAAATGTCACTGCATTAAAGTAAACAACTTGTTATTTTCTCTAAAAGAACCACAGAAAACAGCGTTTTAACTTCAATTATATTGTTTGGTATAGTGATTCAAGTGTTTTATTCATTTCGTTTTTACACTGTGACTTAACAAAGTTGTTAGCATGTTAATGTTTTGGTAAATTGAGATTTAATTTAATTTTATTATGTAGCTTATTTTATATGGTTGATGATTAATGCATCGCATATGAACCCAGTATGGGTTTGTTCATGATAAATTGTAGTTTAAAAAACATTCAAGGTCACTTAAATCTGTTGTATAAACGGTATTTTTTAAGATTTATTTTATTGAAATTTTGACTGCTGCCAGTTAAAATGATTAAAAGCGTATAGCTGGGATGTCTTTCTATCTTTTCTGACAAATACAGTAATAGAATTCTTTTCTTCAGTACAGTGAAAGCTTTTGGTCCCCCACATCACTTTCTTCACTCTCTGGAAATTCACCATTCTTGCACAGAAGCCATAGCTACTCCCCAGTCCTGGACTCCCCAGTCCGCATGGAACCCCCATCTGCCCAAAAGTTAGATGGGAAATACCAGTATACTTAAAAAATGATTCAGCCGAAATGACTCTCAATAGATTTGGCAAATAGTTTTCAGGAATTAATGTTGCCAACAAAATGCCTTTCAAAACATTAAAATACAATCATCATCACCAACATCATCCCTGCCTAGCGTTATAACACCCAATAGTGAAAAACTCAGTCACTTAAGAAGACTTGTTTTTTTTCTTTTTTCTTTCTTTCTTTCTTTTTTTTCTAAACAGTAGTATCCTCTCTTTGCTCTTTTCTCCTTCTCCTTATTCTCCGAGGCAAACCAATTGTCTGTGATTTATATTCTATTTTGTCAGTTCTTGACCATGGAAAGTTAATCTGCAGGGGAAGGCCTTTGTTTGACATGAATGCAACTATGCAATTTGATACCAACTAGAAAATAATTCTTTTTTTTTAATTTTTTAATGTTTATTTTTGAGAGAGAGAGACAGAGTGTGAGCCTGGGAGGGGCAGAGAGAGGGAGACACAGAATCTAAAGCAGGTTCCAGGCTCGGAGCTGTCAGCACAGAGCCCAACATGGGGCTCAAACTCACAAACTGTGAGATCATGGTCTGAGCCAAAACTGAGCCACCCAGGCACCACTAGACAATAATTCTTAAGTAAAAGGATAAACCATTTTCTTTCTGTTTTTGTTGTTGTTGTTGTTCTATATATAGCTGCCTTTCTAAACCCCTGGGAGCTATTCTATGTTACCTTTTCTGTAAACTGATAAACACAGTAGTCCATTTTGAAGAGACAATATTTCTTCTAATTTATAGCTGGTGTGTGAATAAGAACCCAGTAGTTCATGTAGAAATATGGACTTAAGCTTTTGCCATTTCATGTTACATTCTGGCACAGATATTACTCAAATACTTAAAAAAAAAATACATATATATATATATATATATATATATATATATACACATATATATATGTACCATATATATATATATATGGTACATATATATATATATATATAACAATCAAAGCAAATATAACTACTATTATCAAAGCTATGATGCTACCCTGTAAGTATTCCTTTGTTTAAATACCTTGGGATACTTTTACTCGACACCCTTTTCTGAAAGTCTACATCATTATGCTTATAAGTACAAGACAATAAAACACCTAACAGACAAACTATCTCATAACTAACATTTGAACCAATAACCACATACTGAGAGCATAAGTTAATTTGTATAGATACAGGATATTTGAATTAATTAAATTAAATTAATTCCCATTGAATTAAAGCAGAAGTGTTCTAAGAGAGAATTTGATCCACAGTTTATACTCTTCAGTGAAATGTAGTCTGCAAAGCAAGCTGCAGACATTCCAGTCTTTGGAAAATTTCCTAATGATGAGAATACGAGTAAACAAAGACATACTTTTTGTTGATTGAATGTCAACCTTTTGCGAAGCTTTATAAGGATTACTGGTTTCTCTCGATATCATCTTCATTTTATAGAAATGAATTCAGTTACACTTGAATTTAGGCTTTTTAGACTGCATTCATTTCTGTATTTCATTAGACAAATTCCAGAATTTTAGACTGAATTCATTTCTGTATTTCATTATATGAATTCTAGGACATGAATAGGATTGCTATCCTGTGAAATAAACCAGAATCCAAGCTTTCTTTATTAAAACCATGGCATCTCAACTGAGTCTAGATGTCAATTTATACAAAATATCATACATGTCGGGCTTGGAGAGGACAGTGGAGTTTATCTCTTAAGCTCTCCTGGAGGCCTTTCCACATCCTCCAAAAGAAACCCTATTTGTTTTTTCTCTGGGGGTTTCACCAAGCAGCTTTATTGTCCAGATCAAGATGAAAGCCCATAAAAACTAAGTCTACCTATCCCTTATTTCCAAGAGTCTGCCAAATAGAAATAGGCTCAGTTGTGCTTGGTAAATCAAAACTATCTTTGAGGCTGCCATGTCTAGAATGTTAATTTCCTATGTTTTTTGTTCTATTTATCTGAAATCTACTCCTACCTTATCCTTTTCCTGGTGGTATTTCTAGGCATTAAATATACGCTATTTCAAATTTGTAAGTTGTATATATATTTCAAGCTACACGTTGGAAAACATACATTTCTCCCCAAACAAGTGATGAGTTACTTTTGTATTATCACTGGGCATCCGTTGGTCATCTCCTTCATAAATAATTTTGGAAAATAAATTATCTTATTTATAACAATAGAAATAATTCTCTTACACAACTTTTATACAATATTGCTATATTTAAATATCTATAAACTTCAGTCTCTTTGATGGAGGAACACATTTAAAAATGCTCAATGTTATATGGGTAAAATAACTGAATCATATTTTTCCTTTTTCAATTACATGTTTAGTTTGTGTAGATACATGGAAAGAATAATAAGCATTCTGTGGCTTTGTCAGTAATACAGAATTTCATTTTATTTATTTTCTTATTTTTGTGTGTACCTATGCTTCTTTCTGAATCTTGTGATTGAAAGATTCACAGACTTATTAAATATTAATGCATGGAATTTGAGATCTTTCTTCCCTAGAGTTCAAGTTGAAATACATTGTTGATGTATGTCCACTGTGACATGATATGATACTCTTTTGCAGTTATTTTTAATTAGATATAAAATATTAATCCATTTGAGTTTGTGTAGAGAATGTATTTGGAGGAGGAGGAAACTTGAAGAAGCATACTGTGACATAAATTTTAATTTATTTTAAAGAGAAGTCACATTAACTTGAAAGGCAAAAAAGGTCTGTCTTTAATAGTCCCCTTTGTGGTCTAAAGGAAGGAATTCCCAGTAACTACAACTTAACAGAGAACACTAAATTCCCTGTATGGTTTGGTTCCTCTTACTAACCCCAAATGGATAAAACAACTTGTTTTCTCCCAGGCTTAAAAAGCAAGAAGCCGAATTTGTGTCTCTTTTTCAAATCATACATTTCTACCACTAAGGATATCACTTTATGCCGAGTTTCAGTGAAGACAAGGTAAAGCATCTAAAGAAACTATATTGGTGGCTGGACCCCCATCATGCAATTTCAGGTTCCCTTCTGAAAAGAGGTGTAAGGCCTAGAATTTAAAGAATTTGTGAAGGGTTCTCTGCTGAGACTATTAGATGACTATTGCTAAGGAATAAGAGTGACTTCCACCTCAGTGGTATTTTGGAGATGTGATTATTTAGAATTCCATCTGGTCACCACCGTTGCCTTCTTAAATCATTGGGTAGCATCAGAACTAACTTAGTCTGTGCATACACTGTGAAAACTCTATATGCATGACTTTGTCAGTGAATGTTGATCCATATACTATGATTCTTAAATGGTTTTTAGTTCCTTCAGTTTGGTTCTATCAACTAAAGTGGTGGGTTTGGGGGACAAAGATGACAACTGAATGAGCAATTATCATTTGATACAATAAGCTCAATGATGGTGGTGTGTGAAAATGCTGCTAGTACAGCCTGGAGAGAAGTGAGTCAGAGAAGCCCACATGTGCTTCCAAGTATTTTGGCATCGCTGGAATTTTCCCCGCTTAATTCTTAGAAGTTATCTGACCCATTTGACCATCTGATCCTATATGAAAGTATACTAGCAGAAAGTTGATGTAAGATTGGTGATTGCCCTGTGCAACAGCCTAGTACCCTGCAGTATAGGTAAATGTGGACACAGTATTATAGAATGTTACACTAGTTCAGTAAAGACAAATCAGCCCAAATTCTCCACTAATTAAACCCTGAAGTTATCCTATATGCTTTATGTTTAGAGTTTCCCCAAATAATTCTGAGCGGGGATTTTATGGGGATTGCCTACACATCACATTACTAATTTGGTTTGTCCATCATTTGGTCATCCTTTCCATTTCCACCCCCCACAATTAAATGCTGAAATTATTTCTCCTTTATTACATCAAGTCAATGCAGAGCTAGATATACTATTAGCCTTCAATTGACTCTGCATGAGAAGGAAAACATAATTGTCATTTCGTAAAGCATGAATGGCCAAAATCTATCTCCTTTCATTCTTAAAAATAAGTACTAAGTGCTTTACATATTTTATCTCAATTGTAAAAACTGTTTTTGGTAATACTATTATGCTCATTTTGCAGAGAAATAATCTGGTCTCAGACAGGTAAGGATCTTAAAGTCATCAGAAAGTAACTCATTGTGTATTTCTGTATCCATGCTTTTAGCTACTGTGCTATGTTGGCTCTACAAAATCACCATACTCTTGACAACACTATGTTGGCATATGCTTCTGAATTCTTTTTGCCTTGCCATAGTAGAATGGCATATCGAAATATAAAAGAAATTGAAATCCCTATGTTACACAATATGACCTGTCATATTCCTCTGATATTCAGAACTTCATCAAAGGTTGTAGCTATCATTTGTCACTCAGTTCTCTCCTCAGGGTGGAACAGCAGCAGCAACAACAACAACAACGATGACAACAACAACAAAAACAAAAATCTTCAGTCTTGACACATTTTTCCAGTTAAGGGGCAAGATCTCTCCACAAAGTTTTCTCTGTGAGCCCAGGCTAGAGCCCAAAAGAGCAGCATGAGTCACGATTCATTCATGTATTTAGCAGATATTTACTAAGTAACTAGTGGGCATGTGGTCTGTGCTTCCCTAGAAAAGTAACATAAAAGCTGAAATCTCAAGAATGAAGATGAGCTGAAGATAAGAACGATATAAGAAAAGGATAGGAACCATACTGAGAAACTGGACATTTGAAGACATTCCAAAGACGTAAAAACTATGATGTAACTATGGTTTAGAATAAGTCTGATATTATTAGAACCAAGATATCCAACTAAAAAAATTGGAAAGATGATGATGATGATGATGATGATGATGATGATGATGATGATAGTTCACATTCATCTCGAACCTACCACAGGACACATTGTTTTTAGCATATTACAATGAACTATGTCATATAATATTCATAACAAACCAAAGATAGAAATATTATTAGTAGCTCAATTTTATAGATGAAATAATTTGATCATAATCACATAGTGAGCAAGTGGCAGAACTTTGAACCCAAGGGTTTTGATTCCAGAACCCAAGTGACCTCTGCTGCCTTCAGATTATGATGGGCCTTTTAGGGAATAAGAAGAATTTTAGTCTCTATCTTTGGCCAGGATTCTCAGTGTATGCTCCCCAACCCAGACCTACGAATTAGAAACTATGGGGCAGGCTAAGTCATCCATGATTCCACAAGCCCTGTAGGTAAATCAGGTACTCAGTAGTTTAAGAACTTTTGATATAGGCAATGAGAAATTCTGCAACATTTAAAAGATTTTTTTTAATGTTCATTTATTTTTGAGAGAGAGAGAACAGGGGGAGGTGCAGAGAGATGGGTACAGAAGATCCAAAGTGGGCTCTAAACTGAGAGCAGCAAGTCTGATGTGGGGCTCAAACTCACAAACCATAAGATCATGACCTGAGCCAAAGTCGGACACTCAACCGACTGAGCCACCCAGGTGCCCCATAATACTGCAACATTTTTAAGCGAAGAAGTGATGGTGTTTCCTGAAAGATGATCATTCTCTTATTTATATACCTAAATGGCAAGTCAAAGGGTTGGGTCTGATGGTTTGCTCCTTGGAGTGAAGGGAGATCCAAGCTTTCTCATTTTCCTCCTCTGCACCTATAAAGACCCATACCTACTTTCCTTCACTTAACACAAAATGAAGTTAAAAATAAATACTACTAAAAGTGGTAGGACTAAAGAGCAATTCAGCCTTCTATTAGAGGACCTCGTCCTGACTGCTGAATTGGAAGAGATGAAAATATCCTTTGTGATCCTATTGCAAGAAAAATGCCACTAATCAGACAGTTGTGACTTAGGTAAATTTTAATCTATTAGACTCGCTTAGTTTTATGAGCCAAAAAAAAGTGCACATAGTTATGATATTTCTCATTCCTGGACCAAAGGATATTTTTCACTAGAAATAGCTGCACTAATAAAAAATTATACACATATTTTCCAAAATATATTTCATGGTATTAGAGTTACATAAAATTTTCACTCCTCTATAAAGGGGCCAAATAATAACATGAATAAAAATCCAATAATCCTGCCTTTAGAAAGTCACATTCAATATGAACTCCAGAAGGATTACCATAGAATAGTAATTTTCAATTTGAAATTGTTTTGTTCCTTTCAACTAAATTACATCCATTTCATTAAATTGTGGTGAATTCTTCCCCTACCAGTTTTCAAATTTTAATGTCCTTTAGTCTGACTTTCAAGGATTATATTTAGGGTACTATGATTTATTTACTGAAACTTCAGTTGATCTAGGAACCAGAAATTGTGAAAAACTTTTCAAAAAACATTCATTTAAAAGTTGATTAAAAATCCCCAATGTGAGGAACACCTGGGTGACTCAATCGGTTCAGTGTCTAATTCTTGATTTCCACTCAGGTCATGATCTCACAGTTGGGCTCCGCACTGGGGATGAAGCCTGCTCAAGAGTCTCTCTCCCTCTCCCTCTGCCCCTCTCCTGCTTGTGTGCATGCACACTCTTTCTCTCTCTGTCTCAAAAACAAAACAAAACAAAACAAAACAAAACAAAAGTCACCAATGTGAAAATGACTAATAATGTATATTCCCTTGAAGAATATAATAAATAGAAGCTAATAAATATTGAAAAATTAACAGAGAAAATGAGTAGTTTTCCCTTTAACTTGACTTTGAAATAATCTTAAGGATAAAAAAAGGACTTAATCTGATGCCCACACCTACCCACATTAGTGTAAATTATGGTAAAGAAAAAGAGTTTTCCTATTTGTCATATGGCTACAATTCAACATGTTATGCTTTATTTTTAATTCACAGAAGAAAATGCAGGCTTTCTCTCTCTGTATATATATATATATATATATATATATATATATATATACACATATATATATATGTATGTATATATATATATACATACACACACACATATATATATGTATATATACATATATATATAAAATTAAATAAGAAACACCGTAACATATATAACTATATACATAATCTTTATATATATAATCTATCTTATATATTTTTATATATAATTTATAATAGTTACATACTTTATATATAATCTATAATAGTCAAATACCTCTTTAAGCCAACCTAACAATTTGATAAACAGAATTTTCATTCTCATTAACTGAAGGATATGAGGAGAAGTGAGGGCTCAAGGAAACTGATGCTTTGTTTCCTTCTTCCTGAAATATTTCTCTCCCTCTCTTCTCCTCCCACTTTTCACTAATTCCCTACTAGGTCTTCATGACTCAACCTTAACATCATTGCCACTTTTCCATATGACCAGGATAGATTTCTATAAGCTCTCATAGTTCTCTGTACTTCTTTGCTGCATTTATAATGATTGTAATTAAGACAGTAAACATTAGTTTTCTCCAAAAGTGTAACCTCCTCTAAAAGATTAATTTCCATTACAACAGGAAGCATTTCTGACTTGGTCCTTGTTATAAATTCAGCAAGTAATAGAGGGAAGGTAGGAAGGATCTTGCATGGGAAGGGCTCCAATAGCAAAAAGAGAAACACAGACCAGGGTTCTAAGCTAAACCTTCATGTGACTAAATACCACTGCATTTGGCTACATGAACTCAAAAAGCTCTACCTTAATCAATATCTCCATGTTTAGGTGAATTATCATATGCTTATTGATGATGAGTGAAAGGAGACAAAGTTATCTTTCTTAATTCAAAGTGACTACAATGCATTTTGGAAATTATCACACGAAAAAGGAAAATTCTGACCAAGGATGCATTGGGTATACCTACTCAGCAGAGACAGATAAATCACTTGATGGAAGGGGAAATAGCATAATTGATCTGCATAATTAATGATCAAACATTTCCAAATAGCGGCCACTCTGATCTGGCATGTGGCTTATAAAGGAAGTATGCCAAAGATATAGTGAAATGAGGATCATGAAGAACATGTCTATATATAAATAGTCCAGGTAACCTGCCTGTTGCTGCATAGGTGGGCTGGAAGTGCACACTGCTTTCTACTTCTCATAGCCAAGAAATCAGCTCCTGGAAGCAGCTGTTAAAAGAGTCAACCTTCTACTCAGAGTTATTGGAAATCAACCTTTACGTCTCATTTATTCAACCACATTCGACAAATATTTTTTGAGTACCTACTGTGTGCCAGTAGTGTTCTAGATGCTCAGGAAACTTCAGTAAAAAAACAGAAGCAGTAGGTGTGGAACACTGTTCTGGGCTTATAATAACTACTAAATATAGAATAAATACAAAAGGATAATAGGCACTAAAATGTATAAAATGTAATCCTGGTTGATACACATAAAAACGGTGACCTACCATGAATAACACATGAATGTCAGATTGTCTAGTGCAGTAACTCAAACATTTATTTTACATGCTGAATATGTGGGATTGTGTCAGTGAGGAGACCACTTTGAATTTGGGGGTCCTGGAAAGCTTCATGAGGAGCTATCTTGAGTGGACCTCCCAGCCAAGTTTAGAAAAGCAGACAAGGGGAGCAAAAGGAAAGATGAATGCTCTCTGGAATCTCATGTACAAAACCCTTCTTGAAAATCATGTACTGGCTACATTGATCAGCTGAGCACCTGCTGTGAGCTGGATATTATAATATGCTCAGCAGAGTACATACAGTAAAGTAAAATTTCACCCTCAAAAATTTATGGACTAGTAAAGAAGTTGTAAAAACGTGCATTAGTCACTAAAACACAAAGTAGAAAGTTCTGAGAGCGATAAATAAGAGAGGTGCTGATAAAGTTTTATGACATTTTAGAGGAGAGAGACGTTCACTTATAGCTGGTTATCAGAGAAGGCCTCATGGAAAACAGCTGGCCTTCGGTGGGACCTTACAAGATATGAATGCAAGAAGGAGAAAGTGCCATAATGGCAGACTCAGGAAAGGAGTCTGCGGGACACAAGCGGGAGAGATTAGAAAGCGGGAGGGTCATTTCAAAGCTTATTGCAATAGTAAAGGTAGTTGTCCAGGTAAAGACACAGATATTTCTTGACTGGTTGATTTTGTAATTGGCCACATGTACTTTCTTGTTTCTCTCCCATCTCTTATAAATTATTTTGTTATATTGTCTGAATCATAATGTAATGTGAAGTTCTCCTCACTATTTAACATTTGCATCCAATTCACATGTTTTCTTTCTTTTGTTGTCAAATCTTCAGATTTTTTTTGTAATTTTTTAAATGTTTATTCATCTATTTTTGAGAGAGAGAGAGAGAGCCCACAAGCTGGGGGAGGGGCAGAGAGAGAGAGGGAGACGCAGATCTGAAGCAGGCTCCAGGCTCTGAGCTGTCAGCACAGAGCCTGACGTGGGGCTCTAATTCAAGAGCTGTGAGATCATAACCTGAGCTGAAGTTGGACGCTTAACTGACTGAGCCACCCAGGTGCCCCGAATCTTCAGATATTTTCAATCCCACATTTCATCATCAGATTTGATTAGTCTTCACAATGTTTAATATTATTTTTATAATTACAATCTCCGTTTTACCTGTATTTTCTTAAATAGAGATCAAGGCTTATTTTTATCTATTTTCTCTTGTTTGCTGAGGTCCCTGCGTGAGCTTTCTTCCCTGCCCCACTGACTTAGTATGTTACATATAGACTTCTAGTGATTTATTTTATAACTATACTGTTTGTGGTGAGTTATCACATTATCAGAATAAACAACACTAAAATATATAACTGCATTCCAAGTATTTCATGGTCTTTCTCAAATAGTGACACTGAAGAGAATTGTGTGAAGTGCCCGATTTTTTTCTCTGAGGTCAACTTCAGAAAGCTGAGAATGTACTTGAAATAATATAGTTTTCCACAATATATTTTCTCTGTGAAAGGGTCTGAATGTTTGCTACGTGAACAGTGGTATGAGGATGGCCTTGGCCATGTGTGAAAGCAGCAATTTTTTTGGTAGTGCACTAAAACCTTTGCTAGTCTCAGAATAAATTATGTCCCATTCTGCTTATGTCCCTGATGGTAGGATATCTGACACCCAGAGCCAAAGGGGGAGGGATTGAGTATGGGCTGAGTAGAGGTTTGGAGAGGGGAGAGGAGCTTAATACCTGGGTCCCCTCTGCTTCCTCAAGGGACCCCCACTATGCACAACAGCCCTAGAAAAGCCAAGAGAAGAATGAATGGAGGAAAGCAGAGGTTTCTCTACTCCTTTCTGTCTATCCATTATTTAATTTAAAAAAAACACGCGTTGGTTACCAACTTTGTGTTGGGGATGTAGTATGAGTTATACTTCTGCCATGAACCTTGACTGCTTTCAGTTCGTAATCCAGTGGGGGTGACAAACATGAAATGAATCACTATGAGCTATCACATCATTACAATTGTGACAAATGCTTCAAGGTGAAAGTGCAGAGTGCTCTGAGGAGAATGGCTAGCGTTCTGCACTGTGGCAGAATCCATCCCCAGAACAGGAGAAACAAGAGCCAATCATGCTTGAAGCATAGCACTTACTATCAGGACAAACTATACGACTCTCCTTTCTTGGGGCAACAGCGGTATAGAAGATATCACAACAATGGCAAGGCATTTAGAAAACTTTGGCACGTGATAAATTACGCATAAAGTTTTGTTATTGTAAAGATGACAAGGAATCCCTGGACTGCTCCCCCCCGCCTTTTAATAACACATATTCCTCATAAAAAGAAGAGAATCTCAATTAAAATCCTATGCACCTGTGTGGCTAGCCAATTATTCACAAAGCATGATGGGTCTGATATATATTTTCTCTACCTAATTCTGTTAGACAGTCAATTTGTAAGGCTAAACAAAATGTGCACAGGAACCTTAAATATAGCATTTCAGATATTCTATGAATATTCCTTTATTGTTTATTGTGGGATATTATAAAAGTCAGATGTGCACACACATCATCTGAACACATGTCCATCTGTCATCTAGAATTGCCTATAAATATAAATAGTAGCAATTAAGAAAAGAGACTCTCATAATGAGAGAACTAGGAATGGATCATATAAAATGATCACAGAGCCACATAAAGATAAGTACCAGACAAGTCACAAAAATACATAATAACACGAGCAGTCCTTGACAATTTCTTCAAATACTCTATTTCTAAGGATTTTTGAGGTAATTTTTATTATGTAAATTCTTTCCAAATAAATGAGAAAAAGAAGAGTTTGCAAATGTACTCCACTGGAAGGAACTTAATTCTAGAAAACAAAACCCAGATTTTATAAGCCCCTCTCTCTCACCCCTTAAAAGTGGAGGCTACTTTTGTCTTTACACAATATACTCATCAAAGGTCTTCAGTTGCATTTACTAAAAAGCTCTATTGATATATCATTCTTGCCAGCATTCCTGAATTCCAAGCATCTCTAGCTGATATTCTTTTCCTGGGTCCTAGTGCTCTTGGGGAGACAGACCTTGACTTAGAAAGGAAACTCTCTTCTTGCCTGAATAAAGGTCTCTGGGATGAGGAGCGTAGAGGGAGCCGATTTTGAAAGTTTCCTGATGTTTCTAAACCTGCCATTACAGTTAGTAAATGAGAAAAAAAAAAAAAAAAGGAGCAAGGAACCCTTTCTCAAAAGCACCTGCCATCCAGGGAATCTCCACACACACAGAAGTAAATGTGCTCCTGGCTTTGCATTGTAGAAAAACTAAACCAAAGGAGCAAATAATGCATCTTCCATTAAAATAAAAATACTCCTGTTTTATAACATTCTTCCTATTGCATCAAAAATTACAATAATATATAGCATATGTAGAGTGCTTTTCTGACAATAAAGATTTCAACTACTGTCTATTATGTCAGTTCTCTTCTGAGAGGGCTGGAGTTGGTCATGGACCCACCCACATGTGGACAGTAAACAACTTGCCAAGTTATTAGAGCACAAATCCCCAGATAGATAGATATATATACACATATATATATGTATGTATATATATATATATGTGTGTGTGTGTGTGTGTGTGTGTGTGTGTGTGTGTGTGTAGGAAAAAAAGCTTCTTAACTGATGAGATTGAAACTCACAGTTACTTGTTTATTCAAAAAAGTAGGTTTAAGCTGGGAATCATAAAAAACAACACACAGAAATCTTAACATACTAATTTAACTAAAGGAATACACCTACTCATTTCAAATACACCCCCTCAAGTTCAAGTGTAGGGCCAAGATTATTTCTTTGGTATGGGGCGACTGGCTGGTGCCCTGAGATGATCATTTGCACAGACAAATCCAAACACATCTTCAATGAGTACTTCTTATTTTGTTTTATTTGTTTTGCATATGTTTTGTTTTGTATATTTGTGAAATAAGAACTTAAAGATATAGATGAGCAATTTAACGTGGAATCTAAGGTTTTCTGATTTTTTCCAAATCTTTTCTGTTTTCTCACCTGCACTTAATCTGATAGCAATGTTAAAGAAATTTTCAAAATTTTCCAAAACATTAAATTTAGTGTTCACAGACATAAAAACCTTTTACAATTATTTTATTTATTTAATATTTAATTAAATTTTATAGTTACAAAATGAGAAACAAGTAGCATAAAGAAGTTCAAGAATAAACACAAGTAATTCATGTTAAGAATAAAGAGTTATGTGCTTATCCTTAGGAAGAGTCTATTTTAAAAGATCATACAATCCAATAATTCCACCACTGGGTGTTTACCTAAAGAAAACAAAATACTAATTCAAAAAATATATATGCACCCCTATATTTACTGCAGTATTCTCTACAGTAGCCAAGATATGGAAGCAACCCAAATGTCCATCAGTAGATAAATGGATAAAAGTGTGGTACACACACACACACACACACACACACACTGGAATATTATTCAGCCAGAGTGAAGTGCTGCCATTTGTGACAACATGCATGAACCTAAAGGATATTTTGCTAACTTACAGAATTCAGACAGACAAAGATAAATACCACATGATTTCACTTATATGTTCAATCTGAAAAACAAAACAAAAAGAAATGGACTCAAAAATACAGAGAACAAACTGATGGTTGTCAGAGGGGAAGGTGGGTGAGGGATGGGTGAAATAGGTGAAGGGGATTAAGCAGTACGAACTTCCAGTTCTAAAATAAATAAGCCACAACAACGAAAAGTACAGCATAGGGAATATAGTCAATAATATAAGGTTGTATGATGATACATGGTGACTATACTTGTGGTGAGCACTGAGTAATGTATAGAATTGTTGAGTCAATATGTTATACACCTGAAACTGATAGAACATTGTATGTTATGTTATACTATACTTCAATAAGAAGTATCTTTTTAAAAGAGTAAATTTCCACAAGCATGTGGGTGTCATGGGGCAGAAGGAATGGAGAGTTAGCAAGTCCAGAAAGTTGGTCAAGTAAGAGGTGTATTAAGAGAACATCCATTGTGGGGCAGCTGGGTGGCTAAGTCAAACAACTGGCTCTTGATTTCAGCTCAAGTCATGATCTCCAAGTTTATGGGATCAAGCCTATGTCAGGTTCCTGCTTGGGATTCTCCCTCTCCCTCTCTCTCTGCCCCTCCCCAACTTTCTCCCTCTCTCAAAATAAGTAAATAAGCATTAAAAAATAGAGAGAGAACACCCAGGGGTGCCTGGGTGGCTCGGTTGGTTAAGTATCCAACTTCTGCTCAGGTCATGCTTATCTCACAGTTCATGAGTTTGAGCCTTACCTCAGGCTCTTTGCTGTCAGCACAGAGCCCACTTCTGATCCTCTGTTCCTCTCTCTCTCTGCCTCTCCTGCACTTGGCACTCTCTCACTCTCTCAAAAGTAAACATTTTTTTAAAAGTTTTTAAAAAGAGCATCCAGGGGCGCCTGGGTGGCTCAGTCGGTTAAGTGGTCGACCTCGGCTCAGGTCATGATCTCACGGTTTGTGAGTTCGAGCCCCGCGTCGGGCTCTGTGCTGACAGCTCAGAGCCTGGAGCCTGCTTCAGATTCTGTGTCTCCCTCTCTCTGGCCCTCCCCCATTCATGCTCTGTCTCTCTCTGTCTCAAAAATAAAATAAAACATTAAAAAAAAAATTAAAAAGAGCATCCATTGTAATTGCTATATTCCAGGTGTTTCTCAATAATTATTATGGTGAATAAATTAGAATTAAATTTATTTAAAAGCATTTGATAAAAAAATCATTTGATAGTTCTACATTGAATGTAATTTTTTAAAACAGAACATTTCAGGACTATTGTTTGGCATGACCCAATGCTCCTACTCATATAAAGAGAATCAGTGACTCTGCTGGCCAAATAGTAGTAGACCTATGCCTACATAGTAGACCTATATGGTATTCTTTTAAAAGCTCCAGGAATACTCTGCATTCCACGCAAATACATGCCTTGCCTACCACTGATACCTGTCGATTTTCTACCCTAGGAGCTATGTTCATTTAAGCAAGTGGGTCTCAGAATTTCAAGGGCATAAGAATTACAGAATGAACCTTGAAAATGCTGATCAGAGGCTCTGACTGATGATTCTGACCCTGTAGTAATGGAGGGAAGCTCAGGAATCTACTTTCTAACACATCCCAGGTAATCCAAACACTATTTTTAGATGCTATCTACACACAGAAAAGTTTCAACATTATTCAAAATTTCATCATCAAGGACCATGTCTTCTATCTTTTGATTCCAGCCATCCTGGACTACCTTCAGTTCTGGAACAAACTAAGATTTATCTATCCTCAGGACCCTTGTCTAAACAGTTCCCTTTTTTAGGAATGATTTGACCATACTTTTTAGATCAGCTTTTTCTTCAGGTGCAAATATCATTTCCCCAGGGGAATCCCCTGCCTCTGTGGACTAGGTTATGAACTCTAGCCATACACTCCATCATACTCTTTACCTTTCCTTGACCAGCAGGTACTACTTCTGTGCAGTGTCTTTCTCTTTGCATTGGTCCCACCTCTAAATCATGAGCTCCACGAAGAAGAAACCATGTGTGTCTTGGTCATCATTTCATCCCCAACACTTCTCAAGGTGCTGGGCAGAGTGGCCACTTGGCATCATTCCGTGAGTAAAAAACATGAGTGAAGGTCAATATGCAAATCTCTCCAAGACAGGCAGTATTACCTGCACTTCCTCAGTTAGCTGCTATTTAGATCCATTTTTTTTTTAAGTTTACTTCTTTATTTTGAGAGAGAGAGAGAACTAGTGAGGGAGAAGAGAAAGAGGGGGCAGAGGATCTGAAGCAGGCTCTGTGCTGACAGCAGAGGGCCTGATGGGGGCTTGAAATCATGACCTGTGAGACCCAACTGAGCTGAAATTGGACATCTAACCGACTGAACCACCCAGGCATCCAGTTTTAAGAATAGGGTTTAGTAGGGAAAAGAAAAAGGATATTTATTTTCGGAAAGAAACAGGAGGATATGAAATTTAAAATGGCTCACTCTATTGTTAAGAATCATTTTTTAATGTTTATTTATTTGTTTTGAGAGAGAGAGAGGGAGCGTGCAAGAGCAGGGGAGGGGCAGATAGAAAAGGAGAGAGAGAATCTCAAGCAGGCTCCACACAGTGCAGAGCCTGATGTGGGGCTCGACCTCATGAACTGTGAGATCATGACCTGAGCCAAAATCAAGAATTATGTTTAACCAACTGAGCCACCCAGGCACCTCTGTTAAGAATTATTATACACTAACAATGTCAAGGATGAGAGTTATGAAACTGCTGCTGAAGATCTTGGAAAAGAATTCTAGAGAAAAATGGGATGGTTAATTACATGCTAATTCACTAAGTCGGCCTCTACTATTAGATTTTGAGGCATTCGATTGTGGCTATTTAGCATGATCTCTCAGAATATAACAGCAACAAAACTGAGAAAAAATATTTAATTGATTTTTATTAATAAAGCCATCCATTCAATATACATTAAATAAGCCTGACTGTTAGACAAAATGAATAAAACAAAGTTCCTTTACTCAAAAGGTGCTTAATCTGGTTGGTGACTCCATCAACAACCAAGCTGAGCAGCAAAGAGAAAAAAGAATAATAAAAAATGAGAATGGGTTAAGGGAACTTAGTGACATCATCACATGTTAATAGCATTTGCATCATAGGCATCCCAGGAGAAAAGAGAGAAAAGGGGGCAAAAATTTATTTGAAGAAATAATAGCTGGAAAAAAATAAAAAAGAAATAATAGCCGAAAACTTCCCTAAATCTGGGGAAGGAGACATCCAGATCCAGAAGGTACAGACAGCCCCCAACAAATCAATCTGAAGAGGTCCACATCAAGACATACAATAATTAAAATGGCAAAACATAGTGATAAAGAGAGAATTTTAAAAGCAGTGAGAGAAAAGAAAACAATTACATTTATGGGAGACCCCATAAGGCTATTAGCTAATTAATATTTTCATCAGAAACTTTGCAGGCCAGAAGGGAGTGGCATAATATATTCAAAGTGCTCAAAGGAAAAAAATCCTGCAACCCAGAACACTCTATCCAGCAAGGGTATCATTCAGAATAGAAGGAAAGGTAAAAAGTTTCCCAAGTGAAAATTAAACGAGTTCACCACCACTAAACCCGTCTTATAAGAAATGTTAAAGGGAATTCTTTGAAGAGAAAAAAAAGGCCATTGCCAGAGGTAAGAAAATTAGAGAGGAAAAAATTTCACAGGCAAGTACAAACATAATAAAAAGAGAAGATTAATCACTTATAAAAATGGTACAGAGTTTACAGCAAAAAGCAGTAAAATCAATTATGTCTATAAAAATCCATCCAGAGATTCATAAAATAAAAGGATGTAAAGTAAGTCATCATATACATAAAATGTGTGTGGGTGAGGGTAAAATTTTACTCCTTTAAAAATGGGTTCTAACACAAATCAGGGAACTATAGATGCTGGAGAGGATGTGGAGAAACGGGAACCCTCTTGCATTGTTGATGCAAGCCGCTCTGGAAAATAGTGTGGAGGTTCCTCAAAAAATTAAAAATAGATCTACCCTATGACCCAGCAATAGAACTTCTAGGAATTTACCCAAGTGATACAGGAGTGCTGATACATAGGGGCACTTGTACCCCAATGTTTATAGCAGCACTTTCAACAATAGCCAAATTATGGAAAGAGCCTAAAGTCCATCAACTGATGAATGGATAAAGAAATTGTGGTTTATATACACAATGGAAGACTACGTGACAATGAGAAAGAATGAAATATGGCCCTTTGTAGCAACGTGGATGGAACTGGAGAGTGTTATGCTAAGTGAAATAAGTCATACAGAGAAAGACAGATACCATATGTTTTCACTCTTATGTGGATCCTGAGAAACTGAACAGAAGACCATGGGGGGAGGGGAAGGAAAAAAAAAGAGGTTAGTGAGGGAGGGAGCCAAACCATAAGAGACTCTTAAAAACTGAGAACAAACTGAGGGTTGATGGGGGGGGTTGGTGATGGGTATTGAGGAGGGCACCTGTTGGGATGAGCACTGGGTGTTGTATGGAAACCGATTTGACAATAAATTTCATATTAAAAAAATAATAAAATAAAATAAAAACTTTTAAAAAGTTAAAAAATAAAATAAAATAAAAGGTACTTTGAAAAAAAATGGGTTCTAAGAGTATACTTAACTTGAGTACAGAGAAATGGATTGAATTACTGACTCATTATATGATATACCTGAAACTAACATAACACTGTATCTTAATAATATTTGAATAAAAAATTAGTTTAAAATATTTTTTAAGAAATTCATTCTTTTACCAAAACAAGCAAAAGCCCAAAAAACAAAAATACAAAAAAAAAAAACCAAAACAAACAAAACCCCCAAACACCTGTGAAACAAACAATGAGATACAATGATTATACAACAATAAACATCTGTTATGTGTCTGTGAGGTTTAGCTTATCTACATGGGTTCACTCATGTGTTTGAATGTAATTTGGGGGCAGGCTAATCCAGGCTGGTCTTGGCTAGATCAACGTGGCCCTGCTTCCTATGTCTCCTGCTCTTATTGTGGGGCCAACAGGCTAATCTGGGCCTGGTATTTTATGGCAAAGGCTGAAGTACAAGAGAATAAGCCCAATCTTTAAAGTACTTCTTCAAGTCTCTGTTTGCATCACATCTACTGATATCCCATTTGGCCAAAGCCAGTCATGTGCCTAAACTCAGAATCAAGAGGCAAGGAAAATACTTCACCTCTTTATAGGAAAACTGCAAAATCACATAGCAAAGGAAGGGAAGAAAAATCGGCATTTAACTCAATCTATTATAGTAATATAAATAAAGAAGCAAAAGATTAGGATCTAGTAAGAAATGGTCAGGAATGTCAGGTCAAATTGAAGATCTATCTGAAGGATCAAGAATTCTCCATAAACCCTTGAATCTAAGTTTGCTGAACATTAGAAAAACATCAAGTAGCAAGAGTTTTAATAGCATGAGATAAGAGCTGTGGGAAAAAAAAAGTGCTTTAGTGCTATTTTAAAACTACTAGATATCAGAATACCACAAGGAGAATGCTCTGAATTGTGTTTCCCTTCTTTATTAAGATGCTTTGTGTAATTAGTAGTGTTTCTATCAGAATAAATAGTAATTTGGAATTCATCCAAATTAAAAGCCCAAATGAAACAGGAACATTAGTGATGAGTAGAATGTTAAAAGAGTCAAACTTCTCTAGGGTAGATACGTCTGTGCAAGTCAGAGAAATTTAAATCAAATCTGTAGAATCCATGTGGAGCAAAGCAGAATAAATAGAGAGGATGTTTGTGGGAGGAGGAACCAGGAACCCACACAGACTTCTAGCCAGAAGGGAAATTCACTTCCAGTTTTCTGAAAACTCAAAAAAATTGACTAACTTCTTTATGTGCCACTGTGAAATCTGCATTGGCAACTTAAAAAATAAAACAGTAAAAATGTGTGAAACAAGTTAAAGATATAAGATATAGTTCTACTAAAGGTGGGTGCTACAGAATTAAAAGAGTAACTTCTTCGCATATTATAATTCCAGGACTACAGATACAATCTTCCATAGGGAAGGTTGTGAAAGCATTTTCAATATCACTTACCATGTTATCAAGAAAAGGGACTGAGGCCACATCATCTGGATCTAATTTGTTATCATGCCACCAGCACCTTCTTGTTTCAGTGTCTGTTGGCCATATAACAATGATTTGGCATGCCCATACACAGTTATATTGCATCCAGGGAATGATGACTAGTCTGTGATATTCAAATTAAGTCATGTATAATTCCAAGGATAAAGTCAACATGGCAGTTCTGGCCTGTGCCTATCACAGAGGCAATTAATCATGAGCCTGGGATAATATAAATAAGTGTAGATATTCAGACCTTACCAGCTCCTATAAAACAGAGAAGATTCTGATGTAGTGGGCAGAGCTATGACCTACCCTACCCCCCCACAATGAACCTCTTATGCAAAGAAAATTAAGCTCTAGGATTAGCTCATACCATCTGTAGAACAACTAAAATTATGAAACTTCTAGGAAAAAACACAGGATAAAATCTTTGTGACCTTTGGTTGATCAAAGATTTCTCAGATAGAATGACAAATCGGACTTCATGAAAATTAAGAACTACTTTTCATTTCAAAAGACCGTGTCAGAAAGAGACAACCCAAAATCTGTTAGCAAAACATCTACCTTTTAAAAGAATTATTCAAAATATATATAGAATTCCTATAATTTAATGAAGAGAAATGCCACAATTTTTAAAATATTTGACAAAAGATTTTGACATTTCACAAAAGAAGAAATACAGGTGGTAAAACAAACACGTTAAGATTTCTCAACATCATTAAGTCACTAGCTAAAATCACAGTGAAAAACGACCTCACATCTACTTTATTAACTAGAATTAATAAACGGGAAATACCAAGTGTTGGTAAGGATGCAGAGTAATCAAACACTCACACATTGTGGTGGAAATGCAAAATGGTAGAGCAACTTTAGAAAACAGTTTAGAAATTTCTTGTAGCGTTCAGTATATACCTACCATATAACCCAGCAATTCCATTTCTAGATGTTTACTAAAAAATAAAAGACCTGTATAATAAATACAAAATAAATACAAAGACCTGTATGAGAATATTCATAACACTTTTTTTTCATAATAGCCCCAAACTGGAAATAACACTGATGTATATTAATTGGTAAAGAGATAAACAAATTATGGTGCAATTGGTACTCAGCACCAGGAAGAACAAACTACCTCTACGTGCACAACTCAGATGAATCTCACAATCATTATGTTCAGTGACAAGCTAGACACACAGGCTACATACTTTAACATTTCAGTTGAATGACAATCTTGGGATAGAGAAGAGATCTAATATTGTTACTGGTTGGGAGGGGTGAGGCGATTGACTATAAAGGGCCATGAGAGAACTTTATGGGATGATGGAAATGTTATGTATTTTCATTGTGGTGGTAGTCACACAACTGTTTACATTTGCCAAAACTTATCAAACTGTAAAACTGAACATGAGAATTTTATTGTATATAAATTAAACTTAATTAGTTGACCTTTAAAAAAATGAAAGAAACAATGGTGGTTTAAACCAGGGTAAAGAGAGGAAACGGAAAGAAGTGAAGGAATAGATAGAAGGTTGGTGAATATGGTGCCTTAGAGGCTCCTGAACTCCCTTCCTCTCCACAGACATACCAAAGGTACAGCCTCACACAGAGCAATTATCTGTGAGAGAAATTCAGAAACTAGCTGAGCAACTCCTACACATCAGGTGAATGAGAAAACACCCACAATGAAATGGGGAAGACTGGCACACTCTTGCCATAAACCCCAACCTCGATACAGTGCCATACAATTGGAAGAGAATTCCCAATGGCCTGCTTCTCTCTCAGGAGAAAAGGGTTCGGACTTCATATTTAATGCCCCCAACTTTTAAGACTTCCATCAGAGGGATGAGTTCCCAAAACACCTAGTTCTGAAAACCAACAAGGCTTTCATCCACAAGACCCACAAAACCAAAGCAAACAAAGGAGCAGTGGTTAATAGGCATGTAAACTCCTCTCTTGGGGCCCAATATAGAGGGAACAGGCATAATCATCCACGTCCCAGGCTTTCCCTGAAAGGGGCCACCCACATAATTTGAAAGCTGCTACCTGCTGCTGATTAGCACACATCTAGGGACTTGCTGTGATCCTCCCGTGAAACCAAGGAAGTTAGTGGACACCTTCCCTTTCATCTACCTGTAGCCTGCTCACTACCTCCTTGAAAAACACTTATATACACACTTTCACCCCAAATTTGGAAGCTACTATCCAAGAGACAGGTCCCCAGATCACCTGTTCTGATAGCCAGTAAGTCTTCCATACACAAGTTCCATGTATAGGGGTAAGCTTCTCAACATTGGTCTTGGCAATTGTTTTTTGGATATAACACCAAAAACAAAGGCAACAAAAGCAAAAACAAACAAGTAGGACTATATCAAACTAAAAAGCTTCTGCTTGTGAAAGGCAACCCTTAAGAAAATAAGGCAACTTAAATAGTGGGAGAAAATATTTGGAAACATCATATCCAATAAGGGATCAATATCCAGAATATACAATGAACTTACACAACTCAAAAGCAAAAAAGCCCACAAGTAACTCAATTAAAAATGGTCAACAGGTACATGAAAAGGTGTCCAACATCACTAATCGTGAGGGAAATGCAAATCAAAATCATTTCAAACCTATTAGGATGGCTATTATAAAAATGATAAGAGATAACAAATGCTCTAAGGAAGTGGAGAAAAAGGAACCCTTGTACACTGTTTGTGGGAATTTAAACTGGTACAGCCACAGTGGAAAACAGTATGGAGGTTCTTCAAGAAATTAAAAACAGAACTATTGTATGACCCACCAATCCCACTTCTGGATGTATACCAAAGAAAAGTCAAAGATTAACTCAAAAAGATATGACCTGCCATGTTCAATGCAACATTATTCACAATAGTCAAGGTATGGAAATGATTCCGGTGTTTGTCAACAGATGAATAGATAATGTAAATATGGTATATGTATAGAATGAAGTATTTTTCAGCCTTAAAAAAAAAGTCTACCATTTTGACAGCATGGATGGACTTAGAGGGCATTATGCTAAGTGAAAAAAGCCAGAGAAAGAAAGACAAATACTGTGTGGTTTCACTCAAATGTGGAATCTTTAAACACACATGCAAACACACACACACACACACACACACACACACACACACACACACACACACTAAAAAGAAAAAAAGGGGGCACTGGGTGATTCAGTCAGTTGAGCGTCTGACTTCAGCTCAGGTCATGATCTCACTGCTTGTGGGTTCACACCCCACATTGGGCTCTGTGCTGATGGCCCAGAGCCTGGAGCCTGCTTCCAATTCTGTGCCTCCCTCTCTCTCTGCCCCTCTCCCACTCATACTCTGTCTCTTTCTCTCAAAAATAAATAAACTTTAAAAAAGAAAAAAAGAATCCATAGAAACAAAGAGTAGAAAAGTGGGTGCCAGAGTGTCAGGGCCTAGAGGATGGGGAAATAAGGAGAAGTTGGTAAAAGGCTAGAGAATTAAGGATAGAAATAAAGAAAGATTTTATCATGTAAATTCTAAGGAAACTGAGGACTAGGTGGATCATTGTGAGCACATTGGAAAGGGCAGGAATTAGTAGGCTGGGGGAATATAGGCAGGAGGAACATTCTATGCAATGGGCAGTTTGTTTGAAAACCCAGACACACATGGTGCCATGGTGCGTTCCCAGAATCAGTAGTGTTGAGGGTGGCTTGAGCACATAGAAGTGCAAAGGGTGAAGTTGGAGAGGCAAATAGAGTCCAGATTACACTGGGCTTTGTAAAGCATCCTAGGTATTTTAAACTTTATCCTTAGAATAATGGGAAGCCGTTGAAGCATTTTAAACTGGGACAGATCCATTCTAATTTATGCTTCAGGAAAATTACACTGGCTTCAACATAGAGGACTACAGAAAGTAGTGGTGAAATTAATGGAAGGATCAATGGACATAGTGCAGTGGAATGGAAAAAAAAGTGAAGGATTCCACAAATTCTTGTAAAAGTATAAAATCCAGAGATTGATTGGACATCGAGTTTAAAAGAGTGGTAATAGTCAAGAATTATGCCCAAAGGGAGCCTGGGTGGCTTGGTCGGTTAAGCGTCCGACTTCGGCTCAGGTCATGATCTCACGGTCCGTGAGTTCGAGCCCCGTGTCGGGCTCTGTGCTGACAGCTCAGAGCCTGGAGCCTGTTTCAGATTCTGTGTCTCCCTCTCTCTCTGCCCCTCCCCTGTTCATGCTCTGTCTCTCTCTGTCTCAAAAATAAATAAACATTTAAAAAAAAAAAAAGAATTATGCCCAAATTTCTGACTTAGGCAACTTGGAGAATGATCATATCAATTATTAAAGCTAAGAAATATCATAAAGGGAGCATGTTAGAAGGGAAGATGATGGATACTACATAATCATCATCAATTATTATTATTATTATTATTATTATTATTATTATTATTAGGTCATGCTCTAAAGATGCTAGTCACATGGTATATCCATCCCCTTTTTTTAAAAGTCAGTGTTTCTGTGATATTCAGAACCGTAATTCTTTTGATGTTAAGAGCCTTTAATCTTCTCACTTTACAAGACATTTTCTTCCTAAGTCTATTGGCACATTTTTACTATCAGAAAAGGATACAAAGGACATTGGAAGCAAAAGCTGCTTATGACAAAGATGGTGGTTAAAGACTCATTTTCTTTCTCCTCCTTTTTGAACTGATGAAAGATACAAGCCAATTATCTGAGTTTTAGGCAGAATCAACTTATATCTTCTTATAAAGTTGCCCGTTTTTTTCTTTATCCAAGTTTAATATGAATTTATTTCTTTTCTACATAGCTTTGCAATTATAATTATCTGTTTACATTCATATTGTTTTCTGTTGTCTAGCACCACCTCCTTTTGTCAAGAAGACAGAGGTTCTGCTTATTTTGAACAACCCAAGTAACTTGGAAAATCCTACGAATTACGTGAGCACTTAATCAATAATTGTTAAATGACTAGAGTCTGTGTCCTGAACCTGCTCATCTAATAACTTGGTTTAGGGGCGCCTGGGTGGCTCAGTTGATAAGCGTCCGACTTCAGCTCAGGTCATGATCTCACGGTTTGTGCGTTCAAGTCCCGTATCAGGCTCTGTGCTGCCAGCTCAGAGCCTGGAGCCTGCTTCGCATTCTGTGTCTCCCTCTCACTCTGCTCCTGCCCCACTCACACGCTGTCTCTTTCTCAAAAATAAATAAAAATTAAAAAAATTTTTTAAATAATAATTTGGTTTAAAAAGTCATTCCATTTTTTAATACTTTTTGTCAAATCCTTTAGCACCATCTACATTACTTGAACAGATGATGAAGTCTTACTCTAAATAATGTGGGGATGGAGGTGGGGAGGTGTGAAATGGATGAGGGAGGTCAAAAGGTACAAACTTCCAGTTGTAAAATAAATAAGCACTGGGAATGTAATGTACAGCATGTCAAAAAAGTAGAGTAATAAAAAAGAGTTCCATAAAGAAAATTCTTTCATAAAAAATAATTTAAAAATCAATCTTTAATTTGTTGGACATTATTCCCTTTATTTTTAAAATATTTATTTAATCTCAGTCCTTTTAAAAATTTATGAGAAAAGGCAATTTATCCTTCAAAATGTTTAGTCACTCAGATGTTAGAATACTTAAACTATAGTTGTCTAGGATGTGAATGATTGAGTGCCTTTTATGAGTAGTGAGACCACAATAGTTGCAAAAGTACCATGAAACACATAAACCATGAAAACCAGAATGTATGACTTTCCTCAACTGTCACGGATTGGTTGTAAACAGTTAGTATGGTCAGGTGAAGCTACAAATGATGTTACCAAAACTGTACAGGAAGGTCGTAATCAGAACTTGAATTGTGTTTTGGAATTGGCTATAAATGTGACTTGTGGTTTAGTTCAAACATACATTGTAGGTTCATTGCACTTGCATACTTTCCTGATAACTGAAAGATTCTCATTTGTTTGTTTTTAACTTTTTAAAGTTTATTGATTTATTTTGAGAGAGAGAGAGAGATAGGGAGAGAGAACAAGGGAGCACGAGTGGGGTAAGAGCAAAGAGAGAAGGAGAGAGAATTCCAAGCAGCCTCTGTGTCAGCACAGACCCCGATACCAGGCTTGAACCCACGAACTGTGAGATCATAACCTGAGCTGATATCAAGAGTCCAACACTTAACCAACTGAGCCACCCAGGCACCCCTGTTTGTTTGTTTGCTTTTTTAATTTATGCCATCTGGTTAATAAAACAGAGCTTGTGATTTGGGTTCTAGTAAAAGATTTAGTCTATTAACATACATGCTATCTGAAAAAAAAATCCATATCCTCCAAATGAAAGATTTAAAAAGCAAAAGGAAGGAAACGGAAAATGCGTGTTTACCTTGAGTCACTACTTAATCTGATACAGCACAGGGAATGGGTCTAGTATCAGTAAAAACGTCACTGTTATCTGAGCAAGGCCCACATGGCAGCAAGGCAGAGTTCTTTACTCATGGAGGAATTCATCATGGTGTTTGGGAAAAAAATAAAATACATTCCAGAACTACAATCTACCAGTATTTGTTTTAGAGGGGTAAGGTAGTCTAGGGATTAAGAACTTAAAGGCAGGGTGCCTGGATGGCTCAGTGGGCTAAGCATCAGGATCTCAATTTTGGCTCAGGTCATGATCTCATGGTTTATGAAATTGAGTCCCGTGCCAAGCTGTACAATGAGAGTGCAGAACCTGCTTGGGATTCTCTCTCCCTCTCTCTCTCTCTCTCTCTCTGCCCTTCCCCATTCGCTCTCATGTGCTGTGCCCTCTCTCTCTCTCTCTCAAAATAAATAAATAAACTTAAAGAAACGAACCTATATGCAAAATTTGTTATAAAATGTCAAATAAACACCCTGCTTTCTTGGAAGCATCCTTTTTCAACATCATACAATTTTATCTTACAGTTTATATGCCTTTGAGTAGAAAAATAACAAATATCACTTGACCATATTATAGCAATTGTGAACATGGTCGATTGGTCTATATACTTCTCCCCTGGAATATATACATCTATAAAGAGAATAACAGAACAAAATTTAATTCATGCCTTGAATCTTTAATAATTCAAAATTTGGTCCTATTCCAAAGCCTATAGGTCTTCCTTTATAAAAACTGAATGGCCTACAAACATTTTATATACTGGACTTTTTATAAAAATTAGTGGATGTGTCCACTAATAAGTTTTCTGTATATGAGGAATTATGTGTTATAAATATGTGATTCAAGAGAGCAGGCCAATAATTAAGTCAGAAATAAATTCCTTGTCTTTCAAACTTCACAGAGACAGGGGGGCTCTGAAGTCAACCAGGAAGGGATAAAGACTAGCTTATGAGAAGGAAGTGTTTATTTTCTTCTCATTGGTAATATTCAACAAAAATAAGAAGGGCATGGGGGATTTACTACTTTGTGAAATAAATTAAGTTTTAAATTACATCTGGTTTGGTTCTCTATGAACTAGAGAACCTATAGCAATTATTTTTCCATATCATCAATTATTCTCTGATAAGAAAAATTCTGATTTCTGAAAACTCAGAAAAACAAATTCTTTGGTATTTAAGTGAGCATTGAATATATAAAAACACTTACCTGATGATTAAAGGGAACAAGAGCTAATTGACAGTTTACCATATGGAATAAAAGGATTATTTGATTGCCATATCCTAATATCCCAGACAGCTAATGCAAAAAGAATGAATTTCTGAATAAGTTGTTATAAGGGAAGAAGATAGGAGAAAGAGCGAAAAGGAGACAATGAAAGCCACACATTTGGGCAGTTGTGCAATCTGAGGAACTCCACGACTACTTTGTGTCCAATTCAACATCTCTTTAAGGTACAAAGAGCTTTTGCAATGAATGTGATTATGCACTGACAAAAAAATGTCTACTCTAGAACCATATGTATGTGACAACAAGGAAAAAGCAAGCATTTCATCAGATAAAGGGTGATACAGGATCACATCTCAAAACTCAGCCACTCATTCTCAAGAGATTTCATGAGTCTACATTCAACTGTAACGACTGCATCTGGGTTCAAACGTTTTGCATCTTTGAAAATCTTTGTTCAATTCAAATCTTATACAAAATATAATATCTGAAGCATGTAAAAATGGAACTGCTTTGGTTTTGGGGTAGGGGGTGGCATTAGCAACCCCAAAGAGTACCCACTAGCAGCCTCTTTTCCTGCTGTTCCTATGTGGTAGCTCTCCAGGTTAACTCAGTGGGATCACTATGGTTGAAAGATTTAAAGAGCAATTTAGATGTTTCAATAATACAGAATGGAAATACTTTCTGTTGAAATTAGACCTACCGTTTGTTGATTCCCCAGATCCCTGGCAAAAACACAAGGCTTGACAATTGTCAACATCTAGTTAACATGGCAGATTGAACAAATGTTTATCACTGCTCTCTAATCCTTAACACTCCTCAAGTAATAGTAAATCAACATCATTACTCACAAAGACAAAAGGAAGAAAAAGAGAAGCCAGTGTTAACAAATGTTGGGCAGATGGAAAGTTGAAATCTGTAGGTCCTGGGAAAGTGAATTGATTCATGCCACAGAACCCCAGAAGGGCTTGGGAATTGAAGGCACCAGCTACTACTGAAGGTTGAAATAAAGAGAGAGGATTATTTGAGCTAACTAACAATCCCTCAGTTATCTTTCCAGGAAAGAGAAGGTTTAATTTTTAGTGAGGACTCAGACTCAAAGATATCTTCCTATAAAAGAAAGTTAAAAGAAATGTGTACTCTCTTTCAGCTCTCTTTCTCTGTTTAGCCTTTAGAACATTGAAAATGGGTGATTCAACACATACAAAAGCAAAAGGAAATCCTCAGGCGGTGGCTCTGTACCATCCTAGAAAAGCCAGTGTAGAATGCAATAGAAAATGGAAAGATACCAGAAAGGCCTCTGCAGGAATGGTGCTTTTCCTTATTAGCTTTACAGTACTTTAGTGCAGGCTGTTTTTTGTTTTGTTTTGTTTTTTAAGTAGGCTCTACATGGGGCTTGAACTCATGACCATGAGATCAAGACCTGGACTGAGGCCAAGAGTGGATGCTTAACTGACGGAGTCACCCAGCCAAACCAGGTTTACAGTACTTTAAACAATCATGTATATGTATATAGGATAAAAATAAATTTCATTACAAATAAAGAATACTCAGTGTTTGATTACCATTCGGGTGAAGGAAAAACAGTAACATAGCTTTTGAAAAAATAGATTTCTAAACATCATTTATTCTTGTCCTTGGAAAAATAGTTACCTTCTTAACTGTCTCTTGATCAGATTCATAAAAAACATTCTGTGTTCAGTGACTACTTTGGGAGGAGAGAAGGGCTATAAAAGTCTACAGGAAAGTAAGGACTAGTAATATCTACTATTATTGTCATGGATAATTCAATCACAAATAATCCAGTTCAAATAATCCTGTTGACCACTTAAGGAGAATCCCTCATTTGATCACGTATTGTCCAAACTGAAGTTTTGGACACATTATACCACTTCAGAGTACTAATGTTAAAAAAAAAAAAAAAAAAGAGCCAAATCATGTTTCTTCATATACTGCATAAATGGAATTTGCCCCCTTTAAAGTCTAGAGTGGTTTCTTACTTTCTGGAAAATTCATCTGTAAAGATTTCCAACTGGAAATGTATTTTGCATGATAACAGGTTGAAGTCATGAATCATTTGGTAATTCATTAGAGTGACTAGCATCAAAGGATCCCTTAGGAATTTAGGGGAAAGGTAGTTAAGCAATTAATGAAGTTATTTAAAATCCTGATATGGTTGAGCCTGCTTTGAAGACTGCCAGGGATTAATATTTATTTAATAGATTGTCAGTTTCCATGCCAAAAAAAGAAATGTGACAGAAGTCACCCTAGTCTAAATGTAAAAAGGTAGCCCATTTGAAGCATATTTTATTGTGGTAGTTGACACCATTATAGTCTGTACCATTATATCACCATACAAAAGCCATCGTTCTCAAGCTGAAATTAACATTGCTGTTGTTTTCGATTAGAAGAATTGGCTCTAAATCCAGCAATTCTCTGCAGTGATTTATATTTTAGTAGCTGCCATCTTGCACCAGGAGAGCACATGTCAGAGTATAAGTGCTCTCTGATGAGACATAAGGTATTAAAATTGATAGAAGATGACAAAATGGGAGAATAGCATTGTAGGGGTAAAGTTTTCACTTGAGAACGGTCTCTGTTATGGCTTCATTCCTGAGACTCTCTGCTAATCTTTATGCTTGATTCAGAACCTAGTTCTTCCCATGGAAATGTAGAGGATGTGAGCCTTGTGTTATATAATTAGCTCTTATCTCTTGCATAAAGTACTGAAAATGTATGAAGTGCTAGGAAGATCTCATTTGTAAGAATAAATGATAGCTGAGTTGATTGACAGAATGAACTCTCCTAAAGACGTTTTGGTAGTTTCCTTCATTGTATCAAGATTAATTTTTAGATGTTGTAGCTGGTCCCGCCTACTTTTATCACTAACGTCTTTTTTAAAAGCAGTGTAATTAGTGACTTTTACCCTGAAGTTCAGGACTAAAATCTCAGGATATTTCATAATATTTTATCATACTATTTAGTTTTTAAACTACCTTTATCCCTGAAAACAGTCAGAACTCTCTAAAATCTCCATTTTGGATTTCTCTTCCTCACCCATGAAGCATTCTGAAATAGGGCTGCCATTAAGAGATAATACGCATAAGTAGAAACTTTTTTCATGTCCTTAGCACAATACCAGACCCCTAAATTAATGAATAAAATGCCACAAGTGTTAAAATTTATGGTAACATATAATTATACAAAAATATTAAATACCAATAAATAAGCATGTTAGATTTGATTTCTATTCTGGGTCTTGAAGAGAATGTCCTTTAGGGCTCGTGCATTCCTTGTATCCTAGATACAGTATACTTTTTTACTCAAGGTGCTTTCTTAAGGACTGCATATTCTCTTGTCTAGCTTCTAAAACAATGAAGTTGCCACTGAAGGCTGGTAACTGTCTCTATTGTACCACCTCTAGATGAATATGCAAAATAAATAAAAAATAAAAATAAAATCTTAAGCTTCTAATTTTGCAACAATGGCACAGTGGTAGCCATGGTTGAATGGAGTGGTAAGGTTGGAGATGGAAGAGAATGTATTTTCAAATGGCTGAGAGCGGCCAAATATCAGTAAATTAGTTCTAATGCCTATATCATAAGACCAAGACCTTGAAATGCATAGTCAATGCCCTATGAAATGCCTTATGTAAGTAAGACAGGCCAGACAAGTAGCAAGTCAGGCAAATAAGGCATGTAAACAAAGAGTCTTACTGACTGTGACTTACTCAAGAGAAAGTATTTCATGCCATAACATCAGTTTACCACTCACCACCTAGAAATAATTCAATGTCCAAATGTCAAAATAATGTCACCTATTAATAAGTTAGAAAACTTAACTAGTTTCATCCCATAGTAATCTTTTTTTAATTTAGTATTATAAACACTGAAAATGTGGATATATCTGTGTGAATTCTATCCCCTTTACCACACTTTTCACCTCTTTCCCAACTTCACTTAATAATAGAAAAACCAAGAACCTAGTATTACTGTCCTTGGAAGGTAAAGTTATTTTATGCCTGGGTAAAAATACCATATGTTTTCACTCTTGTGTGGATCCTGAGAAACTTAACAGAAGTCCATGGGAGAGGGGAAGAAAAAAAAAAAGAGGTTAGAGAGGGAGAGAGCCAAAGTGTAAGAGACTCTTAAAAACTGAGAACAAACTGAGGGTTGATGGGGGGTGGGAGGGATGGGAGGGTGGGTGATGGGTATTGGGGAGGGCACCTTTTGGGATGAGCACTGGGTGTTTTATGGAAGCCAATCTGACAATAAATTTCATATTTAAAAAAAATAAAAATAAAAATAAAATAAAATGAATAAATAGCATTAAATTTTTTAAAAAGTCATTGTGTAGAAGAAGAATTGTATTACTGTATTCAAGAGAAAAGTTCTGAGTAGGGTTTTCACCAAGCAATTCAGAGATGCTTTTTATCTGCCTGAGGGTTTGTTACCTCTCACCAGTGACTCTACCAATAGAGTAAGACACATTTGAACCCCTCTCTCAGATGTTTGAACGTCCAAATCTCACAGCTGCATTTTCCTCTTATCTATAGCTATTCCTCCCTGGTCATAACAGTGGCTACCAGCCATATAACCTAGTCTTTTCGAAAACCACATGATATGCTTTCCCTTCTCATCCTCTACATCTATTCTCCTCATACATTGCTAATATGTCTGCATAGAACCACCATTTAAGCTTGAAATTCTTTTTTGACTCCTTTCTGTTCTCTGACATTTCTAAACACAGTTTCTAAACTATTCTCAAGCTCCCATTATCTTTCTCTCTGCAATTGTAATATTCTCCTAGAGTGCATCCTGAATTCTCATCTTTTCCTTGCTGCCAACCATCTCTATGTATTCTCATTATAACCTTACTAAAACCAATTTCCTGATTATTCCACTCTTCGAACATCATAGCAGACTCAAATGCACAATTTTGTGTTTATCACATCATGTCTTCTTCCCAGGGACACATTTCCTAGACACTAGATTAGAACCTCATGACTATATTCTGACATATAGGAAGATGAATCGACATAATGCGTCACTTCTGCCAATGACACATGAAAGCCAATATGCCTCTGCCATTTGTCTCTTTCCCTTCCTTAATTATCTGGGAAGCCATGTCTTCAGATGACAGTGTCATTAGATGGAAGGAACCTGAATCCCCAACTAGGGGAAGGACATGACCACCTCACAGCAAACATCTCATGAGCAGGAATTAAACCCTTTTGTACTAAGTCAATGACTTTTAAGGATTTGCCTGTTGGAGAACTTGGGCTTACTTACCTAACATTCTCAGGAACTTTCATTTCCAGAAAACAACCTCTTACTCAGACACTTAAAGTTCTTCACGATCTGTTCCTAAGATAAGCAGGCCCTGACTAGATGCCAGGCCCTGAGTTTAATGCTACATATGTTATTTCATTCATTTTTATAACAACCCAGTGAGGAAAACAGAAGTTCCAAGAGGTAAAATAATTTACATTAGTTTACACGGCTAACAAAACGTGCAAGACCAACACCAAAACCCACTCTCTTAACTACACCCAATTTTTCTATCTCTTTGGCAAGGCCTCTCCTAGAGATGTGTCAAAAACATGCTCTATAGTCCATTGGGCTTGAGACTGCTGTATGTTATACTTTTCTTTAGCTGTGGGTCTAGTTAGAAATGGGGTCTTAGTTGCCTTGGAATAATTACAAGCACCAAGGAAGTTCTTTCTGATTACAGGGCAGCCTATTTATTCACACTCATTAAAAACTGAAGAGCACTATGGAAAGGGAGGCATGTGAATGTACCTGCTCTAAGCTGAACATGACATTCTATGCCATAGGAATTTCTGGGGCCAGAGCAGTTCCACCAGCAACAAATCTTACTGCTCTGTTAAAGGACATTGTGAACCAACACATGTGAGAGAGCCTTGAGAAGTTAGGCAGCTCTATGCAAATGTGAAGTAGGACTGTTTACTTTCTCCCTAAGTCTCTATGGAGTGATATCACCTGACCACCAAGGCAACAAACATTAGGACCCTTCCATCCCGACTTTCAAACTCCTCTCGTGTTTCCATTAATATCTGGCAAAACTCCACTGACAGCTGCAAATATCCAGGGAACTGTGCAAGCCACTCTGAAGAATGAGTATTAGTAAATGGCAGAAACGAAGCAGAAGAGAAAGCTTATTTATAGTCTTGGGAAGACCTAGCTTCTAGGGCAGAACAGGCTTTGTGTTCAAAGACTCCTCTTAGGTTAAAACATCCTATTTTATGTAAACAGAAAGTCTCTGCTGGCAGCTACACCACATTGACCAGATATAGGATTTTCTCTGTTACTTGGCATAAAGACATGCAAAAGTTTCCTAATATGATATTCTTGTAACTTGGAAAAATTAGTAACTCCCACCATGCAACCCTTGTAGGATCATGTGCTAATGAAGAAGATGCTCTAATAATTAGGCCTAGAGCCCACTGAATGTAACACCTTCCAATTAGCACTCCCCAGCATGAATACTGCCATTATCATTAAACAACAAAGACAAAAATGGGTATCAATCCACATAATAGAAAATAATTGATGAAGTTGGAGGGCGTGATTATTTGTGATTACTTTACAGTCATGCACAGAAAGTAGGAGAACCACAGCTAGTGGTTAATCTCTGGCTACCTCTTTGAAGATAATGAAATTGGCTTCCTACTGATGATTATTCATTAACAATTAATTCTTTCTCAGTGATCTGCCTCATTTTCAGCTTCTCACTACAAACATGCAATGGAATAATTACAAGTGGAAATGAAAAAGCAATTAGTGGCAGATAATGCCAACATCTGATTAAAAAACAGTAGAACAGATTAGCAGTTTCGTAACTGCGAGTCTGCTGCCTTCAGCAGGGAGGTGTAAGTCACCCAGTTATACTGCAGTTCAAGCTGTGCTCTCTCTTTTATTGCCTCCCCTCCATCATGGTCTGCCACATTAAATGCTCTCTTTTATTCTAGGGGGCATTGGCTGTCGTAAACACTTTCCACGGATTAAGTAGCGTTTGAGATGATTTGTGGTCCTACGTGCTGAAATACTAAAGGGCACTGTCTCACAGTATGAGGGCTAAAACCTGTATCTATACACTTTGCTTTGGAGACCACAGAAAATATCATCCTACATTGCTTTGCTTTTGTTTCAACTCAACCCTTGTTTAGTTAAGTGTCTGCAGAAGACGGGTATCATTCAATAAAAAACTAACACCTTCTTCAAGCAGGTTGACTCTTTTGTTACCACATGCATGGTTGCCTTGGTCTTGTAGGTTGGTTTCTCGCTTTGCATAATGTGAGACATAAACTGGCAGTTCGTGGATTTTTTACTTAATGTTTATAAAGGGTTAAGATGGTTCCGGCTGCTGTATAAATAATCTCTCAATAAAATGCTTATAATTTCACTGTTCTCAGCAAGCCAGCTGGTGTGTCAGTATTTCATATGATGTAGAACTACAAGGGGAGTGTCAAAACCATTGGTTCAGAAGGTAAAAATGTAATTCTCTTTTAAATAATTTGGAAGATATGTTAATTTGAAGCTCTGGTAAGATCTTGCCACAGAACTCGACATGGTAGAACCATAGACCAGAGCTGTTTTAGGAAATTGGGTTTTGTAAAGAACTACGTTGACTATAATATCATTTGGTTATATGTTATTTTACCAGATCCACAAAGATCGACATAATACAGAAAAAAGGTATGACATGGAAATAAAGCAAACTTTCATGGCGTGATATTCAGCTGATATGTACCGGTTTGGTGCTTTTATGAACAGTAAAACAACTGTTCAGTATGGCTGATGGAGATTTTTAATCACCCCTGAATATTAATTTTATTATTCAGATTTTATTAAGCATCTTTTATGTACGAAACTGTGTAGGGACATCGATATTAATTAGATATAGCACCACAGCCCTCCATCAGTTCCAACTCTAGTGGGAGAGAAAGATATGTAAAAAAATGAGTGGAAGAAAATGTAATAATTGTCACATTGGGGCATTTGCAGGGTGGAAGAGGGAGTTCTGTAGGGTACAAGCAGGGGAAATAGTGACTGGAATGACTTCATAAGCAGCTGATGCTTGAATTAAGCCTTAGAAAGTGTCCTTTAACACAGTAGTACGACTTGTTGCTGATAGACCTGTTGTGCTCCCAGAAACTCCTATGCTACAAAATTCCATATCCAGCTTAGCACAGGTACATTCACCTGCCTCCCTGTCCATTGTGTCCTACCGTTCTTCAATGAATGGGACTAAATAAGCTCCCCTTTTAACCTGAAAAAAATTCCTCAATGCTTATAATCAGTCTCAGGTAACCAAACTCCTATTTCCAACACCCAGGGTAGTTTTCAAGATCATCTATATACCGGTGACTTCCAAATTTATACCTGCAGCTCTGGCCTCTACTCTGAACTCAACTTGTGAACCCCACTGCTCAGTCAGCATCTTCACGGGATGCCTACCTAATAAGCATCTCATATCATCTGGTTTTAAACTCAAATCTTGATTCCAGCTCCTTCCCACATCTGCCCTCGTCCCTAAGTTCCCTTCATCAGAGAATGACACCAAAAACCCAGGAGCTGTCCTGGATTCATCTCCTTATCTTTGTTTGTTTGTTTCTCGATCTTGTATTCTACATCCAACCAATCCACAAATATTATTTACTTTACCTTAAAAAATATCGGAATCTGACTGCATCCAATCTCTCCCATTGCTACCTACTGGCCTCCTTATCTGTCACCCAAACCTCTGCAGTAGACTTTTTTTTTTTCATTTTTTTTAATGTTTACTTATTTTTGAGAGAGAGAGAGAGAGAGAGCGCAAAACCAGGGGAGGGGCAGAGAGAAAGGGAAACACAGAATCAGAAGCAGGCTCCAGTCTCTGAGCCATCAGCACAGAGCCCGATGTGGGGCTTGAACCCACGAACCATGAGATCATGACCTGAGCTAAAGTTGGACGCTTAACTGACTAAGCCATCCAGGTCCCTCTGCAATAGACTTTTAACTGGTCTCCCTGTTTTCCTCTTGTTTATTCTCTCCATTGACAAGGAATTCTTTAAAATATAAATCTTATTACTTCTCTATTCAAAAGTCCCATGGTTTTGCATCATTCCTTGCCATGACCTGTATGCCTGGCCATGATCAGGCCCTGGGTCACCACTCAGCCTTGTTTCCTGCCACTTTTCCCATCACTCACTTGGCTTTATCACAGTACTCTTGCATTCAGGGGATGAGAGTACAAGCTGGTTCACGGAGGGTAATCCAGAATTCAGTCAAAAACATACTGATTGGGACATCTGGGGGTTCAGTAGGTTTCAGCTCAGGTCATGGTCTCAGAGTCCCTGAGTTTGAGTCCCCTTGTCAGGCTCTGTGCTCTGAGCAGTCTTAACGTGGAGCCTGCTTGGAATTCTCTCTCTTTCTCTCTCAAAATAAATACACTTAAAAAAATATATTGATCTCAAAATCCCTTGACACGTCTACAGATGTCAAGAGAGCAGTTGCAAGACAGATCTTACGTCTCAGCGGGGAGGTCCAGGACTAGAGGTATGTATTTGCAGGTCACCTGCACATAGTATCAGCTGAAACTCAGCATGGATGTTCCAGAGAGAGGAGGTAAGGGACCACAGCATCTGAAGACCTAGAGGAGGAGTATGACATTATAAAAGAGTCAAAGGGACAAATAAGCAGTCCCCAAGAGGCAGGAAGAAAATTGGGAGAGTGATTTGGACGAAGCCCAGGGAGGTAAGAAACAGATGCAGCTGGTATCCGCACTTCTTCAGAGAAATTTGGTAGTAAGGAGGAGATGAAACGGCTAAAGTAGAAAGATACGTGATCAAGTAAAGTAAGTTATTGTTTTAAAAATTTTAAGTTTATTTATTTAGTTTTGAGAGAGAGACAGAGAGAGTGAACGGGGGAGGGGCAGAGAGAGAGAGGGAGACAGAGAATCCCAAGCAGGCTCTGCACTGTCAGCACAGAGCCCGATGTGGCGCTCGCACCCACAAACCGTGAGATCATGACCTGAGCCAAAACCAAGAGTCAGAGGCTAAACCAACTGAGCCACCCAGGGGCCCCAAGAAAGTTATTTTTATACCTGTGATTTGAACATACTTAAAAGCTAAGAATCACACAACTGAAGGGAGAGTGATAAGTAAAATTTTAAAAAGGGGGCAAATAAATAGCATCTCAGTTTAAGATGGTGGGTTGCCCCGGAATCACAAGCACAGCGAATTAATTTCGGAAGCTAATCATGTAGAAAATAAACATTTAAAGATTTTTTTTAAAAAAATGAATGGTTGATTATCTAAATACAAACCTTATAACTTAAAATTACTAGAGAAGAAAATAAATAAAAGAAATCTCAGATGATAAAATAAAAGGAAAATGAAACAAAGAAATAGGGATAAGCAAATAAAATTAAAGAATAAAAGAAAAAAAAAGAGAAAGAGAAGGAGTGGGAGGGCCAGTCCATAAATAATGATATAAAAATGAATAGAGAGAATCCATTGTTGAAATAGAGATTCCCAAAGTTTGGTCAAGAAAATGAAATCCTACATGCTACATACTTAAGCTCTACAGAAAACATACATAATAAAACAAATGCAGCTCAGAATGAATGAAAGGAAAACTGTTGGAAAACATTTCTTCATTTAGAGAAGAAGAATTTTACTTGTTATAAAGATGGCCAAAATCTATGGTGAAGGTATAATTGTTGTAAGCTTAAAATGCTGAATAACTTAGTATCAAAGTATTTATGAGGCAAAACAGTAAAAAAAAGACAAAGAAAAAACAAAACGGTAGTGGGAAACTTTACTATAGCTCTCTCAATCTTTGAAAGGACAAGCAGATAAAAGTGAATGTGGATATACAGAGGACATGAATAATATCATTAATACATTTTATTTATTGACTATATCATGAGTTCTATGCCCTACAAAGGGGAGAATCACCATTTTTCAAGTGTCTCTTAAAAATTTACAAAAAATCAGCTATAGGTAATAACTCCCAAATAATCATTACAAGTATCCTAACATAGACATAATATGAACCATTTGCACAGATCACAGTGTAATAAAATTCCGTAAGTAATGCTCTCTCAAAGAGCATTTGGAAGAAGCCATTTGCAGAATGTATTTTAATATAAAACATGTCGAGGATAATGAAAAATGTAGAGCTTACCCACTCACTAGTCATTCACCTTAGCCAAGTATTTATGAAGATATTTATCAAGTGAATATTCATCATTTTCAGAATATTTTCAGTTACTTCTTTCAAAGAATTGTTTACAAGGTAATTCACACCAATATAATAATCTAACTGACTCAAATCAGGGTATGTGTCCCGAAGATTCAGATCTGCAACTACCACATTCATTTTCAATTTCATGTGGAATAAAGTTCACTTGCCTTGAAAGGGTAAGTTTAGTTTATTCAAAGGAGGGAAATATGTATCTTTAATATGCTGATCTGCAAATCCAATCCAAATTATGCATATGCTTTTACGCATTGTGTAGATTTTATCACCAAAGACATGAAGTTTTTCTTCAAGTTACTGCAGAAAACAGTAATTGGTTGCAATCGATATGAATATTTTCTTTAAGGTGAGAAAAAAATAGAGAATTCAATTTGCTTGTCCCTAATGTGATTAAGAATCTTTACAGCTTGATTACTTTCTTTCCGTAAATCTTGAAAGCCATTTCTGATGGTGAAAGCTTTCCTCATGCCCGAAATAGTGAGTAGATCTTGTTTCCAGTACGACAGCTTGAATACATGGAACAAATTGTTGTCATTGGATACCACTGCCTCGGTGCCATCTGTGCATACCCCAGTGCATCACTTGCATGTTACTGTTTATCTTGAAGTTATCAGTAGTATTAAAATCTCTTCTCCAGTTGTAAGAGTTAACAAAGCCTGGCCAAACAACACGTCTTCGGTCTCCTTTATTCAGCTCATATCTGACAACAGATCAGTTGAGACGCTAATACCAGGGAATTCATCTTGGAGTCTCCAGGGAATATTTTGGACTTTTCTGTACTAAGGATAATAACTGCTGCTCTACATCTGGGCCATATCTGTCACTGTTGGATAAATTATTGTATTTGACAGAGTTGCCCCATCAGAATTTCTTGCATTGTCCCAGATAGCGTCACTTGACTGGCAGCCGAACAGTAATTGGTGTCTCACCAATCAGTTGAACGACTGAACCTTGGCAATTGAACCTACCACTATAAACAAGGCTTCTGCAACTTTGGTGATTATATCTCCTACCACCCTGTGCTGATGTTTCTGAGTTACTTGAATACCTTCCTGCTTTGCTTTTAAAAAGCCAAGACTTTCCATAGCAGTCTTTGCACATTTCAGAATTGGTGTTTGAGATAGAATGTTTTCTTGTCAGAATTTTGAGGGTCCCCAAACACTCTGTACCTAAAGGAAGGCGTTTACCGGCCTTGTCAGTCCACTGAAATCCAAATTTTAAATAACTAACATGATATTTTTACACCATATTTGCATGATATTTTTGTTTTCTTTGCAGATGGTGTTTTTACAACAGTAAAGAGTGTTTGCAGGTAATTCATCCATTTGGTCTTTACACCATATCTCCAAAAGTGATTTGATCACAATTACCATTGTACCTACATTTCCATCAGAATCTTTAGCATTCTGTTTCAGAAGACTTATTTTTAAAGCACTGATCCATGATAAGCTCAGGAGAAAAGAAAATCACAGTGTGTATAATCTCAATTTCAATTTATAACTGGTATTTTGCATATTAAAATGATACGCAGGTGCATCACTGAAAAGAATGTCATAATAACAGAAAGTTTCAGTATATGAGAATCTATCTCAGTGCCCAAGCAATCCATATTATACTTATATCCTAAAAGCTGAACTACTAAGAGTTTCAATAGGTATGCCTGAACCACCACCATAAAATTCATGTGGCCTACGTGGGTTGCCCACTGTGATCACTACTTTAGCCTCATTCCGCACAAAAATATTTTGAAACCATAGATTTGATTAAAGTTAAACTTTTAAAAATACATATTTAAATGAATAACTTTTGAAAAAGTTTAGCTACCACATGTGTTCACTTAAA
Source organism: Panthera onca (assembly GCF_046562875.1). NCBI lineage: Eukaryota > Metazoa > Chordata > Mammalia > Carnivora > Felidae > Panthera > Panthera onca. The sequence goes on from NC_138346.1 coordinate 52,712,865, forward strand.
TCTCACGCTATGCATATTACACACTTGGAAACATCATGTTTGAAACCACACTTGATAAAGCAGATTTTTTTGTGATTAAATTTCACCTCTAACACTTCATAACTGCAGGGCATGGAACAAGTTTCATAACTTCTCTAACCTTCAGTTCTTTTACCCATAGAAGGAACAATACTAGTACTTTTATCACAGAGTTACTGTGAAGGTTAGATGAAATTTTTCACGCATAGTGCCTGGAAGATAATAATCTTGGCCGCTATAATGGTATACGCCAGATTTTTATAGCTAAAAGTAGCTTTTTAAAAGTTTTGTTGTTGTTGTTAAATAAGAGTATTAGTATTAGAATTTGCATTTGCATATTAACCCATCAGTTCTAGTCTCTAGGTCCTTAAGCAAGAGCAAAGGAGACAGATTATATAGCATTTGAGTACGAACTACCACCCAGATAAACTCAGAACACGGCTGACCCTATTATAAAAAGTGGCTACAGTGATTGTAGCTCAGTTCACATGTTTTAACTCAGGGTATGCTCATAGAACATTAGGTCACACTCAGTTACAACCATCCAACCTCTGTAAGTTCGGTAATATATGTCACTACCATTTGCTTGAAAGTTACAGTAGTTGTTATCATTTTCAAAATGTGGAAGAGTGCCATTTTGACCCTGAAAAATGAAAGGATATTTGGTAGGCCAAGCTTAAATTAAAGCTTGAAAATTTCCCCAAATTTGAAAACAAAGTATTATGTTTTAAAATTATTTTCAAACACTCGGGACACCGGGGTGGCTTAGTCAGTTAAGTGTCTGACTCTTGATTTTGGCTCAGGTACTGATCCCACGGTTTGTAGGTTCAAGCCCCGCATCAGGCTCCATGCTGACAGCAAGGAGTCTGCTTGGGATTCTCTCTCTCTCCCTCTTTCTGCCTCTCACCTGCTCATGCTCTCTCTCTCTCTCTCTCTCTCTCTCTCTCTCTCAAAATAAATAAATAAAACCTAAAAAAGAATAAAATTATTTTAAAACACTTAAAAATTAATTTTGAAATATTTATAAATATCTAAAATGTTTATTTAAAATGTTTTTCAGGAGTGAAAAAGAAACATTAAAAGTGCTACATTCATAGTGGCTGAATTACAACTTCATTATTAAGAAAATTTATCATAATGGGGTTATAATGTACTTTAAAATATTGTCATAAATTTCTATTTTTCTTTCATTAAAAAATGTATGTGGTAGTTATTTTACTGGACACTGGAGAAATGTAGTAAACAAGGCAGAGAGGTGCTTACCCTCAATGAGCTTATCTTCTAGATCGTCACTACAGTCAACTGATAAGAGAATTTCAGTAGTTTGGAAAAAATTAAATAATACAGAGGTAACTTTTCAATAGCTTAAAGGCTAATAAAATTTTGAGTCCTGTGGATTCAGTTTCTTTCATCTTATAAACATAAAACAATCTGTAGCTAATTCCAAAGAAGCCAGAAAAAATCCTCTGATTTTACAAGTAATTTCTTCTTTCCTGAAAATAAGTGAATAATTTTATAAGTCACAATCTTATTTTCCTTCAGATTAAAAAAATAAAAATATTTATTTATTTGAGAGAGAGAGAGAGAGACAGAGAGAGACAGAGAGTATGAGCAAGGGAGGAGCAGAGAGAGAGGGAGACGTAGAATCCAAAGTAGGCTCTAGGCTCTCAGCTGTCAGCAGCCCCGATGCAGGGCTCAAATCCACAAACTGTGAGATCATGACCTGAGCCAAAGTCAGATGCTTAACTGAGCCACCCAGCACCCCCAGATTTTTTTTTAATCAGCAGTATTCCATCACTACCATCCAATAAACACTGGGAGTTGAAATTGTGGCAGAGAAAACAACAAATTAATTATGAAAAATGATAGGAAAATTGAGAGGCTGAATTTTGGCTCCGTGGAATACAATGATGTAAGAATCATCTTTTAGTGGCATCTTATAAAACTAGGGCATATCTGAAAGGGCACAAATGATTCTATTAGTATGTTTGCCACAGTCCATTATATGGCAGTGGGAATACCAGCGGCCAGAAAACTCTATTTCATGATTTGTAAAGACATCATCTTTGAACCAGTACTGTTGGCCACATTTAGTTTTGAAAGTCAAATATAGATGTGCAACTTCTATTTGCTCTATTTGAAGTCCTTTAAATGTTTTACTTGGCCAAGTTTGGGGGACAAATTGCAATATGGATAAGGCTTCTTTATTCTAACAGCGATTAAACAAATTTAAACACAGTCAAAAATTTTCTGAATATTCCTTTAATTGAAAATTTCCTCTGCCTTCTGATTTATTTGGTATTGCCATACAAAATAAAAATCTCTGCCTCGTTGATAAAGTGTAAAACTTAACTTCTAAAATATTGGTGGAAGAAATGCCTTTGGAAAAAATTAAGTTCCTTGCACAAACCTGTTAGGCTCAGGGACGTAAGCAGTAATTCTCCACCCTGGTTTCATATTAGTCTACAGAGCCTTAAAAAAAATGAAAATAAAAAATAAACGTAATGCTGGGACCCCAGCTCAGAACAACTAATTCAGAACTTCTTAGTGGGGCTCAGGTGTATTTTAGGTGTTTCTCAGCGGATTGTAATGTACATCAAGTGTCTCTAACCACCATGTTAGAAAAATCATGCAGAAGGGGGAGCAAGGGAAGCACAATGTAACCGTAATGCATTAGATCATTGGTATCACATCGAAATACAAAGTGAGTAATTTTAAATACTTTTATATCTACATTATAAAAAGTAAAAAGAAATAGGTGAATTTTACTTTAATAAATTTTACTTAACTAGGGGCGCCTGGGTGGCTCAGTCGGTTAAGCGTCTGACTTCGGCTCAGGTCATGATCTCACAGTGGTGTGTTAGAGCCCTGCGTTGGGCTCTGTGCTGACAGCTTAGAGCCTGAAGTCTGCTTCAGATTTTGTGTCTCCCTCGCTCTGCCCCTCCCCTACGCATGCTCTGTCTCTCTCTCAAAAATAAAAAACAAACATTAAAAACTTTTTCAAAAAAAAATTTTATTTAACCCCATATAATCAAAATATTATTTTGTGCAATGAATAAAGTTACTAATAAGCTATTTTACTTTTTTATAGTAAATCTTCAAAATATGATGAGTATTTTACACTTATACTTCAGTTCGGAATAAGCATACAGTAAGTGCTCAAGAGCTATATGTATCTACTGGCTACCATATTGAAGAGTGCCTTGCGTGCTCTGTATGTATGACTTATAAAACCCTAAACTTCATTGAAAAATGCTTACTTCTGATTATATGATGGAAGGCTATGGGCATTCACAAACAATAAAATACTTAGGCATAATTTTAAGGAATTATATTCTATAGATAAATTAGGGATGTAAACTCCCACCCTCCCTCTCTTTCAAAACATAGATTACCCTTACAAATGGGTGCATAATATAAATTTTGTATAATGTTTAGTTATTTATTTTGAGAGAGAGAGAGTATCCACAAGCTGGGGATTGGCAGAGAGAGGGAGAGAGAGAGAATCCCAAGCAGGCTCCGTGCTGTCAGCACAGAGCCCAATGCAGGGCTCAAACTCACAGACTGTGAGATCATGAGCAGAGCTGAAACGAAGAGTTGGATACTTAACCAACTTGGATTGAGCCACCCAGGCACTCCAGGTACATATTCTATATACCGTTATAATTGTTTATATGGTATAACATGGAATAAGACTGACTGGGTTTGTATTCTGGCCTCACTACATTCTATCTGGGTCATTGTAGGAAACCTCTCCATACCTCAGCTTTTTAATCTATAAAATGAGACTGAAAATAATAAATACATCACAGAGATATTATGAGGATTTAATGAAATTTACAAATAAACCATTCAATAAGTGTTAGTATTAATATTAATAATTTTACCATTTTATTAGCATTGTTCATTATTCTAATACTTGTGTGTCATTCCACACTATGGATATAGCAAACTTAATTTACCAGTTTTCTGTTAGTAAACATTTGGGTTGTTTCTAATCTTGGGTATTATAAAAATGCTCCAGTGTGTATCATTGGGCATGCATCATTTTGCACATTAACCTGTATACGTAGATGATAAATAAGTATTTAGAAGTGGAATTTCTAGGTCAATTTTTATATGCTTTTTACCTTTTAATGTATGTTGCCAAGTTGCTCTTCACAGAGGCTCTACCAATTTACATCCTCACAATAGATGACAATGTCCATTTCTCCTTTCACAGGAAGTTAGCAATTTGAGGTGTTTTTAACATGACATGTGAAATGCAACCCAATAGGGGCGCCTGGGTGGCTCAGTCGGTTAAGCGGCCGACTTCGGCTCAGGTCATGATCTTGCGGTCCGTGAGTTCGAGCCCCGCGTCGGGCTCTGTACTGACAGCTCAGAGCCTGGAGCCTGTTTCAGATTCTGTGTCTCCCTCTCTCTGACCCTCCCCTATTCATGCTGTGCCTCTCCCTGTCTCAAAAATAAATAAAAACGTTAAAAAAAAAATTAAAAAAAAAATGCAACCCGATATAAGAAGCACTTCTGGGCTTGATTGAAGAAAGCATATTGAACTGATTTTGCATGAAAAAAAATCATCAAATAATTGATTTTAGAGTTTTAAAATGTAGATCTTGGAAGTCTTAGAACTCTAAGAAGACATACAATATAGGAGAAAAATAAGAAAAGATATCACCACTTAATTTCTCCAATATTTTCTTCTATCTGAATGGAGAGGTCTAATATTTCAATGTCTCACAATAATTAACAAGTTAATTTCACTAATTTATCACTTTAGAAAGTTTAATTATTTCTATAGATCATTTTGAATCACTTTACATTCAATTAAGAAATAAAAGTAGTGGACCTATGGTATTACAATTTAATTTATACATTATGGTTTTATAACTAGCTCATATTATTAAAATAACTTGTTTCAAAATTAGACTCCTTGATTACCGATCCGTGAATTACTACAGCCTATGATTATAAAGGACTAATGATAAAGCTCCTGGGAGACCCCTTTGTCCTTATTCTAGTTAGGCCCATTACCCCTGGGTCAGGGCATGAGCTGTGCCAAAGGAGTGTGCTGCCTCGGGCTTCCCTCTCATTAGCAAGAACAAGAAAAAAAGAGGAGGTCCCAGAAATTTTCTGACAAGGTGGTAGCAAGTACTCACAGTTAAGCAAATTGAATGAATCTGACAATATAATACCTAGGAAGGAAAATTTTTAAAATGATTATGCTTTAGATCGACTGGGAATAAAGATTTTCTTTCTTTTTTTCTTCCATTTGTGCTCACGGAAACTCTGAACACCTGCTTCTCTCCTGGCTTTGTTACTTTCAATACAGAAAGAGATTCCTGTTGAGCAGTGAGAGGTTAAGGGCCCATAGATATTGCACCAAAGCACAATATTGTAGAGGGAGAAAATCAGCTATAGAATAGCCTCGCTTGGGGGGCTATTGTTTAGGGGAGGTTTCATCTTGGAATTTTTCCCAAATATCATCTTTAAAGGAAAAATACAGAGGCAACAAGTCAGCACTGTGAATGAAATCCTTCTTTGGGGAATTTTTTTTCCTTTAGGATTAATATTAGTCTTTTCATCTCATGAGTTCTTCCTGAATAAGATGGATGGAAGGATGGATGGATGGATGGATGGTTGGATGGATGAGGAAATAACATATAAATATGGGATAGGTATGAGGTAATGAGAAAGGGAGAGAGCCTGAAAAGAAAAGAAAATAGGAGAAACTTTCAGGGAAGTAATCCATGAAGTGAAGGATGGTGAAACCAGATGACTCCCTGAAAAATAAAGTACACTGATTTTGATATTTATGAGTTTGGAGTCCCTAACAATGGGTAACAATAAAACTACCATGTCATATGCCTTGTAGGGGTGATCAGTGTGTTCATTTCTAGAGTGATAATACTGAGCAATATTCTACCTTTTTTCATAACCCTCCTCTTCATACCTTGAAATAAAATGGGGAAACATAATTAGACAACCCATCAAATTGAAAAATGGGTGTGTATAACAAAAAAAATTATCATGACCAACTTCACTAAGAGAAATTAAATACATAGGACTAGTTTTTTTTGTATTTAATGTTTTAGCTTCACTCATGTCCATATTCTCTAATTCTGTATTCATTTCTGTAAGGAGTAAAAATAGGAAAATACAATACTTTTGCTATATTCCAAAATTTGGTAAAATATTAGTTATATATTATGTGTTGTTATATTCTATGCATAGCATTAAGGTTTTATTGCCTCATAACAAAAAGAAAAATCATGAGTCTTTAATTTGTCTTTTTCTTAGGTGAGATTATATCTGAAAATTCTACATGAGAAAATTAACTTGACACCAAAAAAATTTTCTATGTGCTTACCTATGTAAACTCAAATAGCCAAATCAAGAAACAGGAAGAAAAAAAGGAAATGGGTTATATAGCTGCTGTAAGTCAAAAGCGTACTAAACTCCGCACAAAACAAATCCCCAAACTGTCCTATTTTATGGTACAGTATCAAGTAGCAAGTCTAAGCAAATAATTGATCTATTCCTTGATATTGTATTTTCACCCTGCGCTATAAAATACTCTCATAAGTGACATGACAAGTTTTGTCTCTACTGTGTGATTTCACCGGTGCCTTCTCACAATCAGATGTCTCTATGCTGTGTCTCATGAGCACCAAGAGAAAAGACAATTAAGCCAAAGAGGTTCACCCAGAGTTTAAAAAAAAAAAAAGTGGAGTCGCCTGGGTGGATCAGTCAGTTAAGCGTCCGGCTTCGGCTCAGGTCATGATCTCACAGTTAGTGAGCTTCAGCCCCGCGTCGGGCCCTGTGCTGACAGCTCAGAGCCTGGAGCCTGCTTCAGATTCTGTGTCTCCCTCTCTCTCTGCCCCTCCCCCACTCATGCTCTGTCTCTGTCTCTCTCTCTCTCTCAAAAATAAATAAAACATTTAAAAAATTTTAAAAAGTGAAAGATATTTGTGTGCATTAAAATTCAGGATAGGCAAAAGCACACATTAGAAGAGACAAAGTTGTAAATAATTGTAAATACTGATAGCAAGGAACTTATCTATCCACTACATAAAATAACGTTGAGGTAGTTGTTTTTTACTTAACATGACTGAAATCGTTGGGTCCCATGGAGAAACTCAACCACTGTGGCAATGCTTTTAGTAAAGGAAGAAAAATCAAAATTGAAAATCAGAGTGTAAGAAAGGAGAACTCAAAACATGGACTTGAGGGTTTGTGTTTCTGAGTTTTCAGCAGCAAGTACTGGTTTCAAAGGTAGTGGCATAGGGCGTGTAGCAGGTGTGATGCTAATGACATTTACCATCTCCCTTTTTAGAGTCTGCTGCTGGTATCACTTTTGTCGATGCACATATCATACTCGATTTCCTCATTTATAGAGAGAGAGTATTTGATTGGGTGGTTTCTAGAATCTTCTCCAGCCCTCATTTTCCTAACCTTACACAACCTCTTTGGGGTAGTGACAGCGTGTGAAGAGATGCGAGTAGAGGGAAATTCTCCTCTGTTGACCATTTATTTACATGAGCTCATTCCATCTGCCAAACCACACTTACACAATACAAGCCTTCTTCTCTTTTTGCCAGGTAAAGATGTGATGCCAGGAAGTAGAATAGCTTTCCTCACACAGGTGAAGGGAGCAGGAGCGTTGGGAGTCAAATCAGTGACCAATGGGCCTAAGCACTAGCTCTTTCCACGCCAACACAATGCTTAATATTTTATGTGACTTTTCTGAGACCAGTATTTATGTAAGCCATCGACTGCATGTTTCCTCAGACAAATTTCTCCAGAAAAAGAGCTGAAAATACTATTTTAAGAAATCTATATTTTCCTTAAAGTGAATAAATATGCTTACATCTGCTTTTGCTTTTTACTACTATGTAAAAACAGTACTGTGAGGTTCCTACAAATTAGAGTGAATTTTTGCAAGCCTGTATGGTTAAGACTAAAGCAGCTTATGCCTGGCAAAGGGAAAAGCCATGCAAACACCTATTACAAAACTGTACTTCTCCCTGACTGTGCACCAAGATGGAGCCCACCTACCAAATATCTGTAACCAAATTAATATGGGCTGGAAAAAGCAAAACCAGTCAGTCCTCAGGTACTATGCTAGACACTGGTGTGAACTTAACAGGAACTTAGAGTGCAAAGCTGGATCAGCCAGCCAGCAGGGTCCCCACTAGTTTCATGTGGCTATTTAAAAATAAATTAATTCAAATTTAATGTAATTTTTGGAGGTGCCTGGGTGCTCAGTCAGTTGAGTGTCCAACTCGTGATTTCAGCTCAGGTCATGATCCTGAGGTCTTGGGATAGAGTCCCACGTCAGGCTCTATGCTGTGCATGGAGTCTGCTTAAGATTCTCTCTCTCCCTCTGTCCCTCTCCCCGGCTCTCTCTCTCTAAAATGAAAAGAAAAAGGAAATTCAATGCAATTTTTAAAACTGTTTGTTTATTTTGAGAGAGAGAGTACACAAGTGGGGCGGGGCAGAGAAACAGAGGGAGAGAGGGGGGTGGGGAGGAGAGAGAGAGTTAGCAGACTCTGTGCTAACAGCACAGATCAGAGAGGCTTTTGATCCCATGACCCTGGGATCATGACCTGAGCTGAAATCAAGAATTGGCCACTAAACCGACTGAGCCACCCAGGCATACCCCCCCTCCGACTTTTTTTTTTTTTTTTTGAGAGAGAGAAAGCACAAGCAGGGGAGAGAGGCGGGGGAGGGGGAGGGAGGGAGAGAGAGACAGAGAGACAGAGAGACAGAGAGAGAGAGAGAGAGAGAATCCAAAGCAGGTTTCATGCTCAGCGCGGAGCCTGGCACAGGGCACTTCAGGATCATGACCTGAGCCTAAATCAAGAATCCAATGCTCAACCAACTGAGCCACCCAGGCACCCCAAAACTGAAAATCAGAGTGTGAGAAAGGAGAACTCAAAACATGGATTTGAGGGTTTGCGTTTCTGAGTTTTCAGCAGTGAGTACTGATTTCAAAGGTAGTGGAACAGAGCGTGTAGCAGGTGTGTTTGATTTCAAAATTATGTAGATAATATGTATCGAGCCTATTGTGTGTTAAGAACATTATATGCATTCTTACTTGATAAAATTTCTCACAAGTGTAAAGTATAAATTATCTAGTTTATAGATGAGAAATCTGAGGCATATAGAGATTATGCAATTTGTCCAAGATATTTAAGCTGGACCTATCTAAAACCAAGGCCTGCACCTATTAAAAATATGAAATATCACTTCCTTTAGGAAGAAACATCTGTCAGTGTCTCAGTCATACATAATTCCATAAAATGAATGCATTGGGTTTCACGAGTGTTATATCAACCTGAAAAAGATACGACTTTTTACTGACTGTGATTTTAAAAGGTCAGGGAGCACTGGGCTGAATATCATAGTTTAAATTAAAACAATATCACACCAAAACTCAAGCAAGTCAGTTTGCAGCCTGGTCACTGTTATTGCTTAGCCAGGCACATTTTCTTGGTACAGTCAGTCCCCCTCTGTAACATCTTCTCCTACTATACAATGGGATAACACATCCACTCTATCTTTCAGAGTTATTGTGGTAATAAATGAGTGAACATGCATAACAATGCATGGGGATAATAGAAATATTCAGGCCGATGATATCTAGAAGCCATTTCGAAAGCTGACCTAGCAAATTGCATAATAGCTTCAGATAAAGAGACAATTTAATCATAGGTCAACCCCTCTCCAGAACATTCTGCCTCACTTAGCACATTTTGTTCTTTTCATACTAAGTCTACAGGGTGCCTAATGGTCATTTAATATGTTTCCAAGCAACCGTATTTCTTTAACCTAGAAATAGCAATATTAATAGGAGCCACCATGTAGGCAATATTCGTCAGAAGGTCTAACAATTTCAATTATTTTTATGTAGGAAGAATCTACTGAAAGAATTTGAAGGACGGATTCTTACAAAATGTATGTGGCTTTCATTTTCAGCACTTCCTATTTTCATTTAGTATATTCTCACGGGACTTACACACTTCTGCTTCTAGGTGAACAGTTGAAACCCTAAGTAAACTTGCAGGAGGATCATCATTTCTTAATTTACCCAAACTGACTTATACATCTCTAGTTTCATTCCTGAGTCAGTATAATCGGTTTTGAGGGAGAATTTACAGTGAGGAGCTGGGGGGGAGGGGATTTACTTTGTTCTACAAAACAGCAGCTTTCTGATTCACAATGTATTGTATTTGGAGATTCTTTTGAATGATTTATTTCTCTAGAAGTAGGTCTTACCAACTCGTGAAGCGTGTGACTTGCTTTTCTTCCTTTCTGGGCATTACCATCTTCCTGTCTCTGCCATGATATTACCATTTTCCCAGCAGTATCTTAACTCACTCTAGCATTTCCTTGCACCATGTCCTTTCTGTCCCCAAGGTCCCTAGGGGAGAGCCACATCCACTTTAGAGATGAGAAATATAAGAGATTTTGCAACCTGCCCAGAGTGATTAAGCTGGGCCTGTCTAAAGTCATGCAGAAGAGAAAGTCACCTATCTGCCACTTTTATCCTTATCTAAGCTGTCCCAGTTTGGGCTTTATTGCCTCAAAATTCAGCTAATCTAGCTCCAGTGTAGCTCCCTTCTGAGCCCCTGCACATCTTCTCATGCCTCTACCCACAAATTCCCCCACACTACCATTCCCTACCTCAAGTCCTGACTGGAAGTTTTTCCTCTGTCCTGTCCCATTTATACCAGGGATTCTCACCTTGACTGAATATTTAACTCACTTTGATAGCTTTTAAACCATATAAATGCCTGGACTTGACCTCAGACCTGTCAAATAAGACTTTCTTGGGGTGGGACCTGGACATTCGCCACTTTAATATGCCACCAGTGTTGAAAATGACAAGCTTAAATCTACACATTCTTTACATGCCATTCTATTTTTATTTTTTTAATGTTTATTTTTGAGTGGGGCGGGGGAGAGGGAGAGGCAGAGAGAGAAGGAGACAGCGGATCTGAAGCTGGCTCTGCCCTGATAGCAGTGAGCCTATGCGGGGCTCCAACTCACAAACTGTGAGATCATGACCTGAGCTGAAGTCAGATGCTTAACTGACTGAGCCACCCAGATGCCCCTTTAAAAACCATTCTAAATCCCAGTTTCTGAACTATAGCAACCCATTTGGCTCTTATGCTCCTCTGAATGCCTTCCATGTAGTTCCCTAAATTTTTATTATCATTAATAATTATATTGGATTTTTTCATTATTCATTTAATGAGCACTCGAGTACCTATTGAGTGCCTATTACCTGCAAAACCTTATGTATGTAATATATATGATTTTCTCTCTTCAACTAATTAAAACAAGCTTGAAGTTATGTCTGATACTTTTTCTCTAACCAAAATGGACCTATTGCAATTATAAGCTCATTTTGTATCTCAATACTATTTGGTGAATTGCTCTAGTTTTGGATTTTGTTCTTTTAGCCACCCAGTTTTGCAGTAAATATTTGTTGAATTCCTAATTATGTAGAAGATACTGTGATAGAATTTTTCATTTTAAAGTATAATCTTAACCCTGCCTGTCTATAATACCCTTATTTTCTTCTTTTATGGTTTTCTGTTTTAATGTTTTGAAGTGACTTGTGGTCTTTTTAAATTTATATTGGACAATGCATCATAATAATTAAACGTATTAAATCTTCTTATATGTCAGACATTTATCAGAGTTCTTTGCATTTATTAATTTATTCAAAAGCCCAGACTTGTGAGATAGTACCTTCACAGGGGGTACTTTCTGAGAGGAGAAATAACTTCTCCTAAGATTATCTGTAAGTAAGAGGCAGACCTGGGACTCCAACCCAGACCTCAGAGCCCACCACTTTGCCTCAGGAAAGAGACATTTTCTGAAGAGACAGTTTTAAAGTAAATGGTATTCCTTCACTTCAGGGAACATAGCCACAGTGTCTTTAGATCCTTGGACTATGCATGATTATCAATTTGCCAGAAGAATTCAAAAATAATTGTAAAGCAAAACCTACCATTACTGGAACTAAAAGTTATTCCCACTCAAATGTCGCTGATAGCACTAAAATATTTTGCAGAAAAAAGATCTAAGAAACCTCAACAACCAGTGAGAATAGCCTATTTGTTTTAAATCTTTGTCACTTTAGATTATTAAAGAATATTTTGAATCTCTACAACGCCCCCCAGATGAGGTTAGCATTTTTAAGTAGCCGCGAACAAACTTCTCCCTTCTAACTTCACGTTTCATTTTTTTCAAAGAGGAAAAAAACAAAGGTTTCAGTTACTAAAGTAAACAGTCTATAAATGTACATCCTGTCTAAAGAGGCAGAGAATATGAAACCAGAGGATTCTCAAAATTCAAGAAAGGCTGAAATTCATAGCTAATTTACAAATATCTTTGTTCTTCTGGACATTTTTCCTTCACCTGGCCGCATCATTTTTCTTCCCCCCATTTCCCTCCTTTTTCATAATTTATCACCTTTTTTATTTCTCTTTCATCTGATTCATTTTTGAATCTCTTTGCAAGTGTGAACAAAATTCTTAAGACATTACAGAAAAATTTCAAAATAATAAATGCTCTTCTCCTTTCCTCATGTATCTGTCTTCTTCATCCATCCTACTCTGCCCATCTTCTCTCTTTTGTCCATCTCTGCACAGTGACAGTCTCCACATCTCACTCTCCATGTATGTGAAATCACAAGGCGTCTCCTTTCAGCAAAACCCAGCTCTTTATTAGGAACATCTAACTTGTGAGGAGTTAGGAATTAGGTGCTTCTTCCTCAGTGTGATGTTAGTACTATTCAAAGCCTAATATTTACTTAATAAATTTATTATCAAGCCTCTTGCCAGGCACATTTAAGGTACAAGTTAAGACGATATAAATGGTATAGTCTCATACTTAGGCAGAATTGAGAACTGAATCAACAGTGAGAGGAAAGAAGACAAGTAACATGAAAACTCTCAGACATGTCTACCAAGCTATGTATCAAATAGGCATGAACATTTGCACTGAACTGTCTAAAAGAGACCAGGTATGTCTTCTGGGTCTAATCCATCCCGTCCAGAAAATACTAAAACAACTGATACCGGCAAAGAAAAGTCAGCTTCTTCTTGGACCCTATGAACTGACTGTTTAAAACAACCCTACCTAAATGTGGCTTGCTTGTGGTAACTCATCCTATCCAGAAACCCAATCAACAGTTTTATACACCAGACCTAAGAAAATAGATAGTAAACATTCATGGTAAATAATAAGTAGCACATTTTCTACTCTTGTGGCCAAAGGCAAAAGATGTTGACTACCAAGCCACAGGCAAAGCAGGTATTTTTACCTTCCCAAATATGCAAAAAAGGTCATGGTTAGTGTTTGTGTGTGAGTGCGTGCGTGTACATGTGTGTGATTGGTAGAATGAATAGTATTGTTATCTTTGCCTAAAGGGCTTGAGGATCTTTGAAAGAGAATACCAAAACTGTTAGAACAAAATGTTTCCACTTCACACATAAAAATGGAAATACAATTGAGAAATGAGAACACTCAGCAAGAACTGCATTCATGTATATTTACTTCACAAATATTTATTGGGCACTTAATTTGTGATTTACAACACACTGTTCGGTTCTCAAATCAAGTTGTCCTGAGTTCCCCTCTTCAGTACTATGAACTGTTAACTATAATAAAATTAATAAATCCTTTGTAACATTAGCTTAATAATCTCTTTGCAGGGTGAAATTGCATTTATATTTTATTTATCCAGGGAGGTAATAAACTTTCTGTAATCTAATGAAAATTTGGAACAGCATTGCTCACAGCTGTCAAGAGATGGAGAAAACTAGAAATAAATCCATAATTGATCATCTTTTAACTGGTATATTCATATCACGGACAGGCGCTCACTGTCCTTTATCAACACTCACAGGCCAACTGAACACTCATTGTGAAGCGTGGAATTGTCAAGGCTTGTGTTTTCCTTACAGACCCCATTTTGTCGACATACCTCAACTGTTTTAACACATGCTCTGCAAGATAAGAAAGCACACCACATTACGGATATGTATGTGTGTATCTATATATCTATATGCCGAGAGAGAGAGAGAGAGAGATACACTCAGAATTGGTACCACAGGTTCAAACTGTCTCTATAGCTCTCCAAACCACAAACAGTGCCTCCACTTCGCGGGGAGAACAACTGAAGTATTTTAAGCAATTTTCTTGTACAATGGTTTCTTTTCTGTTGACAGTTAGCCTGAGCCTCTGCCTTGGCTTGCAGGTCAAGGAAACTGTGCGCTGTAACTTTTGATGCCTCTCCCCTGCTGACTCCTGTGTGGAATCCTTCCCAATCATCCCTAAGAGGACTCTGCCCTGCGGTGAGCGCTGCTGTGCTTTGTGCGTTGGTTCCACAAGGAGTCAGGATCCAAAGGCCCACATTTCACGCTCTGAACTTCAATCTACACTTTCATTGTTTCACAAGACGTATTTCCCGAAGCACACTGGTGCTTCTCAGTTTAAAGCCCTGCGCTTACCAAGGTATGCGGCACAATTTACAAACTTCCAGTGAAGAGTAAATGGCTCCCTCTCACTCTTTCAAAAAATGTCCCCCTTCTTTAAGGTACACATCGTTGATATCAGTGATTAGTTTAAAAAATGAGAATAACCAAGATTTTTAAAAATCTCCAAATTTGTGGTATTGTGATGGACAGAGCACAATTGTTGAGGTCAGGATAACCCCTGTTTGGATCTCACTTAGGACCTATGTGGCTTTTTTCACCCGCTACCAGGACCTGTGTGTGTGGCCTTGGGCAATTTACCTAATATCTCTGAGACTCAAGTTCCTCACCAATAAAATGGAGAGAATAAATATTTACCTCATACACTTGTGTGGGGTTTAAATGAAGTCAAGTGTCTGGCATTCTGTGGACACTCAGTGACTATTAGCTCCCTTCCCTAGTGTGGGGAAGAAAGCCAACTAAGTTCACAAGCTTTGATTATCATTGAACAAATTTTCTATTATTCTGAGGGGAATTCACAAATTTCAATTATAGTACAAAGAGGGGCGCCTGGGTGGCTCAGTCAGTTAAGCTTCCGACTTCAGCTCAGGTCATGATCTCACGGTTCGTGGGTTCGAGCCCCACATCAGGCTCTGTGCTGACAGCTCAGAGCCTGGAGCCTGCTTCAGATTCTGTGTCCCCCTCTCTCTCTCTGCCCCACCCCTGCTTGTGCTCTGTCTCTATTTTTCAAAAATGAATAAACATTAAAGAAGTTAAAAATTAAAAAAATTATAATACAAAGAAATAAAACTTCTGAGGCAATTTTTAGGGCTCTTCACTTTCTGGCATAATACATGTAGTGATGTCAGGGTATTTGAGCAGCAATTCAAGAGGAAGGAGTAATTTAAATCTGAACACTCACTTAAGTGGTATTATTCAAAGTTCAATAAACTGAGAAAATCAAGTTACATACTAAGTATAGTTATTGTCCTTTGAAACTCTGTTTTCCCTTATATATAGCATAAGGAGTCTTCACTAATAGCCAAAGAAGTCTATTCTGTGCTCCCCAAGTTTGTGAAAAAGAATATAACATTTATTTTCACTACCCAGAGAAGAAACTAAACTTTTTAACTTAAATTCTAGAAAATAGTGAAAAACATCTTGTAGTAATCAAGAATAGTCCTCGGGGCGCCTGGGTGGCTTGGTCGGTTAAGTGTCCGACTTTGGCTCAGGTCATGATCTCATAGTCCGTGAGTTCGAGCCCCGCGTCGGGCTCTGTGCTGACAGCCAGAGCCTGGAGCTTGTTTCAGATTCTGTGTCTGTCTCTCTTTCTGCCCCTCCCCTGTTCATGCTCTGTCTCTCTCTGTCTCAAAAATAAATAAACGTTAAAAAAAATTAAAAAAAAAAGAATAGTCCTCAATCTCTTGTCAAAGAAGCAAGCTTAAACACCAATCTGTCATGACCCATAGCTAGATAAACTCACAAATTTTCATCGTTAATGAGGGCAATAGATACAGATACTCAAATCTCCAGTTCTAGAAGAGACTTCAAAGAATCACAACAGTCAGACTTACCACAAAACCCAGTTTGTAACCATAGCTAATCAAATACCACGGCAACTGTGGAGTCAGTCAAAGATAACAAAAGGATCATTTCTGTGTCATGTGAAGAAGAGGGCTCCTGTTTGATGCCAACTTTCCCTTTATTGCCAGCTGGTTAGGTGCTCTGTGGACATGGCCCACGGAGAAGGACAGGCATGATATGATTCTAACTCTTGGATCATACACAGAGTGACAACTGGAAGCTAGACTCCAGGACCCTGAATGTACTGCAACCAAGATATCAAGGTGTGGGTAATCTTTTTTGCACCCTTGATATCAAATTAATAAATGAAACTTGCTGAGATATGGCCGCCGGTCCTTTCCAAACAGGTACATGGACTCTGTAGTAATTTTCGATCCTAATTCTGCCACTTAGCTGTTTGGCTTCAGGTAAACTACTTCCTCATCTGTAAACTGGGCATTTTACTAGTCCCCACTGTATAGGGTTGTCAGGATTGTTAACTAAGTTAATATATTTGTACTTAAAACACTGGCTGGTCTGCAGGAAGTTATTTCATAGACTTTCTTAAATAAAAATAGTACATTTCTCACATAGAGGATTAAGATATTCAGAACAATAATCTCAGATCTATGCCAAAATCTTAGTTTTCAACTAGGCAAGGAATCAGACAACCAAGTTTTTTAATGATTGAAATATTATTTCACTTATTTAAATAAAAGAGTCAAATACCTAACGTCATATATGAATGGCATATATTTAAAAGAAATAAGGAGGGGCGCCTGGGTGGCGCAGTCGGTTAAGCGTCCGACTTCAGCCAGGTCACGATCTCGCGGTCCGTGAGTTCGAGTCCCGCGTCAGGCTCTGGGCTGATGGCTCGGAGCCTGGAGCCTGTTTCCGATTCTGTGTCTCCCTCTCTCTCTGCCCCTCCCCCGTTCATGCTCTGTCTCTCTCTGTCCCAAAAATAAATAAAAAACGTTGGAAAAAAAAAATAAAAAAAAATAAAAGAAATAAGGAAATATATAAATCACATATACTATACCTCACTTATTATCTATTTAATTTAACATGCGAAGGTACAGGGTTCTACTTTTAAGTGTGCTCAATTTCAAGATCAGACTTAGAAGTATTTAGTCTCTGTGTGTGTGTGTGTGTGTGTGTGTGTGTATGTGTGTACAGTGTTTTCATATAGCTCATAACACTTCTATCCTGCAATCAATTAATTAAGAATATGATTGACTATTGTGAACACATTTCTACACTGCATTATTTTCAAGTTAATGAAAATCCGATTTTACAAAGTTGGCTGTGCAAAGTCAAGTCACTGACTAAACAACCTTTATATAAAGAAACAAGATTATGATGTGGTCTTAACTTAAATAATCACATTTGTGGTCCTCATTCTTTTTGTTTGCTTGTTTTTAAAGTGTTTTATGTATTTTGAGAGAGATAGAGAAAGCAGGAGAGGGGCAGAGAGAGAGAGAGAGGGAGAGAAAGAATTCCAAGCAGGCTCCATGCTGTCGGCGTGGAGCCTGACATGGGGCTCAATCCCGTGAACCATGAGATCATGACCTGAGCCAAAATCAAGAGTTGGATGCTCAACCGACTGAGCCACCCAGGTATCCCATGTTTGTGGCCTTCAATTTTTTTTTCTTTTACATTTTGTTTTTGTGACAAGGTGCATGTCCTTCATTCATTAAAAATATTGTAAGAGGATAAGGAAACAGAGGACCTAGGGACTCTCATAATTTACATTAGAACTTCCAGCACGTCTTGTACATGAACACTTCAAAATTCTTCACTCTGGTTTGCAATTAGGAATACTGCAGAGCTGTTAAGAGGCTCCAGTTTTTCTCCTCTGTGAATGAGTGTCATATTTCTATTGACAGGCCTACCGGTGGATATTTGAACATATATATTTAAAGCATCATGGGGTATTTTTTGTGGTTTTTCAATATCATATTTGAAGTTAGACAAGAAATTTTTAAATATATAATTATAACCTAATAACCAATTGAACAATAAAAACAAGATAGCATTAAGAAACAAAACAGATGAACACAGAAGAAGGCAAAGAAAAATAAAATAAGATGCGAACAGAGAGGGAGACAGACTCTTAAATACAGAGAACAAACTGAAGGTTGCTGGAGGGGAGTTGGGTGGGGGATGGGCTAAATGCATGATGGGCATTAAGGAGGGCTCTTGTTGTGATGAACACTGGGTGTTATATGTAAGTGATGAATCATTAACTTCTACTCCTGAAACCAAAGTTACACTGTATGTTAACTAACTTGAAGTAAAATCTTGGAAGAAAAAAAGCAAGATATCAAACCAATGATTATTTTACTTATGTGGGGGGTACAAATTCTACTCTCAAAAAATGTGTTGGGTTATTTTTCTATCTCCTCCAATAAGAAATGCTTCCTGGGAACTATGACCCTCAGCTTGGATAACACATTATTAATTAAAACACACACACACACACACACACACACACACACACTAAGCATCCTACCTATTTCTTTCTTGAGCTGGCATTTTTTGCATAAGTTGAAAATGGTTCTTTAGCCATCAAAACAGTGTAATATTGGATTCAAGCAGGAATTGAAATCAAAGCCCTTGGGGTGCCTGTGTGGCTCAGTCTGTTAAGCGTCCAACTTGAGCTCAGGTCATGATCTCGCAGTTTGTGGGTTTGAGCCCCATGGTGGGCTCTGTGCTTACAGCTCAGAGCCTGGAGCCTGCTTCAGATTCTGTGTCTCCCCCTCTCTGCCCCTCCCTCACTCACACTCGCTCGCTCTCTCTCTCTCTCTCTCTCTCTCTCTCTCAAAAATAATAAAGTAAACATTAAAAAAAAGAAATCAAGCTCTCAAATGACATATTTTGGGAACCATCAAAAAGCTGACTTCATAGGTGCCTGGGTGGCTCAGTCGGTTAAGACTCAGTCAGTTAAGTATCTGACTCTTGGTTTTGGCTCAGGTCATAATCTCATGGTTTGAGTTCCACCCCACATCGGGCTCCGTGCTGACAGCGAAGAGCCTGCTTCACATTCTCTCTCTCCGTCCCTCCGCTGCTCACTCTCTCTGTCTCTCTCTCTCAAAAATTAATAAGTAAACTTTAAAAAAAAGCTGACTTCATAGTTCAAATAGGGATCACCAGGAGTCATGTGTACACAATGCACATATACAGGTATGGCCATAGGCAAGGATAGGATTTTTGCACCTAAATTAGTCATTCACAGCTGAAGACCAAGATCAAACTTTTGTTTAAAGCTAAGGCATGGGATACAATCTGCTTTAGTATAATAAATAACACAATAATAACTGCTTCATTGTAAGAAAATCCTGGAAAAATTGCACATAAATAGTATTTTCGATAATCAAAACTGTTGCAATAACCCAGGAGAAATTGGATGAGGCCTGAACTTCTGTAATTGTATTGCTATCAAAGAGAAGGGGACAGTTTTGAGACACAGGTGTTAGAATGCACAGGTCCTGGTGGTCCAGTGGATGTAGGAAGGAGGGAGGAATGAGAATAATGGTCTAGTTTCAAGTCTGAGTGTATGGGTGGGTAATTGTACTATCTGTTGAGATCAGGAGCACAGGAAAGGAAGCCGATCTCGAGCTTGGAAAGAGGGAGAAGACTGAAAAGATGAGTGTATTTGGGATATGTTTGAGGTATACATGGAACATCCAAATGAGGATGTCCAGTAAATAGTATGTCATGGAAACAACAAGGAGCTACACTGAAAGCATAAATTTGGAAGTATTGCAACATAGGCAATCATTGAAGCCATGAGTGTGTATCAGATCACTCCAGAAGATAATGTAGAGCAAGAAGAGGGAAAAGCATAGGTAAATGGTTTGCTATACCATTAAGATGGTCACTAAGAGGTATGGCTTCATTGAAACATCGAAATATTGAAAATATATGCTATGATAGCATTGAGTGATATTGTTTAGCAATAATACTATAAAGCTGGGCAAGGCTGTAAATTAATTTTGCTTTCTAACCCCTTCGACATCCTTTTGTTACCCAAGTGTGGTTTGCTCAAGTTACCACACGTAACTCCCGGGGCTGTTGAGGCCGGCTGGTTTCACTTTATGCCACACAAACAAGCATGTGGCATGAGGTTGAATCCTCCTAGCCACACATCTTATTTATTTGTGTTTTAAAAAATATAGACTTACAACTAAGGAATTTAATTAGAATTATAAAAATCTTCTAATTTCTCATAGATAAGTTACTTGTGCAAATGACTGATATCATACATGTTTCACAACTGCCCATTTTCAACTTCCTCTCCAGTTTTTTTCCACATCAGCCTAAAAGAAAAGAAATAAGTGATTTGAGTTTTTGCTTCTTTTCCCCCAAGCTTTGTTTCTTTCTCTCTTCAGAGTCCAACACCTCACTAATCCCAAGATCTTTGTCAGATCCTAACAGAAAGGACATTCTATAATTTTTAAACTCTATGTTGAACTTTACTAAAGAAGCAGGATTCCATGCATGTCTTGTGAATTAATGTTAAACGAAATCAATGTGCACAAACAAAATAATCTCAGGTTGTATGTGTTACTACACACAATTCTTAAACTGGCTTCCAAGACCGTTAGCATTCTAATAGCTGCTATGTACTCCTATGAGATTGGTCCATTTTCTTTAAGTAAAATTTAAAAAAAAATTTTTAATGTTTATTTATTTTTGAGAGATAGAGTGCACGCAGGGAAGGGGAAGAGAGAGAGGGAGACACAGAATCTGAAGCAGGCTCCAGGCTCTGAGCTGTCAGCACAGAGCCCGACGTGGACTTGAACTCACAAACCATGAGATCATGACCTGAGTCAAAGTCAGATGCCTAACAAACTGAGTCACCCAGGTACCCTGAAATTTTTTAATAGTTCAAGAAATCTGAGTTACCTCATAATATCAAATATATGAATCATTTCTATTCCTGTCATAGAAACCAGGGTTCCAAATTAATTTTTTAAATTATCTTTTAAGTCTGATGACCTTATGAAAATACTTACCCGCATGTCAATTTTACACACAATTTTGAAGACAAAATTCGTCTTCATTTATGTTTTTATACATTATAAATTTCCCTATTGGAAAGTCATTGAATCTTCCTTCTCAGCTACAATATCACTAACTTCTATAACTTAAAATGTCTATAAATGTCTATTAGAAAGTCAGATTGTCTCCAAAGAAAGGCTGTAATGAGGGCATAATGCTCACTCTGACAGTGTGAATATGACACATTTCTGTGATCTTTGGTACCGTGAGGTATTTTTACTCCCCCTTCATCTTAAAAAAAATGACGTGTACTCTCAGAATATTTAAGGCAGGAACTGACTCTGAAAGTTTTAGGTTGCCTGTGGGATTAAGAAGTGTTTTCCTGGCTGTTTTCCAAAAAAAAGTATAAAGCTAGGTTGAATATTTCAGGAATTGTCATTTGTTAATAGAGTAATATTCAGACTCAGAAAAATGGTGGGGAAACTAATACTTTGGTGTGATCCCCCAAAAAGAATCTAACTGCTTCCTCATGATCAAGTGGATTTTCTTAAAATGGAAACAAGAGAAAAGCACCATCACCTATCCTCTATATACTCCTACTGGTTTGAATGGCGTTCACGAGCATCACCTTTTTGTAAGGGAATGATGTGTGCCTAGAGGAATATTGGAGATGGCTGTGGTGGGTCTGAAGTTCCAGTACTTGCAATCAGGCCAAATCAAAGACAATGTTTTCTCTGCCCTATGTGTAAAATAATAAAAATTATTTTTACATATTTCCTTCCTCTACCTTAATCTTGAATATTGATGGGCTAATCTGTCATAAACACTCAGCCTCTAGGTTACCACAGGACTGTTTGTACTGTATCCTCTGTACTGTACTTTAGCGGTCTGCTTGTCAACTTTCCTTTGGACTCGGAGCCCCTCAGGGATAAGAATGGATGCAGAATGAATGAATGTTCATCTATATAAACTCAGCATCTGAAAAGGTATCCGGCTCATCACAGGCAATAATAATAAGTGTTTGCAGATAAATGTACCAGATAGACTAAATGGATCATGGCGATATTAATTTAGAAAGAGAATAGGGAGGCAGTATGAAGTTGTTAGAGCATAGCTTCTGGCACGTCAGCTATAGGTTTAGCTCTCAAATCCATCATTTACTAGCCATATAAATGGGGAAATTGTTTAGCTTTCCTGAACATCAGTTTTCTTTCTCTAAGAAGAGAATAGTAATGCCTGTCTTTGAGGATTATATGAGGATTAAATAAGAAAATGTATATAAAGCAGTTATCACTGAATATGGCTCAGAGTAAAGCCATATTCAATAAATGATGACACAAACAAAATGAGTTTAAATAAACAAATATCTCTAAAAGGAGTATTTTTTTCTTATTCATTGTTAAAAAGGAACTGGACTTTTGGTTTAAAATAATCAACCGAATGCCTATATGTATCTCACCTCTCTCCTGTGAACCCATTTCAATGACAGTAAAAACTGACAAAAAGAATAAATCTGTGACAGTGTTAAAAATAAAACCTCAAGAGAATTAAAAATAAAACTAGCCACAGTGGGAGAAAATATTTTCAAAGGACACCATATCTGATGAAGAACTGTTATCCAAAGTAAACGAAGAACTCTCAAATTCAACAAGAAGAAAATGAAGAAGCCAATTGAAGAATGATATAAACCTGAATGGACACCTTACCAAACAAGATACATAGCCGGCATATTCAACATGATATGTCACTAGGGAATGTCAAATTAAAACAATGAGATACCACTACATAACTATTATGATGGCAAAACCCAAAACACTGACAACACTAAATATTGGCAAGCACATGGTTCAATTCAAACTCTCAGTCATTGATTGTGGGAATGAAAAATGATACAACTGCTTTGGAAGACAGTTCGGCCCTTTCTTACAAAACAGAACATGCTATTACCATGTAATCGAGCAATCCTGTTCCTTAGTATTTACCCAAATGAACTGAAAATTTGTCTCCACACAAAAATTTGCACATACACATGGATGTTTGTAAAACTTTATTTATAATTGCTAAAACCTGGGAGCAACCAAGATGTCCTTTAGTAGGTGAGCAAATAAACTGTGGTACATCAAGATAATAGAATATTATTCACTGATGAAGCAAAATAAGCAATTGAGCCATGAAAAGGCATGGAGGAAACTTAGAAGCCAATTTGAAAAGACTACATATTATATAATCCTAACTATAACACAGTCTGGAAACGGTAAAACTATGGAGACGATGAAAAGATTAATAGTTTCCAGGGGTTAGGGAGAAAGGAGAGATGAATAGTCAGAGCACAGATGATTTTTAGGGCAATGAAATTAATCTGTATGATATTACAATGGTAGATACATATCATTATACATTTGTCAAAATCCAATAAATTATACAACGTCAAGAGTGAACCCTAAGGTAAACTATGGGCGTTAGATGTATTAGGTGGGTTCATCAATTATAACAAATTGAATCTTCACTGTGGTGAAGAATGTTGATAGTGAGGTGAGGGAGTTTGTATGTGTATGCATGTGTATTAGGGACATGGAACTCTGTGTAATTTCCACTCAATATTGTTGGGAAGCTGAAATTGCTCTAGAAAATGAAATTAATCAAAAAAGAAAACATATTTTCTTATATTTAATTAAAATATAAATACATGTGTTATTTTCTTCAAAAGCAAAACAAAAAATCCTGGTTATTCACATGCAACGTTATTTGCTACATTATTGTTTTCTATTTTAACTTCACTAAATAATCAGTTATCATGTGATGATATTGAGGGCATCACTTCTAAATGTTGGACATTTTATAATTACTGGTTTCTTAAGAAGTATCTTCATTGATTTCTAAATATTTCATCACATCCCCTTTCCTCTTAGGGGAAAGTATTTTGGAGTTCTCTCTTGTATTTTGAGGTAGCACAACTTCAAATACACACAGCTAAGTGATAAATATTTTTATAGGTATAAAACATACTGGATATTAAACTTTTATTAGTTTATATCCCCTGCAGGATAGAAACAGGAGTCTTATAAATCAATATATGTTAGTTAATGGTTTTCTTCTGTAAACCACTACCTGCCTTAAGTTCCTAGTTTATGGTTAAACACAAGCAAAATACCTCAGACATGATTCAGAAGTATCAATGTATCACTGCAGATCTGTAGAAATTAATTTACAGATTAACATGAATCATTTTTATTTCCATGGAAAAGCAATTAACCACTAATAGTAACCTAGTTTAAACCTTAGTCATTAGATCATTTGTTCTCTTCATTGCTATGGCTGACTCAAGATGGAAATTAAAATATTGATTTAATTTTTACTTCTTATCCTAAGTGTCTGGACACATATTTACAGCCCCAAGTGGTACTGGATTTGAATCCTATAATTAAAATGTGTCCTCATGAAAATTTCCAGAGCAGTTTCGCGTAACAAAAATATGACACAGAAGCACAAATAGAGAAAGATCATGCATGAGAACAAGATAAAAAAGAAATTTGAAAATCTTTTTCTTGTATTTCTCCAAGCCAAGTAAACACACATGCATGCACGCACACACACACACACACACACACACACAGCAAAAGTTAACATTACATAAAACAGAGATTAAAATGGGAAAAGATGCATTCTTTCAAATAATACGTGGCACACACCTTTCTAAAGCATTGATTTGCTGTGACATTCTAGGTTTCTTTATTCTGGTTTGCTAAATTTTCATGAGACAAGGGAGGCACAAGTGATGATTACCAAGGTGGACAGGAGAAGGAGGGGTTGGTATTAAAGTGCATAGATGGGGATGGAGCGAGTACTTTAGATTAATCATAGTTTACAGGAAGGAAGAAAAAATTGGTATAAAAGTCTTCTCTTACTTTTTGGTTCCACAGAATTCACATTTCTGTTGCATTATGGTTTGAAATATGTAGGAAATACAGAATGTTTATAATCCTATCTAGATCTATTGTCTATGCTCAGATTATCTACAATGACAGATCAAGTAATTATATCAAAGTCTGAATAAATTACCTAAAAATATATAATGGCTATTCTCTGGTTCTTTAAGAGCGTGGTTTTGGCTACGTAACTTCTCTCTGTCTCTCTCTCTCTTTTATTTTTTTTAACTCTATTCCAAGTTCATCCACAGCAATTCTGCTCAGTTGTATCATTTGGATTCGTGTACCACCAACCTGTGCACCCACTCTTTCCCTGGCCTCAGTGGAGTTCCTCACCGAGCTTAAATGCTACTTTCCCTTGACCATGGTGATTTGTTCAGTGGTGAGGAATGTAACCAAAGGCAATTCTTCCCAAGAGTTTTGTCAGGGATATCTGCAAAGATATTGTATGATTTCAGAAATATATGAGCAGCATATAAAGAACTGGTAAGTTGTTTGGAAGGATATAAAGGCAAACTTAAATACATGGAAAAGCATACCATATTTCTGTAAAGGGCAGGAAGACAAAAATTGATAAAATATCCTCTACAAATTAATCTATACATATTATTAATTGTAACCAAAATTTAAGAAAAAATAGTAAGAGAATATTGTTTATCTGAAAGAATAAATGTATCAGAATAATTTGGATGGAACAGATGAATTAGATTTAAGTGTAAAAAAGCTGGAAAAGGACTATGACCCTCAGGTATGACTCTATTCTTAAAGGGGAAAGTGATTTGTGTTACCACAGATCTCTATATGGTGTGGTTCCCAGGAATGCATTTTGGACATAAATAAGGACTGGTTGTACTATTCCAGGATGTGACAATGGAATAAACCAACATTTGAGTGAACACTCAAATGCACCCAGAAATCAACTACTGTATAAGGTACAAGACAAATAATGATTCTAATGAAACTTGAGGAACACCACTAAATGAAATTTAATATATTGCTCCCTAACTTATCTTTTTTTTAATGACTCTGTAGGGGGCTAATTGTTTTCCTCAAACCTGTGACAAAAAGAATTGGAGGGAACAGGAAAAGCAAGAACAATCTGGCTCTCAGTGAATTCTCAATAAATAATTGTTGAACTGTAAAAACAAACAAACAAACAAATAAATAGGGGCGCCTGGGTGGCTCAGTCAGTTAAGCGTCCGACTTTGGCTCAGGTCATGATCTCACAGTTCATGAGTTCGAGCCCCACATCGGGCTCTGTGCTGACAGCTCAGAGACTGGAGCCTGCCTCAGATTCTGTGTCTCCCTCTCTATCTGCTCCTCCTC
Organism: Panthera onca; assembly: GCF_046562875.1. NCBI lineage: Eukaryota > Metazoa > Chordata > Mammalia > Carnivora > Felidae > Panthera > Panthera onca. The sequence continues at coordinate 52,739,194 of NC_138346.1, forward strand.
CACTCACACTCTGTCTCTCTCTCTCTCTGTCTCTGTCCCTCAAAAATAAACATTAATTTTTTTTTAAATAAATAAACAAAATTGACAAAACTTTGGCTAGATTCACTAGTAAAAAACAAGGACTCAAATACATAAAATCAGAAATGAAAGAGGAGACATTACAATTGATACCACAGAAAAACAAAGGATCACAAGAAACTATTATGAAAATTTATATGCCAACAAACTGAATAATCTAGAAGATGTGGATAAATTTCTATAAACATACTACCTTCCTAGACTGAATCATTAAGAAATAGAAAATCTGAGCAGACTACTAGTAATGGAACTGAATGTAATTTAAAAACAAACAGAAGTCCAATACCAGAAGCCTTCACTGATAAATTCTACCAAATATTCAAAGAAGAAAGATGAGCCTTCAAACTCTTCCAAAAAATGTAAAAGGAAATACTTTCAAACTCATTTTATGAAGCCAGCATTGTCCTGATACCAAACCCATACAAGGATACCACCAGAACAGAAAATTACATGGCAATATCCCCGGTGAACATAGATTCAAAAATCCTCAACAAAATTTTAGCAAACCAAATTCAACAATACATTAAAAGGATCATACACAATGATCAAGTGGATTTATTCCAGGGAGGTAAGAATGGTTCAACATTCATAAATCAATGTGATACACCCCATTAACCAAAGGAAGGGGGAAAATTATATGATCATCACAATAGGTACAGAAACAGCATTTGACAAAATTCAACATCAATTTATGGTAAAAAAAATTCAACAAAATAGCTATAGGAGGAAAGTAACTTAACCTATTAATGTTATATATGACAAGCCCACAGCTAACATCATAGTCAAGGGTGAAAAGCTAAAAGATTTTTTTCTAAGATCAGGAAGAAGACAAGGGTGTCCACTCTCTCCACTTTTATTCAACATAGTATTGGAAGTTCAGGCCAGGGCAGATAGGCAAGAAAAAGAAATAAAAGACATTCAAATTGGTAAGAAAGAAGTAAAACTCACTTTTTGCATATGACATGATAATATATATAGAAAACTAAAGACTCCACTGAAGAAACTGTTAGAACTAAGAAATTCAGTAAAGTTGCAGTATACAAAATCAATATACAGAAATATGTTCCATTTCTATTCACTAAAAACTATCAGGAAGTGAAAATTCCATTTACAATAGCATGAAAAAGAATAAAATACCTAGAAGCAAATTTAATCAAGGAGATTAAAGACCTGTACTCGGAAAGCTATAGGACATTGATAAAGAAATTGAAGAAGACACAAATAAAGAGATACTCTGTACTCATGGGTTGGAAGGATTAATGTTGTTAAAATGTCCATACTACCCAAAGCAATCTACAGAATCAAGGCAATCCTTACCAAAATTCCAACGACATTTTTCACAGAAATAGAACAAATAATTCTAAAATATGTATGCGACCTCAAAAGACCCCAAATAGCTGAAGTAATCTTGAGGAACAAGAACAAACCTAGAGGCATCATGTTCCCTGATTTCAAAACCTATCACAAAGCTGTAGTAATCAAAAGAGTACGGTACTGGCATAAAAACAGACACTTAGATCATGGAATAGACTAGAGAGCCCAGAAATAAATCTGTGAATAGATGGTGAATCCATTTATGACAAATGAGACAAGGATATACAATGAGGAAAGAACAGTCTTTTCTATAAATACTATTGGAAAAACTGAACGGTTACATGCAAAAGAATGAAACTAGATCACTATCTTAAACCACATGCAAAAATTAACTTAAAATGGATTAAAGATTTGAGCGTAAGACCTGAAACCATAAAACTCATAGAAGAAAACATAGGCAGTAAGCTCCCTACATTAGTCTTGGTGGTGATTTTTTGGATTTGGCATCAAAAGCAAAGGCAATAAAAGCAGAAAGGAATAAATGGAGCTACATCAACTAAAAGGCTCTGCAGAGCAAAGGAAATCATCAACAAAATGAAAAGGCAACCTATTGAATGAAAGAAAATATTTGTGAATCATGTATCTGATAAGAGTTTAGTATCCAAAATATATAAAGAACTCATATCACTCAATAGCAAAGAAAAAATAAAATTTTTTAAAAGTGTGCAGTGAATCTGAATAACTATTTTTCCAAGAAAATATAAAGATGACTGACATGTACATGAAAATACACTTAGCATCACAAATTATCAAGAAAATGCAAACCAAAACTAAAATGGGATATCACTTCACATCTGTTAAGATAGGTATTATTAGAAGGACAAGAGATAATAAATGCTGGTGAGGATGTAACTATTGGTAGGAATATAAATGGGTGCACTCACTATGGAAAACAGTGTGGAAGTTCCTCAAAAAATTAAAAATAGAACTACCATATGATCCAGCAATTACACTTCTGGGTATTTAGTCAAAGAAAGCAGAAACACTAACATGAAAAGATCTATGCAGCCCATTTTCACTGCAGCATTATTTACAATACCCAAAGTAGGGAAACAACCTAAGTATCCATCAGGAAATGAATGGATACATTAAATGTAGTGTATACGATTGACCCTTGGACAACAGGTTTGAACTACACAAGTTCACTTATACACAATTTTTTTTTAAATAAATATAGTACAGTTCTGTGAATTTATTTTTTCTTTCTTATGATTTTCTTAACATTTTCTTTTCTGTAGATTACTTTGTTGTAAGAATAAGGTACATAATAATGTAACATGCAAAATATGCATTAAGCAGCTATTTGTGTTACCAGAAAGCTTCCAGTCAAGTAGGTTGTTAGTAGTTAAATTTGGAGGGAGTCAAAAGTTATACTTGGTATTTCAGCTGCATGAGGGATCAGCACGGCTAACTCCTGCTTTATTAACTGTAGATACAGAGGAATATCTTTCAGTCATTTAAAAAGAAGGAAATTTTGTCATTTGCAACAATGTGCCTAATCTTGAGGGTATTATGCTAACTGAAATAAATCAGACGTAGAAGAACAAATACTGTATGATCTCACTTTTAGGTGGAATCTGAAAAAAAAAAGAAGAAACAAGTCCATAGATACAAAGAACAGATTGGTGGTTGCCAGGGGTTGGCGGGCGAGGAGTGGGTGAAACGAATGAAGGGAATCAAAAGTTACGACCTTCCAGTTAGAAGATCAATGAGTCACAAAGATGTAATATACAGCATCATGACTATAGTTAATAATACTGTATTGCATATTTGAAAGTTGCTAAAAGAGTGGATCTTAAAAGTTCTCGTTACAAGAAAAAAAATTCAGTAATTATTTATGGTGACAGATATTAACTAGACTTACTGTGGTGAGCAATTCACAATATATACAAATATCAAATCAGTATTTTGTAAAGTTGGAACTAATATAGTATTGTATGTGAATTATACCTCAATAAAAAAAAGAGGGATTTGGTTAACAAATGAAGACATAATAATAAAATGAATGCTAAATATCCATTAAAACATATACAGAGATCTATATGATTTTATATGAAAAGAAATTTTTGCCATATTGCAAGATAAAAGATTTTAATTACAAAATGTTATAAAAAATATGCAATATTAATTGTAATTCAGCTTCCATCTACTGAGTGCTTATCACATGCCAGGCACTAAATTATACACCAAGTGCCATGTATGCAAAAACACACATGTGCAAACACGTACTCATGTATACATGCATATATATGCATCAAACTTTTATTACCTTTGTGGAATGAGATTTCTGGAGCAGAGAGTGGGCGGCAGGGAGAGGATTGAAAGATAAAGAGGCCCAAGAAGGCTCAGGTTCCCTTTCCTACACAGAGCAGTATTTGCTTCAATTATTTTTATCATGGACATGTATTTGCTTTATTATCAGGAGAAAAATCAAAGACGTTTTCATTTTGAGAGAATAAGAAATATATGATATTTTGTTCATTCTTAGAAAAATTTTCAGAAAGATCAGGTGCAATTTTTGTATAAATTTTATAAAAAATAATTTTTATAATCTTTATAAAATATTATTTTATAAAAATATAAATATATATAATATAAGTTATATTTTACAAAATATAACTTTTATAAACTTTTCATACTTTTTATTAAAAAGTATAATTTTTTGTACAGTTTTGTATAATTTTTGCTGTATAATTTACTTTCCTAAATATGGTATCTTATTCATATTTGCATCTCATATAGTTTCTTCACATGAACAATTATTAATAAATGGTGGCTCAACTGAATGACAATTTACTTTTATTAGAACGTCTTGGGAATAATAAGGTTTTATAGATTGGGTCTATTAATTAAGAAATTAATGCTATAAAATATTCAGTTTTTAAAAATATGTATTTCTCAGGGGCACCTAGATGGTTCAGTCAGTTAAGTATCCAACTCTTGATTTTGGCTCAGGTCATGATCTCATGGTTCAAGGGTTCAAGCCCCACACTGGGCTCTGTGTTGACAGCAGGGAGCCTGCTTGGGATTCTCTGTCTCCCTGTCTCTGCCCCACTCACACACTCTATCTCTCTCTCAAAAATAAGTAAACTTTAAAATGTAAAAATAAAAAAAATATGTATTTCTCCATAATATACTTACTTAAAATAATAAACAAAAGTACAACTTCAGTTTTTATGATTAATGTTGCTCTTTGGATATTCAATATTTTCTTTTTGTTGTTTATTTATTGATTTTATAGAAAGAGAGAACAGAGAGAGAGAGAGAGAGAAAGTGCAAGCAGGGGGAGGGGCAGAGAGAGAGAGAATCCCAATCAGGCTCTGCACTGTCAGCACAGAGCCCTATACATGGGGTTTTACCTCAGAAACCATGAGATCATGACCTGAGCCAAAACCAATAGTCTGACGCTTAACCAAATGAGCTACCCAGGCACCCCTGGATATTTAATATTTTCAAACACAAACATAGCTTATTCTGTTCCCTTTGGTAAAGAAAAATTCAAGTAAATTTATTAACTACATATTATAAACAAACATATGTATGCACACACATATTCTGGATATCTTTAACATATATATTCTGAAACTGATATGGTCTAAGATAAGAAAAATCATTTGTTTTACAAGAGTTACTCCAGCAAATAGCATCTTATGCCATCACTCCTACAATCCCTTTTTAGGATATATTTGGGCTCAAAAACACATGATTAAAATATCTTGTCATATAATAAAACACTTTGACTCAAGGGGCAGAATTATCCACCCAGATTTAAAATAAGGAGAATGACAAAAAGGGGTCTTAAATTCAATTTTAAAATTCATAAAGGGTCACTGCCACAAGAAACATTTATCACTGAAGGTTTGACATTCTGCATTGCTGTATTGCTACCTTTTTGTGCCACTTATTTTATGAAATATGACCGCATCAACTCTGAGGGAGATTATCCCATTCAATCAAATGAAACCAAATAACCTGAAAAGTTCTCACCTCTGTGGGTTGGAGGATTTTTTCCCCTGCAGTCAGGTGGCTATGTGTCAAGGATCCTCTTGATTAAGGCGTTCCATATCTTTGGAAAAGAAATACTAAAAGCCAAATAGCATTGCACTAAAGTCACATGTGGAAGTATGTGGATTTGAAAATCACAAATACAAAAGATTGAAAGATTCATTATTTGACACCAAGTCACCCTCCTGAATATGATGCCCTCACTGTGAAAGTGTGTGTTAAACAATAAATGGTAATGTTTCCGTATAAATCCCTGCACTCTTTTCCAGGAATACACTGCTGAAATGATTTTGACTGAGTATTCAAGGATATGGGGCAGCTGGTCTACAGAAGGACTGTCTTTCACAAGAATATATTGTACCTTTTTGCTATAAGATATGTCTCAACTTCAAAATCAGACTTTAAAAATTGCCATTTTGACTCAGAATTCATATATTAAGTAATTATAATTTGGAAAATTGTATGAAATATGATCTTTTATGAGTGAAAACTGTTGGGTCACAAGGCAAGAAGATATTGAGTGACTGAATGACTAGCTATTTTCACTCTTAATTAATACTAAATAAAATTAGCTAAAAGAAGAATGAGGTAATCCTCACTATGAATAAGCAGATAAAAAACAATTAAGAACTGAGCACACCTACATTAAAGGAATATGTTATGGAATAAAGATATGAGATATGTCTTGTTCCCTTGACACTATTTTACAAAGCATTTTGTAATTATTTTGTAAAAATTAAATTCTCTTCTTTGCATGGACAAAGATTACTTTAAGATTACTTAAAGTAGATCTTTAACAGAAAAATCACTTTGAAGAAGAAAACACTTCAGTTTGTGTTTTTGTGTGTAAGAGCGATGAGACTTTAGCATGCCTACAACACTGCTTGCTAATTCAGCCCTTGGAAGCATCCTATTGGGTTGGTCGTGGTCTAAATGAAAGGTCTGCTAGTGATGTTTAAATGCCATATTAAAATATTATCATACCTTTTACTAAAAAAATCTTAGAATGTGAAAACTAAACTAGAAACCAAGAAGTAACTCTTTGGTGCCTGAAAGTACATAGAAAGATACAAGAAGAAGGCAGTTTGGGCAATTAATCCCAAAACCTTATGTCTTGTATCCATTTTTTAAGGGGGAAAATAATGGGCATACCTCAACGTATTAATTGTACAAAACCAGAATTAACCAGATTTTAATCTTCTATATTTCCCTAAAGCTAAATGTACTGCTTAGCAACGTAAATCCGAGTCCACAGGAATTGTGGGTGAAAAATGTACTGACCAAGGCTAGTATGATAAAAAATAGCAGAGACCTATGCAGACAGTAATCTGAATGAATTCTTTGAGCAGGAGGAAAAAGTACACCAATTGTTAGCAATGATATTTTGCATGGGAATATATGGATTGTTCTGTGGTTCTAAAAGATGAGAGAGTAGAGATGTGGGGGCAATGAATTTCTAAAGCAAAGGCCATCTCCAAAATGTTTCTTAGAAGGATTGGTTTAGTTTGTTGTCTTGAGATTTGTCTGATTTCAAGAATCACATGGCATACTTGTTAAAAATACAGATCCCCAGTGACGTTCTTCCCAGTCCCCATTCTAAACCAGTAGGCTGGAATGATGACTTAATCTGTATTTTTTATAGGTGTAAATAAAGTAGATTTAGGAAATCCTTTCCTATTCTCTTTAATTGTTCAACCTTGCTCTTGACCAACATGCCTGATTACTAATCATTCAGTACTGAATAAAGAAAACCACCCTCATTAAAACAAGCAAGATCTATGAGGGAACAGAGTTTACATTAGTTCAATGGGCACCAGTCAAAAAGTAGAGTAGTTATGTATGTCTTTTGCTACCTCAAAATTTTTTTTAGTTATAACTCTAGTAAAAAGTAATTTCTAGGAGTCATAGCATGTTTTCATACTGTTGTTATTTGACATGGATGTCTTTTCATTTAAACAAAAGAATGAAAGAAATATATTTATTGCTGCTTCTCCAGTCTTTATTCCATTTTGCCCAATCTTCTCCAAAACAACAATTTAGTAATTCTCAACATACAGCACTGCTACTTACGTAATCAAGATTTTCTGGCCTTCAGCAGTTTTGATGATGTACCCCAGTCATCTCATGTTGAGATTCTGAAGCCATATTCGATTATTGCTGATATGCATTCAATAATACATATTACATATTCAATTTAATGAAGCAACCCATAAATCAGAAAAAAATTAGAAAGAACTATTTTGCAATTTTAAAACTTTTTTTAAAGAAACTAAGCCCGAGGACAAGTAATTTTTCTTTGCCATGATTATTAAAAGTCTTTAATATTGAGTAATCTTCTGAGGATTTTGGGTGACTTTCTTACATTATCACAAGGACGCCAATCTTCCCAATTGTTCCTTTGTTCCCAAAGTGCATGAAGCTATCCTTTTTCAGAGGATGAGCTCAAATCTGCTCTCATTAAATGTCAACTGAAAATATTGTCTTAAAATAAGATGGCTGCATCTATCTCTTAACTTACTATAAGTACTTCCTTAAATCAATGAACTGGACCAGGAAAAGGCTACATAGTTGAACTGCACGAACTTTGTTCTTTGTGGACAACTTCACTGAATGTCTATTATTAAGACGTGGGCTTTTGTCAGAGGATCAAACAAGGAACCACACATTACTAGTTTTGTTTCAGGAATATATTGCTGAAAACATGACCCATTGTTATCATAAAATGCATAAAAGATAACTATGTTAGTCCTAATGATATACAAAGACATATCCTCCCATACAAACGGGCACAGGCACAAATACATCTACACACATATTGTCTCTGATTTTCCTTTCCCTCCCCACCAAATACTAAGAAAAATCCTGATTCCTTTTTCCTACTTCTCATTTTGAATGTTTTAGAAATAATCCACTTCAGTATTTTGTGGGACAAGGAAGGATTTCCTACTCCCTTTCTTCTACTCCTCGCATATTTACTACTACCACCAGCAGCAGTACTAACCAACAATCATTTACTGAAGTTTGGTCCTAGGTCCTAATTTTTTTAAGTCTATTTATTTATTTTTGAGAGAGAAAGAGCACAAGCAGGGGAGGGGCAGAGAGAGAGGAGACAGAGAATCCAAAGTAGGCTGCAGGCTCTGAGCTGTCAGCACAGAGCTTGATGTGGGGCTTGATCGAACTCATGAACCATGAGATCATGACCTGCGCTGAAGTCAGACACCCAACCGACTAAGCCACACAGGCACCCTCCCCCCCGCCCAGTTCCTAATTTAATCCCATCCACTAACCACTGTGATATGTTGTAAATTTTAAACATGGTGATATTAAAGAAACTCGAAAATTTGATTAATTTTGACAGGATAATTATTTGAAATAATAAACAATTGTCATATATCAGTCTTTATTTTCCATTTTTAGTCGGTGATATCTGTATCTTACAAACAGAGCTTCGTACTTTATTGGTTAGGGGCTGTGTCTTCTTTTTACTTTGTACCATAACAATTCAGGAGGTAAGTCACAGTTATCAGAAAAAAAATGGCAAAAAATTGTCAACTTTCAAATAAACAACTACTATTAAACAAAAAGAAATTACTCTCATGTTACTTAACTCTTCTAGACTGAAATGCAATACTCCTGTTCTGCTTCACTATTAGGTTACCTCATCACCAACATATTGTGTTATACTCCAAAGTCAAATTACTAACAGAGATGTTAGGAGATATCTATAATGAGCCTACCTTACCTGATTCCCCTCTGGTTCTACGTGCCTCCTCAGATCCTAAACCTAATTCTAGGTCACCAGGTACAAGAAGTACACTCTATTATATCTGCCTTAACATAAAATTAGTTTCTTTGCAATGCTCTCCTTAGAAAGATGGATCTTGGAATGCCAACTAGAAGGTAGCCGTCTACATTTTCTGCTAGTGGTAAGCATAAATTAGGCTGCAGATTCTTGGAATACTGCCATGAAGGCAGGTGGTCCCTAACATTTTTATTCAGGGCTCATATTTCTAAGTGCTGAGAAACCACAATGATAGATGACATGAAATGCATGGCTAGATATTCAAGGAATTAGTTTAAGTCAAGTATTTATCAATTCTATCTTTTGACATTTGCTCTCTAGAGTTAGAAACTGGATTTTCAGTTGCCCTAGTCTATCAAGTCATGTCATGGTAGACCTCAAAGCTTTGTATGAAATTTTCTATAAAGTCTGTTCCTCATTTCCATGGAGACATGCAGGATATTCCTGTAAATATGAACGATAAAGATTGGCAATTTATACCAGTTTCCTCAAGCTATTTATTAGCAACATTGAAACAACAGAAACCAGTTTTTAACCTTGCTTGCATTAAATATATATTTTGAAAATGTACTTTATTGCTTTACATGTATACCTAGATAAAGAAAGGTAGCAATCTTCTTTAACAGTTACTTTTATTGGTATAAAAGTGAACTGAGGTTATAGAAGTTCCACATATGCCCAATTTGTACAAGGCAGAAATTACCATCAATCATTCCAGCATCTTATCAATCACTATCAAGTCATGTTGCTTCTTAGCTTCCACATCTAATCAATCATAAATGCTACCCATTGAACTCCCTTACAATTTCTCAGACCTATCCCTTCCCTCCATCACCACTGACATGGCCATTGTTCAGGTTACCATTGTCCCCAGTCCAATTAATTACCATTGTCTTCTACCTGGGTCTACGTCTGTCCTCTTCCCATCCATCCTGTATACTACTGTCACAGTGTTATTTCTAAGAGCCAGGCTTAATCGTGCTCCGCTCTTGACTAGAAACTTTTAATGACACGTAACCAACTAAAAGGGCTAAGTCCTGTTTAGTATGTCAAACAAGGTCCTTTAAAATCTGGCACGTGCATACCCTTCCAGGATTACCTATCATCATTCACTCCACTCCTCCACCACAGGGATTAGGAAAATGCTTTACACTCAGTAGATAATCATTATTTGTTAAATTAATAATTGTCTGAAGACACTGATACACAGAAAAGTTAAGTGACTTGTTCACAGTCTATACAAGTGATTTGGCTACCAAATGTTGTTTTACAACTTTTGAAATCCATCAAACAATGAAAGAGGCATGCATTTGTATTGACCTTTACATGATACATCCATTAGCTCACACTTTCAACAGGCAAGCATTTGGTCCTGAGTAAAATTTCTCCCTCCTTTCAAGAAGATAGACAATAAAAAATTGACACAAATGGGGTCAGGCTCTGAGTCAAGTTAAGAAGTTGCTCCTGTATTCATATTCCCTATTAATACCTTCCTCATTTTGCCATTTCACTGTAGAGGCACATCTATTCAAACCGTGTGCTGTGAGCTGCCTTGCATATACTTCCCCTATGGGCTATTTCAGGGAAATTACCAGCTTTCAAGTGAGTTCTTAGAGTAATGTGTGGGCTCCAAGCAACTGTGTGCTACTTTACCATGATCCCTTATGTCTTTGACAATTTGCAATTCTATAAATCACAACATAAACATAATTTTAAAATAATTTTATTCATATGTTCCTACTCTCATAGGAAATTTCGCTGTGCTTAATGCATTTAATAAATCATTAAATAAACCAAATGAAAGCAGAATGTGATATAAATAGACATGAAAGGCTTTCCCTGGATAAAATTTAAGTTTACAAATGAGCCAAGAGACTTGACCAATGGGAAGGAAGCCAGAATGTCTCTAGGGGGAGAAAAAGCAATATACAAACAATTGCATATGGTTCCATGTCAAAATGACTCCTGCCTGTTTCCCCTGACATATCGATACAACTATTGGGTTTTATGTTTCATTTACTCTGAATTTTAGAACTTTTTAATGTTACCCTTTGATAGGGATCATCATATAGTGATAGTATTTCAGGCTCTTCTAAGTTCACAAAGGTGAATTATGAGTCGTTCTACCTGAACACTTGAAAGCTCTCACTGCTTTTCCTATGTTCTTCCCAGCATCCCCAGTATTTTAAAAATGTACAATAAGTTAAATATGATTCCTGCCCTTGGTATTCAGTGCCAATATGTATTGGGAATTAAGGCTTGTACTATTCTTTCAATCATCTCTTCAACCTTGAAATCTCCAATTCTTTTTTTTTATTTTTTTAATATGAAATTTATTGTCAAATTGGTTTCCATACAACACCCAGTGGTCATCCCAACAGGTGCCCTCCTCAGTGCCCATCACCTACTTTCCCCCTCCCTCCCACTCCCCTTCAACCCTCAGTTTATTCTCAGTTTTTAAGAGTCTCTTATGATTTGGCTCCCTCCCTCTCTAACTTTTTTTTTTCCTTCCCCTCCCTCTTGCTCTTCTGTTAAGTTTCTCAGGATCCACATAAGAAATCTCCAATTCTGATTTTGCAAAAGTAAAATATATAGTTAATTATGTCAATAAATGTTATGAGTATTCTTAAGACTATTAGAATCATGGATTAAAAATACACTATGCAGCAACTTACGGTAAAAAAAAACCAGTCACTGTGAACAAAAGTTGAAATACTTTTTTCTAATCATACAGACAGGGAAGGTTCAACCAGTTTTTCTTTTATACCCTTATATGTAGAGTCACATCAATGAACAATAATGCTTAAAGAAAAGAAAGAGAGATTATGGAGAAAGATTTTTGTGATGTACTTTTCAAGTAAAGATTTTGCTCTTTTGGTTGTACTTAAGATTATAAGGCCTAATACTGATTACATACAAACTAGTTTTCAGGAAGCTACCTACTCTCCACTAACGAAATTTCAATTCCTTAATCTGGAAATTAGAAACATTGGGTTGGATGGCTTGATCTCTAAATGTTCCCTAAAGCCCTTTGTGCTTGAAGCATTCTGTTCTTCGTGTATATTATTTCTCAATCCCACTCTACTAATTTTCATGTCTGTCAGAAATGTCTTATTTATTTTATTTATGGCTCAATGTTAAAAGGAATACTTTCTTTGCATGAACATTGAGGGAACATAACATTTTCATAGCATTTGGGAGGAAGAAGCACAACCTCAGAGAGACAAGATACATCATAAAAAGTCTTCCAATTAAGGTCACATATTTATTATAATCATACCTTGAGAATGGGTGATCTGAACTCTTTATTTTTTAGATCAAATGGTTATCTAGAGTGAAGAATGTTTTAACTGGCCTTTCAAGACAATAAAAAATATTGAAAGCTATATAATGGTCATATCTAATATTTTTATAGTTTTTATTGCCAAAAGACTCAGTGCTTTCAAAAAAAAATATGATCTAAACAATTGTCACTCCTGAAGTAGGAAAGCACCAAGGAAGCTACTTGATTTTCTACTTAACAAGAGCATTTGAGTCCAATTATTTTCTATTGGATAATGAAAAAAAGACTATTTAGTGGAAACTATCTTAGGACATCTGCCCAGCCCATATCATCTTTGAGAAGTCCCTCCCACTGCCCTGTAGCAGCCATTTTTTATACTTTGTTTCCTGCTCACAGATGATTGGACCAAGAGTGGAAACCCTTCCCTAGCATAGTCAATCCATTGGCTGAGTTGTTAACAATCAATACTCTCAATAACTGTGTCAAGAGATACTAGCCATTTGGTCAATGTCACTCAAGCTGGAAGGTCATGTAACCTAAGAATGGGTACCATTTGCACTTTAAAGTATCAACAGAGTTGGTGTGCCTGGGTGGGTCAGTCGGTTAAGCATCCGACTTTGGCTTAGGTCATGATCTCACAGTTCATGTGTTCAAGCCCCGCGTCGGGCTGTGTGTTGACAGCTCGGAGCCTGGAGCCTGTTTCAGATTCTGTGTCTCCCTCTGTCTCTGCCCTTCCCCTGTTCACGCTCTGTCTCTGTCTCAAGAATAAATAAACTTAAAAAAAAATCAACTATCTACAGAGGAAGGAAGGAGAGAGGAGTAAGGGATAGAGAGTGCCATATTTTTACACTTAAGTTGTGTTCTAAAATCTACATTCCAAATAAATTCTAACTCAATCTAATTTGCTTTTTTATTCCTTGTAACAAATCCTTTCCTAAGACCCAATGACTCTGAACTTACTCATGATTCTCTCCCTAAACCTTCTTTTACTGGAGCAATGTGCTATCTAGTTAATACCCACCAACATTTGCAAAAGCAGATAAGGAGATCTGCAAGGTATAAAACAGTCTCTAGAGGTGCCTAGGTGGCTCAGAGGGTTAAGTGTCTGGCTCTTGATTTCGGCACAGGCCATGATCTCATGGTTCATGGGTTCGAGCCCCACATCAGACTCTTTGCTGTCAGCATGGAGCCTGCTTCAGATCCTCAAACTCTCTCTGCTCCCTGCCCCCATTCGTGTTCGCTCTCTCTCTCAAAATTAAACATTAGAAAAAAAAATGTTTTAAAGGAAAAAGCATAAAAATATGACTTGTGACTTTAACAATTTACCCCTAATTTAAATCCCTTTTTTGTGTGTGTATCCCTCAGGTTATATGGGTACATGTGGGTATACCACGTCAATTAGAAAAGCAGAACCATTATGAATGACTTAGAAAAGGGATTTATAATGGACTTAGAAAAGGGATTTATAATGGGGTTTTGACCTTACACAATTGTGGGAGCTGGTTAAACAATTTTTGAACACTGTTGCTTCTGCATCTGGTGTTGGGCCTGAAGTCAGGCGGGCAAGCAATAAAGAAGCAAAGTGTGTGAGGATAAACTAGAACTAAAGTCAATTTCTCACAGCCTCCCACGAGGATGGTGTGGGTGTCCTTCAGGAGAAACTCATACTCCTTATCACAGAGCTCAGCCCGCACCTGGCCGGGGAGTCAGAGCAGCTGAAGTTCTGGCAGGAGCTAGAGAAGCTTCAGGCCCACCGCGGCCCACACCAACAAGGTGAGTCAACGCCTGAACAGCAACGTCTGTGAGCTGCTGGCTGAGCGCCGTTCGGGTGCCCTGAACTGGCCTTCCAAGCATAGAAGAACACGCTTTTGGCTTCTCTTCCACCTACGAAATTTCACACACAGTGCCTCTTGCATCTCACATTGACGTGCAAGTAGGTAGGCAGGAAAATTCTGGAAAACTTATTTCCAGCTTCACTAAATTGACATAATGCAAATCCACCATACTGTGCTGATTGCTTGTTAACATCCTCTTATCAGTGAGAAACAAACAATACCCAAATCTTAATGTCTCCATTATTTGACAAGGTATTCTTGTGCCGAAACAAGAAAAATTGTAAGATGGCCAAGCTTCAAGTTCCCATATTTTCCCACCAGGAACCTGTGGTTCCTGGTTAATAATCAATGTTAATAATTAATATTGCTAAAGTGAATTAAATCTGATTGAATTAGGTGCTTTGCAACCCACAACCTGGTACTTGACCTCATCCCTTCTTTTTATCTGTGTCAGTCAGTGTCCCTTGATCATAAGGTCAAGTCTATATTTATTCTTCATTTCCTTTCTCTTCCCAGCTCTTTCTTGAGCAATTGCCAGTAATGTACAACATACTGTAACCTATGATTAGTTCCCATGGCTCTTTAAATTGTTCAGATTGTAAAGAGACGGTGTCTGATGACAAATAGCTTGGACTTCTAGAATATCCATCCAAATGGAAAATATGTTACTGGTGTTGTTGTAGTGTACTTGTTTGAAAGCATAAATACAGCACTTTCTTTGTTCTACACTTCAGCTATTTGCAAAGCTTTTTTGGGTTTTACAGTTCATTTTTCATACGAGATAAACCCTTGTCTCCTACTATTAGTGGAGCTCTGGTTTCTCCCACAGTTTCTTACTATTTGGACCCTCATGAGAATATATAAAGGCTATGCACTCTCCCTTCAAAAAAAAGTACAAGTAAATATACATGTATACAATTTTAGAAGAGTCGTTGACCCTCTGGAGCTTCTCTAAAGATCCCCTGAAATACTTATCCACCCGAAATTAAATCCTACTTTTGTTTAATGATGATGGTTATAAGGAATACGTGACATCTCTAGGATATTAATCAAATGTATCTTGTTACATTGAAAATCCCCTTAGGATGGGGATGTTTATGCCACATTTTTAAAAGACTTAATGAGTATCTACACTAGGCAGTGACTATCATTTTGAAACTTTTTTGGGGTTTAAAGTTTGTCTCGCCCCCATCCAAACTGTGTCTTATATTTTTGTTATGGTTTGATCACCCACCTGGTGTTCTAACAAAATCTTTTGCACTTAATTGATGCCCATGCATGTATTTTCATACATTTAAAGTTACTAAATAGTAATGGATATTTTATTCTTTATGAAAATGTTTTCAAATTTCCTAATCCTATTTTTCTATTTGTTGCATAGGCCTCAACGTTATTTTCATTCCCATATGGTGCTGATCGAATATCAAGGTTTGGACCCTGGAGACAATCTTGAAACAAGGAAGAGATTTCAGTTTTAATAACTAAACCCCGTTACATTTGGAAAGTAGTTTCCCACAATTTAAAAAAAAGTCCAGTTTGCATGGAGAATGTTTTTGAGCCTACACACATCTGTATATATTGTCCATCATCTAAATCACAACATGAGGCTCTGATTTTTAATTTGTTCTGGCATGAAATTGAGAGTAACATCTGTTTTGCACATGTTTCACCTTTTTACCCGTTTTGCTCGTTATGATAGTTTTCTACCTAAAGGTTTCCAACTGCAAATGTTTTGAAATCTTGATCCTTTTTTTAAAGAAGCTTTAAAAAATCAGTTTACTGTGCTTAAAATTCAGTAAAAATGATATACTACCAAGGTGAGGAAATCTATCAATTAGGAAAAAAAAAAAAAGAAAGATTCACATAGCTTTGTCTAAAACTGGCTTCCCTTTAGCGAGGTGGTGAGGGAAGATATAAATTATTATTACAGTATTATCATGCCTTCCTGATCACTGTGGTCTTCCCTCATGCATGGTATTTGTATAGATTAGGCTCCATAGCTTCCTGCATGGCTTTGGAGGCTAATCCGAAGCTAATTAGCCAGAGCTCTACCTCCCTGAACATCGTTCGAATGACTCCCAGAAAAGTAAGGAAGAGGGAGAATGGGTTGAGGGACTGGTACTGATGTACTGTATTCAAAAGGTAAAGACGTCATAGCAAAATGGTGTGAGTGTAGACAGGTGATTGCAGTATATCTTAAGTAATTTAATGGATTTTTTTCTACCTATGTGTTCTGTTTCTTATACCCTCAGATTTCTAGCTGGTAAACAGGCTTAAAAAAATTTTTTTTTAACGTGTATTCATTTTTCAGAGACAGAGAGACAGAGCATGAGCAGGGGAGGGGCAGAGAGAGAGGGAGACACAGAATCTGAAACAGGCTCCAGGCTCTAAACTGTCAGCACAGAGCCCAACATGGGGTCCTAACTCACAGATCACAGTTCGAGATCATGACCTGAGCTGAAGTGGGACGTTCAACTGACTGAGCCACCAAGGCACCCCTGGTAAACAGGCTTTTAAATTTCTTGTCTAGAGATTCTTTTTTTCTTTTTAATTTTTAAAAATGTTTATTTATTTTGAGAGAAAGAGAGTGTGTGCTAGTAGGGGAGGGGCAGAAAGAGAGAGGGAGAGAGAGAAAGAATCCCAAGCAGGCTCCATGCTGCCAGCACAGAGCCTGACTTGGGGCTCAAACTCACGAATCGTGAGATCATGACCTGAGCAGAAATCAAGAGTCAGATGTTTAACTGACTGAGCCACCCAAGCACAACTAGGGATTTTTTTTAAAGTTTATTTATTTTTGAAAAAGATAGACTGAGAAAGAGGCAGAGAGAGGAGAGACAGAATCCCAAGCAGGTTCTGCACTGTCAGTGCAGAGCCTGACATGGGGCTCAATCCCACAAACTGTGAGATCATGACCTGACCCCAATTCAAGAATCAGACACTTAACCCACTGCCACCCAGACACCCGTTGTCTAGAAATTCTTAAGCCATTTCCTTCACTCCCAGAAGACATTCTTCTAGGTGACTGGGAGGGGAGGATGGGGAGGGAGGGTGGGGTGGAAGGAGAGATTCCCTAGGACATGAACACTAGATAGAAAGAATTCTGCAGGTCACGTGGGTGCATGTGTGCGTGTGTGTGTGTGTGTGTGTGTGTGTGTGTGTGTGTGTAGGGGTTCCTGCAGTCAGAAGTCACATGCATATGACACTGCCATGTGAAAATAGTAACCATCACCCACCAGTGTCTGGGGAAAAAACAGGAATAAATACACCAGAAAATTAAAGGACTTGTATTGAAATGGTTTGCTCTTCTTCTACTAGTCTGCATTGAGATTTTTAAGTACTAATTTCTTTTTTAATAAAAAAAGAAACATTTTCACAAAACAAAGATATTAACCTCTTTTAGCTCTGTTTTTCAAAATGGGGGTGATTAGAAGCAGGCCAGTTGGAGCGACATAATTTGGGTGCTTCAAGATATTTTTCTCCAATTACTGCAAGAATTTCTCTCCACACCATTATATGGTAATTTAAAATATACCCACACATGCTAAAGCATTCTTGAAGTGCAGTGCTGTATGTAAAGTAATGCTAGACGCCACAATAAAATAAGCCAGATATGTGCTAAAATACAAGGTGAAAATTAATAAGAAAGAACTCTCAGAGTAACTTTTTAACATATTCAGTATTGTGCAAACTTATCAAAATTGTAGTTTCTCTCTACACATATAACTGAAAAGCTCTAATTTGGGAGATGTCTCTTAAAATAACTTTTTCAATTATTCAAATCTTTGAGAAATTCCAGTAACTGAAAATATTAATTGTATGGTGAGTGAGGAAATCACTCATGAAGAAAAACAACCTGAAATCCATTCTAAAACAATGCCGAGGGCACAGGGGTGGCTCAGTAAGTTAAGCATTCGACTCTTGATCAGCTCAGCTCATGATTTCACAGTCATGAGATCAAGCCCTGCATCAGGCTTTGTGCAGAGTATGGAGCCTCTTAAGATCTCTCTCTGCCTCTCCTGTAAAAAATAAAAAATAAAAATATTTAAAGCAGTGCTGTAATTTGGTTGAACTATATCCCTTGGTAAGTCACTTTCAAAATGAACACTTAAGAGGAATAAACTGTTTCCCTAAAATTCCTTTTGCAAAATAGTAACTACAAAAAACATAAAGCTTTCTAAATCTGCCTAATTATATCTTCACTTATATGCATATTTAATGAAAAACTCAAAGTAATTGCTAACTCTGTAGTAAGTAATGGAGTATACAAACCTATTTATTTTCATTTAAAAAACACACAGCTGTCCCTTTGAGAGCCTTCAGGAGGTGGTTATATGAGTCACCACTGCAGGAAGTTCCCAGCATTTATAGCTTACACACGCAATTTTTTTCACAACTTGTTCTTTACATTTGGTAGTGAATGGCTTAATTTGGAAAATGCTATGTCTTGTCACTGAAAAATAACACTACACTCTGTAGTCTAAAGACTTCTTTTATACTCAGTAAATTTCTGAAACCCAGAGTGTAAACATGGGTGTAAAAAAATTCCATCAGCCAAGTATTGCATCTTTTAAGTAGCTTTAAAAAATAAACTTTCAGGGAAATCGCAGATATTTTTGTCTTCCAGCTTAGACCTACATTACTCTTTATCAGAACTAGGAAGTTTTGCTCTGAATTAATGCAGATTATGTCCTGGGAAGTTAACAAGATATATGATAGTATAACCATAAATAATGAGACAGGTTTTCTCTACCACAAATGGAAATGTTGGCATTCTATTAATTTTCTTACATGGCAAGTAATAACGTTTTCACCAGGTAATTCAGGGTGGTGGGCAAGGACACAGAACAAAGGACAGATAGCATCTGAAAGAAGGGAGAATTGTGTCCAGGCTGTGTTTTTCCTTCAGGCACTAACTCACTCTGAACCTTAGTCTTCCCACCTGTGGAATGGACATTATAATAAGTACCATACATTTGATGTGAGGATTGAATACTATTATGTCTGGAAAGCACGTAGTCCAGTATCCCACGTAGGAGTCTTTGATGACATTGATATTACTGTGATCATTGCTATGAGGTCAATAGAAATTGTGGCTCATGTCTGTGGTCTGCCAAATTCCCTCAGTTCCCTTTATATTTTCCTGGATCTAGTGTTTTACCTTCCAAAAGCCACAGCTGTGACACTTCATCAGAAGGGTAGGCTACCCTCACCCTTCCAGAGCCTACTTTCCCTACCTAGACAAAGAACAGAAAGAACCTGGAGATTTATGTCATCCAGGTACTCCCTGTGGCCACTGGCTGATCTTGTGTGGGTATTAATACACCAGTTCCTAAGACCTGGGCCATGGCAATTTGAGGCGTGGCCCACATGCCTCCTGAGTTTGTTAATGGAACTGAGTCAAAGTTAACCTTCCTGGAATTTGGCTTAATATTGCAACCTTACTTGGCCTCCTCTCCAGTCCTACCGTCTGCTCCACTTCCATTTTTTCTTGGGGGGATTTCTCAGTAAACCACTTTTCTACAAATTCTAATCTGAAGGTCTTCTTCTGGGGAACCCTGATCCAAACTAGTGATGAAGAAGGAGACAGAGGGGGATAGGAGGAAGGTGAATATCATGGTTAATATTATGCATCAACTTTATTGCATTCCAAGGTACGTAGATAAACGTACGTAGATAAATAATAATAAACATTATTTCTGCGTGTGTCTGTGAGGGTATTTCTAATTTTTAAAGATAAATATTTGAATCTGTAGATTGAGTAGAGTGCCCTTCCCAGTGTGCGTGGGCCTCATCTAATTTGAAGACCTGAATAGAACAAACAGCTAAGTAAGGGAGAATTCACTCTCTCCACCTGATGGTCTTCAACTTGGGACAAACCTTTGGACTTGGATTGGAGTTTGCACCATTGGTACTCCTGGTCAGATCTTGGGACTTCTCAGCCTCCATAATTGCATTAGTCAATTCTTTATAAGATAGGTAGATAGCTAGCTAACTAGCTAGCTCCTATTGGTTCTATTTCTCTGCAGAACCCTGATACAGAGGAAGATTCAGAAGTAAAGAAGTTCCTAACATTCTTCCTTCCTTTGAGTTTGAGTAGGAATGGGGAGTAGGGGTGTGCAATAAGCCTGACAAGAGAGTTTCTATAGTAGCTGATGGAGCAAAGACCAGTGCTCCTCTCTCTCTTCAAGGAATATGTGGGGGCACACAAAATGTGAATCAGAAGACTTTTCTTTCCTGTTAGATTTCCAATGGATACAATTACTGTCGATCTGCAACATTTCTCTGTACTAGTCTAGAATTATGCTCCTATGAGCTTTCTTAAGGTCACCTGCTTAAGGTAAGGGGCCACCTGTGAATCCCCAGTGCGTATTGAATATTTGATGCATATGTTAGTGGTTGAGTAAATCAATAGAGCAAACTTTACAGAATTATCCCATCAATGCCATATTTTGAGCATCATATTTCATAACATGTGTCTTTAAGAGAAATGACACAGCACGATGAGAAGAACAGAGCCAAGAGTCGGGAGCCCTGAATCCTGACCATTGTGTTGTCACGACATACTTCCCTGACTTGGGACAAGTTGCCATTTTTTTGAAGTTCAATTCATTAACATTTTAAATGTTTGAATTTTGAATATTCCATTAGCTTTTTTAAATGTTTATTTATTTTGAAAGAAAGAGAGAGAGAGAGAGAATGGGAAAGAGAGCACGAGTCCAGGGGTGGTAGAGAGAGGGAGAAAGAGAATCCCAAGCAGACTCCATGCTGTCAGAACAGAGCCAGATGCAGGGCTGGATCTCACAAACTGTGAGGTCATGACCTGAGCCAAAATCAAGTCAGTGGCTTAACCAAATGAGTCACTCAGGCGCCTCCGAATATTCCATTAGCTAAACATTATAGTTTGCTACATGAAAAAGTTAGGCTGGGGGAAAAAAAAACAAACATGATTTTTACATTTAAACAATGTGTAAAATTCAGAGTGATGACTAGAGACCAATCCTGAGACCTGGGGCATGTAGAATTTTGCAGCCCCCTTTAGGACTACTAAGTTATAAATTCAAAACCCTCTACAAAAGTGTATTTTTTTTAGACAAGAGGCATTCTTCATTGAAAATGAGAATGTTATATGAACAACTATATAAAACATGCCAGTGCCTAGCCATTTGTAAATCAACATTGCAGTCCATTAATATTAATATGCAATTTATGAAAGGCTGTGAGTACAAAGGTCTTTTTATTTTTTATTTTTATTTTTTTTATATAATTTATTGCCAAATTGGTTTCCATACAACACCCAGTGCTCATCCCAACAGGTGCCTTCCTCAATGCCCATCACCCACTTTTCCCTGTCCCCCACCCCGCCCCCCATCAACCCTCAGATTGTTCTCAGTATTTAAGAGTCCTTTATGGTTTGCCTCTTTCCCTCTCTGTAACTTTTTTTTCCCCTTCCCCTCCCCCATGGTCTTCTGTTAAGTTTCTCAGGATCCACATATAAGTGAAAACATATGGTATCTGTCTTTCTCTGCCTGCCTTATTTCACTTAGCATAACACTCTCCAGTTCCATCCATGTTGCTACAAATGGCCAGATTTCATCCTTTCTCATTGCCATGTAGTATTCCATTGTATATATAAACCACATCTTCTATGATCCAGCAATAGCACTACTAGGAATGTATATTATCTTAAATGAGAAAAAAGTCAGAACAAATTACAAAATTCAAAAGCTAATAAGTGGTACAAATAAAATTTAGAAAACTGTCCTAAATTTGTTGACTGTGTATTTTTTTAAGAGAGAGAGAGAGAAAGAGCATGCTTGCTGGGCGGGTTAGGCCCAGAAGGAGAGGGAGAATCTTAAGCAGACTCCACACCCAGACTGAAGCTCAGACTCACAATTGTGAGATCACAACCCAAGCCAAAATCAACCTTAACTGACTGAGCCACCCAGGCATCCCTTGGATGGGTGCTATTTGATTGCCTCTCCATACGATGATAATTTGCAATGTCAAATAGAGAATAGGAATATATTTAGTCTTGCTTTTGCATGATTGGAAAGTTATCTTTTATTGATTAGAAAATACTTTAATGATTTTAACATTGGAGGTTTTAAATTCTATTGTAATATGCTAAGGGGGTATTTGACATTTCAATGCCTCTGCCAGCCTCCTATCATTTTTTTTTTTTTTGACTTCCACCATACTTCATACCAGTTATATTTGAATGTTGATCTGATTATCAGTTATGAAAAATATACGAAATTAAATTGAAATTAAGTCATACATAGTAGGTCAAACCATTTGCTGCTCCACAGTACTGAGCACTATACTTGTGTAATAAATTCTTCTATCATATATATTGACTTACTGATAGATATATGTCAATTTCCTTTCCTGTAAACTAAGTTGATTTTATAGGGTGATTATTTTCATTATAAACTTTCAAATATAGAACAACAGCACAATCCTCATCCATATACCCATCAACTGGACAATTATTAACATTTCACCGTATTTACTTCACATATATATTTGTCATTTTACAGTACCAGTAACTATGTTGCATGCTATTTCATCTGAACCTGCCAGACTTCCTTAGGTAAAGATGAGCAAGATTCTCTAAAACATAATGTGCTACATTTAGATACACAAAACATGCAATTTGCACTCAGAGGTATTCACTGTATAGTACAGCACTAGAGTTTCTGACAAATTCTATTTTGTGCAATTCCTCCACATAGTGTATATACTGCACATATAGTTAATATATGCCACATTGACCAGTATATTCCTGATAGAGGAGAACTTGCTTTTTGATTACGCATGCATGAGAATCATGTCCTCAGTTTCCCAATTTGCTCATATTCTGATTGGATGGCTTTTCCCAGATTAGCTGTGGCTCCACTGATGTTGACCCATTGTTTCCTTCAATCCCCAAGTACTTCCTGCACCAGGCACTGTAGTTCATGTTGTTTTAAGACTTCCGCCCGTGGATAGTAAGAGTGTTCCTAGAAGTCATGCATATCCCTGGAGAGCTAGCAATAACTTCACATTGCACAGTAGTCATTGTGAGCAAACTAAGTACAATGTTTTAAGCTCAATCCTAAATATGTTCACAGTCATTCCAATCCCACTTTGATATGAGTGTGTGTGTGTGTGTGTTTGGGGGTGAGGAGCAGGGGATACTGCAAGGGAGGAGAAGCCAGACTGAAATGCAATAATGGTCTTAAGCAATTATGGCTAAGACAGTTTTCCTTGACAAGTTTAAAGTAAATGACTTTAAAAGGAGCCTATATAATTGGGAGGGCCAGAAGTTGTAGTGGTAAGAGCTTCGTGATACATCTGTCTCTGTCTGACCTCTCATATATCTTTGTTGAAAACTAAGTCCAAGACATCCAGAGATAGGACTCTAAAATCATCCTTTGAGTGGGCTTCTGATCATGGAGGAAAATATTTTTAATTTCTTAATATAATAAGCTGAAGTACTTAAAGATGAAGTGTCCTGACATCTATAATTCATTGTAAAATGACTCGACAAAATCATAAACAGGTATACATGCATGGATGATGCAAATTGTGCAACATATTAGCAACTGTTGAACCCAGATGCTGTATATACGAATGTCCATTGTACCATTTCTTCTACTTTTCTGTGTGCTTGAAAGTTTTTATTAAAAGTGTCTAAAGGGGTGCCTGGGTGTTCAGACAGTTAAACACCTGACTTTTGATTTATGTTAAAGTCAAAATCTCAGGGTTCTTGGACATGCTGACAATGTGAAGCCTGCTTAAGATTCTCTCCTTTTCTCTCTCTCTCTCTCTGCCCCTCCCCTGCTCATCCATGCATACATACACACTCTTTCTCTCTCTTAAATAAATAAATAACTTTAAAAACTGTCTAAAAATAAGGCATCAAATAAACTCACCTACTCAACCAGAACTGAAGCACAGAGAAGCTAATGGACTTGGCCAAGGTCACAGCACAAGCCGCTCTTCCTTCTCTATGGCTGCTTCTCCTGACAAGAGGAACCAGGATTCTGCTTAGGGGCTTCCCCGTAATAAAGATCAGGTGTTCATTTGATTCATGCTGCAGTGGTTCCTTTTTGACACAACAAAAATACACAGATTGTGATAACAACATGCTAGAGAGTATAATTGTTCCCTTCTTCCACTCATGAGTAAGACCTAAGCCAGATGATGACTCTGCTGCCCACTGACAAGCCTGGGAGCCAACACAGAGCACTGTAGCTAATCTCCAAGAGTGAATTTCTTGGTTACATGCTAATTCTGGTGTTTCCTTTGTAGATGTTTGGAAGTTTTCTTAGTGGGTATATGGGGTATTATTCTCCCAAAGGAAGCAGATCACTTGGGAAAATCCAGAAGACATTTTCTTCAATGTAGGAAGTTTACAACCATATGAAAATGGACAAGGAAAAAACTAAAGAAAGGGGAGTCTATCCAACCTCAGCTGCAATCTCTATCACACTGTGTGGCTTCACTCTAGAGAACCATCCTTGGCAGTTGAGCAGTTCACAAATACGTACTGAAGATTTTTCTATGTCCATATCTATCCTAGTACAAGGTTGTTACAAGGTAGACAGTGACTGAAGTAAAGATGCCAAGAGCAAAAAGTACAGGAGAAGAATGCAAGAAATCATCTGTGAATGAACAGCTCTCCAGAGTTAGAGGCATAGTGAAAGTCCCAGTGGAGCAACAATCTTCAGAGCCCCCAGATGATGCATAAATACCACCTAATTAGGGTGATGAGCCTGTCAGAGCCTTAAAAATGCTCACTTTTGCTATTCTAAATTTCTTATATAACCCCACCCGTGGACTGCTTTAGAGAAGCTGGCTCTATGCCTCCCTGCTCACCAGATCAGATAACCAACATCAAACACTCCTCCATATTCCTGGTAATTTACTGTAAGACTCACTGAATGGAAGGTCCCAGGCATTCCAACTCTTCAGGATAGACTTCAAGCCTGTCAGGGAACCCTTCCCTATAGCAGACTTCTGGCAATGCAGCAGTGATAAAAATGCAGCCACTGCCCTTACAGAGCTTAGAGTTCAGTGGTCAGAAAGATATTAAACAACATATTTTAAAAATTGTAAGTAATTGCAAATTCACAGAGCTTTGCAAGAAAGAAAAGGGAGGCAATCATGTAAATATGGAGAGCTACTTCTTGGTCTATCCAACAGATACACACAAGTACACTTTACTCCAAATACACTGAGAGCCTTGCTATCAATGGTAATTTCTCTGGTTACAAAGAACAACTCTTAAATAAGTGCTCTCAAGTATATGTTAAAATAAAAAAGGGGAGAATCTCGGACATCCTGCTGGGCCTCATTGAATCCCACAAGTCACAGGAGCTCAGTCTACAGAGTCCCTAAACACGCTAAGGAACTAGAAGTACATCGGTTTTCCAGAGTAGCTCTTTCTACTTGGTTAACTATTTGCACCCCTACGAAAAGAGTTGCATCAGTATCAATAGTATTACTGAACATAGATTAGGTCATAGACATTATTCTAACTGCCTTACTTTGATGGTACATAGAGAAGGAAATTAAAGCATAGAAAATTTAAGTGACTTCCCGAGTACACAGAGCCAAGATTTGAACGTGGAAGTCTAGCTCCAAAACTCTCTCTTTTACTTTTCTTGCTATAGTTATTTAATGTTTCTCTTTTTGTCATTACTCACTAACCACCTTATTCTCCACTCTGGATAGTACTCACACTCTTGCTTGTTAGGTGATGTTTCACAGCTTCTGCCACTGACTTTTCTCTGTGTGTCTTTATACTCCTGTTCTTACTGTCAACCTACTTTATCTATCTCAAGTTCAAATTTTAGAGGAAATTAAATTGTCCCTATCAAATAAAATTCTGGGAGTAAACCACATACTCATTCTATAATTTGGCGGTCCTCAGGTCAGATGCTTATCTGTATTAGTTGTCTACTGCTGTGTAACAAGTTACCCAAAACTGTAGTGGCATAAAATAGCCATTTATTATGCTTACGGATTTTGCGGGTTAAGATTTCGGATGAGGGAGAGTAGGGACCACTTGCCTCTGTTTCACTATGTCTGGGCCTCTCTCAGCAGACTTGAAGTCTGGGGACTATAAGCATCTGAAGGCTCATTTTCTCACTTATCTGGTGATTGACAGTAAGAGGAATCTTGGAAGTTGGGGACAGGAACAGCTTGGTCTCCTCGGGCATCTCTCTCTATGTCTATATCATCTCTCTAAATGATCTCTCTGGGATGGTGGCCTCAGGGTAGCTAGTTTTTATATATCCCAAGAGAAAGGGCCAAGGGCAAACTGTATTGTTTTTTTGTGTGTGTGACCAAGACTTGGAAGTCAGGAAGCATCACTTCCCTCTTAGGCTCAGACTCATCCAAACTCAAAGGAAAGAACCCTAGACCAAAATTAGGAAAGGGACAGTAGCACTGATAAATAGGGAGATGCTTATGGAAATACTTATCTATTTGCTAGTTTCTTCTACGGGCCTCCCTGGCCTCAAACTCATATTCTGCATCTCCTTTAGAGGCTGTGCCACAGTCAGTTGGTCCAAATGTTAGAACTATGACTGTCCTACTAGAAAACTGAATTGTCTGAACTGACTCCCTGTACTTAGCTTGTGGTTCTCTTCCAGAATGGCACCTTCAGGACCATAAAGCAAAGGAGCTATTTATTTTTAATGTAATATGAGTTCATGTGGAAAGAGAAGTAGCTACATTATTACATATGGAGAGTATAAATGATTCTGGATGCCATTTTCTACCCCAACCCCTTGTCAGTGTGGTATCTTTCCCAACCTTCTGGACAAGAGTCAGAAAAAATATCTCCTTCAGTTTTGGATTGAGCCAAGAAGATGCTACAGATTCTATGCTATCCTGAGAGAAAAGGGATTCTATTCATCCCCCTTTTAAAATAATTAATTTGCATGTGTTTTACAAGTATGAGTGCACTATTCCTTCTATTGTTACAGTCCAATTGTAAAGTCTCCTATATTAAATTATGGTTATGTTCCCTAATCTACAGTATGGCAAGTATTTTGTATGATAATATTTTTAGAGAATAGACAGTTATCAAGAGACAATGATTCCCTAAACACTAGAAACATTTTTGATTCTGAGGAGTTCTAAAATAATACAATCAACCTTTCCCTCTTGGAGCTATTATTTGCAGTTAGATTTACAGAGGCCTTTGGTGGTTTGTTTCATTGTTGTTGTTTTCAACAAATTATCTTCTCAAGGAAATCATACTATAATGCTGTATTTTTTAAAGAAGATAGATTTCTCTTTGCCTTTTGATTATAAGTGATGTATTTTCCCTCCATATTAAATTTGAAAGCTAAAATCACTGACTCCAGACAGATAAAATGTGAACAGAAGCTTCTCTTTTGGGGCATTCCCCTCATAGATCATTCATATCCTAAGCATGAAATTATGCAAATTTGCAGCAAGCTTATTCTTTTCTCTCTCCAACACCTTAAGCATGCATTTAAGGTACCCAAAAGATAATTCTTTGACAAGACCTATCAAACTGATAAGCCTCCAGCCAAAATGTCAGGGGAAAACAGAAAAGACGCAAATTACCAATACTAGGAATAAGAAAGGAAGCATCTCTGCAGATTCCAGGCTATTAATGGGATTATACGGATAATGAAAATTTCATGTAAGTAAATTTTAAAATCTAATTAATTAATAAATTAATAAATCCCTTTGAGGACACAAACAGTGAATCATCACTAAAGAAGAAATGCTAACCTGAAAAACCCTATATATAGTAAAGGAACCGAAATTATAGTTTAAAATTTTCTCCACAAAGAAAACTCTGGTTTAAATAGATTCACTGACAAATTCTATCAAAAACTTAAAAAAGAAATTATACCAATTCTACACAATTCTTTCAGAGAATTAATCCTCATTCTATGAAGTTACCATTTTTCTGAAGTCAAAACTGAAAAAGATAGTACAAAAGAAGTAAGCCATAGGTCAATATATTTCATAAGTATAAGCA
This sequence comes from Panthera onca, assembly GCF_046562875.1. Classification (NCBI taxonomy): domain Eukaryota; kingdom Metazoa; phylum Chordata; class Mammalia; order Carnivora; family Felidae; genus Panthera; species Panthera onca. The sequence continues at coordinate 52,767,585 of NC_138346.1, forward strand.
AAAAAAAAAACCTGTAAAAACAAAAGCAAATCTAATCCACCAATATATAAAAAGGATAATATATTATGACCAAGTCAAGCATTATCTCAAAAATCCAAGACTGGTTCAACAACTAAAAATCAATCAATTAAATTCACCATATGCAGAGACAGGGAAGATGGTGGCATAGGAGGACGCTGGGCTCACTTCATCCTGCTGATTGCTTAGATTCCACCCACATTGGCCTAAATAACCCAGAAAACCACCAGAAGACTAGCAGAACAGACTCTCCCGAGCCAAGCATAGACAAGAGGCCCATGGAAGAGGGTAGGAAGGGCGGAGAGACGGTGCGTGCTATACAGACTGGTGGGAGGGAGCCGGGGCAGTAGAGGAGCAGCCGGCCCTGCAAGGCAGAGACCCCGAGTCTGGCTTGCAAAAGTGGAGGGGCTGGACTGTGTGAGTTCTGACAGCCAGCAAGACTTAACATCTGGAATGTTAAAAGTGAACAGCTCTGCTCTGGTGGGGGGGGGGGGCGGTAAGAGGACCTCAGAAGGGAGAGTTGTTGAGTCCCAGAAGGACAGAGCTTGGGGGGGGAACAAAGGCGCTGGCAAGCACCTTCTCCTTCTCACATTCCCCAGCCAAAACTCCAGACGGAACTTACTTGCACCATGCAAATGCCTAAGGCTGTGCTTCTGTGGATCCATCCCTCCCATGGGCCTGCCTCCCCTGGTGCTACAGGGCCCCTCCCACAGGGGACCACCGAGGATGGCAAAGTTAGCTAGGCCTGCCCCTCCCACCCCTGTGCACCTTCTGGATCCACCCCATCTGATAGGCCCTTGGCCAGATCCCGTGGAAGCAGCACCCCAAGCCTGGCAGTGTGCAAGCAGCCCAGTCAGGGGCCACACCACTCCACAGTGAGTCCTGCCCCTGGAAGAGGGGAAGATAAGATAAACACCTGTCTGACTGTGGCCTCAGCAATGGCCTGGGGGCAGACATCAGGTCTGACTACAGCCCTGCCCACCAACACAAGTTTCTCCGGACAGCACAGGGGAAGTGCCCTGCAGTTTGGAGCTATCACAGGGACTACCCAAAATGATGAAATGGAAGAATTCTCCTCAAAAGAAAGTCCAGGAAGTAGCAACAGCTAACGAATTGATCAAAAATGATTTAAGCAATATAACAGAACAAGAATTTAGAATAGTAGTCATAAAATTAATCACTGGGCTTGAATCACAGCAGAGAATCTATTGCTACAGAGATCAAGGAACTAAAAAATAGTCATGAGGAATTAAAAAAATACTATAAATGAGATGCAAAATAAAATGGAGGCAGCCATAGCATGCATTGAAGAGGCAGAAGATAGAATAGGTGAATTAGAAGATAAAATTATGGAAAAAGAGGAAGCTGAGAAAAAGCGAGATAAAAAAAATCCAGGAGTATGAAGGGAGAATTAGAGAACTAAGTGATGCAATCAAATGGAACAATATCTGTATCATAGGAATTCCAGAAGAGGAAGAGAGAAAGGGGCTAAAGGTGTACTTGAACAAATCATAGCGAGAACTTCCCTGATCTGGGAAGGAAACAGGCATTGAAATCCAAGAGGCACAGAGAACTCCCTTCAGATGTAACTTGAATCGATCTTCTGCATGACATATCATAGTGAAACTGGCAAAATACAAGGATAAAGAGAGAATTCTGAAAGCAGCTGGGGATAAATGGGCCCTAACATAGAAAGGTAAACACATAAGGGTAGTAGCAGACCTATCTACCGAAACTTGGCAGGCCAGAAAGGAATGGCAGGAAATCTTCAATGTGATGAACAGAAAAAAATATGCAGCCAAGAATCCTTTATCCAGGAAGTCTGTCATTCAGACTAGAAGGAGAGATAAAGGTTTTCCCAAACAAACAAAAACTGAAGGAAATCATCACCACTAAACCAGCCCTACAAGAGATACTAAGGGGGACTCTTAGTAAAATGTTGCAAGCACCACAAAGTATCAGAGACATCACTACAAACATGAAACCTACAGATATCACAATGACTCTAAACCCATATCTTTCAATAATAACACTGAATGTAAATGGACTAAATGCTCCAACCAAAAGACATAGGGTATCAGAATGGATTTAAAAAAACAAGACCCATCTATTTGCTGTCTACAAGAGACTCATTTTAGACCCGAGGACACCTTCGGGTTGAAAGTGAGGGGATGGAGAACTATCTATCATGCTACCGGAAGTCAAAAGAAAGCTGGAGTAGCCATACTTATATCAGACAAACTAGACTTTAAATTAAAGGTTGTAACAAGAGATGAAGAAGGGCATTATATAATAATTACAGGGTCTATCCATCAGGAAGAGCTAACAATTATAAATGTCTATGCACTGAATATGAGAGCCCCCAAATATATAAAACAATTCATCACAAACATAAGCAACCTTATTGATAAGAATGTGGTCATTGCAGGGGACTTTAATACTCCACTTACAACAATGGATAGATCAAATAGACACAGGATCAATAAAGAAACAAGGGCCCTGAATGATACATTGGATCAGATGGACTTGACAGATATATTTAGAATTCTGCATCCCAAAGCAACAGAATATACTTTCTTCTCGAGTGCACATGGAACATTCTCCAAGATAGACCACATGCTGGGTCACAAAACAGCCCTACATAAGTATAAAAAAAATTGAGATCATACCATGTACAGTTTCAGACCACTATGCTAGGAAACTTGAAACCAACCACAGGAAAAAGTCTGGAAAACCTCCAAAAGCATGGGGATTAAAGAACACCCTACTAAGGAATTAATGGGTCAACCAGGCAATTAGAGAAGAAATTAAAAAATATATGGAAACAAATGAAAATGAAAATACAACAATCCAAACACTTTGGATTCAGTGAAGGCAGTCCTGAGAGGACAATACATTGCAATCCAGGCCTATCTCAAGAAACAACAAAAATCCCAATATGAAATCTAACAGCACACCTAAAGGAAAGAAGCAGAACAGCAAAGACACCCCAAATCCAGCAGAAGAAGAGAAATAATAAAGATCAGAGCAGAAATAAACAATATAGAATCTAAAAAAACTGTAGAGCAGATCAACAAAACCAAGAGTTGGTTTTTTGAAAAAATAAACAAAATGGATAAACCTCTAGCCAGGCTTCTCAAAAAGAAAAGGGAGATGACCTAAATAAATAAAATCATGAATGAAAATGGAATTATTACAACCAATCCCTCAGAAATATAAGCAATTATCAGGGAATACTATGAAAACTTATATGCCAACAAACTGGACAACCTGGAAGAAATGGACAAATTCCTAAACACCCACACACTTCCAAAACTCCAATAGGAAGAAATAGAAAGCTTGAACAGACGCATAACCAGCGAAGAAATTGAATCAGTTATCAAAAATCTCCCAACAAATAAGAGTCATAAGCCAGATGGCTTCCCAGGGGAATTCTACCAGACATTTAAAGCAGAGATAATACCTATCATTCTCAAGCTGTTCGAAAAAATAGAAAGGGAAGGAAAACTTCCAGACTCATTCTATGAGGCCAGCATTACTTTGATTCCTAAACCAGACAGAGACCCAGCAAAAAAAAAGAGAACAACAGGCCAATATCCCTGATGAATATGGATCCAAAAATTCTCAACAAGATACTAAGAAATCAAATTCAACAGCATATAAAAAGAATTATTCACCATGATCAAGTGGGATTCATTCCTGGGCTGCAGGGCTGGTTCAATATTTGCAAATTAATCAATGTTATACATCACATTAATAAAAGAAAAGAACCATATGATCCTGTCAATCTATACAGAAAAAGCATTTGACAAAATTTAGCATCCTTTCTTAATAAAAACCCTCGAGAAAGTCAGGATAGAAGTAACAAACTTAATCATCATAAAAGCCATTTATGAAAAGCTAATATCATCCTCAATGGGAAAAACTGAGAGCTTTCCCCTGAGATCAGGAACACGACAGGGATGTCCACTCTCACCACTGTTGTTTAACAGTGTTGGAAGTTCTAGCATCAGCAATCAGACAACAAAAGGAAATCAAAGGCATCAAAATCGGCAAAGATGAAGTCAAGCTTTCACTTTTTGCAGATGACATGATATTACACATGGAAAACCCGATAGATTCCACCAAAAGTGTGCTAGAACTGATACATGAATTCAGCAAAGTCGTAGGATACAAAATTAATGTACAGAAATCAGTTGCATTCTTATACACTAATAATGAAGCAACAGAAAGACAAATAAAGAAACTGATCCCATTCACAATTGCACCAAGAAGCATAAAATACCTAGGAATAAACCTAACAAAAGATGTTAAAGATCTGTATGCTGAAAACTATAGAAAGCTTATGAAGGAAATTGAAGAAGATATAAAGACATGGAGAAACATTCCAGCGCATGGATTGGAAGAATAAATATTGCTAAAATGTCAATACTACCCAAAGCAATCTACACATTCAATGCAATCCCTATCAAAATTGCACCAGCATTCTTCTCAAAGCTAGAACAAGCAATCCTAAAATTCATATGGAACCACAAAAGGCCCCGAATAGCCAAAGTAATTTTGAAGAAGAAGACCAAAGCAGGAGGCATCACAATCCCAGACTTTAGCCTCTACTACAAAGCTGTAATCATCAAGACAGCATGGTATTGGCATGAAAACAGACACATAGACCAGTGGAATAAAATAGAGGCCCCAGAATTGGACCTACAAAAGTATGGCTAACTAATCTTTGACAAAGCAGGAAAGAATATCCAATGGAAAAAAGACAGTCTCTTTAACAAATGGTGCTGGGAGAACTGGACAACAACATGCAGAAGAATGAAACTAGACCACTTTCTTACACCATTCACAAAAATAAACTCAAAATGGATGAAGGACCTGAATGTGAGACAGGAAACCATCAAAACCCTAGAGGAGAAAGCAGGAAAAAACCTCTCTGACCTTAGCCGCAGCAATTTCTTACTTGACATATCTCCAAAGGCAAGGAAATTAAAAGCAAAAATGAACTACTGGAACCTCATCAAGATAAAAACCTTCTGCACTGAAAAGGAAACAATCAACAAAACTAAAAGGCAACTGATGGAATGGGAAAAGATATTTGCAAATGACATGTCGAACAAAGGGCTAGTATCCAAAATCTATAAAGAACTCACCAAACTCCACACCTGAAAAACAAATAATCCAGTGAAGAAATGGGCAGAAGACATGAATAGACACTTCTCTAAAGAAGACATCCAGATGGCCAACAGGCACATGAAAAGATGCTCAGCGTCGCTCCTCATCAGGGAAATACAAATCAAAACCACATGCCAGTCAGAGTGGCTAAAATGAGCAAACCAGGAAACTATAGATGCTGGAGAGGATGTGGAGAAATAGGATCCCTCTTGTATTGTTGGTGGGAATGCAAACTGGTGCAGCCGCTCTGGAAAATAGTGTGGAGGTTCCTCAAAAAATTAAAAATAGATCTACCCTATGACACAACAATAGCACTGCTAGGAATTTACCCAAGGGATACAGGAGTGCTGATGCATAAGGGCACTTGTACCCCAATGTTTATAGCAGCACTTTCAACAATAACCAAATTATGGAAAGAGCCTAAATGTCCATCAACTAATGAATGGATAAAGAAGTTGTGGTTTATATATACAATGGAATACTACTTGTCAATGAGAAAGGATGAAATATGGCCTTTTGTAGCAATGTGGATGGAACTGGAGAGTGTTATGCTAAGTGAAATAAGCCATACAGAGAAAGACAGATACCATATGTTTTCACACTTATGTGGATCCTGAGAAACTTAACAGAAGACCACGGGGGAGAGGAAGGGGGAAAAAAAGTTACAGAGAGGGAAGGAGGCAAATCATAAGAGACTCTTAAAAACTGAGAATAAACTGAGGGTTGATGGGGGTGGAGGAGAGGGGAAAGTGGGTGATGGGCATTGAGGAGGGCACCTGTTGGGATGAGCACTGGGTGTTGTATGGAAACCAATTTGACAGTAAATTTCATATTTAAAAAAAGAAATTCAGTCTATAAAATTAACTCTGATATGCTGTGATGAAGCATAGTTATGACACAAAGCCAAAAATAAAAAATAAATTCACCATATGTATTAACTAAAGAGGAAAACCATATGATCATCTCAATAAATGCAGAAAAAATATTTGATAAAATCCATCATCTGTTCAAGATAAAAAAAAATCCTCTCTGCAAATTAGAAATAGACAAAAATTCCATCAAGCTGATAAAGGGTATCTAGAAAATGCATAACCAACATTATACTTAATAGACAAAGACTATATTCCCCCAAAGCTATAGAGCAAATCAAAGATATCCATTTTACAACTTCTATTCAAAACTACATTGGAAATTAGCCAGTGCAGTAAGGAAATAAAAGTAGGAAACTTCTCAAACTCAACACCCAAAAAGCAAATCATCCAGTGAAGTAATGGACAAAAGACATGAATAGACACTTCTCCAAAGAAGACATCCAGATGGCCAACTGACACATGAAAAAATGCTCACCATCACTCATCATCAGGGAGGTACAAATCAAAACCACAATGAGATACCACCTCACACCTGTCAGAATGGCTAACATTAACAACTCAAGCAACAACAGATGTTGGCGAGGATGTGGAGAAAGAGTATCTCTTTTGCATCGCTGGTGGGAATGCAAGCTGGTGCAGCCACTGTGGAAAGCAGTATGGAGGTTCCTCAAAAAATTAAAAATAGAACTACCCTACGACCCAGCAATTACCTACTAGGTATTTATCCAAGGGATAAAGGTATGCTGTTTCAAAGGGGCACATGCACCCCAATGTTTATAGCAGCACTATCAACAATAGCCAAAGTATGGAAAGAGCCCAAATGTCCATCGATGGATGAATGTATAAAGAAGATGTGGTATATATATACAATGGAGTATTACTCGGCAATCAAAAAGGATGAAATCTTGTCATTTGCAACTACGTGGATGGAACTGGAGGGTATTATGCTAAGAGAAATTAGTCAGAGAAAGACAAATATCATATGACTTCATTCATATGAGGACTTTAAGACACAGAGCAGATGAACATAATGGAAGGGAAGCAAAAATAATATAAAAACAGGGAGGTGGACAAAACAGAAGAGACTCATAAATATGGAGAACAAACAGGGTTACTGGAGGGGTTGTGGGAGGGGGGATGGGCTAAATGGGTAAGGGGCACTAAGGAATCTACTCCTGAAGTCATTGTTGCACTATATGCTAACTAATTTGGATGTAAATTTTAAAAAATAAAATAAAATAAAAATAAAATAAAATAAAATAAATAGCAAGGAAAAAAAATCTTTTAAAAAATCGTGTGACCAAAAAATTTCTAAAATTTATTATGGTGATGGCTGTCTAACTCTGAATATACTGAATTGCATACTTGAAATAGCAAATGGTATGGTATCTGCAATATATTTCAGTGAAGCTACTTTAAATAACTGATCTATAGAGCCAATGCAATTCCATCAGCATCCCAGCAAGCATTTTTTTAAAGAAATCTATAAACTGATTCTAAAGTTTCTATGAAAACACAAAGGAATTAGAATACCCAAAAACATTTCAAAGAACAAAGATAATGTACTCACATTACCTGATTTTCAGACCTGTCATACATAAATCATTACAGTGTCGTATACTGGAAAGGACAGACATATTGATCCATGGCACTGGATAAAGTATCCAGAAATAAACTCTCACTTATATGGTTAATTGATTTTGACAAAGGTATAAAACACATTGATGGAGAAAAGATAATCTTTTCAACAAATCGTGATAGAAAAATTGAATATTCCTGTTTAGTAAACACAAATTCTATCGCTATCTCACACCATATACAAAATATTTGCAGTTATTTCACCAAAGAAGGTATGCAAGGGACAAATGAAGACATAAGATACTCGACACAATTAGAAATTAGAAATTTAACAAATGCAAATTAAAACCACATTTATATTCCACTATGTCCTATTAGAATGCATTTTGAAAAATGGCAGTACCAGTTGCTGACAATGATATAGAACAACCAGGACTCATATACTGGTGGTGGAAATTCAAAATGGCATAGCCATATAAACCTACCATATCACTCAGAAATCTCATTCTTAGGTATGTAACAACAAAAATGAAAACCTACGATCGCACAAAAATGTGGATGGTAATGTTTACATTGGCTTTATTATTAACCCCCTAAACTAGAAACAATCAAAATGCCCTTCAACTAAGAAACAGGAAGACAGGGGTGTCTGGGTGGCTCAGTCAGGTAAGCATCTGACTTGGGTTCAAGTCATGACCTTGTGGTCCATGAGTTTGAGCCCCAAGTGAGGCTATGTGCTGACAGCTCAGAGCCTGGAGCCTGCTTCGGATTTTGTGTGTCCCTCTCTCTCTGCCCCTCCCCTGCTCTCACTCTTTCTGTCTCTGAAAAATAAATAAACATTTAAAAAATTAAAAAAAAAAAAAGAAATAGGCAGACACAGTAGGTGACATCAACAGATCAAGTACTATTCATCAGTAAAAAGGAAGGTACTACTGATATATGCCATAAGATGGATGTCGCCAAGGGCACTATGCTTAGTGAAAGAATCCAGACACAAAAAGGTAAATATTGTATGATTTCACTATGTGATGGTCTTGCAAAGGCAAAACGATAGGAAGAGAAAAAAGATCTGTGATTGTTAAAGTCTAAGAAAGGTGGAGAGATTGACTACAAAGGAGAATGTGGAAAATGGGGAACAGGGTGAGAGAACCATTCTATATCTCAGTTTGGGTTGTGGTTACACAACTGTGCTAAGCTTGTCAAAACTCACAAATCGTACACCAAAAATTTTGATCTTGCTGTATCTAAATTACATATTAAAATGGAAAAAAAAAGAAAAGCAATTAGACATTTATGACTTACAAAAATTTTTCAGAATATTTTATTTTTGATGACTCCAATTTTATATAATAAAAACATTCATAATCTAACTCAAATTCATGTTTCTAGGTTTTGGCTTTGACAGATTTTATGATGGCACCACTATCCAAAACCAAGTCAATGAGCTCAGTGAGTTTTCACAGTATCAGGACCATAAGATAGACTTAATGGCAGAAGGGCTTGGAGAGAATAGAGCCAAGTAGTGATCCATTCCAACACAGTGGAACATGCATCTACGATAAACAAGCAGCTCATTTTCAGCTAACTCCCTAGATATCTGTGAGTTTAAAGAGCTGCTACTTTGTTCCTTTTTACCCCATAATATTTTAAACATACTTATGAGGGTGAAATCAACAAGCTAAGAGTAACTGAATAAATACAGGCAATGCATGTGTATTTCCTCCAGCATAATTACAGTTCAACTAGTGAAGTAGATGCTTTCAGAAGACATAATCCCTGTGGGTAGAAAAGTCAGGAGGTAGAAACAATATAGAAAATGAAGATGTGCTCCTACGATGGGTATTTTCAAGATAAAATATTGTTATTTCCAGCTTTACAGGTTTTTTAATTTATATTTTTAGACCAAAAAAATAATAGAACTTTAATGAGGAAAAGTAAATCTTCTTATCTCACTAAACTGTACTTTACATTTAAATCACTATCTATTTACTGTTTTCATCTGAGGAAATCATTCAACAATAGAATTTCAAAAGCAGAAGAGATCTTAGCTAAATAACCCTTGCCCTTTATATATGAGGAATCTAAGATTCAGAGAAAACAAGACAGTTGGCAAAGATAATTCAAATAGTTAATGCCAGAACTGGTACTAAAATTCAGGTCACTAGATTCTTCAGGAGTTTCAAATTATAGTTTAAAAAACTATTACTAGCTATCTTCACAGTAGAGAAGGAAACAGGATGGGAAATGTTTAAAATGGCATTAGTACCAAACTTACAAGTTACTTTAGCAGATAATTTAAGATCCTGTTTTAGAACTGATACAGGTAAGTCCATTGCAGTAATATATAAAATAAAGAATAAGAAACGTGATTAAGGAACACAAGACATAGTTTATGTTATCAAAGTTGTGGCCATTTTCCTAAACATTTCAGTTTTCCTTTTTCAATTTTACTGCGATAGTTTAAAATACATAGGATTCACTAGAGGACACTGTGTCCAATTTTGAATTTTACATAATCATTCGTGGAGACACCTTCAAGTCAAGTACAATAATGCCCTTCTAGAAAAGTCCTTGGAGAATTGATAATAAAACAAAGTAACTGAGTTTATTTCTAAATGATTCATGTAATTATACTTTAACATAATTGGACATGAATTTTTATTGAAGTTTAATTTCTGTATTCTGGAATATATATGGTGGGAAACGTTTGGTTGTAATGCATCTTTCCTTCTCTCAAGGATGTAAAAGCCTTTGACATTGCTGGATGATTCTGTCACTGAGGAGATGGGCACCATCTGTCCCTGCTTAGTTGTGTTGAGAATTTTGACCTGACAGCGTTTAGCAGAAGTGAAGAAACCTGAATGAGTATCTCCATTCTTTTTTAACATAGTAATAAGTTATCTGGAGTGTTGCAAAGCCATATGAGCTTGTGTCTGCAAAATGAAGACAGTAGAATTATTGTCAGTCTGCAAAAAGATTAATTATGGGAGTTTAGAAAGAGAAAGACTTACACTGAAGCTATCTGAGTTCAGAACCAATAACCTTTTCCAGCTGTCATACAGAAGTAAAGGGGAGAGACAGAGATTCTCTGTTTGCTGATGATCTAATTGAGACTGCTGAGTTAGAGACCTAGGTGAGGGAAGGCATATTAGTGTGAAAAGAGGCTACATTGATTGAGGACATTGTATGATTAGATTACAACAATATTGTACTTAATTCCCAGTAACTTGGGAGGATAGATTTGTAATTGTAATTTACCTTTCATTTTAGTCTATTATAGTCAAAGACCAGAAAAGAAACAGACACAGATGTTAAACAACTGAAGAGGTTTTATTTTCTCTAATTCAACATATCTAATTTTATTAGCCTATTATCTCCACTAATATTATATATGTGTAACTAATTAACTCATTGTATTCTCTCTGAAATATTCTCTTCCTCCTCCTTGTGTGCTCTCACTTTCTATTAATGGAACTAACATAACTTCAGTTCCAAAACTTGGATTCATTTTAGCCCCATTTCCCCATCAGTTGCTCGGTGATTGATTCAACTTCCACAATTTATCTCCCATTTCTTCCCTTTGTTTTCCATATTGCAATCACAATTCCGTTTTTACCATGTGTTTATTCTCTTAAGTATTCACTAGCTGTATCACGTATCCCCAGTCTTCTCTATGGTCTGATCTATGATTCATTTTCCTAGAGAATAACTCTAGTCACATTTCTATGATGTAAAATTTTTGGTTATCCTGAAGTATCTATTGAATAAAGCCCCGATGCAAGCAATCATCATATCCCCTTCAGTGACTTTATATTTCCTCTATCCGCCTTCATGTTCCCTGATCTGAGTTTGTCTCTTTATCTTATTTATGGAGTTTCCTCTGCCTGGAATGTCCACTCACTTTCAATTTATCCTTTAAGACCTATGGGGCACCTGGGTGGCTCTGTCGGTTAAGGGTCCGACTTCAGCTCAGGTTATGATCTCACAGTTTGTGAGTTCAAGCCCCACATCAGACTCTGTGCTGAAAGCTCAGAGCCTGGAGGCTGCTTCGGATTCTAGGTTTCCCTCTGTCTCTGTGCCCCTCCCCCACTCATGCTCTGTCTCTTTGTCTCTCAAAAATAAATAAATATTAAAAAATTAAAGTTAAAAAAAGACCTAGATAAAATTTCACATTGACACAGAACTTTCTTGGGTTACACAGCTATGAACAATTTTTTGCCACATGATTGTTCAGAGTGGGACTAAAAGGTAATCAACCAAGAATTTTATGGGGACAAGGTGTTGAAATCATAAAACTTGACCAACATATTTATCTTTGCAGTTTAGACCACCATGTTACAAAAGAATGATAGACGGCCAGTATAATTCCCTACCCTAAGATACTATCCAAGTATGACTCTGGAAAATAAAGATTGGTCAGCTTTCCCCCCACATCTAGAAATTTGAATAAACCCATAATAAAAAGAAGCATAGTAAAAACTTAAACACACACACATACACACACACACACACAATACCATATGAGAGGGGGGGAACATATTTTTAAAGAGAACAAATGCTTGAATAAACCACTAGATTTTTTTGAAAGGATAGATAAGCATGAAAGTGATGTGGGACCAATAGATACTGCAGTTAGACTTCAATGCCAAAGGAATATTTCCTTTCACTCCATCCCCCATATCTATAACAATCTCTTAATATTCTTCACAGTTCTTTAAAGAAGCCATTCTATTCATATGTCTATGCCTATTCATCTTCTTCTTGCTTTGTGGGGGATATATTAAATGTTATCTCTGTTTAAACCTTCCCCCAAAGCAGAGAAATAAATTCACTTTCATCTTTAATCTCCTGGCATTTTGGTCCTATATCAATTATGACACCTCTCACTATAGTGCCTTAAATACGTCTAACTTATAGATAAGTCCCTGGACAGTAGTGCCTGAATAATTATTCATTCATTCTATCACTAAAATTCAGTGAAGTGCCTTATACATAGAAAGTGTCTAATAAATATTAGATAAATGAAAGAATGAATGAAGTTATGATAGAGACTACTAACCCCAAATTTAAAAAGAAAATGAGACTCAAAATTTAAATTAGTTTTGCTCTATCCAGCCAACTCATCAGTAGAGTTAACATCGAAACCCAAGTTTTCTTACTCCAAGGCCAATGCTCATTTCACAAATAGATGGACTCACTTGAACTTGCTAAATCCTTGAATATTCAAACCAGGCAACATTTTTGGAGTTTAGCTAGGTTTTTGAAAAACAAGAGGCTTGCTTACTTCTTTACACAGAGGCTGGACTGTAATAGGATTAAATACAAATAGCCACATAAAAACAATTACATTTATGAACAAGACACATTCACAAAAGATTATTAACGTAAAGCAAAAGATATTTAAAAATTCTTAACTTTGAGAGAAGCATGCTTTTCTTCACAAACCTGCCCTTCATGTAACTGTAAAGACAGACTTGAACGCAATGAATCTGGGTCTGAACCAATATTTGGTTCAAACATATTTCAGCATGATAAAAGACTATGGAGTGCCACTTGGTGTTTGTGATATTAAGAGAACATAAACTGATTAATGCAACCTGCTAAATATACCAATTTATTGTTTTAGTCAGGCAAAAGAACTATATGACTAGGTTTCAAAACAAATCAACCAAAAACAATTGAAATTGTTTTAAGTGCTTGTAAGTGGGATAATGGCAGTCAAATCTTATGTCCATATTGTAAACTGATTAGCCATGCACTCCATTTCATGATTGATTCCAGCTGTGTCTACAGGCTTGGCCATTGAGCAATTCCAAGAAAAATTTCCACCTATCAACACTATCCTTCTCACTGGCAGGACTACTAGCAGAGATAAGAAGGATTGGTTAATCTGCTTATACTAGTATTGAGATGAAACACTCTAAGTTTGACAGAGATAAAAGAGAACATTTTTAAAGGAGCCATTCTGCCCCATCTGATCTCCTTTGTTAATGAATTTTTTTCCTACCAAAACGTGATATTGGCTACTTCGAGGATGAGAGTTCAGACTATGTGGATCGTTGGTATGATGCATTGTAGCCATATTTGTGTTCTTGCCTTATGCTCTCCTTAAGCACTCTTTCTCTGTGCTGATTTTAAAGGGAGATTATGCAATTTGCTGTCGACTTATGCAGAACTGCTGAAGTGTGATGTCACTTTGGTCAAAATTAGATTGCATGAATTCAGAAACCCTAATCTGAGATCATTCAAGTTCTCAAATTATTAGATGTACATATTCATAATTCCTAGGGTATTTTTCTTTTTAGCAGCTCTAATTGCAACCAGAATTTATGACTAGGGAATTTTTAAAATCCAAATGCAATGGCTAAGTGCTTCAAGCCTGGAGCCTTGCCACACTGTTACAGAGACCCTCAGTTGGGTCTGAAAGGTTGGGGTTTGCATTTTACCCTGTTTTCCCTCACAGAATAGTTCACTCCACACTGTTTAATATATACTCACACACTCCCAGAAAACCCTACTGCCAAGTGATGGCAACAAAAGCATTTGTGACCATTGATTCAAACTATGTTCACTTTTCTACATTTATCTTTATCATGATACATACATAAAATTCAAGAAATCAGAATTTTTCTCCTTGGATTGATCTTAACCAATTTCCATAGTATCTATGAATTTGAAAAGAAAAAAAATTGGAACCTGGTTTCTGTATGCATGTGTGTTCTGAGCTATGAGTTTTGAGTGTCCTGCCTTTGAAGTAACAGGATCTTCTTCAGAGGAAAGGAGTTAGTGAAGAAAATCCTGGTTCATTCAAAAAATGCTTATGCCCTTGATGGCTGGGAGAAGCAAGCTTTGTTTGGCGGAATATTTCTCTATTCAGTAAAGAGAGTTTATGTGTACATGCACATGCTTACTGGTCAGTTAAAGAGCCATTCCAAAGGCTGTAGTAGGTTGGGTTTAAATGCAAAACTCTTTTGGCCTGATGTAATAGCAAAATGATTGACAGTATGTTTCTCACTACAGATCCTTCAATGAAGGCTTCTTTAATGCATAGTCTACTTGGACAGTGATTAATCTGAAACCAGAGAAGAAAGTCTTCAGCCGCTAACAGCTGAGCAGAGAAGCAGGACCAAGACTGAGAACTGAAGTGGAAATGGTATTCCTCAAAAATTTCTCTATATTAAATTTAATTTTACAAATATTTTTGAAGGACTTCTCTGTGCAAGGCACAATTAATGTTGCAGATATAAAATCAGTTCCTGGGTCTTTATCTTAACAAGAGGGGTAAGAAAACTTCACAAACAAAATACAAGGTGCTAAATGATACCTGCATAGGTGAGGAGCAAATTACTGCTGTGTTCAGAGATTAAAGAGAGATCACATTTGAGTAGATAACAAAAGGCTTTGTGGAATGCATTCATGTAAAATAGACTTGAGATAGAGAAAGAACTGGGTAGGTTGAAGGAGGGGGTGATTTTCTAGGTATAGTGGAAACACCACATGACCAGGAGAACAGAGGCATGGGACAAGTCTAGGTGATATTACATAGTTTGAATGTTCTAGGAACTTAACTAAGAAGAAGACCAAAGAGCTACTATTACAACATACTTTTGGGTTCATATTGGAAAGAACATTAAAGCCCTAAAGAAATTTTTACTATTTGTGTAGGCCTGAAAGAGGTCTTCAGCGGGAAATTGATTTTCGTTTACTTTGCCTTTAAGTAAGGGTAGAGAATTTAGAATTAAATTATAGTTTAAACTGTAGTCTTTGGAAGGGTTAATTAATATTAGGTGCTTATATAGCAAGTTAAATGTGAGGGGATGAATCAGTGGTTATCTAGGACTTATCATAGTAATATAGACAGGGGATAATCTGGGTTTCAAATTGATCCCCTCCTTCATTTAACAATAACAATGATAGCAATAATTATAACAACTACTCACTGAGTATGGTAATTACTATGTGACATAGTATATGTGACCTATTATTTCATTTGCTTATATTATTTCATTTATATTATTTATACTTTATTTATATTATTTAATTCTTACAACTGCCCAATGAGGTGAATACCCATTATTTCATACATGAAGTAACTAACATGCCAAATCTACATTAAATACCTAAGAATCCAGGTTAAAGTGGCCAGGCTGCACGTGCTTGACCACTACTGTCTCATGACTCCCATTGGACACCAGACAATTCTTCCCCCCTGTTGGTAGATTCTCAAACACAATTGTCCAAACAGAGCCTTAGAAGAACTTCACTAACCCACTTCTTCTTCAGATCAGCACCTTTGCTCTTGACAAAGTCTATGAGTATGTTACTAGCCCTTCAGGTTTCCCTGTCTGAGACTACCTGAAAGAGTAGCCAGCATACCACGATGGTACAGCATGGAGTTTGAAAATGAGCTGCAGAATTCAAATATGGTCCCTGCCACATGCCACGTGGGTGGGAAAATACCCCTCTACTCCTTGGTTTACTTTACCTAGAAAGCAAGGTAATAAAGGTACCACCCTCGTAGATTTGTTTTGAGTATTAAATGAGGTAGCACATGTGAACTATTTAAAATTTTATCTGGCGAATAGTGAGTATTCAATAAATGTTAGTTATTATTTTCAACCAAATACCAGATTCAGTTCCACAGTTATACCAAAGGAGAACCAAAACAAATAACAGATTTCTTTATTTGGTGGCACCATGATGCTCCTATTTGTAACTCCCTTTCTCTGTCTTTGGATTCTTTCTTATTTCTATGTAGGTAAGCACAATCCCTGATAAGTGTCTTCTAAGAAACCCATAGAAGGTCAAAGGCAATGCATCTAAAAATAGGAGTCTTTTTAAATCCTCTAGCCAGGAGATCATAAATCACTTGCAGAATACAAAATAAAGTTCAGTTGTAATTATACAACAGGAGGAGCACAATTATCTTTTCAAAACCACTCTAGCATCATGTAAAACTTTCATCTGTTCTTTTAAAAATGGCAGAACTATTCTTTTTTTTTTTTTTTTTTGAGGATTCTCAGCTATGTGATAACTAGATAAGCAGCATGCAGTGATATAGACAAGATAAAGAAATGAAGGGGGAAATGTAGACTGAAGTCTGATCTGGCCACTGAACACTCATGTGTTCCTATTTTTGACGACCATAAAATTCTCTTATTTCAATAGAATTGCAATTTTGTTTGGATTGCAGTTATAGAGCAGAGAAAAACATCAACATTTTCATCAATATTTACGTCCCAAAGTTTCTTGGGAGGCAGCCCTCAAAACTTTAAAATACTCTGTGTTAGATAAGGCAATATGGGCTGGCTGGCTGTGCCGCATTTTGGCCAGATCTGTTCAAGTCCTTCCCTTCCTGTGCTCTCTGTTACAGGAAGCCACATTTCCCAGGCTCCCTTGCCCTCTAGCTTGTAGGTAGGTTTGGCAGATGGGAGGCAATGATAGAAAACTGGAGGAGTGCTAAGGAGTGAGGCCAAAGTATTTCTCCCCTCCTCTCTGCCTTCAGTGACATTGTTAACCTTGACTGAGGCTCCTCTCTGATTCCATCTCCAGCAAATAGCTCCTCACTCTGTGGTTCTAGCTTCCATTTCACAGTCCCAGTCTCTGGGCTCCAGTTACACCACTTCCGTTGTGTCCTTCCAGTCGTAGGGGGTCTGGTGGCTTCCATGCCATTATTTCCTCTTTCTCATTTTGCATCCACATCCTAACTTCATGTTTCTGTTCAGGGACCTAGTGGCTTCAGAGTGTCAGCATGTGATAACTCATCTCTCGTCCTCACCTAACCTGTGCCTTTTCAGAATGCCACATTGGCAAGTAATCAGAAAGTTAACTTATTATCATAATATCTGACATGTTTATGTGGGATCTGTCCCAGGGTTATTTGATTAAAGTCATTGTTTTCCCCCAAAGCCAGAACCCTTCCAGCATAAATTATATTTTGCAGTAGAATTTTTGCTCTTTTAATTCCTCTTGCTCAAAATTTACCCTCACCATTGTTTCTATAAGCAATTAGTTTGCTTAGGAAAAACCACTCTGGTCTATACAGATTCCATGAGCTGCTTCAGAAACAAAAGGGCCTTGGAGATGAGATGAGGTTCATTGGCTGGGTTTGAGTTTGGGTTGTGTTTGATCAGTGTCCTATGGCTAGCCAAATTCTCTGACATTTAGAACCATTAAAATACTGAGTTTTAGTGCTACTGATACATTTAAGAACTTCCCAAGAGACAAGCATGCCAGCTGTTGATATTTATGAGACCTCTATAAAATGATCAAGAAAGAAAATATGTATTTGAACAGTTTAATATTATAGGTATTCTGCTAATTTATCTCAGCTAATGAGAGCTTCCAAATCAGTTCCTAAATCTTTTGCTGAACATCTGTGCTAAATGTAGGTGGTTATGATATACCAAGTAAATTCAGTTTTGGCTAATGTATTGCCACAAGCTAAAATTTATAACACAATTCTTTTATTCAAAATAACAAGATGCTAAAATCATAGAACATAATGCTTTATATGAAGAAATATCCTATTTTCTTTATTTTTTGTGAAATTCAATATTCTAAATATTAGTGTCAAAATATTTTAGATGAAAAAAAAAGTATAGAAATTCTATACATGAGTGAAAACCTGTAATCACTTGTCTGCAACCAGTGGCACCTAAAGATAGCATGGCTAATTTTGGTTCTCTTCAGGTCAAATTATCTGTTGGCATTCGTTATTTTTTCTCCCGTCTATCTTGTGTTGCTCTGCTCCTTTATTTCCCAATATTAAGCCGGGAGAAATGTCTAGAGTAAGGAAGGGGTATACTTATCAAGTGGCTGGCTCCTTTACTTTGCTTATAAACTCTCAGATGAGTGATTATATTGATTATAAACTTCTGTATTTTTTATAGATGACTTTACCACTCACCCAAATCATTGGTTCCTCTCTGTCTCTCTTAATTCATTCAAACTTGAGTATTTTGAGGGCATAAAGGATGACCAATGAGTTGACTATTCACAGTGCAGATCATCATAGGAGACTTTGCAAAAATCCAAGACCCCAAAGTTCCTCCACTAAACCCAATCTTCATTGTCAAGTTACATAGCACGACCATTCTTGAGAGAAGAGATTTAGTTCAAAGGGGATACAACCATCCATCTATCCTAACAGGAGAAAATGAGTCTATTGATTAATATGGGGTTATTTTTATAAATTTAGGCCTGAGAAAATAATAAATATTGACTGAAATAAAACTATAATTTAGAGGCCACATAAAGAAATTTTGATATAATTAAAACGTAAGAAATAAGAGGAAAAAGGAAAAGCAAGGATAAAATTGATAGTTAATCTCTATTTTGTAAATATTCAGTCATTGAAGTGGCTAAAAAGTTCAGATAAGTGTATTTATCTGGAATTTGATAAGTGTAATAACAGAAAACCACTAACTCTGAAATAAGAAGAAAGAGAATCTTGGAATTCATACATGTACAGATATAAATTTACATTATTTATCTACATAATATAAGGCAAAACTATTTTCTGTCTAATTCCCAAATATTTAAGACATAAATATCTTCTTGGCTTTTGTTACCTAGATAAACCTGGACAGCTCACTCTACCTGACAATTTTTAAATTGACTTTGGCTTTAGTAGGGTGACGGGAGGGCTAAAGATTCAGGTAATAATTGCCATGCTTTAAATCAAGGAGTGTTAACAAGCTCTATGAAAAAAAAAATAGATTTTGTATTTTCTTAAGTTAACTTAATCTTAAAATCTAATGAATTCCAAAGAGAATGACAATCAATTTTGGGGTAAAGAAAAATTTTTCTAGAAATCACTTGAATGACAGTCATGAAAAGATACAAGAAAATGCAGAAAAATGAACAGATATTCAAATATTGCAAAGTTAGCTTTAAAAATATATTTTTGAAGTAGGAAGAGAACACATAGGTATACTGATGGAACAGGATAAAAACAAAAACGAACAAATAAGAATTTAACATATGACAAGGTAACACTTCAATCAGTGAGGAAAAATGGACTATACAAGCATATTGAGCTCAAATTGGTTATGAAATATATATGTATGTATGCGTGTCGACAAATATATATGTTTACCTATATTTATTTACAAATAAATGTATGTATTTATATTTAGATCGCTATCATGTACACAATATATATGGCTATACTATACTTTATACCAAATGCCTCCAGGTAAAGTGAAAGAAAAACGTAAGCCAAAAAATATTTGAACAAAATAAATGTAAATATAATTTTTCCTCAATGAGGGAAAGTTCTTTTTAAGTTTTACAAAATGTTTAAACCATAAAACATGTAATTGGTAGATCTGACTACATGAAAATGTAGAAATTCTCTACTACAAGTAACAATATTTTTAAGAAAAGGAAAAATGGGGGCATAAATATTTACACCCTACATGAGAGACCTCAATTCTCTCTGATCTGAACATCTGAATCTGTATGTACATATATATTTATAAAACAAATAACATCTAGGGAATATCAAAATAATGCATTTTGCCCTGAATAAGCTCTGGTTTGTAGTTGTCCTGAGGTGCCCATCTCTAATTGTCAAAACTAGTGGATTCAGCTCAAAAGCTTTCTTCCATGCTTAAAATTTATCCCCAGGGGAGCCTGGGTGGCTAGTCAGTTAAGCATCCATTTTAAAGCATCTTGATTTTGGCTTAGGTCATGATCTCACGGTTCCCCCACATGGAACCCTGTGTTGTCAGCTCAGAGCCTACTTGGGATTCTCTCTCCCTCTCTCTCTGACCCTCACTTGCTCACTCTAGCTCACTCTCTCTCTCTAAAAACAAACAAACAAACAAACAAACACAAACAAACAAACACACACAAACAAACTTACCCCAGGAACAGAATATAAGGGGAGTTCCAAAGGAAGTTCCAACTAGGCAGGAAGAGCAGGAAAACCTGCTGATTCTACCTTACCTGAGTGTGGAAAAGAAAAATGTAGGGGAAGTAAAGAGTCAGATAAAAGTACCCTAGCTCTTCTCTCTTGAACCAAAATCTGGCAGGAGTGGGTTTTAATTTTTTTTTTAATGTTTTTATTTATTTTTGAAAGAGAGAGAGAGACAGAGCATGAGCAGGGGAGGAACAGAGAAAGAGGGAGACACAGAATTCGAAGCAAGCTCCAGGCTCTAAGCTGTCAGCACAGAGCCCGACGCGGGGCTTGAACTCATGAACCATGAGATCATGACCTGATGCAGCCCTCGAACCCACAAACCATGAGATCATGACCTAAGCCGAAGTCAGACGCTTAACCGACTGACCCACCCAGGCGCCCTAGGAGTGGGGTTTTAGAAAGATGAAGAGAAAAGTCACAAGCAGGAGAGGCTTATCTCCCACTTCCAATTTGAAACTGAAAAAGACAAAAATGGCCACCTGAAGTGATAGTAAGAGAAAGAGCCTGAGTTAATAGTACCAGTCTTTCTTTGGCTCTTGCTGAGCATAAAATGTTTCCAAGGCAGAAAAGTGGAGAAACTAAGCCAAAGCTAGATAGAATGTGACGAAGCTCCAGCTGAGGCTGCCAAGGGGGTCACCAGGCGCTGACCAAGCCGAGACCAGCATCAGTAGAAGATTCCATCAGAGAGCCAGATAACTAGATAGATAATAAAAATCACAGAGTATTACACAAAAACACCTTTGTACCCTTTGTCAAATCACATCCCCCCCCCCCCCCCACGCCACTGTATGATGGGATCACATAGGGATCACTGTAGGGATCACATAAGTCCCTATCCCTGCCAACACACAAATTTAATTAGATATCACTGTGGTTAAGGAGCAGGGAGAAGGAAAATATACCTTAAAGTCTGAGCATTTACTTGAGATTGAATTATCTAAAGAATAAATCTGTTTAAATTAGAGCTGTCTGAAATATTCTCACTGATAAGTTTAAGTTCTGCTTCTACACAACTCTTACCAACCCCCTTACCCAGGAGAAAGATTAGAGTAGTTGTAGAAAATTAATAAGCTAAATTTCCTTCTTTCTTGATAGCACTAAGGAAATCAGTGACTCTCCTACATATATAAAAAGCTCTTTTAATGCAATAAAAAGAAAAATGGGCTAAAAACATAACTAACTCACAAAAGAACAAATTAAAAACCTACCATGACACCAACAGTGAACTCTAAAGTAAACTATGGACTCTGGGTGATAATGATGTGTCAACGTAGGCTTATCAACCATGACTCTAGTGGGGGTGTGTTATGCACAGGTGGGGATGTGGGGGCGGAGTGTACGGAAAATTTCTTTCAATTTCACTGTGAACCTAAAACTCCTCTAAAAAAATAAGGTTTATTTTTTTTAAAAACCCTACTATAATAACACATTTGACTTATTAGTAAAAAACTATACATATGGAAACCTGCATTTTCTATCAAACTATTGAACATCTAGTTTTTTAAGTGCTTTCTCTTGGTAAAGGTGCAGGGCCACTGACTTTGGCATAAACTAGTAGGTGTTTCTGGAGGCAATTTAGCAGTGTATTTTAAAAGCTTTAAAGTTCCTTTTCTGAAATAAGAGAAAATAAGAAGCCAGGTGACCACCTGCTCATGAGACCTTCTTTCATTATCATTTATAATACTGAAAATATGGAAACAAGAAGTGATTGGTAAAATATAGTTGTATAAAATAGGATAA
Source organism: Panthera onca (assembly GCF_046562875.1). Lineage (NCBI taxonomy): Eukaryota > Metazoa > Chordata > Mammalia > Carnivora > Felidae > Panthera > Panthera onca. Next base: position 52,789,896 of record NC_138346.1, read on the forward strand.
TACATTTTAAAATGTTACAGAAGTATAGCTTTGACAAGGAGAAGAGTTTTCGCAATACACAGTTGGGGGGAGTTAAAAAAAATTACAAAAAAGTTACAAAAAATATGGACTAAAAAACAACTTTTGTAATTATATGTATATATATTTAGGTAATACAAAACAGGGCACCAATTGATTAAGACTTTATTTTTTTCATATAATGGAAAAGCGATGTTTAACATTTACTATTATTTTTTTTTTTATCTTTAATAATGATGTTTCTCCTTTGATTGTTCTAAACGCAACAACTTTTGGAAGCTCTTTCAATTATTAGAATCACTGAAGTACTAGTGGCTAATGTTAATTGAGCTCTCACTGTACCTGGAGCAATGTTAAACACATATTCATATATTTAATCCCCATGACTACACATGAGAAAGGTGTAATTATTATCAGCCCTGCTTTATTGATGGAGACAGCTGATGGGTAAATTGCACAAGGTCATCAGCCAGAAAATGACAGGGGAGAGCTTTAAATGGGAGCTGTCTGGATCCCTAAAGGTATTTAACCATTAGGCTAACACCATCCCTAGCAGAAAGGTCGCTGCAAGACCAGCATCTAGTCAATGTTCAGAGGAAAAAATGATAATTAGGTATATATGGCAAGGCAAGGCCCATCTCTTAGATGCTCTGGATCGGTGAAGCCAGATAGGCCCCTTCCCCCAGGTATTCATTTATATCCACAAATTTATGTAGGAGTCAAGATGATTTCTAGAAGAAAATGGATCAAGGTCAAAATTCAATTCATTTTGTGATTCAAATATCTGCTCTTTTGAAGCAGGGGGTACCTGAATGAGACATGATTGGAGGAAATAATAACTAGAATCTGGAAAAAACTTAGGCAGCTACAGCCAGCAGGTTTGTACTTATGGTCCTATCTCTTGACACTTGACCTAGGCCATCAGGAGACACTTGATTTTGAGGACAGTCTAATGCTAATACCTGATCCAATCCCCTGAGTACCTAGAAGTGTACCTGGAGAAAAAAGTAATAATCACCATATGTTGGCCACAGACTGATTTCTGAGAGCTGTAACTCTGGGGCTTACCAGTTTAGGAGAGGTATATCCATGACTGAACTTAGCACCCCAGGAAGCTGCCTCCTTCTCCTGTATGCCAAGGAAGCACTGTGTGGAGTGGGAGCAGTAAGGTGAGTGGGGCATACTGAAGGTTGGCCAGGTTCTGCATCAAGGTGAGATGCACCAGAGGGCTTCTCTGGCTTGAGTGTAAAACGTTGGAATTCTTGGCCACATCCTATAAAACGCTAAGATGCGTGGAAAGACCAGGGTTCCATAACCATGGGCATACAGAGGAAGTTTTCAATTTTAATATTGATGGAAACATGGCCTCACATTGGTGTCATAGACTACTGAGTCTTGAAGACATCTGGTTTATGTGCATATTTATGTCTGTGAGTTGGGAAGGGAGTGAAGGGAGATGTCTATTGGTGTGTATAAAAACCCATATAAAAGAATAAATACCAATGCAATAAGCATAGCTGTTATTGGGCAGGTGGGAGTCTCATTATTTGAAATGTTCTTTTGTCTATATTTTCTGATATCAAATACTGAGTTTTCAACAATAAAAAAGCAACTTTATTTTAGGGAAAACCACCTGAAATTCCAGTTAATGTTGATCTTGCTATTTAGTTTTTCTCCATGATATTTAGTAAAAGTAGGCACTTTGTAACTTACACCTTCTCCAAAATGAACACATTTTCATTCGTCCTTTGACAAGATTCACAACAGCAATGATCTTTTATTTTTCAGCTCAGATGAATATCTCCATTCAAGGTATATGACAGAGAAAATTCACAGAATTTTCTATAAAAGAGATATGTTCGGAGATTAAACATAAAATATTGTTCAGATCATTAAAGCTTTATTATTTGGAGCTGGTGTTGTACTCTCAAATTGGTAACAAAAGTGAAAAGATTAAATCAGATTTGTTAGACAATACTATTTGCAAAATGACCTACAGCTTTCTCAAGACATTAAGTTGTTGGCAAATAACCAAGTTCCTGTGCAGGCAAGGCAATGAATGTAAATGAGAGAACTTTTATTCATGATACAATTTAGTGACGCGGCCTTCTTTCCTTTATTCTCAAAGAAAAACGTGAGAAGGATTTTAACATTCATTTGTCAACCGTAAATGCAGTGAACTTCTGTTGTCTCCAACTTATCAGTGCAGTGCCTACTGGGGAGAGGAAACACCTTAGTACATTCAGTGAGGGCACTCTTATTTCCCCCTTAACCACATACCTCTTAGGACTTGATGTACCCTATGATATCACTGCATTGGCATCTGGTTAGTGGAATCCAGAGGATTTAGTGATATGCTCAGAATAACCATGGTGGCAGGGGCCTCAAGAGGAAATTGTGGAATTAAGACATTTTATAACTAAAGGGACTCGAAAAATCAACTAACCCACGAGTGTCATTTTACAGTTGAAGAAAACAACTGGAGACCTAGAGAGATCAAGGGTCACAAAGCTAATGCTAAACAATGCCAAGAGGAGTGCAGACCTTTTTGTTTCCTAAACTAGTACAAACTTTTTTACCCAAAGTTTAACAAGGTACAAGGAAAGCTGAACCTTAACCTAGTTTTAATGTATTTTGGATTCAAAGGTATTAAGAACCATTCTTCATCCCCTTAAGATTCATTATTGGACTACTTTTTCAAATAAAATTTCTAGTGTATATTTTTACTCAATAATTTTAGGTTCTTCTCATGTTTCAGGCATTTTTAAAAATTTTTTTTTAACATTTATTTATTATTGAGAGACAGAGAGAGACAGAGCATGAGCAGGGGAGGGGCTGAGAGACGGGGAGACACAGAATCTGAAGGAGGCTTTAGGCTCTAAGCTGTCAGCACAGAGCCCTACACAGACTGGAATTCACAAACCGTGAGATCATGACCTGAGCCGAAGTCGGACGCCTAACCGATGGAGCCACCCAGGCACCCCTCAGGCATTATTTTAATTGTATGATTAAGCAATGGGTAAGAGTTATCCAGAGAAACAGAACCAAGAGGATGTATGGAGAGAGAGAGAGAGAGAGAGAGAGAGAGAGAGAGAGAGAGAGAGATGTATTTTAAGGAATTGGTTCACCTGATTGTGGAGGGTTGGCAAGCCCAAAATCTGATGGAGTAGACCAGCAGACTAAAGATGGAGGGAAGAGTTACAAATTGAGTCTATAGGCAGTCTGCTGGCAGAATTACTTCTTGCCCTGGAAGGTCAATCTTTATTCTAGTAGGGCCTTCAACTGATTGGATGAAACTCAGCCAATGAGGGTTATGGAGACTGCTTTACTCAAAGTCCACAGATTTAAATGGTAATCTCATCCATAAAAACACCTTCGCAGAAACATTCAGAATAATGTTTGACCAAATATCTGGGCACCATGACCTAGTCAAGTTGACACATAAAATTAACCATCACAAGCAAGGCCACAAGTAGATCAGGAGCTGTCTTTAAACTGAAATCGGGTTTGGCTTTAAATTACGAGAACAAGTTTCTGGTTCCTTTATTACTGATGATGCCTGATTGGATGACTAGTTAGTAGACACATTCTCTTAGGCCCACCAATGCCTAAGAGAATTAATGAGTCACATTTTTTTTTAAGTTTATTTCATTTATTTTTGAGAGAGACAGAGACAGCCTGAGTTGGGGAGGGGCAGAGAGAGGGAGAGAGAGAGAATCCCAAGCAGGCTCCACACTGCCAGTGCAGTGCCGACGTGGGGCTTGAACCCACAAAACTGCGAGATCATGACGTGAGCTGAAACCAAGAATCAGTCACTTAACTGGCCGAGCCACCGAGGCACCCCTTAATGAATCACTTTTATGGACACAGAAGAGTTGTTAAGAGCTGTAAATTTTCTTTAATTTGTCTTGCCACAAACTCTAGGAAAATCCAGGGACTCACAGAAATTGGTATACAAGGAGACAATACTCAGGTTCTCCATTCCAAACAAGCAGGCAGAAAATATAATCCAGCAGTCCTTGTGTAAAATGCCTTCCCACTGGCAGGTAAAGTGGCTTACTGAATCTTTACTCACAAACCAAAGCTAGTCCTTGTATGAAAATTAGATATCTAATTTCCTGAGAGCTTGGCTATTTAGTGTCCTCCCAAAGGCCTCAAAGTATAAGACAAAGTATCCAGTATATTCTTAATAAGAGAGGAAGGGGAGGAAGACCAGGGATGAAGCTTTTCTTTGAGTGGCCTTGGTGTGTTTGTCTTATAGGGAGGTGTGGCCACTGTTTCAGACCATCTGAGGTTGGAAAGAAACCACACTTCAGGTGAACACTATAGGATGGCAGGGTAAAAAACATGTGTATCTCTCTCCTTCAGCTTTCATCCATATAAAGAAAAGTTTGAGAGTCTAACTTCAAACCCAAATACTACATTACACCGTGTCAATTACGTAAGTTCCTTCAAAGGAGATATCTATATGCAAAATATGAATTGCACATCTCTATAAACTACCTTTAACCTACTGAAATGAAAACCTGACTTTAATTCCCAAGTAATGAATCATATTCGTCTTTGGAATATGAACTCTACTAAATATAAACCACATACTATATATTTCAAGATGTTTCTAGGCTTTTAGAAATGCTAACTGAACACAAATCAGTATCTAGTTTTATACCCTGTTAAGAATAATCTTTCTCCCTGGGTTTGAAAAGCACAGCAGGTCACCTAGTTCAGTATACTCCCTCAAGCTACATAAAAGAGTTCCATTATTCCTACTAAATTCTTTTGGTTGTTTTCAAGTTTATCAGAACCAAGATAGCTTAAATGTCATATGATCACTTTGAGCATTAGCAGTATAATAAAACAATAATTAGTTCTTTAAAATGACTTGTTGAAATAGCTTACCTTTCTTGATGATTTCTATTCATTCATGAATAAAGAGACACTTTAGGATAACTAGATGTTTTCAGTGCAAAAAAATATCAAAATGTATAAGAAACTGTCTGCAGAAAGTATCAAAACTCAGAAAAAAAAATTCCTAAATTAGTCTGAAATTTTGAATGTCTCAAACATCAGCTGGTGAGCCTTGGAAAAATATGTATTTTGAATAGGTAAATCTTTCTGTGATTATTATCATTTTTTAGTACTGATGTCTATCCTGTCACACTCAATTCTAATACATTCAATGAGTATGATTTTGTCACAATTCATTTTCACTGACATAAAAAGGTACTTAGAAATTTCCTTGTTAGAGGGCACAAGTTCTCAGAAATATTTGGCTTTTTTATCACTTTATTCCTGGAAGTTTAATCAGGACCATCTTGAATTAATACTTCTTCTCTGAACTTGAATAACAAAGATAATGGACTTCTAACTAAAAGTATTTACATACAGTCCATATACATCCATTAAGAGAAGAGATTCTATTAGCATAGAAATCTTTGAAAGTTTTGGAAATGTTCGATTAGTGAAAAATATAAATGATTATGATTCAGGCTCAGTAGTTAAAGTAGCTCATAATAAACACTTTAAAGGATTCTATTTATAGAACAATGTGTGTAAATACAAAGGAAAGTTGAACTAGATAGATAATTGCCATAAAGTTTGCCTCCTTTTAATATTTTGAATAAAAAAATTACTTAGAACTAGTTAAGTGAGAGAGAATCTGAGATAAAGCTAGAAGTTCTGAATTGCAAGATTTAACATTAATATCACTTGAGTAACTGTGGAACAAGAGTTAAAATTTTCCTCTGTGAATCAAGAGGGTCACTCAAGAATCATCCTAGAAATTAAAATACCGTGTACCTAATCTAGACATCATCATGTTCTCATCTCTTTCCAATCTACATTGCATCGCTAAGGAGTCCTTCAAAAAGTGTAAGTATACTTAAATGTGTTTAAGTCTTCCATTCGTGACACACACACCCTCTCTTCTCACGCCCAGAACCTGACATCCCTCTTCAACGGCCACTCTTGATAGCCACGTTCAGAGTTGTTTATCTCTTGACCAACTTACCTCTTCTTTTCTCATCTCAATACCCTCTGAATTCTGCTTCACATTTTAGTTGTAATTCTCACCATATTTTTAAATCAAATTCTTTGTTTCTAAATCCACGAAAACATGATTTCTCAGTGTCTGGAACTGCTGACCCCTTCCTCCTGGTAAAACACTGGACTTTCAGAACAATGGATTCTAGTAGATTAGCCCATCGGCCCAGTTAGTTATTAGTCTCACTGACAGACTTTTATGTCTCATATCTGATTTTTATTTTATTTTAATGTTTAACAAACATTTATTGAAAAATACAGCTGGGGCGCCTGGGTGGCTCAGTCAATTAAGCATCTGAGTAGGACTCTGGTGGCAGGGAGAAGCCTGCCTGGGATACTCTCTCTCCCTCTCCTATGCGCTTCCCTTTCTCATGCTCGCTCACTCTCTCTCTCTCTCTCTCTCTCTCTCTCAAAATAAATAAATAAACTTTAAAAAAAAAGTACCAGCCCACATTCACCTGCTATAGGGAACTTCACTCAGATGTAGGTAGCATCAACTAATTAACAGGGCTAACCTAAACTTAAAAAGCAGTGGCCATGGCTTGGCGGGGAAGCACAGGAGCTGTTGTGTCCTCCCTGCTCGTGGGCGTCCAGGGCCTGGCTACTGGAAAGCTGAGTGAGACCTGTAGGCAACCCCCAGCCCCGGAGCCCTGCCAGTGTACCCCTGCCTCTCCTGGGGCACCTGGGATACAGGGGAGCCCCTGGCCCCTCACAGGCTCTGGAGGCTGCAGGAAGAGCAGCAGGTGCATGAGGCCCCCATGGGACAGGCTGGACCTTGGGCCCCGAGTGGACCAGCCTCTGCCTGAGGTGGTAGTCTTCTCTCCTCAGCTCCTGGGGCTCTCTCTCTACCGACAGAGGGGCCCTCCCACTCTTGCGGCCTCTCCCCTTACTCAGGAGGACGGCCTCTTTGTAAGAGGAGGTGGTTCTCTGAGATTTTCTGCCCAGGTCCTCAGCCATCTTCTTGTGGAGACTGCGGGTCCCACAGGTGGCATCCAGGCTCCCGCATGCCTTGGGAAGCTGCTTCTCTCCATCTCCACACGATGTTTCCTGCTCAGCCCGCTTTCCCTCCAGTTGCAGGACATGCTCTTTGCACGTCTCACGCTGTATTTGGAGCCTGACCTGGAGCTGCTGAATCTCACTCTCCAGCTGGGCATTTTCGACGTGCAAAGACACTTCCTCAGCTTGGAGGTGTGTCCTTTGTCCTATGAGGTTCGCAATCCTCTGATTTTCCTCCCTCAGTTCCCTGGACAGCTCTTCTTTCTCTGCGTTGGGACTGTCTGAGGGTACACTGAAGTCCCCATGGTCAGCGGCACCTGTCTGAGGGACTGCTGACAGGCGGACAAGGCCCCCACTGGTCTCCGCCTTCCTGCTCCCCACTTCTTCGGAGCCCTGGAGCTCAGGTCTCTCTCGGCCCAACTGCCCTATGGCACACCTAGAGGGAGGGTCGTGGCAGGGCCATGCCATCTCCCTCCTCTGCATGTGTGCTTCTGGCATAATGGGACCTGTCTGTGGGCCAGGATCATCCCCCTATTCACAGCAGCCTGGTCCTGCTACGAATGTCCCAAGATCTCCCCCTCTGAGGTTCCCTCTGCCCTTGTCTTTGGTTGAAAAGGGGGGGTGGGGTACAACTGAAAGGTGTCCCCTGAGGTACCAAGAGCCTAGATTTCAAGTTAAGACAACAATGGAACTGGCAGGGTCTGAGATTTTCATGGATGTCAGTGCCGCCCATTTTCCACATTTAATCCAACTGTCCTGGAGGGGGTGATCTACTGTTGGGGAGGGGGGGGCGGTGACACTAATGCGTCACCTTCCTTATTGTGGCCCTGTGATTTTCAGCTAATTCTTCTCAAGGTGTCTCTGGGGAACAGTCTCAACTCACCGAGTCATCTTTGGAAAAGGCGTCTGCACAGGGCCTGGTCTTCCTTTGCCTGAACTTGCCGCCTCTCATTTGGCCATGTCTGTATTTTAAATCCTGAACCTCTTCATGGGTTTTCCCTTCTCATTTTTACACGGTCATAGTTTTTATCATAGGCTGATCAATTCCAAATTAACATCTCTAGAACAGACATCTTCTGCTCTCCAGATTCGTGTGTCCAGTTGCCTACTATGAAATTCCAATTAGAGCCTCAGCAACACCTCACACTAAACATTCCCCAAATATCGTCTTCTGACAAATAATGCAGCTCCTCCTCGTGTCGCTCATCTCAAGTTCATATAAAAGCACAAGCTCAGAACATGATTCCCATCTTTTAATTTCCCTTGCCATCAGCCCCGTACACGAAATCTTTTCCAGACCCCCTTCATAAAATGCCATCCACTCAATACCCCCTACCTTGTTTCCATGATTTCTTCTTCTCCCTGGCATTTTTCGTAACCTAACGTACTAAATGTTTTACTGATTCGTCTTGTCTACTGGCTGTTTTCTCTTCCTACACATAAGTTCTCTGAGTTCAGAGAGTGTCTTGCACACAGCTGGAGCTAGTATCTGCATAGAGTAAACTCTTCTTGTCAGCACTATTTCTAGGTTCACTTTTATTGTTTTATGACCTGATTATCAGATGTTTTTCCTACTTTTCTCAATGTGTAATAATTTTTTATTGAAAGCTGAACCTTGGGAATAATATATTTGAGAGGCTCTGCAGGATTTGTCTTCTCAAGGCAGTTGAGTTTTGTTATGGCAGGCAGTTATGTTACTGCAGATTTATCTTATCGTGTTGGGACCTGGTTTGAGGCTGTTAGGATGGCCTATTCTCATTTTGCTTTTACTCTTGAAACATGATACTTACTCCTACAATGTGCTTTCTAGGATCCAGTGAAATGCTAGGAGTTGCATCAGGGTCTCCTCACTCTGGCTCAGCTTGCACTCCAACATCTTCCCTGCACTGAAATGTCTGCTTAGCTCTCAGCCTTCTGGAAGAGGCTCTCTTTTGGAATTTCATCCTACACATGTATAATTTAGGAGTTGACCAAGGACCTAAGAAGGATTTCCAAGGATTTCTTGAGTTTCTTCTCTACAGGTCTCCCATATTTGATGTCCTAAACCCAAATATCAGCCAACTGAACAGTCAACGAACTCCTTCATTTGGCAAAACAGATGCTCTTGAGATCTCACTCCCGGTATGAGAGTCTGAACTATGTCCTTGGAGAGAAAACCTGTGTAAATCTGGAGGTTACCTCATGTGTTTTTCCTTTCCCAAGGATTGTAGCCCAACACTGAGTGGCTAGGCAATGCCTGCAGATACTATTTTATATATTTTGTCCAGCTTGCATAGTTATTTACAGTGAGCACGTATATCTAGTATCAGGTTTTCCATAATGCTCAGACACAGAAATCCAACAAATATTTTTCGAGTGGATCAATCATCAAATCCTGTTGATTCTATCTTCTTAATATTCCTGGAATCCATCTTTCCTTTTTCCTTAGTGCCTCTATTTTAGCTTAAGCCACCATTACCTCTAGCCTAGCTTATTGTTACAATACTCCGACTGACCTTCTCATCTCCAGTTCTGCCCCACTCCAAATCCAAATCATTCACCACACTCCAGTTGGCATTTCATCTTGTTTTAAACGTTAATATTATATGTTACTCCTCTGTGGAAACCCTCCAATGGTTCTTCATTGCCCTCAGGATCAAACCCAAACTCTTGGTATTCCACTATAACCTCATCTCTCCCTGCTTCCCTCCTCCACTCCCTTCTCCCCTAATGTATACTATAAGTTACTTTCAGGACCTGGACATTTATGGTTCTCTCTCACCTCTAGGCTCTTTCACATGCTGCTTTCCTCTGCCTGAAACGATCACATATTCTGCCTGATTCCAGTCACCCACTCACATGCCATGGCTTCTGGGAAGTCTGCAGGGCTTTCCCTGGGGTGGATTAGGTGCCCACTTGTAATTGCTTTGCTCCACACTTTTCCCAATCATCACCTTCATTGTACACTTTTATAATTCTGCATTTCCTTCTCTGTACTCCCACCACACCAGAAGCTTCTTTGAGGCAAGTTCCCTGGGTCATGAATCATTTTAGTCTATTTACTAGATTACCAAATATCTCTTGAATTAAAGCATATTAATTTTTAGCAAATTTCCTGACACGAATATATTCCTTTTCAATGATATGTTCCCATTTTATGCAATAAAGAAGTAAATGCATAAATGCACCTACCTCCAAGAGTGAGTGAAGCAGAAGTCAAGGGACACATATTAATAAGAGTAGGTCACTAAAGTTACACAAAGCAGAATGAAAAGCTTTGGATATATCTGTGTCAGATATCTAATACACTACAGCCCCCACATTCTGGTTTTGTGTTATATGAGTCAGGTGAACACAATTTTGAGGAATTATCCACTTAAGTTGTAATACAACTGCTACAGTATATGCGATTATGCTGACTTCCTACTATCTTACGAGCACTACACAATAGTTAGTGAAGGAGTTCACCCTCTTCATAGACGCAGAGCTGAGTTTGAAGAAAACAAAATGGCCTGCCTGAATTCCCAGTTAGTTGGACGGTAGCACTATACCCCACGTTTCCCGCGCTCCCTCGATTGTCTTCCAATGTATTATGTTCTGTATGAAAGAAATATAGACCATCACCAGCATGCACTAACATCAAAGGAAATAACTCCCTCACCCCCCACATTCGTCTCTTATCTTAGGACCCAGTTAGAGAACTACCGAAAGAGTAACCACAAACACATTAGAGGAACTGAAGATTGGGTGGGGTCAGAAAGAGGGCCTTCCATGAGGTGTCAAAGACCGCGATAACATGACCACTTGCTGTCAATTTATAGTCAGCTCATAATCTAAAAATAAATAATATGGCTGTTTAATCCCAAGCTTTCTGACAAGTGTCTGTACCTTAGGAAAACATTTCTTACTCAGTTTCTATTGGATTTTAATGAATAACACATGCAGAAGAGATGTGTTCGGATGAAACTGAGAAGAAAAATATTGACTTCTTTCCATCGAGGTATTAATACTGAAAGCCACAAGATGACAAAAGTAAGTATATTTTTTGAACATATTCAACAAGTGGTTTCCAGTGGTCTTAAATCTGTTTTGGAACTAGGTGGGGTAACTTAGAAATGAAAAAGCAAATGAGTTTTAGGTTTGCTTGTAATAAATGAATGGCCAAAATCAAGTAGTGGAGTGAACACAATCTAGGAATCAGTTACATTTCAGCAACATTTCTTATTAACGTAATTTAGGGATCTAGATGCTTAAAAATGTTTATTAGAAAGTGTCTCATATCATGGCATTAATGTTACTGTTTTGGAAAGTTTTGACTAAGTTGAGTTATTATACAAATCATTTTCTGGTCCTGCTTTACACCTCCCCAGAAGAGCTAAAAGTGCTTGTAAGAATGGTCTTATTTTTTTCTCCCAACATAGCTATAAGCAACATTGAGCTAATCTACATTTTACAAACAGGGACAGTTAGGTATTTGGGGTTCACGCTTCTTATCTAGCATCATAAAACCATTTAGCACCAGCCTCAGAAAAGAGGGAGAAAAACAGATTAGGCTCATAAAATCAACCTAGTTCTGAAGGCAGATAGTCACGTGAAAGTAATAGCACTTCCAGCACGGGGCTCTGCCCAATGGACAGTCACATTTATTAATACTTTTGATGTGCGAAAACTAATTGCTTTATAAGCATCAACTCATTCAATCTGTCATTGTCTCCATTTTATAGATAAGGAAACAGAGAGGCACAGAGTTTAGTTGCTTTAGTAGCCCAGGATTTAAAGCAAGAAGTAACAGAGCCAGGACTTAAAGTCAGGAAGTCTGGCTCTAGCATCTTTATTCTTAATCACTTACCCTGTTCTACTGGCCCACATAACCCACCTTTCTATTTTACCTCACAAATGCTGCCTCAGTGAGAGAACAAGTTCTTCCTCAATTCCCTTTTGATCTTTGCCTTCTATAACAAGCACCAATAAAACAGCTGAACATTTTTATTTTATTAAAATGAGTTCACTTAGGGTAGCAAGGATTTTAAAACTCAAGGCTAGAATTAAGCAAGTAGGGACCTCCCAGGAAATGTTTATTTGTCCCAAGAGAATCATTACAGCCCTTCTAGCTTAAGAAAGTGATACAGTATATGCTTTTGAGGATTCAACATAACCCTTATGTCAGCTGTCCCAGCCAGTATTCGCCAGAGAATTCCATGTATCTAAGGTCTCATGCTCATGTTTTAAAATGTCCTGAAGAATATTAACATGATGACAATGCCAAAAATCAAGTTCCAAATACTTTAGCCCAGACATATGGCTTTCATCAACTCCACAAATCTTGAGAGATATTCTATCAGCCCCTAATCAAAGGAAGCAGCAGGAGCCGATACAAACAAGAGACATGGGCAGCGTACTCCACTCAAGCACACCCCAGGGCAGAGCGTCTCCAGGAACAGAGACAGCACATCAGCATTTGGCTGTAGTAGTCCAATGAATGAAGGTCTCTTGAAAGGCAAAGCCCTGAAAACAGGGAGCTTAAAATAAGATCCTGATTTAATATGATGAGGTCCTCACTCAGGTGTATATTGCTATAAGAGAGCTCTTACTCATGTGAAGGTCCTGTGAACTTGCTTTCAAACATGAATGGAGTGAAGCACAAAAATCATGTGACTTTCTCAAGTGTGCTTAGCTTTGAACAGATAAAATGGCTTCATTTGGAATCATAGGGGAGGAAGAGGGAAAGGCATCTGCAAACCATGAAGCTTATTAAACAAATTTGTTTCCCAAGTACTTGAGGTACTCTCAGTCCTAATTAATGTCTCCTGCAAATGCACCCTCATAGCTAACGCTCACTTTCCTAATCTAAGCCATATGTTCCTTCTACCATTTTAAGGATATAAATGGAAATCATTGGTGTTTTTTCACTGAATATTTCTGTTACAAAAACGCTCTTTCCAAGCTGATGCTCTGTGCTGAGATCAGTGAGTTAGAAAATCCCTCCCTGGAAACAGTCTCCGACTTTTTTGTCTCTTCTTATTGCCCATATCCAGAGTTGAAGCCTTATGTGTGACTTTTAAATGTTGTATAAAATACCTCCAGAATTGGAAGCAAACTTCTCTAGTGGTACAACTTTCCACATAAAGAACAGGTAAATTGAAAAGGGTAGCTGAGTCCCATATAATGCCTGTATGGTTGACGTACAGTGATCACATCCCTCTTAAGAAGAGGTTTAAGGTTTGCAGTGAGGTTTAGAAAATAGCTTGCTCTTTTTCAGAAGCTAATAACTTAAATCAAATTCCTTAACCTTCTCTAGCTACTGCTGTATATCTGTATCCAGTTTAAAAAGCACTCTTTATGTATGTGACGACAGTAAAGAGAGATGTGTACAGATGCGCAAGATTCCAGAGCCAGAGACCCAGCAATGACCCAGTCAAGTGGTCAGTGAGCCTTTCTGTGTATCCCAAACACCTGGTGAGCTTGGAGACTGGTTCTTCCCCAGAGACAGTCCAACAGACCTGATGTGGACCTGATGTAGACAGATATATTATTTTCCAAAAGCACCCTAGGTGATTCCTATACGGGGCCAAGCTCAAGAAGCATTGATCTTGTTGACCCATCTCTTTGGGGGCCAGTGATATTATCTTGTTTTCTTTTATGTCCATAAACAGTTGTTAGCGGCAGAGGCAGGACTATAAACTCAGGCTCTAGGCCACGCCTATGACTTGTCCTCCACATTTTATACTTCTTAAAATCTGTGTTTTTTCAAAAAAATAGAATCAATTTGGAGACAAAAACAAAACAAAACCTAGAACTACTCTCTACTCTCCCCTTTCCAAAGACCTCCCCCCCATCTTTTATTTTTCTGTTAGTACAGTCTCTCCAGAATGCCAGCTGTACGTTAATAGGTGTAACTACATAACCCCAGAATTCGAACGAAAGTATTAGTAAACACATTCCAGCAACACACACACACACACACACACACACACACACACACACACAAACACACACACACAAAGTACAGCCTTTAATGGTGCAAGACACAAAGAAATGACTCCTATTTGCTCTCATTAAATCATGAAAGTAGCAGCCAAGTAAGCAGTCTGTGCCAGGCCCTGTACCCTGAGTGTTCAATTGAGATCATCTCATTGCATCCTCAAAACAACTCGATGAGGTCAGTATATTATTATTCCCATTTTGTGAATAAGAAAAATGAGCCACCATAATTCAAGTTATTTCCCCAGTCCCCCCAGTGTAAGTCATTTTGCATGGCTAGGAACTGGTAGTCAGCTTAGTCTCAAAAGTTATAATGTGACACTGCCCTTCAAAAGTAGCTTTCTGTAATTAATCATGATAAAATAATTATTTCCAAAGCATTTTTAAAAAGAACACTTTACTCATCATTCATATGATCTCATTTAAACATTACAAGATTGCTTAACATCACCATTTGGTTGGAGAGAAACCACGGCTTGGGGAATTCAGACTGTCCTCACAGGTCGTAGGTGGCCAAACCCAAATGGGAGCCTTTGTTTGTGACATGTGGGGTGTTGCACTCAATCCACCACATTGCTTTAAGTCTGAAGATTGTTTCATGGCTCTAATGAGCATTTCATATGATCAGTGCTGCTAGGAAATAGTATAACGCTGACTATAAACAGCCAAAAAATGAATGCCTTGCTGCTCAGATTAAACTGTTGATTGTACTGAAATTCATGGGTACACTAAGAAACAAAATAAATTGCAGCAAATCTCCCCGAAGATTTTGTTGTGCATCCTTTTATTTTTATTCACATCATCTGTGTTTACTGAGCTGCAGTAAAGGATGCATGGGCTATTTTTATTCAGAGAAAGGCGATAGCACCAGCCAAGCAGAAGGACCCATCCATGACCAGAATGCAATAGCCTTCATTATCTTCCAACTCACTCCTAAATGACTCACGGAGAGCTGGCAGATGGTGTTTTCTCTCACCCCTTGCCTCGCACTTATTTAATTATTTTGACTTACTTTTTGTTCTGCTACCATGATACCTAATAGGCAGATATATTTCAGAGTTGGTTTCTTCTTCTAATATTAACCAGTGCATCTAGAAAATCTCTCAGCCTCTAAATTCTGGATCAAATGAGGGTAGAGAATAACGATGACAAAAAAAATTATTACTAATGATAACTAACACTTACTGGGCACATATACCCTGCCAGATACTGAGCCAATGAATTTGCATGCATTCCTCATTTAATGATCCGATGACTCACAAATGGGGAGGCTGAGGGTTAGAGAGGTTAAGAAACCTACTCTGGGTTAAAGAGCTAGTAAATGGTGGAGGCAGAGAATCTGAACCAAGTCCCTACTCTCAATCTTTATGCAACGCTCATGTGGTAGCAGTTATAAGCTCTAATACTGTAGGGAAATTAACCAATACAGCAAAATGATAAGGAAACACACAAAGTTAATAGACATGAAGTCGTAAATAAGGCATCATAGAACTGAAGGCTTCCAGAAGACTCAGAGATGCACTGCCCTCACCCCCCCACCCCCCCCCCCACCCCATGCAGCCATAGGAAGCAAGATCAGGGGGTAGCCTCCAGCAATCAGCTCCAATTGGCTTTAATGGCAGAGAGCCACCTCGCCCACAGTTTCACCCTACCTGGGTAAGTCTGCATCCTGTGACCAAGCTAGGCAAGGGTACAAAAGTCCAGACATTTTGGCCCGAGGCTCTTACAAGGAAGGCCTTCTTCAGAGGTGCCTGCTGGGTTCACCAAGATTTTGTTAAGTCTGCTTCACAATTTGACTTCTTTTTCTAACTTATCTTAGTTTCTTCCCTTCTCTCCCACTGGTGTTAATTCCTGATAAACCTCTTGCATCCTAACTCTGAGAAACTAACCTGTAACAGTGCATCAAAGACTTTTAAATAGAAAAATACACACACATACACACACACACACACACACACACACACACACACACACACACAATGCTAGGAACTTTTTGAGTCTCAAGAATTCATACATGTGGATATACCAAATAGTACATATTTGACACTAGTCTCTAGACAAAGAGTTTCCCAAAGGGGAGAGGTGGGGGTGTGTGTGTAAAGGTGGTAATCCTTCTTCAAACTAAACTGATTAGGTAGTTCAGAACTTTCTGTTTCTGGCACAAAAGCAGGAGGTCAACAGGTCCATTGAAACCCTCTAAATGAAGGTCTACATAAACCACCATATCCTCTTAGATCCATAGTTCTCCTAAAAGGTTGTCCTATATTATTATCTGATGCAGCATGACCTATGTAATTATGATATCAGTTCCATGTCAGATGATTTCTATAAAATTATTTTTAAGACATTTCAAATATAAAAGGTTCTCCTCAATATTCCTCAACAGTTAAATCCTGTTACAGATGGAATCAATATTCTGCAAAGAAGTTGCTAACTGAGGGGTGCCTGGGTGGCTCAGTCAGTTAAGAGGTGGACTTCAGCTCAGGTCATGATCTCACAGTTCATGAGTTAGAGCCCTGCATTGGGGTCTGTGCTGACAGCTCAGAGCCTGGAGCCTGCTTTGGATTCTGTGTCTCCCTCTCTCTCTGCCCCTCCCCTCATTGTGCTCTCTCTCTCTCTCTCTCAAAAATAGACATTACAAAAAAAATTTTTTTTATTAAAAAAAAAAAAAACTGCTGACTGACACACAATGTAGAATCACCTGAATCAGTCTCCATTCCTTGTAACTTTCCAACCCTTCAGGTACCCTCCCATCCATTATGATGCCTGTTCTAAGTGCTATTTCACTCTATTACTGTTAACTGTATCCTATTAAAGCCATCTCAAGAGAATTTGCATTTTTAAAGGCACTCTTGGAACCCAAGAAAACTTTCTGGACCCCATACAATGAAGCAATCACGGTGGAATTAAAAGGCATATGGCTCATGTTTGGTGATAAAGGACTTTCTGTCACTCTCAGTGGAGAAGCCAACTTCAGGCCCTGTGGCCAGGCTTGTAGATGAACCATGTGTTAAAGGAGAAGGTGAGAGAAAGCCAAACACATGCTCCTTCCCTCTTTCTAGTGTTCCACCTCACCACAGAATAAGGATTAGTTGGCACAATTTGATAATAGTTTTAGTTGAAAAACTGGTCTTCATTTCTTAACAGTGTGAAACACTTGAGTGTTTTTCAGAATGTTAATCCTACAAGAAAAGTAACTTTATTTTAAAAGGAAGGCATAAAGAAAGAGGGAGAAAAGAAAGAGGCAGAGAGAGAGAGGGAAGGAAGGAGAGAGAGAAAAAAGAAAAAAGATCAAGAAAAAAAAAGAAAGGAGGAAGGAATAAGAGAAAGAAAAGAAAAAATGGATGGGAAAATAAGAGAAGGGTAGGGAAGGGAGAAAGAAAAAGAAAGAAAGAAAGAAAGAAAGAAAGAAAGAAAGAAAGAAAGAAAGAAAGAAAAAAGCTTAATCTTGATTAACTCTTAGAAATGTGTATCTACAGGATCCTGGAGAATTAAACAATTGGTGCATAATATAAACATGCCAGTTATGTGGGTAATGACTGACATTAAAAATTTTGATAAAGAATCAGTGATGGATATCAAAAAGGGAGAAGAGAATAAAAATATTTGGTTGTAATCTTACAATAAATCACTCACTTTTTAAATTGTATGTATTTAAAAAAAAAAAAACTAGTCACAAATCATGGAGATAACTATTGATCAAGTCCTAAAACTTGAGAAAATAAAAAGAAATACATATTTGGAACTGATATGCTGTGTCTCTTAAACACAAAAATTTCATAAATTACTTTTAAATCATTCCAGTGTTCTTTCATTCCCCAATGCTGAACTGGTTTTCTATTCTCTTCACTCTGCTCTCAAGTCATTAAAACTAATCTAGGAATCTACAGTTTAAGCAGTGCCTAGATAAAATGAGTTACTTCAAAGGTACATGTTTTAATGAAACATTGTATGTTGTCTGACTGAAAACCATAGTTCTACTCAAAGAAAATTGCCCACAAAATCCTGTTTTGGAGCTCAGTGCTTCTATGAAAGGACAGAAGCAATTTAGGGGCTTTGTGCAGCACAACATGGGCCCCACATCCCAGGAGTCCTGAGCCCTCTTCCTGCTGCCTCTGCTACTAAGGCTGGCCCCAGAGGCAAGGTCAACTGCTCTTGTCACCAGAGGACACTGACCAACCTTTGGCACAAATAAAAGCGGAACTCATTCTGCAGTTTCTATCTCCTTCTAGATAATGCTACCAGCCTCAAATTTTCCAAACCAAATGTATATCGTAAATAAAGTAGGAAAGCCAGATTAACAGATAAAGACATAGTACCTGCAAAGGAAAACAGTCGTTGGAATCCTCATTTTCACATACCTTATTTTAGTTACTTAACACTTTTATTTTTCAATGTGGTTGGCTACCCTCTTCACTAGAACTATAGACATCACTATGTCTATGTATTATTTTGATTTTACTTAGATTGTTTGCAGTCCCCCAAAAGTTACACTATTCTTTTTTTTAATGCTTTATTTATTTTTGAGAGACAGCATAAGCAGGGGATGGGCAAAGAGGGAGACAGAGAATACCAAGCAGGCTCTGTGCTGCCAGCACAGAGCCTAACGAGGGACTCAAACCGAGGAACTGAACCATGAAATCATGACCTGAGCTAAAGTCAAGAATTGGCCATTTAACCAACTGAGCCACCCAGGTGCCCCAAAAGTTACACTATTGTAATAGTTGAATATTTTTTGAGAGCCAATCCAAATGTGAGATGTAAAATTATAGATAACCTATTCTCCCAAACACTTGACTTGAAAAGGCAAATTAAGTGTGGTAGGAGACTTTAAAGTAATAATAATGAAGCTTACATATGAGCCGTTCTCCATTTTATAGATCCCAGCCATGCATACTCTGGCTGCTAACATAAAACAACCAATCAAAACCTACTTTGTGTCCCCAAATGTGTTAGTTTTCTGTTGACAGTGGGATAATCTGACCACTTGTGCTGTGATAGGAGGGGAGGCCATGCTCCTCAACTGTGTGTTGAAGCAACTGACCTCAGAATACTTTTCTACTGACCTGTGTCAGTTTGGTCAATTGGGTTAGCTTTTCTGAGCTTCCATTTTATTGAATGAAAATGAAGATATCTTCCCTCTTTTAGAGCTGTAGGAAGAAAGAAACAAGAAATACACACCAGGTGCCAGGCTCAGGGCTTGGTAAATGGTGAATGCTTGTCGTAGTAATTATGGTTGTAATGGTGATTTTCTTTTCGTTTCTTTTTAACATTGGTAGCAGTTATTCCAAGGAGAAGCTAGCTGGGAAAAGATGGTATGATAACCACATGTTCCCCAGTGTTCCTGAATTCCGGTCAGTAAGGCAATTATCTGCATCACGTAGCTTTTCCTGCTGTAATACATCCATACGTGGGAAAAGAACAAACATGGGAGAATATCCTCTGTCCATACTCCAGGTCACAGGCATAAGCAGAGAATTAATCATCCAGAAGAAATCATTTCAGGATCCAAAGTATCCACCAATCCTTACACTTTTCCATCACTGGTGATTTCTGGCAGGACAAATACAAATTTGGTTCTCCAAATATTAGATACAAGATGTAGTCCACTTACAATGTATCCGGCACAAGATACAAGAGAGAAAAGATGAGGAGTGCTCCCTTCCTTTCCCTTGAGGAGCTACAGTCTAATGGAAGAAAGATGGGCATGTAAACAGAACAGTGAAGGGACTGGGAAAAGAAACCAGCAATCAAAGATGCAAGAGGAAAACACTGAGTAAGAGGAGCAGTCCAAAACTCCAGGGGACTGGGAGCCTATAGATGGAAGCCAAACACAAACACTTCTACCCATGCCTGGTTTTCCATTTATGTTCATGGTTCCCTGGGCATTCCTTATACTTTCTTTTCTTTTTTCTTCATTTATTTATTCATTTTTGAGAGAGAGAGTGAGCAGGGGTGGGGGGAAGGGAAGAGAGAGAGGGAGAGAGAGAATTCCAAGCAGGCTCCATACTGCCAGTGCAGAGCCTGATGTAGGGCTCAAACCCACGAACTGTGAGATCATGACCTGAGCTGAAATCAAGAGTCAGACGCTTAGCCAATTGAGCCACCAGGGGCCCTTAAACTTCCCTTTGTAAAGCCTCTTTCATGAGGTGAAGAAGGTGGCACATTTGGTCAATAGCTATATAATGTATCATTAAGCCATAATTCTAACAATCTATGCTAACCCCTCAAATCAGTTGTAATATTTCATAGGGTAGCACAGAGGCCAAATCCCACATTCCTTTGTTAAGATAGAGACATAATTTCTAAGTATATACTAAGACACGTTTTCTACATTTATTTGAATTGAATGAGGATTCATGAATATTACAAATGCTAACCAGAACTTTTAAAACATCAGTACACTGAGAAAGTTTGAAAAAGCCATTGAAGGAATCAGCATAAAGAAATCTTATTAGAACTTTCCTTATCTGATAAAAGTAGAGCCTCCTGTAAATATGGTTGCTACAACCCCCTTCTGGACACCTTCCAGCCTTCCTTCAGGAAGGAAACTGCCCAATGGAATCTCCCATGCTTTCACACTGAAGCCCTAATACACACACACAGATATATAAACCCTTACCTCTGGCTGTTCTGCTGGCTACTCACTGCTGAGTTCAACCACATGCATAATAAATTTTTCTCCTGTTAGGCTGTCTATCGACAATTAATTCATGGGCCCCACAATGAAACCTAAATTGGAACCATTCACTTTCCCACATGAGATGAGGGGGGAAAAATTCTTCCCTTTCACTCTACAGGCAACCTACTATAGATCTGAAGTCTAGACTTTAAGCATGTTTTATGATTTATATTTGTTGATTTTTTTTTCAAAATTTATGGAGTTTGGGAAGTTTTGTCACATAGTCAGATGCTACTCCTCTATTTAAGGACCAAATCAGCATGCCTTTCTACTGTATCTTGTTAATTTTTGCAAGATGTTATAGAATAATAGAATTTTTACTTAATACAAATGTTTATGGTTAACATTTTTTTTTTTGCTAAGTATGCTTACATCAAAAATTCAAATGCACTGAACCAAGTAAAAGCTGTTTTACAGGATATCATCTCCAACAAAGCAAAGTGTATGTAGAAACAAAGCATGAAAAGTACTAAAAGGGTGTTGTGTGATCTTGGTTTCATGGACTCAAATTGAGAGAATCATGCATTAATTGTGGTGGTCACCACACCCAGAACAGTGATGTTTCCATAGTAACTGATACAAAGAAACACAAGTGATATGGAAGAAGGAAAAGAAACTAGAGTGAAAAAATAGAAGTAACTGGCCTTGAATCTATAATGACAGCAAAAAAAAACCCCACTAAGGTAAGCCATGTCAAGATGGTGTTTTATCTCAGGAAAATATTAGAAACTTAGAAGAGTCTAAGATGAAACTTCTTTGAATCTTCGTGTAGTCTAAAATAGAGATGTGCACATAATAGGCACTCACATACTTGATGGAGAAGAAAGAGAGAAAAGGAAGAAAGTACAGGGGAAAAGGAGGAATAAAATGAGAACATCCAAGAAAACAAACACTTCTGTACTATCAAATCAAAAGCCATCCAAACAATAGGGCAAATATCAGGGATCTCTTTTGCCATCAATTCTCATACATAAGGTTAAAGGGGAAATGGCCCTTATTAAGACCTATGATTGCAGGTGTTCATGAATTCCCTTCGAGTCAGTCCTGAACTCTGGTTGCCACTGTGCTAAGAAAGACTCAACCTGAAGGTGAATTATTTTCCTAAGTTTGAGTTTAATTCATTCAGCCAGTTTTGAATTCTGAGAAGAGAAAAACATATGTTTCCTTCCCCAGTGGCAATTTTACACTCAAATAAGTCAAGTAACTATTCTGTTAATAACTCAAGTAATTAAAAAAAAAAAGCACGATGTTAAAGATTCACACACTTAATGCACGTGGACATTTTACAGCATGTTGGTAGGTATTTCAGTTTTTCAAACGTGACCTTTGGGGTTTGATTTCATTTTGTATTTTCTGTTCTAAGCTTATCTATCTTTAAGCTTACAATAGTAATTAGAAATTAAACCGGCCACACTGGAGAGATTAATTTATTTGCGTTGCAGATTGAAACAAATAATTCATGCTGTATTTACAAAGCAGTTTGCCTCTATAAACCATAATGCTCTCTAAAAACATCATCTAGAAGTCCAAATTTTGAATTATTATGCTGACTGCATAGAAACCAACCGTGTGCTTCTGTGACTTGAATGTTGCACACACATCCCTGAGATCTGGTTAATATACACATTCCGATTTACAAGGTATGGCCAAGGTTCACCATTTCATCTAGGCCATCCTGAAGCTGCTTGTCCACAGACCACATTTTGAGCAGCAAGGTTTTAGAGAACTAGAATCTTTTCTTAAATATTTCCCATTTTCTTTCTTTATAATTTGTGATTGATTCATTTAGAATTTTAACCTTTAGAATAGCTAAGTGTTCCATCTCTCTATATTTTTTTAATACATAAAAAACACCGCACACACAGAGTTTCTTTAGAAATCTGTAAGAATTACTCACTCCAAAAGGTTAATTTGATTGTCTTTCTGTCTTTGGTAGAGATAGAGAGTCCTGATTATTTTAAGTCTAACTGTTACAACAAGTTTCACTAAATTTACAAAAATGTGCTAATGTTAAAATCTAAAAGAAATAGTCAGCAGTACAGAAGTATCACAAAACCTGATCAACAATAACATTTTTGGCAACATATGGAGGAACAGGAAGCTACAATGAGTTTCTTTTAGTCCAAACACCAACCACAAACATATCTCCTACTGTTATTGGAAAAACAGAATCAATGTCCTCCATACTGGCCCGCAAAAAAAGACTCCATTATAATGCTGTTGGAAGCAAACAGGAAGACAGGGGATCTTTAGGGTGTTCTCCCATGGCCTCCACTCTATTAAAAATATAATACATACACATGAAGATTCTCATGATTTTTTACATTGAGCTTTTTGTTGTTTTCCATTTATACACATAATTTCAGTACAATCTTGCATAGGTAACCAGGCGATTCAACCTGGCTACATACCCACCTACCTAATTAATTGTTATTTAATTGATCTTATTCACCTGGTTAATATGTTACAGTTTTTAATGAATATAGATGTTCAATGAGCAGAATACTTTATAAGGAAAGAGTAGAATTATGCAGATTTATGTACTTTCATACTAAAATAGAACAGAATTTCAGGAGGTAAAGCAAATATATAGATATGACAGCAACAGTAATTATCATTTTTTTCAAAAGTATGATGTTCAGCTTCTTCTAATACAGATGTACTAACTTACCTCAGTTTATCTTTGCCAAAAGCTAGTGTGGACACTAAAATATTGTTATTACCATGACTTCCTTTTTCTCAATTTGTCTTATAAGCATGCCTCTTAAGACAGAGTGAAAAAAATGGTTCATGATTGACTATATACATTAATGTGAGTCAAAAAAGCAAATTAAGTGGGGTTTCAGGTGCCGAACTCTTTTCAAAACCTCAATTCATGCACATTGGATTCATCAAAGATACTAAATTATTGTAAGAATGTAAATTTGATGTGCTCAAAATGTTTCAAAGTATAGTTGTAAATACTGTATTTGTACCCACAAACAGAATATAATAACTTTAAATGATCTGATTCCTACATTAAATTGGCAAATACATTCACTGAAGCATTTTTTAAATGTTTATTTATTTTAAGAAACAGAATGTGAGTGGGGGAGGCACAGAGAGAGAGGGAGAGACACAGAATCTGAAGCAGGCTGCAGGCTCTGAGCTGTCAGCACAGAGCCTGACTTGAGGCACAAACTCCCCAACTGTGAGATCATGACCTGAGCCGAAGTCGGATGCTCAACCTACTGAGCCACCCAGGCGCCCCTCACTCAAGCATTTATGAAACAATTCCCCAAAGCTCCAGAACTCTGAAAGGCATCACAATTTCCTTTTGATGTCTGAAGTTATATTAATCTTTTTCATTTGCTATGCAACTGAGGGCAAAACCAAAAATCCCTAATCCATGAGGTTGTACAACCTCCATTTTATTATTACTTTTTTAATGTTTATTTATTTTTGAGAGAGAGAGAGCAGGGAAGGGAGAGAAGGAAGGAGGGGGAGAGAGTGAGAGGAAGAAAGAATCCCAAGCAGGCTCCACACTGTCAGTGCAGAGCCTGAACTTGAATTCATGGGCTTGAACTCATGAACCGTGAGATTATGATCTGAACTGAAATTATGAGTCAGAGGCTCAAACACCAAGCTACCCAGGTGCCCCACAACCTCCATTTTAAAGCACAGACACCCTAGAAAAGTAAGAAGAATGAATTTCTTTCACATTTGTTCCCAGTATCTTAATTATTCGTGCCCTCATGAGGATATCATATCCTATTTGGTAAGGCATTTCACTAAATTCAGAATGGAACGTTAAATTATAATGGGTGACACCAGAATTTCTTATAATAAAGATATTTTCTTATATAGTCAACATTTTCAATTCTGTATAATGCATTTGTACTTACAGTTATAGAAACCAACCCACATGATGCTAAATACATTTCCAAGATTCTACTAGAACACAAATGTTTTCCTTCTGATGTAAATAAGAAGGAAACATTTGCTGAACTTTCCCTTTTTATGCACGAATCAATTTTTCAAAGATTATTATGAAGCTTAACTGATATAAATAAAGGACAAAATACCATTCCTGAGATTCTATAAGGTCTTGATCTAAACAATTAGTGATCAAAGTTCAAAAAACCTGTCTTTTCAGTTACCTCAGTATCACTGTTTCCTTGGAGAGCCCATGGGACCTTTCTTTCTCTAATCTAGAGACTGCATCCAAAATGCCATGGGCCACATTCGGCTTAAACATATGGGTGGCATCATGAATATGTTTCAGTGTGGTTTGGTTTTTGCAGTTT
Source organism: Panthera onca (assembly GCF_046562875.1). Classification (NCBI taxonomy): domain Eukaryota; kingdom Metazoa; phylum Chordata; class Mammalia; order Carnivora; family Felidae; genus Panthera; species Panthera onca. The sequence continues at coordinate 52,814,880 of NC_138346.1, forward strand.
GGTATTTGGAAGGCTTTTAGATGGGGCCTGACCTTGCTGCATCACCCCACATCTCACTTTTCCCTTTTGTTTAACATTCCATCATATCCACTCATTTTTCTTACCTGTCTGATCTCTGCTCTAGTCCCTGAATCATGAGCCAGCATCAGTGGAAAACCCCCATATAAAACAGCACCCACTGAGACATCTTCACATGGAGGGAAAGCGCCCCTATTCTCTTGCCTAACACTGTCATTGCTAAGTGTCCTTTCATTTTATACAACAGCGAACCAATATTTGAAACGCTACGAAATATTCAGCACAAACCAGTTTGGGCAGGATTTCAGCAGCTCTTTTGACTGTGAGCATCCCGGAAAACTGCTGATCTGTATGCTGCTCAGCTTGGTATCTGGTCTGCTTTGCAACATTATCTTGCACAACTGAATGAAAACGTGAGATCTTCCCTGTGCCCTATCCCCCTATCCTCCCAACCCTTCAGATGATGGAATTTTCCACCAGAAAGAGACACTATAGTACTTGAAGGGGAAACTCAGTTTTTTGTTCTCCTTCTTGTGTCCACTATAATACAAAGCTTTGCTCCCCCTCTCGGGAAAATGTAAGGCTGGCTGGCAGTCAGTTTGACAGAAGGAGAGCAGTGCAGCGGAAAATTGGATAACAGGATAAAATCTATGGGGCCACAGGAATCCCATCAAAACCGGCTCCTCCTGTCAAAACCTAGACAAGTGACAAGGACAAATATAGAATGTTATTTATATTTAAATATTTCTAATGATATCATAATTATACTCTGCCTCTCTTAGGCAGCCATTTTCCTGTGAGCCACCATTCTGCAAACCAAATGTTGTATGTTGGAGAAAATCTGCATAAGAATCAGACAGCTTCAATCAGACATCTAGGAAAATCCTATAAGCTCCTCAAATAGCTCTTTCTAAAGGACAGAAAATAACAATTTATTTTTTCAAAAACATTTTTCCTGGAATACAATAGTCAAGTTCAATAAAAAACAAATTATTCCCAGCTCTGTGGGAATGGGAAAACTAAGCCATCTAGTAGGTAGCTAACATATCGATTTCACTTAAAATTAGGGCTGGTATTTTGGAAAATTTCCTATTTTCTTTTTTCACAATGTGTCATCTTGACTCATTCTATAGATGGGGTTATTGATGGTCTTAATTTGTGGAACTTCACAGTAAGTTCAATAAACTAAAATGTAAAATTGCCAAAAGATGTAAAATTTATAATTTTAAAACTCAGGGAAAATTTTTGATGTAGATATTCTAAGTCAATATTTATTGTACTTAATTCTATTATTAAAACATTATGGAGTACTATTTTAATATACTGTAAGTGATACCAAAGAATTTAGTAACATGATGGAGGGCATTTATAAAGATACACTCTATACAGAATACACTTCACATTAGACTTTCATAGAGCTTTAACTGTAAGATTCCTAAGCCCTTAATGGTCATCTATAATACATATGTACTTTTTCTCTTGTGTAGACCTTTACAACAGAAGATTGTCAGCACGCAAACTCATTAATTGATATTAAAAAATATATTTATTGCTCATAATACACAAGACAACGTGCCACATGCTGGGAGAAAACGAAAATATAAAGGGGTATTCAGTCACAAAAATATGCCACCAAAAACTTAAGTTGGGAGTACTACAAGCAGAGAATAGACGAGTTGAGGAATCTGTATGTCATTTCCAGTCCAAACACCTCTGGCATGCTAGGAAGGCTCCTGACGACCTGAACCCATTTTACTGAACAAATTTAATTTTCACCTTCTGCTAATTCCTTCCACTCTGTTTTAAATGACTCTCTCACTCTTGCTAAGATGTACTGTTCTCATCCTTGCCTTCTCTTGCTTATGCTCTTCCTCTGCCTGCATTGTCCTTGACCTCTCTCTCTCTTGAGCAAAGCCTTTAAGATTCAGCTAAAGTGTCATTTCACCTTGAAACCTTTTTTGACTAACCCAAAGGACTGTTGACTTTGTGTAAGGCAATGTTCAAAGTGCTTAACATATGTGACCTTATCTATCACAGCTTCATAGGGAGATAGCACTCTGTTTTAGAGATGCAAAAAGCTCAGAGCAGTAAAATAGCTGCCTCAAGATACACAGCAAAACAAGTAGTAGAGTCCAGATTCATGCCCCATGTATCTGATTCAGACACCTGTGGAGGTAAGGAATTACTCTGTTATTTTGTTCCCTTTCTCATACTTTTCTATCTGAACTCATATTTTACACAGTGCCAAATTATTCAGCACTTAATAGTTCTTGGGTTCACGGTTACTACTCTGGGCTCTTCAGTTAGACTGCAAATGCAGAGAAGTTTGTCTACCACTCCAGCCTAAGACCATGCATTTCACTTGATGGGTTGAAGCTCGTTAATCTACAGCATTCTAATGTATTAGACAGAAAGCTATGCTTCTCAGATGATTACTATTTTGCCACTGGTTTGGGTTGTCTGTATTCACTCCATGGGACTCTTTGCCTTCTAGTGCACTATAAAATGTGAAGTTCCAAAGGAATATCTTAATTTTCATTCAACAAGTCTTTATTGAGTGATGATTATGTGATAACATTTTGCCAGGCAGATGGGGAAAAATACCAAAAAGGCTTAAGGCAATCTCTACTCTTAAGAACCTTATTATCTTGTTGGAAAGAGATTTTATCTGTATTAAATTATAGACATATGTAATTTTATTAAGTATATGTTACATGTAAGTATATAATATACATATGTATATAAGTCTATACACAAAACATGAGTTTATACACAAAATATGCTTTAGTACAGTGTGTAGCATATGGTAAGAACTTAATAAATAATTTATTAAGGGGTGGGGATAAGGGGATGGGTGAAATAGGTAAAGGGGATTAAGAGGTACAATCTCCCAGTTATAAAATAAGGAAGACGTGGCAATATAATGTATATCATAGGGAATATAGTCAATAATATGGTAACAACTTTGTATGGCGACGAATGGTAACCAGACATTGTGGTGATTGTTTCATAAAGTACGCAAATATCAAATCCTTATGTTGTACACCTGAAACGAATACAATATCGTATGTCAATTATTCTTAAAATATCCATCCAGTTGTCGTAAATGGAATATAGTGCACAAAACTTAATCTGCCATCATTCGTAATAGCTATCATTTATTGCCGCAGATATCATTCAGCAAATATTTAGCATGTTTCTAAACAGAAACTTAACAGTCTGTCAAAATCAATGCTGAGAAGGAAGTATGAAAAACATAACAAACTGGACTTTTTCTTATGGAGCTCTCTCCTGAAAAATGTCTTCTGGACTAATTCCTTGGTATGAGCTCACTTTTTCCAGTAACATTTCTTTCTCCTCGAAAATGGGATACAGGAAAAAAGGACAATATTTTTGTACATCTAGTTCAGATGAACTCTGATTCTTATTTTATTCTAGTATTAACATCATCAATAAACAAATGCTCTCTTTTATGATTGTTTACATTATATGAATTTGTATACACCAGCTTAGGGTGAGGTAAATTAAATGGAAAGATATCATCGTTAGGTCTAGTATCAAAAACCTTATGTGGCTCTTCAATTCTGTGACTTACTTAGTGGATTACAATGAAGCCTCAGCTAAGGGGCTGGTAATTTAAATTATAAGCAGAGGGTTCAACGCTGTGGCTAATTCATTACTCACACATCTCTAGTTGAGGTAGTAATTTAAAGTCATGTGTGTCACATTAATTGTAATCTTGTTTCCAAATGACAAGATAAATATCTCAAGGAACATAATGTATTATGGTCATAGGTCAAACCAAATGAATGTCTAAAATAGATTAGCACTAAGTGCATGCAATATGTCATGTTTATAAATTTTGAAAAGGATAAATTATATTAGCATTTAGCAGATTGTTCATTACACATCATCAATGTTTAGCTTTAAGTGCATTAATACTTAATTCAGTTACCGCATTGTCTGAAAATACCACACACAGAGATGCCACAAAATCTCTTACTAAAAATCTAATATTAAAAAAAAAACAAAAAAACAAAACAGAGCAAGCTAATTCATACCCTCTCCCACCAGGATTTTATCACTTTGTTTCACCTATGTGTGAAATCGATATATTGTGGCCCTGACTTGAGTCAGATAAGGGCAATGTTACAACCGGCAAAAGAAGAAAATCGCCAAAACGCCAGGTCCCTACCAATTTGCATGTATATCTCTTCTAACTTAAGTCTCTCCATCAGCTGGCACTGCATCAGAACCTCAACCACTGTCCTAGAGTAGAAACCCCAACACCACATGGCAAAATAAGTGCAAAATAAGGATGCAGGCTGCTACTGAAATTATAAAATAGACAGCTGGTTTTTAGAGTTGAGCTGAAATGTAACCGTTGTGATTTCAATATGGATTCATCAGTTTTCCTATCTACAAGCCGTGGCGTCCCAGCTCTCTCTCACCATCTCTACAAGTCATTGTACACTGGTATCTTAGCTTCATATTACTTGGATCAGTATTTTGAAAAGTCACTCAAGGTAGAGTGAGGACACAGAAGAAGGAGCAACAAACCAGCTAACCCCAGCTCACAGAAATATTCTGTTTAGCTAGCACAGGTGTCTTTGTGGTTTTGCAGTTCGTGTGAATGTTTTTCATGGAATTGGAGTGTCTTTAAAGCAAGGCAGACAGCCCCCAGCTCATCAATGGCTTCCTTTACTCCCTCTTTCCTTACACAAGCCGTCCCACAGCAGTGTGAGCCACAGGCAGTAGAGTTTGCAATAGATGGTTGCTGCTCCGCTAAAGATAGGACGTTTGTTTTGCCAAGTGCAGTTTGCATGGATCCAAAATGATCAAGACAGCAGAGGAGGTTTTTAGGGTCTCTGGAAGGGAAGAGAAGGGGAAAAAATGGCAGCTGAGACCACTGGGAGGGAGAGGGAATTTGAGGATGAACACCAAACTAATCATATGGAGGTTCTGCTGGGCTGTGTGGAGTGGGAATCCTACACTCTGGTACAAAAGAGTCTTAGTAAAATATTAATACCTCATAAATGTATTCTAAAATTGGATGTGTTCTGAGGAACCAACCAAGTGTTCAGTGCCTCAGTACGAGGCAGGGATTGAGGATATCTCGGGCTACCTTTGGCTTAACACAAAAGAGTAAATCCATGCACTGGGAATTCTTTCTCCATCCACATTATTACATGAGAGTGTCCTGCCACACGACTAAGAAAGTTAACTGTATTTAGCTGGCAGAGAGGTGTCGGGTCCATGACCAAGGCTTGGCCAGTCAGATGTTGCTGCTGGCATTTAGAAACTTGAGAAGGTGAAGGAGAAGGACACAGCGACAGTTTGAAATTGTTTACAGTTCAGTGTATCCCAGGAAAACATTTAGTCATAAGTGGAGTTTTTCAAATAGTCCAGAAAACTCAGAATGGATCTTTTACTCTGTTCTAATGGGGACCAAAATATTTTTTTTTAAGAATAGTTAACATACGGTGTTATGTTAATTTCAGGTGATTCACAATGTAGGTGATTCAGCAATTCTACATATTACTCAGTGCTCATCATGAGAGGTGTACTCTTAATCCTCATTTCCTATTTCACCCATTTTCCCTACCCATCACCCCTCTGGTATAACCATCAGTTTGCTCTCTATAGTTAAGAGTCTGGTTTTTTGTTTTTGTTTTTTGGTTTGTCTTTTTCTGTTTCTTAAATTCCACAGGAGTGAAATCACATAGTATTTGTCTTTCTCTGACCTACTTTCCTTAGCTTTATACTCTCTAGATCCATCCATGTGGTTGCAAATGGCAAGATTTCATTCTTTTCTATGGCTGAGTAATACTCCATCATACACACACACACACACACACACACACACACACACACACACACATATTGCTTCTTCTGTATCCATTCATCTATCCATCCATGGACCCTTAGGCTGCTTCCATCATTTGACTATTGTATATAATGCTGCAATAAATATAGGGGTGCACTTATATTTTTGAATAAGTGTTTTTAGGTTCTTTGGGTAAATATGCAATAGTATAACTACAGGATCATATGGTAATCTATTTTTAATTTTTGAGTGAACCTCTATACTGTTTTCCACAGTGGCTGCACTTGTTTGCATTCCCACCAACAGTGCACAAGGGTTCCTTTTCTTCACATCTTCACCAACCCTTGCTGTTTCTTCTGTTTTTTATTTTAGCCATTTTGACAGGTATAAGGTATTATCTCATTGTGGTTTTGATTTGCATTTCCCAGATGATTAGTGATGCTGAGTGTCTTTTAATGTGTCTGTTGACCATCTGGATATCTTCTTTGGAGAAATGTCTATTCATGACTTCTGCACATTTTTTAATTGGATTATTTGTTTTTTGGTGTTGAATTGTATAAGTTCTTTATATATTTTGGATATGAACCCTTTATTGGATAGTTCATTTGCAAATATCTTCTCCCATTCTGTAGGTTATTTTTTAGTTTTGTTGATAGTTTCTTTTGCAGTGTAGAAGCTTTTTGTTTTGTTGTAGTCCCAATAGTTTATTTTTGCTTTTGTTTTCTTGCTTCAGGAGATATTTCTAGAAAAATGTTGCTAAGGCCAATGTCAGAGAAATTACTGCTGGTGTTCTTTTCTAGGATTTTTATGGTTTCAGGTCTCACATTTAGGTCCTTAACCCATTTTGTGTTTATTTTGTGTGTGGTGTAAGACAATGCTCCAGTTTTGCCAACACTGAGACCAAAATAATTTTTTAAACTTCATATTAAGCTTATTTAGAAACCACATCAATATTTTCAGTTTAAAAAATATGTACAGGATACAAAATTCACAGGGAAAGTATAACTGTTAAAACCTTCTTGCCTGGATTTATTAACATACAGTATTGTGGATTCATTTTGAGAGCTCACATTCCAATTGACTATTATCAACTGTGTGACTGTGGACAAGTCACCTCCCTGTGCTTCGGTTTCTTTATCTACAACTTCAACCACTAAAGGCAAAGTGGGGGGTGACTAGCATAAAGGGCAGCAGAGTCACAGCTGCAATCAGAATAGTCTGAGTCGTGCAGACCTATGGTGTGAACTAGTATTAGTCAGCTGGAACTGCCCTAATGAACCCCACGGACTGGGTGGCTTGTACAATGGAAAGCTCTTTTCTCACACTCTGTAGGTGGGAAGTTTAAGGTCTGCTTCCTCCTGAGGCCTCTCTCCCAGACCTGCAGATGGTCTGTGTTCTTGTGTTCCTACATTTCTCTGTGTTCCTACATCTCTGGTGTCTCTTCCACTTCTTCTTTTCTTGATGTTTATTTATTTATTTTGAAAGAGAGAGGGAGCACAAGCAGGGAAGGGGCAGAGAGAGAGGGAGAGAGAGAATCCCATGCAGCCTCCGTGCTGTCAGTGCAGAGCCCAACTCAGGGCTAGAACTCCTGAACCAGGAGATCATGACCTGAGCAAAGACCAAGAGGCAGACACTTAACTGACTGAGCCACCAAGGCACCCCTCTCTTCCTCTTCTTGTAAGGACATCAACCATAGTGGATTAGAGCCCCCACATTTATGACCTCATCTAACCTCAAGTACTTCTGTAGAAGCCGCATCTCCAAATATAGTCTCATTGGGGGTTAGGGCTGCAACATACTGGTTTTGGGGAGACCAATGCAGTCTCTAATAGGTATGAAGAGTGCCTACTTCACAGTGCTGCTAGGGTAATCACATAAGTTAATATCTGTAAAGTATTTAGAACAGTGGCTGGTATGGAGAAGGGCCATGAAAATTGTTTATTAAGTGATTTTGAAAAAATGTAGACTTTTTTAAACCTGAGTTAATATCCTTCATCTCTAAAACGAGAGAGGCCTTTCTCTCTTCCTGACAGGTAAGAAGAATCAGGCATGTATGTTAGTGACCTATTTCTACATAACAAATTGACCTGAAATTTAGCAACTTAAAACAAAAATAAACTTTTATTATCTCGCACAATTTCTGTGGGACAAGAATTCAGGGGCAGCTTAGCCAGGCCATTCGGGCTTAATCTCTAATGAAGCTGCAATCAAGGCATCAGCTGAATGCTTAACTGTGACTGGAGGAGCCACTTCCAAGATGGGTTCCCACACGTGGCTGACAAGTTGGTGCTGTTTTTGGCAGGAGGCCTCAGTTCCTTACCATGTCTACTTCTCCAAAAGGCTGTGTTAAGTGCCCTCACAAGATGGCAGCTGGCTTCCTCTAATGCAAATGATCCTTGAGAAAGCAAGGCAGAAATAACAATGTCTTTTATGGTTTGGTCTGAGAAGTTACAAACCATTACTTCTACCATATTCTATTGGTCACACAGATCAGCCCTAATGCAATATTGGGGTGGAGGTGGGAGGTCTGCACAAAAGCATGAATACCAAGTAGCAATCATCGGTAGGAACCCATCTTAGAGAATGGCTACCATACTTGGCCAGCCAGATGCTCCTGCCAGGACTTCAAAATCTGTGGAAACGAAACAAAGATACAGTGGCGGTAAAGATTACTCATATCAAGTGGGGACAGCACTGGTTATAGCCAAAAAATTATCCTGGTGTGTCCTGCACTGTATTTTTGATTGTCCAACTTTTTTATTTTTTTATTTTTTATTTTATTTATTTTTTTTTGTCTAACTTTTTTAGATTCTCATTCTCTAATCCTATTTCCCCGTCTTCTAAACAATTCTGTGACCGGCCCAATATTTTTTCAGTAGTTTGTTTTTTAATCTGGTGTCAGTTGGCTTCCATTGTTTGTGACCAAGAACCCGGACTGATCTAATGTAGAAATCTTCCCCACCCATTAATCTTCTTCCTCCCTCAGACTTCATATCCCAGGTCACATACTATTTCCCCCTCACCCCCACCCCGAGCCCTCAGACTAGAACAAAGCAGAAAACATGACTATCATGTTCCACACTATATACCTCACATCTCACGTGGCAAGCCTCTCAAAAAAAAAATTGAAAAATAAAAGTCTAATACAAACTTTTTACTCTCTTTATGATTTTTGTGAGAAAGCGGACATCCTTCAATCATGCATTTTAGTTTGAACTGAGAATGATACCACCTTTGTTTATTTTTACATTTTCCAATGCATTTGTTTCATTAATTTTGAAATTAGTGTTATCAAAGCTCAGTTTAATGTTGCTATCCTCTGCCACCAAGGAGTCCAGTTGAATACGTATTTTATTTAGTAAAATACATACTTCATTCTTTCCCTATGGAGAGGCTAACATGTAAGTTTTCTTTACGAACATGGAATTTAAAAAGGAAGGGGTTAATTATTTGAATTCATTGTTCAATGGCATCTGGCTAAGGAAACATGACTGAGAAGGGAGATACTCCTGCCAAGATGTCTGACGGGTCCATGAGCCAGGACTGCCAGTGCAGTCCCTCTGCAGGGATGGAAAGTGCCAATACTTGACTCTCTGGCCCTCATTTTTCTCTGCCGACCCACGACCCCTCCCCTCTTCCACTTGTTTTACTCTTTCTTGAGATACGTTCCTAACACCCACACCTAAATTTGATGTTGTGGGAATAATTTATTTTAATTTTATGCTGATCAGGTTCAGAAGCTAGAAAGCAGAAGAAGGAGTTGCAGAATTCTTAGGAATAACTCTTTAAGCTTTGGTTTCTGTTTTTGTGGGTTTTTAAAAATTAATATGGTAAAATCAATGTGGCCTTCATTACCAGCTTGAGGTATAATTAAGATCATAAATCTTTTTAATATTCAAATTAATCATTCAATCCCCCACAGGACCAATTTAAAACGAAGTCCAATGGCTACCTCTTGAAATCTTTCCCTTTCTTATGTAACCCAATGGGGTCATCTCTGTTTCTCAGCTACTCATTGTTAGCAGGAGAATTAACAAAGGAGGCAAGGAGGAAGGGAGGGAGAGAAAGAGAAATACTAAAGAAGGAGAGAAGTCAGGCACTCCACCTGTCTGACCAGTACCAGCCCCAACATTCAACTGTCATTTCTGTTGTCACTGCTATACCAACTCACTGCACTTAACAGATCTAGTCCAGTGCAACCATTTGAGCCTTCTACCCTCCCCAGTGACACAACACACCACAAAGGTATACCACATATAGGCTTCCAAAGTTACAGGTCTCCTTTTACCCTTTAGGGACATTGTTCTCACAATGTGCCTGTTGTGACAGAGAGGTCTTCCAACCACAGACCATTAAGGGATGAATCTTCCTTCATAATGTTCTAGAATTCGCTAGTCAAACATCTGTCTTCCCTCAGGGCGAATGCTCCTTCAGAGACATAGGGAACTTATTTGAAATCATCTCAGTCATATGATGCTCTTCTGATAGATGGTCTCCATTGAAATGGGGAGATTGTTTCCCCCTTAGAAGTCTTTGACAATGCAGATTTACTTCACTTTCCGAAAGCTTGCATAGCAAAGGTTCTTTGGGGGAAACCTTATCAAGCCACAAAATATTCTGATATATGCTTCTCCTAAGTCAATAGTTTCTCATTTCTTCCATTTGAATAAGAAGAGAGCTTCAAGAAACTCCTCAGAATTAAGAAAAATGGCTCCAATTTGGACCCTTTGGCTCCAAACTGTCACCTAGCAGAAAAGTAGCTTGCAGCTTCTTCACCATGCAAGAAAAACAAAAAACAAAAAACAAAAAACTGTTGTCTCTTGCTGGGTATCACTCATACCTCTATTTCAAGGAAAAGATATAGCCCATAATTATTAAAGATATAAGAAAATGTGGGACTGACATAAAGGGTATAATAGATACTTGCAACATTTGGCAGAGTTACCTTTGGTAACAGTACTCTAAATTTTGTCCAAATATCAAGCCATTCTAGATGCAGCCTATGTGTTTGCAGTCAACTGATTCCCCACTAGCATGTCTATGAAAGGAAGCACATATCATGAGTCTAAACTAAGTCTCTTTCCCTGGACACAGTGATAAGGGATGGGTCCATGGCTCAATATCAGTCTATAAGAACAAAGTTTTTGCTCTACTCTTGAAGGAGAGAAGTTCTCTTTCCTGTTAGATATGGAACCACCACTAAAAAGCCTATTTTAAAATGGAGCCAACCCAGAGGAAGCATAACTAGCAATAAATCCTGGTCATGGCAGATACAGAGTGTTCAGTTAATGAAACAATAAACTTCCTTTTTGGTTGACTTATTTTGGTTTGGGGTTTTTGTTGTTTCTCTCCAAAGATTTTCATATGATATCTATGAACAAATTAGCATATCAGAAGGTTTGATGATGAACTGGGTAAAAGGAAAAGGGTGGGGAAGCACATTTCTTTTTCTCTTTAAATCTGTGCCTCTTGTAACCACTATAACAACAGGAAGTACAGTTTAATTGGAAATGGGCTAACATACTTCTAAGAATAATCATGTAAGGCTAACTGCCTGGGTAGTTTTGAAGTCAGATAAATTGGCTCTCTTGTTATAAAGTGCATCTCTCCTGATTAGTACTTGATTAAACACCAACAACAAAAATCGCCTCTTAGAACTGACATATCAACAGCTTTCTGGATTCCATTTTCCTTAGCAAGATAATGAGCATAGTACACTGTTTAGAATATTTTTAATTGGATGTATATTAGATATACATGTTCTTCTATCACCGATGCCTTGTGTGCTAAGAATTTCATTACATCTCAGAATTACCACATAAGATTTTCTTTGTATTTGTCACAAGAATATTCCTACACACAGAGATAATCGCCACACCTTCACCATATATGTTAAGCTTTTCTTTAAAAGTATCCACTTGAAAGCTTCTACTTTTGACCATGATTTGTCCTTTTTCAAAACAGATATATTATATATATATATATATATATATATATATATATATATATATATATATGACATATATATTTTATAAAGGAAGAAAATTAGAGTGGATTTTTGTTTCAAGAGTAAGTTCTAAGCAGCTACTGATGGTGTACTCCATGTAGTTCTGTAAGAAAAGAGAAAGGAAAAGGAAAAATGTGGTCCTTGCCCTTTAGAAGTTCATGATATGGTTCTAGTTACAAAATGGACAGGGTGACAATTTTTTAGCACCATTTACACAGCAAAATACAAACTAATACAATCCAGGATCATTATATGATGAGAAAATATTTGGTAAAAAAGCTCTTAATAAATATTTGTTTTCTCTTGAAGGGAAATAAGTTAGCAGTCTTGTTAAACATTCATCGATACCTAGAGTAACATTGTATCCCCAAATCAATGATTTTTATCATTAATCTATTCAATAAGTGATTATATACATTCAATGTTTTAGCTGCTGTGTTAGACATTCATGGTCCTTCTGGTTTTAGTCTTTTACATTGATGCAATCAATTGTGCAGAATCATTATCCTTAGTTAATGACACTATCATTGATTCATTTGGGAGCCACAATTGGGTTGTTTCCAGTGTAGGGCTATTATAAACATATTATGTTTCCTAGTACACATGACTGTGTATGTATGTGTATATATATATATATATATATACACATATATATATATATATATATATATATATATATATATATATATATTTGTAGAATTGCTGAGTCAAATGGTATGCAATGCTTTCACTTACAAGATAATGCCAGAAATAATTATCATTATTATTACAAATAATTATTTTCTATTTATATCCCAAACAGAAATGAATGAGAAACCCCAGTGATCCACATACTCACTAACACTTAGTATTATGACCGCTTAATTTTTTCCAGTCTATTGTATGTAAAATGGTATCTCACTGTGGTCTTGTTTTCCTAATTAACCCTAGGTTGAGCATCTCTTCCTATATTTTTTGGTAATATATGTATTTTCTTCCCTCCTATTATTGGCTCTGTTAATATCCTTAACATTATCAGGTACAGATATAGATATTGAAAATAGAATAGCAAATAAAGATTCTAGGGTTGCCTAGGTGGCTCAGTTGGTTGAGCATCCAACTCTCGATTTCGACTCAGGTCACGATCTCATGGTTCATGGTATTGAGCCCCACATTGGGTTCTGCACTGACAATGCAAGGCCTGCTTGGAATTCTTTCTCTCCCTCTTTCTCTGTCCTCCTCCAACTCGTGCTACCTCAAAATAAATAAATATACATTTATTTAAAAAAAGGTTCTAACAAGTCAACAAAATATGAAGGATCACTTAAGAGCTAAAAGTCTCTCATATTCTCTGCTTTGTGTGTGGTGGGATGGATATGTGAAAGAAAACTTGTACTTCAGTCTAGTAAAGAAATATTAACTCCAACTATTATTCACCTTATATTACATTAGACAGCTTCGCATAAGAAGACCTCAATTTCTCAGCCTTTCCCAAACATAACCTCATTCCTATGGCTCATAGAATTCCAATCAAGTCAAAAGAAGAAAGTGTGGACAGAAAAGGCCCTTTTACACAGAATGACTCTGAGTGGCTGAGAGGTTCATGAGTTCTGGTCATGGTCTGAAGATTGGCCAGGAATACAAAATTCTCAGGTCCCCCTGGAGCCAACCCTGATGGCCACATTGGGACAATCACACTGTGAGACTACAGAAAATTGCTTCAAGTAAAAGTAGAATTGGAATATACATTACAGTCAGAGGGCCAAGGAACATTTGCTTTAACCACATGACAGAATATCAATTATAGTCACACTCTCATGTTTTCAATTTCCAAATGTGAAAGAAAGATAATGATTGCGCAAAAGCTTTTGCTTCCCAGAGAGTCTGACACTTACTGAAAAGCACAATGAAATATTGGAGACACTGTATAGCGATAAAGACAAACCAAAAATAATTTAACAAATTAACATAAATTTTTAAGAGGTGGAAAGAAATACATACATATTCAAACCATATTCAAAAATCTATAAACTTTTCAAGATCGTGGTTTGTTTTTTCCTCCAATGAGAGCAAGAAATTACAAAGCTTCAGGATCCAGTTTCCAAAATAAGCCTAAGAGATGGAAGAAGTCTATTGTAAAGCTGTAGTGGTCTTCATTTGCATTCACAGACTGTTGTCTTAATCCACTCTAGCTGCTATAACAAAATACAAGAGACTGAGTAACTTACAATCCATAGGTTTATTTCTTACAGTTCTAAAGGCTGGGAAATCTAAGATCAAGTTGCCAGCATGGCTGCATTCTAGTGAAGACCTGCTTCCTAGTTCATAGCCTGTGCTGTCTCATGCTGTTCTCACATGGAAGAAGGACTAGAGATCTCCCTGGAGCCACTTTTATAAGGCATGAATCCCATGCATGAGGGTTCCACCTTTCTGGCTTGAGAACCTTTCAAAGGTACCACCTTCGAACATCATCATCACGGTGGGCTTTAGGATTTCAACACGGAGATATGGTAGAGATACAAACATTTAGACTATAGTAACTATATTCCTATTATATTTTTCTTCAACATTCTAGTATTTTCAGAAAAGGCGGATGTTGAAATTTGCATTTTTTACCACTGGACAAACTGAGTCAAAGAGAATCATGGCTTTCCAAAAGCCATAAGGGGGGTTAGCCCCACAAAGAAACCAAGAAGTCACATCTCCCAAATCTTACTGGCCTGCAGTTGGGCAAACTTCTTTCTGTTTCTCTTGTACTAAATAAGTGAAAAACAAATAAACAACAACAACGAAAACAAGTATAATTCCAATAGTACATCAACTCAAAGCTTCTTTAAAAAAAAAGAGCTATAAAAGTACAATGTGATCAGCCATTTTAATTCTGTGTATATATAATCTATAAAAAGCTTATGAAACTAGTTACCAGTCACCTCAACCCTTTCTGTGTGTCCTTATGAAAAAATTCCCAGATGTCACAATTGTCACACCTACTTGTTAAATTGGAGAAATTCTTGAACCACAGTAAGCAGATGCTAGAACAGATGGAAAATTTCTTTTTGGGCTGACAAAAAGAAATTTCCAATTAAGAAATGCCTGGACACTATTTTATCTCCCTTCTAGTTGACTGAACTATGAGATTTCCTTATGTCACCATTTAGAATTTTAAAAAAACTTTCTATTTCCTCCAATATTCTTTATTTCTTCATTATATCCATAAGCATTAGCTTAACATCTGTTCATTTTTATGTCCCCCTCATAAAACTGCTACGGTGCTTTCCAAAAAAGTAGGAAATTAATAAAAGATTTTCATGTGATGTTTATATTTAATGCTTTTATCCTTATGCACATTGTATCAAGTTTGCCTCATACATTTTCTCTCTGTTCCTGTACAACTGTATACAGTATCTATTAAGTGCCTAACACTTGTTTCGTCAGTATGTTATCCCCAAGCTACCCCAAAAGAAGCATTACAAAAAGCAAAATGTTTTCCTTGAACAAATAAGGAAGCAGAGGTCAGCTTTTCTACCAACTATCATCCCAGCCCACCAGATGCAATCTCCAACCAACAGTTACCTTCCTTAGTATCTTTCTGGAGGAGAGGTGAGCTGGTTGACTCCTGAACCAACCACCTGGCAACTGCTTCTCTGACAGGTACTCTTGCCATGCCCTGATTCTTCTTGTGAGGCCTTTCATGCTTCACTGCTGGCACAACCCCAAGCTCTTTCCTCCCCCGAATTACCACTAATCAGAGGATACAGAGAGCAGCCTTCCTAGAAGGTCTGTGGCATTTCAATGTCCCCAGCCATTTCGATGTGCTTAATTTTGTAGTGCAGTTTTACTTTCACAGCAAAACTGAGCAGAAAATAGGGAGAGTCCTCCTATACCCCCACTCCCACACACGCTTGTTCCACTATCAACACCAGCACCACAGTGGTATGTTTGTTAAAAATCAATGGACCTACAATGACACATTACTCCAAATATATGATTTACATTACACTTCACTCTTGGTGTTATGCATTCAATGGACTTTGACAAATGCATAAGGACATGTATCCACCATTGTAATATCACACAGAATAGTTTCACTGCCCTAAAAATCCCCTGTACTCTGCCTATTCGTCCCTCCCTCTGCCTACCCCTGGAAACCACTGATTGTTTTACCATCTCCATAGTTTTGTCTTTTCCAGAATGTCATATAGTTAAAATCATACAGTATGTAGCCTTTTCAGTTTGGTTTTATTTTCACCTAGTAATATAAATTTAAGGTATTTTCATGGCTTGATGGCTCATTTCTTCTTAGCACTGAAGATTATTCTACTCTCTGGATGTACCACAGTTTGTTTATCCATTTACCTCCCAAAGGGCAACTTGGCTGCTTCCACGTTTGGTTCATGATGAACATTATGAATAAAGCTGCTATAAACATCACTGTACAGGCTTTTTGTGTGGACAAAAGTCTTCAGTTCATCTAAGTAACTACCAAGGAACACATGTGCTAGATCATATGGTAAGAATATATTTAGTTTTGTAAGAAACCACCAAACTGTCTTCCAAAGTGGAAGACCATTTTGCATTCCCACCAACAATGAATGAAAGTTCCTGTTTGTTCCATATTTTGTCCAGTGTTTGGTGTTGCTGGTGTTTTGAATTTGATCCATTCTAATAGGTATGCAGTGGTATCTCACTGTTGTTTTCATTTCTAATTACCTAATGACATATGATGTTGAATATCTTTTTGTATGCTTATTTGCTATCCATATATCTTATTTGGTGAGGTGTCTGTTCAGGCCTCTTGCTCATTTTTTAATCGGGTTGTTTGTTCTATTGCTTTATTGTTTTCAGAGTTCTTTGTATGTTGTGGATACCAGTCTTTTATGAGATGTGTCTTTTGCAAATATTTTCTCCTGGTCTGTCTTCTTGTTCTCTTGACATTGTCTTTTCAGGAAAATTTTTCATTTTAATGAAGCCCAGTTTATCAATTATTTCTTTTATGGATCCTGCCTTTGGAGTTGTATCTAAAAAGTCGTCACCACACTCGAAGTTGTATAGATTTTCTCCTTTGTCATCTTCTAGGAGTTTTATAGTTTTACATTTTACATTTAGGTCTAGGATTAATTTTGAGTTAACTTTTGTGAAGGATGTAAGGTCTGTGTCTAGATTCATTTTTCTGCATTTGGATGTCCAGCACCCTCAGTCATTTTTTCAATGACTGCACTTCCAGATTCCCTGTGCTTCCCAAACTCCTGTTTTTTTTTTTATTGTAAAATAGTTTTCCTATTTTTCATCTCCTCAGTTCTTCCAGAGGGTTTCATTTTTATAACCAAACACACTGATCCAAAGAAGCAAGACACTCCCTTATGACATGTCCTCCATTAGCATGTTAGGGAACATGTGGGTAGGAGGGATGTGCTCACTGACTTTGCCATAATTTTGTTCCAACTACAGATAAAACAGATCCAATGATATCATATAAAAAAAATAAGAAATTATTGTGCTGGCGTATTTCCAATTTTCATCTTGTGCTTTTTCATTCTTATCTTTCTTTCTCCTCTTTTTCAATGTTTTGTGAAATAAAACCACAAAGAGCCTTGATAATTAAATCCTGATTAAAGAATTTAAGAACTGATGGGGCACCTGAGTGGCTCAGTCAGTTGAGCATCTGACTCTTGATTTCAGATCAGGTCATGATCTCATGGGTTCATGAATTTGAGCCTCAAATTGAGCTCCACACTGATGGTGTGCGGCCTGCTTGGGATTGTCCCACTCTCCCTCACACTCTCTCTCTCTCTCTCTCTGTCTCTCTGCCCCTCCCCCACTCTTCCTCTCTCTCTAAATAAATAAATAAATAAATAAACTTAAAAAAAAGAATTTGAGAATGAGATTACTTGCTGTGTTTCATTTACATATATGGTCTCTATATTTTATACTTTATGTATCTGTTTGCCAATATTTAATAAACCCTCTTAATTATCAACTTTCAAATGTTTACTTTTGTATCAGGATTCTGGCATTTCTTAGCATCATGTTTTCTAAGATATATTTTTTATATTATTTTATTTGAGAAAGAGAGAGAGAGAGAGAGAGAGAGAGAGAGATGGCAAGTGGGGGAGAGGGGCAGAGGGAAAGAGAAAGAGAATCTTACCCAGGCTCCATGTTCAGCACAGAGCTTGTTATGGGGCTTGATCCCACAACCCTGGGATCACGACCTGAACCGAAATCAAGAATCACATGTTCAACAACTGAGCCACCCAGGCGCCCCGTAAGATATATTTGAAATAAGTCAACACACTGTAGGAAATCTTTTAGTAAGTGATAAAGCACCTTCTTCCCACTTGCTTTCCAACTTCAAGAGAGCCACTGTAAAGAACAATTATTACATTTCTTACACAATTCGAGAAAAGATTTGAGGTGCCAACTATTGTGATTCGTTTGCAAGGTATAGTAGAAAAGTTTCTTAAGAAATTATATGTCATTCCTATCCCTGATGACATCATAAAATATATGAGGAAAAATAAAGTAGTGAGTGAGAGTAAGAAGTGCCCACCACATAGGAAGTGAACGCTGGGAAACGTGAGGGAGCGTTACAACAAAGTATCTGTGTAAATAAGGAGTTGACGGTCAGACAGCGGGAAACGTTTTCCTGGGGTTCCACCTGTGTCCGAGCCCATTAATTTTGGGTAAATGAAGTTCCGCTCAAGTTCCTTAGAGTCTTCAGCTTTGAGCTTCTATAAAAATATGCCTTAATTGATTTTGAAGAGTTAGGAATATTTCACAGACACTAACACTTATTATTCATTTGTGTTTCAGCCTTTACTTTCACAGGCCTTATAACAACTTATTGAATAAGTTGTTATAAATATTTATAAAGACACTTCTCATATCCTGGAGTAAATTTGGTGTTCTCCTGCCTTCTATGAAAGCAGGTAAACAGAAACAGAGAGGAATTAAATTAATTTTTTTAAAAAGATAAGAGAAGCTTGAAGATACACAGGCAATCATTCTAAACTATCTTCCCTAGAAACTATTTCCTTTCTACCAAACTTCTGAAAATGAAAGGATTTTCCGGTTAAAAAGGAGGAAATGTCTGAAATCCAACGAGGGCCACATATAAGCATCAACACATAATTTTCCTCTAACAATTTAAACATTAATTGCCAAGGCTCTATAAGACTGGTGATAAATTAAGATTTAATACCAAAGAAAAAGTTAAAAAATAAAACTTTAACCTCATTACAGAGTTAGGCTTTATATATTTATCCTTTTTTCCTCTTTAAATTCTGTTTAACTTTATACGTAATTTGTAGGTTCTCTGCTATTTTTCAATAATGCCTTTGTTTTCCCAAATAAAAGATGTAATGATCTCATGAATTCGCTCTAAATTAAAGTTTTACAGAGACGCTTAGGTGGCTCAGTGAGCATCCAACTTTGGCTCAGATCATGATCTTGCAGTCTGTGAGTTCAAGCCCCGCGTCGGGCCCTGTGCTGACAGTTCAGGGCCTGGAGCCTGCTTCTGATTCTGTGTCCCCCTCTCTCTCTGCCCCACCCCCACTCATGCTCTGTCTCTCTCTCTCTCAAAAATAAACATTAAAAATAATAATAAAAATAAATAAAGCTTTACAGTAAAACTCGTTACCTCTTTATGTTGTTCGTTGCTTTTCTTCAGAAAACAAGTTTGAAAGTTAAATACCTCCATCACAAGCCAATAAAATATGATCAGTTTTTTTTTTTTTTTTTTTTTTTTTTTAAATTTTTTTTAACGTTTATTTATTTTTGAGACAGAGAGAGACAGAGCATGAACGGGGGAGGGTCAGAGAGAGAGGGAGACACAGAATCTGAAACAGGCTCCAGGCTCTGAGCCGTCAGCACAGAGCCTGACGTGGGGCTCGAACTCACAGACTGTGAGATCATGACCTGAGCCGAAGTCGGATGCTTAACGGACTGAGCCACCCAGGTGCCCCTGTTTTTTTTTTAAACTACTGCCCAATGCTGCATTTGGGGCCTCTTTCGCAAATGTGTGATTACATTTTTATGCAATTGAAACAATAACAATTTCTCCTCCAAATTACTTTGTATCCCCCGACCAAGTGGGCTTTAGTGTATAAAACAAAAGTTTACTGAGGTTTGAGAAGACTGTCCGAGACTGTCCTATTCAGAGACTTGGCTGATTTAAAACATTTTTTTTTAACGTTTATTTATTTTTGAGACAGAGAGAGACAGAGCATGAACGGGGGAGGGGCAGAGAGAGAGGGAGACACAGAATCGGAAGCAGGCTCCAGGCTCTGAGCCATCAGCCCAGAGCCCGATGCGGGGCTCAAACTCACAGACCGTGAGATCGTGACCTGAGCTGAAGTCGGAGGCTTAACCG
Source organism: Panthera onca (assembly GCF_046562875.1). NCBI lineage: Eukaryota > Metazoa > Chordata > Mammalia > Carnivora > Felidae > Panthera > Panthera onca. The sequence continues at coordinate 52,835,079 of NC_138346.1, forward strand.
ACTGAGCCACCCAGGCACCCCGAGACTTGGCTGATTTAATCTGAAATGAGTGTGTCTCCATTTTTTACTCACTGCAAACAAAGAGCTCCCAGCTTTTTGGTAGCAACAATGAGAAACAATTAAAGACTGGTGAGTCACTGTTCAAATCATCAGCCCAGCTGAGGAATTGGCCATTGACAGCTGGACTGACAGAATATTATGAGTCGTCAAAGGAAGCCCATAAGAACCATATGGAGTGACATACCAACACTTTTAATGTGCCCATCAGAAACTCCCACAGCTGATGGTGTTCACACAGCTGTAGGTTATTAGGAAGGAGCCTTAAATGAACGAGGGAGCCCTCTTTAGGGTCATTCGCTATCATAATAATGTTAACTAAAACCTGCTGGTGGCAAAGCAACTTCATAGGGAGGAACCATATATCACAGTTTTTTGACACCTGACATAAGCTATAGGGAGTTCTATCTTTTGTGTGTTTTGAGAAATTAATTTTATGTCGGAGTTTTATAGTGATCTCCTAGGGCTAATAAATGTAGTTTTTTTACCTGACTTGCAGAGCTCTTAAAATTTCAAAACATGCCTTTATTAAATACATAAAATTTTACTTAAACTACACGTAAAAAAAAAAAGAGCTAAAAAAATAAACACAAAGAGCCTCTAAATAATTTCTTGAATATCTCAAGTAAATAACCAAATAAATTTTTTGGTCTACAACCAACATGAAAGTTTTGAAATATCATTCTGAGTAGCCAAGGCTCCATTTGAAGGGAAGATATAGGAGTAGGTGCACTTCTCTGAAAATTATTTCTATAATGTTACCGATAACAGGTTAAGGATATATTACTTATTAGTAAAATCAATCACTAAGTAAAGAGTAGTTTTAGGATAAACCCAACCTGCAACTGTCATTCTATAGTGGAGAAGCCAGGTTCTTTGCCCATTTGAATTTCAAGTATGCCAGAGTTTAGAAAATAATGGTAAAATAAGTCTCACATATCATAGTCCAAAAACATTCTGTGACCCTCTCTACCGTTCTTTCAACAAACACTTAGTAAGCACCTGTTATGTGTAGGATCCCAAGATCCCCATAATTAATAACTCTGACTCAATTTAAGAGCTTCTGTTTCTGGACATGGCTAAGAGAAATGAAGTCAAGAATTAGGCTAAACATATTGGCCTCTGCCAATAAGGAAAGCCAGAGAACCACTCATGGCTCATTGTAAGATAATGATCAGATTTTTCTCATATGTATAGATGCTTTACTCAACAAGGTTAATATGGTTGAATCAATAAAGCACTTAATCAAAAAGCACCACCAAGAAACCTATTAACTAAAAGAAAAAGAAAGTTTTTAAGGTTTCCTTTTCCATTATAAGGCTTCTCTATAGACGAATAGCACCTGAATTAGGACCAAGGCTAACAGAAAGCATTACTTTGATGCAATACCATTTTTTCCTCTTTCCTACGCACAGCTGTCACTTCATCCACAGACCACCACATGTGGCATTCACGTAGATGAGAAGCTGCAGCCTCAAGCAGGTTTAGCTGCTGACAATCCAACGAGCAAATGTCTAAGAAGCATATTCAGGGGAAACTTGGTGGAAAGTGACTCCCAACTCCAGGACATTCCCTTGATTCCCCTCTTGATTTTTAAGTTTTTCCGTTCTCAAATTTCTGTTTTGTATTATTTTATGACGTGGTCAGGGATGGCCACAGGAGGAGACAGAGGAGGGACTCAGGAAAACAACATTCACTGTACTCACAGGTGGTAGAGACAGGAGGCACGGCGGGGCAGGGCACGGTGTGCAGAGCCACAGGGAAGCTCACCAGGTGGCCAAGAGGCAGAAGACAGGAATGAGGGCAGAGCTTGGGCCTCAGAATTTACTGGGGTTTCTGCAGAAAAAGCAAGCCAGGGCAGATAAACGGTTTGGGATTGGCTTGTTTGAATAATTTCAGCAGTCTGTGGACTATGGAGATGCTTCTCCAGCTGTTCAGGACCCGGCCCTGGGATGAGTAAGGCAAAGAACTGTTATTCCCGGGGTGTAGGAGCCAGATAGAGATGTGGCTCTGGGTTGGATGGTTTGTATATAAAGGCATGCTCTGACTGGGCCCTCTGCTATGCTGTCTCTTAAGAATTCTCTAGTCCCAAGAGGAACAGAGTCTCCCCAGCCAGAAAGATTTTTGTTAAAATGTCAAAACATCATAATATACAGAAGATATATATATATATATATCCACAGACACACAGACACACACACACACACACACACACACACACACACACACACACACAACACATTGCCTTAGAATGAGCTCAAATAAGGAAGAAAACCCTTACATTAATTTATCTTTACACAAAAACAGTAAATGATGGCCATTTATACATTAGGCTTTTCGGGGTGCTTTAATAAGACTGATATTGATTTCTTCCCCATCCACCTTTTTTAAGCAGCAATTTTTTTCATAATTAAGCAGCAATTATATCATAATTCAGCAGGGGGCGTCTGGGTGGTTCCAGTTGGGTGTCAGGCCCTTGATTTCAGCTCAGGTCATGATCTCATAGTTTGTGGTATGGAGCCACCCATTGGGCTCTGCGCTGATAGCAGACTCTCTCCCTCTCTCTCTGCCCCCCAAAATAAATAAACATTTTTAAAAATAATAATCAGCAGAAAAACCAAATAAAGACTCAGAAGTCCCATGGTCTTAACCTCACTTGTTCTCTCACCTTTGAGCTGTGTTTCCAAACCCCATTTTTCTTTCCTTCCTCGTACACTACATGAAGACTTGGATACGTAATGTTTGTTTCTACCTAAAATGGAGCACAGCATCACAACCAACTCTTTTGACACACACAGGTTGAGCACAAAGTGTTCTCTGGCTGAGACTCAGACTTCTATGGAGAAGACAAGCAAGGAATTTTTGAGGCCCACTTTGGCGAGGCTCCAGGCTCTGGGGAAAATGTGTGAATAAGTGCTCAAGGCTGAAGAGAAAGGGACTAGCTGAAAATGTTCACATCAAAGGATGTAAAGACCCACAAGAAATAGATTATGTCCATTATTTCTGAAGTGATAAAGACTCTGGGAAGATTTGCCTTCTCTATGCTGCATGGCTAGGTGGTCACATATCTTGTTGGCCCCTTTCCCTGCCGGTTTACACCTGTTGTTCCCGGGAGTTTGAAAGTGTCCTGATGCTTTTAATTTAGACTCTAGCTCCACTGTTTTCTAGGAAAACTGGAGCAAGTTTCTTGATGTCAGTTTTATCATGTGTAAGTGGTAACAGTGGTACCTCCCTCATAGGAGGCTTATGAGAACTATATAAATGCCTGTGATGTGCTCAGAATAGCGTCTTGTATTTAGCAAGTACTAAATAATAGTTATGATTTTCTGTCGTGGCATTTTTTTTATGAATCAAGAACTATTATGTGGTGGTTTCTTACATTTTGGAGTCATCATGGGTTATCTGCCTGTAAATGTGAAATAAATATCAGATTTGGTTTCTAGAAAGAATACACATTCCCATGGTCTATAATGTGTAATTTTTTGGCCAGAGGTAAATTAAAAAAATATATTAGTTGATTCTTTTTTTTCAAGTTTTTATTTAAATTCTAGTTGGTTAACATGTTAGTTTCTCTGATTCATCACTTACATACAACCCTCAGTGCTCGTCATATGAGGTGCCCTCCTTGATACCCATCACCCATTTAGCCCATCCCCCACCCACCTCCCTCCATCAACACTCAGTGTGTTCTCTATAGTTAAGAGTCTGTTTTATGCTTTGCCTTTTTTTCCCCACTATGTTCATTTATTTTGCTTCTTAAATTCCATTTATGAGTGAGATCATATGGTATTTGTCTTTGACTTTTTTCACTTAGCATAGTACTCTCTGACTCCATCTACATCATTGCAAATGGCAAGATTTTATTCTTCTTTGTAGCTGAGTAATATTCCAGTGTGTGTGTGTGCGTGTGTGTGTGTGTGTAGGTTGATTCTTTTAAATTGGAGTTTTTGTATATAAGTAAATGTAGAGTATGCTATTCAATATGAAGATGTATTTTTCTTTCAATAACTCTCAATTCAGAAAATAGCTTGCAATCAATGTATATAAAAGTGTGGTATTCCCTATTCCATAAATTTGTTTTATAATCATGAGATTTAGAATCATGAAAATAATATTTGGAAATATATACACACACTTATATATATGTATATATTTATATGTGTGTATATATAGCAAATATCACCTTTTCATATGTGTGTGGATATGTGTGTGTAAAGTGGCTTAATTAATAAAGATACTGACACATTTGACCATATTAAAATTAAACAACATTTTAAGAAAGTGATAAAACTAGCCACAAAATGGGAGAAGGTGCTTGTAACACATATAACTGAAGGTGACAGTATCAAGAATATATAAAAGGCATACATATCAACAAGAAAAAAAATAGAAAAAACAGGGGAAAGTCAGGAATAAGTATATCATATACAAGAAACACATTTGGCCAACAAACAGATGAAGTTGGTCGCTGTCATGAAACACCTTGACAATGTATATTAGACCACAATGCAACATCATCTTTCAAAATATGCAGCCAAAATTAAGAAGCCTGAAAATACTTGGGGCGCCTGGGTGGCTCAGTCGGTTAAGTGTCCCACTTCAGCTCAGGTCATGAACTCATGGTTCGTGAGTTCGAGACCCACATCCAGCTCTGTACTGACAGCTCAGAGCCTGGAGCCTGCTTCAGATTCTGCGTCTCCCTCTCTCTCTGCCCCTCTCCCTCTCATCTGTCTCCCTCTCTCTCAAAAATAAATAAACATTAAAAAAAAAAGAAGTCTGGCAATACCAAGTGTTAGAAAATGAAACTATCTCAGCAGTCTTATGAAAGCAACTTGTAAAGTTGTAGGTCTTGTAGATTTGAACATTTGTATCCCCAAGGCCAGCAAGTGACTTCCAAGGCACACATGCAGGGTAAATGTTTGCATGTGTGGACCAGGCACCAACACGAGAGAGCTCCTACACCACACTTCAGGGTGGCAAAAGCTTTGAAGATGCCAAATGTCCATTTGCAGGAAAATGGGCTCATTGTGGTGCATGTTCATGTGGTGTATGTTTGTTATAGACTAATTTAAAAGTGAATGAATTACAAATACGACAACATGGATGAATCCTAGTTACATACATGTTGAAAAGAAGCAAAAGTAAACAGAATCAAACAATGCGTTGTATAGATATATGCAGATCTTCATGCTTATGTATTTATGATGAAACTATTTGTTAAAGGGGATAAGTTGGGGTGCCCGGGTGGTGAAGCGTCTGGCTCTTGATTTTGGCTCAGGTCATGATCTCATGGTTACTGAGATCAAGCCGTACGTTGGGCTCTGTGCTGACAGGGCAAACCCTACTTGGGATTCTCTCTCTCCTTCTCTCTTCCCTTACCCCGCTTATGCGTGCATGTGTGCGTGCTCTCTCTCACTCTCAAAAATAAATAAATTTTAAAAATAAATAAAAGGGATAATAAATAAATATGGGATATCGGTTCCCTCTGAGGCAAGCGACGAGGGTCGGAAAAGAGTGTACGGATTAACTTAAGATAAACATAATATTCCGGTTTTGGGCTTAGGTTGTAGGCTCATGGGCATCTTTATATTATAAAACAAACAAAAGAAGGTCATGCTTATTCAAATGATGATAGTATATCCTGGAGCAAAAAGTATGACTAACTCAATTCCAAGCATCTGGGGTCAAGAAAAGACAGCAATTGGCTTTAAAGGATTAGTGGTGAGTGGGTTATTTGCTTTTACAGACTTCGCTAGCATTTTGTGTCATACTGAGTATCTTACGAGAGTCATTCCACATGTCATTACTTTGCCTTTTTGTAACCAATGTCAAAAGTTAGAGTTTTACAGAATAGGAAAACATGTGCTTTGACATTTTACAGTATCTACTATGGTGATCACTGCTTGGCAGGGTGTGGAGAGCAGAGGTGATGCCTTCAAACCTGTTTGGGTAGCATAAAATAAGACAGAACAAGCAAACAGACTAAAAATAATCTAGAAAAGTCTATTTGTTTTTCTTAATTTTTCTTGCCAGTCACATTTATTTGGCAGATCTTTGGGTGCTGCGGCTGCCATGTGTTCCGTGTTCCCAGTGAGAAGCACAGATCAGGTGGAGGTGAATAACGTCCATTGTCAAATTTGAAAATATGAACGTGGGGGGGTACCTGCGTGGCTTGGTCAGTGAAGCAACTGGCTCTTGATCTCAGCTCAGGTTGTGACTTCACGGTTCGTGAGACTGAGCCCCATGATTGGTTCTGTGGTGACAGTGTAGAGCCAGCCTGCTGGGGATTCTCAGTCTCTCTCTCTGCCCCTCCCTGGCTCTCTCTCTCTCTCAAAATAAATAAATAACCATTTAAGATACAGGTTTATATTTTCTTCCCCCCCCCCCCCCCCACGTTTTGGTTTAAATTCCAGTTAGTTAACATAGAGTATAACATTAGTTTCTGGTGTAAAATTTAGTGATCTATCACTTACCATAGAACAACCAGGGCTCGTTACGAAAAGTGCCCTCCTTAATACCCACCTGTAGGTACAATCGGAGAGAAAAATGTATGGCACAAAATGGTTTTAAAAAGACTCAAGGAGAAAGAGCTTTTGAAATTCATTAATCTTCTAATTATTACTCCCTACATTCAGAATAAGATGTTACAGAAAAGCACAGCTTTAGACACATTATGTTTTGTACTTGGTCATTTAAAGTTTAAAATTAAAATTCGCTACTGTGATCAACTGAACTCCTGGCAACAGAACAAAGAATACATAATTTCGAGGTGTCCTAAATGTAATAAAATATCGTAGGCAGATCAATATACTGAAGATAAGAACATAAAACCCTGAATTCGAGCCAACCTAACAAAACCTGTTCATAAACACCTAATTATTTACTCTACATAGAATAATCTTGACTAATTCCAGAAATGAAAAGGCAGCACTTTTCTCAGAACTTTAAGACTATGACAACAGACTTGGCGTTTGATCAAAATCTCCAAATTGGTGATGTCAAAAAGTTCAGCTGAGGAGCACATGTGCATCTGTTTCCTCACATGGTCGCTTCCGCGGCCACGCTTCACGAGTCATCTGTGCTTAGCCAGAGAGCTTTCTAGTTCAAGAGGAGTTGGGAGTGGGGATATAATGAGCAAGAAGGGGGGAAAGACCTGTGTGGCATTCCTTCATTTGTGCAATAAATATTTATTCTGTGTCTTCCACGTGCCACATGCTGTGCCGGTTGCTAGCAAAACCGGCTGAGCAAAAACAGCAAGCCCCCTCCCCCCACGCCCTGCAGCTCACCATCCGGGAGGGGCGGGGGGGGGTGGGCTGCAGCCCGGAGAATGGAGATGCAGACTGCGGAGACACGTGGGCTGTGACAGAAGCACTGGGGGCTATAATGCTTGCAGCAGTCTGAACTTTAACAGTCCACAAGCACAGGGGTGCCTGGGTGCCTCAGTCGGTTTAGCGTCTGACTCTGGTTTTGGGTTCGGGTCAAGATCTCATGGACATAAGATGGAGCCCCACATAGGATTGATTCTCTCTCTGTGTCTCTCTCTTTCTCCCCCTTGGCATCTCCCTCTCTTTCTCTCCAAAAAAAAAAAAAAGACAAAGAAAGAGAGAGAAAGAAAGAAAGAAAGAAAGAAACCCGCAAACATAGTCTCAAATCCAAGTGTTCTTGTGTAAGAGTAAACCAATGCCTGCACATTAGGACCACCTAGGATTGTTTATTTATTTATCTATTTATTTATTTGAGAGAGGGAGAGAGAGACTGTGTGAGCTAGCGGGGTCTGGGGGTGGGGCAGAGAGAGGAGGACAGAGGATCTGAAGCAGGCTCCAAGCTGACAGCAGCTGTCAGCACAGAGCCAGATGTGGGGCTTGAACTCACGAACCGCAAGATCGTGACCTGAGCTGAAGTCCGAGGCTCAAGTGACTGAGACACCAAGGTGCCCTATCTCCTAGGACCTTTTTAAAATTGCAAAAGCCAGGGTCACCCTCCAGATTGACCTAAATGATAAGCTCTGAGGATGGAACACAGGCATTGGCAAATTTTTTAAGTCCCCCCAAGGGATACTAATGTGTCCACAAGTTTGGGAATCGCCAATCTAAAAACAGGAAGATAAACAAAAGCCAACTGGAAATGAGCTCTGCATAATGGACTCGGTATCATTTTCAGACTACGAACTACAAACCCTGTGTAAATGACTGCAACTTCTCTTTTAAGGCCCCAATTGCACAAGGTGGCTGAAGTTTCTCTTACATCTTCCCTTTGTTCTCAATTCACTAGGGCTGGGGATGGGGAGAACGATAAAATACCAAAGCAGCAGAGAGGAGTTGGCAGTGATGAGGTTCCATCTCACCTCCAGCTACCTCCACCCATGTTGACTCCACTGGGTCCCCTCAACACACATCTTCTCCAGTGTCAGTTTCTGAGACCCTAGTGCGGCTGCTAGGGTCATGCCATCCACAGGGACTCTGGGGCCCCTAGGTCTGCCGCTCCCAGCCTCACCGCTCCTGGCCAAGGCCCAGACATTCTGCTCCACCCCACTTTATACTGACGTTCAAGGGGGCAGGGTCGCCTTTAAAAACAGTGTAGGAAGGAATTACTGGGAATGAAAAGCACTGTTTAATAATATATCAAAATAAATCTTGATTCTTGTTTCTCCCTATCCTCCATTAATTAGGCAAAGAAACTTTTACATTAAAATGTGCTTTGTCTGTATTATCAATATTATCTTCAACCCTCTGCTTCTTGCCTGAACTGTTTTTTAAGCCACTTGTCCATTTGGTCAGGGATGATTTTTTTTTTTTTTTATTTAAAATACAATCCATAAACCTCCTTAATTGAATGCACAAAGCTGCAATACTGTGCAATATTCTGAAAGTTACCAAGCTGGGAGGATGGCTCTATCAGACTGTCCACTTCAGAGAACTCCCAGGATGCCCTCCAGAAACCTCCTGAATCCCAGGTGACTCAGACCTGGTTAATAAGGCAACAGTGTCAATTCCTTAAGAGCAAATTTTTCATAAATGCAGGTTAAGCCCATGTAAAGATGAATACTGGCCAGTTTCCGTCTCACAGTACTTTAGTTCCTGTGTGAATCTCTATTTTGCAAACTCGTATCAGGATTGTGTTTCCAGCATCAGCAAATAATAAATGATTGAAGTGAGAGCCTGTGTCTGTGGTTGGCGAAATTATTGTTGATTTGTGATTTTGTGATATTTAAGCTTTTAATTTCATTAAAAGAGGGAACAATCCACTGGAACATACCAGGATCATTTTTGTTAGGTGAGGAAATATTTAACATGAAACATAATAGCAGTTCAGCGAAACTTTTACCAAGTATGCTTACCACAAGGTAAAAGGTGTTTGCAGATTTGGAAAAATACTAGAAGGAAACAAGAAATCAAATTAGTGATTATGTGTAAGGTAGCAGGGAAATGGGCATTTTTCTTTGAGGTGTCCTTGAATCCTTTAGTGATTATTATAACACTCCATATTTTTAATAGTGTCTTGATGCTTATTATGCTAGATATAAACACAACTACAACTCTGCTCACTAGAATATAGTTTAGGGCGTGTCCAGGCTTGAGTAAAGTTTCTTAAAGTAGACTAAAACTCCCAAACTGTTTATAGTCTGTGGTACGAGAATTATGATAGTCCTAAGCATCAGCATTGTAAAGGACTACTGCTTTCTACACAGGCTTGTCTACATCTGAGAAGTAAGGGTTCAAAATGGTAGGCTTATTTTTAAACCGCAATATGGTGGTAGGGCATGCCAAAGCATTTATCATTCATCAATAAAAATTGTGCTCAGGCTGAGTGCTTTTAAATATGCATGACTAAGTTCCCAGTGTACTCTGTGGTCGTTTATTTGCTATGTGGCAGCTTGCCTGATTGCCTGTTATCTGATCAGAAGCAGTCCAGAACTCGAGGTAGAATAGCAGAGAAAGTTCAGGTTCAGAACACTAATTCTGAAGAGTGAGTGCTACTATATGGTGTCTGAAAGAGGAAATAAAAAGTTCTAGGTGAGAACAAGAATGAGCAAATCCGTTGCCTTTGCCTTTTTACTGAGAAAGGAATGGGAGAATCATCTTGGCTAGGATCAACTTTCCAGGAGCATCACCCTGGCTAGGATCAACTTTCCAGGAGCATCACCCTGGCTAGGATCAACTTTCCATCTCCCAGATCTTCCTGTACAGTGATGCTTTTCCTCCTTGAAATAAGCAGATTCCAGGTCACAATCTGAGCCACAAAAGTGAGTTTTTGCAGACATTGTGGATGTAGTATCTGGGTGGTGAGAGAAAGAAGAGGGTTGGATGGCCCCACCTTCTTTTGTTAAGAAGTAGATAGACTGTAAGTTCTGAATGAAATGAAAATACCCAAACACAGACACTCTTTCTTCCCTCTCTTGGCAAATGCAAATCAGACCAAGCTTCAGCTATATTTAGGTGCTATTGACAAAGACTGTGCGATTCCAGAGACGGTCTGACCTCATGCATCTTCTAGTCAAGTAAGAGTATATAAGTGTAAACAGCTAATGTACAAGGGAAAGTTAAGGAATGGGCCACAGAAGAAAGGACTGAAAGTTTGAAAGAAACTAAGGAGGCTGGCCGAGAGGATGAGGAAGAGTTTGGGGGGACATAAAATTTGAGGTGGACTACCATGATAGGTAAGATTTCAATAGACTGGATGTCAAGAAGACGTTCCTGGGAATAAGAACTACAAGAACAAAGGCTAAGAGGTGAGACCATGGAGGTCACAGTGGGAAAAAAGGCAGGGCATAGAACTTAAAGTCTATATAGGGGAGAAAAATATACTACATATAGAAGGAACACACTTTCAGACCATAAGCTGAATTTAGCTATCTAATGACTTGTTTGACCTGGTCAATATTTAGTTTTCTTTTTTAACTGAAAAGAGAGAGAGTTTTGTTTGAATGAGCTATCAGTATTTAAATAATGGGAAGTTACACATAAAACTCTAAATGTTTGGCTTCTCTTGAAAAAATCTAAAGTTCTGGCAGCAATGCTAGGCCTGTATTTCCACATATCAGTAATTAGTAGAGATGAGAAGCAGACCTCTGAACAGGGCCCAAAGTTTGTTGATGGCCACAGTTCTATCACTTCCTATCGCCTCTGCAAATGTCAGTTACCATTTATTATTATGACTAGGCTGCCTTATTCTTGTTGTCGTTTGTAGTAAAGACACAAGTTTTTCTTAAACCTTGCTTCCCATATGTCTGATGCCTGTAGGGTATTTGAGTTGTTTTTACCTCCAACATAAAGGGAGACATTGAACATCAGCTGGAAGCATTTATTCTTCATTTGGTAGCCAGCAAAACTTTGAAATATTTGGAGGATTTAAGTGGCTGAATGGCCTGTGCCTTAAGAAGTGTAATCTAGAAAAGGAAAATGAATTAATGGCAGAGGGAAAATCGAGGTGGAAAAAACAATGAGAGGCCAATTCTTCAGTCAACTAAGAGTAAAGAGGGTTGGAGTTTGGCGGCATGAGTGGGGAAAAAAGACACACGTCAGAGATACTGCAAAGATAGGAGCAAGCAACTACTGAATTGGAAGAAAAGATGAAGAAGGTACAAGCAATTCAAATGACACTTAGGGGCGCCTGGTTGGTTCAGTTGGTTGAGCACCCAGCTCTTGATTTCAGCTCGGGTCATGATCCCAGGGTTGTGGGATGGAGCCCCACATTGGGCTTCATGCTGAGCATGGAGCCTACTTAAGATTCTCTTTCTTCCTCTCCCTCTGCCCCTCCCCCCTCCCCTGCACACACACTCTCCAAAAGAAAGAAAGAAAGAAAGAAAGAAAGAAAGAAAGAAAGAAAGAAAGAAAGAAAGAAAAGGAAAATGACAGTGAGATCTGAGACCACAGTAGAATGGTGGTTCCAATAACAGAAATAGAAGTGAATTAAGTAAAATACAGTTAAGTTTAGAGTGGCTGCTATTTTTTGCCAGGGGAAACTATCACTTGCTTTGAGGCATGGTGAGTTTGTGTTGCCTGCTGAACATTCTGGTACAAAAATTCATCAAGAGGTGGAGCCTTTTCTAAAAGTCAATAGAGCAGAGCAGTTAAAAGCATGGGCTTTGGAATTAGATAGAGCTCAGACCCCTCATCTATAAAATGAGGGTAACATAAGACCCAACTTTCCATGAGAAGCTTAACAAGAAAATGGGTAATGTACAATGGCTGCTTAATTAAAAAAAAAAAAGTTATTGGGGCACCTGGGTGACTCAGTCTGTTGGGTGACCAACTATTAGTTTTGGCTCAAGCCATGATCCCACAGTTATAAGATCTAGCCCCACATCAGGCTCCACCCTTACCATGGCGCCTGCTTGGGATTCTCTCTCCCTCTCTCTCTGCCCCTCCCCTGCTTGCATGTGCGCTCTCTCTAAGATAAGTAAATTAACTTAAAAAATTGTTAAGTATTTGAGCTGAGAATGGGAGCTATGAGAATGGAAGAAGCTAAAGAAAAGACTGTAGAAAGAGAACACGTGTTATGGATGTCACTAAAAAAAAAAAAAAAAAAAAAAAAAAAAAAAAAACTAGAAATGCAGTGATAACTAAGCCAAGCTTTCGGTGATTTGGGATTCAACATAACTTGACAGTCCCTGGGTGCAGAGTTAGGGACCAGAAGTCTCAGGGAAACAATATACCTGCTCTTAAACTTCCAGGTGGTCTCTCCTTTTTGATTGTTAATCTGTTTGTACATGTATGACTTGAAGACTTATCTCCAGAAGTATCTACTGGCCTCATGTCACATCCCTCCTCGATAGACAGGACTGGTGACAGAGAGGGGAGATGATGGATTGAATAGTACTGCCAGAAATTAAAAGGATTTTGTCAAAAGATCTTACCCTAAGTTACAGATACAGTAGACTCCTGAATTAGTAAATTTAAACTTTTCACTTTTTAACCTCTCACAAAAGTCAGTAATAGTCAGACAAAAGAGAAAACTGGCTAGTGAATAGGCCTAGTGAAGTGTCGCCTTTTATCTCAACGTGTCTCTCTTGGCAGATAAATAAGTAAAATAACAAACAAACCATTTCCAACTTCTCTTCCCCAAGATCTTTAACCCTAGAGCTGGCAATAGAAGGAAAGGAGCCAATGAAAGTAGGCTGTGATGAAAGGTTGTCTGTAAGACTGGAATGTTCGATTCAGCAGTGACTTAGTGTCTTGGACTAATACGAACATTTCATATAGAAGCAAGTTCAAGCAGTCGAAGAGCAGTCTTCACCTATACTCCAGCCAGAATAAATGTTGTTTACTTAGCAAGAGAGAAAATTTCATTAGAAGTTGGAAAGGTGGTTAAAATGTGGTAAGTGGCACAAATATTCACTTGTTAATTTAGGAAATCAGGAGATGTCCTGGGTCAAGGGTATACAAATAGTGGTGAAGGTGAAGGGGTTAAACTGAATGACCTCTAGTTTTGAGACCTTCCAGCTCTGACAATTCATGATACTCTATAGAAATAGGTTCTCCAGTATATACTGTGTTAGTTTTCCATTCTTTTTTTTTTTTACACATCTCTAAATTGTATGTTTGGGATGCATAAAAGAGCTTCATCTGCTTCACAGAAAACATTGATTTTTGTTAATTTCCTTCAGTACTAGGTTCCAGAATGACTATAAAATGGAGCCATTAGACGAAGGCAATTTTCCAAGTGAATAGTTGGAATAGGGTAGCCCACAGATCACTTCCCAAAAACAAGATATGTTTCAAAGAATTTCTAACCAAGAGAATCACAAGGGACCTCTCTAAGCTTCTCTTTGCACATAGTTCAATTAGACCCTTAGCCTCCTATTAGTTCCTCAACAGAGGCCAATATCTACCTGGACTCTGCTCTGCTTGCCAAATTCCCTTATTCAAGCAAGAGACAGTAGTGAAAAGTTTCAAGGCACTCAAAAGTGCCTCAAATTGGGATATATAATCTAATATTACATATTTTAAGTTTATTTATTTATTGTGTGTGTGTGTGTGTGTGTGAGAGAGAGAGAGAGAGAGAGAGAGAGAGAGCGCGCAGGAAGGGCAGAGAGAGAGAGAGAGAGAGAGGGAGACAGAGAGAATCCCAAGCAGGATCCTCACTGTCCATGCAGAGCCCAATGTGGGGCTCAAACTCATGAACTGTGAGACCATGACCTGAGCTGAAACCCAGAGTCTTGACCAAACCTTGTTAGAGTGAGGGCGGCACGGGTTATGGGGCCCAGTCTCTAGCTTCCTCACACGTATCTGGATTCAGCTGGAACAGACATATACAAAACAAAATCATCAGAATGATTTTTCCTCAAAAGATATACTGATTGTTCTTCTCTGACTGAATTCTGTTCATCTTGATATACTGAAAAGCGATTTGTAGTAAGAAAAAATATATATTTCTCAACAATATTTTTATAATAACTTTTACAATTTTAAGGTTGAAGAATTTATTTTGAAATATTTGACCTAAATCAAAGTTTGACTGATTTTAGACTATGCATTCACAGGGCAAAGCTCTGCTCTTTGTGGCTTTCATTATAAAAACAGTCCCAGTCTGCAAAACTCCAAACTGAAACCATTCTGTATCAGACTCCGAAATCTGTTCCACTTGCTGGATCTGACTGCTAAAACAGAAACGTATTCAAAACACAAAAAACATTTCATCAGCGCAATGTGGGCAAGGACCCCTTAAAGAGATCACAACGCATGCCAAACAGATCACAGTAAGTATGTTCAGATATGTTCAGAATATCAAGAATTTATGAGCGAGTTATAGTATATCTGACAACTTTATGGTGTGTACTTTTCACGAATTCTAGAAGCTCTTCCTTGAATAAAATGATCACAACAAAACTGGATAATCAGAGTTACTCTCAGCCTCTTTACCTGGGTCACACGGTACTTGTCATTATTTTTAGAGTAGCATCTGAAAATACTGATGCTACGAAATAGTCCCTTCAGTGTCAGAAGGTCAGAGCCTTCTAATTTTAATACTAATCAAACTATAAACCCTTTGGAAGCACCCTGACTTCTCTTGCTTCTGTAGCTTATTATATTCATTACTTCACTTCCATCAGGTTCTGGATGACTTGTTTCTATTCTAGGCAGATTCCATGTAAGAATGGTTTAATCATACTAATAAGGATTGGCCTGATTCTCCCATCCCAATGCTCATGTAACTTCCATAAAGCTACAATCCCCTTCAAAGTGCCTTAATCTTGAAAATTCATGTGCTGCCCATATGGGAGTATCTGTACATCTTTAAGATGATTGGAGGTTTTTGCCATTATTATCTTCTCAAAACAAATAGAACAAACAGTGCATGTCAGGCCCATCTTTTTCAGACAAGAAATCTCCATGAAGCACTTAATGGGCCAACTGGAAAATGCTCTAACAATACAGTCTTTCCTGGTTTTTCAATTTACTACAGGTGGATAATCTCTGAAAAACCCAAGACAGTGAACAGATTGAATCACTTTTAATAATTTGAGTCTTGAATGAATTCCAAAGTGCTTAGAGTCAAGCTGTTTTTCCTTTAACTAATACCTCAAATAAAGATTAAATAATTTTTCTTTGAAAATTGGCCCAAAGTACCGGAAAACTGTATTCTTCAGAAAACCACATTCATTATAAAATGAGCATTTGGGCATTATCATTACTCTGATATTTTAATTGGTGTTGCCATAAGTTCTGGGGCAGGGAGTATCTCTTCACATTTTTCTTTGGTATGCTGAAGTTTTCTAAAAGAGATACAATCTTAATAAATTGAGAATTAAAACATAACTGGGAGATTTTAATACATAAGTATTATAATGGGGCTTTGAAAAGAAAAGTGGCAGACTTTCAATACCAAATACACTAAAGGTATTTTTCAATATTTTAATGGGCCTCAGAATTCTAGTTTTGTATAAAGTCTATCACCAGAATCATAAAACTACTCTAAATTTAGTACCAACCAACATTTTAGGCTGAACTTGCCATCAGCTGAAAAGTAAGGTCAGGAAAGCAAATGTATGTATGCATATGCCTTAAAAAAAAAAAAAAGATGGCGTAAAGTCCATTCAATTATAATGCATACAACAAATCAAAATATAAAGCTTGACCAGCTAGCATGCGATCTCTGAGATTTAATTTCAGAAAACCTGAAAATAATCTCTTTTCTAAATATGTATATTCTTGTCTTCAAAATTCACTTGTCTTCAAAATTCACTTCAATTTCCATTGTTAATGAGTATGGCCAGAACTACCTTTTACTTCCTTGATTTAAATATGGCAAATGCTAAAGAGAAAGATAGGTTACTGATTCTTGACATAGATGAAATAGCATTAGCAGATTTATCATCATGTATGAAGAAAATATACTTTTTATAGTCATCCTGTGTCAAGAAAAACCTTTCAATCAAGCCATCTCATTCCCCCATATGCACAGGAAACATTTATCGTCATAATCACAAGGGTCAATGAACAGTGTAGAAACCACACTCAGAGGTTAAATGAGCATAGACTTTGCCATCACTTTTAGGCTGACAAATGTGGCCAAACTTACATTGATTCTGGAAGAATATGAGATATTGAGAAGGAGACCTAAAGATAATTTATCCTAGCAGTTGCTTTGGAGTTTGAACATTAGAAAAAAATGAAATAAAATAAAATTTGGCACCTGTGTTGTCTAAAATGCACAGCTACATAAGAAAATCTCATCTTTTTGTAAAAACTTCTGTTTCCCCAGTTGCACTGCTTGAAAGTGAATCTGTGTACCAGAAGGTTGTTCAGGATTATGAAACTTAATGCATTTTACCACAAGCAAATATAAACATTTTCAAGGAAAGCACAAGGCAAGAGACGTGAAAGACCATATGTTTTCAATGCTCTCCATGTCAAAACAATACCAGTCTCCAAGAAATCACTGCTAGTCATATTGAATTATTTTGCCAGATATCTTCCAAAAGTTACTTGGAAGAAAGTGCAGGGCACTCCACATACCGTGTAATAGATAAAAATAGATTTCCCCAGACCAAACATATTACATTCATGAATTATTTTATTGGCCATAATACTTGAGAAGATTCTGCAGTTCTACTGCTCATGGGTTAGTGGCAAGGTAAAAATGAGATAAGAGAAAACCGAGACTTAATTCTTTGGAAAATGTTTCTTAACAAGCTGTGTAAACTCCTTTCAGATAAACTAATGTTCTTAATATACAATAACAAACAGGGCATTTTCCTCTCTCTTGCAGAGGCTAAAATTATTTTTTTTTCTTCCTGCTGAGAGTCTACAACCTTTAACAGGTTCACGCCTTTCTTACCATGCTCCATTTTGAAGTTCAAATACACATACAGAGGACAAGAACAAATCAACCTGGAAATGGAGGGGCTGAGGTAAAGGTTTTATAACGCCTTCCGGCTCTAACATCCCCTGGGCTACCTTTTAACTGGTATCAAAATACCACTCAGGTGAACGGATAGACAGGCACCGCAAATGAGGTGTTCAGCCAGTCATCCTTCCTCACACCGCTCTAGAAATGGCCTCTTAAATTGCAAACCACTTTCCAGATAATGCTATCAAAAGCTTGGGGAACGAGTCCTCAAGAACAAAATCTCTATTACCAAAGGAGCAAGACATGCCCTAGAAATAGTCACTGACACTGAAGACAGGGAAAGAGGAGGGAAAGCAAAATGGAAGGATTCTTCGCTTGTGATTCTGGTAGGATTGTCCCTTCCAGAATTTCCTTTCTCATCTCTTCATATTTTGAGCACACCCGATTTGCTTCCTAATCCTGCTACTTATTGAAAGTCTACTATGTATCAGACCCTTTGTGAAATGTTTACCATATCTTACCACATCTAATCTTTTCAGCAACCTAATGCACACCTTGACACAGAGAACAGACTAAGTAAATTGCAGGGCCCAGTGAAAAATAAAAAATGTGTGACCCTTGGTTCGATAAAACAGGTACAGAGTGTCATTATAGACACTAAAACCGAAGGACTTCCTTTCATTTGTGGTCTCTGTCTCAGGTGCTTTTGTTTGTTTGTTTTTGTTTTGTTTTGTTTTGCTATGCAATGTTAGTTCCCTTGGGCTGAGGCCAGTCAGCACAGCAGCTCACAGAGCCGTGGCCTCACCCATCGTGTGGAGTGTGTGCACATCTACAACATGTGGACACTCATCAGCTGCCACGTGTCCCTTCTTGCCAGTCACTGAACACACACACAGTACCCCAGGTGGGGTCAAGGGTACTGAACCAGGCATCTTCATTATCCTCCCCTCCCACAAGCTCAACACCCCAGCCCAAGACAGACAGGTTATGCTAGTTACTTGGATCAGGAGTGGGCAAAAGGCTGGTCCCCATGTGTGCAATGCACCAAGGCCCAGCTCTTAGATACTGTGGGATGGGCAAGACCCTCTCCTCAGCTGTGCCCAGGACCCTGCAGAGGGAGGAATATATGGGAGGCCAGAAAGGGTCCAGGGATCAAAGGAGCCAGCAGCTAAGAACCACCTCAGGGTGGCAGGGCATCAACTGGGAGGTCCTCAATTCTTCTCCATTGTCATATCCAATTTCACCTACAGATCACAAAATTAAGATAAAATGACTAAGAATTTTAGGGTGGTGGCCATAGAAGCTTCAATCAAGTGGGAGATCCTGCTGACCACGGAGCCCTTTGCAACTGCACTAGTCACGTGCCCATGAAACCAGCCCTGCTGATGTAGAGAAGACAACCCCTACGTACCTGTTCCTGTCTCTCCCCCAAACTTTCCCTCGCTCTGAGAACCCCAAAGGAAAAAAAAGAATCATTTTTTTGCTCTTATCTCCTTTTTTCTTTTTAAACAAATGAAAAGAGTGATGCAGAGAAAGCTTAAGTGACACCTAAAACCGATGCTCCTCATGGTGTGTATGTAGTAGACCTGGATCTAAAACCAGGGTCCTTGGCCTCTTCCATTATGTGGAGCTGCTGGGGTAACTAAGAGGGAAAAATGCATAACGAAGGCCTCCTAACAAATACATTGATATCTGACAATGTTACAACCCTACTTATACGATTGACTTTTAGGGAAAAAATAACCAAAATATCCTGACACTTTCAGCAAATGTTTGTGAAATATTCTCCTTTTGTGTGTTATGGTTTTAATGTGAATGCCAACATTTATTAGAAGAACAAAAGTATCTTTGAAGCTGGCCATCATTAACTTATTAATTACTCACATATGGTATAATTTACAGATGCCGTCTCACTGATTTATACTTTAGAAAGAAGACATACCTAACTGCAATCCTATTCTTGTGATAGTCTTGAAATGCATTGTAAAATTAATCTTTTAATGGTCTTGACATACACATGTGTGTCATTATATATTATATAAGCCAATGTATTTTAGATAACTTTTGTTTTATTCTTTAATTCATATTAACCAAAACATCAAAAAGTCATTTTACAGAAAATTTGGAATATAAGGAAAAGCAAATAGGTTACCCATGACCTTTCCAGTCTCACACAACCAGTTTTAATTCTGGAGTATGTTTTTCCTAATACTGTTTTATAAGCAACAATAGTAGCCATACTGTAGTGCTTTGCTTACATAAAAGGAAAATCTAAAACCAAAGGTAAATGCCCCTACATGATTTTATTATTTACCTAAAGACAGAGACATGGGCTAGATCTTTTAAAAGATACTTTAAATTATAACTACTTTTTTTTAAGTTTACTTATTTAGAGAGACAGAGAGATTGAGAGAACGTGTGTGTGAGTGAGAAGGGGAGGGGCAGAGATAGAGGGAGAGAGAGAATCTCAAGCAGGCTCCACTCTGTCAGTGCAGAGCCCGACATGGGGCTTGATTTCACAATCTTCACGAGATCATGACCTGAGACAGAATCAAGAGTCAGACACTTAACTGAAGGAGCCAACATGGTGCCACCCAGGCACCCCTAGAAGTGAAATTATAATTTCTTAATTTGAAAAATACTAAAGAGAAAAAAAAAGTAAAAATCTCCCAAAGTTCACCTTAGAAGTGAAAGTTTCTCTCTGTTCCACCCACCCAACTCCATCTCCTAGACTTGACTTCAAGTTTGGTATACATCTGGCCCCAAATTTTCCAAACCTAGATAGACACATATCGATGTACATGAATATACACATGAATTTTTATAAAATATGAATCATACTACAAACTGGTCTATAACTTTATTTGTTTATTCAACAGGTTATAACGTGAGCTGGTACTAAAATGTTAAATCACAGGTTTTTTTAAATATTTATTTTGAGGAGAGTGCAAGCAGGGGGGTTGGGGGGGTACAGAGGATCCTAAGTGGGCTCTGCGTTAACAAGCTGACAGCAGCGAGCCTGATGTGGGGCTTGAACTCACAAAATGCTAGATTATGACCTGAGCCGAAGGTGGACGCTCAACCGACTAAGCCACCCAGGTGCCCCCTAAATCACAGTTTTGACCTGCTTATGTTTATTAATGTCTATCTAAATAAGCCTAAAGGGCTAAGATATTTTCAGGTCAGAAAATAACATTTCTCGCACTGACATACCTAGAGGTTTTTTGGTTTTTTTAACATGAAGACTCTTTTATTAACTCATCATCAAAACAAACCTAGTGTATCTTGTTTCTCCTGTAGTTATTAGAACAGTGCCTTGTATAAAATATGCCTTGTAGTTAATGTTTGTTGCTCAAACAAGTGAATGAATGACAGATGTGATTTACTTCAAGTTGTTTCACTAACAGTAGTATGCTTTGCACTCATCAGTCCAGATTCTCATGTAGTCTTTGTCATTAACCAATATTTGACATGACAATTCAAGTTCAGTAAGTGAGAACTACTGAGACAACCAATAGACCCATGTAACAACTAAACTTGAAGCCTTGTTCTCTATCCTGATCATGAACAGGGGACTTGCATTAGGCATTATAGCCTTTAAAAATATCCTCTTATATTTGATCATCTTTAACCCATTTGAGTAGCTCAAGAGAGTAACAAGCTTCTAAAACCTTGACTCTTTTTAATCTCTAGGAATAATTACTCAAATAAACCTTTTTTTGTAAGATTTGAATTTGCAGTCCTATCAAATTACATACATATGTCTTTATTTATTAACGAATACATATATACATGTCTTTGTGTCCATTTTAAGTTCTCTATTCTTTTTTTAAAGTTCACTTATTTTTGAGAAAGAGAGAGAGCATGATCTGGGGAGGGGCAAAGAGAGAGGGAGACACAGAATCTGCAGCAGGCTCCAGGCTCCAAGCTGTCAGCACAGAGCCTAACGCAGGGCTCGAACTCACGAACTATGAGATCATGACCTGAGCAGAAGTTGGATGCTCAACCAACTGAGCCACCCAGGCATCCCTTAAGTTCTCTATTTTTACACAACCCTGACCTTATAAATAGTATTTTCCCTTGTTCAAGTCCCTGGTTTTTTTTCAGGTTTTGCTTATGCAGATTTTCAAATGTACACAAGACAGAATAGTATAATAAACCCATCCTAAAATTTTAACAATAATCTACCAGATGTTTACAATCCCAAAAGTGACATAATTTGTTCCCAGAGAATCAAACAGCAGTTCTTGTCAAGCTCCTTTTCAAGTGCTAGACAAGGCTCTCTGCAAAAGTAAACAGGACAAGAGTCACTTCAAAACAAACGATCCTCAGGAAGTGAAAACCGGAACCACATGTGCACCCTAACTGCAGCTTTCAGTGCAGGACAGGCTTTATGCTTCAGCATGTTGCTCACAAGGTAGAGCAGTAGAACACAGAGTTAGGAGAAGTGACTGCATGTGACGAAGGCTGCTGCGTGCACAGAATTGCCCTGGGCCTTCTGGAATGCGCCGAGAGGGTATGAAGCATGGTCTTCGCCATCAAGGAACTCATACATTTATATGTAGGAAATAATAAGCTATCCAATTATCAGAAGAAATGTATGCATGTAATTTGATAATCCAGAAAGAAATTATTGCGACGGTGTTGAACCATTTATACTCTATGTATGTTTTTTTCAATCTAAGCAAAAAATGTCCTTGTTTTCAAATCACTAAGCAACATATTAGTGATAAACACATAGTTTGGTAGAAAATTCCAAATTTTTTACCTTTAACTATTAACAAAACCATATAAAACTAAAAAAAAAAAATTTTAAAAAAATAAAAACTCATGTCATACATATGTTACCAACAATCTTTTTATTTGTTGTAGCCCAGGAGTGATCTTAGCATGCTAATATATGATAGAACAGGTACCTTCTTTTTAGTGGACTTATCTGCAGCAGTGTTAAAGAAACTACTCCCTCACCTTACTCTGTTGGTATCAATTCACCCTGGCTTGAGTAGATTAGAAGGTCAGCCCACTGTTGGGAGAAAAGAGAGAAAAATGGAGTGGAATCATGAGATTTACCCCAATCTCTCCTCCACATAATGGAAGTGTGGTCCAAGGACCAAGAGCAGAGGCATTCCCTGAAAGCTTGTTAGATATGCAGTAATGAAGGCCCACTCAGTTCTACTAAAGCAGAATTTACGTTTCTATAAGATCCCCTGCTGATTGATAGCCCATTCAAGTTTGAGAAGTATTGTCTTAAACTTTATCTCTAGGCAGTGACTATGACACCACAATACAACTATCAGTTGAGTTATTTTACCACATTTCTGATAACATGGTCTCTCTCTTGATTAGAGAATCAGGTTTCACATACCTTTTTTGAATGATATATATGTTCACAGATACATTTGATGTAGTAATATTTTGTGTATACATCTTGAGCTAAAAGCCTAGCCCTTTTCCTGCCCCCCACTTTAAAGTTAATACTTACAGTTCAGACCTTTGATTTCTAGAAATCAGAAATATAAGCTAGAAAAGAAAATTATTTTACATTTCTTTAACAATCAAAAGATTCATCCATGATGCTCTGTCTCAGCAAGAGAAAGAGTAAACACTAAAACCAAATATTAGATTGAATAAATGGAAATATTGCCATTAACATAATCTAACTCAAGACATTTTAAGAACACACACACACACACACACACACACACAATTTAATGGCATCTTTCATAGCCATTTTGTATAGAGAAGATAAGAATTTAAAAGGTTTTAGTTTCTGAATATCTGCAAATTACTTTTAATTGGAGAAGTATGAGAAGGCTAAAGTACTTCCCATTTTATTATATTGGGCCATTTAGAAAACTCTGGCTTTGAAAATTATTTGAAATGTTAATAAAATATTTTTATTTAACTATTCCTACATACATTTGACTTAAGCAACATTATAATACAGATATACAATTTAGCTTTGTCCTTGTATGTGGGTTAGAATACATCTGTCACAAATGTCTTTATGAATCCACAGAGTATTTAACAAATCTCTCCCAATTTACTACTTTTATTTATTTTAAATTTTTTTAATGTTTTATTTATTTTTGAGAGAGAGAGAGAGTGCAAGTGGGGGAGGGGCAGAGAGAGAGGGAGACACAGAATCTGAAGCAGGCTCCAGGCTCTGAGCTGTCAGCACAGAGCCTGATGCGGGGCTCAAACTCAGAGATCATGAACTGTGAGATCATGATCTGAGCTGAAATCAGATGCTTAACCGACTAAGCCACCCAGGCACCCCTTTACCACTTTTATTTAAACATACATACACACACACACACACACACACACACACACACACACACACACACAGTCTGATCTCAGTAAACTAACAGTTCCTTTGGAAAACTAATTTGGAGTGGAAATGAGATTAAGTGCAGACCAGAGAAGAGTTTGGCTTGGGTAATGGCTAAAAGGACAGACCCAAATATTGGGTATTTGGTTGACTCTAGGATGGGGTGTCCCTCTTCTTTCTTCTCTCCACATTCTCCACCCCTCTTCCCCCTCCACCATCAGGGCCAGGTCCTATGCTCATCCCTTCACAGATCAAGGACTCCTCTCCTCACCCCTTAGGAAAGGCCAGAAAACATCTTTAGACTGTTCCCAGTAATTTGCCATAGGCAGATTATTAGGGACTATCCTTGAAGACAGAAACACCTAGTGGTCTCAGCTTTAAATTAATTATATCCATGATTTTAACACAGGTCACAAAATAACACGTATGATCTTAGTAGTTATGAACCTCCCTGGGGGCGCCTGGGTGGCTCAGTCGGTTAAGTGTCCGACTTTGGCTCAGATCATGATCTCGCGGCTTGTGAGTTCAAGCCCCATGGCGGGCTCCGTGCTGACATCCCGGAGCCTGCTTCAAATTCTGTGTCTCCCTGTCTCTTTGCTCCTCCCCTGTTTGTTCTCTCTCTTTCTCTCTCTCTCAGAAATAAACAAAAATTTTTAAAAAAGAAGCTCTCTGAAGCTTTTATTATAAAACACGTCTCCTTAGTATGTTTGATTCATAAACATAAGAGCTATTCAGCATTGGACTTGCCAAAACTTAGGCTGCTTCAGAAAGGGAAGATTCTGGAATTAGGCAGACCCAGGACAAAGAAATGAAACTAAGTTCATCATGGTTCCAGAGGACGTGGGCAGAAGCCTAAGCAAGACCCTCCAGAAGGGCCATGGAGAGGCCCATTTTAGCCTCCATGAACAATGGGACCCAGACCTGGGTCTGGCAGCAGTAGGCAGCAGCAGGCACTGTGATCAGGGATAGTCCTCGAGGACAGCCAGGTGGTAGCATTCTTCTGAAATATTTGTCTTATTTTGGTAAACAATTATATTTTGGGAGTTAGACATTTGAGGCTCTTAGAATGGTGTCTAATAGTTTTTCCTAAGAAACACTTGGCATCTTTGCTCCTTTTGCTTTTCTTATGCCAAAACCCTCTTAAATTTTAAATTCTCTTCTCCAATCTGAGATCATCTTGACAGACCCACAAGCTGTAATGAGACATTTCCTCCTCCTGACAGACCCATGTGTTTTTCATCATAAGCAATGGTATCAAAAAAATCATGTTCTTCAACATTATTTGTGAAGTCAGTGTTTCACTTCCCTTGTTCAACTTTCTGTTCCAAACTCTTGACTTTCAAAAGCAGGAAGAATTTTTTTTTTTTTAATTTCTGCCTATATACTCAAACCATTCTGTTTCTATATTTGAATTAAAATTTACAAGAAACACATTCTACTTCTTTTTCTCAGTGGTATCATTTTCTTCTTGGTGTATTAGTAGAAGCATGTAGAAGTTGGTAGGCGGTAAGAATCTTGACACATCTCGCTATTTGCCATGGACACCACGTCAAAGATCACTACTATTCTGTAGAATGTGGTTCTGCTTCAGCAAAAGGTAAGAGTTCATATTTTATGAGAAAAGCCTTATTTGACTCCGGAAGTAGTTTCTTCTTCAACCTTTCCTCTGTGACATAACACGTGCATTCACTTGCCAATATTTTAACCTTAATATTTGTTTTCCTACACCTCCTCAAACTACTTATTTTGTGTCTGGTTTTTCGTGGGTCTTAATGGTTTGTCTAGGAGCTCTTCATCCTCCCAAATTAGTTAGAGTGAACCCAGTCCACTCCTCAAAACGTTTTTCAACATTTTGTTGTGTTTTTCTCTATCACGTAGTAGCAACATATTTTACATACTCTATCAGGTCGTGTTGTCAAGCTTTCCATATGTCATCAAGCTTTTCTTCTCTCCAAAGGACTATATTCTCTTCAGAATGTATTAATTTCTTTTTAACCACCACCACAACCAGCATCACCACTACTGGGCCTCACACACTGATGACATCAAATAGAGATCTAGCAGTGTTTACTGAATTACAAAATGAACCAAGACCTATTTCTGTTTTGACCGTAATTCTTTTAACTGCAAATGGATTATAAACTTGTACGGTAGAACACTACTGCAAATTCTTGAGTAACAGGGGGTCCCTTTGAACTCTGTCTCCTTCTTGGGTCCAAAAACTAGCAATCTTCTGTGTAGTTATCAATTAGCACATCGTCATCCACTGAGCCCAAACTCCTTCAATAACCACAATAGCACCCTCATATTTTTACCAGCAGTGAAACAAAATATTTCACTCACCTCTTCCTGCCATTATGTATATCTCTTATCGCTTCCTGCTTTGGGAACATGAGAGTTTTAGGAATGCCATTTTAAAGACTTGTCCGGCTATTTTACCATCCCTTGATTCCTCCTGTGAGAAATTTTCTTTTCTTTTTTCGTTTTCTTTTGAGAGAAAGAGAGTGAGTGAGCATGTGCACGCATCCAAGCAGGGAAGGGGCAGAGGGAGAGGGAGTGAGAGAATCCTCAGCGGGCTCCACCCACGGCCCTTCCAGGGGCTCTGTCTCATGACCTTGAGATCACCTGAGCCGAAATCAAGAGTCAGATGCTTAATGGACTGAGCCTGAGCCACCCAGGTGCCCCTTCTGTTAGAAATTCTCTATTTCTAATTTAACAAAATATTAGATTCCAAAGAATAAATAAATTTATACTCTACATTTGCATAATCAAAGTGAAACAGAAAACAAAATTATAAATCCTGTGTAACATTTTGGTCATTTTACCTTGGTTTCCAAATATCTTTAAAAATCTTTTCATAATTGCATAATAACAACAAGGGAAAAAAGATTAACAGATTCTTAAATGGGGACAGAGATATAGCATGTAAAGTGTTACAGTTAGAATTGAAAATCAAACTCCAAGGCAACCATAATTCAATAAATGCGGAATACCAGCAACATACTGTTCACTGAAAGCTACCTGTTACCCATAAATCTTTACAAAAATTATTCATCCTTGAACTTGTAGGACCTAGCATGGTGCCTAGCTTGTAATATGTCAGTTTAGCTGAATTATACACAGTATTGAATCAGGTACTAAGGAGAGCTGTGACAAAAATTAAGGATATTTACTTTTAAGAAATCTGCAATTTAACGTCTGCAATATATAACAAATGTAACATAAGTATTGGAGCTTATATTAATAAGATTGGATACAAAGTTAGTTTCCTTACTGAAAAAGTTCTTAGAACATTTAATACATTCAAGTGCATTAAAAAAGATAGATATAGGGAGCAGAATGAACCAAATTTAGTTTACCGTGAATTTATTTCCCTACACCTCCGAAAGAACACTTATTGATATCTTTCAAGAAAACAGTGGTCCCTAAAAAACCTTTCAGAAAGTGATGAACTAAGATAACGGCACTGACTAAACAAGACATCGTTAAGCAAGAGAAGATTCCTAGACAGAAGTGCTGAATTGAGTTTTGACACGTTTGGAAAAGATGGGGAAAGACATCAGAAGGCAAGACTAACACAGGGTCTTTCACTCCCATGGAGAAGGGTTGCAAAGAATTGAATATAGACTAGCTTAACTGTAGTGGTATCAGTAAACCAAAGCTAACAAGGAAAGAGTATTTAGGTAGAATTTACTAGCGTAGATGAAGAGCAGACCCAACCTTTAAAACGGAGGTTATGCAAAGATGGTGCTTGCAGGTACATTGATATTGATGTGATCATTGGCACACGTTCAAATTATAACAGCATGAAAATGAAGTCTGTTACTTAACCTAAGTAATATTAATCTACTCCCATGTCTCGCTACTTCAAAAATAGCTTCCCTTATCTGTTTGAGAGACTAAAGTCCTCTTCCAAAATTGAGGGTCCGCTTGGACAAGTTGAAATGCATTCAAGCTTTTTGTATTTCCTCACTGAAAGGAGGAAATAGGAAGTATGTGGGAGTTGGAGATTGGAAGGACCTAGGGAAAACCAGAGGGAAAAAAATGATAAATAATGTGATGCCCTGGCATCCTTCTGCCAGACAGTTCTAAGGATAGGTTTTGCAGCATATAAGGAAGAAAAGTTGGATTCAGAGCTAAAGCTTCTATTTTCCAGTCAAACTCTGAGATCATGGGCTCTGGCACCTAGATAAAACTTTTAAATGAATATGGAAAAAGAAGCATCCCCACCACTATTCTGAATAAGACTGGAAACATCTGGTGAGGGCTGCAGAGCAGTGGCCAAGCACCCCTGAGGCCAACAGAGACCAAGGAAGCTGCTTTCCCAGAAAGGCATCAACTGCAGGGGTTGCAATGCGATACCTACTCCAAATGACTTGGTGGCAGCATGGTAGAAAACATGAGTGATTTTTTTTTCATGTGCACATATGAGACATCATGGAGATTTTAAGAAATAGGTGGTGCTAAGATGTGTAGTCAGGTATATAGAAGAACCATAATTATTTAGCAATAATGTTAATGAGACTTTATTTGAACTTGTAGGTTGGTCAGACTTGGCCATATTTATGTAAGGTAAAAAGATACAGTGTTTTTATATGGTATCAGATGCATACATCTAGATCAGGAATTGCAAACAGTAATGTCTTTGAGAGCTGTGCAATGAACATAAATAGGAGTAGGACACCAGGTATGATGCAATACGTACAAAACAGATAGTATCCAATCCAGCATCACTCTTGCTGGATGTTATGTTTTAAAACACTATTCAGGCATAACATGAAAGCTGTATAAAGCTAACAGACCTCTGTTGTTTCAGCTTGCTCTCAATGCTTCTCTTGACCCTTCCATTACTCCCCATGTCTTAGAAATAAAATCTACTTTCATTGGCTTGTCACATAAGAGTCCATCATAATTTGTTCTATCATTTTGTCTTCATTTCTTCGGCCCTCATATATGCTCTAGTGTTCAGCTGAAAATACATGATGAATAAATAAATAATAAATAAATTTCATATCCAAAACACTACTAAAAGCATGGTTGTGGGGCTCCTGGGTGGCCTAGGCAGTTACGCGAACCAACTCTTAATTTCAGCTTATGTCATGATCTCACAATTTGTAGGTTCAAGCCCTGTATCAGGCTCCATGCTGACAGTGCAGAGCCTGCATGGCATTCTCTCTCTCTCTTTCTCTCTGTCCCATCTCTCCCCCCTCACTCTCTCTCAAAATAAATAAAATAAACTTTAATAAATAGATAGCCTGGTTGTGACAAAACTTGCCTAACTTTTCATCAAGAGTCTGAGCCAACATTTCTCCATGAAATGGGCAGAGACTATAGGACAATAACATGACATAATTAATGTCACAGAAAAAGAATAGTTCTAATTCATTTGCGGTATGCCATTATTTGGATGAAAGATTTCTGTATACCAAAATTCCTGCTTGCAATTGCTCACAAAGATGCAAAACCTTCCTGGTACCAAAATGGTTCTGCATTCTTTAGTCCTTTCAAAGCTGGAGAAGCTGAAGATTACCCATAGACTAGGCTTGTGAACACATCCCATAATGTTGCCATCATTTCAGCATCACCCTCTTCAAAGGCCCTAAGATCCAGGACACAAAACTTCATTCCTGTAGACCCTCTCCATCCTATCTAAATAGAGATACTGAGGGAAGTCACCACCCACAAATCACCAATTTCAATGAAGGCTTTCCTGCGATGACACTGCTACTCATCTACAGAAATAATTACCGCCAATGTTTCTCTGCTTTGCCTAAATTAATACTATTAATCACTTCTGACCCCTGTCCTTTGGACTACTCTGTATTAGTCATTGAAATAAAATCTGTACGCCATCAAGAAAAGACCATAGATCTGAACACATTCTTCCTGAGGGCTACCCATCACTGTAGTTAATGGATTAGTTGCCCCCCAAGCTCTCTCTCATCAAGATGCTGCAGATAAACTACTCCACTGACATATAGCAAATGTATTTGGTTTGGTTCACTAAGACTCACATGTTTCCACAGTAAAAATTGCTCTTCTGGGTCCCAGCCTAGGATAATTCAAAGTAGGATTTTGAAACCTCATTTCTGGTCACTCTGCTTTCTCTCACAATAATAAAGACTAAAATATAGTATTTTCCTTAAAATCATTTTTTTTGTCTAAAAGTATTTTGAGTCTATGGTTATGTTTGAAGAAAGCCAACAATGATGAAAATATAACTATTTACTAATTGAGCCAGGTAACTAAAAAGATGTTATATGTAACTTTTTTAGGATACAAATTGTCTTCAGCAGGAAACTGTTGAGACAACCACTTGGTCAGGCTCATCTTCTCTTTTTGCTGACGAAAAGTAGGCTCAAGAACCTTCCTAGCTCTCTGGTGCAGATGCTGCCTCTTGATAAAGTGTCTTCCTCCTCTGTAACTGCCTTGGGAGACATGCCAGCTACAGATAGTTAGTGCAAGGATGAAATTTCAGATTCTTAGAACTTTAAAAGCACTACCACCTGCAGGATTTGAAAAGGTTACACCATAGTAACCCCTCTGATATGGCATAGCTGATTCCTCTCCCATTTAAAAGGTCATTTCAAATCCTTCATATTTTTATGTCCCATAACCAACATCCATTTTACAAGCCAAGTGCACTAAATCTAAGAACTTCAAAGAATCGCAGGCTTCAGATGGAGTTTGAGGAATTACTGAAAACAAATTCTTGCTTACAAGGAATGCTACACTTAAGCCATCCCGGAAAACTACCCTATTTTTAAAGACTATCACAGAAAGTTTTTCTCAGTTTGCATAAATATCCTATTACAAACCCCTAGAAGTCTTCCTTCACAAGAAGTTCTTAGTCACATATTATCAAAATCTTTCACATCCTAGCTTAAGTACGTTTTCCCCTACTCCAATCCTTTGCTAACTCACCATCTTTCCTACCAACTTCCATTGCTTATTTCAGTTGATGGAATTATTCTCTTTACTTATCAGGGGTCTAAATTGTAGCCATCTATCTTTTATGACTGCCAAGTCATCACTTGACTGATCACCAATCAATTCTTCTTCTACAAACTTCTCTGAATCCATTTGTTTCATCCACATTCCAAGAGTCTCCAAGCTACTCACTATGCTGTCTAGTAAATGGGGTAAAATGGAAAGAATGCTAAACAGAATCCTGGAAACATCTCCAGCATTGGTTCTGCTCAAAATAAATTAATGATCTTGGATAAGTCTTTGCATTTTCTTGAGTAAGTCCTCCTCAATAAAATGAAAGAATTAAATTTATCAGGTTAGTTTACCACTTACTACTCTGTAAGTTTATGATTCCTCAAAACTTGTTAATGGGTTCTCTGTTTTTGTATTCCCCTCATCTGCACACTGTCATGAAATTAAAATTCTCAAGATGCCACCATCTGTTCATGAGGAAACTAAGGTTTAGAGAGAGTAATTTACACCTCCAAGGCCACATACTTCATAAGTGATAGAACCAGGACATGTTTAGGGCCAAGACTAGGATCGGCAGACAAAGTACACAGGGAACAAAATTTAAAGTAACACTTACTCTCTGGCTAGTGAAAATGCAAAGTTGGCACCTAAAACTCTACCCTGAGTGCCTTATTTGCTATATTTTAAAGAAATATATTCTCTTAGCTCTGTAATTATATGATCATCATGACCTTTAAATTTTATATTACTATTATTTATGCCATATTAGATATGAAAGGACATAAAATTTTGTTCAATAAAGCACTTCCACTATTATTCATCTTAAATAAAATAAAGAAACATGCATCCTGTTTTATTTTAAAATAAAAAACTCCAGAAGAGAGCAGGAAGATAGCAATGGACTAGGAGGAGCCTAGGCTCACAAAGCTAGATATCCCAAAAATCAACCTGAAGACTGTCAGAATAAACTCCACAACTAAAGGGAGAGAAGAAGCCACATTCAGGAAAAGTAGGAAGATCAGAGACATGGTTTAGGGGAGAAACCAATCATGGGTGCTGTGATGGGGAAGGAGACATAGTCACAGAGAAGGGCAAGAGAGAGAGGAACACACAGGTGAACACACAAGGAAAATGTTTCCCCAAAACCATTGGCTTGGAAAATGAGAGGGGCTGAATTTCTTATGTTGTTACGAGAGGAATCAACAAAAGCAGGCCAACATCAAGACATATAGTAATTAGATTTGCAAAACATAAAAATAAAGAAAAATCTTAAAGAAAGCAAGACAAAAGAAGTTATTAACTTACAAAGGAAAAATCCATAAGTTTAGCTGGTGATCTTTCAAAAGAAACTTGGCAAGTTAGAAGGGAGTGGCATGATATATTCAATGCACTGAATGGGAAAAATCTGCAGCCACTAATACTCTATCCAGCAAGGCTATCATTCAGGATAGAAAGAGAATTAAAGAGTCTACCAGACAAACAAAATAAAGGAGTTTGTAACCACTAAAGTAGCCCTGCAGGAAATATTAAAGAGGACGCTTTGAGGGGAAAGCAGAGACAAAAGGGACAGTATAAAGGCAGGAAACACAAAAATAGTAAAAATGAACATTTATGGAGAAGTCAATTAACTCACACACCAAAAAAAAGGATGTAAAATATAGGGAGCCTGGGTGGCTCAGTCAGTTAAGTGTTCAACTTTGGCTCAGGTCATGATCTCACAGCTAGTGAATTCAGACCCCACATCAGGCTCTGTGCTAACAGCTTGGAGCCTGGAGCTTGCTTTGGATTCTGTGTCTCCCTCTCTCTCTGCCCCTTCACTGCTCCTGCTCTGTCTGTCTCTCTCCAAAAAATAAATAAACATTAAAAATATTTTTTCATAAAAAAGATATAAAATATAATAACAAATACCTAAAACATGTTGATGAGAGGAGAAAAGAATGGGTTGAAACTTGAATAACCATCAACTTAATATAGACTGCTATATGCAGAAGATGTTATATACAAACCTAATAGTAACCATATATCAAAAACTGCTAATAAACATGCAAAAGAGAAAGAGAAAAATCCAAACATATCACTAAAGAAAATCAGCAAAACATTAAAAAACAGAAAGACAAGAATGGATCAGAGAACAACTCCAGTAACAAACACAAAACAAGTAATAACATGGCAATCAATACATGTCTATCAATGATTACTTTGAATTTAAATGGACTAAATGCTCTAATCAAAAGACATAAGGTATCAGAATGGATTAAAAAAATAAGACCCATATATATGCTGCTTACAAGAGACTCATTTTAGACCTAAACACACCTGCAGATTGAAAGTGAGGGGATAGAGAAACATTTATCATGAAAATGGATGGCAGAAGAAAGCTAGAGTATTATATTGGACAAACTAGACTTTAAACAAAGACGATAACAAGAGACAAAGAAGGGCACTATATAATAATAAAGGGGACAACCAACAAGAAGATATAGCTATTTTAAATATTTATTCACCCAAATATGTGAGGACCCAAATACATAAAACAATTAATAATGAACATAAAGGATCTAATTGATAATAACACAATAATAGTAGGGGACTTAAATATCCCACTTACATCAATGGACAGATAATCTAAAGAGCAAATAAACAAGGAAACAATGACTTTGAATGGACCATATGGAGTTAACAGATATATTCAGAACATTCCATCCTAAAACAGCAGAATACACATTCTTTTCAAGTGCACATGGGACATTCTCCAGAATAGATCACATATTAGGCCACAAAACAGACCTCAACAAATTCAAGGAAACTGAAGTCACACCATGCATCTCTTTTGACCACAACACTATGAAATTAGAAGACAAACACAAGAAAAATCTGGAAAGACCACAAATACATGGAGGCTAAATAACATACTACTAAAAAAATAAATGGGTCAAGAAGGAAATCACAGAAAATAGAAGAACAGATCAATGAAACAGGAGCTGGTTCTTTGAAAAAATTAATAAAATTGATAAACCTCTAGCCAGATTTATCAAAAAGAAAAGAGAAACAATCCAAATAAAGTCACAAATGAGAGAAGAGAAATAACAACCAACACCACAGAAATACAAGCAATTATAAGAGAATATTTATGGGGCCGCCTGGGTGGCTCAGTCGATTAGGTGTCCAAATTCGGCTCAGGTCATGATCTCACAATTCATGAGTTCAAGCCCCACAATGGGCCATCAGGCTCTGTCCTGACAGCTCCAGTCCTGGAGCCTGCTTCAGATTCTGCGTCTGCCTCTCTCTCTGCCCCTCTCCCACTCACACTCTCTCTTTCTCTCAAAAATAAACATTAAAAAAAATTTTAGAAAGGAGAATGTTATGAAAAACTATATGCCAACAAATTAGACAACCTAGAAGAAATGGATGAATTCCTAGAGACATATAAATTGTCAAAAATGAAACAGGAATAAATAAAAAACTTGAAAGATCAATAACCAGCAAAGAAATTAGATCAGTAATCAAAAAATTCCCAAGAAACAAAAGTCCAGGACCACATGGCTTCATAGACACATTCTATAACACATTAAAGAAGAGTTAATACCTATTACTCTCAAACTATTCCAAAATATACAAAAGGAAGGAAAACTTCCAAATTCATTCTATGAGGCCAGCATTACCCTGATACCAAAACCAGATAAAGACAGCACTAGAAAAGAGACCTATAGGCCAATAACCACAATGAACATGGATGCAAAAATTCTCCATAAAATACAAGCAAACTGAATCCAACAATGCATTAAAGAATAATTCACCAAGATCAAGGGGATTTATTCTTGGGTTTCGAAGGTAGTTCAATACTCACAAATCAATCAACATGATATATCACATCAAAAAAGAAAGGATAAGAACCATATGATCATTTCAATAGATGCATAAAAAGCATTGGACAAAGTACATCCATTCATGATACAAATTCTCAACAAAGTAGATTTAGAGGGAACATACCTCAACATAATAAAGGTCATATATGAAAACCCCACAGCTAATAGCCTCCTCAGTGGGGAAACACCGAGAGGTTTTCCTCTACAGTCAGGAACAAGACAGGGCTGTTCACTCTCACCACTTTTACTCAGTGTAGTACTGGAAGTCCTACCCACAGCAATCAGACAACAAAAAGAAAAAAACGCATCCAAATCAGCAAGGAAGAAGTAAAACTTTCACTATTTGCAGAGGACATGATACTCTATATGAAAGCCCGAAAGACTCCACCAAAACATTGCTACCACTAATAAATGAATTCAGTACAGTCACAGTACACTAAATCAATATACAGAAATCTATTGCATTTCTATATGCAAATAATGAAGCAGAAGAGAAAGAAATTAAGAAATTAATCCCATATATAATTGCACCAAAAACAGTAAGATACTAGGAACAAACCTAACCAAAGAGGAGAAAGACCTATATTCTGAAAACTATAAAACACTCATGAAAGAAACTGAAGATGACACAAAAATGGAAAGACATTCCATGATCATTCATTGGAAGAACAAACATTATTAAAATGTCTATACTGTCCAAAGCAATCTACACATTTAATGCAATCCCCATCAAAATACTCACAGCATTTTTCACAGAACTATAACAAACAATTTTAAAATTTATATGTAACCACAAAAGACCCTGAATAGCCACAACAATTTGGAAAAGAAAAGCAAAGTTGGAGGCATCACAATTACAGACTTCAAGTTATATTTCAAAGTGGTAGTAATCAAAAAAGTATGGTACTGGCACAAAAACAGACAAAACAGTATAGAAAACCCACAAACGAATCTCTAATTATGTGGCCAATTAATCTTTGACAAAGCAGGGAAGAATATCCAATGGGAAAAAGAGAGTCTTTTCAACAAATAGTGCTGGGAAAACTGGACAGCAACATGGAAAATAATGAAACTGAATAATGGAAATAATGGAAATAATGGAAATAATGAAACTTTCCTACACCATACACAAAAATAAATTCAAAATGGATTAATCACTTAAATGTGACACATGAAACCATGAAAATCCTAGAAGAGAGACCAGGCAGTAACTTTTTTGACATTGGCTGTAGCAACTTCTTTCTGGATATGTATCCTGAGACAAGGGAAACAAAAATTAATTATTGAAACTACATCAAAAGAATAAAGCTTTTACACAGTGAAGGAAACAACCAACAAAACTAAAACATACCCAATGGAATGAGAGAAGACATTTGTAAATGATCTGATAAAGGGTTAGTATCCAAAACATATAAAGAGCTTATAAAACAACACCCCAAAAACAAATAATCCAATTTAAAAATGGGCAGAAGTCATAAATAGACATTTTTCCAAAGAAGACATACAAATGGCAAACAAACACATGAAAAGATACTCAATATCACTTACAGTCATGGAAATGCACATCAATACTACAATGAGATATCACCTCACACCTGTCAGAATGGTGAAAATCAACAACACAAGAAACAGCAGGTGTGGCAAGGATGTGGAAAAAGGAGAATGCTTTTGCATTGTTGGTGAAATTGCAAACTGGGGTAGCCACTCCGGGAATATAGTATGGAGGTTCATCAAAAAGTTAAAAATAGAACTACCCTATGATCCAGCACTTTCACTACTACGTATTACCCAAAGAATACAAAAACACTAATTCAAAGGGATACATGCACCATGATGTTTATCCTAGCATTATCTACAGCAGCCAAATTACGGAAACAGCCCAAGTGTCCACCAATTGATGAAAGGATAAAGTAGGTGTGTTATATACATACAAGAGAATATTATTCAGCCATAAAAAAAAGAACGAAATCTGGGACGCCTGGGTGGCTCAGTCGATTCAGTGTCCGACTTCTGCTCAGGTCATGATCTCATGGTTCATGAGTTCAGACCTTGCGTCAGGCTCTGTGCTGACGGCTCAGAGCCTGGAGCCTGCTTCAGATTCTCTGTCTCCCTCTCTCTCTCTCTGCCCCTCGCCCACTCACGTTCTGTCTCTCTCTCTCTTAAAAATAAATAAACATTAAAAAAAAAGAATGAAATCTTGCCATTTGCAACAACATGTATGGAGCTAGAGTATTATTATGCTAAGTGAAATAAGTCAGTCAGAGAAAGACAAATGTCATATGGTTTCACTCATATGTGGAGATTAAGAAACAAAACAAATGAGCAAAGGGGAACAAAAGAGAAAGAGAGAGAGAGAAACCAAGAAAAGACTCTTAACTATAGAGAACAAACTGACAGTTACCAGAAGGGAGGTAGGTGCAGAAATGGGTTAAATAGGTGATGGATAATAAGGATTACTTGTGATGAGCACAGGGTTATGGAAGTGTTGAATCACTACACCATACACCTGAAACTCATATTTTAGTGTGTGTTAACTAACTGGAATTTAAGCAAAAACTTTAAAAATTAAAAATGGCACAGAACTTGAAACAAAATAAATGATAAAGAATTCCAAGATAACTGTATAATATGATTATTCTATATTTCTTCATTTGCCTACAAATAAACAAACATGATTTACACATGGATGTTCACATCATAATTTTGACCATCATACCATCATAAGATGTAAAGCACTAAATTTTGAGACCCTCTTCTGCAACCTTTGAACTAGAAGCAGGCCTATTACTTCTGAGAGGACAATGAAGTTTCTCTTCAAAGACCCAGATGCAGTTGTTTATTTTATAATGTACGATGGTGGCATAAATTCTTGTCAATGAACATGTCGCAGACTGAGATTCAACTCTGCTTACTCCAGGATTCAAGCCTGAGTGGACATATTAGGGAACTGTTAGAACCCTACATCCTAGCC
Organism: Panthera onca; assembly: GCF_046562875.1. Classification (NCBI taxonomy): domain Eukaryota; kingdom Metazoa; phylum Chordata; class Mammalia; order Carnivora; family Felidae; genus Panthera; species Panthera onca. The sequence continues at coordinate 52,872,541 of NC_138346.1, forward strand.
TCAGGGACTAAGAATCTTCTCATTAAACAATCAAAGAGAAAAGATAGTAGAGCTATGCATGTTTTGTTTAAGAACGGTAGGTCAGTTTCAGAGGAACCGAAGTTTCTAAAATAGCATTCGTTCAATAATCATTTGTTGATCCCTTATTTTGCGTCATGTGTCATGAAAGGTGCCAGACATGCAAAGGTAAATAGGACCCGTTGCTGCCCTGAGTACTTCACAGTCTAGAATATTGGGCAGGTTACAGTGTGTCATGTCATCATAAGTTTCGTGGGGTTTAGAGGCCAGGTGAATGTGCTGTGAGAGCACTAGGGACAGCTCTCCCCCACACTGAGGCAGTCAAGGATGCTTTCCTATGGGAAGTGACCTCTGATCTGAATCTTGAAAGGGAATCAAGAGTTATCCAGGCAAAAATAAGTATGAAAAGCATCTCCAGCAGAGGAAGCAAAATGTGGCAGAGAGAAAAGACAAGAGTTTCTACTATTGGGAATGCCCTCTGTGTTGGGGCTATCAATTCACATAATAAGGTAATAATCAGAAAAAATATAATCAGTAAAAAACAAAGAGAACTACCTCTCAGAAATCTCCACAGGTTACCAAGAAGACAGAGTGTCAACTCCATCAGTACCAATTGTCTCTGCAATGACAAGAACACAGTGCCCTGAATATCCTTGAGGGATTAATGGGTATAAATAGTTATCTTAAAGTTTTTAGCTGACATTAATAACAAACATGTAAAGATTTGGCCTTGCCTGAAGACAAGGGTTGGCCTTTGGTAGGTAATCTCAAATTCTGGGAGGTGGTCTCTCCTGATAGGAATGACTTTAGTTACCTTGGGACATCAGGTCATGCTGCATAGCCTAAGGAAGTGATTTAGGGTGGGAAAGGGCCGCACCCAATGGTATTTAGGGTGGGGGCTGACCACGTGACTGTGTCTGAACAACCAACAATGCAACCTATGGCTGGGGTGGGGAGGATTTGAGTCATACATACCCAAATGGGCTAGAGACTAGAGATTGAGATCAACCACATGGGCATGCCTTCATGGTGGAGCCCGCAGTAGACACTCTGAACACCATGGCTCAGGTGGGCTTCCCTGGTTTGCAATATTCTATGTATCCGGTCACACACTGATAGCAAGTAAAGCATCCTGACTCCAGAGGGAAAGAACAATGGAAGCTTTGTGCTTGGTGCTTCTTCTAGATTCTGCCCTATGTGCTTCTTTGGCTGATTTTAATCTGTATCTATTCCCCATAATAAGCTGTACCATAAGTTTTCAGTGAGTTTTTGGTGCCTTTCTAGTAAGTTATCAAACCTGAGGGAAACCCCTAAATTTGCAGTTGGTCCTGGAGTTGAGGGTAGTCTCTTGTGGGAACTGTTTCCCCTAGCTTATATTGGACCAAAATTCTCACAAAAGATAAAAGTTATAGCAAGCCAGAGAAGGAGAAAAGAAAATGGGAGACACTGTTTATGGAGAATAAATGAAACATCCACTGAGGACTTCTAAATAATTTAGTAGAAAACTGACAGGGGCTAAAATTCTCTCTGAGTAGGCAATGGTGTGGCTGAAAATTTTTTCTTAAAACTGTTATGATTGTATTTTAACCCTTTATCTAGTATAGCCTGAGAAATACAGGATGCATTTTACTGTGAACATTCTATTTCCTGTCATGGCCAAATAAGCTCCTCTCAGGCAAACCCTTTTGTAGGTAAAACTACAAAACTCTACATAAAATGTAAAATAAAACTACTTGAAGACACTGGAGACTGAAAAAAAATAGGATGATACTGTAGAGGATTCAACACTTAAACTAAGGAAAGGGCATAATGTGCTTCCTATTTTTTTTAATGTTTGTGGGTTTGTTTGGTTTTTTTTTTATGTTTATTTATGTTTGAGGGAGAGAACATGAGCAGGGGAAGGTCAGAGAGAGAGAAACAGAGAGAGGGAATCCCAAGTAGGCTCTGAGCTGTCAGGGCAGAGGCTGATGTGGATCTTGAACTCATGAACCATGAGATCATGACCTAAGCTGAAATCAACAGTCTGACACCCAACCAACTGAACCACTTACACACCCAGGTTTGTGGGTTTTTTAAACCCAAATGTAGGATGGTGCTATGAAGGGCACGTATATGGGATGGCTAGAACTCAGATAGAAAGCCATGGTCTTATGACCTAAACCACAGGCAAAGTTTAGGACAATTACAACTGCTGGAAAATGGGGATGGATTAGGAGATAAAACCCTCATTTTGCAAGGGTAACAACAATTAAAATGAATGTCTACATCTCGGCAGAAACACTGGGAGCTAAAACACCAACAAACACCTCTCATGAGTTGAAAGGGAAAATAACTGGTCAACCTAGAATTCTATATCTAGTGAAAATATCTTTCAAGAATGAAGTCAAGATATACATACAGGGAGACGCATGCCAATGAAAACCGTGTAAGTACAGAATTATTTGCTGTTTTATCCCTGCTTCTTTCATTCCTATAGAAAATGTGTTTCCTAACTTGCTTCAAAAACTCGAGATTTATAACTGTTCACGTAAAGCACCCTCTACCCTCCACTCAGTATTATAACGTTTACCTGCTGGTTTACCCATTATATCAACATGTTTTTAAACTTTATGGGATTGGGGATATACCTTTTTATATCTTTTCAATGTCTTCCATGGTTATATCATTGCCTTTATGAATGTGAGACGTGTCATGACCCTCAGCCATCAACAAGAAAGCCGACAATACCTCCCTTAAAGAGTAGGCCAAGAAAGGGTTTGGGATTACATCAATACTTTGAGAGCCTTATGCAAAAGGATATCAGAATGTTGTTTACAGCAATATTAAAACAATTAAACTGTTTGGCACTCAGATGTAAACATAGATCCTTAAATTTATATAAAGTGTTTTGAATTTCTCTGACAAAATAATCATGTAAACAGAGCATATTTAGATAAAATGATCCTAAATATTCCAGATGTCCTAGATGATAAACATCAATATAAACATTGCTGTATCCATTTTTTTCTTTCCGTTTCTTAAACCTACCAAGTTAAAATGTTTCTTGGAGAAACCTGATATAGAGAGATTTTTGTTTTCTCTTTGCACGAATATTAATCTTTCATGAAACACAATATTGAGTGTTGTTTATGTTTAGAATATTGGTTAAGACTCCTGAAGACTATTTTCCTTTCTTAAACATCTGGTTGTCAAACAAGAAATGTTAACAGACTTCCAAGTTTGAGAAGCCAAATAAGCAGAAATTTTTTCACAATGATGCTCGTTTCAGAGACTCTCCATTAGCCTTTCTGGTGGGAGTTCTGACGGGGGAATTGAGAAAGCCATGTGGAAAATTCTACCGTTAACTGCAAAGTTCTCAGCCAAATACTGTTCAGGGAGCTTTGACTTTGTGGCTTGGTTTTAAACGTCAACCTTCTCATGTTACATTCACTAGCCTTAACCTTGATATGAACTCTTGAAAACTGAAGAGTCATTTTAAATAAGCATTTTCCCACCACACAAAGTATTCTGTAAGAATTCTGCCATCACAAACCACACACTCCAATTGATGTGTTTGCAAATCTTCCCTCACATTGGTCATTTTCATTCTTCAAAGTCTCACTTGCCCTGAGTTATTCAAGAAATAACCACTCTCTCCTTGTGTGAGAACACCAAATTATTTTTTTCTCATTTTAGAATTTTTAAATCCACGCTCTGTGTTTGAAAGTCAAGTTATACGTTATAAAGTAATTCAGCATGGTTACTGGAATTGTGACAATGCAAGTGAATATATGAATACTCGTAAAGCTGTGTCTTGCTGCTCTGAATGCCCCTCTCTCCTTTTCTATTCTACTGACAATGTATTTTATGCTTACCCAATACCAGCTATGCCAATAAGTTTTGTATGCATTCCCTGACCTCATACTCACAATTGTAAGATGGTATTATTTTTCCCATTTGAAGTTGAAAAAAACGAAGCATATTTAACTTGTGTTAGTGAGTAAGGGGCAGACCTAAGGTCTGAACCATCAAGTGGAGTAGATTCTATTACTTATGCTACACTGTTCTCCTATCGTCTCTCTTTTAATAGAATATATTTGAATTACGTGTATATATGTCACAAAACTACATAACTATATATGTTTACATAATTACACATTATAATCATACATTGTAAGTATATGGTTATTTTATATATTATACTTAAATAACATATAATGTATAATTATGTGTGTTATAGTGTAAATAATATGAATATGCATTAGAAAATCATATAAAATATATCTAATTCGGGGCGCCTGGGTGGCTCAGTCGGTTGGGCATCTGACTTCGGCTCAGATCATGATCTCACTGTTCGTGAGTTCAAGCCCCACATCAGGCTCTGCGCTGACAGCTCAGAGCCTGGAGCCTGCTTCAGATTCTATGTCTCCCTCTCTCTCTGTTTGCCCCTGCTTGTGCTCTGTCTCTCAAAGATAAATAAAGATTTTTTAAAAATTTAAAAAATACATATATATATCTAATTCATGAGCCTGGGTGGCTCAGTTGGTTAAGCATCTGACTCTTTGTTTCAGCTCAGGTCATGATCTCACGGTTCGTGGGTTCGAGCCCTGCATCAGATGCTTGGAGCCTGTTTGGGATTCTCTCTCTCTCTCTGCCCCCACCCCACTCGTGCTCACTCACTCTCTCTCTCTCTCTCTCAAAATAAACTTTAAAAAATCATTTAAAAAATAATATATGTAATTCAATACATACATTATATATGCAATACGTATGTGATGATAGCATCAGGGTTCCAAAAAATTTGTAATCTATAAAGTCATGAGAACCAAGGTGTTCTGCAAATATAACTGAACAGGAGGCAGTACATTTTAGTTCTATCTCATACTTTGAAAACATCCCTGTTCCAGACCTTTATAGCTCTCAAATTATGATTGCCTCTTCACACAAGCCAGTCTAATAATGGCCCCATAAAATATGCCACTCTAAAAGAATTATGACTATTTCAGCCAGGAGTGGATGTGGCAATAGTTTTTGTTAAAGCAGCTTGTATTCATTACAATGAACAAGACTTTATTTGTAAAACTAGTCATTCTACTGAAGATCATGTGAAGCTATGGTTTGGTGATGCAGAAAGAAAATAACCTGCTGGCAAACGTGTTGTTGTTTTTCTTTATGTTGACAAAGATCTAACAGTATCCACCAGAAGAGTATATGGCAAATGAACATGTGTCTGCCATGATTAGTTGTTTCCTGTGCTATATTGGTTAAGTACTTTTAAAGTAACCCTAGATGCATAATAAACACAGCTTGAATTTTCCTGTGCTTGTGTGGTAAAGATAAAGATTTAATAAATGGCCCTAACACTCATATTTTAGGCATTTGGTTTAGAAATAACAGCATACATTTCCTTTGTGGTCCCTTTAACTCATTTTCAATCTACATCAGTATTTTTGGGCTGGATAAACTTGTTTCTGCCAGATAAAAGTACATAGTCTAATGAAACATAATATTCAAATAAAGGAGACTGAAGGCTATTTTTTATTCAAGAACAAAATTTCAAAGGACTAAGATCAGCTTTAAATGATCATATGTTTTTTTTATACGCATGCACCAGCGTAGATATCTACATATATGTCTCCATTTTCTGTGACAGCAAAGCAGATTTAAAATGTAAAACTGACAATTTGAAACTTTTATTGGATAAGCTGGTGCTTGGTTTTGTTTTTGCTTTTGTTTTGTTTTTTTTTTTTTTGTTTTTTGTTTTTGTTTTTTGTTTTTCTTTTTTGCGCTGAGATCTTAACTTGCCAAAAATAAGCTCTTTATCTTACCTTTACCATTTCTTAATAGTATGGTATATACAGCAATGATTTCAAACAGAAATATTTTCTACTTTGCTTTTTGGTAGAGCAGGCTATTTCACTGCACATAAAAGAAGTGATATGGGCAGCATATAAAGGAGCTAAAACTAATGAGCTCTAGTATTGAAGAAAAAAAAAAAGTGTGAAGCCATGTTAGAAGTGGGTGAGAAAAATGTATACAAAGTAACTACAAGGGCAAGCCTGAGAAGTTATGCAGGCATTAGTTTACGAATAGGTGTGAATATAACTTAAAATGCTTGCACGAAAAAAAAAGTGTAAAACAGGGTGTAGAATAAATTAAGTGCATGTTTACAGCTGTGATGCCTAAAAAAAAACAAAAAACAAAACAAAACAAAAAAAACTCTCACCAACCAGACTAAGAATCATGGGGCCTTAAAGATACTGCCTGGTCAGAAATAATGTAATTTCCATAATGATACTAATAGTTGTCTTTGAAAGGCTATAAGACATCTATAAAGACATCTACGCTGGGTTACTGACTAAGGATAGCTTGGAGTTTCCAGCTGGGCAGTTTTGATACTCCTAGAAATCAGCTCTCTTTGACTTACAGTTGAACCACAAAGAATCTCACTATGCATTTCATTCCCAAGAGGTAGAAAGTGTGTCTGAGTGGGAAGACACAAATTAACTTGTCATCTGGAAGGAGTGTGGGACATAGAATTTTAATTTTTTTTTTTCAACGTTTTTTATTTATTTTTGGGACAGAGAGAGACAGAGCATGAACGGGGGAGGGGCAGAGAGAGAGGGAGACACAGAATCGGAAACAGGCTCCAGGCTCCGAGCCATCAGCCCAGAGCCTGACGCGGGGCTCGAACTCACAGACCGCGAGATCGTGACCTGGCTGAAGTCGGACGCTTAACCGACTGCGCCACCCAGGGGCCCCTAGAATTTTAAAAGATGGGTAAATACCTGAAATTTTTTAATGCTTTCTTTTCTTCAGTTTAGATTTGCCTTAATTTTTAAAGTAAGCCACAGTTAGACACATTTCCATATAGATTTTAGGTGTTTGCCTTGACATTCTTTTATTCCATGTTAATTAAAATACTTATGATATGTGTTCTTTGTGAAATAAAGATCATGGGATTTGGAATCAGAAAAAGTCAGTTTAGTTCTGACTAAACTCGAACAAATCATTTATTTTGCCTGAGTCTAAGTTTCTTGGGCTATTAAAATCTTAAAAGCATTGAGTAAGTCAGTTGAATGATAATCACTATTTTTTTTAAAAACAGAGTAGGTACTAAGGTAGATGCTTTAAAATTATAATTCATTTAACCCTCATAATTCTCAAGGAAAGGATTATTCGTTTCATTTTTCTGATGAGAACTAAAAGCATAAAGAGGTAACTAATCAGCCTCAGCTCACACAGGTGGTAGGTGTGGGAGCCACAAATTAAATCCAAGCCTGTGTTATCTCAAAGACCGTGTTCTTTTCATTATGGCACCTTACCCCCCTAAAGGATATGACTGTATTTTATAAACTGAGAAGTTTATTCAATGTTATTCTAATTGAATGCAAGGTTAGTGGTTAGGATTTTTATCACTTAATATAATCAGTTAACCCTTTGCTTCATATTTTGAGCATGTCATAATACATTGTAGCAATTTCTTCTTTCCACTTTCTATCCTGGTTGACATGTAAACAAAAGCTCAGGAAGAAACCTGTGACAGATATTTTCTCTCCCTTCTGGGCCCACAGCCAGACCACCTTTCCCAGCCTCCAATTCAGTTACAGCAGGCAATGTATTTAAAGTTCCAGGTGATGAACCATGGGCAGAAGTAATGTACAGAGCCTCTGGGGCTGGCCCACAACATTTTCCATTTTTCTTTCTCCCCTTACCAGCTGTTTCAACGCCAAGGTCCCAGAAGGGGGACTCCAAAGCCCTTGGGGATAGTAGAGCCATTAGACAAAAGGAATTATGTCCTTAAATAACTACATAAAATAGAGCTGCTTCTACTCCCAGACCATGCCATCCACACTCTGCTCTAACTTGAGTAATCCACCTTTGCTGTCTTAAACCACTCAGATTTGGGAGTAATTCATTACATTCGTTAGTCTGCCCTGACTCATTTAAGAGCATACCTAAGAAATGGTTTATTGAACCTGACCTGTGGCCCATTTAGCTCAGGTGCCTGTCTCACCTTTGCACAGGGGTACATTACATAAGGATAATGAAGTAACAACGGCCGCTACAATTCTATAAAGTACCTACTATGTGCTAAGCTTATAGTTAAATGTTAAGTACAAGCCACTGACCTCAGCTTTACATATTTTATTAAATCATCACCCTATGAGAAGGGCACTATTCGTTATTTTCACTTTACAAAAAAAAAAAAAAAAAAAAAAAAGAAGAAGATTCTAATTCAGTTTAAGTCACTTGCTCAAACTCTAATACAATTCATTCTGACTCCTAAACTATAAGTCTGTATCCATTATACAGGAAGGTTTTGTTGTCCTGGATTCCTTAAATAATCTAACCACAATGTATCATTATAAATTTACCTAAACATTTAAGCAATGTATGTATAGTTTCAATTTGAAACACCAATATTTAGACCTTTCCAATCTTTACTAATTTCTTTATATGTCTTCCAGCTTCTTGCTTGGAGCTGTAAGAAGTGACCCCTCATTCTCTGCAATTCACTGGCTTTCCTGATGCAAAACCTCCAAAATATAGCTTATCATGTAGTTTTTGAAACTCCATTTTTAAAATAACTTCATAAAAGTATTTTGGTTGACCTCAAAGAGGTTTTCTACCAACTTCCAGGATTTCCTTTTTGGTCATGAAAGAACGTTGAGCCAATTTTTTTGAAAAAAAAATCATCTATAAGTTGTCCATTAGTTCTGAAATAAAGTTCTAATTATTCTCCGTCAAGACAGACTTACCCTTGTCTGTATCAAAGTTAGTGGCCATTTTCTGCTCACTCTCAGAGCCTGCGGTTTTTTCTCCTCTCAGATTTTACTGGCCAGAAGAGACTGTATCATATATAAACTTGAACATTTCCCTCTGCCTTCTTTACTCCAATACTCAATAAAACAACATCACCGCCACTAATCTGCAATGGACACTAGTGGCAGTGCTTTATCTATGTGGTAAAATAACTGTTCATCATTAGTCAGTTCTTGGTTTTTTTTAAAGCCAGTTCCCAACCACTGATGTATGTGGAGGCTGTCTGTGCCCGCACAAAACCAGAGGAATGATGGGGAGAAGGGAGGAGAGAGGAGGAGGAGACTTTGTCATGACCATTGAAATGGGTAATGAGAAAGATATAGAATTTTATATGTTTATCTCATGTAAGTGAGGGTTCTGCATAAATTGGTTTGTTTATAATGAAGAGAACTGTTAGGAACAGGATTCATACTTGCTCTTATGCAACTACTTTTTTTTTTTTTTTTTTTTTTTGCATTGGATAGTTTACGATTCTTTTTGGGCAGTGAAAAAAAAAAGTGTTTATTATCTTACACTCTTCTACCTTAATCTTACCACTCTGTACATTTATCCTTTCTAGCTCTTCACTATAGATACTGGAAACATAAATGATAAAAAGTAAAGACTGGATTACCATATCAATTAAATTAGTGACCTCTAAATAAGTTACCCAAACCAAATTTTGCCTCTAAAAAAGCTCCAGCTGTAATTGTTTTCACCTCTGTGGCCCCCAAGGAGCACAGTGTCCATTTTTCTTTGATTGCGGGTGAAGCCTGGGAGCAAAGCCTCATTACTTCCCTACTGCTCTTTTCCCCTCTCCCTGCCCTGCCCCCCATAAGTTTCTCTATCTACAGGGAAGGAAAAAATTATCATACAAAAAGGACAAGACTAGTTTTAGACTCTGCTCTTAATTTTCTGAAGATTTTCCATGAGGAGATTCTAGATTGCCCTAGAAAATAAGCATTCTCTCCGTTTCATGTATCATGTCCCTCAATTCCACCCTCTATAGAGATAGCAGGATAACCTCTCTAAGACATAAGGTGCAGGTTTGGGGGAGCCTGGGTGGCTCAGTCCATTGAACATCCAACTCTTGACTTCAGCTCAGGTCATGATTTCACAGTTGGTGGGTTCAAGCCCCCCCACCCCCACCCCAGGCTCTACGTGGACAGTGTGGAGCCTGCTTGGGATTCTCTCTCTGCCCCTCTCCCACTCACTCATTCTCTCTCAAAATAAATAAATAAATAAATAAATAAATAAATAAATAAATAAATAAATACAAATTTAAAAATGTAAGTTGCAGGTTTAAAACTCTAAAATGACTTTCCCCTCCCCCTCCAGAAAAAAGTCCCAGCATCTTCACATAGCCACCGTGCTCCTGCACAGTGTCTACTCCCGGCCGACCTGTCCGGTCTTCCCATCTCAGAGATTTTGCATCCCCAGCACAGCACTAACACAAGCAAGCAGTCTGCAGTCGTCACTTCCAGGGCTTGGTTTATACCTCTCTCACCCTCCACTCTGCCTATTGCCCCCACAGTCGCACAATTCCATGTCACCTCCCAGGAATCCTTCCCTGAAACTGTCATCCCCTCCCCTACCTCGGGTTGGCTACACTGACTTTCCCTTGGATGTCATAATAACCTGCGCCCAACACCATCACTGCTTTTGCCCCGTTACGTTTTAATTATCTATGTACCTGTCTTCATCATTACACTGTTAGCTGGAGGGCAAAAACTTTGTCTTTTGTTTTTACATCTCAAGTTCCTAGCGGATGTTCCAGCACATAGCAACTGATATTTCGCAAATGAAAACATTAAGTGTATTCACAGTAAGCTCATGTGACCACCCAAATTAAGTTCTGACAAACTTCACTGATATGCATGTCTATGGACGTTGCTGCCTCAAATCTGGTCTTCCAGCCTTCTTTTTAACTGAGGACCTCTTTTAACTGTATAGGGTTTTTTGAGGTTTTTTTTTGTTTTTTTTTTTTTTTCATGTCTATAATCCTGCTTCTTTGAAGGTTTTTTTTTTTTTTTTTTTTTTTTTGGTACCTTATCAAACATTGTCTGGGTTTTTTCTTATTTTTTTCTCTCTATGTTCTCATACAGTATTTTGGTTACTTGGTAATGGAGTGAAGTGGTTGGCAAAAATTATACTACAACTTATGTGTTTTTTTTAATTATCCTTAACTAGTTGTACATGCTATGACATTTTGATAACAAACTATGATTTAACCAACTTAAATTATTTCAAAGTATGTGCATCTGCACCCATTTTGACCATCTGTAGATTCAAAATTAATATCGGTCTATACAGTAGCTTTACTGATTATTGGTTTCAGATTATGCTAGTCTATGGGTGTTTCAAATTTCTGCATTCTTGAAGCTGAGGGTTTCGTCAACTTCCTTTCCTCCACCTCAAATTTTCATAACAAATTTTGCTGCAATTAGGACATACCAACAAATATACCTATGGGCAGAACATTTTGATTGTTTATAATGCAGCAGAGTAAAAAGGTACTTGATTTTATGATTAAAGTAAAGCTAAAAATGACTTCTTGTGACAGTTTTTATCGTCTAAAACTTTTCACCTCCCAAAGTGCAAAGTAAAGACTGTGCATATGTTATGCTACAAAACACACAAAACATACAAATAAACCAGGAAAAACTTTGCCTTCTACATATAGAGTAAGTCTATTTACTCTACAAAGAAATTGACAACAGTGACTTAAAGAAACATGGCTTGTTGGTACACTAGCAATACGCAAACATTAAAGTAAGACATAATGGATATCAAAATGTATTTCCAGTAAAACTTAAATGATTACATCAAGATGTTAATAGTATCTCTCTTTAAGTGGACGAAATATAGGCTTTTTTTCTTCTTCTCGATTTTCTGGATTTTCCAGTTTTCCAAAATAAAGATCTGTTCAAATAGGAAAATTACTTCTGTTCCAAAAAAGAAATAAACAAAGACAGTATCTCTGTCTTTCTATAGCTCACATTTCTAACCATAATCTCTACTAATTTGCAAGTTTTAATGTATTTTCACATTTAAAATGTCATTTGATCCACTCAAGAAAAGAGAGTCCTACAAATGAGAAAAATTAGGCTCAAAACTTAAGGAAACTTTCTTAAGATTGCCCAGCTAGCTATTAAGTGGCAGAGACACTTTTTAAACAAATTCTGATTCTATCTTGAGTATTGACTATTTTGTTGAAAAAGGTAATCATAGACACGTGAAGAAGGTACAGGGGGGAGAGAGCCACAAACCTGGAGAACAGGAGGGGTTATCAGGAGGAAAACCAAGAGCTAACATTCACTCATTGTGGACCACATGCCCCACACTGAGTTAAAAGGGCGGCACAGAGAATGGCCTTTAATCTTCTATGAAGTACTTATTATTACCATCTCAGTTCTACAAAAAGGGAAACAGAAGTACAGAGAGGCCACGAAAGTTGGTCAGTCACGGAGATGTAAGTGGCAGGGCCAGGATTCAAACCCACACATTCTGACTCATTCTGGGTCAACACATTCTGACTCCAGGGCTGCTCCATGCTAGCTAGTGGCATAAGCATAAAATCACCAAAAGACCTAGTCAAGTTTCAGGTTTCCTTGAAAGACCAGAATGATTAGCTATGAATCAGTTTTCAATCAGTTCAGCAACCTATGATCTTTTAAAACTCATCATTTAAAAAAATATTAGTTTTTGTTGCTGTTTAACAGATGAAGGGAAAGCAAAAGATTAAACAGCAAAATGTAACCGTGATTTAACAATCTTTTTAAAACCATGACTGTAGGGCACCTGAATGGCTCAGTCAGTTAAGCATCCGCCTGTGGCCAAGATCATGATCTCATGGTTCCTGATCTGGAGCTCCGCTTGGGATAAAACATGAGCCCCGCTTCTCTCTCTCTCTCTCTCTCTCTCTCTTTCTGCCCCTCGCTCACTTGTGCCCCACCCCTCACACACACACACACACACACACACACACACACACAAACATGATTGTGGGAGAAAAAAATGCTTTTATTGCATGAAAATACAAATCAACTGGTTGTATTAATCATGAAGCAGATTCAACAGCAGAATCGACACTAACAGAATAACCATCTGATTTTCAGGTTACAGCATCACTTCAACCTTCCCCTTTTACTTATAAAGCTAACATCCTGGCTTTGGTTTTCCTCTTACTCAGAGCCCTAGCTGTCACCATTTTAAGTGGGAGAGCAAGGAAATGTGTATATGTATGTGTCTGTGTGTATATTTGCGTGTGTATGTAACAAATATACATCGACAGAAAGAGAGAGAATTTTTAAGGGTCTTGCCTTCTCATACTAAACCCACCAATGGAGTATTTTACTTTGGACTTTACTAGACTTTGCTGAAAATACATTTTCTGACCCATGACGCCTCCTGAGTCAAAAAAGAATTTTTTTTTTAATCTTTGAGTTCTATAAAATTAGATTTGAATTTAACCACTTAGCCATTCCAGATTACAAGTCTGGTTTCCTCCTGGGTATAAACCCAATGAATATAAATCATTATCTATTGCAATCCCACTTGAACATGGTACACTTCATAAAACAAGCACAAGAAGAGTGCAGCTAGATTCTAACGCAAACGCTAAATCTCAGGTTTAATTTCCTTTAGGCTTTCTACATGGAATTTAATGAATCAATTATTAAATATTAGCGTCACTCCTGGCATTAGATAATCTACTAGCTTTCCTGACCTAAGTATTACCAATTCACTTCCTTTGTCTGCACTGATTTTCCACAGAGAGAGACCCAAGATAAATTGCCTGGTAGATTTTAAACTCTTTACCTTTAGACATTTCCTTGCAGTTTTGGTTTTTTTTTTAATCCTTGCAAATTTAGACATGACAGAAAACTGTTATTTGCCTCATAATGGCCTCTTCAGTGTGTTTCACAGTCTTTTGTAGAGAATAATGACATAATGATAGTGTTCCCAGACCTATATTTTCTACTTGATAAACTAGCAATTATATGATTAAAGCATTTTTAGAAACTCACATTAAGTATATGATACCCTAGAAACCAGTCCATCATGTAATTACACAGTCAGGAGAGAAATAATTTACATAACTAAAAACCATCTGAAACAGTATTCAGGACCAATATGTGATTTTTCTAGCAGATTAAGTATTTCAAAAATATTAAATAATTTAATTATAATATACTTTTAATGTTAGGATTAAAAATTCTGAATTTTATAAACTGTGTACTTAGTGAAAGGAAACTATGCGAAACTCTGCTGAAAACATGTGCTAATGTGCTGGGTACATTAGGACCAGCATAGAGAAACCTTATGATTTCTCTTCACAGAACACATACTTAGAACAGAGAAGGTTCTGTTCTAAGTAGGCTATGCCTAGGTATTCAAGCTCTATGATGAACATCAACTTTGCCCCGGACTTTTCTTAGATATAGCTTATAGGCAAATTTGATTAGATCTTTGTGATTTTTTTTTTTTTTTTGAACATCAGATTACTACAACTACATTGTGTTGAGTTGGAGGAGATATAAACATATTCATACATATCATTTTCTTTAGAAAATAGGAAAGACACTTAATGGATGTCCAAGAGATTCAAACACCATATACCATAACCAAAGGATATAAACACCATCCTTAAAACATCAAGATAATGTCTCTTTTCAGTTTTTTGCTCAGCTTCTGGAAGAACCAGTTACTTTGCTTTTCCCAAATTCACTGAGGAAAACTATAAAAAATTATAGAAGTATATCCTGAGGTCTACCCCTTCAAAGGGATAATTTCATACACATAATCACAGCAGTGAGAACTACCTCAAAAAGTAAGCATGTGTTATTAAGTAAAAATAAGGGTGCCAAACTCTGTGTATTAAGACACTGTGTGTTTAAGAAAAACAATGTATATTTATATATTTGCATGGGGTTATAAGCATAAAAAATTATTTCTGTGAATGTACACAAGAACTTATACCTGGGTTACCTTGTTCATGTCCATGGCGGGGAAGGATGTGTGTGAATTAAGCATGTAGGCAGGAAACCAAGCATGACTTTTCCTGTGTATTGTATACTTTATGATTTTCGAATCATTTGAATGCATTATGTACTCGAAAAATATGTCAATCTTAAAAAAAAAAAGAAAAGAAAAAGGAAAAGAATGCAAGAGGTCTTGATCCATGTGTGGAGATAAGAAATATAGACCAAGTGTGTTCTTAACTATGATACCAAGTGAGTTTTAAGAGCAAAAAACAGCAAAATTAGATGCCTCTTGTTACTAGTTTATTCCACCACCACTACCAGCCCTCAGTGAGGTTGGCTTTTATGTTTTCTAACTCAAAAAGAGTTATGTTAACATTTTGTGTTAATAATGATAGCAATAGAATCAGACCACCACAAGGCATTTGGGTATCCATATCTGCTGATCAGCAAAATCGTAAATACCCTTGACAGTTTCTGAGAGATATGATGAGGAAATCAGCCATGGCCAACAACTAATTGCCACCATCGTATATAAAGCTTACCTTGGCCCTCAGTAATGTAATCGGGATATCCATTCTCAAAGCCTCTGCTATCTAAAGCACTACAAAGGGCTGGAGATAAAAACAAAGACAGTGAGGAAGTACATAAATACCATCACAACATCGCTGATCTGACCAAACTTATGTGCTGTTATCTGTTTTTTCCAGATCTACACTTCCTGAAACATTCGCTTTACAACTGAGTAACCATCCCCTCTGATATTAGGAAACAAGAAAAAAAGAATTGTTAATCTGTCAGTCCTGTGTAAAGAATAATAATGATGGAG
This sequence comes from Panthera onca, assembly GCF_046562875.1. Taxonomy (NCBI): domain Eukaryota; kingdom Metazoa; phylum Chordata; class Mammalia; order Carnivora; family Felidae; genus Panthera; species Panthera onca. Next base: position 52,888,156 of record NC_138346.1, read on the forward strand.
ATACCATCTGACATTGGCATAAAGCTTCACAGAACTATCGCTTACAGAACCTCATGGCCCCATCATCTCTGGGAATTAGGTAGGCTTGGCATCATTAACTGTACTTCGGGGGGGGGGGGGGGGGGGAGGGCGGGGGAGGGAAGAGCCTGTTTCAAGGCTAGCAAGTGGCAGGCCTAGGACCCATCCCAGGTCTTCTGAGCTCATGTTCACTGCCATTATATGCTGTGTGTCTTCTCAGCATCTGGGTTTTCTCCTTCCCCAAAGAGCAAAGGCTTTCCACAGTTGTGGACAGTTTGATACATAATAAAGTTTACGGCTCCATTGAGGAAGGAGGCCAACAACATGCTGTTGTCTAGGTCTCTAGTGAAATTTCTTTATAAAGATCAAAACTGTTAAAAAGGAACTGCAGTATTTTGCAAAATGAAACAAACATCGATTGCAACATTTGAGCTTTCAACTGGGACTTAAGAACATCGTGTCCTGTAATTTTGATTTTAGATAACCAATTGTAACTACTGATACAACTCCTGGCTGACCTTGTCAGTTTACATCTAGGGATGCATGAATGGAAAAAATATTGAATTGTTTCTTTATTCTATTTCTGCCTGCTCGTAAAAATCCCATCTTCCTAGCCACAATGGGAGGCAATGTGGTAGCATAGCAATATAATACACTACAGAAATGAATCAAAACTTGATGGGAAATCTAAATCACATTATACTTTGGGCTATTCAAATAAGAAAAAAAACAACCTTGAAGAAGTCTGTTCTGAGTTTATTTGCACTGCCCTTTGGTATATGCTGGTAGAATTTCATTGCACCCTCTAAGGTCTTCAATGTAGACCTTTAGAGGTGTTGAGTTCAGGCAGGCTACGCTGTTGTCACTAATTTCTTGTGCTAATGTTATACTGAAGAAATTTTTAATTTTTTGGTATAAACAGAGCAAGATAAAAAAGAAAGCTTTTCAAAACTAGACTTTCAGAAAATTAAAGACAATAATTATGACATTAAAAAATGTCACCATTTGTGTCTTGATAATATGACCTATCACAAAAATGCCATTTTAATTGTTTTACCATATATTTAAACATTTTGTGTTGTTTTTCCCAGTAGGGCCAAGCTTAGTTTAAGACCGTTTTTAAAATTTTTTTTAATGTTTATTAATTTTGAGAGAGAGAAAGCACCAGTGGAAGAGGGTCAGAGAGAGAGGGAGACACAGAATCCGAAGCAGACTCGAGGCTCTGAGCTGTCAGCACAGAGCTCAACACAGGACTCAAACTCACTAACTGTGAGATCATGACCTGAGCCGAAGTTGGACGCTCAACTGACTGAGCCACCCAGATGCCCCGAGACCATTTTTTTACTAGAAATCATGATACTACTGAGCTCTAAGGAAAACGCTATCCATCACACTTCTGTTGCAGTCATAAAATAATTACTAACGCTTACATATAAAGTATATATAACGTAAATATGTGTATGTGTATAACTTGACAGGTAAACTTTTTAAATAAAAAATAAAACACTTTAGTTTTTCTCTTTTCCATAAAACAAATCACGTCTAATGAATTTCACTTAAATTTTACAGATAGATGAAACAAAAGAGAACACAACGCAGCAAAGAATTTCAGTGTATGTTGAACAGCACTCAGGTCCTGTTGATAAAGACACCTATCACAGGAGCAGATAATCCTGGGATTTGGGGGCAGGTACGTGAAAGGCTCTATGATAACGCTGCCGGTGGGTGCTCTTGGGGTCAGAAGATGTGGAGGCCAGCCCTGCCCTCTCCTGACCTAGCCATCCACTCTACGCTTGAGAGCCGAATTCTCACCTTCACATCTTTACAATGGAGATCACCATTCCTATTTTAGGTGGTATTTGGGGAAAATTAAATTCAGCATCTAAATGAAAATACCTAATATACTGTAAAATGCCACATAAATGTAAGATAGCACTATGACTAATAATACCTGAATTTTAATGCGAAAGACCATGCTAAGATTGTAGCGTACAAATTCAAACAATACAAAACGTTGTAAAAGTGAGTAGCAAGAATAAATAGGCTATCATTTTAATTTTTATTTCATATGTTTTAAAAAATATAATACAGATGCTATTTATACTGGGGAAGCAGCAAAACATCTGTACCTATTCTTAAAGATTCATTTACATCTCCTACTCCTGCTTCTCAGGCAAAACACAAAATGTTCATCTCCTACTTGCTAGACAGAACACATAGATGTTAATAGCGTTATTTTTTTTAATGTTTATTTATTTTTGAGAGAGCAAGAGAGAGAGCACAAGCAGGGGAAGGGCAGAGAGAGAGGGAGAGAGAGAGAAGGAGGGAGGGAGAGAGGGAGACACAGAATCTGAAACAGGCTACAGGCTCTCAGGTGTCAGCACAGAGCCCAAAGTGGGGCTCGAACTCACAAACCATGAGATCATGACCTGAGCCACAGTCATAGGCTTAACCGACTGAGCCACCCAGATGCCTCAATAATGTTACATTTAATAAGGCAGTATGGGAGCTGGGGTCTTGAATCCTACAAACCTCCCGAAGTCCGCTAATTTTGTGAGCGTGGGTACATAATGTGTTTCTGTTTCTTCAGTTATGAAAAGCAGTTAACAGTCTTACCAAGGCCTCAGAAGACTTAGGGATATAAATGAGTGATCAAAGGTTTAGAGCTTAGCACACTGTCTGCCACCTAGTAAGAACTAAAACATGTCTGCTGTTTCAATATGATTATATATTTCCTCATATGGGCATTTCAGACATGCCGACCACTTTCCAAATTCTATTTATAAACACCAAGGAGATAGGAATGCAACCCAGATTCACTTTCTTTCATGAGTTGGGGCACTTGCCCTATAAAGTCCATTCAGATGAAATCTAAGCAATCTTGCTTTCAGGTGTAGCTAGTGAACTTGATAACCAAGATCAATTCACCAAAAAAAGTTCTAACACACTCTAATAGTTTAACAACTGTATTTTCTAATCTTTAATTTTTTTTTAACATTTATTTATTTTTGAGACAGAGAGAGACAGAGCATGAACAGGGGAGGGGCAGAGAGAGAGGGAGACACAGAATCTGAAACAGGCTCCAGGCTCTGAGCTGTCAGCACAGAGCCCGACGCGGGGCTCGAACTCACGGAGTGTGAGATCATGACCTGAGCCGAAGTCGGACGCTTAACTGACCGAGCCACCCAGGCGCCCCTGTATTTTCTAATCTTAAATGATTACAATAGACTTAGTAAAGTTTTTTTTTTTTTTTTTCAAATTCTTGCCTTGTAGTTTTTATTTCTTCATTTATTTTTTTTTAATGTTTATTTTTGAGAGCAAGAGAGACAGAGCATGAGCGGGGGAGGGTCAGAGAGAGAGGGAGACACAGAATCTGAAGCAGGCTCCAGGCTCTGAGCTGTCAGCACAGAGCCCGACATAGGGCTCAAACCCACGAGATCATGACCTGAGCCGAAGTCAAACACTCAACTGACTGAGCCACCCAGGTGCCCCCTCTTCACTTATTTAAAAAAAAAAAAGGTATTTATGGAGCCCCCTATGACATTCTAGGTATTGCATTTGGTGGTGGGATACAAAGTCAAGCAAAAATACCTCTGCTTTCCTATTTTAAGATTGACATGGTGCCCCTGGATGGCTCAGTCAGTTGTGCGTCTGACTTTTGATTTTAGCTCAGGTCGTGATCTCACAGTTCCATGAGTCTGAACCCCACAAAAGGCCCTGTGCCCTGGCCAGTGTAGACCCTCCTTGGGATTCTCTCTCTCTCCTAATCTCTCTGCCCCTCCCTTGCTCGTGCTCTCACGCTCTCAAAATAAACATTTTTTTTAAAAAAAGGTGGATATTAATCACAATCACTCCACAAAATGAATATAAAATTACAACTGTAAAATGTACTATACGGGAGGAAAATCTAGCCCTAATGGGAGTAGGTCATTAAAAGGAAATGAACAAATTATGTCAATGGGGAAAGCTTCCCTGAGGAAGTGAGAATTGAGTTAATATCTGAAGAAAGAGTGGACTTAAAAGGATAAGAAGTGTAGAAGTGTAAGCTACTGTGTTACAAGATTTACGATCTGGGTACCAGTAGGAAGGAACTTGGCCCCTTTCGGGCCTAAGGGAAGGCCAGTGAGACTGGACCTCAGAGAAGCAGCAGCCAGCAGGGCATCGATGAGGCTGGTGGACTGAGCCACACCCTGAAAGCGTGGGTAAGACTGTTTTCTTATCCTACCCGCAAAGGAAAACCACTGAAGAATGTTAAGCCTGGGTACGTGAGTGGTTTTGAGAAGAGGAAGAGGTTGACAGGATCCAATATGAATTATGTGTATAATCAGTTTAGTGGGGGTCAGAGTGGTTGTGGAGAAACCGGTTAGGTGACTGCTGCTGGCGTTCAAGAAAGAGAATGTGAAAGCTTAGATTAGGGCAGTTGGGCTGGATGTGCTTATAAGTGATAGAGCAAGAGCTTTGCTTTCCATAATGCATGTATTCTTCTCTTTGATTGCACAGGCCTGTTTTTCATGTAAAGACATTTTTCTCTTGAAACGTTCTCTTGAAAGGCTAATGGTGGGTATGCCATTTAGAAATGCCAATTTCCAAATAATCAGAACCACCTCCCTTTGGTGAAAGTCTTGTCCTGTATTTCGGTAAAACATGGACTGAGAATGAACCAAAAGAAATAAGGTCCATTGAAATACTCTTTTTAGTGTGAAAATGCCACTGATTAGCAATCACTTAGGAAAAGTTAGATCAAAGAGCAGTAATATCTTTGAAATGAAGCCGAAAGACAGACAAACACATCCCGGAAAGGAAAAGAGTCAGAGGAAACAGACTCTACTAACAGTAGTAATTCTAAAATAACCAATGGCATCATCTTTAGAATCTCCCCCAAAGACTAGCTGCTGCCTTAGCAAAAGTACCCCCCATATTTTGGCCACTAATCAACCATACCTAATACATAAAAGTGACACACAATAGTCAAGACACCTTATAGTACCACACACCAACTGAATGCAGAAATACACACACATACACACACACAGCACTGAAATGAAGCCCACACATATCAAAGGATTGAGCAGAAAAGCAAAAAGGATAGCACAAAACATACCTTCATTTTGCAAACCAGACACACAGAAGCATCCATTACAATTGCCTCTAAGACAAATTGTATCTCTCAACTGAGAGGGAGAAAAAAAAAATGAAATCGTTGGCAGACTAGTTCTCCCTGAGTAGAAGTGAGACATTAATTTAGATCATTGTGCACATTGAAAAGTTATTGCACTGCAGGGATTTCCAATTACATAATGCAGACTCGGAACTCTGTTTGGGTGTCACTTGGCTGCCAGCATCCATGGGTGAGCTGTGTAACACTCCTCTGTCATGTAGCTCATGTGAGAAAAGAATTCTGCAGTTCCAAGAAATGGCACTCATCTTGGAGACCTTCCCAGTTACACAAAAGAACATAATTTCCACATTATCCCCAGGCATACTGTCTAGGATGATAACTCTATGAGAGCTTTATGTGTAAATTATACACACAGTTCTACTAACGAAAGGCATGCAGACTGCCTTTTGGTGGTGGCAGGGCCGAGATGCAAAACCAATTTGTTTTTCAATTTTTTAAAAATGACGCCTGAGCTCTCTAATAATCAAGAGAGACCGTGAGGGTTAGGTGGTAGATAGGGTAATTGCACCATGGTTATGTAACAGATCAGAACTAGAGCTGACAAGCAATGTCGAAAGTGCAGACCTAACAACCACCTCGTAGCTGGCTTATTTCAGTACTTCAGATTTAAGTCCTTCAAACTTTTAATTTCATACTAATCTCAATTTTTCATCAGGAACTGCACTCTTGCATTCTGGTTTAATTTTTCTGAAAAAAAATGGAATGAAAGCACACTTACGAAAAAAAGAGGCCGGAAGTTAAAAAAAATAAAAAGATGGATATTTTCATATTTATTGTCTATTTGGTGACAAAATTCCACATGTAGTACACAGTGTGTGCCAGACATGAGATAAACCAGAAGATGAGACTGTGTTCTTTTCCTCTAGCACCTCACACCTCCCTTTCTAAGAAGTCCAAAATATGAAAGCTTCTGTGTACTGCTTACCAGTACCATTTGGAGGACTTATTTTCTTGTACTAAATTCAATCATTTTAAACCAAATGAAGAACAGAGATTAGAAAAGTGAGGCAGGCTTAAGAACACGGAGCATTTGTTGAGAATTTACTATATATACGTAAGCTTTGCACATATTTAAACCTACTGACGGTCTTGCCATTAGATCATTACGTTCGTCATTTTAAAGATGGGGACACTGAAGTTTACACGAGTTAGAACACAAGATCACAGATCTAAGAAGCGTAGTGTGAATTCAAACCAACGTGATCTGATTCCACAGTGCTCTTTTAAGTAGGTGACACACAATGTTACATTAGTTTCAGGTGTGCAACATAGTGAGATGACAAGTTTGTATGTAATGTTGTGTTCACAAGTGTAGCTACCATCTGTCATCATACAACACTATTACAATACCCCTGGCAGTTCTCAAGTTTTGTTTGTTTAAGTTCATTGCTTGATTTGGGAACTTTTTTCCCATCCATTCTCCCTTTTATCTTATCTAGAAGAACTTATGGAGGAAATTAACCAAGCGTTTTTCTGGGTTATTTCATTATTGTTGAATATATAACCATGCTGCTCTCTCAAACTATTCTTCTCTTGCTTTCGGGCTAAAATTAATTTACTCAGCACCTGTCATCTGCCAAGCACTGTGTTACATGCTTTATGAGTAAAGATATGGTCCTTGCCCTATACTTACAGGAAAATCAGAATTAAGGTAATAAATAAAGATCCAGTAAGTGATATGGTAAAAAGAGTGCAGGGTGCTAAGGAAGCAATGGCCAGCAGGGGGCCCAGGTGAGGCTACCTGTAAGAACTGGCATTGGAACTGTTGCCCGAAGCTTGAGGAGTACCTGGACCAGGTTCAATCTTTATGTCTCCCACCTTGACCTATCTCCCAGAATGTGGCTTTTCTCCATACTGCTCAACTAAGTTTGCATTCTCATTGGCCTCCAACCATCACCTAATTTTCCAACAGAAACTAAACAGCTAAACTCTCCTGAACTCTTCCCCCTTTTTTATTTTTGTATTATTTATTATTCTTATTTTATATCTAGCATTTACCTTTATTTTTAGTCTTTCATTCAACATAATTATTTTTTAATATCATTTCTTTAATTTTTTTTTAATTTACATCAAAATTGGTTAGCATATAGGGCAACAATGATTTCAGGAGTAGATTCCTTACTGCCCCTTATCCATTTAGCCCATCCTCCCTCCCACAACCCCTCCAGTAACCCTCAATTTGTTCTCCATATTTAAGAGTCCCTTATGTTTTGTCCCCCTCCCTGTTTTTATATTATTTTTGCTTCCCTTCCCTTATGTTCATCTGTTCTGTGTCTTAAAGTCCTCATATGAGTGAAGTCATATGATATTTGTCTTTCTCTAATTTCGCTTAGCATAATACCCTCCAGTTCCACTCACATAGTTGCAAATGGCAAGATTTCATTCTTTTTGATTTCCAAGTAATACTCCATTATATATATGTACATCTTTTTTATCCATTCATCCATCAATGGACATTTGGGCTCTTTCCATACTTTGGCTATTGTTGATAGTGCTGCTATAAACATTGGAGTGCATGTGCCCCTTTGAAACAGCATACCTGTATCCCTTGGATAAATACCTAGTAGTGCAATTGCTGGGTTATAGGGTAGTTTTATTTCTAATTTTTTGAGGAACCTCCATACTGTTTTCCAGAGTGGCTGCACCAGCTTGCATTCCCACCAGCAATGCAAAAGAGATACTCTTTCTCCACATCCTTGCCAATATCTGTTGCTGCCTGAGTTGTTAAGTTAGCCATTCTGACAGGTGTGAAGTGGTATTTCATTGTGGTTTTGATTTGTATTTCCCTGATGATGAGTGATGTGGAGCATTTTTTCATGTGTCGGTTGGCCATCTGGATGTCTTCTTGGGAGAAGTGTCTATTCATGTCTTTTGCCCATTTCTTCACTGGATGATTTGTTTTTTGGTGTTGAGTTTGATAAGTTCTTTATATATTTGGGATACTAATCCTTTATCTGATATGTCATTTGCAAATATCTTCTCCCATTCTGTTGGTTGCCTTTTAGTTTTGCTGATTGTTTCCTTCTCTGTGCAGAAGCTTTTTATTTTGATGAGGTTCCAGTAGTTCATCTTTGCTTTGGTTTCCCTTGCCTCTGGAGACATGTTGAGTAAGAAGTTGCTGCAGGCAAGGTCAAAGAGGTTTTTGCCTGCTTTCTCCTTGAGGATTCTGATGGCTTCCTGTCTTACATTGAGGTCTTTCATCCATTTTGAGTTTATTTTTATGTATGGTGTAAGAAAGTGGTCCAGGTTCATTCTTCTGCATGTCGCTGTCCAGTTTTCCCAGCACCACTTGCTGAAGAGATGGTCTTTATTCCATTGGACATTCCTTCCTGCTTTGTCAGGATTAGATTAGTTATCAAGATTAGTTGGCTATATGTTTGTGGGTCCATTTCTGAGTTCTCTATTCTGTTCCATTGATCTGAGTGTATGTTTTTGTGCCATCTTCTCCCTTTTTTAAATACCTGATTTAAACTTTCCTCACCTTTTTTTGTTGATTTCCCATTGCATATATGATATTCTTATATATTTATATATAAAACATGTAATGTGGTATATTAAATTATGTACTATATGTGACATTAATGAAAAAATTATAAATTCAGTTAAAATATTTAAAATTGTATCCCTATCTTAAAAAATATTCTGTTATGTTATAGGAATCATTTTTGTATTATATGTGGAATTAACATATGTTAAGATTCTTTTGAAAAGCAAATAGATTACCTATGCTTAGAAATAACGATAAAAAATTACAAAGAATAATAAATACGTATTCATACCCAAAATGCCACTGATCCCCAGATCTTCCTTTTGATTTATCAAGGGACAGAGATATTAGTTTTTTGGATTGGAGCCAGAAGGAAGAGTGGCATTTTTTTCACAATTTCTAAAATTGAGAGAAATGTTACTGTCTCTTCAGATAATAGACTTCATGTAGAAATGCCTATGGCTTTCCAACAGCCCTACTATTCAAAAGTATCAGAAACATGAGTGAAACTCTATACTGAATGGGATAAATCAACAACATCTTTATTTTGTCACAAAGATGAAAACCCAAGTATTTCACGAAGTTAGTTGAAAACAGACTTTGAAGCTGGGAATGAATAAATGTATCTGTAGGAGATTACATTTACTGAATTTGCTGTGGAAAATGTAATCATATGATTGACGTGAGTTAAAATTGCATCAGCTTCCTAAATTTGTCATCTTTGTAGAGTAAAAGAAACACTCAGAATTAAGAATGTTAACAGTTCATTAAAAGGTCATGGATAGGTCTATTTTTAGCACTTTGAGGAACCCCCATACTGTTCTCTAGAGTGACTGCACCAGTTTGCATTCCTGCCAGCAATGCAAGAGGATTCCCCTTTCTCTGCAGCCTCGCCAACACCTGTGGTGTTTCTTGTGTTGTTAATTTTAGCCAATCTGACAGATGTGAGGTACTATCTTATCATGGTTTTGATTTGTATTTCCCTGATGATGAGTGATGTTGAACATCTTTTCATGCATCTGTCAGCTGTCCATTGACTGATGAATGGATAAAGAAGATGTAGGATGTATGTGTGTGTCTGTATACACACACACACACACACACACACACACACACACACAATGGAATATCACTCGGCCAACAAAAAGAATGAAATCCTGCCATTTGCAATAATGTGGGTGGAGCTAGAATATATTACGGTAAGCAAAATAAGTCTATCAGAGAAAGAGAAATATCATATGATTTCATGCATATGTGGAATTTAAGAAAAAAACAGATGAACAGGATGAAAGGGAGGAGAGAAGAAAGAGAAACAAACCATGAAAGACTCTTAACATTAGAGAATTGAGGGTTCATGGAGGGAAGTGGGTGGGAGATGGGTGATGTGTATTAAGGTGGGCACTTGTGATGTGCACCGGGTATTACAGGTAAGTGATGAATCACTGACTTCTATTTCTGAAATCAATACTGCACGTATATTAGTTAATTTTAATTTAAATTTTTTAAAAAGGTCATGGAATATATTCTATATATGAATAAATTTTGTCTTTCTCTCCTTGTCTCCTTCTCTCCTAGTAAGGTAGGAGTTGATGAGGGAGTGATAGGACTGTAATGGCCCAGCATGACACATGGTACTGTGGTGTTAGAGCCCAAAAGGGATTAGGAAGTTGATTAGGAAGTTGATTAGTTGATTAGAAGAGATGGTGGGCAGAAGCCTGGAGCATAGTTGGAACCTGAGCAGGATAAGGAAGGTACCTATTTAGGAAGCAGTGGTACTGAGGCATGTAGGTGGGAAGTTTTACATACAGGGGAGGTCATATTAGTATAGGGAACCTATACTCACTATACATATTATTTCTTTATGGAAAGGGAGAACACTGAAATGAACTTCATGGTATTGGATCAGGATTGTAGTATCAGTGTAAATTCAAGGTTTTCATTACTCATTAACAGATATAATAATACAAAATAAGTGTAAATTTATGTATGCATATATTCCCTAACACTGTCTACCAGGAGAACCTGGGAGCATTGACACTCCAGCAACAATAAACACATCTAACACCCAGATGATGGTTTCTAAATACCATCCTTTAAAAAAAGAAACAGAGACACTTGGAGAAAAAGCCAGGGCAGAAAAAGTACAGCCATGTGCCTTCTTGTGCCAGAAAGTAAGAAACTCCTCAGTGAATTAAGGAACATGCTAAAAATACACAGAAGCCAGAATAAATTCCCACTGGCGAATCTGGGACAAAATAAGCATCAAAATAAGTAATGATATTAGCAAATGATAAGTCATTGGATAAAACAGGAATCCATGAATTCATACTAATAAAAATAAATAAGTGATTAAATGGGGAGAATAGAAGGATTTTTCTTACAGTAGACTACAATTAATAAATGCAGAATGAATGATAGAATTCAAAAATCACCATTTGTCAACCATCACAATAATTCAGTCAAGAAACATGAATACATGTTAAAACAAGGGGAGTGAAAGTTTGATAAGAAATGAGATATTTGCATGGTTTCAAATTATCTCCATAAAAAAAGTGATTAAATTATGAAGGGAAATGAGTAACTTTACAACGGAGAAACCTAACAAACATAACCTTAACCAACAGATCAAAGTTCCATCACCAGTACTGAGATAAATAAAGTGAAGCAGCGGGCTATGTAATATCCTGGAACAGGGTACAAAAAACATAACATCCCTTCTGTAATATTCACACCACAATTGCAAAATCTAAATCTAATATTGAGGAAACTGGAAACATACTTAAACTGAAGAACAGTCTACAAAATAGCTGACCAGTGTCTGGGTTACAAAAGCAAGGAAACACTAAGGAACTGTGCCAGACAGAAACTTTAAGAATCACAGCATTGCAATGTCACATTATCCTAAACTGGATCCTTTTGAGACAATGGGTGAAACTTGAATAGGTTCTGTGGATTAAATGGTAGTAATGTATCAGTGTTAATTTCTTGACTTTGGTGGTGGTACTGTGGCAATGCGGAAGAATATCCTTGTTAATCGACATTATACACTAAACTATTTGGGGGTGATGTGGCAACTTGGTGTCACCTTACTCTCAGAAAAGTTCTTTGTATTGGACTTGTTGCTTCTCAGTAAAACTGATGTTATTTCAAAATAAACTTATATACATATTTGTGTGTGTGTGTGTGTGTGTGTGTGTGTGTGTGCGCACGCACATTACACACACAGGAAATACGTGAAAGTCAATTTTCAACCAGTCTTTTTTTTCTCTCACAAATTTTTTCACTTACATGTGCAAAATGTGTAACTTTCTCTCTATAGAAAACCAGCATTAATTTTTGTAATTTGCTAAGGATGTTTTCAGTTCTGAAGCAAAGCTTTATCCACAAAAGAATCCCATACAAGTAACACTAATGTAGAAATATACGGATATTCTTACTCTTTTATCTGGCATCTACTTTTCCATATGGCACAAATGGGCATTTCTTCCATTTGAGCAGGGAAGGACAGCTGCTGAAAACTGAGGGGAAGCTTCACGGTGCAAGAAAAAGAGGAATTTTCCTAAGGACAAAACTGCTAATTGGCTCTGGAGGTCATGCATAATGATCAAATAGAAAGAGAGCCCCCCAAATGTGCTTTAAAGTGATGGGTAAGCCAAAACACTCCAGAAAAGAGCTATCTGCATGGATTTTGTTTTTGTCAATAAGAACCTTCTAAATGACACTAACATTTAAAATCAAAGGGCCCATATTCATATTCTTGCCATTTTTTCTTAAACTGACTTCACTTGAGCTTGGGCCAGAACCATTTTACCCAAATTGCTGTTTCTAAGACCACCAAGGACCCCCATATTGCCATACACACTGGTTATGTTTTCTTCTCACTTATTCTGTCAGCAAAATTTTACAGTAGTGATCACCTCTTCCTCCTTTCTTCACCTTGCTTTCATGTCAACACTAATCTTCTTCCAAACTCACATCTATGGAATGATGTGCAATCTTGGAATACCCCAGAGGAGGGACCTTAGACATCTTCTCTATTCATATATTTCTTAAGTGATCTCATCCATCCTCTTAATGCAATCTATAGCTCTTAATGCAATCTATTGAGGCTGGACCCCTCCCCTGGTTCCAAATTCCAACTAAGAAATTGTCCACTTAATACCTACTAAATATTGAATAGAGGTAACATGTCTACACTCCTGACTCTCCCTTCTAAGAGCTGCTTTTCTGTCTTCTTATCTCTATTAATGGCAAATTCACCTTGCTAGCTGATCAGAACAGAAACTCTTGGAGCCATTCTTGACTTTCTTTCATACCCATATCAAATCTAATGCAAACCCTGTCAGCTCCAGCTTCAAAATATATTCAGAATCCCACTGCATTTGACCACCTTCGCTGTCACCTTCCTGGTTCAAGCCACCTTCATTTTGCCAAGAATACTAAAATGGTCTTTTAAGTAGTCTCACTGCTTTATCCTTTGCCCCTGTAGTCTATTTTCAACACAGAAGCCAAAATGATCCTTTAAAATTCATCATATTATATTATTGTTCTGGCGAAAGCCTTCCAATGGCATCTTATTTCAAAGAGTAAAAGCCAAAGTACTTACAATGCTGTATAAAGTCCACACCATCTACCATTCTGTACTTTTTTTCTTTAACTTCACCTTATAGTTCCTTCCACTTGGTCACTCTACTCTAGCCCCTCTGACCTCCTTGCTGCCTCTAGAATATTCCTGGCATGCGCCAACCTCAGAGCATGTGCTGCTTCCTCTAGTAGGAAAGCTCTTGCCCAGATATTTACATGGAGACCTCCCTTTTGTCTTGTCATCTTTTCAGTGAGGCCTTCCCTGGTTACTCTACTTAGAATTACCACTCTTCCCATTTCAATCCACTCCAGGCTCTCAAATTCCCGTTTCCTGCTATATTTTCTTAATAGATATGCATAGACAATGCCTAACATTGTCTATCTAATATGCTATATAATACCTTTGTTTTGTTTCATGTTTATCTCCCCGCTAAAATATAAAACACAAACATATTTTTTCTCATCTTTTAGTTTACTGCACACATTTCTAGTACTAAATGCCTGGCACAGAGTACTCCCTTCATAAATATATTTTTTAATTATTTTTAAGTTTATTTATTTTACAGAGAGAGAAAGAGAGAGAGAGAGCAATCAGGGGAGGGACAGAAAGAGAGGGAGAAAGAGAGAATCCCAAGCAGGCTCTGTACTGCCATCGCAGCGCCTGATGTGGGGCTTGAACTCACTAACCATGAGATCATGACCTGAACCAAAATCCAGAGTCAGGTGCTTAACCAACTGAGCCACCCAGGCGTCCCTCTGTAAGTATTTATGAATGGATGAAACTTCATGGGAAAACAATAAAGTAGGTCACCCAGCAGCTAGAACTTGATGGACAATGTGGTAAGGTAGGAAAGAGAGAAAATAGAAACCACACCCTTATATAGCATAGATACCAACCTCAACTTGGCAGTAAGGTCAGCCTGCCAAACTATAGCTGTTTGAAATCTTCTTGGGCAATGAGGTATCTCAGCATGAATAAGAATTACACCCTAGTTACTTCTGATCTCATCAGTGCAATGTAGTATGTACTGAAAGGAAGAAAGGGCCAAGAACTTAGATCACAGACTTTGACAAACTAGTGTCTACACAGAATTTCAAATATTAAAAGTTAAAATAATCAGCACAAAGGCTGATGTTAGTTTAATAACTGTGCTTTTAGCAGTTCTAAATATCACAGGAGAGTGGGACTGGTCATTAGCTGATTTTAGCTACTTAAGATTTGGCAAATCACAGAATCTTGACAATTTATATATATATATTCATATATATATATATATATATTCATATATATATATTCATATATATATACATATATGAATAGTATTTTTAATATTAGAACCTCTTGGGAGAATGAGAGCAGTGCTTTTGAACCTACACAGAATACAATCTCATCTCTCAGACATGTCCCTGGTCCTTTATAGACGCTGTATAGATTCCTTATGTATACTTGCAAAAGGTTGTCTGGCAGCAGGACTGAGCAACTTAAAGCTCATGCTATGAATGTAAGTATTAGTTTTGTGACTTTGAGGGAATAATATAATCTTTCTTAACTTTATTTCCCATCTATAATATGAGAATAATAAAGATAACGTCTTCACTGGGTTGTAAAAATTAAATGAGATATTGTGGCCTATTACATAAATGTTAACTACTACAGTCACTAGCACATATAGTAGATATAAATACAGAAAGAATATAATGATTAGGACTCACCTAGGTAAGTAAATACGACATAATTTGTGTTTGTAGGATATGTCCTAAAAATATTTTTTGCTCCTTTCTTGCACTCTCTCATTCTTTCTGCTCTGAATGTCCTTCTCAAATGACCAGTATTCACATATTTACTCTACCCTCTGATTGTAATCGTCAGGATCTCATAAATGAAAATCTAAAAAGTCTAATTTTTTCCCCAAAGTAATAGCTCTTAAAGAGGTTATCCTCTAATTGCAGGATTTGACCAATCTATAAGCAAGTAGCAACGATAGTCTTTCTAGTATCAGGAAATCACAACAAATGTGATTTCAACTCAATCAGTTTCTTCATTTGAATACCTGCTATGTGATGGGCAGCATCAAGTGCCGGGGATACAGTAGTAAGCAAAGAGATATGTTTCAGACCCCCCAAAGTTTACAATCTAGTAGAGAAAGACATAAAACATGTAAATAAATAAATAATTACAGAATATAAGTGCAAGATGATTAAGTTCCATGAAGATAACAGGCAAGGCACTATGACAGAAAACCAGAGTATTTAGATGAAAAGTTAATGGATGGGAATGCAAGCTGGTCCAGCCACTCTGGAAAACAGTATGGAGGTTCCTCAAAAAACTAAAAATAGAACTACCCTATGACCCAGCAATTGCACTACTAGGCATTTATCCACGGGATACAGGTGTGCTATTTCGAAGGGACACATGCACCCCCATGTTTCTAGCAGTACTATCAACAATAGCCAAAGTATGGAAAGAGCCCAAATGTCCATCAATGGATGACTGGAAAAAGAAGATGTGGTATGTATGTGTGTGTGTGTGTGTATGTGTGTGTATACACACACATACACACACACACACACACACACACACACACACACACAATGGAGTATTACTCGGCATTCAAAAAGAATGAAATCTTGCCATTTGCAGCTACATGGATGGAACTAGAGGGTATTATTCTAAGTGAAATTAGTCAGAGAAAGACAAATATCATATGACTTCACTCATATGAGGACTTTAAGAGACAAAACAGATGAACATAAGGGAAGGGAAGCAAAAATAATATAAAAACAGGGAGAGGGACAAAACAGAAGAAACTCATAAATATGGAGAACAAACTGAGGGTTACTGGATGCGTTGTGGGAGGGGGCATGGGCTAAATGGGTAAGGAGCACTAAGGAATCTACTCCTGAAATCATTGTTGCACTATATGCTAACTAATTTGGATGTAAATTTTAAAAAATTAAAAAACAAATTAAAAACAAAACAAAAAACAAAGCAAAAACAAAAACAAAAAGTTAGTGGAAGCTTGACTTCAGAGGTATTATTATTTAGGTCAAGACGTGGAAAACGAGAGAACATCAGTCATACCACGAAACAAAGGGAAAAACATTCCATGTGGTGGTAAGTCTCTAAAGTAGGAAAGAGTTTGGAGTTTTCTAGAAAGTAGAGTTGCTTGTGACTCAAGCCTAGTTAAGAAGGATGTGGGGGCACCTGGGTGACTCAGTTAGTTAACACTCTGACTCCTGGTTTTGGCTCAGGTCATGATCTCATGATTCGTGGGTTTGAGCCCTGCACTGGGCTCCATGCTGCCAGTTCTGAGCCTGCCTGGAATATTCTCTCTCTCTCTCTCTGCCCCTCCCCTATTTGTATGCTCACTCTCTCTCAAAATAAATGAAACTTTAAGAAAAAAAGAAGTATGTGAAGAGTTCAAGGTAATGTTGGACAAATCTCTTATATCTTGTAGGACATTATAGGGTGTTTGGACTTTTATTTTATGTGCAATGAGAAGGAATTTTTTTTAATATGATTTGACTTGGTTTACAGTTTTAAAAGTTCACAAAACTTCTATATAATAAATGATTATGATGGGGTAAAGAGGAAGCAAAGGAAGGAATAGGGAGACTAGTTAGGAGACTGTTACGGTAATCTCAATGAAAAATGTCTGTACCCTCAACTAGGATGACAGAGGTAGGGATGAAGAGAAATGAATATACATTTAAGATATACTATGGAGGTATAATCTATGATTTGCTAAAGGATTTGGTATTGGTCATGAAGAGGAAGGAGAAGCCAAGAACGATTTTCAGATTTAAGTTTGAGCAACTTGTGTTTGCTGGTATCACATACTGAGGGGAAAAGCAGCATTAAGAGTTTAAGACAACTGTGAATCATCCAAGTAGACAGATCAAGAAGCTAGCTAGACAAGGCTTCCACATGCAACCAAAATGAAGTTGGAACAACACAATAACCAATTATGAAATATCTTTTCCAAGACATTTGATATGAGCTGAGTCTTAATATGATCTCATTTAAATCCCTGAGAAAGTTCCCACGAGGTGGCACAGGGAAAGGGAACATAGCAGATGCCCTGCGTTGAGTAGATAGAGCTAACTGTATAGGAAAATCAAGAAGGCTAGAGTTCATAGGACCGAAAACTGGAGAAAAGAGAGCTGCACTAAGAGAGAACTCTGGAAATCTACAGAGAACTCCTTTAAGTGTTCAGGAGAGCACTGACCATTACATGCATTTGAAGAAACTACTCGAGCACTGAGAAGGAACAACCTGGAAGGATGGGAGGGAATAAAACTTAGAGTTTTCATGGGCTGGGAACAGTCCTGTACACAACAGCCAGACTATAATTGATGGGGCATTAGGTAAGTACTCAGAAGATCTTGCTACAGTAACAGTCATTGCTCTAAACACTGCTCTGATACCACCTAATAAATCTTTAAAGATTTAAGAGAATCAAATGGTTTCCAAATAACTTAAAGGCATCCAAAAACAAAGCTCAGGATTATAATAAAAAAAATCTAACAGGAGCAAGGTAAAATTTACAATGCCTGTCATCAATTCAAAAATTACAAGACATGCAAAGCACCAGAAAAATATGACCCATTATAGGGGAAAAAAATGAATCAAAGCCAATCAATGAAACTGACCTAGAAATTACACAGATTTTAGAATTAGCATTCTAGAATATTAATTATTATAAAATTGTTTTCCATATTTTCAAAAACTCAAAGATCAAGATATAATAAAAGACAACATTTCTGAAGATGAAAATGACAATGTCTGAGATGAAAACTACACTGAATTGTATGAACAGCAGGTTAGTCACTGAAGAAAAGACTTAATGAACTTAAAGATATGGCAATCAATCGAAATTATCAAAATGAAAGAATGAGAAAAAAAGAACTGTAAAATAAACATAGCTTCACTGAGATCATTCTAAAATTCATAAGGAAATGGAAAGACCTAGAATACCCAAAATATGTTTGGGGGGAAAAGCTATAAGAGTAACACTACCTTATCCAAAGGATACAAAGGATACAATTGTACTACTAGGTATTTATCCAAAGGATACAAAAATGCTGATTCGAAGAGGCACATGCACCCCAGTGTTTATAGCAGCACTATTGACAATAGTCAAAGTATGGGAAGAGCCCAAATATCCATTGACTGATGAATGGATAAAGAAGATGTCATGTATATATAGATGTGCATGTATATATATACATACATACACACACAATGGAAAACTACTTGGCAATCAAAAAGAATGAAATCTGGCCATTTGCAACAATGTGGATGGAACTAGAGTGTATTATGCTAAGCAAAATAAGTCAGAGAAAGACAAATATCATATGATTTCATTCATATGTGGAATTTAAGATACAAAATAGATAAACATAGGGGAAGGGAAGCAAAAATAAGATAAAAACAGAGAGGGAGACAAACCATGAAAGACTCCTAAATACACAGAACAAACTTATGGTTGCTGGTGGGGTGTCAGGTTGGGGGAGAGGCAAGGGGCATTAAGGAGGACACTGGTTGGGATGAGCATTGGGTGTTATATGTAAATGATGAATCACTAAATTCTATTCCTGAAAAATAAATAAATAAATAAATAAATAAATAAATAAATAAATAAAATTTGATTTAAAAAAAAAAAAGGAGTAACACTACCTGATTTCAATATAAGCTACATTAATGAAAGTCATGTGGTACTGGCATGAAAACACACATATAGATCAATGAAACAGAAAAGAGTTCAGAAAAAGACCTACACCTGTATAAACAACTGTGTTTGTTTTTGTTTTTGTATTTTGTTTTTGCCAAAGGTGAAAAGGCATCTCAACTGAGAAAGAATAGTCTTTCCAAAAGCAGTTTTGGAACAATTGGATACCATATGCAGAAAAATGAAGTTTGATCCATACCTCATACCAAAAAATACTATTGATAATTAATTCAAAATGGGCCTTATATTTAAGTGTAGAACATAGCATTATAAAAATTCTGAAAGCAAATACAGGAGAAAATTGTTATGACTCTGGTTTAGGCAAATATTTTTAAAATACGACACCAAAAATGTGATAACAGAAAACAAAAGATCAGTCAATTGTACTTTATCAAAATTAAAGACATTGCCTCTTTGAAAGGTGCTGCTAAGAGAATAAAAAGACAAGCCACAGACTGGGAAAAAGCACTTGCAAATCATATGTCTGGTAAAAGACTTGTATCTCAGTAAGACACATCCCAATTAAAAAATAGGCAAATACTTTGAACAGATACTGTACCAAAAATGATATGCATGTAGGAAATAAACACAGAAAAGAAACTCAACATTACATGTTAGTAGGGATATGTAAATTAAAACTACAATGAGATGACAGTCCACACCTATTAGAACTAAAATTAAAATTCTGACCATAACAAGTGTTGACAAGTCTAAGGAATAGCTAGAGCTCTCCTACCCTGGTGGTGAGAATAACAAAGGCACAACGACATTAGAAAACAATTTGGCAGCTTCCCCCAGTTTTTAACATATGCCTACCATGTGATCCAGCCATTCCATTCCTCAATATTACCCAAGATAAATTAAAACATATGTCCATACAAAGCCCTACACAAATATTTATAGCCACTTTATGTGTAATAGCCAAAAATTGGAAGCAACTCAAATGCCCATCAGCAGGTGAATGGATAAATGAATTATAATGTATTCATACAATGGAATACCAGTACGGTGGAATGCTACTTCTCAGCGATAAGAAGGAATGAACTATTGATAAATGCAACAACATGGGTGAATCACAGAATAGTTAGGATGAGCAAAAAAAAGCCAGACCCCCCCCCCAAAAAAAGGTAAAAACATTATTTCAAATAGCTGTTTAACCTTTTTGAGTTATATTTTGTCATCGTAAAGCTACAGCCCTTGAAACCCTTTAAGTACAAAAGAAACTTTCCATTCATTATATCAAATCTTTCCATTTATATATAATTCTAGAATATGTAAACTAATGCACGGCGACAAAACAGCATTTTGGTTGCCTAGAGACTAGTGAGGGGGTGGGAAAAATGAAAGGAATTAGAAAAAGTATGAGGAAGCTTTTGGAGGTATCATTAAGCTCACTCTTTTGTTTGTGGTGATGGTTTCACAGGCAAATACATATGTCAAAACTTACTACATTTTACATTTTATTTTATTTTTTTATTTTTTTTAATATATGAAATTTATTGTCAAATTGGTTTCCATACAACACCCAGTGCTCATCCCAAAAGGTGCCCTCCTCAATACCCATCACCCACCCTCCCCTCCCTCCCACCCCCTATCAACCCTCAGTTTGTTCTCAGTTTTTTTTATTTTTTTTTTATTTTTATTTTTTAACGTTTATTTATTTTTGAGACAGAGAGAGACAGAGCATGAACGGGGGAGGGTCAGAGAAAGGGAGACACAGAATCTGAAACAGGCTCCAGGCTCTGAGCTGTCAGCACAGAGCCCGACGCGGGGCTCGAACTCACGGGCCGAGAGATCATGACCTGAGCCGAAGTCGGCCGATCAACCGACTGAGCCACCCAGGCGCCCCTGTTCTCAGTTTTTAACAGTCTCTTATGCTTTGGCTTTCTCCCACTCTAACCTCTTTTTTTTTTTTTTCCTTCCCCTCCCCCATGGGTTTCTGTTAAGTTTCTCAGGATCCACATAAGAGTGAAACCATATGGTATCTGTCTTTCTCTGCATGGCTTATTTCACTTAGCATCACACTCTCCAGTTCCATCCACGTTGCTACAAAAGGCCATATTTCATTCTTTCTCATTGCCACGTAGTATTCCATTGTGTATATAAACCACAATTTCTTTATCCATTCATCATTTTAAATATGGGCCATTTATTTTACGTGAATTATTTCTCGATTAAGCTGTTAAGTGGAAAAGGAAATGCAGGAGGATGAGGAAGAAAAGGAGTTAGAGAAGCATGTTTGCTGCAGACCTAAATGTGGTACTCACTAGTGTGTGGCAGGTACCTCAAATCTTGGGAATGAACGAGGCCACCTAGGGAGAGAGGACTCAGAAAAGAGATGGGGACCTGGGATTCTGCTTTAAGAGACACCAAAATTTAGATGATTAGGAGAAAGAGGTTCATGACAAACTCTTTGGTCTTCTTACGTGGTTTAAATCCAACCAGTATCAAGTTCGAAGTATCTCATCATCATTGTTTTCACTACAGGCTGAACCAGTAGGAATACAGATTTACGTAAGATAATTTATAACTTAGCAATTACTGTGTCTTTTTAGACATGTTCCTTTTCATCAGTCCTTAGCATTTCACATAGTTATTCATCTTAACTTATAGAAGTTGTCTTTTGTTTTGTCCCCAATGTTACTATTTTCAAAAGTGCCACTCAAAACTCTCCATTATGGAGAAAATGTTTTCTTATATTTCTATGATACATGCTAGCATATTCTGAAGATAAAATGCATTCTAAATTAATGTTAAACTAAGTGTTTTACTTGCCAAGTATCATCAACAGAGTATTGATACGATGTAGTCACAGAAATGCAGGTGTGAACATTGTCATTTTAATGTTTTTAAGCATTTATTCATTTTTGAGAGAGAGCGAGTGGGGGAGGGGCAGAGAGAGAGAGAGGGAGACACAGAATCTGAAACAGGCTCCAGGCTCTGAGCTGTCAGCACAGACATAGCCCGACACGGGGTTCGAATTCATGGACTACAAGATCATGACCAGAGCCGAAGTCAGCCGCTTAACCGACTGAGCCGCCCAGGCAGCCGGTGAACACTGTTGTTTGAATTGATACTCATGAGATATGTGTGTGTCCAAAATCAAGCTCATCAGAGTTCAAAAATAAGTAAAATTTGTGTCTAAGCTTAATATAATTTATTCCAAGCGACTCTTTAAATTAACTTTGTCCATTCTATGTCTATTTTGTTATATTAAAGTGATAGCCCTGAAACCTTCTAGATACCACAGGAAACTTTTAGATGAAATCCTCAGAAGTGGATCAGAGCTGGAGTTTTTATTTCCAGAAACACAATATGAAGGGCACCTCTTCCCTCAATCTTCTCTCTAGCTCAGACTACCGGCTCTGCTTCTTCCTGCCCATTATCAGGTATTTCTGCAGGTGCTGTTCGTGCTCCCTGGCTTCACTTCTGTTCCTCTCAGCCAGTCACTCTTCCGAAACTGCTCTCTCAAAACCCCCATGAAGTCCCAGGTACCAGCTTCCCTGAGCTCGCTTCTCTCCCCCGTCACTGAGCTTTTGCTGCAACCCTTGACATGAGAGACGGCTGCCATCATCTCCCAACCCCGTTTTCCTACTGCCGGGTTTCCACCCTTCTTACTTAGCTGGCTATTACTTTTCAGTGTCTGAGCTTTTCCTTCTCGGCTCTCATTGTGAATTGGCCTGCTTCTATTTTCTACCCTTTTCTTTCTCTTCCCTCTTCCTGGACAATCTTAGCCCCATCCATGGTTTTCCCTCCAGCTTCATAAACTATGTGCAGTTCTGCAAAAGAAAGACAACTCTCCCTTTTGGAGCCAAAACATCTCTGCCTGCCTCAGTTTCTTGGCTAATTTGTACTGGATCTGGAAGATGCAGACCAAGACACTATGTTATTTTTAATGGCTCAGAAGTCATGACCATTCCACAAGAAGCAAGTCTATTAACAAGGAAAACACTTTGCTCTCACTATCCGAAAGTAGAGTGCTGCCATGAAAACTTTCGTAAGCCAGAATGGAGAAAAGCAAAAATGCCATTACCGTTAATTTACATGGAAAAGATGTTGAGCATTCCCAGACTTCAAAAATAACCTCTCTCAGGCTTTTCTGATACCTTAGGAAATCTTAAATGGAAGCACAAAATAAACCTAGATGAAGCACAGATATTCTCAGACACAGTTCAAAGCTATGGCGGCTCGATTGCTGAGATACTGGGCGTGGTTCCCTGGAAAGAGCTTGGTGGGGCCTGCTCTCATTGCTGGGGTGCACACAGCCTCTATCACTGCGAAACAAACACTGCTATTTTTGTTTGTTGGCTTTTCTAAAAGCAAAAGTTCTCTTCATATGTCTCTCGGTGAAAACAGGTACCAGTATAGGTCTCAAGTGAAAGCAAAGTGGCACAAACAGACATTCAAAATGAGGGGGAATACCTGTAACTGTGTCCTAATAATATGTAAAGTGACAGCCCATCAGTTCCGATATCTAACACATTTACTTGAGAGGTTGCTTTCAGGAAAACAAGCAAAAACAAACATGGTTATCGCTTACTGAGCAGTATATAAAACTTGTGGGGAAAAGCTCTAGAAAATGAAATACAAGAAAGATTCTGAACTTCCCACTTGGCCTAGAGCCAGGGCTCATTCTACATGAATCATATAGACATCCTGTCTAGTTGAAAGTAAACAAAAGTAAATTAAGGTATAATTTGCATCCAGAACATACACCATTATGCCGAAGCCCAGAGAAGCTCTACTCCTCATATCTGGGACTCTTCAGCATCCTAGATGGAGCCGACTTTATGCACAGACTTTTGCAGTATCACCCTCCCTGGACAAAGCCCAGATGTATCTACAGTGAGGTCCATTTTATTGGTTGAGAAACCTGGAGGATTTGGAAAGGCTTTATTCATGTAGATGACATTAATGGAAGAATATGTCTCATTGTCACAGAAGCATTTTGCTAAACAAAACGATTCACTGAAGAAATTCTTCAACAAAATCATAGTTTATGAATAATAAAACATATATAACTTGTATCTATGTGTTCATAATCATGTAAAATTAGCCTGTATGATTTTTTCATTTTTAGGAACATTTTCTTTGCATGTTCTAAATAAAATTTTAGTGCTTCTAGCTGCCATTATCTGAAATTATATATCGACCTCAATCTTTCAATTTTCATCAGAATATTCATGTTTGCATGTGGTAAAGAAAAAAGTGTCTGTGTGTGTGTGTGTGTGTGTGTGTGTGTGTGTGTGTGTGTATAGAAAGAATATAAAACAGAATGGAATTAAGAGATGGTAGAGAAATTAAGCATTTATTCAAATTAATTTTGCAATAAGATAAATAATGTGTGGGTCATAAAATATTAAAAGTTTTACTCCACACAGCAAATTTTAGTTATGAAGTTTTTAAATTCTTAAAGATCTCCATATTCACAGGTAAAAATGCTTGCATACTGCTCATTATGTTTCCAGTAATACGCCTATTTTTATTTTTTTAGTTTCATGATTTTCATACCTGAATCACATTAAAACATTTAGTGAGCTTTCCAAATTAAATTATGTTTAAACATATTTCTCAGCACTTCCTATTATTTAGAGAGCAGCAGATAACATCAGTACATGTGTATAGTTAAAAGAAAGACATTCTGTTTGTTATTCTTTGGTGACCCTTTACTGAAATGAATTATATTCATGTAGTTTTAACATGAGAACAGAAAATTATAAATCTTAGAAGAGACTAGAAGTATGGAGTAGATAGGTCAATGACATTTATAAAGAACATTATCTTAAACAGCTGTCCATTAATATGCTTCTGAGCATGTTGCTTGACAGACACATTTATAATACAGAGAAGAGTCCGCTAAGGCTTTTATTTCAATTACTGTAAAGATTCTCCAGGGTGACTCTAGGTGTTCAGGATGAAAGGCCATTGTAGTTAGTCAATACATCTTCTGCTACTAATTTTCTCTACTATTTTCTCTACTAATAAGATTGAGGTACATTATTTAATTGTTTTAAGTTCCAAGACCTTAAAAAGGGTGAAGATGTTAGACTTTACAATTAAGCAAAACCCTAAGGTACTGGAGGGTTCTCTCTATAGAAACCTGTCTTGTCAAGAGTCATTGAGCTGAAGTCTAATGTCTATACTGACCCTTTTCAGAACATGACTGGAAGGACTGCCGCATGTTAATACTGAAAGTAAGCTTCTCAGCTCATCAACACATGTAAACTTCCCCAAAATTCTGAGAGCATGGGCTTTCGGCATGGCTTCCCTATTTAAGAAATCTAGCTCATTAATTTTAAAAAGGACACTGCAAAGCACCCCCTCCCCCCAACTCCTCCCTACCTCCACCTTTTCAGAGGAATTCATTTAAAGCAACAAAAGGTAAAAGGTCAATCATGAGACCACAGGAAGAGCAGCAGCCTGACTTACCCCTCTTTATATACTGCAGATTTCCTCCAACGGTGCTTAAAAAAAAAAAAAAAAGTGAAAGGGTATTTCCATTTTTTTAAAGTTTTGACATATTTCTTTTGAGCTTTGCCAGTTCACACAATCAAGACTTCTGTCCTAAACAAGTGATTGTCAAAGCCCAGTATTTGTAGTGAAAGAAAACAATTACTAATACCAGCAATTTGTTGCTGGTTGATGATTATTAAGAATGCATGTTTGAAATTCAGAATTCTTACATGGTGTTAGTCTATCACTCACCCTATGTCTCCTTTTTGTATTATGCACATTTGTTTTTGAGAAAAGGAAAAGAGTTTGGTTTTATAAATATGTTCATGAAAGAAATTGCTTAAGAAACCTACAGCTAAGAAAAAAATTCTTAGGATTTCCCCCCACCCCCAACTTCAGGATTTAAACGTCTTTTTCTCCTCTCAGAAAAATAATTTTTGAACTAACTTAAAAATGTCCAAATGGTTTGTGGCATGTGTTGGCCCAGTTTCTTTGTATTAGGATAATTTTTAATGTTCTTCTCAAGTTATACCATTGATGTTCATCTTTTTTTTTAAATTTTTTAGAGAGAGGGGCGCCTGGGTGGCTCAGTCGGTTAAGCTCCTGAGAGAGTGTGCAAGTAACAGGAGAGGGGGGAAAAGGAGAGAGAGAGAATCTTAAACAGGCTCTACACTCATCCTGAAGCCCAACATGGGGCTCGATCCCACAACCCTGGGATCATGACCTGAGCCGATATCAAGAGTCAGTCACTCAACCGACTGAGCCACCCAGGCATCCCCTTTGATGGTCATCTTTAGAACAGTCATAACCCAGAAACCCTGTAAAGATAGGAGAAGTAGCACACTTCTATTGTAGCAAAACTATTTGTGTCTTCTAAAATCAGTCACTATGAAATATTATCTTTCCTTCAGGGAGCCTAAGTTCAGAATTAGTATCCCTAAATTATCCTATTTAAAGTGAAGACAAATGGGTAACTGAAAACTGCCATCCAGTGTCTGTGAAAATAGGACATAATCCCACCCTTAGAGCTGGTAGGAAATACAACCAAGACTAATGAATATAAATCTCAGATGATTGAAAGCCATGATAAAATGGATATATTCATTCTTACCTGAAAATACGTTTTTTCCTGATCATGAATTGTATTGTTAATGATTCAAACCGTATATTCTGCCTCTGCTTTCTTGCATTTCTAAGACAATGAGACTTTATTTTCAGAATGTATACCATTTCTAACTCGATGCTTTTCCCCCCAAATTTCTGAGAGCTCCATAGAGTTCTTTTTATGTATGCAAACATGTTACCATTAATCACTGTTGTCAGTCTCCCAGGTATACCTCCCTGGCTCAGGAGCCTTAAGGGCCCTAGTGAACCATAAAAGGCCCAAGCAGTCAAGAATCAATTTCATAGTGTTTCTTCAGAACTCCCCAAAGATGATGGGTAACAGCCACAGACCATCAAGGACTCATTGCATGAAAAACAAACGTAAAGTACATAGTAAAAGACAAGTATCTTTTTCAGAGAATGCAAGGAGATTTTAAGTGGTAGACAAAGGCAAGACTTGAGTATGCTTCCTGGAACCTCTAGCAGAATATCAACACTGACTTGCAAAGGAGAGTCTTTAACTGGGGTGAATCAGCCAGCAGGAGTCAGAGGCTGACACTGTCAAGATGGGGGTGGGGAAGGATGCCGTGAACATACCCACCAGTGCACACGAAGCTGTATCTCACACTGGCAATTTTTTATTTGCCTTTCAGCCAACTTTCAGCCTTCTGACTCCCTTTCCACACCCTGCTCAACCATCATCCTGCACACTCTTCCCCAGAAAACCAACCTTTACAATCTGGCAAGCTATTTCTGTACCCATTCTCATGAAATCATGGATAGATAGAAACTGTGGTCACTCCTTAGGGTCCTGTCATATACACATTTCTGCATCTGCACTTTTTCCTTAATCCATTTTGGAAACCCTTCAATGATATCAATCTAATGCATTCTTCTCCATAGTTGGGTAAGACTTCATGTTATATCTCCCAATTCATCTGAGCATTCTCTTACCAATGGGCATATTCCTGCTGTTTATTTGTTCATCTGCTACTATCCAAAATTCATTCAGGCAGCAGGTGTTTATTAGATGCCCTCTAGCACTTAGTGACTTCTAGGAATGGAGCAGTGAACAAAGTCCTCACCCTCACGGAATACCCATTCTAGAGAGGGGACAGACAACAATTTATCCTGTAACATAACGTTGTATTTTTCTAAAGCTAAATAAGGAGACAGAAGTTAGAGAAAGTTACTTATTACTTTAAATGCGGTGGTCAGGATGGCCTCTCTGAGGAGCTAACTGATCAGAGACCTGAAAGGTTTGAGGGAGCAGGCCAGGGACAGTGTCAAGAGAAGAGCAATCAGGTAGACGAGAGTGACTGGGAACGGATGGCAGCGCATTGTGACTGCTGTGTGATGAGGCACCAGGATGGAGGCAGACAAAGGGGTCAGCAAGATATCCTGCCAGGGGCCCGGATGCTGTGGGGTGTGGCAGGCTGTGGTAGGCAGTTTAGAAAATACCACAATAAACGTCACAGATCTCGCTAGATTGGCTTCCAAAAAACTGTCACAATTCACATTTCTACAGGCCTTCTAGGAGTGTATTTTTCCCTGATACCAGGTGCAATTTTCTACCTTTTAATAATCTGATGTGTGTAAAGTGATATTTTATTGTTACTTTAATTTTCATCTCCCTGTCTCCTGGGGGAGTTGAGCGTTCACTTACTTCTTTCTGTCTACTGGATAAAAACACAAGAGCACTTGCTATGTGACAAGCCCTGCTGTTAACAATTCATATGAATTATCTCATATAACAACCCAGTGTGGTAGGAACCATTACTTTACAGTCATGGAAACTAAGGCAGATGGCAGTTAAGCATCTTATCTAAGATCACATACTTAGGTAGCAGTGGATTAAGAATTTAAATGTCGGCACTTAGGCTCTAGAATCTACACAGCTTTTTGCCACCCATTTGAGTTTGCCATCGATGAAAATCCACACATAACCTACAAAGTATCAGGAGAAAAAAATCTTTGCATATAAAACCTATACACATGCAAACTATTCTTGTTAGTTTATCAGGACTGTCAACCCAAAGAGAGGTCTAGATATCAGATCTACCAGTGAGAAATAGGACAGTGTTGCTGTGAAAAACAAAATCATCTCAGGTTGGGAAAAAAAAAAAAGAAATTCTGGTGTAATCTCAGGTCCAATGGCCTCTACACTAGTTGCCGGAGCCAGACCTGGAAACTTCAAATTGGCACAAAGAGAGCACCAAACTATTGGATGGGATAGGCTGCTAAGAGGCCCAACATGTATCACACAAGAAATAACGGTCTAGGTTGGAAGGAAGTGGTCTCTTAAATATGTCAAAATGCCAACTTTCAACTGTAATTATAATAAAATAATTTAGGTCAATAAAAATGTGTATAATGTGTAAAAATCAAAATTAAAAGGACTTTTTAAAATTATCATTGTTCAATCTTTTCTCAAAACATCTGGTCTTATTTCTTAATTGATACATCTTAGTTGATCAACCTTACATTCTGTGAGGGAGGAAAGGGGAAAAGTGGAAACAGCCTGAAAAAAGCACAAAAGCCCTAAAGCTCAATGGGAGGCAAAGTCTTGAAGAACACGAACCACAAGTACGTGTCAAGTCTATGTTGCTTTTTCATGGCAAGGCAGGTTTAAGGATCCCTTAATAATCTAACACAATATAGGAAAAAAACTGCTTCAAACACTGAAACCTATAGAATTTGTAGATGATGATAAAACACTCATTTAAAGAAGTCATGTACTGGAGTCCCTGGGTGGCTCAGTCGGTTAAGCGTCTGACTTCAGCTCAGGTCATGATCCCATGGCTCCTGAGTTCAAGCCCTGCATCGGGCTCTGTGCTGACAACTCAGAGCCTGGAGCCTGCTTCCAATTCTGTCTCCCTCTCTCTCTGCCCCTCCCCCACTCACACTCTGTCTTTCTCTCTCTCAAAATAAATAAACATTAAGAAAAATAAATAAAAGAGCCATAAACCCCATGTTCACCAAAAGGAAAGTAAGAAAAACCTTAGACATGGTACTGAATCCACCCCAAGTTTACAGCCCCTGATGGGGGAGAAAAGAGGAGGCCTGATGAACAGCAGGCCTTTTCCTTTGTGGGTTATACTAATTTAAGTTTTAATCTGCACTTTGGGTTTAAAGATAGACTTTTAGAATGAAACAGCAAGAAGAAAATCTTCTTAAAAGCCAAGGAATTAATAAAACTTCAGTTATATTTTCTAGCCATCATCTGTCTTTTAAAATTCCAATAATCCCCCATCAAAAAATAAAACATTTCCTCTTGTCTAGA
Source organism: Panthera onca (assembly GCF_046562875.1). NCBI lineage: Eukaryota > Metazoa > Chordata > Mammalia > Carnivora > Felidae > Panthera > Panthera onca. Next base: position 52,917,996 of record NC_138346.1, read on the forward strand.
CAACATAACCTGCTTTCTTCTCAGGGCATTTGGGACCCCAGACTCTGTCCCATTTCACTCACGCTGTCTATGGTGCCACAAAAACAGGGCCGTAAGTCCCTTCCACGCCCCAGATAGGGAACCCTGCAAAGCGGTGCTTCCTTCCTAGCATTCTTGCCCCAATGCCTTTATCAGATTCTGTTTTGAAAAGCATTTGTTCCTGTTCTGTTTTGTTTTTTTTAACTTACCTTCTGAAGTTTCATCCCTGTGACACCTGACAGTGGCTTTGGGTGTAGGCTAACTCGAGAAGAGAAAGCAACAAGTAGTGGTTAGGGAGGTGGCTTTCTGTGGAGCAGACAGATTGAGCAATCTAACACAGAACGTGCCAAGTTCGGGTCAGCCGCCAAAGAGTAAAACTGAAAAGTCAACGGTAGCGTAACATCAGGTGGCTACACGTTTTCACTACATCCACACTGAGAGTAGTAAAGCATTCTGGCTGCATAATTTTAATTACAGACTTCTGCTTTTTAAAAATATTTCTTCCAGCTTACAAAGATTTTTATAACTGTATTCTTGAGAAAGAGAAGCCTTCTTCCTGTAAGCTATATTATCCAGGAACCATGATATGCATCTCTTAGAATGCATCGCTACTGCATCTTCTAAGTACCTTCAGGCAAGGATCCGTCTTGTGTTTCTTCGCATTCCTCATGATACCGGCACGGTGTGTTCACAGGAGGTGAAGGTGTGCATGCACATGTTGTTTGCTTGTTGGTTCATCCACTCATCCATTTATTCGTTCATCTAATTTATTAGCCATACACATACTAAGCTTCTCCTCTTTGCGTCTTGAGGCCATGACCACAAATAAAACATAGTTCCTGCCTTCAACGAGGTCATAAAGTCTAGCTGGGGAAAGAAAACTGAGCAAGTAACTGTGAATATCGTGTGAGAGATAGGATAATAAAAGTGTATACAGAATACATTGGGCCCCAAGTGGGGAGATGGGCAATCTAACTGGAGTGAAAAACTTGATCAAAGGAGATTTTTTAAAAAATTTTTAATGTTTATTTATTTTTGAGAGAGAGAGAGAGAGAGAGAGTGAGTGGGGGAGGAGCAGAAAGAGAGGGAGGCACAGAATCCGAAGCAGGCTCCAGGCTCTGAGCTGTCAGCACAGAGCCGGACGCGGGGCTCAAACTCATGGACCACGAGATCATGACCTGAGCTGAAGTCGGACGCATAACTGACTGAGTCACCTAGGTGCCCGATTAAACGAGATTTTTAACCATTGGTGAGAATATTGTGTGGGCATTTTCCGTGCAAGGATATGCTTTCCCCACTGGAGGCCCCTAGTGTATGTACAGATCCAGAGGCACAAAATAGCTTAGCATGTTTTGAGAACTGCAGACAGCTCTATACTGATAGAGTACAGAGAATCCCGACCAGGGATGACATGGAGACATCAACAAGATGACGTTTTAATGTCAGCAGGCATTTCTCTCACAACAAAAATAAATAGCAAGCGTACCCATGTAACACTTAAGAAATATTTTAAAGATCGATCATTTTAAAGAAAATTGTGAACCAAATGTATCAAGGTGCTTTCAATAATAAAGCCCATGCCAAAAAAAAAAAAAAGATATTAGCAGATTTTCACAATGGTGAATGTTCTAAATGCTACCTCATGAAATAGATTTTAAAATTCTAATCCCTTTTGGAGAAACTATATCCACTTTATTTTCATTTAGCATAATGACTTAGACCTAATAGAAAATCACAGTAGCTGTAATAGTATCTGGCACATGGTAGGCACTCAATAAATAGACGTTAATGGAAGGACCACATACAGCTGCATTTGGCAAATAAAGAAATGCTTTGTGTACTGACCCTGGCTCTCCAGCTTGTACCTGCCACTGCTTCTTTGATACGTAGTCTTTTTCCCTTGGGACCTCTAGAGTAGCATTCTCTTGGTCTCTTTCTGGTCCCTCCTCCTAGCCAACATTTCCTCTATTCCACAGAGAGCTTGAGATACTTGAAAATGTGGTCTCTAGGTGTGTCCGGGACAGTTTGAAGGATACAGTCATCACGCTATTGACCTTGGACATGCAAACCAAAGGAGCAGAGCAGCCATTACTGCCATCAGTGGCAACTGAAAATGTGCAAATCTAAAAGCGGAAAGCAAGAGCTCCAGGAAGCAGATTACCCATTTACTTTGTGCTCTGCTCTCTACTGTTTGGGTGCACATGGCTAGGGGGCACGGTGGTAAGGACACTGAAAGAAGTGCAGGAGAGAGAAGAGAGTCATTCATGAACAGAAGGCAGTCTAAGGTAGACATGTAAATTCTCAGGCCAGACCCAGATACCATTTCAAACTACAGAAGTGCCCACTCTTGGACCCTCCTGCCCTACTTAGCTCACCATGTCTTGGCATGCTGCCAATCACTCCCCCCTCCCTTCCTATCCTCTTTAGAACCTCTTTTCTCTGACTCCTTTCATCCCTTTGTTCAGAAACCACTCCACTACTTTCGTTTCACCAAAATGGATCACTAATAAACTATGAGCTGGATTGGATTTTGGAGACCACCCAACACAAACCCCTCATTTCACATTTGAAGAATGGAAAAGACATCCAAACGCAGGAAAGGTCTAGCTTCTCCTCGAAAATGGTGTTTCTGGTGTGTAAAGTTGAACCTCTGTCTCCTGACAACCTCCCCCACCTCCACCAAATTCAGGCATTTCACCATTACCAGGTGATCACTGCTCCTACCAGCTTGGTAGTGAATGATCATGGCTTTAATATAGGTATCACAAACTACATCTAGACTCTGTCCTCGTAACCCTTTCCAACAAATCATCAATTCGTGTTAAGTCCTTTTTTTCCCCCATGCTCTGTGCTTCTGTTCCATTTTCAGTGGCTCAAATACTTTTTGTTCCAGCCTCAGTTGTCCTGCCCTTTCATGAATGCCCTTTCATGAATCAATCTATCTCAATGTCACCACAGTTCTCCATCCTTCTTCCAAACTCATAGCACCTCTCGTCTGAACTTTATTTTGGAAGCATGTGTTTACTTTCTTGATTAAGCTCTTGAATTGCTATTTGGTTTACTTGTACATTTTGTTCTTGCCTAGAAAATAATCATCTTGAAAGCAGAAACCATATTTTATTTGTTTCTGTATTTAGCCAGCAGCTAGGATTACCCTATGCACAGGATTTAAGAAATATTCGCACAATGAGTAGACCCTAACAAAATGGATGCTTTAATGAAAGAAGGTTGCAATGAAAATAAATATTTCTTAGCACATAGATTTCAAACACCCTGTAAATCTTGCTATATAGCTAGCTTGCACTATACCAAGAAGAAAAATGGGCCAAGCAAAGGTGTGACGATTCTTTAGCCCTAACCTGTGTTTGTGAATTAAAGGAAGAGGAGGATATGCCTAACTTGGTGATCTCTGAAGTGCTACCTGGCTCTTAAATTTAAGTGCTACATAGCGAAGGAAACAATCAGCAAAACTAAAAGGCAACCGATGGAATGGGAGAAGATATTTGCAAATGACGTATCAGATAAAGGGCTAGTATCCAAAATCTATAAAGAACTTATCAAACTCAACGCCCAAAAAACAAATCTTCCAGTGAAGAAATGGGCAGAAGATATGAATAGACATTTTTCCAAAGAAGACATCCTGATGGCTAGCAGACAAATGAAAAGATGCTCAACATCATCATCAGGAAAATACAAATCAAAACCACAACGAGATACCACCTCACACCTGTCAGAATGGCTAACATGAACAACTCAGGCAACAACAGATATTGGTGAGGATGCAGAGAAAGAGGATCTCTTTTGCATTGTTGGTGGGAATGCAAGCTGGTGCAGCCACTCTGGAAAACAGTATGGAGGTTCCTCAAGAAAATTAAAAATAGAACTACCCTATGACTCAGCAATTGCACTACTAGTTATTTATCCAAAGGATACAAAAGTGCTGATTCCAAGGGGCACATGCACCCCAAAGTTTATACCAGCACTATCAACAATAGCCAAAGTATGGAAAGAGTACAAATGTTCACTGAGTGATGAATGGATAAAAAAGATGTGGTGTATGTGTGTATGTGTGTGTGTGTGTGTGTATAATGTGTGTGTGTACATATATATATATATATATATATATATATATGTACACACACACAATGGAATATTACTCAACAATCAAAAATGAAATCTTGCCATTTGCAACAACATGCATGGAACTAGAGTGTATTATGCTAAGTAAAATAAGTCAGTGAGAGAAAGAAAAATATATGATTTCACTCATATGTGGAATTTAAGAAACAAAACAGATGACATAGGGGAAGGGAAGCAAAAATAAGACAAAAACAGAGAGGGAGACAAACCATAAGAGACTCTTAAATACAGAGGACAAACAGGGTTGCTGGAGGCGTGTTGGGTGGGGGGATGGGCTAAATGGGTGATGGGCATTAAGGAGGACACTTGCTGGGATGAGCACTGGGTCCTATATGTAAGTGATGAATCACTCAATTCTATTCCTGAAATCATTATGACAGTATATGTTAACTAACTTGGATTTAAATGAAATAAATAAAAATTTAAAAATTAAAAAAATAAAATAAAAATATAGTTTTAAACACTAATCACTAGCAGGAACTAAGAAAATGTTATAAATTACAATTGTATATTTTTCTATTTAGAAATTCAGCATCACCTGCTAAAGAGTGGAAAGAAAGCTGTTCTGATTTCTCCTGATAAATCTGAATAGCATATTACATAATGGCAAAATGTATAGTTTTAATAAAATAGTTCTGTTTTACCAGTTAATTTAGCATTTGTGGTTGGAAGGGAGCAGCACTGTATCCCAGGGTCATACATATGAATGTGAAGCAGTAATGTGTTCTCAAGGTCAGAGGAAAATGAGCCTATAAACTACAAGAGTTTTGGAAGTTAACAAATAAAAAATTAACTCATAAAAAGTCTTTTTGTATTCATAAAATATGACTGTTACCCACCAGTGGCAGAATATGCTTTGATAGAATATTGGTCTCAGAAGGCAAAGCACTTTTGGGATTTCAATCTCTCTACCTTTAAGTTGAATATCCAATCTCACATGGTGCGAGATGTAAACAATTTATCTGACTAAAATAGTGAGAGTTATGTTTTCTTGGTGAGCCTTACCTTCGCCTTAATGTTCAAAGCAGCATTCTGTCTCCTTTCTCTTCTCTACAGCAAATGTGAATAATCTCTCCAGGCTTCAGGAGTGTTCCTGAGGGTTATACACACATTGACAGTCCTCATGATAATGACTATCTTTTATTTCTTCTAGTAGAGGCCTATTTGAAGTAGGTGCTCATTTTGCAGATTACAATAAAGGAGCTTGAGATACTACAAAAGTCTATGTTATTCTTAATGAATTTATAACACTGGTAGGTTCAGAACACTGCAAAAGATGCTTGTGGGGATTATATTCGTCTGTCCTCTAAAGAAAGTAATAATATACCTAAATTTGATTAAATCAATTTCATTTTTAGCAGGATTTATATTTAATTTACAAAGATATGCTTGCAGAAACTTCCATTCAAATAGGTACTTTATGTAATTAGTTTTGACAAAAACTATTTTAAAATGTTCTACTGTAGAATGTGAGAATACAGTTTGAGAAAATATACTCATCATAACGAAACACTTTTTGGGTAGTTTTGAACATAAAAATAAGTATTTTGGAAAATGTATAATAGAATGAAGAGGCAACCCTAAGTTTCATTGTCTGGTTGGACTGTATGTTAATTATCACATATAATATTAAACCAAATTTCACAGTTGAAAATTTTGTTATTACTTCTCTTTTCCTTTGTCATTAAAAAAAACATTTTGTGGGGCGCCTGGGTGGCTTGGTCGGTTAAGCGTCCGACTTCGGCTCAGGTCATGATCTCACGGTCCGTGGGTTCGAGCCCCGCGTCAGGCTCTGTGCTGACAGCTCAGAGCCTGGAGCCTGTTTCAGATTCTGTGTCTCCCTCTCACTGTGACCCTCCCCCGTTCAGCTCTATCTCTCTCTGTCTCAAAAATAAATAAACGTTAAAAAAAAATTTAAAAAAAACAACATTTTGTGCACTTAAATGAATGAAATAAATGAATTAAAATCATAGCTGTCACATAAAAAAAGATTCTAAGTGCTACAATCTATGCTAATAGTTGGGATATGGAATAGTTAGATTTACAACATTCTTCAAAGTGTTTTCCCAGAATCACACTGAAAATCCAAGGAAGCAGCCTCATTCTTTAGCCTCTTCCTTGATGAACCTCTGTCTTGTTCCTGAGAAAATATGGGAGGATGTGATCTAAACTATGGGTTTTGGTTTGTTTGTTTGTTTGTTTTATGTCAAGACTGGAGGTCAAGATGCAAGTATGTTATGGGAAATTACCTCAGAACTCAGAATGTTTTTCCTTTCCTTAACAATACATAGAAAGTAGAGCCTGAAACATAATTAGTTTAATTAATTCTATAGTTGAAATATAGGTAAAATAAATTTTACTATTTAGACTGAGAACAAAAGCTACTGCCATTTCAATTTTATGTATGGAAATCTGCATATAAAATTCTAGAATACCAAATTGCAAATAGGCATTTGGAACAAAATCTGTTCATACATTAAAGAATGTTTGCAGCTACATTTTATCCAGTAAAATCAATGCTCTTGAACTTTTTTTTAATTGAATGTGGCTATACATTTGAGTGTATCTATAGTCTTTCCTTAATTGGCCCCATAAGAAAGGAAAGAACTTACCATCTCATCACTTTGTAATTTCCTTGCAATATGTTTTTACTTCCTTAGGAAGAAATGAACTACCATATAGCACTTAATACATGCTACCTCTCAGGACAAATTTCACTTCTCTGCATGAAAATTTTAAACCATATTCAATTTAAGCTTTAGTTATGTATATTCATTTTGAATTGAAGCAACACTTGTCCACTTAGTTCAGTTTAAACTAAATTACCTTAAGGTGCCTGGTGGCCCGGTTGGTTAAGCGTCCGACTCAGTTTCAGCTCAGGTTATGATCTCACAGTTCAGGAGTTCAAACCCCCCCATCGGGCTCCATGCTAACAGTGTGGGGCTGCTTGGCATTGTCCCTCTTTCTCTGCCCCTCCCAGGTGCACACACCCTCTCTCTCTCTTTCTCTAAACAAACAAACAAACTTTAAATTACCTCAAATGGAAACAAATAATATTTTTAATAGTTTAATATCTTGCTCTTAGCCAGAATCACATCTTATCTGAAAAGGTGGCTGGTATATATCCTATACACGGCTGTACGTGAAAGTACAACAGAGGTTTTCTTTTAATTCAACCAACTGTCAAGCATGAGTTACATGTAGGAACATGTATCAATCTAATGTCGGAGTCCACTGAGTTTAAAGGGTGCTCTCTCTGCTCTCAGGCAAGCTTCCATCACTTGGTAGGGCACATCTGATGTCTTTATCCACATTATTCAGGTGACATATCAGCAAAAACTGGACTCAACTTTTTAGCGTGAAATTTCCAGGAAGCATTACAGGAGTGGCATGGCGTGGAAGAGCTCAGTCAGTCTTTAGAGACAGATGTGGATTTGAATCCTGGCTCTGCCTCGTATTAAGCAATCTGATTTGGAATAAATTCATTAACCTTTCTAAGCCACAGTGTCTTTCTTCATCTGTAAAATAATGCCTACCTCTGCGGATGATGTTCAACTACCACAGAGTTACTACTGGTTCATAAAAACTCGAAGCACTTGCATCTTTTGGGAAATGGCTATGGCCCAAATGCCACCAATTCCCATATTCCACCCAACACCAGGATCCTCTGGACCTCCCCAAAATTCAGGAAACCAAAGGGTCAAAACCTCACCACCAGAGAGTCTTCTGGGATTCCACTCTAGTGCTGCTATTCTGATTGGTCAGTACCCTTGCTCTACTGGTTGTTAAACATAAAACAATAAACATAAAATACCTCACACAGTTATTCTTAGGATTTAGTGGGATAACAATGCCTACCATTTAGCAGGGATTTGTGCTCTATGCTGTCAACTGTTTTATCTATACTCAGTCTCAAAATACTGAATGTGCCTGCTGTGGCTTATCAAGAAAATCCCTCACTTCATAAGATCATAGAAGCTTTTACCCCCAAATCATTTCCTTTCTTTGATCGCTGGCAATTCTGACTTGTATGTCTTTAGTATGCATGTATTTAGTGATCTTAAAATGCAGGAAAAATCCAAGATTTCTAAACTATCAAAATGGGTTAGTAGATGGACTTTGAATTTCAAAAAAAATTTTTTCTGTACTTTCCTAATGCTTAACTCAATACGAGTCTGTACATTGTTTCTCTGTTTGCATGGTTTGTCTGACATACAATCGCATACACCCAAAATGAAGGAGAAAAAGTAAGGTTTGTAATTTGGTTTAACTCTGAAGGGGGAACCTCAATTTCATTTCCTTGTTTCAGGCAAAGAAATGTCCAGTTCTCAGAAATCATAAAATTAATTCCTTTCCTCCAACTTTACAGCTAAAGACAATGGCTAATTCAGAAAAAGCAAAATGCAAGAACTATATAAATCTTTGACTTTGAAATGACCAAGTATAAAAGCAAACAGATGCATTGCAGAGACATTTGTGTATTTCCCTGGTTTTGCCGCTAGTCCCTCTAGCAGGGAACGAAAACGTGACTGTACATCCCTATGCATTTCTACTCAAAACCGACCCTGTGTTCATTGCACCAGAAGCATTTCTGCTCCGCTCTATTCCTGTTGGCCTTCTAGGGCACAATTAGCATCGGACACTAGGTAAGGCAAAGAGCAGGTAGCTTGCCAATCAGATTTACTATTGAAACAGTGGGTGTTGCCCCTTCTAGCCATTTCTGACAGTACGGTTAGGAATTAAATCATGGCATCAGCCGAGCGCTCTTTGGCTGTAGAAACCTAGTAGGTCATCAGTTTATGCCCCGCACCCTCCAGACAAGTGGCAGGTGGAACACCGCTGGCCCCTGCTAACACCATGAGCTAGAGGCTCTGGCCAGTAGATGAGACTTGACGGGGTTTTGTTTTTTTTTAATTCATCAGGCCATATGCTGCCAGGCTCTCATGCAAATAGACAAAATTACAAATAATAAAAAAGAACCAACTGTTTTAGTGGTTGGCTGTTTTCGGTCACTATTGCCATCTATGTGAGAGGCCAGTTAATGAAAGAGGAGTCTTGGACTCCCAGTGACATCCACCTAAAGGGATGGGATACTTCAAAATCCAAGCTTCATTCAAACCATGTTAAACCTCTGCCCTAGGGTAACTCAGTGCCAGGGTCTATTTGGCTGAAAAGCAGGGGAGCCTGGCTTCCAGCTGGCCGAGAGATCGGGCGAGCTTTTCTAATGCCCCCTGCAGCTGAAACCCATTGTCCGCTCATGTGAGCAGAGAGAAAAAGGTTAAGTTGAGGCTCATGAGTTTATCAGATTCAAACAGAATAAGCAGCTTTTGAAATAAGGAAGATTAGTCGACGCAGTTTTCTGTTTTAAAATTACAAGAAAATTAGCATTGATAAAAGCTGGTTGGAAATCCCTAACTTTTTAGTATCAAAGACTGCAAGAAAATCTCTCCAAAAGCATATTTAAACTCTTCCCCTGAAACACTTACATTTAAAATTAAAACGTTGCTAAACTTTTGTATAATTTCTGCTATTTCTATATTCATAATTATTACCAAGTTTCCAGTCTGTACAAATGGAGGATTTCACACCCTTGATAGCATTCACACATCTATTTCCCATTCTAAGGCAATAAACTTCCAAAAAATGAAGTAGACTGACTGAATTCACGTCTACATGTGTGCATTTAAAATGATTCCATTTTAGAAATGTGCTAATGTTCATTTGCACCTCTACCAGGTTGCTTTGGAGCCATAATTTATACCTTTTTAAAGACAATGCAAAACCAGTTGTACTTACTATGCAATGTGCTACAATCAAGAATTATCACAATGAGAGTACCATGGAAATATACATCCATGTATGTGTGATACTGGGTGAAGTTTGTGACGAGAATCTCTTGTTCAACTCTTGCTATACAACAAGGATATACTGATGAGTGCTTTGCCCACGGTAGCCGAGGTACAGAAAACGTCTTCCAGGCAAGAAAATGCAAATTATTGTCCTTCCTTTTTCCCTACCATGTTACCAAAACCTGTATTCCTTAGTATGTCACTGGGTTTGTTTTTACCTCCTGGCTCATTTGTAATCTCAGGTGTGCTTACAAAACACACACGGGCATAACTCTATCGTCAGCAACAGTTCCCAGATCTACTGAGGGGGCAAATCATAGTCACAGGCTGCAAAGGTTTGTCTCCAAAAAATTGTCATAAATACATTTTACCAAAACCTGGCAGCTTTTCAATGATGAAAACAAGTTGGTTCATAGATTAAATTAACATTGTTATAAAAACTATTTCACGTTGCACGTAACCAAGAAGGGCAGTGAAAGATAGTGCTATTCAAAAGAGAGCGATTATAGAGTCCTGTAACAGGGAAAAACAGACTCTATTTTCACTGATATTCATAATCCTGTATTCCAAATCAAGTTGAATTTTTTTCTAATTTGAAAGGATTTACTTCACTAGGAGGCAAGGCCCATCACGTCTTACAAAGAAAGGTCTACCTTTGCCACAAATTTAAAGCTCAGAAAACAGCACCCAGATTGGCCCTTAACTTGAACATACGTTAAAGCAAGGAGTAATTCAGCCAGTTCATGAAGGATAAATGACAAGATTTTCTACCATTTTCATGCTATGGGAAATTACATAAGAGCAATGGAAGAACAGGCGACATTCTAAAAGCTGGTGGGAAATTACAAGATGTACTACTTTCCACAATGAATTCTAAAATTTACAAATTCACATTTAATGGTGATAAAAATTCTTCCCTCACATGAAAATGCACATCCCTAACAGGAAAATTTATTTACATGATGCAAAAATGTACCTGGAAATTACAATGTACTCAGGTATGACAGCTAGCCATAAATTTTAGGAACAAAATGGCTAATTAAATTTAGCAGTTAAAAAATAAAAAGAAAAACAAGGACATAAACAACTTACTGATGAAGGGGCGCCTGGGTGGCTCAGTCAGTCAGGTGTCTCTTTGGTTTTGGCTCAGGTCATGATCTCAGGGTTCGTGAGTCTGAGCCCCACATCGGGTTTTGCACTGACAATGCGTAACCTGCTAGGGATTCTCTCTCTCCCTCTCTCTCTTTGCCCCTACCTCATTCACTCTCTCTCTGTCTCTCTCAAAATAAATAAAAAGAAAAAAGGAAAGAAAACAACTTACTGATGAAAATCTCACTTTTGATTGGCTAAAGTGATAAGGCCATAAACAAAATGCAGATGGTATGTGTGTGTGTGTGTGTGTATACATACACACACACACACACATATACATAAACACATACATATGAAGCAAAACATTTAATCATATCCTTTAGTGATTATTTTATAAATGATAGATCCAAATCACATCTTTATCCCACTGAACTCCAAGTAAAGCTGTTTTAAAGAACAAAGAGGCTGTACTCTGGGGACACAGCTGAGTTCATGCACTCATTCATTCAACAAATATTTATTGGACTCCCCTGTATGTGCCAGGCACTCAGTTTTTCTAAGCACTGGGCATCCATCTTTGATCAAGAGAGTCTCGAGCCCCACGGAAAGGCAAACTCTAAAGAGGAAAATAAACAAACAAACAAGATCATTAGAGGCTGTGGTAAAAGCTATAAAGAAAATGAATAGGTTATATAATCCAGAATAACTGGCTGAAAAGAGCCATTTCAGACAGCTGAAAATGATTCTTTCCCTGGTATGAAAAGTGTAATATCATTTACTTATGCCATATTCAGAGAGACACAAAATCACAGAGTCAATTCTTTTCAGAGCTAAAAAGGGCCTTAGAGAGCACTCAATGTTACTCCCTCATTGTATACAATAAAACCAAAGTTCAGGTTGGTTAACTGGTTTACTCAATGTCCCCTAACTTTAGCTGAACCATTAGCTTTTGCTGTGAAAGAGTAAAAGGAAAAGTTTTGTTGGTATACATTTACTAATTATTCCATGTTGGTGGGACATACATCTAAGTGGCATAACTAAATCTGGTTATCAATTTAGTTACAATGGGAAGAAAATACATAAATATGATCTTCATCTAATTAGATTACTTCCTAACTTATATGGCACGTGGACCTGAATATTTTACATTAAGTTTCCACTTTTATCCCTTCATAATAAGGTTTTTTTTTTTCCTTTCAGAATGATCTAAAACAACTCTATTCCTTGAATATAAGATACATAGGTAGTTGGATAGAAAACATAAGCAACAAAAAGCTCTCCTGAACTTTGTAAGAAAGATCATCATCATCATAAAATCTATAGGGCCAGGTCAGATCTTAAAGCCTATTTAACAACCATCATCATCATCATCATCATCTCAATCTCATGTATTTTCACGAGGACACTTATCCCCTCACAAACACATATCACAGAATCATTGGGTACTTAACACGATGCCAAGATCCAGGACAGAAAAAGAGATATGTTCTTTATGCTCCAGCAGCTCATAGTGTAAATGTGTGTTCTCTCTCTCTCTCTCTCTCTCTCTCTCTCACACACACACACACACACACACACCAAAATGGATCAGCTTGCTTGAACAATGAAAGCAGAAATGGCCCTCAGCAGCCCGATCTTCCTTCATGGTGTCTCACTCACAAACATTTCCCTCTTCAAATGTCCCATTTGTAAATTCTCAGCCACGAAGGTATCAATAGTTCCTTGTGTTAGAACACTGTCAGGCTAGCTTGTCTCCTCACTTCCTAAGGGTCATATTAAAGAACACACCAAAGAAGCGCATATGAGGCATTATAACAGACTAATCTGCTTCTACCATTAACATAAATGCAGTATATTTAAACTGTAATGGACAAACAGAGGCAGCCGGAGCCAAAGAAGTGCCCCAGGCATCAAAATGGTTTCATTAACTAGGAAATTTGTCCCACCAGGCTAAAGAAACCCACTACAGAAAGACGGATTATTCCGTCATCTTGTGGCCAATATTGCTATTATGTGAGTCCAGCTCAGCACAACGTCCCTAACCGCAGATGAGTTAGCCATTGGGATTGCAATTGCTCGCGCAGAGGCTTGCTTGTAAAGCTCTAAAATGGCCCATTACATCAGGTGGTTCAGAGGCATTTCACAATCCTGACTTCCAGAACAAGCATAGATAATTAATAAGGCTGACAGAGCCCATTATTTTTACACTCAAGTGCATCACATTAAATTAACAGACAGAGGCCACATGATGTGTGACATTTTTTCCACTGATAATCATTTACGTGGTGCCACTTTTGCTACCACATTTTTCTCTTTCGCTGGCTGAACTCCAATCGCCAGTCGCTATGCAGCCGTTCTTTCAGCACCCAGGTTTTTGTTCGGTTTTGTTTTGATTTTCCTTAACTGGGAAAGCTATTTTGAGTCATTCTCACTGGCGGGACTTTGACATGGTGGGAAAGAAGTTTGACATAAAATATTAGCATAAAGCAAGACAAAATATACAGCTGACGCTGTTTCAGCCAAAGGACGTTCAATGTTGATAGCAAAAAAATATGGCCTTAGAGTGTCTGTTAGAAAATATTTGACTCTACCTTCATATATTCAGAAATGGTATTTGCGGATTTTAATGAATCATCTCATAAAATGCAATGGTTCTTTGAGGAATTAAAGAAAATATTCTTATTTGCTCTGTACTTTCCAGTTACATGAGGTGTTATAAATCCTCAGGTTTAGACATAAAAAAATAACTTAGAATGTCTATTATCAGTAATGATACAAACATTGCATTTTGTGTGGCTTTCGTTATAGAAATAACAATTGAAGAGTGATCGCTAAAATTGAGTAGTTCATGTGCATTAAATCTGACTGGAGAACAGTGAAACCTATTCAGGACAAAAGCACTGGAAGATGTATAGTCAAATGTTTGCTGCCATCACAGTCTCCTCGGAAGACATCGTGAAGCCAATGTTGCTCCTATTTGAAACTAAGCGAGAATTTGCAATACATGAGTGTAAGAGTGTTCTTCATAGTTACATGGTCTTTCTTCCTTCCCTTTTTCTTTCCTTCCTTCCACCCACCCTTGCTTCCTAATCTGTCTTTTGACCTAAGACAGTTTGCTAGAAACTGACCACCTAATTTATCACATATGGTGATCTTCATAAGTAAAATATCAAATCGACCTTAAATATTGAAGGATTCCCAGCAGTGAAATATTCACCCACCACATAGCTCGTATTTGTAGTGCAACCTGCTTTCCTATGGAACTCAAAATCATGACAAGTATTATTAGCCTTTAAACACTACAAACATACATACATACATTTACTAAGGCTCAATATAGCGACAAATCCATTTGACGGGGGGTACTTCTGTAGCTATGTAGAAAGTGCTCACTCCCAAACAGAGTCTGTCTAGCTGACAGTAGACGAATTCCACTTTGAAAATACTATTCCAAATTATTAAATCAATTAAGCTTTCAACTTGCTACAACAATGTCACTTACGGACCTCACCTGCGACTAGAAAGCTCCTCATCCCAACCCCTACATAGCCACCTTTACTTTTCCAGTTTCCTGGCTTTATTGGCTAAGAAATTAAAATCCTGGAGTTATCAGGTTGTTTTGAGACATTCCAGTCATATAAAAAGAACACCTTCTCACCATTCTGATACATTTGAAACATCGGCATCGAAAATTTTCAAATGGTGTTCTCTGAGCTTTGTAAGGCAAACTTTGGCCGGCTCACTGCCCTAGGCTCTCTGTCTCACTGATTAAGTCTGTCATTTATTGGAGAGCTGCAGGCTTCTCCCTGTCAGCTCAGGTTTGTGTGCAGAGAAGTCATGTGTGTAAAGCACATGGAATGCCACACTAACAGATGCCCGTAAAACATGAGATACGGATGTCATTTTTAAAACATCTCAGAAACAAAATCATCTGCTGAGGCGATCTTAAGAGCCTGATAAGCAAATGTAAGTTTTTTTGATTGACCTTAGGTTGATTGGTTTTACAATCAGTTTCTTACAAACCTGAGAATGGAAACATCCCTGTGTAGAAAGAAGACAGAACTTACATGAGGACAGAAGCCATGAGGACAGAAACCACTTGGTACAGTGTGATTCAAAAAGGTATACTTGATTAGGTCACCAGTCTCCCCCCCCCCCCACCCCTCCCTTATTACCCTGCCTGGCTTTTGCCATAATGCTATCTTCATTTTCTCATGTGTTAAAGACCACAAAAGCTGAGGTGGTGGAGGGGTAACAGAAAGGATGACTTCAGTAGATCAAGGTACCACAGATAAAATTCTTTTTCTCACACTCTTGTTTAAGACCTTGCTTGATTATAACGACCTAACTCTGTAAAGATGTAAACAGTCTTTCCCCCGCTAAGTAACGTCCTCCGTTAATTTTGGACTACCGATCCTACCTAATGCCTCCTTTTCTCCCATACTTAAGGTCTACTAAATTAGATGTGTTTTAGAAAAATTGGTTTATAGAAAACACTATACCTTGATTTGTATCTACTTGTTGACTGTCACTATAGTTTTAGGATTCAAAAAACACCAGCCCTAAAAATTAATTTAAAAAAAATCACCTTTGTGAATATTAATGGTTACCCCCATGTGTTCTGCATAAGAAAGCCCCACACACCTGGGGCTGCATGGCCACTGGCAACCCATCCCTACTTCGAGAGTCTAGAATCTTAACTATTCTCCCTTCCCCCACATTTGAATTTCTTATTATCATACTTTCTCAATCACTTCTCCCTGTGGATCATCACAAGGACAAGATCATTAAAGAGCTAACTTCCAAAATTTCCCATCTTGAATCATATTTCAGATTATAATTAATCTCCTTTGCTATAAAGACTGGAATGTTTGTGTCCCCTCAAAATTCATGTTGAAACCTAATCCCCAGTGTGACGATTAGAAGATAAGGCCTTTGAGAGATGATTAGGGCATGTGAGCAGAGCCCTCATGAATGGGACCAGTGCCCTTACAAAGAGACCCCAGGGAGTTCCACTGCTCCTTCTGCCCTGTGAGGTTACAGAAAGATGACTGGGGTCTATGAGCCAGGAAGCAAGCCCACATCAGACACCTTATCTGCTAGTGCCTTGATCTTGGACTTCCCAGCCTCCACAACTGTGTGAAATAAATTTCTGTTGTTTAGAAGCCACCCAGGCTATGATCTTCTGTTATGACAGCCCAACAGGATAAGAAAAAAATTTTAACCTGCCTAAATTTGCCTTCCTTCCTCTTTTAATAAAACTTGGGGACTCCTTTATTTCAGCTCCCCTGCAAAGCATTCTATACTCCTTGTAGCCAGCGCTTTTAAGTTTTTACTTCAAGCCACTTGGGCATCTAGTTAAAATGCAGATTTGGATTCAACAGATCTGGATGGGGCCTGAGATTTTGCATTTCTAACAAGCTCCTCAGTGATGCCTACATTGCTGATTCTTGGATACGCTCTGAGTAACAAAATTCTCTCCTATAACGGTATCTACTTCCTCCAAGAAGGGCAGAGCAGGCACCATGGATGATTGATTCATGTTTATGTCTCCAGTGAATCACACTGTACTTGACACATCACAACACTCAATAAATATTTGTTGAGCAAATGACTGACTGAATGAATAAATGTGTAACATTCACTCTGGCACTTAGATAATTCTGCTTAAAAGAGAGTATTTTTATATGTACTTTTCCTTTGACTGAAACTCAGTTGAGGGCGGATGACATGTTGTACTTCTTTGTATCTTTACAGGGCTGTATATACCCTACGTGTCCACAGAAAATAGGTACTCAATGTAGTATGGATGATGCAGTCAGTTGAGAACAAGGATTGATTAAGTGTCTGGCAAAAGAGAGGCGTCGGGTGTAACCTGCACATGAGGTATCTGAGAGGCCAAGGTCATTTGACACACTGGCCGTACTTACACAGAGAAAGCTTCAAGTCCAGCAAAAGGCAGAGTAAAGGGGCAAAGATATTAAAATGAGCAAACAGGAAAATAGGCCCTTTGTAGACACAGACACATTCTAATGAAAAACGTGTTCCAGTTAGTTAAAATGCCAAGCCAGTGGTTGATATGCTTGGGAATAAAACCAAGCATTATTACATGGGTAGGCAGATGGTGCATTTTTTTTTTAATTCAAAGCTTCACTTTTGTAAATAACAATGGAAATTGAACAACTGGCACATACCAAGCTTTGCAGACTGTGTTAAAGGTTTTCAGACATGAATTTCCTCAACCATTTCTGCCTTTGGAGTATTTAAATGTATATTGACTTGCAGTAGTTTTTATTCACTATTTCACATCTGTGTGTTATCGTCTCCATCAGGCTACAGCCACCCAGGGGTTGGGACCTTACGATGCATATGGTGGGCCCACGGTGACGCTTGTCGAATGAATAAAATATGCGGAATAAGTTGGAAGGCACACCATTCTGGTTCCAGATGTGGATCTAGTATTAGGCAGAGAAGAGCAGGAAAGGTCCGGAAGTGGAATCTGTGGCGTGTACCTTCAGTGGGTTCCCAAACTGGAGAGGGACTTCACGTGCCCTGAAGATAGATATCTTTCCTTTCCTTCTTTCTTTCCTTTTCTTCCTTCTTGCCTTTCTTTCCTCCTCCTTTCTTTCCTTCCCTTCTTTCTCTCCTTTTTAAATTCCATTTCCAGAAGGTAAACTAACTTAGAATTCTGCCAATTACTGGTTCTTAAAGATATCATGTCATGTAAATAGATGACAACCTTGTTGCCCTGGAGCTTTCCAAAGCACATCACCAAACGTTGGCTCTGCCATCAAATTACGAGTAGGCCAGATACAAATAACTTAGCAGTAGAGGCAATATGTTATTATCTTCTCTGTCAGAAAAGTAATTGAGGTGTTGAATTTTAGAAACACACACACACACACACACACACACACACACACACACAAAGGCTCAGATAACTATATGGTTGAAAATTTACCTATAATGCTTCAGATTCATGTTGTAATCTATTAACTACCTAGTCTCTAATTACTTGGACAATTATGCTTTAATTCCTCTTAAAAAGAATTCTGGAAGAACAAAGGGGCTTCTCATAGAGTTTCTAAAATAGAATGGAATTAGCAATCTGTAACTTAAAATTCTACATGACATTTAGCTTCATTTAAAATTAGAGCGCCAGAAGAAGCAGATTTCCATGGCATTTTCATTATGCAGAGAGGTAAACAACAAATAAATAAGCCATACATGAATGTGAAATTAACAGCATGATAATTGCTTTACTCCTACAGCGTATACGATATTAAGTCCTCAAATAAACACTTACTTAACCTCATTCTCACATATGCCTATTGCTTTTTATCAAAAGCAGCATACCTGGAAAGCTCCAACTAAGACAGCTTCCACCATGTGGCACCAAGTCCACAGACATTACTGCCATCCCCTGGACATTTCAGAGCGATTTCTTTGTAAGACCTAGGATCAACCGTATAGTCCAGAAGCAGAAAAGTGAGAGGAAATTTACAAGTCGATAAAAAAAAAAAATTCATTTTACGTATCATTGTTATTTTGTATATGACATCATACTTAACTTCTCCGCTAGTTCTTCGAAGCGCCTCATCCAGATCATGAGCACAACCATTCCAGGGAAGTGCTACCACCTGCCCAAACCAGGCCCAAGCTCTCCCTCTCTAACACAGACCACTGCCAACCTGTTTTACAACATTCATGCAGGAAACTGGTAACCCTTACTTCTGCTGAATTTTTCCTTTTCTGCAGTAAGCAGAAATTTTTTGTAGTTTCCTTATGGCTCCTAATAACAGCTGAAGCCTGTCTTATGCTCTGGGCCCAGCCTTGCCCTAAATTTAACCCCAAGTAATAGTTTCTCTATCTTACTCATAACCTGAAACTGACTCATTTATGAAGAGGTTTCTGGCACTATTGGAGTTTTCCAGTAAGCAAGAGTTCAAGGGCCAGTAATAATGTTACCTCTGCCCTCACAAGTATGAAACTGTTGAGTTTCATAGAGTTCAAAGTTGTTTGATAGAACTCGAAAAATGTCTTATCATTTTCCATAGCGTACTCAAAGGTAAGGTTCGGAAGGGAAGTACGGCCTGTGAACACGTGACGCGTTCTTTCCTTGCACAAAGTATCAACCACTTCACTGCAGAGCCAGGGACTAAAAAACAAAAAGAAAAAAAAAATAATAAAACAATTACAAGATCCCAAAGGAAAAAAAATCTTGTCCAAAATTCGCATCTTTAAAAATTATGAAGTTCTCTTGTTCCAACAATGAAATTAGTAGGTCTTTGTTGATCTAAACTTAAATTTGACACAATGGGTAAATTTCGGCCCGAGGCTTGTATGCCATTATCAGAGCCTCTGTCAGTGAGTGCTTTAACCTAATTACATTTGATGCAGCAAATCAACAAAACCACTGCTGGTTATGACCTCTGCCAAGAGCACTAGCGAGCTAGACAAATGGAGCTTAAGATGCTATTAGTTTTTCTGTTGCAAAGTTCCAGATACAACCCGACAGGAGGCTGTTGCAGGGCTTGGGCGTGCATCCTCCAGATGGCATTCTGCATTGGCTTGTGGCAAAGCTCACAGGGATACTGGCACATTTTCTCTGTCAAAATGAAAGTTTTCCAATTACAAGGAGATAATGTGAGGAGATGCAAACTTAATCTCTTGAACAAAAGGTTGCAAGCTGTGTAACAGCCATTTCAGGGGAGAGATTTCGGTATCGTTCAATTGATTTAAACATTACAGATCACAAAATGGGCTATCTCTCCTAATAAAACCAAGGAATCGGCTACAGTTGATTTTATTTCCTAGAACAATGTTGTAACGGTCTCATCATCTAAGGGAGGCTTCTAAATGAGGTCTCTTCTGAACTGAACCTTATGATTGTTTTTTTCCCCTAATGTGTTAACGGGTACAAAGAAGCCATTTTTCCTTTTAGTTAAACACCAAATGCCTTACATGAAGTTTCAGGTGTCATGTTATCACAAACCACTGTGGGATATCGGATCACAGGATTTCATTAGCGAGACTACACATGTTAAGTGTCAAGAAAGCACGATCATCAACAAAACCTGTGAGACAATTTAGCTAAAAAGTTTGCTTCTTCATTTTCTAATCCAGAGAGCACTAGTAAAAACCACATGTAGAACTATCAATAGGTATGAAAACGAAGGGATCTGCCTCGATATTGCCCAAAGATAACTGACCCATCAAAGCAAGGCAGTAGGAACTTTGTTATAAGGAGACTTCTTCTCGGAAGATGTGGATTTGTCACGTGACATGACAAGCTGTGACAAAGGAGACCCACTGTATATCCGCTTCTACGAATCCAATAGGGACCTTACATCGGCTGAGAGCGTGAGAGTGCGCATGCGCTGGCTTCCCACGGAATGTTCGCGGCTAACTGTAACCACACCCCTGTACTGAATGCGATACCCAGAATTTCAGCAGAAGGTAAATGCAAATGATCATACCATTCCAGTGTACTCACTGGAATCAGAGATCCTTCAGTATTTATGCTCGATTCCTTTGTGTGTGTGTGATAAGGAGAATTAGCAAATCCAAAATTTCTAAGCACACATTCAGAATGTTAAAAGGGACAAGGTAGGCTTCCAAAAAATTAATTACGCTAACCCCCACACAGAAAATACTTTTACATCAAGTTCCAAAATCATTTCAAATATATGTTTTACCCATTCGATGAAGATCAATGTTGCAAGGTTGTATAAAACACCAGATTGCAGTCGATAGGGTAAAACACTAGTAGGCAAATGCCTTTTGTCGCTTCCATAGGAAGTAGTGAGGAAACTGTCATTTCTTTACTGAAAATTCAGGCAGCTAAATAAAGCAGGATTATAAATTCTAAGTAGTCTCAACTGTAACATTGTAAGATGTGTAAATCAGTCAGAAATATAAGCAGGCCCTTCAAATCACTCAGAAAACTTAACAGATTCCTACTGAAGAGTTAACATTTTCAAGCAATGAGCATTTTTAAAAAGTCTCAACATCAACATAAAGTGGTCTAGAACAGCTGTTGTAAAGCTCAACATCAATTTTATGTCGGCTCAACTGCTAAACAGCAATCACAATGACATCCCTTAGGAGGCATTTAAGGGCCCAAGTGTATAGCAATTTAAAAACTGAGCAGGAAATCAAAACTAATTCCTCGTCTGTTTACAAAATTACTTCTCCCTGTGTTCTTGTACCACCACCTAGTGGTTACATAGCTCTCAATCGGCCCATTAATAAAAACCAAATCGTAGCTGTTGTGATATTGTAAAATGAAAAGGAGAAATAAAGGAAGAAGAGAGGGAAGGAAAGAAGGAGGGAGGAAGCAAAGAAGAAAGGAAGAGAGGGAGGAGAAAAACAAGAGAATATAAAAAGAAAAAAAAGGAAAGGAAAAAGTAAAAACAAGACAAAAACAAGCACACATCTAATTTCCGGGTCTTAGGATCTACTTCCTCATAAATTCATAGAATATTATCAATTTAAATTAAAAGATAATTTAAAACCACTTTTTCCTTGTGCATTTATCAAGTACATGAAAATTCTACTGTTGAGAGAACCGCCTATTAAGAAAAAAAAAAATGGGTGAATTTCTACGGAATTATTCCACACTATAGAACCTACAGATTCTACAGCCTGTACGATTATTTGTGATAGCTTTACTGATGATCGGTAGAGTTGTTTACATAAATCATGGCACATTCGTAAAGAATGAAATAGATCTTTATCTTGCCATGGAACAATCTCTAAGAAATTTGGGTATGTGGGGGGCAGAGAGCACACTACCACTCGTATTAAAATATAGGTCTTCCTTTACATGCATACACTCTCTGAAGGATAGACAAGAAGCGGGAAAAATTACATCCACAGAGGGGAACTGGGTGAATTGGAAGCCAAGGCAGGAAGGAGATCTTCGTAGTTTACACCATGGGGATATAGTCCCCATTCAAAACTATGTAAATTTGAAACCTAAAAAATAGTACACATTAAGAGACCACTTAGGGGTGCCTGGGTGGCTCAGTTGGTTGGGCCGCTGACTTCGGCTCAGGTCACGATCTCGCGGTCCGTGAGTTCGAGCCCCGCGTCGGGCTCTGTGCTGACAGCTCAGAGCCTGGAGCCTGTTTCAGATTCTGTGTCTCCCTCTCTCTGACCCTCCCCCGTACATGCTCTGTCTCTCTCTGTCTCAAAAATAAATAAACGTTAAAAAAAAAAATTAAAAAAAAAAAGACCACTTAAATAAATTTTAAACCTAAAAAATAAGTACCTGATTAATAGAAACTAAGTATTTTACATGTGGCTTTTTTAAATCAATAAAACCATCTGTGAAATTTTTCATTTAAAGAAATACTTGTCACATTCAATGTGAATGTGAATTTCATGTAACTGTGACCAACACTGAAGTTTCAGTTTTCTCCTGTAAAAGGAAATACTGCTGTAGTTCAGAGGGGAGAAGTTATTTGTAAAAGGCATAACATTAAAGTAATGAAATTCTAAAACCATTTCGCCCACAGTTTGACAAGGTCTGCAAACCCAGGTTGGGGCCTAGGCTTGCCAGAAGAGCCAGGATGTTTTGGGCCCTCACGCTCTGGGCTGAACTGCGTGGGTGGTTAGGAAGGCCCACTGGAGGAATACTAACTGCTCATCAGATGTCTAAAGGTAAACAAGTTGAGAAAAATTAGGGAGTGAAAAAAAGTAGGGAAGGTGTAGGAACTCTTGAATAGAGGTGAAATGAGACCAGGACCATTTGTACTCAGCTCAACCTTCACAAAGAACTATGCTGTTAGAGGTTAGCCATTTAGCTTCCCAGCGGCACGACACCCATAAGCCACAGGGAGAAATGGGTACAACTGACAGAGGAATTAGGTCCACTGTAAGGTGATGTGTTTAAACGTTCATTTGTTGAATATACACATTTTAGGGGCGCCTGGGTGACTCAGTTGGTTAAGCATCCAACTCTCGATTTCAGCTCAAGTCATAATCTCGGGTTCATGGCTTCGAGACGGATGTCAGACTCCATACTGACAGCACGTGGAGCCTGCTTGGGATTCTCTCTCTCCCTCTCCGTCTTTCCGCATGCTCGCACACGTGCTTCCTCTGTCTCTCTCAAAATAAACTAAAAAAAAATGTTTAAACATACATATTTAACATACACCATTGTTTCTGTACTCCTGACTTGGCAGTACAGTTGCTTCGCTTTTGTTATGCTGGGAGTCTCGCAAAATGCAAATCTCTAAGAAGTCCTGGAAAAGATCCTGAGTATGCAGGAGAAGCTAGAAAATACGTTTAGAAAGGAAAAGACAACAGGTGTTGGGTGAGACCTGGGGAAAGTGAGGTCACAGGACTGAAGAAGAGCATATGAGAACAGCAAGGTAGGGAGGTCCGGCATGGGTGAACACAGACAAGGAAGTGCTTTCCCTGCCTGCTGCCCTAAGAGAAATGCACTGGAATGCCTGACTTTTCTTTCATGACCCGATAAAAACTTTCTCCTATTGATATGCCTCTTTTGATATTCATACCATTCACTCTATTTCAAAGGTCAATATAAGCTTAATTTTGCATGTCAACTTGACTGGGCCATGGGGTACCCAGATATTTGATTTAATATTATTCTCTGTAGGTCTGTGAGGGTGTTTCTGGATGACATTAATATCTGAATCTGAGGGGTGCCTGGGTGGCTCAGTTGGTTAAGCATGGGACTTTTGGTTTAGGCTCAGGTCATGATCTCATGGTTCATGAGTTCGAGCCCCACATCCAGCCCTGTGCTGACAGTATGGGCCATGCTTGGGATTCTCTCTCTCTCTCCTTTTCTCTCTGCCCCTCCCCCGCTCATGCCCAGGCCCCCTCAAAATAAATAAATAAACTTTAAAAAAATATATCTGAGGGGCACCTGGGTGGCTCAGTCAGTTAAGCATCTGACTTCGGCTCAGGTCATGATCTCGTAGCCCTGTGAGATCGAGTCCTGCGTTGAGCCCTGTGAGCTGTTAGCTCAGAGCCTGGAACCTGCTTTGGGTTCTGTGTCTCCCCCCTCTCTCTGCCTCTCCCTTGCTCATGCTCTGTCTCTCTCTCTCAAAATTAAATAAACATTAAAAAAATTAAAAAATATATATATATCTGAATGTGTCGAATGAGTAAAGCAAATTACCCTTCTCAATCTGGGTGGTCCTCAACCAATCACTTGAAGGCCAGGTATAATAAAAGGCTGAGTAAGAAAGAATTCTGCCTTCTTTGAGCTGGGACATTAGCCTTGCCTTCACACCCAAGCTCAGACTGGAAGTTACTGAGAGAAATTTGGCATATCTGACTCCTTATTGCTTCTATTTCCCTTGCCGCTGTGACCCATAACTTAAAAACTACTGATTAGCCCTGCACATAAACATGTTACAGATGAGATTTGCAAAAAGCACTCTCTACCCAAAACCTACCCTGCTCAAGGAGATAAGGAAGTATGTACAGAGACAACTATGCTATGCTTAAGATTTACGGGAATGACACAACCAGATTCCTATACGCAAAGACCAAATGACAGAGGACAAAGTTGCATAACTTTCCTCAGATGTCTACAGACGTCAGTCACCTTTTCATTCCAACCCCCTCCTTCTCCTTCTGCTGACATAAAAGAAGCTTGGATTTCATGCAGAGGGCAGATGGTTCTTTGAGACAACAGTCAGCCATCCCCTCGGTTTGTTAGCTTTCCGAATAAAGTTGCTTCTTCCTTGTCTGTTGGCTCATTGGTTGGTTGTGTGGTGAGCAGAAGAAATCTGGCCTCAGTTATAGTTTCACCATCGGCATTCCTGGTGCACAGACCTTCAGATTCAGACTGGAAGTACACTTGGTCCTGGACATCTCAGCCTCCATAATCAAGTAAATTAATTCCCTATAACAAATAAACACCTATATACTTACCTACAAACATACATACACACACACTTCTTATTTCTGTGTCTCTGGAGAACCTGAGTACAGCTACTTTTCCAGGTGTTAAATTCTATAAAAAGTTCTTAAATAAGTAAATATGTAAAATACTTAGTCTTTAAACTACAAACAGATAGTTTCTGGAAAACTTGGCATCAAATCTGTACTACATCCTGATGAGGGTAAGAGATAGCTTACATCAATGCATGCTGTAAATAGAACATTTGAAAAACTGAAAAATATTATTGAATATTTTAGCATATTTAATTATCAGAAGTGACTAGGGTCTGTTTGGGCAAAGATATGGGGAAGAATATGTGTCCAAGAAGCAATATGAAAGAGCAAGATATTCTCTTTGGGACAGAAATGCGTGACCGCTCACTCATACGGGCGCTGACCCTTGAAAACAACATAATAAATATATTTCTACATTAAATCTACATAGTCTCTTGAACTTAGTTTTTTAATTTATAAAAATTAAGCTTTTTATTTTGAGATTCTTGTACATCAAAATTCAGTTGTAAGAATACAGGAGCTTCTGTACACCCTGTACCCAGGGTCCCCTAAGAGCAACATAGTGCAAAAGTATTGTGCAAAATCACAACCAAGACATTGACCTACACTCAAGATATAGAATATTTTCATCACCAAAAGCATCACTCATGTTGCCCTTTTAAAGCCACACCCAGTTCTCTCCAACCTCCACTGCCTTCTTAACCCCTGGCAACCACTACTTTATTTTCCATTTCTATAATTTTATCATTTCAAGAATGTTGTATAAATGGAATTATGCACTATGTAACTTTGGGGGAATTGGTTCTTTTTCACTTGGCATAATTCTCTGGAGATTCATCCCAGTTTTGTCTCTATCACTAGTTCATTCCTTTTTATTGCCAAGTAATATCCCATCACACAGACACACCACAGGTTATTTAAACATTCACTTGTTGCAGAACATCTAGGTTGCTTCTCGTTTAAGGCTGTTACCAGTAAGGTTGCTATAATTATTTGTGTACAGGTTTTCACACGATCAGAATTCTTCCTTTCTCTGGGACAAATGTCCAGGAGTCCAATTGCTCGGTCATATTGTAGTTGCATGTTTAGTTTGTTGTTATTAACAAAATGCAACTTGCTTCCCAGAGTGGCTGTACCATTTTACATTGCCCTCAGCAATGGAGGAGGAATTCAGTTTCCCAGTCTCCTTGAGTCATTTGATACGGTCACTGTTTTCTTTTAGCTGTTCCATTAGGTGTATATTGATAGCTCATTGTGGTCTTAGTTTGCATTTCTCAAATAGTTAGACAGTTGAACACCTTTCCCCTGCTTTTTTGCCATCCCCTGCTTATATAGCCTCTTCGATGAAATGTTTCTTTGCATCTTCTGTTAATTTCCATACTGGATTTTTTCAAAGGTTGGCTTTTGAGAGTTTTTAATATATTCCACACATTAATTTTTTGTCAGATATATTTGTAAATACTTTCTCCCAGTCTGTCGTTTTCTTTCTTTTTTTTTAATTTTTTTTAATGTTTATTTATTTTTGAGACAGAGAGAGACAGAGCATGAGCGGGGGAGGGTCAGAGAGAGAGGGAGACACAGAATCTGAAGCAGGCTCCAGGCTCTGAGCTGTCAGCACAGAGCCCGATGCGGGGCTCGAACCCATGAACCGTGAGATCATGACCTGAGCCAAAGTCGGACACCCAACCGACTGAGCCACTCAGGCGCCCCTGTCATTTTCTTTTTAACCTCTTCACAGGGTCTTTCCCAGATCAAACGTTTTATTTTTGAATTTTGATGAAGTAGAATTCATTTTGGGGATTGTGATTTTGCTGCCAAGTTTAAGCACACTTTGCCTAGTTGTAGGTCCCAAAGATTTGCTAGTATTTATTTTTTACCTAAAAGTTTTAGAGTTGTATGGTTTACCTTTAAGTACATACTCCAATTTAGTTAATATTTGTATAAAGTGTAAAAAAGGTTTTGTATAAATAGTGAATTCAAATCTCAATTTTTGGCCTATAGATGTTGAGTTGTTCTAGCACCATTTTTTAACAACATTGTCTTTCCTCCGTTGAACTGCTTTTGCACATTTGTCCAAAATTAGTTGTGCATATTTATGTGAATCTATTTCTAGGTTCTAGTCCTCTGTGACTACCCCACAGTCTTGATTACTGCAGCTATATGATGTCTTGAAATCGGGTACACGAATTTCTCTCATTTTATTCTTCTTTTTCAAAATGGTTTTAGCTATTTTAGCTCCTTCACTTTTCCATACATATTCGAAAACAACCTTTTCTCTATCTATAAATAATCTTACTGCAATTTTGATCATTGAGTTAAAACTCATATATCTATTTGGAGAGAATAGACCTTGGCTTGGTATACGAAGTCTGCCAATCTATTAAAATGGTATGTCTCTGCAGTGATCTAGATCTTTGATTTCTTTCATTGGTGTTGTAAGTTTTTAAGACCCAGGTCCCACATGTTTTGTTAGATTTAAGTGGGTTTTTTTTTTGAGTAGTTTTAAATAATACTGTATTTTTAATTTCAATGTCCATGAGCTCATTATTAGTATATAGAAATGCTATTTATTTGTGTTTGCTGGTCTTCTATCTTGTGGCCGTACTAAACTCACTTATTAGTTCTAGAGGTTTTCTGGAGATTCCTTGGGATTTTTTACACAAACCAACGTGCCATCTGCAAATATGGACAGGTTTACTCCTTTCCAATTTGTATTCCTTTAATTTCCTTTTCTTGCCTTAATGCACAGACTGGACGTTCCAATGTCATGTTTAATAGGGATGGTGAATGTGGACATCTTTGCTTTACTCTTAGAGGGAAAGCATTCAGTGTTTCACCACTAAGAATGACAGTGAGTGGGGCGCCTGGGTGGCTCAGTCGGCTGAAGATCCAACTTCAGCTCAGGTCATGATCTCATGGTTCATGAGGTCGAGCCCCACCTGGGGCTTTGTGTTGACAGCTCAGAGCCTGGAGCCTATTTTGGATTCTGTGTCTCCCTCTCTCTCTGCTCCTCCCCCATTCACGATCTCTCTCTCTCTCTCTCTCTCTCTCTCTAAAATAAAATAAATATTAAAAAATTTTTTTAAATGATGTTAAGTGTAGGTATCTTATAGATTACCTTATCAGGCTAAGGAAGTTCTCCTGAATTTTTTTGAGATTTTTAATCATGAGTATTTGTTAAATTTTGTCCAGTGATTTTTCTGCATCAATGGATAGGATGTGACCTATTTTTTCTTTAGTCTATCAATATAGTGGGTTACATTGATTGATTTTCAGATATTGAAGCAGGCTTGTATACCTGGAATGAAATCCATTTGGTCATGTATCTTTTGCAGATACTGCTTAATTCCATTTCATAGTTTTTGTTAAGCATTTTGGGGTCCATATTCGTGAAGGATATTCATCTGTAGTTTTGTGGTTGTTGTTGTTCTGTCACTGGTTTTAGTATCAGGCTATTTCTAGCTTTATATAAATTGGAAACTTTTTATAAATAAAGTCCTCTTTACTGGAAGACATTGTGTAGAATTGGCATGAATTCTTTTTTAAACATTTAGTGGAATTTTCTTATGAAAATATCTGGGCCTAAAGATTTCTTTTTTGAGAATATGTTAATTACGGATTCAATTTTCTTAATAGTCATAGAACTATTAAAGTTATCTATTTCTCATTGGGTGAGTTGTAGTAGCTTGCTTTTTTAAAAAAAAAAAATTGTACACTTCATGTAGCTTGGCGAATTTAGGTCTGTATGTAGTGTTATTGATAGTGTCCTCTTATTGTACTTTTGAGATCTGTAGGATGGATAGTGATACCTCTTGTTCCAGTCCTCCTAATATTGATCATTTGTGTCTTTATTTTTTTGGTCAGTCTTGCTAGAGGTTTGTAAATGCTACTGAACTTTTCTAGGGACCAGCTATTTTATTTGCATTGATTTTCTCTATTGTTTTCTCTTCTCAATACTATTGATTTCTGCTTTATTTCCTTTCTTCTTCCTTTGGGGTTATTTTGCTTTCATTTCATTTCAGTTTCTTGAGGTGGGCATTTATATAACTGATTTAATATTTTTCCTTTAATATAGTCTAATATAAATATTTAGTGCTATAAATTTTCCCTTCAGCATTGCTTCAGCTGTGTCCCAGTTCTGATATATTGCATGTTTATTTTCACTCAGTTTAATATATTTTTTTAAATTTCTCCTAGGACTTCCTCTTTGATACATGGATTATTTAGAAGTATATTATTTCGTTTCTGAGTATTTGGAAATGTTCCTATCTCTCTTTTGTTCACCTCTAGTTCAATACTGTTGTGATTGTGGTCAAGAGAACACATGCTATATGATTTCAATTCGTTAAAAGTTGATTTCATTTTATGGCTCAGGATTTGCTTCATCTTGGTACATGTTCTATGAATACCTAAAAAGAATATGTGTCCTATTATTGGATAGAGTGTTCTATAAATGTCAATTAGACATTGTTTGACGGTGTTGTTGAGTTTTTCCCATATCCTTACTGATCTTTCTAGCTCTAACAATTGGTAAGAAAGGGGGAATAAAGCCTCCAACTATATTTGTGGATTTTTCTATTTTTCTTTTCAGTTCTACCAATTTTTGCTTCATATATTTTCCATCTCTATTGTTTGGTGGATATGTATTTAGGATTACTATGTCTTTAGGGTAGATTGACATAACATTATAGAATGTCTCTCTCCAGGGGCTCCTGGGTGGCTAGGTCGGTTAAGCATCTGACTCTTGGTTTTGGCTCAGGTGACAACTTCACAGTTCATGGGTTTGAGCTCCACATCAGGCTTCATGCTGACCGAGCAGAGTCTGCTTGGGATTCTTTCTCTCTCTTCTTCTTTCTGCCCCTCGCCTACTTGCTCTGTCAAAATAAATAAATAAAACTTAAAAAAAAAGTGCCTCTCTGTATCCTATAATGTTCTTTGCTCTGAAGTCTATCTGATATTAATATAGTCACTCCTGCTTTCCTCTGATGAAAGTTAGCGTCATGTATATTTTTCCGTCCTTTCACTTTCAACCTGCCTATATAATTACATTTTAAGTAGTTTCTTACAGGCTAAATAGGTGGGTCTTGTTTTTTTCATCCATTCTGCCAATCTCGGTTTTTTAATTGGTATAGAGCTTTTATTTAGTGAGTTTATTAATATGTCAAGGCGTAAGTCTATCATTTTATTTTTCATTTTGTTTGTTCTGTTTTTAATTCTTGGTTTTCCTTTTCTTGCCTTCCAATGAGTTACTTGAACATTTTTTAATTTTATTTTTATTCATCAATTGTGCTTTTGAATTTATCTCTTTGTACATCATTCTAGTGATTGTTTTAGATATATGTTATCTACATCTAACATCACAGTTTACCAGTCCAAGTGAAGTATAAAAAAAGTTACCTCCCTATAACATTGCTCGCTCTTCCTGTTTATAATGGTCTTAAATATTTCCTCTATGTACACTTAAAAGCACACCGAGGAGTGTTATATTTTTTCCATTCACCATAAAACATAAATTAGAAAACTTAAGAGGAAAATTAAATTCTATTTCCCTATTTTTGTCGCCTCAGAACTGGAACCACCTGGTACCTCTGAAGGCAGGAGCATGGGCATGGAGAACTGAGTGAAATTTAAGTTTGTCTAATTGGCAATTAGACACCTAGACTCCCAACCCCCACCCTGTAGAACCTTCCACTATTCTCACAGTATCAGTGCTTCCAGGACAGCAGACAGCTAAAGAAAGGGTGAGATATCTATGGGAAACAGGGATAATGAACCAAGTATCCACATAACAGCAGTAATAGTCCATTCCTCATCCCTTTGCAACATCACCTCACACCACTCCACTCAGATGCTGGCAAGCAAGATGATACTCTGAGACTGAAGACTGGAAGATTCCTTTTGTTAGTGAACTATATCTCCCCAACCCCCAAAACATCCTACGTAGACTGGCCCTTTAGTGTTTTTACCACTAAATCCTTATCATCCTCTGGTGAAACCCACACGGTGAGGAAGCACAACCATGCACATAGAACTTCCAACCCGCTTTGTAGAGACTGACTCTTACATGTGAACAATCAAGAATCACCTGGCATTTAAGGAAATCTTAGAAACCGAGGAAGATGGATAGGAACAGGAGAGTTTTGGAAGGATCAGGACAATGCAGTAAGCTGAAAAACAATTGAGAGAGAGAGAAGATATTGCATTCATAAAGAGGATACCAGAAAAAGGAACATTCACAGAATAAGAAAGAGCTCTCGAAAATAAAAAATATAACATATAAAAGATTCAACAATAGATTGGCAGGTAATGTTGAAGATACCCCTTAGAAAACAAAAACAAAAAAAAAACAGAAAAACCCTGAAAATAAGAGAAGAAATAAGAAAACAGTAGAACCAAATGAGGAAGTCCCATAATCTAGTAATAAGCGCTCTGAAAAATGAGTTCAGATAAAATGAACAGGAAAGAAATTAATAAACAATAGTAGAGGCTTCAGATTGGAATGGAAGACAGTTCAGCAGTGCTGACTTTGAGGAAAAAATTGAAACTGATTAGTTAGCTATGTGTTAAATTATAGTAAGCATTTTAGAAATCTACAGAGAGTTTCAAAACAAGAACATAGAAAAGTAAGCCACATAAAATTAGGCAATTTTCTGGAGGGGGGAAGGGAAGGGAAGCAAAAATAATATAAAAACAAGGCGGGGGACAAAACATAAGAGACTCTTAAATACAAAGAACAAACTGAAGGTTGCTGGAGGGATTGTGGGTGGGGAGATGGGTTAAATGGGCAAGGGTTAAGGAGGACACTTGTTGGGATGAGCACTGGGTCTTATATGTAGGAGATGAATCACTGGAATCTACTCCTGAAATCATCATTGCACTATACGCTAACTTGGATGTATGTATGTATGTATGTATGTATAAATAAATGAAATGAAATGAAATGAAATGAAATGAAATGAAATGAAATGAAATAAAATAAAATATTTTAGGAGGAGACCATTCCTCCCTGGGTCTCCAGCCTTCCAGCGTACTTTACAGATTTTGCCTTTGCCAGCCTCCATAAAATCATGTGAGCCAATTCCTTAAAATAAACCTCTCTCCTTTTTTATCTATCAATCTGTGTATTTCCATACATCCTACCGGTTCTGTTTCTCTGGAGGACCTAATACTGTAGGGTTTTAAGGATATATTGAGAATGGATGTGAAAACAGAGAGGAAGGAGTCTGAACTACTTGAGTAATATAAGATATGCTCTAAAAGTCCTTAGGAAATGGAAAAACAAAGATAAACTGGTTAGGTGTTTTGCGTGCTTTCTGTACACAGAACTGCATAAAAAGGATGATTAATAGGCATGTTCAAAGATTTAAATTTTCATAGTAACTTAAGAGATGCCATGCTGGTGGTTGTGCTCACATTAACACAACTGCAATTCTTTTTTCACTCAAGCCGAAGACCCAGGAACAAATTGGGAGAGAAGCTGAAATAGTAGAAAGTAGTGAGGAACCAAACTAATTTACTTTCCAATCCCTGGAGATAAAGTCAGGTTCAAATCCTTACTTTGTCTTGAATTTGCTGTACAGTCTTAGAACAGTTAATTCATGAAAACACTGTTCTCATATATATACAAATGGGGATAATTATACTTCTCGTGTGATTATAGAGATAATTAAATAAGAGGATGCATGTGAATATAAAACCCACATCATGTTGGGCAAGAAGTCGTTAACAAGTAATGAATATTTGTTGCTGCCAGGGAGCACTGTAAAGGACACAAAGTCTTAAGTGACTCTTCCTGGCAGGGGACTTCCATAGCTCTCTTATCAGAACAGAGGAAAGGACAAAGGAAAGGGGGAGGGGAGAGGGAGGGAGGGGAGGAGGGAGGGGAGGAAGGAGGGAGGCAGGAGGGAGGGGGAACTCTGATCACCCTGAAATAAAATGACTGCATGTAGAAAGAGAAAGTAGGAAGAGTGTCCAAGTTAGGGGATGCAGAGAGCTTGAGGTTCAGGAGCAACTGAGGAGGAAACGGAGAAAATATTTCTTGCTTTATTTCTCATTTGTCACTGTAGGCATAGTGAGGTTAATTTTTTACTAGGACTTGAACAGCTGGCACCAGAAATCCTCCTAGGGAGAGACGGTCTTTGTTCAGTTAGAAGTCTTGCTTGTATGCTCCTTCCCCCCTTGGCTCGGAGCTTGGTGCCAGCAGGAAACATGATGTGAAGGAAGGGGAGCTGCTCTGCACTGGATGAAGGGAGAGATTTGTTTTCTCCCCTCTGGATGGAATGAGTAAAGGTCGGATTGAAGGAGGAAGGGGAAGCCAGCAATACCTGGGAGAAGCTGAGAGGCATCGGTGAACCCCTTGGGTGGTGGAATGGCCAAAGAAGAAATGCCTGATGTGACTGTGCTCTGTTAGGGTATTTACTTTGCTGTTGTAGACAGCAAGATGGAGTCACTCATGCCAAGCGGTGGCCCCTGTCAAGCAGCAATGCAAACAGCCAAGGACATTGCAGCTAAGACCAGATATGCCCAAAACCAGCCCAGGCTGAAGACACTCAGAACTGACAACCAGCAAAACCAGAGGCCTACAAAAGGCCAAGACTGATTAAACTCTTTTAACTTTTTAAGGGAGAACTTTTGCAGCAAACTATCAGACTCTCCAGATGCTGACCCTGTCAATTGTGACCATATCACAAAAGCAACTGCCACTGAAGGCCCTGCCCAAGTGATCTCTGACCACAACAGACCCTCCACTGCGTGAACATAAGAAGCGGTAAGTGCCAAGAGCTGACCCAGACCAAATAGAGGCCCCATTTCAATCGCACGCTCATGGACCGACTTCATATTTAGTTTGTTAACTTCCTATCCCTGGTTATATCTTGTTGGTTGTGTAACTTTGTATTGAGCTTTGCTTTGTACGACATGTATGAAGCCACTTTATTTATCTATTGATTTATTTTAAATGTTTAAGTTTATTTATTTATTTTGATAGAGAGAGCAAGCAAGCAAACACACAAGCAGGGAAGGAACAGAGAGAGAATCTCAAGCAGGCTCCACACTGTCAGTGCAGAGTATGATGTGGGGCTCGAACTTACCAATCCTGAGATCATGACCTGAGCCAAAATGAAGACTCGGACACTTAATATACCAAGCCACCCGGACATCCCTGAAGCCGATTTAAATGCATACTGAAATGTCATTGAGTTTGCAATCCTGAGCCTGCCTTACAATTATGATAACCTTGCTTTGTGATCGAATAAAGTTGACATTATGAAAAGACACAGCCCCTGTGTGCACCTTCATAGTATCCTGGAGACAGTTGCAATGCGAGTTCCCACTGCCATTGTCCCCAACACGGAACTTTTGTAGGAGGTGAGTAAGTTCACGGATGTTACAAGGGGCTTTTTTCGGTACATTGGTTCTTTTATTCTCAGAAACTTAGATTTTGAAGACCCCAGGGCAGAAGGTGTTAGATGGGTCTCCTAAGTCTCAAGGAACCTACTAGTTTTCAAGAACTCACTTTTCCAAACTCATTTCTCATTCCTTCTCAATACAACTATTGTCCTAAAACTATTTCTCAGCACATCACCTACCAAATGCACTTTTTTATTGTCAGAGGTATTACCATTGTCCCCTCCCATCTTCTTCTCCCTGTTAAATCTCTTTCTCTTTTTTTTAATGTTTATGTATTATTTTTGAGAGAGACAGACAGAGACAGAGAGAGAGAGAGAGAGAGAGAAAGCAGAGGAGGGGCAGAGAGAGAGGAAGACAGAATTGAAGCAGGCTCCAGGCTCTGAGCTGTCAGCACAGAGCCCAGCGCAGGGCTCGAACTCACGCACTGCAAGATCATGACCTGAGCTGAAGTCGGACGCTGAACGGACTGAGCCACGCAGGCGCCCCTCCCTGTTTAATTTCTATACAAGATTCAGTTCAATAGCCTTTCTTCCCTTAAGCCTTCTTGATTAGTCTAACAGAGCTTTTCTCTCCACCTCCATCCCTCACTTGAATGTCTTCATCACTTCTGCGTGTCATTAATTTGCTCATGAATCCTTATCTTTTCATATCCATATACCTCAGTCTCTAGACCACTTCAGAGAAGGGGCAGTAAATTCAGCACAAGTAACCTGTAACAGAGTAACCCATGATGGTTTAATGTTGTAGACTCAAAGCCCAAGTTGTCCAAGTTTCTCAGATTTTCAGCGATATGTTTCCAGTAGAACCGTTCATAAAAATCAAATTGGATTCTCATTTCTTTGAGATTTTATGCCAATTCCATGTCACAATGCTTTGGCTAAGACTCCCAAGTTAACCATCATAATTACAAAGAACAACACATGCTATGTTGGGAGGGTAGGACTTGGTCTCCCCAGTGTGTAGAGCAGATCTGCTCTGTGTACTGCTCAGATAGATGATCAGTGAAGTATCCTTGCAAAGGACTCCCTATTAGTACTAAGTACAGTTTTTTGGGCACAACATGTTTTTGGCTGAGGGTCTTCAATCAACATCTCACGCCTTTAATAACATGGAGAGGTGCAGCAAATTATTTTTTGATCACTCTATAAATACAGAAATAATGGAATTTTGGAGCCACAAAGCTGTTCACAGAAACACTTTGCTTTTTCGTGGTCACTTTCGGTGTCAGATGACACTGTTCAAGAAATCAAGGTAATGATGACATACCATGTTCCCTACGGGACCCATTTTTGCTTCCAGCTTCATTGAGCATTACATTGGCATAGCATTGCATAGCACTATCTTTGGCTAACTCCAACAACAACCACTGCAGATTACAACTACAGAAATTTAAAAAGAATAATGCCATGAGAATCGAACACAATATGAAATACTCCTCTCACTAAAGCACATAAACTCTTAACCATCAAGTGATACCTTTTTAGAAGGCCATTGTTATAATATACGTATCTTGACTGCAGCGATGATCATAAGCAGATAAAAATGATGGCTTTTTGTGTCTCTATCTATCTCAGAATATCTATAAGAAAATGAACAATAGATGGTTGTAGAAAAACATTTAGAAGGGAATGCTCTTGCCAGTTATCCTGGGAGTAATCCCTCCACTGCCAATGACACTATATTGCAACAATGGCATGTCTACAAACGTCTTGACCAATTATTTTGACTTGTGGGACCATACTTTAAGAAACACTGCTTTGGATCTCAGACAGCAAAGGTCTTATGCTCTCTACAATGAGAAATGGAAATAATGTTGCTGGGTCTGCGCCCTCTCCATCCCAGTATTGTTCCAGACCTGAGTCAATCTGGGCTCTAAGGCAGGTAATCATGTTGAGAGAAAGAGCATGCTGTACTATGTAAGGAAGGACTTCAGTGCTGTATTTTTAGTGATTCAATTGTGTGGATAAGTTTCTCTAACTAAAGAGTTAGCATTTGATGCAAATTGAGGAAGAATGATTGGTTTCCTGGCACTTCAATACATAGGATTATTTTTATTTTTTATTTATTTATTTTAACATTTATTTATTTTTGAGACAGAGAGAGAGCATGAACAGGGGAGGGTCAGAGAAAGAGGGAGACACAGAATCTGAAACAGGCTCCAGGCTCTGAGCTGTCAGCACAGAGCCCGATGCGGGGCTCGAACTCACGGACCGCGAGATCATGACCTGAGCCGAAGTCGGACACTTAACCAACTGAGCCACCCAGGTACCCCTATAGGATCATTTTTAGAATTGGGGCACAGTACTAGCAGCACAAGAAAC
The DNA here is from genome assembly GCF_046562875.1 of Panthera onca. Taxonomy (NCBI): domain Eukaryota; kingdom Metazoa; phylum Chordata; class Mammalia; order Carnivora; family Felidae; genus Panthera; species Panthera onca. Next base: position 52,954,762 of record NC_138346.1, read on the forward strand.
ATCCTTTCTAAGATAGGGTGGCTTGTGTTCCTATTTACTATGGTGTAACAAAAGGCCACGGGCTTTGCAGTTACAGCGTCCTGAGTTTGCATCCTGCTTCTGCCCCTTGAAGGTTCCCACCTTGGGCAAATTAGTCTCCATAAAATCTCTTACGCTGTGTGTGTCTGTGTGTTTTAAGCAATCAAAGAAATCTCATATGGAGACGACAAGGCACAGAAGTAGTGAGTTCTCACCCTCTCTTACTCCCTTTCTCAGTAGCATTTCCTGTCTTGATTAACCGTATGACTGTGTAGTAAGTCACACTAGAAGGTTCAGGGTGGTTTTTAAAACTTCACCCCCTTTTTCACGTGTCTTATCCAATTAGCCACCAAGTCTACCAGCTCTGCTCCTGAAAACCTTACCGACTCCCAACTGCTCTATCGCAGATGTTTATACTTGGTGCATCCTTTATCTAGAATGTCCTTCCCCTTCTACTCCTCTCTAGGAGAGGGATGTCTCATGCTCTCAGAATGTCACAAAGCCTTTGATCATTCAGTGCTGCCCAGACTTCCCGAGGATAACAAGGCAGCTATGTGCCCCACAGTGCTACAGGCAAAACTGTGACGCTGTACAGGTGGATTACTCCCTACAATGGAGTTCCTTCCTCATCTGGACCCTTTCTCTAGGGGTTAACGAGTGACCTTTTAACACAAGCTCTGGTGGAGTGCTGAAGATGGTTGTCATCTTTAATGTGTATCACCAATACCTGCCTCTGCCCTCTTGAGACTCCTAGGGCTGCCCATGTAAAACAGCCTACTCCCATCTCTCCCTGGGGCTAACCTCTTAGGAAAGACAAATGAATCTCCTGGGTCACAGATAAAGCCGTGGTTTCAATTTGCGTGTGTAAAGGAGCTTCCCTTGAGTGTAGTTAACAAACGGAATTAAGATACAAAGACCATCTATGCTAATTAGAAATAGACCTAGAAAACAAAAAATCAAGAGACCTTTCCAGAGAAAAAAGATTTCTTTTCAAGAAGGAAAACCTGAATTACCTATTTAAGAATAATTATGTGGAATTTAAGAAACAAAGCAGATGAACAAAGGGGAAGGGAAGGAAAAATAAGATAAAAACAAAGAGGGAGGCAAACCATAAGAGACTCTTAAATACAGAGAACAGACTGAGGGTTGCTGGAAGGGAGGTGGATGAGGGATGGGCTAAATGGGTGATGGGCATTAAGGAGGGCACTTGTTGGGATGAGCATTGGGTGTTATATGTAAGTGATGAGTCACTAAATTCTATTCCTGAAATCATCGTTACATTATATGTTAACTGGCTTGGATTAAAATTTAAAAAAAAAAGAAAAATTTTAAATGAATGAATGAATGAATGAATGAATGAAAAACATTTCAAATGACCTACCTTGGAACATAGCTACTCTATCTCCCTACCTTGGTTTCTCCAAATAGTTTCTGAAAGCTAAACACCACGAATTACATGTTAGGAAACCAATAAACATTTGTTAAGCGATTTTCAGAAACCAATCAATTGGTTTTCAAAATTCATATACAGGTAGACCTAGATATACAAAAGTACAATTACACAAAATATAAAGTGATGATTGAAACGAAATCCAAGAAGAATGTTGTTGCTTTCATCTCGCTGCTGCCCATTCCTGGAACCTAATTGTGAAGTCTTGAATGTCAATGACTGAGAGCACAGTTATAAACCCAGCGGTGGCTAGCTTAAAACTGGCAGGGAGAGAAAAGCGGCATGTGTGGGCCCCAGAGACTGGTCCATCATAAATGGACTTAACAATGATTAAGAGATTTATTCAAACATTTGCCAAATCAAAGACAGCTTCGTGAGGTTACTACAAGAATGTGTCCTGGGACTCTGGTAGAAGCATTGATGCTTCTGTAATATCATGATAAGGAGGACTTTTCTAGGACACAAATTCCCTACCGCTTTATTATTCTTCCATGGCATTTTTAAAAGGTCATTTATGGTTGGAAATGCTTATGCCAACTAAAGAAATAAGTCCCCTGTAAGAGGGTGAAGTAGGTACAGTTAATCACAAGATTAGAGCTAGAGAAAGAGCAAGGCTAGTCAGACTGTCTAGGCAATAGAGTTCCTTTGCTGGAAACAAAGATTATCGGGAGCTGTTTGATACTGTGTACATCCAAAAGCCATAACTGGCATTGACAGAGCACCTACTCTGTGCCAGGCTAATGCAGAGTTGTGCTACACTCTTTGCAGCCCTGGTCTCATCCGATCCTTACAGCAACCCTATGAAAGAAGCACTAGTTATTACGTTTTACAAATGAAATATTTAAGCCACAGAGAGGTTCAGTAATTTACCCAAGGTTAAAGAGCAAACATGAGGTAGAGAGCTCATGTTGTTAACTGCCACACTATCTGGCCAGTTTACTACGTAATACTGAAATTTGTTTTAGCTCATCAAATTTTGTTTACTTCTCATAAAGTGAAAAAACAAAACAAAATCTTGTTACCTTGTTTAAGGTAACTATCAACTCATTTTTTCTGTCTACTCAACATAAAACTAAAAGATTTAATCAATCCAGATAAGTGAATTAGACCGTGAAAAAGGTACCAGGGCACTCAGAGAAAGGGAAGGTGTTGTCTTCGTGAAAATGAGGTTGTGGAAAAGCCAGCAATGTTCCCAAGGTCTAAAAGTTGTCCCATTAAAAGCAAAAAGAAATCAAAACTGTACAAATGGTTCCAGACTGTATGAATGCAAGACCTAGTTAACATCTTTTTATTTTAAACTCATAAAACTCACAGCAATTTAGATCTACAACCCTCTCCCAAATAGCAACAATACTAAATGTAGAAATAAAATTAATGCAAAACATTTGCTTCTACTTCCTTCATGTCACATTTTAAGGTAAGAATGAGCACTTTTTTAGTCAAAAATCCCCACCCCCTCTCCCACAGGAAATTATGCCAGCGAGTGGGATACACATGGCTGGCTGGGCAGAGGATCTAGAACACAGTTAGGTAGGACACCGCCTGGTTGATGAGCACACACCTCCCTGAAAGAGGAAGGAGAAAATGCTGAGCCTGGGTTGGGCTGAGAATGGTAAGAAACAACTCCTAAAGCAGCTTCAGAAGCATCCGGAACAGTGTGCCTCATCAGCTAGCCCCTCTGATGATGGGCTGGCGGGGGGCAGGGGGGGAGGGTCAATTTTACCAGGAGAAGGAACAAAACCAAAACCTCAAGTTCCTAGCATTGAAGTCGAAAAACTAGCCCCTCAATTATGCTTCATCCACAAGAATGTATTAAAGGCACGAAAATGTGACAGTCATCAGGTTAGACACTGAATATAGAAAAATGACAACTCTGTTTCCAAGGAGCCTATTTGTAGTCTAGCATGAGACAAACAAGATTTTCAACAGTCCCCAGCTACAGGGAAGGGTGGGGGGCTGCTGAGTTAATCGGGAATAGAAAAGGAGAAGCATGGGTTCATGATATGGAGGAGAAATTGGGCTCTGCCAGCCTTGATAGCTCCTACCTCCACGGAGGACACAGCCTTTGTGTGAAGTGCTGGCACCCACCACACAGGGGTGGGGTGGCAGCGGCAGTAGCCACAGCCACGGCCAGTGGGTTCTCAGGCCTACACTGAGAAGTTCATCAGAAAAAGTCCAGGTAGCTGCATTTCAACAGAAGGAACTTTCCAAGAAACATCTCCTTTATTAACTAGAGAGACATTTGAGGGACCAAAGCACAAAATATCTGTTGACTCATCTTCTGATGGGCCCCCAAGGCCAATGACCTAGGGGAATCATGTCTGTTATGTATGAGTATAAGGCCATTTTTAACAGCAAGTAACTGGTAAGTATTTCTTGAGCTACTATCAGCATGCTAGACCCTGGGCATGCAATGAAGGAGTAAGAAGGCATGGTCCTTGTGGTCACCTGTTGAGATGCTCAGGTGGGGAAGACAGACAGTCAGCTAGCTAGATACCCAAATGAGAAAATATCCTAATTGCAGACTAAGCTGATTTTTCCTAAGAAAAGAGCCTGGTTTTATAAACCATATAAACCACAAATGAGGGGCTCCTCGGTGGCTCAGTCGGTTGAGCATCCGACTTTGGCTCAGGTCACGATCTCATGGCTTGTGAGTTCGAGCCCCGCGTCGGGCTCTGGGCTGATAGCTCAGAGCCTGGAGCCTATTTCAGATTCTGTGTCTCCCTCTCTCTGCCCCTCCCCTGTTCGCACTCTGTCTCTCTCAAAAATAAATAAAACATTAAAAAATAAATTAAAAATAAATTTAAAAAACATGTAACAAAGGAAACTGGCCTAAGTGGGTTGGTGAGGTGGAGACAGTTTCCCATGTGAAAATCTTTTATACTAATAGAACAGTATGTAACTGAACTGTTAGCGTTGAAAGTTATTGAAGAAATCCATTCACCATAGTAGATGACCTATAGGATTCTAGAAATATGTAGGGAAAAGAAACGTGCTCTGGATTGATTTGTTCAGATTAGCACTGCTAAGCAACCAGCCTCTAACAAGCAATATTTGATGGATCTTATTATTGCAGTTTCATATAGTAGTTGTTAGAAAATCAGCGTTTCTTAACTAGTTCCGCTTCTAACACGCAGGTGTGGCATGCACTGCTTTGTTATTAACAGTTCTCACCAATGCCCAATAAGGAAAGCTAACGTTCTTAAGTTCGTGCCCATGGAGAAATTCCACAAACCACAGCACACGGTAGCTCAAATTGAATGGCTGTACATTCATGAAAGGAATAAAATGAATTTGAAAATGAAAAAGGTATGATCTCCATACTGAACATGTTTTAAAATGTATTTTTAAACATTACGTTTACCATATTTAATCTTTGAGACAAATTAAATTGTGATAACGCTTAAGCAGAAGCAATTATTTTCAAATACTGCTCTGTGAAGAGTAGAGTAAGGAGCTGTAACCACATTCCTCATAATGATGATGATAGCACATTCAGAGAGACTGAAGAGAGCCGATTTAAATGGAAAGGGAGCCGCTAGTTAGAAAACAAAAATCTGAGTAACAGTTCTGTACTTTAGGTTGTTGCAGTAATGATTATGACCGAAATTCCTTTCAAGGGAACTTAAGTTATAATACTTTCATATTTAGCCTATTTATCTTTTAACTTAACAAAAAATAGAATACGCATTGTTCTAAGGAGATACGAACTTTGAAAGTGAAAAAAATTTAAGAATTCTCAAGTTCTTAAAATATTTCTGTCGAAGTTTTGAAGAGGTTTTCCAAGACAAGCCTGCAACATTTAACATAGTATTGGGGACGCCTGGGTGGCTCAGTTGGTTAAGCATCCGGCTTCAGCTCAGGTCACGATCTTGCGTTAAGTTTGAGCTCTGTGTAGGGCTCTGTGCTGACAGCTCAGAGCCTGGAGCCTGCTTTGGATTCTGTGTCTCCTTCTCTCTCTGCCCCTCCCCCGCTCACACTCTGTCTCTGTCTCTCTCAAAAATAAACATTAAAAAAAAAATAGTATCATTCCTAATTCCCGTTGAATATCCTTAAGCAAGTTGGAGATTTTAAGAAATTCAACCCACCACGGCCAGGAATCTGTGACATAAATAATTTTGAGGTCTGTGCCTACTGAAATTATGTTGTTTATCCTCCTATAAATTAGTATGAAAGGCATCAAATACAAAACCTTGATCTTACTGTGTGTGGCTAAGCTTACAAAGACAAAAAAACATCATGAGAGCTTAAATGACATCTCCTAGCTGATATTGTTTTGGCAAAAATAAGAATACTGGGCTCACCTTTGCAGCATGTCAGGAGGCGCCCACAACTCAGAATTTCAGCACATGCTGGGGTACCAGCTCGGCGAGAGTTGCAGACACGCCTTGTGAACATGTTGTCGAAAGCACCGCTACCCCAAGTCTGTTCTTGGCATCAGAAGTCAGAAAGACGAATCCGTGGTCCAAACTACTCAATTAGAATCTCTGTGGTGGGGCCCAGCAATCTCTCCACGTGATTCTTGGTTGCACTCAAGTGCAAGAACTTCTGGTCTAATGGACCCCCACAAGCTGCGTGAAAGGACTTGCTACAGACAAACAGGTGAAGGAGTTTAAGTTCCTCCACTGACAGCAGCATGGACATCACCTGGGAGCTTTTAGAAATGCAGAAACACCTGCCCCAACCCTACAAAATCAAGAATCTGCATTTTAGTTGGCAACCTCCTCTGTTCTCAGGAGGTTTTAATCAGCCCTGCCTGCTCTTAAGCAGTAGCCACGGGGCTATGGGCTTCTTTCACTCTCTCCTCCATCAGGATCTCCAGTTACCCAACAACTTGCTTAGCCAAGGGTGGACAGGGATGAGGAGTGATTTTTCTAAGCCAATGAGCTTTATTGTATACTCACTGATAAAACTCAATGTGTTACGGATTCCTGTAAATATCAGTATTAAAAAGAAAAGATTTCTGGAGGTGACTATATTTTAAGCCAAAGAATGAATCTCTAATGGTAAGATTCTAGGCACAGCGAGAAACTGTAGAGAAAATAAAGATTTTGTGAAAAGTATAGTTTTGATACGCCACAGATCAGGCCAGAGATGAGCTGAGCTGGTCTCGGTCTTCACTTGGATTCCTTTATATTAAACAGAGAATTCACCCCCAAATGGGACTCCAGTCACCTCTACTAATCAATCACCTAGATTTGTTGCAACTAGACCGCAAGCCCAGTGTTCGCTGTGTTTTAGGCTTGTAACATTCTCGTGGCTCGAGCAGTCCAAGAATTAAACTGAGCACACACCTGGGGTGGGGTGACTTTGCATCAGTAAATAGTATCTGCACCGGTACTTTGCAGCACCCTGAGGAGTCCTGGAATCGCACATTTGCTTCCCCCATCCACCTACCCCATTGCCAAATCTGGAAATCCAGGTTTCCAAATATCACGGTTACAGGATGGAGACGGTGGCCGGGAAATACACACAGTTTAAAAAAACCTTTCTAGGCAATTCTGATACACATGCCCAACTTCTCCAACTGATAATCACTGATCAGCTGTGTAAGTTTTATTATTGCCCATGAATTTGATATATAACTCAGTGGTGGCTACTGTGTTATTACTTGAAATGATCCATATCACAAAAGTGCAAGTTTTTTTTTTCACACATATGAAGTTATTTTATATCTCAGTTTGATCCACGCATGATTTGATATATACAAGTTCTGAATCAAAACATTGGTTCACGTATGCAAAATCAATAGCTCTTAGGATTTTTAATTTTGAAAGTTTCTCTAACTTTACTGTAACTCTTTTAATCTTGAAGCTTTTAAAATGAAAACACAGACTTGAGGGGAGCTACAGTTAATAGACACTTCTGCATCAATATTTAGTTAACATTGACAATGCACTCAAAACTAGAGCAAACAGCCTCCTGGGGTTTGGACAATCATTTATTTTCAATTAAAATTCACAGTAAAGTTTGAAAATATGACCCTGTACTGCCAGTTTAAGCTTGGTTTCTGATTTAACTGACATATTTGAAGTAAATAAACCAAACCAAATCTTCTTGAATTTCAATGGTTTACAACGTACTTCACTGATATGAAACAAGCCTTTATGAAATGGAGATTGTGGCCAATTTTTAAAAGATGGACAATAAAGGAGAAATCATTTTTTCTCTTTACTTATTATAAAAACAATATTACCACGTAAAGGGGAAGATTAAACTCACCCACAAATCCACCACCCTAACATCTTCTCTGTGTATTCTTTAAATCTTTATCTACAAACATAATATTTACATAGTTATAATCTGCCTATTTATGCAATTTGGGGAAAATCACTTTAAATACTAATATACAGGATTATATGTAGACTCCTCTTGAAGGATATTATACAGTGGAAAACCTACAATATGCCTCATGATCCCCAAATACCCAAGACCTTAAAACTTGAAAACTAAATTACAACTGCCTTTCTTTCCCTCTCCACTTGAGTACGTGAACTAAGACGACTCTCACATGAGGTGAGTTCATCATCTCTAAAACAGTATATGGAAAATATAGTTGTTATTGTCTTGGTTCAGCACATCGTCTTTGTATCATCCTGCTAAAATCTTAAAATTACATCTCTAACATCCCCATACTAACTTAACCAATAACAACAATGATTCTTTCCTATTTCACTCCTCTTGAACCTGTTTTATAGGCAAGGTAGTTAATACAAACGATAGACGAAGGGGAATCTGCACGTACGTACACTTCCATACCTAAACACCACTATTTAGGTAGAGTAGGTTCTGTGTTTGCAGAAATACCAGCCTAGGTCCGCGAGACGCCGACTACGTGGTCTTGGGCCATTTTGTCCTCTTGCACTTCAAGTTACTCTACTGGAAAATGTAAAATGAATATTTGCAATCTGTCTCTTTGAGGCTATTATGGCAACATCAGAATACAAGTGAAGAATGCTGCAATCCTCAGACAAAAGGGTTCATTTTTTATTAATATTGATTAGGACAAATATAACTTATTACTAACCTATATGCTAAAAGTTCTCTGTATCATTCTCATTGAAAATTAAAAATGAGTTCACCTACCCCGTATGTTTCAAGAATGGATCTAGAAAAGCACGCGGAACCAGTTTCGTGTAGTGACACACTGACATCTAGTGGAGATTTATGGTGCGCCATGGGACACTGCAGAGCCCCAAATAACTTCACAGTGCTGGTGGGACCCGAGAAATGCAAAAGCTCTTCTTTTGGTCTTTATGCAAAGCATCAAGAAAAAATATAAGTGAATTAAAAAATAAAGGTACACTTCTTGTATACTAAGATTTTTGTTGCCAAAGTAAAAACACTGACCGATTCTCAAGAAACTGAAAAGTTTACGGGATGATATGAGGGAGTGGCAAAGATCTGGTTGATGTTGCTGTTGTGAGATATCCCCCAAACCCTCCCTCTGACTCAGTTTAAAAGAGCGAGGATGTGTAACTGTGTATTCACCTGCTCTTTTCCTTCTACAGTGAAAGCAGGGAAGAGCTGGCAAGGAAGGGGAGAAGGTAAATGTGGGGGGAGTAGACTTTCTAGGTTTTTCATGATGTCCCTTGAATTAATTTCTGTACTTCTTTGCGGTGAGCATTTTATTAAATCCAGAGGAAAAGTTCCTTTAAGCAAATACACGTGTAAGCTTTTTGGCACATCACTAAGCATTTATCTAAACACGCTCATCTAAATATACTGCATTTACTTTGCAACAAAAATATAAAATAAAGTGTTTCTATTACCCTGAGCTTTCACAAATACGAAGCACCATCAGCAAATTATGGCTTTGCATTTCAGGTCTGTCCTTTCCAAAGGCTACAGGAAATACATGTTGAGTGGCCTTAGGAGAAAGTCAACTTGGCACCTACATACACTAACATGTATTTAAATTAAGATCACAAATATTCATTGGAAGGTTGTCACAATCACATTATGTCTGCTACAGTACCAGTTACATGTACATGTTGTCCCCTCCTCCCCCTTTAGTGAATGTGGAAAGGACGGTTTCATCTACACCAGCCCATTTCCTTGTTTTCTACAGAGCTCCAACCACTGGATGGGACTTCTTTACACCACTGTTTAAGGGCTTCATTATTCCAACGAACAGGAAAGGTTGAAGAGGAAGAGTTCTGAAAGCTGGAATAATTTTTTATTTATTTATTTTTTTTTTTTGAACTGCTGTGTGCTTAGCCTCTGGTTCTGGGAGACACTTCACCACACCTCTTCTGAAAAGAAAAAAGAAAGAAAGAAAAGATAGGAAAATGGGTGGAAACATCTTACTGTTGGTCTGGAGGAAATAGCATGGAACTAAAAGAAACCTCCAGGACCAGGAAATGTGTGATTTGTCTCTGGAGAAGAATGTGCATGAGTTTGTTCCCACCACACCCAGAATGCTTTTAAATTCTTTAACTTCTTCACTCTTTTGTGGATGTCTGGGAATCGGAAGAATCATCTAGAAATGATTAGACTAGACCAGATGTGACATGTAAAATCCTAGAAGAATCTTAAGGCAGCTTAAGATTCAATCTTAATTATAATCAAACATTCTTTAGTAAATATGTATCTGTTATTGGTGGTGTTAAATTTAAAAGAAGAAATATACTCACTTATGTCCCTCTTGGCTATTAATAGCAAACTTCCATCTTCAGAGCCCAGAGACAAAAACAAACAAAAAACAACAAAAAAAGATGCGACACAACCTATTAGCACAAGCAAAAACAATGTTCTAATAGTGAAGCTTCATGCTGCACTCAAACATGTAATTATTCATACAATTTGCAATTGTCTTGTTTTGCTGCTTTAAAAAAGTCTTTCCAGATTGCTTTTATGATGCCCAGTATTTTACCACTCATTTTTCCCCATCACTAAATGTTTCTGCATTGTTATTCATTGTCTTTTGTTCAATTATAGAATTAAGAAAATTCAGGCCCAGAGACATTAAAAAAAAAAAAAAAAAAGGAACACCTACAGAGCAAGACATTAAGAAATTTGAAAGCTTAGTTACTCTACCACAGGGTGGTGGTTAAACTTCTGGCTGCAGAGTTCAGTATCCCTAAGACCCACAGTATGAACTGAAATAATTATTGGGTGTTTTACCCACAAGCAAACTATTGTGATAAATCAGTGACTTCTAATTACACTAACTGGTAATACAACTTTAAAAGTTGTATTTAAAAGTTGTGACCTCCATATCCATTTCTTTCAAGAGAAAGTGTCAAAATGCCAGGCTACAACGCTTGGTAATTAGTTTTCATATATATGTAATACAGATTCCACTTGAGGATCCAGTTTTGTTTTGGAAAACGTGATTTTAAAGACTCCTGGGCAGGACCTCAACTTTGGAGCTAAGGTTTACAATCCCTACTGTGTTGAATAAGCAGAGTCCAGTGATTTTCAGAGAGGTCATCAGTCATTGTGGGGAGGGGGTGTGTGTGTGTCCTAAATCACTCTTCTAGTTCCGTGTTCCCAAACTATGCATACGCCACTCTGTGGTAGACAGGAAGGGGGTCTTCCAGACATCTGCAAAGTGTACATGATAAAGCAGAGGCAACTTACTATATAAGAGATTGGTCCATGGGTATGAGATGTGAAAAGACCGAGAGCTGTGGTCAGGGTAAGTGTACACAACACATTTAATGTCAGAAAAAGAATTCACAGTAACATTATAGACCCAATACTAATATCCCCACCACCAGAATCCACCAGCCTTTATGGTCTTGGCGTCCCAGGAAATGTAGAGAAAACAGAGACAAGTCTGATTTACAGATTCTGAAGAAACTTTTTATTGATCTCTTTATCCTTCCAGCATATGAGAGCAGGCAATACAATATTTTAACCCAAGCTCAGAAGAGTATACCTTTCCCCCAAAGTTTAAAATGGTCTGGACATTTTCTCCGCGGTATAGTAGCACCCTCTTCTAAATCAACCATCATTGTCCTCCATCAACACTGTAACCCATGACCGAGTGCAGAATAGGGTGCTTTGCTATTTTTCTTGAGATCCCCACTGGAGTGTTATCTTGTGAGCTTCTGGCATCCTATATTTAACACCCAGCATTCCCCAAATGATAACTACAGAGTTATGAAAGAGTTATGAAGAGAAAAAGTACATTTCTAGCTAATCACCAAGAAGGCTCTAACAAGCTGCACATCAGAAAGAATACAAAACGATTTCTAATTTTAAGTAACAAAATATAGGGCTTTAGAGATGTTTTTCAATGCAGTCTTCCAGCCAGGCCTTAAATAAGGAAATGCTGTGTTAGTGAGGTGCCTGAGAAGAGGTGTTAACCAGGGGGAATAAACGGAAACCGAGGACAGATGACCAATATGAGACTTAAAAAACCTCTGTTCCTTTAAACTCCCTTCAGCAACATTTGGAAAGCTTCCCTTTTGATCTTAACTAACATTAGCTTAGCTAACAGTTAACTTTAAATCTGCAAAGTTTTATATGCCTGTGTTTAAATGTGGCCAAATACTTGTTAATCTTAGTAGAAACATTATCACTGTAATGAAAATAAAAACAAGTTGGAGCCATATGCCAAACTGATACACGGTGCTTATCCACTGATTATGTACTTACTACACCTGTAATGTCATTTCATGAAGGTGCTTACAGTTAACATGTAAGCTAAAAAAACATTTCCAAATATTCAAATCCAGAAAAAAAAAAAAAAGTACAAAGTTGCCCACTCATCACTGAATTATTCTGGACTGAACAGAAGGCTCAATTTCAGCACTGCCAAATGCTCTTAGGCACAGAAGCAATGCACCATCTGTCTTGAAGCACCAAGTATATCAATTCAGATTTCAAATACTGGTGTGCCTTGCGGTGTATCTGAAGCAATCCATTTGCTGATGCTTGAAACCTCACATGGCCAGCAACAAGGTTGCATGCATCAATACTTTGAACCGCTACTTGGAAAAGAAATTATAAAAATGTCAGAGCATCAAACGAGTTGTGGTCCTAGGAGCAGAAAGCCTTGAAGAGTCAGAGGATTAAGGAAGTGTTCTCAATAAGTCACTATTGCTATTTCTCTGAGAAAATATTTTTAAGTGATAGATGGAACCGCTGCCATTGGCAAGAGCGACCCTGGGATTTCACTACAGAACGAGGGCATCTGAAGCTGCTATTGAAATAGATGCTGCTGGACTGATCACGGGAGCACATGGAGGTCATGACACAAAGCCAGGGTTCTAAGGGGTTTGGACTTTATTCTGTAAACAATGGGCAACCACTCAAACGTGTCTTATGAGCAAGGAATATCCTGATAAAGAGCTTACTCTGGGAAGATTAATGTGATAGGGGTGTGAAGAAGAGACCAGAGTCCTTTGTATGGACAAGAGGTTAACTTAAAAGGCTCCTATAGATAAGGGATAACTGTGAGGGCCTGAATAAGACAAGGACTAGAACACGTGGCTAAATCTAAGCACTTAGAAATTAAAATTAAAAAAAAAGGAAAAAGAGGCTAGAACTGGAAAGGAGAACAGACCATGAAAACATGTTCTTCAGAAATAAGGGAAAAAGAAAAGGCAATTAGCCTGTAGAGTACATGTGAAATATTCTAAAGGATATTGTTATGATGAACTTGAGAAAGAAGAGGCATACCCTATTTCTTTAATTGCAGATCATAAATACAGCTGGGTTTAAATGTACAATAATAATCACAGCAAAGGTAGTGTTCAGCAAGACTCAATCAGGAAAAAAAAAGTTAACTTGTAAGTATTTGTTAACTCTTGACTCTCTAGGCAAAATTAAGTGGTTGCATCGATCATGGATCAGGCCTGACTGGGTTTTCAGAGAAAATAAGCTATGTCCCCTTTCTTATGTATGAACCTTGGGGAGCAGAAAGTCAGGACTGTAGCAGGGAAAGGAAAGCCCACCAGGTGGGGGCCTTGGTCATGGCTCACTGCCCTATGGGTTCTCTGGAAATGAAACCTGCTCTTCAAATTCCCTACTTCCTGGGTAAGGTGGGGCCCAACAGGATGAAGGCCTGCAACTACTCAGGAACTGTTTACTGTGGGACTAGGGTGGAAGTCAGGGTAACGGGGATTGGTGTGACTATGTCTTTCTTTGACCATCACATCCACAAAGCAGACTTGGGGTAAAGAATGCTCAATTTTCTAGACTCATCTGAGTAAGCAAGAAAGGACCTTCAATAAGCCATTTTGCTCTGCCCAATGCAGAAAAGTCTTCTGCCACATCATCTAGAGGTGCTTCCAAAGCTCTCTGTACTTACCTAGGACATCCCTTTTCTCAACTAGACTATGATGAGCTCCCTAAGAGACCTAAATTTCTCCTGTTCCCATTTATAGCAGTTTAGCATTCAATGAATACTTAAAATTCCTCTAGTTAAAGTTGGTATCAAGGTAGATCCTTCAATGACAAGGAAGATCAAAGGAAAGAAAATATTAAGGTGCTTAAGACTGAAACCAACTAACAATTGCTGACCATATTTGGATAAAAAGAGCCATTCCAAATGCTACTGGAGTTAAAACTGCTTAATTATTAACATGTAACTATGAAATTGAAAGCCCACCTAGATAAAAAAAAAATCACTTAATCATACATGTATTCTCCAGGGCACAGAGGAGTCACACAAGCACATTAGCTCTGGTCCTCTCCCAGCTCAGTTTCAGCCAATAACCACCTCCTATTTCATGGAGGTATAAAAGCAACAAGAAAGCTTCCTCCTCCATCTACCCTCCAGCCTGGACCTATCCGCTTGTCCTTTGCCGATTTTCCTGCGAACTATGGATGGGATGACATTTTGCAGTTCCCAGCAAAGGACAACCACTTCCTTTGTGTGTTAGATCCCATTCCCTCCTGCCTACCTAGGAGAATTCAAGAATTTGGTGAAGACCTGGACTGCTGTAAGTGGGGGTACTATTTCCCAAAGAGTTCTCGAGTCTAGTCAGAGAGAAATGTCCAAGGCAAGTGCAGGGAACTTTGGAAACACCCTCGGCAAACAGCATAGTGGATGATCTTCTCCAGGACATTGCCCCTCTGCCCCACTCATTCGTTTCCCCTGGCTTCAATTTTCCCATGAACAGTTTTTCCTATGTTAAAAAAACCCCAAAACTCCCAACTATTCCCTATTTCTCTACTTTACTGCAACATTGGGGTCTCCAATTTCTCTTTCATTACCTGTGGCACCCCCTCCAACTGAGCATTTGCCCTCACCACTCCAATAAAACTGTGCTAGTGAAAGTCACCAATGCCCACCACCCATTGACTGCTAAATAAAATGGGCATTTTTCAGTCCTCAGCTTATTTGACTTAGCAGTTGCCCTGTATCCAGTAGATCACTCCCACCTCCATGATACTCCTCACTTCCTTTCCAGGTACCCACACATTCCTGGGATTTTCCTTTTCTTTCTTTCTTCTTCCTGCACTTTTGTTGATTCCTCATCTCCTCAGCTTAATGTTTGGAGTGCCCAGACTTCTTTCTTCTCTAGCAGCACTGACTTCCTCAGTGATCTCATACAGTCTCACAGCTGTATCACCTATCCACTCTTGAGTCCCAAATGTACATGCCTGGCACAGAACTATTCCCGAATTCCAGACTGGTGTATCTGCTGCTCTGACACCTCCATATGCATACTGAAGAGGCATTTCAAACTTAACCTGTCAAAGAACAGCTCTCACTTTTCCCCAATCCTGCTCCACCTCCAGATTCCTTGTTTTAGTTGATTCCAACTCCAGCCTTCTTAATTTGCTTAGGTGCCAAATGTTGATTCCTTTTCCACACCACTTAGTTAAATGAATCACTAGCCAATCTTGTTAGCTCTACCTTCGATCAGAATCTGATCACTTCTTACCATGTATTATTAGCACCCACTAATGCTGTTCAGGTAGGAGTCATCACTAGCCCTTACCCTGCTCTCCCCCCTCCTACTCTCCTCCACCAAGGCCCTTCCCTAACAGTAATCAGAGATTCTACTAAAACACATCTTATCTTACCACTTTTTGGCTAAAAAAAAAAAAAAAAAACCTTCCAATGGCTTCCCATCTTATTTAGAATACTACCCAAACTCCTTACAACGGACTACAAGACCTTACGTGGTCGGTCCAGCTGTCATGGTCCTGACTTGCCTTCCACGCTTTTCCTAGTTGCTTCTTTCTTCTCCACCTTCCCAACTCTTGCGGGCTTTGTGCATGCACTGGGCATGCTCTCAACACAGGGTTTTTCATTTGCTATTCCCTTTGCCTGAAATACTCTTCCACCATGTGGCTTATCCCCATCTTTAGCTCCTGATTCATCTTTTGGATCAGATCTTCTCTGACTACCCATTTTATGACTGCACTGCAACCTTCCCTTTCCCCTGCCCAACAACACCCTCCCTCTTTTACTGCCCTGCTCTCATTTTCTCCATAACACTTACCATCATGGTTTTTGTTTTTAAAACTTTGTTTCCTTGCAATGTCAAGTAAACACCATAAAGACAGGGATTTTCATGTGCTTTGTTCACTGCTAATCCTGAGCACCTAAAACAAATTTAGGAGAGTATACAACTAGTAACTTATTAACTAAGTGAACTGGATCCTTGATTTCTAGGGGCTCATGATCAAGTAAGACAGACCACATATAAACACAAATGAAACGTGTCATTAAAAAGAACATCATCTCACATGTATGTTTAAAAGGACTTTTACCATTTGGGAGCTGAGTGGACACAGTTCAGCAGACGGCAAAAGTGCTCTGAAAACATGATTAAGGAATCAGAACAGGGGTACTCGACATGTAGCTTTATTCCCTCACTCCCTCGTGTTCTTCATAATTACTCTTCTTCCTCACTTTGTAGATGAAAACATGAAATGCTCATGTAAAGATTTGTCACAACACTCTGATTGTCGGGACATCTCTTGGTGCCCAATACCTCTCCGTAACCCATTTCTCCACAGTTTACCATTTTCCCCTCCTGGTCTGAGGTGGGCCTGGAGCAACAGGCAGCCTGCCTGAGTTCGCTCAGCCGATCCGTGAAATACTCATGTTACGGTGTGCAAGAAGTTGCTGGAATTACATTTCTGGAATTAGGGAGCTTCTACCCAGTCACCTTTCAAGTATATCTATTGATGCAGAAATAACGGGGCAATAAAGAAAAAAACTGAACCCTTTGATTCTTTATTCTATCCCCTTATCTCACAGAAGCTAGAAGTGAGGAAGAAAAAGAAACAAAAAGACAGAGACCGTATTTCAATAACCACCTTTCAATGCTCAAGGACTGCCCCCTCCATACTATATAGTATACTAATTCCTTTCCCCTGAAATATTTCTTTTAACAGAACTTTTCTCAAAGGCTCTAACTTTTCACTTTCCTCTTACAGTCTCCTCAAAGAATACTGTAAGCAGGTATTCCTTTGTATCTTTTTTCTTTTTACCAATAAAAGAGAATAGAAGAAATAGATCAGTTAAGAAGAGAGTTATGGCAATGGAAAATTATGTAAACTTTACAGGACAAAAAGCATTTTGGTATATTTAAGGTCTTTTAAAATTACAAGATTAATTCATTCTCCATTATAAACACGTTATGGGTTATGGCAACAACCCACTGAAACTTCTATTTCAAGTTGACAGGACTATGTCCAACATCTACTACATACTAAGCACTGAATCAGTATAAGGGGGAATTAAAGAAGACATGACTGATTTGCTTCACGTGGTCTTTGGATAACCTTCTGGAAAAGATTTATACCCATAATATTAATTCATCCAGCAAATATATATCATGTTAGATATTAGGCTGAGATAACAAAGAGTATAGCTATTATCTTCCAAAAGCTCGCTATCCAGAAATGTGTATAAGGTGTTAAACTGAATGTAATAAAATGCCAAAATGCATGCTGCAGACACTGGGTACTAAGAGTAGTTTGAAAGACAGTAATTCGTTTAAAAGCATCAAAAAGTATTAAGTATGTTTAATATCATATAGATTGGGTAAAACTTACCGATTATACTAATATTTTCATAACTAAATCAGCAGGGACATCTGTTCAATTTCTCATTCAACAGAAAATGGAAACACATTAGCAAAGATGTGTTCTCCTTTGCTAAGATGAGGCAAAAATCTTATCTGGGCAGGAAAATGATGAACTATTTAAGGATGTGACAAGGTATTCATCTCTGTATGCATCATACTGCCTGAAAGGATCTTCAGTCAGTAAACAATCAAAATCTGTAGAATGAACTGGAGGTCAGTTAAGGGGTTGTACAGCATAACCAACCTCCACCTACCCACCCCCCCACCATTGGAAGAAAAAAAAAAAAAAAAGGAAGAAAAAGAAGGATTCTTCCTGAGGAAGGCACCTGGCACTTGGAAATACACACATGCTTGACTTCCTTTTATTATATCTGAGGTCTATGCACATGGGCTCTCTGAAACAGACAGACTAAAAGTATATGATAGTAAAACAGAAAGGCTTCATGAAAGGATGTGGACTTGAGATAAACTTTAGGGATGGAGGACTCAGGGAAGGAAAAAGCCTGCTTTTCATGTTTTGTGCTGGGTAGGTTGGCATAATTGGCTTTAGCTTACTGGATTTCAACAAGGTAACCTATAGCTGTGGAAGATTTAAATTGAATTTACACTTGATCATAGCCAAAAGGCCGAGAAGCAATAGATTTAAATTGAATTTAAATTTCTCCAAATATACTCATTGGTAATATCTAGATTTGTTGAACAATTCCGTTCCTATGTCACTGTGCTGCTTGTTTCTGAATATATCCAGGGCTAGGACGCAGAGCTCTGCTGCCTAATCATAGTCGAATCACTCTTTCTCACATACAACCAAATTAATGATAAGTAATGGCAAGGGATGTTTATACTGTCCTGTCCTTGTACCTGTATCTGAGTAATCTATTGCCTTTTTTTTCCCCCAAACTTAGCATCTGAATGGTCTAATATAACTTGAAAGACAGTAATTTATTTAGACATGAAACAAAACTATTTATATACTCTACTCATCTCAATAAGGAATGCTAACTTTCAATAAGTGGAAAATGTAATTATTATAGACTCATTATCTCAGCCTCAAAATAATCTGCAGTGGTTTTATAAAAATAATGTTTTCATATCATGCCATAATTCTGTCTAAAGATCACAATATAAATGTCAAGTGACAATGTGTTAATGTACTGCATTAACATAACACAGCTTAATATACAAAGTCATAGGACTACAACTGAATTAAATTTTACATTATAGTCATTCTTATATTGTTATAAGAATGTACTTGGACAAATTAGTGGGCAACACCTCAAAGTTCTTATTAGAAAGAGTAGCATATACACATGGGTCAATTCAAACCACAAGTGCCTAAAGAATTTTATCCCTGTGACGACTTAAGATTTCCTGCCTTTAAAAAAAAAAAAAAAAAAAAAAAAAGGCAATGTCTAATGTCTAGACAAATAATACATCTTTGTTATTTTGAAACAGGTAATTATTAAATGTTTGACAGACTTATCAATATAAATTTCCTAATGTGGTTTTTTGTGGTGAATGGTTAAAAAAAAAAAAATTAAGATAACATTATTTAGGGGCGGCTGGGTTGCTCAGTTGGTTAAGCGTTCTGATTTCAGCTCAGGTCATGACCCCAGGGTCCTGATATTGACCCTGATTCTCTCTCCCCCTATCACTTCTCAGACTTTTGGCTAAGATCAAGTGAAGATTCTCTCTCCCTCTGCCTCTCCCCCACTCGTGTGTACTCTTTTCAAAAAGGATAACTTTAGCTCGTGTTCCCAATTAAAAAAAAATTTTTTTTTTAATGTTTATTCACTTTTTGAGAGACAGAGACAGAGCATGAGCATGAGCAGTGAAGGGGCAAAAAGAGAAGTAGACACAGAATCCGAAGCAGCCTCAAACTCACGAACCGCGAGATCATGACCTGAGTTGAAGTCGCACGCTTAACTGACTAAGCCACCCAGGCACCCCTCGTGTTCCCAATTTAAAAAAGGGAAATTAGTAATGTTAAAAGTATTCCTATGACAAATGTCTAAAGTAGAAGATAAAAACATGCCTCATATTCACTGGAATCAATCAATAAAATCTTCTTTTGTAAGGTCACATTTGAAACTTTAAAATAGAGTATTAAAATAAGAATTTGATACAATGCAAATTTTACTTTATCCCATAGAGTCATTTTCAGAAGTTATCAACCTATGTATATCTAATTTTACATATATACATATATATAATCAATATGAGCTGTGATGTTATGCACTGAAACATGGTGAAGAATGGAGACTGTACTTCCTCATCATATTAGCTGTGTAATCTGGGCAAGTTATTTAACCAGTCTATGCATCAGTTTCACTCCGTCAACCAAAGATCACTGGAGTGTCTCCTGTCCTAAAGCTCTTTAGGGGATATTAAAGGAGATAAGATCCATCAGTAACTAAGCGGTGCTGGCCTGCAGTGGTATATACCACATGGCTCCTCTGAGGGCACATGACCATAATCAGAACACTCCAGGCTCAATGGGATGCTCAGTGCCTTGCCTACTCTTGAATACTTACAAAGTGACATTTGGACTTTTACTTGTAAAAACTGTTCTTAATGGATAAGAAAAAAATCTGGGTTCTAAAATATCACAGTTTACATCTTAGAGCAAAGTTTCACGGGAATAAAACCTACCCTGTTTGTAGTATACATAGATGAATACTTATGTGACTAAAAAGCAGATCTACAGTTTTCCAGAAATAGAAAACAAGGTAAAAAATTCAGAATTTTAAGGGAACTTGATAGGAAGAAACTAAACGATAATTGTTATTTTTCAGTCCATTGGAAATTGTAGCCTGTTTCCTGAAAGAGAAAGCAGAACAAGTGTAACAATGTTACAGGATTAGAACTACTGAGTTTGAAGAAAATAATCAAATTCAACTTTCGTTTCATAGATGAACAAAATAAAACTCAAAAGAAGTTGGGAGTGTTTTATTCAAGGCCACAAAGGTAGCTTGTGAAAGAGCCACAAATATTTTTAGGGAACCAGTTCCCTCTTCTCTGTCCCCAGTGAGTATGGGGTAGAGCGTACAAATAGCAAAATAGGTTGGTGGGAGTAATCAGGGTGCTAACAAATAACGAAGTCCAATGACAGCATCCCAAACATCCTAATATTCAGTATGATGAAAGCCTTTCTAGCATCAAGACAGAAGTTCATTACTCTAAGATGCAGAATGTACATTACTGGAAGAGGGGAAAAAATAGCCTTCTGCAACACACCTACACAGAAAACCTTACAGCTTACATAAAAGGTCCCCGGCTCTCATGACATTGACTTGAACTCCATTATAGATTATTACCACCTAAAATAGTCAAGGCTCAGAGGTTTTCATAGATCCAAGCCTGAATCCTTCAAAACACTACCTATTTGCTTAGTGTTCCTTTGTAATATGGAGATATTTGGGGGGGGGGGGGGGGGGGGTAAGTGAAAAATAGGCATATAAATGTACTTTTATTTTTATACTAATTTAAGACTTCTGTTGACCAGTACTCAAGTAGGAGGTCCACTATTCTTAGTAAGGGTGTATGCAACTATAAATGTTTTACTTTATGATCCTGAAGCAATGTATTTTTATGCTAATAACTCCATTCTGTAAGTTTTAAAATGGTACTCTAAGAGGCTCCATATTTAGGACTGGAAAAGACATCTGCTCCATATTGCACAACCTTGGCTACAAGACCAGAAAATTACCTCAACAACTATTGTAGTAAAAAAAAAAATAAAAAAAATAAAAAAGGCACATTTATAGTATTTACCAAACTTGAATACTGCAAAGTAATTAACTCCTATAAGAAACCTAACATTTAATAATTGTAACCAAAAACAAGGAATTTATATGATCTGTAAAACCCTTAAAATTGGTTTTGTTTTGTTTTTTCCAATTGAGAAATAATGCCGCATCTGCACACTAATCCAGAGTTCTAGTCCACGTTCAGGGCAGACAATGGTTTCTATGTTCAACTCTGCCTCTAGCTCTATCTGCTGGCTAAGTGCCACAAAAAGAATGGTAACGCACACCATACACCACAAAAAAGCTAGACAGGATTGGAAGTAAAGTAAAAAATACACAGACACAGAAGCAGTATCAGATTAAAGTTATTTGACAATATTGTCCAATGGTGGATGTTCATCACCAATTTGGAAACAAAATGTTCTATAAGATAATACCAGATTCCTGAGGCAGGATTTCATATTATCTTGTGCTCAAATATGGTCTTATCAAAGTAGAGCTTCATGTGTTTTGAGATCAATGGTTTAAAACCCAGTGCTGCATCTTTAAGCTCATTATATTCTCTCATCATACCGAAAAAAAAACTCTACACATTTAACAAGATTTCAAATGTTTTCAATTTAACAATTCATTTATTTGTACTGGTCCTTAGTAGTCAATCTTCATATCCACATTTTTATTTCATCAACAATCATCTCAGACACACCTTCTAACAAGATTGACTTAAAATATTACGACAGGAAACTATGCCTTCAGGAGCATGTTTATTGTGTTTGAGATGATACATCAGGTGCTCTCTGAGCTACAAAGGGTAAAAGGAAATCCTCTCATTACAAACTGACAAAGGTAAAAGGTAAAACATTTTTCACAACAGCATGAACCACATACTCAGAAATAGATCTGGGTTTAATACAAATGACGTAATTCCTAGTCATCTACAGCTACTTTTATAACTTCATACAGATAATGAATTAGGCTAAAATGCACTATAATATTTGGTAGACTTCAGGACCAGTATCCTTAGTACATCACAAAATACATTTTGATATCCCAAAGAAGCAAGACTTGCAAGTAGGCGTTTTAAACATAACTAATCTACAGCTACAAAGTTCTACTCTTGATAGCATTTACCTTTTTGGGGAGGCTCCCAGTCTCCAAAGGATAAAAGCAGAGAGTAGAATCAGTATAACATATACACAGAAGTCCGTATTGTAAAGGCTATAAAGATTTGCAGCACAGTGAGAAGAGGCCCTCTGCTCCTTCACACTGCATACAAATTATGTGAATTATGTGGCGTATCTCTTGGTCCACTGTCTGGCTATCCTGTCATGTTCTGCTCTGTTGGTCAAATACTGAGTGGCTATGCTTCCAACCAGAGGATCCGCTGAAAAAGTAGAAAGAACATTAAAAGATATATCATGTGGAGTCTTAATGTCACAGTTTTAAGAGTCGATTAAATCGAAACACTAATTTTCAAGGCAGCACCTCGACAGATATATAATGGCTAAATTTTCAAAATTAAAATACTTAACATCACATAATCAGCTGTATATTTTAATATTCAATTTTAAAAAGCCCTTTTAACTAAAAACAATGCATGTTAAGTTAATAAATTTGATTTTAAATGTATGCCTTTAATAAAATATAAAAACTATTTTTCACTCGGCATTTTATTCAGTAATGCTAAGATGATTATATTTCTACCTTCTTATGGATATTTAAAAATGAAATTTATAGGGACGCCTGGGTGTCAGTTAAGCATCCAACTTCAGCTCAGGTCATGATCTCGTGGTTCGTAAATTCAAGCCCTGCATCAGGCTCTGTGCTGACAGCTTGAAACGTGGAGCCTGCTTTGGATTCTGTGTCTCCCTCTCTTTCTGCCCTTCCCCCACTCACTCACTCCCTCTCTCTCAAAAAATAAACATTAAAAAAATTTTTTTTTCAATGCAATTCTTAAATAAAAACTCAAATCTTATAACACAGTGCTACTCAGAATGTTTCCTTCATTCTGCAATAGTAGGATTCAAATCCTTATCCTTATCTCCATTTAAAAACTTGTCATTTTGTTTTAAACAGAATTCTAAACTAAAAACTGAATCTGAGCTGTAAATTTCTACTCTGAATTTGTTTTTCAAAAAGGTAAATATGTACACACAGCATAATATCTGAAGTGCACCAAAAGAAAGCCAGTGAAAAGTAAAGCCCTCTTCCCTCCCGACTCCCAATTACTCAAGAAGCTTCTCTACCTAGCAAACGATGTCACCTGCTAACAGCATCTCTATCCAGGGACAGTATGCACACGTACACGCATTTAGAACAGGACTGTTATGCATACGTACTTTTCTTCGGTGCCTTGCTCTTCCACTTAATATATCTTAGAAAGCTTTCTCTATCAGCTCATTTAGAGCTGCCTCACTCTTTTCAATCCTGTTTTTCTACCTTTGGCAGATGTATAACTGTTGGGTTTCAGACAACAGTAAAAGCCTTTGGTGATTAGCCCAATATTTAGAAAGAGTAATTCTACTTCTTTAAAAATGACCACTTAGTTAGACAGATAACATATGCAAGATCTCAGGATTAAACGTCACTTTCTCAAGTCAACTACACATGTTAATGCATGGCAATTATGCATTTCCTTTTTTTTTTTTTTTAATGTTTATTTATTTTTGAGACAGAGAAAGACAGAGCATGAACGGGGAGGGTCAGAGAGAGAGGGAGACACAGAATCTGAAGCAGGCTCCAGGATCTGAGTTGTCAGCACAGAGCCCGACGTGGGGCTCAAACTCACAGACCGTGAGATCATAACCTGAGCCGAAGTGGGACGCTCAATGGACTGAGCCACCCAGGCGCCCCTATGCATTTCTTAAAAATGTTATGGATTATATATTAATGACTTTGCATTTCTATAATCATAATCCTAGTCCAACTATCTCATCAACTATCATTTTAATATCCACTATTACTACACCTAAAACAACCAACTGTAAGCCAAGAAGGGAGAACAAGAAGCTCTTCATTACTCATTGGTAGCTTTTAAAGCACATGGCAGCATGGAAGGAGCAATGAAAGGATGCACAGGTGTCCGAGTCATTATTTTACTCCTGGCAAATATGATCTGTAGAGCTACATTAATTCAGAAAAAGTCCATCAAGGACAGAAAGAAAGTAACTATAGGTAGCACGCCATTAATAAACTCAAGAAAGTTATTGTGAAACTTCTGGTCTATCTAACTGAAATGGCATTGATCATTTCCTTGCAAAATGCTTTAGGCTGATCTTTCCACCAGTAGCACTTACTTTCTCAACTCAGTTAAGGTAACCAAGAAAACACGTTGGTTTTTGTAGCCTCACTGTATGTGTTAATAAAGATTTGCTTACCAGGGTTGCAATCTGTCAAAAGCGAACAAATCGACAGCAAAACCTTTGAAATAGTCAAAGCAGGACTCCAGTTGTCTTTAAGGATGTCCAGACAGATGACTCCCTGACTGTTGATGTTGCAGTGATAGATTCTGGTGCGGAAAGTAACCTAAGGACAGTTCCATTAAAAACAAAGAAAATGAATGCTTTATCACCAACTAAAACTCTCACCAACAAAAGTGAAGGGTAACACAGATACTAAATAGAAAATAATATGACTGAAGAGCTAATTAAACACTAGGTGGAAGTAATATCAAAAGTAAATGGTTTCTATTTATTTAATTCAGTTGAAAGACATTTCTTTTACCCAGTAGAGCAGGAACTTTCTTGATTTCACACCAAAGTGAGTAGCTGATTTGGATGGTTTTCTCTAAATGAATGATACAATAATTATAGGTACCTATGACCATATATGTACCATATACACATACATGTACACACGTGCACATACAGCCCTCTGTTTAAACATGGCAAGTGAGAAGTGTTTTACTGCCAAAGGAAAGGAGGAACTGGTGAAGAATTTTTTTTCACCATAAGACAAAAGTTACATCAGTTTCTTAGTAGAAAAGATCAGTATCAACTCTGCTAATATCCTGTCATGTATCAGAAAATACTGGACAAAGATTTAAAGGAAGGCTGATGAAATCACCAGTCTATTTTTCAGCTTTTCATTTCTCCAGCTAGTTCAATGTCTTATTAGACTAAGAGAATAAAATAAAACAAGCAAGGTACTTAAGGTACTGAATAAAGGAAACTAATATATCTCTGAGATATATGAAAAAAGAGACTAAATCATAGGAATAAATACTGGCAAGTTTCAAAAACAGTCACAAACATTAACAGGGTGGTTAATTCTTAATTTGGAGTTGCAGAGAAAAACAAAACAAAACAAAACAAAACAGTTCCTGATGTCTTAGAACTCGCAGCGTACTATGATCACCCACATGGAGTCTAGAAAGAAAATATTAAAAGCCCTCAAAAGTGTATTTCTGATAATGGTGCATAATTAATTAAAAACAAGAAAGACAGCAGTGGTCTAGTAAGGGAGAAGGAAGAGACTGTACTTCTAGAACCTGTCTAATAAAGTACACATACTAGTTATATGGATCTTAAAATGTGGGCTAGTTGAAGTGGGCTAAAAATGTACAATACATACCAGATCGGATTTCAAAGACAGTACCAAAAAGAGAATGTAAAACATCGCATTAACAATATTCTTACATTGATTTCATGTTCAAATGACAGTATCTTTGGTATACTGGGTTAAATGTTATTAAGATTAATTTCACTCTTTTTTTTTTTTTTTTTTTTTTTAATTTTGGAGAGAGTGGGCGTGAGCAGGGAAGAGGGGCAGAGGGAGGGAGAGAGTATCTTAAGCAGGCTCCACAATGAGCATGGGCTCAGCAGGGCCCAATCCCAGGACCCCAGGACCCCGGGACCCTGGGACTATGACCTGAGCCAAAACAAAGAGTCAGATGCTCAATCAACTGAGCAACCCAGGCGTCCCTCTATCTTTTTTAATGCAGCTTGTCGAGTATTTAAAACTACACATGTAGCTTGCATTGTATTTCTATCAGACAGTTCTGTTCTAGAATATGGGAATAATATGTTTAGATCATTGACAGCTGACTACTCAATAGATATGTGTAGTTTACAAACATGATGCAATAAATAACTTTGAATCCTTTCAGCTATTAATAATCAATGAACAGAAGATAATTAAACTTGTACTATTTCATAGAAGTTCAGTACTTTATCTGAACTTCAAAAATAATCAGAACTGTATAGAAATAATTGTACCTAACACCAAGATAAGAGCAGAGGTATTATTTCTTTTTCACTTGTCCAACTACAGATCCGAATAATGCTTCATAATACTGTGTAAGATATCTCAGGCAAGAAAAATGAATCAACATGGAAAGGTTAGAAAATTAAAATACTGAGACTTCAGCAAAAAAAAGTAACATGCTAAAATAAAACATAACCACTATATTAACCAAAACAATTGATAAATCATATACAGAACTATAGTTTGAAACCTGTTAGAAAAAGAAAAATAGAACTCTTTTCCTTTCCCTGATATACAAATATAGTTTTGTAGAAAATAAACCTTGCAAACTTTTTTCTGCTAATTTTGCTACCATATAAAAACCAATTTCAAGAAAAATGAGGCATGTAGAAGTATCACTATTTATAAATACAGCCATGAGCTATTTTGCTAAGGTTTTGTTTTCTGTAATACAGAAAACGTAACCACTGAATGCAAATTGAGCAGTTAATGATATACCAGCATTTAACATGTATCATTCTGAATGTGAATACAATTTGTAGTATTATTAACATGGGGGCTTTGTTCCTTTATTTGATCTAGCAAGACATACTCTACATACTTGGGAACATTAAATAAGACAATCATTTACAGATCTTAAATTCAGATGAGACAGTATAGTATTCAAAACACTGGTAATTCCAGTAGACAGCAAATAACCTCTAGGTGATAGGGAACCTTGGTGTCTGTACTTTGAGGTAGATATCACTAGGTGGAACTGTTGTTACATTATTAGATAATGGAGAAATAACCCTGGGTTTAAAAAAAAAAATCCTTAATTTTTACTCTCTCTCTTCTCCCACCCTCACCAAGCATGCATGTGCACACAAGCATTAAATTGCTACATGTGTTTTAAATAGTGTAGGGGACATAAGAAACTATGTTGAAAAGAAAAACATTTCATCATAGTTAAAGGCCTGATAACAATATACTTTTCCCTGACATGTCAGAAGTCTCTGTAACTAGACCATAATTATGTTCAGGCTTAATATTGGCAGTTTTCACCTGCTGGCTTGACCATTTTATAATGAGAAGAGGAGGAAACCATTCAGGTAACTTATATTTAAGACTTGAAAAATAATTGCCAAGGCACAACTCAACCCTTGTGTTACCCATCTAAATTCATACTGAGAGACAACTAAGGCTTAAGCCACCCAGCCCACCCTCATTCTCATTATTACATCCTATCTACAGAGGGCACAAAGCAAGCTTTTTGAGTAATCGTTTCCTTCTTCTTTGCTGCGGTTTTCTAGTTTTGCTGTGAAGAGATGGTATTGAGCACAAAATTCAACTTACTTAATTCTTATTTCTGCAAGTTGTCAAACAGCTTTACTTTTAATCCCGACAGGTATCTCCAGGAAGCTTCATAGGATATTTTCCCTTATAACATAAATCTAAAATTTATCTCCTTTATTGGTGTGCAAAGTGGCATATTTTTATTTACAATTAACAAACTCTTTCTGCTGACTATAAAGTTATCTGTATAAGGCAGAAAGCAATTTCTGTCAGTTTCAAAATTCTTGGTTATAAGAGAGTTTCCATATCAATTCATGAAAAGCAATGCCATGAAAATGATTACATCAGTACATATTTAACCTCTAGAATTTTAGAGAAGGCTAAAGATTAAAGAATGGACTTGTAGGTTCTTACCTTTGGTGGCTTAAATGGATAATCGGATGAAAAAGTGATATCCAGAAAAAACACACCACCTTCATATACAGAACCTGGTGGACCAAGTATAGTCGATCTCCATTCATAAATGTTATCTCCTTTAGGCCCAGCACTATTTAAAAGAAATTAAAAATCAATGTGTATATCTATAAGCAATAAATGTTAACATCTTAAACCAATTAAGTATTAAAGGTAAATTAGCAACCTAGAGCAATAAGCGATAAATATGAAAAGTAAAAGAACTAAGTCCCAATGTGTGTATACATGTATGTATAAACTTATTTGCAAACATTTCAAATTTCCAGAAAAACTGCAAAACCAAAGAACATCTGTATAACTTAACCCAGAAACTACCTGTTAGCATTGTGCCCCACTAGCTTTTTCATCTTCTCCCTCCCTCCCACACCCTCTCTCTTTCCCTCTCTCTGTATGTATGTATGTGCACATACACACTGACACCCAAGGCTTTTTTTTCTGAGCTATTTGAGAGTAAGCTGAATGCATCTGGCCCTTTCCCCATAAATACTTAAGTTTTCACATTTCCTATCCTCCAATATAATCAGAGTACAGCCACAATTTCTGTAAATTAAAAAAAAAAAAACAAAACACTTTAACCAATTACCTGCAAAATAATGTTGTCAACTGACCCAACAATAATGACTTTTTAAAAAATTTAATTCTCGTCCAGATACAGAATCTACTCTTAAGATCATCTATGGCCTGTGTCTTTAGTTTCCTTTAAGATGGAACTTTTTGGCCTTGACTTTTATAACATTAACATTTTTGTTAGTGAATACAGTCATCCTCCTTCCCCATCATCTCCTACTTCTTTCAATAGCATGCTCATCTTTTTGGAGTTATCTGATGTTTCATGGTTAGATGCAGACAGGGCATTCCTGGCCACAACAGTGCAGAAGTGATGTGTTCTCAGAGTACCAAGGTATTCATTCACCTGTCCCTAACCGGTGTTGTTAATTTTCATTACCTGGCTCAAGCGATATCTGATTTTCCTACTGCTTACTTACTATCTTTTTCCTACAATAAGCAACCTTTGCTCTTCAACCAAATTTCTCCCCTACATTTAACATCCATTTGTGATTCTTGACTGAACTAAACTTTACTATGATGGTGATAAAAATCATAATTTTCCAACTTTAACATTTACTCTACATTTACCAGCTGGCCCTTGATTCCTCTCTTCTCCCGTTTGTATGAATGTGTGTATTATTCACATGGTCTCATGGATTCTCTCTTTTTTTTTCTTAATGATTTATATAATTCATTACTGCCTTTAATTGTTTTGATGCTCAAATTATCCCAAATTTGGCTAGTGGGTGCCCCTTCAAAATGGCCCCTCTATTCTTGTGAGAAGTTGCTGTATTTTTATAAATACTTCCTTACTTTCACGGCATAACACGGCACAACAACTGTTCCAGGATCCCAGGCTTGGAATCAGCCATTTCCTCAAGGAGCCCTGGTTCCTTTTAGTCCCACATTTAGGGAATGTTAAAAAAGCAAAGTCTGAATGCTCGATGCTACTAATTCCCAGGTACACTGCATTATGCTCAACAACATCATTTCATTTATAAAATACAAACAAGAAAGATAATTCAAATAAAATCTAAACTCACAATTATTTGCTGGTAAGGCATACCCAATATTCCTTAAATTCTCTTCAAATTTACCTTACAGACTTCCATTTTTCCCTAACCTTTACATCATAAATTATCTTGACTTTGTGAACTAATGTACATCTAGAGCGTTTCTTCTTTTATTTTTTTTTTAATTTTTTTTTTTAACGTTTATTTATTTTTGAGACAGAGAGAGGACAGAGTATGAACAGGGGAGGGTCAGAGAGAGGGAGACACAGAATCCGAAGCAGGCTCCAGGCTCTGAGCTGTCAGCACAGAGCCCGACGCGGGGCTCGAACTCACGGACCGCGAGATCATGACCTGAGCCAAAGTCGGCCGCTTAACCGACTGAGCCACCCAGGCGCCCCGAGCATTTCTTCTTTTAAACTGACCTATTAGTTTACAAATGATCTGCATGTTTGATTTAAAATAAGGGTAAACCAGCATTGATAAATCAACCACTTGATAATCAACCTATTGTATTAATTATAATAGGACTTCCAGGTATAGTCAAAATAACTGTGTATTATTAATTCTGTAAAACAAACTGAACTGTAAACATCAGGTAAGTGATGCTATCAAATCAAACCTATGCTCTAAAAAATAGTCCATACAGAAAGGATGTAGAAAACTTGATGGTATAATCAAAATATTTGCAGCATGCTTTAAAAACCTATATTTAAGGCAGATGCATGAACAATAAAATCTCACTATTTTGGCCCATTTAGGGAAAAATATTTTTTAACATAAATACTGTTTTATACGTCTTCAGTGTACACAGCAACTGAAACTAATTACAGTAATGGCTCACTGTCCTGTCATCATTTGAGAATCAAGTATATTCCCTAAGTGAATTTTCATTGTAACTAAAAACATAATATTGAGCACTAATTTTGTAAACAAACAAAAAAGGGTTTAACCTGATTCAACAGCATTTCCTTTTCCAAGTTAATTTTTCCCTTGGTGGCTTAAGGTAATCATCATAAAATGAAATTATAGTGTCAGAAACTTTTATGGTAGAGCTGCTTCACTAAAATGATTCTAAACTATACATGTCACACACTGGTAATGTTAATAATAGTAGTAGTCATAATAATAATAATAATAATAATAATAATAACAACATTAGTTAAGATTTACTCCATCCATATTGCAAGCCAGGCATTGTTCAAAGCATCACGGCATAACTCATTTAATTCTCCTTACAAATCTATGAAGTAGGTACTATTAGTACATTACTATTTTTAGATGAGAAACAAAGGTTCTGAGAGTTAAACAACTTTCCATATGTCCCACAGTCACAAAATGACTCAGAAAGAACTTGGACAAAGTCTGTGAACTAGTCTGTATTGTCTTCAACAGTGTGCTGTATTATATTTCTAATTTAATTTCCGGTCAAATTTTGCTAATATCTATTTGTGTAAGAACCCAAAGGGAGCTGTTATCCAAAAAACTAAAAAACAAAAACAATAATAAAAAAACAAACCATAATACAAAGTTCCTCAGTAATATTTCTTAGTTATTACTAGAACTATGTTATGCTTCAGAGAATACAAAGAAGTTGGAGTGGGGTTACTATACTTTTTAATGAATCACAGAATTTCAGACTGAAAAGAATCTGGTTGCAGCCAATCCCATCTCTTTATACTTGAAAAAACCAAGACACAGAAAGTAAATGGTACATCTTAAACCCCCTCTGCCAGTTGGCAGTAAGAGCTGTGATTCCTACATCAAACTCGTATTGGGTTCTTAAATTTGCTTTCTTCTCACTTATACTGTTTTGTCCCAGGGCAAAGGAAATGTTTATTACAGCAGAATATTAAATGTGACTTCCCTTGTTGTCTTAGAGAAGACTGGGCAAGGCCAAAGCTTATGGTAGTATGATTCCTTTAATGCTCCAAGAATACTGAACCTAAGGCAAGCAATGGCTAAAATCCAGCCCTAGTGCTGGCTGCCTTATTTGGAATAAGGACACCCTTTGCCTTCTTAGAAGGTGCCACCTGCAAATCAAGACATTCTTAGTGGGGGTGGGGGGAGGAAGGTGTTGGATACAAGAACTGGCTCCACCCAAATTCAAGCCAAGTATTTTTTACAGGCTGCCTTCTGGTCTGCCACTGAGGCTTCACAGCTGAGGAGAAAATGAGTGATAAATGCTGACAATCTCAAGACAGGTGCTATTCATACCTTTTCATTAGTTAGTTTCATTCCCTCTGTTTTACACAAGGGTAACATTCCAGTAGTTCCACATGCCATTCTAGATCATTTGTGTTTCCCTCTCTGGGGAATGATGTTCACAAGAATATCACGATAACATTTCCCCAATCTTTATTAAAAAATAAACCTCTATTACTCTACCCCTCCCAGCTCCCATCTCAAAGATCTCTTAACAGGCTTTATACTCCTTATCACTACACTGAAACAGCACTTATCAAAGGTCACCAGTGACCTCATCACTAGACCTAATGCTCATTTCTCAATACTCATCTTATTTGACTGCCCCAGCAACATGTTGACACATTCGATCACTTTTTTCTACTGGATATAAACTTCTGTTTTGTTACTAGAATAACATACTGGTCTTCCTCCTAACTCTCCTGGTCCTTTCTTCTCAACTACTAGTGCTATTCCTTATCTCCCTAATCTATAAATAGAGTCAGTCCTTCAGAACTCAGTTCCTGGACCTCTTGTCTTTTCTTCTCATATCTATCCTTTTGTTGATCTCATGCAATTTTATGGCTTCCAAAAGCACCAGTAGGCTCTTAATTTCCAAATCTGTATCTCCAGCCTATGTTTTTATGCTGAATTTCAGAACTACACATTGAAATGTTTACTAAACAGTCTTTATAATATTTTGAATCTAATAATTTTGAAAACTGCCTCATATTTAACATGTCCCAAAATGAGTTCATGTTCTAACTCCTCCTACAATCCTCCCTATTTCAGTTAAATGCCAACTCCATTCTTCTAGTTCCTCATGGCGAAAGCAAAGACCTCTTCTTTAACAACACTTTACCTCGTATCCAGTATATCAGCAAATTCTATTGATTTTATCTTCAAACAAACCCAAAATTCTACCTGACCCTGATTCAAAATACCAGAATCCCCTCCTGGCTAGTTACAATAGCCTCTCTGCTTCCACCTATGGCCCTACTCCCACCATGGTAGTCTATTTGCAAAAGACAAGCCGGCAAGGCAACAGGCAGAAAGTAAGTCAGATCATGTAATTCTAGTCAAAACTTTCCAAAGGCTTACCACCCTCCTGTTCTGTGTTAAGATCAAAGCCTTCTGACCTACAAGGCACAGTATAATTTGCTGCCACCATTATCACCATCATCCTTCTTATCTGTTTCTCTCTTCCCTGTTCAACTGGCTCTAACAACCTGTTTCTCCAACACACAATGTACAGTTCCACCTCAGGGCTTCTGCACAGATGTATCTCTGCCTAGAATGTTCTTCTTCAAGATGGCAACATGGTTTGGATTCATCACTTTCTGCATGTCCTGATTGCAAAGTCACCTTCTCAGTGAGGCCTTTCCTGGCCACTCTATCTAAAAATGTCATACATCATCTCCACATATTTTATTATACCTATTTTCTTCTCTATATAATTTATCACTCTCTAACATATAGTTTACTTATTTATCTTACTGTCTCTCTCACCAGAATGTAAGCTCCATGAGGTTATAAGATGTAGACTAGGCTTCTTTCAGTGGATGGTGCTTTTATGCCTTAAAAGTTATAAGTATTTTGGCAACTCAAAGTGACTGAAGAGCTATGGGATCTGCCCAAGGTGAGAAGGGAGATCTCAGAGAGAAAGTTTAATAGCAGGGGGAAGGAGAAGGAGGAGAATGAAGGGAAAGGGAATGTTTTCTTACTTTACTTCCCTCCGTAAAGAAGGGTTCATTTATTTTACTTCACTGATACAGCAAAGTAAAATTTATTCCAGTTCTGAGTCAAATTACGAGAAAACAGAAACAAAATTGTTCACTGACACCTCACTATGCACAAATACCAAAAAAACAACAGAAAAGACTGTTAAATTCCATAATGAGAGCTCAATTTTTTGTTTAAATGTTATTACGAAAATGAGAAGTACCTTTATTCTATTGCTTTTTTTCCCCCTACAAACATCCATCCCTCCTTTTAAATACCATATTTCCCATAAGCTAGTATACGTTCTACACAAAACAACAAGAGTAAAAAGCATGGAGAAAGTTTAGATTGAGTGACAAACTTAGCCTAAAATTTTTGTTACTAGCTGCTCTTACTGTTAACAAGTGATATAATTTTAACCATTAGCAGCATGAGGACAGATATCTCAGCAAAATTCATTTTCTCACTGCTTGAATATTAATTCAACAATTACTGTTACTGCAAGGGTCATTAACACTGTCTTTTTCCAGCACTGGAATAATTCCCAATACAATGTTTCAAATGCTCAATTTAATAATAGACTCATTTTACAAAAATGCATTTTTTAACACAATGCTTCCCACACACACAACCTTTTAACCCCTACCAAACTAAATGCCAAGATTCCATATGCTTTCTATCCCGAAGGCAGGAAGTTCTACCTTGAGCTGAACTAAATTCAAAGAGAAAAGGACATAACAATGACTTAAGCCAAGACTTGACAGAACTATGAAAACTGTGGTGTAACGGTGAAATGTTCCATTTTAAATAATTAAAATGCTAAAATGAACATTTCTATGTGTGCAGGATGCATTTAAAATGAAAAAAAAAATCTTACTAATACAAAGTTTCTACTGAAGCATGGGTTACATAATGAAAGACCTTGAATTAAAGATGCCATATTGGCATAACTTCAATAGGACTTATCCACCCTCACTGAAATCTATTAAAAATATAAATAAAACTAAAAAGGAACTAAATACAAGGAGAGATACTCTATGTTCATGCATAAGAAGACTCAAATGTCAAGATGTCAGTTCTTCCCAATTTGACCTATGTGGTCAATCCAATCCTACTCAAAATCCCCCTAAGTTATTTTGTGGATATCCACAAACTGATTTATAAAGTTTATATATGGAGAGGCAACAGAATAGCTGACACAATCCTGAAAGAGAACCATGTCAGACACTACCCAACTTCAAGACTTACTATAAAAGCAACAGTAATCAAGTCAATGTGGTATTGACAAAAGAACAGAAAAACAGATCAATAGAAGAGAAAAGAGAGCCCAGAAATAGACCCACATAGAGTCAAGTGACCTCTGACAAAGGAAATAGAATGGAGCTAAGATAAAGACAGTCTCCTCAAAAAAATGGTGCTAGAACAACTGGACATCCACAGGTAAAAAAATAAAATAAAATTTAGACACAGACCTTATATCCTTCACAAACATTAACTCAAAATGGATCAAAGAATTACTCTAAAATGCAAAACTATAAAAACTCCTAGAAAATAACATGGGAAAAAACCTTGGTGATGACTTTAGGTATGGCAATATCTTTTTAGAGACAACAGCAAAGGCACAATCCATGAAAGAAATAACTGAAAGTTGGACTTCATTAAAATTAAAACCTTCTGCACTGCAAAAGACAATGTCAAGAGAATGAAAAGAGAAGCCAAAAACTGGGGGAAAAATATATGCTAAAGACACATCTGATAAAAAGACTGTTATCCAAGATATACAAAGAACTCCTAAAACTCAACAATAAAAAAATGAACAACACAATTAAAAAATGGGCAAAAGACCTCCACAGACCCTTCACCAAAGGAGATATACAGATGGCATATGAATTTATGAAAAGATGTTCAATATCATATGTTGTTATGGACTGAATGTTTGTGTATCCTCAAAAGTCAGGTTGAAATCCTAACCTTCAGTGTTGGTATTAGGAGGGAGGCTATCAAGAAGTTATTAGGTTATGAGCATGTGCCCTTCTTAAATGAAATTAGAACCCCAGAGCGCCCTTGCCCCTTATGCTATGGAAGGACACAACAAGAAGACGCTATCTATGCATCTGGAAGCAGGTACTCACCAGACACCAAATTTTGGACTTCCCAGCCTCCAGAACGTTAAGAAATAAATTTCTGTTGCTTATAATCCACCCAGTCTAGGAGCACCTGGGTGACTCAGTCAGTTAGGCATCTGACTCTTGATTTCGGCTCAGGTCGAAATTTTACAGTTTGTGACA
The DNA here is from genome assembly GCF_046562875.1 of Panthera onca. Taxonomy (NCBI): domain Eukaryota; kingdom Metazoa; phylum Chordata; class Mammalia; order Carnivora; family Felidae; genus Panthera; species Panthera onca. The sequence goes on from NC_138346.1 coordinate 52,990,693, forward strand.
TGGATCTCCGTGTTGGGCTCTGCACTGAGCATGGAGTCTGCTTGGGATTGTCTCTCCCTCTCCCTCTGCCCCTACCCTGCTCTCTCTTTCAAAATAAATAACTTAAAAAAAAAAGCCACCTAATCTATGGTGTTAGATACATGTCATTAGAGAACTGCAAATTAAACCAACAATGAGGTAACACTATACACCTATTAGAATGGCCCAAATCTAAAACACTGACAACAATATATTCCTAGCAAGGATGTGGAACAACAGGAACTCTCATTCACTGATGGTAGAAATGCAAAATGGTACAGCCATTTTGGCAGACAGTTTGACAGTTTCTGAAAAACTAAACATATTCTTACTATACAATCCAGCAATTGTGTTCCTTGGTGTTTAATGAATTGAAAACTTAGGTCCACACAAACACCTGCACACAGATGTTTACGGTAGCTTTATTCATAACGACCCAACAAGGTGAATGGATAAACTGTGGTTCATCCAGATGATGGAGTATCATCCAAGGCTCCAAAGAAATGAACTATCAAGCCATAAAAAGACATGAAGAAAACTTAAATGCATATTACTAAGTGGAAGAAGCCAATGTGAAAAGGACGTAATGTATGATTGCCAACTATATGACACCCTGGAAAAGGCAAAACTATAAAGACAGTAAAAAGATCAGTGCTTGCTAGGGCTTAGTGGGGAGGGAAGGATGAACAGGCAGAGAAGAGATCTTTAGGACAATATAACTATGATACCATGATACTACAATGGTCATTACACATTTGTCAAAACCCATAGAACGAAGAACACCAAGAAGTGAAACCTAACACAAACTATCAACTTTGATTAATGATGCAGCAAACATAGGTTCATCAACTGTAAGAAACATGTCACTGTGGAACGGTAGTGGGGAGGCTGTGCATGTGGGGACAGTGGGTATATGGGAACTCTGTACTTTCTGCTCAATTCTGCTATGAAACTGAAACTGCTAGTAAAAATAGTTTATTTTTTAAATGTTTGTTTATTGATTTTGAGAGAGATCAGGGGTGGGGCAGAGAGAGGGAAAGAGAATTCTAAGCAGGCTCTGCATGATCAACACAAAGACAGATGCGGGGTGCCATCTCATGACTGCAAGATCATGACCTAAGCTGAAATAAAAAGTCGGACGTTTGGAGAGCCTGGGTGGCCCAGTTGGTTACCTGTCCGACTTCGGGTCAGGTCATGATCTCGCGGTTTGTGAGTCAGAGCCCCACATCGGGCTCTGTGCTGACACAGCGAGGAACCTGCTTGGGATTCTCTCCCCGCCCCCCCCCCCCCTTTCCCTCGCAGGCTCTCTCTCAAAACTAAAGACAATTTAAAGAAAAAAAGAGACGTTTAACTGACTGAGCCACACAGGAACCCCTAAAAATAAAGTTTATTAATTTAAAAAATAAAATTAATTTAAAAAACATAAAGCTTAGATGAAGTAGATGTTTCTATATTAAAGCAAGAAGTAGAAAGTATTTAAGTGTTGGTCTATTAAAAAGTTTCCAACCTACAAAGGGATGCTTTCCAAAATTTTGTTTTAAAATCAGGTACTTAGGAACTTGAACACATTTTAACTGTGGTAATATAAATGGTGGTTTCAATGTTGGCTCACAAAAGTCAATTTAAACCACTTCCCCCATAACTTTTGAAGGCCACCAAGAATACCTACCCTCCACTACAAACTGCTAATTCAAACACCCATCATCCTTTTTCCCCCTCCCAGGTACTCTATTACCTTTCAGCTGCAGGAAGGGAAACAAAGATAATCTTAAATTATCAATGAGGAGTTCACTTTAACAAGATTATCAATAGTGGTCAGGGCTTTGGAGTATCTCTAGCATGAAGAAGAAATTTAACTACATTAAAGTACCTCAAATACTAAATGGACATGTGTGAACTAGACTGGAAATCGAAGCAACCTTTGTATTGGGAAAACATGTGCTGTGATAGCAGCTTCAGCAACAACAGCAACTACCCGCACTGACTGAACACTTGTATGTTGCCAGGAGTCACTATGTTAAATGCTATGTATCTCATTTACTCCTCACAGTAATACTATGAGATAGACACTGTAACTATCCCAGCTTCAAAAATGAGAAAGCCAAGGCTCAGAGCAGTTAAGAAGCTTCCCCTGAAGTCTCTGGGTTCGTAGGAAGGCAGACACAGCAAGTATATCTAGAGAACAAATGCAAGCTTAACCACATCTCTCTCTTTCCAAACTTCGGGCAATTTGTTTTAAGTCAACAGGTGCTATTCCTGAGTGCTCTGGAAATAGCCCTATTTCTCTAGGTTGAGCGTAATTAGAAGTTCACAACTTACTAGGGAGAGATACAAAACAATGGAAGAGGGGAGATGGCTTAGGAAACAATACAAGGAAATAATTCTACTAACTAAAAAGACTGGTCTAGCTTTCTGCTAAGCAGTTCACCATTATCTTATTATCTTCCTATCCCCTCCCCCAGAATGACCTCTTTCCAGTAAACATAAGACCTGTGAAGTCTGGTGAAAAATGATGGTACTTACTGCTTATTAACCCATACTGTGCCTTGTTGAGCATATGAATTCACTTTGAATCTGAAAAATGTCTCTGAGATTTTACAATATCAAATTACAGTACTTTGTATACTTTCTACAGAAGATTCAATGGAGAAAATAGAAATAAATTCATTCATTCACTAAAGATTTAAGTGTCTACTATTTTGTGCTGAGCACCTACACTGGAAACTAAAGACACAAGGGCCAGTGCCTTCATGGAGATTACCATCTAGCTGGGGATAAAGATATTAATCAAATAAACGCACGCACGCACACACACACACACACACACACACAAATAAAATAGAAAATTTGCTACAAAGGAGAGTTATACCTTGCTCAGTGTCAGGGGAATGTGACCTAGTTAGGAAGATCAGGGAAGTCTCACAAAGGAAGCAATGCTTGAGATAATATTTGAAACACCTAATGGTGTTTACTAGAAGTCAAAAGGGAAGAGCTGGGGAAGACTGAATAGCAAATGCAAATGCCCTGAGGCAGTAAGGAGCAAGGTTGCGTAGCAGGGACTAGAAATAAACCCAAGATGGTTAGAAACAAAGAGAACAGGGGAGAGTGCAATAAAAGATGAACTAAAGAGGGAAGTAGTAAAAATGTCCATGCAGGACCTTGTCAGGCTATATGAAAGGTATTTGGCTTTATCCTAAAAGCAACAGAAAGCCAATAAACATTTTAAGCATGGGAGCGGGTCATACTAATATTCACATTTTGGAAAACTTCCTCAGATTGCTGTGTGGAGAATAGTCTGGAAGAGGGCCAGAGGGGCTGTGGGTGGACTACTGTGGTAATCCAGGTGAAGATGGCAGGCTGGACTAAATCAGTACTAGATACAAACAGAAAAGGATGGATTTGAGGGGGGATTTCGGAGTTAAAAATCAACTGAAGTTATGTTTTTGAAATATGGGACATGAGAAGGGGATATCAAGAATAGCTCATAGTTTTTTGGAGGGTACAACTGAGATGGATATAGATACCATTTACTAAGATAGGGACCCTGGAAACAAAGCTCATTTTGGACATACTGGGATTAAGACATCTTAAAGATATACAAGAAATAGCTATCTCAAGGAGATATATGTATCTAAGACTCAGAGGTAAGGCCTGGGCTGTACATACACATTTATGAAACCTTGGTATTTAGGTGGGAATTCAGGTCTTGCAGGTAGGGTGGACCAAACTGAGATAAGGGACACATGAGATGAGATCATGTGTCACAAAAGGCAGACCTGTAGTAAATGTATATAAGAGAAGGAGAAAGAAAGTAAATGGAAGCAAAGCAAAGGAGAGATTAATTACCTCAAGAGATGTAAGAACAAACTGGGTTTGAAAAAGGATATCAAAAGGTAAGGAAGACTTCATCTGGTAAGGATAGGATGTGGGGATCATACCAACTCACAGTGAGGAAAATAAAAAAGTAATCTAGAAATATCTCCAAGATATAGGTTAAATTAAAAAAAAAAAAAAAAAAGGAAGGTGCAGAGCATAGGTATAAACTACAAAAGCCTTCTGCCATGTGTATGCTGGCAATAAGAACAGACTCCTAGAAAGATGCACAAAATGCTAATAGTGGTTTCCTCTAAGAAGGATCTGATGCTGTGGAATAAAAAGGAACCTACTTTTCATTGTATATTCTTTTCTATTCTTAATTATTTACTTGTTCAAAAAGCATTTAATTTAAAAAAATAAGGGGAAAAATCCCAGTGAGTTTTGTATCACTGAACATCTAAACCAAAAAGGATTTTAAATATGCAGAGTGAATTTATATGATAGGTTTTGTTATCCTCACACTTAAAACTGGAGAATTGTGGTGCCAGAGATCCCCTAATCCTGAAATAACATAGATCTATTAAAAAAAAAATTTGTTTTATGTTTATTTATTCTGTGTGAGAGAGAGAGAGAGAGAGAGAGAAACACGTAAGTGTGAGCAGGAGAGGGGCAGAGAAAGTGAGAGACACACAATCTGAAGCAGGCTCCAGACTCTGAGCTGTCAGCACAGAGCCCGACGTGGGACTCGAACCCACGAAATGCAAAATTATGACCTGGGCTGAAGGTGGACACTTAACCGACTGAGCCACGCAGGCGCCCCTGAAATAACATAGATTTAATAAGAGCTTTTAGATATCTTAGCTAGTATTACTTACACTTTCTCAAGTACCTTCCTTCTTTGTACATTGTAAAATTAAGGGCTCATCCAAAACTTAAGCTACTTTGCCAATATACTGTGAATTCGTATCACAATCAATCACATTTGATTGGATCATCTCATTTTTATTTTCCACCTTATACTTTAAGACAGACTATGACTGGGTAAGATACAACTAACAAGATGATAAATGTGCCAAGCTCTAGTCTAGTTTACTGTGAAGTTTAAACGCAGACTCTAAACGTACCTGTTTGTTCACTAGTTTTTCTCTATGTTTTTGCTTTGACACTTGATATGAAGGCCAGGTATGCAAATGCATACTTCTACCAGGAAATGTTTGTGTTGTGAGCTGCATCTTTGTTCAAAACTTATGTCCACACAGAATCCCTAACCTGAAAAAGACTTTCAAAATTCAATAAAGCTTATTTTCCTACTTATGTTCGGCTTTACATACGATCTTTTTCCTCAGTGGATAATGTAATTATAAAGCTTAAGAATACAGGTAGTGCACATAGATATAAAACAGTGAGGTATTCCCAAAACTCAGTGTTAATGATTCATTCTTGTAACACTTACGGAGTACCCATTATGTGTTGGGCACGGACAGGTACTAAAAACAGAGTGATGAACAGAACAGATATGACATCTGCCTCTTAGAGAATATGCAAATAGTGAACAAACAACATAAAATTATCAATATGAAATAACACCAGAAAAATGCAAAGTCACTTATGTAAGCAAAGTATCTACCAAAAAGAGTACAAGGAAACAGTACTTAACATATTGATCCTTTGGGTTTTTTGTCCTAACACATCTAAGGCATGGGCTATACTCCCATCAGTTAACACTGGCTCACTCAAGTAGTAAGGGGAAAAGGAAGGAATAAGGTGGAGAAATCTTCCAGGTGATTTTAATAAGCAACCCCTTAAGAGCTACTAAGTTCACCAATGGCATTACCACATCTAAAACCATGGATCACAACTCTGGCTGCGCACAGAGCTTTAAAAATTACTGATTCCTAGGCCCTACCTAGGAGGTTCTGATTTAATCAACACAGCTGTAATCCAAGCTTAGAGAAGTTTAAAAACTTACCAGGTGATATAATGTGCAGCTGAGATTCAAAACAACTGGGGGAAAGAGATCTGATACGCAGGAAGAATGGGAAATGAAAGCATGGAAACATAAGAACATATTCCAATTCTCAGGTATGATATAACTATCCGGGCTCTGTAACTGTTACTCCTACTGGGCAGACAGATGTAAGAGACTTTAACAATTTTTGCCAAACTCATTACAGTTTTTGGATTATAGTGAATTTACTAAGGTAATGCTACTCTGGTGGGCTCAGCCAGGTACATGCCAACCTCCCTGGACAACTTCCCTAATCACCACACCTTAAAAAGCTGCAGTGATAACCAGGAGAACGCAACTTTTTTCCAAACATTGGTCATATAAGGGAAGGTCTCAAAAATATTCTTACTCATATAATGCACAAGTAGTTTTGCCTATGATATATTTGCCATTAAAAAGTAAGATCCTTGCTCTTTCTGCTCTATGCTGTCTCGCCATTTCCCTTTCGGCTTATAAAGCAGAAGCAGACTTAAAAGCATAAACACAAAGCAAAGCTATCAAAATAGGTAAAATCTTATTTCAAAATCCTACTTAAAAATATCTATTAAATTCTCTCTCATTACATTCAACATTTAGAAATTTCTACATAATGGGAAAATATATTATTAATGATATACAATATATAATTATTAAGTCTACAACATTCACCAGTAACATCACTAGTTACTATAGGATCGTTGTGCTATAAAATACTTTTAAAACAGAACTGAACAATTTGAGACCTGTACTTGCCATACAAGGACTTTAGTAATACCTTATCACCTAAAAAAGCAAAGATTCACTAGGAAGATCAAGACCACATTAATCTAGGGGAGCCTGGGTGGCTCAGTCAGTTAAGCGTTTAACTTCAGCTCAGGTCATGATCTCATGGCTTGGCTCATGAGTTCAAGCCCCATACTGTCCTCTGTGCTGACAGCTCGGAGCCTGGAGCCTGGAGCCTGCTTCGGATTCTGTGTCTCCCTCTCTCTGCCCCTCCCTCTCTCTTTCTCGAAAATTAAACATTAAAGTATTTTTTAAGAAAAGAATACATTAATCTATGTGACACAGAATAGTTTTATTGGTATAATAGTGGAATACTGAGACTGGGTCAGAAATTTGGTATTACAAAAGCGGCCGCTACCCAATAAGCAAAAAACAAATACTCTTTAGTATATGCCTTACAGAAAATTTAACCTGCTACTAATGTAAATCCACATTGTCTATCATCTCCAGCATTCCCTCTCACCTTGAAAGATTCTTTTCTCTACTTCCATCCCACATTATCTGGGCTTTCCCTGAATGCAGTTCAGCCTTTGGCTTCCTACTTTTTGCTATATGTAATGCCACAGATACCATCACCCATCCTATGTATATTTATTGCTTAGACATATCCTCTTTCATAGTTTCTGAATCTTCAATTGTAGCATTATAGATTTGCATTTATCATTCTGCTTCCTCAAGTACTAGACACTGTACTTGTCTGTCCTATTGTCACCTGAAACTCAAAGAAGTTAAAAAAATTTTCAAAACAAACCTGGGCCTTCTAAAGTCCAAAAATTATATAGCACTTGACAAAAGTGCAGGAGGGACAGTCATGCTTATCCACAACTGGTGGGAGGAGAAAGGAGTACAACTTCCCTAAAAACTATCCTAAGAGAATGAACACAGATGTGGACGAAGATTTTTGCATAAGGAGGCTGAAAGCAATATAACAGTAGTGAGACTCAAAATCACTTCAATGTCCAACAAAAAGGTATTAGGTTAAATCATTTGTGGTTTTCAAAGAACAATGATAACTAATAATCAAGTGTTGAAGGTTATTTAGTGGCATGGAAAAATATGATAGATTAAGGTGAGAAAGGTCACAAAACTGTATACCAGTAGTAACCTAACTATGTAAAATATGTATATGAATAAAAACATTAACAGTGGTTATATCTACAGTAAACTCATAGCTGATTGTGTACTGTTTTGCCTTTGTGTCTTAGCAAATATTCTATAATAATGATACTTTTATAATCAGAGAAAATGTTTGTTTTTTGTAACGGCACTTTATCACCATCTATGTAGGCATAAAACTAACTGTATCCGAAGGTCATGGAAGTCCTTTAGAATCCTTGCAAAAATTCCTCAAGTCTCTGCTCAAACCATTTCTTCTCCCTCCCTAATCACTCCTACTTCCTTCAATACTCTTTACCTGAATTCATTAATAAACAGAAGGCCCTCTGTAATGCTAAAAGGGACTCCTCCTTCTTTTTGAACTTATCCAGTACACACTGCTATTTGGCTTTTTGGTTAGGGCACACTGACAGAAGACCAACTAGAAGAAGTGCACAGCAGCTGGAGGTCAAGGCAAAAAACAAGAAACGTGTAAACAACCCCTGAAGGCACAGAAGAGTAACATGGTTCAAAACAACAGCCTTGTGTTAATAGGAAAAGACTGAGTGATGTCCAGCACATAATCTGTTTCCTCAGCATATATTCTGTAAAACTTAAAAAGTGCTTAAAATGAACATGTTAGACCAAAAGACAGGACAACTAAATTCAATGTGGTATCCTCGCATGGACCCTGGAATCAAAAAAAAAGGATATTTGTGAAAAGCTGATAAAATATGAATAAAGCCTGGAGTTTACTTACTAGTAAACTAATGTTAATTTTCTAATTATCTAATATTAACCCAACATTAATTTCTAATTACTAACATTACTTACTTTTGGCCAATGTAGCAGAAGGCTTCATAAATACTCCTCATTTGCAACTGCTTTCTACTGCCTAAGGGACAGTCACCAGTACAGTACTAAGGCAACAGTAGTGCAAAGGAAAGCCGGTATGACCCTCCACTCTGTGGTGGTAGGGATGAAGTCTCCGCCTGGCACACCACGGCTCCCATGGACCACAATGCCTCAGGTCCAAGGCTTGGTTTCCATTCAGTTCACGGAATGAAAGCATCAGCCATTACCGTATTAAGAATCTTTGTATTTCCCAGCATTCACAGAAAACTCTGGCATCCATTTTTAACAAATAGTATGGAGCTATACTGACCATTTATATAAAAAATATTTCACACTAAGCTTCTATTTCCTGTTCAATGCTCCTATAAGGAGAGGTAAAGGTTTTGTCTCACATTTGACACCCTGTATGAGGACCAAAACCTACTCGAAGGGTAAAAAACAGACAAAAAATGCCACTGAATCTTCATTGTACTTCTTTAGAGAAAAGGAAATGTGCTGAAGCATCAGAAGGAACCGCCAAGAGCCTACTTATGAAAATTCAAGTCTTCCGCTCCCCTAAGGTAAAGAGTATTTCATTTACTGCACAGTCCAACTCTTCTGATCAACTTAACAATATGACAGTAAGGAGAATGGTTTTATAAAAATCCCAGGAAATGTTTTCTTAAATGACATTTAAACTATGATTATTTTGAATAATAGCTGCTGAAGTGATTTCCTTTGTCATCAGACTAAACAGTTTTTCTAGTATTTTTTTAAGCTGCGATCCACCTAAAAGCTCTAGTGAGATTACCTATCCTCATCCTTTGTATCACACCTTACGCTAAACACAGATTACATTTTATTCTAACCTTAAAAGTTTAGATGTTACAACATTTATGTATGTCCCAAAGCAGCTAGTATAATGCTTTCCACATAACACTCAGTGGATGCTTGCTGAACAGATGTCAAACATTATAAAAGGCATCATGGCACAAAATTCTTTATAAAAATTGTTTTGTCCTATCCACCAATTTTTTACTTTATGTACACCAGAAGCCAGGTACTGTAGACTGGGGTAAGGATAAATAAGATGCCACCTAAGTTTACAGATATGAAAATGGTTAAATGCAATGGAGTATAACAGGTGCAGAACTAGAGACAGTTCAATGACCCATGGAAGGAGAAGAGGATGTATCAATTGTGTTCAACTGGGTAGAACAGGAAGCTGTATGCACGCCTAAATATACTGCATGCCATTTTCCCAGTAAAAGGAGAAAAAAAGTTTTTCCCAACTTAAGTGTATCAATTTTTGGAATGCCAAGAAAACCGTCACATGGCCACTTAAATTATTTACTAGTTTAGCAACAGATATTTTAAATCACCCAATATAATAATAAATTAACTTGCAAATAATGCTTTCTTCCACTGTTTCATTAAAATTTTATTCAACTCCTTGGGGTGCCTGGGTGGCTCAGTTGGTTAAGCATCTCTTGGTTTTGGCTCAGGTCATAATCTCACAGTCATGAGTTCGAGCCCTGTGTCAGGCTCTGTGCTGTCACTGTGGAGTCTGCTTGAGATTCTCTCTCTCCCTCTCTTTGCCCCTCCCCTGCTCTTTCTCTCAAAATTAATAAATACTAAAAAGTTACTTTTATTCAACTCCTTGACGTTAGTGTTATGATCGTCACTAGAAGGCTTTTCTAGAGTACATTATCTTCACTTCTAAGTTACTGAGATGCAGCACTTTTGATTCTGCACTTGATGCTGTTAAATTTTATCAGCCAAAAGTAGTTTGTAAATGTTAAGACCAATGTTTTTTCATTCAGCCTAAAAGGGTGTTCATTATATGCTCAATATAACCATTTATTATACTCTTCTGTTTTAATCAGCTTGGCTGAGGTATAATTTATTTATAATAAAATTCACCATTTTGAAGTAAACAATTTGATGAGTTTTGACAAATGTATACAATCTTATAACATCGCCACAATCTCGATAGGAAACATTTCTACTACCTCAGAAGAGTTCTGTGGTGTTCCTTCTCAGTTAATCTCTTCTGCCCACCCCTTGGCTCCTAGGAACTACTGATCTACTTTCTGCCATTTCAGTTTTGTCTTTTTCTAGAACTTCCTATCACTGGTAGCATGCAGCATGTAGAATTCTGTAACTGAGTTCATTCATTTAGCATAATCCCTTTATACTCATCCATGTTGTGGTGTGTATCAGCAGTTCATACACTCACACAGATACATCACAATTTATTTATTCGTTCAACAAACTAGTAGACACTGGACTGTTTTCAGCTTTGGGCAATTAGGACCACACAACTGTTATAAATATTCAAGTACATCTCTGTGGAAGTATGCTTTCATTTCTCTTAAGTAAAAGCCCGTAAGTGATATTACTGAGTGTATTAGCTTCCTAAGGCTACTACAACAAAGTATCACAATACGGGTGGCTTAAAACAACAGAAATGTACTCCCTTACAATTGTGTGGGCAAGAAGTGTTTCAAGGTGTAGGTAGAGCCACACTGTCTTGAAGTCTCTAGTACTAAATCTGGTCTTTCCTCGTCTCCTGGTCCTGTCAGTAATCCTTGGCAGCCCTTGGTTTACAACTGCATAATTCTAACCACTACCTTCCATCATCATATGGCATTCTCCCTTTTTGTCTTTATGTGGCCATCTCTCCCTTCTTTGTCTCCTGTGGCTCTCTCCTCTTATGAACACAAGTCACACTAGATTAAGAACTCCCTACTCCAATATAAGCTTCTCTTCAGCTGCAATGATCCTACTTTTTTTTTTTTTTTGAGAGAGAGAGAAGATGGAGTGGCTCGCATTTGGGAGAGGGATGGGGGGGGGAGAGGAGAGGGAGGGAGGGAGGGAGGGAGAGGGGGGGAGAGAGAGAGAGAGAGAGAGAGAGAGAGAGAGAATGAATATGAATTTCTTAAGCCAGCTCCACAGCTCAGCTGGAGCCCAATGTGGGGCTTGAGCTCAAGGCCGTGAGATCATGACCTGAGTTGAAATCAAGAGTCAGATGCTTAACTGAGCCACCCAGGTGTCCCCATTGGTCACATTCTGAGGTACTTAAGGGTAGGACTTAAATATACACTTTTGAGGAACACAATTCAATTCACCGTACTGGGTCATATGGCAACTGTGTGTTGATAACAACAAAATGCAAACCTATTATTCAAAGTGACTGTAACATTTTGCCTTGTACCTCAACAGCAATGTAGGTCAGCTCCACATCCTTCCCAACATTTGGTGTGATCTGTTCTTGTTTTAAAGTCCATGTGTCGTTGTATCTCACTGTGGTTTTAATTTGCATTTCCTTCACAACTAATGATGTTAAGCATCACTGTAATTTATAAAGCTTTGTAGGTGACACTCCTATTCAATCTTTTGCCCATTTTGAATTTGCTTTTCTCACAATTAAGATGTAAGAGTTCTTTGAATGTTCTAGATACAAGTCTTTTAACAGATACAGGTTTTGCAAATATTTTGTCTATAACTTGACTTTTAATTTTCTCGACAAAATCATTTTGATGAAGTCCAACTTACCCATTTTCTTTTATTTCATGCTTTTTGTGTCCTAAGAAATCTTTGCTTAATCTAAGGACATAAAAACTGTTTTATTCTTGAAGTTTTATCACATTAAACTTTTACATCTAGACCTATTACCCATTTTGCATTAATTTTTATGTATGATGAGTGGCAAAGGTCAAAGCTTGTTATTTTACAAATAGGTATTCAGTTATTCTAGCATCATCTGTTGAAATCTTTCCCCACAAGAATATTTTGGCACTTCTGTGAAAAGTCAGCAGATCAGTTATGTGTAGATTTATTTGGGGACTCTCTATTCTGTTCCACTGATCTACGTTTATCCATCTGCCAATACCATACTACTGTGATTCCTGTAGCTTCATATGGCATGTGTCAGAATCAGGTAGTGTGAATCCCCTCATTTTTTCCACTTCCAAAAATCAGAATGTCCAAAATGATGCCAGACACAATCCAGTCCCTCCATTCTATCCATTTCAATTTACAAAATGTGACATTTCAAAGAGATCATCCAAAAAAATGACAATTATATCTCTGCTGTTTAATGAATATACTATGTTAATATCAGCTACAACACCGGAGGCTTACTTTATCACATACCAAGAGTTCAATTTCATATAAAATCAATCTTGAACTCTACGACAGCTGACTACTGAAAGATCAAAAGAATTCATTACCAGCTTATATGGCTATTATGTAAGCCTCCTCCTGCCCCCATGTCCCCAGTGCAAGAACCCTGAAAATGTACGGAGATTTGTATTAGCAATAACAATTATCTAAAACTTAATTCATACTCTTTAAAAACATATAAAAAATTCAATAAAATGACAACTGTTGCATATAAAGAAAAATAAGTCATTATAAGGACTGTATAATGACTAAAATACCTCAGAAAAAGAGATAATATATATAGATCACTATATATACTCTTAAATTATCTCTTAAATTTTATATACTCTTAAATTATCTGTATCTATCTACCTACCTACCTGCATACATTTCCATGTACATATTGCATTATACAAATCACAGAATAGGTACCTTAGGAATTTTTTACTTATAGGTTTCACTAAAAACTACTGAAAATGGTGTTGTTCCTTAAAGAGAATACATACAAATACTGAAACAAAACAGTTTTCTGTAATATACACAAATTAAAAATTATGAATACTAATTCTAAAGTACTTAAGTTACTTAGCTTATGAATGGTTTTTATATTATAGATATTATGTAATTTTTCCAAATGAGATTTTGCCATTTACCTAAATAGAATTTATCTATTAGTCAGTTAAGTATCCAACTCTTGATTTTGGCCCAGGTCATGATCTCACACTTTGTGGGATCGAGCCCCACATCAGGCTCTGCACTGTCAGTGAAAAGCCTGCTTGGGATTCTCTCTGACCCTCTCCACTTGTGCTTTCTCAAAATGAACTTAAAAAAATAAATAAATAACCCAGAATTTATCTACCTAAAATTATCTAAATACTAGCACTTTTCTTTTTTCTCTACATTTCATAAATTGTAAGTATCAAAATTTCTTCTGTGAAAATGTTATCACATATCCTTTAAATGTGTTTAGAAAAATCTCCATGACAATGACAAAATTGTGTTTAGGTTCAAATTCTGATTTTTTTCTATTACTCAAAGCATTTCACCTGTTGAAAGCCATATTTTGTTCTTCTCAATACCTCTTATGAAACATCAATACAAACAGAATTGAAGTACAATGGAGTGTATATACTATAACTTGAGTGGGGCATAAAATAATATTATGACATGCTAGTTCCAGGAAGTTTCAGATAGAGTTTGATAAGCCTAAAATTATGCTTGCCCATAAATTTCAATGGTTCTGAATTATAGTTGGGATAAGGAAGTAAATTTAAAAATTTTATGTTTTCAATCTCATTTTCTTTGTAGGTTCAAATTATAATGATACACTTAAAACTTTCTTTTATTTTTCAGACTGAATTTTTCTTGAGAAAAATATTAGCTTTAAAAAAACGCTTTTCAGTTAAAAAAATGTATACAAATGAGAAAGTGCTAAGATACAAAGAACATATTCAAAAGCACAGCATGTTTCACTCTGATATTTTTTTGAAACTTCATTATTTTATCTACATCATCTACACTAGAGAGATTCCCTATGACAGGAGCCATTTGAATAAATTAGCCAAAAGGTTTTTCTGTAGTCTATTTATATGCAAGAATAATATACATTTTTATCAGATAGCAGAAGCTGACTCTCCAGAAAAATAAATGTTACCACTTAAATATTAATGTTGAATATGTGTTATTTCACGCAATTGCTACCAGATGAATAAGTAAGGCCAAGTTCTGTTTTCCTTTTCTTTTAAAATAATGATGTTCACTTTAGCTTTCATCAGATACTACTTCAACACAAAGCTTCATATTGTCAGAGACATCTCCTAAGGAAAGCTGGGCATAGAATGCGCTCCAAGTAGCACTGGAAGCTTCTGCTTCCTCAAAAGAATAAAAACCTCAGAAGAGTGATCATCAGCAGTTTTTGGTTTCCAGGTCTGGCTAATGGGGTACCCGCCTAATACAGGTTGCCCAAAGCAGAAAATAACTTCTGGACGATAAGAACAGGTTACATGGCATTTCCAAGTCGGCTTTTGCTTTAGACAGAAACAACAGCATTTAAAAACTCATTAGTCTGGAACCATTTAAATCAGGGAAGAAGCTGACCAAGTTAAACTGTTCCGTAGTCCTGTATTATAGGAGAAGGCACTAACCTATTAACTTAGGACTCCTTTCAGTAGGCATGGTAAAATTTCAAAAGAACTATAATAAAACTGAAATAGTGTATATCTTCCAAAATGGATATAGAAAAAAAATGTAAAAAAACCTAATAAACAAGTAAAAAGTCTTCAATAAATTTACAAAGGGAGAAAGAAAAAGGGGAGGAAGTAGTAAGACAGGGACAGAAAAAGAAAAACAGGAAGCACTAAGTAGATGGCAGAAACATACCCTACAACACAATAAATATAAACAGATCACTTTTCAGAGATTGTCAAACTGAATTCACAGGCATACACACACTTACATATACATACAGTAATATGGTATTTTTAAAAGACAAAAAAACAAAAGCTATGAAGATAAATGTTTCAATTTATTGAGGCGTATCATTTAAAAAAATTTTTTTTAATGTTTATTCAATTTTGAAAGACAGAGAGCAAGCAGGTGTGGGGCAGAGAGAGAGGGAGACACAGAATCCGAAGCAGACTCCAGGCTCTGAGCTGTTAGCAAAGAGCTTGACGCAGGGCTCGAACTCATGAACCGTGAGATACTGACCTGAGCCGAAGTCAGACACCTAACCGACTGAGCCACCCAGGCTCCCGTGAGGCATATCATTTTTAACTTGCTTTTACCTAATAAAATATTGTCAAGATACACCGCTAACAGGAAAGATGAGACAAATGCATACCTTCCTATACTTCTTGTTTTGTTTTTGATAAGTCAAGCAGGGAAAATAAATGAAAATATAGAATATCTGCACCACACAATTAATGCAGACATACAGAACTTTCTATAATGGAGACATATAGAACCTTACACCTAACAATTAGAGAAGACACATTTTTCCCAAAGTACTGAAAATACTTACAAAATCTAACCATGTGTTAAGCCAAAAAGCAAATTTCATCAAACATTTAAAATCACAGTATCAGAGGAACCAGTAATTACAGGTAAAGTTACAGTGTGGGGGCTTAAAGTAAAAAAGCTGAAGATCAGCAAGCTAAACACCCTACAACTACAAAAAGAACTACAGTATAAAGCTACAATAAATAAGAAAGGAAGTTACAAAGGTAAAAGTATAAATTAGTGAAACAGAACACAAACACAAAACACACAATCAACAAAAACACAAAATGAAAACCTTATGCACAGCGAAGGAAACAATCAGGAAAACTAGAAGGCAACGGACAGAATGGGAAAAGATATTTGCAAACGACATATCAGATAAAGGGTTAGTATCCAAAATCTATAAAGAACTTACCAAACTTTTTTTTTTTTTTTTTTTTGGCTAAAACTCATAAAATAGATAAAGCTAATACTGAATAAGAGACGGCACAAAACAACAGACATGCATAAATCTTAGACAAATGATCCTACTCTTAGAAAAATGTAAGTTACCAAAAGGAAGCTACTATGAGAATACTGCTATAATCAATGAAGTAATTGATTGGTAGTAATCCTCTACCTTCTTCTCCACCACAAACCACCACAAACGCAAAACTTCCAGTTCCAAGTATTATTTTACAGAGTTCTAACAAATTTTAACAGATCATTCAAATTTCCAAAAAACTCTTCTGAGGCCAATATAACTTTGATATTTAAAAAGGCTTTAAAAAGACTTAAAAGCTAATCTCATTAATGAACACCGATGCAAAACTCCTAATAACAGACCATATACAAGAGTGTTTTGATTAAAAAGGAAAATATACCATAACCAAACTGTGATGTAAGTTATTTTGCCATCATAAAAATATACAAATTTAATTTCTCATATTAACAGATTAAAGGAAAACCATGATTATTTCTTGATAGCAGATAAACATTTGAAAAATTTAATAACCAATAAATATTTTACATAGGAACACCACTAACAAAAAAAAATATTTTCTTAGCAAATTAGAAAAAAAGGGGGACAGGACTTTCATTAACTTATATAAAGACTCACAAGAAACCTCACATTCAAAGATGAAAATTTGTATCATTCTTTTTTAAAATCTGGAACAAGACAGGAGGCACACCTATGACCTTGTAGACCTGAAAAGTACAGTAAGAAAAAGAACAGAATGGAAAAGGGTTTCAGAAAATAAGGAAAACGGTCATTCAGATATAACAGGATTGTCTACACAGAAAGCTCAAAAAGTACATAAGCAAATTATCGGATCTGATAAGACTGTAAGTAAGGGTGCTAGATATAGATACAAAGACAACAGAAAAAAAAATCAACTTAATTTCTATATAGCAGGACAGGAACTGAAATTTTTAGATGATGTAATTTATAATACCATCAAAAGTATTAAACACCTAGCAATAAATCTAACAGAAATGCAGTATTTATAGAGAACAAATTGTAACTGTAATCAAAGAAATCCTAAATTAGTGTGTTATGTTCATGTACAGTGAAGAGTCAACATTTTTAAAAATTTTACTTCTCCCTAATTTGATAAACATATTTAATAAATTTTCAATCAAAACTGCAAAAAGAAATTTTCAAGGAGTTGATAAAATGATTCTCAAATTATATGCATGAGTTAAGCAGTTCTTGGTAGAGATGTGGATTCTTGCCCTACCAGGCATGAAGACTCATGAGAACTATGGTAATTAACACAGTATAATGTAGTATTTGTGCAGGGACAGACAACTTGATCAATAAAACAGAAGAGCTCAACATAGAAGCACACATGTGGCACAAAAACAGACACACAGATCAATGGAATAGAATAGAGAACCCAGAAATGGACCCATAAACCTATGGCCAACTAACTTTTGACAAAGCAGGAAAGAATATCCAATGGAATAAAGACAGTTTCTTCAACAAGTGGTGCTGGGAAAACTGGACAGCGACATGCAGAAAAATGAACCTGGACCACTTTCACCATATACAAAAATAAACGGGATGAAAGACCTAAAACAAGACAGGAAGCCATCAAAATCCTTGAGGAGAAAGCAGGCAAAAACCTCTTTGACCTCAGCCACAACAACTTCTTACTCAACACGTCTCCGGAGGCAAGGGAAACAAAAGCAAAAATGAATTACTGGGACCTCATCAAAATAAAAAAGCTCTGCACAGCAAAGGAAACAATCAGCAAAACTAAAAGGCAACCGACGGAATAGGAAAAGATACTTGCAAACGACATTATCAGATAAAGGGTTAGTATCCAAAATCTATAAAGAAATTAACCAAACTCAACACCAAAAAAAAGAAATAATCCAGTGAAGAAATGGGACAAAAGACATGAATAGACACTTCTCCAAAGAAGATATCTAGATGCCTAACAGACACGTGAAAAAATGCTCCACATCACTCATCATCAGGGAAACACAAATCAAAACCACACACCTGTGATACCACACCTCACACCTGTCAGAATGGCTAACATTAACAACTCAGGCAATGACAGATGTTGGCGAGGATGGGGAGAAAGAGGAACCCTTTTGCACTGCTGGTGGGAATGCAAACTGGTGCAGCCACTCTGGAAAACAGTATGGAGGTTCCTCAAAAAATTAAAAATAGAACTACCCTACGACCCAGCAGTTGCACTACTAGGTATTTACCCAAGGGATACAGGGATGCTGTTTCGAAGGGTCACATGCATGCCAATGTTTATAGCAGCACTACTGACAATAGCCTATATAGACAGACACAGACACAGACACACACACACACACACACACACACTCACAAATACGATGGAGTATTTCTCGGCAATCAAAAAGAATGAAATCTGCTGTTTGCAACTACGTGCGAGGAACTACAGGGTATTATGCTAAGTGAAATTAGTCAGAGAAAAACAAGTATCATATGACTTCACTCATATGAGGACTTTAAGATACAAAACAGATGAACATAAGGGGAAGGAAGCAAAAATAATGTAAAAACAAGGAGGGGGACAAAATGTAAGAGACTCTTAAATATAGAGAACAAACAGAGGGTTGCTGGAGTGGGGGCGGAAGGGCTAAATGGAGAGGCATTAAGGAATCTACTCCTGAAATCACTGTTGCATTATATGCTAACTAACTTGGTTGTAAGTTAAAAAATAAATAAATTATTAAAAATTAAAAGAGGGAAAAAATAAAATAAATGAAAATAAAAAACAATTTTAAAAAGTAACACACATATACAGAACCATGAAATGACACAGGTGGCACTGCAGACACTGGAAAGAGAATTCAATAAACAGTATTAGAATACTAGAACAGTCACTCAGATGGAGAAATACAATTGGACCACTAACTTACACTGTCCAAAGAATCAATTCTTGACAGATATAAAATAATATCCTCAAGTCCTTAGAGCAGGTAAACAGTTCTTAACCATGACATTTAAAAAGGGGTTAACTAAAAAAATAAAATAAAATAAAACAAAAAAAAAGGACTAACTATACAAGAGACTGGCAGAAACAAAGTTCATTACACAGAAATAAAAGTTGGAATGGAAGATAAACATAAAAAATGTTCAACCTCATTATCACCCAGGAAAATGCAAAATTAAGCTATGACAAGATACCATTTTTACACACATGAATTAGGAAAAAGTCAAAAGCTCTGAAAATTGTCAGTGTTAAAAAGCATACAGAGCAAAGGGAATTACTACACTCTGCTGATGGGATCGCACAATGGTACATCATCTACTTAGCATTAGCTTGTATGGATGAACATAATACATACTCTGTGCCCCTCCCCCACGCACCCCCATTCCACTCCTAGATATACAACTAAAGAATCTACTCACATATACTGGAACACATGTTAAATAATCTTCACATTAAAATTCCTCATGACAAAATATTGAACACCCAATATTCCCTACTACAGTAGACTATATCACGGTATATTCACATAATAAAATGGTATACAGCAGTGAAATTTACTGAACTATATATCTACATGCCATGACTCAAACCATGAAACAAGATTTAAGAAAAAAGGGAGTTTCTCCTCAAGGTAGCAATGTAGGAGGATCCTGAACTCCCCTCCTCCCATGGGCACACTGAAACTACAGCTACATATGGACCAGTTCTCTCTGAAACAAACCTAAAATCTAGCGGAGTTACGCCTATACATTGGGTGAACAAGAAAAAACCCACAATGAAATGGGTAGAAGAGGCTAAGACATGATCTTGCTATTGCTACCCCCCTGGTATGGAAATTCACATCAGGAGAAACCTCACAACTGAGTTTCTCCCTGAGAAACAAAGGGCTGCTTCTCCCTTAAGATCAAAGGTTTGAACCCCACATCTGGCACCACAACATTTAAAACCTGCACCTAAGAGGGGGCACCTGGGTGGCTCAGTCGGTTAAGCGTCCGACTTCAGCTCAGGTCATGATCTCACAGACCGTGAGTTCGAGCCCCGCGTCAGACTCTGGGCTGATGGCTCAGAGCCTGGAGCCTGCTTCCGATTCTGTGTCTCCCTCTCTGTCTGCCCCTCCCCCGTTCATGCTCTGTCTCTCTCTGTCTCAAAAATAAAAAACGTAAAAAAAAAAAAAAAAAAATTTTAAAACCTGCACCTAAGAGATGGGCCCACAAAACATCAGCTCTGAAAGCCAACAGGACATATATCCACAATACCCCCAAGGTTACTGCAAACTAAGAATCAGGTCTTAAGAGGCTCACACATATTCATGGAGGCTACACCACAGGACCCAGAGAAGCAGCTGATTGAAATACCCAGTCTTTCCATGAAAGAGGCCTAAGTGCTTATATTGAAAGCTTCTAAGGGGCAGGCATCTAATTTAACACCTATCTACCAAAATATTCTCCAAAAAACTGCAAAGGCCAGTGGGCACCATCTTCACTTTCTCCCTTTACCTCACTCCAGGTCATGGTATCTCCTAGAAAGGAGCTTACGCACATGTCTGGTACCCCCTTGACAGCCCAGCTCTGATGGCCAGCAGGGCTTGTGTTGACAGGTTCAACAGATGGCAGTAAACAAAGAAACAAGTTCTTATTTGGCTATCACCACAGAGCTCAGTATAGAGAGAGCAGAGAGAACATCTATCTCCCAGTGGTTCATGAAAAGAGGTATAACTGCATACTTTAAAAGATACTACCTAAAAGCCCAGCTTCTAATCAACCTGAATCCATGTGCTGGCTGAGATCCTCCCCCTTGGAACACTGACAAATGTTAACACACCCTGAATTACTGAAAGCAACTAAGAACAAAGCAGGCTGAATGGACAATCAGAAGATTTGAAAGACAACTAAGAGCTGGGGCAAGGTTTAACAATGGGGTTCATCTAAACTAGGCCATTCCTTTAAAACTGGGGGGAGGGGGGGGCGGTAGCTGTTTTATCTAATGCATAAAAACCAACCCAGAAAGTCAAGGAGAATAAAGAAACAGAGGAATATCTTCCAAATGAGGGAAGATAAAAACCTTAGAAAGAGACCTTAATGAAACAGAAGTGATAAAAAGTTCAAAACAGCAGTCATAAAGATACTCACTGAGGTCAAGAGAACAATACATAAGACAGTGAGGCTTCCAAGGGAGAATATACAAGAAAATGCCAAACAGAGGTTGAGTGTCCAACTCTGGATTTGGGCTCAGGCAATGATCCCAGGGTTATGGCATCAAGCCCTATGTTGGGCTCTGTGCTGACCATGGAGCCTGCTTGGGATTCTCTCTCTCTTTCAAATAAAAAAACAAGAAAGGAAAATACCAAACAAATCATACAGCTCAAGAATATAGTAACTGAACTGAAAATTACAATGGTGGGTATTCAGCTGACCTTAGGATCAGCCACCTTAAAGACAAAGCAGTAGGACTCATCCAATCAGAGCAACCATAACCGTTTTAAAAAAAAAAAAAGACAAAGAAAAAAGAGTGGAGATAGCTTGAGGAACTTATTGGACAACATCAAGTGTACTAACATTTGCATTATGGAGTCTCAGAAAGAGAAGAGAGAAATACAGAGGCTGAAAACTTTTGTGAAGAAATAAAGACTGAAAACCTCACTAACCTGGAGAAGGAAACAGATATCCAGATCCAGGAAGCCCAAAAAGGTCCAAATAAGATGACTCCAAAGAGACCCACATCAAGACACATCATAATTAAAAGGTCAAAAGTAAAAGACAAAGAGAAAATCTTAAAAGCAGTCTGAGAAAAACAGTTTGTAACATACAAGGATAGGTAACCCCTAGGACCATAAGTGGATTTTTTAGCAGATATTTTGCAGGCCACAAGGGACTGGAAAGACATAATTCAAAGTGCTCACAGAAAAAAAGAAAAGAAAAAAGAGCCAAACAAGAATACTCTACCAGAAAAACTGTCTTCAGAATTCAATAAGAGAGTTTTCCAGACATGTCAAAGCTAAAGGAGTCATCACCACTAGACTGGCCTTACAAAAAAACGTTACAGGGACTTCTTTTTTAACCTGAAACTAGAGGGTGCTAATTAGTAACAGAAACACATATGAAAGTACAAATCTTTCCTGTAAAGCAAATATAAAATGAAATTCAGAAAATTCCACTGTTGTAAAGGTGGTCAGTTGATCATTTGGGAATCTAGTTTGAAGGTTTAAAAGATAAAAGTAGTGGCAAGTATAATACTTTGTTAATGGATACACAAGACAAAAAGGTGTTAAGTAGTGGTAACATAAACATAAAACATGGGGAAAGAGAGTAAAAATGTAGACACTTAGAATGAGTTCATTCAAAGTTAAGTTGCTATTAAAATGAACTGTTAGAGAAGTCATTTAATGTAAGCTTCATGGTAACCACACAGCATATCACTACAGGAAATAAATCACAGGAGGCGAGCAAGAGAAGAACAAAGGAATTTACAAAACATCCAGAAAACAATTAACAAAATGGCAGTAAGTCCAAACCTATCAATAATTACTTTAAATGTATATGGACCGAATTCTCCAATCAAAAAGCAAAGACTTTTTGCACTAAAAAACCCACAGCTCCCTATACATTCACTCTCAAGATTCACTTTAAATATAATGACAGAGACTGAAAGTAAAAGGATGGAAAAAGAATCCATGCAAATGGAAAGCAATCAGACAAAATAGACTTTAAAGACAAAGAATGCACTAAGAGACAAAGGTCATTAGATGATAAAAGAAAACCCAACAAGAAGATATAACATTTGTAAATATTTATAAACCAAACATAAGCAGCTAAATATGTAAAGCAAATATTAACAGGTACAAAGGGAGAAATAGACAGAAATAAAACAACAGTAGAGGACTTTAATACTCCCTTTTAATCAATGGGCAGTTCATCCAGACCAAAAATCAACAAGGAAACAGCAGCCTTAAAGGACAGATTAGACCAGATGGGCTTAGACATACACAGAACATTTCATCCAAAAGCAACAAAATATATCTTTTCAAGCACACATGGAACATTTCTAAGATAAATCATGTTAGGCCATAAAACCACTCTTAATAAACTTAAGACTGAAATCCTATCAAGCATCTTTTCCAACTACAATGACACCAGAAATCAATTATAAAAAGAAATATGTGAAGATTAAACAATATGCTACTGAACAACCACTGGGTCAAAGAATAAATTTTTAAAAATTTAAAAATACCTTGACACAAATAAAAATGAAAATACAATATACCAAAGCTTATGGAATGCAGCAACACCAGTTCTAAGAAAGAGGTTCATAGCAATAAGTGCCTACATTAAGAAGAAAGAGGTCAGGGGCACCTGGGTGGCTCAGTCGGTTAAGCGTCTGACTTCAGCTCAGGTCATGATCTCACAGCTTGTGAGTTCGAGCCCTGTGATGGGCTCTGTGCTGACAGCTCGGAGCCTCGAGCCTGCTTCCGATTCTGTGTCTCCCCCTCTCTCTGCCCCTCCCCTGCTCACGCTCTGTGTCTGTCTCTCAATAATAAATAAATGTTAAAAAAAAAAAAAAAACTTAAAAAAAAAAAAAGAAAGAGGTCAATTAAACAAACCTAACTATACCTCAAAAAACTAGAAAAAGAACAAACTAAACCAAAAGTTGAAGGAAGAAAATAACAATGATCAGAGAAAAAATAAATGACACAGAAGTTAAAAGATAAAGCAAAAGTCACTGAAACTAAGAGCTGGTTTTTTGAAAAGATAAAAAATAGACAAACCATTAGCCAGACTCACCAAGAAAAAGTGAGAAGACTCAAAGTTAGAAATGAAACAGCAGATATAACAATGGATGCCAGAGAAACACAAAGGATCATGGGCTAATATTAACAATTATGCACCAACAGACTGGACAAAAAGAAGAAGTGCATAAATATCTAGAAACACACAACCTACCCAAGATGTAATCATGAAGAAATAAAAAATGTGAACAGACCAATTACCAGTGAATTAGTAATCAAAACCTCCCAACAAACACAAGTCCAGGACCAGATGACTTCACTGGTGAATTGTACCAAACATTTAAGAAGAATTCATACCAATCCTTATCAAATTCTTCCAAAAAATAGAAGAGATGGTAACACTTCCAAAGTCATTTTATAAGATCAGCATACTCTGATATCAAAACCAGACAAGGACACTACGATAAAAGAAAATTACAGGCCAATAACCCTGATAAATATAGATGTAAAAATCCTCAACAAAACATGAAGAAATCAAATTCAACAATACATTAAAAGAATCACATACCATGATCACATCAGACTTATTGCAAGAATGCAAGGATGGTTCGATCAGTCAATGTTATACACTACATTAACAAAATGAAGGATAAAAATCATTATCACCTCGGGGCGCCTGGGTGGCTCGGTTGGTTAAGCATCTGACTACTGGGCTGACTGTTGGGT
Source organism: Panthera onca (assembly GCF_046562875.1). NCBI lineage: Eukaryota > Metazoa > Chordata > Mammalia > Carnivora > Felidae > Panthera > Panthera onca. Next base: position 53,015,303 of record NC_138346.1, read on the forward strand.
TTCAGCTCAGGTAATGAGCTCACAGTTGGTGAGTTTGAGCCCCACATCAGGCTCTGTGCTATTAGCTCTGCTTCAGATTCTGTGGTCTCTCTGACCCTCCCCCACTTGCGCTCTGACTCACTCTCTCTCTGGAAAAAATAAACACTAAAATTTAAAAAAAAAAAATCATTATCATCTCAATGGTTGAAGAAAAAGAATCTGATAAAATTAAACATCCATTTATGATTAAAAACTCTCAAGAAAGTGGGTATAGAGATTGTACCTCAACATAATAAAGCCAATAATCTCAAGCACATCATACTCAATGAAGAAAAGGTTAAAACTTTTCCTTTATGATAATAAGATGATAACTACTGCCACCACTTTTATTTGATACAGAATTGAAAATTCTAGCTAGAACAATTAGGCAAGATTAAAACATAAAAGGGATCCAAACCAGAAAGGAAGAAGTTAAATTGCCTCTGTGCAGATGGCATGATATCATATAAATACAACCCAAAAGATTACACCAAAACACTGTTAGAACTAGTAAGTAAATTCATTTGCGGGATACAAAAAAAAATCAAATACACAAAAGTCAGTTGAGTTTCTATACACTAACAATGATGTAGCAGAGAAATGAAGAAAATAATTCCCATTTACAATTGCCATCAAAAAGAGTATCTAGGAATAAATTTAACCAGGAGGGTGAAAGACCTTTAAAATAAAAACATTAAGATGCGATGAAAGAAATAGAACAAATAGAAAGATAATCCATGCTCATGGATTACAAGACTCAAGATTATGAAAATGTCCAAACTGCCCAAAGCAATCCTCAGAGTCAGTGCAATCTCTATCAAAATTCCAATGACATTTTTCACAGAAATAAAACAATTCCAAAGTTTGTATGGAGTAACTTCAAAAGACTCCAAATAGCCAAACCAATCTTGAGAAAAAAGATTAAAGCTGGAGGCATCACACTTCCTAACTGTGACCTTTATTACAAAGCTATAGTGATCAAAACAGTACAGTATTGGCATAAAAATACACACATGAAATGAACAGAACAGAACAGAGTCTAGAAATAAACCCATCCATGTTTAGTCAATTGATTTACAACACAGGAGGCAAGAATACACAGTGGGAAAAGGACAGTCTCTTCAATAAATGGTGCTTGGGGAAACTGGACAAACACTTGCAGAAGAGTGAAACCATACCGTTATCTCACACAATATACAAAAATCAACTCAAATGGATAAAGACAAGAAGGTAAGACCAGAGACCATAAAACTCCTAAAAGAAAACATACACAGTTAAGTTCCTTGACATCAGTCACCAATAGCAAAAGCAATGATAGAAAAAAATAAACAAGTGGGACTAAATCAAATTTAAAAGCTTCTACCCAGCAAAGGAAACCATCAGCAAAATGAAAAGGCAAACCACTGAATGGGAGAAAATATCTGCAAATCACCTATCTAATGAAGAAGTCAATATTCAAAATATATAAAGAATTCATACAACTCAAAAGCAAAAGAACTATCTGATTAAAAATGGGCAGAGGATCTGAATTCAGTTTCCCAAAGACAGATGGCCAACAGGTACATGTAAAGAAGCTCAATATACTAATCAGGAAAAAGCAAATCAAAACAACAGTGAGGGAGTACCTTACACCTGTTAGAATGGTTATTATCAAAAAGACAAAAAATAACAAGTGTTGGGGTTGTGGAGAAAAGAGAATCCTTGTGCACCATTGGAGGAAATATAAATTGTTGCATCCACTACAGAAAATAGTACAGAACTTACTCAAAAAAATAAAAATACAACTCCCATATGATCCAGCAATTCTACTTCTGGGTATTTATCTGAAGGAAACGAAAACACTAACTTCAGTAGATATATCCAATCTCATGTTCATTGCAGCATTACTTACAACAGCCAAAACATGGAAGCAAACAAAGTGTCCACTGATGGATGAATAAAGAAAATGTGGTTTATATATGGAAGGGAATATTAATCACCAATAAAAAAGAATGAAATCTTATTCTGTGCAACAACATGGATGGCCTGTCAGGGCATTACACTAAGTAAAATAAGACAGACACAGAAGGACAAATAGCATATGATCTCACTTACATGTAGCATCTTAAAACCAAAACACCAAATTCATAAATATACAAGTGTATAAATATAGAGAAGACACTGGTGGTTTCCAGAGACAAGGGGAACAGGGAATGATCTAAATGGGTGAAGGTGGTCAACAGGTACAAACGTCCAGTTGCAAAACAAGTAAGCCCTGGGTATGTAATACACAGCATGGTGACTACAGTTAATAATACTATATTTCAAATTGAACGTTGCTGAGACTTAAAGGTTTTCATCAGAAAAAAAGATGTTTGATTATCAATTATCAATGTTAACTAGATTTACTGTGGTGTCATTTTGTAATATGTACATATATCAAATCATTTTTATAAACCTGACTAATATGTTATACATCAACATATCTCATTAAAAAACCTTTTAAAAAAACAATGATAAAGATAAGAAGATTGCAGAAAGTCTACTTCAATCCCATGAATCATGAGATGATGACCTGAGCCAAAATCAAGACTCAGATGCTTAACCAACTGAGCCACCCAGGTGCCCAAGAACCTGTATTTTTAAAAGAGTAAAGGAAGTAATTTTTAAAGCTCTCATCTTGGGGATGAGGGGAAGCACAGGACTGGATAAAGATGAACATTATAGATAGATTCAATGATTTGTTCTGGTTCAAAAGTGAAGAAGTTATCAATGTTTATTATTATGTTCATAACCTGTGACACTTATTCTTTTCTATACATTATGTGCTGCATAAATACTTAAAAGTGTACTGACATACAAAATAAAAGAGTATACTCTTTCTGTAGAATGAAATGACTAAGAAAGTAAAGCTATAGTGATGCTGGAGTGAAAGATAGAAAATAAAAGTCAGCTGAACTACATTCAGCTTCAACAGCGTATTTAAAAATAATAATAGGAACTGGGGCTTTTCTGTCAATCTACAAGACTTGTAAAAGATACAATATTCTCTAGTACTCCTGCTTCTCATAATTATATGAGTTTTTTTTCCTCAGACCTTCAAATAAAAAAAAATTTCTAGCCTCAGTGATATATGAGCAACAAAAACTTTTTAAAGTCTACAAACAAATGAATTCTTGTATTTTTTTTTTTAAGTTAGAGTTCAGAATTAAATGACTTGACATCTAGGAATTCCTGGTGAAATCTTCTCATTTAATAGGTCAAATAGCTCTCCTTTCAAATTTATTTGGCATTTTTAATTATGGTTAACCATGCCTCTCAATTTTAAACAAGAGGTTTGGCTGATCATGATAGTTACTAGTATCTTATCCAGAAAAACCAAAAGCAGGGCATTAGGACTATAAAACTTGTCCACACTTTTTGTTACAATCGATCTTTCATTTTAAGATCTAATTTATACATACATGCACACACACAAATTATTTGCTACCAATCTGAAATTCACATACATTGCAAAATATATAACCTTTAACTTTAAAAGTTACAGATAACATTTTATTTTTTTAAAGTGTATTCATTTATTTTGAGAGAGAGTGCACATGTGGGTGGGGGAGGGGCGGAGAGAGGGAAGGAGAGAATCCTAGACAGGCTGTGTGCTGTCAGTGCAGAGCAGAGCCTGATGTGCAGCAGGATCCCACAAAGGATGAGATCATGACCTGAGCCAAAATCAAGAACTGGATGTTCAACTGACTGAGCCACCCAGGTGCCCCACAGATACTGATTACAAAAAAAATTTCCAAATAAATATTTAACAGACATATTAAGAACATTCCTAAATGAAGTGTAAATTAGAAAGACTAGATAAAATTAGAAGTTTGAATATTGTGCAAAATTCTCATTCACAAATCTTACAAATAAATAATTAGCTTCATGGACAGAGACTGATTAGTAAAATTCAAATTGAAACATTTAAAATAACAATTGCCTGGGTAACTGGTTATCAACTTTACCTACGCAGTAACCATAAAAATTCTACAAAATGCCATATGGTCAACAGACTCAAATTAGACATGGATTTCAATCAATATCAAACTAATAGAAGTTTACGGACAATATATGTACAATACATCAGTAATGCCACTACCACAGGTTTAATTAAACACAGTCAACAGTGCTTGACGCAAAAGACATATGTGTCTCAACTACAAAGAGGCCAGAGACAAACATTTACATTAATGGCATTATTGCAACTTGAAGAACACTAATTAATCCCATCTAGTCCTCATTAGATGCAGCTTTTCCATCCTCTTGTTTCTCCATGGAGGGCATTTCCATGGATTATCAAAAAATGGCTGAAAGATCTAATAACTGACTGACAGAAAACACACACACACCCCTCTTCCCTACCTTCGAACAAAAGACATACAGAAATCAGCAGAAATCCAAATGCTCCATGACAGAGTATAGTTGTCTTTTCAGGGAAATTAACTGAAGCAGTTACCTATGGTTTATTCAGTGTCTTCTTAAAATTAAAAAAAAAAAAAAAAAAAAAAAAAAAAATTTCAGATTACCAAAAAAAATGCCGAAACAATTTTTTTAATGCTTATTTATTTTTGAGAGGGAGGGGGGTGCGGGGGGGAGTGAGCAGGGGAGGAGCAGAGAGAGAGGGAGACAGAATCCAAAGCAGATTCCAGGCTCTGAGCTGTCAGCACAGAGCCCAATGGAGGGCTCGAACTCACAGACTGCAAGGTCATGACCTAGGCCAAGTCGGACACTTAACTAAGCCACCCAAGCACCCACCAGAACAATTTATAGAATATGTACTTTATATCTGGAATACTCAAAAACTTGTTTTTCTGTTTCCATGAAAATGTCTACAAATATTAGCCTCAAATCATTATATTCCAAATATCTGACTAATCTTTCAAAGGGTTTGAGTTTGCTTTTTCAGTTTTTCCTGATGTTTTAATTAGAACTATTTATGTATTCATTATCCCAACACACTTGATCTTACAAGATCTTCAGTTGTCTCTTCAGTTCTTTTTTTGAACAATAGTAAGTTATTTATTTACTTTGAGAGAGAGAGAAAGAGAGAGAGAGAGAGAGAGAGCGAGCAGGAGAGGGGCAGAGAGTGTGAAAGACAGTGTGAATCCCGAGCAGGCTTGCACTGTCAGTGCAAAGCTGGACATGGGGCTCAATCACATGAACCGTGAGGTGATGACCTGAGCTGAAACCGAGTCAGACGCTTAACCTACTGAGCCACCCAGGCGCCCCAAGTCTCTTCAGTTCTATCACCATTTTATTAACTATTCTATGGACTCTTTAAATGAAATAAAATTGCTTCTTGGTATTATTCAAATTTTAACATTTTTGTGAACGCTAAAAATAATCTGTACACATTTCAGACAAAATGTTGAGTGCAAGTTTATGTGAAAATTTCCATAAATCCATTTCCTGCTCCTTTGAAAACTGTTTCCATATAAAACTGAACTTAGAGTGTCTTAAAAACAAAAAAGAAAGGGCTATACATTGACATTAGACTTGTTCTCGCAGAAGATAAGGTGTGAATTTAATTTTTTTCTTTTTTATTAACTCTAACAGATTGTCAATAAAATGCATCTCTACTGCTAATGTATGTAGATGTGATTCTCAAATATTATTAATAGCCAATAATATGATTCAAATCCAGAATTAATTTAATATAATGACCATGTATTTCCATAATTTCTGAGACAAGTTCAATAACACGGCATGGTAGTCGCTTAAATCCAGAAAGTGATGTGGTATTTAACAACCATAATTAACAGTACCTCTAAGATAACTGTTCAAAAAGTGTACCATAAGACGCATACATTCCAGGCAATTATACCTGTTTTCACAATAAATCAGGTAGAAAAATATTCAAGTTATTTTGCCTAACAAGGCTAAACACATTTTAACACCAAATACCAAGGAAAAAAATAGTTAACATCTTCAATGACAAAATCAACATAATGACACCATGAAGTCTATTCATTTGTAAATAAAATGCTGGTAATAAAAATGAAAACATGTTCAGAAAACAAACTCACTTCACTGACTATATGTTATTAAGAACAGGATTTCTGCTCTATTTAGGAGAGTGTCTAGGCTAGTGAATATGGTGAGGAATTCAAGTACCTTGGGCAAAGTGGTCTGGTTGTGTACCTCTAAACAGTGTTGTCCCTAAAAATTATTTGCTATTTTTTATTCTCCAAGATTACTTCCACATTCGGTCCCAAGAACCCTGACCATGTGTGAATGACTGAAGCCACATAAAATGGTTATGCAGGATTCTAAAACTCTAGTTAATAAAACTATTTTTTCTAAATTGGCTATCCTGCCAATGGGAATATGAGAATTATTCTGCTACTGTTCTACTTCTATTGATAGAGCTAATGTGAAATAATATTATATTATCACAAAAACCTATTTTTGAAATTGTATTTGAATTACTACATACAGGTGGTCACTGTAAAATTTTTAGTTTTGTGGTAGGTTTTTAACATTTTCATAATAAAATGCTGAGAGAAAAACAGATTTCTAGAACACTGACTCATATCTACCCAGCAGCATGTTGCAATTACTCTTTACAAAATCATTATATATAAAATATAAAGTTTGAAAATAAATTGAAAAAAATGCAAAGTGTAATTTATAGTTCTATAATTCTATTTTACTGTAGCTTTACCTATCTTGGTTACTGCTCATTCACTCCATGATGACTGAAACTCAGTTTCTAAAATACTAAATATTAAATCTTCTTTTTTGAACACTTTTCTGTATTATTTTTCATAGAAGACAAGTGGATGACAGGATGGCAGGATGGAAGGATAGTCTCACTTTTTCCCTAAACGAAGTCTTAATCCATAATTCACTTTAAGAACCAATCTTATATATACACTGTCAACCATTTTCTGAGAACAAGTCAGTCAAAAGACTAATCTTGGAAGAAGATAGAAGAAGATATTAAAACAAGTATGTTTTGGGGAATGAAAGCTGGTACAGCCATTCTGGAAAACAGTATGGAGGTTCCTCAAAAAACTAAAAATAGAACGACCCTACAACCCAGCAATTGCACTACTAGGTATTTATCCAAGGGACACAGGTGTGCTGTTTCGAAGAAACATATGCACGCCCATGTTTATAGCAGCACTATCAACAATACTCAAAATATGGAAAGAGCCCAAATGTCCATCGATGGGTGAATAGATAAAGAAGATGTGGTGTTGTGTGTGTGTGTGTGTGTGTGTGTGTGTGTGTGTACATACACACACAATATAGTGTGTGTATATGTATTCATATGTATGCATACATACACACACGTATGTATACATATGTATGCATACATACACACACACACTACATAGTATTACTCAGCAATCAAAAAGAATGAAATCTTGCCATTTGCAACTACGTGGATGGAACTGAAAGGTATTATGCTAAGTGAAATTAGAGAAAGACAAAAATCATATGACTTCACTCATATGAGGACTTTAAGAGACAAAACAGATGAACATAAGGGAGCGGAAGCAAAAATAATATAAAAAGAGGGAGGGAGACAAAACAGAAGAGACTCATAAATATGGAGAACTGAGGGTTACTGGATGGGTTGTGGGAGGGGGGATGGGCTAAATGGGTAAGGGGCACTAAGGAATCTACTCCTGAAATCATTGTTGCACTATATGCTAACTAATTTGGATGTAAATTTAAAAAAATAAAAAATAAAATAAGTTAAAAAATAAAAAATAAATAAATAAAACAAAGAGAGGATTAGGACTTTGCTTTTGTAAATAGGCACAAACACCAAAATTGAAAACTTCTTCAAAAGATACTATTAAGAGAATGAAAAATAGCCCACAGAATGGGAGAAAATATTTGCAAATTATATGTCTGATAAGGGACTTGTATCCAGAACATATAAATAACTCCTACAACTCAACAATAAAAAGACAACCTAATTTAAAAAAATAAATAAAACAAGTATGTTTTAAAAAAATCCTTTGGGGGGTGCCTGGGTGGCTCAGTCGGTTGAACATCTAACTTTTGATTTCGGCTCAGGTCATGATCTCAACGGTTTGTGAGATCAAACCCCATGTCAGGCTCTGCACTGGCAACACAGGGAGCCTGCTTGGGATTTTCTCCTCTCTCCCTTCCCCTCCCTGACCTGTGCTCTTTCTCTTTCAAAATAAATACATATGGGGCACCTGGGTGGCTCAGTCGGTTGAGCATCCGACTTCAGCTCAGGTCATGATCTCACTGTCTGAGTTCAGACCCCACGTTGGGCTCTGTGCTGACAGCTCAGAGCCTGGAGCCTGCTTAGGATTCTGTGTCTCCTGCTCTCTCTCTCTCTCTGCCCCTCCCCGGCTTGCCCTCTGTCCCTCTCTCTCTCTCAAAAATAAACATCAAAAAAAATTTTTTTAGAAAAAAAGAAATAAATTGAAGCACAAAGAACTTAATAGACCTAAATGCACACATCAAGTAAGAGATAATACTAACATACAGCCCATGCTCTTAACCCCTTTACTATACTGAATGTCCCTGATTTTTACACCCAGAAATACCTGGAGGTTGGGAGAGTGGGGTTACTTAAAGAGCATGACTATAACTGAGTAAAGTAGTGTAAGGCATGCTGCATGCTCACTACAATGATCAAAGTCTTCTGTCTTCCTTCTCATACCATACAGTAATTCATGATTAAGTTCCAGATTCCTCATCATCAAAGAAAAGGGCAAGGCATTAAATTGTTCATTACAAATATCACTGATAATAGAGATTTTGTTGCTACACTGAGAAATCAGAAGACAAGGAGGATGTACTATTTACCATAAACATAAATTTAGGAAATTAAGATAAAAATTATCTGAATCCAACCATAACAACTTAATAACTTAACTCATCATTCTTTCACTGTTCCGTATATAGTTGATCCTCATTCATTCATGGATTTTGAAATTGAATTCACCGACTCCCCAAAATGTATTTATATACTCCAAATAAACACTAGCGGTGTTTTTTCGGTCATTCGAGGCATATGTAGAGTGGCAGAAAACTTGAGTCCCAGCTGAGGTAGAATAAGGCAATACTCTGCCTTCTTGTTTCAGCTCTCATACTGTAAGCTGGTATTCTTTTCAAGGTCTACTCAGTACCACATTTTTCGCATTTTTGTGCTTTTCACTGTTTGAAATGGCCCCTAAGCACAGTGCTGAAGTGCTGCCTAGTGTACCTACGTGGAAGAAAGCTCTGGTGCACCTTAAGAGAAAATACACATGGTTCTATCAATAGGCTTCATTGAGGCATGAGTTATATAGTGCTACTGGCCGTGGGTTCAATATTAATGAATTAATAATATGTATTAAATATGGTGTCTTTAAACAAAAACATAGGGGTGCCTGGGTGGCTTGGCTGGTTGAGCGTCCTACTCTTGATTTTGGCAGAGGCCATGATTTCATGGGTCATGAGATTGAGCCCACATTAGGCTCCACGCTTAAAATTCTCTCTCTCCCTCTTGTTGTCACTGTCTCTAAACAAAACAAAACAAAACAAAACAACCTTAAAAAAAAAAAAAAGAGAGAGAAAAACCCAGGAATATACGTCATATACTGACATGTTAATGAAATGTAACCAGAGGCTCACAGGAACCTAACCCTGTATTTTTTCTAGGAGGGATGGTTCAGTGTTCACCAATTCAATGTTCATGGCAACATAACCACTGCAAATAATGATGATCAAATGGATCTCCTTTTGTAACCATCTGATAAATCTTCCTGAAATGAAAAGAGCTAGCAAAATTAATCTTATTTTCAAGTCTTACCGAAATGCTTAAATTTCCCAACTATCAGATAACAAACATTCTTTTTAAAAAAGGTGGTCCATGGGGCACCTGGGTGGCTCAGTTGGTTGAGCGTCCGGCTTCGGCTCAGGTCATGATCTCACAGTTTGTGGGTTCGAGCCCCACATTGGGCTCTGTGCTGACAGCTTAGAGCCTGGAACCTGCTTCAAATTCTGTGTCTCCCTCTCTGTTCCTCCCCCGCTCATGCTCTGTCTCTCTCTCTCTCTCTCTCTCCTTCAAAAATAAAATACATTTAAAAAATAAAACATTTAAAATAAAAATAAAAACATTTAAAAAAACTAAAAAAAAAAAAGGTGGTCCATGATTCCTAGACTTAAAGTATTACCATAACAAACGTTAATTGAAAGCTTTCAATACACATTCCCACTTAAGTTCTAATGTCATTGTTAATGCTATATTACCCCATCTGTACTGTGTCCTAATGATTTCCAAAATGATACACACATTATCTTATCTTTGTAAAAGTTGTAAGTGAGGTAAGGTAGCTTTTACTCTTAATAAAACAACTGATCAAAAGAGAAAAATTGGTGGTTTCACATACAAGCAACACTAATGTCATGGATTCTCAGGACTGTTACTCTGAATCTGAAGATGCACTTGGAAATCATTTAAGTAAAAAAATTTCAAAAACATTTTCCAACCTACATATGGTTCCTGAAAAAGATGAAATATAAACCAATAGAAATAATTAGTCTAAAAGAATATTAAGGAATCTATCAGTTCAAATATCACTAATCACTTTACTCAATTCCATGACCACAGATATTAATACATTACATACACAACTAGTTTCAGAGAGAGCACAGCCCTGCCCATACCTTGCTTTTGAGAACTTTGGGCCCCCAGAACTGTGAGACAATAAATTTATGTTTAAACCCATCCAGTTTGGGGTATGTTGTTCAGGAGCCCAAAGAAAGTAATACATCAACTTCCCAAAAAAAAACAAAAGAAAACAACAACAACAACAAAAAAAACCCCAACACCTAATAGCAATTAAGTAGACCAAAAAAAATTACTGGTGCGTTATGCCCTGCAATGAAAATGAGTTTTGCTATAATTACAAATGAAGTTCCCAACTCCTCGGAGTTCTGTGGTTGCCATTGTTTCTTCAAAATGCAAAATTAAAATAAAATCTATGCTGTGTTTTCTGAAGTAACAACCTGAAACAATAAGTTAAGAATGCCACTGCACACTGTATTTTCAAAGTTTGAAAGTTTATACTGGTAGGAGGGAAAGAGATTAATGCAAAGTTAATATGCTTCTGAGTGACATTTATGGGCAGAAAATTTTGAGCACTGGCTGAACATGCTCCATGATTTAATGTCTGTCAACTAAGAATTTCACAGACCCATATTCTCATCAATTTTAGAGCAGCAAGGGAACTTCAGAATTTTAGTTTCCAACTTCCTCATTTTATAATGAAAAATCCGAGACCAGGAAACCTAGATCTCTTCTGCTTCTAGCCTAGACAACTGATTCAGGAAAATAATTCTCCCCTATACAAAAGCCATGAGCTCTTCTAGATCCTCCAGATACTGAGGGAAAACAAACAAACAGACAAACACTATGATCATTTATTGAAATACTACCACTGTATCAAATCAAAGATGAAGAATCCTGGTTGAATGACAAACAAGAATGAGAAAACCTAAACTAACTCCTGGGATTAAAATAACTTCCTTATTCAAGCTCTTCAGAACCTGCTTATATTAAAAGGTCTAGTAAAATAATGAACATTAGAAACTGAAACAAAGGGTGCCGGGGTGGGTCAACTAGTTAAGTGGACTAAGGCTCAGGTTCATGAGTTCGAGTCCCACATCAGGCTCTCTGTTGTCAGTACAGAGCCCTCTTTGGATCTGCTGTCCCCCTCTCTGCCTCTCACACATACACACTCTCTCTCTCTCTCTCACTCTCTCTCAAAAAAAAAAGAAAAAGAAAAGAAAAAGAAAATGAAAGAAAGGAGAAAGGAGAAAGAAAGGAAAGAAAGAAAGAGAAAGAAAGAAAAAGGGAGAAAGGAAGAAATTGAAACAAAATGTAAAGGTGTCAGCAATAAGAAAGGCACACAGTTTTAACTACCTACACTTTTTGGGTCCTTAGGCCCAAAAGCTAATAATGAATTAAACATCTACATTGAAATACATGTATATACACACATATATGTACACATGTATATAAATACACAACACTCCTGTAGATGTACAGTACACACTACATCTTCCTATAGGTCAAATATATTATGTATACAGATGAACACATTTTTTAAATGCTTATTTTTGAGAGACAGGAATAGACAGAGCACGAGCAGAGGAGGGACGGAGAAAGGAAGACAGAGACTCCAAAGCAGGCTCCAGGCTCTGAGCTGTCAGCACAAAACCCAACGTAGGGCTTGAACTCACGAACCATGAAATCCTGACCTGAGGCAAAGTTGGATGCTTAACCAACCGAGTCACCCAGGTGCCTATACAGATGAAAATATTAACCACATTTGTAAACATGGGTGCTTACATGTGATATGTATTTATGTATGTATGCATATACAACGCCAAAATACATTCTTCCCAGAGAGGCAGAATCTTTAAATATAAATGGTATTCCTCATATTTTAGTGTCATAAAGTACTACTGTAATATAATCTTTTTATTAGTTATTCAAGAATAGCCATTTTAGAAAATATGGCCAATGAAATACCAAAAGCAAAGCAAAAGGAAGTCCAATAGGCACCAATGAACCCAAAGCACAGTCAACTTGGCAGTCTCCTTACACAGAACTAGGTAAAAATAAAAGGACAGAAACAAAAACTAAGGTGAACTTCCATGTAGAAAGAGAAGGCAGAAAGTCAATACTGTAGAAAGAAAATGGAGAAAAAAGTAAACCAAACTGAGAGGGAACTGGAAGATGACTGTTGACAACATGAGAGGGGGGATTCCTGTGACCCAGAAAACCTGAAGCAGTGGGACACTCAGTGTCTCAGGTCAGTCACTCTCTTTATAGAGGCAGACTATTCCCCCTCCCCCTGCTCCTATCCTCTGATTATGAAAGCCCCCCTTTTTAGCTGGGAGTTGAAAACCAAGGCAAGCTACAGGAAAGTATTATTAAATTAAAGAAAGTTTTAAGCCTTTTTTTTACTTAGCACTGTTTATAAATAAAAATATGTTAACACAAGAGACTAGGAATCTCTACACAAAACCTGTCAAGGGAGAAAGCCAGAGCTACAAGGGACAGATGAATCAACTCTACAAGTAACCATATTTACCAAAAGGGTGGTGTACATATGACTACCACATTGAAAAAAGATGATTTCAGACAGTATACAAATGGTCTTCTGAAGAAAATTTCCTAGAACTGTACTACTCATGGTCCAGTCTTAGGAGAAAAACAGTTGGTTTAATACTGGAGAGAATCATACTTGGTTCTCCACCCCTGTGCTCCCAACTCAGCCTCTAGGGTCCCAACCTCAGATGTACCCACACCTAAGCTTTCATTTTGGAACCTCTCCAACTGGCCCTGCCCTTCCCTGTCCCACTGATCCCCCCCCGGGGCCTCAGCCTTCACCTGAGCAGTCCTTCGATCTCTGGAGAGCTCTGGCCACCGCCTAGCTTTAATCTGAGCTCCCAGTCCAATGCTTCTTCCCTACTTCCCAATCCCTGTGTCCCCTCTTCAGGCTCTACCATCCTTCCCTCTCCCAGAAAGTGTTCCATCCCCTCCGTTCCAGATTCTGATAATCCAGGTGCCACTCCTGGCCCAACTCTGTCTCCTACACCCCACCCCACCACCACCCCATCGCCGTACCCCGCCCACCGCACTCTTTTAAATCAAATGCAGGTGCTCCTGACTCTATTCCCATCTTCTTGTATGCGATACAGTTCTCAAATGGGATCCAAATTGCCAGTCCCAAACCTGCTTCTCTGAAACGTTCTGACATTTCCAGGCTCTGGCCTCCAACTCAGAGATTTTTCTCTCTCCGGTCCCTTGGTCCTTCCTATCTTTCAAATAACTTTTTCTTCTTTATTTTTTTCTAGGGAAGGAAGGAGAGCTCCTTCCCTTTTCAGTCTTTCATACCAGTTGTTTAGTTTTATCAGGCAGTTTCCTTCTGAAATAAATTTAAGTAAAATATATATAAAGAAAAATACCAAATAACAGTAATAGTGACACATTGATAAGACAACAGTTGTTAAAATGGTACAAAATGCATGAAGTTTGTGACACACTACTGCCATATCAAAACCACCAGTCTGGGGGTCAACAGCCTTGAGTTCTAGCTTTATCACTTGTCAACTCACCCAGCTTCATCTGTAAAATGGAGCTGACATGGGCAGCCTCATGGGGCGCTTGTAAGGATTAAATGAGAAAGTACTAAGAAAATGACACTGCCTGTCACACAGTTGCTGCTTAATAAAGCTGAGTTTTGTCATAGCTCTGACTGAGAAGGTAAAGGTTTGTGCAGCTAAACGAGTAGCAAATTTAGGATTAAAATTCAGTCCTTCGAACACAAAACACGTTACAGTGTTCACTACCACTCATTTCAAAGCCTGCATATGAATGCCAGTGACAGCATGTAGATATTTTATCTTCCTACGAATTTCTGTAACTTGATAAAACTAGATTAACTGGACAAATTTTAATCTTCACTGGCAATTACTCCAATCTAGTTTTCATAGCTCTAACATGCTCCCTGGTATTTTACAACATTCTCCACAGGGCAAGAAGAGGACCCAACTTCTACTTTGGGCTCTTACAGTATAGTTAGCTGCAATCTCTGTGAATCTTATCTCTAATAAGTGGGCAAGGACCAAGTGACCGCTTACTGATTATACCCATTTCAGACTACTTTGCATTCTTTTAAGTAATTGCCAATTTTTTGTTACCATTCACTTTTGACAGAATCTGTAGCATCTGTTTTTTAAATGTCTATTATTTCTTGGGGACTTTCTAAGCCAATTAGCTTGTTTTTACCAATTCTTAACTGTTGAAATGATAAATGCAAAGTAAAACATAGTCTTGCCTTTATCATTTAATGGAAATTGTTCATTTTTCCAAGAATGTGGACATTGTCTTTTAACACTGCCACAAGCTTGTTTCTACAAGATTACACTTTACCATTTGTTTCACCACTTTTTTGTTTTGTTTTGTTTTAAATAAAATCCTTTAGGGGCACCTGGGTGGCTCAGTGGGTTGAGCGTCTGACTTTAACTCAGGTCATGATCTCGCGGTTTGTAAGTCTGAACCTCACATGAGGCTCTGTGCTGACAGATCGGAGCCTGGAGCCTGCTTGGGATTCTGTGTCTCTCTCTCTCTGCCTCTCCCCTGCTTGCTCTCTCGATCAAGAATAAATAAACATTAAAAAAATTAAAAAATAATAATAGTAATATAATGTTTTACATTTGTACATCTTTATTGCAAAAATCCATCAAGTACTATCTATTCCTGATCTTTTTCAACAAATACTGCAGTTATTGACACATGCTCCAGATTTACTGGAACCAAAAAAAAAAAAAAAAAAAAAAAAAAACCCAAGAATTTAGTTTGGGAAGAACACATACAAGCTTACAAGCTACATGATAAAGTGAAGCTAGGTAAAAATCTGATTTTGAAAACTGCCTAATGTAGCCACAGGTAGGAGTGGCTTTAAATATTGGGCCATAAACACCTTATTCCAATTTTTAAGTATCCTTCTGCATGCCCCTTTAAACTAAATTGACAAGATATATACAGTTCTGCCCTCATCTTTCTCTCTCTATTGATCCTTAAAAAGGTGTCGAGCCCCTTCCATTTTAAAAAGGGATAAATTGCATATAAAAAAAGTCTCTTTACTTCATATTCCTCTACAGCTACTGGCCTCGGTCCCTCTCCTCCCACACTGACTAAACTTCTTAAGAGCTGCCTCACCAGGCATCTCCACTGCCTCTCTTTCCACTCATTTTTCACGCTACTCCCATTTGTCTTTACCACCAACTCTTCAAAAACATTTTTGCTAAAGTCACCTCCAAGAAGCCAAATCCATCGAGCAACTCACTTGACTTTGATACACCCTTGAAACACTGTCTTCCTTAGGTTTCCTTGACTTCTATACTGGTTTTTCCTCCTACCTCTCAGGCCATTCTGTCACTCTTACTGCTGATGTAGCCTCCTCCAATCAACCATTAGAAGATGTTATTCCTCAGAGCTCTTTTCTAAAATTTATCTTCTCTGTCTACATTCACCTAAGTGAACTTTACTGATACCTCTACATCTAAAATTGCCATCTATATACCCAACTTTTTGAAACAATTATTTGCAGCCCAGACTGCCAGACTAGCAACATTCCATTTTCAGTCACTGTCTCTCATGTAACTCAAACTCAGTTCATTCAAAAACGAACTTAGAATCTTCCCCCTAACTTAGCCCACCACAACCACAACCACAATCACTGAAAACAAAAACAAAACAAAACCTCTTTCCCCACTTTGGCCTTTATTCAGGCTTCCCTATCCCAAATACAGCACTACCTTCCCCTGACTGCTTGTGTCAGACCCGCGGGAGCCATACCTAACATACCTCCTTCACCATCCACATCTTTCCAATCACAATCTTTCCAATCCAATCTTCTGCCACATCTCTCACAGGTATCTGCTTCTTTCCATCCCCACTGCCACCACCATCATCTTTTCCTGAACTACTGGAAGCATATTAACGGGTCTGCCAGCACCTCCTCTTGCTATCTTCCGCAGCAGATTATATTTTTCAAAAATGACCACATCAATAGTTGTGGTGCAAAGATTTCCTAGAACCTTGTCCCTATTAAGAGGCATGGTCCATCTCTCCTCTCTGGAATTTGGGTGGGACTTTGGAATGAACTTGATGAAGAGAATACAGCAGAAGTGATGCTGTATGACTTCCAAGACTAGATCGCAAATGACAATCAGGCTTCCGTTTAGTTCTCTCTCTTACTCTCTCTCAGAATGCTTGCCTCAGTGCTTACTCTGGAGGCAGTTAGTTCTATATTATGAGGACATTTAAGCAGCCTATGAAGAGGCCTATGTGGCGAAAAAATAAGGCCTCCTGCCAACAGACAGTGAGGAACTGAGACCTCCTGCCAATAGCTATGTGAGTGAGCCATTGAGAAAATGGATTCTCTAATCTAATCAAGTCCGTGGATAACTACAGCCTGCTGATACCATGACTGCAACTTGATGGAAGATCTTGAACCACAACCACTCAGCTTATCCTCTCCCAAATTCTGGACTCATAGAAAGTGTAAGATAATGATGTTTCCTATTTTAGCCTGCTACGTTGTGGGGTAATTGATTAAGTAGCAGTAGATAACTAATACAACCCCTATGGTACACTATCATAACACTTAGTGTTTTTTCTTTGTTACATTTAACATCTTTGCAATTAAAAAAAAAAAATTAACGCGTATGTCTTCCTAAATAAAGAAGAGAATGTGCAAAGAGACAAAGCCTCACTTGTTCAATGTTACATGTCTGACACCAAGTAATGACAGCAAGTTTTGTCTGATGCATAGTAGGGACTTCAGAAATATTCAAT
Organism: Panthera onca; assembly: GCF_046562875.1. Classification (NCBI taxonomy): domain Eukaryota; kingdom Metazoa; phylum Chordata; class Mammalia; order Carnivora; family Felidae; genus Panthera; species Panthera onca. The sequence goes on from NC_138346.1 coordinate 53,032,698, forward strand.
GAAAAATGTCAACATTTACCAACATCTCTAAATTCATAACTACAAATGTGTTATAACGATTAAACTTTAGTTTAATGTGTGATGCATCAAATGGCTTAATACCTCAATTTAAAACATAGGGGTTTACTTACAAATAAATAACATAGAAATAGAAGTGGGGGGGGGGGATGTGTGTAAAACAAAATATTCCTATATATAAAACATACTGCACTCATTTTACTAGTTATATCTTCCAAACTGGCTTCAGGCATAACAAAGAGATTACTTTGTGGCATTAAGTGTTAAATCTCTGATAATGTGTGGGTGTCACATAAATGACTTAGAATCAATTACACACACAAACATGAATCCATGAAAATGTGTGTACAGTGCATGTGTGTGTATACACATACACACAGACACACACAAACCCCTTGACCATATGTTCGTTTTTTAAGGGCTAGCAAGGTACCTAACACACACCTAGGACATAATGTAAATCATAAGACAATACTGATTCCAATGACAACTGTAACTAACAACCATCTTGATTTTTAATCAACTGAATAAAACAAAATAGAATACCTAAGTTATATTACAAATTTACAGCAGACACCATTATATATAACAGATTTGCTAAAACTAATCTAACTGGTGTTGCTAACAGCACTGCTGCATAAAAAAGGAATATGCATATTATTCAAAAATGTCATGCTTGGCAGGGGGTAAAACAAATCTGTAGCCAGTGACCAATCACATTGCATTTTCTCAAAAGAAAATAATTAATTTTTCCACCTCCCACCTAGTAACTGAGTTCTCTACCTAACAGTGAAGCAAAACAGAGCTGCCCTTCCACATAAAATGATAGTTTAGTTCTGAAAACACTGAAGTGACAGGAAAACATGATAGAGTCTATGGAGTCCACTTTGCCTACCAAACCATACTCAGCGAATTTAAAAACAAATAAAAATAATTGCCCATAAAGTGTAATTAAATAATCAGAAAAAATGTTGGTCAATCTTTATCATATGTTCTTCCTAAAAGCAGTTAAAAGGAGGACATATGGTATGTTCATTTCAAAAGCTAAAATAAGAACAATAAATAATGGTATGATCCAATTTTTATAACACTACTTGCCAGAGGACCTCAGTGATTAAACTGTTATGGCTCACACAATGCTGACATTAAGATGAAAGTTGAAAAATGGAAGAACATTAAGTGGCAACTAATATAGTTATAAATGACACTTCTATATCATGGTTCCTTTGCAGTCCTTGGGTTATCTTTCTAAAAGAAAATTTTGTTTGAGGAGAACTAGAAATAACACTGGACTGGAGCCTAGAGATCTGGACTTTTGTTCTGGCTCTGATCAAAAATGAGTCAGGATCTTGTGGCCAAGTCACTAAATCACTCTTTGATTTTACTAACAAAGTGAGGGGCTTATAGTGGATAAGTCCATAATGGCCCTACCTGTCATTTGATGTGCAGCTAAAGCCAGTAGTAAGTCTTCAGTAGGAAATTTTAACTCACAACACTCACTAACAAGGAAATGAGTAGGTTCATTTTTGCAGAGGTGCTCCAAACATACATAAAAGTCTGAGACATTATTTGAATATTGCCAATAAGCACATCCATGTAAGAGTAAAATAAAAAAAAATTAAAAAAAAAAAAAAAGGATGCAACAGAAACTGCCAGCAGGAGGTATATATATTCAATACTATAAAACATCGTACTTCTTTTTTATCAAAAAGGATTTTTTTTTCCTAACATCAAAGACTGTTTTATTCTGAAGTCCCACTAGAAAACACTGTTTATCCAAACACAGAAAAGAGAAAGTATAATATGATATTGAGAAAAACTCTACTAGTCACTGTTTCCCTTTTATATCTAACTGTAAAACCAACTTCACATATAACTTCTGAGTTCTTTTTTGGCAGCTACAAAACAATTGCCAAAATCTAACTAAAACAGTGCCAATCCTACTAGAATTTTTACACCAGAGCAAGGAGAATTTCCAATCTCATAGAAATATTAAAAACTTGCATAGTTTCTGCAAATAATCTGCTTTCCTATTAGCAAAAAGCACACAGAAAGATTAAGGCACCTAGGCAAAACTGAAATATATCACTATCCCTTTGACCTCTACAGCTAAGAAAATCAACCACTAGTCTTATTTTAAAAAGGAATCAACTAAAAGCAACTACCTCGAAAAATAACCCTTCAATATTATAAATGATAGAACAAATCAGAAATAGTAGTACAGTAACATGTTAACAACCAGTTCTAACACACCTGAAATTGTACCTTCTACTTACTGTTTTCTTTGAATGAACACAAGAACTATATAGGGAAGCAGAACTAAAAAGAATACAGCCTACCTACCACAAATAGGTATCTTCTAATTATTATACCAGAGATACAGTAGACATAATTCTTTGGCAGGCTTTCATCTTATTCTGTTTCTAGTTCATAAAACGTTACCATGATCTAGCTAGGGTTTAAAAACAAAAATGGATGGGGCTGGAATCACATTACAACCACGCATCTGGCTAGAACAGAATAGAAAACAGTAACCACATGTACAAGATCAAAATGCAAGTACATGAGAGAACAACTAAAGAGTAAACAAATGTAGTGAACTGGAATAGTTTATCAAGAAAAATAATAGATTGTACTTTTATGATTAAAAAAAAAAGCTTATAAAGTAGCTAAGCACCAATGTGCTTCAATACCACCTTGCAATTCTAGATATTAACAAATTCTTAAAAAGAATGCTCTGTACATTTCTTGGAGAGATTAGTATTAGCATGTACTTTAGAGTACAGGAGCCATATGAAATTTTCACAATCAACACTTTAGTAGAAGAAAATAAATACTGAAGGAAGAAAATTATATTTGTTCACTGACTCCAAACAGTTCTATACACTACAAATACAATATGATAATTTAATAATTCATAGATAGCTTTACAGATAAGTAATAAAAAATATCATTTACTTTTCAGTTACTTGTTTTGTAATGTGCCCAATCTGTCAATATCAAAAATATTACATGCCTAGAAAAAACATCACACTAAGCATTAAATTAACAATTACTGAAGAAACTCACGGATTAAATAGGATATTCTTTCAAAAGGAGCTGGTAGGTGACACAGTGTCAGAGTTGGCTTACAGAAATAACTACTTCCTTTGCCTTTTTACCATTTTACACAAATCGTATAAAAATGCTGATTTAGAATAACCATCTTTAGCATTACTATAGTATCTAGTGCATCAAGACCCAATCTTATTCCATTAAAAATTATAGCCTAGGCTGATGAGGAAAGAAAAACACGAGACTGACAGACTTTGTCAAAGACTACCAGGGTGAAACATGATCATAATCTAACAATTATTTCAAATAATTATTTCAAGCTCTCAAGAAATTAAACCATCACCTCTCAGTAACTGTTTGATGTCTGCTTGTAAGAGCTGACCTGCCTTAAGCATGCCCACTGCTCCCTGACCCACTTAAAGTGTGCCCTTTTTCCCAGCCCAAAGCCACTGAGGAATTCCCTTCCCTCTCCACTACCCTCCTTTACCCCCATACACTGTTGTCAGAGCCAGGTCCACCTCTCACTGCTAGAACCCAGAGCTGCCTGTAGAACTGCCCTCAACGGCTTGGAACTGGGAAACCTTTCCTGACACAATCAGGGCTGTAATATATATACCCTTGGACCTCAGCTGGAACAAAGAATGCATTTTTCTACCAGAAGTCAATTTCTATGCATGCAAACAAAATGTCTGTGGCCACTTTAACAACTTGCTAGACCAGTGCAATGTAGCAGTTAAACACATAAACTCGGGAATCTGAGTTCAAATCTTGGTTCCACCTTTTACCAATTACATGATACTAGGCAATTACCTTAATTCTCTGTGCCTCAGTTTTCTCATCTCAAAGTGAAAAGAACTTTCCTAACATTCCTGCTATAGACTTGGAACAATGCCTGGCACATAGTAATTATTCAATAAATATTAGCAGAATCATTTGCAAAGCATCCAGCCAAACCTCAAGTAGAAAAATAAAACCCTTATGCAAAATAACTGCCTGTTTGGCATAGCAGTCACATTCGTTTATACTGTAGAGACCCCATGATGTCACAACCAGTAATATTATCACTAAAGCCAAAGCTTTAATGGATTACCTCGGTATTTGTCAAGTCCTACTTTAAAAAGCCAGACTACAGACTATTCAGAATACAAAATACTGTATTTGTATGGTTTTACTTTCAGTGTATACTTGGGGTATAAGCACAAAATAACTTTTTCATTCCTGTAAGGAGTTTGGATAAAAGTTCAAGACTCCATTCACAATATGGCAGCCACTAGCCACATGTGGCTATTAAACGTTTTAAGTGAGTAAAATTAAATTACAAGGTCAGTTTCTGAATCATACTAGTGACATCTAAAGCGCTCACCCCCCACATGTGGCAGATATCAAACTTTGCTATCACTGTACAAAGTTCTTTTGGACAACGCTGGTGTAGACCAAGCCCTGAAGCGCTACCACCTGCTCTACCGGCCTCCATTCCTGCTCCTGCCTACCACTGAGTGGTGGCGCAAAGAACAGGTTGATGCAGTGCTGCTCCTGCAGAAGGAGTAAAGCTGGAGACCAAAACTGATCCAATGGAAGGTCCAGTGGCCTACCTAATTCTAGCTCCAATTTCCATCTCCTCACTAGAGAACAATGTTCTACACCTATCAGCCCAGGTGTTTCCAAGCACAAAGGAAAAAGAGATGATCAATTTTTATTTAGTTCAGTTTTACTTAGTTCCACTTACTCTTCTTTTCCCAGTTCAGTCTATTTGCTTTATAAAACAAAACAGAAGTCCTAATCAGGTTTGTTTACCAATGGAGAGCTAACAGCTGGAATTGACTAAGCAGTTGTGTGGGAAACAGGTCGGCCATGTTTCTCCCCATGCCATACCACCCACTGTCCAGATGAAGGAAAAGGGCAAGGAAGTAAGCTGCTCCCATTTGACTCAAGAACTCTGAAAAACTGAAGGATCACTTCATTTTCTCATCTTACTGAAAGGGGTGGTGGGCATATAGGATCTGATTTAATCAAATTATAATTCCACAGTTTGATATCACCACAAACTGCAGGAAAAGATAGGATTGCCAAATCTGGGTCAAGAGAGTTAGAACAATTCTGAAACACTGAGGAATGAAAAGAGACCTGAGACTACCTGGCTCAAAATATTACATGCTCAGAGATGCCACAAGCTAAGTTAGTTCATTGTTTCATAATACTTTCCTATGTATTATCTTTAGAAAGGAGACTAAATATAAAATACTCTAAACTCTGCATAGCTTTTAACAGTAATTTTATTCTGAAATTTAGAAATGTTTAAGTACTTTCCGTAGTACTTTCTTCAAAGATTACGATCTTTCCTCAAAGATTATTCTTTCAAAAATCAGTCTCCTATGAAGTGTTACAGCGTCCCCAAAGGGTTTCTAATTAGTATGTATTATTTGTGAAATACAAATGTATGGAGGTTGGGTTGCCTTATGATGAAAAGACCCAGAGAGGGCTGCCCGATTTAGCAAATAAAAATACAGGATGATCTCCCTGAATCACTTCTTATAACTGGACACAAATCTATAATTATCTCAAAATAAAAACTTTAATTCAAGGAAAACATAGAATAACTGGCTAAATTTGAAATTTAAGATAAACAAGGAATATTTAGTATAAGTATATCCTGTGTATATTTGGGACATACTTATACTAACAAGTTGTTATTTACTTGAAATTCAGATTAAATTAGGTATACTGTATTTTACCTGCCCTTTCTAGACCCAAAGGTATTAGCCTTCATGGAACCTGCAAAGGCAGAGTGGAAGCTGATAAAATCTGAAATCACAATCAATATGTATATAGTAAATACAGATACTACAGAGAGGTGTGCTTTTAAAACAAGTGAAAACATGCCTCTGAGCAAACCCTAAGTCTTTGAATCTAATGCCAGTTCAAGAGAATCTTGTTAGAGAAATTTTTTCTACATTAGTTGTGCTCAATTCTAGCTCCCACTCCAGCTCCCACTCTGTTAATTTCATCCTGTTGACATAAATCCCAAATAGTGTCACAGACTTGTGCCTCTCTACCCTTTTCAGTTCAGGCTTGAGCTCAGAGTGAAGGACTCTGGAAATGTCTCCTGATTTTATTCCTAAAGAAGAACTAGGCTTAGACCCTCTCCATTCCAGCTATGCCAGACACCTACCCCTCAGCCCATCCATTGGATATTTAGATCAAGAGCTCTTGGTTTAGTTGTAACTATATACACAGGCCGAAATTTTGGCCACAGGCTCTTCTAAAAACCTGTCAGACACAGTTCAAGACATCTAGTTCAGGTTTAACCAACAAGCAAACTTGTTTTGGTAAAGTCATTCCCAAAACCTAATGAATTCAATTCTCTATACAGGCATACCTCATTTTATTATGCTTTGCTTTATTGTACTTCACTTTACTGTGCTTCACAGATGCTGTGTGTTTTTTGTGTGTGGTTTTTGTTTTTTTTTTTTTTTTTTACAAACTGAAGGTTTGTAGCAACCCTGCTTCGAGCAAGTCTATCAGTGCCATTTTTCCAACAGCATTTCCTTACTTTGTGTCTTTGTGCCACAGTTTGATAATTCTTGCAATATTTCAGACTTTTTCATTATTATTATATTTATTATAGTGATGTGTAATCAGAGATCTTTGATGTTACTACTGTAATTTTTCTGGGATCCCATGAACTGCAACCATAATATGAGGAACTTAATAAATGTTGTGTGTTCTAACTGCTCCACTGACCAGCTGTTCCCCTGTCTCTCTCCCACTCCTCCAGACTCCCTATTTCCTGAGACACAACAATATTGAAATTAGGCCAATTAATAATCTTACAATGGTCTCTAAGTGTTAAGTGAAAGGAAGAGTCACAGGTCTCTCACTACTCCAGTAAACACACTAATGATAAGAAAGCGAAACAGCCTTACTGCTGATATGGAGAAAGATTTAGTGGTCTGGACAGAAGATCAAACCAGCCACAACATTCCCTTAAGTCAAAGCTTAATTCAGAGCAAAGCCCTAACACTCTTCAATTCTATGAAGGCTGAGAGAGGTGGGAAGCTGCAGAAGAAAAACTGGAAGCTAGCAGAGGTCGGCTCGTGAGGTTTAAGGAAAGAAGCTGTCTCTGTAACATAAAAGTGGAAAATTAATCACCAAGTCTTGAAGCTGCAGCCTGTTACCCAGAAGACGCAGCTAAGATAATTAATGAAAATGAGATCTAGCTAAAATAATTAATGACAGTGGCTACATGAAAGAACAGATTTTCAACGTTGTATGAAACAACCTTTTATTGGAAAAAGATGTGATCTAGGACTTTCATAGCTGGAGAGGAGAAGTCAATGCCTGGCTTCAAAATGTCAAAGGACAGACTGACTCTCTTGTTAGGAGCTAATGCAGCTAGCAACCTTAAGGTGAAGCCATTGCTCATTTATCATTCTGAAAATCCTAGAACCCTTAAGAATTATGCTAAATATATTCTGTCTGTGCCCTGGTAAATGAAACATCAAAGCCTAGATAACAGTACATCTGTTTGTAACATGGCTTACTTACTAAATATTTTAAACCCACTGTTGAGACCTACTGCTCAGAAAAAAAAAGATTCCTTTCAAAATACTTCTGCTCACTGACAATACATGTAGTCACTCCAGAGTTCTGATGGATATGTACAATGAGATTAATATTGTTTTCATGCCTGCTAACACAATATCCACTCTGCAGCCCATGGGTCAAGGAGTCATTTCAACTTCCAGGTCTTACTATTTAAGAAATACATTTTGGAATGCTATAGCTGCCATAAATAGTGATTCCTCTGATAGATATGGTCAAAGTAACTTGGAAACCTCCTGGAGAGGGCTGACCATTGTAGAGGTCATCAAGAACATTTGTGATTCATGGGAAGAGGTCAAAATATCAACATTAGCAGGAGTTTGGAAGTTGATTCCAACCCTCATGGATGACTCTGAAGGGTTTCAAGATTTCATTGAAGGAAGTAACTGCAGATGTGCTAAAAACAGCAAAAGAAGAAGTGGAGCCCGAAGATGTGACTGAATTGCTGCAATCTCATGATAAAACTTTAATGGATAAAATGCTGCTTCCTATGGATGAGCAAAGAGAGTGGTTTCTTAAGATGGAATCTATTCCTGGTGAAGATGATGTGAAGACTGCTGAAATGACAGCAAAGGATTTAGAATATTACATGAACTTAGTTGATAAAGTAGATGCTGGGTTTGAGAAAATGGACTCCAACTTTGAAAGAGGTTCTACTGTGGTACAATGCTATCAAATCAAACAGCATCACATACCACACAGAAATCACTTGTGAAAGAGTCGATCAATGCAGCAAACTTCACTGTTGTCTTATTTTAAGAAACTACAATGGGGGCACCTGGGTAGCTTAGTCGGTTAAGCATCCAACTCCTGATTTTGGCTCAGGTCATGATCTCATGGTTCATGAAGCCCCAAGTCGGGCTCCACCCTGGGTGTGGAGCCTGCTTGAGATTCTCTCTCTCCTTCTCCCTCTGCCCCACCCCTGCACACATGCTCTCTCTAAAAAAAGAAAGAAAGAAGAAAAAAAAAGAAACTACCATGGCTACCCCTACCCTCATCAACCACCATCCTGATCAGTCAGTAACCATGAACATGGAGGCAAGACCCTCCACCAGCAAAAAAATTAGGACTCTCTGAAAGTTTAGATGATGATCAGCGTTCATAACCCATAAAGTATTTTTAAATTAAGGTATGACATTTTTAATACAGTGCTATTATACACTTAAGAGATTGCAGAATAGTGCAAACAGAACTTTTATACACACTGGGAAACCAAGAAATTCATTTGACTCACTTTATTGTGATATTTACTTTATTACAATAGTCTGGAACCAAATCCCCAAAATCTCAGAGGTATTGCCTATAAGCATCTTTGCTGCTCCACAACTCAAATATATTTATAAGAACATCTAAGACACAGATATCCACAGATTGAAACTATAAAAATAAATCTGTTAAATTGAGAGAAATAGACATTTATATAACCACAACAAGTTCTTCAATAGTTCTTATACCAGGAAGCTATAAATCAGGGGAATCAAATTCAAATGCTCTAAAGTGCCAAGCAAGTAATGTAAATTAGTTAAGTAAGCCAGCGTACTGGGAAAAGTGAGGACTACAGTGAAACAGAAAATGCCTGCCACCCCAAAAGAGATGCATATTGCATTTGCTACTCAGCTCTATTCACTTGACTTGTAACCCATTCCACACTTGCAGCCCTTCTCATAACCTATATATGGAGTTATACAGGTGGAGTTAATGTGACAGAGTCTCGGGGCCAGAGCAGTCACCTAGGCATGAACCATATGTACATAACATTTCACTCCACTCCACTCACCCCATTGTGACTGATTCAATGATGAATCCAATTAGTGTTAATGAGATGCAATTAGAGTTGTGATGAAAACACTGGAGCCAGGACTCACACTATTTCACACTGCATATGAGCCTGAAGGATGTAACTGGGTGATACCAGCAGTTACCTTGTGACTCCAACAAGAAAATCTGTCTCATAATGGAGTCAACCAAATGGAAGAGGTAAGTCAGATGCCGGGGACATGCTTAAAGGCCAATTCTATCTTGAACTTTTCAGTAATGGGAAACAACTTATTCAGTTGTGCCATTATTCAGTTATACCTACAAACAGGTTTTTCTTAAGCCAGTTTGGTTTGAGTTTTCTACTACTGCAACCAAATGAGTCTTGATACAGGCATTCAAAGTCAATCTTTAAAAATAACACACACAAACACACAGTGCTGAGTTTGGCTTACAGGCTGCCAATATGCAAGTATATGCAAATATAAGCCTTTGGGTTTTATTTAAAATTCTTTCAAAACATTTTCTATACAGTAAGATATAGACTACCTTAAGGTGTAACATACAAACACTAGCCTTCAAAGCTACAGTTGGCAAAAGGCCAAGAAGCAAAGGCGGTGGTTGTCACTTACTACATAATATATATTACTTTTTTTCACAACAGACTATAATGCCTTCACCTCTTTAAAAAGAAACAAGCCCTAAGTATGTGCATTCAACACAAACATAAAATGACAAGTATTCCTTGTCACAGAGTACCGTCTAAACCAATTATCCTTACTCTTTCACCCCTACCCACACACACCTGATGCCATCAGAACATCTAAGGCAGTGTGATGAACAGCATGACCTCTGGGATCAGACACACTTGAGTTTGAATCTTGTTGCCATCATTAATTAGTATGTCTTTAGACAAGCTGCATAAGATTTGAGATTAATAAATCTCAAAGATTTATTCTTATTTTTTTTAATGTTTTTTTATTTTTGAGAAAGAAAGAGAGAGAGCACGAGCAGGGGAGAGGCAGAGAGAGAGGGAGACACAGAATCCAAAGCAGGCTCCATCCAGGCTCCGAGCTGAGCACAGAGCCCAATGCGGGGCTAGAACTCACGAACCGTGAGATCATGACCTGAGCCGAAGTCTGACGCTTAACCGACTGAGCCACCCAGGCGCCCCTATTCTGATTTCTAAAAAGATGGTAATAATATCTCCCTGAGAGAAGTGAAAATAATACCTGTAAATTACCTAACAAAGTACCTAACATAGTAAGTAATAGCTATTGTTTCAAATGGGCATGCACACCTGCAACTAGGTGACACTTGTCATAATTCATGTAAAAAGTAAATGGCAATAAAAATGTAGAAGACCAGAAGTCTTGGAAAATACAGTCTGGTTTTATCATGCACTATGTGCAAACAAATAAATTTTGTTTTAGAAAGTTTTTTAACATTAAAATTTAGTGTTCAAAAACAACAACTGCCTTATGGCATTAGAGTAGTGAATAAAAATCACAACCAAAAAATGGAACTAATGCTATCTTATTTATAGTTTATATCAAATAAAGTCCAACTATAATGAGATTAAGTCAACTTTAAATCCTGAGACAATGTCATCCCTCCTAGAAGTTCTTAGAAAGACATAAATAATTAGAATTAAAGTTATTTACAAAGTACTTTTATAAATGTCCAGAGAACATCACATCTGTTCTTTAAAGGTTGTCTGAAACATGAGTACTGCTAAAGGCAAGATTATCTACAACAAGATCAAACATTTATAAATATGTTAGCTCATGTTTGCTTAGAAGGTCTTAATATAAAAAAGTCATACTCATAACAAATGACATTTCAGCTTAGAAAACCAATGAAGCCAATGAAAAAAGAACAGAGAGACTCCCATTCAATCATGCATATACTACCATAAGATACCAATAATGAAGAATCATGGGCAGAGAGATTTGGGTTTCAAAACAAAATCCTCTGGAAAACAGCTTGCATTTCTGTACTGACTGCTGAACTTTTGGACCTTTCACATCTACCTGCAGCCAAAAAGGGTTATTAATCTTCCTTTTATAAACAGGGGTGTGCCCCAGTTCTTGAAATCTATGTACAGTAACAAGAGGTAAAAGGGAGTAAAAGACAAGTTTATCCATAATATGTGGATGGACACAGGACAAACAATTCTAAATACAGGCTATCCGATACAGGAGCCACTAGTTACCTGTGGCTATTAGGAAGCACTTCCAGAGTGACTAGTGTAAACTGAAATACACCATGTGTAAAATGTACACCAGATTTCAAAGATATTGTACCAAAAAAAGTTAAAATAGTTCCTTAATAATTTTATCTTGGTTATATGCTGAAATAATAATTTTGGATATATGAGTTAATGAAAATATATTAAAATTAACTTCACATATTTCTTAATTTTTAATATGGTTACTAGAAAATAAAAAAAAAATTATATACGTGGCTTATATTATGTTTTTATTAGACAGCACTGTTTTAAGTCATGGCACCTAAACTTAACAGAAAATTTTCTTCATTTGTAGTTGTCTCTAAACTCGTTTTTAACACAAAGAAATGTACGTGCCACTTTACATAATCTATGTTTCCTGCCCCTGTTCCACACATTTTCATACAACCTCTCAGGATGCCTTCCTAACAGCAGCAAATGATATGAAATAAATGTTAATTAATATGATATAGATTACTCTTGAAAACAGATCAGAAAACATTATGCTGTTACTAATGTACTAGTGGTTTTTATCATGTAGCCAACAACTGATACACATTTTCATTAAAAGAAATCCATGGAAACATCCATTCCAAGAGGTAGTTAGAGAACCCAACCATTAAGTCAACCCAATTCCTAAAATTCCATCTACCAGCTAGGTGTGGAAGGCCACATATACTTCCAGCTAATGCCAACTGGGTTTCTACTGTATTGCCTGTTATGATATTTAAACCCTGGAATCTCCATGTGCAGCAGCTAGAAAAGTACAAACAACTTCCTTGTAAACTTCCAATATTAAAACATAGAGACATGGACAAACATCACAGTTTTATTCTTTAGTAACTAAATATCTCACAGCGAGGAGAGCATCATCTTACTGGAAGATTACAAAAATAAAACTGTCAAATCTCCTCATCCCCATTTGAAAATATATTAACAGATTTGAAGTTGAAGTGCATCCAGATCATCCCCCCCGCCCGCTAATCATCTATTTGTCAATTAGTTACCCAAGTCTGTTTTATCACAACTCAAGCTGCAGGATAATCCATTACTTCTAAATCTCAACTCCTCTTTCAATACCCTGCAAAGACTTCTCATGGCCCTTACATATCAGGATCCTTCAGGCATGATCTCTACTTTTTTTTCTACTTTTCTGCCTATTCTTTCCATTGTGTTTGAGGTGCTCTTTCAACCCACCCCTTCTCCAAATCCTCTTTTTTATTATATTTCTACTTCTTGTTCCCTTACACATTCAGAGCTGGCAGGTGGACTTCCAGGACTCAAAGCAAAATATAATTTTATTTTTCTTTTCCCCAGCTATTTAAGAAGCTCTTTAAATTCTACTTTCAACATGCAAGCTCTCAATTTTCTGGAGGCTATACAGTTAATTCTCTCCCACATATCTTTCTTGGAAAAGTGTCATCTTTTACTTTGTTTCTTTGTACTAATTGACATCAAATGTAATAATTTGTTTATAAAACTCCAGAGCTTAGAAAGAACTCGGTGGTCCCCTAAACTTCCTGTAATATCACGTGTAAATATTTTTCTGAATAGCTGCTTCACAGCTTTCAATAGGTTTTTGAAGTAGTCCAAGTAGTGCAACCCCTCCAATGTCGCTTCCAGTTTTTGCCTCTTTTAGAGCTTCTGTGAATTCCTATCTTTCACCTGATCGTTACGAATGGTATCTTTATCATAGACATGAGCTCCTTATAATACATATTCTTTACAATGCTGATGCAAGTATTTTTCCTGTGTGTTTAAAGTTTTGTTCTTTTTCACAGCACAAGAACTCTTACTTTACGTATTAGAATTTCAATCATGTCCTTAATTTTGCTTATGGATTCAAAACTAAAGTTAACCTTTGGGGTCTAATCATGGCCACCACACTGCACAACTCCAAGGGTATGACTTAGACTCTGTGCTGTGGTGTCTTGAACAGAATACAGTATAAATGACACCCCCTCCCTGGAGTTGCATAATGCGGATGTTCTGGAACAACCAACAATATATATGCCCGGTTTCCAAAGTTTTCCAACAGTTTGACTTTTTACAATATACTTAAGATTTTCATCCACCTGGAGCATATATTATATTGAAAAGTTGTGATTAACAATTTTTTAAAACATTATTTGCTTATTCCAATTTCACTTAATAAGTAATCTTAACTCCATGTTTTGAAAGTTACTTTAACAGAGTATTTTTAAAGGTATTTGTTTAATACACTAAGTCTCAATCTGAACTTCTATTCAACAGAACTTTAAAAGATACATAACGCCAGGAACTGTATTAAATGCTGACAATAAAAAATGTAAAAGATGGTTACAGAACACAAAAATCTTAGTCTTACCACAGAAGTCAATGACTAGAATGTGTCATTTTTTTTAATTTGGTCCCACTCATCGTTGCTACGTGTGGACTAGAAATATTTTTTAAATCTTTGTACATAACTGGGGCGCCTGGGTGGCTCAGTCAGTCGAGCATCCGACTTCAGCTCGGGTCATGATCTCAAGGTTCATGAGTTTGAGCCCCACGTCGGGCTCTGTGCTGACAGCTCAGAGCCTGGAGCCTGCTTCTGATTCTGTGTCTCCCTCTCTCTCTGCCCCTCCCCTGCTCATGCTCTGTCCTTGTGTCAAAAATAAACAAACATTAAAAAAAAAAAAAATTAAAAAAAAAAATCTTTGTACATAATTGACTCTAAATATCTCATTTTTCAAAGTCCTTTCATAAACATGCTGGTTTACTTTTCCATGTAACAACTGCCATTTACCATTACATGCAACATACACCAGGTACGTAATATCTAATACTAAAAAACAGATGAAATAGGATTATTACCCACATTGACAAGAGTTCTCTTAATTCTTTATTTAATTTCTATTAAATAACTTGCTCAAAATCTCAGTTACATTGTGGAGCTGGGACTTGAACTTATATCTGTCTAAGTCACTTGGAGTTCCTGGATATACTAAAAAGGACAAGGGCGCCTGGGAGGCAGTCAGTTGGAGCCCTGGATTGGGCTCTGTACCGGCTCTACATGCTGGGCTGGCCTTGCGGACCCTGCTTGGGATTCTCTGGTCTTTCTCACTCTCTGCCCCTCCTCCGCTCACGCTCTCCGTCTGTCTCTCTCTCTCTCAAAAAAAAAAAAAAAGTTCTACAATATAAAGGACATTTTGCGTGGGGAGTGGGTAGAGGTTCTACCTGTCTCCGCCTTCTCAGTATTTATACCTGTTCTTTTTCAAACTTTACATTATAGTCAGTTATTACAAAACTATAATGGGGGCATCCTTGGCTTTACTCCCCCCAAATTAAAAGAACTGTTCACAAGTATTTTCAATAAGCAGAAATTGGCTTTTTGCTAAAGGGAAGGAAGCATAATTTATTATTTTAAGGGAGAATACCTTTCTACTTCAATGTTTAAACTGGGAGTCAGTTAGAATATACCAAATAATGCACAGCACCACAAGTCATCAGAGAAACAAAATCCAAACCGCAATGAGATCCCACTTCACAACCACTAGGATGTGTATAGTCAAAAAACCAGAAGAGGTGTCTGACAGAATGTAAAGATATTGGAACCCTTCTACACTGTTGGTGGGAAACTAAAATGCTACAGCAGTTTGGCAGTTTCTCAAAAACTTAAACAGAGGCTTACATGGCAATTCCACTCCTAGAAATATACCCAAAGAACTGAAAACAGGTATTCAAACAAATGCTTGTAGACAAATGTTCGCGGCAGCACCATTCACAGTAGCCAAATGGTGGAAACGACCCAAATGTCCATAACTGATGAACAGGTAAAATATACCAAATGCTTTTATTTTGTATTCTAAATTTCAAAATGTTCAATAATTTTTCTTCTGCAGCCTATTGTAGTAATATGTCACAGGACTGGAAGCCACCACTCTGCACAGTCTTGTAACAAGCTCCCTTTGTTTGAGGAGTATAGCCTAATAAATGAATTCTACTTGTCTTCACTGTTGGTCTTAGATGAAATTGGACAATGGTCATTTTGGTAGTGTTGGGTCGTGCTTGAGGATTTAGATTATACCTGCCTCAAAACTGGCTTAAGGTAGTTTTTCATGTTTTCCTATGCTCTAGAATAAAAGATAAGAAAATGTCTACGACTTTAAAACATCTTATCCATAAATCTATAGAGAAAAGTATTTAACAAAAGTATAAAGAATTTTTTAAAGTCACTTTACAAATAAACTAATTCATGTTTTCAAATGACTCATCTTCTGTTAATTACCTGAAGATACTGCTGTTGAAGTATTTTATTTTCTTGTTTTTTAAACAGAACCATATGAGTGAGATTTAGAGATATCTCTGGAGTTATTAGCTCAGTCATCTTCTTCCAAAGTTGCATCTTACTAAGTTCTGATTTACTTCTGCTTTCAGCTGTTTGCACTAAAATTTCACGTCCTCAAGTCGTTACACACACACACACACACACACACACACACACACAGAGTCTTAATGTTTAGCACACTCCTCTACATACACTTTTGCCAATACTTTGGTATTATGACACCGGCATTTGAAGTATAGGGGATCTTAAGAAAATAGCTAGCCATTAAAATTAATTAAGAAATGCACATTTAAAATGTGCACATTCTTAAAATGCACATTCTCAGGCCACCCTTGGAACTACTAAATCAAAGTCTCTGCTCTGAATAATTGATGACAAGAATCTTTCTTCACCAAGCCAAACCAGAACAATGCCCTTGCCCAAGTATAGCATGACCCAATAATTTAGCATACTGACTTGGGGCATTACTGAAAGTGAAAAGAAATGCTATTAATAGTTCACCAAGAAAACAGATATAAGCCAGGATGTATGGTCAAAACAGGGTTCCCATAGTGTTCCAAACTTTGAGAATTTGGCTAGTTTCAGAACCACTTTCAACCAACAAGTTCATTAAAATTATTCTAAGATGTAATGCAAGAATATTACACTAAGAGCTGAAAATACACAGAAACCTGAGACCCATACTCAGGTCTGGTGCCCAGTTGGAAAGAAAGGGCAAATGACAACAGGTAGGAAGTAGCAGAGAATAAATAATAATACGTAGGCCTCTTAAAAGAGAGGCTTCACAAAATGCAGGACTTGAAATGGGCCTTCAAGGATCACTACTGCTCGGAGGATGAAAGCCAATCGAGGGGATGAGAGAAGATAAATAAAGACTGAAGAGCCTAGAAAACCCATGTCATGCCCAGAAGGTGGGAAACAGACCCACTGTCACTAGAGCACAGGGCTTTCATACAAAACAGAAGATAAAAATAAAGTGAGGAGCCAAATGCAGAAAAGGTTGATGGACAATCCCGGAGATTTCTGAGGAAATTCTGTAATCAAAAGGCCCTCTGACACAATGTGGCATGAGTACCCAGGGGAGATAAGAAGAGATTAAAAAGATACACTCGTGAAAAAAGAATAATACCACATGTAGGTGGAAATACTACACACTTAAAAAAGAGTAATTAGGAGAAGAAAGATTTCAGAAACAACAGAAAAGAAGTTGAAAAGTAAAGAGACATAGCAACGTGTGTACTGAAAACAACAACAAAGAAATTACAAATAAGTCTTATGAAGAAAACACTGACAGCTAAGATTACCAGAGGACATTTCTGAAATAAAACAGAAGAGGAAAAGCCAGATTACAAAACGATGAAAGAAACACAAAACAGAAAAGTGTAAAAGTGGCTGTATACACGGCTCAATAAAGATGAATGAGAGGCCAGAGAGTAGGTAATACAGAGAAAAGATGACAGAATTAAACAGGCTTTTAGATAATCTCTGAAAAACCGGAAAGATTAATAGAAAGAGATTAGAAATAAAAGAAACTGAAACATTCAGTTTGAGGCAATAGGCTAGCAGAAAAAATCCCATCAGGTAAGCAGGTTTTCCTGTAAATAAAATAAAATTCACTGAACAATAAAAACACCAAAAGAATATTAGAGACAAATATGTATTTGCAAGAGAGTGTGTTAATACATATGTTAAACTCAGGCACAAAGTTCAAATTTAGTATGAGAGTTCAGAGTTCCGGGGAGCTGTGAAAAGAAAAAGGGTAGAGGAAGAAAACTTCTACTATTTTTTACATAGAAGACAATTCCGGACTGAGCCACCCAGGTGCTCCTAGACCAGTAATTTGTAACTAGAAGTGATTAACCCCTTCCCCCCTCCTTAAGACATTTGGAAACGGGAGAAGGTGGTTTCTGGTGGCCATAACCCTAGAAGGGGCCCCACTAGCATTTAGTCAGAAGAATCCAAGGATGCTCAATGTCTTCCAAGGAAAAGCACAATCCAGCCCAAAATGCCAAGGGGGTCCCTGAGGAGAAACACTGTGAGTAGACAAGGAAGGCTGCTTATCCTGCATATTTTAGATTACAACAGGGTTGATTTTTAAATTCATTTCTTGTGATAAACTAATTTGATTCTAATAAAGGTCCTTGCATTCCAGCTTGATTTATTTTAATTCAGAACTTAAAAACAGACCTGTTGTTCTAATAAGGGTATTTCAGTCATTCTAACGTTAAGACTTACTAATTACCCATTAACAAATGATAAAGTGTGGCTAAGAGAATGTCACCATGTTTAACAATAGCTAAAATACGCATTCCGTTTTTTTGTTGTTTTTTTTTAATTTTTTTTAACGTTGATTTATTTTTGAGACAGAGAGAGACAGACCATGAACGGGGGAGGGTCAGAGAGTGGGAGACACAAAATCCGAAACAGGCTCCAGGCTCTGAGCTGTCAGCACAGAGCCAGACGCGGGACTCAAACTCACGGACCTCGAGATCATGACCTGAGCCGAAGTGGATGCTTAACTGAATGAGCCACCCAGGCGCCCCTGCATTCTGCTTTTGAAATAATATCTAGGGCAATGGTTAAGTTGAATCTATTTGCATTATTTTTTACCACCAAATATGTCCATGCAATTTTTATACACCCAAAGTTTCCTAAGGCACAGCAATTTAAGCTTAAGTTTACTTAAAATTAAGACAGTGTTTAAGGATTATAATGGCAATATACAGAAGTATTGCAATGATCTGGAACACAATAAATAATGAGTTCACAATGATTCTGAAAAGGATACTAGGAACACCAACTATTATTTTGAAAAAAACACTAAAAATAAACTAGTAAACGTAAACAAGGGAAAAAATTAAGCATTTACTCTACGTTCACTAGGTAACTTACCCCATTGGGTAAACAAAGAAATGATGTGGTAAGTTTCTCTTCAGAGATTTATTCCAATGGCTGCTAACATCACAACAAGAAAATCAGATCTTACAAATCTCCTGACAGAAAAGCACACTTATGAGGCAACTGTGTCAAAAAAATAAGAAAGAAAGAAAGAAAGAAAGAAAGATCGATCGATCAAACTTGAATTGGATCAAGCCTCTTAACCTAACTCAAGACCTGAAGTTAGAGCAAATACTGAACCCAAAGAAAGCTTTAAACTACACCATACAAATTCAGTAAGTAAAATCCAGACTCTCAGAAACCCCACCCAGTTCTTTCATTAAATTGCAAAAATAAGAGAATGAGAATTAAGTGAAAAGAGTCCCTATCTTTCAAAAATGCACAGTGCAATACTTGTCTTTTAAAAATGCATATGAAATGATGTCTGAGATTTGCTTCAATGTAATATGGGAGGGTAAAATGAATGGGATTATAGATGAAACAAGACTGGCCAAGGGTTGGGAACTACTGAAAACTGGGTGAAGGCTAGCTACATCGGGATTCATCATACCAGGGTGTTTACTTTCTTATGTGCTTAAAATTGTCCATAATGAAAAGTTAATTAAAAAAAACAAAAAACAAAAAAACAAAAAAAAACTAAGAAACCTCTTCAGGAAGGGAAAGCAATCATTTGCAATATGTTTATTCTAGGGTTTAAAAAATAAGAAAATGAATGCTTGGCATAGTCCTCTAACGGATAATGGGATAATAAGCATCTGGGAAGATAGAAATATCTTTTAAAATTGTGAACAGACACTGGTGTAAATAAAATAAAGAAAATGTAAAGGTATACTAATTAAAACTGTCACTCAATTCCACATGGAACACATGCATCTAAGTTCATGTTCAAACCCATCAAATGCCAGATTTTTCCTCACTGTGATAGCAGGTAAATTTACTACGAGCATATATATCACAAATCCAACAAATATTACCAATACCCTTAGAAACAAGTGTGTAACAAAAATAAAACCATAAAGCCAAGGCCTTATGGTGCCCTCTATATTTTGTTGTTGCTACTGTTTAAATTGAGAAGACTACAGAAAGCAATAGGAAGCCGTAAAAAATATGTAGCCACAATCTTCCAAGATCGATTCTCTTGGGGACCCTGAATAAATGGATTCTTGACCTACTAAAATTTAATGTGAAAAAATGATCCATTTGTAAAGGACCCATAAGATTGTAAATGGCAAAACGAACTACAAATAACCACTCTCAGAAAGGGAATGTATGTTGTTTATAAAAAGTGAGAGGCATGGATGTAAAGGGAGGATCATCATGATGATTTATAAGTAAAGGAAAATAAAATAAAAAGGTAACAAAATTCATGTTTCCCTAGGCCTTTCATTCAGACCAAAACATGTGGAGCTATACTCCCAAAAGCAATTTCAGACAAGAGATGTCTTTATTTTTCCCCAGACAAGCTAGAAGTTAAACAGAATGACAAAGTGTATTTGCTCTGGGACAGTGAAGCAGCGAAGAAACTTTGGAATGCTATAACTGGTCCAAATGCCTCCAAAGCAGGCAGGCTAAACCACAGACAATGAACACGGAAATACTGCAATTCCCTTCAGTTTTGTTTGTTGCAAATAACCATTAAATTAAAATAATTACTATATACACCGAGGATCAAGAGGGGACTGAAACTTTTTTAAATGTAATGATCCTAGAAATTTTGCCTTACTGCTATTATTTTTTAGGTTAATCATATCCTATGACCACCACATCCAAAACAGGTGTTATAAATAAGGTTATGCTGTTTATCCATATATATAAAACCAATGAAGTGTCAACAGAGAGAAATATGTCAAAACTTCAGAATTTAACTTTAATACTGCCTTTAGACAAAATGCAAGACAAAGAATGATACATGAAACTCATTAGTTTCATTAATCTAAAATGAACTATATAAACCTAGCAGGGCACCCTGAGAACATCAGGTCTATTTTATTTTACTAATTGGACCGGCTCCTTTTCTAAAAAGACTCATAAGGGAAAAGCAAATCCCCATACTATCTGGGAAAAATTTCTGTATAAATTCACAAATTTAGGAAAAACAGTGATTAAATGAACTATAAAAAGACAAAATTAAGAGGAATCTAATATGAAGCCAAAGTTGTTAAAAAGTGAGATCTAGTGCCAGTATTAAAAAATAGTAAGTGCACATGCTGCTGAGAAATCAGTATTAAAATTCTCCTAAAATCCTATATGATTCAGACTTTTCTCCATAAAGCCAGAAATTCTTATCTGCAGAGGGATATTTTTCCAACTTCAAAGCAATTCATAAACATGGACTGCTTCACAATACCCTAGAGAAAAAAGGAGAGGTAGATTTGAAGATATTCCTTTGCTCACAGGAAAGCCATACACAAAGAACTACATGGTAGAGAACAAAGATTTGCATTTTCCGTTATGATCATACTCAGTCCCTGACCTTCTTTCTTACAGGGGAAGAGAACAGGGCAGGATGACAACTGGGGGAGTGCTCCCTGAAAAGAAACTGCTTAAATGATTCAAAAAAAAAAAGGGTAAGAAGAGTCTAGTACCCCAAAGCCAAAGAAGGAAACTTTTTTTTTTTTAATGTTTGTTTATTTTGAGAGAGAGTGAACATGTAAGCAGGGAAGGGAGGAGAGAGAATCCCAAGCCAGGTTCTGGCTCCATGTTGTCAGAGAAGAGCCCGATGCCAGGCTCAATATCATGAACCACGGGATCATGACCTGAGCAGAAATCAAGAGTCAGATGCTTAACCAACTGAGCCACTCAGGCTCCCCAAGGAAATTCTTTTCTTCTCCAACTCATCATCTGAACCTTATTTGCCAGGTTCTAAACCCTACATGAAGTGTATTCTTGGATCCTTCAAGAAACTATGAATAAATGGGACACACTTCAACTAAGCATGCACCTACAGACCCACAATCAACTCGAATGTTTTTACCAAATTTCTCAAGCAGCACTGTACAAAAGCAAAAGTGCTTACTTTTATATCAAAAAGTAAACCCAGATTTTTGCCCTGCATCTATTATATATATGCACTACATATGTGACATGTAGCAATTTTCTCAACCATTCTAAGATTCAGTTTTGAAATCTTAACAAGAATGATTCTTTATAGGCTTCTTTTGGGAATTGAACAAGTTACTGTATTAGTAGGCACTATGCTATGGAATCCAGGACAGTGTCAGGCTGGATGCCCAATTATCTCCTCTTTTGAAGTGAGAATGAAAGCCATCTATTCTTGGAAGTATACATCCTTTGTGGCAGAAAAATTGATTTCTCATTGAATATCCATATGCTCCCCCCACATTTTCCAGCCCCCTTGCAGTTAGTTGAGGCCATGTGATTAATTCATGTCTTCCTTCCAGACCAGAGCACTTAAAAGCTGGCACATGACCCTCTAGCTCTTTGCCCGGACACATGTTTCAAATGACAGAGCCACAAGATGCAAGCAGCACAAATCAGGAGTCCACACATGGAAGAGCTACCCAGGAGAGCTCCTGAACCTACAGTGGACTTCATATGAGCAAGAGAAATAAACCTTTATATGTTTATGGTTATAAGCCGCCTAGGTTCGTGAACAAAGCAAAATTTAATATATCCTCTTATAGTCCAATTATACTCAAATGCTGCAGGACAAAATGCATACATAAAAAAGGCAAGTTCTCTGTTTAATATTAAAGGACATCTTGTTTTCAGTATAATTTTATATATTTAGAAAAAAGGAAAGGATTAAAAGATAATATTTAATAATAAACTGGAAAAGGAATCCAACATACACAAACAACTTAAAAAGAACTGATATTTATAGTTTCACCTTAAGGGGAAAGAATTCTAAAAATCAAGAGTCTAAATTTTTTTCTAGTTAAGCATACAAGTTATACAACATAAACAACAAAAAGCAATTATCCAAAAATAAAAAGTGAAAAACTAAAAACAACTATTAGGAAACAGGTAAGGAAAAGCAGACCAACTTTAAAACACTTTTTCACTGTAACTGGCTGTAGTCAATAGTCATTGTAATAGAGGTAGCATAGGACCACACAAGCTTGCCCACAATTCTGAAATCCCAAAGCCCTAAAAATCAAAGACTTTTAAAATAAGTTTGGAGAAAAATAATTTAGCAGCAACACCAAACATGAACTAACCTGAAACTATTTGTAGTTTCTACTTATCCCATTTAGTATAAATATTCATACATTTTTGGTGTAGAAATATGATGTGTTTGAAGATCCCACTGGGGATGTTACATAAGATACAGCAAACACATCATCATATTCCCTTTCTAAAATCTAAAATTTTCTGTACTCTGAAACACATCTGGCCCCAAGGGTTGGAAATAAAAGAATGTGGACTTAGAACAACAATAGAAGTGAATATTCTCTGTACTGTCTTAATGATGAAAATAAAAACCAAATCAAGAGCAATGGCTTTCTAACCTGTTTGTAATTCAATGTAAAACTGTATTTTGATGATTTTCCAAAGGTGTTTCTCCTTGATGCCTTGTACTTCAATATTTCTGGTAGAACACAGATACAACAGCCTAAAGCTAGATCATGCAGGGGTATAATTAACTGGTAGAAGACAGAAAAGAAATAAAAATACCGCCAAAAGCATTTCTGGCCTCAACAGACCATAATTTAGCAGGTGTTCAAGGTAGCCATTCCTGTGGTTTCACATAAAAAACACACACATGTCAAAAAATATACAATAAATGTAAACCACAGTACAGGAGGAGCAGAGGTAGAGCCATCAGCTCTAAGGAAGGTGCAGGACAATGTACTAAGCAGTCATTATTAATAAGACAAGAAAATGGTAAAAAGCAAACTATGCAACAACTCAGGAGGCAAGGTATCAGAATAAATGTCTACAGCAGGATTGCTCAACCTGAGCACTACTGACTTTTAGTCCAGATGATTCTTTGCTGTAGAGGGGTTGTTCTACACACTGTAGGACATTTAGCAGCATCTGTGACCTCTACTCACAAAGTATCAGTAGCAACTCCCTCTTCCCCCAGTTGTGAAAGCAAAAGTCTCCAGGCACTGCCAACTCTTCTTTAGGCTTTTTTTTTGGAGGGGGGCAGAGGACTGGCAGGGAGGAGTAGGGAGGCAAAATTTACCCCTAATTG
Organism: Panthera onca; assembly: GCF_046562875.1. Taxonomy (NCBI): domain Eukaryota; kingdom Metazoa; phylum Chordata; class Mammalia; order Carnivora; family Felidae; genus Panthera; species Panthera onca. The sequence continues at coordinate 53,056,725 of NC_138346.1, forward strand.
AGAATCAAGGATCCAGAAGCAGAAGAAAGATTTGAAGTTTAAAGAGTTTCTTCTTCTAGAGGTGCCTGGGTGGCTCAGTCAGTTAAGCATTCGACTTCAGCTCAGGTCATGATCTCAAGGTTCACAAGTTCAAGTCCCGTGTGTGGCTCTAGGCTGACAGCTCAGAGCCTGGAGCCTGCTTCAGATTCTGTCTCCCTCTCTCTCTGTCCTTCCCCCACTCACGCTCTGTCTTTCTCTGTCTCTTAAAAATGAATAATAAAAAAAAAAACTTAAAAAAGGTTTCTTCTTCCAGATTCTAATAAAATGCCAAATACACTTCCCTGTCAAAAGAAGAAAAAAAAAAATCCTATTTCTCTAGATCTGTTAAGTGGTTTTATCGTATGTTTTTAATCTCAGTTTTGTAGGGACGATGAGAATGGCAGGATCAAACTCCCCATTCTCAATCTGAATGCCCCTGCACTCTAAACAAGAAAGAGTTGCTGATTTTCCCATAGCTAAACATATCCATCTGTTGTTACAGCAACTCTTTCAAGGAGGGAATGAGATACCAATTGGTTAGCTATAGAAAGAGACAACAATTGGCAGTAAACGTCCACACTGTTTTCACCTACTTTCTAACTATATTATCTGCTTTGAACATTGTATGTCCCTAATAAAAATGTGACCTTTTGGGGGAAGAATAGTGTTTTCAATCACGTCATTCTTTTGGAAAAAGTTTTTAGTCACAACAGCACTGGGTCTACCTGCTGCACTGACATATAAGAGAGAAAAAATTAGGCTTACTATGATTATCAATTTCCTTTTATAAAAGAAGCAGTAGCTAAATGCCTTTGAATGATATTAAAAATTCTAACTATGAAAAAAAGTAAAGAGTATGTGGGATTTTTAATTGATTTTCTCCAAAGTCACTATTTTGCCTGAAAGTTCTATTCCTGGTAGTCTGACAGATTTCGATTATCTACTAATTTAACAAATCTTCACATGCAAAACACTGTGTAAAGCAAGAGTTACAGAAACGTGTAAGACCATCCTCCTTTCAAAGGAACACTTACTCTTACAGAAGGTAGACAAGCAAATAATCACAGTATATAGCATTAACATACTATAGTATTTCACCTATGCTGGTTAGTATGGGCTTCAAGAAACATAAAACATCACTTAAAATTATCAGTAATGCCCAAGTCTCCAAAAAATCCTCATGATTTTTGAGAAACTTAACTAATAAATAATATCCACAGTGGGGTGGATAATAATGACCCCAGTGGGGTGGTAAGGAAAACACCTTCAATCAGAGTAGCTGTGTATTTATCTGTTTTAGAAATCAAGCTTCCAAATAAGATTTAACTTTTATTAAAAAAAAAAAAAAGGGAGTTCTAGGATTGTTTTTGAAGAGTTGAAAATAAAAGGAATTAACTGGATAAATGGGATACAACTTTGTTTTATAAAATAGGGAATCTTTACCTAGCACACACTAAAATCAACAATAACAAAAATCAAATGTATAAGTAAACAAGAAAAAAAGCTATCTATATGTGGGGGCTTTAAAATCAAGTGGTGTGTAAGCAAACAACTAAGCTATAGATACCACGTGTTATTTTTATTATTACCTGCCTTCATATACCAATTACAAAAAGCTTCCAAAGCCACAGACAAGGAAAAAAAATTGCTGTTTAGGTAACTGGTAAACTACATCAATTCAGAATCTAATTTTCCAAATATTGATATAATTTCATTCTCACTTCAACTGTAAATTTTAATAACAATATTTAAAAGAGAAAAAATAACTAACATCCTTATTTTAAAATTTTTCATTACAATTTACTACAGAGACAGAGCATTCTCTATGAATTATCATTAACTTTATGTATATTCCTTTAAATGGGATACACTATTTCCTCATCTTTGCCCAGTATTCTTAGGTTTTCTTTTTTACTTAAGTTCCAAGGAACTCCTTTTAGTTATATACATATAAAATTTTGCTTATGTGTTCTCAAATAAATAGCTGTTAAATTGATTAAAATAAAATTACTCCTATAGTAGGATGTTGATGCACTGGAAAGAATGCTAGCCAAGAATGAGGGCATGTGGCTAAACTGCCTCTTTCCCTTTAATCATTCTGTGGCCACTTTACTGACCCAATTTACACCATTACCAAACTTTAAAACATATTAACATTTAATCCTCACAATAAACCTATGGGAGGGGGGATTATTTTAATCTCTGTTTTACATTTAAGAAAACTGAAAGAGAGGGGCGCCTGCGCAGCTCACAGTCAGTTAAGCGGCCGACCTCGGCTCAGGTCATGATCTCACCACAGCTTTCGAGTCCCACATTGGGCTCTGTGCTGACAGCTCAGAGCCTGGAGCCTGCTTCAATTCTGTGTCTTCCTCTCTCTCTGCCCTTACCCTGCTTGTGCTGTCTCTCATTAATGAATAAATGTTAAAAAAATTTTTTTAAAGAAAAAAAGAAAACTGAAAGACAGAAATACATCCTAAGTGATCTAAGATAACACAGCTAATAAGAGGCAGAGCAGGGACCGGACCCAAACCAATGCTTTAGAAACCTTAATATACAAACAATTCCCCTGGGAATCCTGCTGAAATTCAGTTTTTGGCTCAGTACTTCTGCAGTGGGGGAGGCAAGATTCTGCATTTCTGACAATCTTACCTGTGATGCAGACAGTGCTGATCAGAAGATTCACCCTATGGGTGGCAAAGTTCTAAGCTACCCTAGAAAATGGTGGCAAGTGGTGGTAACCCTCAAAAGGAGGTAGAGTTCACCCACCATTAGACAATGTAAGGCACAAGAGTAAATCAGGGGTTGCCAACTTCTGGTTTAGAACTTAACTGCTTCTTTTATTAATTTTGTTTTTAAAAGAAGGATGTTAGCAAAATTACAAGTACTATAGTACTTTTCAGGTTTTGCAAGTGAACACATTATAATAAATACTTGCTACTATTACACCTCCCTCCAAATAAGGCTTTTCCCACATCTAAAAACTATTACAAATGGCCCTGATATCTACCTTTAACACAGATTCAATCTGAACATATTAAAGAATATTTTAAGAGCATACATTTGTGCTTTCTCATAAATGGAAAGAATTAGAGGTGGAGTTAAAAATCCAGCAACTTCCTAAACTTCTGCCACTTGTAAAAGGGGTTACTGTGATCAGACAAGGGCACTCCCTGGGAAACAGATGGAACGTAAACGTCTTAAGAGCACACTACTCAACAATTCTAGTTAATCACTTTCTCCAAAAACAGGAAAATGCCCAAACACAACCTCCCTCCGTTCTCACTGACGTATCAACTATGTATACCATAATCTAGAATATAGTATGCAAACAATATAAACTAAAGCCACTATATAAATATTATATCCCTATGTTTTGAATGCTCTGGCCTAAGGCACTCCAACACCTAAAAACCGAAATGCCATCAAATCATTGGAAATAACATTTTATCAAACTTTTATACCATTAGGAAAAGAAATATCGTTACTATCGAAATATATTCAAATATGTTTAAAGCCACACACTTAATTCAACAGTTAAGTCTATCCTAAGATCACCTATGGTGTACACATGTTAGACACAGCTATATACTAAGGGAATATATAACATAACAAAAAAAATATTTTATAAATAAAACACAGGAAGGGAGGAAGGGATCTAAGAGAAATCTTAGTCTCATTGGAGTAATTTTGGTTTTGCTGAGTTTTCTTGTATTTCAATCAACTTTTTCCTGAATGTACACAAATATACTTTACATTTCTTCCCTGAGGAAAAATTAAATCCGTCAAATACTGACAAGCTTGTAAAAATTATTTTCGAAACCATAATGGAATTCTGATTAATTAACTACACATGAAAGTCCAACATCAAAGTCAGAAAAGTATTAGGTTTCATAGATTTCAGGCAATATGAATTCACACATTTTAGAATTTAATATAGAATCCCACTTTTAACTATAACAGAAATTAATAAATTTAACCTGTACAATCACTATAAAGCTAAAATTCTCACCCATGCACCTGTGAAGTACAAGAACACCACAATCTGTCACATATCAGACGTGAAGATACAAATACAATACAAATTCAGACTTAGCTGTCAAAATCCTGAAATGCCTCCACTAAACACTCAATATTTCATTTTTTTTTTTTGTTTGTTTGTTTTTTTTAAACACTCAATATTTCAAATTCCTGCTCAAGGACAGGACTAGATCATATTCCACCCCCCAAAAAGCTGAAGACACTTAAAATAAAAGACACAAAAGGATCTATTTTGCACATCGGCCACCTGAATAAGAACGTCCCCAAACTAGTAAGACACAACTTCTGCCAGTTCCCAGTTACGACTCATCATTTTCTGTTTGCTTTCTCTTTAGTCACACAGCCACAAATAAACTCATATATTAAAGAACTAGAGAACTGAAATATATAATTTGCATACTTTACAACCATCCCAAGTTGTGACAAGGGAAAGTGTGGATGATGTATTCCAGGTTATTGTTTGCAAGCCCACACGTTTGTTCGCTATTTCACTGATCACTAAAGGTGAAGCATTTCATGGAAACAACATATGGTATATAGAGAGAAAAATAAACGAGTTAAACTTTCTGCCTCCTAGAAACATTCTACTTCCTCTAAAATAATCCTCAGTGACCTTGTGGAACCATTCCCGGGTTAAACATGTAAAGCATACTTCTTCAGCAACTGCAACATTACACTACTGCTCCAAGGGCATTCAACACATTCTCTACTGGGTTCTCTAGACTTAGGCACGAATGCTAGTTTGTGAAACCTTTAAAAATGTTTGACATTACATGCAATTTTAAAACATTTAAGAGTTCTGAATTGATAGATCTTTGTATCTTTTATAATGAGAAATATTAGAACACCCTCTGCAAGTTAAGTAATTCTTCAGAGAGCAAATTTAACTTGACCTCGCTAAATGGCTACAGATTTGACAAACCACTGAGAAAGGTGGAAGGATTTATTTATTCTCTAAAGCAGCACTGTTCCATAGAAATATAATGCATGCCACATACATAATTTTAAATTTTCTAACCACATTAAAATGGTAAAAAAGTAAAATTTTAAAACATTCCATAAAACTTATCATATCCAACATATTATCATTTAAGCACGTAACAGATACTTTTAAAACCCAGTAAGGTATTTTACATTCTCTTCTTCATACAAAGTTTTCCAAAATTCGATGTGTGTTTTACACTTACAGCACATCTCATGTTGGACAACAATTAAAGCGGTCACTAGCCACAAGTGGCTAGTGGCTGCATTACTGGACAGCACAGCTCTTAATACTTTGAGATCTGACGTACCACTACCTGTTTAAAATTAGTTTACATTCATGTTTACCTTTTGAGCTGACATAGCTGATTACAAATATGAGCAAAACTGTTAATTCACTGAATAAATCAGAAGATCATCTTATCTAAGGATCTGGTTAATACACACAAGAGGCAACTGAATTATACCAAATTATATCTCAAGTAGACTTCGGAGATAGGTCAGATCATCTCAAGTGAACACAACTTGTAACAAAAATATAGGTAAGACAAGAAAACATTTTCATATCAGACCATAACACTGCCTGATTTCTAGCTGCCACTCTCACCCTGGAGCACATATCTCTATGCAAATTATCTACACAACTGTCCTTTCTAACTCTGATATATTTTGGAAGCCATATAGTCACTGGTGAAAAACAAAGCACTAGGTAAGACAAACTGAAAAAACGTTTAACGAAAAAAATTATCAACCAGTCACTTTTAATGCACCATATGCCAACTGACAATCTTAAATTATCCTACAGGAGTTTCACTGAAATGAGTTCTTCCTACAAATTCCAATTCATATACTGCTTTTCACACATGTATTTCAAGGACCAAAATTACCAAGAATTTTCCCAAGTAATTAAGACATTCGGTTAAAATGTAAATAATTCCAACAATGCATTCTCCAGAAAATAACTAGAAGCATTAGCTTAGCACATAAAATTTGTCCTTAAGGCACATTACTGAATAAATCAAACAGAAACTATACCCTTGTTTACTGCATTTACATTTTGTAACACCACATTCAGCAATTTCTAAATTTGGAAGGTCAGTTCAGATTGCACACAAGCAGTAACTTTAAAGCTTAGCAAAATTTTCGAAGTTTCTGCAATATAGTTCTGAATAAACACTCTACAGCAATGTTACAACAGAACAAAATCAGCACCATTCACACTAATCTCAGTAAGAAGCACAAAATCAGTATATTCATAAATTCCAAATGTATGATACATGCTAAAGAGTATTTTCCCCCAAACTTGTTTAATTCACCTTAGACAATTTTTGTTTCATGCACTTGCAAAGCTGAGAAGAAGCAAACGTAGCTTCTTCTGCAGCACACATATCCCAAGCCGATACATTAATCTCTTGTTATTTTTGCACATTTTGAAATCAAAACAAAATTTGTTTCTTACCTGCAGTTAGGAGGAGGATCGAGAGTTATTTCAGCTAGCTCCTTCTGAATTCTGTTAGTGAAATGAGAACAGACAAAAAGGATTTGAGATAGTCTACAGAATAACCGGGGAATTACACTGCCCTCTACCACCATGCAGTTAAATGCAAGGCTCGCTTTGCCTTCAGTAATGCTAACATGGCTGCTTCCTCTTTGTTCTCAGAGGCATAACCCAAATCCCTTAACAGAAACTTTGCAGCTTTTTTTCTCACTTGCTACTGTAAATAAGTATGACATTCACACCAGATCTTAGAAATAGTCCTCTACTAGTACTCAATAAAGGCTATAAAATCTATTTTAAAACACTTTTTACCAAAGAAATTCTCTTTTCAAGCTTATATGCAAATGAGACAAGAAGGGAGGAGGGAAAGCACTAGAATTTTTGACAATGACTTTAAGTCACTTTTACAGAGGTAAGAATTAGCAAGCTATTACATGAGCACAGTAACAGTTTTGACAATATTTTGTGTCAAAAAAAAGTTTAAAATTTACAAACATCTTGACCAGTGAAAAACTTCTAAAGGACTCTGACCTTACTTAACCAATTCTGTTTTCCCTAATCTTAAGTACAGCACTAAAATTGAATACATTTGGGGGAAAAGAAATAATAAGATATATAGCCTGGAGTTAAGAGGAGGGGGAAAACAGTTCTCTGATTTTATTCAAATGTAAAATGCTTTCAAAACTTAAGATGTGTATTATATGTCCCTCAACAGGATTACAGCAAATTGAGGATTCTAAATTATTTAAAAGACTATTATTTAATAAAATATTCTCAAGTTATTAATACTTGATTATTGATATAGCAGAGGTGAAAACCCACAGAAAAATAAGAGTTCTTCTAAATCACTTGGAGAACTCAATATTTGAACAGGTTTTATACTTCTTTTTCCTTTCGTTGTGATCAATAAAAATCAACAAAACGTCAATACTGGCTAATGCTACAAACATTTATGACGTATAACTAATAGAATGCATGGATATTCCCCTCCCTATTGCTACCAATGGAGTCCCATTGACATAATCTTTTTTTTGCCATCAAAGATAATATAAACCAACAGGAAACAAATGACCTTTCAAATATACCCAACAAAATGTTTCTTCTGCTGTTGAGTAATAACATGTCAAGCATATCCACAAGTTTTAGAGTGAAGAGTCACCAGCACAATGAAAGTTTTCAATAGCCAACTGCCACCCAAAATTGTAAATGGCTATGTTTCAGTTTTATTTACACTCACAATAATATAGAGGCATAACCATAAGTTAACTACAAAAAGTAATAACCTGGGATGCAATGACTTAGTCACATTTGTAAAACTGAAAGCAAATTGGGAGCACAATTTTAAATCTGCTCTCAAATGTTGTTAAGGCCTTGAATTTACAAATTTTCTAGCAACCATAATTATTTCTAATCATTAAGTTTCATGAAGAGAGGCGCTGCTGATCTCTAGAAGTGTCAATTTCAATGAAGAAGAGTATGACTCATAAAAAGGAACATCCTCAATGTACCAGCTAATTTGGGCTCACCAAATTTTCCTTGCCAACTCCTCAAACAATCTGTCAAAACGCTGGTCCAATCTCTACTCAAGGACACTTCTTTACTGAAGTTACCAAAGTAGAGAGTAAGTTTGCTGAAAAGTACAATTACAATTCTAGGCAGGTGGCTTATATGCCACCTAAAGAATGACAACTCATTTGAGTGCAAATAAAAGTGATCACGAAGTAAGTATTTTTGAACTGCTGCTACTGATGTAAAACCAACAAAAGCGTCCAACCATTTGGAAGACAACCTGATAATGTGCTTAATCCTTTTACACATTACCTTTTAGCACTAGTGGATAACTTAGCAGTGGTTTTGCTAGAGAGTTTGGTGTTTTTCTTCTGCTGGGTGGCAGAAGGTTTTCTTTCTTCTTGTTCTTCAGGCTCTGGAGCGGCTGGGTCTCGCTGGTCCGCATCTGAACTACCACTGCTGGTGCTGGGGCTCTCATCATCGGACCTTTGCCTATCACTGGACATCTTGGTGAAGTTATTTCTTGGAAAACTTTTAAAGAGAAAAGAAGGAGAGAAGGGAAATGTTAAGTCCAAGAAATAGACCAGGAGCATTTTCTTCTCTCAATATTCACCTAAAATTGTCATTTTAATATAAACACTTCAAAGTGCTCACACTTATCTCATCACACAGCAAGGTTACAGGGGAGGTGATGTGTCTCACAACGCCAGCGTTCAAGGATTTACCGAACTCAAGTTAGAAAACCCACTCACATTTTTTTCCATCCCTTGGACAATCTATCAATTGTCTACTTTCTCAGAAGGCATGAAGCAGATTTGCCAGGGAACTTAGGCAACGAGCATTAATAACATATGACACACTGTAAATAACAGATCTCGCTGAAAAATGTTAAAAAGTCACTAATAACGTCTAAATATTTACACACTGACATTGGTCAAAGCTACCAAATTCCCTTTCCGAGAGGAAAACATACCCTGTTAATCGCCCATATGCTTATTTAAGGTGGCGATTCCTTCTCTGTGCACGTAAGCCTTTAAATACAACACTTAGGAATTTAAAAATCAACTAACAAGCTGCTCTAGCCGTTTCCACGGCCAGCAGCGAAGATTCATCCGGCCAAGACCGAGCTGCCACCCTGGGAAAAGCAGAATCCAAACTGCACCTTCTGCAAAGCTCCCAATGCCATCAAGGTTCCTCGCTCAATTTTTACATCACGCACCGACATTTTGTCCAAAATAACGAAAAAAAAATCAGAGGCAAAACAAACAAACAAAGCCCCAAGAAGTGCAACAAATTTCCGCGCCCGCGGAGGCGAGCCGCGGCCGGCGGCGGCGGCCACGCAGCTCCGCGGCCCTTTGTGGGGAGGGCCGCGCGGGGGCCGCGGGCAGCGCTCGCCGCGCCGGGCGCCAAGTGATGCGAGCAGCCCGGCCGGCCCCGCCGCGGCTCGCGGACACCGGCGGCGCGGGCGCCCGGCGCGAACAAAGCTGCCCGCCCCCGCCCCCTCCCCCACCGCCGCCGCCGCCGCCGCCGCCCCGGCCGCCCCCCACGCGGCCCCCCGGCCCCGCCGCCTTACCTCGGCCGCCCGCCCGGCCCGCTCGCACGCCGCTACGGTGTGGGGGAGGGAGAGAGAAAAAAACCCTTCCTTAAGGAAATGGAGGCAGCTGGGGGGGGGGAAAGGGGGGGGAGGGAAAAAAAGAAGCCGAGGAGGCTCTGGCCGGGGAGTGTGGAACATTGAAAGTCGGAGGGGGTTGTGCAGTGCCGGGCTCCGGCCGGAGGGTGGCGCCGCCCAGCGCCTTCGGAAAAAAGGGGGGGGGGGTAGGAGCTCGGCTGGGCGAGGGCGCGAGCTCCCGGCGAGGCGGAGGGGACGCGGGAGACCCCCGCGCGCTGTGGCCTCGCGCCGCCGCCGCCCGGCTCGGCTCCTCCCGGCCGCGCAGTCAGCAAGTTCCGAGGCGAGCGCGGGGGGGGGGGGGAGGGGCGGGCGCGGCGGCGGCGCGCGTGCTCGCTGCTTGCCTGGCGGAGGGACGCGCGCCCCCGACGCCCGGCGGGCGCGAGCTCTTCCTGCGCGCTCCCGCGCGCTCTCTCCGCGCCTCCCTTCACCCGGGGGGCGCACGCGTCCGCCCGCGCGCGGCCAGGACAAAGAGCGCGGCGGGGACCCAGCGGGCTGGCCCCTGCCGCCCTTGGCCGTGGAGCCCGTGCCGGAGAGGGCGGGGGCGCGGGCGCCGTCTCGCGGGGCCGCTGTGCCGCGGGGTGGCTTCCGGCCTGAGCCCGCCTCCGGAGCGAGGCTGCCCATTGGGCTACCCGCCCCGCAGGCTGGGGCCGGGTTGCCTTAGGGGCAGGCAGGCTGAGGTCATCCCCAGGACTGGCCACATCCCCTCTGCCTGCGCTGGGACCGGCGTGGACCTCGAGGCCCCTACGCTTGGAGAAGGGCCCTGGACGCGTGGTCGGGAGTCCCCCTCTGCCCTGGAAGCCTGGAAACTAATGGGTGTCGTTGACGAGGCTAGGCACGCCCGCGGAGGAAAACTGCCTCTTGCCCCCTGGGAGCCAAAGGGGCAAGATGAGGTCTAGGGCATTGAAGGAGGAAAAAAGGATTTAGAGATTAGGGGACCAATCTCTGCTTCTCTTTGGCCCTCAGCCTACCAAAGGCAACAGTCCTTCGGATTGCTTTAAAAATTTTAAAATCCAAAATCCATTATTTTAAATGTCCTGCTCCAGATTTTTTAAAGTGAAGAAAGGGAGTTGGGGGGGGGGGGGGCGGGGGCTCAAACCTGACTTTCCTGCGGGGCTATTCTGATGTGCATGCTAGACAACAGTTCTGGAAAAAGAATCCCTGGATGATACTGGGTCAGAACATCCACACAAAAAAACTTCAGATGGGGATAATGAAGGTTAGTTTTGTTCTACCATTCTCTTTTACAGTGTCCAGGTGGACGCTGCAGTTTTTGCCCCAGGCATAAGGTAGCCAGAAGTACAAAAACTTCCTGTTTGCAGCCCAGATCTCCTCCAGCTACTGAGAAGTTGCTCCAGTGATGGAGCCCCAGAGGAATTTGTGGATTTCTCTCCCACAAGTGTCCAGGGGCAGGGGTGCTGGGAGAATGTGGAGTTCACAGAGGGGGTGAGAATGGCAGTCATAACAGATGAACCAGACTAAAAAGAAAAAAAAGGAAATAAAAAAAGACTAAATGAGCCAACATATTTACTTATTTTTCCTCCAAACAGAAAAGTTTTGGTAAAGGGTTGCTTACAACTCTGAAGAGTAAGTTAAATTTCTGTAATTTTCCAAACACAGAGCCATTCAGTGAGCTTTATGGAGAGCTGTGCCACTAGGTGCTGGACACAAAATCCACTCATTCAAATGCTGTGTGAGACTAAAGCCAGTTCTCTCTGTTCTGTGCCAGAAGCTCCCAGTCCAGAAAGGGAACAGATCATTAAAGTTCCCAGGTTGATAAGGAAGAAGGATACTCTGGTCAGAATGAACAGCATGTCTCAAGAAATGATAAAAAGTATGGTGTGTGTGTTGACAAGCATTTTGATTTGAGTGGATCAAAGGGTGCTTGTGGAAAGAGCTTGTTAGTGTAAATATAGACAGAAGGTACCCCCCAACTTTTATACTGATGCTACAGGACAAGCCAGCCAATTTGGAGTTTGGGCTTTGTTTGGAATGGGGAGCTATGAAAGAAAAGATATTTGGGGACGCCTGGGTGGCCCAGTCGTTAAGCGCCCGACTTTGGCTCAGATCTCAGGTCACGATCTCCTGGTTTGTGAGTCCCCAGTCCCATGTCGGGCTCTGTGCTAACAGCTCAGAGCCTGGAGCCTGCTTTGGGTCCTGTGTCTCCCTCTCTCTCTCTCTGCCCCTCCTCCATTCTTTCGCGCGCTCTCTCTCTCTCTCTCTCTCAAAAATAAACGTTTAAAAAAATTTTTTTAAAGAAAGAAAAACTGTTTGTAAAAGTGGATTCTTTTAGAAAATATGTATCACAGAAATAGCCTGAAGGTCCAAAGGCCCATTGCTGATAGGATTTGGGTGGAGCTAAGAGATTGGGAGATAAAGATATTTAGTTGTGTTTTGGTGGCATCTATTTGGGGCTGAAAAGCTAGAGAACTGGATTCTAATCTCATTCTACCAGGTTTATGTGACCTCTGGTAAGTTACCTGTTCTAACGTAATTTTTCTCATGTAAAAGAAGCTTGTAGTTTGCAAAGTTTCTAAGTACTCTCTTGCTTAACAACTCCATGGTTCTGGGGCACCTGGGTGGCTCAGGCCGTTAAGTGTCTGACTCTTGATTTCTGCTTAGGCCATGGCCTCACAGTTGGTGGGTTTGAGCCCTGCAGGGGGCTCTGCGCTAACCATGCAGAGCATTCTTGGGATTCTCTCTCTCTCTCTCAAAAAATAAATAAACTTTAAAAAAAAATTTGTTTTGAATTCCATGATTCCTCAATGTGTTTGAAGTCATGAAGTTCCACTCCACTTTCACTCAACAGAATATGGTACTTAGGAACTACCAGATACTGGGAAATTGGAATGAAACATGGGCACTGCTCTTATGGAGCCCAGTACGTAGTGGGAGAGTCGGAAATGTAGTCTATGGAGCCCATTAAAGGAGTTAACAGAATTAGTAGAGTGTTACTATCAATTAATGGGTAATGGAATTATTAATTCAGCCTGGGGTTATAAATCTTGGGTGGGTCAAAAGAGGTAACAGTGAACTGGGCCTGAAGGAATGAATGGATGATAATATAGATAATGCTCTGGGCAAAGTAACTGGGACGTAATAGATGTTCAATAAGTATTATTTACCATATTGTTAAAGTCACCATAAAGAGAATGAATGGCTCCTTAACGTTACGGAGAGTAGTGGTCTGCCCCCAAACTATTAGGTACCCAGTTGCCTTTATTCACCAGACTAAATGACTAAACGTGTCATTCAAGTGATTCTTTCCAGCTCACAGTTCTGCAAGGTAAGATAGCAACTTGTAAATTATGAATTGTTTCTAACATACAGTTCTTCCTCACAAGACACCTTTGTTTGTAATTATTTTATCTGCTTCTTGTATTTGCCATGTCTACCCTTGAAATTAGGGATCGTGTTTTATAGGCACTCCTGAGGGCATATAAATTTGACCTAATGCAAATTATTCCATAAAGTATGTAATAAAAATTGTCCCATATGACCCCTCAAAACAGTACCATGAAGCAGACACCAGCTACTACAAGAGGATTGTTTCCTCTCAGTCTGCTGTTTTTCTCTTGTTGGTATGGGGCCCTGCCAACTTCTTACTCACAACCCTGAGAGAGGTAGAGGTAAGAAGATACCAAATCCAATGGCAACAGATATTGCCATAATAACCTTCTCTTTTTGTGACCAAAAGGGACCTGGCATTATAAGGGCACAAAAGGCAGGCCCCAGAATCCTTTAGTTTAGGAGATGCTCTCTCTTGAACCTTTCCATGAGCCTCAGTGTTATATGTGTACATAAGTATATGTGTGTGTAACTAAGAATTTTACAGGAATATATCATTTGCATCACCTAAGCAGTTTCTGAATTGATGACTTGTATAAGCTTTGGTGAGGCTAACTGATCTTTTTCAATCACACAGCACGGCCAGCAGTGTACCTCACAACATAATGGAGATAGGATAAAACTAAATTCATTTTGTTGTGTTCAGAATGCTTTTGTTCGTTTCTTTCCACTCCATATCCCTTCATTTTACCCCTTTCTTTTTCTCAGGCTGTTTCAGAGCCTACCCAGGTACTTGTATCCTTTTGTCCTCTGACTATAATTTTTTTTTTTCTTTCTATCCATACAAATGGATTGGTTTACAGGGAAGTCATTTCTTGGCCCAGACTTAGTTTCAGAAGCCATGTTTGTTTGCCATTGTGAGTCTCAGTGGCTCTGGCCCTCCAGGATCCAATACTCTGCTTGACATCTGTGCGCTCTGTCCATTGCATCATGGATGGAAAGCCTGCGGTGTGCTAGACCCGAGGTTGGGCCCTGGAAATGGAAAGGTGTTTACACCTTCCTTGGACTCCAAGGACTTCAGGGCCCAAAACCTCAGTGATCATTTCCTGCTTTTCTCCTTTGAGAGAACTCTGACGGAGGGTAAATGCCAAAAAGGCTCATGTCTTTATTCCCTAAAGAGCTCATACACATGAAAATAAAATATAAGCATGTTAAATAGAACCAAAGCATGATCCGAAAAATTTTCAAAGAACTACATTTATTTAACCTTATTAAAAAAACAAACAAACTCAAATCTTGCTAGTTATCAAAAAGGGAAAATTAAAAAATAATCAACAAAAACAATTTTAGTGATATAATCAATTGCAAATTGGTAAAAAAATAAAAATTTAAAAAAGTTCCCTTTGTCCATTTCCAGTGGTAATGAAAGTTAGTACTAACCTTTTGAAAAGCAATCTGGAAGTTTGTGTCAAGAACCTTATATGTGTTCATATCCTTTAACCAACTTGCTCCATTTGAAGAAATGTATCTTAAGGAAACATTGTAAATGTGGAAAAAATAACATTAAAAAATTGGAAAAGTCCAATTCTAGGAAAATGATTACTTAAACTGATTCGCATGACATAATGAAATTTGCAGTTATTAAAATAAGATATATGAAGAGTATGCAAAATACAAAAATAAATTATGATACAATGTTAATGAGGGCAGGAGTTGTCTATTTTGTGAGGTCAGAGCCTGACTCGATGCCTATTAAGGTATCTGGGACAAAGTAAGTGCATAATAAATACCTATCAAATACATTTGTACCACATCTTTACAACTAGCAAGGCAAAACTATCTGAAAGAAATACTCTGCAAAAGGTTAACTGTGATTATATTTTAGAGTAACTATGAATAACTTTTTTCATTCTATATTATTTTTCTAATTATTTGTAAATAAGCAGGTACTACTTTCATAATAAAAAAAAGATACGAATAATTGTGGATGCATATATTTGGTGAAAATCCTGTTTGAACAGTTTTTTTAATATTTTTATGAACAGTTTTTTAAATTGTTATTTATAAGCAAAAAGAAATGAAAATTCAAGCAGACTGTTTTACAATTTGTCAAAATTTTCATACATGCACCAAGTTGAAACAACGAAATAGACACAATAGTTTGCACTATAAGGTTATATAAATCACATTTATAAATCACATTTATAAATAATGTGATTAATATAATCACATATAATTCTGTATAGGCTTATAAAATTATCAACTCAGTATAGACAGTTAAAGAACATGTTAGAAATTCGAAGTTATTCATAACAATACGTTGCCTTAAAAACACACCAAAAAAGCCACTAAGAAATGTCTATTAAAGTGAGGCACTACATTCTTGTCCACAAAATTTGCAAATCTAGAAATTCTATGATGTCAAATACCTGTGAGAATATTATGAGAAGAGCACTTTCCTATATTGTTGGTGGCATTGTAAATTGATACAACCTTTTTTTGGAAAGCAATTTGGCAATGTATTTCAAGAGTCATAAAAATGTTCATACCCTTTAACCTAGTAATTCTACTTCTGGGAATCTATCCTAAGGAAATAATCCAAAATATTAAAAAATGCCATATGCCTGACAATGTTTATCCCAGTGTAATTTATACTATATAAAAATGGAAACCACTCAAACTGTCCAACGTAAGGCTATGCTTTAGTAAATTATGGTCCATTCACTCAATGGAATATACATGAATATAAAATAGTGAGCACTGTATCATTTTTAGCGTCATATCCTTTTCGTGCTAATCCTTTTCTATGAGATCAGCTCATGTCCTGGTTAGTTAATAAGACTAACAAAAGATGTTGTGCATCAACTTTTTAACTGATGTTTTTGCTTAACATTATGTCACTTAAATTTTTCTGAGATGCTTTACAGTATCTCAAGTGTAAAATCAATTTAAGTGTATGCTTTATGCTTCAGAAAACAAAATGTGCAATATGATTGTCTGGAAAATGTATAAAAGAGATTTGGAAGAAATATGCAAACAATCATTTTGGGTTTAAGGGCCTGTTTACTTGTGATTCTGGCTACTTTTTTTTATATTATACAAGTGGTTATCCATTTGGAAGAGATTCAGTAAGAAATGATATGCTTTAATGTGGGGCTGCAAAAAAATGGTTTAATTTGACATGATAAATAAGTTTACATTTTAGTTGAATGCCTTTATAACTAAAGAAGAAAAATAATGTATTTTATTTTTTTGTTAATTTTTTTTAATGTTTATTTTTTGAAACAGAGAGACAGCATGAGCAGGGGAGGAGCAGAGAGAGGGAGACAGAATCTGAAGCAGCCTCCAGGCTCTGAGCTGTCAGCACAAAGCCCCACGTGGGGCTCAAACTCATGAACTGCAAGATTATGACCTGAGCAAAGTCGGATGCTTAACCGACTGAGCCACCCAGGTGCCCCGAAAAAAAATGTATTTTAAATGGGGATATTAACTAAATATGTTGTGAGTTTTCCTCGGTTTTTTTGGGTCCAAATTCTAGAAGTTTGTCATCATTTATAGACGATCTCAAAAGTATACCTAGTAAAATGTCGGAGTGCATATTTTAACTTCGCTGGATTATAATGTCTCAAGATAACTCGGATAAAATAAACATCACAGAATGATATGAGTGGGTTAAAAAAAAGTGTTAATTTTTAGTAAGAATATATACTCAGTGTTTGGTGGAGGTAAGAAGCACAACCAACTTGGACTCAGAAATACTATATGATTTCCCTAAAGTCTTAAATGTAGCTCTTGACAGAACTGGAGATAGAACTTTGGAATTTTTTCCCTATTCCACTATACTGTCATATCCACCAGAACATATAGTCCAGTTTCCCTAGTCACCAGCTCCTGTAGAGATGTCAAAAAGATGTCATCAGAAAGTTCTTTTAAGTGTAACACCCTTTTCTCTCTCTTGTTCATAAGCGTGAGAATGATCTTCTCTGACACATTGATATAATATTGGTAATCCTATTATAATCACTCCTAATACCCTATATGTTTTCTATAATACTTATCACATTTTATAAATAAATATTTATTTGTGTGATTGTTTCTTTAATATGTTTCTCTCCCTGAATGAGAGCAGGGACCATATCTGGTTTTTATGTCCCATACAGTGCCTAGCATATAATATTTAGTAAATAATTCCTGAGTGAATGAATAATTGAATGAATGGATGAATGGGCAACATATCTTCACACTCAAAATCAATGGAAGGGAATGTGATAGAATAACAACAACAACAAGGAACAGAAATTTTTACAGTGTCTAATATACTTAGGATCTGATTTTTAGGAAAAGTAGTATAGGCCGACCACACAGGAATGCAAAAGTATTTAGACAAATTAAAAGACACTAGGATCATACATTCAAATAAATTAAGGGTGTTTGGCATGTGACCCTAACCTCTGAAATACATGTCAGGAGAAAAATGACCACATTTTCTCACCAAACTTCTTACACAACCATGGTCAGAGAAGGAGTACTGGCTTATACAGTAGGGCAGTAAAATTTTTCTTCCTGTTTATGAAATGTCTACATAGAAGAGATCAAGTCATATGTTCTATAAAGCTAAATTTTAGCAATAAAGATTAAAATCAATCAACCTCAATCTCAGACCCATTGGCAGAGATATTTAAAAGGACTGATGGAAAAATAAAACTGTTACAGATTTGGTCCAACTTTCTCTAGCTCTTAATCAGAACATCGTGGTCATTGACCCCGAAACCTGGCATCTTGGGTTTTAGTTCTGATTACATTGCTTCAGCCTTCTAGATGCCAGTTTCCTCATCAGCAAAATGAAAGAGTCCAGAGATTCTTTCCAATTCTGGAATCTGTATGATTTACGTGATTGTATAAATAAGTCCTGTTGAACAAACTAAATTAACTAACATAGCTGGTAGTGCTTTTTAAAACACTAACAGTGCTTAATGGCAAGACTTGTGCCAGCAGTGATTTAAGGCCATATGTATCCACGCGAATTGATTAACTGCTAAAATTCAATTTGGCTTTTAAAAATTTGAACGTCTTTCTTAAATAAAGGCTACAGTAACCAGCCACCCTACTCCACATCCACCCCAGGACATCCCCCAGTTACTTTGGCTATATGAATATATATGCATCCAAAGCAACTATTAATTTCACTGGGAAAATATATACCTGAAATTCTAGTTGTTTAAAATTTTGTACAGAAAATAATCAATGTTATTTTTATGTATCTATTTTTTAATGTTTATTTATTTATTTTGAGAAACACGTGGGTGTGTGCACAGGGGAGGAGCAGATAGAGAGAAGAGAGAAAAGCCCAAGCAGGCTCCATGCTGTTAGCGCAAAGCCCAGTGTAGAGCTCAACCCCACCAACTGTGAGATCATAACCTGACCCAAAATCAAGAGCCAGACCCTTAACTGACTGAACCACCCAGCCACGCTTAATCAATGTTACTTTTAATATGGTTGTTTACATCAGGTGAGATTCCCACTTCCTGGTCAGATTCATTCTAAAATTAATTTTCTTTTGCCCCTAGAAAAATTTTAAGAAGTCCATAACTTACCAATCGCCATTTTTACCACACTCACAAAAACCCCCACAAAACTGAACTTAGCAGATACAATCTTTTGCATATCTGAAACTTTACTCATCTAACAAAATGGAACATATGCCTTTTAAAGGACAAAGCACAGTGCTAGAAGTTACGTGCCAAACAAGATAGGACACCATCTCTGCTATAAAGTTTATAATCTAGCACGATAGTTTAAGAGGGAGGGCTTCAAAATCCAAGAGCAGAAGTTTCTTGCCTAAAAAATAACAGGAGAATGTCATTCACCTACTTTTCATGTGATAAGCAACGCCTTGGAATTGTGCTTTTACTGCCTTCAAATACATTACCAGAAGCCAGAGGATGTAAAGGAGGGATTTATATGCTTACTCAACAAACAAACATTTCGAACCTGTTGAACAAATAAGAAAACGGTATTTTTGAATGTGGATAGCATGCCCTTCACCACAGACACACTCACACACTCTCTCTCTCTCTCTCTCTCTCTCTCTCTCACACACACACACACACACACACACACACATGAAGCAGGCTCTGAAGAAGTAGGCACTGGTTGAGTACATGAAAAACAAGTTCTATCTTAGGGTAATTACATGGTGAAAAAAACAACAGTTTTATTAATTTTTGCAATGTAGTAAGTTATTCTTTTGTTTTGTTTTGTTTAATTTTGTTTTGTTTTGTTTTGTTTTGTTTTGTTTCGTTTTGTGAGACTATAACTCAGAGTTCAACCTTCCAGCTAAGGTACTTCAGGTATTGGTCTCTTTCACTGACTCCCTTCCATCACAGCTGTATCCTCAGTGCCTAGCACTCTGTTGGAGTTCACTAAAAATTTGTTGAATGATAAACACTTCTATAATACTTACTGTCTTTTATGCTGTATTTTATATACATTGACTGATTTAATATTCCCAATAGCCCCAATGAGGCAGGTACTGTTATCATATATTAAAGTTGCAGATGAAGAAACTAAGGCACGGAGAGATTAAAGCAACTTGCCCAAAGTCATATGACTACTAAACGATGGACCCTGGCCAGGACCCCCACGCTCTTGACCGTTATGCTCTGCTACTTCTAAATAACTAAATGGCATTCCAAGTGACAGGATGGGAGGGAGGAGAAGGAATCAATAGCATCATCATTGCCCCCATAATCAGAAAGGTAAGAATTGGGGCCTCTGGGACAGGCTGGAGACGTTGATAGCCGGTGAAGAATGGAGAAGTGCTATGATTTTAGGATACCAAGGGGGTTACTTTTGGACAATCTATGGATAGTGGAGTTGACAGAGGCTGCCCAGTGAGAAAGAGACTTGTAAGAAGCTCCTATAAAAATCAGAAATTATTTGTGGTCCTTCCGGGCAATTTTTCTTCTGACAATCTCTCTCCTTCTAGTTCATCCTCCTTCTTCATGCCGTACCCTTTCTTTTCCGTACCTGTCTCTTTCTTCTACTATCCCTTTTAGGCTGTTCTAATGTTGGCTGAAATTTTAAATTATTGTATTTATTAAATGAAATGTATATATCATCCCACTCTGTCTCTGAACTTCTGTGAAAACCACTGAAGTTATTTCAAAATTATTCCTTATTAGTGCAGTAAATGCAGGCCAATGACTCTTAATAGAAGAAAAGTCTCCCAAAGTAGACTAATTCTTAAAAAGCAAGAGATCATGAAAATAAATCTTGGCACTCCATCAATTCAATATTAGAAGAGATTGCCAAATCTTAAGTACAAAGCATCTCATGTTGAAATTTAACGTTTTCTTTTAAGTTAAAAAGTATCTCAAAATTTAGATTTAAGAACATTTTAACTTTAATTAGACTCATCACTTTTAGAACAGGAGAAAGAGTTCTCTTGGGCCTAACATCAGGAAAGGAATTGTTTATAGAACACTGAAATTTCTCAGTTTCTGAAAAAAAAACCCACTAAAACACTGATAAACGATATTTGTACATTTAACTATGTGCATGTATGAAAATAATAGTGAGTCATTAAGAGGAGTTGTCTAGAGAAAATTCTCACCATCACCAGGCAATTTCTGCCTACTCTGGTACAGTGTATGGATTAATGACTTAATCTGAACATACTTAGTCTAATTAGTAAAACAGCGCAAATACAAACATACATATATTGTGCATGTGTGCACAGATAGTTAATTTGCCAAAAGAGGAAACACTTGTTTGTTAAAAGCTAAAAATAAGGATTAACATCGCAGCATTCACAACCACATAACTTAATAAACTACATAACTTAGGTGCTGCAAACATGGACAAAGTAAAAACCGGTATCGGGGACTGACATCAGGAGCATATGCATAGACTCCACATTGCCTAAGCTAAGTAGCTACAATGTGTTTTGGCATATAATATGTGCGATGTAAAATCCAAACAAAGGAGATCCCATTTTAAAGAGATTGATTTGGGGTGAGGGAAGGGGATGTGATATTCATCTCCGTAGAGCTTCTTAAAACTGATTTACTGCAGTGGCTTGTGGAAGTAACAGATGTTTATTTGAATGAATATTCATTCGCTGACATCAAATCCCAGTAGATGACACTTTCCTCTTAAGAGGTCATATTTTCCTCTTACGGAGTGTTTGCTATTGCGGTTGCCAATTGTCTATTTAGAAGACATAACACTAAGGAGCGATGTAAAGTGGAGTATTGATGTATAATGATGTAGAGTCTGAACCCAAGGTAAATATGCTAATTAGAAACAGTGATAATGCCAGGTATAAACATCATAGTGACTTACCTTATCCTTCTTGACAGCATCATGATAGCTTCTAATCAGCCAATCATGAATTTTCTTTTAAATTGCCTCATTAGTACATTGCTTGAGTTGTAAAAACATTTATTTAAGAAAGAACATTACCATGAAGTGAGGTGACTTTAAATCACCATAGAAACCAAATAGAGAACTTTATTGTGAAGAAGCTTTAAAAAAAATCATAAAATTCTGTGTGAATGGAAATTATTATTATTTGGGGCCTAGCCGCATCTCTACCGCTTGCTGTACAAAATCTTGCTTTTCCCCGTGTGTGTTTTTAGAGAAAACAGCAATATCAGAAGTACACATAACCTATTAGAATTGTTTGTTTCATAAATTTATGCATTGCGGCCAGTTTATTGTACCTAAATTTACTTTGGCTCTGTAAAGGATTATTTTGGCAGAAGTTTTATTAGTGTGTCAAATTGTCTTTTAAGGATATTGGCCAGGATTACTGCCCAAGATGGTAAGTTATAATTTTTAAATCTTATTACTATACACTCCCACTCCCCTCCCCCAAGACAGTAGTACCATCGAATTTCCTGGTGCTACCATTCAAACACAAATTTGTTATAGAATTCCAGAAACAAATAAGATAATTTTAGGAGCAGAGTTACAATGAGGTAATGATCTGGTTGTATTTCTTGGTCCATAAAGTGCCTACAGTATTTAGCAACATAACTAAGTCTCAATTATCTATGATGTTAGGAACAGATATAATATATACTGCAAAATCTGTAACTAATTCAAAATTATCACTATAAGCCGTTAGAGTCAGCCTTCTTTCTCACACTCACAGATGTGTTTTCTATTATCTAACCCTTTTATTAGTGATTCTCACCTTAGGCTGCACATTAGAATCATCTTGTGATGGTTGGGAGCTGTTAAAAATCCTGATGCACAGGGGCACTTGGGTGGTTCAGTCGATTAAGCGTTCAACTTTGGTTTAGGTCATGACTTCGAGGTTCACAAATTTAAGCCCGCGCATCCGGCTTTGCACTGACAGCTCAGAGCCTGGAGACAGCTTCAGATCCTGTGTCTCCCTCTCTCTCTCTGTCCTTCCCCCACTTATGCTTGTGCACTCTCTCTGTCTCTCTCTCTCTCAAAATAAAAACATAAATAAATATATATTTTTTTTAAATCCTGATGCACAGGTCACACACCTGATTAATTAAATCATATGCTCCGGGAGTGAGATCCAGACATCCGTAGTTTTTTAAAGGTCTCCTGGACGATTCCAATATAAGCTCAAGGTCGAGAACTTCTTAGTGGTAGGGATGCTGAAAATTGGTGAAGTGGAGAAAGAAGAAGAAAAGAACCTCTACTTACTAAATTAAAAAGTAAAAGTGATTGTTCAAACTGCTTTACACCAATGATATGTAGGAACAGATTAGGCTATTTTTTTTTTCAGATTACTTCAAAAATCGTATCTTCAGTTCCATTTATTTATTTACTTTTAACAGTTATTTATTTTTCAGAGACAGAGACAGAGTGTGAGCAGTGGAGGGGCAGAGAGAAAGGGAGACACAGAATCTGAAGCAGGCTCCAGGCTCTGAGCTGCCAGCATAGAGCCTGACATCGGACTTGAACTCACGAACTGGGAGATCATGACCTGAGCCAAAGTCGGATGCTTAACCAACTAAGCCACCCAGGCACCCTTCACTTCCATTTATTATGTGAGAGGTACATTTCTAGATTTTAGAAGTGTTGATCTATTTATTAAGATTGAAATATACCAGTAATGTTTCCCCTCTATCTCAATGTATAATAATTATTCCCAATTTGTGTCTTTTCCAAAGAAGCAGTTTTAAATACTTACCAAAAATACTTTACTAATTAAAAAACTATATAATATACATACATTGTATAGTCATGATGCAATGATGAAAATGAATATTTTTTAAATGGTAGTTAGAGTTAGCAGTGATGTCCTTAGGAAGTGGATTTTAGCCATTCTCAATTTAGGGAAAAAAACAATAAATCTGTATTTTGTGATGTTACTCCTTGAAGTTTAATTATTTTCATAAAGTATGTTTTCTTGAGTTATCTTAAAAGAATTATCCTACAAGGAGGATGAATCACAGTAGAGACAGAAAAATTCCCCCAACTTTAATGTAATGTCAGTAAGTTGCAAGCAGTGATTTATTTGCCTAGAAACAATATAATTAATATTGAAGGCAGTATAGTACAGTGATCGGATTCAAATAAACCAGGGTTCAAAACCCAGCTCTGCCCCTCCTGGCCATATTTCCTAGAACATATCATTCACCTAGTCCAGGACTCAATTTGCTCTCCTATAAAAGGGGCATATTTATATCTTCTGTGCAAGGTTGTTAGTCCTGGGAAATTAAATGGGGGAATGTTGACAGAGCCCATAGCATAATACCCAGTACATGGTAAGCCCTGAATAAATGGTAGTTATTTTTCAATTATTCAAGCAGGTTTTTTGAAGGCCTGTTTTTTCCCCTGAGTAATGCTAGTATGCTAGTTTTTAAATATATGCTATTTTTTTAAAGTACCCACCACAGACTTGACATTCATGAAGGTTACAGGAAATCTTTGCATATTCTTAAATTTAGATGTAGAGTGGCAGGGAGAGTGTGAGTTGCTGCATGGGTGCATTCCCAGCTCTGTGACTCGAGTGCATAACCCACCACGCTCATTCACAAACTGAGGTACTGGGTCTGTGACCAAACAGGAAACGTGCAATATATGTCTCAGCAAAGCCAAAATCATTTCCCATCACAGACTATCTCAGTTACTACTGAAGAGTGGAATCAAGAATGTTAAATCATCATAGTATAGGATCTCCTGATTCTATATATATTGCATTTCATTGATTCTAATGTGCACGTTTTAACATCTCTGAAATCAAAATGTACCATCCAATCAATGATGTCTTAAATCACTCTCAGCCAGGAAGCACTTCTGATGTGGCTGGCATTGCCTGTGACTGCATGAGCTTGGCCATAGCTCTTCATATTGTCGTGACGCATAATAAATATCCAAGGCCAAGTACATTTAAGAAAATTCTTTAAATAACTATCAAGTAAAAATTCTAAGTGATAAAAAATAGTGTCATAGTTTAACTGGCAGTACTGGCATAAAATAATAATGCATTTTAGAATCTAAACTTTAATTTGATATAATATTCTGTGTAATAATCTGTGGTGGTTTTTGTACAGCAATTTGCCAAATATGCTTCAAAGACCTTCACAATGTGCATATAACCAAGAATTTCACTGCTGATAATTCATCCTAAATAAATAATCAAAATCAAACCACATGAATACTTCTCTCTCAGTTGCTGTTTAGGCTAAATTTGTTAATCTGATAGAATAATGGCCCCCAAATCCCACACAAAAACAGAGGTCCGTATCCTAATCTTAGGAACCTATGAATATTAAGGTCACATGACAAAGGAAAATTAAGGTTGTGGATGTATAAGGTAGCTAATCAGTGGATCTTAAAATAGGGAGAGTATCCTGGATTATCTAGGTGGGCCCAATGTAATCACAAGGATCATTAAAAGTGAAAGAGCGAGGCAGAAGAAAAGGGTCTGAAAAGGAAACATAAGGAAGAGGTTGGAATAACAAGACATGGTATGAGACTCAATCTGCTGTTAGTGACTTTGAGGATGGAGGAAAGAGGTACAAATCAAGGAATGCAGGAGGCCTCTGGAACCAGGCAAAGGCAAAGGCGAGGGGATGCTTTCTCCCCCAGAGCCTGTAGAGGAGGATGATATCTAAGCATACCTTGATGTTAGCCCAACAAGATCCAGGTCAGACTTCTAACCTACAGAACAAGAAGATAATAAATGTTTGTTGGTGTAAATCACTACATTTGTGGCAATTTATTATATCAGCAATAAGTAACTAATATGGTTGATAAGGTAGAAACATTTTTATGATTGATTATCTGCATTAGGTAAATAGTTACTAGTCTTGTAAATTTAATAGACCAGTAAAAGTTCCAAAACTTGTTAGGGCCAATTCCCAGTGTTTAATTTTGCTGCCTTATTCTAAACTTAACTGCTTAGAATTATAACATGACATCAGCATATTGTCACATAGCTTTACAAAAGAATAATAAGATAAATATAACATATAGGAGCAAATATTTAAATGAATTTAATTTAGAAAAAACATTCTCTTCCTCACTTGATCCAAGGACCAATAAAAATATTCCATAGCAGCACTATTCTAAGGATCAAACATTTGCAAACCTCTGTATTAGCTGTGTTTTGTTGATTTCAGTGTGAAGGTCTTAGAGTCCTCTAAAAAGAGGGAGATTGGCATAACGACAAACAACAAAATCGCATTTGTGCGGGCTCCACTCTCATGACCTACTCACCTCTTGAAGGCCCTACTGCTATTAACACCAGACTCGGGGTCAGGATTTCAACATGTGAATTATAAAATATGTATGAAAATAACCCAGTTAAAAATGGGCAAAGGATGTGAATAGACATGTCTTAAAAGAAGACATACAAATGGCCAACAGGTACGTGAAAAGAAGCTCAACATTGCTAGTCATCAGGGAAATGCAAATCAAAACCACAATGAGATATCATCTCACACCTGTTAAAATGGCTATTCTCAAAAAGACAAAAGATAAAGTGTCGTGAGGTTGTGGAGAAAAGGGAAACTGTACCCGTTGGTAGGAATGTAAATTAGCACAGCCATTGAGGAAAAGAACATGGAGGTTCCTCAAAAAATTAAAAGGAGAACTATGTACCATGCGACCCACTTCAGGGTATATAGCCAAAATAAATCTGGATCTCAAAGAGGATAAAAGGGGAAAGAAAAACGTAAATTAAAGTCTGCCTCATCTTCAGCTCTCTCACAATCAGTGTCAATAACTGAGAAAATTGAATGACATTTTCATATTTAAAATACTGTAGTATTACAATAAAGAAATAATCTCCACATGTATTCAGAGTGAGAAATGATCACATTTCTTAGCAACACCAAGCATCTGGGGTCCCGGTTGCCTGAAAAATCCTAAGATTTTTAGTTCACATGGCAGAGGGCATGTGTTCAATTACCTGACCTTCTTTCTCAGTGCTTCCATAATCCTTTTTCTTTTTCCCCTATCTCTACCTCAAACACAGAAAAAAAAATCCACATCTCCTTTGTGGTCATATAAAAACTACAGCAGTAACTGGAAAATATCAGAATACTGATAATTCTATAGCCCAAAATATCCCACAGATTTTCAGAAAGTTGCCACGGAACAATTTTTACTACTACTGTTACTAATGACCACCACTGCCACATGTAGTGATATTCATAGTATTAAGAATCATATTTGGAGTTGCTACCATTTTTAAATTGAGCACCTACAGTGTGCTACAGACTTGCCTGCATATTCTCATTTTTTTCTCACTATAAATGTACACCATTTCACAGTGAGACAAACCGGGATGAAAGATTTTAAGTAACTAACCTATGGTCATGTAGTAAGTGCCGAAGCCTACATTTGAAACCAGGCAGCCCTTAATATTCTATGCTTTTTAAGCATTAAACTTAACTGCCCATCAGTGTTCCGAACTTACCAAATGGAACATCTGAAAGCAAATTACATTAGTAAGAATTTTTGTGGTTGCTAATATTATAATGAAAATTCTTTGAAATTATTTTTAAAAAACGTTTAGTGTTTATATATTTTTGAGAGAGAGCATGAGCGGGGGAAGGGCAGAGAGAGACAGAGACACAGATTTCAAAGCAGGCTCTAGGCTCTGAGTTGTCAGCACAAAGCCTGACACAGTGCTCAAACTCATGAGAGCTGTGAAATCATGATCTGAGCCGAAGTCAGATGCCTAACCAACTGAGCCCCCTGGAGCCCCTGAAATTATTTTTAAACCCTGTACTGATGTAAAAAGTAACATTCTCAGATTAAAATTAATCAGTGTAGATACTTTTAAAATCTACCTCAAAAAGCACTCTTTCTTATTTTTTTATGGCTTTCTTCCACAATTATTTTATTTTACTTTGTTTTGTTTTTAGTTTATTATTTTATCTTATTTTATTATTTTATTTTAATTTACTTTTTAAATTTACATTCAAGTTAGTTAGCATATAGTGCTATAGTGATTTCAGGAGTAGAGTCCAGGGATTCATCCCCTACATATAACACCCAGTGCTCATCTCAGTGAGTGTCCTCCTTAAAGCCCCTTGTCTGTTTAGCCCATCCCCTGACCCACAAATCCTCCAGCAACCCTCAGTTTGTTCTCTGTAAATTTAAGAGTCTCTTGTGTTTTGCCCCTTCCCTGTTTTTATATTGTTTTTGTTTCCCTTCCTTTCTGTTCATCTGTTTTGTATCTTAAATTCCACATATGAGTGAAGTCTTGTGATATTTGTCTTTCTCTGACTGACCAATTTAGCTTAGCATAATACACTCTAGTTTCATCCATGTTGTTGCAAATGGCAAGGTTTCATTCTTTTTGATTGCCAAGTTATACTTCATTGCATATATATACTGCATCTTCTTTATCCATTCATCTGTCAATGGACATGTGGACTCTATACTTTGGCTATTGTCGATAGTGAAAAAGCACTCTTCTTTAACTAATTGACAGTTTGATAACCCTACACATTTTCTCTTGGGTTGTAATTGAGATCCACGGTTTTAACTAATGCCAATCCACTGGTGAAACCCAAGTCTTTAACCCTAAGACCAGTTTCTCTTCCTAGTTCCATTCTCTGCATACATTGCTTTGGAACTTTTCCAAGAAGATATTCCGTCATTATCTAAAAAATAAATGTCTAAAAATACAATTTCCCCAACAACACTATTATATATAAATCCCCTCAGTGTCCCTTAGCATACTAGTTTTCCCCTTTATTCTTTTTACCACAGTTTGTAATTCATATTTATTTGTTCATACGTTTTTCTCCATCACTAGAGTGATTTCTAGTTGAAACAAACAAAGGTCATTTAGTACAAGAGCAAATGAAATCTGTATCGCCTCCTGTGTTCAGGGACTTGGCAAATATCAAGACCATCCACATTCACATGGTCCAAGCCAGAAAATGTTAAGTCAACAAAGACTCGCTCTTCTTCATTTCCACTTTAGTGACAGTTCAGGTCTTTTATTTTCTCTTTGTATAACTTCTATAGCCTCTTTATTGGACTCCTTCCTACTGGCTTTATCTTCAAATGATTTTTCACACTCCCGTCAGAGTGGTCTTCCTAAAGCAGTATTTGTCAACTTTGCAACCTATGCCTTCTAAGATGCTTTCTTCCTTTACCTTCTGTGAAGTTCCAGAGATCTTATCAAACTTTACTTTCTGCTGTTATATCACAAAATCAGGAGATATACTCATATGCTTTTAAAAAGCAAATTCTCCAAGATTTGGGCCTTGCTCTCCATAGCCTCTCTCATTTTGAGAAAGAATATTGTTGTTAACATAAGCTTACTTAAAAATTTTCAATGGCTCTACATCGTCTAGCATTGATTTTCAAGTCTGTGATTTTCATAACACTGGTAGTTTTGCTTAAGCTGGATCTCATTTTGTCATTTCATTTTCATAACTGAATAAGATATGTTTGCATTTGTATTTTTACTTTCATGATGATCTAGAGCAATTTAAACAAGTGTAATGTGGATGATCTCAATGACTACCTTATTCAGTGTCCTTGTCTATTTTTATGTTTATGATAACATGCAAGAAGACTAGTATAACTATTTGTGTTGTGGGCTAAAGATGAAAAAAACACAATGAAGTATAACAGAGATTGCAAGTTGCCTACCAATAATCTGTCAATAATCAGTTGTTCCTGTTTCCTCAGTAACCAAAAGGCAGCCTCTAAGAAAGGCTTTGTTTCCCACCATCCCCTGCAGCTAGGTGTGACCACAGGACATAATTGGAGGTGGCATGTGCAGCCACTGGAGAGCATCCTTAGTGAGAGAATGCACATCCTTTTCCTTCATTTTTCTCTATTCTGTGGTGTAGAATATATTCTCATGCCTGAACTCTTCTTAGCTGATGAGATATTTAGGGCTCATTTAGGTCCATTTAGGGCCGGCAAAATGATAGTACAAAAGAAGCCTGGGTCTCTGATACTGTAGAGACTATACCAAACTGTATCACCTTCCCAAACATATACAAGAGAGTAATAAACATCTATCCATTTTAAATTAAGTATTTGGATTTTGATCACTTGTAAATGAACTTAATCCTAATGAGTACATAGATTCAATACTCAAAACATTCTTAAGTGAAGGTCAAATGACATCAAAATGGGTCATATAAATTAGAATTCATAGTAGTTCAAATAGGAAAAAGTGTGGGATAAATGAAGCCATTACATGATGCACAATCATATCGACATGCTGAACTCTGAAGATCTAGTGCTGCAACAGGAGGCAGAGTCATAGTCAATGAGGAAGCTCCAATTGAGCTCAATAAACAACTCCATCCCACAATTGAAATGAGTGTTATTAGATTTAAATTTTATTGGTTTCACAATTTCTTTTTACATTTATTTTCTTTATTTGAGAGAGAGAGAGACAGAGAGAGAGAGAGAGAGAGAGAGAGAGAGAATCCCAAGCAGGTTCTGTGCTGTCAGTGTGAAGCCCAATGAAGGGCTCAATCTTACAAACTGTGAGATCATGACCTGAGTCAAAATCAAGAGTCAAACACTTAACCGAGTGAGTCACCCAGGTGTCCCCACAATTTTTCTTTGAATTTCATTTGGAAATACTGGTGGCCAGTTCCAGTTTGCTTTTCCTATTAAAAACAGTCCCTATATTACACTAATTTTAGAAACATTGACCAGCTTACTATAATGTTTAATTCTGTTTCCAGAATCTGATTAAAGGGGTCTCTGGGGGAATGTGGGAATCTATAACTTTAATAAATGTTCCAGGTGATCCTAATGTAGCTAGTCTTCTGGGAACAAACGGGTTTATCTGAATCCTTAAATTGTTTCACAAATCTTTTTAATGTCTGCCCCTGCCAACTTTTCCAGCTTCTTTTCTCACGGTCACCACACACCTTTTTCCTTACAGCTACAATAAACAACTTGAAGTGCCTTTAAAATTGCAAACTCTGTTTCTACTGTTCTGTGACATACATCTTCCTTCTGCTTGAAATACTTCCTTCATGCTTTCCTTTCATTGACTAAATCCCATTTATCACTCAAAATCAGTCATGACTTCTTAAAGGAAGCTTTCTTTTATCACCCTAATGCCCCTCCTCAATGCACCAGCATCTAGGGCCAACTGTTATTTCTGTCAATCACCACCCTCTGTTATCACTGTTATTTGTTGTCTACCCTGTTAGACCTTAAGTTTCTGGAGGGCAGGATTAGTAATATTCCATTTGGTATCTGGATTGCCTAATATAAGTCCTGGTCATAACAGGGACTCAACAGATGCTTTCTACCTGAATTAATGATAAAGGGAATGAATGAAGGATATTTTAAACAGAACCAAATAGCATATTTAAAATGCACAAAATTACAGTGGTGAAAATACATAGCAAAGAAGAAAGCCCTTAAAATAATGTTCAAACTATTTTTTCCAGTTTTATTGATATACAACTGATCTATAACATTGTATGTGTTTAAGGTATACAACATGATGATTTGCTATATGTATACATGCAAAATGATCACCATAGTAGGATTAGTTAACAACCATCACCTCACATAGTTATATTTCTTTTCCCTTGTGATGAAGTCAATTCTTTTCACAATTTTCAAATATGCAGTATATTTAACTATAGTCATCAAGCTGTGCATTACATCCCCAGAACTCATTCATCTTATCACTGGAAGCTTGTACCTTTTGGCCACCTTCACCTAATTCCCCCACCTGCCACCCTACCTCTGGCAACCACACAAATGTTCTCTGGTTTTTAGGAGTTTGGTTTTTATTTTAGATTCTACATAGAAGGGAGACAAGTATCTGTCTCCTTAAACTCAATGCTTAAAATGGATGTATATTATGAAGAGGTGGCTTTTGAGACAATATACTATGGGCACAATCTATCTAACAGGGAGCACCTGGGTGACTCAGTCGGTTGAGCTCAGGTCATGACTCAGGTCATGATCTCATGGTTCATGAGTTCAAGCCCTGCATCGGGCTCTGTACTGACAGCTCTGAGCTTGGAGGCTGCTCTGGATTCTGTGCTTCCCTCTCTTCCTGCCCTTCTCCCTCTAGTCCTCTCTCTATGTCTCTGTCTCTCTCTGTCTCTCTCTCTCTCAAAAATAAATAAACATTAAAAAAAATTAATAGTTATGGTTTATGCCTATTTTGAAATTAGAGTCAGGTTAATGCCTTAGTTCCCAACATAAACCAGAAGTTCCTTACCATCAAAATATAACAAGCGAAAACAATCATTTGCTATGGATATTGTATTTAACTATTACCATTAGCATCATCTGACTTCATCTCTTAACTGAAGGGGAAATAATGTTCTTTTAATTATCAGGTTACCGTATTCCACTTATAACACTCACATATGTCTCTAGGTGGTTCGGTGTGATTCCTTAAAATAAACTAGCAGTTAAGGTAATATTATCATGAAATAGTAATTTCTTTCTATTTCTGATGGGCTTTAACAAAGAAATAGGTAAGAACACAAGACTTTGAATTTCATGTGCCTTGAAAAAGCAGCAATAAACAAATGCCTGTGTCTGACTCATACCAAAAATTTCCAGTCATGATTAAAAGCAATTGTATGTTATTGGCTCCATGCTCTTTATCTGTATTTAATAGAACTAGACTTACAACATGAAAAGCACATACCCATTCTTCAATATTCTTCCTTAAATAATTGTTTTGAAATTGAATACACTTTAATATATGTACCTCTCAGGCCTACATTTTCTTACCCTTCTTGAGAGCTTACCCTTCTTGAGAGAGATCTAGTTTTAGTTCTCCAAAGCCCTGGGAGACCTTTGGAGAAGAAGTGTTGTAATTGTCCTAGAGGATGCTGAAGGTGAATACTGAGAGTAAGCATTGGAGCACCTGGCCCAGAGTCAAGTTAGCATCACGGTCGCTACTACCTGGAAATCAGCTAGATCACCTTTCACAAGAGGTCAGTCAGGGGCTCCTATTTCAGGTAAACAAGTAGGGTTTGGTTGACTACTTCCAGGGATTCAAAAAAGTAGAGAAAGATCATGAAGGACACAATTTGGTTGTAGAGACAAGACAAAGCCATAACAAAATGGCAATATGGAGTATCATATACTAGATAATGAACCGCATTGCAATTAGACACCACACTAACTTTTTATCCATTTATTTTACTTCATCATGTCCCTTAAATTATTTAAGGTAGCTTACAAGAGTTGCATGAATATGACATTAAAAAAATAATTATATGAGGCTTCAGAAGAGAAGGGGGTTCCCATAGGTTGGCTTTATAAGGAAAAACTTATACAGATAAGCAGAGAGAGAGATTATTTTAGTCAGGAAATAAGGAAAACAAGAAAGATGGTATTCCTCTTGTATGTCTGAGGACAACAGTTCAATTTATCTCAAATGAAAAATTTCAAGTTAAAAGTTGGTGCTAGTTTGCTGGGATTGCTGTAACAAAGCATCACCAACTGAATGGCTTAAACAACAGAAATTTATTGCCTCACGTGGAGTTCAGAAGTCTGACATGCTCCCTCTGGACATGATAGCAAATGATTTATTCTAGGACTGTCTCATAGCTTCTGGTAGTTCCTTGATTTGTTCTTGCCGTGTGCATATGTCTGGGCCCAAATTTCGCCTTTTATAAGGACACCAGTCATACTGGATGAGGACCCCACCCTGCTCCAGAATGACCTTATCTGAACTATTACACCTGCAATGATCCCATGTCCCCTATTACCAAATAAGGTCACATTCTAAGATACTAGGGGTAGAGACTTCAGCATATGAATTTTGATGGGGACACAATTCAGCCTACACCAAAGCCTAAGAGTCTCCCTGAGTTCATAGGCAGTGGTGAGTTACTAAGTGATTTTTTTTTTCCAGTTTTCTTTGTGTTAGGAAACTGATGTGTTCCAGCAGATCTTTTTGAAAGATATATCTAGTTCTAGTGGGCGAGAATAATTGAAGAGGCTGTAACCCGGAGGCAGAGAGGCAAATTTTATCCTGTTTGATGTCTACAATGTAGTACATAGCCTACAAAGGGCTGGATGATCTGGCCACCCTACCTTGGCAGCCTCAGGGCAAACCATTCTCCTCCTCTCTTTGCCCTCCATCCAACTTGGCTTTGTCCCGGTATTCTGAACGCCCCAAGTCCTTTCCTCCTCAGTTTTCTTGAACACCTCGTTCGTTACGCCTAGATTACTCTCTCCTTGCTTCACTTAGTTAATGCCTCCACTTCAGAGCTCAAAAAAAAAAAAAGGCACTTCCTCCAGCCATCTTCAACCTGAGCTCTGCAGACTAGATATGTTCTCTCTAGTTACTTGCTCTTACAATTGTCAGACTTTCTTCCATCAAGCAATGCCACAGTTGTAGTTGTAGGATTAATTCTGTAATTTGTCATTTACTGTCTATCCACCCTGCTAGACTAGACATTCCATGTGGGTAGGAACAGCCTCTGTCCCAGTATCATAGCCTTGTGCACAGTAGGCACTAAATACGTATTTATCGCAGGAAAGAGGTAATGAAAAACCTGTGCTAGGGTGGGAGCCATGGGAATAGAAAAGGACAGAGAACAGGTTCAGTGGTAACTGGATATGGTAGGCAAGAAAGGAGAAGTCAAAGATTGCTCAAAGGTTTCAAGTGTGAGAGAAGAATGGTGCCGGTAATAGAAATGATGCTAGTGGGAGGTAGCCTGGGAGTCCCATTTTTGGCACTTCTTTTTTTTAATGTTTATTTTTGAGAGAGAGAGAGAGAGAGAGAGTGAGCATGAGCGGGGGAGGGGCAGAGAAAGAGGGGAACAGAGAAAGAGGGGTTCTGTGTTGACAGCTCATAGCCCAATGTGGGCCTTGAACTCATGAACTGTGAGATCATGACCTGAGCCGAAGTCTGACACTCAAGTAACTGAGCCACCCAGGTGCCCCTTTGTCACCTTTAATGTAAGGTGGATGATGAGACGCAAGTAGAAACACCAATTAGTCAAAAAAGGAAGGTACACAGATACTTGAGGTTAATGTGTGCGTCTCGGGCAGATTCCAGGAAACACTTGATAATCACTTTTGAAGGACAAGATGTTCCATCTTATTTGATCTGCATTTTCAATACTGTATCTTCATATGTGTATAAGTATTTTTTTATTATTAAAATGTTGTTCTTTAATGTAGCTAATTTGGGCAATTAAGAAAAATATAGAGGTGCCTGGGTGGCTCAGTTGGTTAAGTACTCAACTCTTGGTTTTGGCTCAGGTCATGATCTCACGGTTTTGTGGGTTCCAGCCTGTGTTGGGCTCCGCACTGATGGTGAGGAGCCTCCTTGGGATTCCCTCTATCCCTCTCTCTCTGCCCCTCCCCCACTTGCACCATCTCTGTCTCTCTCAAAATAAATAGATACACTTAAAAAAAAAAAAAAGAAAAATATAAAAAAGACCTTGTAAGCTAGGTACACCTGAGTAGAAAATTGGCTTGCTTACAATAAAAATACATAAATTGGTGTAACACTCATGGATGGTCGTTTGAAAATGTGATATAAACCATTTAAAAATAACTGTATACTGGATCGTCTCTATGTTTAGGAATTTAATCAAAATAATTAATCAGCTATGTGTATAAGGTTTGCACTCACTTTACCTAGATATGACATGGTTGAATTTTCTTTCAGGAAAACATTTTTCTATGTTGGGTCTTACTGTATGAATAGTTTTAAAAACTCAGGCAGATCGTGCAATACATACTATTTCAAACTTTACCTTTCCCCCCTATCTTTGGTCATAATCACATATATTAGGTTATGTCATAATAACCTAATAATTAGAGGTTTTTTTCATTATTTCTTTTATAAACATACTATGATAAACATCTGTATACAAATCTACTTTACCCAACGATGATCAGCTGTGAGCACAAAGTAGAAGTGCTGTTTTTTAAAGACTCTTGATGCATCGTCAAATGATCTTCCAAAAAGTTGAACCAACTTATACTCACACTAGCAGGATAGGACATTTTACAGTGATAACAAATTCTGGCCAAGTTTACAGTTATCTCTGATCAGACCTAGATGACTCACTGGGTCCATTCAATGTCAAATAGGCATTGTCTGGGCTTGAGAAGGAAAAGACGGAAAGGAGATCACCACCACACATTGGTCATTAGTGACATAAATTTAGGGTAAATGGACTTCAAGCAATGTAATATATATTTCAGTCTACTTACTTCAGTTGATTTGAATTGAACATAGGTATAGCTTGAATATAGAACCAACATCTCTCTTGGAAATGTCACTTTTTTGCCCTCCAGTTTTATTTCTCAGAGAAATGTTCAGTTTTTGATTGAGGCATTACAGCACTATATGTGCTATAGGTGAGTATCAGGGTCTTAACTGTGTATGTTGGTCTCTACTGGATTCCCCTCTACCCTCTGCTGCATTTAAAGGAGAGGATTCAGCAGTATTAACAGTTACCAAAAGGAAACTATTCTGAAAACATTTTTCTTCCCAAACTGGGATTCAGACTAAATAAGCGATGTTCAAACGTTTTATGCAAGGGTTATTCTCCAATGAACTCTTACACATTATTTCATCATAGATGTTTTTAAACTGGGAGCATAACTTATTGAATTGCATTTGCTGCACTAGAAACCATGAAAAGCCTCTTTGCAGAGACAAATGAGAATCCCATTTTCTAGAATAGAGATACATAATGTTGGGCAATTTGGGAAAAAAAATCTGCCACTCTTATAAAAATTCCATTCTGAAATGGAGAAAAAAATTAAGTCAAACAAAAATAGAGAAAGACAGAATGGAAACTGAAGATCACCTTAGAAAAGCAGCAGAATCAAAGAACAAAATACAACTAACTTAAAGGGGCAAGTAACTCTGAAATTAAAATGTTTTTTAAGTTGAAAATTCCTTTACATTTTATTGCCTCAACTAAGATAATTTTACAATTTTTAAATTATGCCCTTTCTCTCTCCTCAAACACTACAAAATTAATCTTCCATTCATGAAAAGCTTTTATATGAACATCAATGAGGAGTGTTTTTTCTGCATGGATGAAGAAATTTGGCTTAAAAATTTGATTAGTTATACATGTTTGGAAACAGCTTATGTGTAATACAATGGTTTCCACTTAAACATGAGGTTGTGATTACATACATCCCTGCAGATGTGAAATTTAAAAATAACAACATTTACTGAATGACACAATACATTATTTAAAAACCCGTAGCAGACTGAACTGTACTTTGCTATTTTAAGACTTTTTTGTAAACGTTAAGAATTCATTGGTAGAGCCAATTCTATCCGAGTTTTGATGAAGGTTTTAGATGAGTGTAGTATATTTTTATCCAACCAATATTTATTTTCCCCTTCATCCTTACTAATGAATTCTCATTTTGTTCAAGGCAACAAAGTGCATCAATAAAAATACTGACTTCCTGATGCTGCCATGGCATGTAGGGTACATAACGTGACATACTTCTGGCCAAAGGCAGACAAGTGTCTGCTGTGCACCTAATTTCCTGAGATAGGTACTACTCCTTCACCTTTCCATCTCATTCTTTCCTGAAACAGATGTGAAGTGTGGTGGGGTAAGAATCATCTTGCAACAATGAGGCAACAAGCATGATGAGAATGGCTAAGGACAGAGGAACATGAAGATGGAAGGAGACTGGGTCCCTGATGATGTCACTATGCATCATTATATCTAAGCCTTGGAATGCTCATATCTAGTCTGGTTTAGTGGGGTTTTTTTGTTTTTGTTGTTTTTTTTAATGACATGAAAAACATTTCTATTAAGCCCCTGTGGTAGAGTTTCTCTTATTTGTAGCTCTGCACATTCCTAACTCATGCAGTGACCAGTTCTTTTAGAGTTCTTTGTTTTTTTTCTGTTTAGATGAGCAGTACCAAGTATACTTATGAGAGAGAGAGACAGAGAGAGAAAGAGAGAGGCATTTTAATTAAAATAGAAAACAATTCTATGCAATTTGTAAATAGCCACTACCCCAAGCCTTCCAAGTGCCAGACACCTGCCCTAGTAATCTTGGTTATTTCCCTGAGGGCTATTGGATTCTCTATCGTCCCCCATGGATCTCAGCTCAATGTCAGGCACAGCAAACGACCTCCAGAACCTTGCTCCACTGGGCCATGCATCCTTCAATATAGGTCTTCCTTCTGCCTTAAGGTTGTTAAATATTTTTAATGTCATCTTAGATAAAACATGATTTATTTATAAGAACAGCATCAATGATATTTTATAAACCTTAAATAACATATGCTGTATTCAATTCCCACTTACTGTTCTTATAGAAAACTTTCAAAATTTCCCTCTTTTAGTTTTAACCCCATATCCATACATTTATTTTCTTTTATGGTAGATAACCTGGATAACAAGCTTTTGTTCACTTCTAGACCTACCAATGCTTTTTTGATTTTCTGTGCCTATCGTTATTTACTCTTATGCTCCAGGCACCTGCATCATTGTCAGGCCTCCTCATCTGCTTTGTCTTACCACCTTATTGCCTTAACTAAGGGACGCAGAACAACTTGGATATTTGTACTGGAAAAAACTGTGAGTCATCTGTATTTAATATATTCATCATCATAGAGCAGGTATTTCTTACTTTCTTTCCAAATACTCAGTTTTATAAGGTCTCAGCTCTTTCTATGATCACCTCAAGCCAAAGAACATGTATTTGGCTTCCTTCCTTTCTCCTTACAGATGTCACAAGGAGGCAATCTTAAAATCTGCATTTACTTTTCCTCCTCTTCTCTTTAAACTTTATGTCCCATTATGGAAAGGGAAGCCCATTTTTACTTCTCCACCTCTATTTTGTGTCTAGTCTCTATTTTCCTTTCCCCAATTTTACTTTATGTAATTAGATGCAATGGGAGGGGCTCACCATTGTCTTACATTAGAATTGAAATCCTCACAGTCATTGAAAGTATATACAAAGGGAATTTCGTGGTTGGACAGGGTTAGGAAGAGATCACTAAACTCAGTAAGTTGCTTGCTCTGTTAGGTAATATATTTTTAGAATTATTTTAAATTATAATATATATGTATTAAAGGATAGATTTAAAAAAATCTTTAAATGTTAATTTACTATTGAGAGAGAGAGAGAGAGCATGAGCAGGGGAGGGGCAGAGAGAGGGGGAGACACAGAATCCGAAGCAGGCTCCAGGCTCTGAGCTGTCAGCACAGAGCCCGACACGGGGCTCAAACCCACAAATGGCAAGATCACGACCTGAGCCGAAGTTGGTTGCTCAACCAACTGAGCCACCCAGACTCCCCAAAAGGATAGATTTTTAAAGGACAAAATCATGTCTCTCATACAAACAAAAATGAACACATGTCAAAGATTTTATGTAGTTTAAAAGACAACTTATAGTCAGATAAGAAATGCTGAAATGAATATATATATAAATAAAACACAGTTTGCTAAAAGAAGTCAATGTCTAGAGAGCAATAATCAATATAGCATTTTACCAGACAATTTGCATTTCTATGGAAAAGAATTATTGCATTATTATTCATTTTCTACAATTTCTATGTCTACAAAAGTGTAAAATAGTCCAGTAAAGACAAGCAAAGGTGATCACCAGATGTATGAACTAGCAAGGATACCCCATAATTTTAGTCCTTCAGTTTTTCCTTACATAGGTAACCTGGTGAGACATAGCCAAAAGGTTGTGCTCTTTCTCAACCTCCATCCTTGGGAACAAGCTTTTTAGACTTTCCTAGGAGCAGATAAAAATAAGGGTGAGGGAGGGCAGTTTTAAAGGATAAGACTAGGAAACTGAGTAAGAGTGAGACAAATTGTCCTTCTTGCCCAATTAGGGGTAAGTGTTCAAAGCTTGGGCCCTACAACCACAGTTTATGGTTCAAATCCCATTTTGGGGCACTTACCTATATGTCACCTCCTAGGCAAGTTACTTCATCTTTTGACTATTTTATCTGGATAATGGGATATTTAGTAATTCCTTATTGATAAGTTTATTGAAGGAACCAAGTGAGATGACCTAAGCGAAATGTTTAACATAATAACTGGCATGGCAAAGTGCCCAGTGTTAGTTGTCATTGTTAATATTTTTGTCAGCATTATAATTTTCTCTTAAGTGAAACGAGTATGTCCAAGTTAAACTAGCTCAGAAATATATAGCATCAAATTATTTTTTAAAAGTTGTATTAATGCATAATTAGTATATAATAAACTGGATATAAAGTTTACAATTTAAGTTTGATATATAAGTACTATGAAACCATCACCATAATGAACATGTCCATCACCTAGAAAAGTTCCTTCATAACTCTGTAATTTCTACCTTCTACTGTACTGTTTCCCATCTCCATCTCCAGACAACAACTGATTTAATTTTTGTCACTATACATTAGTTTGCATTTTCCTTATTTTATTTTATTTTGAGAGAGAGAGAGAGGGAGAAAACATATGAACAGGGGAGGGGCAGAGAGAGAGAGGGAGAGAGAGAATCCCAAACAGGCTCCATGCACAGCACAGAGTCCACAAGAGGGCTCAGTCTCACAACCGTGAGATCATAACCTGAGCAGAAATCAAGAGTCAGATGTTCAATTGACTGAACCACCCAAGTGCCCCTAGTTTGCATTTTCTAGAATGTTTATAAAATGAAACATATGGTATGTATTCTTTTTTTGTCTGGCTTCTTTCACTCAGCTAATTCTTTTGAGATTCATTCATGCTATACTCTATTAATAGTTCATTCTTTTCAATTGTCAAGTCGAATTCCATTGTATATATATATCACAATTTATTTACCCATTCAGGTGTTGACAGAATTTGGATTTTTGGTCATTACAAATAAAACTGTCATAAACATTCCTGTACAGGTGTCTATATGGATGAATGCATTAGTTGGGTAAATACCCAAGAGTGGAATGGCTAAATCATATGTAGGTACCTAAGTGTTAACTTTTTAAGAAACTGCTAGGCTATTTTCCAAATTGGTTGTATGATTTTTCATTCCTGCCAATGTGTATGAAAAGTCCTCTTGCTGTACCTCTTTGTCAACACTTGGTATTGATCAGACTTTTAATTTTAGCGATTCTAATAATCACATGGTTAACACCTCATTGTGGTTTTAATTTATACTTCCTTAATGGTTAATAATTGAACATTTTGTCCTGTGCTTGTCATGTACTTCTGAGTTTAATATGAGGTGCTTTGCTAAAACTATTGTGGGACTTTGGTCAGTTGGGTAATAAATTCATGTGTAACACACTTCATCTTGTTGAAACCCATAGCCATAACAGATGAAATGTAAAATCCGTAGACAGAATCCATAACATGTAAACATCTACATGGCTCATAAACCAATAGAAATATGAATAAGTGGGACTGAAGTTGAAGGCCTGCCAGATGATGAGTCTGGAAACAGAAGTGGGGAAAGGATGGCTCCCATTGGTAATGAAGATTAAAAATCCTCCATAGGAGACAGGGGACCTGGGCTGACTCATAGCTTAAAGCCAGTGGCTGGAGTGGAAACTTTCTTACTCACCCCTATGAAAGGAAGCTGAAATAGGAAAGGCCCCATATTTTTACCCTCCACCTTCTTGCTGCTGACCCTCTGTCTGGGGCTCACAGGAAGGTGTAGCTAAGCAAGCAGGAAGCAGGGAGACTTGTGACTGGAAATTGAGTCAAGCTGTCCTCTGGCCCTGGGCCTAAATCCATTATAAACCCATAGGTCGTAATAGCATGATATCCCAAAACACATTATAAGACTCAATTCTGGACCAGAGGTCTGAAAGAGTGGGAGAAAAAGTAAAAGTAGGATAGGTGGAAGAGAGAGACTGAGGACTGAAACAACAAATCACAACAAAATCTAACCCTCAAAATGAACCTCATGAAAAAAGTAAGGATAAGAACAAGACAGCCAACAAAGTTAACAAGCAGAACATTCATTCACCCCAAATGAAATCAGTTCCATGGCACAAGATGACAAAGATCTTAAATAAGTTTGTTCTTTCAAAGAAAGAAATAAAAAATTACATTCATTACAAAACAAGATTTTATGAAACAAAATAGGCATAAAAAGAGAATATATGGATATGATAAAAGAGTTACAAATATTAGAAATGAAAAACTATACTTGCAATACAAAATGTAGATGATGAATAAATTCTAGCCAGGTATGGGAAACTGTGAAGAATGGCCATTCACTTTTTTTTGTAGCTCCTGCCATCAAAAGGAGGAGTCTACTTCTCTGTGACTTGTTTTAGCCCATGGATCACTAGCAAAATTGATGCAAGTTGAGACCTGGAAAGTATTGGGTCTTACATACTCATACTGGGAACACTAAAGCCACCATGGAAGAAGCCTTGGTTACCTCCTGGGCAGGGAGGGATCATGTGGAATGAGAAGTTCAGCCACCTCAGCTGTCCCACAGCTCAGTGAAGCCAAGATTCTAGCTGACCTGCCAGGTAGCTGTAGTGCATGAGGGGGTGCAGACAAGGCTATCAGAAAAGCCACTTCGCCAACCCACTAACTCACGAAGCAATAAATTGTTCTTATTTCAAACCAGTACATTTTGAAGTAATTCTTTAGACAATAGATAATTGACACACTGGCATAGGCAAAGACAGAATTAGGGAATGAGAAGATAGCCTGCTGAATTCACCCAAAACACAGCACAGAGGGACAAAAGAGATTAAAATATGAAAAGGCAAGGAAGAGATGAAGAGGACAGATTTGAAGATTCTAACTCCTTCTAACAAGAGTCTTAGGGGAAGAGAATGGAGGGACTGGCAGAGAGGTAACACTGGAAGCAATGATAACTTGGAATTTTCTGGAACTGAAAACACTCATGAGTCTGTAGCTCCAAAACTACTAAGGTATATTTTATGGAGTTAATAATTTAAACATAAATTAAAACTTACCATTCTTATAAGCTGTTTCCCTATCAACTTGAAGAAAATGTGAATCCTGCTCAAGTTAAACTAAAAAGGGGCAGTTTCTCATTTTAAAATCCAAGCTTTTTTAAATTCGACAAGTGGCCAGGATGGTGGTGGGGAAGGCCTCCTTGGAGCATGTGCGGGCATCCTGAACATGTTTGGTTTTTTGTCAAGCCTCTTTCCCACAAGCCATTTGGTTTCCATTGTCTCTACGTGAAAAATCCTCAATTCTAGCCCTACCAGTGAAGGGAGAAGGTATGAACCAAGATACTCCACAAACAGTTTTGTCACTCCCAGGAGTTAGACACTTCAAATAAAGTCATTATAAAAATGCCATGCATTCTTGTATTGTACTCATACAGCATATTATTTCTTTCATTTCTAGGGATTTGGGAAAGGAAGCTGAAGCACACACATGCGCTCTGTCCTCCATTTTTATTTCATCTTTCTTGTGTGTTCTTATTCTGCTTAAGTTACCCATTTTTCAAAACCGCAACAGATAAAAAAGCAGCAAACTTAATGTCAGAAAAAAAAGGCTGCCAGAGATAGATTTATTAGCAGCATTGAAGAATGACAGACTGGAGTCTGATAGTAAGGAAGAAAACCAGAAAACTTTAAAAAGGAGACATTACTAAAACCACACATTAAGAGCATGCTAACGTAGGGGGGCACCGGGGTGGCTCAGTCGGTTAAGCATCTGACTTTGGCTCAGGTCATGACCTCACCATTCGTGATTTGGAGCCCCACATCAGGCTCTGTGCTGACAGCTCAGAGCCTGGAGCCTGCTTCGGATTCTGTGTGTGTGTGTGTCTCTCTCTCTCTCTCTCTCTCTGCCACTCCCCTGTTCATGCTCTGTCTCTCTCTCTCTCTCTCCAAAATAAATAAACATTAAAAAAAACTAAAAAAAAGGGGCGCCTGGGTGGCTCAGTCGGTTGGGCGGCCGACTTCGGCTCAGGTCATGATCTCGCGGTCCGTGAGTTCGAACCCCGTGTCGGGCTCTGTGCTGACAGCTCAGAGCCTGGAGCCTGTTTCAGATTCTGTGTCTCCCTCTCGCTGACTCTCCCCTGTTCATGCTCTGTCTCTCTCTGTCTCAAAAATAAATAAAACGTTAAAAAAAATTAAAAAAAAAAACTAAAAAAAAAAAGATCATGCTAATGTAGGGATATATATATGCTTCAGAAGAGTCTGAGGGACTCCACGTGAGTTGAGTATACAGCAGTAGTTCTGTGGGTTATTCAGACATTAATTATTATTATTTTTTGGCGTTCTCTGTTAAGGCAGGAAAGTGGCAAATATACCTATATATTTGTAAAAAGACTTCTATCAAAACAAAACTTTTAGTGCTTAAAGGAATGAACACTCATGTGTAAAATTTATTCCATAAGGACCTGAGAGATTTTACTCCATTAGCTAAAATCTGACAGTTCAGAAATTTATCAATATTTTTTGGGTTTTTTTCACTTTGTCATGCTCATGTTTTCATAAAAAAACACTCTAGAGTCCCATGCTGATAAAAATATAATGTTTCTCTTTGCTTGATATGGTATGTAATGTTTTCAATTTTATCCAAGGGAAATTTCTCTTCTCTGTGTAATTCAAAATAGCTTTATTTTTCAAAAGGGAACTGTGTGTCATGTTAGGTTTTTTGTATTTAATGCACTGACTACTGATTGTTCTGAGTCACAAGAAGATCAGGACCTAGTTATTTTTGCTACTAGAAAATTGAGTACAGCCTTTCCCAAGTATGCTCTTTCAGACATTTTTTGAGTTATGTTAAAAACCGTGCTGGGCAAAGACTCATTTATCAGATTAGGAAAATAAAAAGATGAAACAAAAGCCCAGGGATCCCAAGTTAGTTACCTACCCAGGTTAACTAATTTAGTTATCATTTGGTACTACCCTTCTTTTAAAGCAGGGATGAAGCTCCTGTACAAAACTCTGATGACTGACATCCAGTCTCTGCTTCAATGCTTCCGGTTACAAGGGGTTCCGAACTTTACAAGGCATCCTATTTTACCTCTAGACAGCTCTCATTGTTAGAACACTATGTTGCTTATACTGAAGCAAATGTGCCTCCCTGTAACTTAGACCATTGAATTCAAAATCGTTCTTTTTGTTTCTACATGTGAGTCCTTAACCTCCATGAAGACAATGGTCATGCTTCCCCTTCTGTTTTCATTTGTCTAAAATAATTTTCCCTAATTTCTTACATAGCCATCTTTTCATAAATGAATGAAATGCAAGCCTTCTTCTTCCCTCTCTCTATTCATCCCTCCTTCACTTCCACTTTTTCT
Organism: Panthera onca; assembly: GCF_046562875.1. NCBI lineage: Eukaryota > Metazoa > Chordata > Mammalia > Carnivora > Felidae > Panthera > Panthera onca. The sequence continues at coordinate 53,101,386 of NC_138346.1, forward strand.
TCCTTTTTTCCTAATTCAGTCCAAAAGCCATGAGTTGCAGCTAAGTTGGGTAGAGGTGTACATGGTGGGGAGAAAGGTGATGATAGAACATAGGGTATTGGAGCCTAAATGAGATGAGGACACTAGGGCTTGACTGCAGATATACAGTCAAATGATCTCACCAGGTACTCCCTCCATCTCTTGGCTTCCACAAAGGAGCAATGTAACCACTCTAGCTCTAGAATTATTCATACAAAAGTCTGGGGTTTGACTCTCTCAATCCTAATGCTGATTCAATGTCTGTGGCTGGCTGGCAATACAATGATTGCTTGAGATTAGGTCATATGCCAACTTCTTTGTTGAACTTGGGTTTGAGTTAATTCTACTCAGTCATCGAACAGAGGATAAGAGAGGGACAATTGCAAAGTCTAGGTCTTGTTATTAGGAAAAGGAGAAATAGATACTGGGTAAACTAAAACAACATGTCCACTCTGGTATAACACTTAATATTTTGAGTAATAATATCTAGACTTACATTTTTTTTTTCATTTTTATTTATTTGAGAGAGAGAGAGAGGGAGCACTTAAGCAGGGAAGAGGGGCAGAGGAGAGAGAATGCCAAGCAGGTTCAACACTCAGTGTGGAGCTTGACATGGGGCTTGATCTCATGAACCATGAGAGCCTGACCTGAGCTGAAATCAAGAGTTGGACTCTCAAATGACTGAGCCACCCAGGGGCCCCCTAGATGTTTTCTCATACATGTATGTTTCTTACAATGGGATCATTCTCTGGCAATTCTATTTTTGTGACTTGTTTTTATTTTACTTAGAACAAATAATAAAAATATTTTCATGTTAATGAATATTCCTTTAGAAAATCATTTTGATGGCTATAAAATACCAATTTTATGTAACATTCCTTTACGTTTGAACAAGTAAGTTCTTTGCCTATTTTTCTTTGCTAAATAACACTGTGAAGATTCTTGGCTTTTTAAAAAAATAATTAGTTTATTTAAAGTAGGCTCCATGCCCAGTGAGGTCTTGAATTCATGACCTTAAGATCAAAAGTCACAGCCAGGCACCCCCAACACAGTGAAGACTCTTTGCCCACAATCCTTTGTGTACTTATCCAGGTATTTTCCCAGGATAAATCCTTACTGGTAGGCCCATCAGATCAAAGAATATGTTAATTTTCAAATTTTCAACCAATTGTAGGTACCATTCTTCATTTGGCATTTGAGAAACACTACACTATCTGTTGTCTATTATCTTGCCTACATACTCCAGTTTGTCAATGCCTCTCTGTATCAGTGTCACAAAGAAGCATAAAACTCCTAATATACATACAGATATTAGGGTGAATACTTCCTTTTTATGAAAAGCATACATTTATTTTTCCACTGTTTATAATTGTATTGATCTGTAAATTTAACAATACTGGTATTTACACCTTTGTATTGTCCCTTCACATGTTTTATACAAATTGGCCTCTATGACCAACAGAATACAACAGAAATTATGCATGTTCAGTTCTGAGATTCAGTTACAAAAGAGATCATGGGTGTCTCTCTGTATATCTTATCTGTATCTGTATCTGTCTGTATCCCTGTCTTGTATCACTCACTCAATGGTAAGCCAGCTGCCGTTTTGTAAGGACAGCAGTTAGTCAGCCTAGGAGAAGCCCACAAGGGGAGGAACTGCCAGTCAATGACCAGCGAGTCCTGCCAAAGACCTGTGAATGAGCTGAAGGTGGATTCTCCAGCTGAGTCTTCAGATGACTGCAGCCTTGGCTGACAGCTTGACTGAAATCTTGTGAGAGATTCTGAGCCAGAAGCACCCAGTTGAGCTGCTCCCTAATTCCTGACCCACAGAAAGCTTGAGATAGTAAATGTTTGTTCTTTTAAGCTGCTAAGTTTTAGGGATACTTTGTTAACACAGCAATAAAAAGGTAATATACCCTACGCTGTTAAAAAGATTGAACTTTTCATAAAAACCTTTCGACAAAGAGAACTTCTGACCCAGATGTCTTCACTGGTGAGTTCTATCAAACATTTAATTAAGAAATAATATTAAGGGGTGCCTGGGTGGCTCAGTCGGTTAAGCGTCTGACTTCAGCTCAGGTAACGATCTCGCGGTCCGTAAGTTCAAGCCCCGCATCAGGCTCTGGGCTGATGGCTCAGAGCCTAGAGCCTGCTTCCGATTCTGTGTCTCCCTCTCTCTCTGCCCCTCCCCCATTCATGCTCTGTCTCTCTCTGTCTCAAAAATAAACAAACGTTAAAAAAATTTTTAAATAAATAAATAATATTAAGCTTACATGACTTTTTCAGAAAATAGAAAAAAAGAAAAACACGTCTCAATTCATTTTGTAAAGCCAGCATAATGCTGTTACCAAAACCAGATAATAAATGCCACAAGAAAAAAAAAAAAAAAGAACTAATATTGCTTCTAACCATAGATGTAAAAAACCTTAACAAAATATTAGCACATCAAATTAAGTAATGTATACTAAAACCATAATAGATCATGACCATGTGGGGTTTAGACATAAATGCAAGATTCTTTTTTTAAATGTTTATTTATTTCGAGAGAGAGGGAGAGAGCACAGACCCTGATGAGAGGCTTGATCTCACCAACCATGAGATCATGACCTGAGCTGAAATCAAGAGTTGGACACTTAACTGACTGAGCCATCAGGTCACCCTGCAAGATTCTTTTAACATTAAAAAATTGACGTAATTCAGGCTAATAGTTTAAGGTAGGAAAAAACCACAGTCACTGCAAGAAATGCAGAAATAGTATTTGGCAAAATTTAGCACATATTCATAGTAAAAGTTCACAAAAAATTACAGATAGAAAATTCACTCATCTGATATGACACATTTATGAAAAGCCTACTGCTCAGTGTTGCAATGTTAAAACTTTCCCCACTACTGTTCAACATCGTACTATTTAGGCATTCTAGCTAATTCCCTGAGAAAAACAAAAAGACAAAATTTGAAGGCAAACGTAAAACTATTTTCAGATGATATTATATACTGAAAATCCTAAAAAAAAATCTCTAAATACCGACTAAAAGTAAGTGAATTTAACATGCTGAGAATCCAAAATTAGTATACAGAACTCAATTATTTTTCTCTATAATAGCACTGAACAATTGAAAAAGATTTAAAAAACAATCAGCATTTGTAGTAGCATCCAAAATCATAAAATACTTAGGAATAAACCTAACAAAAAATGTGTAGAACTTCTACACTGAAAGCTACAAAACACTGCTGAGAGCAACTGAAGCAAACCTAAATAAATAAAGATGTACCATGTTCTTGGACAGGAAGATTCATTATTTTTAAGATGTAAATTTTTCCCAAATTGATCTATATATTCAATGAAATCTTAATGAAAATGACTATAAGACTTTTTGAGAAATTGTTAAGCTGGTTCTAAAAGTTTTGTGAAAGATTTAAAGAATATAAAATGGCTACAATAGTCTTAGAAGTTGGAGGGCTTAACATTACTTGATTTCAAGACTTATCTAAAGGTATACTACGCAAATCTCCTTGTGAAAGTATAGTGATATAGTGTGATATTGATCAAAATGTAGACAAAAGGACCGATGGCACAGAATAAGGAGCCCCCAAATAGACCAATGTATGTACAGTCAAATGACTTGATACAAAAGTACCCAAGTGGTTCTATGCTGAAAGTATGTTTTTGATCAATGTTATAGGAATATTTGGATATCTAGATGGGAAAAAAATGAACACACCTACACTACCTTTTCCACATTATACACTAAAATTAATTCAAGAGGACTTATAGACTTAAATATAAAGGCTAAATATAAAGGCTAAATTAATAAAGTTTCTAGAAGCATTCATTATAAAATAGCTTTGCAACCTTGGGTAAAATGAAAATCTCTTAGCAATGACACAGAAAGCATTAATCATAAAAGGAAAAAATGTTAATTGAAGTTCAGAACAATCAAAAACTTCTGTTCTTCCAAAGACACCACTAAGAAATGAATAGTCGATTCACAGACCCCAGAGAAAATATTTGTAATTCTTTGTAATATATCTGACAAAAATACTTATTGCTCAGCATTATCAAGTACAGGAAAGCAAATTAAAACCACAAGGAGATACCTCTTGCCAGAAGGGTTAAAATGAAAACAACAACACCAAAATCTTGCAACACCAAATGCTGTCAAGGATATGGAACTTTCAGAATTCTCACAATGCCAGTAGGAATAAAACTGTTAAACCACTTTGGGAAATAGTGTGGCAATTTCTTATAAAGTTAAAAATTATATATTTACATAACATCGTGCTTCCTGATGTTTATCTGAAATGAAAATATGTATCAATATAAAGCCAAGTAGAAGAACGTTTATAGCAGCTATATTCATAATAGTAAAAACTGGAAACTGCCCACGTGTGTGTCCATCAACAGAAGAATAGATAAACAAACTAGTATATTCATACAATGGAATACTATTCAGAAAAAAAGGATTAAATTAGTGTCACACTCTGCAGTATGGATGTAGCTCAAACAATACTATACAGTGGAAGAAGCTAGAATCCAAAAAGTAAGTATTGCCTGATTCCACTTACAGGATGTTCTAAACCAAGTGCAATTAATATTTTGTGATAGGAATCTGAAAAATGTTGCTTTCTGGGTTGGAGGGATTGACTGGGAAAAGGGCACAGGAACTTCCTAAGGAGAGAAATGGCCTATATCTTGAGAAATGTGTGGATTACATGGGTGTCTACATTTGTTAAAACTGAAAGTACTCCTAAAATCTATGCATTTCACTGTGTCTTAATCATATATCAATACATTTTAAAAGGGCATAGAGCATGTTAATTGTTGCTCTCCAGTATAGCCTCCCTTTACTATTTCAGTTAGTTAGCACATATTGGGTAGGGCATTTCAATTGCCAATGAATCAATCCATCTTTATTCAGTCAATGTCCATTGTTTCCAGGGATATAATGAGTTACTTCATCATGTTAAATAAAGCTATGCTGTGTTTGTAATTCTCTCCAATATGTTAATAGAACCAGTCATTGTAACTACTGATGAGATTAGACACAGAAGTCAGTTTTAAGTTTCATAACTCTTTAAGTGTCATTTTTTGCACTTATTTTTTTAGTTCTTACCCCTTGTGCTATATTTATGTTATCTACTGTGATATATAACTCCTTTAATACATAATATAGTGATTACTGCCTGGCAACTTGGTTTTTGTTCCAAAATGTGAAATAGGAGTAAATATAAAATCCTTCTAAATTAAATGGTGGGGGATGCTGGGAGGAGGAATATTGGAGTGGGGAATTGAACAAGAGAGAGACTGAGTTAGGGAGTCACCAGATGAGATACTTAAGGGGTTGTGCAAGGAGCTGTCCGAGGTCTGAATGAAAGAGTTGTCCTAGAGCCACCTTTTCCAGAATGGTCAAAAAAATGGCAGAAGACATCATGAGGAAGAAGCCTTCACTTATTTACAGCAAGTCCATTACAAACCTCTGCAGTTAAAGAGGCAATTATGGCAAAATACTGTTATCCAAAAATGACAAATATTCTTTGTAGAGGCTTGACTCAACTAAAACCATATTATTGGAAATATTCCTCTCTGTAACTGTTGTACAGATTTTTTTGTTGTTGTTTTAGTCATTCTTGAGTTCAGTCAATGGCTGTCAATGTCCAGCTAAAGGGCATTTGTGTATTACAGGTAATACTATTAAGTATTAAGTATGTTCTCTTATTTTAGAATCTAATTATTTTAGATAGTTATTACTGCAATGTATAAGAATTATTTATAATGTTGATGATGATGATGATGACAGCTAATGTTCCTTGAGTTCTTGATAAGTAGTATTAAAATACTTTCCATGGATTTATCTATGTAAATCTTGGCAACACTAGGACATAGCACAGCAATTATTTCTATATTACAGATAAGGCAAGTGAGCTACAACAACACGTGACACACATTCAGTGTTACTTAGCTAGCAATGGTGAAATCCAAATCTTTCATCTTAATCAATATACCATGATTCGAAGATGTTAATTTACCTTATGTGGATCCTGAGAAACTTAACAGAAACCCATGGGGGAGGGGAAGAAAAAAAAAAGAGGTTAGAGTGGGAGAGAGACAAAGCATAAGAGACTCCTAAAAACTGAGAACAAACTGAGGGTTGATGGGGGGTGGGAGGGAGGGGAGGGTGGGTGATGGGTATTGAGGAGGGCACCTTTTGGGATGAGCACTGGGTGTTGTATGGAAACCAATTTGACAATAAATTTCATATATTGAAAAAAAATTAAAAAAATAAAAAAAAAACCAAAGATGTTAATTTACATTTAATTGAACACTTATATAGATGCTCTTTTCTTTTAAGAATACTCTATGCATAACATGTTGCTGTTTTCAAAGCCTTTTTTTCCTCCTTAGGGTTGTTTATTGTTTATTTGTGACAGCATCTTCAAAGAACAGGGACAGCAGTCTTATTTCTATGTTCTTCAGTATAGAAATGAAGCTTTTAGCTAGCACAAAAATATTAATACAATCTTTTCTCAGAGAGATAGATTATCAGTGAAAGTAAACGACAACATTCTCTGGCAATAAAAATAACGAGACAGACAGGACAAAAGTAATGACATCCTCTAGCATAATCTTGGCAGAAAATAACTAAATCACCTTGAAGGAGATAAATTGTTACAAAACACTATCCTTGTCTAATATGGATTGACAGGGAATGACAGTATCCTTCAAGAGGATGGCAGCCCACAGGCCCATGTGCTTTCAAGGGATCAAAGGGACTGACACTGCCTGCCAGCCCCATCTAAGCAGAAAACAACTAGATTCTCTCCAGATGGATATTTACACTAAGATATTATTTCTGGGAAAAGATAGCTTATTTGGAAAGGATGACAGCATTTTCCCTACATGTATTGTCATCTGTTACAGTAGGACTGGAATGGGGGGGTGGATGTAGGGGGAAATCTACCAAACCTGTCCTTGGGATCCAAATTTGTCATAAATCTTTAGCAAGCTAGGAAAATTGAACTATTCTATAACAATTGTTTTAAACATAGAACATGGGGAGCATTTGGTTTACAGATTGTTATTAACTTCCCTTCTACCAATATAAAACTTTTAAAAACGTCTTGAACTTTCAAAAAATGTGACATGAAATCCTAATCCCTACAAAAAAGACTGATTTGACTACATAAAATTGTAAGGCATGATTAAAAAGTTGAAGAAAGGATAAACTAGTAGAATCAACATTCATGATCAATATTAACATCAGTTACTGTTATTAACATAACAACTTATAAATTATTAGGGAAAAAAATGACACCCAAAATGGCAAAGTATATGAACAGACACTTTACAGAGAATGAGATTCAAATGGTTACCAAATATATGAAGCGATATTCAACCTATCTGCTAAAGCAAACCCCAATAGCAAAGAGATCTCATTTCTTATCAGATTGGCAGTCAAAAGAGGGACAGTGTACATTGATGTCAAAGTGTCAGAATCAGACTATCTCCTATATCATTTGTGGATTAGCAAATGGCACATGGGAGTAAGATAGAATTTTTTCAGTTTCTCTAAAAACCCAGAATGTGTATATTCTTTGATTTGTCAATTCCACTTGGAATTGATGTCATAGTAACAGCTTTAGAATGATACAAGAATGTACATACCTTGATGTTCACTAGAACACTATTTACAAAATTTACTCTTGGCATAATCTGAGGCTTACAGAAAAATCACAAGAATAACCAAAGAATATAACTTTTATCCCAAATTCCCAAATATTAATACTTTATTACATTTATTTTCTTCTCTTCTTTTTCTCTCTCCACACACCCTTATACAACTTTTTTTCCTGCAGTGTTTGAGAGTAAGTCGTAGACAGAGTATTCCATTACTCTTAAATACTTCATTACATATTTCCTAAAAATCCAGAACATTTCTGTATAATCTCAATACATTTATCAAAGTTAAGAATTTAATAATGATATAATACTATTATCTCACCTAGAGAACTTATTCAGATTTCTTCAATTTTCCCAGTAATGTTCTGTAGGGCAAGAAAACCCATGGGTTGTGTTGTCATGTCTCTTCAGTTTCATTTATTCTGGAACTGTTTCTGTGTCTTTCTTTGTATGTCATGACATTGACATTTCTGAAAGAGTACAGGCCAGGTAGGTTGTAGACTTTGTCTTCCTTTGGGTTAGTCTGATGTAGTCTCACGATTAGGTTCGTGTTATGCACTTTCGGTACGACTACCACTCAGTCCTTCCCGTAGTGTATTAGACAAGGAGGCACATGCGGAAGAAGAAGTTTTATCTTCTTCCTGGTAATGTTAACTTTGAACACTTGGCTAAGGTGTTTGCCAGGTTTTCCTAGTATAAAAATACCATATTTCTCTTTGTAACTAATAGGTATTTTTGTGGGTAAATGCTTTGAGACCAAAAAAATGTGGTTCCGCCTCAAACTTTCACTAATTTAGGTTCTGATGTTGATTCACACCCAAGTCAATTGTTAACCTGATGGTGATTTTCTAATCTCATCATTCCTTCTATATGATTTGCTTTCCACTGTAAGGAAGAGCTTTCTCTTTTTCTTCATGTCTTTAGATTTTGTCAGTATGGACTAGTGACTTCTAATTTTAGTCAATAAAATAATCTTTATTAATATATAATATTAACAATATTATCTGAATTGAGATATAATCTTTATTTTTTTAAAGTTTTTATATTTCATTGGGGAGAGAGGGAGAGCTAGAGCAGGGGAGGGGAGAGGGAGGGAATCCTAAGCAGGCTCTGCATTGTCAGTGTGGAGCCCAATGCAGGGCTCAAACTCAGAAACTGTGAGATCAGACCTGAGCCAAAACGAAGAATTGGACGCTTAACCAACTGAACCATCCAGGCGCCCCTAATCTTTATTTTTTTGGTACTCAAATTTAGACCAGGTTTGACAAATGGACCCATTTAAAGTAAACTTCTATGTCCTTTTGATATAATCCAATCATTTTCAGAATACTTTCCTACATTCTGCTGTAATAAGATGCTCTAGGCTCACTGTCCTTGTCCTGGTACTGGAATGAGCCATTTTCCTAAGAGTCCTAGTTCCATTTAGTGGAGATTGGTATTTACAAACTAGGACCTGCTCAGTGGGTATGTAGAGTACCATTCTTTCTTTGTTTTTTATTTTGTTTTTTGAGTATCATTTTAAATAGCAAAAAATTAGAAACAATTTAACATTTATCAGAGGAATCAGTTAAAGCATGTATATGGATGGAATACTATACAGCTATTAAAAATAATGAGGAATCTTTATTGCACCAATAGGGAAGAAGGTCTAATGTATGTTACATTTGGGAAAAACAAGTTAGTTAACAGTTGGTATAGTTTATTTTGAACATATGTAAATAGATACATAGTCAAATAGAAAAATGTTTTAAATCTGGAAGATTACATACCAAACCACAAAAAATTTTTTTAAGTTTTTTTTTCTTTTTTTTTTTGGTAACCTCTACACCCAATATGGGGCTCGAACTCATGACCCTGAGATCAAGAGTTGCAGGCTCTTAGACTGAGACAGCCAGGCGTCCCAACCACAAAATCTCTTTAAATTTCTGGCAGTGGAATAAGAAATAAGATTGAACAATAATGTCAAATGAAAATAAAAACTGTTTGGGTGTTAATGGTTTACAAGAGAATAAAAATAATTTATGGGAGAGGTTAGGGAAACTCGACCTCATTGTACATTAGTAAAATTGCTAGGATTAGTAGTCCCTCGTCAATTAGTTTGTAATAATTGCCTCAATCAGTAAGTCAATTTTCTCAAAGTCTCATTCATTTAGGATCCTCATTAGTTAAGTGTTTTCATCTGTAAATAGATTTTCACTTACCAGGGCACAAACTTGTTAACATATCTCGGAATCAAGACTAGTAGATGCCACTGGGGCATGATTTACATTCTCTTGGTCCAGTTTTAATTTCAGCTGAAGCTACAAGGGGCAGTTCTGTGCCAGATCAGGCTCAGCTTTCACTGACAGTAACCAGCCTAGATCACATGCAGCATACTTCCACATTTAGCCAGGGGCTTCTCAACTCTGTAAGATCACTTGGTTCTCTTATGTGCAAGACCAGGAAATAGGGGAGAGACAGAGCTCCTCCAGAAATCCTCTAACAAGGGTGGATGGGAGCTTGAAGATAAATGCTCTAGAATAGGGCTGGTAAATTTGTTCCTCAAGGGGTCAGATGGTAATTATATTAAATTTTATAGGCCATAGTCTCTGTGACAACTATTTTTTAAAAGAATTTTTATTGTTTTATTTATTTTTTTGAGAGGTTGAGAGAGAGAGAGAGACTAAGCATCAGAAGGGGAGGGGGCAGAGAGAGAGAGAGACACAGAATCTGAAGCAGGCTCCAGGCTCTGAGCTGTCAGCATCGAGCTCGATATGGGGCTTGAACTCACAAACCGGGAGATCATGACCTGATGTTTAACTGACTCAGCCACCCAGGCGCCCCTCTGTGGCAGCTATTAGCTCTGTCCTTTTTGCCCCAACACAGCCATAAGCAATAAATGAACAAATTAGCATGGCTGTGTTCCAATAAAACTTTATTTTCAAAAAACCTCTGGCCAGATTTGGCCCATGGGCCATACATAGTAGGCCTACCCTTGCTCTATACTCCTGCCTTAAGGTGGACCACCATGGGAGGAATTTTACACAGGCCTGTGAGGAAGCTCCACTGGACTTAAGACTGTTGCTGGCAGCAGTGGCCTGGGTCATCTCCCTTTGTACTGGCTTTTTCTCCTTTCCTGTTCACTCTGCTTGCTTCCTCACTCTCGCTCCCTATGGTAGCTTCTACGTTAAAGCTTCCACGTACACCCAAGTCCAAATCTCACATGATAAATGAAAACACTGAGTTTCCACATTAAATTGTGCTGTGAATGAACCAAGAATACAAATGGAGAAGGTAGCACCTTTTAATTTCTATGGAGTCACAAAAAGAGAAATAAATTTAAAGACTGTGCTGCAGACAATACCTCATACTCCAAAGAGGATACAGTTAAAGTGTAAGGTGAGTAGGAAGGGAGGTTGCATCATGCTCTATTTTTTATTGTCAAAATTACTTAAAGTGTTTCCCATGAATAGTGTAGAACTTGGAGGCTCTCTGAGATTTCACACTGAAAAGTAAATGATACAATACGGATCTAACTTTAGGCAATGTGTATAATAGACAAAGTTTATCTTTAGCACTGACATATTCTCTTAAAAAAATTTTTTTTAATGTTTATTTTTGAGAGAGAGAGAGAGAGAGAGAGAGAGAGAGACAGAGCATGAGCAAGGAGGAGCAGAGAGAAAGGGAGACACAGAATCCAAAGCAGGCTCCAGGCTCTGAGGTGTTAGCACAGAGCTCAATGTGGGCCTCGAATCCATGAGCTGTGAGATCATGACCTGAGCTGAAGTCAGATGCTTAAACGACTGAGCCACCCAGGTGTCCCAGGACCTACATATTCTCAATTAGATCTTGCTTCTCTGCTCTCCTATAGACCATTCTGGCAGCGATCATGCAGCTTTTTGATCATCCAGAGCGCCTCACTGTATCAGAAATTCATTCATTCAACAAATAGTTGCCATGTGCCAGGCACTGTTCTAGGCACCAGAGGCACAAGAGTGAACAAAGCAAAGTCCTACCCTCTAGGAACTATTGTTTAAGTAGCAAGAGAATGACACAAATACATATGTAGTTAGTCCAGGGGTGGTCAGGGCCGTGAAGGAAAATTAAAAGTAGGTAAGGGGGATGGAGTATTAGATGCTGTTTCACATAGTTGTGCTCAGGAAAGCCTTTTTGAGAAGGTGATCATGGAGCAGACACTTGAATTAAGGTGTGCAGATAACTGCAGGAGGGCCTTTTCCAGGCAGAAAAGCAAATGCAAATACCCTGTGGTGGCAGTAAGTAGGAGGCCAGTGTGGATGGCAGTGCTGAGGGCCATCCAGCAGAGGGTAAGAGGTGGGATCTGAGAAGAAGGTGGGGAAATGTGGGGAACAACAGGAGGGTGGAAGAAGGGGAAGATAATTAACATGGATTTTATTTTGAAGGATCAGATGAGATGAGACATTAACACTGAAAGGAAGGCAGCTGCCATTTACTGACAGACAAGAGAGTGGAAAGGGAAAGCTTGGGGGAAATTCAAATGGTGAGTTTTGTCATGTTAGATTTGAGATCCTTATTTGATATCAAAGAGGAAATGTAGGAGTTGTGAGCTTGGAGTTCACAGGAGTGGTTGAGATTGGAGATAAAAATAGAGTTGTTCATTTCTAGATTGAATTTAAAGTCATGGAACTAGATGTGACCAACTAGAGTAAAGAAGAGAGGGGTCCCAGGATTGACCTAGGATGCTTTAACACCAGGTTGGAGAGAAGATGCAGTAATGTAAATCAGCTTGGGGAAGGGAGGGGACACGGAGGGGGGGCAGGGGAGAAAGAGGAGAAAAAAAGAGAGAGGGGGAGAAAGAGCTAAAGAGAGTGTGAGAGATGAGCTAGCAGTTACATATGTTCATATTGGGCTCTTTTTTCCTCTTCTTTCTACTTCTATCAAATGTATCCTTATACTTTATTTTTAATTTTTTTTAAATTTTTATTATTTACTTTTGGGGGGGGGGGTGAGGGGCAGAGAGAGGCAGGCACAGAATCTGAAGCAGGTTTCCAGGCTCTGAGCTGTCAGCACAGAGCCCGACATGGGGCTCAAACCCACAAACTGTGAGATCATGACCTGAGATGAAGTCACTTAACTGACTGAGCCACCCAGGTGCCCCTCCTTATACCTTACTGAAGTAAATGATTATCTAGTATTAATAGCATCAACTTCTGACTGAACTGTTGGTATTTTAACAGGAATCTTTAAATGCCTAGGATACCAAAGTTTGGGATCATTGGGAATGCTCTGAAATGTCGATTGAAAGAAATGTTTTCAGGTGTTGTTGATACTGATATGGGGATTCCATATATAACATATGGGTCAAGCAGTCTTTTGACACATGAGCTTGACGTTAACTCTAAAAGAAACATACCTGAAGTAAAATAATCCTATCATCTTAAGAAATTAAGTTTTATTTTTTTTAGTTTTTATTAACAATTTGTTTTTACATTTTATTTTTGAGAGACAGAGAGAGAGCACAAGTGGGAGAGGAGCAGAGAGAGAAGGAGACACAGAATCCAAAGCAGGCTCCAGGCTCTGAGCTGTGAGCACAGAGCCGACTCAGGGCTCGAACTCACAAACTATGAGATCATGACCTGAGCTGAAGTCGGATGCTTAACCGACTAAGTCACCCAGGTGCCCCTTTTTAATTTTTGTTTTACATTTTTAACATTTATTTATTTTTGAGAGACAGAGACAGAGCATGAGCAAGGGAGGGGCAGAGAAAGAGACACACACACAGAATCTGAAACAGGCTCTAGGCTCTGAGCTGTCAGCACAGAGCCTGACATGGGCTGGAAGCCACGAATCATGAGATCGTGACCTGAGCCAAAGTTGGATGCTTAACTGACTGAGCTACCCAGGCACCCCAAGAAATGAAGTTTTAAATTTGGTGAGATAAAAGTACGAAAAGCTATTCTTTAAATAGAAAAAGCACAAATGAAAACACAGGTAATGACCACTGGCAAAACTATCAGTTTAAGCATAGAGATTATTTCTTTTTTTCTTTTTTCTTTTATTTTAGAGAGAGAGAGAGTGCAAGCAGGGGAGAGGGGCAGAGGGGGAGAGAAGGGGAGAGGGGGAGAGAGGGAGAGAGGGAGAGGGAGAGGGAGAGGGAGAGGGAGAGGGAGAGGGAGAGGGAGAGGGAGGGAGAGAGAGAGAGAGAGAGAGAGAGAGAGAATCCAAAGCAGGCTCCATGCTTAGGATGTAGCCCAACACAGGGCTTAATCCCATGACCCTGGGATCATGATCTGAGCCAAAATCAAGAGTTGGACACTCAACTGCCTGAGCCACCCAGGCTCCCTGAGGCTATTTCTTTTAAGAAAACAACTAAAGATTAAAAAAAAAAAAAAAAAAAAAAAAAAGCTTACCATTTTGGAATTACCGGGACACTTTAAAGTATAATAGGAATAATTAGAAAAGATTCTTGGAACTAAAGGAATTTCTGGGAAGATTTTTAGCTCTACTTACAAAAAACATATATAGGTTTTGCTTTGCTTAATAAGATGCTCTGCTTTTGAAGAACTTGGTCCCTGCTGCATCTGTAATTATTAAGCACTATGTGGGAAACTTCCTTGTAAATTCTGTCTAGATCATTTCTCATACATGTGATCATGTATCATTTCAGTTTCCCAGTTCTGTTGCATTGGTATATTTGCTAGAAATATTTAATTCCTATAACATTTTTTACATTATTTTAAAAACAAATAAGTGAACAGGACAATCATTACTAAGAGGCAGACTGAGTGTGCATTTCACTATCTATCTAGCTTGTGTTTAAGGATAAATACATAGAAAGAGGAATATATCTGTCAGGAGAGTATAGGCTATGCTGTAGTAACAAAAAGAAAACCCCAAATTTTAGCGGTCATAACCATAAAAGTTTCTCATGCTACATGCTCACTGCTAGGTAGCTGTGGCCCTCCTCCATATTTTCTTATCTCCAGGTATAGACTGAGGGCCCTACTCTTATCTTGGATGTTGCTGTTCCCGGGGCAGAGAAAAGTGCTGTTCCCGGGGCCAAGCACAGGCTGGCTCTTAAAGCTTCCACTCAGAAGTCACACATGAACTTCTAAGTTTCATGACCATTTCTAAGTGCAACAGGAAAGGATTGTACACTCCCACAGGATCGTACAGTGAGGAATACTGCAGGCAGAGGAATGAGAAGATCTGGCAAGAAGACATATAGTGTGTTACAAAGGATGAAGAGTTGAAGTTGGAAAGGTCTCTGTCTTTCCACTTCTCCAATATACTGACTATATAACACCACATCGTTTCTTTTCTTTTTGTTTATCATCTGTACTCTTCTTTATTTACTCACAGTGCCCAATGGAGTATTTCTCAGCAACCAGAGATCCTAATCAGCCTTTTAAATTCATCTTAGGATCCGTACCACTTGAGAAGAGAGCAAATTCTAGAGCCTGGGCCATTGGCATTCTATCATTGGCTAGTTCTTATCTAATCCTTCTGTGTAACAGCTCTTTACCCCCTTTGCCCCCCCAGTTGAGGACCTTGCTATTTAAATCTGCCCTCATTGAATATTACCTCTGCCTCTATCTCTTGAGACCTTCTCATAGAATTTTTAAAGAAACCATAAGCGTCCTCACAGTGTTAACATAGTGAAAAGAACACACTGTTTGAAACACAACGTTTGAAATGAGAGGAGGTCTGCACTCACTCACGGCCTGGTGCTGTATCCCTATCTAGCTCTTTCACTTCAGGCAAGTAACTGACAGTCTAAGAACCTCAGTTTTGTTGTTGTTGTTGTTGTTGTTGTTGTTTTTAATCTCTACAATTGGAATAATCACATCTACCTTAAAGGACCAAATAAGAGCACATGTAAGGTGCTTTATAAATCCAGAGGAGGGGGAAGTGTTCATTGATGTTACAGTTGCTGATGTTCCAGATGAGTTAGAAATATACAATTCTGGCATGTTATTAATTCTGGAATGAAGGAAATAAAAGAGTTTTATGAGGCCCTAACATGGTGCTTTTGTTCAGATTTTCTAGTGACTAAAATATTCTATTTTGGAAAGAGACCAAATGATGGAATAAATGGAAAGAATCTCCTAACCTACAGGCCTAGCATCACTGTTCTATGTACACAAAAGATCCAACTATAAAAAATGAGTTTCTGTTTGTCAGGGTTCCAGTTCCTTTTTGTCACAACTTGTCAAGGTTGCCAAGTGGCTTCGGTGGAAGCAACCTTTGTGTTAGCCACCTTGTCTCTGGTTAGCATTGTTGTAACTGATTAGCTCCTGAGGGAGCTACTCCACAGGGTCAGGACCTATGTGTAGACATTTACAGAAACCTCCGTGTCAGGATTTCTTATAAGACTAATCTGCTAGGCCTTGATACAGATAAAATATCAGGTCCTAAGTAGATCAAGTCTGTACACATTGGAAATTCAGTACATTTCATATACATCTTCGAGTTTGCCACCATATGGAACAATAATTCTGAGGTACTGGCATGAGAGAAATCATAGTAATCAAACTTCACTGAATAACGGTTTACTTTTACAAAGACCTTTCCTGCTTCATTTGGTGCTGCCAGGGCTTTATCCAAAGGAAATCTGTATGGATTGGGAAGAGTATTTCTCCAGATTTTTTCGGCTTAAACCAAAAAGGAAAACATCTGGTCAAACTCATTTATCACCCTGTTTGTCTGTAGTATGAAGATTTCCTTGGCCATATTCTTAGCTAATTTGTACTTGCCAGTAACTCAAAGACCATAAAAAAGTAATAAAGTAGGAAAACAGATTTCAAAAAATCCAGTGCAAAGACAGGTATACTTTTAACTTAAGGACTAAAGTGATACATGGCCTATGATGGGTAAGAAAAGTCTTTCTTTTCTTTTTTAAAAACTTTTTTTTGGGGGCGCCTGGGTGGCTCAGTCGGTTAAGCAGCCGACTTCGGCTCGGGTCATGATCTCACAGTCCGTGGGTTCGAGCCCCGCGTCGGGCTCTGTGCTGACCGCTCAGAGCCTGGAGCCTGTTTTGGATTCTGTGTCTCCCTCTTTCTGACCCTCCCCTGTTCATGCTCTGTCTCTCCCTGTCTCAAAAATAAATAAAACATTAAAAAAAATTAAAAAAAAATAAAAACATTTTTTTTGAGTGTTGGAGATGTGTAAAACATGGCATTGAAGTGAAAAGATCTCAAAGAAAAAGAAAACAGCTGACTTTTTCAGCTGTTGTTCAGAGCAGGAGAAAGAATAAGAAGAAAGGGTTAGACTCAATGTCAGAGGTAAATGATTTCATGTTTCTACATTTCAGAAACAATATCCAGACCCTGTTTTGCTTTCATATTTGGCCAGGTTTCCAAATAAATACGGAAAATGAACAAATTATAGAAGCAATCGTGGTATGCTCAAGGTATGTAAGGAAGTAACATGAAACTTTTGGTAGCTACAAATGATTTTGAGTCTCCAAAAGCATGAAGTGTCAAAGAAACTTTTACCAGTTGCCTAAGATCTTCCTAGAAATATTCGAAAAATTCAGAGTCCTGCAAAGGTTCCCGGAGACTTGAAGGATAAGAATTGCGCCATTTCAGAAAAGTAAAAACCTATCCATTGTGAAATGGTAGCATTATTGTGTAAGTGATTAAGATTTAGAAAAGAATCTAAGATTTTACATGGTTTCTTTAGGATAACACATTCCAAAATATTTGCTTCTATTTTATCAGAGTTATTAGGTTGGTTAATACAAAATGTTAAGATTGGTATATAAGGATTTTAGAAAAAAAGAATTACTGTCATAATATCCAGATAAGCTGGTAATGTAGGTGGGAAAATAGTCCAGCTTGGTGTATTGACAGCTTATTTAACAATCATAGCTACAACAGTGATGGTTACATTACTTTTAAGTATTTGCTAGCTTTGTTTCTCTTGGATATATTGCACATTAGGTTAAGGATATTGAGGCTGTCTCTTTCTTCCTGATGTTGTCTGAAACCAGATGGCAGTTTCTGTTGGCAGTGATAGAGCCTGTTTTCCTCCTCAGGGTGAATACAGATCCCACTGGAAGACACTACAGTACAGAAGGGAAGAACTAAGGTGTGTTGCAGTACTCCCTGAGCCATTTGGCAGCCGTGTGGCCTTGTAAGTATCCCTACCTGTCAAACAAAGATATAATAACTGCTGTAACTCAATCTTCTAGGTGGCTGCAAGGTTTAAACAAGATCGTGGTTTTCAAAGGTTTTTACAAAGTATACCTACGCACGAAAATGCAAGATAAGGGTATCAGCAGTATCTCTGTTTCAGCCTGCAATGAGGACAAACACGGAAGACCGGAGGATTCCTTTCCTGAAGCTGTCCCAATCAATACTTTCGTCATGGAAATAGAAGACATAATTGTTAGATTTTAAAAGGTTAACAGTGGTAGCCTTAAGATTCAAAACTTTCTTCTCCACCACTGCCAAAGTATAATTTCCAGGCAACAAATATCAGATCAAAACAAGAAGAAATTTAGCAGGAAAAAAAGATCTGCTCCCTAGACTTAGACATGCAAATATGGAAGTACAAATCAGTAGGGAAAAACAGCAGTTCCTGTGAAACACTGTGCAGGTTTCGCTGACCACATGGTTTAAAAGAATATTATGAAGAGTGTAGATCCTTACATTCTGAGATAATCAGACCACATTGGCCCAGTGCCTGGAATGTAATAGACACATGAAAAAGTTACTTTGCTTAATTCAGCACTCCTTCCCCCTTAATTCAAGAGAGACATCTACAATCAGTAGTGACCAGTAGATGCTGGCAGGGTCAGGAAACTATGATCTACAGGAAGAACTGAAGGAACTGAGACAGGTTAACCTTAGGAATCACACTAGTGAAAAACCTTAACAGCTGTCTTCAAATATCTAAAGAATTGTCAAGCTATGTTATAGGGATCACTTTCACTCTGTCATTCCAGAGAGCAGCGCAGGAATCAGGGGTGAGAGCAAAAAGAAGGCAGATTGTTGACTCAGAGAAACAACTTTAAAATAACACTTCAATCTGTACAACTAGGAGACGGGCTGCCTGGTGAGAAAAGAAGGTCTCTCTTGCAAGAGTTTAAGCCAAGGCTGGCTGTAATCTATTAGGGAATCCATACAACACGATTCTGCTTCAGGCTGGTCTCTGAGGTCCTTGCTGACTCTCAGGTTCTATGATTTTCTTAGAAATTTGACTTTATTTTCAAGACTATTATATGTCCAAATGTTTATTTTTACTTCTCTTATTACATAGATATCAAAAGTCACCTTGCAGTAGATGGTCTATTATTTTCCTACCCATAGGCATTTTGAAGAAGCTAGTCAACCCTTAAAAATTGCTGATTTACCATCTTAGAGGTTTCTTTACCTTGCAGAAGTAATTTATTGCACACAGTTATGATATGTAATATGTATAGCTTATTAAGCATGAAAAAGCCATGTTTCTGTGCTATTATGGTTAAGTTTTCTACCTTAGAAAGCCTTAGCATTCATAGCTAAGGTTACTATGGTAACCACAACTCAATCCTTTGTGACTATAAATTATTTCTTATTCCTATACGTTAACTTTGATTCTTTATGTCCATATGATATCTAACTATTCAAAGTAACAAACTATAGTCTCTCCATAAAGAAAATAAATGGGTTAAAGATCTTTCCCCCTAATGATATAAAAAGAACTGTTTGAAGTAGATAGCGATGGCAAGAAAGAATAGAAAAATTAGAATTTTGTGTGATAAGGGAGGGCAAAACAGAGGGTCATGGTAGACAGAAGCATGGATGAGAGTGAAAAGTGAAGTGACCATAAGTCAGTGAATTATATTGTATGTAAGATGTACAAAGTATGCTACTTCACAGATGATTAGGGATGGAAAAAAATACATGACCTGTGTACGACCGCTTCCCCTTTCTACGCCCATAGTAAATATCAGTAATTAATTATGGCAACCTTTTTCTATTGATCTCAAACGAGCCTTCAGAATCCTTCACAACACAATACTGTACACAGTGACAATCAATTGATCTCAATTCTCCTCACTTCTTCCAGAAATGCCTTCATTATGAATGTTGAAAAGGTAATAGTCTCCATAAACTTTGCACCGATCAGATTCTGCAGTTTCCATGGAAGCATCCAGGAGGTTGGTTAGAGGATTTACCAAAAGGAACCTTGATTCTGACAGTAGTGATACCTTAGGAAAAGGTGCCCAAGTTTCACTGAGAAGATTGGGGCTTGGACTCAAATGAGCCCTAACTGTGGCACTTGGGTAAAGAACTTAACTTCTCAGGGTTCTGATTTCTTTATCTGTGAAATGTATAGAGTAATAGTCATTAACGGTGTCGTTCAGAGGAAAGCACTCGCCATGTCATGACGGTGTACTCCAAGCTGGGCTAAGTGGCAAGGGAAAGAAGGTTCACTTTTCATGTCAACCGATTCAATACTGATGGTAAATGGGGTCTGGACCGGGGCAGACAGATCATCTTCACTTTCAAATGAATGTGAAGTTTATGCTGTACAACTCAAAAGAACTTGGACTAAGTGTGGCTTGTGACCAGGTTTGGATGATTATGATCTGTTTCATTTTCCTTACTAGACTGAAATTTCTCTGTGGGCAGAGGTAACACTTAGTTTGACTTCAAGTCTGTACAAGAGCCTTGTATTTGTAAGACTTGGAAAATATTTTAAGCTGAATTAAAAAGTTAAGTGGTAAGTCACATGAGGGATAATTTTAACCTAATACCACTTAAAAATTATAGATAAATATAGAAATTACTTCTGTTAGAGAACATCAGGACACAGGCTTAAACTATAGCATGATGAATGTAGCTTAGGTAGAAAATAATGTAACACCACTATAGAAGACTATAGGATACTGAGAGAAGAATGGTTACAACTCCATTCTACAGATTGACAAATCGATGCTATCTTTAGAATATTACCCTGAATTTTCCAAAATTATTAAATATCAGATTAGGCTGCCCATAGAAATGATAAATGATCAGCTAGATTATTAAAAAATGAAAATAGTTTTCTGATATAATTACCTGGGCCATCCTCAACATCACACTTATTAATATATATTCCTTTTGACTGTAATTAATATATTGCATGTAAATATATCTGCATTTAAAATATTAATTAGTACTAGATCACTAATAATCATAGCAATAGTAATAATAAAAAAGAATAATAATGAAAATATCTAGGAAGCTATACATTGTCAGATTGGGAAA
Source organism: Panthera onca (assembly GCF_046562875.1). Taxonomy (NCBI): domain Eukaryota; kingdom Metazoa; phylum Chordata; class Mammalia; order Carnivora; family Felidae; genus Panthera; species Panthera onca. The sequence continues at coordinate 53,122,281 of NC_138346.1, forward strand.
AATAATTATAACAGCTCAATAACAATTTCTACAATGACAGTCAAGTGAAATTCATGTGGAGTATGACTCTATGGGTGATTTAGAAGAAAATACTTAGGAAGAGAAAACTTAGAAAGGAAAGGAGAAAACATTAATAAGAAAGAAAGCAGTATCTGGCTGAAAAGGCTAACCATTGCAAATGTGAAAAGGGATTTCTGATTTCTCCAAAACAGGTTCTGAGACAAGAAGAACTATACACAATAAGCCTGAGTCATACAAGACTAAACAGGGATCAGTAAACAATAACTAGAAAACAAATGATCAAGAAGAAGACAATACCATGGACCTTTCAGAAAGGATTTTAATAGTCTGACAGGTCTCCTCAAAGAGGCTAGTTAGGATCAGATCTAATTATAGATAGCACTATAAAATTTTTACTAGGGGGCATATGACGATTGAGCTTTGTAAGTAATGGTTTTACTTAAAAAGTTTCTTCTGAATCCTTTATGGTGCTGTGCTCTAAATGGGATCTAGAATTATTAATAGCATCATGTTCCCAATTTGGGTCCTCTGGTCAACTGGCCACAAAGACCTGGTATAATAATAAATTAGCAATAAAATGTACCAAACCTGTTGCTTGTGAGAACAGATTTAAGCAATTGCTTTGTTTTTGTTAAAAATCCTGGAGGTATGATTGTTCTTTTGTACATTACTGTTTACAAAGAAATAGGACTATGTGATATCTTGCAAACAGTGGACATTTTTAAAGTGGTAACTTTCTCTTATTATTTCTCTTCATAGTAATAAGAGAAAGTTACTACATGTGATAAGTTGTTACATGTAGCAACTTCAGAAATGTGATTAAAGAAAAGAAAGAAAAAGAAACTCCCACTGCAAATTCTGCCTCCAGCGGACATAGCCACTAGTTCATAAGCTCCTGAGGGCCAGGCCCAGGTCCTTCTTGGTCACTGCAGTAAACACTGTGAAGAGCACAGTATCTGGCACATGGTAGTAATAATAAATATCTGTTAAACAAATGTTGCCATTTTGGTGTATGCCCTCCCAGAAATTTTTTATGTGTAAATATCCTTTTAAAAATGAGATGGTACTGTGTACATTCTGAATCCTGGAGAGTAACTGAATTTTGAACATCAACCTTGGATTGAGAATACATTCTCTTCATTCACATTGTAAGATTTTGCAGATTCATAAAGTAGGAAAAGTGGAAGGGAACTCAAGTCATTTAGTCCAAAGCTTTCATTTTATATACAAGCAAAAACTTGGTCTTAGGGTGGTAAACAGATACAAGGGAGTTGTAAAACCCAGGCCTTTCAATTACGGCCAGAATTTTTTCTGCCATATGACTCCTTACACAGTATCTTAATTCAAACTTTTTGAAATTGAAGTTGAAAATTCATGCTTCTTTATGAATTTTGGTCACTTATACTTGGGTATTACTTTGAATACTTCTCACTCTGATATAAACATTAAAGTGTTTGGCTAAATTCCCTGGGAAGATAATTTATTGCTAATTACCAAGCCTAGGTAATTTCAAATATTTATTTTTATTTCTTATGTTATTCAGCAAGTTACATTTAATATGTAAATTTTATATTTTTATTCTACTTCAAGATATATACGTATTTATTCTAACTTGATTGATACATCTTTTGAAAATGCCTATGGCTTTTCTATCAGCAGAAAAAGCAGGGAACCTCCACAACTGAAGTAAGTTGCTATCCTTAAGAGGAAGTATCTGCCTTCCCACAACACCAGTCAGTGATTAGAAAGATTTATTTTCCTCCCAAATATTTCCATTCTTCATGTACACTGCTTCTTGTACTATTCATCTTATTTGACATAACATGATTTCAATTAGGGTTTTAATGGTCAAGATCCATGTATGAAGATTTTGAAGGTGAGTACTTACAAGAATGCCCAGCATCTGTCAAAATACTAATGCCTCAGGCTATTTGAGCAGTAGAGTCAAAAAAGGAAGCATCGAATTAAAATCATTAGCATGGTATATTTTGAATGTCACCGTGCAATATTATTCAATATAATCAGAATAAACCAAGTAATATTAACAAGGCAACAGTTCCACACCTATCTCCCATCTACCGCCCCCATACCAATTAAAAGTGATTTCCCAAACTGAGAATTTACAACCAGTTGTTCTTGAAAGTGTACATGCTAAATCTCTAAGCCATGTTAGTCCCTTCCTCCCCCTGCTTCATTCAGTCTCTCTAGACTTTCTGAACATGAAAAAATAAATTTTAGTAGCCAGCCCCCTTCCATACGATCCTGTTAAGTACAGGCTTCTCCTCTCTCTCCTTTACCATATTAACTCAAGATTGCCATTTTGAGGAAGACTCTGGCCCTTTCTAACAAAATGAAGAAAACGGCAAAGCTGTAAAACAAATCCTGACTCTCAGAGAACAGAGAAAAGGAAGAAGACAAGGAGAGGGAGTGGAAAGCAGGAAAAAAAGAATAAATGATACAGATACTATGACTTCCGGTTGGTGTTCATCTGGTAGCGCTGCCTATTTTTCCACCGTACGTTTCCTTAATTTTTTTTTTTTTTTTTTTTTTTTTACTTACAAGGAGAGGTTGAACAAGAGCAGTAAGCAATTCCTCTGTCTCCTTTCTCGGTCCTCCCATCCTGGGTCTGCGATCATCTGCTCCTCTCCAGCCGGGAAGTATTTGCAGTGGGGCTCCAGCTTAGCTTTCCCTCTAATTGCTATCCATCTGTTTCCATTAAGCCTCTAAGCCATTTGTCTCATTTTAATATCTTTTTCTAAACACTTCAAACCAAATTCTGACCTCAAATATTTACATAGCATTTCCACAGATTTCTGCATTTGAGGACAGTGTCATTTGTTATTTTTTGAAGAATGTTACTCAGCACTGTTCACACTGTGAAGTGCGAAATATGTGGTCAGTATTACTTGGATAGCATGGTAGTAAAAAAAAAGTTGAATGGAGTGTTAAGTTCATCCTCTTATAAGATATTCTGTAATTTAATTTCAGGACAATAGTATTTCCTCTGATCCAACTTTAAGATAATTCTCTCTCTCTCTCTTTAACATTTGAGGCGTTTTTTTTTTTTTTTTTAAATTAAGGTATGACTGACGCACAATGTTACATTAATCTCAGGTGTACAACATAGTGATTCCAACAACTCTGTATGTTATGCAATGCTCACCACAAACGTAGCCAGCACCTGTCACCATACAATGCTATTACAACACCATTGGCCATATCTCCTATGCTGTACCTTTATATCCCTGTGACTTATTCATTCTATAACCAGAAGCTGTATCTCCCACTCCCCTTCACCCATTTTGCCCAATCACCCACTCCCTCCCCTCTGGCACCCATCAGTTTGTTCTCTGTATTTCTTTTGAGATATAAGATCTTTATGATTAAATAAAACCAATCAGCAGTTGGAGTAATCATAATAGCACTAGAGTGTTCTTGCATCAACCTGAAACAATATTTTAACAACATCCCTAGTCTCTAAATTCTGTCTTAATTAAACATACGAAATGAAAATCTCAAAAAAAGTCCTGAGTAAACATATTCCACTCCACATTTACTATGATGTAAGCAGTATTTTTCCCAGAGGTAACTTACTGGGTGTAAAACACTACCTCCAAAAGACGATGATAACAGTACGCACACACACATTTCTCGTGTGTGTGTTTAATTGGTGGCGGCGTCTGCAGTGTGAGAACAGTTTTAGGAGTCGCCAAAGCATCTCATAGATGTTGCTTCCCCACTTGTTAGCCGGCATCCATCGCCAGTGATCTTAGGTGGCTGTTTAACCTGTGAAAAGACAAAAAGGAAAAAAAAAATTAAATACTGTTTTCATCATATCATTTTCTTGGCTCCTGTAAGTTTATTTTTAAGGCTTTTTCCATGATTACTCATTGCTGTCCAAGGTCATCTTTCTACTCCTCTATGCATCTCTTCTCTTCCCTCTTGATTACAGTCCCTTATATGCATTTTTTACATCCTCTCCTTTGTACCTTGCTCATGGAGTTTCTTTCTCATTAAGTACCTGTCAGTCACCTTTCCAACAGACCAACAGTTCAAGACCCAGCTCAAATTTAATTCCAGCCAATGATTCACCTTGCTCTCACCAACTCACTCTCCTCCTTGAACGTGCTTTTGGTCTTTGCTATGAATGGAAGCAGGTGTTAAGTGATTACTTACCTTTTTCACTTTTTCTATTCCCAGCATCTCATCATATTGTACTTGTTTTATGTGTGCTTTTCCTCTAGTCAATATTTCATTCAAGTTTTAGGATTTGCAAGCAAAAGGAAAATTCTCTTGTTAGTAGCCTCACATCCTAATAGTGTCATATACGGGAAGTTGTCAGTAATGCTTCTGGAGTTTATCTACAGAGATACTTCTTTTATGAGAAGAGTTCTCTTTATCAGGATTTTGCATTAATATGTACTCTAGAACTTAATTATGATAATATCTTCAGGATCCACTTAAGAGAATGCCTTATAATCGAGAATGTTCTACATGTGGGATTCCTGTATTTCATGAAGTAAAAATTCCAGGAGAGGATCCAAGATGATTCTTCTATGTAAAATTTATTCTAAATTCAACAGTATTATAGCATGGCTACACAATCCACTTGCCATATTTAAAGTTGGCTTGAGGATTTCTACCGTGTTTCTACTCTGGTAAAAGCTGGCAAAGAGGGGAAACTTGCCAGAGATTTGGTACCTCAAATAGTGCCAAACAGCTGGTTCAAGGTAAATTCTTGTCTGATTTCCTCCTTCTGGACCTTTCTTTCTTTCTTTTTTTTTTTTTTTTAACGTTTATTTATTTTTGAGACAGAGAGAGACAGAGCATGAACGGGGGAGGGTCAGAGAGAGAGGGAGACACAGAATCGGAAGCAGGCTCCAGGCTCTGAGCCATCAGCCCAGAGCCCGACGCGGGGCTCGAACTCACGGACCGTGAGATCGTGACCTGAGCTGAAGTCGGACGCTTAACCGACTGAGCCACCCAGGCGCCCCCTGGACCTTTATTTCTACCCCATAGCCTTCTCCACCTCATTTTCATGATCTCTTTCTTGGGCTCTTTCCTTTTCTGGTGGTTTTTGGGTCCCTCTTCCAGTTTGGGAGCTATCTCTCCCCATCTGTTTTTATTCATTATTTCAGGAATTTTTTCCATTTTGGAGCTATACATTTCTACATTTTAAGGTATATTTTGGTGTTTCTATCTCTAGATAATCTTGAAACTATTTCTTTTGTGTATTTTGCTAATTTCTTCTGTCAGTTCCCAAATGTGCCTTTCCTTCCTGTCTTGTTCTGCAAAGGCTGGTTCAGGACTTACAAACACCTACACAAGATAAAGGCCAATTGAGAACTGGCTTGTACATAGAAAACTGGTAGGAAACCATCTCTCATCTCCATGTTGCCTTACTTTACTTACCTGAACTTGAACTCCCTTTAGCTTCCATTTTTTCCTTCAAATTCCTTCCATTCTCTCTCGGCCAAACGTGAGGACAATTTTTTTTTTTTACCTTCACTCCATAAATTTTGAGTCAAGTCCATTATATGCCCCAGTGATTTTTCTTGGGCATTATTGACTTCTGATTTAATTGGCTTGACATGAATTAATCTTGGGATTTACCTGTAGCCTCCTTTGTAATTCTTTGTTTGGCTAGTGCTCAAGTCTTGATTTTCTTGGCAGTAAGTTCTAAAAGGAAATGCCTAGTTTTCGATGTAATACATGAAGATCTCCTAGAGTCTATTCACAAAATTAGACAAGTAGATTATGTAAATTGAGCTGAGGTCTTCTTCCCTCCACTATCCAATCAGTTCTCTGGGTTCTGATAACAGAAATAGATCAAGACATGGGAACTGTGCAGAGTATTTATCACCTTTTTTAGGTATTTATCACCTTTTTTAGGTATTTTAGTATTTATTACCTTTTTTAGGTAATTTGGCTTTTTACCTTGAGCGTCCAGTTAAAAGAAATGTGGGCCTTTTCTATTTCACTGCATATCTTTCAGTGCTACTGTACAATTTAATTTGTATTCATTGGCTTTTCTTCTTTTATTCTTGGCACCAAATTTGATATGAAATACCCAATACCAATATACGAAATGAATTGTTTCTTTTTCATTACCCAAAACTTTCATTTTCTTTTATTTGCAAAATCCAACTCCCCATTAATAATTTCCCTTTTTCTTTTTTATATTTTGTAAGTCCTATCCTCATAATCTCCACCACATATTAAAACAATATTGAAGAAATTAGGTAGCATATAAGGCTTAAAGAGTATTTCTACCTTTATTCTAGTTTATTTAAAAATAAATGGTAGTTGGGCACTTGGCTATATTAGTCATTCTTTCCTCTAAACTTCAAAATTGTGGATTAAGATGGAGTCACTTTGCCACTATCTATTTGGCTAGGTTCCAAATCTTGATCTATCTTTGCTCATTAGAGAACTGGGCTTCTGTTCTACATATTTTTTGGTTCCTGTAGAATTAGTTTTCCTGAACTTTGATGCTACAGCATCAGCCAGCTTGGGGAGATGTTGTGAGGAAAGGCCTCTGACACTACTCATATGGACGTATAGCTGTGTTGTTGATGATGCCATGTACTATATCAAAGAGGTCCACTTTCGGATGATGCATGGGAGAGATGTCTTGGCATCAGATGTCAACACCAGGAAGAACCACATCTCCTGGCATTTGGATCCCATGTATATTAACCAATCCTATTTTTCCCATCAGCTAAATTTAGTCCTTTTCTGGCAAGTACATTGAGCCATATGCATTCTAACCTCACTTTGAACTTTGACTTATTTTTCCTACACTCATTTTTTATTGATCTCAGTTTCTGTGACTATTTCATGTTATGGTGTAGCCATTTATAATAGGGAATTGTAATTCTCTTTGGGAAGGGGGTATAAACAGACAAGCCAATAAAATCACATCACCTATTACTTGTATATATAAGGACAGCTCTACAGGTATACTTTGAAGTATATATCTCAACTTGAGAGAAAATACAGCTGCAGTATAGAAAATGATGGATATTGAGGAATCACCAAGTTTATGTTTGTACTTTAAATGTTGATTTATAACAGTAATTTTCTCAAAGACAAGGAATTAGTATGTTTGAAAATAGAAATTAGTTACATAGTTAAAATGTAAAATAAGGCAAGCCCCCAAAATTTGTATATTAAAAATATTTTTGTTAATTAAAAAGTTATAATTTATGGGTAATACTAAAATTATCTCCATAAAATGTTATTTATGATTTTCAATATTTAGGACATAGCTAGTTCTTAGACCATTATTGTTCAATTGTTCTTATAAATCATTCATTAAGGCTTATTTGCAATTATTATTTAGAATTCTTGTACAATTTTGTCTTTGTGAAGTTTAAAAAATATTTACATAAGACATTTATCCTCACACTGTTCAGTAGCATGTTCTTACTTTCCAATTAGTACAACATGCTACAGACGTTTTCAAATTCCTCCAGATATCCTTGTGGCCCTCTGCATTTCCTCAGGGTATGGAATAGGAACAGCTAGACTACATTGTTAGAGATCTTTTGCTCCTAAATCTAAAGCTTAAGAATTTAGCAGCACCCCAGCCCTTTAATGGAGAAGCTAGAAATGGAAATAAAATATATCTTTTAGGGGGGCCTGGGTGGCTCAATCGGTTAAGTGATCGACTCTGGCTCAGGTCATGAACTTGCAGTTTGTGGGTAGGAGCCCCGCGTTGGGCTCTGTGCTGACAGCTCGGAGCCTGGAGCCTGCTTCGGATTCTGTGTCTCCAGCTCTATGCCCCTTTCCACTCACGCGCGCGCTCTCTCTCTCTCAAAAAAATAAACATTAAACAATTAAAATATATATATATATCTTTTAGGTTTCTAAAAGGAAAACTGCAAATGGCATACAGTATCTGCATGCCACATGGCTCTGTGTGTGGAGGGAGCGGGCCACTTTCATGAGTTAGAGTTAATAGGATTCATCAATGTCAGTAAATACGCCCAAGACATTTGCAGTTTGGAAACTATCACCCTTCAATTAATGATTCATTCACCACACACTAGTTTTGATCATGAGAAACTTGCTCTATTTATGTAAACTATAGCTTTTAAAAAATGTTAGTTTCACAGACCCATAAGTGGGCAGCTAACAAGAGTTGAGTTTTTAAAATGGTAATAATTATGACAATGGCAACATGTTTAGCACTGTATAAGTTAAAGTGCTTTCTTATATTATTTCTTTCATTCCTCAGAATATTATTATTTCAAATTTACAGCTAAGGCAACTAACAAAGAACTCACCCAGGGTCAAACAGACAGTGAGTAGAGTAGGAGGGACAGGAACAGCAGCCCTCTACTTCAGTCCCCACAGTGTTTCCAGGACTCTGCTCCACATCTCAGTTATGTGTCATCTGTAATACGCACTTTTGCTCAGGAGCATCACGAACTGCTAAGTAAAGTTGAATAGAATAGTAATATGGAGGGGCACCTGGTGGCTCAGTTGATTGAGTGTCTGACTTTGGCTCAGGTCATGATCTCACCGTTTGTGAGTTTGAGCCCCACGTCGGGCTCGGTGCTGACAGCTCAGAGCCTGGAGCCTGCTTCAGATTCTGTGTCTTCCTCTCTCTGCCCCTCCCCGTTTGTGCTCTCTCTCTCTCTCTCTCTCTCTCTGTAAGAATAAATAAACATTAAAAAATTTTTTTTTAAAAGAATAGTAATATGGAATCTTGAGAACTTTCCATAATTATAGTAATTAATATAAAGCTTACTATTTTTTAATTTGTAAACTTGTGTCAAATCCTTTTATAGAACACATTTGTCATTCTATTATCCTGGGCAATATGATAGGACCCCTGCTGCTATTTACCTTGGTTTACACAATATACAATTGCCCCTTCTAGAAGAGGTTTATCACAGATTAGTTCCTGGAATTTAGAATACTTTTTTTCTTGCATCTCATTCATGGCCATGAAAGAGTAAAACGATTATTTGAGAAAATCACGCACATTCAAAAGATAAAATATTGATTTCTTGTTTTAACATAGCATGTGGAAAATCACCTATGTTCTTTTTTTAACTCCATTATGATTTAGGTAGTCCAGAGGCTCAGTAACTAGCCTTGAGACATAAACTCATTATCAGAATAATTTAAATCTTTGGGTTTACTTTTCTCTTACAGGGCTCAAAATAGTGTCAAATTTCAGACACTGAAATAATGCTACATTCCTTGGTGTAATATGGTGTTCCTCAGGCCAGACCACACTTTAGACTCATCTAGGATAATTAGGATCATCCTAACTCAAAAGAGAATCTCTGGAGAAAGGACTGGACATGCGGCATTTAAAAAACTTTCCACTTAGTTCTAATCTGCAGTCAAGGGTTAAAAAACATTAGTATACTTAGGGTTCATACTGGAAAGGAATGATCGTTTTCTCTGCCACAAAAATCTGTACACAGCCTTTCTTCTCAGCTGGTAGACAACCTTCCTTTGCGTTGTACTTTGCTGTCAACTGCCCTCAGCCATCCACAGCTCCTCTGACTAGAAGCCTCTGTTGCTCCCCAGAGATGCCCTCAACATGAAATTAAAATGAAACAAACTTTATTTTGAAATAATTATAGACTCACAAGAAGTTACAAAGGTAGTGCACAGAGGACCCGTGGACCCTTCACTCAGTTTCCCCCCAGTGGTCCATCTTACATAATTATAATACAGTATCAATGACAGGAATTAGATGTTGACACGATGTATGTGTATAATTCTGTGTTCTCTCATGTGTAGGCTCCTGTAACCATCAGTGCAATCAAGATGGGGAATTATTCCACCACCACGAAGATCTCCCTCCTGCTACTCCTTTAATAGCCACACCCCATTCCCTCCCCCCATGCCTGGTAACCAATAATCTGTTTCCCATCTCTATAATTTTGTCATTTCAAGAATGTTATATAAATCGACTCACAGCATATATGTCCTTTGGAAAATTGTTTTTTTTTCACTTAGCATAATGTCCTTGAGATCCATCCAAGTTGTGTATATCAATAGTTCATTTGTTTTTATTACTGAGCAGTATTACATTTTGGTTGTTTCCAGTTTTGGGCTATTACAATAAAGCTGTTACAATAATGTTTCATTTCTCTGAGATAAATGCCCAGGAGTGCAATTGCTGGATTGTGTGCTAAGTATATGTTTAATTGTTCTGAGAAACCAGATTGGATGTGCCATTTATATTCCTACCAGCAATGTATAACGGATCAAGCATCTTTATAGTCTTGCTAGCATTGAGGATTGTCACTATTTTTATATTTTATCATGCTGAGAGGTTTATAGTGATATCTCATCATGGCTTTAATTTGCATTTTCCTAATAGCTAGTGATGCTGAACATTTTTTCACATGTTGACTTGCCATCCATATATTCTTTTCAGTGAAATGTCTCTTTATGTTTTTTGCCCATTTTCTAATTAGATTATTTGTTTTTACAGTTCAGTTTTACAACTTCTGGATGAGTGCTTTGTCAGATATGTTTACAAATATCTTCTCTTACTCTGTAGCTTGTCTTTTCATCCTCTTAAGGGGATCTTACACAACACAAAAATTTTTAATTTTGATGAGATCGATTTACTGTTTTTCACTTTTATGCGTTACATTTTTGGTGTCATGTCTGCGAAATATTCACTAAGTCTCAGGTCCCCCAAATTTTCTATGTCATCTTCTAAACATCTTATACGATTTATACTTTATATTTAAATCTGTGATTTGGATTAACTTTTGTAAAAGTTTTGAGGTTTAGATAGAGCTTTATATTGTCTTGCCTATGCGTATTCAATTGCTCTCGCATCATTTGTTGGATAGCCTAGTCTTTCTCCATTGAACTGCTTTTGCACTTTGGTCAAAAATCACTTCCCCGTGAGGCATCTGTTGATACCACACTGGTTGGGATGGGGAGGGATAGACATCTCCTTATGGCTTTCCACATCACCTCCACCAGCACTGCTGGGCCGTCTTGGTACCACTGAGCAGTGGTGAAACTCCTGACTCACCAGTAAGCCCTCTCTGACACCCCCCCAGTGGGAAGTAAGAGGGGTGCTTATTACCTCCGGGTGGGGGTGGGAGTCCAAGCTTCCCCCTCCCCGAACCATAGTCTCACATGGTACCATGGAAGGAGTCCTCTTTACCACCTGGTAGAGATGAAAAAGTCTCAGTTTCCCACTCTGCCTTCTCAGACACCACCCTGGAGGTGGGGAGAGAGAGTAGCACTCCCTATAGCTGGACAAGGGTGAAAGCATTGGCTCCTACTGGACCTTTGCCTGCGAGGGTGGGGCTGTAGTAGTTTCTGTACATTTTTTTAAAAGTTTATTTACTTTGAGGGGCACCTGGATGGCTCAGTCGATTAAGCGGCCGACTTCGGCTCAGGTCATGATCTTGCGGTCCGTGAGTTCGAGCCCCGCGTCGGGCTCTGTGCTGACAGCTCAGAGCCTGGAGCCTGTTTCAGATTCTGTGTCTCCCTCTCTCTGACCCTCCCCTGTTCATGCTCTGTCTCTCTCTGTCTCAAAAATAAACGTTAAAAAAAAAAATTTAAAAAAAAAGTTTATTTACTTTGAGAGAGAGAGACAGACAGAGCACATGAGCGGGGGAGGGGCAGAGAGAGAGAGGGGGAGAGAGAGAATCCCAAGCAGGCTCCACACTGTCAGCACAGAGTCCAATATGGGGTTTGAACCCACAAACCATGAGATCATGACCAGAGCTGAAGTCAAGAGCCAGATGCTTAACCGACTGAGCCACCCAGGCGTCCCTTCCACACATTTGACTGGATAGGATGGCTATTGTCTAAATGTTGTCTGTCAAGCTAGGCTGTTCCTTTCCTGGTTCGTTCACAGGGGAGAACAGGTTTTTCTTGAGGCTTTATTTCTTGGTTCTGTGTCATTAGTGTTTTGGGGGTTTGGGATGTATGAAGTGAGAAGAAAGTCCAGGGAAGTCACAGTATAGTTCTTTGTGTTCGAAGTTCCCTAGTCTGCTGCGCATCTTGGTTCTACCTTGCAAAATCTCCATACATATAATATCCAGGACTTTTAGCTGTGCCTAGTGGGAGGAGTGGGGAAAAGCACCCCTACTTAACCTCCCAGAAGCAGAAGTCAGCATGAATTTTGGATATGACACATGGCTTATACTTTACATGAGCCTAACCTCCAAATTTGATAAAAATCAATCTGCTGCTTTTGGAGACTATGGTAATAAGCAGAAAATGAATTTTATTTACATATGTAATCATGACAATAGCTAATAGGTTTTTTGGCACTTAACTATATTCCATGTCATTTAAAACTCACAACAATACTATATCATACAGAATATTATTATTTCACTAAGAAATAAACTTAGGTTAAATAATATTCCTTTTGTTACCTTGGTCTTCCTGATTCCAGAACTTGTGCTTTTTAACCATAATGCAATATTGTTTTAACAATGCTCCCAAAGTTTCTTAGAATAATAGAGTGAAAAAAAAAATTGTGGTAGGAGCCAAGGGACACTATTTTCACACAAATTACACAAAATTCATTTTCTGAATCTGGTCAAAAACGTTCAGCTTTCTGACTCTCAGTTTTCTCGGTTGTAAAATGATGGGTCAATCTTGATTGTTAAAATCTTTTCTTGAGCAATAGTTTTATGAATATCTAAAAATACAGAGAGAAATACAATTTGAAATTTCAAGGTAGGAGGGGCATTCTAAAGTCTGTGGAGTCCTGTGTACAATAGTGTGGCTGGGGGTGGCCTTGACAAGTGACAAAGAATTAAGTAGACTGGTTCAGAACTTTCATCTTCCAGCTTTAATACTCATCACCAGATGCACACTTGCAAATACCTGCTTGTGAGTACACAGGTTATGTGAGCCATGGAAAGATCTCATGAGCACTGAGAGAGTCAAGGCTGAGACGACAGGACGAGAAAACCATTGTCATTTGGTTTTAATGTAGAGGGTACATGGGGATGCGTGTGCTGGAAATCTGCTACACTCCAAGTACTGAGGGAGATTAATATACATTTGGATGCTTCATTAAATGGAGAACTTCAGTGGTTAACGCCCTGATTAAAGCTCACCTAGGTAACATCTCTTATGTCTATGCCATGGTTTTCTGCCAATCATTTTCATTTTCTCTGCTTTGCATCTCAGCCTATTTGTAATATTTTATGTTCCAAACTTGCTCAAATTTTCTGAAAGGAGGAACATATTGCCATGCGAAAAGATAATGGATCTGTACATCTGCTGAGTGCTCTTGTTCTCACAGAGAAACTTCATATGTACAAGAAAAAATAATTCAGCATAAGTTCTATTTTTTTTCTGTAGCTCCCCTCAGCTGTTATCTTTCTTTAAAACTATATTACATAAATGTCTAGCAATGAACAAAGTGATTTTTAACAGATGTTTAATGTAACTTCATAAACCTTTGTAAAACATCTCAAAGTTTCCTGGATGGGTGGTAGGTGCTGGGGGGTGGGGGGGGAGCTACTAATGTGATAGCATAAATGGGCTTTTCTAGAAAGAAAGCTATATGTATACTATCTGTGTATGCATGATACAATTTTTCTAAATTTTTTTTTTTTTTAACGACACCATGTATGCCATTGTTTCACAAACTGTTTTTCTTCTAATATTAATTGTACTGGATAGGTGGATTAAATAGATTTAATAAGTTTCTTTGCTACAAGAATTTTGTATAATGAACTTTGGATAATGCTGCTACAAATAAATAATTCAATTCGAAGTACAAATTACTGTGGAGTTATTCAATAAGATTCATAGGTAAAATGAAATTATCCAGGACCTGATGGAATTTCAGGTTGTTCTAGATTTATATACACTCCATTTATACACATCCTTTATATACAAGAAAGGAAAAGCTCGTGGTTATGTGAGTCCTCATTCTTTTCCCTTTTATTCTTCTCTTCTCCTCTGCTAACTGGTCCCAGTGCTGACATCACAAGACTGTGGTCCAATTCTAGGAAAGCAATTGTCAGAGGAATTAATCAAGAAAGAAAGAAAGCAATTTGTACAAAAATATTTATAACAGCACTATTTTAAGCAGTGAAAAGATAGGGAATGATTTAAGGCCATAAGTTTGGAGACAGGTAAGAAATCCACCATGGAATATCACAAGGGCATTACAAAAGACAAATATGTAGACAGACTTGCTATAAGGTATTGTATGTTAATATCAATCAAAAAATCTAAATCCAAAATCACATATGCACTCTAATTATAACTGTGATAATTCTGATCTAAATCGAGAGTGCTCGAAGAGATATGTTACAAATAGACTTGTATATTTATTCTTTTTTTTTTTTTTTTTGCATAAGTGTTTCTGTTGTTCAAATAATAATTGTAGAAAGAAAAATGTCATCTGGTTTGCCTCTCTTGGGCTGGGTTTTCTGGAGGCAAATGTGGACATGGGTTTTAGAGTACAAGATGTAAACAGACGGGGAGGAAGCAGGACTGGGCAGAAGGAGAAATTGAACGGATACAGGCCAACCAATCATTGACCAATCCAGCAGGAGCTATTAAGGGACCATTGCCCTTCACGATTTTTCTGCCTTGGACCAAATGCTGCGGCCTTTCAACTCTCGCCTTGTTCAGTCAGCAGATGTGGGCTTTCTTGGGAAGGATGTGATCACAGGAGAGGTGGCTCCTTACAGCTGAGGTGAACCCTGGAGCCACTGACTGTATCCTTGAGGGTTGGGTGGTAAGTACTTTCTTGAGAGGGATCTGGACGAAGCATCTTGAAGTGCACCCCACATTCCTATTACCAAAGCCCGTAGAACTGCTCTCAGGTAACCTGAGAGAGAAGCCATTTCTGAAAGATTTTTTTCCCTACTCTTTGGAGACTTTCCTCAGTGGCACGCCAGGCAATTGCTCCCTTTGCAGAAGTTTTGGCTCAAATTGTCAAATTATTGCTTAGTGTTCCAGATGAGGCCAAGCACCAAATGCCCGGCAAAGACATGAAACTGCTACTTGACCTTAACGGTCAGGAAACATTTGGCACTGTTGAAACGATAACATTCACATTCACGGTTTTGACACTTTCCAGGGGAATAACTGTGATTAGTTTAGATGAGGCAGAGATGATCCCCACTCATTTTTTTGGCATCATTTCTCCTGGGCAACTGCCTCTGTCACAGAACCCAGACAACTCCCTTCTTTCTAAATCTCGGTTACTAGTTTATGCAAAGATCCACAATAAGAAAAATGTCAAAATTTTAAATAAGGACAGGATCAGTAAAGTGCTGTGCTGATCCATATTAGAACAAGAGGTAAGAGGGAAAAAAAAATCAGTAACTGATCTTATTTTTATTAAAAATTTTAGTGTTATGTTCATCGTGGAGTTTTCGCATTCATTTCTATTTTTAAAAAATATGGCACTAGAATATATTTCTCTTTGATTACTGAGTTTTTGGAACCCTTTAAATTTTGTTCACCTCATCTGAGTGCCAGCCGTGGTAACTTAAAAAAACTCGCTGCCTATAGTTTCTCCTTGTTATCTGTTGTATGACTGCTTTTCTGTCCTGGAAGCGGAACCCACAATACTCAGAGGCAGTAGTTTTGTATAATAAAGGGTGAAGGCTTTCAAAGGGCCTGTACAGTTTCTCTTACGCAGAGAACAGAAAGACCTCAGTTTATAAAATATCAGACATTCCTTTTGTGGTTATGAGGGCTCATCAG
This sequence comes from Panthera onca, assembly GCF_046562875.1. Classification (NCBI taxonomy): domain Eukaryota; kingdom Metazoa; phylum Chordata; class Mammalia; order Carnivora; family Felidae; genus Panthera; species Panthera onca. The sequence goes on from NC_138346.1 coordinate 53,138,001, forward strand.
TTCTCTCTGTCACATTTAAAGCATCCTCACCCACTAGACTGATGCCAGAGTTGTGTGATATTCATCTTGCGCTCCCCCCGCTTGTCCCCTGACCCCTAAGCAGGTATTAGATGTTTGTTCCAGATACTGAAAAAAATGAATGGCTCTAGGAAGCATGAAATATATTAACTAATGAGCATTTGATATATTTCCTTTTCATTTTAGCATTTGTCATTTTGTTGGAGAGCATAATCTGGACCATGAAAATAATGCTACCAAACACTGTAATTATAATTTTTCATAACAGAATCATACTTAATATTAAACCCTATACCTCAAATGATATCCTAAATATAGGATAGTCTATTATATATAGACTATTTTAACATTTTTGACTGGATAGTAAGGGATACATTTGAATTATATTACGAAATCTGGGACAGAAAGAAGGGAACAAATATATGACTACAAAGAGGTATAGTTATTCGCTACTTTTTCAAGTCGTATGTTATTGTTGGTTTGTTTGTTTTTTTTTACTGGAAAACTGATATGTAACAAAAGCGTGTAATAGAAAGGTGTGCCATAGTCTGGAAATGTTTTCTCTTCTTCAATTGAGTCCTGAATATAACTGGGCCATCTTGAAGCTTGCCTCATGTCTCCTGTCACATCCAAAAGAAACACATATGCCACTTCAATTAGAACAGAAAAAGTCTTCAAAAGCAGTGGAAACCTTTATTACATTTTATTGAGGGCACTGTGGGGAGTATTAAACAGGAATCATACAGGAAAATATATTAAATTTTTCTTATACATCTTTCCCCTAAATCCCTACCTTTATTGTAATTTCCCCCCACCTCCCCTCTAAACCCTCCAACTCTCCTGTGTTGGATTTTTCCCTGATCTACGTCAGTCTCTTCTCTTTCCCCACCTTTTCATTCTCTTTCTTAACTCTCAATGGGCCTTTTATTTGCTTCCTTCTTTGCTCCCCAGGCTTCATTCAGTTGCAGAGCAAAATCACTCTGGCTGGCCGGCTTCTTTAATTCTATAAGCATACCTATCATCTCACCACCCCTCTAAATCAACACAACAAACAAGCGTTAATCAAGCAACTCAGTCTTTCTTTCACAGGCAGGATAAAGAAGAAAGATAGTGAACATTTGACTTTTAAAAGTTTCTAGGGGCATCTGGCTGGCTCAGTCTGAAGAGCATGTGACCCTTGATCTTGAGGTCATGAGTTTAAGCTCCACGCTGAGTGTAGAGAGTACTTAAATAAATTTAAAAAATAAATAAATAAAGTTCCTTATGTCTTCTATCATATAATTTGTTTCTGGAGATTATTATCTTGTTTCACACAGTCTTGGTCAGCTACAAGTACCTAGAGTTTATTGAGATCTATAGAGGCAGTTGAGAATTTATAGTTTGTATACATTTATAGTTGAACATGAGCACATGATATTTTCTACCAAAGTCATGATGTATCCTGTGATACACAGTCTTAAAAGAGACCCTGAGTTTTCAGCAGCCTTTTCATAATCACTAGATGCAGTTAAATCTGACACCCGAGAAGCTAGGGTGACACATGTTAATTTCTTTCTTTATCATGAGATTTACGTGACTGATTATCATGTCAAGCTTCTGCCTTCTACAAATAAGGGCTTCAAATATTTCTAAGCAGTCCTTTGGGGCTATGGTCAGGTTGGCTGTAGTACAACTATGCATATATATGATACTCCTCAAGCTCTCCTGTCAGAACAAAACTGATGTCCAGCAAAACATGTTTAAAAGCATTTCCACCAACCACCACCCCACCCCCATGAAGAGGAGAAGGAGAATAACGTTCCTGTTTATTGTGTGAGAGCTTTAGGAGAAACCAATAACGAGAGGCTTTGAATTGGTTTTTGCTCTTATTTTTTTGTCAAGTCTTGTATTAGGGTATAATCAGGGGATACGAACCACAACAGTAATTTGAACAGGAAAACATAAATAGAAAGAATTATCAACTAGATTTATGACCGTTAACTATTAACACAGGTGAGCATTCTGAGGTAGCAACTGTAGAAAGGACTCCTAGAACTTGGGGGAAAGCAAAAAACGAAAGGAAGGAACTTCAAGAAGAAAGGCTGAAATTCAGATCTCTGACGAGAGGCTGTGGCGACCGCAGAAACATGCTACCTGATGCTGGCTTGATGCACATCATGGAGAACAACAATACACCGGACAAGGAAAACATCCCTCCCTCCTCTTCCTGGTTTGCAGGCTCTCTCTGGCCCCCTCTATTGGCAAAACCTAGTACTGAGCCAGCTAGCAAAAGAGGAATGTGATCTGCAGAGCCTAATTCTGGTATCACAAAGTGGGGCAAAAAGGATGTGTGGGGAGACAGAAGATGATAAATCAGGAACTAGAACAACCCACTTTATCATTGTCATTAAAGAAAGTTAACTCACTAAGCAGTATGGTGTTTTTATTTGATGCACGGTAACTTGGATGGTAATACCAACAGAAGCATAAATCGAGTTTCCTAAATTTACACTAAGTTTTATGTGACATGTATGATTCAGAAGAGAAGGGGTTTTCGATTAGCTGTTGCTCCATTATGCACAACATAAAATCAAGGAATGTGAACATAGGAAAATTCTTCAGAGGTCAAGCCTACAGAATAGATTTCCATTAAATGTGGGGATTCTGGTAGAGTTCACCATCTAAATTCCTTTTGAGTACTTCTAACAACCAGAGATTAAATTCATGAGCTGATAAGACATTTTCTTATCTAGAAAGTTCTAATTTTCAGAAAGTTTCTTCTTCGCCTGTGCCAAAAACTACTTCTTAACTGCCTGCCATTGGGCCTCATTCTGTCATATGGAATGAACTAAAAACTACTGTGATAACCAGTATGACAGCCCTCCAAATATGTGAAGGCTCTGTTTCATCTTGTCTCAACTGTGGTCATTAACCATTCCTCATATGGCAGTTTCTGTACCCTGACATCATTAATGTCATGATCCAAAACCTCGCTATTTCTTAACATCTCTCTTACAATGTGATGCTCAGAAATAAACCTTGTTGGACGTCATAGGACTGATGCAAAATACTGTGGGTTTATTACTTTTAGGATCTGGATGCTGTATTTCCATGAATGCTGCCGTAAGGTTTGACTGGCTCTTTCAACAGCTACATCACATTTTTGCTTTCGTTACCCACCCTTCTTCCCCAGCCCCCATCATTCAGAAAACCTAGGCATCTCTTTTTGAAGCATCAATGGTTGATTGAATTGTTCTTATGCAGGAAAAATATGTAACATATCTTGTTCCAAGAATAATATCATTTTACATACTAAATTATTTTTTGCTTTCCCTAAGACAACCCTCCCAACTGGGATGGCAGGAAGAGGTGGTGTGGAAGCTGTTCCAGACTCCTCCAGGCCTCCTCATAAGCTTTTAACATTTGCCTTAGAACCGAGGAAAGCAGAATTTACCTGTAACTAAAAGTCAAAAGTGAAAGCTGGATATGAGGTTAAATTACTTTTTAATTACTCCTCGGGGAGGGCTCATGACATATTTATTTCTTCTAAATTACCTAATATAATATGAAACATGCCAGGACAGAAATGATCCTTTACAAAGCAGGATTTCGTAAGGGATGCTGCTTCCTTTGTTTTGCCTACTCTGGGATCCAGAATCTTGCTTGTGGTTGTTGGTAATGTCAAGAAGCCATGGAAATACATCTCTAATGGCTTCTGGAAGGTTTTTTTTTTGTTTTGTTTTGTTTTTTTTAACTTACCGTTTTTGAAAAAGGTTTGCCTGCAAATGATAACGCATGCTTCAAAGGTACTTTAATATATGTATAATCATCATGTAAATAAAGGAAATATTCATTCTACTACATAAAAACTTGAGTGTAAGTGCCTACAACAATACCTGAGCTACATACGTCTAACCTAGAATTTTCTCTTCCCTCAAATAGCCACTTGACCAATTCCTTCATCTTTTTTTAAAATGTTTTTTAAGTTTTATTTATTTTTGAGAGAGAAAGAGAGAGAGAGAGCAGGGGAAGGGCAGAGAGAAAGGGAGACACAGAATCCAAAGCAGGTTCCAGGCTCTGAGCTGTCAGCACAGAACCCTACGTGGTGCTCAAACTCGTGAACCACAAGATGGTGACCTAAGCCGAAGTTGGACGCTCAACCGACTGAGCCACCCAGGTGCCCCTCCTTCATCTTTTTCAAGTCTTTGCTGAAACAGCCCCTCTCCCATGAGGCCTGGCTTGAACAACTATTTAATATTGCGATTGTCCCTTCTCCCTTTCACCGGCACCACTTTCCTTTCTACTCTTTTTCATTTTCTAATTTCATTCTTTCCCTAACATACTCTGTCACTTACTTATTTGTGTTTAATGCTTGATGCCAGTCTTTTCTCCCCTCATGCTCCCAGCCCCTCAGTGTTAAGTTCCCTGAGGGCAGACATTTTTGTCTCCTGGTGTTTCTTTGTACCCAGACGTAACACAATAAATATTTGTTGAATTAATGACATTAACTTTCGGTTCCTTCTCACAAACTGGTAATAATTATTTTCTTCCCAATTGTCCAAGTTCAGCTGCTTGGAGGGCGGCACACAAGTGCACCCTATAATATTTTATTCTTACAGACTGCCCCGAAGGATATTTTTGCTGTTTTAGCCCATTCTCCAGCTCTGTAAACTTAAAGTATAGCCTTTAACAAATGGAAACAAGCTTTGCTTGCCTTTGAAATTCTCTGCAAAATGTAGGCAGTTGGCTATGTTCACACTGCAGCTCCTTCTAAAAGTCAGCTCCAGCCTCAGCCTTCTTTACTGGTCTCTGGGGAAGGTTACACTTTCTAATTGTCCTGTTTACTGAGAAAAGTCCCTTTCTGACTGGAAGCTGCAATGACACTCATGTCTTAGAGTGCAGCACTGTGACACTTCCTGAGAGGCACCATTAGACAGCCTCTTTGTGCAAGCAGTAACTCAGGAGCATTTCTATTTAACCATTTCCTGCCTGACTTCTCACCAGTATCCTTAACCACTTTGCATACAGCTTTCCGTGTTAGTCGATCAGGGCTGCGCTAACAAGAAACCATAGACTTGGTGGCTTATAAGCAACAGAACTTCATTTCTCACAGTTCTGGCGCACGGAAGTCCAAGATCAGGGTGCCACCATGGTGGGGTTCTGGTGAGGACCCTCTTCTAGGTTGGAGATCACTGACTTCTCACTGTGTCCTCTACGGTAGAGAGCAGAGAGGGGAAGCAAGCCTTCTGGTAACTCTAAAAAGGGAACTAGGGGCACCTGGGTGGCTCAGTCGGTTGGGCGACCGACTTCGGCTCGGGTCATGATCTCACGGTTCGTGGGTTCAAGCCCCGCGTCGGGCTCTGTGCTGACAGCTCAGAGCCTGGAGCCTGTTTCAGATTCTGTGTCACCCTTCTCTCTACCCCTCCCATGCTCACGCTCTGTGTCTCTCTGTCTCTCAATAACAAATAAATGTTAAATTTTTTTTTTAATAAAACATAAAAAGGGAACTAAACCTATTCACGAGGGTGCCACCATAATGACCTCATCTGATCCTACTTACCTCTTAAAGTATACTCATAGTATACTTAAGTATACTTGAAGTATACTCATAGTAAAGTATACTCATAGTACCATCCTATGGAGGGGGAAGCTTTCAATATGCACTTTTGAGGGGCACAGACATTCAATCCATAATACCTTCTTTCCCTATTAGACACAGAACTGACACCTCCATCATTCAGATCTCAACCTAAATGTTAATTCCCCATACAACCTTTCTTGGGCTATTTATGGTGGGTAATTACCCTTTATACAAATACACCGTGCCCTGGTTATTTTCTTCACAGAACATGTAACACTTCACAGCATTTATTGCTTATTATCTGTGTCTCCCACTTGACACTGGACTGTAGCCCCCAGTATGTCTGTTTTATGTGCCCAGTCCAAGCACAGGACCAGAGCAGGCATCCAATACATAAATGGATTTGAGGGTACACTGGCATGTCGTCAACTTATACTACCTATTCAATATATATGATGAGTTGACCTCAATTGGTGCTTATTTAGATGTGGGCCTGTATCTCCTAAAGACTTGGTATAACATACCCTAGTCATTCTTATATTTAATAACTTGTCAGTGGATACTTTCTTCATTAGAAGCCCAGGACAAGGCTGGGATCATTTACCTGTCAGCATTCATAACTATTCTTGCTTATCATCATATTTGCTGTCTGTGTTAGCATGTGGTTTTATGTTTATATATATATAACCTGGATTCTATAATTTACAGAATTGAGATCATAAATGTGAACACATTCAATGCAAAAACCTCCTAGCACATAGAAGTACTGGAAATGTCCATAAGTTCAACAAAATCTTTAAAATAGTAAACAATGCATCCTACAACTTGTACTAGAAGGAACATATTTCATAATTTATATTTGTAAAAAATAGTCTAAATGAACTGTGCTAAGTCTCTGGATGCCTTATCTCATTTAACCTCATTTCTACAAATTCAGTTTATCATTTTTTTTTTCAGTTTACAGATGAGAGGACTGAGGTTTAATGGTTAATTAACTTATTCAAGGTCATACAACAAGAAAAGGCATCAATTTTGTGAACGAACCATTGATCTGAACCACTTTGCCCTACTGCTCCAAAGGATTATTAAAATGATCACTCCCTGGTACCATTGCTTATGAAAGTAAGAAATTTTAGTCGCTGCAACACAAAAACAGCACTAACTGAAATAGGAAAGAAGATGGTTGTTTCACTTTTTCGCAATTTTCTAAAATGAAGGTTACAGATCTCCAAATAAAGAAGGGAGCAAATCAATTTTTCATATAATTTGCGAATAGTATCCATGGTTCCCTACAGACATTTGAGTCAGGATGGGGATAGGTGGACGCATGCAGAATCATCATTGTGAGTTTGCATTCATTGCCTTCTCCGACATTGTGAATCTACCACCTTGCACTGCTGTCAAGTCAAGGTTATAGAACATCTATTCTGTAGTCCAAAACCCATGCAGAAAACACCCATAAGTACTCTGTTTTCATGGGACTAATTCATTTTTATAGCTGCTTCCCTGAGGCCCTAAACAGAGAACTAACACTGAAGATGGGATTTCCAAGGTAATTATATCTGACAGACAGCCAAGAATGTGAGACAGACATTGAAAAATTATAATAACTTGAAATCCAGAGCTAATACTCCATCAATTCCTACTATGATTAGTTTAGTTTGACACTTTTCGAAGTACAAACCTAAGCTATTGAAGTGATTTGTGTTTCATTTCACTTTGTAAATGCTTATTTTTCCTTAGAAAGTTTCGAAGCTTTGACTTGATTGACAGCTGGTTGATTTTTACATAAAAGAAGAGAGGAGACCATGAGACAAATTATAGTTTTGTGTCTTTCTGTTGTAAAAAATAAACAGTGGTAACCAAACTGGTTCTGATCTCACTAATTTTTGGTCAAGTGGTCAAATTTTGTTCAAGCGGATTCTTTCTGTGTGGCTGTCCACATGACTATAATATCTGTGAGAGACCTCATAGAAAAAAAAAACCGGTATAAAATTGTAAACGAAGAGAGGTCATCCCCTAAAAGTTGGTCAAGGCTTAAAATGAAATAAATGAGGAGAGTGTACTTTTTTTTTTTTTTTTACAGAATGTCAGAACTTTGTTTACGGAAGCAACTTCAGATAAATTGTCACAGTTCTGGTCTTTTTAGACCATTGATAAAGAATGAAAAATTGAAAGAGTAGAGAAGATATAGACAAAGAATTTAACAATTTCTTCATTTAATATCAGAAGCCCTGATGACAGAGTTGATCTCGAAGTGGCCAGGAATGGGATTCGGTAGGGGGGATCGATCAGCGGCAGCGTAAGATGTCCATGTGAGCCTGCAGCAGACCAAAGCACTTCCCAGGTGGCTAAGACTTTCACTCTACCCTGATGAGGAGGGATTGATTAACCAATTAATACCAGAACAATTTTCTGAAGCTTTTGAAGTTTATTGCATTATAGTAACCTCTCAGGTAAACAATATATAATTCTTTTTCTAATGGTTTTTTTTTTTTTTTTTTTTTTGAGAGAGAGAGAGAGGGAGAGACAGTGCAAGTTGAGAGGCAGAGAGAGAGAGAGAAAGAGTGGGAGAGAGAGAGAGAGAGAGAGAGAGAATCCCAAGCAGGCTTCGCGCTGTCAGCTCAGAGCCCGATGTGGGGCTCGTTCCCACAAACCATGAGGTCATGACCTGAGCCAAAATCAAGAGTTGGATGCTCAACTGACTGAGCCACCCAGGAGCCCCTGTAATTCTTAATTCATGGTGTTTGGTTTATTCATTCTCAGTGAACAGTTTGGGTGTCTTTGACAGAGTTCAAAGTTCCAAGTTAGAGAATTCCAAGTGATCTGCAACAATGCGTGAAGAAGTTAAAGTATTTTGGTATTAACAATACTAAGCACAGTTAAAGAATTGTTAACAATAGTAGGTATGGTAGAGACAAATACTTGAGTAGGATGAGTCTCTAAATGGTATTCATTGTGAACAAAAGAGATAACCTGCTCAAACCCTGCAGCATAGTGTGGGAAGAAGGTCAGTTCCTGTCTCTGTGTTACAAGTGACACAAGTGACTATTGTCCTTTGTGATGCAATGTCAGTTAAAATAGGAGGAGGCAGCTGCCTGGAATGCAGACTAAGCTCCCAGTTGTTTAAGGGCGTTGCTAGACCACCTGCCTCTTACCAGATAACAAAACACAAGCCCTCTCCTAACATAACTGACAACCCAGCCCTCAATGGGGGCCACCATGGGTGTGCGTTTTCCTACTTGACGTGAGTATGATTTTACAAATGATCGAACACAATTACACATGTCTTCACCGCCCCCCCCCCCCCCCCCCAGTGTTTTTTAGAGGAAGACTTTTTGTTTTGGAGCATAGCATTTGCAGCATTTGGATTGTACGTTGATCAGATACATAAAACAATAGAAACAATTGCATACTGTTTACATACTGAAATATCAAAGTTCGAGACACATGCACCTTGTCTTCATGGTAAGAGCAGTTTCTTGTAATGTGAACTTGTGTAAAGGCATTGCTGACTGCATCTGGACAATTAGGTCAAACGAGAATCCTTCCAAACAGACCTCAGCAATTCCTCTATGGCAGATAGTGTTTTATTTACCAGAGCTGTCAGAATTCAAAAGATGAACTTCAGTAATAGTTGATGTGGCACTTTATAAATAGCATAAATCAATTGAAAAATGCATTACTCATGCTTTGTGACCAAAATAAAATAACAATGATAAACTCATCACAAAACGGTCTAGGAATGGGGGGGAAATGTGACAAGGGCAAAATATTAGTAACAGATTATACAGACAGACAAAACTATGACTTTGGAAGAAGGAAACTTGACTTTTACGTGAAATATGGACTCTAAGAGCGGCGCTGAAGTAAGGCACGTTGAATATTTTGGACCATTTACCTCGAAACACATGTTAAGTCTGTCTACCTTTACTATTTAGCTGGTTGAGATGACATCCTCAGCACACAGTGATATAGTCTACAGGAGAGATATTTTTTCAGTGCCCTTTGATTCTAAGATGGCTCATGTACCTTTTATTTAAAGGCATGTATCTTTCATTTAAAACTCTTTGTAAATAGCATCTCACTAAATTGAATCCACCATGAAATCATAATGACTAAAGGACTTCTGAAGGTTGTAGAATGAATTTGTTAGTTGAATATTCATGACAAGTCCTTGCTATTTTGGATGATAATGCACATATATATTTTTCTTATTGTTCATGATGCCTATACGTATACAGTGTCGGGAGATTAAAGGAAAAAGAAACCAAGACCCAAAGGAACATGCCAATTCATACACTGAGAATTAGCTAATTATATTGTTGAACAAAGCAAATGTCCTGAGTGCATGCAGGTAGCTACAAACTTATAGTGGATTTTTCAGGTCTATTTATATGGAATGAAAGCTACGGTTTTTATACATCAGCCTACTTTTAGCAAGCAGTGGGCAAATATTCAATTTGCATCAGTAGCTACATGGAGCTTACTCTGAGGTTCTGCTCTTTCTTTCATAATTCTCTGTCAGGCTTACTCTGAGGTTCTGTTCTTCACAATCCTTTATCAGTACCTCCTAACGCTGCACCTGACAGTGTCTAATATATGATTGGTCAGATCCTTTAACATTTCTCAGTGAGGTTAGATTAGGTTTCTCACAACAGGCAATCCCCAGTATATCAAAGGCTCACTCTTCTGGATCATACAGCTTTATCCTTGCTTCCTTCCTGGATGCATCCTTTCTGTCCTACAGAAAGCCAGGCACACATTAGGCATTCAGTAAGTACATGCTTAAAACAAAGCCAAGTGTCTCTCACAAACAGTAGGTTGAGCTGAGTAGAATTCCCACAGAGAATCCTGACCACAAAGCTCCTCCTTTTTGTTCTCTCCTATTTAAATGTTACAGAACACACAATATAAGCTGCCTTGATGGTACTGTCGTCTCACCCCACGTGACAGCTCATCCAAGTAAAGGGAGTTAGTGCAAGGACTTACAGGGACATCTTGGGTAAGGAAGAAAGGTGAGAGGACAGGGAAAACCCCGGGACCACTGATGCCCAGAAGCCCTCTTCCCTACTCTCATCTCCACTCCTTCCCTTCCCACATTCCTACTTCCAGGGCCGTGGGGCAGCAACTGGATAAGATATCCAGCAGACAAAGCGGAGTCTTCATATCTGTTAAGATAGCTACTATGAAAGAGGGATGCCTATGCATTCAAAGGTAGAACTCTGAAGGTAGTTTTCAAGAGGAAAAATTTTTAAATCTTTTTTTTTTAAGCTTAGTTATTTATCTTGAGAGAGACAGAGGCAGCATGAGTGCGGAAGGGACAGAGAGAGGGAATCCTAAGCAGGCCCCTTGCTGCCAGCAGAGCCAGATGTGGCTTGAACTCGAACTCGCAAAACAGTGAGATCACGACCTGAGCCGAAACCCAGAGTCGGACACTTAACTGACTGAGCCACCCAGGCGCCTCAGGAGAAATTTTATTCCCTTTTACAAGTTGCTTACAAAACTACTGTTTCTAATCTGCTTTAGTAGCATACAAATGATTGTCCATCTGAGAAAGTTACCTACCATGTCAAAAAGTGTTTTTAATTTGTGCATTTTTTTTAAATCTTGTGTTTTATTTATCAATGTGGTCATGTATTCGCATGTAATTTAACATTTTCAGTTTCACAAGTTTACACTGTGTATTTTTTTTAATGTGAAAACACTTTTAAATTTCCCCAAATTGCCATGCAAAACTTTGCAACTTGATCTGTTAGATCTTGATCTGTTAGGCTTTTAGTGGAATGTGCTGGGGCGGGGGCACCTAAATCCCCCCATCAGGATCGACACACTCATATCCAGCTGCTAGTGGTGTTGGCTGAGGGCTGAGAGCAGAGTCTCCCTCTAGGAATTTCCTTCCTTCAGAGAAAGCTGCCTCACTTAATCTTTGGATTTGCTCCTGGTCCCATGACTGGTCAATGGAGTCAAAGGCTCCCTTCCTTCATCTGGGGCAACTCAAAAGAGCTATCCCAGCCCCAGGGCCCCTCACGAAGCATTTGCTACAACCACTTGTCAGTTTAACTCCCCTCGTCCAGTCCTGCTTCCCTCCCTCCCTTGGGAGTGTTGTTCCCACAGACACACAATTCTTTTCCTCAGGGAATCCAACCTAAAATAGAGAAAAAACACTACATTCCTTCTGTCAACTTAAGGCTATCTCTCATGACTACTAATACTTCTTCATATCTAGTATGATAATTATGTCAGCATTTACACCATTTAAATTTTTACTCAAACAATATGTATGCGTGGCTTAAAAAGTTAAATAGTATTGCAATATTTACCGTGGAAAGAGCTGTGCCCTGTTGCATACCTCTCTGAGAGCTTACACTGCAATTTCATGGATTCTAACACTGTAGTCATTATTTACTGACTTCCTACTATAAAGAATTAAGATTTAAATTTCTTATACTCCTCCATATTCCCTGATATCTACTCCCTCGCTAGCCAATTTGGAAAATAGTCTTTGTTAGATTATCATTAGTATACACGAGTTTCATAATAATCCTTTCTAAAAAAATTTATTATTATTTTTTTTAATCTAATTCCAAGTTAGTTAGCATATAGTGCAACAATGATTTCAGGAGTAGATTCCTTAATGCCCCTTACCCATTTAGCCCACCCCCTCTCCCACAACCCCTCCAGTAACTCTCTGTTCTCCATATTTAAGAGTCTTTTATGTTTTGTCCTCCTCCCTGTTTTTATATTATTTTTGCTTCCCTTCCCTTGTGTTCATCTGTTCTGTGTCTTAAAGTCCCCATGAGTGAAGTCATATGATATTTGTCTTTCTCCGACTAATTTCGCTTAGTATAAAACCCTCTATTTCCATCCACATAGTTGTAAATGGCAAGGTTTCATTCTTTTTGATTGCCAAGTAATACTCCATTGTATAGATATACCATATCCTCTTTATCCATTCATCCATCAATGGACATTTGGGTTTTCTCCATACTTTGGCTATTGTTGATAGTGCTGCTATAAACATTGGGGTGCATGTGCCCCTCTGAAACAGCGTACCTGTATCCCTTGGATAAATACTTACTAGTGCAATTGCTGGGTCATAGGGTAGTTCTATTTTTAATTTTTTGAGGAATCTCCATACTGTTTTCCAGAGTGGCTGCACCAGTTTGCATTCCCACGGTCTCATAATAATCTTACTGCAGAGCCACAAAGTGTGTTTTGGTGACATTTCCTTTCCTCTCTTGAACAACTTCTTTTTTCTCCTGAGGTTAGTAGTTTTCTTTTATATTTTAAAATTTGGTTTGTTTAGTTTTCTTGTACCTATTGTTAATTCATCCCCAAACCTTATGTGAAATGCCTCTTTCATGGTAAAGTATATTTGTTCATTTTTCAGGTCTGTATTTTTTCCTGTAGAGGACATCAGGCATCTGTCTTGGTGCTCTCTGTCCTACCCAATCTAAACTGCTTGTTCTCCCTGCCTGGGGCCTCAGTTGTCATCTGAGGTCTTCCCTTCATTCTTGCCCTGGGATTTTTCTAGTGTTGAATTCTGTGTATTTTGAGTCTCATGTCTACCTTTTTCCTGGCTTACACATTTGTTTTGCTTGAGCTTATTCTCCAGAACTCTCCTGAGAATGGGTATATCCCTGGAATAAATTGTTGAAGCTGTGAATGTGTGAATTTGTTTTTATTCTATTCTGACGACTTGCTTGATAGTTTTCTTGGGAATATACTTATAGGTTGGAAATAGTATTTTTACTCAGAATTTTGAAGGCATGGGGAGTCTGGGTGGCTCAGTTATTTGAGTGTCCGACTTTGGCTCAGGTCATGATCTCCTGGTTCGTGAGATTCAGCCCCACATTGGGCTCTCTGCTGTCAGCACAAAGCCCGCTTCGGACCCTTTGTCCCCCTCTCTCTTTGCCTGCCCCCACTCAAGCTCTCTCTCTCTAAAATAAATAAAGCATTAAAAAAACTTTGAAGGCATATCTCCATTATTGTTTTGAGAATTATAATGTCTCTTTGATTATTTTTTTTTGGATATGGCCTGTTGTTTTTTTGTTTGCTTTCTCTCTCACACATGCTTTCTTCTGAAGATTTTCTTTTTATTCCTGGTGTTCAAAATTTAATTATGAGGAAGCTTGTTGGGGGTGAGTTTTTACTCACTGGACTGGGAGCTCTCTGAGCTCTTCAAATCTGAAAGCTAGTGTACTTCAATTGTGAGAAAATTTCTGGTATTATTTTATTCATAATTTCTTTTCCCCTTATTTCTCAGTTTTTTCATTTTGGAATTCCTATTAGACATCAGGAATCTTCTGAAATGATTCTCTTATTGACCATTTTTTTTCCATCGAATATTTTCCTTGCCTTTGTGAACTGTCATTTTTTTGTTTGTTTTCCTTTACAAGTAACTTACTCAACTTCATCTCCCAAACTTCATAAATTCTGTTTGCACATTTTTAATTTATAAGGGCTCTTTATTCTCTGAATGCTACCTCACTTTTTTAAAAGCAGCACTCTGTTCTCGTTTTATGAATACCCCATCTCTTCTTTCCCAAAGGAGGTTACAGTTGCTTGACATTTTATTCTGTTTCCTGATATGTTCTTTGTCTTTTCCAGTTTTCTTTCATTTTCTTATTTCTTTGTTTTGCTCTGGTCTTGCAAGCTAGATTCCCTCTACTTATATCTCCTGATCTTTGGCCATCCATTCATTTTTAAAAGTCAGATTCTAGGGGCACCTGGGTGGCTCAGTCGGTTGAGCATCTGACTTGAGCTCAGGTCATGATCTCACAGTTTGTGGTTTCAAGCCCTGCACCAGGCTCTGTGCTGTTTGCTCAGAGCCTGGAGCCTGCTTCGAATTCTGTGCCTCCTTCCCTCTCTGCCCCTCCCCAACACACTCTGTGTCTCACTCTGTTTCTCTAAAATAAATAAATATAAAAAAAATTTGTTTAAGTGAGATTCTAGGGGCACCTTGGTGGCTCAGTTGGTTAAGCAGCATCCTACGTGGGCTCAGGTCATGATCTTGTGGTTCGTCTCATTCCTCTTCAAGGACGTGAGACTCTGGCTTGGGGGAATTCGTTCTATTGCTCATGCCTGCTTCTACCTAACAATAATATCCTCATAGTTAGAAGATTACAAATGCAATTGTTTATCAGTAATTAGCAACTAAAAAACTGCACAAGAAAATTGAATAGGGTTTTGCATGATAAATAGGAAATGACAGTTTTAAAGCTATCAGTTGTACTACTTTTTTTTTTTTTTTGTAAAATATATACAGTCTATTTTTAGAGGGATGGGTTTTGAAGTGACATATATAGATAATTCATCAGGGTAAAAATTCAGTTACTATCATGACAGCTTTCATATGTGTGTATACCTCCAAAAATCTAAAATTAAATTGCTACAAAGTTAGCCTATGAAATGCCATACTATGCCATGTGGCATATGGCCTGGCATATGGCAATAATCACCAAAATTTGTGTTAATGCCTTCAGAAAAAGTAAGAAATTGTCCCTGCAGTGGAGCAACGTTAGCAAATAAAAATGAAATCTTTTGCTTATATTTACGTTCATTTCTTAAGGTTTAAAATATGACCCGAATAAGCATTTGGTATGTGTGTGTATATGTGTGTATATATATACAGGCCTATATACAGGTCTAAATCTTTAAAAAATTTCCCCACTAACGCAATTAAAATTATTATTAGATAGCTTTGTTTTGACAACTGATTTGATAAATTAACTTCACTTAATTCTTTTGTTCGGATTCAGTTTAAATTTTCTCTCTTCATTACTATGGAACATTAATTTGTTTTATTACTGGACTTTGAATAAATTTGATTTATTCTTAAAAGGCACTTAATAAAAATAGTAATATTTATGGCTTTTTATTTGTTTTTAGTTATTTCAACTTACATAAAAACCTTATGTATAAGTTTTGAACATTGGAATAGTGCCTGGTGCAAATGATCATATTTTACATATTGAAAATCAAGTAGGTTGCTGCACAAAATTAAATTTGTTATGTTCATGATTACTTGCATTTAATGTACATTCATTTGACAATATGACATCATAAAATTCTTTTTCTGTGATTGTTTTTTTTCCCTAAGTAATGGTAGGAGAACCAGGTGTTTTAGAAAATCACTATTTTCTAAATATTATGCCAAGTTCCCAAGTTATCCAAGTTATATATATATATATATATATATATATATAATCTCCAAGTTCCTGACAATGCAGGAAAGCTTCCATCATTAGAACCTTACCTGCAACCCTGCCCTAAATCTTAGAAAAAGAATGGAATACTTCAAAAACCTTGGCCTTGAATATCAATGACTTTCTCCTAAAATGAATGACTGTCACCTTCTTTGGCAAGTGGCCCTCAGGGGCACCTCATCATTGTACAGGCTACACTGCTTTACACTATCTCTAAATACGTTTTGTACCCTCTGTATCCACTGTACCCTCATTTTAAAAGTAGCTATGTCTGTTAAAAGAGATTTCCACATAGTCTGCCTCAGAAGGTTCATTTAGCCAACAACTATTTATTTGGCACATATGTATTAGATACTGTTTTAGGTACTGGAAATGTAGTAACAATCAAAACAGACAAAAATCCATGCTCTTATGTTTTTGTTACATTCTAGTTTACATTCTAGTGGGGAAAGAATATATTAAACAGGATAAATAAGAAACATATATAGCATGATAACCCAAAGTAAATACTAAAGAAAAAAGGGAAGGAAGATAGATGGTTTCTAGCGCTGGGAGTAGCTATTGAATTTTGGATGGGGTGACCCGGGAGGGAATAGCTGTGGGAGAGAACTTTGTGACTATTTGGAGAAATCATTTTTTAATGGGGGAAGAGGAGTAAAAACATCCTGAGGCCGGGAGTTCTGAGGTGGACTCCCTGGGCAGGAGTTGGAGATGAGGTCCAAGAGATAGAGAATGTGTATGGGGGAGGGGCTGATCATGTGGGTTTAAATTTTTTTCTTGATGTTTGTTTGTTTATTTATTTATTTTTGAAAGATAGGCAGAGTGCAAGCCGGGGAGGGGCAGAGAGAGAGGGAGACACAGACTCTGAGGCAGGCTCCAGGCCCTGAACTGTCAGCACAGAGCCTGATGCAGGGCTCGAACCCACAAACTGAGATCGTAACCTAAGCCTAAATCGGACACCTAACTGACCGAGCCACCCACGCATCCCTGATCATGTGGGTTTAAAACCAAGTAAGATTTATGCTGTGAGTGAAATGGGAATCCACTGCAAGGTCTCCAGCAGAGGAGAACTGTGTCTAACAGGTTTGAACAGGATTTTGTTGGATTGCTGGATTGGTGGCAATATTTAAAGGAGCAAGATCAGAAGCAGAAACCTGATAGGAGGTGAATGCAATAATCCAGAGGGAAACCAGGGACTTGAACTTTGGTGGTATCAGTAGAAAGTGTGGGCAGTGGTTAGATTTTGAAGGTAGAGCCCAGAAGATTTGCTAATAAATGGGTGTTGAGGGTGACAAAAATGGAGACGTGAAGATTGGTTCTTAGTTTTGGCTTGAGTAACTGGAGCCGTTGTAGAGTTTCCATTACCGCAGCTGGGAGGACCCCTAGTGGAGCAGCTTAGTGGGGGTATAAGGGAGACTGATTTCTTCAAATGAAGAGGAGGAATGGGCAAGTTGAATATACAAATCTGGAATTCAGAAGAGAGACATGAGCATATAATATGGGAGTTATCAGCATATATGGATGGTATTCAAAGCTGCGAGACTGATGATCCATTTCATGCAAATGTGACGGCTTTTTGCCATTACTAGGTAGGTCTATCATATTAGATTTTAAGAGTAATGCTATTTTTAAGGGAATGCTATTTTAGAATAAGTTAAATCTCTGTGTTTTCTGAGACTCAGTAAGTTCCTGCAGACTTAGAAGAGCGGCAGGCCATAGTGTTTGATATACAAAACACAGAATAATGTTATTCTTATGTTAAGATGTTAAATAAAAAAGGAATTTGCAAAATTATAAGCATTATACAATCAGAATACTGTAAAATATACTTAGACAAAAATGTGAATAAAATATGACATTTTTAATATCGATCATCTTGGGCTTGGGAGTATGGATGAGATTTTCCAACTTTCCCAAATTTTATTTATTCTCTAAATTTTCCAAACAAGTATGAATTATTTTTCAAAGGGAGGGGGAAGATAAAAATTTATCTTCCAAGGCTATGCAAATAAAATTGTTTTCCTGCTTGATTAGTTAATGTTTGGACACGTAACAGGACCCAGAGTGAGTAATCGCCCAGGATTTCATCATTTATGATTGTATGGAGGATGATATAAAAACACAGAAAGTGAAGATGAAGGGCATTCACCACTCTCATCTGGATAGCACATTCAAACATATTTGGTTTACTGGCAATTGATTTATCAATACCAAAAACCAAGTTTTCTAGAAAAACCAAGGAGAAAACAGGCTCCGTAACCAGCCTAGTCCACGGACCTCACTATATTCAGGCTGCACATTATTTCCAAATCAAATTGATGTAATTTCCAGCTCCTGTTTTGGTCTCTGATCTCCTTCCCCAGCACACAGGCTCCCTTTGGGATTTCTTTTCTAACATAAACTTTCACCACGGGGTTTTTTTCACCTTGTTCTTCCAGACACACTGAAGGGTTTTGATTCTTCAAGGTTTATTTCAAAGTACTTCAAAGATCGACCTCCTGAAGTGGGGTAAAATAGATTTAACAATACCAACCTACCTCATAAGGCTGCTGTGAGGAATAATAATATAAAGGACTACAAAGCACTTTGTAAATATAAAGTTCTATACAAACGCTTAATAATAATTACTGGGTACAGCACAATGCAGTCTTTTGTGCATTTATAGAAGTGCCGATGAGTAGGATAAGTTTCCCTCCTCCAGCCTTTTTTCAATTTTATAATAAAAGTATTTTATTTAAAATCATGTACAGAACATCCTTGTGCTCCAGGCCTTGGATGTGTTCCCAAGTAAGAACTGAAACAATGTCAGGCTGTGGGAAAAGAAGCAGAGTGTCCTGGGTGCAGTTCTTTTCATGTTTGAAGATACTTTGGCACAGTAGGGAAACCAGAGATGTATAGTTCCTTGCTATTTTTTTTTTCTCGGAATGGGTACATAGAGATATATAGATATCTTCCATATATATATGGAGCTGTAGCCCAGCCTCTGGTATGTGTGTTCCGTTCTAAATTCCATAGCAATCACTCTCTCGTAAGCCCCAGATAGTCCTGCACTGTCAATATGCAATCTTCAGAAAAGAGTCATAGGGGACTCATGTAAGACGTCAGCCCTTCTCCCTAAATTTCCTCCTCCTCTTCAGCAACTTGCTGTGCAGATTCTTCTTTTAACTGCTACTCTGTACTCTAATCTCTTCCACCTAAGGTCAGTAGGAAATCCACGCTCTTTCTGGATTCTAGCTTTATCTTCTGCGGCCAGGAAATGGTCTGCAGGTGGAATCAGCACAACCGTGAACCTCCCCTCATGACTTTCTTTTTTCCCCCAAATCAGCAAATCAGCACATTCATTAGAGCAGATTGTGGCATGAAAGCTCATATTTGGGCTTCTCATGTTGAAAAGATGAGTCAACATCAGTTCCGGAATTTTAGGTCTTACATTTAGGTCTTTAACTCATTTTGAGTTTATTTCTGTATATGGTGGTGGTTGCCAGAGGGGAAGGAGGTGGAGAGATGAGCAAAATAAGTGAAGGGGATTAAGAAGGACAAACTTTCAGTTATAAAATAAGTCACAGGGACTTAAATATAGATAGGGAGTATGGTAAAAAGTGTTGTAATAACTTTGTATGGTGACAGATGGTAACCACACTTATCATGGTGAGCATTTTATAATGTATATAAATGTTTAATCACTATGTTGTACACATGAAACAAATATAATATTGTAGGTCAATTACACTTCTGTTAAAAAAATTAATTCTAAAACAGTCCAACCAGAAATATTTCTAACTGGTGATTATTAACACAAATGTCCCGTTCTTTCTGATCCTATCACTGTACATTATTTTCCATGTTTAAAATTCACTTCCTCTTTCTTTCCAAACTTCTCTGTGCTCTGTTTTCATTGTAAGCATGATTTATTCCCACTTATCAAGACATAGATATTGCTTCTGTAGATTGAGTCTGATTTGAAGCTTGATGAGAAAATAATTGAGAGAAATACACTGTCATTATTACCAATTTTTTAAACATTGGTTTCATTAATACAAAATTTTTCTCTTTTCACAATAATTTCCCAAATCTTGGCATCGTACAACTACTATCTAGATTTAATTATTAGAGAATATAGATTTTTTTTTTTTTGACCAATGCTGGGGTCTATGAGTATTAGTAACATTTTATCAAAACCACTTCTTACCACTCAATGTGGATTCTCATTGCTCACCATCACTTAAATATCAATCCTGATAAATAGAGCTGGGAATTGAATCACAGTGACTTAAAACTGTACACTTAGATGCAGTTCATCTGTTAAGTCAGTATGAGAGTTCTATCACTTCACAATTCTGATCATGAAAAACTGAAGGCAGTTTTATGTAAAGAGATGGATACTTCACCTTCAATGTGAGTCAGCTTGTGATATTCTACTCCTTGTGAGGGGACAAATAATGCTGCTAAGGTACATTTTTGGAATGCCTTTAAACATGAGAAAATAACACTGGATATTTTTTAAATTGATTGCTTAGTTAAAAAAAAACATTATCTCTACAAAACAATCACCAACAAAATCCAGTTACATAAAAATAAGTTATAAGTTTTGTATATCTTTAAATTGAATCCCCTTTAAATCTTTTAATATTATGAGAACGCTGAATATGAAATTTGTTCCCTACATATTATAGATAATGGATTTTCAACAGTTACTAGCAGAATGGTATTGTTAGGCAATATGTGTCTTCATTTATTTGCAAAGACAAAAATCCTTTTAATCTCCCATTAGAATATGATGAATACCATTGTTGCATTCACTTTTTATAATCCTCAAATTTTTGTTAAAAACAGGTATCTACTGAATAGAATGTATCTCACTCCATTTTCAGGCAGAGTAAATGTTCACCTCTAGGGAATGATTTTGAAGCAGGGCAAAGCCTATGTAACTTGGATTATCTCACAAGACTTTTTTTTTTTTTTAATTTTTAAAAAAAAATGTTTATCCATTTTTGACAGAGAGAGAGAGAGAGAGAGAGAGAGAGAGAGAGAGAGACAGCGCACAAGCATGAGCAGGGGAGGGGCACAGAGAGAGAGAGACACAGAATCCAAAGCAGGCCGCAGGCTCCGAGCTGTCAGCACAGAGCCCCACATGGGGCTCGAACTCACAGACCACAAGATCATGACTGAGCCGAAGGCGGACGCTCAACCGACTGAGCCACCCAGGCACCCATCACAAGATTTTTAAGTAAGGGTATCAGTCATGGTCCTGGCAGGAACCTGTACAGATGAGTGTCTTGCGTGTGATGAAATGGCATATTCACATTGTAATTTGATAGCAGATTAATAAAGGGGGTGTTAATTGTGGGCAGAGTGTGGGGAAACTACAAGAGATACTCCAGTAACCAGGGCTAGTAACAGCTATCACTAGTTCCAGGCAAGAAGGGACAGCGGAGGGAAACAGTGTCCAGAGCCCAGATTATCAACCAGACAAGAAGGGATATGAAGGGAAGGGAGTAGTACTTGAAAATCAGAGACAGGAAGTCAGGTGAGAGATCTGCCTGAAAGTAGCCGTGACTTTTGTCAAAGGGATCAGTCTGTGTCATAGACTTCACTCTCTTTCTTCCTTTTGACCTCATGTTGCTGTTCTTTACTATCCAAACCCAAAAGGAAGCTAATGAGCAAGGGATCCCATTATAGTCCACAAATATTGTACTCCCAGAGCAGGGAGCAGGTAGTGAAGAGTGGAAAGGTATCTATAGGGCAAATGAAAGATACCCTGTACTAAGAAAGGGGAAAGAAGAACTTTTCTAAATATATAAGAAAAAAACATTTGCTTTCAGAGTTTGGGTTTAACAAAAATATTTTCATATGGATAAAATTTTTCAATGATACAAACCAAATTCTAGAAAATCTATTTTGAAAGTTTATGCAGAAGTTGGACTACTTTTCAATTGAATCTAACCATGTGCTCTGTATATGTACTAGATAATGATATGTACTTGATAGGAAGTAACATAAGCGTAAGTGTGCTAAGAGTATATCCCAACTGTATTTTATTTCTATAATTGTATCTCAATTATCTATAATTGTCTCAAGTTACAAAACTAAAGTTTTTTATATTGTCTTGAAAAAGATAGAGATAAAATATTCAGCATATATTCTGTTGGAGAGTTTTTTACCTGTTTCCACCACTTAATTCAAAGAGCGGTATGTTTAAATTTCTGGGTGCTAAACTAAGTCATTCTCTTACTGTCTAAAGTATTTTTAACTCATGATAAAATGAAACAGACAGGTGTCATGAATTCTACACTCGAAAGAAGCTTTGTCTTCTTAAATGTGGCTAGTATTTAATGTTATTAATTCCGCTTAGTGGTAATAATACCAGCTTCAGTTTTTAGAAATGTAGATTCTACACTGTGTAGTTGGAAGGAGAGGAAAGAAATGGACAGTGAAACTTGAAAAATGAATAGAAAATCTTTCTGTCCAAGATATTAATTTTTTTCCTGTTTTGTCAAGATTTTTTTGTTTTTATTCATCTTTTGGGGGGGAAGGAGTAGTTGGAGGATAACTAGAATATATGATTTCTGAATAGTTCTATTAATTTGCTGCTTATCACCTTAAAAAGAAAATGTACTCAAATTGATAGCTACTGTAAGGATTGGATTATTGATAATCAAATCTAGAAAAAAGCAATACTAGACCAGCATGGGTCCAATATGGTTTTTGTCATATTAATACAACTTAATTTTCAACATATCCCTTACTAAGGAACTGTGAGTAAAGATAAAATAAACATGATCTTGTGCTATATGTTTATGCATGCATTTAGCACTGTTGTGACAAACAATTTTTTACTACTATAATCTGTGGATAAGAGAGAAAAAGCAAGTCAGCTCACAGTTACAATATATTTATATATGCCAGGCCCTGTTTTAAGCATTTTATATACAGCTATAATTGTTTCATCCTCTAACAACCTTATACTATGATAATCAAAAGGAAACTTTGTCACTTTCTCAAATCACACAGCTAGTAAGTGTTGATTGGACATAGTGAGTCTGGCTTTAGACTTTGGGCTCTGAACTAGTACTTGATTCTACCTCTTACTGAACTTGAACAGAGAAAGCCCAAGTACATTCTTTTGAAGGGATGCTAAGTACACCAATAATTTTATTTTATTTCTGAAGCTAAGAAAATACCCTCAAGTGGCTTTCATACGATGGTAAAAAATAATGTGGACAATCTTTAGGTCTTCTATTAAACCAAGTCAGTCCGTTCTTTTGCCTATACCAGATGGCAGAGATCATTTCAACTGGTTTATTCATTAATGCTCAGTTCTAGGGAAGAACATGTTCATTACTACTACTTTGGCATTATGTAGACATAAGCCATGTGAGTGACTGTTAAATTTAAACATGCTAGTTTTAACATTGTCTCCAAAATAATTACTGTGCTATTTAGAATAAATGCCTGGACATTTCCCCTGCATAATTTATATTCTGGATATAAAGCTATTTTTAAAAATCTACTGAAACTAAAAAAAAAAAAAAAAAAAAAAAAAAAAAGGAGAAAAAGAAGAAGAAAGCTTTCACAGGGCATTCCCTTTCAGAGAAAGATGGCTATATTAATATACTAAAAGCTGAATGCATTCAGCTAACTGTTTAATGAAATGAGTCGATCTGGGCTCTTCGGGAAAGGATTTCTTCCAGTGGCATTGCGGTGCTCACACAGCAAAGGCAGAAGACAATTCCTCTATTCAATTTCTATTGGGTTTTGTAAAAAAATATTCAATTAAAAATGCATTCTTTCTCTAACCTGGGGCTCTCCCATGCATTTTAACCTTCTCTGAATATTTTTATCCTTGCTCATATTAAGAGATTCTATATTAAGGTATCTTTAGTGAAAGCCTTTTCAAGCATATTTTATAGGCACCCCGAGATGCAGTAAAATAACCCATGCCTAAGACTCCAGTCTGATACACTGAATATAACATATGATCTTTGGAATGATAAATTTACACTCCCAGGGCTATGAAATACCAACAATTCATAAAAACACTCATGAAATAGTTATGGAAGATTTAGAAATGTAGCATCTAAAAGCATATTTTTAAGGACAATGAAGTGAAAAATCAATACAAAGAGAACCAGGATTTTTATTTTTCATCAGAGTACTAAGGGCGCATTGCCACAGAAATGAATCTACACAATTATTCACCACTCATGATATACAAGGCTATCAGCAGTTTCTCAGATATTTAAGAAAATTTCAGTTCCCATGACAAAATTCTACCAAGGCAAAAAGGTCTCTTTTCACCAATACATGGACATGCTGGCTAAAAGCTAACACAAGTTTGTTTTTGTTTTTGTTTAAAATTTTTAATGTTTATTTATTTTTGAGAGAAAGAGACAGAGAGACAGAGAGAGAGACAGTGTGAGCAGGGGAGGGGGCAGAGAGACAGAGACAGAATCTGAAGCAGGGTCCAGACCCTTGAGCTATCAACACAGAGCCTGAAGCGGGACTCAGACTCACGAACGCTGAGATCATGAGCTGAGCTGGATGTTGAATCAACTCAGCCACCCAGGCACCTTCACATGTTTTGAATAAATAGCCAATCATTAATCCAAGAAGAAATCCCATGTCCCAGAAATTAAGAAGAATCTGAAAGTCAGAGTGAGCAGGAGCTGAGGCAAAACGTTAGGTGTTATAAAAACAAAACTTAGGCTAGGATGGCAGGCTTGCACAAGAAGGAAGGGTAAGGGAAGTGGCCTCTTACACGTGAGCGGCCAAGGAGTCCCATCGGATGACTCCTTGTGGTCTGAGAGCTAGGGTGGAAATACTAACACAAAGCCAGGATTAGGAAAGGACTGCCTTGGGGCACTTGGGTAGCTCAGTTGATTAAGCATCTGACTTCTTGATTTTGGCTCATGAGCTCGAGCCCCACATTGGGCTCTGCACTGACTGAGAGGAGCTTGCATGGGATTCTCTTTCTCACTCTCTCTTTGTCCCTCCCCAGCTTGCTCTCTCTCTCTTTCTCAAAATAAATAAACATTAAAACCATTTTTGTTAAAGGAAAATGGTTTAAACCATTTTGTTCAGTCAACCATTTTGTTGACTGAAAATGGTGCCCAGAGCACTTTATGACTAAGCAGTTGGACTTCTCTCCGTGAGAGTGAACACAGTGTAACTCTCAGAAACTAGAACCCTGGCCGTGGGCGCTCAATGTCTAGTACATGTCTAGGCACACCGTAGGTGGGCAATATTTAGTCAATGAATGAATGAATGCTGTTTTTTTCATACAGGTCCACAGACATGTACCTAACATAATACTGTCTTCAATTTTCTTGAGCACCTACTATGGTCTAGGCATGTTCACTGCTGGGGATACAAACAATGGGAAAAAATGCTCACTCTCATAAAATTCACATTGTAGTTGTCTGAGGATCAACCACAAATAAATACATAAATATAAATATAAAATATGTCATGTGATGACAAGTGCTATGAAGAAAAATAAAGTTGAGTAGGATAGGAATAGAGAAGGGAGCACTATTTTAGATAGAGTCAATAGGGAAGGCTTTACTCATGAGGTGACGTTCGAGCAGGCATAAAAAAATTAGAGAGTGGCCATGCAGATATCAGGGAAAAAGCACTTCAGGCAGGAGAAAGAGTGAGGGTAAAGGCTTTGAGGCAAGTTGTATGTGGTTGCTTCAAGAAACAGTCAGGAGAGGGGTGAGGAAAGGAAATGGGACAGGAGATACATTGAGGGAGGTTGTTGGGAGCAGCTGGTATAGGGTTTTATGAGCTCCGTTAAGGACTTTGGTTTTTAGTTTCAGTAACATGATCTTAATTTAGAGGGATCGATAGCAGGTGTGTGGCAAATATCCTAGAGGAAACACAAGGAATTGTGGGAAGACCAATAAGAAGGCTATGCAGTATGGATGTTGGTGTGAAAATCTTAGATTATCACCATATCAAAACCACTGGCATTAAAAAATAACTCATAATGGCAGAGAAGGTTTATATTAGAAGTATAAAGAAAGATTACCATCAGAAAAGCCATGAGAGCAGTACGATGTATTAGTAGACTAAAAGATACATAGAATAATCTCAATAGTTTCCAAAGAAGAAACTTACAAAATTTGAGCTATTACATGGAAACTCTTTGCAAGCTAGGAATAGAAGAGAACAATCTTAGCTCGATAAAGAACAACTATCAAAATCCCTCTCAAATATTTTGGTGGCAAAACATTTAGAAGCATTTTGATGAAGTTAGGATAAGAAGGCATGCTGTCAGCCTATTATTCAATATTTTACTGAAGAATTGGGCTGAGGCATTAAAACCAAGATATTTTAAAAAACAGCATAATGATAGGAAAGGAGAAAGATGATGGAATACACATCAAGTTCAATAAAATATGTAGACAAACATTAGAATGAAAAAAGAGAGTATAAAAGGGTTTCTGAATACCAAACAATCAGCACAGGGGCCCATGGGTGGCTCAGTGTGTTAAGTGACTGACTGTTGATATCGCCTCAGGTCATGATCTCAAGTTTCATGGATTCAGCCCTGCGTGGGGCTCTGTGCTGACAGCGTGGAGCCTGCTTGGGACTCTGTCTCCTTCTCTCTCTGCCCCTCCCCTGTTCACTTGCATGCCCAGGAACACACATTCTCTCTCAAAACAAAGAAACTTAAAAAAATTGGCACAAAAAATAATTCTGTGTATCAGCAATAACCAAATATGAAATCTTTTAGAAAATAGATACCACTCAAAAAATACAAATATATAGCAGTGAACTTCACTAAAGATGTGTAAGAACTGTATGAAAGAAAAAAATACGGTATGAAAGAAATGACAAAATGCTATTTACTGAAGGACATAATGAATGTGAAAATTTGCTATGGTTATGGATGAAAAGGCTCAAAACTAGAAATATGTCAAATATAAACCTTATTAGTCCACAAATGTCATGCAATTCAAATGAAATTCTTTTTTTTTTTTTTTTTTTTTTTTTTTTACTGTTTAATTTTGACAGAGAGAGAGACGGAGCATGAGCAGGGGAGGGGCAGAGAGAGAGGGAGACACAGAATCCAAAGCAGGCTCCAGGCTCTGAGCTGTCAGCACAAAACCCCACGCCGGGCTCGAACTCACAGACCACGAGATCATGACTTGAGCCGAAGTCGGACGCTCAACTGACTGAGCCACCCAGGTGCCCCTCAAATGAAATTCTTAATAGAATTTTATTATATAGAACCAGACAAACTGAATCTGAAATCTATATAAGGGGATTATGGTCAAAACTGAGAAAGTAGAACAAAGGATGGGGGTGTCTTTCCTAGCGTATTTTATGACAATATAAAGCTCAGTAATTGGAATAAACTGGTAAAGACCTAATGTTAAACATTTGTGAGAACTTAGGATGTGATAGAGGAATCATTAGAATTCAGTTGGAAAAAGAAGGCAGTAGTAAATAAATGATATTAGCAAAATTGGTCTTCTGTATAAAAAAATGACTTTCATATGAATTCATTTATCAGTTTTCATTTACATTTAGTAATATTTCATAGATAGTTTCTAAAGTATTGTTTTCCCCAAGCATTATCCTAAAGAAAAAATGTACCTAAGCTCAAATTTTTCAATCTTCTTTAACCAAAGTGCCTTTTATCAGAATTGGGTAAGATCTAAATAGCACTGTGGTAACTGTCTGACTTAATGAAAGAGAGTAACTGAGACTCTGGAGGCATTAGACCAAACAGACCACATGCAAATATTCCATACTGTTTCATTATAAGATTCTAATTTCAATGTTGACCTCTCTTTTGATGTTTTGTATGTTTTTCTCAGCTATACCATATTTTAATAGTTGAAAAAAGGGAAATGTTTAAAAACAGTCTGCTTTTTATTTCAAAAGCCATTCATAAGCAGATCCACTTCTGGTCAATTAACTATAGGAAATGGAAAAATGCGAAGAGCAATTTGCTGTGATTCATAATGACTTAAACACAGACTGATTAGGGTTTTATAAACAAATAATATGATATTAAAAATGTTAATCAAAAAACTCTAACACTAGGACTTTAATATGTAAGGCAGTCCTTGAAAGGAGTAGGTAGGCAGTGATCCTTACAGGTTAGTGTGCAGACTAACCCTTGAGAAGGCTGTTAAAAATGAAGATCCCCATGTGGTAAGGGGAGGGGTGAAGTGGGGTGGAACTCAGTTGGTTAACCTCTGACTTTGGCTCAGGTCACGATCTCAAGGTTCGTGAGTTCAAGCACCCTGTGCTGATAGCTCAGAGCCTGGAGCCTGCTTCGGTTTCTGTGCCTCCCTCTCTCTCTCTGTTCCTCCCCCACTCATACTCCGTCTCTCTCTCTCTTTCTCTCTCTCTCTCAAAAGTAAACAAACATTAAAAAAATAAATAAAAAACCCTGAAAATCCCCAGAGGCCATCCAAGAGAATCAATTCAGGGGCAGGCAGGTTCTAGAGGCAAGCCTAGGACTCTTCACTAGGAATAAGCCCCTGTTTGACTTTATGCAAAAGCCTTTGGCCACCTTTTGGGAAAGGTGGGGAAGGAGAATCAGGGGATTTGACAGGCACCATTGCCATCTTCCTTTCTCCCTTTCTGCTCCTACAATGTGAAGAGGAAGGTACTTGAAATGGACATTGGCTGCCGTGAACAGGAAGAGAAATACGAATTCCCTTTATACTCTTAATCTAATCCTAAAATCCTTTAAGGTGTATTTGGCTATTTATTTGAGGTTCTCTGTTATTTTTGCACACAGTGACTTCGTCCAAAAGACCTGGGTGCTTACTTTAACTTTTTGAACATTATCTATCGCTTGAGTTCTGAATACCAAAACCCATAATTTGGCCTAATTCATAGGGGTGCAGTGATGCTGAAAAGAAATAGCATAAGCAAAATGATATGTGATGCAAATGTAAAGTCTTAACTTCATCACTGGATTTTATTTATTAAATCTGGCTTCAATATTCTAAAGATAAGTGCCCACACTTTTTTGAATACCAGTAGTTGTTTAAAATCATTTATTGAAACGATTTTATTGAAAAACCATAGTATGAGCTCTAAATAAGAATTGGAATCCTCCAAACTGAACAACGTATTCATGAATCCTTGATTTCTTAATGAGCTAGATATAACCAGAAAGACCCACTTCTTCAGCCAGAACTACGGATACATTTAATTTCTTTCCTTATGTATTTGACCCCTCCTCTAAAATCTCTCTCTTAAGACATCATTGGGCTAGTTGTCCAAACTTCCGGGGCGTACTCAGCGTAAAGTTGTTGGAGCTGCTTCTGAGCACAAGATGGGGAGCAGTGGAACATTCTGATGAGTTCACTGGAGGTCCCCGATTCCGTTGCCCTTGCCTGTTTCCTCTACAGAGGGTTGCAACTCTAATTTGTTCCTTTGTGAGGAGTAAGGACTATCCTTTCTCATTCAATCACTAAATCTTTGTTACCTCACAATGCTGTACTTGGGATTCAGACTACAGCTTTTTAAAGTCACATTCATGTGCAGAACACTTCTTTTGTACCCAAATGATGAAACAAAGAGGCTTAAAGGCAGGTCAGAGTTTCTTAGCTGTGTTACCTATGAGCTTCTTGGTCCCAGTCTTGAGTTCCTTCTCCCTTATATCTTGGCAAGATCCTCTTTGCAGTCGTTGGCTGCATTTCTACCAATAACCCTCAGGCAGACCTGAGGACAGAATAAGTTAAATTGAAATCCCTTTCTCTCTAGTAGCTCTATTGATAGGATGATTTTCTCCCTCCTCCTCTGTGACATCTTGCATTTCAAGAAGGTATTAAGAGTAGCAGCCTTGGGGCCCCTGGGTGGCTCAGTCGGTTAAGTGTCTGGCTTCAGCTCAGGTCATGATCTTGTGGTCTGTGAGTTCGAGCCCCGCGTCAGGCTCTGTGCTGACAGAGCCTGGAGCCTGTTTCGGATTCTGTGTCTCCCTCTCTCTCTGCTCCTCCCCTGTTCATGCTCTGTCTCTCTCTGTCTCAAAAATGAATAAAAAACATTAAAAAAAAAAAAAAAAGAGTAGCAGCCTTTATCAAACCAAAAATTCAATGTTTTACATTCTTCCCACGAGTACCTGGGTCCGACTGGCATTTGTAAAATAGGAGGAGCTGGTCCAGTAACTCTTGAAACAAAGAATAAATGCTCCAAGGCTACTTATATTTTCTGAATTCCACTTACACAATGGTTGCAAACTGCTGGTTACCATTTGAAGAAAACCCTTGTTTAGCTTGAGTTGTCAATCTTAGCACAGAATTTTGAAGCATTTGTGCTTGAAGGCATATATGTTCATTTTTCCTTACCTATCCCACTACTCCCTGTTACCTTATGTTCACAGTCCTTTTGCAAATGCATATCCACTTAGCCATTTTCCTTCATACACCTCTTCAATATTGGCTCAAATGTGACATTTTTTGCTTAATAAAAAAAGGCTTATCTTATCAGGCACTCTTCTACACAAATAAAACTGTTCCTAGTTGATTCATATATGAAGAGATTTTTTACATTGTTAAATACTATGTTAGGGTTCAGTTATATACTTTAAGCTTTATCATTAAAAATAATCTAGATATAGGGGCTCCTGGGTGGCTCAGGGTGGGTGAAACATCCTACTCTTGGTTTCAGCTCAGTTCATGATTTCATGGTTTGTGAGTTCGAGCCTTGCATTGGGCTCTGTGCTGATCCTGTGGAGCCTGCTTGAGATTCTCTCTCCCTCTCTCTCTTCCCCTTACACTCTCTCTCTCAATCTCTCTCCAAAAAAAAAAAAAAAAAAAAAAAAAAAAACTTAAAAAAGAAAAAAATAATCTAGATATAGAAAAAAAGTTCTAGTGGAACACATAATACCTTGTTTATGAGCTTAAAATATCTTTCTGCACAAAATATTTGCCAGCTTGTATTCTGTTCACGTGCTCCTATGGAAATGATAATGCATTTGATGATGGTGATCATCAGAAATTTAATACCCACATTAAAGGTCATTTCATTTTAATTTAAACTTTTTTTCTAGACTGTGGTTATTTCAAGTATGTAACTGAGAATATGAGCTTCTTTGAAATGAAAATATCAGTAAACTAGAAAACATGGACAATAAACCTGTTTTGCATCTGATGAGGCAAAGGCATGACCTCATTGGATTTCCATTTTCTCTTATGCAGAGAGGGGATATAATAGCTCATGCTGATTTTGTGAGCATGATGTGAGAAAAATACATCTTTATGATACATTATTGAATAGTTGAACTTCTAAAAATTGTGTGCAGATTGATTTTTTTCAGGTTGAATTGGAAATGCAGTAGGAAAAATATATTTAGGTAATTTATAGTGAATTCTTTTATGAATGATATTGCTACTTCTTAATGCCTTGTACACTTAGGTTAAGATTTAATATACTATTTTTCTAATAGAAAAATTATTTAACCACATAACAAAATCCTCTGAAAACATTTTGAAAGAAAGCTATAATATTTTTTAGGATATCTTAACATTTTTAATTATAGGAAGGTCAACATTCTAACTAAATTTTTTATAAATAGTTTTTAAATTGTGTAAAAATTTGAATAATTTGCCAACACAATAATTGCCTTTTTTTGTTTCTCATTTTTTCAAATACTTAGGTAAACAAGTTTCAGGTTTAAAAAGACTAAATTTGGAAGCTTTCAAGGATTTGGAATACTGATAATGGTATCATAAAAATGATGGGATAATTTAAAATAAAGTTTAGTATGTAGGTTAGAATTCTAACTTGAAGACAATGATAAAAGTTCTTATCAAATAAATTTGGTAAAACATTAATAATTAACAAACACAACAAACCTTACTATAGGTTGTTTAACAAATACAACATTACCAAATTTTGTGTTTAACGAAAGTTCAGTTTAACGCTAAATGGTACACATTCTCATGAGTGCACTGAAATAATTTATTGCTTATAAATATATTTCATTGTACTATATGGAGTTAGGTCCTTACTAGTCATGTTCATTTCATAATCACTAAATCTACATGCAAACTCTGGGGAAGAAAAAGAAAAAAATATATACTAGATGTATATTCATACTTAAATTACACTTAACTGATCCTTAGTTTTTGGGTTTTTTTCCAGCCATGATGTTTATATATTTGCTTCCTTCAAGTTACATGATTTTGAAATTTTATCTATAGCTGGATAGATCTGCCATCTTGGCTCATGAGAATTATGAATCAATTGTAAAGAAAAATGGTGATTTATAATTACAGCTAAGAGAATAAGTTACTTAATCATCAATTAATACATAATCTATCTTTTCCAGTACTCACTGGTTATGTGAGGCACATTCTGTTCTTTTACACAAGACCTCTTCTCAAAAAGAAAACATAAGAAAAATACATTGAAAAAGTTTTTCTATCTGTAGTCTTTTTTTTAAAAAAGAGTTCCATTATTTTTTTTTTGCTAGTCTGCAAAAATTTTCCCTATTTTTTTAATTAATTAATTTATTTATTTATTTTTTAATTTTTTTAAATGTTTATTTATTTTTGAGACAGAGAGAGACAGAGCATGAATGGGGGAGGGTCAGAGAGAGAGGGAGACACAGAATCTGAAGCAGGCTCCAGGCTCCGGGCTGTCAGCACAGAGCCCGACGTGGGGCTCGAACTCACGGACCGCGAGATCATGACCGGAGCCGAAGTCGGATGCTTAACCGACTGAGCCACCCAGGCGCCCCAAAAATTTTCCCTATTTTAAAAATCTTTTTCAAAAATTTCAACACACCACCATTTTCACTGTATCCTTAAATATTTTATATGCTTCTATTTTTAATGACGCTGTATATTCCCAGGGATAAAAATGCCATTAGTTCAATTGTCTTTTTCCTCTACTTGGTTTACAGTAGAAAGACTGATTTGTCTTTTATAAACATACAAAATGACACTGCTCAGTTTTCTAGGTCTCTTAAGTGGTAATTTTGGGAAAAAATAGTCTCCAACTATCACTGTTGTTCAAAATGACAAAGGTAGAAACAACTGCTTCTGTCCCAAAGGCACAACTGTCCACACTCAAAGTGAATGCCATTCCAGGAATCAATTATGTGTTGAGGAAAAAAAAAAAAAAAAACCACACACAAAACACTCAAGGCACTAGAATGTATTTTCAAAGAGGAAAACAAAGATTTCTAGTTTACAGGTCTTTATTAGAGGAGAAAAACTTAGATTCACTCTTTTCATTCTTTTCTCCTGTTTTTAGATGGCTTTAATCTCACAAATATATAAGCACATTATTTTACATTTACGGTCCAATTTTTTTTTTTTCCAGTGGAAAACTGTTTCATTACCAGGCAGCAGCCTTCATCTGGCTAAGATGATGTTTACCCACAAATGTTACATTCTAACTCAAATGTCCAAAGTAGAAACAGCTAAGATTTCTTTTGGCCGTAGCAAACAATATAAATTTTAAAAGGATTTTTACAACCCATCACAATGAATATTTTTACATGTTTATAGTAGGGAGATTATGTTCCATAATAACCAAACACTGATATTTAAATTCTCCCCTTTTGTTCAATGCAGATAATTCCCCCTAATTTATTAGTGGGGAATTGTTCACATCTGTGAAAGATGTTCCTTTTCAAAGAGAGGGACTGGGAACTCAGCAAACATGGGAACAGTCAGAGGGAGCAGTACTTGGAATCTAGGCTGTTAGTTAGTTCATGTGAAAGCCAATCCCACTGGTATGGATGCAGAATTAAGTCCCGTAAGAGACTGGGAAGAGCCATATGCTTGCCAGGCCCGGGCCAAATGGGAGTTGCTATTTTCACTGGATGAAAGCAAACAAAATTTGAGGCAGACATCAAATCACAGGCTTATAAGGAAGAGACTACTGGGCACATTTTAGTGTTGTAGTTAGCATGCTGAGCCGCGGCCTTACTCTAGGCACCTCCAATCCTATCATTTGAATGGCCATATTCATTGCAAAGCTCTTAAAACACTACAGGACTTTGAAGGGACTGCTTCTGGGATCAGGTGGTGGAAACGTATTAGACTGAAGTTACTTCAACTCTTGACCTCTCACATAGGGCAGGGACCGACACTACTTCAAACATTTATAAATACTTCAAAATTATTCCTAGAAAAGAATGCAAGATGCACTGAGCAAATCCTGTTATCTGCTAACTTGAACAACAGCATCTTCTAGAGAGAGATTCCATTCTTTTTAAAATCAGCAGATACTCCAAAATGGAGTCCAACCCCGAATTCCTCATGGAGAACACTTTTGACAAGGCTTCTACTGTCTCTACTCAGTAGGCCATGAACGTCACAAGACACGCTATCACTGCATGCAGTGTTCAGAATGCAGGTATACAGATGCAGTGACAATCTACATGACTCCATGAGAGGCAGTCTTAGGTCGCATTTTTAGCTGATCACCACTACTCTTTACTAACCCTCAGAGCACCAGCAGCCTAATTTAAAGCCAAGGAAGTAGATTCAATGGATTTCTCTTACAGCTGAGTCTGGCTTTATATGCTGTTATTCAGTACTTTAAAACATTGTACAGACTCATGTCTACAAGACTCATGCAGGCTCTACCAGTGTGACACTAAAACATTTCAACAGCTTCAGAATAAGGCTCCTGCTTCCTTCTTATCCGTTATCTACCATACACTGTACTAAATAACTGTTTCCTTTGAGTGCATTTTAATTGTTTATTTCCATCTTAATCTACCAAATTCTAATTGATTTACTATTTTAGCAAACTATTAGCACTCATGCACTTTTTTGTATAATTTCTAATGTTTACTTATTTTGCAGGAGTCAAGGTGGCATTGAAGCGTTGGGTTTGAATTCTACCCTTGCCAATTGCTTGATACGAGATTTCTTCCTCAGCAAGACAACCATAGTAATATATCCTTCTTGGTTCGATGAGGATTCTCTAAGATTAAATGGGATAGCCTATGTCAAGCCCCCAGTATGATTTCAGTTATATAGCAGACCTTGAACATTTGGTAGTTCTCCCTCTCTACTTTTAACTTCCTGAGTTTTGAGCCCTTTCTTCCGAAGATTCTAAATTTCTTAGTGTTAAAAATTAATAATATTGGTAGAAATATCATTCTTTTTTCATGCACATGTTTTTCTATATTAATGTCAAATTTATCAATAGTTTCTTTTACAATATGCACTTATATCTTTCAAGATATATGTATGATATATGTACTCCATATGTAAGATATTATGTGCTCCAAGATTACAAATATATTCCCTTAGCATTCTAGGGGAATATATTTGTAAACTATTTAATATAACAGTTTTATTTTATTAAGATGTTAGAAGTAAAATAAAATATTTTAAAAACTATTAATAAAATAGTTTTAAAAAAGTATTTTATTAAATAGTTCAATGCTAAACTACTTATATATGTTAGATATTAATATTTATATAATTGTGTATAATGCTTACATAATTATATAATAATATGTATTATATATAATCTGTATTATATATAATATGTATTATATATTATTATATAATATTATATAATATATAAGCATCTATTTATAGTATATTAGGTAATTTGATAGTGTAAAGTCTCCATCTTTTTCTGTCTGTTAATTCATTTTATGGCTCTTTTTGCATCTTTTCTGAGAAATGGACTGTCAAATTTCACTTAAAATATCTTGTTAGGCTTTGAATCGGGATTATATTTATTTTATAATTTGTTTAGCAGAGAATGACTACCTTTACTACATTTTCTTTCCATTAATAGGCTGTGTTTCTCTATTTAATTGTATCTCCTTTTATGTCTTACAGTAAAGTTTTTACCTTAGATTTTGCACATTTGCATTAGTTTTATTCCTAGTTATTTTCTTTAATTCTCTATCATTTTCAACTATGACCAGGGCTTTTTTTTCATTAGGTTTTCTGATATGTCACTATTGATTTTAGATAGGTATACTTCATCAAGTTAGGAAAGTTTCTTACTGTCTTATGTACTTACCAAATTAAAAAATGCCATTTTTAATAAATGGACTTTTTACATTTGTTAAAATAATTTTGTGGGTTTTTTCTCTTTAATCTTTTAAAAAACAAATTAATTAAACCATTTTATAGTGTCAAACCTTCCTTGCATTTCTGATGTCAAGCAACTTTTAATACACTGCTATATTTAATCTATTAAATTTTTATTTTGAAGTTTTGCAGCTATACTTAAAAGTAAAGTTGGCCATGTTTGTCTAGCTTAGGGATCAAGATTATCAAATTATCTTAGAAAGATACAGAAAGGTTTCTCCATTTTTTCCCCCAATGCTGTGCAAGCTAATTATCTGTAAAAATTTCTAAAAGTTCTAAAATCTCTACAGAATTATTCAGTGCCTATCTTAAATTCTATTTTAACTTGTCACTTGTACCTTTATTTGCTAAATGTAACAACCATCTCTTAGAACAAACAATACCTGGTACAGAGTAAACACTTTGTAATTGTGAATGGCTCTATGATTTTATTGCTTTGAGATCAGAGAATTTTGCCTGTTGAGATTTCTTTTGTGGACTGAAAATGGTAGTTTCATGAATGTTCCCTTGACTACAAAGTTCCCTATATATTTACTATTTATAAAACCAATTTTGAAAGTTGTGCTTTTGAATTTTTTTCTGTTTATTTATTTTTGAGA
The DNA here is from genome assembly GCF_046562875.1 of Panthera onca. Classification (NCBI taxonomy): domain Eukaryota; kingdom Metazoa; phylum Chordata; class Mammalia; order Carnivora; family Felidae; genus Panthera; species Panthera onca. Next base: position 53,174,440 of record NC_138346.1, read on the forward strand.
GAGAGAGAGAGACAGAGCGGGGCGGGGGGAGGCAGAGAGAGAGGGACACACAGAATCTGAAGCAGACCCCAAGCTCTGAGCTGTCAGCACGGAGCCTGACGATGGTCTAGAATCCACAGACTGTGAGATCATGACCTGAGCGTGTCGGACTCTTAACTGACTGAGCCACCCAGGTGCCCCAGTTGTGCTCTTGAATTCTAAACAGCTTTAATTATTTTTAGTTTACTTGATCTGTCAATTTATAAGGAAGATACATTAAAATCTCTATGATTGTGCACTTACTAATTTCACTTATTTATCTCTCTTTTTATTTTATATATTTCTGCTGTTAAGAACTTGAAGTATCAAGAGTATACATTATTTTTATATTGTTCCTTTCATCTCCATATAATTCTTTTTCCTTTCCATGCTTAGTCTTCATTTCTACTTTGCCTGATATTGATATTTTTAAATCTGCCTTTTTTGTTAGCAATTTTCTGTTATATTTTTCTCCATTATTTCTCTTTTCAGATATCCTTATAGCACGTTGCCTTAGAGCTTTTGTAAACATCACACATTTAGATATAGATTTTGTTTGTTTTTACCGAATTTGAAAAATCTCTTTCAGTAGAAGCACATATCTCATTTACATTGTGCTGTCACTAGTGTCTGGACTTTTCTTGCCATAGTTAAAAAAAAAAGTTTAGAGTTATCAAATCTTCTATCGTATATACATATTCCCTGTCTTCTTTCAATATTTTTTTCTAATATGAATTATTTTTGTTGGCATAAGCTTCTAGTTTCAGACAGTTGTCTCCTTTACAGTTTTTGAGAAATGTTCCGCTGTCTTTTTACATCAATTTTTTTTTTTAACTAAAGTCTATCTCAATCTCATTTCTGTGGAATTAAATTTTTTACTTCTGTCTCTTCATATTTTGAGGACTTTCAAATTTTCTTTTCTCTTTTGCGTTTTTCCAAGTGTTTCCAGGCACTTGTCCTTTTGATTTATTCTGCTTAGCACTACATGGTCCATTTTAAATGGAAAATTGATGTATTTTTTCAGCTTTCAGCATCCCCTACCCCTTTTAACTTTGATGGTTTCCTCACATGGGTTGACTCTTCTGGATTTTTCTGTCATATTTCTTTCCCTGCCGCCTGTCTGTCGTGTTGGGCCGTACTATAGGAGAATTCACTGCCTTAACAGGCTAGCACTCTAGTTTACTTTTCCAGCATAATTATGCAGCTATTCAGTCCATCTCTCTCTGTCTCTCTCTCTCTCTCTCAGTACTAAAAACCACTATTTTTTATTTTCAAGATTTATAACTCAGCCTGTTATTTTTCATGGTTAAGACAGCCTCTCATATCCCTATGAAAATATTTATGATTCTTTAAATTATTTGTTGCTTCCTTTTATTACAGTTTTGCTTCAAACGTTTTGTGATTTTTGATAGTATTCTTATGTGTGCATTTGAGAAGACCTGTCTGTGAGAGTTAATTTTGATTATCATTGCCAGCGTTTAGAGATTGTGCATGTGTGCATACACGTGTGTGTGCACATTTACTGCTTTAGCTGTGCATAATTTTTCTCTCATGGCTTAGCACAAGAGAGGAGGGTGGAAGGAATCCCCCTGGCAGGTATGTTTGCACCGTAATAATTGCCTCAGCTTCTTTTCTCGGGCCTTCTGTCCATGCCTCTGCATCTGGAGCAGCACCTTCCTCAGAGTAGGCTCTCCCACACTTGAGGGTCATGGTTTTTCCTGCCATCCCTGACTTGTGTAGGCTAGTCTTCATCTTCTGGGGCTTGGACATATTACCACCAGGAGAAAAATCAGGGATTTTTACCAAAAGGATCCCGGAGAATGGCTATTGGCTAAAGACCCAAGAAGGTGTCCCCTAGAGAGCTACTTTATCTAAAAATTTCACTAACGCGACACTTATTTTATTCTCCTAGATACAAATTATTATTATTTTTTAACTGGTAAAATGCACATGGTTTAAAATTCAAGAAGTGTGTGCAGCGAAAATTAAGTGTCCCTCCTAACCTATTTCTTAGCCAGTTAGTTCCCCTCCCGTGATCAACCATCCTGACCAGCCTTTGGACACCTCACTTTTTGATAAGGCTAGGTAAGACAAGTATTCCTATATTTGTCATTCAATTACACAACAATGGTTTTTCAACTCAATGGATATGCAGGTTTTTGTTCCTTGCTTTAGGCATGCGAATTCCTAAATCACATGAGATGTTTAGCATCTGGGTGACTCATACCTATGAACCCTAGAAAACTGATTCCACAACTTATAATGGTTAATATGGTGCATGGTCCTTTGTCGATCATAAAACCAGCCAAGTATTCCCTTGCTATTATTTTCTTGTGTACCGCAAAGAAATGGGGTGAATGTTCCATGGAGGAGCATAGAAATACCCCTCCTCCTCCAAAGTCCAGTCCAGGCTCCCCAAGTTGTAACAGCAGGAATAGGGCAACTGTTGGGACTCCTACCCCACCCACTCTCCATCATCCCCCTTAGATGTGTCCCTAGTCTACTTGGTTTCCCTGCACTTCTGACCCTCAGAGGAGTCTGTGATACCTAAGACTTTATCTGTCCCAGTGTCGTCTCTGATTTAGATCTGCTCTTTAGACCAAATTGCAACTAGGTTAGCCTCCAAAGAGGAGAAAATATAACATTTTAAAAACTCTGATCTACAATAAGAACTACACTTCATATCTTTCTCACATATACACATTTGAAACAAAATGCTAACAATTCTTACCCCTATTATCTATAATGCAATGTCATTTTAAAGTATTATTTTTCATTTTAAAAATGTTATGATCAACTCAAATGGATTTCATTATCCACTAATGCAAAGTTCCCTGAAATTTGAAAAATACTGCCTAATGACAATAAGCATCTTGTCAAAGACATTCCTCCTGTAGCCATAAAAAAGAAATTTCTACCATTTCATATAATTTACCACAAGACAGATATCTTTATAAAGTGACTATTTTCATTTGTTTTGATTCAGACCTAGACTTTTCTGGAACAATATTATTCCAACTGACAAATCTGGTCAGTGCTGGTCCACCAGTACTTACAACGTTTACTAATCCTGAACTAGGTCCAGTCTTGGTATGTGCCAGCGATCAGGGACCTCCACCAAATCACTTCCCTTTGCTTTGTTGTCCAATGATAATTTTTCATTATTTTCCTTCCGCTTGGAATTTTTAAACTCCCATTCATGTTCTCTCAAGACTACATAGTTTTTGCTTTTACCTCAGTTTGGAATCTGTTTTATATATTTGTTGATAGATCCCTTAGTTCTCTCTCCACACTGCACCCCACCCCCACCTATGCCTAACAGCTGCATTGCAATATTATATTTTTCCAGTAGACATATTCAACACATGATTAAGTCATTCAGAGGATTCCTTAAGTCTTAAGCTTTGGTTTATTTTGTAGAATATTTTCTTTATAATTATTGTGATTTTTTAAAAAAATGAAGTTCATTTAGAGAGCTTTAGCATGTATCTATTTAAAAAATATTTAATTTTCAAGTACAAACTTTTAAAATCAGGGCTTTCCAAAGTTATTAGCACTTACAGTATATCTCTGTCCAGTGGAACAGATGTTGCCTGTATCTACAAATATTTCAAAAACAGATTGAAGGCATGCAATATGCAATTCCTTTTGGCACGACTCATGTACATTTTGCCAGAAAACATTTGAACAGATTTTAAATCTTTCTCCTCATTATCTTTGAAAAATATACAAACTCACACACATTTTTGCAAGGTGTCTGTTATGAGTTACTTGCTGTGAAGAGTACCTTTTAAACAATATGCCTCTCGACATCAAAAAAATTTTGACTATATAAAACTTAGTAAGTTGAAGAAAAGGTCATGTAAACTGTAATTGTTAATAGTAACATCAGACAAGTGTATCTTAATACAAAATATTTAGCCTGGTAGGTGCATATAATTAAACTCTTTGAGAAAAGTTAACAGCACCTACACTATAACACATTTCAGAGAGATGGTACTTGATGCAAGAATAAAAGCTATCTGCAATCGTTATTTTTCCTGTCTTATCATCTAATTATGTTTCAGAGTCCAGTTAAATTCTATCTTTTGACATTTCTCAAAGCTCTTGGTTCTCACGTCTCTTTAAACTGTTTATTCTACCCGGAATATTCTTTTTCCCTTATCTTCACTTAGAGTGTGCAGAGTTTGGGGAAGTTTCATGTAGTTCACGGTGATGAAGTGACAAGGTACAGCATTTGAAGGTCTGCCAGGAGGTAAGGCTGGGGAGGTGGACAGGAGCCAGATAACTGTAGAGACCCATATACAATGCTAATTTTAGGCGTTTACAATTAGCACTGAAGATTTGATAAAAAGCACAGGAGGATTTTAATCAAGGAGATAAATGACGGGATTAGAAGTACATTTTATATAATCAAATCCAGATACATCATGTAATATGAATTTAAAAGAGGAAAGCTGGAAGCAGAATAGCCAGTTAGGAGTTTGCTACAATAGTTGAGGCATGGAATGTTTACAATTAGAATCAGTGAACCCATCGTGCTGCACATTCCTGTGATTTGTGGTTACTGTGCTTAATTTAAAGCTTTCCACTGTGTGTTTTCCATGTTCCCATCGCCATGTTGAAAAGGTTTCTCTCCTGCACCCATCACCTCCCAGACCTTGCACATTACCTTCTCTGACGCCTATCTTATTCAGTCTATCTCTCCCACATCTTTATCTTCTGCACAGACTGGCGATCCTGTTCCCTGGCTTTCACTGAAAACTGGTTTCTTCAGCATCTGTTTAAGTGGGTGCCACCCACTTCCCACACAAAACTAGGGTCAAAATCCTCATTCCTCAATGCCATATACAGACTTTTATGACTCCTCATCTTACTTCTTCTTGGAGGTTAGTGACGCTTTTAGGGTATCACCTTTCATACCTTTTTTGTTCTCATAAGTTTTCCAGTCACCATTTTTCATTCATCACATATTTTGGCACCTGATGCATCTTTCTTTCTACCCCTGTTCCTATCTGGAGTAGCTTCAGGGACTATTGGGTCTCCCAGCAAACAGCTTAGCTTCCCATTAGCTTGGCTTTTCCTACACCAACAGTCATCATACCCGCTCCATTTCAGAGCACCATGTCCACATCTCCAGCCCAGACCCTGTTTTCATCCAACAGCGCCCCTTTCTGAAATAGTCACAACTGCTTTTGTACCACAAAGTCTTATCTTTCTAGTTCTTCTCGCCATTATTTCCACAACCTCATTGGGATCTATAATTTCTTACTCCCTGTCTTTTGATCTACAATTCCCTCATATTTTCCACTTCCTTTTCTGTCCAAGCTCCGATGTTTAAACCCCTTTCTTGCCATATGTCTCAACTCTGGCCATTTCCCCTTCCCCTGCTTCTACCAACAAAACCAAAGTTTAAGCCTCTTTCATTGGGCTACTTTCCTGGGCTACTAAGCACTACTGGAGAAAATTAGCACAAATAACAGATTGATAGTCTGGCAAATGAACAGTTTCAGTAACAACTGGGTCCTGAAATCTGCCTGGAAAATTTTCTGACTTTCTCTTGCTTCCCTTTTTCAATTTCCACAGTTTTTTCAAATTTTCTTTCTCCTGAAACCTTTGATCTCTCTCTGTTTCTCTCTTCACTTAAAGCACATAATTTGCAAAGAAAATAGACAACAACAGATGGAAGGAACTTTCCTCAGACTCCTCCCTCTGTATATTTGCAAACCTCCCAACTCCTGCCCCCTTCTCTTGCCTCTCTTCCCTCTGTCATGGTGGAGTAGATGTTCCTCCTTCTGATCAAGGACCTCTCTGCTTCTGTGTACTAGAGCCGTCTTCTCCCACCTCATCCTTACCTCTTTGGTTGGTCGGCCATCCATCTTTTTTCTCAAGATCTACAAGCACCCCCTCTGGAAGATTTCTTCCCATCAGCACAACCATGGTTAAGTCTTCACTATCACATCAACAAGCAGCCAAACTTCTTCCCCCATCCATCTTTCTCTATCATCTTTATCTTTTCACAAAAAAATGACTATAAAGCCTGTCTTCCTTTTTTCTCACCTTCTAGTCATTCTTCAGCCTAAATGTAATCCAGCTTTTGTTTCTAGAATGCAAGCGAATCTATGCTTGTTAAGATAGTTTGATGCTATATAAGCCCCTATTTTACTTACCTCTATCACTGCATTTTAAACTGGTGTCTATTTTTTCCTCTTGAGATGCTCTTTCCTTGCCTCCCTCTCTCCACGTTGGCCTATGTGACATTGCAGTCTCTGATTTTTTCCCCCTAACTCTCTGGCTGTTGCTTCTCAGATTCCTTCATGAGCTATTTTTCTGTTTTCCTTTTGAAAGGTGTCAGGTCATCAGAGTTCATCTTCAAACTTATAACAACCACAGCAATAGTAATAATAGCTAATATTCATCAAATTCTTACTTGTATTAAATGCTTTTTAGAGATGATATTTTATTTTTTATAAAACCCTATAAGGTATAAAACCCTATTAATATGTCACCTGATGGAGAAGTTAAAGATCCTTAGGATGGCCCCCAGGCTAGCAGGTAGCAAAAGCAAGATACCAAAGATACCCAAAGCAAAACCGAGTTACTCAAATCTGACTGAACAGAGACTGTCCCTTAATTGCTTGTTGTGTGTTCTTACCCTTGGTGATCCCATGCACTTGCATGTAATCCCCTGCCCAATGCTCGTGCTTCTCAAATCTAGTGCTCCTTCCCAAATATGGTTCCTGAAGACCAAGCCCCTATGTCCCACTGCCTGCTGTTTTGCACAAGCAAGTAAACGCCCACATTTCTCAAACTAAACTCTGCATCCCATCACTGCCTGCCCTTGCAAAATTTTCTTCTTGTTTGTCTCATTTTGGTCAATGGAGCCCACAGTTCATGCTCTCCACCAGGTCAGAACCTTGCTTTCATCCTTGACTCCCCTCAATCCTTAACCTCCTATTTCCAGTTAATTGCCAAGTCTTCTTACTTTTGCTTGTTTAACATTTCTGGTCTCTATATGACTTCTCTTCAGTTCCACTGTCTAGATCATTAAAACAAGCAGGGGCTCCTTGCTACCAGTGCCTCTGCCATTCTAATCTGCTCTTCACAATGTCACTTAATTCAGTTTCTTAAAGTGCAAATTTGATCATATCAACTCCTGCCTTTAAAATCTTCAGTGCCAGAGAGGAGGTGGGTGGGGAGATGGGTGAAATAGATAAAGGGAATTACGAGTATACTTATCTTGATGAGCACTGAGAAATGCATAGAATTGTTGAATCACTATGTTTTACACCTGAAACTAATATAACACTGTATGTTAATTAAATTTCAAGAAAAATCTAAAAGTTAAAAAGCAGTTTGATAGAATTTTCTAGTGAAACAAACAAACCCTTCTAGTGGCTTGTCACTGACCTCCAAACTCCTTAGGATGGCATTAAAGGCTTTATGACCTGCCTTCTACCTACTGTTGTAGTCTAACTTTCTACAGTTACCTACCTCACATTCTATAATCCAGCCATATTGCATTATTATCATTTCCTTAAATGTGCTGAAATATGCTGTTTTTTCTATTGATTCTGACCTTCTGTAAATAATGATGTAATCTCACCTATGCCCAGAATGTTCATCATTCTCATAGAAGTTAGGTTTCAACATATACAACATCTGTTCTGGAAAGTGGTTTCTAATAACCCAAGGCCGGGCAGGTGCCCCTCTGATGTCTGTCCATAGAATATCATGCTTATCTCCACTTGAGCACATACCACAGTGTGTTATAAGTATCCATTTATTGTTTGCTCCAATAAGACATAAACAATTTGAGGGTAGAGGTGGTATTTGAACCTACAGTGTATGGCACTATGTCTAGCATATATCAAGTGATCAACAAATGTTTATTGAATTAATGAATTAATGACTGTCTACAAGTGTCACTCTAAAAAACAGAAGCCATCTGTTGTACTTGGAAACAGATAATCTCTGCCAGAAAACCTTCATTAGGGTTGAGCAGGTTAGAAATGAATGGGGAATGAGGAAATAGAAGATTAGACTTCTCATTCGAGAAGCTTAGCTATTAGTTTAATTCATAAGAGCAATGGTAAATAAATAACTAACCCACAGGAATAACCTTTTAAGAGTCAGGCAGGATTTATAGGAAGAAGGTTTAAAAGCTTGACTAGAGGGTATAAAAGGAGATGAACACCACATGGTGAGACATACCATATTTCTGGCTAGGAAAACAATATTGTAAGATAAAATTATTTTTCTAAATTAACTTACAGTTTCAATGCAATGTAACACAAATTTTCCATTGATTTTTTTATTATGAAAATGATTCATATTTGTGGGGGAAAATCCAAACCAAGTCTCTCATTCTCTTACTTTCTCTTGAGTGTGTGTATGTGTGTAAGTACTCACACATGAATATATATTTATACACATACACACACACACATATGATAGTCGTCTTTTTTTTTTTTTTAACACATATGGACTCTTTCTTTATGTACCCTCCAACAACTATTTTATTTAACTTAGCAGCATAACTTGGATATCTTTCTACATCAGTACATATGGATCTACCTTATACATTTTTAAACTTCTAAAATTGAAATTTATCATACATACAAGAATACAGAAATCATCCCTCCCTCATGTCCCTTTCCAATCATGACTCCCTAAATGTAAACACTATTATGACTTTTTTTCAGCACCTATTAATGTTACCCATTCTTGAACTTTATGTAAATGAAATCACACAGTATGTTATTACTGTGTCTGGTTTCATTCTCAATATTTAGGAGTCATTCAGTAGTTTGGCTTTTCATTGCCATATTACATTACATGACTATTACATGACAATTTACACATTCCTCCTGTAGTAGATAATTGTGTTATTCCCAGACTGAGAATATTATGAATAGAGATGCTGGGAACATTCCTGCATGTGTCTTTTTATGAACATATGTATATATATCTGTTGAATATATACCTAGGAGTTGAAGAGCTAGGTGATAGCGTATTCACATATTTAGTTTTAGTAGATACTGCCAAAGAGTTTTCTAAGATAATTATAGCGGTTTATTCCATAGCGGTATATTCCAGGGTGTATACCATAATCTTTTTAAAGACCTAGAGTATCGCATTGTGTAAATACATTGTAAATGTATTTAAAATTGGTTATTTTCATTTTTCTACTAGTACAAACAATTTTTAAATAAACATTTTGTATAGGTATTTTTGTTTACTCATGTGAGTGTTTCTTTAAGCATGTCAGTAAGATAAAATCTAAAAAAAAAATTGAGAACATAATTTTAAAGCTCGCTTGAAAAAAGTAGTTTTTCTAAAATAAAATTAGGGAATAATATCTTTTAAAAAGCTGAGTAAAATTAAAATGTTTTATAAAAGTTGCAATCCTTAAAACTGTAGCCATGGTACAAAAAAGAACATGTGCATTAGTGAATAGGAATGATAGCTGTTATCAGTTAGCTCCAAAGAGGAAAAGTGAAATTAAACTGAATATTTAAAGCAGAAGGAACTTAACGCTGGCAATGGGTTAAGCTGGTGATAAAAGGGTCTGAGAAGCCACTCAAGAGGAACAATACAGCAACAGCTGCTGTGCCCCTAGGCTGGAAGAGAAGCACAAGAAGGGGGCAGAGTTCCTAGAGCTCAGGGCTGGGTCAAGTAGGGAACCAGGTAAGATCCTGGGATGGCTGTCTAAGCAGGGAAAAAGCGCTAGAGAAGTGGAGCCTCTGCCCAAGGTACCACCTGAAGCAGAAAGAGGGGAGAGATACGTTGGCTCCTCTTTTCCTCTGATCAGTGCCTCCCACCAGAAGTGCTGATGGTCTGTTAGTAAGGAGTGTGGAAAGTCTCTGAAGGTCAGCTTACTTGAGATGACAGAGCAGAGCAGCAGAAGGACAAGGAGGCCAGCAGGATGGCAGAATAGAATATAAAATAAAGATGACATCACAAATCAGGCCAGACAGGAATGATGGTTTAATAAATGCTATTGACATCATTGTTACCCTGTTATGAAATTGGACTTTTCACCTCCTACCATAGCCCCAAATAAATTACAAGGATGTGTAACGTTAAATGTAAACAACTGAAGTCTCTATGAAAAAGAAAATTATGTATATTTTCAGGAATGGGGATGATTTACAGTTCATAAAAACAACAGAATAAATCTAAAAGAGGGGCACCTGGGCGGTTCAATCAGTTAAGCGTCTGACTTTGGCTCAGGTCATGATCCCATGGCTCGTGAGTTCAAGCCCTGCATTGGGCTCTGTGCTGACAGCTCAGAGCCTGGAGCCTGCTTCCAATTCTGGGTCTCCCTCTCTCTCTGTCACTCCCTCACTAGCACTCTGTCTCTCTCTCTCTCAAAAATAAATAAATATTAAAAAAATTAAAAAAAAGAATAAATCTGAAACTATGATGATTTAAATTTAAAATAATAACATAAATAAAATTATAAGGTATATAACACAGTGGGAAAATTACTGGTACACATATGAAAAAGGGTTAATACTGGTAAAGTCTCATAGATAAATAGAAAAGTGGGCAAAATATACTAACAGATGTTTCATAAAAGAAGATAAAAATACCAGTAAACAAAGATAAAATAATATTTAAATTTCTAATAATTGAAGTCATACAAATTTAAGTAAATATATATTTATTTGTCGATTAAAGTGACAAATACTATAAAATATTGTTAATCCCACAGTGTGGGAAAAGTGTATTCTTCAACAATAAATGGATTAACATGCTGCCATTAAAATTATTTTTTGAGACATACTTGACAAAGATAATATTCTTTTTTTTAACTTTGTTTTTAATGTTTATGTATTTTTGAGAGAGAGAGAGAGAGAGAGAGAGCCAGCCGGAGAAGGGCAGAGAGAGAGAGAGAGACAGAATCTGAAGCAGGCTCCAGGCTCTGACCTATTAGCACAGAGCCTGACATAGCACTTGAACCCACAAACCATGAGAACATGACCTGAGCCGAATTAGGATATTTAACCGACTGATCCACCCAGGTGCCCCAATAATATTTTTTTCTGATAATATTCTTGATATAATAAGATGAAAACATTAGGATTTAAGCAATATTAAGCTTAAGTTAAATTTTTGTTACAAAATAAAACAACCCACACATACAAACACATAGTACTAGAAAGAATATATCAAAATATGGTAAAGAATGAACTGAAATAATCATTTCTGGATCATGGGATTACAGTAACTTTTATTTAATTATACATTTCTGCATTTTTCAAATATTCTACAGTGAACCTTTATAATCTAAAAAAAGCAGTGACCATACATATCAATACAGTGAAGTCAAAAGATGGTGAGGAACGCATTATTTGCCAAGAGGAGAAGATTTATACAAATTTGCAGACTGAAAGGAAAGAGCCAGTGGAGATGAACCAATTGTAGATTAAAAGGTCTAAACTTGGGGCGCCTGGGTGGCTTGGTCGGTTAAGCGTCCGACTTCGGCTCAGGTCATGATCTCACGGTCTGTGAGTTCAAGCCCCGCGTCAGGCTCTGTGCTGACAGAGCCTGGAGCCTGTTTCGGATTCTGTGTCTCCCTCTCTCTCTGCTCCTCCCCTGTTCATGCTCTGTCTCTCTCTGTCTCAAAAATAAATAAACATTAAAAAAATAAAAATAAAAAAAAAAAAGGTCTAAACTTGCTGAAGGAAGGTCTTGGAGGAGACTGGTTGATGCTGATGGGTGGGGGAAATCAGGATTGGATAAGAGTGTATGAGGAAAAAAAAGCCTTAGGAAGGAAGCAAGACAGAGAACCAGACCCTGAGGGAGTTCACACTCTATGACTTTGATTTTCTCTCTGCTGAGAGTGAGGAGTAAGGGTTGAATAGTATATATTTATAGAACTGTGGAGATTCTGGAAATTTGCTCAGGAGAACTCATCACTAAAGAAAATGAAAGGATTTAACAGGTTGTCCTGAAAGTCTCTTTGAGATAAGACATCTTAACTTTGTAATGGTGGCATGGTTCTCTACAATTAATGTGAGATTTTCCACCAAGGATATGTATTTTTAAGGACAAAAGCCTTGGAAGTTTGGGATGTTTTCTAGTTGAGAATTTACAGAGTAGACAGAGGTAAAAGAAAGGTTAGGAGATCGTAGGAACCGTGAAAGCACAGTCTGCACCTGGATCTACACTGATCAGGAAAGGAAGGAAACCTGGAGTGGGGGTGTGGGACAGGGAGAGTGGGTCTTTGGAAGCACATTCCCTCAGTGGGCAAAAGAGGAGTGAGAATACATTATCCACCTTAACTGAGCACCCAAAGCCTTTGGATCAAACTTTTGGCATTTACCGCACTCTGCCTTGTGTTTTAGTTGATTGTACTTTTCTTTTTTTTAAACCACACCCCACTCTCATATGTGGCTGTGTATTCCTGAGGCACCTACCCAAGTGCTCTGCACTTGGCAGCCGTTCAAGTACTGTTGTTGGAAGAGTGAAGGCAACCAAATATGTTAATTTTTGGCATCATGGCAAGTGCTTTGGTTAAATTTAGAGCTACTCTTTTGAAGATCGTGTAGTCAAAAGTATTTATTAAATTGGCAACAGTGCTTGCCAGCAACATCAATATGGTGCGCCTTGGGAAGAAGCCAATGGAAGGTGTTACTGGGACTATAGCAAGCTCAGGGCATCGAATTTAATTGCACTTCAGAAAGCACAATCTTTTTAAGCTTCACACTAATGGTGAAAAGACCTGTTTCACATGCAGGCACAGCTTGCTCTGGATTGACTATCTTGAGGTTGCAGGAATGATAACTGTGAATGTTCCTTGCTCAAATAGTATCTAGTCAAGAGGGTGACAGGAAACCTTTTGCTTTTCCCTAAAAGCCTAGTTTCAGAAAGTGAATCTTCCTAACACTACATTTCCAGGGCATATTCTTCTTACTGTATACTCTTCAAGGCCTTTCCTGTTGATTTCCCCTAATTTAAGTAGAAACTCACAAGATCTAAGTCTTTATTTTATAGGAAGAGTAAAGATGAGGAATGTATCACTCTGGTGGTGGTGAGGCTTGGGGGTTAGGAGGGAAGAAGAACTACAATTCCTCCTTTTGGTGATCTTAACTGTAGTTTTACACACACACACACACACCCATGCATGAGTACACACACACACACACACACACCCAAATTCACTCATGCACACTCAGTCACAAGCTCAGTTACTTGCTCACTCACTCATGCAAACGTCTCCAATCTTATTTCCAGTTGGATGTTAAAATCACAACTCCACTGTTTCAATTTTTAGTGTTTTCAAGGCTCTTTCTTATATATTCATGAATCTAGGAGACCTCATCCCAGTGAACATTCTTAATTACAGTCAATTGCCCCAAATTGGCTTTCCTGAATTTAAATGCATTTGCCATTTCATTTTTCAAGGTGAATTTGATTGACTGTCTTATAGTGATTGATGCAAGCTCATTCAGAATGTGTGAATAATAAATTTATTGCTCTCTGGAAATCAGTAATAGATCAAAAAATCTCTTTGGTTTAATATTTTACTGTTAAAGATTAAACAGTTCTTCTAAATAACTTAGCAACCCTTTCAACCTCAAATTGTTTAGCTCTCTGTGTAAGGAAACTATGGAGATCGTTTCAGTTCCCTTGGGTGCATTTGTGCAATTTGGATTTAGCTGGTCTGCAAATTGTACTCATCTACGTTACTGTTTCTGTAATGCGAATGATCCAACTGTGTCATAACCTTTTGGCTCTTAACCTCCTTCATTTACATAACCTTTTACTTCTCATTTGCACTAGTCTTGCCATTTTAGGATGAATACATCAAACTCCTTCCTTTTTCTCCCACCACCTGATTTTGTTGCTAAAAAAAATCAATTTAGTTCGTCTTACATATGAGAAAACCATGTTGTTCACAATAGATTTTTCAATATTTGAAAGATGTTAGGTGTTTTAACAAAAAGAAATGAGTTAAAGGATTTTAGCACCATGTTATGATTTTAAGAAACAGTAAATTATTTTTACTTTAAAAAATACTTTCAAAGATGAAAAGATTTACAAATATAGACTTAAATAATTGACTTATAAGCATATTTAGTGACTTGCTTAGAATAGAATATGTTATAATTTAGAGTAGTGCTACTACTTAATATCTTAAATATATATGTGTCAAAAATATATATGCATTAGGGTCTTTTATATTTAAAATTATGCCATTTATATACATTTACATACACACACATATTCACAGGTGTTGATTTTTAATAACGTATCATAAAATTTGGCTTCACTAAACTAAAAATATAATTGGGAATTGTGTTTCAAAAATTAATGACAGAAGTCGTTTGAATAGCAAATAGGACACACATTGAATGATTTGTTTTAAAAATCCTATTTATGGGGCTCCTGGGTGGCTCAGTCAGTTAAGTGTCTGACTTCAGCTCAGGTCATGATCTCACAGTCCATGAGTTTGAGCCCTGCGTCAGGCTCTGTACTGACAGCTCAGAGCCTGGAGCCTGCTTCGGATTCTGTGTCTCTGTCTCTGTTTCTCTCTGCTCCTCCCCCACTCACGCTCTGTCTTTCTCAAAAAATAAATAAACACTGGGGTGCCTGGGTGGCTCAGTCGGTTAAGCCTCGGACTTCGGCTCAGGTCATGATCTCGCGGTTTGTGAGTTCAAGCCCTGCGTCGGGCTCTGTGCTGACAGCTCAGAGCCTGGAGCCTGCTTCGGATTCTGTGTCTCCCTCTCTCTCTCTGCCCCTCCCCTGCTCATGCCTCAAAAATAAATAAAAACATTTAAAAAATCCTATTTACCTGCAAGTTCAAAAAAAATATTATTAGCTATTCTGTTTGTGCTATTCTGAAGAAGAAAGACCAGGTGTGTAATAGGAAAACCAGATGTCATCCAGCGTACCAAGAAGGGCTTCCCTGAGGACATGTCATTTGACCTAAGTTATCTTTTTATGTGAACCTGACCCATGAGCCCCTCCCACTTTGCTAAAACCTGCAGCAGCTTTCTTGAATCTTCAGCACCGCTTGTGCACTGTGCATGATCTGACCTACTTCTGCCACCTCTTTCCCAGCGGCACTCATCCCATTGGAAATTTTTGTTCAGTGGCCATACTCCTAGAGGATGAACATGGACCTTGTATTGTCAGAATCACATCACTGTTATATTGTAGGGACCAAGCAAATATTTGATGAATAAATGAGGGTGACATAAAACACAAATCCTTAAATTTGTTTTTATTTATTTATTTATTTAATTTTTTTTTTGTAATTTACATCCAAATAGCATATAGTGCAACAATGATTTCAGGAGGAGATTCCTTAATGCCCCTTACCCATTTAGCCCACCACCCCTCCCACATCTCCTCCATATTGTTTGTTCTCCATATTTATGAATCTCTATGTTTTGTCCCCCTCCCTGTTTTTATATTATTTTTGTTTCCCTTCCCTTATGTCCATCTGTTTTGTCTCTTAAAGTCCTCATATGAGTCAAGTCATATGATATTAGTCTTTCTCTGACTAAGTTCACTTAGCATAATACCCTCCAGTTCCATCCACGCAGTTGCAAATGGCAAGATTTCATTCTTTTTGATTGCTGAGTAATACTCCATTGTATATATACACCACATCTTCTTTATCTATTCATCCATCGATGGACATTTGGGCTCTTTCCATACTTTGGCTATTGTTGATAGTGCTGCTATAAACATTGGGGTGCATGTGTCCCTTCGAAACAGCACACCTGTATCCAGTGGATAAATGCCTAGTAGTGCAATTGCTGGGTCATAAGGTAGTTCTATTTTTAGTTTTTTGAGGAACCTCCAAACTGTTTTCCAGAGTGGCTGCACCAGCTTGCATTCCCATAAATTTACTTTTTTAATAATTTTTTTAATGTTTATTTATTTTTGAGAGAGAGAGAAAGAGAGTACAAGTAGGGGAGGAGCAGAGAGAGAGGCAGACACAGGATCTGTCAGCACAGACCCCAATGTGGGGCCCGAACTCACGAACTGTGAGATCATGACCTGAGCGGAAGTCGGATGCTTAGCCAACTGAGCCACCCAGGAGCCCCACAAATCCTTAAATTTTAAAGATAATGTGTCTCATTCATCATTATAAGAATTGTAGCTACCACTTACTAATAAGCACATGTGGTAAGCACAGTCCAAGATAACAAATGTGGTTGATATCAACTCCCTATTAGTGACGAAAAAATGGAAGTATGGGAGTTCAATAAATTGCCCAATGTCAGGCTGTGATTTGCGCTATGATATTTAAAAAAGATACAATCACTAAATTGTCTCAGTATCATCTGGAGAGCACAAAAACTAGTCTTGATGTAGTTCATCCCAAATATCAATGCTCTTATAAAGATTTTGTTTCAAGTGAAATGTTTATGTATTATTAAATTTATTCTCATTTTAAGACATGAAATTCATCAGACTGTCAGATATGTACTATATATAAATGAGCAAAATAGATGATATGACATATATGGTCTTAACCATATATGGTTATGGGTGAGGTTATAATTGGAGTTGGGAGAATGGCCTGGGGAAAAATATATATGTTATAGTAGAGGTAGCCATAAAGTCTTAAGAGTCATAGAGTTATATATATTTAAAAAATATTTAAAGAGTGAATAATATGTCCCACATGTTGTTCTAGGCACCAGGCATACAGTGGAAACAGGGTCCTTGGTCTCATGAAAAATATACTCTAGAAATGAGACATTAAATTTAATTGGGGAGGCCTAATTAGGCAGGGCTTACCAGAATGAGTGATATTTTAACTGAGTCTTGAGAGATGACTGAATAGTGTCATATGCTGATGGGGACTGTATTAGTTAGGATTAGATTAATCCTTGAGTAGTTGAAAACCCAAAATACTACTCTCTGTCTCCTCCTCCCCTAATTGTCTCTCCCTCCCATAAAATAAACCTGGACATAATTAGTCTGGCGTTAGTGTTGTGCTCCAGAAATAGGAATCCAGGGTGTTTCCTCTATGTTGCTTTCTGCCTTCTGCTTGTCACTTCCAGCTCAGGCTCTGAAAAGGCTGTTTTATTCCCAGTCATCATATCTGCATCCCAGCCAGCAAGAAGGGAGGGAGTGGTAGGGAGGACGAGTATACCCCCTTTATTTCCAGACACTTCACAAACGTTGCATACAGTGATTCTACTAATTCCCAGAATCAACCACAAGAGATGTGGAGAGGTGGAAAAATGATGTGTGTTACTAAAAACTGAGAATTTTATTACTAAAGAAGATGGGATGAAATAATATTGGGGTTTATGGTAGTCTCTAGCATACAAAAAAGGCAAAGTGTAGAGGGATAATGGCAAAACATTCAAGAAAATAACTTGGAGAATTTTGTGTGGGACATGGCTGGAATTGTTCCATATTTGGAACAATAGAGAAGGGAATAGAATGCAAAACTAGGTCAATGAAAGCATTGATTTGCCATACTCAAAAACATTATCATTTAGGAATATATAATAATTTAAATATTTTTCTATATTATATTTAATATATTTTATACTTTACAATAGCATTTTTCATACATAATCTCATTTAATATTTACAATAATCTTACGGAATAGCTATTACTCTTGTTTAGCAAGTTAAATCACCAAGATCCAGATGAATTTTCTATTACACCTTAAGTATCTAATATATTCAGAGAGATTAAGGAAGATATTACATTCTTAAAAAAATTTTTTTTTATGTTTATGTTTGAGAGAGAGAGAGCACAAGCAGGGGGGCAGGGCAGAGAGAAAAGTAGACAGAGAACTTGAAGCAGGCTCTGTGCTGTTAGCACGAGGCTGATGTGGGGCTCAAACCCACAAACCATGAGATCATGACCTGAGCTGATGTTGGATGCTGAAGTGACTGAGCGACCCAGGTGCCCCAAAGATATTATATTCTTAATGCAAGGACAGAAAGGCAATGCAAAGGAAACTATTAGAGAATAAAAAAGGGGCTCCTAGAGATTAAAATATGAGCACTGAAGTAAAAAGAAAAATTGATAACCTCCCAGAAAGTTAATGGAAATTAGAAAGATATGGAAACATTAGTGAAAAGATGAGGCATAGAGTTCAAATATGGAACGTTCAAATTTTGATTAAAGTCCTGGAGAGACAGGACAAAAAATTGTGTGTGTGTGTGTGTGTGTGTGTGTGTGTAAGTGTGAGTGTTGGTGATGGTGGAGGAGGGAGTATTGTCAAAGACAAAATGGAAGGAAATTATCCAAAATGGAAAAAAGACACGAGTCTGCACAGTAAAAGGATTCACCAAGTGTCCAGAACTATAAAAAAGATGCCCACAAAGACCTAATCTTTTTTTTTTTTTTTGAGAGAAAGAGAAGGAGGGGGAGGGAGGGGGAGAGAGAGAGTTACAGAGAGAGAGAGAGGGAGGGAGAATCTTAAGCAAGCTCCATGCTCAGCTTGACACAGGGCTCGATCTCATGACCCACCATGAGCCATGAGATCCTTTACCTGACCCTAAATCAAGAGTTAGATGCTTAACCAACTGAGCCACCTGGGCACCTCCAATATTCTAATGAAATTTTACACAGTGACAAGGATAAAAGACACTAAAACCTTCTACAAGAAGTTCTTCAAATTTCTAAGGAAAAAAAATTATGTTCAACTATCAGTCAAATATGAGGGATGTTTGAAAATACATTTAGACATGCAAAGATTAAAAAAATTAATTCTTCATCAACATACTCCAGCAAAGCAGGAGAGTACAGAAAGAAAGGAGACTGTGATCCAGGAAACAGTGGGTTTATTTTCAATGCTTATTGATATTTTAGAAGGAGACAGACAGATAGACAGACAGAACGTGAGCAGGGGAGGGGTAGAGAGAGATGGAGATAGAATTTGAAGCAGGCTCCAGGCTCTGAGTTGTCAGCACAGAGCCCAACATGAGGCTTGAACCCACAGTTCTATGAGATTATGACCTGAGTTGAAGTCAGACACTTAACCAACAGAGCCACCCAGGCACCCCCAGGAAACAGTTGATTTAACTTTGTAAAGAAGTCAAAGAAATCCCAGAACTACAGTTTAGGACAGTGTCACATTAGAGCTGAAGAGAAGGAACTCTAGGAAGTTGATCACCAGCAGGGGTTGGGGGGGAGGAGGGAGGGAGGGAGGAAGGATGGGAAATAAAGGAACTGTAGACAATATGATTAAGAAGGTGGGTAAATGTGAGCATGATAAGGTCACAAATTCAAGGAACAAAGAATGCAATGAGAAATTTTAGAGAAAAATATGAAGCAAAATGGAGTGCCTGGCGGCTCAGTCAGTTAAAGCATCCAACTCTTGAACTCAGTTCAGGTCTTGATCTCAGGATTGTGAGTTCAAGTCCTGCACTGGGCTCTGTGCTGGGCATGAATCCTACTTAAAAAAAAAAAAAAAAAAAAAAAAAAAAATATATATATATATATATATATATATATATATATGAAATATATATATGAAAAATATATATGAAATATATATATGAAAATATATATGAAATATATATATATAAAATATATATATGAAATATATATATAAAATATATATATGAAATATATATATATGAAATATATATATATATATATATATATATATGAAGCAAACCAAGATGTAACACAACGGTAAGCAATTGTAGAACGTTAAAAAAAATCATTTCAAATTGAAGTTAGAAACGTTTTTGTGTCAGTGATATATACATACACAATTGTAGAGGCTGTTTACACCATAAGGCAATAGGCATTTGATGTTGGACCTTGAAGTTGTCTTCAGGGCAGACAATGGGGAAGGGAAGATAAATAAAATAGTGGGAAGTAAACATACTAGAACCAATAAACACTAGCTGAAATCTACAAGAACAGACTGAAATCTATGCCCATTTGTCACTGCCTCCAACTTCAATGATATGAGTATGTATGTTCTTTAGGATAAGCTGGGGCCTTTTGTCTTGAAATTCAACATCCACCTGGCCTAGATGACAAAAAGACAGAAAGATCTAGGGAAAGATGCAAAAACTGATGGCCAGGCTTCTGCTCCTGGCCAACAAGGTGAACCAGAAAATAAGCAAAACATGTGCTAGAGGGTCACATCCCTTCTTTCCCCTTCCTCAATCTTCTTGTTATGGAACCAGGCTGGAACGCTGGTGGAAAAACCAACCAGCACTCAGAGATCTTGGTGGATTGGAGATTTATTTAACACCAGTGGGTTCAGAGGAGGCTGTTTCTTCAAAGGTCTGAGCCTGGAATGCAAGTGGGGAGGGTAATTGATAGCCGACAGCTTCCATATCTGGGGGGGTTTTCACGTGCACAGCAAACAAAGGAAGAAGAACCCAGAGGAGGGGTCTCGAAGCTAGAGACCAGAGTCTGTTTTAGCCCTGTCGGCCATCTTGGCATACTTTACTTCTCCAACATTCTAAGCATAAAAACAATAGGACTGTTTCTCCATTTCAGCCCTCAGAATTTCACACAAAGTGTCTCTCCGTGGCTCACTCAAACATGAAGCAGACAGAGAAGGAAATTCTGGGCAAATGTAGTTCAGCCTAGCCTAGCTGATCGTGTTATGCACGGACACATTACATAGCTGCCACGGTCCCCTCTGAGTGTCCCTGGGAGTTGTAACATTAGCACTACAGAGACAAGCAATGCAATTTTAGTATAGTATTTGGTCAAACTCTGAACAGTATTTACATAATAATGATAATGTAAATGCTGTTTCTGGGTCACTACATTTAGAATCAATCTGTGGAAAAGCACAGCAAGCTGGGCTGTGGTTACAAGAAAAGAAGATGAATGTTAACCTTGAAAACATAAAAATAAAAGGTAGGTGGTAGAAGGTGGAACATGGAAAGGAATGGAAGAAAAATGAAAGGAAGGGGAGGGAACCAATATTGTAATTTTTTTAAGTGAAGAGTTAAGGGATCCTTCCTAAAATTAATGAACAAGAAACAGAGGTTTAAGGGTAGTATTTAAAGTGACAAATGTAAGTGATAGGAGAAGTAAAGATAATGATCTAACTATAAACACTGGGAGAAGAAAACAAAGGTGAAAAAAAAGAGAGTATAAATACGGTAAATCTCAAAATTCATAGTGTTGAATCAATAGATAGTATCAAGAGTTGTTAAGACAATAAACTGATGTATATAGAAACATGTTAGTTACTAAACAGAGATGGTTAAGAGGCTGTTTCTGAGAAATATGAGTGCATTAGGAGAAAAGTAGAGGAATACTTTTGCTTTTCATCTTTTTTTGGTAGTATTTGAGTCATTATAATAAGCATACATTACTTTTATTATAATAATTTATTTTAAGGGAGAGAAAACAGAAGAGATCAGAGGGTAGGACCTTGGCTAAATCCTGCAGTTAAAGGGCAGGTGTGAAGGAAGAAGTGAGAAAAGAAGATGAAGTTAAGAGAATGTTACCTAATAGCATATTAACTTTTTAACAGATTTAAACAACAGAAACCTTATCTTTACTCTAACTTTAGAATGGATTTGGCCACTGTCTACGATGATAGTAGATATACCTGTCAAACCATTCCTTTTCTCTCTTGAATGAGCCATTCTGATGAAAACTTATGGCAATATCCACCAACTACAATTTTATAAAGCATGAAACCATAATATTGATTTATTATATTACTATGTGTTCTATGTCACTATGTATACTATATTATTACATATGTATCATTTCTATTCTATCCTATTCAACCATACCAATGTTTCTAAATATTTGAGTGCTTGATGTTTCATAGAATAGGCTAAGTTTTTCAAAAACTCTTATTTGCCAGTATAACATAACATTTGAGTATATTCACAATAGAAATGAAATTATTCTTCTAAACAGAATTCTAATCAATAATTAAATTACATGGATATCACATAAATATGGTATTTAGGATGAGAACTTTACATACTAGTTTATAATTTTCTATAATTATGTTCAAGAGCATTGCTCATGCTATTATAAGTTCTAAATGTTCTGATTCTTCTTCTTAATTATTAGTTACTATGTATATTTCTGGACCAGTCATATCACTAAAATATAAAAGAACCATGTTAATGTCATTCACATTGATATTAGTATATTTCTAAACCTTGCCTATTTCCCATCGTTACATGTTTTCCTTTGATTAAACATCTCTGTCAATTATCCTCAAGTGAATTACTATTAACTTCAACAAGTTATGTTAGTTTAAATCATTTATTCTGTTGAAACACTATATTACATAACCAATTTCTGCAAATCTGTTAGTGATTTGAATTAATTTGTTCTTTAGAAACTGTACTAGAATAATTATGCTTTGATCTTATAAATTAGCCAAATGGAATATTGTTTATAATATAATTTAAATGAAAACTGCCATTACATTAAATAATGTTTCTTGGCTCATTGCTTAATGGACCTCAGTTAATGTGTTGTTCATGGGGAAATGGCAGAACCGGATCCACTGGGGTTAACAACATATCAGAAACATGGTTGTCCTCACCGATGTTTTCATTACAAAGCAAATAATACAAATCAAATCTACTTTCAACACAAATTTCAGAGTGTTATTTAATAATTTATAAGGTAGAGCTAAGTTGTTTCTGCACAATGCTTACATTAGTGAAAATCAAAAATGTTAAAACTGCCTTTTTTGGGATCTGTCCCAGAACCCTCCAGATTCTAAGATTTAATCAATGACAGTGGCCACCACATTCACACATGTGAGCTACCCAGGAAACCCTGGTCTCCATCCTGGACCTTTTTATTCTCTGGAACTATTTCATTCTAAACTCTACTATCTCGTCTTTGGCCAACTTGAGATTCTTTTGACCCCTCAGCTATTTACTCCTGCTAATCATGTCTTGAGTTCATGGAGACCTCCATCTTCTTTGCCTGTTTATTTTCTTTTAGCCAATTTACTCAACATACACCACAATTTACTGAGCACTTACATTGTTGTAAGTGCTTTTACACACATTACCTTGTTTAAACCGTATGAGGTCCCCAAGAGTAGGAATTACTATCCCATTTCACCCACGAGGACATTGAGGCATAGAGAGGTTAAATGAGTTACCTCACAGAGAAGTAGGTGGAGAAGGGTTCAAAGTCAGGTGTAGTTGCTCCACAGTCTATGCCATTCAGCTCTGACATTCTTACTCCCTTTCATATTCCACCTGAGTCTTGTCATAGTTCACTCAACTTCTCTCAACTGCTCTCTCTCTCATACACACACTCTCTCTTGTTTCTCAGTGCCCTCAACTTCTTTATTTTCTAGTCTCGTGAGCTACTGACATCCTTAAAAAGTTCCAATTCCAGGGGTGCCTGGGTGTCTCAGTCAGTTGAGCGACTGACTCTTGATTTTCACTCAGGTCATGATCCCAGGGTCATGGGATCTAGCCCCATGTTGGGCTCGGTGCTGAGTGTGGAGCCTGCTTAAGATCCTCATTCTCTCTCTCTCCCTCCCTCCCTCCCTCTGCCCCTATCCTCATCTTGTGCTCTCTCTCTAAAAAAAAAAATCCAATTACATTAACCAAACCATTCCCCTTCTCTGTTCTTACATTCAGAGTGCTGACAGCATGAGCACTACTGGAGAGATCATAAGCGAGTGAGTGCTGCTGTTACTACCCATTGTCTCTAGCCTCAGGTGGGTCCTCAACGTTACCCCTTTGTGTGTCCTTTGTCAGCTCTCTTCTCTATTCCAAACTTAATTTCTGAAAACCTCTTGCTCTACCATTCCCTATTCATTTAGCTAACCCAAAGACTTTGATGGCCAAATTGGCTCACATAAATTACAGATCTTCAAGTATCAAGCTTTACTAGTATTTTCAAAAATGCAAGCAATCATGAGGCACAGGGGAAGCATGGAGATGTCTAAGATCTCCTGCATAGCTCTCACAGTGCCTCATTCCTGTGCTAGACATTCACTGTGTGATCCAGAGTAACAGATCAGGTCTCTAAGAAATACTCACGGGTTATTACCATATATAGTGGGAATATTTAGGTTATAAAATATCTTCATTTTGTACCCCAATAGTTACTTAGCTTGCAAGACACTCTCCAGAGAACCATGCTTCATAAATGCATGCAACCTAGGTCCCTTTATCATGAGCAATCCTAAAATAGGAGTATCCTGTTAAAAGAATTCCAGAGATAAGGGCTCATCTTCTAGCAAATATCAATCTATTTACAAGGGGTTCAGCTATCAGCATGTCTGTGAGGATCACCTGATTTCTTTCCTTCCCCAGAAGTTTCCTCTGTCACAACTACAAACATACACAGGTCAACTGCTTTAACTCTTTCCACCTTTCATATTTAGTTAAGAATCCTGCTTTTGGGGCACCTGGGTGGCTCAGTCGGTTAAGCATCTGACTTGATTTTGGCTCAGGTACTGATCTCAAGGGGCTGAGATAGAACCCCGTGTCAGGCTCCAAGCTGAGTGTGGAGCCTGCTTGGGATTTACTTTTCCTTTCTCTCTGCCCCTCCTCCATTTGCACACACTCTCTCTCAAAATAAATAAATAAACATAAAACAAAAAAAAAAGAATCCTGCTATTTTATAAAAAATAAAGCATCACCTAGGTAGGAAAGTCCTTTGACTTCCTATTTCCAGTAATATGCATTATTAGATATCCATATTACTCTCTTTCTCCCTCAGGGGGGAAAGTGTCATTTATTTTGTCCAAATCCAACCCTTTTCTCAATGATTTGTTTCTCCTTTGCTTTCTCTTCAGAGACTCTGGATATTTTATTAATCAATTGCAAATCCACCTAATTACATTCTTAACTACTCAAGACTCCTTAGCAATAATTTATTTTTTTATTATTACTTCTATTGAGCTCTTTATGTGCCCAGCACTTTAGTAATGCAAACTCAATCTTCATAGCAACCATGTGAAGAATACATATAGAATCCCCAGCCTACATATGAGAAACATGAGTACAAGCAGAGGTGAAGTAACTTTTTCAGAATCACATAGCAGGTAAGTGGTAACACTAGGATTTGAACATAGCAGTTTATACTGTGGTACAAGTTACCTTCTCTAATGTCCTTTTTTTTAAATGAACATATTTCAGATTTACCGAAAAAGGTACAAAAATAGGTTAAAGAAGGTGCTGATAGCTCTAATCCTCTTTCCCTCTAATGTTAACATTTGTACAATTATCAAGAACAGGAATGCAACTTTGGAACAATATTATTAACTAAACTAAGATTTTATTTTTATTTCAAAAAATTAATTAGTTAATTTGATTCGGTTTTGCACTAATATCCTCTTTCTGATCTAGGATCTACCTTGAAGTCAGGAATGATTTCTCCTTACTTGTCTCTAGTCTTTAAAATTTTCTCAGCCTTGGAGCGCCTGGGTGGCTCAGTTGGTTAAGCACCTGACTCTTGGTTTTGGCTCAGGTCATGATCTCACGGTTCCTGAGTTCAAGCTCTGCGTTGGCCCTGTGCTGACAGTGCAGAGCCTGCTTGGGTTTCTCTCTCTCTTCCCCTTTCTCCCCCCTCTCTTCCTCTCTTTCTGTCTCTCTCTCAAAATAAAGAAATAAACTTAAAGTTAAAAAAATTTTTTTCAGTCTTGTCTTTCATGACTTTTGTGAATACTTACTTTTTGTCATTCTTACTATTTTCTCCTAATTGTATGTTTAAATTGTCCTTGAACCCATCTACTCAGTTCTTTGCTTCGGTTATTTTAACATACAATATTTACCATCTCAACCATTTTCAAGCATACAGTTCGGCAGTGTTGAATATACTTGCACTGTTGTGAAAGAAACCGTCAGAGCTTTGTCACTTTGCAAAATGGAAATTCTCTACCCATTGAACACCCCCTCTTTGCCTCCTCTCGGCCCCTGGGAACCACCATTCCCCTTCCTATTTCTGTGACTGACTACTCTCAACAGCACCCACAAGTGGGGCTCTGCAGTTTTGCCTTCACACTACACAAGTGAAGCAGTCTAAATTCTTCATTGTTTCACGTATTCATTCAAGGAAATCCTCTGAGAGTAGAAACCATGACACAATGTTTCCTACTTCATAGGACAATGAGCACAACTCTGAACATGTAGTTCATTCCCCAAGAGCAATGAATTTGGGGCACTGGTGTGGGTTAAATTGTGTCCTCCCAGAATTCAGAGGTGGAGGTCCTAACCTCCAGTAGCTCAGAGTGTGACCTTATTTGGAAGTAGGGTCATTGCAGAAGTAATTAGTGGAGTTAAGATGAGTTAAGTTAAATAGGATGGGTCTTGACCCAATATAACTTACGACCGGGGTCCTTATAAAGAGGGGAGATTTGGAGCCAGCACACAAGGAGGATGCCATGTGAAGGCACAGGTAGAGACTGGGCTGGTGTTTCTACAAGCCAAGGAATGCCAAAGATTGCCTGCAGACCACCAGAAGTTAGGGGGAGGCAAGACAAAGATTCCCCTCCCAGCTTTCAAAGCAGTCAGGTCTGCTAGAACTTTGATCTTGGACTTCTAGTCTCCAGAACTGTGAGAAAGTAGCATACTGCTGTTTAAGCTGCTGAGTTTGTAGGAGTAATTTGTTATCCAGGGCTATTGACTCTTAGATGGTCAATGATCAATCCACAAAATTATATATAAAATTGTGTGTGTGTCTGTAGCTACACATTTGTTTTCCTCTTTTGCACAATTTCACAATCTCCTCTTCCTGATTAGTGGCTGGAGTGTAATCAAGAGGGAAGAAAAAAAAAAAAAACAGGAAGAAATGAGCCTCTGAGGTGGCATTTGTCTCTGTTTTAACTTTAGGTTCCTCTTGGTGTCTTCAGCTCATGATGGTTTCACATCTTATGATAGAAAGAACATGCACCTATGATCTTCAAGATCCACCCGAGCTTTACTCAGGACCTGGCATCCAAGGAGACCTCTTGCATCTTCCCCATCATAAGCATTAAAAGTGAGATTACAAGTCCACAAATAAATCAATCTTAAATGAAAACCAGGGGAAGGGGAAGGAAAAGATATTCTGAGACAAAGGGAAAACAGATTATCTCTTGGAAGCTTCTCTGTTTAACAGATTTGGAAATACAGAATGAGCGACAGCTCTCTATCAGTTTCCTAAGGATGCCATAACATATTACCACAAACTGCGTGGCTTATGACAACAGAAATTTATTGTTTTACAGTTTGAGTCCAGAAGTCCTGTCCCTCTGAATGGTCCAGGGGAGAATTCTTTCTCATCTCTTTCAGCCTCTGGTGGCTCTAGGCTTTCCTTGACTTATGGCAGTAAAACCCAAATTTTTACCCATTTCTTTGCAGCCTTCTCTAAGTCTTTTCTTTTCTGAGTGTGTTTCTTCTCTGTGTGTCTTTTTTAAGGATTCCTGTCATCGGATTGAGGGCTCACTCTAAATCCTTGCTGACCTCGACTCTAGATCCTTAATTAATGACATGTGCAAAGACTTCCTTTGCCAAAGTAGGTCACATTCACAGGTTTCCTGTGTTACGTTGTATACATACCTTTTTTTTGGGGGGGGGGGTTGTAATTCAACCCAATACAGGCTCTAACATTATTGAATTCTAAAAATAAATGAAGAATGAAATTAGTCCAAAGAGATTTGAGTTCTAGAACTCTATTTCCTAAGAGACCAAAAGTAAACTCTTAACTATGCGTCAACTACTCACCAACAAAAGGACCTGAAAATATTTACACTGTGAAAAATGGGAAGTTAAGGGGTGCAACTGAGTCCAGCTTCTTTTTGAAGATAATAAATTCAATATTCCAAACACTAAAATATTTTTGAGGAGGATAGGTGATATGATTGTGGTCTTCTCCTTTTTATAGAATGTCATGTAAGAAAAGGATTAGATGTATGCTGTGAAGCTCTCTATTTTCAGGAAGTTTCAGGAAGGTGCAATTTGAACCTAATTAAATCCAAACAATTCCATTAGCAAAGGTATATAGAGACAGAGTAAGCAATGTTGTGAGTTGTGAGTGTTTTGCACAGAAGTCTCCAGCTTTGGGTAGGAGGTTAAGTTAGCATATTTTCAAGGTCTCATTCAAGTCTACATTCTATGGTTCTGCAATCTTCTTTCCTCCACACAAGTAAAAATTACTTATGGATATTTTTCAAGTTAGGGACACTGAACAACAACGTTTTGTTCAATAGCATTGCTCATAAGCTCCTAGTCGAAACAACTGAAGCATTTGTAGGTTGAGCATGTAGAACAAGACAAAAATAAGCTAAAGGTGTGCTCCAGAGTATTTGAAAGGAAGGAGTAATAATTGTAGAATTTGGGCTGACAAGGATTACAAGGGGCTATTAATGTGCATCTGTTGTTCTGTATATGAATTTAATAACCAGGATCATCTGCTATAAGTTCAGGTAATGAGGCATTTCATTTTTCATAAAGGCATCTTTAAATCTATTTCTTTCACTTTGTTATTATAAAAGTACTTCTTTCCCCCTAAAATATTCGATAACAATGAATAGGCAATCATTAGACCAATATTGTGTTCCAAATAGCTTTGAAATTATGCCATGGGATCTAGGGATAAGAGCTCAGGGGAGGAGAAAGCATATTATAACAAGTAATAGTTTCATATATTTTTTTCTCCGTGTGCCAGAACTTTTTACAGATGGGGGGTTTGAAATTGGATGAGATTCAAATAATCTGGTGTAATAAATAATGCCAGGTGCAGATCAGGTCCAATTTCTTTTTAAAAATGTTGAATCCAACATTTCAAATAACCAAAATATGTTAACATTGGAAACTGGTCAGAATAGCTGGCTAAGGCAGACACTCTGAAGCAACTGATGAAGCTCCATCTAACCAGAGCTCTTTGGCATGGGGTCAGAAAGACAGCATAACGCAAACTCTAAAATGATTTTCATCACTAGGGCAACTTGGCAAGCAACTAGGAAGGGTCAAGGTCTAACGATTATGAAAAATGTTACAATTTTCAATGTACTAAAGTCCACTGAACTTGGAGGTTTTACTTGGGTAATAATAATAATTGCTCACAATGCATCAGGTGTTATTTCAGATGCTTTATTTATGGCATTTTATTTAATCTTCATTTAAACCCAATGAGGGGATTTGCTTTTCCCATATTTCAGATTAGGAAACTGAGTGTTGGAATAACTTGTGTTGGGTCCCTCAGCTAATAGATACATAGTTCAGTCCAGATTCCAACCCAATCAGCCTGTCTCCTTGGGCTCCTCTCTTAGTTCCTGTACTATTAAAAGTTCTGTCTCAATCGTAGGACATCTCCTTAGCCTGAAACTGCAGCCAATTAGTTTACCTTGGTGAACTTGATGATTCATACTTTTATCTCATTTGTTTAAAAAGAATTTATATGGATCATGAAATGAAATACCATATAAAATACTATGTATGAATAGAATAATGAAATACTATATAAAAGAACTGACCTTTTGAAAAGTAGAAAATGACAGAATGTCATATTCAAAACTCATTAATTTATACAACCAATATTAATTGATTGCCTCCTACATGCCAGATATTGTGAAATGTACAGGGGGAAAAAGACCTGTTTCCTGCCCTCAAGATGTATATAGACCTTTGGGGGGGGGGGGGTGACAGACAATGAATAAGTAGAGGATTTTACATTTTGCTAATTTTGGGGGGAGGGGAACTCATTTAAGCTGAGATTAGATGGTTGAGAAGAAACTAACCACAAGAAGGGAAGGCAGGAAAGAAGCAAAAACATTGTAAGCAAAGAAAACAGGATGTGCAAAGGTCCTGATGTAGGAAAGAGCTTGCAGTTGCTCAAGGAACTAAAATGCCAGTGAGTCCAAGAAACAGAAAACAAAAGGAAGAAACAAAAGGCTAGAGATGAGGCTTCAGAAACAGAAGGCAGAGGGTATTGGATGGTCTGATGTGCTGTTTGAATTATATCATAAGTGGCTAAGAAGATATTGGAGGGTTTTAAGGAAGGGGAATGAAATGATCTGATTTGTGTTTTAGAAAGTCCACTTTGGTTCCCATGTAGGGAATGATTTGAACATAGATTTTTATATTCTGGACTGAGATTTTCAAATTCAAGCATCTGGAGCTCTCCTCAAGAGCCGTTAGAAAAAAAAAGAAGTTTGAAAATTATTTCTGTGAGTTGATTCCCTTTTTGTTTAATTCCAAAGAACTCTAGCTGTACTAGATTTTTGTTTTATTTTATCTGTTATGAAGCAATGTGGACTTCTATGTTATTTATTTTAAAGTATTTAGCCTGTGATTGTAACCTCTTCATGTTTCCATCTTTTTTGTCTACAAATGAGAGATTTAAAAAATTTTTTTTAATGTTTATTTATTTTTGCGAGAAAGAGAGACAGAGTGTGAGCAGGGGAGGAGCAGAGAGAGGGGGAGACACAGAATCCGAAGCAGGCTCCAGGCTCTGAGCTGTCAGCACAGAGCCCAGACTTGGGGCTGGAACCCACGAACTGCGAGATTATCACCTGAGCTGAAGTGGGTGCTTAACCGACTGAACCAACTAGGTGCCCCAGAGATTTAGTTCATTGACAATGATCTTCCATAGATACCATACTAAAGTCATTTTGCACCTTTCCAAATATATGAATGCCATGTTAACAGAACACCTGTGAGTTTATTGCTTCTTTCACATTTTATCTGCCAGTTTAGTGTCATGTCATTTAGAAAATGTGGGTAAATAGGTTATGTTTCTGGCTTTATTGAAATTCCAGTTGACTGAAATGATATTTTGAAAACTGTCTTTCATATAAGACCTTCAAATGCATTGTAGTCATTTGAATTATCCTCCAAGGGGTGCCTGATTAAGCGTCAGACTTCAGCTCAGGTCATGATCTCACGGGGTTCATGAGCTTGAGCCCCGCATCTGGCTCTTTGCTGTTAGCACAGAACCTGCTCTGGATTCTCTGTCCTCCTCTCTCTGTCCCTCCCCTGCCTGCACTTGTGCACTCTCTCTCTCAAAAATAAATGTTAAAAAAAAAACAACAGAGTGACAATAAGTAAGTAAATAAATAATAAATAATCCTCCAAAATGCATACAAGGTTGAAAGGCTCTGGAAGATAATCAGGTGATCCAAAAAGAGAAGGCTTTGGATCTCTTGGTCTTGTCTTCATACTTTATATCTTTTAGAGCAGAGGGAATAATAACGCCACCATAGATACTTTTATTTTCTTCTTTGTTTCTCCTCAACATCTAATATCTGCCTTCCTTTTTAGAAAGACTGCCCTGGGCATTGTGTCATTGGGATCCAGTACCCCTCTTCTGTTATGGAAGCTGAACAGGAAAATTCCCCTCTCCCCACCCCTGGGTGGACAGAATCAGGAGTGGTGGGGTTTGCATGAAGGTGTGGTGTGCCATGGCAGTGAATGTCCAAGCGTTTGTAATGTTAGTGTCTTGGTGACGACATTCATGGCACCTCACTTCCAAAATCCTTTTGGGTCTCACACGTCTTCCAGAACCACTTCTCTCCAGTTTGCAGATTTTACATTCTTCTGATAATTTCACTCTGGATAGCTGGTTGACTCTACTGCTTGCACCATGAACCCTACAATCATTAACCTGTACCCGTGGGAAGGCAGCTAATGGGTCATTGTGGAAACTTGACTGAGCTGCTTTGTGTAGGTCATAGATCTGATTCTGTTCTTGACAGAAGAATTAAGGTCCTACCTTCTCCCTCTCTAACTCTCAAGTGTGATGACTGAACAAAACA
This sequence comes from Panthera onca, assembly GCF_046562875.1. Taxonomy (NCBI): domain Eukaryota; kingdom Metazoa; phylum Chordata; class Mammalia; order Carnivora; family Felidae; genus Panthera; species Panthera onca. The sequence goes on from NC_138346.1 coordinate 53,206,125, forward strand.
TATAAATAAATGTATGTTACAAATATACTTTTAAAATTTCAAAACATTGAGAGAGTTTTGAAATAACTGATGAAATAAACCAGTTTTACTAAAGTTCAGAAGGAGATATGGTCCCTGTTACCAAACATACGTATTTTTATGCTATATTTCTGTTTTCTGAGGGAGCCGTTTTACATCGGGGTAGTATTAAGACCATCTTCTGACAGGCAACTTTCACTTCTCAGTGTCCTCCCTGCAAGATTCCTTCATGTTATCTTTTAAACAACCTTTCATCTTAAACAAGAGCAAAGTAAAATTATTCAAATTGTTGTGGTTGCCGGAAAATGGTTCCCCCACTCCTTTTACCATGTCTTCTGGGAAACTTAAATACAATTTGAAAACAAATGACAGCTCAGGACTCAATTTTCTTGCTGTAAGAGGAAACTGGAGAAGAAATTAAGTTCAGGTTGAAGCATTTAGGTTTCGATTTCAAAGGGAGTTCTGAATTTGTCGTAACACTTTTTTTGTATGAGGAAAACAGGCATGGAATTATACAAAGGGAGATGCTAGCATCTTCCACCATCTCCTATCTTATACCTCCTATGCTGTTTAGTTTTGTGTTCACAAGAGTGCCTGCATGTTTTTCTTTTGTTTTGCCCTCATCAAGGGGAAACTTCAGCATATTGCCTACTGATGGTATTTACATTTAAGTTGGCTGATGAAAATTCTCATTTTTAAACCAGTGAGTACTGATGAAGACTAGAGAACCAACGAGCACCATAGTCAGAAAGGATCTGAGCTGTTCCCTTTCCCACACTCTGAGATTCCACTAATGTTAATTATTGTCAGTGCTTATTTTCTACTTGGGGATAAAGACTAAATCTTCATCTATGTGGGAAAGTATTTTGACTACAGGATCTGACTAGATAGTTGAGTTAGACAAATGGTCAATTCATTTCAGTAAGTGGTTTGACCAATTTGGTAAATTCATTTTCAATGATTAAATTGTTCATATTGATACATAATTTCTTTACTTAATCAGGAAACATTTGCAGCCTGCCAGGACTATGCTAGGCATTAAACCTCTATGACTTCTTTATCTTTTATTATTTTTATCACTTGCTCAATTATCTTAAGGCTAAACTGAGATAATGGTATTAATTTACTTTGTATTAAATTGCATTAATTAAAAGTACGTTGGATTGATTAGAGCAATGGCATAGGAGTTGTTATAGTCAAATGAAACTAATCTTATTTTTGAGAGAAGTAAATTTTCTCTTTTTAAAAAAATTTTTATTTATTTTTGAGAGAGACAGAACACGAGTGGGGGAGAGGCAGAGAGAGAAGAAGACACAGAATCTGAAGTAGGCTCCAGGCTCTGACCTGTCAGCACAGAGCCTGATGCAGGGCTTGAACTCAGGAACTGTGAGATCATGACCTGAGCTATAGTTGGACACTTAACCGATTGAGTCACCCAGGCGCCCCTCTAACTCTACAAGAGAAGTGAATGATCTTTAGGCTAATTCATGGAAAATTTGGTCAAACATCTTGGTAAGATTATACAGGGAAATCCATATTTCAAAATTATTTTGCCACCTGAAGAATCAGACAAAATGTGGGTAGTGCACAATAATTGTTTTTTAAAAATAATTTTTATATTCATATGAAATTAGAATAGAGATCATTAAATTAATAGAGATCAGTCTAAAATAAGAAGTCTTTAGTAAGTATAAAAGAGTAATAAGTTATAAGAATATATTGTTTACTCAATGATTATCCTCAAATAATCTTTGCTCTTTATTTTTGAATTGAGGGTCAAATGCCATCCTATGAATCCTTTCTTAATTCCCACATGAGAATTAATTACTCTCTCCACTGTCTTACCACAGCAGTTTTATACCTGTATTACAGTGCTTAACAAAATGACTCTTCATTATTTTCAACCTGTCTTCCACACTGGACTGTTAGTTCTGAAGTAATGTTTTATTCACAGCTGTGTGCCCACAGAGCCATTCAGAGTGGGCAATCAATAAATGTTGTTGAATGAAATGAGTACAACATTCACCTAAGCAAATATTTTACTAATTTTCCATTTCCCTATTCTATTTTTTTTGGTTATTATTTCCTAATGCTTATCTTTTCTTGTCTTCTCATTGCATTTACCTCTTTGCAAATGTTCACCTTACAGTCTTTGCCTACTCCTTGTCACTTTCAGAATTTCCTCTGTTTGCTGCAATTTCCCTGTCTCCATTCCTTGTTTCAAATGGCTCGCACTAGTTCTTGTCTGATACTGGAAATCCCTTCATGAGGTCATACCACTTATTTTGGAATCTAAAGCCTCTGTCGTCAAAGTGTTATCCTGCAATAATGACTATTGAACACAATATATCATCTTAAGAGTGTTGGCAACATTCTACACTAACCCAAAAGGATGGTCTCATGAGGGAATTAAGAATTAAGATTTTGGGATGCCTGGGTGGCTCAGTCAGTTAAGCGTCCGACTTTGGCTCAGGTCATGATCTCGCAGGTCGGTGAGTTTGAGCCTTGCGTCAGGCTCTGTGCTGACAGCCCAGAGCCTGGAGCCTGCTTCAGATTCTGTGTCTCCCTCTCTCTGCCCCTCCCCTGCTCATGCTCTGTCTCTGTCTCTCTCTCAAAAATAAGTAAACATTAAAAAAAAGAATTAAGATTTTGAACAAAAGCATATTTTATAAAACTACTGCCTTGGTCAGTAATAAAATGGAACCAAAGATAGTCTTTGGGTAATATACCCAAAGATCAGGAATTCTATGACTTAAATTAGTTCACGGGCTGTTTTGGGGACTCTGTTAATACTTTACTTCAAGGTTCTGGACTTTTCATGCCAACCTTGTGAGGGTAAGGTCCACAGTTTATTGTTAGGTCCTTCATACCTGTTTGGGTCGAAACTGGCGTCTGCAGTGATTGTGGTGTGGTAGAAATTTGTGTGTTTCAGGAACTCCATATGTTCAAGAAGGTAAGAAAATGCATGCACAAGTAACATCATAAATTGAAAACAAACCAGACTAACTTAATTAGAAAATGAGAGGTATTATCGGTTCTGAATTTTTAAATTTTTACTTTTTCTTCTCCTTCCCTCCTTCCCTCCTTCTTCCTCCTCCTTTTCAGCTACAGAGTGGAGTTAGTCTTTTCAGTTCATGGCACAGTGTCAGAACTGATCCCCACAAGACCCCTCTCTTGTTTTGTTAGCATATTCCTTCTTATGATATTATCCTTTAGCTGCTGCCCCTTGTATGGACAACTATTTTAATATGTAAAATATATAGTAATATTTTTGCATATATATTATAATTTACATAAAGTTATTTTCACCATAGATCAAAGACAAAGTTTTGTTTTTTACTTTTCCACACTATGTTTTGAGATACATCTTTGTTCTGAGGACACACATGAAAAAGTTTATTTCTTCTAATGCTCACTAATATTCTGTAGTAGGCATCCACTACCTTTACCCTGCTTGGTTCCCCCAGTGAGGATTATCTAGATGCCCTCACCCTGCTACGAGATATATACTCTCACATGTCCCCTACCTGAGAATTTCTTCCTATCCTTCTAGAATAGCTACACCATTCTACAAAACACTAGCTGAACCATGGTGGTTTCTGTTTCCCCATATCTATTTTTCCTCAATCTTTAGAGTTTAAAATGAGCTTTCAGTGTCTTCATTCACTTTACTCTCCTTATGAATCAAATTGAGAATTTCTTCAGAAAATTATTTAACATTTGGGCTCCCCTTTTTTCTTAGATGACTGTCAAGTTTGGGTTTCTTCTTTTTTTATTTTCCAGAAGTAATTCCTTCTAACCTCCAGCATATGTCATTTTTTTTTTTTTTTTGGTCAATTTTAAATGCTGCAAATCTCTTCTCCTATAGTGCACTATTGGTTAGCTTTGTCTAAGACATTCTTTTCTGAACAAATATCCTTATTTTTATGGATCTAAACCCATTGATATATGTATTTTTACTTAAAGATTATACTTTGGTCGTCTATTTTAAGACCATTGGTATGTCTGTATGTTACCAGGCTAGATGCCAACCCTTTTCCTCTAGTTTAGTTCATTAAAAAAAAGGTTAACATAGTTATTCATGGATCTATAATCTGTTATTTATGTATTTTTTTAAAACATGATGTATTCTTCTAAAAAAATCTAGGTAGATTTCAATTGTGATTGCACTGCTCTGACACATAATTTGTAGAAAATAGGTATCATCTATAATAAGTCATCCTTTACACAAGCATAGAATATCTTTTCACTTCAGAGGTCTTATGTCTTTCCATAGAGCTTTACAACTTACTTTAAGAGGTCTTGTAAGTTCTTTGTTAATTCCTATATTGGAGAGCATTTGTTGTTATTGAAAATGATGTATTTTCTATTTGCTGTTTAGAAAAAAGTGCCAGAGAATTTGTACATTTATCTTGCATTTCTCTTGACAATGTATTGCTGGATACTGCTTTTTAAATCTAATCTGATTGTCTCCGTCAGTCTGGAGATTGGAATTTATTTATAGTTATTACACTTGTTTCTATACTGAGACTTTAAAAATTCTATCTCATTTTATGTTTCTCTTTACATATTTTCATTTTTCATTCTTTCCTGCTTTGCATTGAATAAAACAGATTGTCTTTTGCTGATTAAAATGCAACATATTTTTTTTTCTTTTTCAGTTGTTGTCATTAACATTTTAAAGCACATGTAAGGTTAGTTTTAGTGGCCAATTTTATGAATTTACCAATATCTACATTTTCACTCAAATAAAAGAAGTATTTTGTACCTTTTCACCTCCCTACCTTTGGGGTTCTGCTACTATGGTAGAGAATTTAAGTTCTACAATTGTAGTGTTGTGTTGAATGGATTTCCTTTTTTCTCCCTTCCTTCTTTTATTTCCTTTCTTTCTGTTTGTTTGCCTTTTCTTATTAAACAATTTTGGTCTTTGCTATTTTACATCATAATAACTTTATCAAGTTCACCCATTCTTTTCATATTTTTAGTAATACTCTCCTTTTTATTGTAGTATTTCCTCAAAGAATGTTTTCAGATGATCTCTGTTACACCAAATTGCTGAAGTCTTAAGTACATAAGAATGTCTTAATTTTACCCTTACATGTAAATGATGGTCTAGGAAAATTATAGTATTCTAAAATCAGAGGTTTTTTTCCTTCCATATTTTATTTATTTATTTATTTATTTATTTATTTATTTATTTATTTTAATGTTTGTTTGTTTGTTTGTTTGTTTATTTTTGAGACAGAAAAAGAGAGAGAGCACACGCATGAGATGGGGTAGGGGCAGAGAGAGGGAGACAAGTTTCCAAAGTGGGCTCGGTGCTGACAGCAGGAGGCCTGCTATGAGCTCAAACTCATGAAGGAACCATGAGATCATGACCTGAGCCGAAGAAGTCGAATGCTTAACCAACTGAGCCACCCAGGTGCCCCTTCCTTCCATATCCTAAAAATATTCATCCATTGTCTTATTTCCAGGGCTTTTATTAGGGAGTCAGACATCAATCCAATCTTTTTTTTTTTTTTGACTGGTATGCTCTTTCTCTCTTAGAAACTTTTCTTTATTTGATAATCTGGAATTTCAAGTATAGAAAATTTGTTACCTATCATTTTTGTCATGCTAAGAATCCATTCTATCTATTTTAATCTTTTTTTTTTCTTTTCTCCAGAAACTCTAGTTTTCTGGATATCAGAACGCTTTGTCTCTGGTAGAAGTTTTAAGTCCCATCTTCCAGGCACTTACTAGTTCAGTCTTTGTCACTACACATTCTGCTATTTATGAGTTTCATTTTGTTTTCCCCATGCAAGTTCATGTATCACTTAGCTTTAAAATCAAAATTATATGTGCACAATTAAGTAAAGTTCAATAGTACCACAAATTGCGTTATGAAACACAGTAGGCCCCCAACCCTTCCCACTTTCTTACTGGAAACCACCACTCTCAATTCTTAACTGATTATTTGGTATATTTTTCTATATATACTAAATAAAATGTGGCAGTTCTGGTTTTTTGAGTTTTGGCATTGTCTATTGACTTGATAATTTGGAAGATAAAAATTTTCGCTCTCTTTTAACTTTCCATCCAATTACAAGCCCCCACCCCCACCCCCAGTTTCCCAACTGTATTCCATCAATATGGTTATATAATTACTTTGGTTACAAAATATACATTATTCCCATTATTACATCTTTTAAAACTGGACACATAATAAACTGTGATTATTTTTGCCGCATGACAAGTGTGCTTTCCCTAAGGTTAGTAATTGTGTTTCTTTTCTTTTGTACGTCCTGTTACTAGTTTAGCTCTAAGCTCTTGTCAAGTGTATAAATATCACTCAGTATGTTCAAACATATTAGTACTTTATTAAGATCACCTTAAGTCTTTCTTGGACTAGCCATTCTCTAGACCTGCTACATCCCTCTACCTCAAGTGGTAATCAATTTGGGCAGCCATTTTTTCCCTAGGGTCTTAGCTTATAACTAGCTAGGTAAGAAGGGTCCTCCCTGTAGACAGTATTTCCTCTGACAGATTCCAAGTTTTAGACGTGTGCATTGAGAATCAGGGTCCATTTTACTTTAGGTCTTAGCTATTTTCTGATGACTGTTCTTTGTGTGCATTCTCTATTGATTACAATTATATAAAGGGAAAAGAGTGGAATAATTTGGGCACTGTATTAGTCAGGGTTTTATAGAAAAATAGGACCAATGAGACATACTTATGTATCTCTAGCTCTAGTTCTAGCTAGAAAGAGGTTTATTATAGGGTATCATGTGATTCGGAGACTTAGTATTCCCACGATCTGTCTGCTGTAAGCTGGAGGCCCTGGAAAACCCATGGTATAGTTTTAAGGCCTGATTTCTGGAAAGTTGATGGGAATATAGATTCCAGTTCCAGTCTGAAGGCCTGAGAACTAGGAACTCCGAGAGTAGGAGGAGACTGATATCTCAGCTCAAGCAGTCAGGCAGAGAGAGAATTCAACTTTGTTTAGCCTTTTTGTTCATTTCAGATCCTCAACAGACTGGATGAGGCCCACCCACATAAAGGAAGGCCACCCGCTTTTCTTAGTCCACGAATTCAAATGATAATCTCCTCTAGAAATACAGATACATTCAGATACAATGTTTAGCTAGCTATCTGGGCAACTCCGGCCCAGTCCAAGTGACACATAAAAATAACTATCACAGGCACCCCTCAACACTCCTTATTTCTCTACTTTGCAAAGACCTGATACAAGCTTCAACACAGATCCGAAATGGTCTGTGGATTGGTGTTTGGGAACCACTAAATGAGCTCACCTACTCTTCAGATTTCACTAATACCTATAAATGGACAACTATTGTATCTGTATCTTTAGCTCAGCCTTCTTTTTAAAATTTAAGACTCACATCCAGTAAGCCATCTACCAATAGGAGTTCTCTGAATAGGTCAAATTGACATCTTCCCCACCAGAGCTATCCCTTTCTTGGTATTCTCCATGACAATAGGCCATGAAACATGCCTATTGTCACATGTGGCATATGAGAGGCAGTCTAGATTGGTGGTTAGATATATGTATTCATGAGTCATACTGCCTGGGTAGGAGTTCAAATGCTACCACTTAATGGCTCTCTGATCTTGACAAAGTTGCTACTTGGCCTCTCATCCACAAGAGAGGAATAAATAATAATAACGTTGTTGTGAGGATTCGATGCATTACTAAGCACTTAGAATACAACCTAGCAAACAGTAAGTTCTAATGGGCATCTGTTAAATAAATGAATAGTCAAAATGAAACAAAAACCCATGTTAGAACCTTGAAAGCAACTCTGTATTCTTCAACTGCAAGCCCCCATTCATCTATTATATTGCCAATTATTGATAACTACCAATTTTGTCTCCTATTAATTTCCTAAACAACTCTCTAGACTATAAACTCCATAGAGACAACTACTATGTCTGCTTTCTTGTGATGTTATCTCTAGTTTTTAAATATCACAATACCAGACACAGTGAGTGTTCAATATAATTTTTGTCGAATAGTTTAATGAATTATACATCTCACATTATAGCGTTAACATATTTTTCTGTTAATATATCTCCCAAAGTAGATTAAATGTCTTGAGTTGTAGGAACTTTCCATATCCCAGTACCTGGGATATATTAGGTATAAATATATATCTGTTATATGAATGAATGAATGAAAGCATTTGGATAGGAGAAGGCTTCAAGCTGAATAAGTTAGACTTCTTAGTGGCAGTATTGCTCTGAGAAACACTTAGACTGCTGAAGTTAATAAGGCAGAAGAGCTTAATGTTATGTTGGCTTTACTTGGTGTCAGTTTAAAAAAAAATAACAAGCATTTAACTCAGACAGACCATCGAAAGTAACTAAGACATCTAAAGCACATGAAAGTAAAGCCAATTATCCTGACAACTAGGGTATTTTTTGTTTGCTAGGCATTTAATTCCCAGAGCTGAGGATGCATTTTTAGCAACAATTCAGAGGGTAGCACTTCTGGTCCTCTCCATATAATTCGAAGAACTCTACTCCAAGAATAGAATAATATTCCTAACCAAGAGGATCCACGCTGCTATATTTGTGTCAAGTTAACTTGTAAACCTAAAGTAATAATGAGGAAAATAGTAAGACTATAAGCATTCTAGGTGATTAAAATGTATTATTACTGAATGCAATAAACATTTTATTCTTAATAATGTACATGCTTGAACTGTATCTAAATATCATTATAATTTATAATGAATGACTGGTAATTGGACTATCTACAAAATGAATTTAAAAAAATTTTAAATCTTAATTAACCTTGTGCTATATGATAAGCAAAGCACCAACAGTACAATGCATTGTTCCAGTAAACAATTGACTGATCTACTTTACAGAGAGAAGCAACATGAACAGAGCAAAGTAAATGATATGAATTATAACAGATAGAGGTAATGCAGGTAACAGATATGCTGATTTACTTAACATAACATATAAAATCATTTTACATAACACATAAAATCATTCTTTGTTAGCATGAACAGCAAACTCTTTTATTTGTATTTCCCTTCATATTACACAAGAAAGAGTGTATTTAACATTGGCAAGGGTAAACATTCCAAACAAGCTACCAAGTATTTCTTAAATGTTTTAATTTTATGAAAATATTTCAGATGACACACAAAATGACAAAGCTGTGCACCTCCTTTTGCTATGTTCATTACAGTTGTATTGAACAGGCTATTTTTACACTGTGGTATTTCCATACCATTTGCAATGCAGTATTTTAAGTCCCTTTAAAAATTCCAAGAGATTGTTACTTCTCTGTAGGAAACTATGATCCAGAAAAAAAGTCATGCATTAAACAATTTTAATGCTATTTTATTTAATAAATATTTATTGCTCATTCACTCTGTGCCAGGAAATCTGCTAGGAGATAAAAATAAACAAAACTCAACCACGCACACACACACACACATACACACACACTCACACACACACACACACACACACACACACACACTCACACACACCCCAGGAGTGTCTTATCTCTTGGTGTCATAAAAGAACTCCAGCAGCAATGAAAGGATGTTTAGTAAAAGGGGCAAAACAACTGCTGGTTTATAAGAAGAGAAATACTTTAGGGAGAAGTAAACAGGTGAATTGGGCATTGAAGAATGGGCAAAACTTTGACAGGTAGAGATGATGGGGAGGGGACTGGGGAGAAGTTCCACTAGGAAAAGCACAGAGGCAGGAGCTGTGAGATCAGAATCTCAGCTGGGCGGATGATAAGGGAAAGATGTATTGGAAAGCAATACGAGGTAAACCCGATTCATATAAATGACAATCTTAAAGACCTGCCTAAGGAGTTTGCACCTTGATGATAATTGAAGGGGAGCTGTTACAGGTTAGCATATATTTGAGCTCAAATATTTATTCCTTGCTTGGGCATTTCATTAAGTTTCATTTTAAAGACAATTTCTAAACAGAGTTTTAGGTTCATAGCAAAATTGGTAGGAAGGTATATAGACATCCCATATTCTCCTTGTCCCTACTAACACATAATCTCCCTCATTATCAACCCCATCTCCCACCAGAGTGGTACACAATTGATGTTACAGTTGACTGACACATCATTTTATCCTAAGTTTGTGCTTTACATTAGGGTTCACTTTTGGTAGTATGCATTCTATAGGTTTGGACAATGAATAACCTTTATATATCCACCATTAGAGTATCTAAAAGAGTACTTTTACCTCCATAAAAACTTTTATCATCCACCTTTTTATCCCTTTCTTTCCTCTAACCTCTGGAAACCACTGATATTTTTACTCTCTCCATAGCTTTGCTGTTTCCAGAATGTCATGTGGTTGGAATGATATGGCATAGAGCCTTTTCAGATTAGCTTCTTTTATTCAGTAATATGCATTTAAGGTTCTTCCATGTCTTTCATGACATGATGGCTTACTTCTTTTGAGCAATGAATAATGCTCCATTGACTGGATGTAACACAGTTCACTTATCTATTCATGTGCTCAGTTGTTTCCAATTATGAATGAAACTAGTATAAACATCTATGTGCAACTCCTTTAGATAAATATGAGGGAGCATGGAAGCTGGATCATATGGTAAGAGCATGTTTAGTTTTGTAAGAAACCACCAAAAGTCTTCTAAAGTGACTATACCATTTTGCATTCCCAACAACAATGAATGGCAGTTCCTCTGGATCCACATTTTTTGCTAGCATTTAGTGTTGTCAGTGTTCCAGATTTTGCCCATTCCAATAGGTGTGTGCTGGTATTGTGTTGTTATAATTTCCATATAAATGTGGAACATTGTTTCACATGCTTATTTGCCATCTGTATTTCTCCTTTGATGAGGTGTCTGTTAAGGTCTTTGGCCCATTTTTTAACTGGGTCATTTGCTTTCTCACTGTTGAGTTTTAAGAGCCCTTTGTGTATTTTGGATAACAGTTCTTTATCAGATATGTCTTTTGCAAATATTTTCTCCCAGTCTTTGGCTTGTCTTCTCACTCTCTTGATAGTGTCTTTCATAGAACAGAAATTATTGATTTTAATGAAGTCTAGCTAATCAATTATTTCTTTCATGGATTGTGTCTTTTGTATTATATCTAAAAAGGCATCACCATACCTAAGGTCACTGATGTTTTCTCCTATGTTATCTTCTAGAAGTTTTATGTTTTACATTTTATATTTAGGTCTGTGATCCATTTTGTTAAATTTTGTGAAGAATGTAAGTTCTTAGTACAGAGATTCACATTTATGCATGTGAATATTCAGCTGTCTCAGCATCATTTGTTGAAAAGACTATCTTTTCTCCATTTCCTGGCCTTGGCTCCTTTGTCCAAGATCAGTTGACTGTATTTATGGGGGTCTATTTCTGGACTCTTGATTCTCTTCCATTGACCTATTTGTCTATTCTTTTGCCAACACCACACATCTTGATTATTGTAGCTTTATAGTAAGACTTGAAGTTCAATAGTGTCAGTCCTCCAACTCTGTTATTTTCCTTTAGTATTGTGTTGGTTATTCTGGGTCTTTCTCTCTCCATATAAACTTTACAATTGGTTTGTTGATGTCTATAAAATGACTTGAGATTTTGATTTGAATTGTGTTGAATCTACAGATCAAGTAGGGAAGAACTGACATCTTACCAACATTGTCTTCCTATTCACAAACATAGAATATCTCTCCAAATATTTGGTTTTTAAATTATTGTTCATCAGAGCTTTTACAGTTTTCCTCAGATATATCTTGTTCAATTTATATCTAAATACTTCACATTTTTTATCCTAATACAAAATAGTATTGTGTTTTTAATTTCAAATCCCATTTGTTCATTGCTGGTATATAGGAAAGTGATTGATTTTATATATTAACCTTATATCTGGGAACCTTGCTATAATTGTTTATTAGTTTAAGAAATTTTCTTGTTGATTCTTTCAGGTTGTTTGCATAGATGATCATGGCATCTATAAACAAAGACAATTATGTTTTTTTTTTCTCAATGTGTATACCTTTTATTTCCTTTTCTTGCCTTGCTGCATTAGTTCCAGCATGATATTGAGAACTGATAAAAGGAGACATCCTTGCCTTGTGCCTGAGCTTAGTAAGAAAGCTTTGAGATTTTCACCATTTAGTATAATATTAGCTGTAGTATTTATGAATATTCTTTATCAACTTTATCAAGTTGAGAAAGTTCCACATTGATATATTTTTATTATTGAGGAAGGCTGCATCCTTGGAATAAACCTCATTTGTTTATGATGTGTAATTTAGAATAATTATAAGATATTTTTGAATTCTTTTTACTAATACTTATTAAGAATTTGCATCTATATTCATGAGGGATATTGGTCTACAGTTTTTTGGTTTGTTTTTTGTTTTTATTTATTTTGGTACTACTCTGTGTTTTGTTTTGGTATTAGGGTCAGATAAGCTTCATAAATTGAATTAAGAAATATTTTCTCCTCTTCTTTTCTTTGGAATAGACAGTGTAGAACTGATGCTACCTCTTTACTTGTTTGGTAGAACTTCTCAGAAAAACTATCAGGACATGAAGATTTCCTTTCAGAGAAATTTTAAAACTATAAATTCACGTCACCTGGGTAGCTCAGTTGGTTAATTTTGGCTCAAGTTATGATCCCAGATTCATGGGATCCATGCTGAGCATTGATCCTTCTTAAGATTCTCTCTCTCTCCCTCTGCCCCTGTACTCCTTCCCCCCACTAGTATTGTCTCTCTCTCTCTCTCTAAAAATAAAAATAAATTAAATTAAATAAGCTATAAATTCTATTTCCTTAATAGTTATGTGGCTATTTCAGGTGATCTATTTCATATTGGATGAGTTATGAGTTGTTTGGTCTTTTTGTGGAATTGATCAGTTTTGTCTAAGTTGTAAGCATATGTCTATATATTTTGTAGTATTTCCCCATTATTTTGCTGATATCTAGTGATTCGATAGTAATATTCACTATTTCATTTCAGATGTTGGTGATTTCGGTTACACCTCTCTTTTTCTCTATTTCTCTCCTTCCTCCCACCTCTTTTTCCTTGACAGTCTTGCTAGAGATTTGTCAATTTTATTGATCTTTTCAGAAAACCTGTCCTTTAGAAAATTAACAAGGAAACAGTGGCTTTGAATGACACATTGGACCAGATGGATTTAATAGATATATTCAGAACACTCCCCCCCTAAAACAGCAGAATACAAATTCTTTTCAAGTGCACAAAGAACATTCTCCAGGATAGATCACATATTAGGTCACAAAAACAAGTCTCAACAAATTCAAAGATTGAAGTCATACCATGCATCTTTTCTGACCATAGCACTATGAAACTAGAAATCAGCCACAAGAAAAAATCTGGAAAGAGCACAAATACATGGAGGTTAAATAATATGCTACTAACAATGAATGGGTCAAACAAGATATCAAAGAAGAAATAAAAAAATGACAGGGAAAAAAATGAAAATGAAACACAATGGTCCAAAGTCATTGGAATGCAGCAAAAGTGGTTCTAAGAGGGAAGTTGATAGTAACACAGGTTTAGCTCAAGAATCAAGAAAAATCTCAAATAAACAACCTAATCTTACACCTAAAGTAGGAAAAGAAGAAAAAAGTAGGAAAACCCCAAACAAGCAGAAGGAAGGAAATAATAAAGATTACAACAGAAATAAATGATTCAGAAACTAAAAAAAAAAAAACAGTAAAACAAACAAAAAACAATAGAAGAGATCAACGAAACCAGAAGCTAGTTCTTGAAAAGATCAACAAAATTGTTAAACCTTAGCCAGACTCATTAAAAAAAAGAGAGAGAGAGAAAGAGAAACACAGAGAGACAGAGGACCCAAATAAAATCACAAATGAAAAAGGAAAAATAACAATCAATACCAGAGAAATACAAATAATTATAAGGGAATATTATGAAAAACTATATGCCAAAAATTTGGACAATGTAGAAGAAACAGATACATTCCAGAAGCATATAACATACCAAAACTGAAGCAGGAAGAAAACTTGAACAGACTGATTAACCACAATGAAATAATAAAAAAATAATAATGAAAATCAATAAAATCAATAATCCAAAAATTCCCAACAAACAAAATCCAGGACCAGACAGCTTCACAGATGAATTCTGCCAAACATTTAAAAAAGAGTTAAGGGGCACCTAGGTGGCTCATCAGTTAATCATCTGACTCTTGGTTTTGGTTCAGGTGATGATCTCGTGGTTTTATGGGTTTGGTCCTGCATTGGGCTCTGTGCTGGCAGCATGGAGCCTGCTTGGGATTATCTGTCTCTCTGCCTCTCCCCACTTGGGCTGTCTCTGTCTCTCTCAAAATAAATAAACTTAAAAAATTTTTTTAAATAAAAAAGATTTAATACATACTCTTCTCAAACTATTCCAAAAAATAGAAGAGAAATGAAAACTGCCAAATTCATTCTATGAGGTCAAAATTATCCTGATACCAAAACCAGATAAAGACACAACAAAAAAAGAGACCTACAGGCCAATATCTCTCATGAACATAGATGCAAAAATCCTCAACAAGATATTAGCAAACCAAATCCAACAATACCCTACAAAGATCATTCAACATGATCAAGTTAGGTTTATTTCCAGTATGCAAGTGGTTCAATATATGCAAATCAATCAGCAAGATACATCACATCAGTAAGATAAAGGATAAAAACCATATGATCATTTTTAATAGATGCAGAAAAAGCGTATGACAAAGTACAGCATCCATTCATAATAAAAACCCACAACAAATAATAAAGATCTTATATGGAAAAACACAGCTAACATTATACTTAATGGGAAAACACTGAGAACTTTTCCTCTAAGGTCAGGAACAAGACAAGGATGTGTACCCTCAGCACTTTTATTCAACATAGTACTGGATGTCCCAACCATAGAAATTAGACAACAAAAAGAAACAAAAAGCATCCAAATTGGTAAGGAAGAAGTAAAATTTCTACTATTTGCAATGACAAGGTACTATATTTAGAAAGCCCTAAGGACTCCACAAAACAAAACAAAACAAAACAAAACAAAACAAAACAACTAGAACTGATAAATGAATTCAGTAAGGTCACAGGATACAAAACCAATATACAGAAATCTGTTGCAAATAATGAAGCAGCAGAAAGCAAAATTTAAAAAGCAATCACATTTACAATTGCACCAAAAATAATAAAATACCTAGGAATAAACTTAACCAAGGAGGTGAAAGACCTTACTTTGAAAATTATAAAACACTGATGAAAGAAACTGAAGATGACACGAAGAAATGGAAAGACATTCTATGCTCATGGATTGAAAGAATATTGTTAAAATATCAGTACTATCCAGAGCAATTTACACATTTAATACAATCCCTATCAGAATACCAACAGCATTTTTTGAAAGAACTAGGATAAAAAATCCTAAAATGTATATGGAAACACAAAAGACTCTGAATAGCCAAAGCAATCTTGAAAAAGAAAAACAAAGCTGGAGGTATCACAATTCCAGACTTTAAGTTATACTACAAAGCTGTAGTGATCAAAACATCATGGTACTGGCACAAAAATAGACACATAGATCAATGGAACAGAATAGGAAATTGTGGGTTTATTTCTTAAACACACAATTATACGACCAATTAATCTTTGAGCTAGGAGAAAAGACATGCAATGGGAAAAAAGACAGTCTTTTAAACAAATGGTGATGGGAAAACTGGAAAGCTACACGCAAAAGAATGAAACTCGATCACCTTCTTACATGACACAAAAATAAACTCAAAATGGATTAAGGACCTACATGTGAAATCTGAAACCATAAAAACTCTAGGAGAACAGGCAGTAATTTCTCTGACTTTGGCTGCAGCAACTTCTTTCTAGATGCTTCCTCTGAGGCAAGGGAGACAAAAACAAAAATAAACTATTGAGACTACATCAAAAGAAAAGTCTTCTGCACATTGAAGTAAACAACCAACAAAACTAAAAGAAAACCTAGGGAATGGGAGAAGATATTTGTAAATGGCATATCTGATAATGGATTAATATCCCAAATATAAAAAGAACTTATAAAACTCAACACACAAAAATAAATAATCCAATTAAAAAATGGGCAGAAGACATGAACAGACATTTCTCCAAAGAAGACATACAGATGGCCAACAGACATATGAAAAAAATACTCATCATCACTTACCATCAGGGAAATGCAAATCAAAACTACAATGATCATAAGGTAGTTCTATTTTTAATGTTTTGAGGAACCTCTAGACTATTTTCTAGAGTATCAGCACCAGTTTGCATTCATAAAATAAGGTTATCCTCAGGAATTCAACAGTTTTTATGTTCTTTCCATTAAGTGGAATAAAAGCATAACTTTATGTAAAGATTAAAACAGGATTAATTTTAAGAAGTGATAAATGTCACATAGAATCCCTAGGTATTAAATACAGATATTTCATTTTATCTTTATTTTATGTCAAGAATTACTGAAATTAAATTTCTTTAAAGCCATCATCACTATCAGTATGACTCACTTGCCTATGATTAGAATGGATGGAAAAAGGATGCCTGGAACAATCACTGATGTAGACTTTCATTCTCACTGAGTTCGATTCCTGGTGATGGTGTGTTTAATCATTATATGAGTAATGACTACTGAATTCGGTATGAGAAAAGGAAGTACCAGATGTATTAAAGAAAATTAGTAAATATTTTTGGAAAATAAAGCATCATGAGATGAATCATCCATATTCTAATTTTTATGGAGCTCCGGTCACAAGGGTAGTGAATTCTAAATTGATAAAAATCATTTATTTTCTATGGATATCTCTTTCTCTGATTTTGTATTAAGTGTTTATTCATTTTTAGTAATATTAGAAATAAGTCTCACTCAAAATTAAAACAATTTTAATAAGACTTAAGAATGAATGAAGCCCATTTGTGCGTTTTAATCTAAAGAATATGTAGAAAATGTTTTATGTACTTAGAACATAGGTAAATGTGAAGCTCACTGAAATTCTCTGCTCAATAAATTAGGAATGTTGATCTTGCTGTCTTACATGATATTGTCCTACATTATATTTCTTAGGCTTTAGATAAGATCAAATTTATCTTTAACATTTGAAAAGGGAAAGAAGCATGGCCAGCATGACTACAGTCTAAAACAGCACTGTCCAGTAAAATTTTCTGCAATGATGGAAATGTTCTAATTCTGCACTAATAGCCAGCAATGACATTAAGACACTGAGCACTAGAAATGTGGCACTGCAATAAAGAACTGATATTCCATTTTATTAAATTATAATAAATTTAATCTTATGTACAAATATCACATTTAGCTAGTGTTTATCATGTTGGACAGTGCAGGCAGAATCCTAGGTTTTCCAAATTTGTCATTTAATTGTGTTGAGTCTACAGATCAAGCAGGGAAGAACTGACATTATTCACCAAGTCTAGATGTTATATAACTCAGAGGACCAGAAAAATAACTTAATATTTGAAATATATTAATTTCTTTTTAATTTGGACCCTTCACCGAGGTCCATATTTTCAAGGGAAATTAAATTATTCTGTAAAATTACATAGCTATGTATTACATTAACATTTTAAGAGCTGGAAATAATAAGAAACCACATTTTTACACTGCAAATGATTACTGCCATAAAATCTTTTATGTAAATCTCTTTAGTGCTTAGTATTTAAATTATAAATTAAAAATTGATGAAAAATTGTTGCATGTATTCTATACGGAGGGTAAAAAGCACAAGAAATCATTTTCTCAGACTCCAAACACACAAGTTAAGTTCTGCATTGGTTTTTCAAAAAATATTGCTATAAATATTTATATTCAGAATAAGAAATAGTATATAACTACATAATTTATGTTAAGCATCTTTTTGGCAAGTGAATTTCAGACATTAAGTATTGTCTAGACTTTCTCTAATATTTCTTAATACTCCTACCAAAAAATGTATATATACCAAATATGCATAATTCCATATATAATTAAGACCAACATAGAATCCTTTATTAATAGTGCTTAAATGAATGACATCATTAGTCATTTTATGCACGCACACACACACACTCACAGAGATAAAATATTTTGGAATGACAAAATATAATTAAAAAAAATTTTAAAAACATAACCTTCATATATATATTAAAGAAACACATGTTAAAGATTTTTTATTTTAATACTTTATAATATGTTTTTAAATTAAAGAGTAAACCAGTAGAATGGTAAAGCTGATTAAGAGGATTTTCTGAACAGCATTTATATCACTAGTCAGTAACAGAATGTTGAAAAAAGTTTGCTAAATTATTTTTTTGAATGCTCCTACCACAGAACTTTTTTGGTACAATGCTCAATGAGCGTAGGTATCCAACTCCCTTGCATCTCTTCTATTGAGCTGTAGGAGTGCTGACAATACTGACTTCCTCTTTGGCCCTCCATCTTGTTCATGCCCACGCAATGACCTCTCTCAGTGCTACCCATTCCAGGCCTCTTGGAGGTTAATGTAGGCCCAGAATGGAAAGTGGGAAGGCTTGTTCTGATCTTCCCTAAGGTGACACACAGGAAGCACCACTTTATGTAACTAGTTGAGATGGCTGGTAGACGGATGGTACCACTTTGGATAATTATCCTTTGACCTCACCACAATGCCCCTCACTCTATAAGAGCTGGATTGGGTGGAGAGTGGCTGCTGAATGCTTGGATCATCTGTCCACCTGGTCCACCCTGTCAGTAAATTACCCCGAACAAAACTCAGTAAATGGTGTGGAGTGGCTTGCTTCGTTTATCGGACTCAAAATCGCCTGCTCCATTTGGAGGATACTTTACTGTTCTCCTCCACCCTCCACCACCAGCAATCCCAGGAAAATGCTCAACAGAATAAAAAAAACTGGGAACAACTTGTGTATTAGTCTTCTGTTGCTGCTATGACAAATTACCACAAACTTAAGTGGCTTAAAACAATAACCACTTATGATCTATAGTTCTGTGAATCAGAAATCCAATATAGGTCTTACTGGGCTCAAGTCAAGGCCTCAACAGGGCTGTCTTCCTCCTAGAGACTCTGAGAAAATCTAATTTCTTGCTGTTTCCAGCTTCTAGAGGCCTCCCATATTCCTTGGCGTGTGGGCCCTTCCTCTGTCCTCAGAGCATTTCTCTGAGTCTTTTTCCTACTCACATCTCCCTCTGACTGCAGCTGTTAAAGCTTCTTCACTTTTTAGGACCCATGTAATTAGATTGGACACACGTAGATAATCCAGGGTAATCCCCACCATCTCAAGGCTCTTAATTTAATCACACCTTCCAAGTGTCTTTTGCTGTGCAAGCTAACATATTTACAGGTTCTCAAAACATGGATATCTGTCAGGGGCTAGCATTCTGCCTACTGGGACCTGCATCCATGCTGTAAAGTTGAAAATTATCATCCACAGACCCCCAAGCTTGAGGGACTTTCTGCTAGAACTAATTAATGGGACCTTGATTAAAGAGGTTTACATTCTCCTCCTTGTGAAATTGTGGGGTGCCTGGAAAATAATTTGAGGAAACCCAAGTAGTTCATAACAAACAAGTCAGCAAACAGATAAAACAAAACAAAACAAGAAAATCCCCACAAAACTACAATGATAGTTCTTCTCCAAGAAAAACAAAACAAAACAAAACTGCACAGGCCGTGTGTGTGTGTGTGTGTGTGTGTTTTCTAAAGTGAGAAATTGAAGCAAAAGAAGATGCCCAGGTAGGATTGTTTTTTTCTGTACTGGATAGTGGCAGAAAGTTCTCTCCCAGGTTATTCCAGAGATGCATTGCAATTCAATTCAAAGCAATGAGGGAAATATTTGCAATAATAGATATCAAAACATATTGTAAACTTAAAGTAGTGAAAAGACGTCTCAAGTAAACAGGTCTTATTGCAGACAAGAATTCAGCATATGAAAAATGGCATTACTTGGGACACCTGGGTGGCTCAGTCGGTTAAGAGTCTCTTTTTAAAAATTTTTAAAAAATGTTTATTTATTTACTTAATTAATTTTATTTTTCATTTTTTAAAATTTACATCCAAATTAGTTAGCATATAGTGCAACAGTGATTTCAGGAGTAGATTCCTTAGTGCCCCTTACCCATTTAGACCATGCCCCCCTCCCACAACCCCTTCAGCAACCCTCTGTTTGTTCTTCATATTTATGAGTCTCTATGATATTTTGTCCGCCTCCCTGTTTTTTATTATTTTTGTTTCCCTTCCCTTATGTTCATCTGTTCTGTGTCTTAAAGTCCTCATATGAGTGAAGTCATATGATATTGGTCTTTCTCTGACTAATTTCACTTAGCATAATACCCTCCAGTTCCATCCACGTAGTTGCAAATGGCAAGATTTCATTTTTTTTTTTCTGATTGCCAAGTGAGACTCCATTGTGTATATATATATATATATATATATATATATATATATATATATACATATACATATATACACCACATCTTCTTTATCCATTCATCCATCAATGGACATTTGGGCTCCTTCCATACTTTGGCTACTGTTGATAGTGCTGCTATAAACATGGGGGTGCATGTGTCCCTTTGAAACAGCACACCTGTATCCATTAAATAAATGCCTAGTAGTGCAATTGCTGGGTTGTAGGGTAGTTCTAGTTTTAGTTTTTTGAGGAACCTCCATACTGTTTTTCAGAGGGCTGCACCAGCTTGCATTCCCAAAAATGTTTATTTATTTTTGAAAGAAAGAGAGAGAGAGAGAGACAGAGCATGAGCAGGGGAGGAGCAGACAGAGAGGGAGACACAGAATCCCAAGCAGGCTCCAGGCTCTGAGCTGTCAGCACAGAGCCCAACGTGGGGCCTGAACTCACAGAGTGTGAGATCATGACATGAGCTGAAGTCGGATGCTTAACTAACGGAGCCACCCAGGTGCCCCAAGAGTATGACTTTTGATTTCAGCTCAGGTCATGATCCCAGGGTCATGGGATTGAGTCTCACATCAGGCTGCACGCTGAGCTTGGAGCCTGCTCTCTCCCTTTCCCTTTGCCCCTCCTCTGCTTGCTCTCCCTCTCTCTCCCTCTCTCTAAAAAGAAAAAAAGAAAAAAAAAAAAGAAAAAAGTGGCATTAAAAATATTATACTAATGCTCTTATTAAGATTTTGAGTTATTTTCATTTTTTTCTTTATGGTGGTTTCTCTTTTCCATATCTTTAAGAATAAATCTGAATTGCTTAATGTAACATATATAGCATATTGTATCAAAATGCAAACTCATATGGCAACCATAATATACACACATATTCACACAAACATACATACACAAATGTTACACCTCACACTTCCATTAAATTTGTTCATTAAAGAATTTAAGTATGCTATTTTTGAACTTGTCAAAATTAAAGAATAATGAAGTATATACAGTATAAAAGAAGGCAAGGAACAAAGTCTTCCATGGCTCAGCAGATTGGATTGCAGAAAGATTACTTTACCATATACTGCCCAACATTTTAGGTTTCTCTGTTTTTCATCAAAGCAGAGCTGGCAGAGAAGCACATGTTTTCAGTTTTATTCCATGAAAAGATAATCTTCACTTTCGCATTCATTATGCACAATGTATGCAAAATGCAATGAGCCAACTGACTCACACTTTGGTGTCATGCAAATAAAACCTAAACACAAGGAAGTGTAACGTCTAGTAAAATGTGCATAAAACCACAAAGGCTAAGATAAGAAAATGGATAGCTAAGAAATGCAATTAGCACATTCGCTGAGGGCAACTAGTAGGATTTGGAGATGAGCCATATAAATATAATTTTGCACTATTGGCTAAGAATAACATAACATTTATAGGCAAACGTAAGCTCAGGTTTGCCAAGCACTTTCTGCATTTGATAAAAAAAAAAAAAAAAAAGAAAACTTCTATAAAGATAGGTGGAGGGCAGGGATATAAGTATGTCAGATGTGATCTTCTAAAAAAAAGATAGGTGCGGGGCGCCTGGATGGCTCAGTTGGTTAAGCGTCCGACCTCGGCTCAGGTCATGATCTCGCAGTTTGTGAGTTCGAGCCCCGCGTCGGGCTCTGTGCTGACAGCTCAGAGCCTGGAGCCTGCTTCGGATTCTGTGTCTCCCTCTCTCTCTGCCCCTCCCCCACTCACACTCTGTCTCTCTCTGCTTCAAAAATAAATAAACATTAAAAAAATTAAAAAAAAAAGATAGGTGCATGCATGTTTCCTGTTTGATATTTCAAATGGTGTTCATGTTCTTTTCTAATATCTGAGAAAATATTTAATCGGTCAACATTTAGTAATTTAGTTAAGAATCAGACTTTCTTCATAAAGATATGAAGATTGATTTTTTTCCCCTAGAATAGTAGTTAGTTGAATATATGTGTCTGATGTATCTATCTATCTATCTATCTATCTATCATCTATCATCTATCTCAATAAATAACTGTGTGTGTGATTGATCATTTTTGTAGCTTGGGTGGATAGGCTTCTTTCAATCAATGGCTATATTTAGATATAGAAAGTCAGTCTGACTCATTTGTCTAAGTGACAAATTATTATTTTTTAAGAGATTGTAAAAAAAGTTTATTTATTTATTTATTTTGAGAGAGAGTGCCAGCAGGGGAGGGGCCGATAGGGAGGGGGATAGAGGATCCAAAGTGGCTTCGTGCTGACAGTAGTGAGCCCAATGTGGGACTCAAATTCACATACCCTGAGATCACAACCTGAGCCATAGTCAGATGTTCAACCAACTAAGCCACCCAGGCACCCCTAAGTGACAAGTTAGAATTGATTGTGAAATATATAGAGCTCATATATTTAGGTAACTAATGCTAATGGACTATAAGATAGCCAATTATTTCAAGTAGTAAAGTTGTTTTGGGTTGTGTGGTAAATATTGGGAACATGGAAAATTTGGGGGTAGCAAGAAGTTTTCTAAAATATAAGAAAGTCACTGGAAGGAAAAGGATGAAAGATAATTTTTTCTAACAGCACTATAAACAAAATTCAAAAATCAGCCTATTTCAGTGGTTCTTGAACTTCCTGGATTTGTGTCCCCACTCACAGTGATTACCACATGATCACATTCACAGTATAATATCTCACCAACCTATACAAGCAGCGATAGTCATCACGCGATTCAAGTGTTGCCCTATAGCACTGGGTCTCTGCTTGAGAATAACTGGTTATTGCAGATGAATGCTTTCTTAAAATCCCAAGAGGCAAAGACCAGAATTTACTAAGGAACCTTCCAAGTTACTTTGAAACCAGTTTAAAGACACACCAGTTGGCTTTTAGTCTTAACCTGCTCCAGGGCAAATCTCAGGACCTCTTTTGCTCCACACTCCATCCGAAAGACATCTCAATGACCATATGTATCCTTAGTTATAACCAAAATACATTTTACACATTGCTCAAAATTTGGCAACGCACTCAGGAAACATTTGTGGCGCATGGGCATATGCCCCAGCATGCTGGTGGGGGGCAACTGATTCATGTGATCATTTCAGTCACATGTGATCACAGATGAGGCAAACAAAAATGTTTGACAAACATGACCTGCAATATAGGAAAGAAAGAAAGAAAGAAAGAAAGAAAGAAAGAAAGAAAGAGAAGAAGGAAGGAAGGAAGGAAGGAAGGAAGAAGGATGAAAGAGGAAGGAAGGAAGGGAGGGAGGGGGGGAGGGAGGGAGAGAGGAAGGAAGGAAGGAAGGAAGGAAGGAAGGAAGGAAGGAAGGAAGAAGGATGAAAGAGGAAGGAAGGGAGGGAGGGAGGGAGAGAGGAAGGAAGGAAGGAAGAAAAGGTGAATAAGTAACCACTAGTTGACACTGGTTTGGAGGAGAAAAAGGTATTTATGGGGGCAATAACAGAATAAGATTATAAATTTGAAACACTCATGTAGAGTTCGCTATTCTGCATTTTCTTCTAATTGACACTGGAGCATATCCAAATGTTTGTTGTTGATGTGTATTTATGTGTTAGAAGGGTGCAATCTGTGAGCTCCGAGAGGATCATGACAGCTGGTAATTTATTTCTATTTTTAGTTTATTAATATTTCCCAAGTATATTTCTTGTAATTATTTAGTCAAGAATTGAGAAGTTAGATAAAATTCCCTATTTAGAACTTTTTAGTCAATTTGAGTTTGGTTCCAGTTATAGAAGAGACTAGCTGTGTAACCTTGGGCATGATACTTGTAATCAAGGTCTTTGTTGTCATATTTATAAATGTGGTTAATTAATAAGACCTACCTCATATGATCATTGAGAAGACTAATACATGGAAAACATTTAGCATAGTACCTGAAAATAGTAAGTGCTCAATAAATGTATCCTGCTATTATTTCTAGCCTAGTTTGATTACATCCAGATATTTAAACCCCTGGAGTGGTAAGAACATTATAACTCTAAAATTACACAGTAACCAAATTTAGGATGTCATAGGTCCTGAGAAACTTAAATTAGCAAGATAATGGTGAGCAACTTCTGGGAAACAGTCTGAGAAAGGAAAACATATAAACAAAAATTATTCTGTGTAAAAGGTATCTATCATTTAATGTAGGATTTATAAGAGCCTAGGCACATAAACTTGTTCCTTCAGTGCTCCACAAAATGCTTCCATGTATCTTAGGCAATGAGGGAAGACCATGGGAGTCTCATGATTATGTGAAAATGAAGAATTTCAGAGTAATTATTGCTTTTCATTACTGAGTAACTGTTTTCAGAATCCATTTGGCAGGCATCTGTTTCCTGTGTCCAGAAGTATCCAGAAAGTAGTTCTATAATTATATTTCATATGTGAAAAAGTCTAGGAACACAAACAGATGTTCCTGAAAAGAGCAGAGTTATTTTGCTAAGAGATGTTAAAATGCCAGACTATTTGAGAAAACAAAGTAGGATGAGCAGGTACTTGCTGAGAGAAGTGGGCCTAAGTCTGATAACTCGCATCCAGAAAGCCACTCTGGAGAGTAATGCAACCAGAAGTAGTCGTCCCCAAGGCCAGTGGGCATTTCAAAGGTGTCTGATTGGCCCAAAGGTGAGCTCTGCCTCACTGAATGCTAGCTTGGGTTCCTCTCTTACTTATCCATCTTCTACTAATAGGCTATGGGGAGACCCCCAACTTCAAAGCTGATCTTCCATTTTCAGGGGAAAATTAAAGCTTACAAAATAAAATGCCACAGTCTCTTCTCCCATGGTCAGTGACAGCACCTTTCAAAGGAGGAGTTCTATTTAGTTGAGTGGCTCCCTGATGTGCTTGTAGCTTCTTGAACATCTTGGGGTGTTTTGTTTTGTTTTGTTTTGTTTTGTTTTTTTAAAAGAAGCCGACTTAAAGAAACTGGAAGGCATAGTTCTTCCTCATTTTAAAAATAAAAGTATATTTAAAAGGTGATAGCTGTGTGTCTCTGATTAATACAGATAAAGAAATCCAGAGCCATTTAAAACTTGGAGATTTTCATGAGCCTTATAACAATTCTGATTTTTTCATTGTAAAGGCTATTTCATTCTTTTGAAAAAAAATTATAATGTTTATTTATTTATTTTGTGTGTGTGAGAGAGAGAGAGAGAGAGAGAGAGAGAGAGAAAGCACAAGCACGGGACAAGCAGATAGAGAGAGAGAGAGGGAGAGAGAGAGAGAATCCCAAATAGGCTCTGTGCTGCCAGCACAGAGTCCAAGCAGGGCTCAAACTCACAAACCATGAGATTATGACCTGAGCTGAAATCAAGAGTTGGAGGCTTTACCGACAGAGCCATCCAGGCGCCAAAGTACATTTCATTCTATAAATTAGTCCTGGGGCACCTGGGTGGCTCATTCGATGAAGCCTCCAACTCTTCATTCTGGCTCAGATTATGATCTCATGCTTCTTGAGTTTAAGCCTTGTGTCAGGCTCCAAGCTAACAGCTCTCTCAAAGTAAATAAATAAACTAAAAAAAAAAAAAAAATTAGTCCTACTTATCCTTAACTACCATGCCAAAGAGGTAAAGATCTATCTTAACACATGAACCAGCTATGTTACTCCTAGGGTCCAGCTCCTTCCTTCCAATAAAATAGTAATGATTCAACCAAATTAGCAATTCTTTAAATCAAAACATGACTTTAGTGTGTTCCCCCTTATACCAACATTATGGATCACTGCAATATACTTCCCAATTTGGATACTTAAATTTAAAACATAAAATAGAAATTCTTTCTGGAGCTTCTGGCTGGCTCAGTCAGTGAAACATGTGACTCTTGATCTCGGGGTTGTGAGTTTAAGCCCCATGTTGGGTATAGTGATTACTTAAAGATAAAATCTTAAAAAAAAAAAAAAAAAGGAAAAGGAAAGAAATACATTCTTCCTGATATTCCATCCTGACCTAAATCAGAAGTAATTTTTAAACTATTGTTAGCCTAAAATTAGCCTAAAGCTAATTTTCAAATGCAAAAAAGTACAAATAATCTCACATATTATAGCTTCTAGAATCTAGAAGCAAAGTTTTCCCTGTGCTTTTAATAATAGTAATTTCTATCAATGTAACAATAACTGCCAATAATTTTTGTAGTGAGAATCACAGAAATTAAAATTTTAGAGTTAGAAAGATTCCTTAAAAAACATTAAATGCCATCTCCTTCTGTTTTAAGTGAGGTAACAGTAGTGGACAGCCAGCACAGTGCCTGGATATCAACCCATCCTGTGCTGCATTTATCTACCTTTTGCTCAAATTTCTAAAAAATGCAATTAACCCTTGAACATGTATAACACCATAAAAATTTTACTCTATTGAAAATAATGCACAATTAGAAACTGAAAAAAATATTTATGGAAAATATGATCCACAGCAAGAGAGAAGGAAAGGAGGAATTGCACTTTGCAGAGCTATTTTATTACCAGATTACCAATATGGGTCAGCCTGTTTGGAATACTGTCATTTTGGCTTTCCTTCATGATATAAGTAATAGCTTCTACACCTGGACCAAACCATAGGTTAACTCATTTGATATATGGCTGATTTTTCCAAGAAAGGTAGAGTAGTTGCTACATGCCATGGGTTGATCAATAATATACAAGCAAATTGAAATTCTATAGACTTATACAAGTCTAGCCATAGGTAATTAAAATAATTCAAATTTAATTGAGCTGTCAGAAAGAAAGTAAACATTTCTGGGTCTAGAGCAGATTGCTAATCAACTCTATAGTTACACATTACCTTAGGTTGGGTTTCCCTGGAGCTCAGAGAGTAGTATTTGACGTGTAGGTAGCTTATTTGGGAAGGGATCCTAGGAAGCACCAATCAGGAAGTGGAGAAGTAAGACAGAAAAAGGTAGACAATGTATGATGGGATTAATGAACAATCTAGAAAACTGGGTGTTTGTGACTCAGTTCCACTGGAATCCCCTGGGAGATGATGTAAAATAAACTTCAGAGTTGTCATATCTGGGGATGAGGAGGCTGGAGTTTGTCACTGGTCATGGGCTAAGCTCTTCAGCACCTCTGGTCTTCCCTCCTCTTGGCTGTGGCTAGAGCAAATCCTAATGGATGTAAGTGCCAGATCCTCAGTCATTTTACACATGTGTATATATGATAATGTCTTGTCTACTTGATAGCATCTTCAGACAAGTGATAGTGCAATGGGGAAGTCTGAATTTACCAGGTTTTCTTGGTAGCGAGTAAAAAAGATATAATAGCAAGATATTCTTACAATGTGGGAATAAGGTCACTGTAAGGATAGTATGGAAAATTATAGTGGATGATAGGAAGTTTCTTCAACCTATTTATTAGAGGATAGCTTTAGGTGAATCCTGCCTATAACATTGTGTCTAAGCCTACTGATGTAGTTAAACTGTGTTATCATAACTTAATAACCATGGATTTAGTCAAAATGAGGTGTTTAGCAAAAAACATTAAAGAGCACTGTGAAAGGCAAAGCAGTTAGCTGTGCTCATGCAATATTCTACCATAACTGAGGCTGGAATTCATGGGACTATGGCTCTCTTTGGAGCATGGTGGATCAGGCTCTAAAAGCCTGAAAAGATGCAATTAATGATGTAGGTCATATTGCTAGCTCCTTTTGTTTTGATCCATGGTCACCAGAAAAACCTTCCAATTTTAATCTGGCTTTCCAGGTAGATCAATCTACAAAGAGAAGAGATGCTAGATAGAGACGATGGCTGCCTGGCTGCTTTCACAACTGTGTTTTTTACCGTAAAGTGAATTTTTTTAGGATACCTTTGGGGTCAATATTATGATACTGGTCACGACAAGGTCAAGTGTCAGGCCTGTATCATGATGACTTCTTCAGTATACTGTGAACCACCTGGTAATGCTTCTGTGTGACTATCTGGGCAGCATTTCTCTGGCATAACCTCTACAACTACAGCAATGCAGCACTGGCTTTCAGGGACTGGACTGTAGAACCGTGATGTGTCTACTTGCATTTCTATAAACGCTTTCTTCATTTGTAGAAAATCAGATTTTAACACTGGCTATCATAGCAGTGACTGGAATAGAAGGTGGAGTTGAGTTTAACTCTAGGTCTGAATCAATCAGGAAGACATTCAGTGTCCTGTGTGTTCCTCAGAACTTTTCGTTTCTCATGTGCTTTGTCAAAGAGTTTCAAGGTCTAAGAATTTTGGAAACATCACACACTTTATTTCTGTTTAGAGATTCAGAGTTGAGAAGTCTTGAGGATATCTCTTTAACTTTATTTAACACAGCATTTTCCCTCTATTCTCCACCTCTTCCCCACTTTGTTTAACCAAATATTTATTAATATCCCATAGAACACATTTGTGGATTATCATTACCATCAATCTCTTATCCTATTTCATGTTTTAAAAGTCATTTAATATTATTAAGGATTGTAATTGGGAAAATTAATCTGGTTTTGCACATTTATAAAGGTTGAATGCATCGTGGTTATTTACTTTGCTCTGCAATAATATTCAAATCAATTTCTGCTTATCTCCCGTTTACATGAGGTTTGTCCTGTTAATAACATTCAGTTTACCACTTATGGCAAAAATGCATTTTCATTTCTCACATAGCTAGAAAATCTTTGCAGTATCTGTGCAAATAATTTTCTTCCTGCATTTCCTAGTGTACATCTATTTGCATTGCTTTGTCAATATGCTTGAGTTGCAAATGTAAACATTGAAATGATCTGAAATTCTCTCTAACAGAGAGGTTTCCACCACTGATATTCATTTCTCATTGTATGTTTTGCTGTGTGAACAATTCCTTTCTTTGTTCATATATTAAGGCTTTGCCAGAGGCAGACGTTTATGGCATTAATACACAGAATGTTGTGTGTATCTCTTTCATTATCTGGAAGGAGAGCAGATAAAAACAACATGGAACTCTAAATGCATAAGGAAATACAAAGATTTCAAACACTAAGTGGTAGCTAAGGTTTTCCTGAAGTTCGATAGGTAGTCACCTAACACTGGTGTGGGGTGTGTGTGTGCCCATGTGTGTGCATACTTGTATGCAGGCATGCATGTGTGTCTATCAGAGAGATGGAGAAAGAAAAATTTGCCTTATAGCCTTGTTTCAAATGCTACCCTTGTTCTTGCCTCTAAAAGGAGACTAGCGATACAATTTTGTAATACGCTAATACAAAATATAATTTTGAATTATCACAGTGATTCTGACATTACTCATAGTAATGTTTAAACTAATAAGGAAGTTTACATTTGAGGGGGAAATATGATGAAAAGAGAGAAACATTAAGCTGCAGACAAGAATTTTTGTGAAAATCCTAAATGAAATTTGGGGTTATCCAGAGTAAGCAAAAGAAACCAGAAGATCCACCACTATTATCAGACTTTCCCAGAGGTTAAGTGATTGAGGGGATTAGGCATTTTCACTAATGAGACTCAGGCTTAATCTCAGCTTTAAAAGGGACTTTTGGAATTTGTAATAATTCTTCCCAATGTCCAGAGCACTCTGTTTCTCCATCTTTCTTTCTTCCTTTCTTTCTTTCTTTCTTTCTTTCTTTCTTTCTTTCTTTCTTTCTTTCCTTCCTTCCTTCCTTCTTTTCTTTCTTTCCTTTTTTCATTAGGCATGTCTATTATGAACCTCCATTATGTATCACTTAATTTCCATTTAACCACATCTCTGAGGAATTTAGAACTGTGTGGATATTTTCAGCCTTCATTATTAATCACATTTATAAGTGTGAAAAAGGGATCAGTCATATCATTCCCATTCTATAGACAAGGGAATAAAAACTGATTTGCTCAAGTTCATAGAGAGGACTTAGAATGGATGCAGGTAAATAAATTCTGTGCCTTGACTAGCCCAAAACTCACTATTGCTTCTGTAGAGCCTTGAAGCTGGAAAACAAGCCAGTGATGTGTCCTTGGGGGTGAGAGGCAAAAAAAAAAAAAAAAAAAAAAAAGGGAAAGTAAGGAATCACTTCCTTTCAGTATCCAGTATTGTAGCACTATTCATGCAATGAGATGGTCCCTGTGCACATCTTGAACTATGAATTCTGGAAATGAAGTAGAGCCCACAAGGACTGACAGTCAATGAATGGAATTAACCCAAGTTAATTTGTTTTCCACATACTCCTACTAAACAAGGGCAGCCTTGCCCTGCTTGTCATGACAGTCTAGGAAGATTGAAACTCAGGAGGAGGTATGCACATGCTTTTCTGCTTCTCTGTGCCCCAGCACAGCTAGAAAGGAAGAAGCCAATTAGCTATTGCTACATTAAGAAAATCTCATTTTTACAGCCGTCAAGAAGTTGCAGTTCAGGACTCATGTTGGGAAGCAAGCTGCAAATCATATGAAATTCATGGCCCCCATCACAGGTCAGACCAGAGATACTTCTAAGCCCACTGTTAGATCTGGCACAGAGACAGACACTTGAAAATCAGAAGAATCCACATTTCATTTTTTTTTTAAAGCAGCATTATTGAGGTATAACCAATGTGCAATAAACTGCACATATTTAAAGTGTACCCTATGATACATTTCAACAATTGTATACATCCCTGAAACTATCAACATAATTAAGAGAGTGACATATTTGTCACCCTCAAATTTTCCACATTGCATGAATTCCTGTCCGGAGAATTCTGATTTCTGTAGTGCATCTCTATGAGCAGTGAAATAGCTCAAGCAAATAGCCAGAAAGCTACCGGATGAGAAGTAAAAGGCTTACTCCAGTTGTCTTCAGCCTCTGACATTGCTGTGAATTGCTGAGTCCCTGACACTCATACCACAGAACATCACACTGCCCCTGTCAGTCAGTCAGCTCTTGCATTAGTTTCCTATTGCTGCTGTAACAAATTATCACAACCTTGGTGGCTTGAACAACATCAATTTATTATCTTTCCGTCCTGGAGGCCAAAGACCCAAAGTGAGCCATGCTGGGCTGAAATCAACATGTCAGCAGGCTGCATCCCTTTCTGGTGGCTCTATGGGAGAATCCATTTCCCTGCCTCTTCCAACTTCTAGAGGCTGCCTGCATTTCCCCGCAGTGGAGTCAGCAATCGCAAGTTGAGTTCTTCTCACATCGCATTACTCCAATCTCCCATCACCACATCTCCTTCTCTGGTTCTGACTGGGCTTGTCCCTCTCTTCCACTTTTAAAGATCATAGGATACTCTCCATATCTGAAGGACAGCCGAGGAGCGACTCTAATTCCATATGCAAACTTAATTCCTCAATGCCTTGTGCCCTGATGTGCTCAGGTTGTGGGGAGTAGGATGGGGACATCTTTGAAGAACCGTCATTCTGCCTAACATACTGCTGTAGCAACTCATCTCCTCAGCCACTATCATTTTGTCCCTGTATAGACATGGGTGTTACTACCGACTGAAAGTTAATTCCTACTTTGGTTTACTCTCGCTTTTTTACATTTACCAAATATTATCACACATAGTGCTTCTCTTAATTCTTAAAAAGTGTAACAAACCCTAATTTTACGGATGAAAAATGAGGCAAAGAGGGGTTAAGTGACTTTGTCTTATTGCATATGCAATGGTGGCAGAGCTAATATCGAAGTCCAATTTGACTCTCTCTAGATTTGATTTTATTTCTGCTATGCAAATCTACCTCCCGTGTAGCTACACATATAGTAATAATCTATGTAAGTACAAATGGACACTTTTATTTACACATATTAATAAATGCATACACACATTTTTGGTCTCTCTGTTGACTGATGAAATGGGGACAGTGATACCTCTCTGTCAAAGCTATGAAAGAATTAAAGAGAAGATATTTAGTGTCAGACCCCTGGATAAGGGCAAAAAAGTGGTATCTTCATGACTGAATTTTGCATATCTCCCCTCACCCTCTCCGAAGGTTTGGTTTGTCTAAAACAATGTTTAAAAATTAGGATTTGAGGGCCTTCATATGGGGCTCGTACTCTCTAGCACCTGCCAATCCCTAGGTTTTATACCAAGCTGAAATCAGGACTTTTCACTACCTGCCTGGGCCCTACAGGAATATAAGTTTGTATCCCTGAGATAAGGCAATAGGGAGAAATAAAAACCTATGGATATTTTGAGATATCAATTTTTTCTTAAATACGCAAATATCCACACCCACTGGGTAAAAAGCAGTGCATTAGATTTCACTTCTTTTCCTCAGGTAAATCAGGAACCAGTTAGCAGAAAGATATCATACATAGAGACATCAAAGGTTCTGGAGGGAGGGGGCATGTAATTAAAAAATTCTTTAAATGCTGAAATATGTAATCTGTTCTTCCACTGTGAGCAGGTTCTCAGACACAGTAATCTTTAGCATCAAACTACATTAAATGATTTTCTTCCTCTCACTTTTTTTTCTCCTGCTAACTAAAATTCAAGATAATGCTCTATGGCTACTAAATGATGTTCCAGAATTGTAGGTCAGACTTCTTTGACAGAGGAAGTTCCTTTCACCTTATCATCGCTGATGATGAGCTATCAAGGGATAAAGCCCTGACAGCATTAGCAGAGGATTCTGGTACTGAGAATAAAAGCAAATTAATTATTCTTTCCTGTACATATATTTTATAATATTAATGATTCCAGAACCAAGAGAGAAATACATAATTTGAAAAAGAATAAATGGACTACATGTAGTAATCTGCACAAAACTCTATTGCAAATAATATATCCATTTTAGTACTAAAGTGAAGTCTGCCCAAAAAAGACTTGAAATTGATGCACAAAACATTTTCACCTAGAGTTCAAAGCTATCTATAGAAGCAGCAATTATTTTTTAATTTAAAAAATGAGTATAAAACATATCCATAGAAAATAGGTACTCCACTAAAGAGAATTAGCAGATAATCTAACGCTGAGTGACTCTGTATAAAGACTTCTACTTACTTGTAACTAACCTCTTCTGCAGGTAATTTTTTTCAGTCTGGGCTATTTTCCTCCATAGAGTAATTTTTTTGTGTTTTTGATTCCAAGCAAAAGGAATACATTTTAGGAATATTGATAGTTACAGAACAGTGGGTTATTTAAAAAAATAACAGTGGGTTATTTAAAAAACATTACATTCCAAAATTGTTCAAAAAGGATAACAATAAGATGTTCATTTCCAGCAACTTAAAATAAAATCTAATGAAAGATATCAGAAAACACTAGAAATTAGGAACAGTATCTCAGAAAATAAATTGATTACATTAAAAAGCCATTACAGATTCTGTTTTAAAATATTATCTGTCTTATATGTTTTGACTTATCTTCTCTTGATTTCCCACTAAAAAGAGATTAGAAACTCTCAATAACACTATAAAAAACATGACATGCTTTTAGTAGAATTTGGGGATAAGATCCACGAAGCACTGGCATAATGGCCAGCATATACTTGGCCTCTGTGACCCAGCAAAATCCCCTGTTTGGGGGGGAAAAAAGTGGTAGAAATGAGAAAAGGTGTTTTGGTATTTTCTATTCTCTGGCCTAAAGCTTAGGAATTGAGAATTTGAACCATGTACAAAACTGAGTAGTGGTCCCTTAGCTCATCTTTAAGTATCTTGAGGGCAGGATATAGACCTGCTTTTGCTGACACTTTGTAATCCAGGACCTACTAGAGTGCCAGGAGGATATAGCCTAAGTATATTTTGAAAGAAATAGTGAATAGAAGTAGCTAGTAAGAACTGAAATCCAACAATTAAAGGAACATTAATAAAAATTAACAAGCAAAGATAAGTTCTTGAGCTAAAATAAGATTTATAGACGTGGACAGAATGCTCTCTGCTAGTCTGAGGCAAAATGAAGAGACTCATACCTATAGATATTCTGTGATTTCTTTAAAATTCCAAGAATAAGGAGATATTTACAACACTTTGGAAAAACATCCTTTTCATAACTTTCCAGTACAGGGGGAACATATGCTGCTGAGGAACATCCTAGGACTGGGCCTGCTTTGGAAAAGTAGCTAAACATAACTTGGCCAAGAATAGAAGTGAGACATTTACTCTGAGATCTGTCCTACACTCACATACTAGGAGTTTGGTCACAGAGAGACTCCTGGCCTATGAATCATAAGACCATGCTCTTGGCTCAGCTAATTACTAATTAAGCATGTCATTTCTTGGACCTCAGTGTTTTCAGCCTAAACATTGAAGAGTTGAGACTCCTAAGGGTGTCAATTTGGTGACTTGGGAGCTGAATTCAGCATATACTTTGGAAAGAACAAAGTAAAATGGCCCTTATTTGTAGGAGATATGATTATGTACAGGGAAAATCCAGATGAACCTATAAACAAATGATTAGAACTGGTAAGTGAATGAACCTTTAAACAAATTATTAGAACTGATAAGTGAGTTTGGTAAGGTTGTATGATACAAGGTTCATTAACAAAAATAAATAGTGCCTTTACATTCTAGCGATGACCAGTTAGAAATTAACAACAACAGAAAAACATTAAAAAACTTGTCTTCAAACTCAGGAATAAATTTAATAAAAGGTTTACTAAGACTTGTACACTGAAAACTACTGTTACTTAGGTAAATTAAAGAAGACTTGAATAAATAAATCTATTACATTAATAGATTGACAAAGCTCAGGATTTCTAGGTTTTAAGAATCTCACATTTATCTATAGATTCAATCAAAATCCCAGCAGACTACTTTATAGAAATAGACAAGCTGATTCTAAAATTCATATGGAGATACAAAAGAAGTAGAATATCCAGGAAAATAATGAAGAAAAACTGTTGGAAGACAACTTGATTTTGAGAAAAAAAAAATCCACAAATATTAAATTAGTGTACTATTAGCATAAGAAAGAAAAGACAAATCAGCCGACAGAATACAGTTCAGTAACTGATTCACCTGCATATGGTAAATTGCATTTCGATAAAGATACCAAAGAAAGTGAGCAGGAAAATATTTGCAACAAATGTTGTTTTTAAAATTGGATAGTCTATAGAAAAATGAAACAAACAAAACCCTTGACATTCTTCCTAACACCATATATAAAATTTAATTCAAAGTAGCTCACATGTAAAATCTAAGTGTAAAATCCAAAATGATACAGCTCTGGAAGAAAACAGAAGAGGATATTTTCCTAACTGTAGAGTAGGCAAAGATGTCTTAGGGCACAGAAATCATTAATTACAAAAGAATAAATTGTTAAGTAGGAATTTATCAAAATTAAAAACATCTTGGGGTGCTTGGGTGGTTCAGTCAGTTGAGTGTCCGGCTCTTGATTTTCGCTCGGGTCATGATCTCAGGGTTTGTGGGATCAGGCCAAGTGGTGGGCTCTGTGCTGTCCATGGAGCCTGCTTGGTATTCTTTCTCCCTCTCTCTCTGCCCTTCCCCGTTCATGTGCACGCTTTTGCTCTCAAAATAAATAAATAAACTTAAAAAAAATTAAAAACTTCTCATCAAAAAATACTCTTAAGAAAGTGAAAAGGCAAGTCACAGATTGGGGAAGATATTCACAATACATATATCTGACAAATGGCTTTCATCCAAAATATAAAAGATATAATATAAATATATATAATAAATATATAATAATATAAATATATGATTTAAAATAGATAATTAATTTGCCTTAAAAAGCTTCACAAAAAGTATATGAGTGCTTAACAAGCACTTAAAAAGGAGCCAAACATCATTAGTAAACAGAATAATGTAAGGAAAACCTCAAGAAGGTACCACCCTACATCCATAGAATGGCTTAAATTAAAAAGATTGATTGTACTAGGTATTGACAACAATTTGGATCAACTGAAAATCTAATACATTGACAGTGTAAGATGATACAACCACTTCCAACAAGTAAGAATTTTCATAAAGTTAGAAATACATCTTTACTATGACTCAGAAATTATGCCCCCCAAAATGAAAGCATATGTCCCCAAAGATTTGTACAAGAATGTTCATAATACCTAAAAGCCAAAAATGACTCAGATGTTTGCCAACAGAAAATCACTAACCAAACTGTTGAAGTATCACATAGTAGTTTTTACTTAGAAATTAAAATAGCTATTGATACACACAACAATATGGATATATCTCTAAAACATTATGTTGAGTGAAAGAAACCAGGCAGAGTATACACTTATAATTCCATATATTTCTGTTCAAGAACAGTAATACTACTCTAGAACAGAGGTTAGCAAACTTTTTCTGTAAATATTAAATATTTAGGCTTTGTAGTGATAAAGTTTTTAGTTATCTATATCCATTTGTTCTTGTCCAGAAAGTACACAAGAAGTTTCTGGATCAGAGGCAGACTACTATAGCAGCAATAACTGCCTAATTTCCCCACTCCACATCCTCTTCCTTCTAGGGCAATGTGATGAAAGCCACAAGTTTAGGCCTGTAATACAAAAAGGAGGGTTTTGTATCATAGGAGAAGAATCCTATAATTATGAATCTGAGAATTTATATGGCAACTGCTATGCAGCTCCCCTCCACTCCTGAAGAAGGACATAAATCTTACCTCCCTAATGTACATAAATCTTGACTAGGAAGAAAAGAGGAATGTTCCTAGTTTACAATCCTTTGAAATGAAAACAAATAGCTCTCAATTTCATCTCCTTTAGCAATGTAAATATATACCCTTCAAATGTGAAGAGCAAATGTTTCTAGGGAACAAAATAAGGCATTCTCTATCTTTATAGCATGCCAATTTTCATTGCTCAGGAGGCTGGGTCTCTGCAGGATCATTGAAAAATCCAAAAGAGACTGATACCCAAGTGGTGGCCACAATGTCTGGGTCTCAACTACTTAGCTCTGCACTTGAGCCATGAAAGCAAGCAGTATAAAATACAATAAAAAAATAGGTATGACTTTATTCCAATTAAACCTATTTACATAAACAAGTGGTAGCCTCCTGGAGGAGTCAACATGGTGGAGAAGTAGGGGGACCCGAAACTCCCTTGCTCTTCAAACACAGCAGTTTTGAGGCCAGAAGCCTTGGAATTCCAGGAATCGAGGCTACACAGTGACAGAAACATCTCTAGGGGTGCATGGGGACAACTTGATGGGCCATTGGGAAAGATAAAACAGGTGGCATAGGCACAGAGGGGAGGGATCCCCTTCTGTAGAGAGACAAAAAGAAGAGAAAGAGAGGCTGTGGAAGTGTAGGGTTGTGTTCAGACAAGAGAAAAACCATGGACCGGGAATGGAAAAAAATGGAGAAAGAAGAAATTTCTAACTCTATCCAGGGTTGTAGGGCTTTCTCTGGACTGGGGCCTGCTGCTCTGTACATGCGCCTGGGGAAGAGGGGGAGCTAGCCCTGGTCTCAGTAGCAAGATCAGAGGCACAGTTGGAGACAGCAGTCCCCTCCCTTGGGTGCTGTGGGAAGAAGGTATGTAGTCATTCCTACATACCTTCATTCCTACATTCCTAAGGACAAAAGACCCTGCAGGTGCCCACCAGTCAGAGGCCCTTTGTTGGCTGGCTGGGTGGAGTAGCACTACCCAGGAACCAGGGCATGTGGAGTCGGATCCTTTAAGATATAGAGGTTTGAATCCCAGTCAAGTGCCTGGAAGGCACGGGAAACTGTGGAGTGGAACAAACTGGCCCACTCATGCCCTCGCACAACACACAACACTGTGAGGATGGCTTGAACAGAGTGGTTTAGAACACCCGTTCTGGGGAGGAGAGACTGGGGTGTTGCCATTTTTCTCCCCATTACCAACAAGGTGAGGCTTCAGCGAACAGAGAAACGGGCCCACAGTGGAGGTGGGACAAGCCTACACCAAACCACGCCTCTCCACACCCGGTAACACCGGAGCAAGATAGACACTGACTGAACCAGACGGCCCCTCCTCCAGACCAGCACAGCCACCGGTTTCAAGGCACCATCAGATATTGGTCCAGTAGTTTTTCATTTTCTGATATACATATATATATATGTATATATACATATATATATATTATATTATATATTATATTATATATATATAATATTATATACATATATAATATATATATTATATATTATATTATATATATATAATATTATATACATATATAATATATATATTATATATTATATTTTATATATACATATATATACATATATATACATATATATTTTTTTTTTCTTCCTTTTCTTCCTCTTATTTCTTCTCTTCTCTATTCTGGTTGTTGGTTTGTTCAAGCAGACATTTTTAATCTATTCTTTTTACACCTCTTCTTTTACACCTCTTACAGCCCCCCACCCCCACTGTTTTAAAATTTTTTCCAGGATTACCTCAATGAACAAATCAAAGCACACCTGGTGGAAGGTCCAAACCATCACTATGAGTAGGGAGATAAAGCAACCAGAGTCACAACAACAGCAAGCATGCAACACACACCAAAAACACCCCTGAAGGGCCAGGCTCTGGACAGTGTATGGTCCTTTTTCAATATAGTAGTGCTTGCTAGTGCAGGACACATAACAGACTATTAAACAAGCTATTAAAACACATAAAGGACAAAAAACTAGCCAAAATGATGAAACAGAAGAATTCTTCTCAAAAGAAATTCCAGGAAGAAATGACAGCTAGAGAATGGCTCAAAACATATAGAAACAATATATCTAATAAAGAATTTAGAATAATAGTCATAAGATTAATAGCTGGGCTTGAAAAAGGCATAGAAGACAGCAGAGAATCTAATGCTATGGAAATCAAGAAATAGTCACGGAGAATTAAGAAATGTTGTAAATGAGTTGCAAAATAAACTAGATGCAGTGACAGTAAGGATGGAGGAAACAGAGGGAAGAAAAAGTGAAATAGAAGATAAAATTATGGAAAATGATGAAGCTGAGAGGACAGAGAGGAAAATACTAGACCACGAAGGGAGAATTAGAGAACTACATGATTCAATGAAATGTAATAATTATCCGTATCACAGGAATTCAAGAAGAAGAAGAAGAAGAAGAAGAAGAAGAAGAAGAAGAAGAAGAAGAAGAAGCAGGAGGAGGAGGAGGAGGAGGAGGGAGAGAGAGAAAGGGGCAGAAGGTTTACTTGAACAAATTATAGCTGAGAACTTCCCTAATCTGAGGAAGGAAGCAGACATCCAAATCCAGGAGGTACAGAAAACTCTTCAGATTCAACAAGAGTATGTCTTCACCACAGTATATCATAGTGAAACTAGCAAAATACAAAGATAAAGAGAGAATTCTGAAAGCAGTTAGGGACAAATGGGCCTTAACCAACAAGGCTAGACACATAAGGGTAGTAGCAGACCTTTCCACTGAAACTTGGTAGGCTAGAAGGGAGTGGCAGGAAATATTCAATGTGCTGAATAGGAAAAAATATGCAACCAAGAATCCTTTATCCAGCAAGGCTGTCACTCAGAATAGAAGGAGAGATAAAAGCTTTCCCAGACAAACAAAAACTGAAGGAGTTCACAACCACTAAACCAGCCCTGCAAGAGATCCTAAGGGAGACTCTGTGAGTGGAGTGCTGCAAAGACTACAAAGGACCAGAGACATCACCACAAGTATGAAACCTACAGATAACACAATGACACTAAATCCATATTTTTCAATAATAACTCTGAATGTAAATGGACTAAATGCCCCAATCAAAAGACATAGGGTATCAGAATGGATAAAAACAAAAACAAAAACAAGATCCATCTATATGCTGTCTCCAAGAGACTCATTTTAGACCAGAGGACACCTTCATATTGAAAGTGGGGGGATGGAGAACCATTTATCATGCTACTGGAAGTAAAAGGAAGCTGGGTAGCCATACTTATATCAGACAAATTAGATTTAATTAATTAATTTATTTATTTATTTATTTATTTTTAAAAAATTTAATGTTTATTCACTTTTGGAAGACAGAGAGAGACAGAGCACAAGCAGGGGTGGGCGGAGAGAGAGAGGGAGACACAGAATCTAAAGCAAGATCCAGGCTCCAAGCTGTCAGCACAGAGCCTGACACGGGGCTCAAACTCACAAACCAGGAGATCATGACCTGATTCAAAGTCGGATGCTCAACCAACTGAGCCACCCAGGCACCCCAAGACAAATTAGATTTTAAACTAAAGGTTGTAACAAGAGATGAAGAATGGCATACATAATTACAGGGTCTATCCATCAAGAACTAATAATTGTAAATGTTTATGCCCCCAACTTAAAAGCACCCAAATATATAAATCAATCACAAACATAAGCAATCTTGTTGATAAAAATACAGTAATTGCAGGGGATTTTAATATTCCACTCACAGAAATGGACAGATCTTCTAGGCAGAAAATTAATAAAGAAACAATGGCCTTGAATGATACATTGGTCCAGATGGACTTGATATATTCAGAACTTTTCATCCAAAAGCAGCAGAATACACATTCTTCTTGAGTACACATGGAACATTCTCCAAAATAGATCACATACTGGGTCATGAAACAGCCCTCAACAAATATAAAAGAATTGAGAACATACCAAGAATATTTTCAGAAAAAATGCTATGAAAGTTGAATCTACCGCAAGAAAAAATTTGGAAAGCCTCCAAATGCATGGATGTTTAAGAACTTCCTACTAAAGAATGAATGGGTCGGGGCGCCTGGGTGGCTCAGTCGGTTGAGCTTCCGACTTCAGCTCAGGTCATGATCTCGTGGTTTGTGAGTTCAAGCCCCACGTCGGGCTCTGTGCTGACAGCTCAGAGCCTGGAGACTGCTTCGGATTCTGTGTCTCTCTCTCTCTCTGACCTTCCCTCGTTCATGCTCTGTCTCTCTCTCTGTCTCAAAAATAAATAAACATTTAAAAAAAAAAAAAGAATGAAAGGGTCAACCAGGCAATTTTTTTTTTTAACGTTTATTTATTTTTGAGACAGAGAGAGACAGAGCATGAACAGGGGAGGGGCAGAGAGAGAGGGAGACACAGAATCTGAAACAGGCTCCAGGCTCTGAGCTGTCAGCACAGAGCCCGACGCGGGGCTCGAACCCACGGACTGTGAGATCATGACCTGAGCTGAAGTCGGACGCTCAACCGACCAAGCCACCCAGGCACCCCTTTTTTTTGGGGGGGGGGTCAACCAGGCAATTAAAGAAGAAACTAAAAAATATATGGAAGCAAACAAAAATGAAAACACGATAGCCCAAACCCTTTGGGATGCAGCAAAGGCAGTCCTAAGAGTAAAATACATTGCAATCCAGGCCTATATCAAGAAACAAGAAAAATCCCAAATACAAAACCTAACTGTACACCTAAACGAACTAGAAGCAGAACAGCAAAGAAAACCCAAAGCCAGCAGAAGAAGAGAAATAAAGATTAGAGCAGGAATAAACAATATAGAATTGAAAGAAAAAGAAAAATCAGTAGAACAGACCGATGAATATAAGAGCTGGTTTTTTGAAAAAATAAACAAAATTGATAAACCCCTAGCCAGACTTCTCAAAAAGAAAAGAGAGAGGGGGGTGCCTGGGTGGTTTAGTTGGTTGAACATCCAACTTCGGCTCAGGTCATGATCTCACAGTCCATGGGTTTTGGCCCCTCATCGGGCTCTGTGCTGTCAGTTCAGAGCCTGGAGCCTGCTTTGGATTCTGTGTCTCCCTCTCTGCCCCTCCTCAACTCATGCTCTGTCTCTCAAAAAACGAATAAATGTTAAAAAAAAAAAAATTAAAAAAAAGAAAAGAGAGATGCTCCAAATAGATAAAATCATGAATAAAAGAGGAGAGATCACAACCAACACCACAGAAATACAAACAATTATTAGACAACACTATGAAAAAATATATGCCAACAAACTGGACAACCTGGAAGAAATTTACAAATTCCTAGACACCCACACACTACCAAAACTCAAATGGGAAGAAATAGAAAATTTGAACAGACCCATAACCAGCGAAGAAATTGAATCAGTTATCAAAAATCTCCCAAAATGTAAGAGTTCTGGGCCAGATGGCTTCCCAGGGGAATTCTACAAGACATTTAAAGCAGAGTTAATACCTATCCTTCTCAAGCTGTTCCAAGAAATAGAAATGGAAGGAAAGCTTCTGTACTTATGCTATGAA
Source organism: Panthera onca (assembly GCF_046562875.1). Lineage (NCBI taxonomy): Eukaryota > Metazoa > Chordata > Mammalia > Carnivora > Felidae > Panthera > Panthera onca. The sequence continues at coordinate 53,248,544 of NC_138346.1, forward strand.
GCCAAGAATCTCAAACCAGACAGAGACCACTAAAAAAGGAGAGTTACAGGCCAATATCCCTGATGAACATGGATGCAAAAATTCTCAACAAGACACTAGCATCAAATTCAACAGTGCATTAAAAGAATCATTCACCATGATTAAGTGGGATTTTTTCCTGGGCCATAGGGCTGGTTCAATATTTGCAGATCAATCAATGTGATACATCACATGAATAAAAGAAAGGATAAGAACCATATGATCCTGTCAATAGATGCAGAAAAAGCATTTGACAAAATACAGCATCCTTTCTTGATAAAAACTCTCAAGGAAGTAGGGATAGAAAGAACATACCTTAACATCATAACAGCCATATATGAAAAGCCCACAGCTAATATCATCCTCAATGGGGAAAAGCTGAGAGATAATTCCGAGATCAGGAATACAACAGGATGTCCACTCTCACTACTGTTGTTTAACATAGTGTTAGAAGTCCTAGCCTCAGCAATTGGACAACAAAATGAAATAAAAGGCATCCAAATTGGCAAAGAAGTTAAACTTTCACTTTTTTTGCAGATGACATGATACTCTACATGGAAAACCCAAAAGACTCCACCAAAAAGCTGCTAGAACTGATACATGAACTCAGCAAAGTTGCAGGATACAAAATCAATGTACAGAAATTGGTTGCATTTTTATACACCAATAATGAAGCAACAGAAAGAGAAATCGAGAAATCAATCCCATTGACAATATTACCAATAACCATAAAATACCCAGGAATAAACCTAACCAAAGATGTAAAAGATCTGTATGCTGAAAACTATAGAAAACCTATGAAAGAAATTGAAGAAGACACAAAGGAATGGAAACACATTCCATGTTCATGGATGGGAATAACAAATATTGTTAAACTGTCACTACTTCCCAAAGCAATCTGCACATGCAATGCAAACCAATCAAAATTGTATGGGCATTCTTCTCAAAGCTAGAACAAACAATTCTAAAATTTGTATGGAACCAGAAAAGACCCTGAATAGCCAAAGTAATGTTGAAAAAGAAAACCAAAGTGGGAGGCATCACAATCCTGGACTTTAGCCTCTACTACAAAGCTGTAATCATCAAGACAGTATGGTTTTGGCACAAAAACAGACACATAGACCAATGGAATAGAGCAGAGAACCCAGAATTGAACCCACAAATGTATGGCCAACCAATCTTTGACAAAGCAGGAAAGAGTATCCAATGGAAAAAAGAAGTCTCTTTAGCAAATGGTGCTGGGAAAACTGAATAGCAACATGCAGAAGAATCAAACTGGACCACTTTCTTACACCATACTCAAAAATAAATTCAAAATGGGTAAAAGAACTAAATGTGAGACATGAAACCATTAAAACCCTAGAGGAGAAAACAGGCAGCAATCTCTTTGGCCTCAGCTGCAGCAACATCTTACTCGACACATCGCCGAGGACAAGGGAAATAAAAGGAAAAATGAACTATTGGGAACTCATGAAGATAAAAAGCTTCTGCACTGCAAAGGAAACAATCAGCAAAACTAAAATGAAACACAGAATGGGAGAAGATATTTGCAAACAATATATCAGATAAAAAGTTAGTATCCAAAATCTATAAAGAATTTACCAAACTCAACACTCAAAAACAAATAATCCAGTAAAGAAATGGGCAGAAGACATGTATAGACACTTTTCCAAAGAAGGCATCCAGATGGCCAACAGACACATGGAAAGATGTTCAATAGCACTAAACATCAGGGAAATACAAATCCAAACCACAATGAGATACCACCTCACACCGGTCAGAGTGGCTAAAATTAACAACTCAGGAAACAACAGATATTGGCGAGGATGTGGAGAAATGGGAACCCTCTTGCACTGTTGGTAGGAATGCAAACTGGTGCAGCCGCTCTGGAAAACAGAGTGGCGGTTCCTCAAAAAATTAAAAATGGAATTACCCTAAGACCCAGCAGTCACAGTACTAGGAATTTATCCAAGGGATACAGGAGTGCTGATTCATAGGGGCACATGTAGCCTAATGTTTATAGCAATGCTATCACCAATAGCCTAGTTATGGAAAGAGCCCAAATGTCTGATGAATGGATAAAGAAGATGTAGTTTTTATATACAATGGAAAAAAGCCTGGTTGGGATGATGGAGGCATAGGAGGACGCTGGGCTCACCGCGTCCTGCGGATCACTTAGATTCCACCCACACCTGCCTAAATAACCCAGAAAATCACCAGAAGACTAGCAGAACGGATTCTTGGGAGCCAAACGTAACGAGAGGCCCATGGAAGAGGGTAGGAAGGGCGGAGAGGCGGTACGCGTTACACGGACTGGCGGGAGGGAGCCGGGGCAGAGGGGCGGCCCGCCGGCCAAGCAGAGCCCCCGAGTCTGGCTTGCAAAAGTGGAGGGGCTGGACGGAGTGTGTTCTGAAAGCAAGTGGGACTTAACATCTGGAAGGTTACAAGTTAACAGCTCTGCTCCGAGAGCAGGAAGGCTGGAGGACAACGGGAGGGAGAATTGTTGAGCCCCGGACAACAGAGTTCAGCTTGGCGGGGAACAAAGGCGCTTGCCAGTGCCATCTCCCTCACCCATCCCCCAGCCAAAATCCCAAAGGGAACCAGTTCCTGCCAGGGAACTTGCTTGCACTGCACAAACACCCAACGCTGTGCTTCTGCGGATCCATTCCTCCGGCCTCCAGCGGTGGGTCTGACTCCCTCCTGGTGCCACAGGGCCCCTCCCGAAGCAGACCTCTGAAGGAAAAGCAAGCTGAGCCTACCCCTCCCGCCCCTGTGCACCTTGCCAATCCACCCAGCTAATACGCCAGATCCCCAGCACCACAAGCCTGGCAGTGTGCAAGTAGCCCAGACGGGCCACGCCACCCCACAGTGAATCCCGCCCCTAGGAGAGGGGAAGAGAAGGTACACACCAGTCTGACTGTGCCCCCAGCGGTGGGCTGGGGGCAGACATCCGGTCTGACTGAAGCTCCGCCCACCAATGCAAGTTATTCAAGACAGCACAGGGGAAGTGCCCTGCAGGTCCTCACCACTCCAAGGACTATCCAAAATGATGAAACGGAAGAATTCCCCTCAAAAGAATCTCCAGGAAATAACAACAGCTAATGAACTGATCAAAAAGGATTTAAACAATATAGCAGAAAGTGAATTTTAGAATAATAGTCATAAAATTAATCACTGGGCTTGAAAACAGTATAGAGGACAGCAGAGAATCTATTGCTACAGAGATCAAGGGACTATGGAACAGTCAGGAGGAGCTAAAAATGCTATTAATGAGCTGCAAAATAAAATGGAAACGACCACAGCTTGGATTGAAGAGGCAGAGGAGAGAATAGGTGAACTAGAAGATACAATTATGGAAAAAGAGGAAGCTGAGAAAAAGAGAGATAAAAAAATCCAGGAGTATGAGGGGAAAATTAGAGAACTAAGTGATGCACTAAAGAGAAATAATCTACACATAATTGGTACTCCAGAGGAGGAAGAGAGAGGGAAAGGTGCTGAAGGTGTACTTGAAGAAATCATAGCTGAGAACTTCCCTGATCTGGGGAAGGAAAAAGGCATTGAAATCCAAGAGGCACAGAGAACTCCCTTCAGACGTAACTTGAATCGATCTTCTGCACGACATATCATAGTGAAACTGGAAAAATACAAGGATAAAGACAAAATTCTGAAAGCAGCTAGGGATAAACGTGCTCTAACATATAAAGGGAGACCTATAAGACTCGTGACTGATCTCTCTACTGAAACTTGGCAGGCCAGAAAGGAATGGCAGGAAGTCTTCCATGTGACGAACAGAAAAAATATGCAGCCAAGAATCCTTTATCCAGCAAGTGTGTCATTTAGAATAGAAGGACAGATAAAGGTCTTCCCAAACAAACAAAAACTGAAGGAATTTGTCACCACTAAACCAGCCCTACAAGAGATGCTAAGGGGGATCCTGTGAGACAAAGCACCAGAGACATCGCTACAAGCATGAAACCTACGGACATCACAATGACTCTAAACCCATATCTTTCTATAATAACACTGAACATAAATGGACTAAATGCGCCAACCAAAAGACGTAGGGTATCAGAATGGATAAAAAAACAAGACCCATCTATTTGCTGTCTACAAGAGACTCATTTTAGACCTGAGGACACCTTCAGATTGAGAGTGAGGGGATGGAGAACTATTTATCATGCTACTGGAAGTCAAAAGAAAGCTGGAGTAGCCATACTTATATCAGACAAACTAGACTTTAAATTAAAGGCTGTAACAAGAGATGAAGAAGGGCATTATACAATAATTACAGGGTCTATCCATCAGGAAGAGCTAACAATTATAAATGTCTATGTGCCGAATACAGGAGCCCCCAAATTATAAAACAATTACTTACAAACATAAGCAACCTTATTGATAAGAATGTGGTACTTGCAGGGTACTTTAACACTCCTCTTACAGAAATGGATAGATCATCTAGACACATGGTCAATAAAGAAACCAGGGCCCTGAATGATACATTGGATCAGATGGACTTGACAGATATATTTAGAACTCTGCATCCCAAAGCAACAGAATATACTTTCTTCTCGAGTGCACATGGAACATTCTCCAAGATAGATCATATACTGGGTCACAAAACAGCCCTTCATAAGTATACAAGAATTGAGATCATACCATGCATACTTTCAGACCACAATGCTATGAAGCTTGAAATCAACCACAGGAAAAAGTCTGGAAAACCTCCAAAAGCATGGAGGTTAAAGAACACCCTCCTAAAGAATGAGTGGGTCAACCAGGCAATTAGAGAGGAAATTAAAAAATATATGGAAACAAACGAAAATGAAAATACAACAATCCAAATGCTTTCGGATGTAGCGAAAGGCAGTCCTGAGAGGAAAATACATTGCAATCCAGGCCTATCTCAAGAAATAAGAAAAATCCCAAATACAAAACCTAACAGCACACCTAAAGGAAATAGAGGCAGAACAGCAAAGACAGGCTAAACTCAGCAGAAGAAGAGAAATAATAAAGATCAGAGCAGAAATAAACAATATAGAATCTAAAAAAACTGTAGAGCAGATCAACAAAACCAAGAGTTGGTTTTTTGAAAAAATAAACAAAATGGATAAACCTCTAGCCAGGCTTCTCAAAAAGAAAAGGGAGATGACCCAAATAGATAAAATCATGAATGAAAATGGAATTATTACAACCAATCCCTCAGAGATACAAGCAATTATCAGGGAATAGTATGAAAAATTATATGACAACAAACTGGACAACCTGGAAGAAATGGACAAATTCCTGAACACCTACACACTTCCAAAACTCAATCAGGAGGAAATAGAAAGCTTGAACAGACCCATAACCAGCGAAGAAATTGAATCAGTCATCAAAAATCTCCCAACAAATAAGAGTCCAGGACCAGATGGCTTCCCAGGGGAGTTCTACCAGATGTTTAAAGCAGAGATAATACCTATCCTTCTCAAGCTATTCCAAAAAATATATACAATGGAATACTACTTGGCAATGAGAAAGAATGAAATCTTGCCATTTGCAACAACATGGATGGAACTGGAGGATATTACACTAAGTGAAATAAGCCAGGGAAAGAGAGATATCATATGTTTTCACTCATATGTAGAATTTGAGAAACAGAAGACCCTGGTGGAAGGGAAGCAGAAAAAATAGTTTCAAAAAGTGAGGGAGGCAAACCATAAGAGACTCTTAAATATAGAGAACAAACTGAGGGTTGATGGGAGGGGTGGGGGAGAGGGAAAATGGGTGATGTGTACTGAGAAGGGCACTTGTTGGGATAAGCACTGGGTGTTGTATATAAGTGATGAATCGTGGGAATCTACTCCCGAAGCCAAGAGCACACTGCATACACTGTATGCACTGTATGTTAGCTAACTTGAAAATAAATTATAGTTAAAAAATAAATAAAATAAAAGGATTAACTCATTAAATTAAAAAAAATAACAGTGAGCTCATATTCAACTAGTCTGACCTGTTTGCCAAACTCTGTTCTAGAATATTCTAGAATGATTGAAGTCATAGCAATGGTTTCCTCAGGAGTGTAGCTTATTGACTAACAAAGAGGTCAAAGAAATTTTAAGTGTGGTGAAATTATTCTTCATTTTATATTTGGGTGACCATTATATGGTTGTATATATTTGTCAAAACTCATCAGACTATGCTGTTCAGATATGTGCATTTTACTTTTGTAAATTTACCTGATTAAAAAAAATCACTATAGATTGCTACCACCATTAAAAAGATAATAAGGGAATACCATGAATAATTTTATGCCTATTAATTCAACAACCTAGAAGAAAATAGACCAGTTTCCTGAAAACCACAAATTGCCAAAATTCAACAAAGATGAAATCATGTGAATAGCCATATAACCATTAAAGAAATTTAATTCATAATTTAAAAGCTCCTGAAGAATATATCTCCAGGATAAAATGGTGTCACTGAAAATTCTACTGAACATTTAAAGAATTAACATGAATTCTACACAACCTTTTCCAGAATACAGAAGAGGAGGAAATACTGACCAACTTGTTTTATGAGGCCAGTATTGACCTCACATCAAATCAAAGACATACAAAAACCACACAAAGCAAAACTATACACCAACGTTCCTCATATAGACACAAAAATCTTTAGCAAAATATTAGCAAATGGAATTCAGAAGTATCTAAAAACTATTATACACCATGATCAAGTGGGTTTTTTTCCAAGGATGCAAGGCTGATCTAACATCTGAAAATCTATTTTTGTAATCCACTATCTCAACCAATCCCAAAGCAGTAAAAATCAATTTGCCCTCAGATTTCATTTTCCAACACTAAATGCTAATGAAGTCTCCTATATTTACATGGCAAATAAAATACAGTATGTTCCTAATTTGAATTCTTATAGAAAATAGACACATCTTTACTCTCATGTACACACCTGACACACATATATACTCTTACACACAGATAAATGAAAAAAAAGACGGATATATTTTTAAAATGGTGATGTTTCTAGATAGCAGAATTATAAATGGTTTGAATGTTCCATTTTTAAAATATACTTTCTACAATGGGCGTGAATATTTACATTCAGGAAAAAAGTAGAAGAAAGTAATATGAAGAGAGATATGCACTGGTATTTCTCCCGAGTAATTTTACTCATTAAAAAAAAATCTTGAACATTATATCTGATATCAATATGAATAATTCTATAATTGCAAGAAACACTAAGCTATTATCATGGATAATTCCTCTCAAATTTATATCTTTATAGGAATATTCTAAAGGGCAACGTGTGAGACATTTGACTATTACAGCTTTAACAACTGACCACCAAACCAGGCTTAAACAGATTGCAAGACGGATTAACACTGACATATTGAAAAAAATGATACAGTTTTACGACATGAACTATTGCGGTCGAGTCACAAGGAATTACCCTTTTAAAATATACTTTAAAAACACCAACTTTACATTATGACAAATTAGGTGTCTTCCATAGATATATGCTATTATGAAAATACAAATGAAAAGTATATCAGTGGCCATTATTATACTAATGTCCAGCATTAATATAATGTCGAGGAATCAGATGTAATTACAGTGAAAGCCCCACGGCTTAGATCTGCCACTGGCTTCTTAAATAATCAATCTGAGAAGCTGAAATAGTGAGTCTGGGGCATCTTTACCAAATGGCAAATTACATTTTCATTAACAATAACACATTGATTTCTATTTTAAATGGACATTAATGAATAAAGCATGCATTTAATGTCATAACATAGAATCCCAGATAACTGTCTTTCCTGGTTAATGTGTTTTATATTTTCAAACAATTCCAACTCCCCCAATTTAAAAACTGTAAATGTGACCTTTATTCCTTGAATGAAGGAAGGTGTAGAGATGAATAGAAAAATAACTCTAAGAGTCTTTCTTTGGTGGGTCCTACAGGAAGCATGCGCCTGTGCACGTGCGCACACACACACACACACACACACACACACACACACATATTGGGGGTATGAGTACTAGCAGTATATCCATTTATCCATAGCACAGGGGGTGCTAGAGAAGGAGAAGAGCAAAGGGAAAAGGGCCACTTGAAAGAAAAATAGTCTGACTTGACACATACCTTTTCTACCTTCTCTTTCTGCTTTGGAACTCTTATTTATTCTGCCCTAGAAACCTTCCCACAGTCTAATTAATAACAATGACACTATCATAGGCTCAAGCTCTTCTAGGTTTCCCACATACCACAGAAGTATGAAACCTGCAAACTACATTGTGCACACCCCTCCTGCCAGCAGGATCCTAGGTAGAAATGACCAGTGAGAGATCATTGCATGAGATTTATAAGAAAGAAAAAAATAAGACTCATTATCCTTTAGCTTTGGATAAACCCTAGGTAGATGGTAAAGGTAAGGCTTTATTTTCCTTTAGCATTTAGAGATCCTCCCACATGTCAGCCACTTTGATGCTATAGGTATCTGAGCACTTTTTTTCGGTGGTAGTTTTCCTGTAATTCTTTCACATACAGATTTCCCAAATGAGGCCTTCCCGGCCTTCACTCCTCCTACCTTTCCACAGTTGTGTGAGCCTTTAATTCCACGTTTTATCCACAAAACAGCAATTTCATTTGCTTCAGCCTAAAAAGAATATAAAATCTAAATATTTTCGGTAAAAATGTGATAACAATACTGTCAATCCCCAAATGGGACACATTTCCATTTTAAACAAACAAACAAAAAATGACCTGGAAAACATGTATTTCTTTCACATAGAAAAGTATGTCTATAAGAGATATAATTCTAACATCCCACACATACACTATGTTATGGTAGAAGCATTCTTCCTTATTGGCCTCCACAGTTCTTGATGAGCGTGGATCATTTATCTCCTACTTGCATACTTCAGTCTTGTTCTGGACTCTAGAATAGCCCAGGCTTGATGAAAGATGTTCTAATGTTACTTTAATCACACACCTGCACCCCTCTGTACAGATCCCACTCCTCACTTTACTAGCTGAGCCACTTTCTTCTTAATCGTCTCTCTCCAATAAATCTAAAATTCTGTCATTTATTTTTTTTTAATTTAATTTATTTTTAAAGAGAGAGAAAGAGTGTAAGCAGGATAGAGAGAGAGAGAGAGAGAGAGAGACACCCAGGCTCCAGGCTCCAGCTCTCAGCAGAGTCTCATGTAGGTCTTGACCCCACAAACTGTGATATCATGACCTGAGATTAAGTGGGACACTCAACCAACTGAGCTACCCAGGCACCCTGAAATCCTGTCATTTACTGAGGTCCTGGCTACTGTGGCCAGACCCAGAAACCATGTGTGTGACTGGGCTCCAGGGTACAGACCCTTTGGGTTCCCTGTCACTTTGCTCTGCCTCACTACCAGGTTACCATTTTTTTCATTTTGGATCTCACGGTGTTGGTGGACATACTGAATGGTGACCAAACACTGCTATACTATTGTGCACATTGCCTAGCGTACTTCATTAATTATTAAATGAAAGCCTAAATGAAAAAATGAACGATTGTTCGGAGCAGGCCCACGTTAATGGGAACCCGGTGTAGGAAACTAAAAAACATCTAGACAGAGCCTTTTATACAAATTTACCTCAGGGATTCAGTTCATGTGGGCACTTGATTTAGGTTAAGCCCAAGCCTTTGCCTGCTTGGTGAAAACCGACTCCAGAGAGAGGTTGATTTTTTCCATGAAAAAATACAGACTTGGGGAGACAATGTGAAGTAGCGTGTCTAGTCTTCATCCGCATGGCTGAAGCTGGCTGAGCAGCCCCTAACCCCTTTTTGAAGCTTGCGGGAAAAGAGGAAAAAATGGAAGGAAACCTGCTTCCTTTTTTAGACAACCTGACCTGGAAGTTTCATATATAACACTTCTGCCCATTTCCCAGTGGCCATTATCATATGACCACACTCATCTTCAAGGAAGTAGTTTCAAGAAGTAATGCCATGTGCCAATCTCAAATTCAGGGGTTTTATTACAAAAGCGAAGAAAGAGCAATGGATCTTGGGGGTCAGTCAATGGGGTCTGACATACATGGATTTTGAATTCGGCTCTAGGTGAAACCAGTCTCGCTTATTTGTTTTACTGTGCTATGCTACTTCTCCACATTATAGGTTAGAATAGATATAAAAATTTTAAATAGAGATTCAATATAGTCAGATTTGTATTTCTGCATGAGCGCTTTGGAGAAATTAGGCGGTTAAGGCAACAGAGGATGATTTAAAGAGTCAGTTCTCAATCTTTTTGGTTTTAGGACTGATTTACCCTTTTAAAAATCATTGAGAATTTCAAGGAACTTATGATTATCGGGTTATACCTACTGATCTTTACTATATTAGAAACGAAAAGTGAGGAAATTTTCAAGCACAAGAGCATACAAACACATATGCTGTTAGTCATCAGACTAATGATGTCGCCACGTGTCATGCAGCTTCTGGAAAATTTTGCTGAACATTTGGGAGACAGTAAGAGTAAAATACGCAAATAATATCTTAATATTATTATGAAATTGTTTTGACCTCACAACACCTTGAAAGAGTCTTGGAGTCCCCCAGGGATCCCTGGATACTTTGAGAAACACCGGCTTAAACTAAGGTCATGTCCGCAGAGACATCAAGGAGAAATAAGTTTAAAGAACTTATAGGAATAGAAATGACAAGATTTAGTGACCTCCTTCAATAAGATACAATTTACAAACACAACCTCACTCTAGCATTCGTTAAGTTGTTATTGTTTTAAAATTTTTTTTTTAATGTTTATTATTTTTGAGAGAGAGAGAGAGAGAGAGACAGAGAGACAGAGACCAAGCAGGGAAGGGGCAGAGAGAGAAGGAGGCACAGAATCAGAGGCAGGCTCCAGGCTCTGAGCTATCAGCACAGAGCCCGACGCGGGGCTCGAACTCACAGACCGCGAGATCATGACCTGAGCCGTAGTCGGCCACTCAACCGACTGAGCCACCCAGGTGCCCCAAGTTGTTATTGTTTTAAAGTTAACCTTTAAGGAGCACTGTACTAAGTGCTTTAAATATTTAATTTTATTTCATCCTTACCTATGATATGGTGTTATTAAGTTTTTCCACAGTCAGTATGTGTAATGAGTATTGTATAGTTGTGTATAGTGAACAGTGTATAATTTCCTGGATGACTGGAACCAAAGTTTATTTTATTTTATTTTTGTAAATATTTATTTTTGAGAGAGAGAGAGAGTTCAAGTGGGACAGGGAGAGAGAGAAGTGGACAGAGGATTCAAAGCGGGCTCTGTGCTGACAGCAGCCAGCCCAATGTGGGGCTCAAACTCACACACCATGAGATCATGGCCTGAGCCAAAGTCTGATGCTTAACTGACTGAGCCACCCAGGCGTACCTGGAACAAAAGTTCTTTTAAGGCAAGTAAAGTTTTAATAAAAGCTTTTGGCCAATGCTTTAAAAATTACCTGGTGCCTCCAGGGAAGTATTGCATGCGCGCGCGTGTGTGTATGTGTGTGTATTTGTTTTTCACAGCAAGCCTATAAGATTCTGATCTCTGTTGCTTCTTCAGTGAGTCGACTTCTGTAATTTTGGGGTTCTGGTTCTGACACTGTTCTTGTTCTGGTTATTCAACATTGCTCACTGCTCATCTTTTCTTCCATCTCTTTAACCTAGATTCCATTCTTACTACTCAGCCAAACTTAGTTACTCAGCACCTGTTCCAACTTTCCTCCTACTTGTAGCACCTTGTTCTGGTATGTAAATTGTTTCCCATATTCCAATTGGCAATCTGGTCCAACTGTCCTCATATATTCTGGATTTGTCTTTGGTCATTATTTGCAAGGTGGCACCACAACCAACTACTACTCACAGTTCTCCCTGTGTTGTGTTAAGCCTTTGGTTTTTGGCATTAGCCCTTCTGGGTCATTCAGTAGAGATGGGATACCACAGAAGGAGAAAATGGGGCAAGACCAAGAGGTGTAAGCTCCATAGAAGAAAAAATTGCTCTTTTTGACCTATAGGAATTGCCAATAGAGTATCTGAATGTTTTGTTTATTTGTTTGCAAAGTACATTAATCATACTTATATGTTATAGCTATGAACTATATTATGAAGATCAGATTGTGCTGAATGTTCAAAGTGATAGTGTTACTAAGAGAGTCTTCCAGTAACAATGTCTTTATATAGCAATTTAAGAAAAGGTTATTTAGAATACTTGCATTTATTTTTCTATTTTTAAATTTTTTTCTTTATTTTTTAAAAAAAGTTTATTTATTTATTTTGAGAGAGTGAGAACAAGCAGGGGAGGGGCCAAGAGAGAGGAAGAGAGAAAAACCCAAGCAGGCTTCATGCTGTCAGTGCTCAGCCTGACTTGGGGCTCATTCCTAAAACCACAAGATCATGACCTGAGCCAAGATCAAGAGACAGACTCTTAACCAAATGAGACACCAAGGCACCCCACATGTTTTTTTTGGCAATTGACAACATGTAGGCTCTTCAAAAAAAGTAGCAAAAATATCATATTATAAACAAACAATTCAATAATTAAATATACAGTTAGTACTCCCATTTCTCTGGTTATCAACTTTTAAGGAATACATTTTCTGTTCTATACATTTTGTTTCTTGGAATCGATATTCAAATAAGTCCACATTTTGCAATTATTTTAACATGTCTCTTAATTCTCTTTAAGTTTATAGATTCACCTTTATCTCCCTCTCTCTTTTTTTCTTACATTTGTTCATTTAAAAACTAGGTATATGTTTTAAATTTTATTTATTTTTTTAAAGTAATCTCTACACCCACCGTGGGGCTCAAACTCATGACCCCAAGATCAAGAGTAGCATGCTCTACTGACTGAGCCAGACAACGCCGCCCCCTCTGCCCCCCGCCCAACAGGAAGTTTTCTTATACTATTTCCAACTGTCTGGAGTGTGCTGGTTGCACCCCTATGATGTCTCCTGTTTTTCCTGTGTATTGACTGTTAGATCTAAATTAAATTAAATCTAAATTACACTTTTGTAATACTTATTTTGTACCAGGTACTGTTCTAAGAGTTTTATGCATAATGTTCCACAATTAAGTATGAAGTTAGCTTTTGTTTTTTTTATAAATTCCTTTGATTAGATTTAAGGTTTACTATGAGAGAAGAATTTTAACAGTAATGGGTGTCAAATTTTGGTAAATCCTTTGTCCACATCTATTAAGTGAATCACAGATATTTATTTTGTTAATATCATTAATTGCATGGTTTATTATTTTATTTAAATTTATTATTTTTTTCTTTTTACCCTTTTACCTTCTTCACACATTCCTCCCTCCCCTGACCCTCTGCCCATGGCAACCATAAGTCTGTTCTCTCTATCTATGACCTTGTTTGTTTGTTTTTAGAGTCCATGCATAAAAAAGGTCATATGATTTTTGTCTTTCTCTGTCTCATTTATTTCACTTAGCATGATACCTTTGATGTCCATCCATATTGAAATAGCAAGATTTCATTCAATAATGAATATTCCATTGTACATATTCTGTGTATACAATGGAGACTATTATTCCATTGTGAATAATACTCCATTGTACATATATACTATATCTTCTTTATCCATTCATCCATGAATGGACACTTGGGTTGTTTCCATATCTTGGCTACTGTAAATCATGTTAATGAACTTGGTGCATATATTTTTTCAAGTTAGTGGTTTTGTTTTCCTTGGTTAAAGACCCAGAAGTAAAATTGCTGGGTCACATGGTAGTTCTACTTTTAATTTTTGAGAATCTTTTATGTTGTTTTCCACAGTGGCTGCACCAGTTTACATTCCCACCAGCAGTGTGCAAGGGTTTTCTTTTCTCCTCCTAACCAATCCTTGTTGTTATTATTATTATTATTATTATTATTATTATTGGTAATACCATTCTGACATGTGTGAGATGATATCTCGTTGTTTTGATTTGAATTTCTTTGATGATTTCTGATGTTGAGAGTCTTTTCATTTATCTTTTGGCCATCTGTATGTCTTCTCTGGAAAAATTTCTATTCAGACCTTATGCCCATTTTTTAACTAGATTGTTTTTTTTATTTTTCCTGAGTTATATGTGTTCTTTACATATTTTGGATATTAACCTTTTATCAGATATATGATTTGCAAATATTTTCTCCCATTCTGTAGGTTGCCATTTCATTTTGTTGATCGTTTCTTTTGATGTGCAGAAGCTTTTTACTCTGATGCAGTCCTACTTGTTTATTTTTAATTTTGTTGCCTTTGCTTTGTGTCAGATTCAATAGTTCACCAAGACTTATATCAAGGAGCTTACCGTCTATGTTTTCTTACAAGAGTTTTATTGGTCTCAGATCTTATGTTCTTTAATCCATTCTGAATTAATTTTTGTATATGGTGTAAGATAGTGGTCCAGTTTCATTCTTTTGCATGTGATTGTCCAGTTTCTCAACATTATTTATTGAAGACTGTCCTTTGCCCATTGTATATTCTTGGCTCCTTTGTCATAATTTAATTTATCACATATATGTGGGTTTATTTCTGGGCTCTCTTTCTGTTTCATTGATCTATGTGTCTGTTTTATGCCAATACCATAGTGTTTTAATTATTATAGCTTTGTATATAGTTTGAAATAAGGGGGCTGATGCCTCCAGTTTTGTTCTTCTTTTTCAAGATTACTTTGGCTATTTGGGGTCTTTTGTGGTTCTACACACATTTTAGGACTGTTTGTTCAATTGCTGTGAAAAATGACATTGGAATTTAATATAGATTGCACTGAATTTATAGATTGTCTTGAATAGTATGGACATTTTAACAATATTAGTTCTTCCAATCCATGAGCATGAAATATCTTTGAATTTATTTGTGTTCTTCAGTTTCTTACATTAACATCTTGTAGTTGTTAGTAAATAGATTTTTTTTTGCCTCAGTTAAATTTATTTGTAGGTATTTTATTCTTTTGATGCAATTGTAAATGGAATTGTTTTCTTAATTTCTCTTTCTGATAGTTTGTTATAACTGTATAGAAACACAATAGATTTTGGTGTATTTATTATGTATTCTGCAACACTGCTAAATTTGTTTATTAATCCTAGGAGCTTTTTGATGGAGTCTTTAGGGTTTTCCATACATAATATCATTTCACCTACAAAGAGTGACAGTTTTACATCTTTCTTTCCAATGTGGCTGATTTTATTTCTTTTTCTTGTCTAATTGCTATGGGTAGGACTTCCAATAGTATGTTGAATAAAAGTAGTGACATTAGGCATACTTGTCTTGTTCCTGACCTTGGAAGAAAAGCTTTCAGCTTTTCACCGTTGAGTATGATGTTAGCTGTGGGCTTGTCATACATGGCTTTTATTACATTGAGGTATTATGTTGAGGATTTGTTGAGAGTTTTATCATAAATGGATGTTGAATTTTTTTAAATGCTTTTTCTGCAACTATTGAGATGATCATGATTTTCATCCTTCTTTGTTAATGTGGTGTATCGCATTGACTAATTTGTGGATGTTGAACCATCCTAGCATCTCCGAAATAAATCTCACTTGATTATGATGTATGATCCTTTTAGTGTATTGCTAATTTGAATTGTTAATATTTTGTTGAGGATTTTTGCACCTGTGTTTTTTAGAAATATTGGCCTGAAATTTTCTTTTCTTGTGTTATTCTTGACTGGTTTTGGTATGAGGGTAGTGCTGGCCTCATAAAATGAGTTTGGACAGAACTTTTCTGTCCTCTTCTATTTTTTGGAAGAGTTTGAGTAGAAGCATTCTTTGAGTGTTTGGTAGAATTCACCAGTGAAGTCATCTGGTCCTGGACTTGTATTTGTTGAGAGGTTTTTGATTACTGATTTGATCTCCTTACTAGTAATCAGCCTGTTTAGATTTTCTATTTCATCATGATTCAGTCTTGGTAGGTTGTGTGTTTCTAGAAATTTATTCATTTCTTCTAAGCTGTAATTTTTTTTAAAAAATGAACTAATATTTTTAGATATATTGAGATCCTTAGATTTGGGTCATTTCATTAATAAGATGCAGAAAACTAGTTACAGGAAAAACATATTTAACATCTGATTTTCAGCTTATAAATACAAAACATACAGTAAAAAACATAATCCCTGAATAGATAAAAAATTATGCTACCTTTAGACAATGGAATATCATTTAGCACTCAAAGAAATGAGCTAACAAGTTATGAAAAGACATGAAGAAATTAAATGCATACTACTACGTGAAGGAGGCCAATTCAAGAAGACCACATAGTATATAATGCCAACTATTTGATATTCTGGAAATGGCAAAACTATGGAAACAGTAAAAAGATCAGTGGTTGACAGGCATGGGAGTGGGGAGGGATGAATAGACAGAGAACAGAGGATTTTTAGAGCAGGGAAAATATTCTGTATGATATCATAATGTATAATTACTATATATTGTATATTATATTGTAATAATGGATACATATCATTTTACATTGGTCCAAACACATAGAATGTGTAGCCAAGT
Organism: Panthera onca; assembly: GCF_046562875.1. Classification (NCBI taxonomy): domain Eukaryota; kingdom Metazoa; phylum Chordata; class Mammalia; order Carnivora; family Felidae; genus Panthera; species Panthera onca. The sequence goes on from NC_138346.1 coordinate 53,265,064, forward strand.
ATGGATTTGGGGTGATTATGATTTGTCAGTGTGGATTCATCAGCTGTAACAAATATAATTGACCCTTGAAAAATACAGGGGTTAGGGGCAGCAACTCCCAATATGGTAAAAAATCCACATATATTTTTTGAACTCCTCCAAAACTTAATTACTAATAGCCTACTGTTGGTTGGAAATCTTACCAATGACATAAACAGTTGATTAACACATATTTTGTATGTTATATGTATTGTATACTTTCTCTTATAATAAACTAAGCTAGAAGAAATATTATTATTATTAAGAAATCAAAGGGAAAAGAAAATACATTTACAGTATTGTACTGTATTTATTGAGAAAAATCTGCATATAAGTGGACCCATGCAGTTCCCAATGGTGTTGTGAGTGATACTGATAATAGTATATGTTATGCATGTGTGGGGGAGGAGAGTATATGGGAAATCTCTGTATTTTCCACTCAATTTTGCTATGAACCTACTCTAAAAAATAGGTTGCTCTAAAAAATAAAATCCTTTAAAAAAAGATATAACATATCCTAGGTTAACACTGATATTTTTAATTGAAATTGAGACCCATTCGATACCTACTGAATCTATTGATCTTACATTTTTACCATCTTTTCTCTCATGCTGAAAATTCTGGTTCTTAATGATACCAATACAATTATTCATTTGCTTTATTCTGCACTACACACAAAGCTATCTCAGAATAATACCAACAGTATCGACAATAGTATAATTCATAAAAGACATGTTTGCAGTTCTTTTTTCCTCCCCCAGTAGAGAACTATTATTGCATTTTCATGCTATTTTACATTGTTTCTGTATAGTTATGCTACCAACTGAATATGCATCTAGGTTTATTTCATTTAACTTTTGATTTAAAATATTTATCTTTTCAAACTTAAACTGAGAAAAAAAAATGTTCAAAGATGTCAAACTTCTATCTCTGCCCTTCCCATCCGGTTTTTTCTTTCCCACCTGTCTTTTGCACCTCTTTCTTCCTTCATTCCTCCACATGAAAATAAAATTTTAGTCTAAACTGGGACACTTTCAAGAGTGAAAAGGGGTTATATTGACAATTACACCTTGGAAACAAGTATAAACCAGGGCCATCTGCGGAAAAACTGGAGTAAGTGTCATTGTACCTTGAAGACACCATTTACATTTGTTATCTTTTCGACTCAAAAAATATAGGCATATACTTTAAGTAGAACTACGTCAAACTGCCAATATGTGGCTGCTTTTTAATGTAAAAATGGCAATTGTGTACGCTCTATCTATATGATGTAAATATTCATGTCCCTACTTTCCTAAACAAACGGTGGCATATTATACTCACTCTTCCTCACTTCACTTTTTCACTTACATATACGCTGGAGTTATTCCATAGTAGTAAATAAAGACAGTGCCCATTCCTTTCACAGGGGCTTTGACTATGTTGTATAAATGGACAATCGTTTAGTCAGCCAGCCCATCTTAGTTGACAGTTATTATTTATATATTTTTTATTTTAAAAATAGTGCTGTAATCAATAGCCTTGTACAGAATGTCTTTTCACATTTTTGCCAGTGTCAATTTTGGGATAGATGTTTAGAAAAGGAATTGCATACAATCAATAATGTGTGCGCAACTTTTCTAGAAGTTGCCAATCATTATTTATAGAGATTGTACTTTTTGTCTTCACATACTAGCAATGTGTGAGAGGTCTTACACACCCACATATCACACAAAGTTTTGGTATCTGTCAATCTGATATACACCGTGTTCTCTTTTTTTTGAAAGAAAAAAATAAAATTTTATTGGGATATTATATATAACACACAATCCACCATGTTCTTTAATTTCACTGTGACTCTACATGTCGGGCTTTCTTTCAGATCATGTTTAATCTTCTCTATACTTAATGAACTTCCCCTCACTGGGGCTGCCAGTATTTCTTTGTAATGTTCCCCAGCAAGCAAGGCCTGACTAAAGACGTGGGCCTGGGGTTTGTAGGGATATGCAGATATTTAGGTACAACCTCATTTCTGGCATTTGGTCCTGTGATCTGTACTAGATTCTCCATTCCCTACTTGCCACAAATCATTCTTTGAGATTCTAATCAAATGTCGTCGCTTCTATAAAGCCTTTTTTAACTCTTTCCTCTGCTCCTTTAACACTTGCAGACACTTTTATTGCAACTATTATCACATTGCACTTAACCATTTACAAGACACCCTTCCCTCATTAAACAGACTTCTTAAAGTCAGAGACCCCATATTTTTGAGATTTCCAATGTTAGTGATAAGCCAAGTCTTTAGCACAAATAAAGATTTATTTTTGAAAGAGTGAAGCAGACAAGGTATTATTAACTGATAGGAAGACTTTGACAGTTACAGTGAAAAATTTTTGATCTAGAGAGCAATGGGGATCTACTGGAACTTTTTTCTTGTATATGTCTAAGTATATATGGTTTTATCAGATTAAAAGAACAAATTATACTTGAAATAGTATTTTTTTATGTCTGAATAAAATATTCTTTTCATTTTTCATATTTCAATTTTTCCACCCATGATCACACTATTGCTTTTATATTGATTTACACAGTGTGTTATAAAACATACACTCTTTCAAGGTTTTATTCCATGTGTGTTGTGCACATTAACTGCTAGTGTCTACAAAAAACACTCCCTCCTAAACTGAATCACATTACAACTAAGTGCCATATATTTGAGCTGAGCAATATATATGTACACACACATACATGCATTCTTATTAAATGACTGAAAAGCAAAAAGTTCTAGACACTTTAAGATGGTTAGTTATACCATTTAGATGGTATAGAAGGAATGGCAGAGAGAAAATGCTCCTTGCATTTTTTACCTAGGGTCCCTCTGCAGTTAGGCAGGGCCATGCCACTAATCCTGGCCAGTGACACGTGAACACAAGTGTGGTGTGCTATTTCTGGATTAGGGAAAAAGCACGTGCAATTTCTTATTTCTCCCTTTCCTTCTTATTTATCCCTTATTCCCCCACTAAGGAGGCACTATGACATACTATGCAGCTGTGGGGTAGTGAGATCTCTATCTGTCCATTTGCATCCTGAATGATAATACAGAGTGGAGACACTTACTGATGTGCCTAGGATGTGGGGCAATAGTAGAAATGAACTTTTTTTGTATTAACCACTGTAGTTTTGTGAAGTTTGTGGACCACCAACTTATACTTGGTGTATAAAAAAAATGAGCTAAGTTATAGAAGAAAACACACAAAAGATTAGTAAAATAATAACATCTTTAAGATTATTTTTGAATTATAAGGGACCAGAGATAAGGTAATAGAACTTGAAATAGCTTTGAAATGTTTATTTTGAACAAGGAATTGAATTAAGTGATAGGTATAGAAGTGAGTAAGCAGTGATAGACAAGACTACAGTAAATGATGACCCAGGGGGACATCAGTCTGTCTGTTTATTTATCATTTCTTATGTGACTGACACTGTATTAGGCTCTGGGGCTATAAAGATAAACAAGGTAGACAATATCCTTGACTTAATGGAACTTTTAGCCCGGACAGAAAGACAGGCAGCTAATTAAATAATGATAGATTTTTGAAAAGTGTTATGAAGAAAATAGGACGGGGTGGGGGGTATGTAAAAGAAAATAATACTGGTGAGGTAGGGCTGGGGATCATACTTAAATAAGGTGGCCAGGAAGAAAATCTTTCTAGGCAGATGATATTTAAACTGAGACCTGAAGGGTGAAAAGGAGCCAAGAATTCAAAGATGAGAAGAGCATTCACAGCAGGGGAATAGCACATTCACATTCCTTGGGCAGGGAGGTAAAGTGTGGCTGGTAACTATCCGGCAGGGGAGACAACAGAAAGTAATGTTCCCAAGGTGGGCAGAGGCTAGACTTTACAAACAAGAGTAAGAAGTTTAGATTTCATTTTAAATATAACATCTAGAGTTCTCCATTTTATTCTAAGTGAAACTGGGATATGACATGATCTACATGATGTTTTAAGAGACTGCTTTTTTCCTTCATGGGGAATAGCCAAGAGGACACCATAAATGGACACTGGGAGGCCCTAGGTGGTGACTAGGGCAGGGGCAGTGGGAGTGGAGTGGATGGATTTGGAATATGTTTAGGGAATGTAACCACTGGAAGTTGCTGATGGACAGGATATGTGGAAGGAGGAAGATGATCCCTAGCTTTTTGGCAAAAATGGCTGGTTGGAAAGTGATGGCATTTCCTGAGATGAGGAAGAGGAGGAAGCAGGTTTAAAGAGAAACCAAAAACGTCACTTTGGATGTGTGAAGAGTGAAATGCCTTTGGGACCTCTAATGTTAACTGAACAGTTGACCACAGGAGTCTAAACTCAACAAGAGATGTGAAACAGAGATATAAATGGGAAACTATCTTTCGAAATGTGTCTAATGTAACTGGAAAATGTGTCTTTTCAATAGCAATCAGTGATGGGAACATAGAAAGCTCTAAAAAGCTCAAAAGCTTTTCTGTTTTGTTTTAATAAGACAAAAACATATTTTGATTTTAAAGAGATTAGTGTGAAGAAGACTGGCATAATTTGTTTTTGGATGTTTAAGTTTGAAATCTTTAATATAGCAGAACCCATTTCATCCCACAAATAAAAATGACTAAGATGGAGGAAAAATCTTGGTGTGTCTAGATACACCTTAAAAACTAAGGTACGCTTAAGACAGTAGCAAGATGATAAAAAATTTATAGTACTAGGGATATACATTCTATTACCATGATAGTTTATGCCTATCTGGATAGTCAGATTAAAGGTAACTTTAGAACAATAGATGGGATTTCCAATTGCAGACCCAAGGTGCAATTTTATAGACATATAGACTCTCAAATCTCTAGAGGGAAATGTAGAAAAATAAAAACTTACTGAAGTAAAGCAATGTGCATCCTACATTATTATGGCAACAAATCGATAATGGTATTACAATAAAATCTGGTGTAATCACATTTTCCTTCTTTGGTATTGCAGCATTAATCTCTGTCTCATGGGGGATGGGATACAGCACAGGATATATAATGGGATGCAGAATATTTTGCCTGTTACAACCAAGGCAATGGGACTGGCAATTACTGAAACTTTTTATTCTCAATTGCTGGTCGCTTTTTTCAGCCCCTTTAACAGTTTAAGTACTCACACCTCAGAGCCCGCAGCTCCACACCAATGCTATTGATACAATGCATTCTAAACATTTTCCTTCATCCTCTCCCTGAACCTTCTAGCTGAAAAGCTTGGAGCATCCAGGCATAGCTTTGACACCGAAAAAACAGAACAAACAAAAACTGGTACTGCCTGAGCATCAGGCTGAGGGGTCAAAAATGGGCTGAGGGCTACTCTCTTGTCACCGCAGTAAAAGTGTGGCAGAAGAGAAACATATACAGCTGGTTTCCCTGGTGCTATTTGTTCTATAATCAAGAAAGTATCCAGTAATTTACAGAGGAATAAAGGACATAAAGCTATTTTAAAATATCAAATCCAGCTAAGATTTTGTTTCAATACTTTCCAACTGTCTTGGATGAATTCAGTAGCTCTTGTTATGATGATAAATTTATCATTCTGTATACAGTCTATACCATGGATTTCCAGTTTTCTGTTAAAAATTATTGATTGCCTTAAAAGTTCTCAGCACACACAAAATTCTGTAACTATGTATGGTGATGGATATTAACTAGACTATATTAACTAGACTATCATTTTGCAATATATGCAAATATTGAGTCATTATGTTGAATGCCTGAAATTAATATGTTATGTATCAATTAATTATATCTCAATTAAAAAGTGTTAATTGTAATTTGCAGGATTAATGGCTCTAAATATGCAAATATCTTTCTAAACCAACACTCCACTGGAAACAAGCATCTCTAAAAGATACATTTAATGTACTGTCCACCGCCTACTTATTTGTGTTTATTATAAGCATATTATGGCCCTGTGTTCAAAAACACACATTATTAAAATGAGGTTGCATAACCATAGACGTAAACTCTCACTCTGTAATCAGCACAAACATTCACCAAGGCAAAACATCAAAAGTATTTTTCAAATGAATATTTCTTCTGAGAACTGGAGCTTGAGAACTCGAGATACCCTGCTAAACATTCAGATAGTAGTCAATCTTATCAACTAACTGTTTTACAATTCTAGGTAAGAGTAGGATATCTGGAATATTTGTAATACCTGGAGAGAATCCAAATTGCCAATGAAACCAAATAATCACACGAACAACAACATCTTATTTCTAGAAACAGTCAAATGAAACCCATGCCAGCAGTTAGTATCACATCCATTTTAAGCCTTCTGTAAACAATTTCCGTAATCTTTCCTGAACCTGCTTCTATGGCATTCATTAGTATTCTTTTTCCATCGGGCATCTGGTGCCTCTGTGATAGATATTAAATATCTTAAGGCAGGCAAATCTCACTAGTATGCAGAGAACAGATGCAGAGGCTCATGTAAGCCAAAGAAGCCTGTAGGCAAAACCGCAGAGAGTGATAGGTCACAGCTGCTAGTTCAAGGCCAGGCTGTTGGTGGAGCAAGGCCCAATGCCAGAGTGTTATCCCCACTCAGACACATAAGCCACACGATCCTTAAGATGATAAGGTTGGATTCTCAAAGTGCTTCTCCTCACTCCAAAAGGAGTCTGAAATTGTCAATGACTTGCACATTTTAGATGCTTAGGCTACACAATATTGAGGTAAGCATGTTGGAGGACTGAAGTTGATGGGTGTATGAAGAAATAGCATTCGTCTATCCACTCAACACATTCATTTGTTATTTAGTTATTGAACATCTATGATGTGCCACTCTGTCTCATTCTCAGTTTACCATACTTTTTCTCTGAACCTCCTGGTTTCTAAACTTTGGGAAGGGGAACTATAACTTCAGTTGTGTTCACTTCTTTTCCCTCAGATGTAAAGCTAGAATAAATCATATTTCATAACCCTAGAAAGCTGTGGAATTTTTTAGCATATTACTAAGGAATCTTTGTTCCTGGATTATTGGGAGCAATGTTTAATAGTTTATCTGAAGGTGCAAAGGCAAAGTCCAATCACATTTAAAAAAATTTATTTCAGGATGTTCTCAGTAAGATGTACAGTTTTGCGTGTGTGTTTGTTTGCTCTCTGGATCACTATTCTGAGCTATTTACATGTAAAAAGTTAATAATCAAGATATTGATAAAGCACCAAAGTGATTGTCCTGCTTGAGATGTAACTTGGTACCCTTAGAACAGTCAACTTTTTAAAGTATATTAGTAAAGAAATATACTTTGTATGTTAGTGAAGCATACATTAAATGCTAATATTTGTATATTATGTTGTACATAATAAATTGTATATTACATAAGGCAACTGAGAAGTTTTGGCTTACACAGGAGGACGTGTCCTCAGTGAATGGATTAGAGTAGCCATTTTTCACCACATATAGTGTCTCAATCAGGTGTAAGGTGTCATAAGTAATTAATTACTGATAGTAGATAGTACCAAAACATGTGAAGGACTTGCCTTAATAATAACTTAGAGGTGGTTCAAGGTTATCTCCCTATAAACATCTCTTGAGTCTGTCTTGGCATGTGCTTTCTGGAGTGTAAGAAAAGGAGTTCAAGGAACTGGACAGAGTGTGACACACATGTGACCCTTCTCATTTATGTCACAAGGTAAACAGTTTGAGAATTGCTGCTTTAAACGAAATGAGAAATAGACTAGTATAATTCCGGTGGCCATGTAATTTATCACACAAACTGAGACACTTCCAAGAATAGAAGGGGGAGCTATTTTTAATTATACGTGGTTGTAAATAGGAACTTGAGCCGGGAAGTGAGGAAAACCAAAGTTCAGCTCCCGATCTCCCATTTATTAGCTATGTGACATTGGAACAGTTGTGCTCTCAGTCTATTTTCTATCCGTGAAATGGGCTTACTAACTGCTACCTTGTGAAAGCCCTGTCAGTCGGGTTACAAGAAGAAGACAGAAAACTCACAGTTACTTGAACAGTGTGAGTTTAACATAAAAAAATTGTTAGCTGCACCAGGGCACTGGAGGTAATGGAGGACTGGCACTCTACAGAGCGCAGCAATGGCAGCTCATTCGGAGCAGCCATTTCCTGAGGGCTGAGAGAGGGCATCCAGGGAAGAACAGCGGGATTTGCTGGCTGCAAAGGGGAACGAGAAGGTACCGGGAAAAGCCATCCGCAGGGAGGTGCTTCTCCCACGGGGCTTGACTGTGAAGCTGTCTGACTGACTGGGTGTTGGGGAAAGTTTGTGGCCACTGGTCCAGCTAGCTGCAGCACTAGCAGGAGCCAGATGCTAGGGAAGGTGTGCTCTCTGCAAAAGCCTGGCAAGGGGAGCACGCCAGACCCAGGAGGAGACACATTCCTTCCTCCTTCAGTGTTCCCCAGCACTTCCAACAACAAAGTGTAGCTTTGCACTACTTTGCAAAGGAAAAATACTTAAAAGTTCAGCTCTATTTTGTCACAACAGAGAATGAAGGATAGAGTTGGTAGTTGAGAGGCAATGAATTGATAAATAGTACACTCACACTGATGATCATATGAGGTACTGTAGCAAGCATGTTTAATATGTTTATATTAAATACGTTTAGCACAGTGACTAGAATATGGTAAATGATTAATACATATCATATCATTATTATATTTTCTATATACAGTAAAACCTTAGATTGCAAGTAACTTGTTCCGCAAGTATTCTGCAAGATGAGCAAATATTTCTAATGAACTTTTTTTTTAACTTTTAATGTTTATTTATTTTTGAGACATGTGAGTGGGGGAGGGGCAGAGAGAAAGGGAGATACAGAATCTGAAATACGCTCCAGGCTCTGAGCTGTCAGCACATAGTCCGACACGGGCCTCGAACCCACAAGCCCTGAAATCATGACTTGAGCCAAAGTTGGACGCTTAACTAACTGAGCCACCCAGGCGCCCCTGTAATAAATTTTAACTTGATAAGTGATGTCTTGCAATACAAGGTACGTGATGCCGAATGTCACATTATCACAACTGAACCAGTGGTTCTTGAACGTCGCTTTTACATACAAGTGCTTTGGATTACAAGCATGTTTCCAGAATGAATTATGCTCACAAACCAAAGTTTTACTGGATCTCATTCTAATTTTATTACTAAATAAGGCTGGGGTACTAATTAATGACTCTAAGAGTTGTGAGGCAATGGATAATGTTTAGAAGGATGAGATCGCATCATTCTCTATAGGGGCTCCCCCTCCCCACCCACCCCCCCTGCAAAAAAAAAAAAAAAAAAAAGACTATTACTTATTTGCCTCTTATAGGTTAGGGAGCATCCTGATCTGTGATCACTTTTTGAAACAGAAGGATAAGCCCCTAAAATAGCAGCAAGGCTATTTTCTTACAGTTCTAGAGTGGGAAATTTCAAGCTTAGAATTTTTAACATGCAAACAAAACTTTATTTCTTCATTAATAAAGACACTTTCCCATTGAAGCTTCATCACCTTCCTTTTGTATCAAATGGAATTGTATTGTTGTTGTCTCATTAATCCTCAATGCTCTTGGGAGGCAAGAGTATGGGATTTTCTATCCTATTTCACATTGCCTTTACTTCTCATAATTGGTTTAATATCATGTTATTAAAACCGAGTTCCCTACCTTTTATTTTCTTATTGCTAGCAAAAGATTAGCAATTTTGATCCTGAATCATATTCTGTTAATTTGGCACATAGCTCTTTGTTTTCCTTTCATTCCTCCCCCCCACACACACCATAGTGTGTTCTAGTGTCCCAGATCACTGATTTAAAGGTTAAACACCAGGGTTTTGTATTTGTTGCATTTGTCACGTCTCCTTCTGTATTCCTGACTGTTCTCTAAATCCAGTCTTCATTTACTTAATAGTTGACTCCCACACTATGTTTTATTTAATGTTTCTCCTCAGAATTAGTCTTTTATACAAACTTACATGTCTTGACCTCTCATTAAATTAGATTTACAAACTTCCACAATTTTTCTTAATTATTTATTTTAAATTTTACCTGTTTTTTTTTTAAACCTTTGAGCATATATAATGATTACTTTAGATTTTTAAAATTCAACAGCCTATTCTTTTTATTCTCAAAAGATTTATTTTCTTGGATATAATAGTTATATAATACAAAGTTCAAGAGCCTCCTTTTGTTATGTTTTTTGAGCCAGGAAGATGATCTTCAAATCTTTTCTCTATCATTAGCTCAATTCTCTTTTATATAAATAGTTGCCTCTTTGTTGATGTTTAAGGTATTTCTGTCAGTGGAGAGATTAAATAATGAGATTAAAGGTATGGAACTAGTAGGAGTTCAGGGCAGATGAGATATCAATCAAGTTTACCTTTTCTTAAAATACATTGTTTCATTGCATTCCTGTCTTGTGTGAAATGTCTGTTAAAAACAGTCTTATTGGGAGCTAGTGCATTTGAGAAAGAATTGGATATTTCATATTTTACTTTGTCATGACCATTTTACTTATGGTTCTAAAAATGTTCTGAGGGTAAAATAATAGTTAATAAATATCAGAACCAATTCTAAGTCTGGACACTGGAATTCTGTAGTATATAATTTAAAACATTTCTTTATAATTTCCACAGTCATTTCTTAAAAGACACTTGGTCTTAACCACTCTTCTGGAATCTTAACTACTCTTCAGGGATCTCCTCTCCTTCGGACAGCTTTAGATGCAGCCATATTTGTATAGTTACTGTCCCTTGATCAATGATCGTGTTTCCATTGCTTTTTGCTCTTGGCTCTTCTCTGAAGAAACCTTCCATACTCTTGCCTACTTCCCCAATTCCCAACTATACTTCAAGGTTAGCTCAGATCTTCCCATTTCCTTAAAACCTTCCCTGATCTTCCTAGCTTTCTCTTAAACTCCTGCATAACTTATTGCTCTTACTGGTTTCAGTCATTTTACAGATGACATTCATTGCCTTGTATCCTTGGGTATCACCTAAATTACACATATGCTATGTATTACCTACGTGTTTTAAGTCCCCCCCCCCCACCCACCAAATAGTAAGTCTGTAACACTTTTTATATAATTCGTGGTAAGTGGTCAATAGCCAGCTATATGTTAATTGACTTAAACAAACGTTTGTTGAATTTGTATGTAGTGCTACTGCTACAGTATACCAGATACTGCGTTGGCTGGGGGGAAAGAAGACGCAACGTTCAAGGAAAGATTCCTCATAGGAAGCTCTGTCTAGTAGTGAGAAATACGCAAGCGAGTATGTGAAAATAGCTGAGCCCAGTCTAGACACAGTGTTCTGGAGAAAAGGGACTCTGCGGTATGCAAATCACGAAAGGTCTGGCAGAGGTCCTAACACTGGAGTTGAATCTTAACATAGGTGGACAGGAAACAAATTCTAGGCACAGGTAAAAAGGTGGGAAGATATTGCTGCCTCTAAAGCAATACTTCAATTGTGACAGAGATGAAATCTTACCTGAAATCCTAAGTTAAAGATTTATCCTTCATGAGACTGAAACCTGGAGACCAGTGCATTTAGCATGTTTTTGTAGAATTGGGAAACCCCATACATTCTCATCTGAAACCAGCTTGGTCTTAAATATGTGTAAATACTGGCAAGATTCTAATAGGTACCTAGTGTCGTTATAGTAGAAATAAGCTAATGCAGACTAGGTTAAAATATTTTCCTTCAGGCAAACACAAGGAATATTTCCTTTCCAAGATTTTGTAAGGCTTAACACTAAATAGTAAATTGTATTTTAATGTCAAAATATTTTCAGAGATATGTTAAGGTTAAATTAATTTTCAAAGCTTTTAATCTTGAGTAAAATTGGAGTAAGAAATTATTTCTTCTTAATAAACACTATAGCTCTTGGTAACCCTGTGATATAAGCTCTTAATAAATGCCATGAATGCAAGTAGAAATTTGAGGCATAGTATCCCTAAACAACCTTCCACATAGGCACTCCTGCTGCAGTGTTTGTAAATGCAGCTCTTCATGTAAATGCTAGATTAGACTGAATGATGAATTTAAAACAAGTGGGTGCACTCACTGTGGCCCAAATTAAGTCTGTTCTAAAGTTGCTATAGCAACATTATCTGTACCAAATGTCCTGCTCTAAAAAATAATTGGAAACATTTCCTGTTATTTAGGGGAAAAAATAAAATCACTATTAATTTTTTATATTCTACTACACCAAATGTATTATTCTCATGCAAATATTTCTTTAAAGCAGCAAAATTCATCAGTGGGTATATGTAATTTTTATATAATTATAACTGAAAAATCAAGAAGAATAAAATTAGTTTTCAGGCATAATATGATATACCTAAAAGTAAAATAAAGTATTTGAATAAAGATACTTTTCTTCTTTCTTTCTTGGCTAACACTTAAGATCAGAGAGCCATGAATACCTTCTTTGGGCTTTGTACACACACACACACACACACACACACACACACACACACACGAATCGTTTACCTATGGAGAACAGCTGAAGTTTTATTATTGATAGAATAGTAAATACACATATTCAAACAACATAAAAACACATGACATTCAAGAAGCAGAAAGGTCTAAAATGTTTTATGAGGGTAACTCAAATAAAGCAAAGGAACCTATGTTCAGAATTTGACCACAATAGCTACCTGATATAATAAAACTCCAGGCCCAGATGCATTTTCTTTCTGAAAATGACTGAAAATCAAATCTATCAATAAAATTGTTCCCATAAGAAATTATTAGAAAATGTCGTAACATTGAGGTAAAGCAAAGATTCACATAAAATAGTGGGTAAATAACTGCCACAAACAACATACTATTTATTGGCTACATATTCAACATTTTAATACTATTTTTTTTCTTGAGTTTTGGAAAGGCACTTTCTTTCAATGTAATTTTAAAGTGCCATTTCATGCTTCATTATCTCTGAGTGGGAGTTGTAGTTTGTAGTGGGACCTCAGCTTCATTTGTGAATCATGGGTGGTACATCTGAGTATATTTTTCTAAGCATTTGAGTGAAGTAAATAATACTTTTCCATATTTTTCCATATATATATATGTATATATATATATATATATATGTATATATATATATATATATATATATACACATGTGTGTGTGTATGTATTTTAGGCTTTCCTATTTAACAACACTAGACTTCAAAATGAAAGTGGCATATTCTTTGAAACTGATGAATGTATGTATATAAACTGCAACATTTTGGAGAATGCTTAAATTTATTTGCTAAATAAAACCATTTTATTTGTTCAATCCTTGTCCCCACCCCTGTCACTAATTCCCATTGCTCTTTCTACCAGGTCTCAGTCATGCTGAATATTACAGCACAGCTCAAAGCAAACATGAGTAAAGAAGAAGATTCCAGGTTTGTTGTTTTGGTTTTAACAACTCTTGAGTACTAATGGTGGCAGCCAGCAGGCCCTTTCTCACCTCCTGTAATAAATGTGGACCTGATTCTGAAAGTTGTAGCTTTGCCCATTATACACATATAAATGTGTAAGTGCATTCATTAACTCCAAAAGAAACTTAAATTTGGCACGAAACTGGGAGAAACTAGGATTAAATTAAACTTTTCCACCAGAGGGTTATGTTATGTTTGTTCCATATCAATTCCATTATAATTACAATTAAGCTTATAATTAAGCTTTCCTTGTCACTCATCTCATAAACCCAGTTTATTTCTTCTGTGTGTTCACCTGATCTGAGATGTTCTCCTTTAAGTTTTTGCTAAATCATTCACATAGTCTCCAAGAAATTTTCCTTGATGGATGTCAACCACTGTTACCCTTACTACCATTTACTGTTTATTGTCATTTACTTTCAATGAAGTGTTAGTCAAAGAGAGTTTTTAAGAGCTTGAATTCTGGAGTCAAGTTCAACTCAAGTTCAAATCCTAGCACAGGTGCTTAGTAAAACAAATTAATTGTATAGATTAATTATGAGGGCCAGCTGTGGGCCAGACACTGTTATAGGTGCCAACATACAGCACTGAGTAAGGCAGACAGAAAAAATCTATTCTCGAACTCATGTTTTAATGGTCGTAGAAGAGAATGAGACATGGGCAGACAATTAAAAATATTATAGACCCTATAAAGACTTACAAAGGAAATAAGCAAGCAGTCATGTGATATAGAGTAAATGGGGGCTACCACTCAAGTTGGAGCAAGGGTCCAGAAAAGCCTTGATCAGGGGATAACATTTAAATTGAGACCTGAAGGACTGAGAAGAAGTCATCTGTGCAAGGTCAGGGAAAAAAATAAATGCCAGTCGGAGGAAAATCAAGTACCAACATCCTGAGTAGGATATAACATTCAAGAAATAAAAAGAGCAGTGTGGCCAGAATATGGGTTGGGGGAGTAGGGAGCAAGAGCTGTATTTGATAATAATGAAGACTATTAAAAGGGGTTTGAATTTTATTAAAAAAATTTTTTTTAACATTTATTCATTTTTGAGAGACAGAGAGAGACAGAGCATGAGCAGGGAATGGGCAGAGAGAGGGAGACACAGAATCCGAAGCAGGCTCCAGGCTCTGAGCTGTCAGCACAGAGCCCCACGCAGGGCTCTACTAACGCACGAACTGCGAGATCATGACCTGAGCCCACGTTGGATGCTTAACCAACTGAGCCACCCAGATGCCCGTGAATTTTATTCTAAGATTGGGATCAAATATGGTGACTTTGCTTGGCTCTTACATAGATTTTTAGAATGCTGAATTGGATCTAAATATTTAAAAATTATGAAATGCTACATAAATTCCCAGTATATTATGCATGTACATATATATGTGCTGTACATGAAGATTTGCCTAATTATGAAAAAAAATGTGTTGAGGCACTTTGGGTGGCTCATTTGTTTAAACAACCAACTCTTGATTGTGGCTCAGGTCATGATCTTGAGGTTCTTGAGATTCGACCCTGTGTCTAGTCTGTGTCTGACAGTGCAGAGCCTGCTTGGGATTCTCTCTCTCTCTCTCTCTCTCTCTGCCCCTCCCCTGCTTGTGCCCTCTCTCTCTCTCTCAATAAATAAATAAACTTAAAAAATTTGTGTTGACTCAGTTTTCTTACACACTCCAGTTGAACACAATATTCTGGGTGATGGTTAGACCAAGGAAAGAAAATATTCCTTTGTCTACACCAAGTCACAGCACAGGACAGTGAGCCTCTGCCTCTTCCATGTCAATAGACTCTTCTACACAATGGTGTTGACAAAAGGGATAGGTGAGGAAACAGATTTTTGAGCCTGGAATATGGGAGCAAAGTCAAGGCTGGTCTTGTAAATTTGGGCATCATCAGAGTTTAGGTGTTTGCAAATCAAGGGAATGAGATCACCTAAGAAGACAATAAAGATAGAATGGGGAACCAAAAGGAGCCCTGGGTCATGCTAACATTTAAAAATAAGTTTAGGTAAAGGAACAGGTATCATCAGAAGAGACTAATTAGGATCATAAAGTAACAGAAAAATCAGAAGAAAAAAAAAACAATTAAAGGAGGAAGACATGGTAAACTGTGAGATTGCATATTATGAAAACAGTTCAAGAGGCCAAAAATCCAAAGGCAAAGTGTCTGCATGGTCGGTTCCTCATGGAGACTGAGGGAGAATCTATCCCACGTCTCTCTTCTAGCTTCAAGGGATTCTGGCAATTCTTGGCAGTCCTTGACTTGTGGATGCATCACTAATATCTGCCTCCATCATCACATGGCCTCTCTTTGTGTCTGTGGGTCTGTGTCTCTATTTTCTCTTCCTACAAGGACACTAGTCATTGGATTAGAGTCCACTCTAATATGGTAAGACCAAAGACCTCATTTCAACTAATTACATCTTTAAGGACCTTACTGCCAAATAAAGTCTCCTTCTGAAGTTCCAGGGAGGCAGTAATTTGAAGGGCTGGGGTGGGGGAATTACTCAACCCAGGACAGATAGGTTGCAAAAGTGTGGTCCAATGCATACTACAGTTTACAAACACTGTTACAAAAGCATAAACAATGTTTGAAGTCCTTTTAAACATAATTAATTAAACAGGGTGTTTCACACCATTGAAATTGCTTTTTTTCAAATGCTAGAATACCTTATTTCACTGCCAAATATAATAGCCCTCAAGAATTTATGTCAGGGGGATGGAATAAGGGGTAGGGGTATACACTCCTCAAAATCTGAGACTGGTCTGTGACGAAAAGAGCATAACATTCATGTTGTCTATACCAACCTCTAATGTCTTTGCTAAAATTTTAGAGCTATTTTTTTTTGAGAATGTATAACACTGCTAGCTATTCTGCGTTTCATAACAATGGCAATATATTTTAAGTCCATATTTGAAACCCATTACTTGAAAAGGATGTTGGTATTGCTTCCAGGTGCATAGTGAGAGTGGCTTCTATGGGTTGAAAATAAAATTATTGCCATTTTCAAAATATTGATGGTCAATGAAGAGAAGGGATAGACTATTTGAAATCTAGGAAGTTTTAGAAAAACCCAGAGAATACCCTTCCTGAGCCTCAGAAAGAACAATGATAACGGTCTGGGAAAGATAAAATGGAATGCATAAGAAAATATATTCAATTTCTTAATATTATTAGATAATTGATCCAAGTTTTGGAACTGTGGTGATTTTTTTTCCCAATTCAACTGAATGTTTCCAGCATTCTTCTAACAGAATTGAACGCAAAGCAAATGAGAAAGGCATCTTGGCAAAAACCTATCTTTGTCATAAATTTATTATGGTTCTCTAATAAAAACCTGTTTTAACTCAACTGGGGATTTCAGAAGGTTTTTCTCAGAGAAAAGAAAAAACCTTCTATGTATTCAAAACTATGTGATGTTTTCCTTATAAGGGAACTTATTACATTAGCATTTGATTAGTTTGAATGTCTAATTTCCACTCTAGAGTAAAAAAGGGTCAGCGAGGACTATTTTTAAAAGGAGATGTATTTATTATCGTCATAATCAATGTAAATCTCATCATTAAAATTGCCCACAATTCTTCACATTTGACAACTTCTTTCTGTTCTGGTTTTGAGCATTAATATGTCAAGCACACCAAGGTGTTCACTAATAAAATCCTTTCAAGTAGAGTCGTTACCAGGTGAATAGTTAACTGTGATGAGGGCTTTACTTTCACAAGGCATAATACATGCAGAAAATCCCACAGGTTGTGAAGTCACTAGGATAAAGCATGGGCTGGATTCTGGGCCCCTACCTGCCTCACAGAGTGACCTGGGACAAATAACTTCTCCAAACTTAGAGTCCTCATCTACATGATGTTGCACTGTTCGTAAAGCTTAGCAACATATTTTTGGAAATATGCCTGCCACGCATATTAGTCACTTAACAAATATTTGTTCTTTCTTGTCTTTCTAATCCCTGACCACCTCTTTCAAATGGAAACACCAGCTGCCAAGGGCATCACAAACATTCTGAAGGGTACAAGTTGGTCAGAATTTATTGGAGCCTATGCTGAGGGTGAGAAGAGGCCCGCAGTGGAACTTCTCAATGGACCAGCAATAGCACCAAAGTGGTAGGAAAATAAATCATTGTGATAATTTATGATTTAACACAGAGATGGAAAAAAAAACAGTATTTACTGAGAGCTAGTATAGTCTTAGCACTTTTACTTATTCATTTATTTCCTATGTCTTCCTTATATAGTGAAATAAGTAATTCTTTATAGAAAGGGAAACTGAGGTTCAGAAAGCTGATGTAACTTGCTGAAGGTCACATATAGTATATAGCAGTATAGAAACAAGACACTGATGTTTGATATAACTTTGCCTAATCCAGTGACACATACTGATAAAGATCAGTAAGTTGTCTGTTCTTTACATCAAAGAATAAGAAGATCAAACTGATTGGTAAATCATCCTTCAATTTAGGGCAAGCACAAAAATATGAAGGGATACAGGTATTATAACAGAGAACTATAATAACAACATTAACTTTAGAGTCTGACAGTGCTGGATTTGAATCCTGGCTCTGCCACTTATTATCTAATATCTATTATCTATGTTTCACTGGGGAAATTATTAAACTTCTTAAGCTACACTTCCTCATTAAAAAATAAGGATAATATTGTTACCTACTTCATAGGTATATATGTATGTATAATAATAAATAATGTAAATAATGCCTCTAAAATACTTAAGACAGTTCCTGGCATATAATAATGAATTTATTTTTAGTTGTAATAAGATACTGCAGTCTCAAAGTGTTTCACAAAGTTTGAATTAATAACTTCTTGTACCAGATCCCCTAAGGATCTTATTAAATAAGAAGGTTCCTGGGCCTAGATCCACACCTCATGAATCAGAATATTTGGGCAGTAGGAATTTGCTTTTAACAAGTTGCCCAGATATAGTTGATATCAGATCCTGGTGCTATCCAACATTCATTCACTCCTTTCCATTTGGGGGACTATACTATACCAACCTCCTCTTTTTTTTCTTTTTTTTTTTTTTTTTTTTTTTTTTACTTCTGGTGGCGAATCTACCTGTCACTGTTGCCTGTTATTCCCTGGCCACAGACACTGGGACTGATCTGTCCCAATTGGTACTGATGTGATGTATATAGGCTTTTGCTGGAATAGGAGGACAAATACAAGCACTCTCTCCTGTTGGATACAGACCTGAAAGGCTGTACCTCTGGGAATGTTGGCAGCCATCTTGTGACCATAAGGCAGGGTGGCTATCTGAGAATGAAGCCAGAGGAAGCAGAGCCAAAAGATAGAGACAAAAGTCTCAAATTGATGGTGTCATCTGACACCACACTAACTCCTACACTTTTCAGTTATAGAACCAACAGATTCCCCTTTTTGGTTACACTGCTTTGTATCATGTTTATTTTTGTTATAAAAATACCAAAGGCCATAACAAATCAGATAATATACATGCAATTATTTTGTCAAATGCTTACTAGCTAGGTCTTAATTCCATACCCCTGCATACCTTGATATATTTGGCTGGACCATATATGGGCCCTAAGAATTCTTTTTGCTTAGGCTTGAGACAAGGTAAGTGGCCTCTTAGATCTCTCTCTTCTAAGCCGATAACCTGGATCTTGGCCTTCTAGGGCATGTAAAACATATCCAAGAATACACCAACCCTGATGCTTTGACTGAAACTTGATCCTACTAGCCAGAGGCATAAATTCAAATATGTAAAGGAGCCATGGAGGAAAAATGATTAAGCAAAACAGGCTGGAAGTCCAAGGAAAATACCAAGGCAAATCTGGTATTAAATGTTAATAAGACAATGGGGAATAGGAAGATAAGAGTGTTTGGGGGCTCTTGCCTCCTTTAAAAGGAGCAGCTGTTACTCAACTCCAACCAAAAGTTGCAATGGAGGGATGCGGTTCCAGTATTACCATCCCCCCATCCTGACTTTTATATGAAGTCTTCTGAATTTTAAGCTTTAACAACTAGTTGAGATGTTTGACATATACGGTGCAAGCTGACACAGTGAGGGCCAAACTACATGCAGACATGAGGCACCTTATTATCTCCTTGGTAGACCTTTCAAGAGGTGGCAGAGAGGAGAGTTACTGGGGATACTTTCACAAATAGTATTCACCCCAAGTCCATCTACAGATACATGGAAGAGAAGAAAAAGATCTATAACCAAATACAACAAGCAGAAGAGAAATGTCTTTAATCATAAGTTTGTTTGGTGACTATCATCTGGACTTCTTAGGAATGCATTATACTCTTAACTCATATAAGGTCTTCTTCCTCTCAGGGGGCAGGTATATTTTTTCCCCAGAAATAAAGTTGTGATGCTAGCAGAGTCTATGTATCTGTTTTCTTATTTTTCCCTTTTTAAAGCTGGTAAGAGGGTCTTCTGGCTTCTTTCTCTCCAGAAGGCATGATTAGCCAGAAGTCTCGCCCCAGGCAAGTACGAATTGACATTACAATTCTAAGAGAAGCAGTAACTTGAATCCATTTGATTAATAAATTGTGTTTACATACGCTTTCAACATAGGCTTATCTAAACTGTGGTAATTTCCTCTTACTCAACACATATTCGTTCTACTTTTAGATTTTCAGATATCTGGGAAAGGCACAGAGAATCAATGATACAAATTAAAAAAAGAAGTGTTTCTAATTCAGTCCTTCAAGATTGAGAAGCCCATGAAAATTCATAACACATGGTCTTCTCCGTCTAAACATTTGTAGGTAGGAGCATGCTAAAATGAGCATCTAAGGCAGCCAAGAAAGGAGAAGAAAGACTCCAGGAAGGCTAACATAAAACCTTTGGGATATGAAATGGTGATGTGATTGTTCTCATACTAATGAGGAAGTGCAGAGATCTCATGGTTGCTTAGACCCCAAAAGTCCATTTCCACCCTATCTACCATCTCAGTCCTCATCACATACACAAAAGTATTCAGGGTCCTGAGCTATTGCTCTAATTTCTAATTTGTGGGCTATTGTTCTAGTTCCACGTATCCTAAGGAAATCGGGAGAAGTGGGGGACTAATAGAGGACTATTTCTCAGATGATCGGGGAAGCTACTGGTTCCAGGAGTAAATATTTGCTATTTTCTTTACTAGCAAATGGGGTGTTTAGAAAAAAAAATATCAACATAAATTTAAGGTGCAAAGAAGATGGGATTGGAACCCAAACAAGAGTTTACTGGATTGCTGGCCAAACATGTACGAAATCACTAGTCCCTGAGTAGGACATCTCCCAAGCTAAATAAACAGAAGTTCTAATTCTATACTACAACTTGGATAATTTTATCCTACTCAAGATAACTAGTTCATCTGAAAGGTGTGGTGAACATTACTAATGCTTACAAATATCTGCTTCTTTTCTCATCCCTAGGACATACGAGACTAATTCTCAAAGCCTCATGATTAGGTAGGTCATGTGACTAGCTCTGAGCAATGGAATAAAAGCATAGAAGAAGTAGGTGAGGTCTTTATAAATTTCCTTCTCTTAAAAAAACAAAAATAGGACCACACATCCCAGATGACACAAGTTTGGTTAGTGGAGCTCCCATCAGCCAAGAATCCGGAGTGACCATACAGAGGAGAGCTCCATGTTGACAGAAAATAAGCAGGTAACATGGGCAAAGAATAAGCTTTAGTTATGTTAAGGCCATGGGATTTCAGACTGAATTTTTACTGCAGCATAGCATAGTCTATCCTGACCAGTAAAAAGGGATGCCAAGAAAGCAAGGAGATTGCCTTATCTCTGGGGTTAGGGGAAAGAATTTAGAAGCAGAGAAGGCAGCTAGGAGTAAGCTCCCCTATCTTCCTTCTGTCCTCCTGCCTTCCTTTAATCCTTGTTCTCCACACACACAAAAATGCACGCATTCTGTCAACTTTCAGTTCTATATTCACACATATGCCAACTTTATAAAATGAAAATAACTGGGAAAACACGTAAAGTATACAGCTTAGTCCTGTGCATAATTTAAACATTTAAAAATTTTTATGTATTCAAATGCATTCATGAAAGGAGACATTAGCATGAAAAGCAGATTAGAAGTTGCTTTTTCGTTTTCTTAGTCTTACTGTTCTTTGCCAAACATTTTCTTGGTAGCACATACCTATCTCCTCTTCTCTTCCAAAGATACATAGGGTCCTAGGAACTTTTTCTACCCTATTAAAATCCACACTCAGAAAACACTATACACTCATTCACTTACTTAGTCTTTGACACAACTTGTGTGTGGCATGTGTTACATCTCTATTTACCCTCAAGGGACTCCCAGGTAAGTAGGAAAGCTAGTTTGCAAATAAATCCTTTGCAAAGTGAAGTGTGTGGTATAGATGTCTGCACAAGAGCAGGGACTAGGAGAAGCAAGCACATATAATGTGATCATCTTGGGATGTCGAGAAAAGATTTACTGAGAAGGATGTGATGAGTTCTCTTTAAAAGACTTACCAGAGATATTCTAGTGAATTGTTGGATTTTTTTTTTTTTTCCAACGTTTTTTTTTTTTATTTATTTTTGGGACAGAGAGAGAGCATGAACGGGGGAGGGGCAGAGAGAGAGGGAG
This sequence comes from Panthera onca, assembly GCF_046562875.1. Taxonomy (NCBI): domain Eukaryota; kingdom Metazoa; phylum Chordata; class Mammalia; order Carnivora; family Felidae; genus Panthera; species Panthera onca. The sequence goes on from NC_138346.1 coordinate 53,287,090, forward strand.
ACACAGAATCGGAAACAGGCTCCAGGCTCCGAGCCATCAGCCCAGAGCCTGACGCGGGGCTCGAACTCACAGACCGCGAGATCGTGACCTGGCTGAAGTCGGACGCTTAACCGACTGCGCCACCCAGAATTGTTGGAGAAGGGTGAGATTAGAGGCAAGAGGCAATGGATTCATAAACTAGGACAGTTAGCAAGAAAAATAGAGAAAAGAGGACTGTGGCAGAGATATTAGGAAGCAGACACTAATTTGGATTTGAGGAGTAAAGAAGAGGGAGGAGTCCAAGAATATTCTAGACAAAGAGTCAGTGAATTTTTTCTACAATGGCCTAGCTGGTAAATATTTTAGACTGTGAGCCATATACAGCCTCTGTTATATGGTTTTTATTTTGTATTCTATTTAAAAAATATAAATGTCATTCCTTGTTTGAGGCATGGATTTGACCCACAGGCCATAGTTTTTGCCAACCCACATTCTAGGTTAGGATACCCCAAGGGGAACATATTGACTTAGATAAGACGAGAGAAGGGTCAGCCTGAAAAGGAAACTGAAAAGTATGGACTAATACTACTAACTAGTTCACTGTTTTATCACAAATAGAAAAGCTCTTTCAATAAGATTGACATTTTGGCATACTGATTGAATTTCCCTTCATTACAAAATCCATTTTTATAACATGTTCTTAGTTTTGGAAAATAAAACCTTCATTTATTACTCTTATAGTGCTTAAGAAAAAAAAAATTAAAGTTTTAAGTCTTATTTGCCCAGTATAGACTTTTTTGTCCTACTTGTCAGTTTTTGGTTGTAACATCCTAAATACCTGGAATTAAGGATATGGGTTTCTTCAACCCTAAAATTTGTGTGGAACCACAAAAGACCCTGAATAGTCAAAGCAATCCTGAGAAAAAAGAACAAAATGGAGGTATCACGCTTCTGGATTTCAAACTACACTACAAAGCTATAGTAATAAAAACAGTATAGTACGGGCACAAAAATAGATGCATAGACCAATAGAACAGAATAGAAAGCCCAGAATTAAATCCCAGCATATACAATCGGTTAATACTGGACAAGAGAGCCAAAAACACCCAGTGAGGAAGGGATAGGCTGTTTAACCAATGGCGCTGGGAAAACTGGAAAAAAACACATGTAAAGCAATAAAATTGAACTCCTCTCTCACACCAGTCACAAAAATTAACTTCAAATGGAGCAAGGACTTAAACATGAGACCTAATACCATAAAACCCCTAGAAGACAGTGTAGGGAAGGCATTCACTTATTTGGTCCTGGAAATGATTTTTTTTTTTTGAATGTAGCAAAAGCACAAACAACATAAGCAAAAAATTAACAAATAGGACTACATCAAACTCAAAAGCTTCTGTATAGCAAAAGAAACAATAAAACTAAAAGACAGCCTATGGAATGGGAGAAAAAAAATTTCCAAACCATGTACTGGATAACGTGTTAATATGCAAAATACATAAAGAATTTTTATAACTTAATGACAAAAACAATGATTAGAAAATGGGCAGAAGAAAAAAATAGACATTTTCCCCAAGAGGGCATCAAAGTGGTTAATAGGCATGTGAAAAGACGCTTAACATCCCTAATCATAAGGGAAATGCAAAACAAAATCACGAGATGTCACCTCACACCTGTTAGGATGGCTATCATCAAGAAGAAAATAAGTGCTGGCAAAGATGTGGTAAAAAGGAATCCTTATATGTTGTTGGTGGGAATGTAAACTAGTCTAATCACTATGGAAAACAATATGGAGGTTCCTCAAAAACTTCAAAATAGATCTGCCATATGATCCACCAGTTCCACCCATGGGTATTATGTAGGCTATATACACAATGGAATACTATTCAGCAATGAGAAAGGAGGATATCCTGCCATTTGTGACACACACATAGATGGCCCCTGAGAATTCTATGGTAAGTGAGATAAGTCAAAGACAAGTACTGTATAATATCGTGTATATGCAGAATCTAAAAAAGTCAAACCTGTAAACAAAACAGAACAAAACAAAACAGAGTAAAATGGTAGTTTCCAGGGGAATGGGGGTGAGGGAATAAGATTGGTGAGGGAACGGGGGTGAGGGATTAAGAGTACAAATTTGGGGGCATTTGGGGGGTTCAGTCCCTTGAGGCTCCAACTTTGTCTCAGGTCATGATCTCATGGTTTGTGAGTTCAAGCCCCTCATTAGGCTCACTGTTGTCAGCACAGAGCCTGCTTCGGATCCTCTGTCCCCCTGTCTCTCTGTCCCTCCCCCGTTCACACTTTCTCTCTCAAAAATAAACATTAAAAATTTTTTTTTTAAAAAGAGTACAAATTTGTAACAAGTACTAAATAGGCCATAGAGATCTAATGTATAGAATATTGAATTTAGACACTCCTAAATATGTAATGTGATAAATACCATTATAACAACAACCATATTACAATGCATCAAAATAATACTCTGTATACCTTAATTTTATGCAATATTACATGTCAAACTTATCCAACTTAAACAAAAAAAAGCTCCAGCCCTCCTTTGTCATTATTTGCATTGCTTGCTCTTTTTTTTGGTACTTGTATTCTAGAGAAATAAACAAATGAAAAAAATTATAATAATAATAACAATACTACTACTACTACTACTACTACTACTACTACTAAAGAAGTAAATGCAATGTGAGATCCTGAATAGGATCTTTGAACATACACACAAAATGGATATTAGTTTAAAAACTAGTGGAATTCAAATAAGGTTTACAGTTAATGGGATTGTACCAAAGCTAATTTTCTGGTTTTGGTAATTATGCTATAGTTATGTAAAATGTTTACATTAGAAAAATCTAATGTTACTTCTACAACTTTTCTGTAAGGAAAAAATGAGTTCTAAATAAAAAGTTTAAAAGTAAGAAAAAAAAGAATACAGGTTTCTTATTACAAAGCCAGAACCCATTATATTCTTTAATAGTAGATGCTTTTTGGCTTGATGTACAATAGATGCTTAACACATGTTATTTGAGTCAATTAATGAAAATGATAAAATATCCATTGAAAAGTAAATTTCTATTCATATGGGATATAATCACTAGTTTTACAAGGCTTAAAAGTTTTCAACTTTGGGAGTATATAAATCAGTTAGTAGAGATGCCTTTCAATATTATCTATATTTTTACATTTGGATTAAAAGATGAGAATGGAGGGGCGCCTGGGTGGCTCAGTCGGTTGAGCGGCCGACTTCAGCTCAGGTCATGATCTCGCGGCCCGTGAGTTCGAGCCCCGCATCGGGCTCTGTGCTGACAGCTCAGAGCCTGGAGCCTGTTTCAGATTCTGTGTCTCCCTCTCTCTGACCCTGCCCTGTTCATGCTCTGTCTCTCTCTGTCTCAAAAATAAATAAACGTCAAAAAAAATTTTTTTTTAAATAAAAAAAATAAAAGATGAGAATGGAGAAATGTCTTTTATTATATCCTAAATAGAATTTCTAGGCTTTCGCTTATAGAAAACTGACCCTTTTCTTTCTAATTATTATTACAGTATGTGCACAGACAAGCACATACCATTAATTCCTGTTTATCTGAGGGTGGATTAAGTGGTTTCTGGAATAACAGATTTGTGGATTAGCCAGTTTTCAGATGGAGGTGGTTAAGGTACAGCAGAGATTTGGGATTAGGTCACTTCCCCTACAGAGGCATATAATCAAGCCCTGGGGCATTAGTCCTAATTATCAATTCCTCAGTGGTTGGATGACAGGATTCCAGGTCATGCAATCTGGCACACTTGATCTACTCTACTAAAAGCCCTACCCAAGGTTTGGCTTCCCAGCTCCTCACCTTGGAGAGCTGTTCTTCAATTCCAATTTCATACATTACCTAATTGTTTAGCCTCACTGGAGAATGAGATCTTTCCAGATGGCAGCTGTGGTTTATCCAATGTTTGACTGATCTGCAAACTGGCCTCACTACTTTGAGGTAGTAAAGAGTTGACTGTCTTTAAACTTCTGTGGTTTGGGCTTATCTGTAACCTATTTTATTTCCACGTACCCTAAGATTATGTCTGATAGCCAAGTATTGAATGTAATCATGGGTCATCCCTTAAATTTCTCTAAAAATATAAATTTTACAGCATTCTGACTAGTTCTGTTTTATCTTACAAAATATTTATTTCATTTCAGGGATCCTATAACATAGTCCTATTTGTTTTCAATATGATACTTCTGTGACAATGTAAAATTCTCCAATTCATAAGTCTGTGTTTTTAATATTCAACTCAGAAAAAAAAAAAACTAGGCTGAAATTTATATTTTTACTTAGGGACGGGTTTCCAAATGCTCAGAGTGACCTGAATATTAGTATCAACTCTTTACCCCCAAATGTATTCACTTTATAAACATCATCCATATCTTGTAACTTTATACTGCATTCTTTAATTCTAAAATACAAAGCAATACATACAAAAGAGCTAAGAAAAGTTAAGAAAAATACCAAATAAAGAGATCCATTCCTAGAAACTGAAACCCAGAGAGGGTTTATCCTTTCAATACCAGGGGGAAAAAAAAGACCAGAATGGGTCAGTGAGAAGGAGGTATTGGAAGGACATAGGAAGAAGAAGCAATTAATGAATCCAAGTGTGAAAGAAAGCAAATGAGAGAAGAAAGAAAGAAAGTGAAAGAAAACTTAGAGCTCTTGCTGGCCTCATTTCAAGCTGTATGCCTCTCTTTTCAATAGTTTGTATAATGTAAGTAGAAAAAATACTGACATTTGTAGCAAGGCTGAAGGTAAGGCACACAGAGACACGCAAAGTACACGTATGCTTCTGAATTAAAGCTGTTGGGTGGGAAAACAGAGTAACCTTTGTTCCTCTAGGTATTTCCAAAATGAGTTACATTTTTATAGTTTCTCCTTCAATCTTGGGTAGATCCAATTAGGTAAACCTTGGAGGATGTATTAATCGTCACAGCTGTCAGTTTGCATGTACCATGTTGTATCTGGTACCATGTTGTTAAATCAGATAGCTCAGGGAGCTAAGTTTACTTTTGGAATACTTCTAGTTCCTTGTTCATGGCTAACATTTTGTTTTCCTCCTCAATCCATTAAACTGAAATGTTTAAACAATATAGTGAATCAATTAATGAGTATAAAAATCAATAAATAGAATTCCTTCTTTTTCTGCTTTTTTTATTCCCTTTTCCAGTTCCTTGCACATTCAGGCTTCGTCTAGGACACCCAGAGCTCCAAGGATGCTGTTCTGCAGGACTTAGGAAGCTAGAGACATTGAAAGCCTCCACCTGTTTCCTCCTCAACTTCAGAACTTGCATGTCTCTGGAAGTGACATGCTTTAATGAAAGCTTTTCAGATACTCCAGTTCTCTGCCTCCCAGGCATTATCTGTTTCCTTGCAGTTGAGTAAGTTCACATCACTAGTTCTGGTTATTAGGTTGAGGGTAGAAGCAAGAAGTATCTCTTCCAGGCCAAGGCAGTGAATTACTAATGCAAGACCCTCTAGAGTGCTTTTTGCCCAGACTCTAGTGACCAGTAATATTTGAGATAGTGATTACTCTGTTAACCTGAACCTCAGAGAAAAGAGATGTGGAGCAGAGCCCCAGCTCAGCTGCAAAAGGCATGAAGTGAAAATGAGAGATAAACCATTGTTTTCAGACACCAGTGACTTTGGAGAATATATTTTTCTGTAGCATAACCTAGCTCGTACTCTGACCGATACACCATCCAGTACTTCTTCCCTCCCATTTGGATACATGAAAATATTGACTCATCGAGGGCAGCGACCATCCATGTTGTGATATTCTCTTGGGTTTTGTCAGTACCTTCTCAGTGCCAAGAGTATGGGCAATAATCTATAAATATTTGTTTATTCTAAAAATAAATGAAAGAATCTACTTCTGGTTATGGTGACAATAGGTTATATGGGGTAAACAAAGGTAGTTACTCATGCAAATGAATCATGGCTCTATTAGCTAAGTCATAGTTTTTTGTTCCCAGTACTACTTAAGTGGTTGCAGATGTACTGGAAGGCTGGCATACAAGATGATATTAGTTAGATCTGGGCTCTTTAAGAAAATGTCACTTGAGCAGCCACCTGACCATCCTCATGAAAAGAAAGGCTCCAGATTGGGGTGCCTGGATGGCTCAGTCAGTTAAGCGTTCGGCTTAAGGTCATGATCTCACGGTTCATGGGTTCGAGCCCCATGTTGGGCTCTGTGCTGACAGCTCAGAGCCTGGAGCCTGCTTGGGATTCTATGTCTCCCTCTGTCTCCCCCTCCTCTGCTCATGCTCTGTCTCTCTATCTCTCAAGAATAAATTAACTTAAAACAAAATTAAAAAAAAAAGAAAGAAAGAAAGGCTCCAGATCAGTTTACAACTAGATATGAGTTAATGAGGGAGCGATTTGGCACAACTGAGAGGAAGACAGAAAGAGCCAGATTGAGCCTTGATAGTTGTGTTAAATAACGCTTAGCTGATTAAACGGATCACTCCTCTTGTAGTTATTAGTCTTGTAACTTAATTGTAACTTAGTTAGTTGAATTTTAGGAGAGATTCTAGCTGTGAATCATTCAGGTCAGTTCACTTTTTTTTAACCACAAATTTTTTTAATTTAATTTTTTTTTTTTTTTGCTTTATGATTTTGAGCAAATAGAAAAGCTTCAGTTATTTTGTCATCTGGAATTTATCTCTTCAAAAATACTTTTTGAAATGCTTACAAGAAGGAAGATTTTATATAACAGACACACCACTGTGATTACAGTCCCTAAAAAACAAAATCAGTTACAATAAAACTATAAACATCTTCTACCAAGAGCCACATTGAGAATTCCATGGCAGGCTAGTGCTAACACTAGACATATTTAAGAACACTTCTTAGAAGCTAATCAGGCCTAACTGGACCTTGAGCATCATCTAATTACAACATCCAAAGGTCATGTCAAATGGGTTCTAGCCAGACCATCTAAAATGGGGGAGGGTGGTATTAGTGTAAGGGGGTGATAATCAATGGTCCAGAAGGTGTGTGACAGTGCTGAGGTCCTAAGGTGTGTCTCACTTTTTATCTAGATAGCAACAATATAACAGTAGCTAAATAGACTCCTAGTACAGAAAATAGAAATGCAGGCTGAGAAGGAAGAGTGGAGACCTTGAGCTCTGTAAAGGCTTGGGTTTCAGAACCCAGTATCAAGTGAGACGCCAAGAAAAAGCTGACAGTGACAATCAGAACATGAAAATAAATATACATAGATAATCATCCCATGGGAAAATTACATTAAATTAATTTTTTATAATAATTTATTTTCACACCACTGAAAAGAGTAGATATGAGTTAAAAGATAAGAGTGGTGGGAGGTGGGTGGGAGGATTGGTGGCAGGTAGTGGATGGAAGATGTTTGTTTACTGACTGTGACAGTCTTCTGTGACCACTAAATATTATGGAAGTTATCAAGTCTTAAATTGTCTTGTTTTACTTTTTTAGTTGAGTATTATTATTTTCCTTTGTTCTTAAAACTTAGCCTCTTCATAAATTCGCAAAACAAAAAGATTGTAGATATTGTAAATATTCAGCCATAGAACCATTTGTAACAAAAAGGATACAAGATATCCTTTAAACTAAACAGTACATTTGTAAGCAAACACTTTATTTATCATATATTTAAATATTTGTGAAAAATGAGGTACTGTTAGATTTATGATGAGTGATAAAATGTTTAGTCCTTGACCCACTGATCTCTTTTCATCTTCATCTTGGGTGATATCATTTTCACTCATGAATTTTACTCTATGATATTATACCTAGATGACACAGGATAAAATTCAGAGTGCAATTTGAGGCTATAAGCTCAGACAACCTGGAGGTTCAATCCTGGCTCCTAATTATAACACTTACATTTGATCTTCTGCATCTGTAAAATTTATCATAATAATTTATGTCTCTTAAATTCATTCTGGCCATTACTAAAGTTGCAAATGTAAAGTCCTTGATCTCATTAAATGATCTGTAAATAGTAGGTGTTATTTACTACCTACAAATGTGAGCATCAGACCTGCGTAAGTAACTAACTGTCTGTTGGCAAAGTTCTTGGGATGTTGTAGAGGCACAACACATGTTCAGTCTCCTCAAAAACAGAACTCACCATCTTGACCTCTAAATTGACTTTTTGTCTGTAATCTCTGCCTAATTGCTTTCAATCTTATCTCCTGGATCTAACTAGTCACCCAGACCTACTGATTTTACCTCATGTATGTCTATCATTGCCTTAGATTACCCTCTCCCCCTTGGTCAGTTCCTTCGTCAATGCCCTGCTCTCTCATATCAGCCTCATACTTTGTCTCCTTTCCTCTATTCCAGTGTTTCACCTCTTAGACCCCCTCTTCTACCCCTTCAATTCATCCTCCATAGGCAATCACAGTCATCCATCTAATCCAACTGAAACCTAATTTTCCTTTAGAAACTCCCAGTGGCTTCCCATCACTTACAGAAAAAGTGTGAGTTCATAACATGATTTATAAGCTGTAGGTCTCAGGTGGTGTTCTGGTTACCTCTCATTCTCATTTGGGGGATCCAAGTTTTACTCCTTTTCCCCGAGGAAGATGTCTTTGTATCCAAAGTTAGGTAAAAACACCACATAATTTGCTCAAATAGAGTCTGTTCTTACCTCTCATTGATCACTTCTCTATATCATATCAAATCACTCTTAGGATGGTCTTTGCTAAATTACAAGCTTTTCAACTACTATGATTATGGCCTGCTCATCTTTGTGCTATAAGAGCCTGGCTTATAGTAGATTCTTAATGTTTTATGGAACTGTTGGCCTTCATTTTAGTTAATTTACTCCAGTATTTCCCACCTCCCTTCTACCTCCAGGAAAAACAACAAACAACAACAATGAAGACGATAACAACAACAACAACAACAACAACAACAACAACAGATTCTCTGCCTCTTATAGCTTCCATATTTCTGAAAAGGCTATATAGCTCTATTCACATCATTTTCCAGTTTAGTTTTTACTTCAGGAGTTGAGATTCTGGGGTATAAAAAGCATACAAAGTTCCCATAAGGCAAATGATTATTTAAAAAAAAAAAAAAAAAAAAAAAGGTCAAGTCTGTAGAACACTTTGGAGATGTTGGATCAAACTTACAAAGAATTGAACAAGCTCAGGGGATTTGAGTTTGCCTGGCATCAAAACAAAACAAAACAAAACAAAACAAACAGGTGGGAGAAAAAGAAGATGTGACCCCCCTTTAAGGCTATACCAACTCAGATAACTTTAAGAGCTTGGCTGTCCAGTATAGCAGTCACTAGCCACATGTGGTTACTGGCCACCTGAAATATGGCTAGTACCAAAATGAGATGTGCTTTAACTGTAAAATACACACCATGTTTCAAAGACTTCATACAAACATAAAGAATGTAAAGTATCTCAATAATATTTTAATATTAACTTCATGTTGAAATGACAATATTTGGGATATGTTGGGTTAAATAAAATATGAGATCAAAATTAATTTTACTTATTTAGTTTTACTTTTCTTAATATGGATACCAGAAAATATAAAATTATATATGTGGTTCATATTATATTTCTATTGAACAGTCCTAGTAGACGGAATAACATCTTATAATTAATTATTTTTTCCTTCAGTTGGGACCCCTGAAATGCTCCTTTGGGGAACATGATATCTTGTCTGGGAAGGGCCGCTGCAGAACCAACTTGTATATTCAGGAGTTCCTAGGACCATCTGTGAACAAAAATAGATTACTCCCCTAGGAGTCAAGTGTTAGTCTAAATAGGTGTTCTTAGGCAGAACTATTTCTTTTTTTTTTTTTTTTTTTCAACGTTTTTTATTTATTTTTGGGACAGAGAGAGACAGAGCATGAACGGGGGAGGGGCAGAGAGAGAGGGAGACACAGAATCGGAAACAGGCTCCAGGCTCCGAGCCATCAGCCCAGAGCCTGACGCGGGGCTCGAACTCACAGACCGCGAGATCATGACCTGGCTGAAGTCGGCCGCTCAACCGACTGCGCCACCCAGGCGCCCCTAGGCAGAACTATTTCTAACTTCTACTCCTAGGGAGACTTGGGATTCAGTTGAACAAGTCTTGTGTTCCCCATGGTTAAGTCATTTCCAATGGGGCATAAACAATGGTTGGGCGCCTACCTACTGAATGTCTACTGAGCCAGCATGTGGCTAATTGGCCATATGCCCAGATTGTTAAGGCCCACTTTGGGTCAGTAACAGTCCTGGTCCTTAGGTGAATAACTGCTCACCTTTCTGAGGTGAATTAACTCTTTCAGGGCACTAGGGCATCATTTAGCACACTGAAAAAAGTAATTTACATAATGGCTCCCTAAGGACACCCTGAATGCAGAGAGAAAGTGCAGCAATTCAAAGCTCACACAGCAATCCTGCAAAGCCAATTAGGGGAGCAAGATAAATTAGATGGAAGTGTGCTCTGTCCAATTGAGATATAAAAACAGTTTATATGAACAGGATGTAATTGCCTAAGTGGGAATCTGGCTAGGAACATGAGGCTTTTCTGAGAAGGATTTTGGAAAGAATAAAGCATGGCTAAGACCTCAGTTCTATACAAAAGCAGATCGTATGCTTGTGTACTTTAAACATTGTATTTCCAGATGTGAGGAGTTTTTTGTATTTTGTCCATATTATAACGATTATACCTAATTTTTGAGTAATAAGCTGGGAATCAAGAAACTTAACTCCATGCCACAATGCTACCAGTAAATACCGTGTGATCTTGGGCAGGTTACTTTTTCTTCATGGGCCTCAGTTTCCCCATTAGATGATGTCAGAGATTGTGTTGGGATTGGGATGTTTTTAGATGGAATTCAGGGAAAGGACCCAGGAATGTCCGAAACCTACCCAGACAACAGCTAACTGGGACAGAGAGATACAGGCAAGGAATGCTAGCCCAAGGAAGCAGATTATTAGCCATTAGCAGGGCTCCTGTCCCAAAGTCCAAGCAATGCTCCAGTAAGCTGAGCTGGTGCACACAGCCCAAGGGAGTTTTTTTCTCCTTACACCTGAAACCCTAAAGCAGACTTACCACACTCTGGTTGGCTGCAGGAAGAACTGAAGGAAAGAGTGTAAGTGCGGGTTTTGCTTTAAGAAAATAGGCTCCAGGTCAGGCACTTCCTGTGCTTTGAGAGGAACCCAGTACAGTGGCCCCATTTCCCTTTCCCCGTGAAGACTGCCTGCCTCATGAGATTCCTCAGCTCTAACTCCTTAGCTCCCCTTCAAGAAGAAGAGTGAGGAAGGGGTGGAGGCCTTCCTCAGGGAAAAGATGAATGAAGTTTTCCTTCTTTAGCAGCCTCTCTGCTTCTACCCTTTCTAATGTTTCATCGTACCATCTGCTTGGAAGTCTGAGGCCTTAAATGCTGACCTGACAAGTGATTCCGCAGGCTCCTACTTTGCATCTCCAAGAGAGAGAAAAATGTCCTGTTGGTTGCTTGCTTTGCCTACCTAAAGGGTTGTTTGAGATCTTTTGAGAAAGCTTATTAAGACCCCTATCTTGATAATTTGGAATAATAGCTCCTCTGACAATCAAGCAATAATAATGATATTAATCACTCTCACTCATGCAGTGCTAATTATGTGTCAGGTGTCATTCTAAATGCCATGATCTACCAATGCATTTAATCTTTACAACGAGTCTAGGAAGTGTTTTAGTTATAATTGGCATTTCTATTTTACTGATATGAAAACCGAGGTACAGAGTTGCAGGTGTCATGGCTCAGAGGCGGCAGAGCTAGGATTTGAACCCAGGGTCAGGGTGTTTACAGCCACTAGGTTCAGGGCTGTTCAATGTCAGTCCTACCTCTTTGGCTATACATTTCAATCATAAAATCATTTCCATTTATAGAAAAATCAGATTTAAAAGTTTGAAATTCCACTTTTACATTAATTTAAGTGCTTCTAATCATATGTAAACTACTTATACACAAGTGAACGGTGATTATTAAAGTGCTGTAATTAAGAACACATGAACATATTTATATTTGTTGTAGCTAATGTTTTAATTGCATAATAAAATTTTGCTAATACACTGCAGTAATTATAAAACATCAGAAAGTTTCATTTTATGCAAAAACGTAATATAATCACAGAGGGCTAATGATGTTTGGTGACTTTATGCTCATCACCTGTTTACTCAGGCAGAGATGTAATATGCAAATCACTTAATGAAAATTAAGCATAATACGTATTGCTGACCTATGCCATCATCTTGTTACTCATTAATTTGCAAAATTTAGCAACTTACAATAAGTGCTACTGTTATTGTGCTAGAGAGTCCACATGATTTGTGAAAACTTGTCCCTTAGATGTCTAGCAGGGACTAGTGTTGGTAAAGGACTTTCACTGATTATACCTCCTAAGGGAGAAATTCTGAGGCCCTTACATCAGTCAGTGGCTGCTTGGCACACAAAAGGGCAGCGGTTGAGTCCCAAGTGTTCTAAATAATGCAGCAGGTAACTACCTCATCAGGGGTTTAAAATCCCCTAATGCTTATTTAAATTTTTCTTTACAAACACCTACCTAATGAAAACCTTTCACATTCGCCACAATTAAATGCAAAGCTCTTGTGATTTGGGCCTTGAAATCAGAACCTAACTGTCTTCACCCACATAAGTTTTAGAAATATTAAACATTGTTTCCACCTTCTCTGACTCAAAAGATTACCAGGAACAGGAGTCGAAATATAAGGCCTCTGCTGGTCACATTTTCTGTAATGGCTTTGGAACAATTTCTGCAAGTTCCTTTCCCCCACGTGACTAGATTACATGCTATTTTATCATTGAGGTCGAGTATGCATTTTAGGTGTAGAAAGAAGTATGTTGACAAGCAAAAGGCTCATTTTCAAACACCATCTTTTTCTTATTTTCGATGTAACTTTTGTTGATCCCTTTTTCCCTTCTTGTCTCACTTTTTTTTTTCTCTATGAAACCTTATTTCAGCCTTTCTCCTCCTATCTCCCCCTATTTCTACAATTTGTCACCTCAGAGGAATATAACATGTAGAAGGGGTGGCATAGGAGATTGTCACAGCTGGACAGAGGGAGGTAGCAATATCCTTGAATTGTCACTGCCTTAACAAAGCCGTGGGGATTCACCTTTCTTCCCTCTGTGTTTCCTACCTGAACACATTTCATAAATGCAACAATATAAATAAAGCTCCTAGCACACAGTAGGTGCAAAATAAATGCTTGCCCAAGCATCATTTTACAGCAGCAAGTGGGACTTACTTCATCGGCCTGGATTTATATTCTAATGGTGGGGACTAAATTCTCCCCTGCACCTCTGTTTCTGTGTTCAAATTTCTCTAGTGGCGTTTTTAAGGAATCACAGCACATAACTTGTTTTGAAGAGTAGGGACTCTGTCCATATTTACTTATAATTACAGGCTATTTACTCTCAAAGCATACACTGTCACATAAGCCTGGTATGATTATTATGCACAATAGGACCAAAAGGAGACACAGGTTAATGAACATGCTGTGTTTCTCTTCCCTTATGTTATCACCATTTGTCCTGGTTTAACCTACAGACACCCATCTTCCTGCAGACATATTGCTATGTCTGACCTTATGGGCTCTGCTAGTGGATTCCAGCTCCTCGGTCAACCACCAGCTCTGTGAGACTTGCCATCTCAGCCTGGGACACACTGAAGCAACTTTATGTGGCACCATGGGGTCAGATCATCCTGCTCTGCCTCAACTCTTCATTATCCTTGGCCACCCATCCAAACTGCAAACCTCTGATCATTTCTCTGGATCTTCCCCTGCTCACATGCACATTCTCTGTGCTCATCCCACCGGCCTCCTAAACTTGCCATGGCACCCCAAGGAAGTTTCGCTTCCTGTGCCACCACCCTTCATTCCTCAACCCACTCAGAGAATGCTGCCTACAGCTCTCTGTCTGGCTCCTCCTGGAGGCCCCTGCTTCTCTTCACTCATCCAGAGTAGAAGCAGTTCGTTCTTCCTTTCCTTTTTAAAAAACTTTTATTTTAGAGAAGGAAAGAGAGAGAGCACAAGTGGGGGAGAGGGGCAGAAGGAGAGACAGAAAGAATCTTAAGCGGGATCCACACTCAGTGCAGAGCCTGACACGGGGCTCAATTCCATGACCCTGGGATCATGACCTGGGCTGATATCAAGAGTTGGGCGCTCAACCAACTGAGCCACCCAGGCGCCCCTAGAAGTAGTTCATTCTAAACCCTATGTGGCATGATTCCTGGAAACTAAATGGCCTTTACCAGCTCTGAACACTGATATGGCTATTTATAGAGCACATTCTATGTGCCAGGCACTAAACTAAGCACATTATGTAGATTATATTTATTCATCTTATCGTCCCCGATTTATATATCAAAAAGCATCATTGAGTGATTCTTATATGGCAGGCATTATTTTAAGCACTTTATTTGTTCTACTTTGAGTTTTCTCCGAAGCCAATCCTTAAAAAAGGATTTAAATAAAAATTGTTATTTTGGGAGTAGATTCTACGGGGAGTGGGCAAGTGATACAGGAAAGGGAAAATACCCAATAAAGTGTACATTATCAAACAAGTTACCATGTTTGGTAAAATCTGGGAACAATGGGGAAAATCTAAGAGCCAGTGTAGAATGCCATCCTTAGAGTTATCCTATTCAGGGAAGGATAACTTAGCTAGAGACACTTAAATGGGTTTTTAGACAGTGCTGAGATCTGGCTGGAGTTGGAGACCATGCACTTGTAATAACCCTAGTCTTTTCAGTTCTGTGTGACTGCCCCATCGGCCCTCCACCCAAAGCCTTGATACTCTTAACCTTCAAACTTGTCTGCGCCAAGTCTCTTCTTCTTCCTTTGTTTCTCGCAGTGGCTGCTGCCCCTCTTCCTTCCCTGGGCAGCATCATCACCTGCCTGCTCAGAGACTGAGCCATCACCATCTTCTAGTTTGGTTCTATCTTCAACCTCTTTGTCATGTTTTCATTTTATTTCATTATCACCCCCAACTATGAACTTGGCCAAACCTCTCTTTTCTTAAAAGTAGAAAACATTCTTGATCCTACCTCCTTCTTAAACTGTTACACTCCCCACCACCCCACCACCCTCTTGCTTGCTTATACATACAGTCTCACTTTCTCCTCTCCTTTTCCTCCTCCAGCCCACAGCCTCTAGGTCTCCCTGATCCATCCTCCATTGAAACTCTTTCGTTGTTCCAATGGGCTTTCTTCAATCTTCATGTTAATTTACTTCTCCATAGACTTTAAATATCTTATTTTTTTTCAATATATGAAGTTTATTGTCAAATTGGTTTCCATACAACACCCAGTGCTCATCCCAAAAGGTGCCCTCCTCAATACCCATCACCCACCCTCCCCTCCCTCCCACCCCCCATCAACCCTCAGTTTTAGACTTTAAATATCTTAAATGACTTTGACTTCCTTGAAATTCTTTCTTCTTGTCTTCTTTATTTTCTTTTCCCTGGGCTTTCCTGGATGTCTTTTTACAGTTGACTCTCTAGATCTACACTCTTTTAATAGTACTTAAGTATGTATTTTCTCCAAATATTCTCGCCTTCAGCTGTTTCTCTTCTTTACATATTCTCCTTAGAAATCTCCTACATCTGTAAATTCAATGCTCTTTATTCCAGTGACTTCAAATTCTATAGCCCATCTTAAATCTCTCCAATAAGCTCCAGATCTGTATTAAATGCAAGGTAATTACCATCTTCTCCCAAATCTCCTCTTCCTTCTCTTTTTTTGGTTAGGGTCAATGTTATCATCTTGAAAAACGAATAAACTTCAAACCAGATTTTGTACTTTTGTCCTCTCATTCATCTCTCACATAGAATTTGTCTTGAGTTGAATCTGAGTCCACCACTTTGGTATCTGTCAAAACTCTGTCCTCCTGTGAATGACTTACTTCAGGTCTTCACCTTCACTTCAACAGCATTGTAAGTGTACCTCCCTGTCTCCATTTGTTTTTACTCATCTCAATTCTTCCTCACTCCTTTTCCTAAAATGACCATGTCACTGCCTGGCTTAAAAACCTCCTATAGCTCTTCAGGACCTTCAGAATTAGTCTTAGGTTCTTTGGCAAAGCCTGTGAGTCCTTTATTGCGGGACATCTTTGTACCTGCTCACAGATGCATGGTTCTGTGCAATTCACATATCTGCCTGGGACAACCTTGGGCTCATTGCCCCTTGCTCCCAAACAGAGACATACCACTACTTGCTTAAAAAATGACTAGCTATTCTTCTAGCTCGGCTCAGCTCAAGCTCTGAGAGATCTCTTTAGCCTGCCAGATCTGGTCTCCATCATACCAAGTTATCTCCAATAATAAACTTGAGTTTGTTACTTAAAAGGACCACAATGTATACAATTTTGTAGTTTAAGCACCTAACATGGTGCCTGGCATAAAGCAGGTACTCAGTACCTAGTGTGGAATCCAAACCTTAGAGAATTCCTGCCCTCACACAAACACTCAATCCATCTCTTAAGAAAAACATTTAATGGCAACATTTCTTACATAATATTTTCTCTCCTTTTAGAACTCCTATTTGGCTGGAGTTTCTCATTCCACCTTCCACATCCCTTACATATTTTAAAAACATTTTTGATATAAAATTAAATGAAATTAGAAGGACGAACTTTTGATTTCTTAAAACATACTTACAAGATGGATGATTGCAAAGATGTATCCTTAGAGACAACTAAACTTCATCAATTTAATGTAAGTGTGAAACGTCCACTAGCTTCCATCATGATGACTGAACACTTTGAATAGCTATTTTCTTAAGTAATTTTTTAAAATGTGTACTTCATTTATGTGTCAGGAAAATGCACCATTTCATTTGATTAGTGTAAATCAAATTGCTACAAACTGCTCTCTGAACCAACACCACGCTGTTTCAGATGTGCATTAAGTAGTAAATCAACTTTATTGGAAATGCTGGGTCTCATCTTTTCAGAGCGAATGCTATGTCCTTGTTTCAGAGATGCAATAATTCTTTTACATTTCTGGATTCTCTATTAAATTGCTCCTATTTAGTAAATTATTACTGTACTAAGTAGCCCCAAGTAATGAAAGTATTAAAAAGTGTCTAAAAGTTACCTCCCTGTTGTATTCCTGAATGCATTTAGCCTTCTCTCCTTACCCTTTCAGGGTTTTCTCAATATCTTTGGCAAATTTTGACAAAGATTTGCCAGCATTTATTGACCGGGCATTATATTTTATTATGACCTGCTTCTAGGGAGCTTTTGGACTAAAAGACATTCAGTAATTAGAGCACAGTGAGGTGCTTAGCAAAAGAAGGCAAAGCTACCGACTGGCAGTGAAAGCTATTGTGTGTGGCCAACATCACACTTATGGGCATCTGTTAAATTAAATCATCTTCTATGGCTTTTCTCATTTTGATAGAAAATTTATCAGCAGCCTAAAAGAGAAAGACTGGTTCAGTTTCACATTTCAGTGTGTTGCATTCAGGAGCTGTGAAGTGTGATTTTAAGTACTGCTCAGAAAACAATATCTGTAATGTTAAAAAAGCTTTGTCAGGTAAAAAAAAAAAAAAAAGGTGCATTTTGGTTATGAAAAGGTTCCTTGCTGGGCAGCCTGAACTATGTGATAGTGAAGCCTTCCTCTTAAATTAAAGCAATTTAGCCTGGCCTTTTCAACATAAGATGATTACTTACTTCTATTTTACTGAAAATGCACGTGCGTTGAATCTGCTCAAATATGACAGCTAGCGAATGTTTTCTAATCTCTGGTCATACACATATTAAGTTAACACATTTTAACTGCCTTGTAGGATGACATTTTCGCCCACATGGTTTTAGAAACAGTCCCTGCTATATGCTTCATCAGTTGCAACTGTGGATTGAATGGTCCTTTGAAAGCACGACCATAAATATTTCCACAAATGAGTGATCTGTTCCCATTACATCTGCTAATGCTATCTTATGGCAGAGCAAAACAAATAGTTCAGACATCACATCACTGCACACAGGAACCGTAAGAGGCACTCTGGCGGGGTGTAGCACATCACTGACTATTGCATCACTGATTGTCTCTGAGGAGCTAACCTGCCTTTTCAGAGACATGTTTCTTGACAGCCTGTCACAAGTAGAGCCGTGGATGTTCAATGAACAAAAAATAACGCCAACATTGTGTATGTTAAAAAGTCATAAACTTTAATCCCTACAGTGAAGGAGGGCAGAGTTGGCAACTCCCAAATATGCCTCCTTGGTATATTGGTTATTTTAACTTAGCTATTTTTTTCAAAGAAATGGCAGACATAAAAAAAAAAAAAAAAAGAAAAAGAAAGAAAAGAAAAGAAAAAGCTCTGAAAACTGGGTCAAAGTTACCCTTTTTGAACATTTATATTTATAAGGAAAATCTCCATTTGTAAGGATGTCTCCCTCCCTGTATCAGGTAAAGGGGGAAAACTCAATCTCTAGAAATTCTTCTCAATGGAGAAGGCAATGAATTAAATTTGTGTGACAACCTTACCCTTGTTTGCTGTGCTTTTCCTGGTAACATTCCATAACTGACTCCCCATCCCCAACACCTTTTGTCTTTAGCTAAAGATGGCATTTTAGGTGATGGCTTCAGCCATTTCAGAGACTTAGGCAGTTTTTCTGGGTCTCTACTATGTATATATGGCATAGGAGGTATACGTGTTATTAAATTTCTGTTTGCTTTCTCCTGTTGATTTTACATCAATTTAACTATGAGACCAGCCAAAGAACCTAAGAGGATACAAGAGGAAATTCTTCTGCCCCTATTTTGGAAACCCAGATGGGACCTTCACATACTGGTGACTGCTCATTCCAGAGCCACTGCAGCTGAGAGATCTTGGGACCTCTGACAAAAGCCAGCAGAAGGCAAGAATTCTCACCATATCAGTCTCCTGGATCTCTGCCTTCAGGGTCTAATGGAAGCAAGAGTGATCCAGTCCTTTTCTTTGTCTAAATTTAGGTGAGCAGGAGAAAATATTTGCGTGAACTAGTTCATTGGGTACAGTGGCTTTTGTAAAAAATTTGCTATCAGTACTTTTGTTTTCTATTGATCCCTTTTCTCTCAGAGACAGTCATTGTTTCTTTTTGTCTCTTCCGTCTTGTTCTAAGCTTGAGAACCTGGTTTTATGACCAGTGAGAATACTCTTCTTAGTCTCTGTCAGCTGGAGGGTACATGCATAGACATGCATCTGATGAACAGCTAACTAGGCTGTGGATCCAATAAACAGTGTTGTCTTTGTCCAGCTGTGCCGGCTTTCAGGGGAGTTTGTCATAAGTGGTCCTGGTCCATAAGGGACCTTTGTCATCTCAACCTTCATTCCCTTGTTAGTGCTGGAAAAGTCCCAGTCCAGTAGAACCTACCCAATGTCACAGATTAACAGGTCTGCAACTGGAGGCATCTCATGTTCTCATGGGAAACCAGAGATACCATTTATACTGTGCTATTCTTACTGCCTATGAAAGGAAGGCCTCTGCTTTCCTAGGCTAACTCTGAAAGTGAAAGTTCTGGATCTTGTGAGGCCTGCAGCTTTTGCATTCTCCTTTGGAGATGGTCTTGTATCCTTGGTTAAGCCATAAAAAGGCTTATTGGTTTGAGTGGGTATCGAGATTAAAATAAGATCCTATTTGTCAATGGCCAGATGATGGATCCTTTGAATTGGGCAAACTTTGATATTTGAAAATTTTCCTTCCTTCCTCCCTTCCTTCCTTCCCTTCTTCTTTCTTTCCTTTCCTTTCCTTTCTTTCTTTCCTTCTCCTTCCCCCTCCTCTTCCTTCTTCTTCAGAACTCTTATCCTAAACAATTTTCTTATTAGTACCTATAGAAAGACCAAATTTAAAATGTGGACACAAAGAAGTATAATGGCTAGTTTTAGCAACTCTTTTGATGAGAAAAAAAAGAACAAAAATTGGACTTAAGGCAAAAATCAATGTCCACATCCAACGTAAATTCCTCTTCGGAAAATCCATCCCATCTGCTTATTTTAGCTTCCTCTTTTTTACAAGATTTACAGGGAGCACTCAGCCTAATCTCTAGACACAAAGTATATAGTTAACACATATAAATGCTGAAAGCCAGGAAATGAACTTAACAGAAACACCCAAGATGGGTGGTAGGACTTGCTTTGCTGTCCTTTACAATCCCTCCCAACTTCCAGGGCTCCGTAATTAGGCTCTGCCAGCTTCAGGTCTTCCTATGCAATGTCCTTTGAGAATGTATGCAAGACCCCCATTACAAAGAATTCGTGTCCCCTGGACAGCAGCGGATCTTTTAAATTATACATCCCTTTAATCGTCTCTTTCAGAAGATCCTACTAAATGTAGAGAGAAACTAGAAAGATTAGTGGCCATTCACAAGCCCGTTCACTGAAGAAACAGATGACAAAATTTTTTCCTAACCTCCTATAAATTATCAGCTGAAGACACGTTCGGGGGCTGATAGAAGCTATGTTTCAACTGCACACTCAGAAATAAGGCTTTTGTTGGGGTGCCTGGGTGGTTTAGTCAGTTTAGTGTCCGAGTCTTGATTTTGGCTCAGGTCATGATTCCTGGTTCCTGAGATTGAGCCCTGATCTGACAGCAAGGAGCCTGCTTGGGATTCTCTCTCTCTCCCCACCCCCCTGCCTCTCTCCACCCCTCCTCTGCTCATGTGCTTTCTCTCTCAGATAAATAAAGATAAAAAATACATTTAAAAATAAAAGAAGGATTTTGTTAAACTACTTTACACAAACTTTACAAAGGCACAAATCTTTTCATTTCTATCTTAGTTGGAAATCTCCCTGCCATTGAGAAATGAGGGTGGTTGGAAAGGCAGGTCGGTCCTTTGATATTCAGGCTATAATCCAGTTATTTGGTGAATTGGAAACAACTGTCTTTGTTTTGGAAATCTCTACAAAACCAGAAATGTGGCTCTAGGGGCCATCTAAAGCTCACCTATCCTTACCAATCCCCAAACCTCCACTAGTGGTCTCAAAATGCCCGTAGATATTGAAAAAGGTCAGGACATTGGAAACAGAATTATCTTACACTTAAGGAAAGAAAGAAATTAAATAGTAGTTATCAGAGTGCCTGGGTGGCTCATTTGGTTGAGCATCTGACTCTTGATTTTGGTTCAGGTCTAATGCTTGTGAGATCAAGCTCTGTGTTGGGCTTCATGCTAAGTGTGGAGCCTGCTTGGGATTCTCTCTCTCTCTCTCTCTCTCTCTCTCTCTCTCTCTCTCTCCCCCTCTGCTCCTTCCCCACTTGATCTCTCATAAATAAATAAATAAATAAATAAATAAATAAATAAATAAAATAAATAGCGATTATCCTAGTCCTCTGAGAATAGTCAAACATGGCCCCAAAACTCCATCTTGGAGAACACTTGAATCGTCTTTGTGATGTAGATTATCTCTCTGTCTTTTCTAGGACCTAAGAGCCATCCTTTGAAATGAAAAGTTTAGAAGGAGATATTTCTCATCAAGAGAAAAAAAAAAAAAAAAACTACTGTGGAGAAGTATTTGGAAGTTGGGCTATGAAAAAATCTTAAGTATCTTCTCCACAAATATTAGTCGAAAAACTAGCTATCTGAGCAGGTGAACTTGACTTATTCTAATCACCAAAACAAAATTTGGATCCAACTCTTCTTTATAAACCAGTGAGTTTTGTGTTGTGCCTGACTAATGGCTCAAATTTTAAAGCAGTGGCTATGGGGTCTCTGTGTCTGTTTGCATACTTATGTGTGCAATACCTCTGGGTGGTATTGCCAAAAATAATTTGTAAAGAGCTCTATATACTTGACTTAAACTCGAGTACTTAAAAATTAAGCATTTCTAAAGTTCTCAGAAATATAACAGAAACTTTGTAGGTTTGCATGATCTGGAAAATATTCAGTATTAAAGCTAATTTAAGTTCATTGATTTAGTTAAAATACATATGTCTTTAGAGTTATCAATAGTGAATATAACACACACATATAACTTTTATCCTGCCTAGGTTTAGTAGTCAAATAAGTTCATGTTTTATATCTCTGTTATAGAAAATTGTCAGCAAGAAAAATAGCCTAGGATGATGGCTGATTTTGTCTAATGGCTCATGAAGTTTTCATGGGTAGTCTAAACGTAATTGTTGGGAGGAAGTGATTTAGAGAGATGTTAGTGGGGTAAGAGTTTTTAGGTGAATTTTTTAGCTATAATTCCATTTTATGGTATGTGTACTTAAAAATACTTACCAAAATCTTTTTTTGGTAACTTGAAACTTTAGAGTTTTGCTAAGCTAAGTTAAATGATGGAAATTTGCTCAATATATAAATCATTTCCAAATAAGATAAAATAATAAAACAATTACTGAACAATGGTTTATCTACTTCTGGCTTCTGGACTACAGAGAAACTAAAGATAAATTTGAGTCTGTTGGTAAACATGTCTTGTGCTTTACTGAAAGATCATACTATGAAGCAGCACATGCTTCCAGAAATTATAAAATGTATTCATAAATTTGCCAATCTAAGGAATACTGGTGTACCAGACTGTTCATAATAACTTACTTTTTAGTTTTCACTAGAAATTAAGGTTTCTAAGGGCTAAGAATTCTAATTAATATTTGCAACCAAAACTATTAGAAATGATAATGGAAATATCTTCACATGCAAAGAAAGTAGGATGTGTGTTTTTAATAAGAGAAGGTATAACAGATGGAAATGCATTTTTTTTTTCATTTTTGTTGAAGGGGAAAAAAAAGTAAATTTGTCCTAAAGTAAAACTGGTTATTTCAAGAGGAAAAGAGGAAAAAAAAAAAAAACATATGATAAAATCTGAAAGTTGTAGGATTGTGGAAAGAAATCTTTAGAAGGGAATTTGGGGTGACTGGGTGGCTCAGCAGTTAAGCCTCTGACTTTTGTCATGATCTCACTTTTCATGAGTTCCAGCCCTACATTGCTCACTCGCTCTCTCTCTCTCTCTCTCTCTCTCTCTGCCCCTTCCCTGTTTGATCTCTCTCAAATAAACAAACAAACAAACAAACAATAAAAATAAATAAATAGTAATTATCTTAGACCTCTAGCAGTATCCAAATATGGCCTCATGACATGGCACAGCCTGCTTGGGATTCTCTCTCTGCCCCTCGCTCATTGAGTGAGCGAATTTCAGTATCAAAAGTAAGCTCTCTCTGCCCCTCGCTCACTGAGTGAGTGAATTTCAGTATCAAAAGTAATCTTGGACTATTAGTCTCCTCTTGATAAAAGACTATAAAAGGTTTTTACCATTTAAAATAATCTGCCTAAAAAGGGAAGATTTTGTACTTTATCAAAATGGTTGTGCTTCATGTTATCTCTATCATCAGGTATTTGATTACTTAAGTAAACCTAGTCCTCTCAATATTAAAAGAGCTAAGTTTTGCTCAGAACTATGTAACCTTCTATATTTGCCTGTGAAATCTTTGTCATTTTGGTTAAATACATAAGTATTGTTTCACAGTAACTACGACCTTATTTAGTCATGAAATCAAAATCTACTGATATTTTTAATACTTACTTATTTTTGAGAGACAGACAGAGACAGAGCATGAGTGAGGGAAGAGCAGAGAGAGAGGGAGACACAGAATCTGAAGCAGACTCCAGGCTCTGAGCTGTCAGCACAGAGCCCAACGCAGGACCTAAACTCACAAACTGTGAGATCATGACCTGAGCTGAAATCAATGCTTAACTGACTGAGCCACACAGGTGCCTCAAAATCTTTGATATTTTTGACAGACTTCACCAAATCAAATTCTCAGTGAAGTTTTTTTGATTTGGAAGAAACTGTGGGATAATCTAAAGGGTCACTGGAATATATTAACAGATTTGTTAAACTAATTAGGCTTATTTGGTGTGTTAAATTGCATGGGAAGCATTGTCAAGTGATATTAAACCCTCTCATATTATATCTGTATAGATACATGCTATCAATATATTAATTATTTATAACATTAATATGTTATGAATAACATGCTATTAATATAAGTGTCCTAGAAGCCATATATGATTACTAAAAATCTAGTATGTCCTGGTAAAATGTTATCACTTGTAATTCTAGTTATTATCTTGAAGTGTTGTGTGTCATAGAAATAACCAAATTTGTTTTGTTAACTGCATTGTAATAAACTCTCATCAGATTTTTAGCCATGGCCATTTTTAAGTCTTTGTTTTGCTCTGATGCTTTTGCAAAATTTTTTGCCAAAATGCTTCATCTTCAAGGAGTCTCCTGGAAAGTACTCTAGAATACAAGTTTCTGGTGAAGTTAGGATCATAAACACAAACTGGGAAAAAAATGTCCGGAACTAATGGATAAACTAGATTCAATAGAACAAAATTAATAACATGGGACTGAATGAACTGATGAGGATGGTTATAATTTTTGTGACTTTTTGTTTTATTGCTGATTTTTTAACTGTTTTTTTTTTTCTAGGTTTAAGGAAGCTTTTTCTCTTAAGTTAATTATGACTTACAGCAATTCAATAAAATATACCTTTGTGAACAAATTGAAACAATTATCTTTTTCTACTTGATCCCTCCAGATTTTAAAACCTGAGTATTCTTATATTTTCCCCTTCATGCAATATATTTTTTTGCATAAGTTCAGTAAGAATCTCTTCTCTGTGTAATAGGATATACTGGAAGCAATGGTTTTATTACCAAGGCTTTTCCTGGAATGCCATATTTGAGAGAGGCATGCATAGCCTCAGACATGATCAGAGAGCTGTAAGGAACTAAGGTTGACTTTATGCAGCCAGAAAAGCCCCTCTGAAAAACAGCCTGGTACTTTGCTTATAGAGTTCCCGGGAATATTACCAGGTGAGTAAGGAAGGTTACTTCCCTGCAGGTGCAGGATTCTTAGGATATTTTGGGGATCTAGAAAAGAGAGGAATTTAACCAAACATACAGGATTGTAGGCAAGTCTGATGACAAATCCTTGGTTTGGCTTCTTGGGCTTGAGGGGCTTTTAAAAGTTCAATCTGAGATTCCTTATGAAAAGTTTCAGCAAAGCAGATTTTAAAAGAGCCTATATAGTCAACTGCTATTCTTGCTGCACTTACATAAATAATCAGACAATGTTTATTAAAACTAAACTTACTTTACAAAAAAAAATTGTCTTAATTTGGCTGACTGGATAGAAATGAAGGTGATTTTAGAGAGTAAAATTATGTTTCAGTAACATACCTTTCTGGATATTAGATTCTAGTTTTGATTGTCTCTGAAGATTTGTTGTTTGCCTATAAACTGCACTGGATCCTGAATTCCTCTCGTTTCCTCAAATATCTGGCTATGACTTTACAAATTAATGTTTCCAATTTTCTCCCATCCTTTGACTTGGAATCACTGCCCATTTTCCTCAAGCCCTGAAAACTGAAGCTAGACGATTTGATACAAACTTCAGAGAAAGCACCACAATAGCTCATGTTTAGACAATCTTTGTGTCTGTTATATGGGTCACTCAAAAAAGTTTACTAGTACACTCGATGACATTGTCAGATACATTCAAACTGCAAACCAGCACAATCTGTCAGATTGCCACTGCCTGCCCTCACTCCATCTCAAGATGCTTCCAGGCTGATATCTAGAAATTGTCTCTATTGGTAGCTCTCAGGACTCAGACACTGAGTTTATAATTTGCTGTGACCTTTAACCTTTGGTCTTCTTTGTCTCCACAGAAATGCTTCATATTAAATACATGATTGCTTACAGAACATAGGCCTAATTTTGGGATCCCACCTGCATCACCTGCCTCCTGAAATAAGACACAACTGTTTAACTGAATTTAGCTATTCTCAAGACTGAGACTGGTTCAATGAACGAACTATGGAACAACCTATCAACTTAGCTTCTAGACTGCGAAACTTCTTTGAAGTTTCAAAGGTGGGACTGAAGGGGATCAGATTTTGCCACCCCAAAATATGTCTCTTTGGCATATTATTTTAAGCTGGTTATTTTTTTTAAAACAAGTTCTAAAACCTGAGTAGAGTTATGCTTTTGTAAGAGACTTACATTTATAAGGGAAATCTCCATTTGTAAGGGTGTCTTCCTCACTGTACCAGGAAGAAAGGGATAAACTCAATCTCTAGAAACTTTTTTTTGCTATTAAATTTTTCATTTTAATGGCAGTATAGTTAACATACAGTGTTACTTTCAGGAGTACAATATAGTTCTAAAAACTCTTATCAGTGGAGAAGGCAATGACTTAAATCTGCTTAACAACCTCACCTTTGTTCGCTATGCTTTTCCTGGTAATGACCCATAGCTGACTTCCCATCCCCAACATTTTTTGTCATTAGCTGAAGATGGGATTTAAGGTGGCGGTTTCAGACATTTCAGAGACTTCCTCAGTTTTTCTGGGTCTTTCCCATGTATAGAGGAGGTATACATGGTATTAAATTTCTGTCTGTTCTACTCCTGTTGGTCTATCTTACATGAATTTAGTTATTAGAACAAAGAACCTAGAAGGGAAGAAGGAAAAACTTTTCTGCCTCTACAACATCTACCAAGATGTAAACATCTTTTTAGGGCCAATAAAACTCTGAAAAAAAATCACAAGAGATGGGCACCCTGATAGCTGAAAATAAAAATATTGCATCTAACCAAAAAATATTATCTACAATAAATTTAGAAGGTTTAAAATAATGTGGTTTTTTGGGTAAACTTATTTTATGTTTGAAGTCCAAGCAGGTGTTATCAGTATTATGCTGATAATTTCACTTTTTTTTCTGGAAAAAACTTACCAGAAACTGTTTATACCTTTTCTCAATTCAATGAGCATTATTTTTATTTGTGTAACAAGTGAATGTTAAATTATTTTCCACCTTGATAATAATTTGAGGTTTTTCCTTCTGCATGCGTGGTTAAAAATGACTGATGTTTTAAGATTTTTTTTAATAAAAAGATGATTTCTTGTAGTTTTGAAAGGGAAGAAACTTAAATGGAGGAAAATATCCATATCTTGTAAGGCAGCTCAACCAATCATCCAGATAATATTTTTTATGATCAGACATATCATGTCACATCATCTTCAGCATGAGCTGATCACAGCAACAGATCCAACAGCCATAAAGGCAAGTTTCTCCTCTCTACAGCACAGCCAGTCTGCCAATGAAAATCCAAATGCTTCTGCTTACCAAAATAAAATAAAATACAAAGTTACATATGTAAAATAAAATAAAGAGCTTTAGTACTCACGAAACTTGACGAATTCTAGAAGTCTTCTAATGTGCAAGCCTTGGCATGCTGCATTTGCCCTGAGTTCGACTAAATAACCTACATTTTCCTGCCTTCTGCCTTTGAGATTGCTGAGATGTGTATTCGTCCTATAAATGAATACAACAAAAAATTAAAGAGATTCCTTCAAGAACAGACTTGGTTGTTCCAAGTGTTGCACAGGGGAAAGCTTTACAATCTACTTCAGAAATGTACTCAGAAAAAAACGTTGTGTTATAACTAAGAATGTTCTTAAAAAATGTTTTAAAAGGAGAAGATGGAGGCATAGAGAAATTATGTGATTTCTCCAAATTGCACTGCTCATTGAAACTAGGACAGAGATCTTTTGATTTCCAAACTCGTGCTTTTACCTACTCCTGCATCTTCCTTAGCAGTTACACAGACTGTGGCACAACAAGTTCCTGGCGCAATAACTCACCCTCTTGGGTGGCCTCTGCTGGAATCTCAGGCACCTCTTTCCTTAGTTTTCCGGACTCCCCAACCTAGTACAAATATACCCAAAATATGTGATTGTCTTAGAGCATAAAGGGCCACTATTTTTAAACTATTATTCCATTTCAAGAATTTGCTGTGGTATAAAATAAAATTAGCTACATAACAAGTGTGTATAGGAATTTAGCATATGCAAGAGAAGCATTACCACCATCGCCAAATAGATTTCAGACGAAGCCCGGAGGGAAATTCTACATGTCACACACCAGATAACAACAAAAACAACAAAGCAGCAATCAGGTGGTATCTTCCCAAGTCTCTACTATGCACTGAGACAGATTCTCACCTGCAGCTACACAGACCACCCTGTTTACTGGACTTGTACTCAGACTTTTACTAGGTCATGGTTTTGTTAGTATTGTTTAGGGAGAAAAGAAATTACAAAAGACACAAGTCACATAATCCTGGTTACTGTCTTCTGAAAAGCTAACACAGTTATCTTTATGGGTACATTTGGTTCTACTATATGCAGAACACTGCTGTGGGAGTGAAGGAATAACAGCATTTGAGAAAGACATATTCTTTTTCTTGCTCCAGGAGCTTTAAGTCCACTTAATCAGGAGCTTGCGCCCACAGCCAGTATGGGGTTCCCACAAAAGAAACTAGTCCAACCAATAGTGATTTGGAGCACTCTTGTGGCAAATTTATATTCTCAAGCAGTTGAGGGGAAACCCACCCTGAGGACTCTAAATGATCTACTGAGAAGCAGTATCTTTTCTGCGTATTTCCTTCCCCCTTGGAATCAATGAGAAATAAGAGACTGGAATCCAATAAAACTCCATCTAAATGTATTCCCCATAGCTCAGGTGTGCTGACTTAATCCTAGTACCACCCAGGGATTTGGAAAGACTAATAGTGGTTTACTGTTAAGCAGTAACATCATAACAGGGAATACTTTCCTTAGCTATTGGCCCGTGTTTAGAAATATATAAATACCTACAAGCATTACATCTGATGATTTGAAACACAGAAGTAATCTATCTTTTTCATAAATAAAACAGACACACATACAAGCAAAACAATGGAGGAGAAAAGAGAGTGTCACACTAAAATCTTGTGTTGTATCATTTCGTAAAGGCCTCATAATTAAAGCTAAGTATGTACAAACTGTGCGAACATCTGTAAACAATCTATGATCTAGGACATCTCCTAGACAATGTACTTTTACAAATAGCTCATGGCCAGAATGCCTTCTATATATAATTAGAAAGGAAGGAAAAGGAAAGAAGAGATGGCAGGAGAGAAGAAGGAAATGAAAGAGACATATTTTCTTACCAGGTATAAATTTTATTTATAAAAGCAAAAGAGAACCTGGAGGTAATATTTTGTTTAGTTTCATAACGTTACAATAAACAATGTTCAATTACATCTTGGCGTCAAATAAATAGTGTTGAATATAACTTTAAGATTGACTGAGCCCCTTCCGAAACCCTGGTGAGTCACAATGCCAGCTACCTTGAACCAATTTTCTATTTGTTCGGTAGTTAGTTATGCACAACCACTTAGAGACATGCATCACATAATTTGTATTTTGCCACTAAGTTCCAGGCCCTGTGTCTTCGTATGTGACTTAGAGGCAACTGAGGCAAGAGATATCTTTTGCAGTCTCCACTACTAGGTTCGGACTCTATTTACTACCTCCATCTAAGCTAGGTGTGGTGCACAATCGTTCAGAAGAGAACTTATTACCAGTAAGACCTTTAAGAATATCTTTTAAAAATTTTAACATTTATTATTGAGAGACAGAAAGAGACAGAGCATAGGCATGGGACGGGCAGAGAGAGGGGGAGACACAGAATCCGAAGCAGGCTCCAGGCTCCAGGCTGTCAGCACAGAGCCCAAAGTGGGGCTCAAACTCACAAACCGCGAGATCATGACCTGAGCTGAAGTTGGACGGTTAACCGACTGAGCCACCCACGTGCCCCACCAGTAAGACCTTTAAACACAGCACAAGATTTAATGAAAATACATTATATCCTAATTAGGTACTTTTCATTACCAATAGAGGAGTTGGGGATGATTTTAAGTTCTCTTGGACTATTGATTATTCTCGCTTTGAAGCATTTTCAGGCAATCATCATTATGTCTGTGAAAAACTTTGAGACCTTCTTCACAAGCTGAAGGTGGAATAGTGCTGTTTTCTGAGAACCCTATTCATGCTTTACAGGCATTCTTTTAGCCTATCTTTAGACAGGTAGCCCTTATTCTGGAACCATCTCTGAGGCAGACTTGACACAGTCCAGGAACCAGTTAGAGAAGGAAGACCAAGTGGCAGACTGGAATGAAGTATCTTTAACAATGGCTCGTCTGCAATTGAATAGCAGGGCAATATGCTTT
Source organism: Panthera onca (assembly GCF_046562875.1). Classification (NCBI taxonomy): domain Eukaryota; kingdom Metazoa; phylum Chordata; class Mammalia; order Carnivora; family Felidae; genus Panthera; species Panthera onca. The sequence goes on from NC_138346.1 coordinate 53,317,150, forward strand.
AATAACAACAATAAAAATAAGAGATAAATGAGGTATTTAATAAAAAGATGAAACATTGCATTAGAGAGGCTAAACTTGTTTGTGATAAAACCAAACATATGCATCTATTTAATTTTTTCATCAATTATGGCTCTTTTCCTTTTGATGAAAATTGGTAATGGTTAGCACTCTAAAAATTAAGACTTAATATGTTGCAGTGATGCTGCTGAGTATCATTTTTAGCAGTATTCAGAGATATAATAAGATTCTTACGTTAAAAATCTGTGTGTGTGTGTGTGTGTGTGTGTGTGTGTGTGTGTGTGTTTGGTGACTGGTTCTGTATAAGGACCCTTGTATTGAAAACTATAATTACTTAATTTAAATGAGTTTTAACCCTAGGTATACAAGTTCCTGTATTATTTTTGGATATAAGTCTTGCTTTGGTTAGAACCAGAAATTTTTAAAGAAGTTAAAATTATAAAGACCATTTATAACTATGAACCAAAATAGAAAAAGTAGGCAAAAACACAGGTAAACTTAGAAAGCTCTGATCCCACGATATTTTGTGCTGCTATCTCACCTCTCCTGACATAGTCATTTCTACTCCCTCCAGTCCTGAGCACAATCCTTTCCTCATACCACCATTACTCACTTTCCATGTTATTCTAAACAGAAGGAAAATATCCCGGAGGCCCAGAGGATCCATACTGTGAATACCCTGAAAGATTAAGGAAGGACACTATTGTGGCAGGTCATAAGTTCTGGTAAGAAAACGTTACATTAAATGAGGGAACTCCTAAAAGAATCTATAAACAGAGATAAGATGGTAAGAGCAGTGATTGAAGTAGATGAGCTGAACAGTGGTGTGAAAGATGGGCTTCAACCCAGGAGTAAGAGGTAATTGCCTAGACAGAGACACTGAAATGGTAAAAATGGAAAGGGATTCACACCTTCAATGCTCTAAACAAGGAGTAGGCAGGACTCAGGGAAAATTTAAAGATGGGAGGGATTAAAAAACAACCTTAAGGTCTTTTTTTTTTTTTCCCTTTTTTATCATACTTGGGTAAGACAACAATGGAAAAATGACAGCATTAAAAATGTAAGGAAAAATAACCAGTTCTAGATGATAAGCTATTTAATGGGCTTTCAGACATCTTAAATTTGAGGTAACAATGAAACATCCATATTAAATTTTACAAATACGTAATAGTCTTCATACTTGAACAAAAGTTTATGTTTTCAAGGTATCTTCTCAAGTTATTTTGTTAGATCCTCCCAATTTTAGGTGCTATTACTAGGCCTATTTTATAATTAAGAAAGTGAAAGTCAAATAACTTCAATGAATTATCTAAAGACAATCAACCTATAAGTAGCAGAACTAGGATTCTAATACAAATGTTCTGATTCCTAAATTTAGAATAATTATGCTTATACTTGGTATTTGGATACAGAGGATTAGAATTTGTCCCTGAGATTTTGGAAGTAACTAAGTAAAAGAAAATAATGAGAGCCAAAACCAGGCAATCCAGGAGAAATCCCAGAGGGACATAAGACTCACTGTAATTTACTCATCCATCTTTCCTGGGTTGAATTGTTATCTACTTTGATTTCCTTCCCAGTCTAGCAAGAGCACCTTCAAAATGACTTGAAATCTATTCTTTTCCTTAATTGGTTCCCATACCATCATTTGCACCCGCTGCCTGCCCTTTCTCATGGTGATTTTCTTGCCTTTTGTTTCTTTTTTAAAGGCCATGACAGAGCTCTTATTATCTATCCTGCCATTCTTGCCTACACTACCACCTTTCTACTTCTGACTTTTTTCAATTTTGCTTTGAGCATCAAGCACCACTGAAAATCTGTAAATTACAATCTGGTCTCATGTCCCATGAGTCTCCTCAACTTTGCTTTAAGAGTAAAACCATGAGTTCAAGCAAATAATTTAAGGTAAAAGTAATCTTTAATCCGGGAAAGGAGAGGAATTAGTCAAATAGCCTGGCATCTAGTCCAGTTAAGTAACATGCCCGGACATGCCTATCATGTCTCTGTTTTCAACCATTTTTCTTACTTGGAAATTCCCAGGAATACAAATTCAAGTTATCTGGAAAGTCTTTTTATTTTGGATGCATTATTCTTTTTTTTAATTTGTTTACAATTTTTTTTAATGTTTATTTATTTTTGAGAGAGAGAGAGAGAGAGAGAGAGAGGGAGCGCCGAGAGACAGACTGTGAGCAGGGGAGGGGCAGAGAGGGAGGGAGACACAGAATCTGAAGCAAGCTCCAGGCTCTGAGCTATCAGCACAGAGCCTGACGTGGGGCTCGAACCCACAAACTGTGAGATCATGACCTGAGCCACAGTCGGACACTTAACTGACTGAGCCACCCAGGCTCCCCTGGACGCATCATTCTACAAATCCTGAAAAAATAATGTATTGTGTTAAGGGATATTTTTAGGAATATAAAATAGATCAAAGAATTGGTCTTTTTGTAGGACATATTCCCTGTTGGGGTGGAAACTGTATATATATTGTGTGTGTGTGTGTATATGTATGCAATATAAGATGGCAGAGGTAAAGTAATATAAATTAACCATTGTCAGAACAAAAAATAATAGCATGATGATATTTAGTTGAGAAGGCTCTCTAGAGGTTTGGAAGGGGAGTTAGGCAGTATAGGAGGGCCTAGATCTGGTCAGTTCATATAAGATGGGATTCCAACTGGGGAAAACTAAAAGAAGGAAAGGCAAAGGGACTCACTGGAACCTCTACTAACATGTACAAAGGACACGGAAGATGTGGGCCTGATTAGGAAAAATAAGTAGGACCAAATTTAATTTGAAATCAATGTCCCCCACTTAAGCCTTGACTTTCTAGGATTAGTATAAATAGTATTTCTACTCATTTGATCCATATTTTTTCTCTCATTTGTGTTTTCTTTATAATAGTGAGTGAAGCCTTGAAGACAAAAAATTACCCAATTAATGTTTTTCTTCAGAGTGGCATTTTAAAAATTTAATTAAAACAATTTATTTATAGATTTCTCCCCTAATTAGAGGCTCCAAAAAAATAAAGAGAAACATTGGTCTTCGGAACGAAGATTGATGTAATAAGCATAATGTGCAATTTTCCTGGCCCGCATAAACATATTTAATGGGCAAATAGTATCAAATGACAATATCGTGCCATTTAAAGCCAACTAATGACATTTTTCTGGTAGCCCCTGGCACATCTGTTCTCAATTTCCTCATAATATTCCTCAAAAGGCTGAGAAAAACACAAGTCACAATGGCACCAGCAACTAGGTCTGACAACGCATCTCTCTCTGATTTGGGGTACAACCTGCTAAAGTGCAAGACTACTGGAGCCAGGTTGGCAATTGTATTGAGAGAAGTAAAGTTCTAAGACTGGTACTCTTGAAGGAAGCAGAAAGGTCCTCAGGCACCACCTTCCCCAACCCCAACCCCAACTCCAACACCATCACAGCTTGATTCCAGAGTACCAAGCTGTCTTCCCCCTGCTGTGTGGCTATTGTCCTTAGAAGGATTAGATTTGGCATGGTGCCATCTTATCCTACATACATTCAGAGTTTGTAGCTCCAAAATTCAAGTGCACAGAAAGACAGTAGCCTGAGAAGGTGAACAGGCACTGATGTTGTATCCTGAAAAGTGCTGGGAGCCGGAAAATAGTCTGGGTGGGATTCTTTTCCATGTTGTCCTGGTAATCTTTGGCTCTGTCTCTTGGACACTGGGCTGAAGGCTTTATTGTAGATACAATGGTCTGTGTTCTGGTCTTCAACTGTTTGAGGAAACTGTGGTCAGAGAACCATATCTCCGTACCTCTTTCCTTCAAATTCTCCAAAGCTGGGAACCAGCTCAGTCACAGTGAAGATTCTCCTTAAACTTGATCTGAGTGCCTTTCAGATTTTCCGTTGTTTCCTTGAATTTGGAATAGACTGATGAGTTGGTCAGAGTTTGGATTGCAGAGATTCCTCGCGATTCTTACTTTTGAGTTTATTGTTCCCACAACTATCGTTGCTGTTGTTATTTGTTGTCTTCAGCAATGGCAATGGGGGGAAATACCTATCTCTATCCTCAGGCCACCCTTGTTCATCTCTACTCTCCAACTGGAGGATATTAGCAAGATTATTTTTTATTTGAATTCCTTCCACTTTCTCTTATTTTTCTTCTACTTTCTTGCATTGCTCTGTCAAGAATTGGTGTCATCCTGTAATTTGATTCAATTGTATTATGCAGTGAGATGAATATTTCTATTATCAGAACTACACTCAGGAAAATTGCTGAGAGGATTTGGAAGAAATGTTTGATGAGCAATTTGGGACATGGAGGTGAGATGGCAATGAGCAGTCTCAAGCAAAAATAGATGGCTGTAGATGGCCCTCCATAGGGGTGGTTTCCATCAGTGGCAGGACCATTCACCAGAACAGTGGTGTACGTGTTTGGTGGAAAGTAGAAAATAATTTCTGAACTGAAGAGAGAGAGAGAGCCAGCATAGTTGGGCCTCTTCCAGTTAGCCAATTCCCAGCCCTTACAGACTCCCTATGGGGTCTTGAGAACTTTCAGCTGTATTTCCTGCCATTCTAGGGTCTTCGGATTCAGTGAACCTGAGCTGCAATCCGGGTACCTCCCTTAGTCATTCCCCAGTTACTTCTCAGGACTTCTCTTTGAAGCCTGAAGTCTCTAGGATGACATTCAGAGAAGCCAAACACTGAGCACATTTGAATGTATGGCAAGAGTGATGGAGTTAGTGGGGGAGAAAATGCATGGAGAAAGTAGATATCTGTGTTTAATAACGTGAATATTCAATATTCTAGAATTTGGTGGCTTTAGATAATTTCTCATAGGCTCTCCTTCTCTAGTCTTCAAAAAAAGGAAAAAAACCTGGAAAAGTCTCATTAGTTTAGCTGGAGTCAATTTTTCCCACTAAACTCAGGATAGTAACTAAATCTTAGGCAATTACTAAACATGTAAACTTTGCATTGCAGATGAACATAAAGTATGAGAAGACATGCATCACGTGAGGGATGAAGAGATGTGTATTGCACCCCACTGGATACTAAATTCAGACTTTGCTCAGATGTTGTGTTAGCAAACTACCATTGTATTTCTAGACCTTGCTAACCAGAGCAGGAGCATTTTAATAACGAAGAAGAAACTGTGTGTGTGTGTGTGTGAGTGTGTGCATGTGGAGGTACAATGCAAAGTAAGGTAAATCCCCCAAATGTCTCTCTATTTTAATATTTCTCAAGGTTTGAAGTCCCTTTTGACTGGAAGTCACTTGTTTGAGTCACTGTAAAGTTAAACAAGATTTGTTTGAACAAGATAATACCATTACTGCAATCTCACTGACCTTGGCATAAGGTCAAGAGGATGCAGCATGTCCTTTCAATGTTACACTGGGGCACTGCTGGTGAAACCAAAAGTCCTGGGTTGCTCAGGACTTTCCTGATTTTAGCTTTGAGAGTGCAATGTCTGGGAAATCCCTCAGTTCTTAGAAAACTAAGACAGCTGGTTAACCCATTTATCCTGAAGTTAAGTGCCTAAACGATGCACCTTTGTTTGACTTTGTTATTTGCTATTATTTAATGAAATTACATGTTGACTTGTAGATTTTGCCTAGTATAAATGCAGATAAACTGCTTAGTAGAAAAGATAACTCCAAAACTTATGTTTTTCTTTTTTAAACAATTGTTCTTATTGCTCTGTATCTCCCCTAGAAGTCTTTTTTTTTTTTTTTTTTTTTTTTTTTTTTTTAATTCCTTTTAGAAGCTCCTGCGTAGCTCACTCGGTTGAGTGACTGACTCTTGGTTTCACCTCAGGTCATGAATTCAAGGTCTGTGAGTGTGAGCTCCATGTCAGGCTCTGTGCTGTCAGTGCTGGGCCTGCTTGGAATTCTTTACCCTCTCACTCTCTGCCCCTCCTCGGATCTCTCTCTCAAAATAAACTTTAAAAAAATTATAAAATTCTTTTTTACATGCTTATAAGTATCTACTTTTTAAAAACGCTTTATTGGGGCGCCTGGGTGGCGCAGTCGGTTGAGCGTCCGACTTCAGCCAGGTCACGATCTCGCGGTCCGTGAGTTCGAGCCCCGCGTCAGGCTCTGGGCTGATGGCTCGGAGCCTGGAGCCTGCTTCCGATTCTGTGTCTCCCTCTCTCTCTGCCCCTCCCCCGTTCATGCTCTGCCTCTCTCTGTCCCAAAAATAAATAAAAAACGTTGAAAAAAAAAAAAAAATTAAAAACGCTTTATTAGTTATCACCTTAATGCCTTAATAAATCTTTGTTGTGTTCATTCTAGATATGTGTAACAGGTGTTAAATTAATTAAACAAGGAGGCCATTAGACTGAGGTGAATTTGGTGCCTCAGTAGCCTATGTCAGCAAACCAAAACCTAAGCCTGAAATGTCTCAAGGGTAAGAAATTAAAACCTAAGGATAACCTATCAGAAACAGCCAACTAAACTTTCCCAAATAAGGCTTTGATTGGCTAAAACATAGTCAATCAAATAATCTCCTAGCTTTGCTTCCACCTCCTCTCTGTAAATGTCTTTCCCCTAGCTCCTGGTGATGGAGTACTTCTAACTTCTTCTGGTTTGACAGTGTCCAGTGTGAATCAGTTTTTACTCAAATTCTTAAAAATTTAACATGTCCCAGTTTATCTTTTAGCACAGTCATATTTTAACTTTTAAAAATGCATGCTTGGCAGGGCTCTTGGGTGGCTCAGTCAGTTAAGCATCTGACTCTTGATTTCAGCTCAGGTCATGATCTCTGAGATTTGTGAGTTCAAGCCCCACATCAGGTCCCACAATGACAGCCTGCTTGGGATTCTCTGTCTCCCTGTCTCTCTGTCCCTCCCGTGTGCACGCTCGAACTCTCTCTCTCTCTCCAAGTAAATAAACATTTTTTAAAAGTTTATACTTGGGTATCACTATAGACCATCATGATTTCAATGCAGTTCTTTTAGATAATCATATTTTAGCCAAGATGCCCATGCATTTCTTTAAACTTTAGTTTACTTATCTCCAAATATGACATTAACTTAGGGTTTTTATAATGATCAAATGAGATAATATATGTTAATTATGAAGCAATATGCCTCATATACAGTAAGTCTATATTTATGCTTTACAGTCATGGTTATCAACTCATTCCCAAGTTTCTTCCTCTGGAATTTTGAACACCTAAGAATAGGAAAATATTTCTGCTAACTTTTATCAATGTAACCTCATTGGAAGAGTCTACATAATTAGATTCAATATATTATGATTCAAAACATGGTTTGCTTTCTTTCTTAAGTCTTTTTTCATATACTGTTATTCAGAATACAGCCTCATTTTATATTTGTGGGGAGAATTAATCAGTTCTAAGTGCACTACCCTGAATTTGTTCTTATTGAATTTCACCACATTTAATTCAGACTCTCAATTTTTTAGCATCAGTCTGAATTCTTTCCAAATTACTTGGTCTCTGACATTTTTGTTATCTTTTGTGAAGGTAATACATCTAACAAGGTAGAAATGCTTCATGAAAACATTAAGTTTTTCCAGAATTGAAGGATCTGAGAAACATTACTAATGATATAATAAAGGACATTTGAATCCAACAGTAATTTGGTTCTATATTACATACTTTGAACATTTCTCTAATTTCTTAAATATAATTAACCAATTAGCCTCCAGAGATTCCCATTAATGTAGCTGAAGGAAGATAATTCATAAATTTATGTGCTCAACACTATAAAAATATTATTAAAATATTCCAGATTTTTTTTGCCTTATTCTTAGTATCTTTTCCTTTTCATTATATTTGAAGTCATTATAAAATGTCATAAAATCCCTTCAGGTAAGGCACCAGAGTGACAAAGGGCATTATTCTTTATTACAAATGCAGTATAGTATAGTGGGGAGTATTTGGGGTCATATAGGCTGGGCCAAAATCCAAGCACTGTCACTTGCTAGATTTTGAGTTAATTGCTCTCTCTCTCTAAGCCTTAGTTTACTGATATGTAAAATGGGTATAAGAACACTGATCATTTAATAGGAGGTCTCTGTTGAGTCAATGAGATAATACCCACAAAGTACAGAGTAAGGCAGCTGGCACATAGCATTTAATACGTTTTAACTGTTTCCACCATCATTGTAGGATGAATTACCAGTTCAAAATATGCAAATCCAACAATAAACACATATTTTATAATCATAAGGAAGAATCATAAAGAAGAACAGAGTGATCCAATATTGGCAGGGGATTAAGACTTCTCTTGCCTTTCCGCTTTCCCAATTATTATGTTACTGAGCTTTGATTCTGAAAAGGTGATTGTTTGATATAATAAGTGCCCCCAGCAGGTTTGAGAAGCAGGGCACAGATGGACATCAAGGTAGGACCCTTAACTCCGCTTAATACTTACAAAGTGATTAAAGGATGGGGTGGGAACCAGGCTGACACGGATCACTCCCAAAAGATGCAGAGTCATATCCCTCTTTGAGGGTCCTGCATTTCTACACCCATTCTGCTGAAGCAGTATCAGAGTCTTTGAATGGATATATATTATCAAGTGGTAATAAGATCTCAATTCTTATACTTACTTCTTCAAGTCAGTAGAAGACACAAATCCAGTTAAGAGGAAAGCCATTTTATAAATTCGTGTGACCAGCAAAAAAAAAAAAAAAAAAAAAAAAAAAAAAAAAGCAGAACTTGGTTTATTATGGCAAAATTTTCTTTACCAAATGGCATAGTCAATTGCCTCAGCCACAATCCAAAGCAAGCACTAACTGACTTCAGTGTCTCTCATTAAAGGCACCCACCTATAGCTTGCCTATGTTCAATAGGAAGCAGGAGATAAGGGCAGAGGATAGAAACCTTCTTTTAGATCAGGAATCAGCAAACTATGGCTTATGGGACAAATCTGGCCTGCAGCCTGTTTTGTACTTCATGAAAGCTAAGAACAGTTTTACAATTTTTGGAAACAAACAAAAAACCCAAAGATTATGCAGCAGAGATCGTTTGTGGGCCCAAAGTCCAAAATGTTTACTATCAGGCGCTTTACAGAAAATGTTTAGCTGACCTCTGCTTTATTATTTAAAAATTTTTTTTTTGTCTTTTCAAATTTTTATTTAAATTCTGGTTAGTTAACATACAGGGACGCCTGGGTGGCCCAGTAGGTTCAGGTCTTGATCTCAGGGTTTGTGAGTTTGAGCCCCGCATCAGGCTCTGTGCTGACAGCTTGGAGCCTGGAGCTGCTTCAGATTCTGTGTCTTCCTCTCTCTCTGCTCCTCCCCCACTCGCACTCTGTCTCTCTCTCAAAAATAAATAAACATTAAAACAAATTTAAATTCTAGTTAGTTAACATACAGTGCAATAATGGTTTCAGGAATAGAATTCAGTGTTTCATCATTTATATACAGCACCCAATGCTCATCACAAGTGCTCTCCTTAATACCCATCACCCATTTAGCCCATCTCCCTCTCACCCCCCTCTATCAAGCCTCAGTTTGTTCTCTATCTTCAAGAGTCTCTTATGGTTTGTTTCCCATATGCCCAATTCTAAGAGCCTTCTAGAATACATGTCACCGAACTTTCTATAAAGGTCAGAGAGTAAACACTTAGGCTCTCTGGATATGGTCTTTGCTGCAACTATTCAACTCTACTGTTGTGATATGAAAACAACCACAGATACCAAGTAAATAAACAAGAGTGGCTGTAATCCAATAAAATCTTATTTGCAAAAACAGACAGCAGGTCAGATTTGGCCCTATGGCCACAATTTCCCCTCCCCTATTCCAGAAGATTGCTCTTATATCTGAACTTGAACTATACACTTGATTTTCTCATCATATTGTTACTTTGTTCTCTCTGAACTCAATTCATTTGTTACGGCATTTTTTTTACCCTCCTGTTGCCTTCTCCAAATACCAAGACTTAGCTCCCAATAAGGACTTTCATTTTTCTACATTTCCAGACATCTTGGCAATGACTTCTTGCTCACTTGTATCCATATTACCCATTAGGTCATGCCTTATATTTCTTAATTTATCTGTACTGGAGCCCAAGATCAGAGCAATGATCCCCACCTTCCACCTCCCTTTTATTCTTCTGACTTAGACAAAGTTCTTAAAAACAATGCTAGTTTCAAACGAATCCCCATTCCCACACAAGAGGCAGGCTGACATCCACAAAAGACTACAGGTTTGGCATAAGATAGAATTAGGTTCAAATCTTCATTTATCAGCTTTCTACCAGAAAGAACCTGGACCAAGTTTTTTTTTTTGTTTTTTTGTTTTTTGTTTTGTTTTGTTTTGTTTTTCTGAGCCTTTCTTCCCTCAATCTTGCTACCTCTATTTCAGGCTTTTTATGAGCATTACATATGGAAATATATATAAAATGTCTGGCATGTCACAGGCAACAACCAGTATTTGATGATGATAACCAAAAATCATGATTGCTATAATTGTCCCCTAGAATGATTCTCTTTTAGTCTTCTCTCTTTCATCTGTTATGCACACAAATGTTAAATTAATCTTTCTGTGATCTTTTTCAAAATCTTTCTTCTGAATTTAAATACCTAAAATGATTTCCAGTTGTGAGGATGGGATATGATATTCTAATAACTTGAGCCCATTGATATTGTTGGGACCAAATTTTCTCCTTTGGGATCACCCAGACTAGAAATCCTTTGAGAAAAAGGAGTAAAGGTTACCTTGCACCATAATAAATTTGACTTTTTCACACAAATGTTCTACTAATTTCTATACAGTATTCTCTCATGCACTTACACGTACACAACCAGGTAACAAAAATGATTCAAATATGGCCTCTCCATCAGAATCTATACCCATATCTATGCTTCCTTTTTGACCTAAATTATAAGTGCAAACTTACTTGATTACTGAGTGCCTATTGTTTAACCCTTGTATAATATCTATTTACAATGGAATGGTAAAGACATGACCCTGTCTCTAAAATATCTTGGACACTAATAGGGCAGTGTCAGTTCAGTCCTTTTGGAAGCAGAAGCTGAGACAGTTAGGAGTGCAAAAGGTTTATTGTGAGCAACGCTTGTGGGTGATAAAAGGAAGAAGAGGAGGAGGAAGCAGGAGCTCTCAAGTCAGGAGGCAAATCTGACAAAATTGTGGTCAGCATGGGAAGCTCCAGAACAAACCACTACCTGGTAAAGGAGTCCTGCATTTGGCCAAAATGGCCAGGAACCACCCCCACCCCCACCCCCCGCCCCATACCTCTGCAGAACTACTGCACTATGTGTTGCTTAGGAAGGGTTGACCTTGGCCTGAAGGCTTAGACAGATCCCGAAGGTTTAGCAGCTGGAGGCTGTCAGCTCACTACATTCCTCACAACTGAATTAAGTTTTCCTTGAAGGAACAACTGAGCAGCAGAGTGCTTCCGCAGCTTGCACTCGAGACAAAGGCAAAAAAGGTACAATTCCTGTGACATATGAAACAATGGAAGTATATAGGAGCTAAAGGAGCTAAATTAATGTATCAATGCTAAGAAACATAATTTGAGCACAAGCCAATTTGAATTTCATTCAAATTTGGAGGAGTGAAAAATAAAGTATTTCAAGAGGTATGCTTCAACGATCAACATGTTTTTAGAGACAATACATATTTTAAAAGTTTATTTATTTATTTTGAGAGAGGGAGAAGGAGAGAGAGGAAGAGAACGAGCCAGGGAGGGGCAGACAGAATCCCAAGCTGACTCCGAGTGGTCAGTGCAGAAGCTGACACAGGGCTTGATCTCATGTACTGTCAGGTTATGACCTGAGCTCAGATCCAGTAGGATTCTTAACTAACTGAGCAACCCAGGCACCCCGACAATATTTTCTTTTACTTTTAAACTACTGTTTGTAAAACTTGGTTAAAACTTCTGATTCTATAATTGCAGTTTTATGACTGAGTGGCTGGACATTTGATTCAATATATTGCATTTTGTTAAAAAATAGACTCTAGTCGCTCCTGGGTAGCTCAGTCGGTTAAGTGTCCGACTTTAGCTCAGGTCATGATCTCATAGTTTGTGGGTTCGAACCCCATGTCAGGCTCTGTGCTGACAGCTCAGAGCCTGGAGCCTGCTGGGTATTGTGTCTCCCTTTCTCTCCCTCCCCTGCTCGCTCGCTCTCTCTCTCTCTCTCTCAAAAATAAATAGACATTAAAAAAATAGGCTCTACTATTATAAATTCATTCATAATTTCTCAAAGAAAATTCCCTGGTTGCTGTAGCACAGAATATTAATCTAGATATTTTAAAAATGTTTCCATGCTCAAACTAAGTATGGAAAGAAAGGATAAAGAAGATGGACATAGATATTTACTGCAAAATTTCTCAGGGCCTTTCAAATGGTAGAGGGGCAAGGTAAATAGAATATCCAGAATTTCTCATATTTAATAGAAAACCAAAACTAGTTTGGGAATTGCTGAACTGACGAACTTTAATAAACTTGTATGAAATGATATAGTCAATTGTTTCATTTTTTTTAATATCCAAAAAACAGACTAATTATTTTTTCAGTTTTTATCTGCATATTTGACATTAGACAAAGCCCAATTTTCTGTTTCTTTGCTAAAGGAAAATGCTCTTTCTGAAATAAATCTCATATTTTGAAACCATTAGTTAATAACACTAACTAGAGGCTAAAGGCAGCTATAATTATTTGCATCATCATCTGGAATTGACTTTCCTTTTAATAGAGTCCATTTGCACTATAATAAAAAGCATGATAGGAACTGATTAAAGCTGGCTGGAGCAGTTTTCATTTAAGAATTTCTCTTCCTGTGTCAGCCAATGTTTCTCTCTTAATGTTATTTTAATGCAGTCATTTTATGTTTGAAAATGAAGGCAATCATGTCAGTCCACGAGCTGGCAAAAGACAGTTATTGATTTTTACAAATCAGTCACCTATAAAAATCCATATGAGATGAATATTTATTATTTTGCAAGTACAAATCAGTTTCTGTAGAAACAAGAATGGATGCATGATAAAGCAATGCATTTTGAAAGAATGGAAATGTGACAAGAAATAGCTTTCCTTAATGTGTTCCTTACATTGTGTCATTGTAATAAACATTCCTCATTGATTATTTCTTCCAAAGTATCAGCAATTTTCATTGTTTGCAGTGTGCCAGGTGCAAAGACTGACAAGCTTCAAAAATGATCGACTCTGGAAGCACCTTTTTGCTCGTTGAGTTATTGCAACTCACATGTAACAATACAAATTTGTCAAACTTCAATAGAACTTTTTCTTATAACCCTATGCTGAAATGGTTTTGGGAAACTAAATCATCTTATACATGTATCAGGGCAATAGTTTTTGAACTGTGTTCTTGTTTTTGAACTGAGCCTTTGGGCCGAGCACAGAGAAGAATTGCCTTAGAGGTTGGCTCAGGGATAAGGAGGTGGGGAAGAGCACTCTGGATGTATGCCCAGCCTCTCCACACCCTCCTTCTACCAGGGAAGGTACACATTAGAGTTCTATGTAATAATCCATTTGTGACTTAAACAAACAAAACAAATCAAAACCCGAAATGGACAAACTTTGCTAGGGGAATTTTCATTTTTCAATGTTTTATCATCATGAATCCTTTACAAATAAATATTAGCAACAAATTATATTGAAACAGGTGCTTTTTACATAAAACCAAATGTTCACACAGAACTCCCCAAATAAGTAAACCTGTGTATGGCATAAAGATGATAAAATATCCTTGGATAACAAAAGGCCCTTAATAAGATTTGAAAGCTTTTTTTTCCCTCCTCTCATTTTCTTTCATATCCTTAATGTCAGAAGGGAGCTAGGAGTGGAAAATGGTTCCAGAGAGTCTGCTAAAGGCTAAAGTATGATGAAAAGGATTATTTTTTACTAAGCTCAAGATCGTCCACCTAAGGCGGCAGGGCAAACTATTATTCAATCAGTGGTGTTGACTTCCGTGTTAGAAATATGTATAAAGTTTCCTCCAGATTCAATCCTTGCACTACATTTCATCCCTGGAGGAAAGCAGTTCTTTTACTTCTCACTGGCTCCAGGTCATGTCCTGCTAGAACTGCTGCCAGTCTTGGCATTTAGCTCCCCAGAAATAATTAACTTGACAGAACAAATAAAGGTTAAAAGATCTTCAAAATGTGACCAGGCATTCAAACAGGTAGCATGCACTTTGACAGCAGGTTATGGACAGGTTAAGGCAAATCATAGCCAATTTAGTGGACGCCTGCACCCCAACTAGAGAAAACAAGATTCCTGTTATATGAGCTGAGGAATTTGAAGCAGGTTCTCTGAAGGCTGACAGAGAAAGGTGCGGCCCATTCACCCTTTTCTTAGCAAAAGTGTCTTGTTAGGGCTACAACAACAACAGAAGTCTGTCACGTTGAACACAAGGAAATGAATTTTCAGAATACAGGTCTCTTTCAGACATTAAAAAGCCCATTGACCCAGCTTACTGAATTTTTAGTTTGATGATCCCAACCTGCCATATTCTAGAGAAAGCATCTCAGTCATACAGAAATAAGAGTACAGTCAAAGAACTGTGTGTGCGTGTGTGGGTGGGTGGGGGGCCGTGGGGGGGAGGGATTCAGCATTCCTGAAAAGCCCTATTTCTGGTTGAGTAGCTTCTCCTAGTCTCCCAACCATTTTTGCCATCACCAAGTAAGGGGTGTCCTGCCATTTCCTAGGAGCAAGGAGTCTGGTACCTTCCAGGATCAAGACTCCTGCCTGGGAGAGGAGTCACTAAGAAATCAGTGGAATAAAAATATTTATGGATCATTCCTAGGAAAAGTGAGGTTGGACTATGGCCAAAGGAGCTCCATGAGCAAAAGGAATGCCATGTTGATGGGTAGAAGGTAAGAACAGACAGGTTGGGCGCGGTCTTTGGGTTCAGGGCCAGGAAGAACTCTATAAAAATTTGGGATCAACATCATGGTCTCATTCCTGCACATCAACTAAATTGTCCTACAATGACTTTAACAGCCTTAATTCTCTTTTGAAGAGATGGAACCCTCAGCTTTAGTTGCTGCCCTGTTGTACCTAGTTTTTTCTCAGATAAAACAAAGAGACCAGAATCACCTTAGTATTATTATTTGTAAATGGGATAAAGTTAGCGGATGGGGAGGTTAGGCTCTTATAGTTGTGAGGTTTTTTGAAATCCACACAATAAGGATCCTGGCAAATGAGGGAAAAAGTCAGAAGAGCCATTAGCTGAGCCCCCATTAAAAAAATCATTTTAAACTGGTAATGTTTATTAATTGTTAGGAGAACTGGGAGATGGGAGAAAAGAAAGGCAAGAGGACCTCATTTTAGGGTATTTTGAATCTTGACATGTATGGATACATTAAGTGTTTCACCAAACACATAAAAATAAAGCAAAAACATAAGTAAGCTTCCTAGGGGAAGCACTGGGTTTAGCCATTAAAGAAATAGCAAATGCACAGTGTTTCTCCCTTGAATTGCTATGTATTTAGTGACGAATTTAATCTTTACAACACCCCTATGATGCAATACTATTACCATAACCACACTGTACAGAATAGGAAACTAAGGCAGAGAGAGGTTAACTACCTTGCCCAAGGACACACATCTAATAATGACAGAGCCGGAAGTCTGACCCAGCTCCAACCGTCCGGTACCCAAAATCGGAGTTCCAAACACTTCAGCTTTGGCTTCACCTGGAAGCTTTTTAGAAAATGCAGATTCTCGGGGCCCACCCCAGACCCACTGAATGGGAGTCTAGACCCCTCGATGATTCGAATGTGCACTAAACGCTGGTTGGACTGAAGCCTGCCCGCTGCGCGCACTGCCACGTGACACGACCGCGAGACCTGCACACCCGCTCTCCGTCAGAAGGGAACTCTTGAACTTGCTCCTCCGCGTTATGGATCAGATTCGGTTAATGGGAAGACTATTTAGGGAGAAACTTACTGGAAAAACTACTGTTCCTTCACTGGAGGGGATTGGGATTTTGTCGAAGCCGCTAAGGTTATTTCATGTGTGTCCAGAGTTTATAAACATGACTCCGAATACTTTTTATTTTTTTTTTCTTTTTGGTTAAAGCTCCCTGAACTATTTCTATTCCTGACAAGCTGTTTCATGAAAAGTGCCTCATTTCAGGATTAAAATGCCCAATCCGTACCAATATTCAGAACTCCAAACTTTGTTTAAAAGAAAGCTTCTCCCCTCACTCCCCACCCTCAGGGATGCAAGGTTTAAGGTCTGGAAGTTGACCCTGGGACAGCATGTCATTAACTGTGGTTTCTTGATAGTCTCCTTGCCACTACCCCACTGTCCTGACCACTCACTCTAGGGTCAAGCTCAGGAAGAAAGAGACTAAGTGAAAAATGGACAGTGTGGCACATTTTGGTAGGCACAACATTGCTGTGTGTTTTGATTTTATTTCACAAGGGTGCACCTTTGGAGGTTTCCAGGTGACATCCTGTTGGGAACTTCCAGGGCAATAGCATGAGAGAGGCATGCCTCCTCCTTCTGACTCATGGCACTCCTCCCTCAGGCACAACCATCTCTCTGCTGGGCTTTCTTCTCTCCATACTGCTTTCCACTGCACAGTTTTTTGTTTGTTTGTTTGTTTGTTTTTGTTTTTTTTTAATGGCTGCAATGAGCTCCCCCTCATAGGATGACCTGGCTGTCAGGCAGGGGCAACTTGAGCCTCAATCACTTCTCCTTAGACTCTTACCAAGAGTCAGAGTCCACTCCCTCAAGCTCTAGGAGATAATTGATTGGTAAGAATGGGAGATCTAAAGGGGCGCCTGGGTGGCTCAGTTGGTTGAGCGTCTGAATTCGGCTCAGGTCATGATCTCACAGTTCATGAGTTCAAGCCCCATGTCGGGCTATGTGCTGAAAGCTCAGAGCCTGGAGTCTGCTTCAGATTCTGTGTCTCCCTCTCTCTGCCCCTTCCCCGCTCATGCTCAGTCTCTCTCTCAAAAATGAATAAACGTTAAAAAAAAAAAGGAATGGGAGATCTAAAACGATATGCAAATTGTCTCCAAAGAAATGCTCCCTCTTGATACTTTAATACTGCTCTCTCCTCCTAGACCTATATTCCTTCCCTCTCTCCACTCCTCTTCTCTCTCTGTCTCTGTCCCTTTTGTTATCTGTCTGTTTCTCCCCCTCTCCCTTTCTCCCACCTGGAGGTTGTTGCTCTTTAATACTACGGACCTGATTATATAGACTCTTTTACCATATCCTGTATAGGTGGTCCAGCACCTCACTTTAAAATGTACAAGTACTTGGTCTTGGCCTTTGGGCCTTCAAGGAAATTATCTTAAAGTTCCATTGTAACATCCCCACACATACCAGACCATCTAAATATCTATATCCCCCCTAGATTGAGAGAGATAACTTATCTAAATATCTCCCATCAAGACAAGACCATGCCTTTATTCATCATTGTATCTCTAGTGCCTAAATAGGTTTTCAGTATGTAAGATCTGATCTTTCTTTTCACCTTCTCTATCCTGTCAAATTCCTTTTTATCTTTCAAGGCTGAATTCAAATAGTATTCCTTTGCAAGTCTTCCCTGATCCCATGCAGCAGAATCAAGTGTTTTCTCTGTCTTCATAACTCCTATATAACTTCACTTGTACCTCTGTTATATTGCTTATCTCTAGCCATGCTTTTACAGATAATTAACATGTCACTTGTCTCCTTTAATGCTAAATGCAGTCAGAGAAGAGTAATGTGTCCCTGATGCCCTCTTCTGTCCCTGCATCTAGCATAGTGCCTTGTACAGACTCATATAAAAATCATCTCCTCTCCATCCATGTTTTTTTTTTCTTTATTTTCAATTTCACTTTGCCAGCAAGAGATCAATAGTTATCATGTTGAGTGTTAATGAGTGGGAGTTTTCTGTGCCATGAGAAGGAATGCAAACTTATCCTAAAGGGGATTTAAGGGTCTAGAACTCTTCCATTAAAGAAAACAAAAGCTTCCATTCCATCTGAACAGGGTGATCCCTGAATGCTATGTATTATTGCATATTTTAGAGGAATTTCTACTGTATCATGCAGCCAGTATGCAACCAAGATCACGGAATCAGAATGACCTGGCTTATACTTAATTGATTGTCGGTTACTTAATTTCTCTGAAACTTGATTTACTCATTTGTTTATTTACTTAAAAAAATTTTTTTTAATGTTTATTTATTTTGGAGAAAGAGTGCAAGCGGGGGTGGGGCAGAGAGAGAGAAGGAGACACAGAATCCAAAGTAGTCTCCAGGCTCTGAGCTGTCAGCACAGGGCTCAAACCCACAGACCGTGAGATCATGACCTGAGCTGAAGTTGGACACTTAACCAACTGAGCCCCCTGGGCATCCCCTGATTTACTCATTTGTAAACAGGGATATAAAGTGTACATAAAAAGTTTATAGAAAACACGTTTGTGTACATTACCTAACTCATAGCGAGTACTTAATTAGTAACTATTATTGCCAATTCATTTGGTGCCATCTATATACCAGACCGGCTCACGAGGGGCCGATGTGTCCTCCTGTTTCATACAATTAGGAACCACTGCCCTTCCTTGAAATGTATCAGAAAGAGAAGTGTGTACTTTAGATAGTGAGCTTAATGATGTCTGCAACTGACATTAACTAAGTCAAGGAATATCAAACTTGACTCAAAGACCCTTTTTGTTAAATCGTATGCTTAACACTTAGCAAGTGATAGAATCCCCGTCTCTGTTTCTTTTAGTAAGATAAACATTAACAGATGCCATAAGAAACCCATGTATGTGAGAAAGATTATTCATTCTGAAAACAAAAATTGCTCTGTTATTAAGACCTCTATCCCTTACAGGCCCAGCTGCTCTGCAGACCCAAGAACCCTTCCTGGGTGATTTGTATCTTCTCCCGAAGTAATGGAGTCATGTATTCTAACACCTGGTACCACCTGCTCCTGATAAGCTAAATGGCTTTGCAGCCTCCTTGACTTGCAATGAGAAGATAAAATGACCACGTGCAGCTAGGAGAGCATATTATGGGGATGGCAGCAAGAAGAGGAATAAATTAAAGCAGTCGCTCTCAATGCCCTTTGGTAAAAAGAGACTAAAGAGATTTAAAATGTTGAACTTTGGGTCAGCTGGGCAATCAAATAAGCAGCCAAAAGGATCTAGAGGAAATGTGAGGATGGATATGTGGGGCTCAATTGTCCAGAGGGTCTACAAACTTTACCATAAGGTCAGGGTTGGAATTGTTTACCGGGAATGTTCTGATAACCCAATAGTTGTTTTAACTTATCAGTAAAAAGTAAATATAATTTAAGAATTAAGCCCATATCCCTTATCACTTGGGTTTTATTTAAGTATATACCTTAGAAGACAAAAACCAGGCACTAACAGTAAAATGTCCTCTTACGGAATACTTCTTACTTCTTTGGCTAAAACATTTATTTCACAAGAGCAAGGCATAGAGGTCAAGGGAAAATACCCAAAATACAGTAGAAAATGCAGACATATGAACTTTATGAGCAGTCTAAGCCTTGGGGCATTCTTTCAAAGTAGAAGACACATTCCGGTAGTGAAATCTGCCACTTAAGCTCTCTTTACTATGTCACTAAGTATTTTGATGCCCCCCAAAAGAGAGATGCTTGAGAGGAAGGAGCTGGTAGTTGTTAAACTTGAAGGGCTGGAGTGGCTGCCTGACACCAAATACTGGTTCTATCAGTTTTAATGTGTTTAATTTTTACTTTTTTTAGCTTTTCATTTTAGTTTGTAAAGTAAGCTCTATGCTCAACATGAGACTTGAACTCATTACCTCGAAATCAAGAGTTGGATGCTCTATTGACTGAGCCAGCCAGGCTCTATCACTTTTTTAGATGTGTGCCTTCTGTGCCTCATGTTCTCATCTGTAAAATGAAAATAATAATAGTATCCTGCTCATCAAGATTCTTGAGGGGACTGAAATAGCCAATTCACATAAAGTGCTTTACAACAATGCATGGGGCATAGCAGGTGCTCAGTATGTATTTGCTGACTGAACTTTTGTATGTATGTATGTATGTGGGCTTCATGTCCAGGCTTGTGCCCAACATGGGGCTCGACTTCAAGACCCTGAGGTCAAGACCTAAGCAGAGATCAAGAGTTGGATGTTTGACTGAGCTACCCAGGCGTCCCCTGACTTTTGAAATCAACTTTTAAAAATACATACATCTATTTCTGTTTTGACTCCTTGTTGGAAATATAGAATTAACCACAGTAACTACATCAGTGATAACAACAGCTCTACTTATCAGGCTCTGATAGCTCACATCCTTTGCATCCATCATCTTGTTTACCGCTTGACTCAAATAGAGTGCAGAATTCTTAACATACCATTGAAGTACCTTCATGATTTTCTTTTCTCTCATTTATGTCAGACATGGGTTGTCAGAGCAACCCAGGTGATTTCCAGTGGCATACAATTTGCTCTGACTGGAACGCAGAAACTGCCACTGTCCTCTGACAAACACATATTTGCACTTTAAGACTCAGGTCAGTTATCTGCTATTTCAAAATCCTGTCCTCTCTCCACTAGCAGGTTGATTTTTGTAGCAGTTGTTACGGTGCTATGCAAAATCAAGTATCAGTGCAATGATCTCAGCGTTTTATTGTGCGCACAAACTTCCTTTACTTCTTTTATGACTCCCTAGTTTTTCTTCTATCCACCTATCATAATTAGGGTACAGGCTGATCTACATTTGCTGTGCCATCATTATCATTAAATAAGCCGTCTCATGCAGCAATACCTCACCGGGATGCAGACCCTGATCTCCGGGGTCAGAACATCTTGTTACAGATCCCAGCACCTGCACTGAGTAACGTTGGGCAACTTGCTTGATCTAAGCATCATCTAAGGGTTCTCACCTTAAAAACCTGTTTCATCTAATCCTTCAGAAAATGCTATAAAGTAATGTTTTAAATTCTTTTAAATGTTTATTTATGTTTGAGACAGAGCACAAGCAGGGGAGGGGCAGAGAGCGAGGGAGACACACAATCCAAAGCAGGCTCCAGGCTGTCAGCACAGAGCCCCACACAGGGCTTGAACTCACGAATGGCAAGACCATGACCTGAGCTGAAGTCAGATGCTTAACCAACTGAGCCCCTATAAAAAAATGTTTTAAATCTGCTTATGACTCTGCTCAGTTTCCTATGTATGCTCAATATGCTCTATAGATGTTTTTTATGGTTAACTGAGAAATAAAATTTAGAAAGGCCAAACTCCTCTCTCTTGTTCTCTTTCTAGGTGTGTGTACACCCGCATAGAAGATGCAACTGTCAAGGAGATTACCACACACATTATCTAAATGCATACATTACAGGCATTTAATACATATTTGTTGAAGGAATACTCTTGCCAGGCACAATATGTTTTAAAAATACAAAAGCATATCTCTCAAACATGACATGTCTAAATAAAGGGATTATTTCCACAAATCCCTCATTAATGAAAGAGAGAAACATGAGAATATAAAGAAAACTGCAGCTCCTTGGGAATCCCTAACATCCTTTTGCTGTGTTCCTTCATTCATTAGACAGTTATTGAATCTATTGCACAACTAGCAACAAATCCTTTACTAGATGAGCTGTACAATAGCCTTTGGCTAAAAGCAATAGCATTGTAACCGGTCAATTCAATTGTCTGTGTGTAGTTGAATTTGACCATTTTTCCTTTTGAAATTCCTTTCCTTTCGCGTAGGTGCCATGGTCAGTATGCTAAATTCAGTTATGAAGAAGAAGCGAATGGTTTTGCATATTGTTTTTTTTAAACATGCATAATCAGAAGCTAGAGAATGGGGAAGTCCAAACATTTTCGGTGCCACTTACTAATTCATGACTTTGTAGGCGAGCGCATGCGTACTTAGCAAGAAATCTATGGCTTAAATCAACACCTCTTTTTCCCCTCCAACTGCTTCAAAAGGAAGGAACACTACATTTTTCAGTGTCAAGGTAAGCAAAATACCTGTTCATTCTATTTACATGTGTCTTAATAACTAAGTCGCTAGCATCTTTAGAAAATTATTTTAGTAAGTTTTCCTTCCCTTTCATTAACTTGTTTTCATTGTATACTATTTTTTTTCTGAAGGATAAATCTGTGTACTATTATAGCCAGAGGGGCATTTAAGATACTGCTTTGTACCTGGGAAACCCGTTTAATTACTCGAGCTGTCAAAATGTTTTATTGTAAACAGCTTTTCTGATAGATTCTGTTTCCCTCCTATGAACTATCTTCCCCAGAAGACCGTCCTCTGTTCAGAGAAGCTTAAAGTACAGGTGTCATAATTTAGAGGGATGAAGTTTTTATGTCTGAAAATACTCCATCCTTCTTCTTATGTCTGATTAAGAAATATTGTATGTTCATTTTTTTTAGTTTATGTGTATCATAAAACACTATCATACTAAGATTTTAAAAATTAAATAGAACAAATTGTCTATAAACTACAGGTAAAAGTAAGGTTTTATCTGAGATAAAAAGTAAGATATTTGAAGTTGTTCGTGTCTAATAAGTCTATTTAGGATACAATCTAACAACAAAAAAGAGACATTGATGTTATAAAATTTTAGAATTCACTTAAATAAACTAAATATCACATGAAGAAACTCAGTACCAAAACAAGTTTCTGTGATACACAAATGTCTTTTCATACAACACAGTTGAGGATAAGATTTTGTCTTATCAGGCCTTGATTGGGCCTAACATTCCAAATCTATTAAATCCCTTCTTTTTTGGAACTCATACTCTCATTCCAGGGCCTGCCCTGGCTTGGAGTACCAAAAGCATTAACAACTAAGGAAAATTCTTCTCCTTTATGCAGAGAGGCAGAGTTCCAACGTAAGCACCATTAATTCTTGATTCTGGAGTTTTCTCATACAAGTGTGAGGGCGGTTGGTTAGCTAGAGAAATACAGTGAGAACTCTATTATGGATTTTTAAAGATTATCAGCAGCTAATGGCCATAATTAGAAAAGAATTATTAGTACATTCACTTAAGCAAGGCTCCTATCTACAGTCCTGTTGTAAAAGATAACCTTTTTCTATCCTTATGCGTTGATAACTGTCATATGAAAATATGGACTAAACCGAACAATTCCCATGAAATATGTGTAAAGTTCAAAGAAATGATGTTTTATTATTGGATAGGATAATTAACAATTGAAAGAGACCCCAGCTGCAGTAAGTATATTATTATAGTTTCAAATAGAACTCTGAGCTCTATCTTAAATAATAGAGTTTTTCCTAATCCTTCCCCACTCAATATTTAGACATTCATACACACTTTCTCACATGAATGTGGGCAATGAACTGTCTATGCGTTTAGCACAGTTCAAAGTATGCTATGGTGTTGCTCAAAGATCCTGCACTGGAATTCTGTATATTGAACAGCACACAGGCGTGGTCCCTGCCCTAGGTTCTACTCAGCCCATCCACATGCAGCACACTCACACACACATGCGCGCACACACACACATACACACACACTCTTGCTTTAAGAATTAGGTTTACGGTCTTTACCTCAACCAACCAACAATCCAGGCTCTAACCGTTCAAGGAGTCAAAAAGTTACCAAAGATACAGGAAGCATGGAAGACATGTAAAATGATGAATAACGAGAACACATACTTGGAAGCAATAAGAGAACGTGATGGGTGAAAATGTGTAAAGTGTATAGACAACTAATTACCTACTCTGACTGCACAATGGTCCTATCTGAGAGCTTGGAAATAAATGCCCTTTCTGGTTTAATTTGTTTGGGTTGGGCTCTGGGCATGAGTTTTATTTAAAAGTGTCTCAGGTGGGGGCACCTGGGTGGCTCAGTTGGTTAAGCGTCCGACTTCGGCTCAGGTCATGATCTCGCCGTCAGTGAGCTCAAGTCCTGCGTCGGGCTCTGCGCTGACAGCTCAGAGCCTGGAGCCTGCTTCGGATTCTGTGTCTCCCTCTCTCTCTGACCCTCCCCTGTTCATGCTCTGTCTCTCTGTCTCAAAAATAAATGAACATTAAAAAAAAATTTTTTTTAATAAAAAATAAAATAAATAAAAGTGTCTCAAGTGAATATAACGGGTAGTCAGAGTTGAGGATCACAGATGTCGGTTATGGAGCCCTAATATCACAGTGGCCAGGTAACAGGGTGCCTGGGTAAATGTGAGTTTCTGACAAACGATGAATAATCTTTTAATATAAGTATATCCCACATGTGGAATGGTGCAAATACTAAAAAATGGTCATTTTTATGAAATTCCAGTTTAACTGAGAATCCCTTATCTCCATGTGTTGAGGTATTGGGAGATTTATATTTGAGTTCTAGTAGATGAGAGGAAATGACCTGACATTTTTCCTAAAGAAAAATAAAAAACGCTATTATTTTCCTAACAGCACTCACTAGGCTCTAGCAGATAAGTGATGAAATCATATTAAGAATGAAACTGAACGGAGCAAATAACAATTTTTATGTTAATTCTTAGGGTGCCAGTGTGTTCCAACCTCACAGAATCTAAGCAAATTTAGGAATGTTAAAATGCAACCTGCAAGGCCTCTGAATAAAATATGTAATTAGAAAATAAGACAAAGCAAAGGAACTAATACTAGTTGAGAAATGGCTCCCAAACTCTGAACTGCAATGTGAAATGCCAGTGTACTGGTCTGAACCATATGGGGGCAGGGGGACAGATAAGGACTTTTGCCCACGTGTGGTCACTGCAAATGACCCAGAACCCCCAAATGGGATTGGTTTACATACTTCCATTCCAAAGTCCTACGGTCTGATGATTTTGATATAAAAAGAGGAAGGCCAGGGATCACTGGCCATAGAGAAGAGCAAGAGGAGGAGGATGGCCACAGCTTCATCATTATGCCCGAGGAAGATGAAAAACGCTCTCAGACATCTCTGGGCCAGGAGAAAGTCACCTTGGGACGACCTGGAGAGTTCCATGGAAGAAGAAACTATGTTGTCTGACGTGCCCTTACTCTTTTCTCCAGTATGTCCAACCTTCTTTTGTCCGGAGGAGTTTTTAAATTTGGCCTGCTTCGGAGGTTGCTTCATTTTCTACTGTGTGAAGGGTTAAAACTGTTGCTTACTCTTTAGGCTCCCTTTCTTCCTTTCCCCCAGAGTTCCTACTCTAGCTAAAAGACCAAAAACTGGATTTTTAAGCTGATTTCATTCCTCGCTGAGTTTCTAAGATTTTTCTTTCAAAGGCCCAACAATAGTTGTCAGTTCATATGACAAATTCAGAAGGCTTTTCACCCTTCACTGGGATAGTTCCTCTGCTTCTGAGCAAACATGGTTCTTGGAGCCAACGTGCTCCAGCCATGGATCTTTTGATTTCCTACTAAATCTTTGAGTACGAGGTAATTCCACTGAGTCCTGCTTCCATTTCCACCCAGGTTGATGACTCATACTCAGTGTAATAAGGGTCTTATCCCTCTTTATTTGTTTAGTATTTAACTCTGCCACACTCTAGTTTTCTGAAAGCCACAAATACAATAAAAGATTTAGCTTATGGTCTCTGAGGGCCCTGGTCAGGAAATAAACCGATGGAAGAGCCTGGCAGTTTTGTGGATGTGTGCGCACGTGCGTTTCATCTTTTGTTTTGGTTTCACTTGAACTCTCCTATATTCAACCTTCTCAAGACCATGATTTATATAATGAATAAATTAAGAGCACATGGTTGGAGTGATTCAGATTGGCTGAAGAAAATCTACAGGAGTCCCCTGAGGTGAATTTGGCATGGTTGCTTCTGACCTAAGATGGTATCACAGCCAAGAGCGAGGTAAATAATGACAGAATCCAGGGCAACCAACCAGGTAGTAACTTCTAATGCTTGACACTAGTATTCCAAAAACAAGACAGAACAACAACAAAAAAATAAACTTGCACAATACAGGTGTGCTTGTTTTGTGGTGAACGTCACCTGGTTAGCGAGGAACTTTGCAATTCTTGCATTTTGCCTGGAATATCAGTTTAGCTGGGCTGGCATTCAGAGCCTTACAGTAAACCAGCCGTTCTAATTGCATAGTCTGTGGACCAGCAGTATCACTGGAAAGCTTGTTAGAAATACACATTTGTGGGCCCATCCTGGGCCTACTGAATGAGAAGCTGTGGGGGTGGAGGCCAGCAATGTGTGTTTTAATAACCCCTGAAGGTGATACTGATGTGTAAGAACCACTTCCCTAAACACTAATGATCCTTTCTAATATGGAAGTCCTTTGAGACTAGATTGTGACGGCATCCAATTCTGCCATTCACTTCTATCATTATTTCTTCTCGTCCCAGAGAGAAAGGCTGACACCTCAGTATAGGGCAAAGAGACATGAATGGCATTACCAGCTAAGGTTTTCACTGCAAACCCCAGGTTCTCTATCTATTGTCCCCGCATGCCTGGGAGGAATCACAAGGGACTTGGAGGGATGGCCAAGATGGCCTCAGAGATGGTAGCCTGAGCCTTCTTGCTACTCTCATAAGAGGAAAACATTTTTAAAAACCATTTACCTCTAGTAGCTTGTAACGCTACCAAAAACTCCATCATCCTGCCCAGAGGAATGTCCTGGGATTTGTCTAATACTTGAGCAGCATTTCCCCTCAGAGCAGTGATACTCTGGCTTTAGTTTCCACAGGGAACCATGGGGTCACAAAAAATACAGATATTCAAGCTGGAGAGATTCTCATGTGGATGGTCTAAACTGTAGAGCCCGTATTTTAATAAAAATCCCCAAGAGATCCTATAGCTGTTCCCCTAAGAAATTTCAAGAACCACCACCTTAACGGCAGATAGATACAACAATACACACAACATTTTTAGGCTGTACATTGTGTCCATTTTCCAAAATTCTTAGGTGGAGATTTCAAACCTTCTCTCAGTTAAAAATATGAACACTTTGTAATGATAATGTTCCCATATGTTCACATGGCACTTGCGCACTTTTAAAAGTTCTTTCACACACACCTTCTCAAAAGAGTGAGGGCACAAAATGGTATAGCTTTGAGAACATTGCTTCCTTAATACAAGCCTTTACTTAGAAGTCTCAGAATATGTATTTGGGGCCATATACAATGTATAGGGAGTCATATGAGCCATGGATGAAATCAAGCATTATGGAGAACAAGCTTCCAAGGGAAATAGGGTATCTGTTTTTGTTTTGTTTCGTTTTTTTTTTTTTTTTTTTTTTTTTTTTTTAAGTAAGAATTAAAGTAAGGTGATTTTTAGTGCAACTGCACCAGATTCCCAGCTGTTTTCAAGGCTGTGGTCTAAAATATTGGATTATGTACTTTTTCCACACTTGAAAAACTTGCAGTTCAACTTCCACAGTATACTGCCAAATAAATACTGTGGCCAGGTTTGCTCATTTGGAACAGACACAGAAATCAACTAAGAACTCTATTTAGGAGCGGAGGGAGACCCCTGAAGGACACGTTTTCAGTTTGTAATAATAAAGGATCAGGACATCTCTCAGGAATTTCCTAGTGGGCTGTAGCTCAACCAGTTACTTTTATCAGAGAAGAATGCTAATGTAGCCAAGGTTGCAAGTCTGATTCCCACATCAAAGAAAAACTATTCTCTGGTCACAGACTGCACCCTGACCTCCAGCCAGCTGCCATGCAATTGTGGGCCATTGATCAGGAAAGATTTCAAGAAAAATCAAGGTGCTATTAATACTCCCATACATGAAATCAAAGTTCCTTTCATACTGGTACATGCAGCTGGGGCTTCATATCTGTTGTATCTATCATTTAACTGGCTTTAAGGCATCTACTGCTTTGAGAATATCTTTTTTTTTTTCTTTTCCTTTTTTTTTTTTTTTTTTTTTTTTTTTTTTGTGCACAACAGTTTTAACCATACCACACGTTAGGGGACTCCAAGACAGATTCTCTCAAATATTAAGTAGATTACCTCTGATTACCTCTATTTTATAGGCACGTTACTTTGTAGTTTTCTTATTAACTTTTTAACAGTTGCTACATTGGTATATGATTTGTCGTTGCTATAACTTCATTTGGTTCTGCTTAGGTTTCTTACTCAAGTAATTTAGGTTATAGGTAAATATGCACTAATTCTAATGTGAAAAGGTCATTCTAACTAAAATAACTGCTGGAAGGTTCTATATAGTTTCACTCTGTGTGGAATTTAGCATGAACGTGTCAAACACACAGCATTCAATATACATCATTACATCTATGTCTAAATTCTCCAAAGAGAAAAAAAAACAAAACCAAAAACACAAGGGTTTTTGTGAAGGGTCCATTTGATAAACCTTTTCTAAGTTCTCACTTTCTGTTCTGATTTTTCTTCTTTCAAACCACAATAAAGAAGGTAAAAAAGATAAAAACCTTTGTCTGAGGTGGATTTTGTTAAAGTAAGCTTTAGGGACTGGAGTCAAAGGCCATTTCCCATGGGCTTCTAGAGCAAAACAAAAATTGAAATACAAGTCTACAGATAACAAGCTGTGGAGGTCCCTGGGGCCAAGCTTCTCAGACTGCAGGGGAGTTATATTCCACAACTTCTGGGGACTGTTAATGCTTCAGGCCCAGGCTTAAGGAATAGTTAGAGGGACAGCACAGCTGTGCCCCAAATGCTACCTGTTCCGTAAATGTCACTAAATGAATTTAAACCACAAGCATCACTAAATGAGTGTGCACTTGAATAAAAACTCTCAATGTTAGCTCTAACTATGTTATTCTACAGTTGAACAGTACCCTGGAAATTATCTGGTAAAATGCAAATTCCTCAGATTCCAGATTAGGTAATGACCACTTAAGGTAAAAAGACTTGTCCAAGGACACACAGTTGGTTAGACAGAGTATCCCTCAGCTATTAAAATTACCACATGGTTAACGGCAAGGAAATTTTGACTGCCTTCAAAACACTTAGAAAACAAGGCAAGTAATGCCTGTAATAGTCTCTAACTCCAATCCAATCCTTAACCCTCATTTCCTCTCTGAATATCATACCTTCCTCTCTTCTCCATGAGCTCCCTTCTTCCTTAAGTTTTCCCTCATTTTCTAAGCCATTCCCAATCCTCCTCCTTCTCACACTGTATTCTTCAGCATCTCACCACTTCCTAGTCATATGGTAGTATAGACTCAGGAATAGGGAAGGAAATCAAGAATATATATTGCTATACAACCTGGCAGTTTTCGTTAAAGGTTTTACATTTTCACAGCACATTTCAAGCGTCCCTCCTGAAAGTGTCCGCACCAAAAGGTCTTGCAATAAAGAAACACCACATCTTAACTTCTGACCGTACCGTTATCTATAATTGCATCAGATAACTGTTATATACCTTTCTGATTCTCTCAGACACAATTTTCAACTGCTCTGGACACCACCGCAGGGCCCAGCTCTGAGTGGACTCCAGCCAACCTCACATAGTCACAATCTGCCGACCCCACCATGTGACATACCCTAATGTCCCCTCTCTCTTTTTACTTCCCCTGTGTTTCCCTATTGCTGCAGGTGGAAGAGCCCCAAAGAACCATGCTTGGTCCCCAAGCATGCACAACTCAGAAGTGGGGAATGGGTCAGTGGGAAATTATTCAACTGCCTTCCTTCCCAACCCACAGGGAAGGTCCCAAGATACAGTTTATATGGCTCTTTGGAGATGAGGTCTCTTGGATCAGGTCATCTGACCAGCTTGTCTGAACATTCCCATACTGGTTCTTGCTTCTTCCTGCTTCACCACCTTTGTATCTTACTTCTGTTCTCTGGATTTGTACTCTCAAAGTAACAGCACCTAAGCCTACTCTCTAGGTAACCCAGGCTAAGTGAACATGCTTCAATATATAAAACTTACATTCCAGTTGAATCTCAAAATAACATTAGCTGATATTTTACAATATAGGAGTTAGCATTTATCAATTATGTGACTACACCTAATGTATACAAAGATTTTTAATCCCAAACTAACCAAGAATCTGGGTATTAATGACTTCCCCAGACTCTGTTATCAAGGCTCTCTCAGGGTGCCTAGGTGGCTCAGTCGGTTAAGCGTCTTGACTTTGGCTCAGGTCATGATCTCGAGGTTTGTGAATTCGAGTCCCACATCAGGCTCTGTGCTGACAGCTCAGAGCTTTGAGCCTCCTTTGGATTCTGTATCTCTCTCCCCCTTGCCAGTTCACACTCTGTTTCCCTCTCTCTCAAAAATAAATAAACATCAAAAAATTTTTTTTTAAAAAAAGGGGTTCCACTCTATATTTAAAATTTACTTGCTTTTGTGTAAGGGTGTGTGTGACTTAGGGTAAGGAAAGAAAAAATCATTAAAAATGCATTATAAATTTATGTTCCCTATGTGCTCCATATAATTCAAAGTGTTAAGCTCATTTGTGATTAAAGCAAGCTACCAATAAGTGTTAAATTAAAAATAAGTGCATGTTTGGTCAAACAGTTTTGAGAATTATTGAGAACCATTTGGGAATTTTGAGTTAAATATAATTAAACATTTTTTTCTTTACTTTACAACTTCTTAGAGCCTATGATATGGACAACAACTACCACATTATTCATTGATATGCACCAGTATATTAACATATTATGTGCTGGAGATCCACTGGTGGGCAGACACAGAAATGATCTTTGTTCTGTCCTATAGCTTTTAGCCCATTGAAAGGAGAACAACATCTATTTAATGATCATGTAAATTCATGTAAATTTGCAAGTGGGAGAAATGCAAGGTACATGAGAGTCTGTGATAAAATTCGATGAGAACTGGGAATATCTAAAGAGGCTAAAATATATACTATTCACAAACATGATTTAATCACCAATGATGTTTTGGGCATGTGTGTGCGATGCTGGATTAAAAGTGAGTCCAAGTTTATTAGCTAAGACTCAACAATGTTCAAACTTTTTGTTCTTAAGATTCTTAACCTCTGTCTCCTCATCTGAAAAGTTTGAACTCACTGATATTCTGTGACTTTCCTAGCTGTATATTGTATGACTGAATAACTCTAGCTAAAATATTTAGAAATTTGAGTATATTGTTTGTGATCTCTCCAGGACCCAAATTTTTACCACTAATCTAATTGCTAATTACCCCCTCCATTTGAATGACATTATGGAAAATGGAAGCCATAAGATCTACATTAGGAAATTTTGCTACTATTGATAGCTTTTGCCAGGAGGAACTGTACTCTTCAACCTAAAGATGTGGCATAATCAAACAAAAGACGTCTTCTTTGCTCAAAAAATAATGTTCCATGTAAAAAAAAATTGAGATGGAGAATTAGTCCACATTTGCTTTGGTGAGCACCATGGACAACAATTGTGTGGAATTTTATACAGAAAACTTACATAATGTATTTGTAATTCAAATAAACTTAAAATATTACAATGATTTTTTTTTAATGTTTATTCATTTTTGAGACAGAGCATGAGCGGGGAAGGGGCAGAAAGAGGAAGACATAGAATCTGAAACAGGCTCCAGGCTCTGAGCTATCAGCACAGAGCCCAATGCGGGGCTTGAACTCACAAACCGTGAGATCCTGACCTGAGCCGAGTCGGACGTTCAACTGACTGAGTCACCCAAGCGCCCCTTAAAATGATTTTTTAAAAAATCAATTAACATTAACATAGATTTCTGCTTTAAGTGCTATTTTCTAGCTAATCTCTTTAAAATGTCAAAGTTCTGTTTCCCATTTGTCTCCTCTTTAAAAAAAGCTTTACTATGTGCCATGTATGTCTAATCCGTCTTGGGTAATATGGATTTAATAAGACATACTTCCTTATGTGTAGGAAAGCCCTGCCACAATTTGCCATTTTAGGTCACACACATCTGGTGCTATTTTGACCTGGCAATTACATAGAGTTCGTTCCTTAATTTCTGAGGGAAAAATAATAATGTGGCAAATTGGGACTATGTTCAAATTAGCTTTTAAGTTTCTCCTAGTTGGCTGGATTTTGCAAGGACTTCTAGAAGCATTTCCTTCTTAGAGCTACATAAAACTCTATCACCCATTTTTCATTGTTACAAAATGTCTTTAAAAATTTTTTTTAATGTTTTTATTTTTGAGACAGAGACAGAGCATGAGCAGGGGAAGGTCAGAGAGAGAGGGAGACACAGAATCCAAAGCAGGATCCAGGCTCTGAACTGTCAGCACAGAGCCTGATGCGGGGTTCAAACTCATGAACCGTGAGATCATAACCTGAGCCGAAGTCGGACGCTTAACTGACTGAGCCACCCAGGTGCCCCCACAAAATGTCTTTTTAAACGTCCCCAAAGCAAGTTTAATGGCATCATTCTAACATTAGTCCAATAAGCCACACTACAGATTGGGGCTAAATATACTTCTTCCTGGATATCATGTGCCACAAGTTCCATCATTTAGCCCAGGCTGTGCCAAATACAAATCCTGGAACTTTTGTCAATCTACCTGATGACTTTTAGCTTCTGTGTGTATTTTATAGACAGAAATTAAATTATCGGGTTTGCAAACATCACAAGATTGCTTTCAGAATCAATGGAACAATATATATGAAAACGTTTTGAAATATAGAAGGAATTTTACAAATATGAGATACTGTTCTTATTGATCTCTAAAGATTCATTTTATTAAACCCAATGCCTAGAAGTTAACACAACCTTATTAGATACATGGAAGATATGAAACTTGGATTATGCAGTTTCTCAATTATAAAACATGACTTTAAAACACATATACCAATTAAGAATATACCACAAATTAAATACTATGTATTATAAGCATGAAATATAATAGCTGCTAAAAGAAGAAACTAATCAGCGTAAACTGGAATAAGGAGGGAGAGCTTCATAGATTTAGGACAGACAATGAGAAATCCATAGTGTATGAGTAATTGGACAGTATTTGAGTAAGTGGACAGCAAAAGATCATGACAGAAAATATTTGGTAGGGGCAATCACAAACATAAAAAGCTGAAATGTCAGAAGGAATGAACCAATTCTCAGGTGACATGGCCAGATCCTTACAACAACAACAACAACAACAACAACAACAACAACAACAAGTATATCCTTCTGATATTCCATGACTTTTATAGCTATGTATGGTATGACTGAATAATTCCCAGCTAAAATATTTAGAAATAGGAGTATATCGTTTGTGCTCTCTCCAGTACCCAGATTTGTCTTTTGTACAAATTTGCATCCCTGCGTTTTTCTATCCAAAAGGAACATGTGGAAGAATTCAGGACCAACAAATCACGAAGAACATTTTGTCCTCAATCACCTAATACCTCCTCTCATTGTTCTTCTTCCACCAAAAGCAGCATAGACCATTTTTGGCAGCCTATCAGCATGCAACCTGCCACCACATTAATTGATGGGTCTACAGCCAGAAACAATGTGATGTTTCAAATTTAATCTCTGACAGCCACTTTCCCAAACACAACCTGTGCAATTTATAAATCAAGAGGAAAATCTTCATATTTATAAATCCAAGACAATAGGGTGGCTCCTGCCTTACCTGATTTATACGGCATTAGTGTGATTGGCCAGAGCAACTCTGGCCTAAGAATAAGGAAAGTAAAAACTTAGGGAGAAGGGAAACAAAATGAGTATGTTTTGTCATGGTGATGCTCAGGATTATCACGTAACTGGAGGCGATCATGGAATCAGGTTTTATCTATAAAATTTGTCATGGTTATCTCAGAAACCTAGAAAGAAAATGCAGATGGCATACTGGAGTCCCTTAATTACGTGCTCTTGGGCACGCTTTTTTCCAGTGGGGGGAAAGCTCACATATGGTACTCTCTCTTACCCAAAGGAGTTCAATGATGCCTGTGAGGTATTTGATCACTGCAGGACAAATAACAAAGTAGTTTTGTGATGCCATTAAATCACTTTTGTACTTCTTCTCTCTGTTTCTTTACTGTTTTCAAGCTATAACTGAGTTACTTATTAAGTAAAAACTTTATCTTGAACTAATTTCACCTTCATAATCTCTCCACCGCAGCACTCACTGATATGTTCATTTAACAAAAATTTATGTAGCACCCATGATGTTATGGGTGTTTGGTGGGGACTGATGATCCACAGATATATCATGCATGGTTCTGAAAATTATTTATTGCAGCCACTGTGCAATTGCAATCTTAGTTAATTTCTCACCGTGTCAACGTAACTTGTTTTATTCTTGCCACTTCCTTAATGTCTAAAAGCAGTCAACTTCGTTTAGCAGTTACAGTCAGAAAGTACCTACTAGTACAGTCAGAAAGATCTACTAAATCCCTGCTATGGACCTCATGCCATTTCAAGTTTTGGCATGGAATTGGTGGGGATGGGTGTGGAGGACCCAAGACCTAGTCGCTGCTACCTACCATGCTGCCTTCTCACTCACGCCTTGGGAGAAATACACCCTCACCACAAAGAGATCTTGCCTTTGAGTGCAGTGGAGGCATATTTCCAAGCCATGATATTACAATATCAAATCGTCACTAAATCCAATTTACTCTTTAATAACAGCCACATGGAAGAGCACTGTTTTAAGAAGGAAATTATTATTCCAACTTTATAAGGTATGTGCCTGAGCGGAAAAAAATTGGTTGAATCTTAGTCAAGCCATGAGCACTATAGCAATTTCACTCTTTCATGCCTTTGCACATGCTGCTGTCTTTATTTGGAAATAGCACTTCTCTCTGCCTGGAGAACCCAGCTTGAATGTTACCTTCTGGGTAGTTTCTCCTGATCTCTCTAAGGTAGAAAATAATACTCCCTCTTCTGTTCTTCCATTACACATTCTCATGAACATACTTCCATTGGAACACGGATTATTTGTTTTCATGCTCATCTCAACTCAGCTCTAAACTCCATCAGAACAAAGACGTCTTTATATTTGTTTTCTCAGTGCCAGGCTAATCACAGAGACTCAGTACTTGTTTGTGAAATAAGCATTGTCATGATCACATGAAGAAAGTGGCTAACATTAAATGAACAATGGACAGGAACCCATAATCATTTGTCCATGTTCCCAGTGACTGCCCTGCCTGTGAAAAGGTGGGAGTAACCCTCACTGTTTATACCATTCATGTTGATAATATCAATTCTGGATAAAATGGATGTCAAGGGCAGCCTTAAAATAAAAAGGTATCCATTTATTCAGAGAGACATTCAGTAAACATTTACTGATTAATCACTATGTTCCATGGAAGGCAAGATAAATGACATAGTCCCTGCTCTTAAGGAGACAAGAAAATAAATCTTCACAATGCAGGGTATTAAGTGTTGAGCATTGGGATAAGAAAGACACCAATAATCCACACTAGGTAAGTCAGGGAAGGGTTCTTCAAGGGGTTTATGCCCAATGCCCTTGAAATACCCATGGGACTCAACTGTGAAGAAAGTATAGAGAGCATTCTAAGTAAATAGGAAACCATGCGAATGTTCACTGTTGGGAAAGAGGTTAGCATGTCTGTGGACTGGAAGTAGTTTGGTATAGCTAAATTTGGGGTAAAGAAAGAACAGGGAGAGGGGGAATTCTACTTGGTTACAAGCTAGGGAGGGAAAGGTGTGAATGCACATAAATGAGCCTTGAAAGGTACAATTTAATGGATTCTAACCGGGTATTCCAGCCACATCCTTGACAGGCAGCATTGTCCAGATTATAGAGTCTGGGATACTTCATCAAATTTCATGTACCTGGGGGATGTGGGGGAAGATTTAAGATGGTTTTACTAATCCTACCTATTAACAGTTTTTAAAAAGCTGATTATGTTAATCATCCATAAGGTAGATATACCAACTCTTTTTTACACAGATGTTTAAAAAAATATTTTAAAAATTTCATTTATGTCTAGAGGAAAGATGAATAACTAACCGATTCTAATATATCAGCACAACTAATTTGGAGAAAAACATTTCGGTAAACTGGACTATATATATTGTAATTTTGAGTAGATTATAGATGTGGCTAGAGTGCAATAAAGTTTTATGTCCATGGATGAGTGATTGATTTAGAGCAAAATTAATATGTCCATACGATTCTCCAATAGTAATTTCTTGGACTGAACTTAATCTAAATTCAACTTTGTATAAGATGTGCTGTATTTCTGCTAACTGTAATTCCAATCTTTGTCTTTTAATTCCTAAGTCTGCATTACCTCCCTCTAGTGTAAAGTGGTCATTTTACTGAGTCCATATATAGAAGACCTACTTGTTTTCTCTGACAAAATCATGAAACAGGATAGTCTTATTTCTAAAACAATAACTAAAGAGCAGAATCTAGACTTTCCAAAGGACTAGAAAATATAACCATTTAAGAGGCAAAAAAGAGCTATAAATCAGTTCCAGGGTAAAATTATCTTCTACACTAGATGCACATAAACAGGTTCACTTCTATAATCTGTACTAGAATTTTCAAAAGTCTCAAGACCATATTTGAAAAATCTTACTAGATCATCAAAGAAAAAGTATTTTACATGCATTTATTTAAATCAAGTGAATCCAAACATTTTATTTAATTAATTAAATTATTAATTTTTTTTTAACATTTATTTATTGTTGAGAGACAGAGAGAGACAGAGTGCAAGTGGGGGAGGGGCAGAGAGAGGAGACACAGAATCTGAAGCAGGCCCCAGGCTCTGAGCTGTCGGAACAGAGCCCGACGAGGGGCCAGAACCCACCAACCTTGAGATCATGACCTGAGCTGAAGTCAGACGCTTAACTGACTGAGCCACCCAGGTGCCCTAATTAATTTTTTTAATGTTTATTTATTTTGAGAGAGAGCTAAAGAGACAGAGAGAGTGGCCAAGAGAGGGCCAGAGATAGAGAAAGAGGGAGTCTCAAGCAGGCTCTGTGCTGTCAGCCCACAGCCCCACGTGAGGCTCAGATTCACGACCCGGAAGATCATGACCTAAGCCGAAATCAAAAGTGGACTGCTTAGCTGACTGAGCCACCCAGGAGTCCCAAATTCAAACATTTTAAGTCCCTCCTAGTACAGAACTCTATGCTAGGTGTTCAGTAGTATCCAGAGATGACCCTGGCACAGCTCCAGTCCCAAAGGACACTTCAGGGTGGGACAGCTGATGGATTTCTTCCTTTCTGAGTATCTCTTCATATTCAGTGTAAAACACTTATCCACTGATAAGCACTCCCCCACCCCATGTCAACTTAGAAATATTTTAAGGCCTTTTGGGAAGATGACACTAAGTGGTGTGACCTGGGATTAAGATATGCTGACATTCTAATGAAATTGTGAATTTTGGGAATTTTCCTGACAGGCCGGAAAAAAAAAAAAAGGAAAGGATAAAAAAAGCTAACAGGTCTATCAATACATAAAGGGTTTTGGGAAGAAATGGGAAAATAGTTTCATTGTAAATTATAGTAACCAAAGGAAGCAATCAATGCAGGAGAGGAAAAGGAAACTATAAAAAAAAATAATTTTTAAATCTAAAGATTTCTGACTGGAAGTCTAAGATTGATAAATACATGAAAAGATATTTTGCAGGAAAATGTTAGACATGTCTAGATCTCAAGATACATCCCAATCACTATTTCTCACCACACATCTGAAATCAGTGGGCATCGTTTTTGCTCTTGGTGAAGAGAAGTGCCAAGTTGCCTGGGGCTATGCAGCTTGACACGGTGTGAACCAGAACTGAAATAGGATTCCTGGCTCTCTGGATTTCTGATATCCAATTCAGCAGACTTCAACTTTCCATTAGATACTCTGCAAGTTAAGCAGTTCTCCTGTCTGCTTGTGCCAACTGCTTAAGTACCCTGTCAAACTCTCCGAGTGCTGTAAGTCTCAAGTGCCTAGGGACCTAGTATGTCCTCAAGGCCTAGTACCTACCTTGCTGTATTGTTTGAATTTAGGCAATGGTAAGAGTTCAAGAAGCCATCATTTCTAAAGTACTGCATATTAAAATTCTGATGTAAATATCTTATTGAAAGAAGACTTTTGCTGGATAAGGCTAAGGAGATCCAATTATTTCCTTTGATAGGAAACAAAATTCCCAGTGCTGATAAGGTGAATCAGTATGTACACAATATCAACACAGTTTGTTAAAAAAAAAAGTATAGGGGCGCCTGGGTGGCGCAGTCGGTTAAGCGTCCGACTTCAGCCAGGTCACGATCTCGCAGTCTGTGAGTTCGAGCCCCGCGTCAGGCTCTGGGCTGATGGCTCGGAGCCTGGAGCCTGTTTCCGATTCTGTGTCTCCCTCTCTCTCTGCCCCTCCCCCGTTCATGCTCTGTCTCTCTCTGTCCCAAAAATAAATAAAAAACGTTGAAAAAAAAAAATTAAAAAAAAAAAAAAAAGTATAAGAAAAAAATCAAATAATTGGAAGGGAGTAGGCATGTATTCATATGTGTGCTTATGCTGGGAGCACATATGTGCTTGTTATATGCCACATAACCAATTCACTTTCCATTAAATGGATTGGTTGTTTGACACTGAATACTCACAACACACAGAAGTGTTTAGATTTTTTTTGTATTAAGCAAAAAAAATCATGCTTAGAAGTGTTTCTTGTTGGCATGACTAAA
This sequence comes from Panthera onca, assembly GCF_046562875.1. NCBI lineage: Eukaryota > Metazoa > Chordata > Mammalia > Carnivora > Felidae > Panthera > Panthera onca. The sequence goes on from NC_138346.1 coordinate 53,355,561, forward strand.
AAATATACAAGTTAGTAGATGGCTGAAAACTAAACATAAAGAAAGTAACATAAGGAAGGTAGAGGGATGAGAGGTAGAAAGTGAAATAATAAGAAAGATGAGGTTAAAATGTGTTATTAAAAAAGTATCACTCATTCAACAACTCTTTACTGAGAAATGACTATTCGTAGGCACTGAACAAAATATCATGGAGCTGGAATTCTAGTGAGCAGAGAAAGAAAATAAATAGATGTCAAATGTATTCTGTGTGAAGAGGGGATACAGTTATGGCTATACTGACATTTTAAACAGAAGCAACTTAAAATTTAAGTGATATACATTAAAATTGAAAATACTTTTTTAGGACACCTTAAAATAGGAAATACTCACCTCTGGTCATGTATCAATATAGTAGTATATAGTTCATAACAGAAAGATTTCCACTAGGTGTTCTTTCAAGCATCATGCCCTTACATCCCAAGAAACAACTTAAAGCAATGCTTCATTTATAATGAAACTGCTACCAAGATAACCCACTGACTTTATAGGAAGACCTTTCTCTGTATCATCTTTGAAGTAGTAACTCTAACCTTCCCCTCTCATCTCCAAATCCTCATTTTCAAAGCCTTGTTGCTTTGGGACTTAACAGCAGTGTTAAGAAGGGGTCTACTTGGATAGGATCAGACCCCAGAATTAGTTTGATAGCTTTATATTCACTCCACAGAGCCCTGGAGCTCTGTGACAATTGATTAAAGAGGGAACAGGTAAAGGTAATGAAATGACACCACAAAGGAGACCTCACCAGGGGAAGATGACATACAACTCACCAGACCATTAAATTACCTCTCTTGATTTGTTCCAATAAGATACACACAGTCTTAGTTCACATATTTTGTATTACTAACGTGTATCTGGAGCTCATTCATGGTTACTTTCTTTCGTTCTTCTCCTTTTTTTTTAATCTCCAACTTTACTTAAAACTCTGTTCAAGCAAAATAATGTGCATAGGGGAGTCCTTTGCATGATCACATCCTTTCATACTTTAAATAAAAACTTCTTCCAAATTTACATAACATTTTGAATTCCCAATGTTTGGATAGACAGAACTGTTGCACATTCATTTGTTGGTTCACTGAATCATTCACTTAGTCATGTAACATTATGTATTGAGGCTTCATAATAATATCAAGACACTCTGCTAATATATAGAGAGGGATATAGAGATAAAAGACCCATTCTCTTTAAATCATGAAGGAAGATAGACAAGTTTGAAGACAATTATAGTATAATGAACTGATATTCTAGAAACAGGCATAGAGTGAAGACGGGTTGGCAAACTAACTCATCCTTGGTATAGGCTATTGGACAAGAATTCCTAGAGGAGATGACAGTTGTCTTGAATCTTGAAGATTAAGTCATATGTAAAAGCAAGGGTGGGGGAGGTATGGAGAGGAACATGCTGAGCAGGCTTTCTGGTTCTCAAAGGAATTAAAGGGGTTTAGCAGGAACCTATGCCTGAGGTCCCAGGTCGATTGTATAGTTATTTCTAAATCATAAATTTTGCCTTTCTGCCCCCCTTCTAGAATCATCTGTCAAAGGGCATATTTATATGGGATCAGTAATACAGAAGTGGTTGAGCCGCTGGGTAGCTGAGTTGGTTAAATGTCCGACTCCTGATTTCAGCTCAGGTCATGATCTCACAGTTCCCTGAGTTTGAGCCCCATGTTGGGCTCTGCGCTGGCAGTGCTGAGCCTGCTTGGGAATCTCCCTCTCTCCCTCTCTCTCTGCCCCTCCCCTGCTTGTGCTGTCTCTGTCTCTCTCAAAATAAATAAATAAACTTAAAAAAAAAAGAAGAAATACAGAAGTGGCAAATGGGGTATAGTCAATGTAGAGAATAAAAATAAGTTTTGCAGAGGTGGGCTAGTTTATGGGCTTCTAGTTGGGGAGCAAGGCCAGTGAATATAATTGACAATACCAGGCCTTTTGACATATTTTTATTGTGCAGGTTGACGAGGTTAGTCTCAATGGGTTATGAGGTCCTCAACCAGAATTCCTTTGTGAGTTAAGACAAGGTAAAAAGCTGAATTTGTCAGACCAGCTCTTGGTTCTTCAAAGCCATCTGAAACCACGTGTAGGATGAAGACCCCACAATCTGCCTCTCTATCGGAATGCAGGGCATCCTACCCTTTCACATTGGGAGTCTAGAGGATTAGCATGCGTGCACGGCTGGATGGATACATACTCTGCTGAGGGGTCAATGATACTTTGAGGTGAAGGCTGTGTCTCTAAATTCTGATACTTGTGGACAAAGTGGATTACCATGCTGCAAGCCCAACTTTCAGCGGGGCATTAGGTGGGCCAGTGCACATAGTTCCTGTGCGATCTGTTGAACTCAGCACTTTCACAGCCCATTACTAGCACTTTTGAATTCTTTGTTGGCCATACTCAACAGGCAGTCAAAGGTGCCGTCTCAATCTGGCTATTGACTTATCTGCTGCCATTGTTGTGTTGTCCCTTAAATGGTAAGAAGTCATTGGTAGAGTTTCTTTGTTAAAACAATGAAGTATCCCACTAGCCAAGTCCCCTTCCTCTAAGGTAGCATGAGAAGGGAAAAAAAGGGGGAGTAGATTTTTTTTTAGCTTTTTATACAAAATGTATATATGATTGCATTATTTTCATTAATTTTTTTAGTGTTTACTTATTTTTGAGAGAGAGAGAGAGAGACAGAGTGCAAGCAAGGGAGGGCCAAGAGAGGGAGGGAGACACAGAATCCAAAGCAGGCTCCAGGCCCTGAGCTGTCAGCACAGAGCCCTGCACAGGGCTCAAACTTACAAGCCGAACCGTGAGATCATGACCTGTCAGATGCTTAACTGACTGAGCAACCCAGGCGCCCCGAGGTTATTGCATTTAAAAAGAGGGGTGAAAGCAAGGGTGCTTCCTGCTGCTATCATCTTTAACCAGCATTAAAGAAAAAAGGAGAGGCTTTCCTCTTCCTCTTCTTATATGGCTGGGCCTTTGCTTAGATAAAACTCAATAACCAAGTCCTCTAGGTCCAGCATTTGTTATACAAGAGGAAGGACCCTGAAATTTAGAAATCAATTTTCCAATCCCACAAAGCTATGCTTTTTTCAAGACTATTGTCTTGCTACCTTTGACAGTAACAGTTTTGTTCTGTGGATACTTGCTGATACCCTCCCTGGAGAAGTTCACATCATGGCTCAGTGACAGAGGTAAAAGGCAACAAAGGAACATGCTATACAGGAGAAATAAAAATGCATTAGCTTAATACTTGTAAAATACTATCCCTGTATCACTGGGAAAGAACAAGGCCCCCCAAATTAAAATGTATGATAATTCAACAGATAAGTGAATAGAAGCCTAGATATGTAGGTGTTTGGAAATAGAGCTGCTGTATCCCCAGACTTAATCGATCAGGTATTCTCCGATTGGGGTCTTGAACAAGGATGTTCCAGTAGTAGGGAGACGAACCAAGTATAACAAAGCTTTGGAAATAGATTATAAGAAAGGAAAGGGCCCTCTGTAAGCTGTGTGTAATTAATTACTTGTTGTTTGTTGCAGAGGTGGAAGTCAGGCCTTATGCTGGTAGGTGAGGGTGTGTATCAGAAGGTGTATAAGTTCAGCTGGGTGTAGATATTTTAACCTCAAAAAGGGAAGCAGCTTGATATATCATGTGCTTTCTGACAGAAAAGGGTGAGTCTTGTAGGATATTCATAAAGGAGGTATCTAAAATAAATGAAGAAACAACTACTTCTGTTAAATGCTTAATGGTTTCTGCCTATATCTCAATCTGGGAATATTTGAGTTTAATTAGAAGTGAAGGAGTCAAATGCACCCCATTTTTAGTCAGATGTGTGTTGGGACATTTGGAGTTGTTCCCTGGGAAAACTGATATAAATGAGTGATACTCATGGGAAAATTGGGTATAATGAAAAAAGGGAATGTTGCCATCCTGAAAACTAGTGATTTGTTGCCTTAAGTGTAAAGACTTTTGAAATCAATGGTACCGAATTAATTATAATGCCTATGGCTTGAAGAGTTCAGAACATACATCGATAGTGTTCATGATGATCTTACTTCATGTTATAAGATTACGATTAAAGAAAAATAAATACTTTGAGTATGGAAACTATGGTTAGTCTGATTTTTGTTCATATTCTCAGTATAGAAGAGATATAGACAAAGTAAAAGGCATACAGAGAATTTCTCACAAATATTACTATTACTTCTACTACTAGCCTTACTGCGTTCTGTAAAACTTTCACATATATTTCCTGTACCAAAGCTGAAAGAGACTTATCTTTACTTTCAAATTTATTCAAACTGGGAAGAAGTTTGCCTCAGGATCTTCTTACCTTCTTTAAAAGTGGATGGATAGATTGATGGATGGATGAATGGATGGATGGATTTATTCATTTGTTTATTCATTCATTCACTCAAGGGGGAGGAAACTTGCTCTTTTACTTCTATTTTTTTTTAATTAAAAATTTTTTTCTTAACATTTATTTATTTTTGAGAGAGAGACAGAGCATGAGCAGGGGAGGGGCAGAGAGAGAGGGAGACACAGAATCTGAATCAGTCTCCAGGCTGGAGCTGTCAGCACAGAGCCAATGGGGGGGGTGGGGGTGGGGGAGGAGCTTGAACTCATGAACCGTGAGATCATGACCTGAGCCAAAGTTAGACCCTTAACCAACTGAGCCACCCAGGCACTCCTCTTTTACTGTACTTCTGACAGTGACTTTTTTTTCTTATCCTTAAATTGTTTCCTTCTCTGGGCTTAGCCTGGGGAACTCCACGTATGTCTGATCCCTGCTGGCACAGTCCTTCCTGAAGGCAACTGACTTCGAGCCAAACAATGGCTTATGTGAGGGAAGGGGAATGGGAAGATGAGTGGGCTTGTAATAGATTGAACATGTCTCCCAAAATTTATACGTTGAAATCCTAATGCCCAATGTGGTGGTATTTGGAGATGAGGCCTCTGGAGATGATTAGGTCATAAGGATAGAGCCCTTGTGAATGGGATTAGTGCTCTTATAAAAGAGACCCTAGGGAACTCTGTTCCTTTTGCCATGTGAGGACACTGCGAGACAACAGCCATCTCTGAGCCAAGAAGTAGATCCTCCCCAGACACCAAATCTTGATCTTGGACTTCCCAGCCTTCAGAACTCTTAAGTGAAGTCAAACGACGGTATTCATGTTCCATGCTACGGCAGACGTGCTGTTTATAGGGATGATAGGGAGGACAAAGACCCTTTACAAAAAGGTACCACATGGAAATTGAAAAAAGAAGGGAGAGAATAAAATGATACTATAGAAAATGATCATTGCAAACTGTCAAATGTTTCTTGCCCCTCTCTCATTCTGTTCTGCTCTGACCAGTCTATCTCCTGAGGGTTGTGTGATTAGAGCCAACATCACCTGTCCTTTGTAACATTGCACCCTCCAGTGAACATGTATTAAACAGAATGTCAGGTTAGGTCTACATATATTGCCAAAATGAGGGTGGGGGGAGAAGAAATAGCTTAGAACACACAGTGACACATGTCATGTTTTTTGTGTTTTTTTCTTCTTTTTGGTCAACAGACTTGTTTGGGTCTGCTACACTTTGGCATGAAAGCTTATTTTTGTGCCACATGAGTCGATTAAGATGAAGATTAATAGTATGTTTAAACAGACACAGGAATGAATTGCTTTGGAAGCAAGGTGTCTATGTACTGGAGCACACCATTAACACAAAACGATGTGGAAATGTACCAAGGGAAGGAATTTATATGTTTGGATTGATGAATTGAGATAGAAGCTCTTTCAGGTGTCAGTTGCAGATCCTGTGTAGTGATGGACCGGAGGAGGAAGAAGAGATGAAAAGAAGGACTTAACAGTCTTGTCGTGGAGAGAGTGTGACGAGAAGGAAGGACAGAGGTCACCAGCTGCATTAGACTGGTAGTCAGAGCATTAGCCACCAGGCAGCTGAGTTCCCTGCCAGCAGCCAGTCAACAGTGTAACACAACTGGGCTAAATGATCCAGAAATGCCGCAGCCCAAGCAGAAGGAGACAGAGGCCTGAGATCTCCAAAAGATACACAGAGATACTGGACACACTGACAATCTCAAAACTTACTGACAAAGATCATAGACCTGAATAGAAAAGTGTCATGAAATGATCCATGTGAAAGAGGCAACCCACTCATTATAAAGCATAAGACAGGGTGGTGGCGTAAAGATTTCTGAAATTTAGAGAGAAAACAATTCTTCAAAAAGAAAAAAAATCTTTACCACTGGAAGGCAGAAAACAAATAAAAAAATTTTTTTAAATCTTTTTGTCTGTCCCTGTGCATATTTTTCTCTGTCAGCATCTGGCCTCACATATAAAAGCTGCTCACAGGAGACTCTGGGTTGTAAATCCTCTTTCTGCTCAGAAAGTGACACAGTTACTAATCTGATAAGGGAGGATCATCATACACAAACACACCGATAACATTCTGCTATGGTAGTCACATGGTTGCCCTAATTGTCCCGACATGCCTATCTAGGTTTTCAGAATATATTCACAGGTGTCTTCCCCCAGTTTAGTTTAACACTGGGAAGAAGATGGAAAGACCACCTTGAGAGTTGGTGTGTCTTAATCTTTAGATTCTGAGATATTCAGAGTGTCCCTGTTTTATTTTCCAGGGAAGAGAGGCAGTTATAACTTCACGATTCAGCCTGACCATGATGGATGAGGCCACTGCTTATGCACATGCGATGGACTGAAAACCGAAGTGGCAGATGCATCCCTGGACGCTCCTCCAAATCCTCTTTCTGCTTTCTCCACAGCTCCTGCTTCCAGCCCTTGCTTCCTGCACCCTTCTCCCTTCTTGGATTTTCATCTTGGATTCTATTTTTTTCCCCTAGAATCTCACTTGGAGATACATGATATTACCATATTCTTGGGCTTCCTGCTCAAGTCTCAGTAGCACACACATTCTTGATTTTGGAATTGCAGCATTTTTGGAAAAAGGAACTCCCATCACTGGTCACGCCAGGCAGAACTTGCAGCTTTGCCATGAGTGAGGGATTGAGAAAGATTTAAAGCAAAGTAGTACATGCACATGTGTACTTTTGATAAGAGCACCTGCGAGGCTAATGAAAAACTTAAGTTAAATGAAATGTATTTTATCTAAGAACAGATATAGAATCTTATTTTAATGATTGTTCAAATCATTTAAAAAAAATTTTTTTAATGTTTATTTATTTTTGAGAGAGACAGAGACAGAATGCGAGTGGGTTAGTGGCAGAGAGAGAGGGAGACACAGAATCCAAAGCAGGCTCCAGGCTCCGAGCTGTCAGCACAGAGCCCGACACGGGGCTCGAACTCACAAGCTGTGAGATCATGACCTGAGCGGAAATCAGACGCTCAACTGACTGAGCCACCCAGGAGCCCCTCAAATCATTTTTATAATGCTCTGCTAGTAATTAAATGTGTATTCTTTTCTCCTCTGCAGCAAGAGAGACACCTTAGAATAAATGCAAATAGCTGTCATATCCTTTCCTAAAAGGGCAGGTCTACAAATCCTGAAATTTATTGAGGACTTTGCCTAAGAAAGCAAATCTCCTTAGATACATTGGAAATACACTCAGAGGGGTGATGGGAGGACTTCCATAATTACTGAAGGTCACTTACTTTAGGAGGAATTACAGGGAGTATCATAACAGCCCCAGTGTTTTCAGGGTTTAAAAGGAAATTTGCCCTAGGTGGATTGCAAGGGAAGACAGAGGACGATGGTTTTAGGTCCGTGAGGTGGAGGGTACCAGAATTCCCTGCTTAGTGTTCCTGAAGCCATTTGGTGCCCACGACAGTGGTTGTATATCAAGAACTAAACAAAATGCAAGCTAAAATGTACAATGTAGAAACCAGAACACTGATACAAAGGGATGAACTGGTTCCTGGTGGGAGGGGTATGTGCAAGTTCTTGTGCTGTCAAGACATCACCACAGCAGTCCACCAGTAGGACGGGCTCCGTGGCAAGACCGTGTAGCAGTGAGCAAACCAACTCCCTTTTATAGTTCCATTTGGGCATGGAAGCTAGATTGAGCCTCCACAATTTGCATTATAAAAGTCTTCCATTCTCACTAGTGTAAAATACTACTTTCTTAATTTCTTATTCTTATTATTTTAATGTTTATTATTTATTTTGAGAGAGAGACAGAGAGAGAGAGTGAACAGGGGAGGAGCAGAGAGAGAGGGAGAGAGAGAATCCTAAGCAGGCTCTGCACTGTCAGCTCAGACCCCAACATGGGGATTGATCTCACAAACCATGAGATCATGACCTGAGCCTAAATCAAGAGTCGGACACTTGACCGACTGAGCTACCCAGGTGTCCCTCTTTCTTAATTTTTTAAATAAAATATTTCAAACATATAGAGAAGAATAATATAATGAACACTCCTACCCATTACTCAGCCTTATCAAACTAACATTTATAACATTTTGATACAATATTCTTTAAGTAAATCTTTATTGATATATTGCAAGACCCCTTTGTAACCTAACCACCCTTAATCTCATTCCCTTCTCTTCATTCCCAAAGTCTGTCATCCCCACATATATTTCCATGTTTTTACTGTACATACATATCTTCATAAACAATATGCAGTGTTATTTTTAATGTGTTTGAAATATGTATTTTTGCTAGAAATGCCACATTTATCATTCTTCAAACAAATTCTTCAAAGATTCTTCAAATCTTCTTTTGTTGTTGTTGTTCACCCTTGTTTTTTTAGATTTATCCATGTTAGTATATGTATAGTTCTAGTAATTTTTAAACATTCCATTTGTAGTAAAGAGTCTGACTTCATTTTTGATGTTTCACTGCTGACAGTTTTCAAGCTCCACCATTCTCCCTTCCCGTTCTGTTCCATATCTGGGCAAGTTGATAAGAAAGCCCAGTGCTCACTCATTTGCTTTAGGGAGGCTCAAATAATCTAAGTCCTACTAGTTGATATTTGGGTTGTTCCCAGGTTTATCATCATTATAAACAATACTGTGCTAAATATTCATATATGAGAATTTTTTGGATTTATCAGGAATCTCTTTAGAATAAATTTCTGGACTTATATAAACCATATCCCTAGCTCAGGACACAATAATGGCCATCTCTCCTTAAGTTTTTTTCAAATTAATCACTCTAAGCTCTACCACATTATTAGAAGGAAATCCTAGTGTCTCTATTTTGAGAACTTACCCTCCTTTTTTCACGTGTCTAAGAACCTGGAGATTTGTTCAGTTCTGCTTTATAAATGCTAGAAAATCTGATATGACCACTAGCACCTTTGTTATCAGTAGCTACCTCTGGACATTTAAGACTGGTCCTGCCCACCTCTCACTATGCTCCTCTTTCTCTGTGCACCCACTCACTGGCCTTCTTTCAGGTCTCGGAACAAACTATGAGCTCTCCTGCCACAGAGCATTTGGTGTTCCCTCTGTTTAGGTGGTTCTTCTCCACCCACCCACCTCTTTGCATGGTTAGTCTTCACATATTAGTCTTAACTACATTCTTCTAAGGGAAGATTTCACACTCACTCCCTGGCCTTACTATGCTTAGACACAAAGAAGGAGGCCCTTGCCCTGGACTGCTACTTGAGAAAGCCCTTTACATCAGCTACACACACACACACACACACACACACACACACACACACACACATTTATTAAACTATCAGGCCCCTGTCACTCAAGAGCTTGCATTGTGTACCATCTAAAATCATAAATCTCAGGTCTGATGATCTGACCCCAGTCAGGAACCAGGCAATGCTCCTCCACATATCTTGCCCTATATTCCTGAAAGCATAGATTTCTTTCATATCATTAGGGTCTGTGAGTTGTGCTGCTCCTTACACTGGAGATGGAAATGATTAGGAAACATGGCGAGAATTTGAGCCATCGAAATGCTTAGGTAAAAGAAAAGTCAAATTAATTAACTTGTCAAATCCTTCCTCTCAGATAGCAAGAATACAGTACATTCTTGCATAATGAAGTATCATTTCCCAGTAGTGCACAGCATCTATTTTTTGTTTTTCTTTTTGTTCTAATTTATGATTTAGAGATACTCATGAATTAGCATTACATATGCAAAAGTAGCAAATGGTGGCTGAGGAACATTTTGTAGTGTTAAATAACTCTTATTTTGCATAGATGTAGATCTAGATGTACAGAAAGTGCAAGAAAATACACTTTTTTTATGTTGGTAATTAGATGGACAGTGAATATGAGAATTGCAGGTTTTTCATTTTTATGTTATTTAATATGATTAATAAATTTATAATTAAATTATTTCAGCTTTATTTAAATATCTTATTTAAATATTTGATATTTAATCATTAAAGAATACAAGTTAATCATTGACAGAATTTGGTACTAGATTGGAAAGAAAGATAACAAGATTTTATAAACAGATAGATAGTGGTGCCATCTTCTGAGCAGGAAACACTGATTTGGGAGGAAATATCATCAGTTCAATTTGAGATTTGTTGAATATGATGTATTTTCAACAATCCAAGAGAGATGTCAAGTTGACAGTTGGATAGATGGTTCTGCGTTTCAGAGAAGAGAGTATTGGGACAGAAGATTCATAGAATAGGATTGAAATTTGAGGAACTTCGTTATTTATTGACCTGTTACACTAGGATAAACCAGAGGAGCAATGGCCAACAGAGGAGAAGGAAAACTACCTGGCTGTGACTTTAAGGAAACAAAGGGAAGGATGTGCTTCAAGAAGTGAGTGGTTAAGTGTTGCCTGGGTGGCTCAGCCAGTTAAGCGTCCAACTTTGGCTCAGGTCTTGATCTCATGGTTCGTGAGTTTGAGCCCCACATCAGGCTCTGTGCCAACAGTTCAGGGCCTGGAGCCTGCTTTGGATTGTGTGTCCCTCCTTCCTCCTCACCCTGCTCTCTCTCTCTCTCTCAAAAATAAACATTAAAAATTAAAAAAAAAGAAGTGAGTGGTTAAGAGCATTCATGTCATGCTCATGACATGTCCAAGAGCTCCACAAAGGCAGATATTTATTTTGTTCTCTGATGTGTCCCAAGTGTTTAGAATATTCCTAGAACATGGCAGGTGTTCAATAAGTAATTATCAAATACTGAATAAAGATGAAGACCAAAAAGTATACCCTTTGGATTAACCTACATAGAGGTGATCAGGGAATTTGAAGATTACTCTTTGGATGGAGTGATCAGGGAGTTGAAACGGAGTGGTTGAGGAGAGTGCAGGATCTGAGGAAATGGAAAATGTGTTGTGTGAATGTAGATATTGGCTGTGGGGAGGTGGGGTGTGAGGAGGGAATATGGTGTCACGGGAGGGTTTGGGTTTTGCCTAATTTTGTTGTTGTTGTTTCTTTTTAATAGGAGAATGTCCAAAAGCTTGACATTCCATAGACAGAAGGGAAAACCAGTAGTGCGGAATTTTGAAAAGGCAGGAGTGGTAGAGATCTAAGCACAGAAAGAGGCATTGGCTTTAGGTAGCGGGAGGGAAATGTTCCTAACTGCAAAAGCTGGAGAGGCCATAAAACAGATGCTGATACAGGTAGATTGCATATTTGAAAATGAAGGAATTCCCATCAAGTGGCTCAATATTTTCTTAGTAAAATAGGTGATGAGATTATTTGCTAAGATAATATATAAAGAAAGGTGAGGCAGAGAGAGGCTGGATGTTTGAGGAAAGGGAAATCAGTTAAAATATTTGTCACAAGAATGGGAAAAGGTGACTAGTTCATTGGAACTGAATAGTACTAAGGATCCATTTGAGATTGGTTGTTATTAACTTATAGAAAAATATACCTGTTCTGTTTTGTAAAGGTGAGGATAGTGTTAGAGTAGGCTGTTAATGAGGTTCTAACAGGATACCTGGAGGCCAGAAATGAGGAAGTCACAGCCAGCTTTTAGGAAGGTCAGGGGCACTTCACAAGAAGACATAGCAAACCAAACAGGCCCATGACAGGAAACCTCTAACCAAATAAGGAAGAAAAGGTACGGAAACTCTGCTTCAAAGAAATCCCCACCCTGAGAGTAATGAATATTCTTCTCCCTAGTTGACAACTGTCAATAAAAAATAGAAACCCAACCTGAGGGTGTGCAGCTCCTTGAGTGCTTACTCCAGCATGTGCTCTCTCTCTCTCTCTCTCTGCAGCTTGCCTGCTCTCAGATCTTGAGAATGTACGTTTTGCTTTAATAAACTTCCCAGCTCCTGTTACTCATCCTCTGTGCTCCGTGTCTGTCCTTGAATTCATTCCCGTGACAAGACCAAGAACCTTCAGAGACTCCTTTGGGTCTGGGTGGGTCAAGACCCCGGGGCCCAAGGACTCCCCAGTCCACCTGGCAATAATAGGTTCATCTTAAAATTTTCACTGCACAGCTACATAAAGAAAATTAATTGGAAAATACCGGTTCTATCTTTTATGCTGGGCACAAACAAAATACACTTGATTGTCTACATTTCCCTAGAGACTTAGTACATTTCCCCAGGCAAAAATGGTAACTCATTCAATTTGAAAATGAATTTTAAATGCTGAAAATCCTCTTAGAGAATTTACTTATAGTACCTTGATATAAATATGTTCACTATCACTGTGTTATTTGGTAAATTATGTTTTTATTTAACCATATGTTTTATGTGGGTTTAAATTCACGGATGCTAACAATGTATATGAACCCGAAGCAACAAAATGCTTTTGTTCTTGTCAATATGACCATTCTTTAAAAGTGCATACTCCAATGTGTTGGAGTTAATTTGATTCAGAAAACTGACTTGTTATGATTAAATTACTACTAAATCCATTTTTGACATTTAACGAAATTTATACCTCTAGTGGACATAAAATCATAGGTAGAACGAATTAAGAGAAACTATACACAGTATCATGCAAATTTTAAAATTGATATTCATCATTCATCTCTTGATAGGTGATAATCAGCCAAATTGCCACACCACCTTTTACTTTTAAACATGGTAATGTGATAATATTCAGCTCAATTTACAAAATAAAGGTAGAATAATGTAACATTTGGTCAATTCAGGTTTTTATTATGTTATTTATGCACTGTATTCTTTGTAGAAAACACATGCTCGAGTACATGCAATATTTTGAGTATACATCAAAGTGAAAAATTAAAACATAACCATATTGTAACCATTTTTCTTTTATATTAGTTGAATTTTGCATTTTAAAATTAGCCAATTTGGGGGTGCCTGGGTGGCTCAGTCGGTTGGATGTCTGACTTTGGCTCAGGTCATGACCTCATGCTTGGTGAGTTCGAGCCCCGTGTCGGGCTCTGTGCTGACAACTCGGAGCCTGGAGCCTGCTTCGGATTCTGTGTCTACCTCTCTCTCTGTTCCTCCCCAACTTGTGCTCTGTGTCTCTATGTCTCAAAATATAAATAAATGTAAAAAAAATTTTTTTTAATTAGCCAACTTGAATTCTTCACCGATGTAATGTTAAGAAGTTGATTTTGTTTGTGTTTTTAGAAAAAGGAAATTGCATATAAACTATGGTTATGATTCTTTAATTTTTTTTTTAATGTTTATTTACTTTTGAGACAGAGACAGAGCATGAACAGGGGAGGGGCAGAGAGAGAGGGAGACACAGAATCTGAAACAGGCTCCAGACTCTGAGCTGTCAGCACAGAGCCCGCAGAGCTCAAACGCACAAACCATTAAGATCATGACCTGAGGCTAGGTCAGACGCTCAACCGACTGAGCCACCCAGGCGCCCCCTATGCTTATGATTGTTTAAGGAAATGTCTCTTTTAGGGTGTTTATTTTCCAATGACAATTGAAGATGATTAACAAATATTTGTTAACTAAATCAACTTTAGGGCTTTACATTGTCACTAATAATTTAGGTCACTAGAATTTTATGAGAACCCTCAAATTCCTATTTCTGTGTTATAACTTTGGTGATTATAAACAGCACAGAATGTAGAATGTAAACTTTAGGAAGTATCCTAGATAATTCAATCCAATGAAAATTTGAATAGAGCTATAATTTGCTATGTTTATGGAGGATTTGAATACTTCATTAAATGCTTGTAATTAGATCTCACAAAGTAACTGGAAGTTAACATAATGAAATTTAACTTTAGAAAACATTGTGCCACAAGAGAAAGGTAGGAAAAGGCGGTGGTGATGAACAAACCCCAGTGGATAGTAACCAATGACCCGACCTGTTTCTCTGAGGTCTACTTAGCAGCTAGGATGAGTCATTTTGAAACAAAATAAGGAAAAGTTTCTATAAGTGCTATTCCTCCCCTGTTTCTAATGCAGTTTGCTGTGGTTATATAAACCCATGTTAAGAAAGCACTCTAGAAATTGCTGTCATTTTTTGAAAGAATCATCTACCCTGCCAAAGATGGAGACTTCTGTGTGTGGTAAGTGGCATAGTATTTGAGACCTCATTTATGAAAAAAGAACTGGGACTGAAGGTTTAAGGAGAGACAAAATGGGTCAGGACTTAAGGAAAAAGAGATGTAACATTAGAAGTAACAAGTTAATAAACCTGGAGTTGTATCAGAAATGAATCCTCATCAGTTTAAGGCCTGCATGGGTTGGCCTCACAGGAATATTCTAAATTAGCACCCACATCCTACCTCTTCACCATCAGTGGTGGCATGTAGTATAGAACGTCCATTCTCCTACACCCAGGATATGAAAATGTGCTTTGTTTTGTGATGGAAAGTATTTTTCAATCTTTGCATTTTGCATGAGGATAGTGTTAGAGTAGGCAGTTAGTTAGGTTCTAGCAGGATACCTGGACAAAACATTTGATATTTTACAAGTGATTGCATATGTTTGAAATGTCTTCCCTTAAATCATACATTATTGCCTTGCTCCAGACTCCTTTTAACTTTTTGTTCACCTAGCTTCTTCCTTTACCTCTGGGAGGTTGCTGATATGTTTTCTTTCTAGTGCAACATCAACCATTGCCTTTTGCTTTCTTCTCCACATCACAACTCACTGACCCCAATCCAGAGTAGGCCCTCCCACTTGTATGTACCCATAAAAATTTGTTCACAACCTCATTATAAAAGTTCACTTTGTCTTATAACTATTTATTCAAACATTCCACCATCAGATTATCTGCCTCTGGATGACAATAATTCTGCCTTATTGGGGCGCCTGGGTGGCGTAGTCGGTTAAGCGTCCGACTTCAGCCAGGTCACGATCTCGCGGTCCGTGAGTTCGAGCCCCGCGTCGGGCTCTGGGCTGATGGCTCGGAGCCTGGAGCCTGTTTCCGATTCTGTGTCTCCCTCTCTCTCTGCCCCTCCCCCGTTCATGCTCTGTCTCTCTCTGTCCCAAAAATAAATAAAAAAACGTTGAAAAAAAAAAAAATTCTGCCTTATTTTTCTTTGTACTCCCAGAGCTTAACATATTACTTCTCTGAATATTATATCTTGTCTACATATGCTGCAGCTGATATGAAGAATTAAGTGTCCTTATTCATTTATTAGAACTCTTGGTGTATGTTGAAAATGTTCTCGGCTGATGTTTGTCTTTTAACTTTGTTCAAGGTGTTTTTTTTGCCCACAGAAAATGTTCATATTCACGATGTCAAAGCTGCCAGTATTTTCCATAATGGCTTGTGTTTCATTTTTCATTTAGGGAGATGTTCCCTATATGAAAATTGTGAACACAGATTTCTGCATTTTCTTTTAATATTTTTATCATTTTTGTTCTCAGTCTTCTTAAGAATTATACATTTACTCAGTGACCATTACCATTAAACTAACACTGGAGAATTTTACAGTCATTATTGTTTGAGGCAAAGAAACTCTGGAAACTCTGACCATTATATGAACACTTCAGTTTTTTGTGACTCAGAACTTCTGGAAGAATGAAAGCTTAGTGAATTGATGATGATATATGACATAGAACTGCTCCTAGAATTATAAAATGCCTCAAAAAGAGCAGGATTCAAGGGAGTAGTTTTTGGCTATAGGGTAGCATACTCACATAGGAAAGAATGGTTTAGTGAGTTTATTCCTAGGTTTTTGTGATTTTTGGTGTTACCGAAACTATTGCTTTAAAATTTATAATTTTTATTCATTGCTGGCACATAGGATGTATTAGTTTGCTAGTGCTGTTATAGCAAAAGTACACAGCCGACATGATTAAACAACACAAATTTATTTTCTCACAATTCTGGAGGCTAGAAGTAGGAGATCAATGGATAGTTTCTTATTCTCAATGGTTGGCTTCTCACTGTTTTCACATGGTTTTCCCTCCGTGTGCCACGGTGTCCTACTCTTCTTATAAGGATCCCTACCAGTCATATTGGATTAGGACCCACCCTGGTGACCTCATTGGAACTTAACTACCTCTTTGAAAACACTGTCTCCAAATACAGTCACATTCTGAGGTATTAGGGGTTAGCCCTTCAACATATGAATTTGTGGGGGTGCACAATTCACCCCATAACATAGGACTTCATTGATGAGCCTTGCATCCAGGGAGTTTGCAAATTTCATTATTTCTAACGGTACTCTGCTTTTCAGTGGCTTTCTACCTAGCTTCTCAGCCACTTTGCTGGAGAAGCTTAAAAATAGGGCAGATGTCGAGAGGGGAAAACCACTAAGATTTGGAGTTATCTTGTGTCTCTCATCTAGCCAGGATCTTGGCCTCTCTAATCCAGCCCCCTGACCTCCCCAAATTTGTCTTGTAAGACTGTGCTCTGCTGGTGTCTCCACTTCTTCACCACATTCAACCCATGAATTGGAGATATAAATACTATGCAATATTACTCACAGGGTTGCACGCATTAATAAATTCATGGAGTCTGCCGGACTCCACCTCCGAATCAGAGCCAACAGATGCAGATGCTCACAGAAAAAATGTGACTCACCCTTCTGTCCTCCTTCCTCTAGTCTTAGTTTTTCAAGTGTTGGTTGCCTCAGCAACCCTATGATGCTTTAAACATATATGTATAAAATTATCATGTATTTATATATAATATATATCATTTAATAATATATTAACATATCATATATTATATTTATATTATTTATTTATAAATATATGTTTATCTTTATATACATTTATAGATGGATAAATCCAGATTTTCTGGTGATTTCTGGTAGACATATTGTCTGTCCTAAGCTAGTTTATCCCAGTTGGAAGCAGTAGTCTTCCATGAATGAATCCATTTGACTCTGGAACTTTGCCACCATTTAAAATACCAACTCTCAGTTAACCTAAAAACATCAGCTTCCCAATGCACATCGGACATGAAACTATGATAATTTCATTAATTGCCAAGTTAAATGTCAGTTCAATTATATTATTCTTAAGAGATCTAGTTGATAGCACCATTATAGAACATATGAACATTTTATTCTATTTAAAAGGAAATCAAAGGTTCCTGGGTTTTGTTTTTCACCCAATTAAGTAATTCTGCTTTTGGTACATATACAAAGAAAAAAAAGGAAGTAAACATTAGGATTTTTTTTTTTTTTGCAAATAGTAAAATGTCTAAAATGCAATTAAACAATTTCTCTTAAATAATGTCCATAGCCATACATGCCATAAATTTTTACAGCAGAGTATTTACTACATACACATATTTATTTATAAGTATCAGCCCTTTTATCATTACATGTGAAAGCTAATAAGAGGAAAAGCTATGTATATTATGACCAAAAGAATGTTTGCAATTTAATGTTTAACATAATCTTTGTTCAGTAATAGAAAATACCAATTGTGCTTACTTATTAATAGAACTCACCAATTTTATTCCACTTGCCACTGTTGACACTGATTAATGACCATTATTAACACAATTGAATTTATATGTGAAACTAATTTTCCATGGATCATTTAGGACCTTGACCAGTCATCTTGCATAATTCTGAGATTAACCAGTTATATTTATATTAGTAAGTTACCAGACATGAATAATATTGTTTTTCTCTTAGGAATGGCCTATTCTTAAAAAAAAAAAAAAAAAAAAAAAGGAATGGCCTATTGTACATTAGGAATACAAGTTCTTTTTAATTTTTTTCTTTAAGAAGTGGTTTTAATTCTTAAATCTACTCAAGTTGCTTCAGTTTGGTGTTGTTTTAAAAATGTGTTAGAAGTCAGAAAACATTATAAAATGTTAACAATGATAATGCATAAGGTGTCAAAACTGACTGCTCACTGATGAATGGATAAAGAAATTGTGGTTTATATACACAATGGAGTACTACGTGGCAATGAGAAAGAATGAAATATGGCCCTTTGTAGCAACATGGATGGAACTGGAGAGTGTTATGCTAAGTGAAATAAGCCATACAAAGAAAGACAGATACCATATGTTTTCACTCTTATGTGGATCCTGAGAAACTTAACAGAAACCCATGGGGGAGGGGAAGGAAAAAAAGAAAAAAAACAGGTTAGAGTGGGAGAGAGAGCCAAAGCATGAGAGACTCTTAAAAACTGAGAACAAACTGAGGGTTGAGGGGGGTGGGTAGGTGATGGGCATTGAAAAGGGCATCTTTTGGGATGAGCACTGGGTGTTGTATGGAAACTAATTTGACAATAAATTTCATATAATAAAAAAACTGACTGCTCATACTAGGGTTGATTAAGCATGTAAGATTTAGAACCAGTGTACCTTAGTTTGATGTCTGATTTGTGTAAGTTCAATCTTTCTATCAACATTTCTAACCTAAGTACCTGATCCATGAATTGGAGATATAAATAGTATGCAATATTACTCACAGGGTTGCATGCATTAATAAATTCATGGCACTTAGAACAGTGCCTGGTACACAGTAAGCACTCAACAAATGCCAGTTAATAGCAAATGCCAGTTAATTTTTATATAGTGAAATTAAATTAAAATATACTGAGACCATCCAGAAAGGTAAATCAATTCTAGAGAGGGTAGATTAGAATTTAGATGCTGGATACAGCAGTGAGTCCCACCTATTTTGTCTTGGTGATAACTTGAGTAAAAATGTGCATTCCATAATCAGTTTACCAGCTACTATATTTTCAGCAAACTTTTCTGTGTTCTCTTCCATTTCTCTTCTTCCTTCTTACTGTTCATGCTTCCTGTCATTTTCTCACCCTATTCCTCTACTTACCTTTTTTTTTTCACTTGCTAACAACATTAATTATGTCTTTTTTGTCTTCAAATCAACCTATCAAAGAAGGCATTTCTAGTATCATCTTTAGACACTGTTCCCAATTCTGTTTTTACCACCCAACTTTTTGAAAATGTTGCCTAAACTGACTGATTCCTTTCCCTCCCCCCATCTCTTTCCCCTGCCCCCCTCCTACATACTTCCTACACAGTCTAAAGAGTTTAAGCTGGAAAGGCAGAAAGTATGAATAACAACAGAAGAGATAGATGCATATTTCTGGAGGATTAATTTTGCCCAGTAGCATGTAATTAACAGTGATACTGCTCTATCAAAACAAGTGTGTATGTGACGGAATAGAATGTACCAGATATGTGAAAATTTTAAGATAAATAATAGTTTAAAAATTTGAATTTAAGATGATGGCTTCAGTTTACTCTCCAGACCTCCAGAGGCATATAATGTCTGGACAAGATCTTCTAGGATTCAAACTTGGGTGTAAGGGATGACATTCTAATCTCTGCACTGTACAATTCAGTGTTAAACCTTCTAATGGTTTCATGAAATGATGATTTTAGCCTGAATTATTTATTTCTCAAAGAATTATAAAACAGTGATTCAGTTAATTTGCCCTGAAGTTTTTAGTCAGGCATCAAAGATCAGGTATCATGTTCTGCAAAGAGTGACATCTCTACTTTAATTTTTGTCATTTAACAATATATCTAGGAGATCTCCCTTATTCTTTTTCTACAGCTTCATAATATTTCATTGTGAGAATGTACTCTAACCTATTGAATGAGTTCTCTATTGAAGAACAAATGAATCACATCCACTTTTTTTTTTTTTTTTTTTTTTTGCTATTGGAAATAATGTCAGAGTAAATAACCCTGAGCATAAGACATTAAAAAAGTTTTGCGATATGTATTTTTGGAGACAGATTCATGGAAATGATATCTCAGAGTCAAAAGATAAATGCATATTTTAGAAGACAAGAATTTGGTCTTATATTTTGTGTCCTCTTATTCATTATCCTGGTGTTTATAGTGTTATGACAATATCAATAATATTGACTGCTTAATGAAATGGCATGATTACATTTCCTTTTTGTATTTTGTTTTACTCATTTTGAAATTAAAAATGCTTTTTAAATAATTTTCAGTTGTATTATTTTCTCCAAGGCCAAATTAATTAGGTGATCAATCAGGTCTACTCCTGGATCCTTCTGTCCTGATATTAGAATCTGTGCCCAGCCCTTATCCTGAGGTTTTCCTTTGACATTTCCTAGAAAATCCCTTTGGCTCTTTGTTGTGTAGGATCCCCTGTTACCTAGTTCCCGAAACTTGTCTCTTGGTGGAGTATATTCATGCAAGATAAAATTTTTGAGAACTTACAGGTCTGCAAGTGTCTTTATTTTACGCTCACACTTTATGCTTGTTGCACTGGTTATAAAGCCTAGGTCAGAAGTCAGTCTACCTTAGAATTTTGAAGGTTTTGCTTCAATCCCTTTTTCTTCCCGATATTGTTTTTGAGATGTATGATGCTATTCTAGTACCTGTGCCTTCATTTGTTTGGAAGCCTTTGGCAAGCCCTGATGTTGGCTTAATGAGGAACAAGAAACAGAACACCGAAGTGTAGATTGTGGCATGGCAAGACTTCTTCATGTGTTATTAGTTATGGACCCATGAGAGCTAATGTGGTCCTATTCTACCCAATGTTGCAATGCCAGTGTTCCTGTACTTCTGAGCTCCTCTAGCCTGGTTCTCCACACTCCCATGGCCTGCCCTGCACACAGAGCTTTGAGTGTTTATCTGAACCACAAGAGTCATATTTGTTTATGTGTGTCCTTGTCTTATATATATCTTTGAACTGCTTGTTATTGGTTAGTTCAAGAAATAAAGTGAGGGGAGGAGTAAAGGTGGCAGAGAAGTAGGGGGACCCTGGGCTTTCTTTGTCCCTTGAACTCAGCTGTATTGGGGTCAGGTCGCTTGGAACACCCAGGAAATCAATATGTGAATTGGCAGAAGGATCTCCATGGTTGGAGGGACACAGCATAGCAGATGCAATGTGTGTGGAAGTGAATTATGGGAGACAATAACGGTGGTGCTGCAGCGAGGAGGGAACCCTTTCCCCAGGGAGACAGAAGGGAGAGAAAGAGAGAGGGGCTGAGAGAGTACAGTGTGGGGTTTGAAGAAGGTGAAAACTTCTGTGAACCATGGACTATGGAGTGAGGGGCACTGAGTGTCACCTTGTTTAGCAAATAGCATGTAGAGTTCAAACTTTGAGGTTTTGGAAGTGCTCAACTTTGTCTGGAGCACTCCTGGGGAGGAGGGCTGCTGGCCCCAGAATGTAAGCCTGGCTTAGGGATTTCCTGAGGTGCAATGGGAGAGAACATTCCCCTTCCTGGAATACATTTGGAAGACAGTATATTGCCTCTCAGAGAAAAAAAGACCCTGCAGGCTCCAGTGAAATGCCTTTCATCAGCAGGGGACAGAGGCACACACAGTGGGTGAATAACCTGGTTGCTGCTTTTCGTGTTGCTACACCATAGATTCCCCATACCACACAGACATGGTACTGTTACTCAGGGACAAAAGACATTAGACAGTGTGAAGAGGCTCTACTCTGGAGGAGGGGGCAGGTCTGCATGGTGCTGGGTCCTTTAAGATTTTGGGTTTTGAATCCCTGCTACATGTCAAAGAAAAAATGCAGGAGAGTTATGGTGCAGGACATGCTGAGTACCCTCACTGTTCTGTGAGGGCTTCCTGAACAGCAGGGGGTGTGAGATTCCCCTGTCCAGGGATGAGAGATTGGGGTGGTACCATTTCCTCCCCAACACCAACACAGTGGGACTTCAGAGAGCAACACAGCAGCCTCCAGTGGAGGCGGGACCCACTTACACCAAACCTCACTCCCCTGTGCCTGGCAACTGCATATTTACTGGGGCAAGACTGACTCTGAGACAGAGCAATGGGCCTCTCCTCCAGAAGAACAGCACAGGCAGCACCCTGCACATACCAAGTGTACTGATCATAGATTGCTTCAAACTGTCACCTGCAGTACTGGTGGAAATAGGACAAGGCTCACTTTTTTTCCTTTTTCTTTTCTTTTCTTTTCTTTTCTTTTCTTTTCTTTTCTTTTCTCTTTGGAATTAGGTGTATAGTTTTTTGTTTGTTAGTTTAATTTTCATTTCCTTTACTCTTTTAGATCAAGCTTCTTTTTTTCTTTTGTTTTCCTTCTTTCTTTTTTTCTTTTTTCTTTCTTTTTCTTTGGAATTGGACTCTTTGTCGTTTTTTTGTTTGTTTGTTTTATTTTTTGTTTTGTTTTCTTTTTGGTTCCTTTCCTTTTCTTTTCCTTTTTTTCCAGGCTTATTTAAAAAAAAAATCAAAGCATGCCTCGTTACAGTTTCAGATATTCCCCACTGTAAACAAGGAGGAGTTCTACAGAGGTCTGACCAGTGGGAAAAAGCAGCCAAAACACAACAGCAGAGTGCACATAACATACACAAGAAACACTTCCTGAAGTGTCAGGCCCTGGACAGTGTATGACCCCTTTTTAATATAGCATTACTCTCAGGTACAGGAAACATAACAAGCACTCAAAACATGCAAAAGACAGAAGCTTAGCCAAAATGACAAGATGGAAGAATTCCTCCCAAAAGAAAGGTCAAGAAGAAATCACAGCTAGGGACTTGCTCAAAACAGATATAAGTAATATATCTGAACAAGAATTTAGAACAACAGCCATAGACTACTAGCTGGGCTTGAAAAAAGCATAGAAGACACCAGATAAATCCTAGCTACAGAGACAAAAGACTTAAAACTAGTCAGGCTGAAATAAAAAATGCTATAACTGAGATGCAAAATAGACTGGATAAGGTAACAACGAGGGCTGAAGAAATAGAGGGAATAAAGAAGATAAAATTATGGAAAATAATGAAGCTGAAAAGAAGAGGGAAAGAAAACTATTATATCATGAAGGGAAACTTAATGGAACTCAGCAATTCCATAAAGCAAAATCATATCCACATCATAGGAATCCCAGAAGAAGAGCAGGTAAAAGGGACAGAAGATTTATTTGAACAAATTATAGCTGAGAACTTCCCTAATCTAGGGAAGGAAACAAGCATCCACGTCCAAGAGGCACAGAGAACTGCCTTCAAATTTAACAAAAACAGGTTAACACCACAACATATCATACTGAAACTTGCAAAGTACAAGGATAAAGAGAGAATTCTGGAAGCAGTTAGGACAAAGTTCCTTAACCTACAAAAGTAGACACATAAGGTTAGCAGCAGGCTTGTAACTGAAACTAGGCAGGCCAGAAGGGAATGGCAGGAAATATTAAACATGGTGAATGGGAAAAATATGCAGCCAAGAATCCTTTACCCAGGAAGACAGTCATTCAGAATAGAAGGAGAGATAAAGGGTTTCCCAAACAAATGAAAACTAGAGGAGTTCATGACCACAAAACTAGCCCTGCAAAAAATTTTAAGGTGGACTCTTTGAGGAAAAAAAAAAACAAAAGATTAAAGCAACAAAGGCTAGAAAAGACCAGAGAACATCAACAGAAACACCAATTCTACAGGCAACAAAATGGCACTAAATTCATATCTTTCAATAATCACTCTGAATGTACATGGACTAAACACTCCAATCAAAAGACATAGCTTATCAGAATGAATTTAAAAAAACAAGATCCATCTATTTGCTGCTTACAGGAGACTCATTTTAGACCTAAAGACACCTGCAGATTGAAAGTGAGGGAATGGAAAACCATCCATCATGGTAATGGATGCCAAAAGAAAGAGTAGCCATACTTAAATAAGACAAACTAGAATTTAAACCAAAGACTGTAACAGGAAACGAAGAAGGGCATTATATCATATTTAGGGGGGGTCTACTGATCAAGAAGATCTAACAATTGTAAATATTTATGCCCCCAAGTTGGAGGCAATACATATAAATCAATTAATAACAAACATAAATAAATTCATTGATAATAATACAATAATAGTAGGGGACTTTAGCACCCCACTTACAACAATGACAGATCATCTAAGCAGAAATCAACAAGGAAACAATGGCTTTGAATGACACACTGTACTGGATGGACTTAACAGATATATTCAGAACACTTCATCTTAAAGACCCAGAATACACATTCTTCTTGAGTACCCATGGAACATTCTCCAGAATAGATCACATACTGGGTCATGAATCACCCTCAACACTTACAAAAAAGATCAAGATTATACCATGCATATTTTCAGATTACAAAGCTATGAAACTTTAAGTCAACTACAAGAAAAACTTTTAAAGCCCTTCAATATATGGGGGTTAAAGAACATCCCAGTAAAGAATGAAAGTAAAGGAAATCAAAGGAGAAATAAAAATAATACATGGAAGTAAGTGGAAATGAAATCCCAATAGCCCAAGCCCTTCATGATGCAACAAAGGTAGTTCTAAGAGGGAAGAATATCACAATTCAGGCCTATCTCAAGAAGAAAGGAGGTCACAAACACACAACCTAACATTATACCTAAAGGAGTTAGAAAAGGAACATCAGGTAAAGCCCAAAGCCAGTATATTAAAGGAAATAATAAAGAATAGGGGAGAAACAAATGATATAGAAACAAACAAACTAAAAAGAAATAGTAGAACAGATCCATGAAACTAAGAGCTAGTTCTTTGAAAGAATAAATAAAATTGATAAGCCCTAGCCAAACTTATCAGAAAGAAAAGAAAAAGGACCCAAGTAGATAAAATCATGAATTAAAGAGGAAAGATTAAAAACACCACCACAGAAATCCAAACAATTATAAGAGAATACTATGAAAAATTATATGCCAACAAACTGGGCAATCTGGAAGAAATGGACAAATTCCTAGAAACTTACAAGCTACCAAAACTGAAACAGGAAGAAATAGAAAATTTGAACAGACCTATAACCCGCAAATAAATAGAATCAGTGATCAAAAATCTCCCAACAAACAAGAGTCCTGGGCCAGATGGCTTCCCAGGGGAATTTTATTAGACATTTAAAGAAGAGTTAATACCCATTCTTCTTAAACTGTTCCAAAATAAAAAATAAAAACAGAAGGGAAAATTCCAAACTCATTCTACAAAGCCAGCATTACCTTGATTCCAAAACCAGCTGAAACCCCACTAAAAAAGGGAATTATAGGCCAATATCCCTGGTGAACATGGATGTAAAAATTTTCAACAAGATACTGGCAAATCAAATACAACAGTATATTAAAGTAATTATTCACCATAAACAAGTGGGATTTATTCCTGGGGTGCAGGGATAGTTCAATATTTGCAAATCATTCAAAATGATACATCACATTAATAAAAGAAAGGATAAGAACCATATATCCTGTCAATAGATGTAGGAAAAGCATTTGACAAAATACTTCATCCATTCTGGATAAAAACCCTCAACAAACTAGGGACAGGTGGAACATACCTCAACATCATAAAGGCCACATATGAAAGACCCACAGCTAATATCATCCTCAATGGGGAAAAACTTAGAGCTTTCCCTCATGGTCAGGATCAAGACAAGGATGTCCACTCTCACCATTACTATTTAACACAGTACTGGAAGCCTTAGCCTCAGCATTCAGAAAACAAAAAGAGATAAAAGGCTTCTAAACTGGCAAGGAAGAAGTCAAACATTCACTATTTGCAGATGACATAATCCTCTATGTAGAAAACCCAAAGGACTCCACCAAAAAATTGCTAGAACTAATACATGAATTCAGCAAAGTCACAGGGTATATAATCAATGTGCAGAAATCTGTCATATTCCTATATACCAACAATGAAGCAAAAGAGAAGGAAATAGAGGAATTGATCCAATTGCAAATTCACCAAGAACATTAAGATACCTAGGAATAGACCTAACCAAAGAGGTAAAAGATCTATGTTCTGAAAACTACAGAAAGCTTATGAAATAAATTGAAACAAAGAAATGGAAAAGCATTCTATGGTCATGGATTGAAGAACAAACATTGTTAAAGTGTCTGTACTATCCAGATAAATCTATGCATTTAATATAATCCCTATAAAAATACCACCACCATTTTTCTCAGAGCTAGAACAAACAATCCTAAAATTTGTATGGAATCACAAAAGACCCCAAATAGCCAAAGCAATCCTGAAAAACAAAAATGAAACTGGAGGCATCATGCTTCCAGATTTCAAGCTTTATTATGAACTCTAGTCATCAAGGCAGTATGGTATTGCACACAGATACATAGATTAATGGAACAAAATAGAAAACCCTGAATGGACCCACAATTTTATGGTCAACTGATCATTGACAAAGCAGGAAAGAATATCCAAAGGAAAAAAGGCAGTCTTTTCAACAAAAGGATGTTGGGAAAACTGGATGGCAACATGCAGAAGAATGAAACTGGACCACTTTCTTATACCATACACAAAAATAAATTCAAAAAGACCTGAATGTGAGACAGGAAACTATCCAAATGCTAAGCAGCAATCTCTTTGATCTTGGCCAGAGCAACTTCTTACTAGACACGTCATAAATGGCAAGGGAAACAAAAGCAAACATGAACTATTGGGACTTCATTAGGATAAAAAGCTTCTGGGGGTGCATGGGTGGCTCAGTTGGTTGAGTGTCCAACTTTGGCTCAGGTTATGATCTCATGGTTAGTGAGGTCAAGCCCTGCATTAGACTCTGTGTTGACAGCTCAGAGCCTGGAGCCTGCTTCAAATTCTGTCTCCCTCTCTTTCTTCCCCTCTCCCACTCATGCTCTGTCTCTCTCTCTGTCAAAAATAAATAAACATTTTCTTGAAAAAGGTAAAAAGCTTCTGCACAGCAAAGGAAAACTAAAAGGCACTCAATGTAATGGGAGAAGATATTTGCAAATCACATATCAGATAAAGGATTAATATCCCAAATCTATAAAGAACTTACCAAATTCAACATCCAAAAAGCAAACAACTCAGTTAAGAAATGGTAGAAGACATGCATAGACACTTTTCCAAAGAAAACGTCGAGATGGCTAACAAGCACATGAAAGGATGCTGAACATCACTCATCATCAGGGGAAGACAAATCAAAACTACAATGAGATATCATCTCGCACCTATCAGAATGGCTAAAATTAACAACACAAAAAACCAACACGTGTTGGTGAGGATGTGGAGGGACTTGCACTGTTGGTGGGAATGCAAACTGGTGCAGCCACTCTGGAGAACACTTTGGAGCTACCTCAAGAAACTAAAAATAGACTGCCCTACAATCCAGCAATTGAACTATTAGGTATTTACCCAAAGGATATAAAGTTACAGATTCAAAGAGGGACATGCAGCCCAATGTTTCTAGCAGCATAACAACAATAGCCAAAGTATGGAGAGAGCCCAAATGTCCACTGACTGAAGAATGGCTAAAGAAGATGTGGTGTACGTTTATGGTGGAATAATACCCATCAAAAAGAATGCAATCTTGCTACTTGTAGTGACGTGAATGGAGTTAGAGTATATTATGCTAAGTGAAATAAGTCAGTTAGTGAAAGACAAATTGACAAAGACAAAGACATATGATTTCACTCATATGTGTAATTTAAGAAACAAAACAGATAAACATATGGGAAGGGGGATGAAAGAGAGAGGGAAAGAAACCACAAGAGACCTTTAACGATAGAGAACAAACTGAGGGTTGATGGACACAGGTGGGTGGGTGATAGGCTAGATGAGTGATGGATATTAAGGAGGGCTTTGTTGTGATGAGCACTGAGTGTTGAATGTAAATGATGAATCACTGACTTCTGCTCCTGAAGCCAATATTGCATTGTATGTTAAAAAAATTTTTAATGTTTTTATTAATTTTTGAGAGAGAGAGAGAGACAGAGACAGAGCATGAGCAGGGGAGGGACAAAGAGAGAGGGAGACACAGAATCTTAAGCAGGCTCCAGACTCTGAACTGTCAGCACAGAGCCTGATGCAGGGCTCGAACTCACGGATGGTGAGATCATGACCTGAGCAGAAGTCAGATGCTTAACTGACTGAGCCACCCAGGTGCTCCTGCCCTGTATATTAAATACCTAAAACTTGAAAAGCAAAAACAAAGAAATAACATGAGGATACGTTTAAATCATTAGTCATAATTCTTGCCAATATCTGAAGCTGTAGCAATGATTTGTGATCTGGGTTTTATGAACTTCTCTTATCCCCACAATTTTGAAATTACAAAGTTATTTTATTTTATTTTATTTTATTATTTTATTTTATTTTATTTTATTTTATTTTATTTTATTTTATTTTATATTTTATATTTTCTTTTATTTTTTAGCAGTATGATTCCTTTTTTTGTAAGTTTCAAAACAAAATTTAAACAATGCATTTTTTTTTTAATTTTTTTTTAACGTTTATTTATTTTTGAGACAGAGAGAGACACAGCATGAACGGGGGAGGGTCAGAGAGAGGGAGACACAGAATCTGAAACAGGCTCCAGGCTCTGAGCTGTCAGCACAGAGCCCGACGCGGGGCTCGAACTCACAGACCGCGAGATCATGACCTGAGCCGAAGTCGGCCGCTCAACCGACTGAGCCACCCAGGCGCCCCAGCAATGCATTTTTAAGAGAATCATACATTAAGTGGCAAAATTATAAGCAAAACAAGGAAACAATGTAAGATCCAAGACTGTGGTCACCCCTGGGGGTGGGCAAGTGCTATAGAGTGACAAAGTACTGTATTTTAAAGCTTCCTCCACCCCTCACTCCCAAGCATTTGGTGGACCATTTTGACTTGGAAGCTGAAGTTCTTTAGCTTGGAAAAACAGTTTTATAGTCTTGTATTATTTCTTTTATAATTTCTTCCCTTCCAATTTCTCTGTTCTTTCTGGTACTCCTTTCAGCCAGATGTTAATCTTCCTGGATTAATTCTCCAATTTAATTTTTTCTCATGTATTGTCCACAGATTTTTTTTTATTCTTGAGTCTTAGAGATTTCATTGGCTATTTTTCAAACTTTCAATTGAATTTTTCAGTCTGGATATCATATTTTTAATTACCCAATAATACATTGTCATTCCCAAAACGTTCCTTGAATTCTTTTGTTTCTTTTATGCAACATCATATTCCACCATTGAAGTAATTACAGGATTTTCTAAAACACTTTCTTTTGTTGCCTGCTTTGTTTCTGTTTCCTATGAATGTCTTTGTTCTTTGTCTTCCATGTTATACATATTCCTTAATTATTTGGTTATTCTTACTTATCAGATTTAAGAATAAGGCATCAAAAACCCAATTAGAAGCTATGGATTCATGGATGTGACTTGGCTGGTAAGCTTTCAGCAGTGTAATTATGTAGAGACAAAGTTCTTTTATTTGGAAATCTGCAACTGTCAGTATGTGTAGGCTTTTTATCTAGAGCTGATCTCTTTCTCTAGAATAGGATATCCCCATGTTTACTTGAAAAGCATTATATTCTATCCATTTCTGCCTGCATTCTGGGAGCTGAATATAACAAAAAGGCATGAGGTTCTCACAATTTCATGTGCAGATTCTTACTCTTCTTATTTCAGTGTAATCTCTGTTTACAGAGATCTGATTTTAACCTGTTTATAATCTCTGTTATCTGGGTGTCTCATGGTTCTGAATCTAGAGATTTTTCTGGTTTAGCTTCTCTGGATAATACCTCCCTGTTTCATCTGACGGGAGACAGGGGCTTCATCATCTGGTAGTTCAATGTGCATGGGGTAGAAGAGTAGTATCTTTGTTGTCCAATACTTTTTAGGCAGACTTTCAAACAATTCCACTGTTTTAAGCTACTTACCTTACCCTGCTTCCATGATACTTGGTGTCTCCCAATTCTTGAGACTTTCTGGATTTCTGTGGATATAAATTAGCCTATCTTTCTGTGGTATTCCTCTCAAAAATCTTGTATGTGATAGTAACCTCTGCACTGCTTGAAAACAGATTCTACTCATTCAGTTCACTTTCAATCTCTAATTAATTGGTTTAATTCTCTAATCTACTATTGATTTGTGTTCTATTCTCTTTATTCCTGTATGTTTATACATTTTGAGTAAGAAGTTGAGGACTAGAGAAGAGATAAATGCATATGCTTTTCACCATGTTAAACTATAAATCCATCTTCACATTATTTAACATTACTTCTCACTTGAATTGTTTGTGAGTAGGTAAAAAAAAGATCACAAAGGAAAAATACTGATGGTGATAGACAGTTTTCTTAATGGAGTGGTATTTGAGCTGAGAGCTCATAAATAAGTGGAGGTTAAATCAATTTAAAGTAAGGCAATGGACATCAGTAGAAAGCACTCCAGGCTAGGGAGAAGCATATGCAGAGAATCCACAAAGGAGGAGGGAGAATGGCACATTTGAGAACCCAAATGAAGGCTTCACCTGAGATAGCAAGGACAGTCCAGTTTTGAGGAAAAGTTGGAGAACTAGACAGGGGTCAGATCATGAAAGACTTTGGACACTTATTTAGAAATGCTGTCTTCATTCGGATGGCCTTTGGAAGATTTAATCAAGGAAGTTACATGATGAGATTATCTTTGCAAAAATCATCCCAGTTGCAGTATGGGGAATGAAGGAGACAAAAAAATGGATGCAGGGAAAAAATTATTACAATGATAATCCCTATGAAAGAAAATGGTAAATGAGAGTCAGCATATTGTGGGGCAACATGATGAGAACTGGGCAAATTTAAGAGGTTTTTAATAGTAAAGTTGGATTACTGGCATTGATTGGTAAATTTATTGTGGCATGTAGTGAGAGGTAGGCAGTGGAGATGCTCCTTAGGATTCAGATATGTGTAACTAGATGCATATCGGTGTCATCTACTGAGATAGAAAATACAAGGGGGAGGTCAAGTTTGGGGGAAAGATTACTAATTTTGTTTTAGATAGTTTTAGTTTGGTGCATGAGATATCAATTAGGCAAATAACATATGGTCTGGAACTCTGAAGAGAACTCTAGGTTGGAGAAACAAGTTTACAAGCAAGGTTTGTGGATAATAAAAAAAGTCTGAATTGGATCACCTCAGAAGAGAGGAGAGTGAAGACAGAAAATGCCCATGCTCTTCAAGAAGAAAGACTCACCAGTACAAAACTTGTAATTCAACAAAGGTTAGCTCTATATGAGGATAAAATGGTTTATAAACTTCCAGCCTCTATTTTAGAGCCTGGCATATACTAAAAGCATATGTGACTGAATTGAACTACAATAAGAAAAACGACATTGATTAATTATATAGCTGTTTAATTTCATCACTCTCACTTGATGTGCAAAGAATTAACCTTCATCAAACTTGTTTTGCTATCCAAATCTTACCCACCATTCATGATCATCAAAGAGCATAATTCTTATAAAATCTCCTGATAAATTGTTTCCAAGAAATGGTTACTTCCTCCTGGAAACCACAGCTCTTTGTTGGTTATCTCTATCACAATACCTATATTTTCTTTTTATTTTAGTAATTTATATATGGATCTTATCTCTCCTTCTATTTCATAAATTTCTTGAGGTCAAAAGCTAAGTCTTTTTCAACTTTGTATTCTACACATCTGTCTAGCATAATGGCTAACATGTAGTAGATGGCCAATAAGTATTTATTTAATAAATGCAGGAATGAGTCATTATGCTCCGACATCAGTTGCTGTAACAACTCAGTTGTAAAATCCTCAGTCCCAGGATAATAGCCTTGTCATATCTGGGGAGCAGTGAAGCACAAACTTTTGAGAAAACTCACATTCTTTTGGATTTCTGTGGTTACGTAGTCTATCACATTTTTTACCTAGAAGAAGGTAGGCTTAGGCACCTGTAGTGCAAAATGAATTTATCCCTACACGAATACACCATAAGCCAAATAGAAATTTTTATCTTCTTTAAGTTTAAATTTAAGAATTTTATAGTTTTTTTTCTTTAAATTACAAGCAACGCTAGAATGGCAAGACATTTAGGGCTATTCATATTCATGTGTGCATATGTATGTATATGAGTGTGTGTATGTATATATGTGTGTATATATGTATATCTATATCTAGACACACAAACATTATTTTAAAAGATATCCAGAGATAAAAGTTCCATAGCTTTCTTCAGGAGGTTATATAACACTAACCACCTTTGTGATTAGTAAGTTCCTTATGTTAAACTGTTTTTAATGTAATTTTGCTCAGATGCAGGACAAATATTCAAAACTGCTTGTCATCAGTTTTCTTCTTTCCTTACTTGCGCTTTTCAATTATTTGAAGACAGGTATTAATTTGTCCCTAGTTAACTTAACATGGAGATTATATAGCTTCAAATTTTTTCATTATGTACACCTTATATTCCATCTTATTATTTAATAAGTCCACTGTTGGTCATTTCTAGTTTTTATATATCCTTCTTAATTTGTCTTAAGAATATTTTATCATAGTTCATTAAATAATTATCCAGCACTGGTATTATGTTGTAATTTTTCTTTCAATTTTTCTAGGAATATTTAATGATTAACATAATTAATTTATAAATTTTAAAGGCAAAGTTTTCTTTGTCAAAGGATTTTCCATTTTTTTTTCCATTTCTAAATCAAAATATTAGATAGAAGAGAGCCATAGCATTTATTTTGTAAAAAAAATATATTTTGAATTAAAAAAATGCCTTTAACACCAATCCATAATGAAGGTTAATTAAAACTGTATATTTTTCCCTTAGCTATCAACAACTAGTTTTGGCATAGATTATTGGATTTATAATTAGATGTAATTTGACTTAATTAGTTGGCTATAGCTCTTAATTATGGTATACCTTTTTCCCATTATGGCCACTGTAACAGCAGCTTAGGATAAACATTGATGCTCCCCCTTGCCAGTGGGACTAGCTGTATCCCTTGGGTTATTTGTGTGATAATGAGAATGAGATTTCAGGAGCATGACAGACGGTCTAGGCATAAAATACTGTTTTGGCACAGCTCCCTTCACTGCCTTTCAAAAATGGCAGCTTATTCCCCCCCCCCCAAAAAAAAGTTTCATGTGGATTGTTATTGTTTTGGTGTGGTTTTCTACTGGGAGGAGTCAAAGGGTGACTTAGGAAAATGTTAAAAAAAAAAAAAAAAAAAACTTGGGAAAGCCAAGTTTTGTTAGAAATTTCCTGAAATTGAAAATACTAACATGGGTTACCTAAATGTGTTTTGCTGAATAAAATAAGTCACATGTATTCTTTGGATCCTGTTGTTTCAGAATTTCATGATGCCATTTCAGCCTCACCCCCAAAATCCATCCTTAAAAGGGTTACTAGGAAAGAATGTAGTACATCGGGAAGCTAAAATAAAGCAATTTTGTACATTCCCTATGAATAAAGTTGAAGTGATAGCAACTGTCAAAGAAAACATTTTCACAGGAGTTAGAGAAGAATGGTCCTGAGCTGTTGAATACTCACACATGTTAGATATGGGAGCACAGATCCTATGCGCCACGAAAATAGTTTGGTGTTGAAAATAAAAGATATCCACACAGATTATATGGTAATTTGGTATCACTTCTCTTATTTGCAGACTAAATCATTCTTAGTCCATTTCATAATAGCCAATTACAGGTTACTCAAGGGACATGGATCATGCAAATCAGCTCATATTTCACTGAGTGACTGTTTCTTCATGTGTTTTGAGCTATTATCTTCATTACAGTGCAGCACATGAATCCAACTCATCTGTACTGTAATTGCTATAAATCAAGCATTCGTTTGCCATTATTTATTGCCTACTATAAAGAGTTTTAATAATATTTAGAGGGCACTGCAATAAAAGCAATCATTTATTGTGTCTGCTTACAGGGTCACTCAAGGTTTTCAACAAAAGCCAATGTCATTTCCTAATCTTTTAATATTCATAAGGTAACATCACTTGCAAATGGTACATTATGATTTATAAACATTTCCTGGGCAGGAACATAAAAGCATCATTATAATTCCTTCCCAGGAAAAAGTCAGATTCTGTGAGGCAAATAGCAACATTGGGTACCAGAGCCCTATGTTCTTAACCGGATCTTGTTTTTCTTTGTCCATTGCTCTCAATCATACTACTTAAACTCATGCTAACTATAAATTGCAGAGAGCTTATCAAAATCCTTCTACGAGGGAAGATCTGCATTAGTATTTGAAAAGGAGGCTGTGACTTTCCTTTCTCATCTCAGTCATAACAGAAGTGGCATGGTGTGATAGACAGCTCTGGGGAAGAAGAAGGCACAAAGACAGGGGCTCAAGTTCTATTTACATCAATTATTACAAGTGTGACCTTTGACAAATAAATGAATCTGTATAGCATCTATCTTCTTTCAGGTAAAATGGAAATAATACTTGGTCTACCTATTCAAAGTATCTCTGCAAGAATTACATGAAAGCCACTTGTAAAGTACAAAGCAACCCAGCTTTCTTGTTGAAAGATAGAGATACTTTTCCTCTACAACACCCTTTGTAAAATTATAAAAGACTGAAGAAATATATTACTTTGTAATTATCTAGAAAAACCATGTAATCTCAGCTGTCAGGCAGTTACATTGACTCTACATATCATTGTTAAATTTTGTCTACCACATCCCCAGACTTTGCTTGGGTATCTCCAATCATGGACATTACATTACTCATGACAGTAATGTAGTAAATCTGATAGTTCTCTCTAATTCAGTGCTAAAATCTGTTTTTATTTTGGGACAGACACAACAAGCCCAATGTCTCTCTTCTTTATCGGTCTCTCTGATATTTGAAGACAAGTATATGTCCTTCTCAAGTCTTACCATTTTCATATGAAATATTTCTAATTCTTTCGATAATTCTTTATGAAACTTGATTTCAAGTTACTGGTATATCTGGGTGAATGTATTCTGAAGAATAATTTGGTTTGATTCAACTTAATTCAACTCTGTTAAAAAATATGGAATGTTTACCATGTGCCAGAAATGTGCCAGGTTCCAGAGATATAAAGCTGAACAAGGTACAATGAGTGCCCTCAAGTGGCTCCTACTCTAGCCAAGCCAATCCTTGTATTTAATCTATAGCACAACATGGTCAACTGAAATATACTGAACACACACTCCATGCCAAGCTCTTTGGCACGGGCTGAGAATCCAGCAGATGAATCCAGCAGCCTTCATTTTTTGTTGGGGAGCGAAGACAGGTAAACAGTCATTTGTAAACAAGTTTATTAGGTAAGGGAGGAAAGAAACAGTGTTTTAAAAAGAAGGGAGAGTGTCATGCCCTTGAAGGCACAGACCACTTCTATCTTGTTCCCTTGTATCTCTAGTACCTAGCCAGTGCTCTGCTCAGGTATGTACTCTGTAAATAACCTGAATAATGAAAGCAAGCAAGCAAGTAAGAATTCTTAGAGCATGTGGTATAAGAAGAAAGTGAGGCGAGGGACGTAAGAAGGGACCTACAGCAGATACCATGAGAGCTGCCCACATCCCTTTAGGTCTTAGACAAATAGTACTGAAGCTACTTTGCCTGCCCCTGAAGCAGACAAAAGTGCTGGGAAATTAAGTGCCCCCTCCCCACCTTTAGCTGCTCTCAACCAAACACTGATGAGAGGTGGAATATAATAATACCTGTCCCTCTGGTGGGATAATTCTGCAGTACATGTTTTATAATGATCCCAGATTTTCCCTCAGTGGACTAAGCTTTAGTTATCTTCAGTGGTAACTGCTGTGACAAGATACCCCTGTTGGCTGACTTCTCTTCTGCATCTCATTTCTCCACTTCTCTACCAGTGCTTCCTTCATGGTGCTGAAATCATTTCAGTGTCTACTTCTGGGGAACACACTCTAAAACAGGGCCACATAATGCAAGTCCTTATAAGCCATATTAAAGAGTCTGAAGTCTATCAAATATAAAGTGCTGTATTAGCAGTATAATTAAAGTATTAAAAATACTTTGTTTATGGCATTTTCAGGACTCTTACTCAGCCTAGTAGGAGTGCTGGGTGGAATCACACTTCCTGTCCCCATACAGAAAACAGGAAAGGGGATATGAGCCCATTTCTAGTATCCTCCCCTAGATAACAGCTTCATTCATAACTGGAAATTGGTCTTTATATCAACCTAGAAGGAGGTTTGGGAATAAAGAAAAGATATGGGTGATACCCTGACTTTTTGATGGCTGGGATGTACTAAGCACTAGAGGCACTGAAAGCTTGTTCTGCCTCCCTTGAAAAACCTCATGCACATTTTCTGAGACTGATGCACTGGCCGCAATAACATGCAGGCTACTCTGGACACTGACGCTTAGAAGGAGGATGGGTCTGAACACCAATAGAATGACTACTCTAAACACACACTCTAAATATGACCCGATTGCCCTGGATCTTCCTAACAGGGTGGCCACCATCACAACTCCCAACATATCAACTCTCTCAGAGAGATACACTATTCCAGAGCTTCCACCCTGGAGGGCAAACAGACCACCATAGACTGTGGATCACCTAGTCTTGTCAACCAGTCCCAGTACTGCAGGCATCCCAGGGAGGTCAAGATGAGATAATTTGCAGGGCCCAAAGTACTATCTTCTACCTAGCTATATAATATACTTCTATTTGATGAAACACTGGCTCTCTAAGGATCTACAGAATATTATTTCCAAGTTATAACTCCAGCCACTGAATGTACCAGCACCTAATGATTATGTGACCATCACCAACTCTTAAGTTATAACTAACATCAATGACCAAAGACCTTTCGATCATGGTTTCTAATGAGAATGCTATATGTTTCTTAGTATTTCATTACTTATTCTATCTAAAATTAATTTCAGCATAAAAACAAGGTGTAACATTTAAAAAATTCTATTTTTAACTTATCTCACATACACACACACATACAGAATTCTAATTAATTTTGAGACTGACAAAGATGGATTCTTTCTTTCTTTTCTTTCTTTCTTTTCTTTCTCTTTCTTTCTTTTCTTTCTCCTCTTTCTCCTCTTTCTTTCTTTCTTTCTTTCAGTATGGAACACTTCACAAATTTGAGTGCCATCCTTGCACAGGGGCCATGCTAGTCTTCTCTGTATTGTTCCAATTTTAGTATACGTGCCACCAAAGTGAGCACTGATCATTAGATTTCTTAAGTGCTATAAATAAGAACATTTTTCATCAGCTTAAAATGAAATATTTAAATATATATGAATAAAGACCTAAATGTGCTAGGTGCTAGGAAAATGTTACGCAACATTGGGTATAACCATGAGATATAATTGTCGCTAAAAAATATGACAAATATTTACAACTTGATAACATATAGCCCTACCCTATATACCTTATAGGGATTGAGTGATACACAGTTTTTATAGCTATATACAGACCCACCAATTCCACACCAATTCCAACCAATTCCACACCAGTTCCACACCTGTAAATTCATATTAAATATTATAGAGCTCTGCAATGACTCGGCTGTAAGAATATTAATAACATTCTTTTTATAGTATCAAAAACTGGGAAAAACTAAATATTTAGTTATGTAGATTGATAAAATTAATGTTGGGGGTCTCTATCAACATTCTTTTTAGCACTTAAGGATATTATAGATGAATATTTATTGATATTAGCCAATAATTTATTGCTTACTTCTTAAAAAACAGGTTATAAGAAAGTACAGAAAGTTTAAATTTTTGTAAAATAAAATTCCATGTAGCTATATACATAAGATATCATTCTAAGGCTAGACATTGAAAAAGTAGCGTGGCTTATCTTTGGATGGTTAGATACTATGAGTGGTTTTTAAAAATTTTGTCTTCACTTTTATTATCTTTATTTTTCACTTTTTAAAAACAATAATGAAGGTCATAGTAGAAAAATAGTTAAGGTACATATTACAAAGGGTCTTTAAAGCCATACAAAGGACTTAAAATTTTATCCTGGAGGTAACAAAAAAACTCCAGGTTTTTAAAGAAGGGAAGCAAAATGGTCAGATGACTAGACAGAAAGATATCTTAACAATTGGTACCAAAGTTTCTCTAACATAAGAAACTGTTTTTGTTTTTGTATAAATAAATATTTAGTTGACTACTTCAAAGTGGCAGATAAAGTCCTGAAAACATGGCCTGAAAAAGGATAAACAAGGTAAAAGCAAAACCACTTTGCATAAGAAGTGATCAGGAATGTAAAGGTGAGGGATCCCATAGAAGAGAGGAGGAAGAGTAAGACTAGAGAAGAGAGAGAAAAAAGGAAATATTAGAGAATATGGTAGAAGGCCAGGATTGCATAAAATCATGATCAGTGAGAAGTTTCCAGTGGTGAGGAGCTGGAAGTCATTTTTAGCACAGAAATACCAAACACTTCATTTTTAG
Organism: Panthera onca; assembly: GCF_046562875.1. Lineage (NCBI taxonomy): Eukaryota > Metazoa > Chordata > Mammalia > Carnivora > Felidae > Panthera > Panthera onca. The sequence continues at coordinate 53,393,958 of NC_138346.1, forward strand.
TTGGTCCCAGGGCTGTGATATAAACCTGCTCCATCACCTGTTCTGTGGGTAGCCTCCAGCAGTCCATATGAGCTCAGAACAGAGGTGTTTAAAGGATAAACTGTTGGAGCCATAATAGCCGTGGGTGTTATTCAGATAAACCTGAATCATTGTTCCATTTTTCAATTGCTATGGAATCTTGGGCAAATGTCTTAATGAGATGCCATGTTCTGAGTTAACATGTGACCTTTGCGCTATAAAAAAATGCTAGCAATTATTTTTATTAATTGCTATCCACGTGCCAAGAAGTATTCTAAGGGGTGTTACAGGTATTTATTCACTTAATCTTCTAGATAACCCTATAAAGGTATACACTATTTTATTTATAACCTCTATGTTCCTCAGGTGACAAAACCAAGGCACATTGAAGTTAAATGACTTATTTGAGATCCCACAGCTTGACAGTGAAGAAGCTGGAATTTAAACCAGTTATTCTAGTTCCAGAGCATGTACTTCCATCCACCCATGTTATACTGCTCCTCAGAGGCTGGTCTCAAGGTAGGGAGAACTAAATAAGATGATGTAGGATAACACCAAGCACTGTGACTCCCACAGATAAAGATGTTCTGCAAATTTGAATTATATTTCTTTTTTCTTGAATTCACTCTGTATTTATAAAACTTGTTCACAAGAGGTCAAAGAGTTTCTCTCAAATGTCTTTAAGCTTGTATATAGTATTGTTTTTTACATTTGCCTGACCAAGAAACAAAAGAATTCCGTGAAACAAGGAAAAAGGAGATTAGATACATCTTATTTCCTCCAAGTAAACTCTACTTTCTTTCTATTCCGTTTTAGGATTTTTTTTTAAATTTTTTTTTTCAACGTTTTTTTTTTATTTATTTTTGGGACAGAGAGAGACAGAGCATGAACGGGGGAGGGGCAGAGAGAGAGGGAGACACAGAATCGGAAACAGGCTCCAGGCTCCGAGCCATCAGCCCAGAGCCTGACGCGGGGCTCGAACTCACAGACCGCGAGATCGTGACCTGGCTGAAGTCGGACGCTTAACTGACTGCGCCACCCAGGCGCCCCTAGGATTTTTTTTAAAGATACGGGTCAAGCTCATTTCTCTGTAGCCCATTGGGTTTTAATTAATCTATTTATTAAAATAGAGTAACATACCTTATTTCATTTGCTCCCCATAGCAAGATCAACAAGATAGACATTTTTCACTCCATTTCTGTGAATGAGGAAACTGAGACTCAAGTAAATGCTTTCATTAAGACCATGTGTGTAGCAAGGCAAGGAGATGTATTAAAAGCTGGGATAGCTTGGGGCGCCTGGGTGGCTCAGTCGGTTGAGCGTCCGACTTCGGCTCAGGTCACGATCTCGCGGTCCGTGAGTTCGAGCCCCGCGTCAGGCTCTGGGCTAATGGCTCAGAGCCTGGAGCCTGCTTCCGATTCTGTGTCTCCCTCTCTCTCTGCCCCTCCCCCGTTCATGCTCTGTCTCTCTCTGTCTCAAAAATAAATAAATGTTAAAAAAAAAAATTAAAAAAAAAAAAAAAGCTGGGATAGCTGGTTCGAGTCAAGGGCTTAACGGTCAGGATCAACATGTTTTTGTTTTGTGTGTGTGTGGGGGGGGGGTTTACAATTTTCATGGTCAGCTAGTTATATATAATCATATATATATGTATATATATATGTATATATATATATGTAGAGAGAGAGAGAGGGAGAGAGAGAAAATACAGTATTCAATCAAAAATTTTTGTTGTATATATGCAGTATATGTGTATAAAAATCAGGCAAATTTTCTAAGTTCATCACAATATATATCAAAATAAAATATTTTCAGATTTTTTTTAAATCTAGTTTCTTGGTGTCCAGTTATTGATGTCATTGCTTCCATTCATTGGGGTAAATAATTAAGAAAGACGGCATTTAGAATTTCCCACATAAAATGATTACTATAGATTAAAGAACAGAATCTTAAAGCAGAAAGAAAGCCAAAACTGAAGAAATAAAAAAACAAAGGCCTAGACAATCTTTGAAATTTAATGATAGTAATTTTTTTCTCCTAACCTCTAACAGTTCTGTTGAGCTGAAATCTAAAGGTATTTAAAACTCTTACTTAAATGTAGTTAAAACCATGAACAAACCTCTGTAGCAAATAGACTTTCCATGTCTATAGAGTCACTTAATAGTTGACAAATAGTTTCTATTAGACCCTATCTTAATTGGTACTTGAGCTTTTTGCCTTAAGTTGATTTGGCTTGTATCATCCTTCCTTTCTTATCAACTGAAATGTCCAACCCCCTTAAAGCTTACTATACCTTGCACATGCTTTAAGTGACAAGTTTTTGGACATTTCCCTCTTATTCTTGATTGAGGCATTGACTGTGTGATTTGTTACAAATAAATTAGCTCTGAAATCTGCATGTGCCAAGGTATTTAGTTTATTAAGTCTTAAAGTTCACCTAATTTCATAAAACCCAACACACACATTCCACAACGTGACAAACAAACAGAGTATGGTACTTGCATATATAATCATTTTATTGAGGCAGATGTTGGTAGTTAGAGAATGGTTTTGATCTACCCTCAAAATAAAGCATTCATTTTACCCAGGTTGCAATAAAAGTAGGGTGACTACTTCTTTGCCTTCCCAAGCCTCTCCAGTTGGAAAGCTGCTTAGATTTATATACTAGGATTCTATACAGCAGACAGCCATTAACTACCTGCAGGATTGTTATCCACCACTCCTCGCTTCAGCTAGACCACCTCAGCTTCCCAGTTCAGAGTGGTCTGTCCCATTTTCCATTCTTTTCTTTTGTTGGGCTGAAGGACAGCCTCTGATTTTCCTTGCTGGGGAGGCATCCATCAATGCATCCATTATCTTTTCCAACATATTTACATACTGTGTGTGCTCAGCTCATTGAGACTTTGCCAATAGCTCATAAGGCACTTGGCCCCCAAATTACAGCTGGGTGATTTGGTGAAATAGTAGGTTTAGTAAGTGAGAAGCATGTGCTAAAATTATTAAAAGATTAGGGACAAGGGTAGACATAACATTAAGGTGGGATCTGACTTTAGGAACTACCTTCCCTCAGAACTGACCACTTCAGCCAATTCACCTCAGCCTGGGAAAAAAGCAACGGGCTGTTGTTTTTCCTACGAATCTGTATGGAAGGAAAATGCTTAGCTGATTGGATGACTCTACTCAGTTAAAAACATACTCAATTTAGTGAAATAACATTCTGTCTTAAGTCATTAAAAAAGTCATCATTGGAAAATAGATAAAATTACATATGTCATACACATAAATATACATATATGCATATATAGCTACATATTTCTATATATTATACACTTATGTATAGGTTACAAGAATCTTTCAGTTTTAAAATAGTTTAATTTTTCTGGTTATGGAAATTCTAGTGTTCAAAAAATTACATTAAAATTATAAAATACTAGGCATTCTCTCTCTTCAGGTACACCAACAAAAAGCTTTGCTATACTCTATTATTTAAATATTCAAACAGTAACAACACATCTCATTTAATACTGAAGTAGAATCATGTGACTTTTCGAAAATAGGCCCTTTAATGCTTTACTTATTTGTATATATTTTTCAATTAGTAAAATAAAAATAATAAAAGTAACCAAAATGGGTTGCAAAGTAATTATAGCCTACTAAGTAGAAACATATTTGAATGAGTAAAATAATTCAGTGAAACCTGTAGCAAGTCTCCTGTGTGAAGAAGTGTATTTATTTTCCTCAAGTCTATTTTATATTCTGTACTCACTAACATTTATAATACGTGACTTCCCCATGCAACAATAATTTAATGATACCTTATTCTTTCCTTGAAAAACAAAAGAAATATTATCAGGCAGTATTACAATAAGCTAAACCAATTACCTTCTAAAATGATTTTAATGCAGGCAAAATACAACAGTCATCATTTTAGCATGGTGAGATTTATTAAGACTGCAACTCAAAACAGTACACTATGCTTCTTATATGCTACATCACTTCCCATGGAGTTTCAATTAATATTTTGAAAGTTTGTATTTTATACCGTAAAATTTCAAAATGTCATATCCTAGTAGATTCTGTGTAAAGAAACTAATAATATCTTACAGGCCACTTTGTTGCAGCTGTCATCTATACACATTCAAATTCAAAGCATACATTGCAAACGCTACCACGAACAGTGACAGGCCCACCAAATAGTTTAAAGCACTGCTCCCATGTCCATAATTCAAAAGAGGTGAGAAAAAAAAGTTATAGAAAAACTAATATGAACCTCAAATCTCTTGACAAATCCTGACTCTCAAGTTATTAATATGCTATGCAAAGACTTGCCAACATTACACAAGACATTCTTCCAAGGAGATAAGTAGATATCGTAAATCAGATACTTTAGCCCCCCCCCCACGGCCCCCCAAAGATAAGAATAGGTCCTGCCCTTGAATTCTGCATACAAAGATCCACTGCACTAAAATAATTATTTTCTCTTGTCATTGCCTGCTGCATGTATTAGCATTAGGTGCATTTTTTATCTGAGGAATAAAAGAGAGTTACAGCATACATTTCTTCTTAAACCACTTTTATCTCATCTCCTTCAGTGAAGTTAGTATCATTTTGTTCTCCATTATAATTTTGAGATTAACTACCTCTTTTTTTCCAGAAAAATCTCCAAGAACTAGAAAAAAGATCTTTTTAAAATAAACAAACCAAAAAATATGTTTGGAAAATGACCTTTCTTTCCTACTCATGTGATTATTTAACTATGCATTCCAAGTGCTACAGACAACATATGACCTAACAGTTTGGTTGAAGAAGAAAAATACATCACTGGGTAAAGTGCAACGTTAAGGGGTTAATGATCACTCAATAATAAGACACTAAGAGATGCCCACAATTTAACATTTGAGGGAGATTTATATTGTTTATAAAATTAGGAGGTTTTTTTTAAATTTATTTTTTTATTTTTTAAAAATTTTCTTTAATGTTTATTTATTTTTGAGACCGAGAGAGACAGAGCATGAACGGGGGAGGGTCAGAGAGAGGGAGACACAGAATCTGAAACAGGCTCCAGGCTCTGAGCTCTCAGCACACAGCCTGACACGGGCTCGAACTCATGGACTGGGAGATCATGACCTGAGCCGAAGTCGGACTCTCAACTGACTGAGCCACCCAGGAGCCCCCAAATTATGAGGCTTTTAATTTTCTTTTTGGCCCATTGCATACTCCCACTACAGTGAATGAGTGCTATTTTCTGTATTTTCACAACTATTATTGAATAGTTCAAATGGCTAGAAATCATTGTTCTTAGGAAAAATAATGTAGCACCAAACACAGAAAGGCAGATGCCACAGTATAGCTCCCAGTTCTGTAAGGAGATGATGAGAGTCACACACTTTAGGAATACCCTCTCCATCATCACAAAGGCTCATTTTTGTTATGTGCATTTTATATGCATTGCCTCATTTAATCCTCACAAAAATTTCGTAAAATAAATACTACTCAAAATCCATTGTATATCAAGAACGTGAGAAATTCATTTATGACTTATACAAAAAAATCCATAATTACAAAGGCAGCGCTCTAAGCATTATCGTGCCCCTTTGCCTTCCTGAAGGTACACAGGAAGCAAATTGGGTACTGTAGTACCTATAAGTAACAATACACAGTAACTATGATCATAGGCTCTGAAGCCAATTTGTCTGGATTCATATCCTAGTTCTGCTACTTAAATGGCCAGTAAGTGAGTATTTACCCTCACCTTTCTTTAGGCAAAATAGCAAAGCCTATCTCATAGGGGTGTGGTAAAGTTTAGATGAGGTAGCATGTGCAAAGTGCTTAAAACACTGCTTGGCATATAGAATGTCCTCTGTAAACTAGGTGATTGCACATGCATTAATTCACCAATTATTTATTAAACTTTCCCTGTGTGCAAGGTACTTGCAGTTTGGAAAATGAAGGACACTCTACATTCTCAAAGATAGAATCTAACAGGGAAACTTGCACATCATTAAATAAATGTCAATAATGGCTATACATCTATTGCTAAAAGAGTTTAAAGAACAGAAAACATATATATGAGTATAGATGAGAGACTGCTTCATGGATGAGGTGTGTTAACACATAACCTGGAAGAATGGCTGCATTTTGGAGAGGTAGAGGAAAGGTGGTGGGAAATAACTTGTTGACCTGGGTAGATGAGATAGCCGGATAACCTTAAAATCTCTCCCAAAAAAATCTAGGGTCTATCATTCTTTTACAGTAGGTGCATTACCCATTTTCTGGACAAATGCACAGAATGTGCTTCTAGGCACAAATGAAAAGTATATTAAAGAAGAAAATTGAGGTCAGTCATTTCAGTGTCCTAATCTTCCACAGTTAGTTTGTGTTTTTAATTTTTTATGAAGCAATAAAACGATGATTTCATTTTTTAATTAGGGAAGTCTTTTGGTCATCCTAGACCATTTCTAATGTGTGTGGTTGGGGGCTTCCCTAGACACCACCAAGCAATTCTCAGACACCAGGGCATCCAAGAACTCAGAATAGTTCTGCCATTATCTACCCAGGGCATAGCAGCAGAATCCACAGGTTGAGGGCTCGGTCCTGCAAGACAGCCCCTCCAACTTCTGATGCCAGTCAAGAGCCCAGGTTGTCATCTGTGCCTCTGACAACCTTGGGGATTTCAAAGACCCCTTCTTGGACTTCAGATGCCATTTGCAAGTCCACGTTGTTACTGTACTTGTAACTGACTGGATATAAGTCAGAGGTTCCCATGACCCCCTCCTAGCATTTGATTAATTTGCTAGAGTGGCTCACAGAACTCAGAGGAACATTTCACTTACTACTACTTACTCTTTTTTTTTTTTTTTTTCAATAAAAGGATATAACTTTGGAACAGCCAGATGGGAGAGATGTATAGGGCAAGGTATGGGGATTGGGTGTGGACCTTCCATGTCCTCTGAGTATGCTTCTCTTTCCAGTATCCATGTGTTCACCAACCCAGAAGATTTCTGACCCTGAACCCCATCCTTTTTTTTTTTTTGATGGAAGTTTCATCACATAGGCATGATTGGTTAAGTCATTGAGTATTGGTGACTGAACTCCATCTCCAGCCCTTCTTCCCTCCATGGAGGTTTGGGGGTGAGACTGAAAGTTCCAACCTTCTAATCACACGGTTGACTTAATTGGCAACCTGCCCCCATTCTTAGATGGGGTTCAAAAGCCACCCATTAACTTAACAGAAGACACCTTTCTTACTTTCAGCACTTCCTAAATTCCAAGGGTTTGGGGAGCTCTGTGCCAGAAATAGGGACAAAGACCAAATATATATTTCTTGTTATAAATCACAGTATCACAAAAAGGAAGAAAACCAATAGCCACAATCTGAAATTGGTCTGTATGGGATTGTGTTAGAACAGCAAAGTCTTATCTAAAGGGGAAGAGTTTGTCATGGATCTTTACATCTTATCTCTAGAATGTCATGTCTCTACACCTCCTCCTTGACCCCTCTTTTCACTTCAGTTTGGCGTTTAGGTAAGCAATCTAGAAAGGATAATGGATAGACTGTCAGACTTAGTTTGTCTGAAACACATCATGCTCTCCATAAACCAGCTGCTTGCTCACCCTCCTATTCCTCACACTGGGCAGATTAGAAATTTATGTATCATCATCAACTTTTTCCACTTGCTTGTCTCAAAGATCTGGGCCTTGAGATTAAAATTCCAAAATGTCACTAAGATTGGTAGCTTCAATCCCTATTATCTTCCCACTGGACTGTTACAATTACTTTGCAATTGGCCTATTTCCTGTCCATTTCCCATACAATTCATCCTAAATGTTTTGCCAGGAAAAAAAAAAGTCTAAAGAATACTAGTTTCTCAGCTGAAAAAAATTTCAGAGTCTTCCTATTTTCCACAGAATTAGGTTGATACTTGGCTGCCAATCAAGGCATTCTTAAACCACACCCAGCTTGCTTTCTCTTCCATTCTTGCCCTCTTATTGCCCTTTGTTGGAGACTTCAACTTAAGCACAGAATACAGTGATCATTCTTTCGAACAGGTTCCTTCTCTCAAATGCCTACCCCCTCAAAGATCTTCCCATTGAAAGTCCATGTATTTTTGAAAACCAATCTCAGTAACTACATCTCTGAATCTCACCAGGAATCCCTCCTTTCCCTAAATTTCCTATCACTTTGTATTTACCTTATGGGACATTCAGCATATTCTAAATCACGTTATAATCACATATGTAACATTTTCAATGAGGAGACACTTACATTAAAAAAATAAATACCCTCCACAGCACCTAGCTTAGTGCCTTAAATAAAAGCTCTGTAGATGTCTACCGAATGAATGAACAAATGCATCAATGAATCATGGAGAGTGCAAAAGTGAAGATAAGAAAGACAGACACTGGTCAATTTGCAAAAACCAGATTCCAAAATTGTTTCACTTACTTAGTGCAGATCTGAACTCAGTCTTCTGATAATTACATACACACTACTGCTCTATGTAGTAGGAGTGGAATGAGAAGGTGGGCTTTTGTTAAAACAGGGAAATCCAGGAATCAGCATTTTCCGATAAGAGAATAGGTCTTTAGATATTGTTGACATATAATTCATCATCATTAAGTTTGTCTACCTAGACAAAAATATTTCCATATTGAAGTATTTTTAAATGTATAATGTAAGATAAGTTGGCAGTAGGCTGTGAAGGATACAAAAAGACAGATGTAGATATTGTTCTAAATTTATAAAGCTTATAAAGAATGCTTCTTGCCTATCTATGGAGAGATACCTGTAATTGTGTCCAGCAATTAGTTAAGGTTTATTGTTAGAGTTTAAAGATTCTGTGGACTCTAGTGCTTCCAGGTTCTTCAGCTTATAAAATTTCAAAGTCATCCTTGAACCTGAATATGGTATATACATTCGAAAGACAAATAACACAGGAATCCTGCTATTCTTGTACTGACAAACACTCACGCTTTATATGACCTGATGCCACACACCTACTGGATTCTAAGGTTACTGAAGGGTAGAGATGAAGCTTTGGAATCAGATAATTTCATTCCATTTTAACTGTTTCACAAGCTAAAAGTATCACTTGGAATTTAAATCAAAGCCAGCTTTAATGAACTAAACCAACCCTGAATGAAAATGCTCATTTCACATCAAATCTCAAAGCTGATTATGTATGTATGCTGTTCTCAAAGGTGAAATTCGATTGGCTCCGACACTGACAGCTCTGTTGGAAGCTAGTATTACAGCCACTTATAACTCAGATGAAATGAGGCATTAGTTTGCCTGATAAAATGAACAAGCCACAGTGAAAAGATCACTGCCACAAACAATTTTTTGCTAACAAGATTTGGGGGTGACTTAGTTATGCATTATACGCTCACTGGATTCAGGACTCAGACTCTGAAAAGATAGAACGCCGTGCTTTAAAGTAACAGGGCAAAGGGGCGCCTGGGTGGCTCAGTCGGTTGAGCGTCCGTCTTCCGCTCAGGTCATGATCTCACAGCTTGTGACTTTGAGCCCCGTGTCGGGCTCTGTGCTGACCGCTGGGAGCCTGGAGCCTGCTTCGGATTCTGTGTCTCCCTCTCTCTCTGCCCCTAACCCACTCGCATTCTGTCTCTCTCTCAAAAATAAATAAACATTAAAGTAACAGGGCAAAGAAATCCCCTGTCCAGATGACTTACCTGGATCGTGACCTCCAAGTATCCTGGATGATCCAGCCCCTGCCTCCCCTTCAAACCTCCACTTTCCCACTTCCTCAGCTGCTGCTAGCCCTATGGAGTGTCTCTGCACCAGGCTCTTCTCATGGGCTCCTGCTTATCTGTGGATTGGCTCTGTGCAGTACAGTCATCACTAGCCACATGAGCTAGGGAACACCTAACATGTGGCTAGTACAAATTAAGCTGTGCTGTGTTGAATATACATTGGATTATGAAAGTTTAGTATATAAAAAAATTGTTCGTATTAGTTACACATCAAAGTGGTAATATTTTTGATATTTGGGTTAAAAGAAAATTAATTTGACCTGTTTCATAATGTGGCTACTAGAAAAATTTAAATTTCACATGTGGTTTGTATTTGTGGATTGCATTATATTTCAAATGAACCATAGTGCTCTCTACATTAATTCAGATGTCACCACAGAGAGCTGAATTTGTCAGAAGGCATTTTTTAAATGTTCTTTATTTTATATGCTGCTGTATCCAAACCACCCTTTATTTCATATGAGGCATGAAATAAATACGTGTGGAATGAATGAATGATTGAATGCATTATAGATGCACTAATTAAGAGCTCAGATTCTGGAATCAACCTGCCTGAATTTCCATCTCAGTTCTGCTATTTATTAACTGTATGAGTAGGGACAAGGGCTTATTCTCTCAAGGAGTGGTTGTTAAGATGAATTCTTACATCTAAAATGTTTAAATCAGGGTATGATATGTAGTAAGTGCTCAATAAATACTAGCTATGGATAAGTATTATTATTCCATTCTATAGACAGAAACATAAAGCACAATAATGCTAATCTTTGGTTACTGAGATGGTGAACGGGAGCCATGATTTAACTTTTGAACTACATGACTCCAAGATACATTTTCTGCCCATTATATGAATGTAAATCAATAGGTGATATAAATAAAAAAAAACCTGAAGTCAATTTTAAGTTGCTTCAATAATGCTAAAGGAGGTTATATGATTCATATCTGCTCATCTAAATGATATTGGACTTTGGCCTCTAACTGAGTATTATCTATTAACAATGTGACATGTGCTAACAATTATTATATTGGCTAATATTTGTGTAGTCTTATTAGCAGCAGGAATTTTTCTTACCTAGTATAGTGCTAAAATATTCAATTAGTGTACCAGCTTTGAAAGCGGACACTAAGCAGTGAAGGAGATAGAATTCTAACTCAGCTGGTGTGGCCCCAGAACCTGTGCTTTCCCCCATTTCTGCTACATCACATTTTCCTCTCACATTTTATGCTTGTAGAGCAGTAAAAGATGGCTGAGCATTCAGCCTTATAGTTGCTGCGATTAACTCAAAGATAGGAACTGACTTCTGGTATTTATCAGTAACAGTACATTTTCTAAGAGAAATTGTTTTTCTGATTCAAGCTGTGGAATGGACCATCTAAAAGTAAATTTTTCTTCCAAAAGACATCTTTGTAATCCATACAAACCCAGGCCATCAAAATCTCTGCTGTACTGGGGACTATTTCCTCTGAATTAGACTTAGAGCAAAGAATAAATTATCCTGCATGTCATATCACATCAGGCCCAATCAAGCTCAGTAAGTGACTATTTGCTTCTCTCTTCAGAAGCCCAGCACAATAGATCCTGTGCTGATGACACTTAGAATATTTAAATAAAGCCAGACTAAGTTTATGATTGAAGAAGCCATCATCTGTCATTAGAATGAGAAAATAAATTTTCAATAGTAGACCACTAACATGTTCGAATGGCTCAATTCATTTTCTAGCAGGTCATGGCCAATATCCACTACAGAGAAGCCTTGTTGAAAAACAATCCTCTTAAAGAATCCACTTTGTCTTGATGACAAAGAGGTGTGTTCTTCCTCAGACAAGAAATGGGGGAAAAAATAGCTAAACCCTCTAAATGTTTTTACATTTCAGTGATTTGGTTCTGCGACATTCTATCCCATGTGAGGGGGGGGAAATGAAGCAATGGATAAAGAAAAGGACAGATTGTTATTAGTGAGCACTCTTAGGTATATGGCAGAAGCAAGTGAAATCTGGAAACCCAGCAGCCAGAGGCAGCCTGGAAGAAAGAGGTAGTGAACAAGAGTCAGAGAGGCCAGGTTCTGCCTCCACCTTGTCACTCACTCACTACCTCTGTGTATTCAAGCATCTTGCAGACCTTTTCCAAGTAATTATAAAATGAGAGGGTTCAGTTAGATCATAAGATCACTTTCAGTCTCTAAAGGATCTTCCTTACTCTGTACATATGTCTGAGAATTCCAATGTCTAGAATCTTGTTAGAATATGCTGGTCATAGGGAGATGCTCTTCCCCATAGAAATTGATGTGGAAGGACATGATGCTCTCTGGTAGATAAAGTAGCAACATTCACACTTAAAGTTGTGAACGGTCATCAAGGAGACTTAACTGGGAAAATGCATGTGATTCTGTGGTCAAAGGGTTTGGGAACACTTGCAACTCAGAAGCACAGAAATAGAAGTGAAGACATCTGGGTGTGTTAAAATCTAAACACGTATTGTCGGGGCGCCTGGGTGGCTCAGTCGGTTAAGCGTCTGACTTCAGCTCAGGTCATGATCTCGCGGTCCGTGAGTTCGAGCCCCGCGTCGGGCTCTGTGCTGACAGCTCAGAGCCTGGAGCCTGTTTCAGATTCTGTGTCTCCCTCTCTCTGACCCTCCCCTGTTCATGCTCTGTCTCTCCCTGTCTCAAAAATAAATAAAAAACGTTAAAAAAAAAAAAAATTTTTAAACACGTATTGTCTTTTTTTTTTTTTTTTTTTTGAAGGAGGATGATGTGAACAGAGGATGCATAGTCACCCTGGAAAATGGATCAGGGAAGGCCATGTAGATTTGTATTATTTACTTATCTATCCAGTTCTGAGTCTGGGAGTGTGAGCGAGAGGCATTTCCCTCTGTGAAGATGGATGGGCAGATCAGCCCCTAGAGATTGATGCATGTGTGTTCCAATCAGATAATATTCACTTGCCTTGTTCTGATTCTGCTCATAGCAGGCATCTGTTGGCCCACAGGGACAGAAGGCAGTGGGAAGACTGACATCCATATCCAGTTTTCCTATGGTTATATGTTTTTTGGAAATAAGTAAACATGCATTCTGGTGGGCTTCCTATGAGAAATGGGTCTCAGGGAGTATATGTACCAAGTGGCCAGCTCAAGTATTTAAGTCTACCTCAAATTGTATTTCTCATTCTAAATTAATTCATTGGCATTGTACTTGAAATATATCCTTCTCAGTGAGCTTTATTAACGGGGGTCTGTCCCTGAGAGATGGATCTTTTCTAAAGATTCTGGCAAGATAATGTTTAAAAGTACATATCCTCAAGTATTCCAGACTTTGGATTCAGTCTTCCTTTTAAAATGCAAACAACAATAGTCTTGGTCTCTATGCTGCCTGATTAGTAGTGAGTCCTGTCTTTTTCCCCTCTGAGTATTTCTTAGTTTCTCAGGAATATCGACAAGTCCTGAAACCCGTCCTGGTGGTCACTTGACATCTCTGTCAGTGGTTTTCCCCCCTCCCAGCAGGTTTCTTGGCCAGTTGCTTTTTGCATATCCTAACTAGCACTACCATGCTGCTGAGGAAGGCACCCCTATACAGCATCACCTGTATCATCACCTGGCACAGGCTTGAAAACAAACCCAGTTTACTTCATATTAAAGATGGGGGCTTATGAGGGGCACCTGGGTGGCTCAGTTGGTTAACCATCCAACTTGGGCTCAGGTCATGATCTCACAGTTTGTGGGTTTGAGCCATGTGTCAGGTTCTATGCTGACAGCTCAGAGCCTGGAACCTACTTTGGAGTCTCCCTCTCTCTCTGCCTTTCCCCCATTTGTGCTGTCTCTCTCTCTGTCTTTCAAAACTAAATAATAATGAAAGAAAATGTTAAAAAATTAAAAAAAAAGATCTGGGCTTATGAAAAAGAATCAGAAGAAAAAGGAAAAACTTCCCAAAACTGCACAACAGTATCGTTGTGAGATGAAAATATTGTTATGATTTGTTGAAGACCTAGCCCTTAGTACCTCAGAGTGTGACTGTGTTTGGAAATAAGGTTGTTGTTGATGTAATTAGTCAAGTTAAAATGAAGCTGTATATGAGGAGAGTGGGTCCCTAATCTAACGCTACTGGTGTCTTCATAAAAAGAGGATTTTTGAAGAAAGAGAAAAATAAACCAGGAGAACGCCATGGGAAGGCTGGGGTTAGATGCCCACAGCCAAGGAACTACCAGAAGCCAGGAGAAAGGCCTGGAACGGATCTTCCCCTGGCACCTGAAGAGCAAGCATGGCTCTGCTGACACTTTGATCTTGAATTTGTAGCCTACAGAACAGCGAGACAATAAACTTCTCTGGTTTAAAGCACTTGTTTGCAGTACTTTTACAGCAGCCGTAGCAAACTCGTCCTGCTATTATGGCTCCTTCAAACTTCAGACTAGGCCTCAACATAGGTCCTGCTGCATGTGGGCCCCAGCTGGCTGCCACACTGCAGGGAACAGATCACCTATATATAAATCTGTAACTCTCAGGGGCAGGGATGCTGGGCTCTCCTTACCTACTGCCTAAGCCCTGAAACCAACTTCCTTGTGTCCCCTGTGACATTTTAGAAGAAAAAAAATTCTTTCTTTACAGCTAGTATCAGGTCTATTTCATAGCCAGGATCAAAAGGAGTTCTGTAGATGTAATTCTGATTATAGTGAGAGAAGTCGTCTCAAACCTCATCATTACAAGGTAATGTTTAGCTTTATCTTTTATAACCAAAGAGACCCCTAAAGCATTTGCCCCAAATAAAAAAGTTTTCTTCCCAAGGTTGAATTCTGCATATCATTTCAGGAAAGAACTGTAAAATAGTAGCTTGTCTTCTCTCTGGTCATTTGGGCTTTAGGGTATAAGGCACCCTGTGTCTTTTTTTAGCTGCTGTGACATTGATGAACTCACTGTGGACGCAGTGTGAACTTTTTGGTAAATGTCACCTCTGGAGGCACCCTGGCTGGTATTTTCCATGTGCAGTGAATAGTGTCCATACTCCACTCACATCCCCATATCCCCTCAGTACTCACTGTTCTCATACATGCTAATGGCTGTGAGCAGGCTCTGCCTGACGGTTTTCTCTGGCCTCAGTGTGCTTGCAACACTCAAAAGGCAGGATGAATTGCCAGAGTCCACAGCCTTGGGAGTGGTCCTCAACCAGTGCAAAACAGGAGATGGTGTATCATGATCAGGGTCCTCTCTGACTGTTGGATTGTGTCCCCTCAAAAGACATGTTGAAGTCCTAATCCCGGGCACCTGTGAATATGACCTTATTTGGAAATAGGGTCTTTGCAGATCTAACCTGGTGAAAAATGAAGTCATACTGGATTAGGGTGGGCTCTCATCCAACATGACTGGTACCATTACAAGAAGAGGAAAATTTAGACAGACACAGAGGGAAGTCGCCCATGTGAAAACAGAGGCAGAGACTAGAGTTATGTTACCATAAACCAGAGAATGCCTGACGCTACCAGATGCTGGAAGAAGCAAGGAAGAACCCTCCCCTACAGGCTTTGGAGGGAATATGGTCCTGCTACCGTCTTGATTTCAGCTTTATGAATTCCAGAACTACAAGAGAATACATTTCGATTGTTTTAAGCCATCCAGTCAGTGGCACTTGGTTAGGGAAGTCCTAGCAAACTAACACAGACAGTTTGGCTGGGCTATAGTACCAGTTATTAGTTCAAACACTAATCTAGTGTTGCTGTGAAGGTATTTTGTAGATGTGCTTAACTTTAAGTACAGGAGATTTCTTTCGATAATATGGATGAATCTCATTTAATCAGTTGAAGGCCTTAAGAGCAAAAAATGAAGTTTCCCAGAGAAGAAATTCTGCCTCAAAAGTGCGGCATCAACTCTTGCCTGAGTTGCCAGCCTGCTAGTCTACCCTGTCCTACAGGTTTTTGACTTGCCAGTCCCAACAATTAATGCTCCAATTCCATAAGATACATCTCTTTATATTAATAATCATATACATACATATGTGGTATTATTGTCCTTATGTGATCCTGTTTCCTTGAGTGTGGGCAGGACCTGACACTTGTTTGTGACTACTAGAGGTGATGGGACATATGTCATTACATGCACATAATCACATTATATAAAATTTCAGCATCTACCTGGCTAACAGGGTCTCCTGTTTGCTGGCTTTGAATAAGCAAAGGGTCATGATGGAAGAGTCCATCTGGCAAGGTACTGAGGGCAACCTCTGACTGACAGCCAAAAAGAAGAAACTGAGGTCCTCAGACTGGCAATTGATGAGAACCTGAGTGCGGCCAACAAACAAGGTAGGATATAAGTAGAGGCATCCCCAGTCAACCCTCACATGAGACCACAGTCCCAGACAACACTTTGATTGCAGCCTTTGAGACCCAGAAGAATATTAGTTAGAAATTTTGAGCAATTATGGTGACATACTAAAATGGAAAAAAAAAAAAAAAGGAAAGAAAGAAAGAAACTAGAACTTGACGCATCAGAATCCTGGTTCAAGGGCCTTTCTGCTCTCCAAAAATTCTGCTGCTGAGAAAAGGCTCTAACTATCCTTCATACAAGAGTAAGCATATAAGTGTGGCTGTGGATATATGCATGCGTTTGTGCTTTGTAAGAATTTAATTTATACATTAGCACCTCTGTTCATCAGTACCAATCCCTATCTCCATTTCAGAGCAACTTGGTAGTAATGAGCATCAAAGGTAATCATTTCATACGAGGAAATAGAGGGTTATTCAGCTATTAGTACTCAGAAAAATTTGCCTTGCTGGCTTTCCACTTCCTGACTGATATTGATTCAATTGGAAAACTGCACAGATGTGACTGTTTCACCTCCATTTAAAGTAATTAGAATTAGTGAGAGAGTGTGTTATTGTCATACCTATTCACTAGTTTTCACAATTGCCATGAACTTCTGGGAAGGAATAAAGGGAAACCCATGCTGACCTCTGGCAGGCCAGATTCTGGTAGCAATCAACCACTGAGCTCATAGGATACCACTTCCAGTAGGTTTTTCTCATTTATTTTTCAAAAAAATTATTATGTGATTTATTAACTTAGCATTGATCTATAACTATCATGTTGAGGAAAATGTGTAAGACCTGAAGTCAGAAAACTGCTTGGAAGTATTCAAAGTAGCATGTACCCATCAACTTGCCCTGAATTGAAAAAGCAACCTAAAAGCCAGGGCATTCCCCTCCCCTAGGAGAAACTTCAACATTATAAGATATAGCAAATGATAGCACTCAATTTTAACAAAATGCCAGGGGAGAAATGGATAACTCCACCCTCTGTAAGTGCCATGGGGGACTTTGAGAAGCATGGAGGTCTTTTATGCCCCACTCTATGCTGTTTAAAAATCTCCTAACTTTTTTTCTAATCTTTAATTCAAGTAATTTTACCTAGCCATGTCTGTGTCTTTCTGCCAATCTTACCATGACATTGGTACATGGTGCCGTAGCCATAGAGTTGGGGTTGGGTGTGGACACAGGGGACAGAATAGATTAGCATGTTGATATTGTTTGTGTCTTGTGTCCAAGTGATGAGATTACAGATTATTTCTTTTTGCTTATTTTTATTTTATGAATTTTCTAAAATTAATATTCATTACTTGAGTAATTTTAAAGTTATTCAAAACTAGCTTTGAAATAATGTGGATATTAGGACATCAAATTTGATTTGGTATCTATATATACCATATATAAACCAACTTGGTTGTGGTTAATGTCTTTAGCTGGTGATATTATGATTTTTTGCTTCTATGTATTTTAAAATTTATAATCAGGGTAATGCCAATACTTAGACATTCAAAGGTATCCTCATACTTGGAATCAGTCTAGAAATCACCACATGGGCTCTGGTCACTCACAGCGTAGACCACTGACCAGCATTGTTGACATCATTTGGGAAGTATAGAAACTCAGGCTGCACTCGAGAACCAATTCATTCAACATCTACCTTTTAGTAAGATCTTGGGTGATTTGTATGGATATTACAGTTTCACAAGTACTTGTGTGGTTAAAAATTCATTACCCAGAGAACTTTTTTTTTTTCCCTCTATGTTATCAAGGCTCTTTACTTTCTGTCTTAAATGTTCTGATTGGCAAATAAATGCTGCTATAATTGGAAGTGATTGAAGTCTGATAATGGACATTTGGTCACTTCAGGGTGACTTATTCTCTGTGATATTTTGAGAAAAAAATACATACTTTAGGTTATACATGACCTATGTGCAAGATGGAATATGTATAAGAAGAAACTTTGTCTATAATTAATCCTTAGCAGTGATGGTGATAGGAGGTGCTCAGAGTTAGGAAAGTCAAAATGGGGGCATTAAGAGGTAAATATGGTCTTCCTGATCATAACTCTTTTGTTCATCATTAATTGTCTGATTATGAAAGGATTTAGTAATCATACCTATATGTAGCTTTAGATTTTATAAAGAATTTTACAAATTTTAACTTTACCACTACACAATGGGATAAGCATTTTAATTAGGAGCATTACAGTTTAGAGACATTAACATCTGGCTAAATATTGGAGAGCAAATCAGTGATGTGACCTTGGGTCAAAGCTTCCCTCTGTACCACTAGCCAAGTTTAAACAAGGAAGAACCATTCTTATGACTTCCCCTCCTCACAGGGTCTCTGGCTCTGGCTCTAATACTATTCACTCAACCATGTGTCCTTCTCACCTACCAATACTGGGTACTGTGTGTGATGCTAGGCAGAAAGCAAGGAAACATGACACATGTCCCTATCAACAAGGAGCTTATAATCTGGACAGACCATCCTTCCCATATTTTATGTTTATTTAATTCAATATGTCAAGTATTCATGTCATTGTCTTATAAACATGATATACCTCACACTGGGTAAAGGGCTCATTCTGGGAATCACTTTTCCTTAACTTCTAGCTCAAAAACTTATTTTGTGACAGTCCCAGGGATTTACCTTATATATAAATCAGCAAGTTTATCTTAAATATTTGAGTCCATTTTCATCAGAATACTTTTTCACATTTTCATTGTGTTATCAACACTTATTCAACAGAAAACAGGAATAGAATTTCCCAGACTAACAACTCTGAACCATTTCACCATTTCAAATGGAAATCCCCCCCTTCCCCCCCCCCCCCCCCCCCCCCCCCCCCCCCCCCCGTGTGTGGCGTACTGCACCCCAGAGAGCCTAGAACAATGTTAGCCTGCAGGGCTGTTCCCAGTGGAGAACAATGTTAGCCTGCAGGGCTGTTCCCAGTGGGAAATGACTGCTCAATATCGCCACCTAAGTGGCAGGTTTTGCCTCTCTGTGTACTTGGTCACAGGACTCATTAAGATCACTGAAAGGTTTTAGTTAATAACAAGACAAAAAAAAAGTGTCTTCAATAATGAATGCTTTAATGGAAATAACAGCTTTTCTTTTCATGTTAACTAGAAAATGTTCTAAAGCAAGATTTGCTTTATAATAGAGTACTCTATGCACACAGAAGTTTGTTTTTTGTGTTTTTGTTTATTTTTCAACCTCATCTGCATGTATTTACTCATTTTGGTTAGTGATCTCAGATATGACCTTGATAGGCAGCAAAGCAGGGTGGTTAGAACATGGCATCTAAACTGTATTTCCTGAGCATGAATTGAAATTCTATGAAGTATTACCTGTATGCTCTCAGGTGAGTTACTTAATCTCACTGTGATTCAGCTCACTCATCTGTAAAATGGGAATAATAATAGGATCTCAGTATCTCAGGGTTGTCATGAGGACTAAAGTACCATATATGCTACTGTTAAATTGTGTCTTTACTGGAACTGAGTCTAAGCATCTTCCCTCAGTGGGAGTAAAATATTTCCCTTCTATCTATGGGATCATGTAACTCTTTATACCCACTGAAAAGGATGGCACAGTAGAAACAGTATTGAACAAGGAATTAAGAGATACGTGCTGGAAGCTCTAATTCTCTTAATTAGCTTGGGGATCTCAGGTAATTTCTTAGCCTTTGAGATACCATTTCTTATTTACAAAAGAAATTAGGGTAGGTATTCTCAACATTCCCTTCCAGTTCTAAGTTTCAATGATTTTGAGTTTTTGTTTAGGGTTCTATTTAGATTAGAGAGGGAAATTTGCTATGACTCATAATTGCTAATAATTGCATGTATAATATAATAATTCATATTTGAAGCTGAAAGAAAAAACATTTTAGACCTATTTAGTTAACAGCTAAGAGCTATTCCTTACCAAAGTCTATTCCAATTATTTGGTGTTTATACCATTGGACACAGAATCTACTGTATTAGGGCTAACTGGATCTCTTGTAAAAGTCACTCCAGAGAACGGATATCTATGTGCTAAACCACACTTCCAGGAAAGTGTCTAAAATAACAGCAGGAATCTGACCCTGAAATAGCAGGCCAGCGCTGTAACAATTTCATGGCTCTAGGGTCCAGTGCAAGGCCAGAGCAGTCCAGCCACGAGAGGCTGAATCATGGCCAATAGCTCATTATCCTGCAGGAGGAAGGGGGCTGTAACTGAAATACCCTGCTGCTAGGAGTCTTTGAAGACCCAGAGCCCTCACATAGCGTATTCAGCAGATGGCTTTAGTTAGTGTGACAGTGTGTTGTGTATGTGAATCTAATAAAACACTCCTGACTTATACCAGGGCACAAAGTCTTAAAAATCTGTCATCCATGACTTTCAATAACAATTGAGAGTGAAAAAGTCTTATCCAAGCTAAATATGAAATGTAAGAGGTCACGTTTGTGGTGTTGATGTGGTTCCTGGACCTCCTGATACATCCATTCCAGGATACATGTTCATTCGGAACTCTTTCAGTCTGTCATTTTGCATGGACGATAGCCTATTTAAATCTGAGGGAAGCCTGACATGGTTTATAATTCTCACATGACCACCCTCCTCTAACCCACATAATCCCATATAAAACAAAGTGGGAAAGTAAATCCCTGTTGAGATGTGATGCTAAGTGACCACCACTGCAAAACTACAAATTAGACCTTTGGGTGTTCTTGAAACAGGCATAACTGCTAACGCTAAAGTCCATCATTTAATTACTTTAATGGAGGAGATTTTGCTAATGGTAAGGAAAAAAGTGATAATAGTTGGTAAATTGTCTCTAGATCAGCACCGTCCAACAGAATTTTCTGCAAAGATGGCAAGATATTACATCTGTGTGCTATCCAATATGGTAGTCACTAGCCATATGTGGTTATTGAACATTTGAGATATAGCAAGGGTGACTGGGACACTGAATTTTAAATCGCATTTATTTGAACTAATTTATATAATGTGGCTAGTGTTTATCATTATGGACAGTGCAGCCATAGAGCCTACAAAGCAGGAAACCTGAGTTATTACCAGTTAGTAAATAACTTGAATCTAAGCCCTCTGCCATTATCTCTACTGGCTTTTCTCAAAAGCACTTGAAAAAAATTATATTAATTTTACATTAATTTCCAAACTGGATTTGAGTAGTCTTGTGTAAATCTAGCTCCAAGGAAAATGGCAAGGTAGGTGATGTCTGTTTTTCTCTTGTGGTTTTTCCTACCATCCATATTCTCCTTGATGCCTGTTATCTTTTTCTAACCATCAAACATCAATCCAACCCCAACCCCACACTCCATATTTTGCTCTACTGTTTATGAACTATTAGTTCATAATTTCCACTAGGTGAATTTTCATTGCAATATGTGACTACTGAAGACCAAACCATGTCTTTGGATACCAAAGTCAATGCTTTTCAAAGCATGGTCTGAGAACCCCTAGCAATGGAGCCATCTAGGGGATGGGGGAAGTATATCTTGAAAGTTTGGATTCCTGGGCCCCATCCCAGATATTCTAATTCCAAAATCTCTGGAAAGGGAAGAAGGAGTTCTCTTAGGATCAGCAGAACGGGTAAAAACACGGGCTTTGGAACGAGGCTGCCTCAGTTTGAATTCTAGTTCCAGACTTTATTAAGAGTTAAACTTTGAACAACTGACAAAACTTCTTTGCAGTTCCACTTTCTTTCCTATGAAAGGAAACTTAACTCAGGGTGTGAGAGAAAGAAAAAAAAAACAGTTGATAATGTGTGAGGTGCTTAAAAGAGTACCGGATACATATATTAAGCACTATAGTAACCATCATTCTTGTTACTTTTAGCGAACAACTTAAATGAGTCTCATACACATTTAAGTTTCAGAACTCCAGACAAAGGAAAATAGTGAAAAAAGGAGAGGAATAAGGGAACCCATGTTGTGTGGTAGTAGTTCCTATCTGGGGTCTCTGTGTTTTCAGCTGTAAAATAAGACATTGTTATCTGCTCAGAATTAAATGGGTATAGAAAACAAATGTGAAAGCCAAGCTGCACGAAGGTTTGCACATGAGAATACCAGATTTGGGATTTTGAATGGAATGAGATGCTTAGGGGCTATCAAATGGACGGTGTCACATTGGATAACCACAAGAAGGAAGAATCAAACCCACTCATGCAGGAGGGAGAAGTGGTATCCCCATGTGAGTGCAATTTGCAAATAGTTGTACTTATAACACATAAAGACTTTGAGTAGAACCATTGTGCATGCATGCCAGGTTATAAAGCCTTCCATTTCACAAATCACATACACCTGCCAATTGGGACAGGCACTTTTCCCTTGTCAGCAAGCTGGAGTGAAAGCTTTGCTGATCATCATCCTGCCAGCTAGAAAATGGATCTCACCATCAATTTATTCTGGAAGTGAGAAGCTCCTTGCCTCTGGGAGAGATTATAAAATGGAGTCATTTTACTCCTGACACCTTCAGAGTCAGTTACTCCTTATGGGACAACTCAAGATCCACGTTCTATGCCTTTGGCAAGAAAACATTTTCTACAAGCTACTGGCTAACACCTCACAGAGGAGTTTTATTTAAGGTCCATGTGGGACCAGAAAACTAAAACCAATAAATTGACACTTTCTAGAGAACACAAAATACCTCAAGACTGAAACTGGAAGACAATTTTTTCCCTTTTCTTTCAGTATTATTTTTATTTCGGTATTATTCTAAATGCATGATTAAATTCTGAAAGTAGCTTAGAGTATGTTTTGACATTTTCTACCTTCTCAATTTCCGAAATAGATATGTAAACTAGCTCATCTCTCATTTTATCTTAGCATACTGTACTCTCTTTCCATTAAAGAAATCATGCATGCTGCCCTCTTTTGATAGGAAATACATTTTTAAGAGACCTAGATGTCTATCATGTAAGTATTTTTCTATGAAACATGTTTGTGCTTTCCAGCTTACTTCAGAAAAGCAAAGGTTGATCTAATTGCCCAGTATATTTATCTGTTGCAATAGGGCAGTTCAGTTCAAGCTTCCCTTGAGCATGGATCATCTAGCTGCTCAGAAACGGATTTGGGAAAATCGAACTGGGGGTACCCCTGCTACAAAGGAGCCCTGTGAGCTCTGGTCAGCTCTGAAGCTGAGCCAGGTTGAGCCTCCGACATCTTGGAGGGATTGTTATCTAAGCCTCATCATAGAGTATTTCATTAGCCAGAAAGAATTTGCCAGTAGTTTTGTTCAACAGGCCTTGTCCTCCTGAAAGTCTATGAATAGAAAATCCACCAGATTCTGACTAGAATGAACAGGGTCAGGTGGATACTCAAGAAGGTCATAGTGACAACTCCTGGGGCTGGTAAATGTCTTCACAAGATTTGGGGCATAGAGAACCAGACACTGAACATATTACTATTAATCTGTTCTTCATACTAGGTTGAGGTTGAGTCAATTTTTTTCTCTCAATTTGGAGTTAACTTCATTGCATGAACACTGAAATAAATGAACACAATTGTACAAGCTTATTGAGAGAGAAGCCTTTATTTACATCCTTC
The DNA here is from genome assembly GCF_046562875.1 of Panthera onca. NCBI lineage: Eukaryota > Metazoa > Chordata > Mammalia > Carnivora > Felidae > Panthera > Panthera onca. The sequence continues at coordinate 53,417,579 of NC_138346.1, forward strand.
CTTTTTTCTGCCCTCATCATAATTACAAAGTAACTTGTTCTCCACTGCTGCAGAAAAAGAAATACCAACACCAAAGGCAAAGAGAAATATAATCTATTGATTCTTGCTTTTGAGCTTCCAGTGGCTCAGTCTAGATAATACGAGGTTCATTTAAGAAAGTTTTAGAGATAAATCACTATGCTCCATATTTTATATCACTGGTTAACTTTAGTGCCCAAGCCCCCATGCAAGTTTTCACTTAAAGTGGCTTTTCACCTTGTGGGAATTCATGGACACTTTTGAGAATCTAATAAAAACAATGGACTCTTGCCTTTGGCAATATGTCTAGTAAGTGCTTCAGCTGAGGTCCAAAAGGTTGCTGCCTATGTTCTTCTCTAGGATTTTGATGGTTTCCTGTCTCACATTTAGCTCTTTCATCCGTTTGGAATTTATTTTTGTGTATGGTGTAACAAAGTGGTCCAGTTTCCCCAACACTATATGTTGAAAAGACTTTTTCCCATTGGATATTCTTTCCTGCTTTGTCAAAGATGAGATGACCATGTACTTGTGGGTCTATTTCTGGTTTTTTTATTCTGTTCCACTGATCTATGTGTCTGTTTTTGTGCCGGTACCATACGATCTTGATGACTACAGCTTTGTAATAAAGCTTGAATCTGAAATTGTGATAACTTCAATTTTTTTTCAGGATTGCTTTGGCTATTTGGGGTCTTTTGTGGTTCCATACAAATTTTAGGATTGTTTGTTCTAGCTCTGTGAAAACATGCTGGTGGTACTTTGATAGGGATTGCATTAAATGTATAAATTGTTTTGGGTAGTATAGACATTTAACAATGTTTGTTCTTCTACTCCATGAGAATGGAATGCTTTTCCACTTCTTTGTATCCTCTTCAATTTCTTTCATAAGTGTTCTATAGTTTCTAGAGTACAGATCTTTTCCCTCTTTAGTTAGGTTTATTCCTAGGTATCTTATTGTTTTTGGTGCAATTGCAAATGGAATTGATTCCCTGATTTCTTTTTCTGCGGCTTCATTATTGGTGAACAGAAATGCAACAGATTTCTGCACATTGATTTTATATACTGTGACTTTGCTGAATTCATGTATTAGTTCTGGGAATTTTTGGTAGTCTTTTGGGATTTCTACATAAGAGTATCATGTCATCTGCAAATAATGAAGATTTCCAGTACTATGGTGCAGCCACTCTGGAGAACAGTATGGAGGTTCCTCAAAAAACTAAAAACAGAACTACCCTACCTTCCAGCAACTGTACTACAAAGGGTACAAAAATACATATTTGAAGGGATACATGCACATGCACCCCAATGTTTCTAGCACCACTAACAACAAAAGCCAAACCATGGAGAGAGCCCAAATGTCCATTGACTGAGGAATGGTTAAAGAAGTTGTGGTATATATTTACAATAGAATATTACTCAGCCATCTAAAAGACTGAAATCTTGCCATTTGCAATGATGTGGGTGGAGCTAGATATATCATGCTAAGCAAAAAAACTCACTGAAAGAAAGACAAATACTATATGATTTCACTCATACGTGGAATTTAAGAAACAAAACATGAACATATGAGAAGGGGGTGGGGGGAGAAGAGAGGGAAACACACCACAAGAGACTTTTAACTATAGAGAACAAACTGAGGGATGATGGAGGAAAGATGGCTGGGGGGATGGGCTAAATGGGTGATGGGCATTAAGGAGGGAAATTGTGATGAGACTGTGGTTGTATGTAAGGGATAAATCACTGAATTCTACTCCTGAAACAAATACTGCATTACATGCTAAGTAAAACTTAAATTAAAAAAAAAAAAAAAGTAAAATGCTTAGAGTAGGATAATAACCAAAACAAACAAACAAACAAACAACAAAACAAAACATTGAACTCAATCCCTGATAAAAATTATCTCGTATGGACAAACAAAATTTTGGGCATACTTTTGGGGGGTCTTGGACATCATGAGGGCATCCATTCCAAACAATCTTATTTTAAACCAAAATACTAAATACAAAAAGTCTAAAAAATAGCCTTTGGGAACTGATACCCTAAATTTCTACCTTGACCCTGTTGTTGGCTGTTATTGTGATGTATTTTAACTAGACTTTAATTCTCTCATCTGTAAGATGAATATAATAAAAGCACTATTTCCTAGAGGGTCTGTGAGGATAAGATGATATCATGCATATAAAAACACTTAGCATCACCCTAGCACATAGAATTCAACTGAAGTTGATACTATTTTGATATTCATCATTTAAAAACAAATATGGATGGGATTCAACAAAATTGAGAATTAGCCTACATGTTGACATTCTCCTGTCATCTCATCTCAGAAGTTGTCCTGGAGGTAAAACAAAGTGAATTTGAAGAAAAGAGATAGACAAAAGTTGACAGAAATGCTTGAAAATGGAGATGTGGCTGAGGAATAAGGCCATGGTGGAGGGAAAAGATGTGGAGGGTTTGAAACAGTTTTTTTTTCTTATCCTGGCCACATGATAGTTCCAGGGACAGCTGTGCCTATCCAGTGGCACTGGGTGAGCAGATTATACTCAGGCTGCACAGGAGATTGGCAATGGGCTCGGAGAGATAACAAAAGAGCCCAGTGATTATGGCAAACCCCATAGCATCATCAAACCCATCTCTGGCAATAACCAGCTACAACCAAGGGGTAAGTAAGATTGATGAGGAGATAGCAAAGAGGGGTGGTCAAGTGCAGACTACGGCATATTAGGCTCTTTGCCCAGGATCATCAGCACACCCCCCCACCCCCCGCCAGTCACCTTCAGCTCTCAGAAACCACAAAAGCTAGAACCTGGGACTCCTTATTTACAAAACCAGCCACAGGGAAACAAGTTTAAAGGTAAAAATAACTAGATATCTGAGGAGCATAACTGCTACAAAACAAAGGCAACAAACTCAAGTACAAATATTAAGTGAGCCAACTCTTAGTTTTTACTTATTTGCTTATTTATTATCTTATTTATTACCCAAAATAAAACTAATGAAAATTTTCAGAGGATTAGGAGAGAATAGTTGGAATATGAAGCAGAAACAAGTCTTTTAAAATAAGAACCAGGTAGGCATACTTGGTGTGAAAGATATGTGAGTTTCAATAAATTATTAATGCACTGGATAAATAACTAAAAGGATACAGCCAAAGAATAAAATAGGGTACTGGAAAGTAGGCTAGAATATTTTCCCCAAAAAAGCATTTGAAAAGAAGAAAGAGAAAAGGCAAAAAAGTCAAAAGATATAGTCAGCAATAGAAATAACAAAATATATATTTAAGAAGTCCCATTAGGAGAGAGAAAAAATGTATGTAGACAAAGAAAAGAAACCATTTCAAGACATGGCACCCAAGAACTCAAAGGGGTTGGAAAACTTCAGATTCAAAGGGCTTCAGAACCAAAAAGCATAGAGAATAAGATATCCAAATCTATAAACATTATGGTAAAATGTATGGATATTAAAGACAGAAAAAATCAAGAGTTTCTTGATAAAAAAGTAGACAACTCATAAAGGAAAACAAGTCACACATCAAAAAAGCACACTTGAGTGTGGAGTGGAATAACATTTTCAAAAGGCTTAAGAAAATAGCTTTCTTTTAAAAAAATTTTTTGACATTTATTTATTTTTGAGAGAGAGAGAGACCATGAACAGGGGAGCAGGGGGTGGGGGGGGAGAGGGAGACACAGAATCTGAAGCAGCCTCCAGGCTCTGAGCTATTTGTTAGCACAGAACCCAATGCAGGGCTCCAACTCATAAACTGTGAGACTATGACCTGAGCTGAAGTCGGAGCCTCAACTGACTGAGCCACCCAGGTACCCCGAAAATAGCTTTCTATATAAAATGTAATGCTATGTTGCTATGTATGGTCATTAAGGGACATATTTAAAAGGTTTTTTGGGAAGAATTTGAAAACTCACACTAAAATTTATACAGCAGAAGAAAAGCCCATAAATAGCTAAGTCAGCTTTAAACAAGAAGATAAAAGGTGCATGGTCGGGTAGCAGGGGACGGACTTCCCCTTCTAGATATTAAGACAGAACCAAAGCTGTAGTGATAAAAATCAGCATAGTGTTAACTCTGGAACAGAAAAGCAAACCAATGAATAGGAATAGAATTTGGAAGTAAAATATAGCACCACAAAGCAATGGGAAAAAGGATTGTTTATAAGTGGTATTTAGAAAACAGGCTCACTATATGAAGAAAAATAAAGTTAACCATATATATTTTATAGCATATATGGCAGTTTAAGAACATGTTAAAAATTTTTTAAATTAAAAATAAATAGGTAGATTTAAAAATGTAGAAAAAATTTTTGTGACCTAGGAATAGAGAAAATTTCATAAAACCAAAAACATACAAAGTATCAGGCAAAAATTAAAATGGATTTTATTACATCAAAGTAAAGATTTCTTTCTAATGAAGGACTATATAGAAAAGTTAGCAGATATATGGACTACAGAGAAAGATACTTATATATCAGTAAGAAAAAGGAATCTCAATAGAAAAATGGGCAAAAAAGATGAACAAGCAATAACATATGAAAGGATGCTCGATGCTACTGTTTATCAAATAAAGGCAAAATTAGACAATAATGAGATATCACTTTTCATCAGTCAGAATGGCAAAAATACAAAAAAAACATTTAATAACGAATGTTGGTAAAGATGAGAAGAAAGAGAAACTCTCAGAAACTGCCACTAGGAATATAAACTGGTACCGATGTTTCTGAAAGAAAACTGGTATTTTATTTACTGGATTAAACTATTCATTTTCCTCATAACCCAAGGATTCCAAACCTGAATCACGCCCAGAGAAATTCTCACACAGCTTCCTAAGGGAACATGTAAAACAATGTTCATACATATGATGCCAGGAAGGTGGAAACTACCTGGGTTGTTGTAAAACATGAACCATGAAGATAATGGGAAAACCATCTATAAATAAAAATAAGAAGGAAAGTAAGTGAATGTACATCCCACAAAGTGGACAGATTTCAAATGTGTTCAATATGAAAAGTAAGAAGCAGGCAAGATTAGCAGTAAAATATCCTGTATGTAAGTTAAAAAAATACCCTCCTACACAACAGCACTATGGGGATGTGTGCACAGACCTGTGTCACAAATAGGGTGGTACCTATGTGTATGTGGAGAATGGAAGCAGTGTTAGAAGGAAGAAGACAAATAGTAGTTTGAAGACTTGAAGTGACCAATGATGACAATGTGCAGTTAGCTGAGGGGTATAACTAACACATCTTTATACTTAACACAACTCAAAAATACAAACAAATCCATACATCGTTAAGGCTTAAAACAAATTAGAAAATAAGGAGGCCTAGATAGAAAATGTTAAAGAAACCAGAGTGAAACTTTAAATTTGGGTAGATTTAAATATCTTTGGGCTGAGTCCAAGTGCCGGGGTTCTTGACTGTGCTGTGCCGGGCGCCTGTTGTAGCCATGCAGGGAGCAGACTCAGACCAGTCCTTCAAGCCTCCCGAATGCACTGGCAGCCCAGGAACGCCCACCAAACACCCAGTCTGAGGCTGGCAGAGAGGTCCCTGAGCCCCAAACTCCACCCTGACCACCAGACCTGGGCCCCAAGCAGGGGTGCTGCTTCCTGAAGCGCAGGGGCCTCAGTATTCCCGGACTGCTAGAACGTTTCCAAGCAAATAAAATCACAGGTTCAATACTGCTCCACCTTAATGAGTGTGATCTTGAAGGTCTTGGAATAAGTACCTTGGGCGACAGAAAGAAGGTGCGTAATTATACCCAACAACTGAGTGAAATTCATGTTGATGCAACGAAGGTAATTACTGATCCTATCCAGGGCCACATTGAACTCCACCCTCTCCTCATCCGAATCATGGACACACCTGAATTTCAGTGGCTTTGAAATATCGCACAGTTGGGAGGCAGTTACTATATTTTTACAGGTGCTTCTCACAATTGATTTGAACACAGTCTAGGTGTAGGGTATCTAGCAGGATGTCTGGTTCACGCACTGCGTGAAAAACAACCAGAGCTGCATAAAGTGAATGAGATGTGCTTTGTGTTCAGAAGATGGCCTTTGTCATGATCTCGGTCATGGGCCATTTTCTGCTATGTTTGATGGAAGATTTATTCCACTTGCTCACCCGTATGTGAAATGGATGCATGAGCTCAGTGAAAATGTCTGAGCAAAATAAATAAATAAACAAACAAATAAAATATCTTTGGAAGAAACTCCTAAGAAATAATTTTTTAAACTTCTCACAATATAATATTTTCTTTTAGGAATAGTTTCCTTAAATATATCTTGCTTACTCTTTCCTATTTTCAAAGGATCACATATCTGATGTGATATTAAAATTGTCATTCAAAAGATAATAGAACTAGTCATATCTAAAAAGATAAAACTGCAGAAAGTGTTGAGAAGTCACCTAATAATTAGTAATGATTATATAAATAATAGTGCCACTGTTGTCTGGAATTAATATTTCCAGGTGCGCAAAGAACTGTGCCTATAGCTCACAAAATATTTGACACTAATATTACACGGTCATCATTTTTCATAGGTTATTACATCAATTCAGTGCAATCAGACCTGGTGGTATCTGATCTTCTCTGTCAATATCAAAAGGATTTGTGGCCACATTCTTATAACGAAGAGTAAGACTAGGCTGTTCGAACTAGCCTATGGCAGTCATGCTGATCATGGAGATGACTCACGCAGAAAGAGATGGAGATTGAAAAGAAATGACTAAAAAAATCAGGGTGGAAATAGTTTCAGAAATTGGAGAAAGTACTATTGGAATCTCTCTATTCATGTTTCAGTGAAAGATATTTTTTTTGCCTCCATATGCTTCCTGTAAACTGGTCACTAACATTAAATGTTCCCATATCTGTCACTACCAGAGCACCTATTTCCAAGACACCAAATCCTTGTCCTTTGCTACAGCCGAGCCTGATCATTTCATGAACTCAGTTTTACCTTCTCTTCAACCAAGACTAGTGTGAATTAACATTATGAAATATTGATATTTTACTGACTTCCTCCCGGCCCTCTTTATCCCATTAATCCTCCATTCTATATTTAGAGACACTTTTCATCTATGAATTTACACATTTCTTTATCTTCCTTCCTCTACAGCCAGAAATAGAGTTGACAAAAACAGCTATGCAGTGACACTTTTTTTAAATTAACATACTCTTTCTTCTTTCCTTAAAGAAAACTGACCACATGTCTTGATTTCTGAATATGGAACTTTTTAGCAATGCTCTGGATACATTCTTATCTTCCTATTTAAAACTAGCTCTGAATTCAAACAGAGGGTTGCTGGAGAGATTGTGGGAGGGGGGATGGGCTAAATGGGTAAGGGGCATTAAGGAATCTACTCCTGCAATCATTGTTGCACTATAATGCTAACTTGGATGTAAATTTAAAAATTAAAAAAAAAAGGGGGGCCCCTGGGTGGCTCAGTCAGTTAAGCGGCCAACTCCGGCTCAGGTCATGATCTCGTGGTCCGTGAGTTCGAGCCACGCATCGGGCTCTCTGCTGACAGCTCAGAGCCTGGAGCCTGTTTCAGATTCTGTGTCTCCCTCTCTCTGACCCTCCCCCGTTCACGCTCTGTCTCTCTCTGTCTCAAAAATTAATAAACGTTAAAAAAATTAAAAAAAAATTTAAAAAAACAACAAAATAAACTAGTTCTGAATTGTGATTTCCATGCCTCAAGTATGTCAACCTTTGTTGTAATTCCTTACAGACCACTGAACACTATACACTGTTACATAACTTGCTGAATCATTCTGACCGTCTTATAAGCAATCATCAAAATTTTATGGATGCAATGATTCACAACGATTATTTTTCTTCTAAAAGGAAATGTCTCCCAGATGAACTTGAAATGAACAGGTTGGGCATTGTAACCAAGCATATCATCATTATAACAAAATACTCCAGGAAAGAAGCAAAATTCCAATGCAACAATTACCCAGAATCCTCTAGGTCTACTCATGTCAACTGAGAATTAAGGGAGGAACTTTCAGTCATTTGATGACAGGGCTACAAATTATACACGGTTCAGATGCTAAGGCCCAGGAGGAAAAAGCCTCAGAGTTTATACAATAGTTTGTACTGTTGAATGAGTGTTATTTTTCCATTAGATAAAAACACACAAGGTCTCTGAAACCGTGACTGAAGAGAGGGAATCCTTTACACTCTGTAGAATATTGAAAAATCTTTTCCTGAGGGAAAATAATAAAATAATCTTATGATGTTTTTATTAACAAATGTAACCTTTCTATTCTCAGGCAATTTATCTAGTTCTGGCAAATATATGCCATCATTAGTGTATTCTCTGCTGCCTCATGATTTTTGCTTAATAATATAGAGTGCTTTCATAAACCACAGATGTTTATTTAGAAGTTTGTTACTTTTCTGCATATAAAGCTTAAGTGTATTTGCAAAATTTCTTCTCCTTCCCTCTGTCATTTTCCTAATTAACAATTTTCAGCATCCCCAGGCTGGGGTGCATTGGCTTTGTAGCTAAAAGATCAAATACTTAATTTGAACTGCATAAATCAGGAAGAAATAGAGTACCAAAGAAAGTGCTCAGCTCCCTCTTGCAACTTCTTGGCAGAGGTGTTTACTTTGCCACAGAAATATCCCTCAGGAGTCTGTAATTAGAGATGGAAGGAGGAAGAAGGAAAGGGAGGATGAGAAGGGAGCAAGAGAAGGAGACACTAATATAATTGGGCCCTACTCTTCTCAGATATTTTACCTAACAATTTACTAATTGTCATTTTGTTGATATGACCAGGCCTTAAAATCGCTATCCCTTTTCCTTTTTAATAATTTTGCTCTATCAGAGGCGCCTGCGTGGCTCAGTCGGTTGAGTATCCAACTGCAGCTCGGGTCATGATCTCGCAGTTCGTGGGTTCGAGCCCCACGTTGGGCTCTGTGCTGATAGCTTGGAGCCTGGAGCCTGCTTCGGATTCTGTGTCTCCTTCTCTCTCTGTTCCTCTCCTGCTCATGCTCTGTCTCTCTCTCTCTCTCTCAAAAATAAATAAAGATTTAAAAAAATTAAAAAAAAACAAATATAATTTTGCTCTATCAGAGCTACCCCTTTGTTTGAAAGCCTCTGGATTCAGCTACAAAAATGTCATACACCAGGAAAAATAAATCGTGGTGTGTCTCATTTCAAAAGCTGACACATGAACGATCCAAATGTATTAAAAGTGACTTTTTAATTGAGATATAATTTACATGTATAACATTCATCCATTTAAAATGTAAGGTTTAGGGGCAGCTGGGTGGCTCCATCAGTTACGTGTCCTGCTCCTGGTTTTGGCTCAGGTCATGATCTCATGGTTGGTAGGTTTGTGGGATGGAGCCCCGCAGGGGGCTCTGCACTGATAGCATGGAGCCTGCTTGGGATTCTCTCTCTCTCCCGCTCTTTCTCTGCCCCTCCCTGGCTCAGGCTCTGTCTGACTCTCTCAAAATAAATAAACATTTAAAAAAAATAAAAAATGAATAACCTGTAAGGTTTAGTGATTTTTAATCTGTTGGCAAAGTTGTGCATCTATTACCTCTAATTCCAGAACATTTTCACCACTCTAGAAAAAAACTCCATACCCATTAACAATCACTCCCCATTCCCTCTTCCTATCAGTCTTTGAACTAACTTACTTTCTGTCTCTGTTGATTTGCCTACTCTGGATATTTTACATAATATTTGTCCTTTTGTGTATGGCTTCTTTTGTTTAGTATAACATTTTCAAATTTATCCATGTTGAAGCATGAATCAATATTTCAATCTTTTTATGGTTGAATAATATTCCATTGCACAGACATAGCAAGTTTTGTTTACCATGTGGGTTGTTTCCACTTGTTGGCCATTACTAACATGTTTTGACTGCAATGAACATTCACATACATGTTCTTATGTGGATATACGTTTTCCATTCTCTTGGGCACATGCTCCAGGGGTGAAATTCTTGTGTCATGTGTTTAACTTTTTGAAGAAGCTGCCAACCACAGGATTTCTTTAGATTATGAGTTCTCTTGTTCATTTAAGTTATGCCAGCTTATTACAAAAATCAAATTTGGCAAAACTGCAAAGGTTTCTTACTAGAAGAAGGTGATGCCCTGAACGCACCTCTCAGTTGAAATTATACAGTAACATAGGAAAACTTTTTATGTGAGGAGAGAGCTGAAATGCTGAAGACTGATATTGTCATGGTAGCAACTTATTTATATCTGGCATCATTGGGGAATGAAATGGTCTCTTCTGGGGAATTGTTAAGCATGTGGCTTAAAATTTCTAATACTAGGCCATTTTTAGTAGAACCCTTTCTGAAGTGCCTTTTAAGATAGAAACTCCAAAGATGATTCAGCCATTCTTGATAACTTCTGGGAATGTGCTGTGAACATCTATCATAATACTGTTTAAATCCAACTAAACAATCATGGAGTTATCACCTGAGATATATAAAGCCATTTGCCACTATAATAAATTCCCATGCCTTTTGAGATCTTGTAATTATTTTATAGATTTTTTTCTTCTTTTTTTACTTTTCATTTACCAGAATGCTACATTGCTTGTTACTGCCTATGAGAATGTTTCTGAATACTTTCTATTAATTCTCATTTTCTTGATTGTGATTTTTTAAAAAGTTTTAATGTTTATTTATTTTTGAGAGAAAGAGACAGAGTGTGAGTGGGGGAGAGGCAGAGAGAGAGAGAGAGAGGGAGGGAGGGAGGGAGGGAGGGAGGGAGAGAGAGAGAGAGAGGTTGGCTCCAGGCTCCATGCTGTCAGCACAGAGCTCAATGCGGGGCTCAAACCCATGAACTGTGAGATCATGACCTGAGCAGAAGCTGGATGCTTAACTGACTGAGTTACCCAGGCACCCCATCTTGATTGTGATTTTTAAGTTAGAATGAAACCTTAATTTATTTTAGAGCATCTCTGAGTCTCCTGAATGGGCACACAAAATTTTATGTCTCTATACGTATATGCATTTCCTGGACAGAAATTCTTTTAAAATAAGAAATCAAGAAAGAAATCCATGTTGCCTTATGGCAATAATCTTTGTTCGTGATAAAATACAGCATCACTGCTTGTTAAAACTATCATTGGTAAATTCTGGGTAAATATGATACTAATGTAAAAATTTATTCTTTGTCAGTATTATGGAACCATACACATTTATTTTGAAGTCTTTGGGAAGGATAGATCTTTGATAGATCCTTTTCCTCCAAACCACTCTAATTTTGACATGATTCATTTTGAGTGTAACAGCAGGCCCTGTTGTCTTAGAAACCAGTCCTGGTTAAAGGTCTTTAGGTCTTACATTTGTTACACCTCAAAAATGTATGCACTCAGCTCCCCCTTATCACTTTACTTCTTTTTTAAACTCTTCCAAAGTTATTTTCAGATCAGTTATTTTAAATGTCATGAAAACTACTTAACATATACTTACTGTGTATAAACAAACTTTATTTTATTGAGAAAGTCCTCAGTTGGGAACTAATAATCTAGGTATGGCCCATTCTTAAACCTATACCTTCCTTTCCTAATTTTGTTAGAAAATGCATTTTCTTGCAAGTGCCATAAGATTCTATTAGTAAGTCAAACTGAGATCCTATTCTCTCACTCCAGGAAAATCAAATGTCCAACACTAGGATATTAGTTACATAAATTATGTTGCATTCATATGATGGAATATTGTACTGCCATTAAAACTATGAATCATAAAGAGCTTTAATGACATAAGGGAATTCTTATATTAATTCTGTTAAATTAAAAAGTGAGAGGTAAAACTGAACTTATAAATGATATATTTTATGCACAAAAGTAGCAAAAAAGATTAGGAGGAAATGATTATTAAATATGTTTGCCTCTGGATTTTGAAATTATGTATATAATTCAAAGTAAGAAATTTGGACTTTATTCTATTGAGAATAAAAAAAATTAAGATTTTTAAGTGGAGAGTGGCATCATTTGGCTTACAACTTAAGAAAAAAAACACATAGATAATTGTAAAGTGCTAAGAAAGTCATTCGGAATCTACTGCTGTAATATAGATGTAAGCTTTAAGGGATTCAAACCAGAGTGATGGTGCTGGGGTGATGAAACCTGATGGTATATATGTATGTATATATGTGTGTTTATTCATTTATTTTGAGAGAGAGAGAGAGAGAAACACGTGTGTGCAAGCAGAGGAGGGGCAGAGAGAGAGAGAATTATAAGCAGGCTTCATACTCAGTGCTAAGACTGATGTGGAGCTCGATCCCACGACCCTTGGATCATGACCTGAGCCGAAATCAAGAGTCAGACACTTAACCGACTGAGCCACCCAGGTGCCCCAAAACTGATGGCATTTATTATATAAATTAGAGCTAAATATGAAAGGGCTAAGGGTTTTGCGCCAAACAACTGAGTATATAATAGTGAATTTACTGAGAGGAGAAATGTTTGGGGAGGAATAGATTTGGGAGAATAGCACAGAGTGCTGAATATTAATTGCTTTATTTTTACCATATTAAATTTAAGAGAGCTATTAGATGGCTAGTCCAAGTTTAGAGTAAGTTGTATCTAAATATCTGGAGCTTGGTGGTAGGGCTGGAATCAGACATCTGGGAGTTAGCAGGGTAGAAACTATTTAAAGCCAGAATACTGCCTCAGATTGACAAGGGGGAACATGTTAATAGAGAAGAAAACATGACAAGGGCTAACGTTCTAACATATAGAAGAGGACTTGGTTACTAAGAAGTGGCAAATTGTGAGAAGTCCGAGATTTTGACTTTCTTGAAAGCTATCAAGTTAGCTTGGTAAAGTTTCAGGGGTCCTTGCAAAAGACATGAGGCTCCTGGGTCAAAAGCAAAGGGCTTTATTACTCCTAACAGAGCAGGTAGCGTGAGCATGAGCATGTTTTCATCAACTCCCCTTGCTCCCAAGTTTCATGGCAGACGATGCCAAGGGGTCCAGGTGGGTGCTGTACATGTAGTAGATTTGTGCCATAACTGAAGAACTGTGAACTTAGAAACTCAAATCTTTCTAATAGAGAGTAAGCCTTTTTCACTTCTGCCCCAGAGAAACACAGTTTTTTACTATACTGGGCAGTAAACAAAGCTATCCTTTGTACTGGGGAGAAACACCACCTATTTGCTATACAAAAATGCATGGAAAAAAAATAGTATGAAATGAAGACACCCAGTGCCTTTGCTTGCAACATGAGCTGAATGTTTCCTAAAATGAAATAAATAATAGAAATAAATTAGAAGAAGTGGGTAAATTAGCAAAAGTAAGTATTATTGAATGCAGTGAAAGAAAAGCCTATAAAATGGAGAGTTAGAAGATAAAAGAAGTCAACCACATCAACTGCTGTTATGAGACCTTTCTTAGATTTAATTCAGTGCTGGGTTCAAAAGTTTGATTAAAGAGAATTGAAGAGAGAAGTGAAACTTGAGGAGGTGGAGACAGGGAGCATAGGCAGTGAATACATATAGTGAGTATAGGGCTTAGACGGAAGCAGAACTTCTTGGTATCTAGTGGAAGTTTTGAAGTTACCTATGTATACTGATGGGGACAATCTAGGTCAGAGCAAGAAAATGATGCAGGAGATAATGGGAAAATTTGCAGGAACAAAAATTTTGAGGAAAAATAAAAATGGTTAACATTTGCAAAGTACTTGTTATGCCCCGTCCTAACGTAGTCACTTGGCACATACTAATTACTCCCCACTCACTTTGAATGAGGTACTTCTATTGTCCCTAGGTAATGGATGAGAAAACTAAAGTGCACAGGTGAAATATTTTATCTTCAGTGTTAAGGACTGCATGGTACTACCTCAGAAAACTGAAGGACACACAACTAGAGGGTTAACAATGGAAAGGGAGAAAGACATTTCTTCTATTTCAATGGAGATTTGTGTATAGATGTAGGGTGAATTTTCTTATGGGAACAGGAAGCAGTTCTCATCTGATAGCATCAATTTTCTCTCAATATGAGACAGCAATTAATTAGCCAAGATGAAAACAACAGGAAATGTCAGAAACTCAAAAAGAACAACCACCACCACCACTACCACCACAACAAACAGGTCTGAAATATTCATTTTCATTAGAGAAGTATGATTACCTGGCAGCATGTGAATGGTCATGAAGATTCATGGATGTGGATAAAGAGTAAGAGAATGTTTGGATTTGCGGAGGGGCAAAGGTATTGAGGGAAAAGATGTGTTTATTTTGATAGACCCAGAACCCAAGCTGGGTAAGGAAGGACAGAAGGACATGGAGGCGACCGAGAGTGAAAAATAGGAGAGTGAATGGATTGGAGGACCTGATGTGTCAAAGAGTGGTTGGAATGCAAACACACAGCAACAGATGGAAAAGACTGAAGGCCAGAGCAACAGCTTCAACAGCTTGAAACGGAGAATTTTTAAAGTAGTGCAGTTAAGGAGGACCATATCCTTTGAGGGGGGCATGCCAAGGAACTGGACGCCAGCTGTGGGATGGGTCATCGCTATGGATAATAAATGGCCAGAATGAAGATGATTACAGTGAGTCACGTAGTAGAGTAACTAGTAACTATGGGATCCAGGTGGGGAGTGCAGTTGCAGGAGTTGGGAGGTGACAGCAAAAAGGAAGAAGAAAGGCTGATAGAATGTACTTCAAAGAGGGTGGCACTGCTGCACCAGAAATGTTTTAGAAGCAAAAATGAGGAAAAAGGAGGATACCTACTCTATTTAACAAAATAATTCTGTGTCCTATAAATGGTGTAAATGTACTGAAATCCACATACTTGTATCAATGAAATAAAGTATAGACCTATAGGAATTGAAACTATGTTTTTACAAACTGATAGTATCTCAAGTTAGACTACAAGGGAAATGATTGTCTAAATATACCACGGCTCTAAGTATAACAAAATCTGAAATATTTCCTTTGTACTTCCTAGGAATGATGACTCCTATAAAGAATAAATGATTAAGATGTGAGAGAATTAATTTGATTGACCAATGTGCTTCTGCATAGAAACACATCTAATGTGAAACTGGCAAAATCACATAAAATGAAATGAGTGCATTCAATTTTATGTAACTACTATTTATCCTAAGCTTTTTGTTTGTTTGTTTTTAAGTTTATATTTATGCTGGAAATAAATATAATGAACAGTCACATAGGTTGGGTGGAACTTACATAGTAAATCATCTAATTAACTAGTCACTTGAAAGTGAAAAAGGAAATTTGGGATCTGTTGTTTAATTGCCACATTTCAAAAACACATTTTAGTTGGCTGCATCTAAAAAGAAATAATAATGTGAGATCATGAAAGCATTTCATAGTAATGAGTAGGGTCTGGTTTCTATTTATTGCATATACAAAGGATACTGACAATAGTTTTGGAAAAATGAGTAAAGCTCTCAGAATAGCTAGCACAGAGATATGAAACACTGGTGTGAGACAGATCAATTATAATACTATCTCCCCGGAAGAAGACAGAATTTCTTTTTTTTTTTTTTTTTAACTTTTTTTAAATGTTTATTTATTTTTGAGAGAAGAGAGGCAAAGCACAAGCGGGGGAGTGACAGAGAGAAGGAGACACAGAATCTGAAGCGGGCTCTAGACTCTGAACTGTCAGCACAGAGCCCGACATGGGGCTCAAACTCATGAACCCTGAGATCATGATCGAGCCAAAGTCATACGCTAAACTGACTGAGCCACCTAGGCGCCTGAAAAAGACAGAATTTCTTAAAGCTATAAGAAATGCCTCAGAATGATATGGTTATAATTAGTCACTTTTGCAGTAAATTCCAGTTTTAGCCATGCACATTCATAGGAGGGAAACACACTGGCCTACTAAGGACTCATCTGTTAGATCAACTACTATTGTGTTCATATTCTAGCATTCCCCTCAGACAGGGTCTTCCTTACACATGCCAGCTGAAGGTTCCAATGTCTGAAATGCTTTCTTTGTACTTTCCCTTTGTGTTAAACATTGCCTCTTTCACATCCAAAATTAATATATCAACAGTAATTAAACATCAAGTCCCTAACACTTTAAGGTATATGAATATTAGAACAGTTATTTTTCCCCTCTGGGCACCTATATGAGGTAATGGAGATGGGAAAGGATAAACTGAAATAAACTATGAGAAAGAAGAGGGAATATATCTGGTTTGTATAGACCTATATACATCCATATATCTATATCTGTATCTATATCATCTATCCATCCATTCATCCATCCATCCATCCATCCATCCATCCATCCATCCATCCATCCATCCTGTATAGAGGGTTGCTTATGCTCTGCTGGTCAGACTAACAACATTTGGGGAATTACTTTCTATCATGCCATATGGTCATCATAGGAGAGGATGATATGATAAGGAAAATACTTTTGATACGATGGTAAGTGAGAAAAAATAAGCAACAAGAATAAAAGCGCTCAAGGCCTTACAGTGGCTCACGAAGCCCTACTCTGACTCCTCCCTGCGTTGACTCTCTTGACTTCATCTCTTGCCTCTTCGCAATATTCCCTGCACTCCACCCACACTGGCCTCCTGTCCTGCTCCTGCTAGAGGCCTTAGCCTGGCTCTGTTCTATGTCTGGAACTCTCTCAACCTTGAAAGCCACACGGCTAATGCTTCACTTCCTTTAAGTCTTTGTTCTAATGTTGCTTTCTCAAGGAGACCTACTCTGTTTATGCTTATGTTATGTAGTTATAATGTCCCTCCTCCTCCCTTGTACTCCAGACACCATCATATTCTCTCTGTTTTCTAACCAAAGTATTTATCGTCTTCTAAAAGTAATATAAATTTACTTTTTTATTGTCTTCAATCCCCTAGAATTTAATCTTCATGAAAGCAGAGGGGTTTTTTTGTTGTTTTTTGTTTATTGTTTATTGTTTTTTTTTTTTTTTTTTTGGTCTTATACATCACAAACTTCCTAAAATGATGTTGGCCTTAATACCTATTTGGCAAATGAATGGATAAATAAATTGTTTTGTTGCTATGTAAATACTATGTTAAATTTTTTATATGTATATTGTCAAAGCTTCAAAAGGATAATGAAAAACTAAAAAGTATGATTTGTTAAGGTGACAGGATAATGAACAAATGTCTTTTTATTTGGTGTTTAACTACAATTTCTAAAATATTTGTATAATAAGAAATAAAAATGAAAATTGGGGGGGGGTTTTCTTCCCTTTCATGTAAAGCAGGAATATAAACACATATGATGATCAGTTGTGCACTGTGAAACAGAGAGATGGCTTAATTCACACTAGTCAATATTACATATATTTACCTTCCTTTGAACAAATTTTAGCCTGCATCAACTAAAACATATGGCATAGAGAGCTTCAGGTGTGAGAACACATATATTCTCTCAGAAATACATTTTAACTCTAAGTTCATAAAATAATTTGTGACTCCAAATATGTGTCTAGAAAGAAATTTTATATGGAGTTTTGCCTTATTTCCAAAAATTCTTCTTTATCTATGTCAATGTCTAGTAATACCTGAGATACCTTTTTTTTCCAATTAAAGCTAGATGATGAGTAAGTCACAGGCAATTCATTAAAATGATGCCAAATATTACAGCATTAGCACTTAAAGGATAAGCCAACATTTCTCACTTCTTTCTAATTTATGGTAATGAGTTTTATACTGTAGTGAGCATGGATTACTGGGTGAGATGAGTGGTTTATCAATGGCACTGCATGAAAAAAAAAGTACTTCAAAGTCTCTACATCACTTCTGATACTTTTACTCCTACTTCTCTTTCCATATGATGGCATGCTAATTGTCAAAAGGATTGTATAGAAAAAGCTCTACCAATTTTAATTTTAAAATAATCATCAAAATAAGAATTTTCCTTCCCAAGTAATGGAATAAGAACAAAAACATTATTTACTTCACAATGAATTTCTGAGTTTTTAAAACAAACAAAATGGTGTTGTTTATGATTTTACCTACTTGTTTACAGACTTGGCATGAAAAGAAGGGGAATTCAGAATAAAAGAAAAAGTATAAAAAGCTTTCTTAAATAATACTCTTTAATTGATACTTTAAGGTAATATTTGATGTCAGTGAAAAGATTTACTGTAAGATATCACCCTGCCACACACAATTCGTGTTTATTGAAAAGAAAATGAGAAGAGGTATATCTAGAAAATAGTCTTCAAATACTGTCACTTGTATAGCAAACATTCAATAAATATTTGTGGAAATAAATGTATTGCTTACTTACTTCACTTGAATGTAGGATGACAACTTTTTTCAAAGACAGATTCACCAAGGTACAGTTGAGATGCAGTCATCTTTTTTAGCATATAGATGCATGAGATTTGACAAATGTATATATAGTTATATAACTGCCATAACCATCAAAATATGCAAGTTTCATTCCTACCCAGAATTCTAGGCTCCTTTGTAGTCAACTCCTCCCCCAAGCCAAGAAGAATCCCAGTCCCTGGCAACAACTAATCAATTTTCTATCAATATAACTTGGCCCTTTGATTCATTTTGAGGTGTTGAACTAGCGCTGCATTCCTGGGATGAATCTCATTTGGTCTTGTCACCTCTGTCTCTATACATGTTCATGAAAACTGTTTTGGACTTGTCCTGTACTGTCTCTATCTGGTTTTGATACCAGGGTAATACTGGCCTCATAAAACAAGATAGCAATGTATTTTTTAACTCCATTTCCTTGAAAAGTTTTTGTAGAATTGTCACAATTTCTTCCTTAAAAACATGATAAAATTTGCAAGTGAGGGCATCTAGGTCTGGAGTCTTCTTTCTTGGAAGCTTCTTAACCATAAACAAAATTTATTTAATAGATGTCACAGTATTCAGATTATCTCTTTCTTCTTCAATGTGCATTATAGTAGCATTACTTAAGGAATTTGTTCATTTCTTCCAAGTTGTCAAATTTAAGGACACAGAACTGATAGCTTGTTATTGTCCTTTTAATATCTGCTATTTCTACAGTGATAGCACTTTTTCACTCCAGCTGTTGGTCATTTGTGTCTTCTTCTTCTCTCTCTCTTTTTTTCCTGATCAGCCTCACTAGAATGTTATCATTTTATTGATCAAAAATAGTTTTTTGGCTTCATTTTATTATTTTTATGTTTCTGACTAAACATAATTTGGGCTTAATTTGCTTTTCTATTTGTAATTTCTTAAGGTATAAACCTATATGATAGGTTTAAAACCTTTTTTTTTCTTTTTTAATATTAGCATTTGACATATAAATTTCTCTGTAAGCTCCATTTAAACAACATCCCACAAAGTTTGATATGTGATATGTTTTCATTTTCATTAAATTCAAAATATTTTGTAATTTCCCTTGTGATTTCTTCTTTACCTCAAGGATCGTTTAAAAATGTGTTATCTAATTTCCAGATATTAGAATATTTTGCAAATGTCTTTGAATTATTTAATTCTAGTTTAATTATGTTATGGAGAATTTATTATATGATTTAAATTCTTCTAAAATTGTTAACATTTGCTTTATATATTGGGGTATGATCTATACTAGTGAATGTCCCATGAGTACTGGAAAAATATTTATTCTGTTATTATTGGATGCAGAATTCTATAAATATTAATTAGATGAAGTTAGTTGATAGTGTCTTTCAAGACTTTTGTATCCTTCTGGGTTTCTGTCTACTTCTTCCATTGATTTTTGTGAGAGGAGCACTTAAGTCTCCAAAATTAATTGTGGATATATCAAGTTCTCCCTTAATTCTCTCAGTTTTTGCTTCATGGAACTTGAAGTTTTGTTGCATACACATTTAGGAATGCTATGTCTTACTGTTTAATTGCACTCTTTATGATTACATAATGTCCTCTTTTTTTCCTAGTAGTCTTCCTTGATCTGAAGTCTGTATGTTTGATATTAATAGAGTCACTCCAGCTTTCCTTTAATTAGTGTTGGCATAATATATCTTTTTGCATTGTTTTGCTTTTAATCTACATTTTCCTTATACTTAAATGGTTTCATCTAGACAAAGTAAAGTTGGATCTTATTTTTTTATCTGGTAAAAACTGAATGTTTGTGTCCCCCACAAATTCATATGTTGAAATCCTAGACTTCAATGTGATGGTATTACAAGGGAATCCTTTGGTAGGCTCTCATGAATGGGATTAGTGCCCTTGTAAAAGAGACTACAGAGAGCTCATTCACCCCTTCTGCCATATGAGGACACAAGAGAAGATGGCTGTCTATGAAGTGGGCTCTCTCCTTCATCAGAAACCAAATCTGACAGTGCCTTGGTCTTGAATTCCCAGTCTCCAAAACTGAAAAATAAATTTTTGTTGTTTATAAGCCACTCAGTCTATAGTATTTTGTTATAGCAGCCTGAACAGACTAAGACATTATCTAACCTGACAATCTCTTTTAATTAGGGTATTTAATCCATTTTTATAAAGTATAAATATTGATAGAGTTAATTGAAATCTACCATCTTGCTGTTTTCCATTTATTCCATCTGTTCTTTGTTCTTTCTTGTCTCCTTCTCTCGGCTAATTTTGATTTAATAATTTACATAATTCTATTTTATCTCCATGATTAGCTTATTATATATACTGCTTTAAAAAAATTTAGTGGTTGCCCCAGAATTTTCCATGTATGCCATTAATAACAATGTACTTTCAAATATTAGGCTGCTTCATTTAGAGTGCAATTCTTAAAACAGCACACTGTCAATTCCTCCATCTCATTTTTTGTGCTATTGATGTCATCCATTTTACATTTACATATGCTATAAACCCCTCATGCATTGCTACTAGCTTTTCTTTCAACACTTAATTATTTTCTGCAATGGATAAAAGTAAAGAAAATGTATGGTTGACCTTTGAACAATGATTTTGAATTGCATGGGTTCACTTATACATATTTTTTTTGTAAATACAATACTCTAAAGTATGTTTTGCTTGTGGTTTTCTTAACATTTTCTTTTTTCTAGCTTATTTTATTGGAAGAATACAGTATGTAATACACATAACATATAAGATACGCATTAATTGACTATATATGCTATTGGTAAGGTTTCTGATCAACAGTAGGCTCTTGGTAGTTACATTTTGGGGGAGTCCAAAGTTACATGTGGATTTTTGACTGTGCAGTGGGTCAGCACCCCTACTCTCTGCATTGTTTAAGGATCAACTGTATTTTACATTTATCTTCATTTTAACTATTCCTAGAGTTCTTTATTTGCAAGTATTTGTATAGATTCCAGTTTCTGCCTACTGTCATATTCCTTTTGCCTAAAGACTTCTTTTTGTTTTACATTTCCTGTGGTGCAGGCCTGCTAATATTAATTAGTTAATTAATTAATTAACTTATCCTTTAGTCTCAAAAACTTTATTTCACCTCCATTTTTAAATGGTCTTTCTAGCATTTCTATTTAACACTTTCTCATAGCTTTCATCTTTTTGCTAAATTCTGTATCTGTCTAGACCTGTTTACATTTTATACTAGAAATTATAATTTATTATTTACTAATGATAGCTACTTAAAATTTCCTAAGTGACATTTCCAATGTTTGTGCCACTTCTGAGTCTGGTTCTGTAATTTGATTTGTCTCTTGATAGTGGGTTCTTTTTTCTTATTTGTGTGTTATGTATATGTATTTCTTAATTGAATGCTAGTCATTGCCTGTGGCACAAGTAGGGAGTGAGGCAAATAATATTTATGCTGGGCAATGGGTATGTCTCTTCTGTTAATCAGTAGTGTGGGAGGTGGAGTCAATCTACTGAGTCTCTGAGCTTTGGTTTGAGTTTTGTTGTTGCTATTGTTTCCTTCAGGTTATCTTGTGTTAATCTGGGGATCTATGCTTCCAGAAGGTTTTTCCTAAATGTTCTTGCTCCACCCTCAGCCTTCAGCCTTCCTTTTGTGCTTTCATCTCATGGTGGGAGTCTCAATTCTCTTACCTCTTTCTCAGGGACAGACATTTGTTGTCTGTTATATGGTATTTTTTGTAAGTTTATATTTATGTATTGTGAGAGAGAGATAGCAAGTGGGTGAGAGGCAAAGAGAGAGGGAGACAGAATCCCAAGCAGGCTCTGCATGGTCAATATAGAGCCTGATGCGAGACTCCAACTCATGAACACTGAGGTCATTACCTGAGCTGAAGTCAAGAGTTGAGGCTTAACTGACTGAGCCACCCATGTGCCCCTATTACTTGGTAGTTCCTAAAGTTATTATATTAGTGATGAGTTTCTCTGTTGTCCTGCTCAGGCCTCATTCTCAGGCAGGCCTTGTGCTCCTTGAGCTTGGAGCTGGAGCTTTGTCAATGATCCTGCCCCTCCCCATGTTTTTTTTTTCTTATTTCATAAATATATTTATATCATAGAGGCTTAAAAAATGATTCCTCAGAATGATTTCTTGTTTTTCTAGAAAACTAAGTCTTTTCATAGATCTGATGACTGTCTTATAATTTAAAAGGGAGCTCTATCTTTTTACTATTATGATGTTATTTTTTCCTGGTATTCTACGAATCCTATTTTCTGAGTTCTCTCCATATCATATGGCTGATCATCCATACACTACATACCCCAATAGGGTATTGCAGGCTGAAGTCTAGAACAGGCCCACAGCTTTTTATATATAATATAAACATATATATACATACATACATATACACACACATACATATATATACACATATATATAATGTTTATATACATAATATATATAACACATATATATGTGCTACAATGGCAGAAGTAAGTATTTGCAGCAGAGGTCATATAATCCACAAAGTCTCAGTAAGTACTATCTGGCCTTTTATAGAGCAAGTTTTCTTATTCTGGTCTAGAAATTGTAGAGTGTAGAAATTGTAGGAATTGTAGGTCCATGGATCTAGAAAGGTAGAGTGGTTCTGAAGTGGCAGTTAGGAGACATCTAGCTCAGGGTACAATGCAGAATAAATCTGCTCTGTGTCCTTCTTAAATTTATTTTCTTCAAATGGAAGTTTTCCCATTCATTCACTCATTTGTCTTATGGCATGGTTCCTACCACCTCAGGCACAATTACCTGGAGTTCATTATAAAATGTGGCTTTAAATTCATAGTTCCAGTAATATATTTCATTGAAAAAAAAATATATATATATATATAAAATAGTTTAGAAACCCTGCCAAACTTTCTTTATGTATCTACTTCTTTAAAATGCAGAAGCATGGGTATAGTCTGGCCAAAATTTCCCATTTGGAAATAATGTCACAAGTTTTTTCCTACACACATTGGAAGGTAGCAAGAACCTGAGTTCTCATTCCTGTCCAAAACCTCTCATGCCAATTTATTTCAGTTTGCTTTTCCGACAACTGGCAGAAATGGCTTGCCTGTGAATTTTTTTTTTAATGAATCAATGTCCAACAAAAATATCAACAGATTTAAGTTTCAAATAATGACCTCCTTTACCAGGCAAAAGTTAACACTATTTTTTTTAACTGGATTGGAAATACCTGCTGTAATTCCATTTTTCTTTCATCAGTTAAAAAGAATTCAGGGTTTTAGCCAAAGCAGGTTTTCAAGCATAACTTACATTCGTGTTGCTCTTAGTTCCACCCTTTGAGCAACGGCATGTGAAAAAGTGCTTCAAGTAACAGCTTCTCTGAGATGAAGTCTTACTTCTTCCATGATAACTTCATATACATCTATATACATACATGTGTAAATATGTATGTATATGTCTGTTTTACATACATACATACTTTTTCTATCAATTTAAGTTACAGATGGTACTAGAAATCATGATTTAATGCTTTAAATGCAGACCAAACCACGTCAATTGAAAAATTTAAGAATAATCTTGTCATTTATATCTGGTTAATATTATATATGAGTTTATATTTACTCTTGTCATCTTCCAAAATTTGGCTTCCTTGAATTCCCTTTACTTTTCTGTAAGTATACTAACTTCTATCTCCCTTCTTTCACAAAACCCATCTAAGGTAGAAGAATATATGTAATGATAGGAAGTTTCATTTCATCTCTATCTCTAGGTTTTACATAGGACTGTGATATTGTATAGTGTCCTCCTATAGAACTGTCTTATTCTCACCCCAACTCAGAAGAAGATATTGATATCAATGCCAGGTTTCAAAGCCAAAGGTAGGAACTTAGAGGAGTCAGTTTCCAAAGTCAAGAACAGGAACATTAAAGGACAGACTCAAAAGAAATATACAAGGAAAACAAATAACCAAGAAATCTTAGAATAAGAGTTAAAATACTAATTTTTATAATTATTAAATTTTAGAATAGTTTGAATGCTTACATCATTTTATTGCCATATGTGATATATAGAAAACTCCCCTCCCCTCCAAAGATGCCTATGTTCTAATTCCTGGAACCTGTGAATATGTTACCTCACATGGCAAGAAGGATTTTTAGATGTAATTAAGTTATGAAATTTAAGATGACAAGATTTTCCAGGACTATTCTGGTGGGTCCAATCTAATTACAAGGGTGCTTTAAAAAGAGGAAGCAGAAGAGAGCCAGAGGGAGATGGTACTATAGAAGATCAGTCAAAGAAATGCAATACTAATGGTTTGAAGATGAGTGAAGAAGGAGAACCATGAATAAAAAAAAAATGTTGACACCCTCTAGAAGCTCAAAGAGGCAAAAGAAAAAAAAAAAAAAAAAAAAAGATTCTCCCCTAGAGCTTCCAGAAAGAATGCAGACCTATTGAGTCCTTGATATTAGCCCAGTGTGATGCATGCCAGATGTCTGATATATAGAATTGTAAGATAATAAATTTGTATTGTTTAAGCTGCAAAGTTTGTGGTGACTTGTTACTATAATAGAAATTCATGCATCATAGTTATCATAGCTACTTATATTCTGCTGATTTGTTGTTCACTAATAATTTTCTTAATACCATTGCTTCACTATTCCTGTTTTCTACTTGGATTAAATCTTACTCTAAACAACTAATTATATGAGAAAAAGAATGTTTTTATCAGTAAGGGTATAAATGTGGGATTTTCTATATCCTTCCACCCATAAGCATAGCTTTCAATTATCCTTATTCATAAACAACAATTTGACAGAATACTTTTTTTTAAAGTTTTTATTTATTTATTTTGAGAAAGAGAGAAAGTGTGTGTGTAGGAGGGGCAGAGAGGGAGGGAGAGAGAGAATCCTAGCAGGCTCCACACTGTCAATGCACAGCCTAGTGTGGGGCTTGAACCTACAAAACATGAGATCATGATCTGAGCCAAAATCAAGAGTCAGCTGCTTAACCAACTGAGCCACCCATGCACTCCAAAAAAATTTTTTTGGCCTGCCTCATTGACAAAATAGAATTCTTGAATGACAATCTTTTATTCCCTTTACTCTCTAGATTTGTATTAATATTTTTTTCCTCTAGCTCTCTCTCTCTCTGTCTCTCGCTCGCTCTCTCTCTCTCTCTCTCTCTTTCTCTCTGCTAGACTATACTTTTTTTTTTGGTAGGAAATCTTTGTTTCCTATCTCTGATTTTTCTCTTGTATCTGTGCAGATCTTTTTGTATTTCTCCTCTCTAGATCTTTTGCCTGAAACACACAAATCTTTTTTAAGACACTGTCCTTCTCATTATTTGTTTTCTTTATCTACTCCTTGGATTCCTATTATTTGTATGTTATAGCCCCCAGATCTGCTTTTCACATCTCTTCTTTTTTCTCTCATTATTTTTCTTCTTTTCCAAGATTTTGACTTTAATTAATCCTGATTTAATGTTTAAAAGTCTATTATGCTCTACCACAACAGGACGTTTTAATTTAGAAAACTTTTAATTTCTTTAAAACTGCAGCCAGGCCTTTCGGATCCTGGATTATTCTAATTTTATGCATAGTATTCTTTAAAGCATAGTATCCTTTAAAGAAGATGGGTCAGAGATTTTCCAAACTTTAGCCTTCTTCATTCTCTCATTTGCTCTGATTCCTCAGAATAGGTAATACCTCTTGAACTCAGTGATGTTTCTGTTTTCTCATCCTAAATTCAAATTCTAACTCTGCTTCTTTCTAGATATATAAGCTTGGGTAAGTTAGTAGTTCTCTCCAAACTCAGATTGCTTATTAAAAAAATTCCTATAATAGCACCTACCTTATTAGAGATCTTATAGGGATTAATTAAAATAATACAAGAAAAAACATAGCATAGTGCAATGTATATGATAACTGCTTAATGACTGAATGCTGCCATTATAATCATCGCTCTCATCCCCATCATAACCATCATCATTATCACCACTATAGAAGAAGGTCTATTATTGTCTAGACAGGAGCAGAGGTTGGTTTTATAGGAGTTCTTGGAGTTTTATTTTGATCTGATAGATTAGATTAAAAGAGAAAAATAAAATTTAGACTTACTGTAGTGTTACTTTGTTACTTACAAATTTCACTTCTCTGGGAACCAGTCTGGATGGCACCTGAGGCCAAGCCAGCTGCAACAAAAAGCTTTATTTCCAGTTGAGGGTGTCTTTCCCCTTGATACGGCAGTCAGAAATTTGCTGAGGTATTCTGTTTCAACCTTCATTTCTCTTATGTGCTTGTCCTTACTTCCTCTTGATGAAAGGCAACCATAGCCATTCGCCAACTCTTTGCCTGACTTGGTAGCCCACATCAAAAGTGTTTGTATGAGAAGGGAGCAGTGAGTATTATCAAGGGTTCTCCAACTAATGTGGACAGTCACATGGGTGTGTGCCTCCAGCCTCTGCCCCTATGAGTTGGGGGTAATTGTATGGCAGTGGGGTGGGTTAGGGTAGGGGTGGGAGGATGTTGAAGCCTTGTATTTGTTTCCCCTCCAAGGAATGACTTCACAGGTGGAGATCCATAAACTGTCCTTCCCTTCCTTAGCTATATTCTTAGCTGCACTTACATTGCAGAAATTTCTCAAAATTTTTGGACATGAATATCTCATTCTCCTAATTTTCACTTGATGTAGCTTTCCCACTTTTATATTCTATTTTCCATTTCACTAGTCAACTAGGAGGGCAGGAGTTAGACATGAATGCTCATATTAATGTTACAGAAAATCAACTATTACTCTTGAAATAAGTTTTCTTTGTCAAGCTCATCTTATACTCAATAAAGGGCTCACTGTTTAAAAATCATAATAAGGCAAAATGTCTTCTAATGCTTTCACATTATGACAAAGCTGTAAATGTGAATCTTTTTCCATTTTTTTAAAGTTCTCAAATCTTATTTCTACTGCCTTAGAATCTATTTAAGGTCCAGTAATTTCTAAAAATACTTTGCTCTATTAACCTAAAATGATCTAACATTACTCTATTACAATAGCAATGAAAACTAAGCCAGGTTTTTATATCTATTGAATTTCTTATATTTTCAACTATAGCCCAATCCTCCTATAAAGCTGTTCAGCCCTTTAGATACTTAGTTATATATTGTGGAAATAGAGCCCCTCAATAATGTGAAGCAATCTAAAATGCATAAAAAATACTTTCAAGGAGATCTCTTTCCAACTGTGGTTAAACAGATGTTGAATACATTTTCTGTTTTAAACACTCTCAGTGTGGTGTGTTCAACTTCTTCCTGCTTAGCTAAGAATGAAATAAGCAGATTTTTAACTTTTCCCATTAAATCACTGAAGATAATTGTTTTGTGATGTGGAATGTTTATTTTAGATCATACATTAGTTTATAAGATTCAATCAATTTTTCAGCATTTCTTAGTTCTCTTTTTATGAACTTCCACTTAAAGCTAAAAGACTCTGGAATAAGCTTTATTGCTAATTCCTTGTTAAAATCAATTATGTTTAAAATATCTAGAACATTACAAAACCATTTACAATTGCAAATACAAAGGCAATAAAAACATATGGCAGGTCTGGGCTGGGTCCTATTTGTGGCACTAATAACAGTTGAGAAAATCTCTAAGATTAAAAAGTTAGGAAAATTTATGTTTTGACTTCTCTTGAAAATATAGGGTTTGTATATAGAAACGGAATAGGCATTCGCCCAAGGATGGGGATGTAAGGCTTTTTGAGAGGGATTATCTCACTCACACTACAAAAATATCTCTTGTACTGATCTGTTGATGAATATCTAAATTGTAGCAGTGCTTATTTACTTATTTGTTTAGTGGGCAGATCTTTCCTTCCCCCCTTTCCCCCCTCCCTCTTTCTCTCCTTTCCCTCTTTCTCTCCCTTCCCTCCTTTCTCTTCTCCTGTGTATGGGTGTAATCTGTAAGAGCAAACAGCATTTAGGAACGCATTAAACATACTGAATAAACACATATTGAATTGGATTATTTTGTTTTGTGTGTTCCTCTCTTAAAATAATCCTGGGAGAGTTGAGATGTTAAGTCTCTGTCATAGTGATTATCAAAATTTACTGGGCATAAAAATAATCTTGGATGCTTGTTAAAATGCAGATATCCAGGCCCCACCCCTTTGAGATTTTGATACAGGGAATCCTTGGTCCACATTGTCTGAAACCACTCTGCAACATATTAGTATGAACTTGTTTATTACTTTCCTCTGGGGAAAGTTGAGAGTTCCTGGATGGAACCAAGCAAGAACAGTTTAGTTGAGAATGTGAGTTAAACCACCGTCATTTACACAGTCTCACTATGCAGGAATTTGAGTAAGAGAGTGAATTTTAGAGTGGATATTAAGCAGCTTCTTTTTGCTTCTGCAATTAAGCATGGGGTAATCAACCACACAGTGTTAGTAAGGTGGCTTTCTTCACTCCGCACCCTTACATCCAGTCAGCGATTTCTCCACTGGCCCTTAACCAGTGACTCATAGTCTTCGCCCCATCTCCATGGCATTGCCACTGCTTTCGTCAGTTTTAGCATTGTTGCTAGACTATCGTGATGAAGTAACTTCCTTGTTGGGTTGCTCTACCCCCCATCCTCTCCCGAATTGCTGATGAGTCAGATTTCTAAAAAAGCAGATCTGATGAACTCACTATGCTGCTGAGATTCCTTCTAAGGATCTTCAGTAATTTCAGGAAAAAATTCAAATGTCTGAGCAATTTGTGAGGTGATGCTTATGGCTCCTCCCTACACTGACCTCCAGCCATGTTGAACTCTGTTCACATCCTCTGTTCACATCCCTGGACAAAACTCACTGTCTCACATCCACAGACTTTGGCTTCCTCTCCTTGTCTTTGCCTGAAGCACCAAACACTCACCAAAGAAAGCTGACTAATGTCTAATCATCCCCTAGAGTTGTATGTAACTTGATCTCTAGATTAAAAATACTATGACATTAAAAAATAAATATTCTGCATAAATAAAATATATGAACTTAAGCAATTCTCAATCTTTCATAAAATTCTATAATCAGAACAGCAAAGAAGTATGACTGTCTTCAAATGTTGTGGGGATAACTGGACAGAGAAATGCAGAAGAATGAAACTGGACCACTTTCTTACAACATACACAAAAATAAATTCAAAATGGATGAAAGACCTAAACGTAAACAGGAAACCATCAAAATCCTAGAGGAGAACACAGGCAACAACCTCTGTGACCTCAGCCACAACAACTTCTTACTAGACATGTCTCCAGAGGCAAGAGAAACAAAAGCAAAAATGAACTATTGGGACCTCATCAAGATAAGGAAAACAGTAAAGGAAACAATCAACAAAACTAAAAGGCAACTGATGGAATAGAGAAGATATTTGCAAATGACATATTGGATCAAGGGTTAGTATCCAAAATGTATAAAGAACTTACCAAACCCAACACGCATAAAACAAATCATCCAGTGAAGAAATGGGCAAAAGACTTGAATAGACACTTTTCCAAAGAAGATATCCAGATGGTTAACAGATACATGAAAAGATGCTCAACATTACTCATCATCAGGAAAATACAAATCAAAACCACAATGAGATACCACCTTAAACCTGTCAGAATGGCTAAAATGAACAACTCAGGAAACAACAGATGTTGGCAAGAATGCAGAGAAAGGGGGACACTTCTGCACAGTGGTGGGAATGCAAACTGGTGCAGTCTGGGGAACAGAATGGACATTTGTCAAAAATTAAAAATTGAACTACCCTACAACCCACAAATTGCACTATTAGTTATTTATCCAAAGGATACAAAACTGCTGATTCAAAGGGGTACATGCACCCCAATGTTTATAGCTGCACTATCAACAATAGCCAAACTATGGGAAGAGCCCATATGGATGGATAAAGAAGATGAGGTATATATATACCTATATCTATCTATCTATCTATCTATCTATCTATCTATCTATCTATCTATCAATCTATCTACTTACATACATTGGAATATTACTCGGCAGTCAAAAAGAATGAAATCTTGCTATTTGCAACAATGTGGATGGAACTAGACGGTATTATGCTAAGTGAAATAAGTCAGTCAGAGAAAGACAAATATCATATGATTTCACTCATGTGGAGTTTAAGAAACATAACAGATGAACATAGAGGAAGGGAAGGAAAAATAAGTTAAGAACAGAGAGACAAACCGTAAGAGACTCTTAAATGCAGAGAACAAGCTGAGGGTTGCTGAAGGGGTATTGGGTAGGGGGATGGGCTAAATGGATGATGGGCATTAAGGAGGACACTTGTTGGGATGAACACTGGGTATTATATGTAAGTGATGAATCACTAAATTCTATTCTTAAAACCATGAAAAAAGAAAGAAATATTTCTGCCTTCAGAAAATCTTTAGTGACTATACAAAATATTAACTATGTACTGAGTCCAAGATTACAAATTATTATTCTTCCTTCATGCTTTTGTATATGTTCTAAGTTTTTTGACCCAGGTATTTACTAATTTTATAAATGGGAAGAATAATTCTTACAATTTTTTGATGAATGACTAATAACAAAACCTGTCATTCCTATATAATTTCTTTCAAGGAGTTGTAAGTTCATATATACTCACTCATTTGTAATTTGACACGTTTCTTAGCAAGGCTGAAGCCTAACGTATTCTCACTTTACAGACACAATGAGTAACTTGCAAATAATATTTCAGGGAACCAATGGCAGAAGGTCTTAGGAATGTTTGCCCATCATCCTCTCCTAGAAACTACTGGCAAAGGTCCTAAAACTCAAACAATTATCAAGTTGCTACCATTTATTAAGCAGTCAAGTAGTATAGTTCTCTGTATCAGGATATTCAGGAGTAAGGAGACCTTTTCAAATAGCAGATATAGTCCCTGCCCATTAACCCCTAATCCCCTATATCATTTAGCAAAGACACCACAATACCCCACTTAAAGTGACAGAAAACATTTAAAGTCTGTTAGCCACTCCAGGTTCTTGATTAAAAACAAGAGAAACAACACTGGCTACATTGAGCAGGAAAGGAATATATAGGAAAGATCTTGCATAGCTCACAGAACTCACAGAAAGTCAAAAGAACTAAGCTCTGTAAAGAGAACACAGCCAGAGTCAAACTATAGGCCTGATCTGCTTAAGCCTCTAACTGTCCTACTGTCCTGCCTCAGTACCCTCTGCCTGCTCCCCACCAGGTGGAAGAACTAGACTCTCTGTGTCTGAACCTCTCCAGAAGTCTAAATCTCCTGAAGCTATGGCTTGTTGGTAGGCTGACTTCATATGTTCATGACCGCAATGACAAAGGAGCAGGGAGTTCTCCAGAAACAGGACATGTGTTCCAGTGCTAGGTAGAACTAAAAGAAAACAATGTTTGGCACACAGAGTACCATGTCAAACCAACAGATGCAGACACATGAACTGACAGTGTGGCTCTGAGCCTTGGAGGAAACACTGGCTTGTGAAAGGATTGGATTGCTAACATGCTTTAGAGAAGAGAAGAAGGAGTCTTGGGTTGCTAACATGCTTTAGAGAAGAGAAGAAGGAGTTGCTTGTGAAACTGTCCTGAAGAGGAGGGAAAGACTAATGCAAAAGAAGAGGGGGAGGAGGAAAGAAGGAAATTTGAATTAGAGGAGAAAGACAGGAAAGAGGGAGAAGTGACCATGGATGGCATATAAAGAGAACAGAGACATAAGAAGGAAAGGAAGATGCGGGAGGAAGGCATGTGAAGACCAGCAGAAGAAACTACAAAAAGCCATGGATCCCTGATCTCTACATTCATAGCATTGAGTTACTTAATTA
Source organism: Panthera onca (assembly GCF_046562875.1). Classification (NCBI taxonomy): domain Eukaryota; kingdom Metazoa; phylum Chordata; class Mammalia; order Carnivora; family Felidae; genus Panthera; species Panthera onca. The sequence continues at coordinate 53,449,660 of NC_138346.1, forward strand.
AGATTCTAAGATTAGAGTATTAGTACTTTCCACTACTTATTAGTACACACTCAGTAATACTAGTTATAGAAACATTTTATCCATTAAATAATAACAAATCCTATTAGTGCTATAGCAGTATAGGTACGAAGTGAGGATTTTAAAGGCAGGCAGAAGGAAAATATTATACTATTGGCTCCTATCCCTATGTAAGTTTTTAAGAATATATAGTTTTACAAGTTACCTACTCTTTTTGTAGTAATGACTATAAGTTTCATGAAATGTTCTATGCAAATATGTACAAGTCAGTAGCTTTCCTCATCTTTTTCTTTCTCACTTGACCACCTATAATCTTTGTTAATAATACTTGATTTTATTGCTTATGTTTGTTTATCCTAAATAAAATACATACTGTCTTAAGCATCTAATTACTAATTCCACAATTTAAGCTAATTTTTTTTTTCTTAGCCTAGAGTAGAGGTAGTAGGAATACAGTGGGTAGGAAAATGAAGTGGGATTTATACTTGGGATGCAGGGCTGGTTCAATAACTGCAAAACAATCAATGTAATTCATCACATCAATAAAAGTAAGGAAAAGAACCACATGATCTTCTCAATGAATGCAGAGAACGCATTTGACAAATCCATGCGAAGTTCAGTGAAAAAAAGTGTATTTATTGGCAAAACATGGATCCCAGTTATTTATTCAATCTTTATTATTTCTTTAGAGTTTTGTTTTTTTTTTTTTTAATTTTTAATGTTTATTTATTTTTGAGAGAGAGAGAGAGAGAGAGAGAGAGAGAGAGAGGCAGAGTGTGAGCAGGGGAGGGGCAGAGAGAGAAGGAGACACAGAATATGAAGCAGGCTCCAGGCTCTGAGCTGTCAGCACAGAGCCCAACGCGAGGCTCAAACCCACAAACTGTGAGATCATGACCTGAGCCGAAATCGGACGCTTAACCGACTGAGCCACCCAGGCGCCCCTTCATTAGAGTTTTAATATGCGTATCATTTAAGGCTAATCTTAAAAGTCATAATGGGCAAACTATGTATTCCTCTAAATTGCAATTAGTGAGATAGAAGCAGATATAGTAATACGGTATTAGGATATTGAATCAAACAGAGGTCCACAGAGAAGGTAGAAGCAGGGTTCACTAAGAGACTTAGTGCAAAAAACTCTTACATGATAGGGGGTGCTGGCTAGCTACGTATGAAATCCAAAGGCTAGTGGCCTGGAAACCTCTGAGCAGGAGCTGACCTTGCAGTTTACAGAGGGAATTTCTTCTTCCTCAGGAAAACATCAGTTTTACCCTCAAGGCTTTCCAACAGATTGGATGAGGCTCACCCAGATTATGGAGGATAATCTCCTTTACTTAAGGTCACCTGGTTGTAGATGTTAATCATCCCTGAAGAAATACCTTCACACAACTAGCGTTTGATTAAAAAACTAGCCAACTTGACACATAAAACTTACTACCACAGATTTCAGTGAATAAAAAGAGATGCCTGAGCAGAGTTGGAACAGCAAGTCAGCAAAGTGTGTGTTAAAGCCTCTGCACAGTGGCAAGGGAGGCTCCGGGGCCAAAGGAGATTTTTCTGGACATCCAATGTAATTTTTAGAAAGACAGATCTACCCTGAGATTGACTGGAAAAAGAAAGACAGTTGTGTTTGAGAATCTCATAAATCATATCTCTAGTGAGGGATTAACAACAGAAGCAGCTGCCACTGACAGGCTTCTCACTCTGCCATGTCCTGTGCTAAGCATAATCTCATTTCATTTCACAAAACCCTCATGGATTAATATAATTAATGCTTACTTATATAGCTGAGGAAACTAAAGTTTAGAGGAATCGAGTCTTGCTTAGTAAACTAACATTTGTTGAACACCTTTGATGCGGTAGAACACTGCTGGGCTTTTATGTGACTTGATCTTTATCATATACTTTCACATGTAGAATTCTCCCCTATTTTATACATGAGACTTTTGAGAGCCCAAGAGCTTAAAGAGCACACGCCACATTTAGTGTCCAGGAAAAAGTGGATTCAAATACAGGTTTTTCTACTCAAAGTCCATATTTGTTCCACTGCTTGATAGAATGTCAACAATCACTTTTCACTCAGAAGGATCCTGACCTTCAAAAAAACAAGAAGAATTAATACAAAGTGGTGACAGGAGGGGAAGGGGATTGTTTGTAACTGGCTAGCCAAGAGAGACAGTGGGTCACTGTGGTAGCTTTCAGGTTACAAAAATAAGCAGAGAATTAAGGAGTGTATGGTATGTCCCCCAAGGAAGGGTTTGTGTAATAAAGGTAAATAAAGCATGTACGTGTGTGTGTGTGTGTGTGTGTGTGTGTGTGTGTGTGTGTGTTTGTATACATATATTTTTGAGGAATTACTACGTAAACAATGAGGCATCCATCCATTCATACTATTGCTTTACTAGACGGAACCTAAGTAGCTAATACAGGACAGAGGAGTAATGATGGTAATAACAATAATGGAGTAAGAGTTTCCTAACCATGGTGTCACAATTCGTATGTTCTCCATAGTCTTTCATGAAATGTACATTAAGTATTATAACTATTAAGTGCTGAAGCTTGTGAATAATTTTTGTTCCTAAATCAGAGCAGCTACAAGCTATATCACTCTCCCTGGGTTTGGTCAGTCTCAGTTTGGTCAGGAAGACAAATTCCCTGCAATTATTCTAGAAATAAAGAATTCAATACAGAAATTGGGGTTTCACAAGTGTGGCAGGTGTTGGACAGCTATAGCACTGGGCCAAAGAAACAATCACTAGTGATTTCAGTTTTAAGTCCTGGAGTGGCTGGGAAAGTTGGGCTGGTGGTCAATCTAAGAATTGCCGTCTGGCCACTGGGGCTGCAAAGCAGACACTGGTGGGGAAGTGTCTGACATTGCCGTAATGGTGGTCTCCCGGGAATAACAACTTTCTCTTTCCACTGCCTTCCAGATCTTCCACAGGTGCTGCTCTTTGGCAGACTAGCCTGAAACCAGACAGGAAAGGGGGTTCTGGGAAACAAGTCCCCGGCATCAGAAGGGAGTAGTGGTGGCACTGAGTTTATTTTTACTTTCTCAAGAGGCAGAGGAAGAGTGAGGTTAAAGCTAAGACACCAAGAATTGTATACAGGGGTGTATCACCTGTATGAGTGTGTCTACACCATAAAAGAGAAAAAACAGTTTGAAACATCTGTGATAAAATGTGTGCCTGAGTGGCCTATGAAGACTGCAGGCCGATGTAGAGCCATTTGAATACAGCATGATAATCTCTATCAATAGTAATCATCTTTTTAGTGATGATTTCTTCACGCTAGATCCCATGGAGGGAGGAAAGGAAGAAGATCAGGTCAGTCTACATCCCTTGCGACAGCAGGCGTCAGCCTCAGGAGAAACAGCGGCAGCAGCAAAGTCATCATGTCCTGTAGCAGCATAGCAGGCTGCCGTCCAGCTTGCGTGTGTGCAATTCCCCTGGCTATGCTGCCTGCTGAAGAGGCAAGGTTGCTTTTCCACCACGGCTCTGATGTGACCCTGAAAACCTGGGCAATTTAGCTCACTTATAAAACCAGACCATAAAGCAAATAATTGAAAAACAGCACTAGAGGGATGGCTGGGTGGCTCCGTCAGTTAAGCCTACCACTTTGGCTCAGGTCATGATCTCACAGCCCATGAGTTCAAGCCCTCCGTCAGGCTCTCTGCTGTCAGCACAGAGCCTGCTTCAGATCTTCTGTCCCTCTTTCTCTTCTGCCTCTCCCTTGCTTGCTTTTTCTCTCCCTCAGAAAATAAGTAAACATTTTAAAAAAACAGCACCATAAATTCAGGGTAAAGTACCTTACATAGATGAAAAATTAACACCTTTTAAAATAAGGTTTTACTCTTTGAGTGAGGCAGTATGTGCATTATTATTACTTAATAGTTAATGAAGGCCACCAGTGTGCCAGGTGTTATATATTACCCTGCACAAACAGTTGTGTGTAGATATAAGAGCTGGATTCCTATAATTATAGGGTCATGCGGCATATGGGAGAATGGACCATATCCCAGAGAGGTCCAATGAACAACATTAACCATAACTGGTTTATATACTTCATTTCCACCAACTGAGGTTTCATCTTTCTTGATGACATTAACTTTTATATTACAGTTCACTGGCTATATGAGACTTATTGAAAATTATGACTGCTTGAAAAAGAGTTAAGCTCTCTTTGTCCAGTTGTAAATTGCCCTTAAACAGATTTCTTTTTTATATATATGAAATACTCTTTCATTTTTAAAAAAAATATTTATTTAAATTCAAGTTAGTTAACATACAGTGTAGTATTGGTTTCAGGAGTAAAATTCAGTGATTCATCACTTACATGTAACACCCTGTGCTCATCCCCACAAGTGCCCTCCTTAATACCCATCACCCATTTAGCCCATCCCCTCACACAAAACCCCTTAGCAACCCTCAGTTTGTTCTCTGTATTAAGAGTCTCTTGTGGTTTGCCTCCCTCTCAATTTTAATCTTATTTTTCCTTTCCTTCCCCTATGTTCATCTGTTTTATTTCTTAAATTCCACATATGAGTGTGATCATATGGCATTTGTCTTTCTCTGCCGGACTTATTTCACTCAGCACAATACATTCTAGTCCCATCCATGTTGCTGCATATGGCAAGACTTCATTAATTTTGATCACCAAATAGTACTCAATTGTATATATAAAACACATCTTTATCCATTCATTAGTCAATGGACATTTGGGCTCTTTCCATAGTTTGGCCATTGCTGATAGTGCTGCTATAGACATTGGTGTGCATGTGTCCCTTCAAATCAGCAGTTTTGTATCCTTTGCATAAATAACTGGAAGTGAAATTTCTGGGGCATAGGGTAGTTCTATTTTTTAATTTTTTGAGGAACCTATGGACTGTTTGTCAGAGTGGCTGCACCAGTTTGCATCCCCACCAACAATGCAAAAGCGTTCCCTTTTCTCTGCATTCTTGCCAACATCTGTTATTTCTTGAATTGTTCATTTTAGCCATTCTGACAGGTGTAAGGTGGTATCTCATTGTGGTTTTGATTTGTATTTCCATGATGAAGGGTGAGGCTGAGCATCTTTTAATGTGTCTGTTGTCCATCTGGGTGTCTTCTTTGGAAAAGTGTCTATTCAGGTCTTTTGCCCATTTCTTCACTGGATGATTTGTTTTTTGGGTGTTGGGTTTGGTAAGTTCTTTATATATTTTGGATACTAGTCCTTTATCCAATATGTCATTTGCAAATATCTTCTATTCCATCGGTTGCCTTTTAGTTTTGTTGATTATTTCCTTTACTGTGCAGAAGCTTTTTATCTTGATGAGGTCCCAATAGTTCATTTTTGCTTTTCTTTCCTTGCCTCTGGAGACATGTCTAGTAAGAAGTTACTGTGGCTGAGGTCACAGAGATTGTTGCCTGTGTTCTCCTCTAGGATTTTGATGTTTTCCTGTCTCACATTTAGGTCTTCCATCCATTTTGAATTTATTTTTGTATATGGTGTAAGAAATTGGTTCAGGTTCATTCTTTTTTTTTTTTTTTTAATTTTTTTTTTTCAACGTTTTTTATTTATTTTTGGGACAGAGAGAGACAGAGCATGAACGGGGGAGGGGCAGAGAGAGAGGGAGACACAGAATCGGAAACAGGCTCCAGGCTCCGAGCCATCAGCCCAGAGCCTGACGCGGGGCTCGAACTCACAGACCGCGAGATCGTGACCTGGCTGAAGTCGGACGCTTAACCGACTGCGCCACCCAGGCGCCCCTCAGGTTCATTCTTCTACACGTTGCTGTCCAGTTTTCCCAGCACCATTTGCTGAAGAAACTGTCTTTTTTTTTTTCCATTGGATATTCTTTCCTGGTTTGTGAAATATTAGTTGGCCATACATTTGTGGGCCCACTTCTGGGTTCTCTATTCTGTTCCATTGATCTATGTGTCTGTTTTTGTGCCAGTACCATACTGTCTTGATGATTATAGCTTTGTAATACAGCTTAAAGTCCAGAATTTTGATGCCTCCAGCTTTGATTTTCTTTTTCTTTTTTTGTTTTTTTTCTTTTTCTGTTTTTGTGCCAGTACCACACTGTCTTGATGATTATAGCTTTGTAATACAGCTTAAAGTCCAGAATTTTGATGCCTCCAGCTTTGATTTTCTTTTTCAATAGTACTTTGGCTATTCAGGGTCTTCTTTAGTTCCATACAAATTTTAAGATTATTTGTTCTAGGGGCACCTGGGTGGCTCAGTCAGTTAAGCATCTGACTGTGGCTCAGGTCTGATCTCACTGTTTGTGGGTTTAAGCCCTGTGTCGGGCTCTGTGCTGACAGCTCAGAGCCTGGAGCCTGCTTTGGATTCTGTGTGTGTGTGTGTGTGTGTGTGTGTGTGTGTGTCTCAAAAATAATAAAACATTTTTTAAAAAAGATTGTTCTAGCTCTGTGAAGAATGCTGGTGTTATTTTGATAGGAATTGCACTGAATGTGTAGGTTGCTTTGATATTTTAACAATATCTGTTCTCCCAATCCATGAGCATGGAATGTTTTTCAAATTCTTTGTGTCTTATTCAATTTCTTTCATAAGCTTTCTATAGTTTTCAGCGTATACATCTTTTACCTCTTTGGTTAGGTTTATTTCTAGGTAGGTTTCTTATGGTTTTCAGCGCAATTGTAAATGGGATCGATTCCTTGATTTCTCTTTCTGCTGCTTCATTATTGTGTATAGAAATGCAACCAATTTCTATATGATGATTTTATATCCTGCAACTTTGCTGAATTCAGTATCAATTCTAGCAGTTTTTTGGTGGATTCTTTTGGGTTTTCCATGTAGAGTATCATGTCATCTGCAAAGAGTAAAAGTTTGACTTCTTCCTTGCTAATTTGGGTGCCTTTTTACTTCTTTTGTTTTCTGATTGCTGAGGCTAGGACTTCCAGAATAATGTTGAACAACAGTGGTGAGAGTGGACATCCCTGTTGTGTTCCTGACTTTAGGGGGAAAGCTGGAATATTCTTTCTACTGGGTTTGAGAGTTGCTGGTGTTGAATGATATATTTTAAAGAGGGGTAATAACTGTATTAGGTACAACATTTATCAAAAAGAAAATAGTTTTGTTTAAAAAAATCTCTAAATATTTCAAAGAAATAAACCAATAAACTGCACCCAAATCTCTGTACCTTCTTGGATGATTTGCCTACCAAGGATACTTTTTTCCATCTTAGAAACCGCACATTCAAGATAATAATCATATTTTTGAATATTGAAAATGAGTAATTGCAAAGAGAAATAATGTTGGGAGAAATGGATTTTAAAATGACACATATTCACCAAAAATCTCTGTAAATGAAAGAGTTCCTTCCAACAGGAATTCTTATGCCATTCCATGGGAAATTTTGTTTTGTGGCAGAAAAATAGTAACAAAATCTTAGTTCATTAATTCTGATGCCTAACTTTTAAAAGTTCTTAGAAATCAAGCTAATCTGCAATAAGAATGGTTTAATTTCCATAATTTAAGGTACAGATGAGATAAACATTCTCAAACTCAGGTGCTTGTAAATTTTTTATAGTACAACAGTTTGCCATGTACTAATTGATTCACAAGACATTTCTATTACTTCCACAGCTGGGACTAGATATAATCAAGAAGAACTACTGTGGCACCCAGAAATAAAAGTTAATGGAACTTTTGCTGAGCCACAAAGAGAGTATTTTCAGTGTTTGGCTAAGGGTTCAATTTCACACTTGAGAACTTTCTTGTCTGCCCTGTTTTTCGCTGGTCTGTACCACTAACACTTCAAGAAAGGATGGAAAAAACTGAGCCAAGCTGACAGGAGCGATGTCTTTCAGGCAAGAAATACAACTGCCAAAGAAGGCAAATGAGGACTTTATACAAGTGTAAAGCCAGCAGGGTATCTGGGGACATCACATTTCATTGCTCTCTTCTGTTTACTACAAGATATAAAAACAGTCGTTTGCCACTTGGGGGATGTTTCATGAATTCACTGTTATAATTCTGTAACTGGATATTATGGCTTTAGGGAATTAAATGAACTTTTCAGGAAGATTTTTTTTTTCTCCAAACTGTGATTCTAGAACAGATTCTAGTAATCCTTCAATAGGTAAATGGTAACTGTTTAGGCATCTCCTGTTGGTCCTTTCTGGCCAAAACAAAGAACTTCAAGAATTCTTATCCCTTTAAATTTTTTTTTTAAATTCCACTTAAAACTTAAGAAGAGCAAAGTATTTTTAAAGAAACAATTCAGTTGCTTTTCTTCTGTCTCTCTTTTTCGGGCCTTCTCCCTCCTTCTCTGTTTCTTGCTCCCTTTCTCTCTTGCAAAACAGGTATTTCTTTCCCTATCCTTCCCCAGTTTCCCCATATGTAAATGAATTCTTTTGATTCAACTTTCAATTGTCTAAGCCAAGGTCAGTTGGCAGGTGTAGAGAAACTTTACCTGTAAGAGGGTTGGTAGCTAAGGAAAGCTGAGGCTCAAGGAAATTGGGGAAAGCCATTAAGTGGTAGAACTAAGATTTGAAGCTCAAACATGTTTATCCCACTTAAAAAGAGATGTTTATTTAATTTGAGAGAGAGAGAGAGAGAGAGAGAGAGAGCGAGCACATAAGTGTGCATGAGCCAGGGAGGGGCAGAGAGAGAGGGAGAGAGAGAGCTGAGGCTGCTCAGCACACAGCCTGATGTGGGGCTAGAATTCACAAACTGAGATCATGACCTAAGCCAAAATCAAGAGTTGGACACTTAACCGAATTAGCCACCCCAGGTGTCCCTCAACAACTTTTAATACTATTTTCACTGTAACTTATTTTGAGAGGAAATCCTTATTAATATGCTAACCACAACTGAATAACTTTTAAAGATGATTTTATGAATGATCTCAAAAGTATTCTCAAGAATAAAGTCAGTTATAACTATGTTTCCCAGGGTGTAGTCTCCATTTTTAGCATCAATATTAAAAGAAAATCTACTCAGTGCAAACTTTCTCATTACTTGTAATACTAACAGTGTTTTTAGTTCTTAATAAAAATTTTAAGATGATGTATTATAACCACTTACTTGTTCACCAATATTTATTGAGTGCCTACTGTATTACTGTTCTAAATGCCAGGGATGCACTGGTAAACAGCCAAGATCTCTGCCTTGTGGAGCATCCCTGCAAACTATGAAAAGCTAAACTATACAAAAACAATATTAAATTTTTGGTACTGTTAGAGAAGATAAATAGATCTGAAGGCAAAAAAAATGTGTTATATGGTTACTTCATCTCTAGAGCCTCAATTATGAGCCATCTTTGTTTTCAAAAAAATTGTTTTAAAGAAGTGATTGCCAACTTTTTCCTACTGGCAAGCTTAGGGCCAAAAATGGAAATTAGGAGAAAATGACGACAAATGGCTCAGACCAAATATCCAGTCTAAGTTAACTGAAAGATCTGAGGAGTTTCCTGGAAAATATCTAGAAGTTCCCAGAAGTTCCTATAGTGCTGTCATGGCTGTGCTAGGATGCCCATGAGAAGCTATATGCTACATAGATGTGCACAAATTTCATGGGTCTTCTGGATTCCTCTTCAAGTCTACACCTCAAAAAAAAAAATCCTCATTCATATTTCTCAATTGTCTCTGATTTCTCTACCTGCCAGAGACAAAGCATCCAAAAAAGATTTTTCTCTCTTACTAGAGAATCCAGCCCAGCAAATATAGTTCATGATACCACAGAGAGAATATCACCCAAATATTTAATATTTAGCCACAGAATTAATTTCCACATCTCCAAAATGTGGAAGATTTAAAATGCTTAACTAGCTTTTAGGGTTACTGTGAAAATTCATTAATAAAGAGCCTTGAGGAAGAGTATTTGTGAAGCACTTGAAAAGGATAATTACAATGAAAGGCACATTTAGCAGGCATGTAAAATGTGGTTTAGTTTCCTTTGGTTATGAAGCTCATCACTGTGCATAAAAACCCAGATTTTGCATGAATGGATAAGCCAGTTAGAAGAACTCTTGATAGTCAGTTCTGCAAGATATTATATTCAGTAATTAATTTTATAATAACTGATTCACACATATAAAGTAGTCCATTTGCATAAAAAATGACTGCTTAAATGACAAATCAATTATTGCACACAAAGTCAATTATTATACACTTGTTTAAAACTGAGTATCATAATTAAAATTTGAGTAATTTGCTGTTTTTCCTATTGCAACACAGTTCAGTAATTAGTATTCTGGCTCTGTGAGATTAAGTATCTCCATAAAGTCATTAAAATAAAAATCCCTAAATCTAATGCATAGTAAATGCATGATAATTTTAATAGTCAAAGAAAGTTTTTTTTCTTTTTTAATAGAAACTATCATTTGAGCCTCCTTCTCCTTTCTAAACCTTCTGACAGAGTCCATATGACTATCGGTTATCACTTTTTTTCTGAAACAGAGGTGGGGGTAAGAACTGAGGATGTAAAACTACAGGACAAGTATCCTTCTGATCAAATGAAATTCACTTATATAAAGTAATTGCAAATCTTTTAAAAAGCATCAAAAAGGAATTTATTGGTGAGTTTTCTAATTGGAACCTGTAACTCCCAGTGAATAGAGAATAAGCTCTTAGTTTGTTTCAATTCCACAGAAATACTCTGCAAGTGAAAAACATTCAAAATGGTAGCAGAATCATCATGGATGGATAAAAGAGTCTCAGAGGCACTATTGAACAAGTCTTCGCACTGAAGAGGCCCACACAGGCCCACATGGTCATATGGATCAGGCAAGTTGCAGGTGTTCACAAATATGCTTCTCCCTAATGATTTTCTATGAGCAAAGTACACACTGAAAGACAGTTGTAGCTTCCAGTTTTATCCAAAATCTGGCCCCTTTTCACTTTCTGTACTCTATCACCCTAGTCAAAGACACCATCATCTCTTACTGGAATAATATAATAGCTTCCTAACTCCCACCCTATCCCTTCTAGTAGTTCAACAAAACAGTCAACATAGTCCTTTAAAACCATAGCTCAGATGAAGTTGTGAACAGGTAAGTTAGCAGATAACTCTGCTCAAAACCCCCTGATGCCTCTCATGTTATCCACAGATGTCAAAGCCTCTTCCATGGCTAACAAGGCCCCTCTTGACCGACCTGGTAGTAATAGAGCCATGAACAGAAATGAAGAAAGTAAGAGGTTGTACAGTGTTAAGGGTGCTATTTGAGAAGAGGTGGTGAGGGAAGCCCTTTTTGAGAATGAGATATTTGAATAGAGCCCAGAATGAAGTATGGGATTGAGGTAAGATGGTGTCTGGGATATTGATGCCAGATGATAACTATGGGCATGCCAAATGGAGAATGAGTTTGGCATATTGGAGAAGAGGAGGCCAGGGTGGTGGGAGCAGAGGCCCTGGAAAGGTGAGGGGTGAGTGGAAGCAAATGAAGTTAGAGAAAAAGCCAGGGGTAGGTTTTATAAAACTGCTGGATAGCTATTCTCAGTGTTCTGGGAAGCTATGGAGAGCTTTCAGCAGGGGAGTGACTGGATCTGACTCATATTTTATGAAAAAAAAAAAAAAAAAAAAAAAAAAAGATCATCCTGGCTGTTGTGTGGAAAACAGACTCAACAGGGGCAAGTGCTGAAGCCAGGAGAGCACAAAGCCTTATAAGGGAGAATTATTCATAACAGTGGTGGGATAATATCAAGAGCTCCTTGGTAATATTTGGGAGCTGAGATAGAAGGCCCAGAATGGCAAATCACGTAGGTAAATATAGGAGCAGAACAACATGGGGCAGCGCCCTCTCAGTCACCAGCACAGTCATTCAGAAAGTTCAAAACAGAAGCCCAGTGTTCAGTGTACCCTGGGTTATTCCTCCTAATGCTGAAAAGGAACAAGAAAAACACTCCAGCAAGAAATACTTCATTTTTTGATCCTTCATGTGGAAAGAGAGAAAAATAGGATCAGGAGAAATAGCACATGCAATTATCTACCCAGGCTGGGAAATGTATGGCCAGATTGGCCCTTCTTAGTCATTTATGTTCACATAAATAAAACACTGATGGAGGAAGTCACCCTTAACCCTTAAGGAACAGCTAAATGAGTAACAACATTGAGATCTATTTTTTTCTTTCACTGTCCTAATGTATGATTTTCTTCTTTTTCCCTAATATTTCATCTGTTAAATGTAAGTGGCCTAGAGTTGGTTTTACAATAAAAAAAATATACTATGATACTATGTGGCAACCGTACTAATTTCTTCCATTAGAGTTAAACATCTACTAATTCAGACCCATGTCATCTGCCTATCTATGCCACAATCCTATTGACCATGACCTAAAGAGGAACTGATGAGTTAATAAAATCCGTAAGTCCCTTGGACTCACTGGACTATGGCTACCAAAGGTGACATTTACATTTTTGCACAGAAAAAATGATTTGAAGCTTCTACCAATATGAAATTCTATATAGTATCCTCTCTCCAAGTGTTCTTGAAAGAAAGGCCTGTTTCTAGAAAGGCCAGTTGTTCTCACATGACTAACTGGAATGGTCATTAGGTAACAGGCTCACTGTTTTTTTGGGTAACCTATTCCCTGTGGATTGGGAAAAAGTATGGCATAGCAATCACCAGCTCAGGCTCTGAGTTCAGACTCTGGATTGGAATCCTAACACTGCCACTTACTAGCCATGTGACATCGGCAAACTACTTCATCTCTATATACCTCAGTTTCCTGAGGTGTAAAACAGAGATAATACTACCTTCCTACCTCCTAGTAATTACCACTCAGACTCATGTTATGAGGAATAAATGAGACATCTGTAAAACATTTAGAATAATGTCTGACTTCTGATGAATGATTAATACATGTTAGTGATTATTATCATGTCTTGGAGAGGGGAGTTGTTTTCAGCCTCACTACTGCCCCCACTGTGAATACCCATCTTGAGAATGCCAGTGTCTGGGTCAAGCATTCTGTACTCAGGTGTCCCAAGGCTGTCCTTCTTTAGTGCTTAGCTCAGGAAAAAGGTAGGAAGATTAACTCTCTCTTTAAATTCTTGGCTTATTTTTCTTGGTCCCAAATAGAACTACTTAGATCCATCATTTTGTCAAGCCTAGACTGTGGTCTCTGTTTGTTAGTTTCTGGTCTTCTCTCCTCCATTTATGAGGGTTCAAGTTCAGACCTTGTGCCTAGCTAGACAGGGAACAGACCTCTTAATATCCTCTACATTCTATTAGCACCTGTTTCCAGTTGAACTCTTCTCCTTTCCCTTACAAACAAATGCTCCCATACATATCAGAACATGCAAAAGGAACGAGGGAGAGGAGTATTTTCCACACCACTGAACTTCTAGTTCAGTCAGCCAAACACTTTCTATTGTATATGTTGGAGTTTTATCTACCTAATGGGGTTATATTTAGATGGCCCATGGTTACCGGGTTGAAAAGGTGTATTATATTAAAATAGGTTAAGTGTAGATTTTAAAACACAGAGGCCAAACACATATGGTTCAGATGCAATAAAAATCCTATTTCTTACTTGTGAACAATCCAAAGTTGATGTAACTGTTGGGAACCTCTCTTCCACTTGGCAATTCAGGGAGTGACCCAGATTTCTTCTCTTTTAAGGCTCTGGACATTGTGATCATCTGTATCTAGCTCTCTAAAGGAAAATAGAGCATAAAGGAGGCATGTGTACTTCTAACAAGACGGAGCAGAACAGCACACATCTTTTCCATTCACAGTCCATTGTGAGGTAGTCACATGCTTACACTTAGCTGCAAGGTCTGTCAAATGCATTCCCTGGCTTGGCATAACTCCCCAGTTCCACCTGTGTACTCTAGAAGGGGGGGGACATCTTTTTATGGGCAACTAGCCATGTCTGCACATAGAAAAAAGAAGTTCACATTATCACAGTCAAAAGATCAAAATACTTAAACTTCTCATTCAATTTTAGAACTGCATTACTCCAGATTAAAATTATAGCTCATCAGTGAAATATTATAAGGTAAAACTGAATTGTTTTTTTTTAAAGGTGTAACTTTAGTTAAGTATATTTATTCCTCCTGCATATTCTCCATAAGGAATTATGGTTTAAATAAGAGAAAAAAAATTACTGACAAAGATTATTAATTTCAGTCTTCATTCCAGAAATCACTTCTGGTAAAAATTAACATTGGCTAAAGAAGAATAGTAAAGAAGTAAACACTGGGACCTAAACACCAACCTCTTTCTTTCCCCCTTTTCTAACATCCAACCAAGGATTTAAGTCTCTGCCAAGAATGGAGAAGGTGGTAGGTACTTCATGGTACTCATTAGCAGTATTTTTAAAGACTATTTTTAACCCTAATAAGTTAATTCAATTCATGCTCAGGGAGCTGCTAAAATTACTAGATTTCAAAGTGCTAAACAAATACTCCTGACTCAGGCGGCATCTTTTTCTACATTACTAATGCATTACACATAAGCTTTCCTAATATTGATACCACTATGCAAACAGTACTGTCACTTAGAGCCACGTTCACCTTTTGTAAACAAATGATTCAATTAATAACCCTCACTAGGGAATAGTACTTTTGACTTAAAGGTTGCCTTTCTAAGATTGCTTTATAAAGCAGTCTTCACTTTCCTGGAGCTTATGACCTACGTGCAATCAGGATTTGCTAATGAACTGCTCAGCTGCTGAGCTGAGTAAATAGAAAAGGCCATTTCTCTTTGCTCTTTTCACACCTTTTAATTGGAAGAAGTATGTTTTGGTCTGATTCATACTTCTATTTATGTGTTAGAAACATGTGTGAATAAGAATTTGGTTGAAATTCTGCAGGCAGCAGAGGTCATATTTTTTAACATGGGAAGGATGGTTACTTTAATTCGACAGGACAAGATTTAGTAGATCATGAGTGACATGATGGATTGGTTTGAGAATTGTATTCCAACCTGAGTGAGTTTTAACTCTCATAATGTGTCTTTCCATGTTTCTAAAGTAATTATTTTCCAAGTAGAATATACAAGGTGGCCGAAGGGGGCTAAGAGAGATTGTATTAGTTAAGACTCTTTCTGCTTGCAAGTGATAGAAACACTTCTCAAAATGGATTAAGCAAAAAATAAAATGTTCGTGCTCATGTATGTGTGATGTCTACAGGCAAGGTTGGTGTATCATTGGGTATCTCAACAGGAAACAGCTGGCACACTCACAAAAATAATGACAACAGTTTATTTACACAAGGGCTACTATGTAGATGTGAGAATAGTGAGTGAAAATGAGCTAGTAACCCAGGTTTTGTGAGACTAGAGCTCTTACCACCTCTAGGCCTGATGATCTGAGAGGAGGGAGAAGTTCTTAGACCCTGGAAGGAGTTTTGACAAGTCATCCTGAGACAGTCCTGTCAAGGGATCTAAGGGACCAAACTGCCTCATCTCCCTCTGCTGGGCCTCCTCAGCCTCCTGCCCTCCATCTGGAAGCCAGAAGTAATTCATGTGAATAGTCTCCACAGGTCAGACACCTGAACTAGAGTGCCTATGGGGAAAGGTGGAGTGTGGCTCTGAATAGGCAAATAGAAGCTATCCCACACAGTTCAACAGGATACCCTCAGGGCTGGGTCTCCATCCCCTACACCTTTACTCTCTGTTACCCTCACTGTTAGACATGCTTTCCTCTCATGGTAACAGAAAGACCAGTAGTAGCTCCAGGCCTCAATTTATCAACCTAGCCACCACAGAGGGTTTCTTTTTTCTGCAAGTTGAACATAAACTCCCAAACTAGCTCACAGATCCTTCCCTAAACCAACCACTGTACCAATTTCAGATTACGTGCCAGACTCTGGAGCTTGAGAGGACTCAGCCATATCTGAACCAAAAACAAACGAAAAAAAAAAAAAAGAATTATAGAAGACTGCCTCCTCAAAGGGAAAGGCAGGAAGTTATTATTGAGGTTTCCCTCAAAGGGAAACTGATGCTGAACAGGTAGATATCCACTGAATAGATACCCATTTCGGGGACCAAGATTGGAAGCAGTGTGTGACCAAATCCACTCCTTGCATCCATCAAGCACAATTTCAGTTATTTTTTTGTTTCTTTTGCCAAGATCCATCCCGAGATATCTCTTTTCCTGGGATATACCTACTAGGGAATCTGAAGACCTAATATTTCTTTATCTGTCAGTTCATTTCTTTGGTAATTTTTCTTTCCTTCAATTGGAAAACAACCCTATTCTCCCCTGTGAGGCATGAAAATGAAAAGGGTGATATGTTTTTTTTGGAGTTTTAACATGGAATCTTTAGATGCTAGGGAGTTTAGTTATAAACTCTATGGTTCTTGTGAACACCTGTAATTATACATAAATACATCATTTTAATTTTTCTAAGAGGGAGAGTCCATGGCTTTTCTTGGATTTTCAGAGAGGTGATCCCTTAACTAGTTAATAGCCTTTGAATGCTCACTCTTTTTCATGAACAAATATCCTTTCTGGTGCTCACAGCTCCTACACAGAGCAGCTATAAGAATATTTCATCACTATCTGAATTCAAGAGAATCCAGACTCTTGTTTTTTTCTGGTTTTTAAGGTGTAAGCAGGCAGGCTTACTCTATGCAGCAATAACCATTGTCTATAAAAAAAGAAGAAAATATTTAAATATACCAAATTAAACAAATTAGATACTTAATAAGGATGCCCCCCCAAAATGATGGGGGTCTAGTAATTAGCTATACAATGGAAAGAAGTTCTTATAATTGTCTAAGGTTAATTCTATTCTTAAAACTCAACAATTTTTCTCTTCCATGTTGATTTTCTGTGCCTATAAATACTATATTAGCATATTTCAAGTGCTGAAAAGTCTCATGACCAAAACATATTTTTAATCTTGATTGAATCAGAGTTTTCACTAATTCCTATTTATCATCTTGCAGAGTTAGTGCTGTGTGCCACACATTTTCGGAAACAGCAAGGTAAATATTTACTAGAACCTATTCTGGATCCAAATTTGCGTGGCTTTCTGACAGGAACAGGGAGGTTGGAGAGGGGACATGACAACTAAATAATAGTTTTTTCTCTAATACTTTGTCATAGGTTCTGAGCCTAGTGCTGTGTCTCTAGGAGGTAATCCAAACATAGAAGACTCATAGTTTCAGCAAAGCCCTAGCTTCTGGATGGGAGAATTTACTAAGAATTGTATCATTCATAGCTGGGTATCCAATCAGGAAAGAGACAGAGGACCTGCCATCAGGATGCTAAGCAAATACATAAATGACTCTGATGGAGCATGGGACAAGGTCTCATAAGTACAACATGAATTGGTTTGGACTACAAAGCAAGGACAACATACACTTAGGCCTAGACTTTAGATGCTTTTAATGTACATGCATAACTCTCTGAAGTCAGTGTTATTATCCCATATGATGGTCAAGGTCCCACACTAGTTAGCAATTAGGCTAGGATGGAAATCTAAAGTCCTGTGCCCCTACACCTGTGTCCTCACCATCACACATTGATCTGAAAAGATCCCCAGGAGAGAAGGAGGTCCTGGAACATGAGCAGGAAGTCCTTCAAGAAACATAAGGAAAGGGTGCATTGGTCAAAAGGCCCTGTTCTAGTATATAACACGTTCCATAGTTTTTAGTAGGAATTTGTTGTCATCATTATTAGTGCTGTTATTTATTATAAACCTGAATAAAATAGAAAGCACAAAATAACCTTCTCAGACCTAAGAATATGCTGAGCATTAAAGAGTCAAAAACTATCTCTGAGTTCTTCAGTCTGAATGCAGATTTGTCGAGCAATGCTAATTGACAAGACAAAAAAAAAAAAAAAAAAGAAATAGATTAATTTAAAAAAAATTCACATCCTTTGGGACAGACCCAAATGTGGATCTGTGCACTGGTTGTGTCTGATCTTCAAGATGCCTGCTATGTCTTTGACATACCTTGATGCTGTAGCAGTTTCCCTGAATCTCGTTAATGTCAGCAGCCAACCAAAATTAGCATAAAATGAAACAATCTGGGATTGCCAAAAAGATCCTGAAGCAGTCAGTATAAAACAGCAGCCAATGTGGTTATATACCTCTGCCCCATGGGAGACACATAACAAACATAAACCAGCAGGAGTCCAAATGGCAGCTGAAGAACAGGTTGAACTGAGCAGCTTTCTAGAGACACTGCAGCCCAATTTCAAGTGGCATGGCAGAGCTGAGAATGAACTTGAAGCATCACTGATAGACAGAACAATATGGCAGGAAGTATACCAAGACAGGGTGACTCTTTGACTAAAGGTGTCAAGCAGACTGTGAGGAAATGAAACAGATCCTCCCGTGGTGGCTGCAGCTGAAAATGAAAGGGCAATTGTCTATGTGTCTGCAGTGTGGAGAACGCCGCTTTGCTTTCTCCAGCATCAGCAACGCCCATACATCCAGATTGTGAGCACTGACAGAGCAGATTTTTTTTTTAAGTTTTTGAAAAATCTGACTCACAACAATAACCCTTTAAAAGTACTGAGCATTCACACATTGTGATATACCGTGGCATTATGTGCTCAGTGTCGTCCAACTTCCGAACATAGTTGGTCATTATCATGCTATTGTACTGATTAATCATTTTTATTGCCAAACCACATGGGCTTTTTCTTCTAACCCAAACCAGACAAATGGGGGAACATGAGGGAAGGGGCAAAAGTGTCTTAAAATATTATTACATAATTAAAAAAAAAAACTAGAGAGGTTTAGCTAGAAGAAACAAATAACGCCATTTGTTGAAGTAAACAGAACCAAAATAGGGACATAAGGGTCTTCAGATATTTGAAGGATTATCCTGCAAAAGAGGTAGTAGATTGTTCTTGATTCAAAAGACCAGAACAAAAATGAATGGGACAGGGGGATCCTGCAAAGAAACAGATTTTAGTGGGGCGCCTGGTTGGCTCCATCGATTAAGCATCGGACTCTTGGTTTTGACTCAGGTCATGATCTTATAATTTTGTGAGTTCGAGCCTCGCATCAGGCTCCATCAGTGCTGACAGTGCAGAGCCTGCTTGAAATTCTCTGTCTCCCAATCTCTCTACCCCTCCCCAATCTGTGCTGTCCCTGTCTCTCTCAAAATAAAGAAACTTAAAAAAAAAAAAAAAAGAAACAGATTTTAGTTCAGTGCAATGAAGAATTTTCCAATTACATTTCAATGTTACAAAACAATGGATAGCACTGAGGTAGCCCCTTTGCTGGCAGTGGTCAGTGACTAGAGAACTATCTGTGATGAAATAGAATAACGTTTTTAGTGAGTCAGAGGTTAAAATAAATTTACTTTATATATTTGTTGTTGTGGCTGTTGTCTCTTATTGTTCCTACTGGGTTGTAAACTCCTTGAAGACAGGAATAGAGTATTAATATTTATCTCCACAGAGCCGAACAGAGAACCTTGAACACAGCAGGTTCTTAAAACCTGTGATGAAATTGATGTTACAGCTTATTTCATGTCGAGACTACTATGACATAAAGAATTCAAAAGTATCCATTCAATCCAATTCAGCTAATTAGTCCAAAAGTAATCAATTCAACAGATTTACTCAAACAACTAAATTTTCTAAGACAATGTGATTCTTTGTTATCAAAGTGCTTAAGTCAGTTCATGTTATGTGTATCAAAAGGGCCATGTCAGCTGACTATACTTTCCATTTTCCAACCTTATACTACCAATAGGATCTAACAATTTACAAAAGAAAGTAAAATTTATACTTCTAGGGGATTTGGACCAGTCAAGTAAAAGTAAAATCAGACCAGTGTCAATACTTTCTAAACTTAGGCTGCGCTTACCTATTCTATTAAAAAATTTAAAATGTATCAAATTAAAGAGCGATTTCAGTGATATTCTTTTAAAAGTTAATAATTGTTTGATCCACTTCAAAATATCATGTTGACCTTTGAAACTTTTACACTTAAGCCCATCTTTAAAAGTATGGCACTGACGTTTTTGTCTTAATAGATGTTTCATTAAGGTCACTGCTACATTTACTGCAATAAGTAGAGGAGAATTAAGAGCTCATCAGCATTGTCATAGTACGCATTGAAAAGACTGAATTATGTGCTGAAGGAGATGAATTGATAATCATTGGCAAACTACTGACAAAACTGCTGTCTTGAAAAGTATCTCAGAGAAAAAGTGTTTCCGTGAATATTTCTCCTCCTCCAGCATATTTTTATTTTGATAAAATATACCTGTAAATTAGGGTTATCTTTTAAAGATTCAAGCTTAGACTCTGTGATTTAGCCTCTAATTAGCTCGAAGGGATCACTGTCATAGCTACAATTTGGAAGTAACTCTGAAAACCTGCCATTGAATCCTCATTGAAAATGGGAGTGGTTAGGGGCGCCCGGGTGGTTCAGTTGGTTAATTGTCCGACTTTGGCCCAGGTCATGATCTCGCGGTTTGTGAGTTCTAGCCCTGTGTTGGGCTCTGTGCTGACAGCTCAGAACCTGGAGCCTGCTTGGGTTTCTGTGTCTCCCTCCCTCTCTGCCTCTTCCCCACTTGTGCTTTGTCTCTCAAAAATATATAAAAGGTTAGAAAAGAAAAGAAAATAGGAGTTGTTCTCCTGACCCAAGAAAGTAATCGAATTGCTGTCTGGTTTTTTAAAAAACAAAAACAAAACAAAACAAAAACTCCAAAATAAAAAAAAAAAACAACACAGAAGGAAACTGAAGAAATATTAAAATAATGAGGAAATATGTAATGTGTGTAGTCTAGAGGTATACTCTGAGCTATTTAAAATATCCTTTGTATAAAATGAAATATCAATCTAATTCCAAGTGTGGAGAGCTAGCATGGCAAATCCAATGTAGCTGCAAGGCAGTTTACATTGTATCTTACCAATGTTCAATTTAAGAAAAGATTGAAGAACATCAGGCTGCTATAAAAACAATTTGCACAGAATAAGTTTGGTACTTGCCAACCATTTCTCAGAGAAAGCAGCTTTCCAGCAGAGCTAGGATGTCACGCGACATGGGTTACTGGTACTCACGCAGAATGATTATTAGGCCTAAAATTAGTTCGAAAAATAGATTTACAGAGGTATTAAATGTTTGAAATAAGAGCAATATCTGCCATCTAAATCATATTTAAATTTTGCTAACTGAGACTAGGTAGTAAGAGATGCATGTTCCTTACAGAAACTTACAGAGTTGATTTTTCTTTTCTTTTCTTTGTCAGATTTTTGCTACAGCTGCCTATAAAATAATGGGTTAAGGAAAGACAGTCAACATCTATGAATTAAGCTTGTCTATGTCATGCTATTGAGGGATGGGTAAAGGGTCAGAAAGAAGAGGGAAGCCTGGCGTAGGGGTGGAGACACCAAAAAAGTAAATGTCACTGTCCCAAATGCTAGAATGTATTGTATAAATAGGTACAGAAATCATGGAAATTCAGAGAAAATTGGTTATAGGGAATGAAAAGAATGATTTTGTGGAAGATATGAGACTTAAGATAAATCTTTGAAGAAGAACAGAAATCAATAAGGGTTGTGAAAGGGAAGCATACTTCACTGACAGCAAATCTTAGTAGTTCAGGGCAAAGGCTATGGGGTCAGATGCCTGGCTTCAATTTTGCCACTTCTTAAATTTGTGTCCTTGTGTTTGTTTTCTCAGCTGTAAGTGGGGATAATGAGAGCATGTGCTCCTTTGGGTTATGTGAAGGATTAAATAAGGTAATATATGTAAAGCTTTTAGAACAGTGCCGGGCACATAATGAATACTCAGTACAGTTAGCTATTGCTATCTCCATCAGCAACATCTGGGTTGAAATTCCTGTTATTAATTCTCTTTAACTTCATTTTTACCTCATTATATATATATATATATTGCTTTTCACAAAGAGTAAGCCAGAGGATCTCAGTTGGTTGGGAAATAAACATGGACTTTAAAAAATCCAGTTGCTTTTTTTTTTCAAAACTAAGCCAAATTCTTCTTTTTCTCTTTCTGGATGTATGAACACAGAAAATGTTGTATAGATGCATTGTCCAATGTGAACTTTAAACTCTTCATGACATTAAAGCAGATACATGCCTAATGCTTGAAAGAAAATATTTGTGAAATAGTAATTGAAAAAGGAATGCAAACTTGAGTAAATGAGACTGAAATTATAAAAAGGCATATAAACATATGACCAAAAAATTGGAAGGCAATATGAATTTAGTAGGGGAAGAGCTATATTATTTCTATGCTATTGTAATTTTGTTTAAAACTTATATATTTAAAACATGTATTCACAAATAAAATAACCTGATGCATAGTACTACAGGAGAAAGAAGTTTTATTTTCCTATGTGTCAATAATCACACAGTCCAGCTTTGTCAGTAGCTGAAAGGTCTCCCTATCTTTTCCAAGTGATTATTGTACTCCCTAGCCCAGTATCTTCTGTCATAAAGAGTTGTCGCTTTTCTTTAGATCTTATTGTCATGTTTCCTTGCATCTCTGTTTTCTTCTTCATCTAGAGCAGGAGTGTCAAGTGACCTTGATGAGTTATCAATGGGAATTTGGCTTACAGAGAACACTATTTAATTCTGTCCATCCCTATTAGACACTAATGGTTGCCATGGTATCAATTTGAATCTTTCTGCTTCCTTATGGTTTACCATCAATGTTTTTTCTTCACTGGCATAAAATTGGGATTTCCCTCAGAAGACCAGAGTTAATACATTTGAGAGTTGGACTAGTTGACACCTAGTCAACTCTTCAATAAATTAAAGCAATGGAAAATGTTTAAAACAAATTGCTAAGTGGCCAGCCAGTTCCACTGCTATCTGGTTCAGTAATTTCTTAAACATACACTTTAATTAGTATTTTCTCTAAAATACTGAAGCCATAATAGTGGAAACAGGAGTATATACAGAAACCCTCCCCACATAGCTAACTGGGCTTAATATGCTAACCTATGGTAACCAAAATATTACAACATTTTCATGCCCTGAAGTCCTTATGCTTTTAGTTGTTTATGTTGATAGGTTCTTCTGGACCACTTTGCAATCATGGGATAATTTTTCTGAGAATACTGATTTGGCACAGGATAACAGTTTGTTTTCATAAACCAGTAGCCAATTAAGATATATGGGGGAAAGAAAAAGACATCTGTCTGGGAATCAAGTCTGTATCCTTGTCCTTAATTTACACTACACTAACTAGCCACAACCACCAAATGTCAACTCTTTTCTCTTAAAAATATCATAAAGTGTAGTATTGTTTTGCAAAATTACTTTCTCTTAGTAGAGAAAAATCATTTCAACTGTATTTCTCCTTACTGAAGAACTTCACATTACACTATCATCACACTAACCCCTTAAGTTCTTGTGTCACGGTTTTTTTGGACAGTATTGTGTTAGTGAATTTACTTTTATAAAGAAAGTCCCACACTGGGATATTATGTCATTACAATCCTACCTTCAATTAACCTTCTTTCCAGTGGCTAAATTAACACAAATTAGATAGGATGTCATTCTAAGCTCTATAACCTTGGCGTTAACAACTGGTGGTCATTTCATAAAAGCAGTGCCTTGGTTAGAAAAAAAATCATTTTGAATGCATCACTGCACATAGGTTTCATTTATCTCTTAGTCCTTATTATACAGTGATATTCCTGGAAATCAGTAGCTACACATGTCAGTTTATTCTGGTTTTCTCTCCTTCCTAAACGAAATGTTCTAAAATGGCCAAAATAGCATTAGGTCTTCCACTTTACATTCGTTAAGTCACACAGGAAGTTAATCATCTGAATATAACCGAAAGCTTGTACCAGTTTCAGTAAGGCAATATTTATTTTCTTTTTATCTTCAGTGATAGAAAGCCTAACTAGTAGAGGAAATTAAGCCTGATAAGCCTTGAGATGGTCTGATTTCTAAACAAATATTTTTTCTATTGAAATTTCTCAAGGCAGAGATGTTCAACACTATATAATGAAAGGGAATGAATGTACCCCTTGGTTAAGACTCGGTGAATCTAGAGAAGGTAATGGTTCATGAGTGAGAAGTGGAGAAGGAGAGTTTCACACCTCATTTTCACACTCTTGGTCATAAGCACAATCCTCTCTCCATATATCAGTGCAATTTGGAGAGATGTGGAGGACAAGCTTGACAACTGCCTGCTTTTATTACCTTGAATCTCAGGTAATCTCAATTTGAAATTCTGAAAATCTTTGGGTAAAGAAGATTGACAACCACTGTTAGCCTGAAATTGACTATCAGGTTTTCTTACTGATCTGAAGATTGAGCCCATATGTGTATTAATTATTACTTTTATGTCACTGAATAGCAAAAGGCCTTATTAGCAATGAATTGCAAGACTATAAGGTAATTATATATTTTTAAATTACCATTTTTATTAAATTACTGCAACTTAAGATCATACTTTTCTACTGGAAAAGAATATCAAATAGGATAAAAATGATTAGTGACAATTGTACTTAGTAGACTACCTGGAAGATTTTCCATTCTAAAATGGTTGACCAAGCATAAACTTTTACCTTGTTTCTTTTGACAAAGCCCATTAAAATGAAAGAAGATACACACAAATAAGAATAAATCTGATATTATAGAACCACTACTGTCAACAGAACTGAAATTAAGAATTTCTAGAAAAAAGAGAACAGTTAGAAACAGACGAACTATGAAACCCAACATAGATCTCTGCAAAAAACAGATCAACCCAACAGAAACAAAAAAATAACCCCAAGATCAGGAATGGGTGTTAGAATAGCAGTGAGCTGTATAGCAGTAGGCACGAAAATTAATTTAAAAGCTGTGGCATATTTATCCCAATCTCAATTTCCAGTTGCAATGTTTGTCTCCAAGAAAAAGCTATTATTAGAAGTCACTCAATAAAATGAGATTTGTTGAAGGAAACTCTCAGAATTAAGATGGAAGCGAGAAGAAAAGCAAGGCAGTACCCCCTCCCCCCAGGTAGTCACAATGGCAGTCATCATGGTGGACAAGAGGCCACCTAGAGAGCAAACTCTAGACACGAAAGGACCAGCAACTTTCTGTCCTCACAAACTGAAGCCAGCACTTTCTGTGATCATTCCTTGGTAGAGGAAGAGCATTTTTCATTTGTGTTAGGAAGACTGCATATACCTAATAGTATTATAAATATGAATAAATCCAACATCACCAAGCATTTGGGGCAAAATCATCATTCTGAATGAATGCCAAATGAAAATGTTGATGTAAAAGGTAAAAGAGAACTTTAAAATGAGTAATATTACTATTCTCAGAGAAATTCAAAGGGCTATCATATCCACACAATAAAAATAGACAGCCATTGTGTGTCTACTATACTTAAAAAAAGAAGAAAAAGAAAGAAAGAAAGAAAGAAAGAAAGAAAGAAAGAAAGAAGAAAGAAAGAAGAAAGGAAAGGAAAAGTTCCCAAAGCAAACAAACAAACAAAAACACAGACTGCTATGAAAAAAGAATTAAGTCTTTGAAATGAAAATCATGGCAGTGAAAAAAAAAATCTAAATAGCAAATAGCAGGCCTTAAGGATGTTTCTCTCCGGTTTTCTATATAATCTTTCATGTTAACCGAAGTTTCACCTTCAGGCTCCAAATGGTGACCCTTTAGCCAGTTCCTGGCCATCCCCTCAAGGTCAAACAGTAACTGGCACTGCTACAAATCTCAGATTTTTTCAACATCTAGCATGAGACAGAGCTCTGCTCTGGTAGCTGCTGTGTGAGCCCCAGGGTTCACTCACTTTCATAGGCCTGAGCTAGTCAGGACTGATGGTCTACCCATGGTAATAGAGGTAAAGGCAATCTCACCCAAACCATTTGAAGGAGAATGGGAGTAAGGTGAATCTGTCATGGAAAAAATAATTGGTAGGAAAAAGGAGGAATTGATGCTGCAGGGCCAATCAACTATACAAATCAAACATGTCAATACATAAGAACATAGAGGATCTGCATAACATTTTTAACATGGTGAATTTTAACAGTCATATGCTCGTAGATGTAATAATTAATATATAATATAGGTAATGCATAAAAGGTTAATATATTTCAATATGGAGAATTCATACAGGTCTTTTTTTTTTAATTAACCTTGGGTCAACAGAACTCAATATTGACACCAAATGACAGAAAAAAAGGTTATAATTACAGAAAATATAAAGGCATTATTAAAAATGTTTTAGGTTATAGAAAAATTCAAAATGGAAATTATAGATTATTCAGACTCTGTGTAAATGATAATCTGGGTTATACGGAAACAACAACTAGGGTGTGGATGTCAGGGTACCCAGACTCATTTCCTTTTGCTGATCAGATCTGTGAGTCCCAGCATGCTATCTATCTCTTCTCAGTCTCATTTACCTGTCCTCTTTACTTTGTTAGCTTAGGAAGAAAGAGGGTTTTTAAAAATATTCCAGTAATTATCTATCTATCCACCTATGTGTATCATAAATATATTGCTACATATAGAAATATACAAAGATATGTGTGTATGTATGCTATTGCTATTTTCAAAATAATATTGCTGATCCTAAAAACACCAGTTGTCATAACTTCTAATGTTACATACAACAGTAGTAACCAAGCTTTTATTCTCTGTGTTTATCTCTTAAGACAATATTTTATATCATACATACAAAACATATCCCATTATTTGGGGTGGTGTGGAGGACAGAGCACAAATACCAAGCCAGTTGCCTTGACTTTAATTTTTTTTAACGTTTTATTTATTTTCGAGACAGGGAGAGACAGAGCATGAACAGGGGAGGGTCAGAGAGAGGGAGACACAGAATCTGAAACAGGAGGCTCTGAGCTGTCAGCACAGAGCCCGACGCGGGGCTCGAACTCACAGACCGCGAGATCATGACCTGAGCCCAAGTCGGCCACTTAACCGACTGAGCCACCCAGGCTCCCCGCCTTGACTTTTTTTTTAAATGCAGACTAATCACTTCATAAATGTATAACAGTATATACAGAAGCCTGCCCAGGTGTTTCAAAATAAAGAGATTTCACCCCCAAATTCTCTAAAATACTTTTCTGGAAGCTAACTTTAAAATCTTTTTTTTTTTTTAAGTTTATTTACTTATTTTGAGAGAGACAGAGACAGCATGAGTGGAGGAGTGGGGGAGAGAGCAGGAGAGTGAGAATCCCAACCAGGCTCTGTACTGCCAGTGTGGAGCCTGATGCGGGGCTCAAACCCACAAAGACATGAGATCATGACCTGAGCTGAAACCAAGAGTCAGATGCTTAACTGACTGAGCCACAGAGGCACCCTCTCTGGAAGCTATCTTTGAGAGCTTCTCTGGAAAATTTTTTGGCAACAACTCAATACTGCTAAGAATGATTACATTTCATTCCTCAGACCAGTTGATTTTCATCCCTCAGACCAGTTCATATGTTTTCATGAAATCATGTTCAAGACTCTGGTTCTTAAAAACTTCATCAACTTGGGAAATATAGATTATAACTTGTTCACTAATTTATAGTATTCAAAATTATATTTGGCTATAAATATTTGCAGTATATCATGAAGAATAATGTTGGAGTCAGCCCTATGGAAATCCAATATTTTCAAAACTTTACATCTACCTGCTAAAGATACCAATAGTCACTGAACTTTTTCATTTTTGAAGATTTTGAAATTTGTGTTATCCTTGCTATACTAAAAATGGGAAAACTATAAATATGGGTATTATAGATATGGCCAAACATAATTTCGTTTTATAAGCAACAATCCTCAGTATGAATCAAGAGGGCTTCATGACCAGCATTCACACCCATGCAATGCAAAGAAAATGATCTGAGAGTTAACAGATAATTTTTGCATTATAGAGTTCCTTGATGATGAAGTTAAGGCCATTTCACAGATGGATGAACATAGTTTTGAAGGTCAATGATTGGAGATGAACAATTAGTTCATCTGCCAAATCATAAAGCAGAGAGTTGTTGGACCAATATCATACTGCTGCTTCTAATCACTGCTCACCCTGTCCCCTGCTGCAGCCACATTTTAGCACATTCTCAATGAGTAATGTTCATACAGCTTCAATGATAGTGAAGAGCTCCAAGTGTTAAGAAAAGAGCATTTTTTCCTCTCATGATAATTTTAGGCAGAAATTGGGCATAATTAAAATTTAAACATAAATTTCATTCCTGATAGCCAATAAAGAATGAGGGCCATAATTTGATCTTTGGGAAACAGGGAATTTAATATTATTTCTTAAATCTTCTATTCAGTTTTGACTATATATTTTGATAAGGAAATACTCTAAAATATCATTTCAATTTCCTCTCTAAGTAATGTTTTGGCACAGTACTCAGAATGCAAAATTTCACAAGAATTTCTCAAATGGTGTGATTTTTTTCCCCTCTAGTGATTAAGAGGACTATATTAAATAAACTTTCACAGCTTTTAGAGATTGCTGGTATGTTTTATTACCATTTAACCTCATGTACTTCAGTGAATTGCACTTTCAAAAAGAAATCAGTAACATAATTAAAAATAAGCTTTTATATTTTTATTCAAATCAGAAGGCCACATGGTCTCAAAGCTCAGTGTCTGTAAACATAAAATTTGGTGAGAAATTCTGACTGTCTTTTGTAACATATATGAATATAGATTTAGTCACCATTTTTTTTTGGCAAAGATCTTAAAAAAACAGTCACTCTCTTACTAGCAGGTGAATAAATGTGTATGTTAGCTGATAGGTGTGAGATGTTCTATACATCTACATATGCCTGAGGCTCAACTGAAATTTAATTTCCATATAAGCCTATACCTGCATCCTGATACCTGACATTGTTTTATAATACTAGAGGACAGCTTCAAATGGCCCAGCTTTGACATGCCCTCATTTCCAACACACTGATACATGTTAAATCAACTTACAGATGAAATATAAGATATAAAGTAGTAGGCTTGTTGAGGTGCAATACTAGCTATTGAAAAATCCACATTTACTTTTTATACTAAAGTATAACTCAGAGCAAAGAGAACAGATCTGATTTAAAGTTTGATCAATTTTGACAAATGTATGCACCACTGCAACCCAGCCCTGATCAAAACATGAAACATTTCCATCATGCCAGAAAGTACCCACGTGTCACTTCCCAACTATCTTAACCATTCCACTCCTCATTCCTCTGCTGCCAGAAGCAACAACTGTTCTGTTCTCTATCACCATAAATGAACTTGGCCTGTTTTAAAACTTCATATGAATGCATGTAATCTTTTGCATCTGGCTTCATTCACTGAGCATAATTTTGTTTGAGATTCATCTATGGTTTTCCATATGTCACTAGTTTATTTCTTTTTATTGCTAAGTAGAACTCAAGTGTATGAACATGCATGGTTTGTTTATCTATTCTCTTGCTCATGGAACATAGGCTGTTTTCAGTTTGGGGCTATTAAGAATAATGATGCTATGCATATATTTATGAAAAGTTTTTTGTGGACATCTGCATTCATTTCAACAAATACCTAGATGCTGAATTGACTGATGATAAGGATGAAGTATATTTAAC
Source organism: Panthera onca (assembly GCF_046562875.1). Classification (NCBI taxonomy): domain Eukaryota; kingdom Metazoa; phylum Chordata; class Mammalia; order Carnivora; family Felidae; genus Panthera; species Panthera onca. The sequence goes on from NC_138346.1 coordinate 53,479,094, forward strand.
TTTACTTCTTTATGTCTTTTAGTTTTTCATGCCTTATTGTACATCCAGTTTAATCTTGAATGAAAGTAATAAAAGCTGATATTTTTTCCTTCCTCCTATCTCAAGGGGAAAACATTCAATATTTCACTATTCAGTATGTTAATTGCAGGTTTTTAAAAAAATGCAGTTTATCAGATTAAAGAAGTTTTGTTTTATTCTTAGTTGGCTGAGCGTTTTAGTCATTTCTGGAATGAAGCCCACTTGCTAATGATTAATTTTCTTTTTATGTCTTGTAGATTCTCCTTGCTAATATATTTTTGTATGTGTCTTTAATCATGAGGAACATTAGTCTGTAATTTTCTTTTCTTCTATTGTCTCTGTATGGTTTTGGAATGTGGTTATACTGGCCTCATAAAATAAGTTTGGGAAATATTCTTTCCTCTGAAATAATTTGTATAGGATTAGTACTACTTCTTCCTTAACACTGATAGGATTTCATAATAAAGCTATTGAGAGCTATGGTTTTCTTTTGGGGAAAATTTTAAATTAAGAATTTAACTTCTTTAAGAAATGTTAAAATTTTAATTTCTTGTAACAGTTTTGTTAAATTGTGTTTTTCAACAAATTTATCCACTTCATCTAAGTCATCAAATTTATTGGAATACAGTTGTACACAATAGTCACTTATTATCCTTTTAATGTCTATAGAATCTGAAGTGAACTCTGCTGTTCCATTTTTCTTTTGTCCCCAGTTTTAATGAGAAATAACTGGCATACATGGCTGTATAACTTTAAAGTATCCAACGTGATGGTCTGATTTACTTCTATTGTGAAATAATTACCACAATAGGTTTAGCAAACATACATCTTCTAATACAGATAAAATAACAAGAAAAGAAAGGAAAATACTTTTTCCTTGTGATACAAACTCTTAAGATGAAGTTTAAGATTTTTTTCTATGTATCATACAACAGCATTAGCTATAGTCATGATGTTATACATTATATCCCCCTACTTATTTATCATATAACTGGTAATCTGTACCTTTTGACCACCTTCCTCCAATTCTCCCTTCCCCTTCCCTCTGTCACTAGTAGCCACAAGTCTGGTCTCTTTTTCTATGAGTTTGGTGGGTTTTTTTGTTTTTTTTTTTTTAAGATTCCATATATAGGTGAGATCATGCAGTATTTGTCTTTGAGCATAATTCCCTCAAAGTCCATTTATATTGTTACAAATGGTAGAATTTCCTCATTTTTTATGGCTGAACGACATTCCGTTATATGTATCTACACACACACACACACACACACACACACACACACTCTTTATCCATTCATCCACTGACAGACACTTAGATTGTTTCCATGTTGTGGCTATTGTAAAAAAATACCACTACAAACATGTGGGTACAGATGTCTTCTAGTGTGTTCATTTCCTTTGGATATATTCCCAGAAATGGAATTGCTGGATCATAGGGTAGTTCTGTTTTTACTGTTTTGAGGATCTTCATATTGCTTTCCACAGTGACTGTACCAATTTATAATCCCCACTAACAGTGCACATGCATTTTCTTTTCTTTGCATCCATGCCAGCATTTGTTATCTACTATCTTTTTGATGGTGGTCATTCTAACAAGTATGAGGTGATATCTCACTGTAGTTTTAATTTGTATTTCACTAGTGATGTTGAGCATCTTCTTATGTGCCTGTTGGTCTTTTGTATATCTTTTTTGGAGAAATGTCTGTTCAGGTCCTTTGCCATTTTGTAATAGGGTTACTTAGCTTTTTGCTATTGAGTTGTGGGAGTTCAGTTGTGGGAATTCTTTATATGTTTTGGACATTAAACCCTTATCAAATACATGGTTTGAAAATATTTTTTCCCATTCTGTAGGTTATCTTTTCACTTTGTTGATGGTTTCCTTTGCCGTACAGAAGCTTTTTTGTTTGGCGTAGTCTTGCTGGTTTATTTTTTTATTTTATTGCTAGTGCTTTAGGTGTCATATCCAAAATATCATTACCAAGACCCATTCAGGAATCTTTATTCCTGTATTTTCTTCTAGGAGTTGCATGGTTTCAGGTCCTACATTTAACTCTTTAATCCATTTTGAGTTACTTTTTGTGACTGGCATAAAATATAGGTCCAGTTTAATTCTTTTACGTGTGAATATCCAATGATGCCATTTATTGAAAAATCTGTCCTTTCTCCATTGAACACTGTCCACTCCCTTATCAAAGATATACTTTGCTTTATTTTTGACCTTCAATTCTGTACCATTAGTCTATTTGTCTGTATTTATGCTGATATCATACTGCTGGGTTGACTACAGTTTTATTGAGTAACTTGAAATTAGGAAGTGTAATGCCTCCTGCTTTCTTCTTTCTCAGGATTTGGGGATAGGAGTGTTTTTTCTACTTCTGTAAAACATGTCATTGGAATCTTGATAGAGATTGCACTGAATCTATAGATGGTTTTTGGTATTGTTGACATTTTAGCAATAGTAATTCTTCCAATCCATAAACACAGGACATCTTTCCATTTATATGTCTCTTCTTCAATTTTATTTATTAATGTCTTATAGTTTTCAGAATTGAGATCTTTCACCTCAAACTTATTTCTAGGTATTTTATTGTTTGATGGTATTATAAATAAGACTGATTTATTTCTTCTTCAGAAATGTCACTACTGTGATAGAAATGCTATTTATTTTATATATTAATTTAGTATTCTGATTATTTACTGAATCCATTGATTAGTTCTAAGTTGAGTCTTTAGGATTTTCTTCATATAAAATCATGTCATCTGCAAAAGAAATAACTTTTCCTTTTCCTTTCCAATTCTGATACTTTTCACTTATTTTTCTTGTCTGATTGCACTAAGATTTCCAGTATTCTGTTGAATAGGAATTGTAAAAGTGGGCAGATTGTCTTTTTCCTGGCTTTTAGAGGAAAAGCTTTCAATCTTCTACCATTAAGCATGTTAGCTGTGAGCTTGTCATATGTGACCTTATTAGGTTGAAATAAATTCCTTCTATGCCTTTTAGAATCTGTTTAGAATTTTTATCATGAATGGACATTGAATTTTGTCAGATGCTTTTCTGTGTCTATTGGAATGATCATGATTCTTTTCTTTTATTCTATTAATGCAATATATCACACAATTGATTTGCATACATTGAACTAGTCTTGTATTCCAGGGATAAATCCTACTTGATCATGGTGAATAATTTTTTTAATGTGCTGCTGAATTTGGTTTGCTAGTATTTTATCTAAAAATTTTATGTCTATACTCATCAGGGATATTAGCCTGTAGTTTTCTTGTAGTGTACTTTTCTGGTTTTGGTATCAGGACAATGTTTTTTAAAATGAGTTAGGAAGTGCTCCTCCTCTTCGATTTTTTGAAAGAATTTGAGGGCTAATGTTAATTATTTTTTAAATGTCTGGTAAAATTCACCAGTGAAGCCATCTGGGGTTCTGGGCTTTTCTTTGGTGGAAGATTTCTGATTATTGATTCAATCTCCTACCTAGTAATGGGTCTATTCAGTTTTTCTATTTCTTCCCAATTAGTCTTGATAAGTTGTATGTTACTAGGAATTCTTTTTCTTCTAGGTTGCCCAGGTTGTTGCATATAATTGTTCATGGTAGGAGCTTATACTTTGAGTTTCTGAATTAGCAGTTGTAATGTCTCCTTTTTCACTTTTAAGTTTGTTGATCGGGTCCTTTCTCTTTGTTTCTTGGCTAGTCTAGCTAAGGGTTCATCAATTTTATCTTTTAAAAGAACCAACTCTTAGTTTGGTTAATCTTTTCTTCTTCTTTTTTTTTATACTATTCTCTATTTATTTCTACCATAATATTTATTATTTCCTTTCTTCAGTTTGTTTGTTCTTCTTTTCTAGTTCCTTAAGGCATAAAATTAAGTTACTTCTTTGGGATCTTTCTTGCTTCTTAATGTAAGGAGTTTATTGTTACAACTGTTTTGCTGCATTGCATAAGTTCTAGTATATAATGTTTCTGTTTTTGTTTGCCTCAAGAAATTTTATTTACCCTTTAATTTCTTTGTTGAGCCACTGGTTGTTCAGGAGAGTGTTAATTTCCATGTGTTCATAGTTTTCCAGTTTTATTTTTGTTGTTGGCGTCTAGTTTCATGCCATTGTGGTCAGAGAAGATACATGGCATGAATTTAGTCTTATTGAATTTGCTAAGACTTGTTTTCTGGCCTAACATATGGTCTGTCCTAGAAAATTGTTCCATTTGAACTTGAGAAGAATGTGTATTCTGCTCTTATTGGATAGAATGTTCTGTATACATCTGTTAGATCCATTTGGTCTAGAGATCCATTTGGGCTATAGGTCTGGATGACCTATCCATTGTTAAGAGTGGGGTATTAAAGTTCCCAACTATTAGTATATTACTCTTTATTTCTCCTTTTAGCCCTGCAAGTTTTTGCTTTATATATTTAGGTGTTGACCATTCAGCCCATAAATATTTACAATTGTTGTATGTTGACATACTGACCTGTTTACTATTGTATAATGACCTTCTTTGTCTCTTTTTACCATTTTTAAAGTTTATTTTGTCTGATATAAGCATAGCTCCTCTTTCTTTCTTTTGGTTATCATTTGCTTGAAATGTCTCCATCCCTTCTCTCAGTCTATATGTGTTTTTAAGGCTAAAGTGAATCTCTTGTAGGCAGTATATTGTTGGATATTATTTTTTTATCCATTCAGACTTTATCCATTCAGTCTTTTGGTTGGAGAATTTAATCTGTTTACATTTAAAATAATTCCTGTAAAAAAAAAAATAATTCCTGTAAGATAAAGACTAACTATTGCTACTTACTTAATTGTTTCCTGGTTGTTTTTCAGATTCCTTGTTCTTTTTTTTCCTTATCCATGGGGTGTGTGTGTGTGTGTGTGTGTGTGTGTGTGTGTGTTTGTGTGTTGATATCTTTTGGTATCAGTATGCTTTGACTTCTTTATCATGTTCTTTTGTATAAGGCCTTGTAAGGCAGGTCTGGTGGTAGCAAACTTCCTCAGCTCTTGTTTGTTTGGGTATATCTTTATATTTTTATCTCTCGTTCATTTCTGAAGGACAAACTTACTGGGTACAGAATTCTTGATTGACAGTTATTTTTTTTCCAATATGTCATCCCATTCTATTCTGGCCTGAAATGTTGCTATTGAGAAATTTGCCAATAGTCTTATGGGGGTTCCCTTATGTGTAACTTCTCTTGCTGCTCTTAAAGTTTTTTGTCTTTGACTTTTGACAATTTAATTATAATGTCTCAATGTAGCCCTATTTCAGGTCATTTAGGCCTCATGGATTTGGATGTGCAGTTCTGTTCCCAGGTTTGAGAAGTATTCAGTTATTATTGTTTTGAATATACTTTCTGTCCCTTTCTCTTTCTCTTCACCTTCTGGAATTCCCATAATGTGAATATTGCTTCTTTGCATTGTGTCCCATAATTCCTGAAGGCTTTCTTTACTCTTTTTCATTCTTTTTTCTTTTTGTCTTCTCTAACTTCAAATTTTCTATTTTCTATTTTCCAGGTTGCTGATTCATCTGCATGGCCAAGTCTACTTTGAAAGCCCCCTATTGAATTCTTCAGTTCAGTTGTTGTATTTTTCAATTCTAGGATTTTTGTTTGATGTTTATAATTTCCTTGGTGAACATCTTGTTTCCTTGGTGAACAAGATGTGTTGTTTCCTAATTTTGTTTAGTTGTCTATGTTTTCTTGTAGTTCATTAAACTTCCTTAAAAGGATTATTCTGAATCTTTCTTTCTGAAGCTTTCTTTTGTGGTATTATATTATATTATATTATATTATATTATATTATATTATATTTTGTGGTATATATATTTATATATATTTAAATTATATTTACCCAACTCAGTTTGGGTTTCTGGGTGTTTCTGTTAATAATGTCCATAAATAGGCAGGGGCTATACTATGGTCTACTTTTGAGCAAGACAACTGTTTGAGTGCGGAAGATAGAGATAAGAGAGTGTGCCACCACAGTTATATATGAATGTTAGCTTAGTTCCCTACCCAAGGGAAGCCATAGGATGGGCTCTGACATCTCTTGGACTCTCTAGTCAGGCTTATGAGACTGTCAGGACCGGTGCTATAGTTCAGTAGTAGAAGGGGCTGTGAATAAGCTTCCTTGCCCTGGCAGGGGAGCAGGCCAGGACTCAGGGCCTATATAGGTTGTCTTTGGAGGTCCAAATCAGGCCTGAGTGTGAATTCCTTGGTCAGAATGTCACTGGTTTTGCTCTGCAGATGGGGAAGCCACAGGCTGTGCTCTCTGTTCTAGTGCCACTATACATAGGGCTACTGAACGGGCTATATAGTTTCCTGTGTGCTCTGGTTAGGTCTTTGGTCAGACCAGTAGAAGGTTATATTCAGTAGTAAGTGGGGCTCTAAATTAGATTCCCTTCTCAGGCACAGTGAAAGTAGTTTTAAAACAAGTAAAGCTTTTTGTTTTCTTAACTCAATCCAACCTGCACCCCAAATTTCCTTGTTGAACTGGGCCACTGGCTTTGTTCTGCAAACTATCAGCTGTGCCTGCCCTTCTCTTGGCTTGAGTGCCACTGGGCTGCACAGTTTCTAGGAGTTGTTGGCAGCCCTTCTGGTCAGATGGGACTGGGACATACCCTCCAGAGTGGGTGGGATTCTCAGCTCCCTTGCTTGGGCTGGAGGGGAAGTGACCACTCCAAGCTACTCTTAATTTCCCAAACAGGCTCTATGGTCAGGAGCTACCCTCAGCCTTGGTTAGGATTTAATTCCGCTGACCTAGCATGAGAACATTCCATGCTCCTTATTCTTGGAGTGATCAGCTTTGCTCACCTACCCCCTGGCTGCAGTGTCACTGGACCACACAGCAGTTAGGAGTTGCTGCCAGACATTCTGTTCAGATGGGGCTGGAATATGCTCTCCACAGCAAGTAGGGCTATGCTATGACTCAGCATTTTGTCTTGGTGTAGGGTAAACTGGGCTCTATGGCCAGCAAAAGCCCTCATTTGAGAATCTGAATCAGACAGATCTACACCCTGCCAAGTTTCCTGGTCAGAGTGTCCTCCTGACTTGGTTCTGCAGACGAGCAAAACCACTTGTTGGGAATACTACTTGAGCACTGCAGGTAGAACTCAGTCTGCCAGGATCCATGTGCTAGTTGTTGCAAGCCACCTCACTTTTTCTGTCACAAATTCCCAGAGGTTGAGCCCTGTAATCCCGTGGTACAGGATCAGAATAGGAGCTCCCATAAAGCAACCTGCAATCCCGGGAGTGTATGGTTGGCCCCCCCCAGGGCTATCTTTTCTCACTGGGGGAACTGGAGGTTCAGGGGAGACCACTTTGTGTGGTGTGGAGCTGGCTGGGGGAGTGGGCAATGTGGTTAATGTACAGCCACTTCTCTTACCCTTCTAATGTGGTCAGTCTTCATGACTGTGGTCATGGGGTACTTCAACCTCACCTCAAATTCTAGGATTCTATCAGTGGTGCCTTATTCTTGAATAGTTGTCAGTTGTTTTTCTTGCAAGGGGAAGCAAAGTCAGGAACAACCTGTGTTGTCATCTTGGTGACATCACTCCCTAGTCACATTTCCTTATAGTCACAATTCAGTTACTTTGGTAGTCTGTCAGTAAAAAGTACTTAATATTTTCCAAATAATGTAATACCATCAGGTACTATTATTACTTTATTTACATTTTATCAATATTCCATTACGTACAAAATAAAATAAAAGAGGAGTTACAGGGGGAGTTATTTATGGGCTCTAGTTAAGTACAATCTGTTACTCTACATTTACCTTTTTAATAGGAAATCATTTACCTAAGTTAAAAAATTTCTTTGGTAGTTGAAAAAGTAATCAGAATCTATGTCAATATACTTATGCAAGATGCAGTCTAAATGAAAACAAGTAACAAAATAATCTTGAGAAACTGAAATCCCTGAATTTTTCAGAGTTTTTCCCAGTTGGAATATTTCAATGTACTATTCTATATTATTTAGAATTAAGATACTAACCTGTCATATTGATTATGTAAGGTTTTTCATTTTTATAACTCATCATCTAATTTTAAAATAATCTTTGTGTATGACAGAAATGAAAAATAATATTTAAAGATAGTAACCATGAATAAAATTTGGCAATCCCCACCCTACAAACTTATTCTGAAACGTTGTAAACAGATGAAAATCTAGCTATATTGTTTTCATCTCTAATAATCTACATAATAAAAATGATTGACTGAAAGAAGTTCACAACTTTATTTCTATTTGCAAATCATAAAATATACCGTATTAAGCAGACTATATCTATTAGACTAGGTTGAAAGATAATAATAAAGTATTTGCTACTGTGCCTAAGAGAACTTTGCAGATGTAATTTTTATTTTGAGAGAGTCTACTCATATTTTACGTATGCTCACAGCAAAGGGCTGAAATATACAAATTATATACACATACATGTACACACAGGTAACTACATGCATCTGATTTTTAAATGCATATGTACTTATTGATGGACTCATAAGGAAGAGTTTCTCTACTCCAAAGCTTATGAATCTTTTTTTTTTTTTTTTTTTTTTTTTTTTACAAAACAGGACAACTAAGGTGCAGTGAACTCCAATTACTTGGGAGTTTGTGGGAGGAAATGCTGTAAAAAAAGCATCCTGACTATCACATTATACAGCCAGTGATCTTTACTGTTATTTAAGTATTTAGTCTTAAAAATGTACCATTTTTATCCTAGGATAAGATATTTAAAAAGTAAACCATTTTTAGAGTTTATCTATGTCAGAATGAAACAATAATTTACACTTTGAATGCAGATGATGGCATCACATCTTGATTCTCTTAACCCTACATTCTCCAAAAATCATTGGTCCAGTTCACATCACCTAAGACATATTTTTATAAAGTTGGATTAAATTATTCTTCAATAGTAATGTAATTAGGGTTAGGGTAACTAAACTAGTGTTTAGGGTAAACACTAAAAACCAAAGCTTAATATTCATAATTTAGTAGCATCCACATTCCTAGCCATTTCCCTCTTTAGCTTTAAAATTAATTGCTTTCTGAATAATATGATTGCTCATATCTTATATTACTCATATCATATGGAATACTCAAATATTTGGACACAGGAGGCATATTCATCCTATGTGCCTCCACAAACATAAATACAGACTATATATATGCTTCTCGTACCAGGTTATAGTTGGCATTTTATTTGCATACTCCTCTCCCCTGCAATAGACTGCAAGTTCTAGAGACAGAGATTATAACTCTTTTAATCACTACTGATCACTATTTTAGTACAGGTATGTAACTAGTAATCAATATAATTTTGTTGAACTTTCATTCATTCATTAAACAAATACTTATCAATGCCTTCTGTGGGCACTGTGATGGGCAATAAACATTCTGACATGAACATAACTAAGAAGCTCATGGTGTAATAGAGGAAACAAATAAAATGGTGTGACAAGGGCAACAACATAAAAGTACATCATTTATAAAAATCTCAAAAAAGAAGGAGGACTTAATTCTCTCTGTTAAAGTCTATAAAAGATTCCAGAAAGAAGTGACACCTGAGCTGGATTTTCAACAATGAATGGGCTTCTGTCAGGCAGAATTTGGAGCAAGATGTGACAGAATTCTAAATAAATGGTGCAGTATTTGAAAAAGCACATTGGACATGATGATAAAAGTTGACACAGCCTATATCCCTGAAACATAAAATAAATCAGTTCTTAGAGTATGTGGCAGGTCTCACTCCACAAAGAGTGAATTCTCACTCCAAAAATTCCATCAACATCTCCTTGATATTTCTGTTACTTGATCCTAGTCTTTTATAATATCATCATTATTAGAGTTCTATTCTAATTTAGTCAGTATGTCCCATTTACCAGCATGAGGTAAAAAATTAAGTTACATTTATTTTATTAAAATTAAGTTTTTTGAGGCTCTTTTCCATTTTTTCAAAATCCTCTCATTATTGATTGCTCTTAGATCCCCAGGGATAATTTCTTAACCTGAAGGGTCGTCTTGGTTACTACCACCTCAGGGATAGAATCCCGGAAAGCATATCCTGTCAGAGGACCACCCTTGTTCCTGTTTGCTGTCCTGTGGCTGCCTAACACTGATAGCTGATACAGGTACAATTCCTGCCCTACTCAATAAAGTGTTTACTGCATCCATGCTTGGTCCTAGATGAAGGTATAAACAAGATAGTCTCATGCTTAGGTTTCATGGTTCCACATACCTCCCACTTGGGCTCCGGGTATGGAAATTATTTAATAACACATATCTTTCTCTTTATACACACATAACACACAACCCTTTTTTTTTTCCTCAAACAAGCCCAGATCTAGAGGAGTTTTCTATTTCACATGCTATTCCATGAACTACCTTATTGTATAGTTCCAGAAGGGCTAGAGGCCTTACCTCTTCCAGGTACACTGCTAATCACCATTTCCTATTTTCAGGTAAATGATATCTCTTCCTGTGAAACTCCTGAATCCAACCCACCTTCTCAATTCTTCCCAGCTAAACTGCTTAAAGTATAACTCTTCTGGTGCCAGTTAAATTCTGTTATTGGTTCTCTAGTGTACATTAAACTGTGGCCATACACAGCTTAGCATTCATGGGTTCCCATGTTCCAGGTTTTTGGTCATTCCACTGATAGCACACCCCTTTGTATAATTATACATTTAGATATGCTTCTAGCCATAAGAAATTAGACAACATCTACTTCTAATTCAACCATTTTACTTTGCTGGTGAGCAAGCAGACATGGAATTTCAAAGTTCTATTATGGAATTTACATGTTCACCATTGTATATTCAATGCAAAGAAGAGTGCCTGGCCTACAGAAAGTGCTCATTAAATATTTATTGCATGAATGAAGGTTCATCCATTAATTTTTCAGTTTACTTCCAAGGTATATATCAAAGTATATACAGAGAGACCGGACTCTCACAACACTCATACTGTATATTGAAAGAAATAAAAAATATACATCTATCAATATTCACCAATATCAAAGTGTGTAAATTCAGAACAACTGTAATTCCCATATTACTAATAAGAAATATGTGTTGAACACTTTAGCATGTGTCAGGTATTCATCTAATACTGTACATGTATTAACTAATTTCATCTTCAAAACATTCCTCTACCACAGACCTTATTATGTCCACTTTACAAATGAGAAAAACAAAGCCTAAAGAAATTAAATACCAAGTACAATGAGAGAAGATGTAAGAAACTTTTCACTACATCTTGTGTAGGAGCAGATAATGTCACAACTAACTTCAACTTCTCTGGCCTAAGTATCTGATTGGGTGGAAATGCCAAAACAAAGATGGCAAATATCAAATGAACTCTTGGATTTGGAAGTGTGTACTTTCAGTGTTTGCTTTAGATTATTTTGTGTTAGAGGAAGCTCTAAGACATTCAAGAAGATATATGAAAATGACAATTGGTTAGAGGTGTACAGAAGTCTTGAGTGGGGAATATAAATCTGGGAATCATTGACTTACAATTTATAAAGTGTCCAGATATGACATATGCGCACGCACACACACACCCACCCACACACACACACACACATACACACACACGTTCAAACACACACATACACACATACTCAGATATTAATATATGAACTATGTCATGTTGAATATAATTTAGCCCACCTTCTAAATATATCATCTTATGACATTAAAGCTTGGGTATCTGTATCACTTAGGATTGATACTAGCTGCCTGTAATAGAAGCCAGGTTACAAACATTACTTAGATAACAAGTCTGTAAGTAGGTATTTTAGGGCCAATGAAGCTGTTAAGGGACCCATTAAGGACCCTTCCATCTAATGTTGCGTTTGCATTTGTTGTGCTGTGCTATATTCTAGGCAGGAAGAAGAAGGAAGTGAGAAGGAGGAAGAGTAGTGTCTATATCAGGAAATTAAAACATTCTATATTGTTTCTATTGACTGGAATGTGTCACATGGTCACCCCTATTTAAAAAAATAAAGGCAGCTGGGACATCAGGTTTTTACCCGAATATATTGTAACCCCAAATAAAATTAAGATTCTTTTTTGTTAGGAAAGAGAGAGAGTAACTATCGGATAAACAACTGATGTTTCTGCCAGAGTCACAGAGTTTTAGCACTTGAGTAGAATTTAGAACTGCCTAGCTAGCATAAACCCCTTCATTTTCTAGATGAAAACAGTAAGAGATTTGCTCCAGGTTACCAGGTGTGTAGGCAGAGTTGACAGGAAGTGAAGTTGGTAAGAACAGAACCTGGGTGTTCTGGCTCCTCATTCAGTGGCACACCCATCATACTACGATGCTGCATCAACTGCCTTAAGGTTTGTCATAACTGCTCTATTAACCTTATCCCAGAGCCTTTCATTTCCTGCTCGGCTCATAGTTCTCTATGCAAATGGCCACTATCATACTCAGTATACTCTATTGTAATTATTTGTTTGTGTGCCTATTTGCCCTATAAATTGGAAATACCCCCTGGAGCAGCCATTGTGACTTACTCATCTTCATTTCCCTGCTCCTTCCCCTCAGGGTCTCAGAGAACACTCAGCGTGTTGCACACAGTTAATAGGTTCTTGTTAAATGCATTAACCTGACACAGAAAATATAACTTCAGGATATTTTAGTGGTTTCTGATGGAAGAATATTAAGCATTCTTATGATATGGAATTTTACCCCAATAGCCTCTAAGTCATTGGTGAATATCATCATTATTATAATCTTAACAATCATAGATCTTAGGGTAGTAAAAAATCAGCTGATTTACTCCCCATGTTCTCATACAGTCTTGTTTTATCAGAATCAACTAGGGACTAGAGACATTACATTGCCCAACTTCACTGGATCAAGCCAAGAGTCCTCCTTCTTAGGGCATTTATTGTTGTTTTTGTTGTTTTTCAATACAAATGTAATGTACTGATACATTACATTTCCAAACGTTAAATAATGATATATTCCACTTTCATATTTTATATGTTCAAAGTCTAAAGGGGTCTATTCTATTTTAGAATACTGACGCTTTGATATATCTCTAGGTGAAGAAGATACAAAGGTTTTCACATGTTGGATATTGTAAATGGACAACAAAAAAGAGATCCAAAGTTTATTATCAAGATTAAACTTGAGGTTTTCCACTTCTAGGGATGATACTCATAATACATTTTTAGCATCCCTCCAGGGCAGCTTAGATATCCTACTTTCTATTTGTAACTGGGAAAATAGAGGTTAAGATAAAGGCCAGAGCAACTGTCAGAAACCATTAGTTTTGCTACTCTATAAACATCCATTTGCTTAAATTACATTGGCTCTTAGCATCCACACTTTTACTATATGTAACATGGCCAATGCTATTTTCTCAGCACTTTACTCATTTGAAAATGAGAACGTGCATTTTATATGATTAAATAAATTATACCAGGCTAGCATATGACACATAGTCCTTGCCCCCAAGACCTAAATGAAATCAGGGAACCCTATTAAGAGCTAGAAAATAGACATAAAGACAATCAGGTGCAGAAGTAAACATGAGCTCATGTATTTCTCATATTGTATATGTCAAATATATCTTACCTATTAATAGCAATCTTCATATTTTTGTTGTATGTAGTCATGTGAGCTCTATTCCCCTGGAACATGAACTTCACTTAATATAAATTTGTTGAATAAAAGTGATTCATGTTTCTTCATCAATTTAGTGCAACTTACAGAGAGAGGAGAAATTTTGGAAGTTATTTGAACAATGAGAGATTGTTACTTAAGTCAAACAGGATCAGATGAAGCTTACATATGTCCCTAATGTATCCATAGGGTTAGAGCCTAGGCTTCTGTTTACAAAATACATTCTCATTTGCCTACTTGATTCAATCCAACTATTTCTAAAACCTCAAGATATAAAAAAAGAACAAGTTTTCTTACTTCTAGATGAGAAAAATGAGGCTCAGAGAAGTTATGCAGTCTGCCCAAATTTTTATAGCTACTAAGACCCAGAACTGGGAGTCAGAGCTCCGTCCCGCTTACTCTGGGTTTCTTTTACTTCAGTGTCTTTTCCTGTTGTTAGAAATGCAGTGATGGTGTTACAATACACATTGTAAGAGCCAAGCTGATACTTCATAGATTTGTTTTTTAAAAAAAAACTTAAGTCTTTATCTATTTATTTTGAGAGAGGAAGAGAGAGAGTGCACAAGTGGGGGAGGGCCAGGGAGAGAGGGCAAGAGAGAATTCCAAGCACGCTCTGTGCTGTCAGTGCAAAGCCCGAGGTGGGACTAGATCTCATGAACCCTGAGATCATGACCTGAACCAAAATCAAGAGTCTGACTCTTAACCAGCTGAGCCACCAAGGCACCCATAAAAATTATTTTTTAATCTAGTTTAGTTACTAAACAACTACACTCAAGACAGGTAATCATTTGAAACCTCAATCATTTGACAAAAGTACGAAATACCTGAACAGTAATTAGTTTGGCTACATAATTGTTACATTTAATAATTATTATGCTTTTTAATTCATAGTTTTCTAATATCTACCTATGTATTGCTGTGGGACAAAGAGACCCTTTTCTGTGATATGTGTGCCCTGTAATCCTGGCTTTAGATTGCTCCATGAAAAGCTGATTAGGAGTGGAACCCATTAAGGTCTACATTAAAATAACTGTGGGAAAATAATGATTCAGAAAACTGACACAGGGAGCTAAATGGAAAATAAATCCTTTAACCCCTGGTCATTCCTTTAAAAATGTATGTATTCCTTATGCAGGGATGTTTTAGAAGTCAGTTAAAAACTTACTTCAAAAAAGATTTATTGTGAATAATTCAGAACCTTCTTCCACACAGCACTGCTCTCTTGTACCCAACCTGCCATCCAAGTAACAATATTATATATACTACCACTACCTTTATATTTGTATCTGTTTAGTGCTTTATAGCTGAAAAGAGAATTTTCACTTATTTCCTTGTTCTCTTTCTTTTTAGTTTGTGCATCTTTTCCCACCTATATACCACTGTATTTCTCCAGTCATCTCTTTTGTCTAAAATGTTAGCTCAGCATTTATTTGTTTATCAAAGTAGCAAAACATGTGTGTGTTTAGTTTTGAGAATATAGAGAAAGCCTAAGATCTTTAGCTAAGCAAGAAGATAAATGTCCTAAACGTCCTGGCAATAAATTTCATGACAAAATATCCCATAAATCACCCAGGAGGTCCTCATTTTCTTGGATCATAAAGACTTGAGAATTTCAGAAATGTAGTGATGCTGTCATCATCCTTTGATACTCAAAGGTGACTCTTGTTACCTATGTCCTCATCTCTACCTGACGTTACACTTGAACAATGCTTAAAATTCTTGGTCCTTTCCATGCAGACCAGGCCCCGTTACTGTTAATGGCTATCATCAAAGGATCTGGTTTATATGTGCCTTGATTTTCCATGCCATAAGTTCTGCTTAAACATTTGAACTCTGTATGTCAGGTTAGCGGACCTGCTGCTGATCTTCTCTTATCCCATAGCTCAATTCTCCTGATTGAAATTATGTAACCCTGTAATGTTTATTTCACTCATGCACATTACTTAGTACTTCTTATGTTTCTGTCCAACTTCCTAATTGTCTAAACTAGGGCTGTGTACATAATGGGCCTGGGCAAGGGAAAAAACAAGCGGAAGCTTGACTTCAGGTGTCTCTTCTTCCTCAGTCTGAATGTTTCCTCTCATTCCAGTATTTGTGAGCCCCCCAAAACACTCTTCCAATCAAAATCTGCTTTGAAGAAACAGTACTATAAATATGAATTAAATTCTTTTGTAAATGTAAGCTACCTTAATCAAAAGGTTTTAATATTTAATGCAGTAACTCTAACTAAAGATACTTTTAAATAGCATCAAACATCAAATAAGGAAAAGAAGTGATAGGAAGGTTGTGATAAAAACAGTAAAGGACAGTTCATTTCTGGAGTATGAATTTGGCTGATCTTTTTTTCTTTTTTAATGTTTATTTTATTTTTGAGAGAGAGAAACAGATTGTGAGCAGGGGAGTAGCAGGGAGAGAGGGAGACACAGAATCTGAAGCAGGCTCCAGGCTCTGAGCTGTCAGCACAGAGCCCGATGTGGGGCTTGAACCCACAAACCATGAGACCATGACCTGAGCTGAAGTCAAGATGCTTAACCGACTGAGCCACACGGGCACCCCTGAATTTGGCTGATTGTTTATCTGATTATAATCTGACTTTGTGACCCTAAGAGTATTTTTCTTTACTCTGCTCCTCTGACAGATGTTCCGAAAAGATTAAGAAGTAGAGTTTTGACATTTTAATTTAAAGCTAAAAAGCAATATTTGGCTTTAGAAGAATGATGTCAAATTTAGTGCCAAAAATATTTCAACTCTTATTTCATTTAATACTTGAAAATATTCAGGAAAAGAAAATATATTCTTGGGAAAGAAATGGGAATGGAGACATCCTTGGGAAAGCAGATAATAATTGCTGAAGTACCTGATTCTTGATGACTAAAAAGGCATCAGAATCATTTCCCTTTTCTATCATTTTGCCCACTTTTTTTTTTAAGTATGTTTTAATGTTTATCTATTTTTGAGAGAGACAGAGTACAAGCGGGGGAGGAGAAGACAAAGAGGGAGAGGCACAGAATATGAAGCAGGCTCCAGACTCTAAGCTGTCAGAACAGAGCCCAACGTGTGAGGCTTAAACTCATGAACTGTGAGATCATGACCTGAGCCAAAGTCAGACACTTAACTGGCTGAGCCGTTCAGGCGCCCCTCATTTTGCCCACTTTCTAAAATGAAGTCTTGCCTTTTTAAATTGTACTTGGATCAACTATTAGATGTATTAAACTGTCAGCTTTGAGATAAAAATTGGTCAAAGGCATCACCTTGATTTTTAAATTTTATCCCTTGAAAGTTATAATTTGAAGTGTACATTTAATAACCTTAGTAATGGGCTATGGAAATGCCAGGTACAGATATAGGTAACTTCTGTGGCAGAGTATATTTTCCCAAGATGGTTGCACCAATGTATACATCACATATTACATATTCTTACAATCTGAAATAAACACTTCAATCAAGAGGTAGGGTGTCTCTATTTATTCTCTCTAGATCTCTATCTTCACCCTCCCTCTTTGTCTCCAGTCACTGTGAAAACCCAGCCACCATGCAGTATGCAAGACCATACTATCCAACATGGAGAGAACATATAAAGAGTTCAATGTGGAAAGAAACGGAATACTCTAGCCAATAGCTAGTCACAACTCCACTTGATTTCAACCCCCACCCTTGGAGTTTTCCAACTGAGGCCCCAGGCATTGTGAAAGAGTGATAAGTTGTCCCCTTTGTGCCCTGCCCCAACTCTTAACCCTCATGGTCCATAGACATAATAAATGTTGTTTCACTCAAATATATTTTGCATGATTTATTATATAGCCATAGTAACTGAAACATCATCATACTAGAAATATGAACTTGATGTTTTTGTTTTCTATTTTTGGCTTCTATCATCGGTGCACTTCTTGATTGTTTAAAGAAATGATGAGACATAGTGCTACCTCATCTACTCCATTCTTTCCATATCACTGAATCTCCTATGAAGGTTCAATAAAATTCTAGAGGTTAGACATGGAAAAACCATATTTCAGGACTAAATCAGCAATTCAGAAGGCACATGGGAACAACATATTCTTTAGCCGTATCTGTGGTAATACCCACGTACAGAGATATTCAACTTACTTCAACAGCTATTTATTGAGTATCTGTGTGTACAAAAGGAGAGAAAGAGGGAATTAATGTTTATTAAGTAAATTGTACATGGCAGGCACTATTAGTTCCTTAAATATTTATAACAACCTCATGACACAAGGCTTCACCACAGATGAGACTCAGGGAGGTTAAATAACTTTCCAGATCTAACTGCCAGTGGGTAGCTGAGTCAAGATTTAAGCTTCCATCTTCATTATGACAAATATATGCTTTTTCAACCTGCTTTATTTTTGTAATGGGATAATAGCAACTTCAATGATTATTATGCAAATTGAATAAATTCATAAAAATGACTAGAAAAAAGTAAATAATATTAAATATTTCTTAATATTGTTGTTATACAATGTGCCTTACCTTTCAATTTCATGCTAGATACTGTGAAAACACAATAATGAGTAAGATACAGTCTTCACTTTCAATGCATTTAAGTTATAGTTTTGGATGTGTTGAGTTAGAGCTATGGTTTAGGTGTTAAGGCAAATACACACAAAAAACTATAATAGAAAATGGATTTTAATTAATGACTCAGGAAAGGTACAGTAAAATTCTTACATCCAGTTAAGATTTCAAGAAGGTCTTCATGGATGCAATGGTGGCGATGATGAACCTTGATGGTTAAGATTTTATTTCAGTAGATAGAGTGGCTAATTCCATGTGGAAGGAATTGCATAGCAAAATAATATAAAAGCACTGAGAACAAGTAAAAAATTCCAAGAAATTTAGTACTCCCAGAGGAAAAAAATCTCAATTTTTTTAAGATGGAAGAACTGGATATATTTACAGGTTAAGGGAAGAAGTCAACAAAGATCTTAAGGATAGATACAGAAAGACGATGGCTGTCCTTAAAGAGGTGAAAATGAATTAGTTTGAGGGAAGTGGAAATGGATGTGGCTGTGAATAGCAAGTGGGGTCTTATTCTCAGAGAGTAGAGGAAAGTGTGCATGAAAGGATAAGGAGAGGAAGAAGGATGCATATGGCAGCCTCAAGTCCTCCACTGAATAAGAAAGGGGATTATATAAGGGGTAGGGGTGAGAAGAGGGCTTGAAGAGGATGGAGTACATTTAGAATAATTCTGAAAGGGAATGGAAGAAAAATTGAGGACAAATCCAAGGTTTGTCAGTAGAGTTGCTCCCACAATAAACATTGCTTGTTCACCTCCCATGTGGTAGATGTTGGGAGCACCATAATCAATAAAGTAGACACTGACTCTGCTGTCAAGCAGGGATTAGGAAAGTAAATGGGAAGTTACCATTCAGTATGATATAGCCAAATAGAAACTTATTGCATAGACCTCTGCAAAGGCACAAAACATCTAATTTGTGAGTTAGAAGAAGACTTTCCAAACCACATGCCACCTCAATTGAAAATAACAACAGTGTCAAAAGCAGTAGGTATAAACCAAGCAAAGGGAGAGAGGAGTGGGGGGAATGTTGTAATACATGATTTGGTGGGTACAAAGACCCACAATTTTACGAAGTCTAGCATACTTTCCACAGAAAACAGTATCTCCTTTCTTTTAGGAAGTTTAACATACTTTCCATAGAAAACAGTATCTTCTTTCTTTATATGTTACACCAGGAGTGTGAATTAAACCCCCAAGATATTAGGGAAGATTTTACATAGAAGAAAAAATAAGCTCAAATCTACATTTTGGAAAGATGTCTTAGTCAAAGCTCTCAGTGGTAAAACACAATCCCACTTGAGCTGACTTAAGCAAAAAGGAAAAATTTATTAACTATATATTATAGTGCTTTTCAACCTTTTTCATATCCTGGCATAGACAGAAAATAATAATATTTATACAACACCCTGGAGAAAAGAGACAAGACTGCTTGTGGCAGGAAGCAATCAGCCTGGGGACTTGAGCTGCCCCGAGGGCTTGATGGGTCAATATTGAAGCACACATCTTCAGCATACCAGCTGGGGAATCTCAGATGCATTATATGAAATTATAGACTCAGGGATAAATCATGAACCTGAAAGACTGGCTGAGCCTTATGCAGGGCTGATGCTAGGAATTCCAAAGCCAAGCACGCTTCTCTCTCTTTCTGGGGTAATGAGGTCTTACCTCTGCCCCTTTCTGTATATACACTTCTTCTTTCTCTCTCCATGAGCTAGATTCATTGCTTCCTTGTACACATGGCAGAAGATACTGCCTCATAACTATCACATGTGTAAATTCTTCCAGTTAAAACATTTAATAAAGATAAATTAGAAGTTCTTAGTGTTAACCCCAAATCCCATCCCCCCCAAAGTATCAGATTGGCCCAGATATCCATTCTGTTTGAAATTTTTTGTAGTAAGTAAGAAACATAGGGCCACAGAAGCTGATCATCATGTAGTTGGAGGGGGCATTTCCACAGAAGGGGCTGCAAAAGCTAGCAGGTTCTGGAAGGCCACTCTGGCCACAACATGAGTATGTCCAGAAGAAGAGGCATTATGGGAGTTGTGGAGTTGAACTGAGAAGCTGCTGCAGTAAGCCAAGAAAAGGTCCAGAATGGCCACGGCTGGGATAAGAACAGGAATAACAAATTGCATAGATCTGAGCAACAGTAGATAAGGCAGAACTAATAAGGCTTGGGCTTTGATTGCAAATGGGTGTAAGAAAAAGGAGTTAGATTTCTGGCCTGAACAATGAGGTGAAGAGGATGGTATCTTTCACTGATAAAGGATAAAAAAGAATAAAAGCATAAGAGACAGAAGAGTTTCAGTGTTGGATACAAATTTAAAGTTTCCTTGAGAAATCCAAGTAGACATATCCAATAGGCGGCTGAGTAGGAAAGACTGGAGTTCAGAGGAGCCATCTAAGATAGATTTGGGAGACCTTTAGATGATGGCTAAATTTTGGGGATGAAATTGTGCATTAGAGAGTTTAGGATGAGAAGATAAGTGATACAACAGTGGAAAAACCTCTAAGAAAACCTAGATTTTGAGGGATGATCAGAGTCAGAGGCCTAGGCCTCCAAAAGAGATGGAGAAAGAACACAAAAATAAATGAGGAGGGGGTGAAAGACAAAAGAAAGGATTGTTTTTCTATAAGTAGGAAGCAACCAATATCTGAAGTGCCAAATGCTGCCAAGATATAAAATAGAATTAAAAGGACTTGGTAGATTTGCCAATAAAGACTTCAGCAAGAAAGCAGTTTAAATAGAGGGTGAGTACACAGGCCAAATCATAAAGCACTTAAAGGGTAAATGAGAGGCGAGAAAGTAGAGCATGAACAAGACTTATGAGAAGTTTGGTTATGAAAAAGCGGAGAAATATGCCAAAAATTGGAGAGGGTTATGGGCTCAGGGAATGTTTTGTTTTGTTTTTAAATATGTCGCATTAATTCCACATAATGATGTGGCTGGCTGGTATCCCTGAGCTAAAAAGTAGAGCTTGAAATAGTGTCAGTGGCCCCAAAACAGTGCTGCAACTTTGCATCTTTGCTCCATGTGCCTAAAAATGCAGAAAATGATGCTGAACTTCAGGATTTAAAAGTGGATCCTCTAGTCATTATACACATCAGGTGAATCAAAGCCTTCAAGAAGCTGACAGAGATCGTGGTCATACCACCTATATGAGAGCAACCCCAGAACATAGAAGGGCCTCTTATTGAAAAGGAACAACTATTCTGAAGCCAAAATAGGAGTCTGCCTTAAAGGAAAGATAACCCAAAAGAAATACAAGAAGAGACTTCAGGGCTATGAAATGCATGGCATACAATGTGTGCAAATAAAAAGGAAAGGAGGGAGGGAAGGTAATAGCTAAAGGAGAGCTTGAGATCAAGGAAAGGTGTGTGTGTGTGTGTGTTGTTTTTATAGAATGGGAGAGACCTAAGGCCTGAGTATCATGCCCAGCACATAGCAGATACTCAATACATATAGTTATAAAGGAAGGGAGGGAGCAAGGGTGGGAGGAAGAAGAAGGAAAAGAGAGAGGAAAGGAGGAGAGGGAGGAAAACAGTCTGCAGGCTCAGTAGAGAGACTCCCTGAATGATAGTATTATTGAAATAAAGCAGAAAGAATAACTAAATGATGACTAAAGTCCCAGTGAAATCTGAAAAGAATGGAGTCTAGAACCCAAGTGTTTGTTTTTAAATTAACTACAATGGGTTTATTTTTAAAGTGACTAAATTTTACTAAATAAGTAAAAAGTTTTGGAAGAGAACTACGAATAGAAATATCTGAAAGAGTAGAACAAAGTCCCAAAAAACAAAGTCTGGTAACACCAAAGATAACTGCCACATCTTCAAAATGGTCCTTTTGGGGTGAGCTGAGCTACTCTTTCTTGGCTTCCATGAACAATAAAGGAAAAAGATAAACATAAACCCTGGAAATTGTTGATTATTTATACAAAAACCTAAACTATCATCTCTAATGAGAGCCAGACTTAACAGGATGTTGAAATGAGCCGAAGCCCCAAAATAATAAACATAACGTCCTAAATGAGGTACAAGATTAACATGCAAGATTTCAGAGGAGATGACCAAAAACAAGTTTTGTGATTATTGATCTCTTACCCCTATTTAGCACATAAAAGGTTTTGGGGTTTGAGAAGAAGGTTGGAGGAAAGTGGAACTTTTGCAAGGAGCTGGTATTTGCAGAGATTCCCTCCCAAGGGGGAGAAGTCAGTGTTGCCTGTTCCCTACCACATTCCTAGGAAATGGGATTTCTCAGGCACCACTCAGAGGGCCTGATATGTGCTCCCAGAGCCTGAGGAGTCACAGTGTGTAGGTTGTCACCTCACACCTAAGGAATCAAGATTCACAAGCTGTGGCTGGCCAAGCACCTGAGAACAGAGCCAGGAGGGATGGTCTCCGTGCTTCTCAGGACAGAAGGGATGAGTCTTTCCTCTGGACCAACAGTGGACCTCCTGTAACAGAGATAACATGAGTCTTTTTAAGACTCTGCCTTGAGGGATAAAAGAAGTTGAGCAGAAAGAAGCTGGTGGTACCCTGCTGGAGGCAGAAGGGCTCTAGAAGACGTTACAAAGAAGCAGTTTGAGAAATATATGTTACCTCTGTCAAAGTCACTGCGATGAGAGGTCCCCAAAGGGAAGGTGTCTCCAGGGAGCTCACGAAAGTAACACGCCAGAAAAAATTGCCAAGGCCAGAGGGTTGTTACCAAATCTTGAACGATTTCTGCAAGTAAAACTTTCTTCCTCTCAAATTTACCTCCTCTGCCCCCATCCAGATTCCAACCGTAGGAGGATCAAAAACTGTCAGAAAGATGAACAAAGGGATAGAATTTCTATAGTGGGATTGAGAGAATCTTGCTAAGCCTTTTCCCTCACTTGCCACTATAGGATGCAAGCCTGGGTAGATACAAGGAGGGAACAATTAACTTAAAAATAAATTTGGAGTGTTAATTATTATACCAGACTGGACATATTAATTATGGAAATGAGACTGTGATCTGTGCCTTGAAGTGGCTGGGGAGTTTTCATTATCTGCAAGTGACCAGGAAAGTCATGGGTTTGCCCAAGAATTCAAAGGGCAAGTAAGTGTTAACCTCACATAAAAGGCTTGAGTGGTGGGAGGGAAAAAAACAAACAAACATCAAGTTGTTTTCTGGTTGCCCTGCAAGACCCTTCTGTTCATCAAGATATTTACACAAGTATTCATAATCTTTCCAATACTTGCTCCCTCTCTCTAGGCAGTAGAAAAAAATAGACATTTCTAGAATCTTGAAATTTTTACCTGTCTTGCAACTTGAAATTTTAAAAAGCAATAAAGGAATGGAAAAATCAGACGTAACCTAAAGTTATTTCCTTTCATAAAATGTTGAAACACAGTTTCTTTTCATATGTTTCCTGGGAGAAGTGAGTTAGAGAAAGTTTGAAGAAAATGCCTTCTACTTTCAGAATATAATCTCTGCTGAATGTGTCCACACATTCGATTAATTTACTCTTTCACTAGTGTGGTAATGCCTATTCTTGAAATATATTTCATTAATCTGATGATCCTAGGGAAATGCACTTGATAGGAAATAATGAAATCTGTAATATGTTAATATTAAGGGCTATTTCTGTCCTGGCTGATTCTGGTTTCAGACTATAAATTATCTGTTCTAAAGTGGAAAGTTCCTTATTGTTTATTTTCTGAGAATTCATAACTAAACTGTGGAATCCTGATTTCCATGAGTAACACTTGAAGAAATAAAAGCAATCATTTGGAGGCGAACCAAATTCTCTGCCTATGCAAAGCAACCAACGATATACCCAAGTTAAACACCAGACTGTGGGGTAACTGTCTCTGTCAAAATCACACACTGATTAGCTGATTTTTTCATGTAGTGCCTGACCCAGGCATTTAGAAATAAAGCAAGTTTGCACTGACTGAACCATTCTTTCAGTACACTATTGCCACCACACATTCTCTACTAAAACCAACTTTTGGTTAATAGCTTGTTGAAATATGAGTGTTACATTTTTATAAAGGTCTTTTGAGGCTTTAAATTTTGGAGGAGTAAAAGGTGAGTTTATGTTTTCCTGCAACAGATAGAATTGTTCAAGTTTTCAGTGGAGGCATAATGTTTCCTTAGTTTATTGTTTTATGATGCTGAAATTTTTGCTGAGTTTGAATGATAAATTCAAAGAACAGATGTACAGAAAAATGTTTCTTAGACTACTTTTCTTTTACTTGAAAAATCACAACAAATGGAAAATATTATATGTATTAAAACAAAAGCGTTTCTTTTAAATTTTTTAAATGTTTATTTATTTTTGAGAGAGAGAGAGAGACAGACCGAGCATGAGCAGGGGAGGGGAAGGAGAGAGGGAGACACATAATCTGAAGTAGGTTCCAGGCTGTCAGCAGAGTCTGATGTGGGGCTTGAACTCACAAACTGTGAGATGATGATCTGAGCTGAAGTGGGACACCTAAATGACTGAACCACCGAGGCATGCCTTAAAATGAAAGTTTACATGCCTTGTTAGGAATGTCTTTGTACGTGTTTTCTTCCACTGGTATTAGTTCTCTAATGGTATAAAATAGAAAGGACAAATAGTATGCTTTTACCAAGGTCAAAGAAAAATCTGGAAACAGAATTTGGACTAACCTGGATTCAAAAGCCTGATCTAAGCCCCCAACTCATGTTCATTTTTATGGTCTAGTGAAAGGAAATACTTCTTATTTATCACGAATCTAGAAGTCTCAAATTCATCCTCTAACTCCAAAATCCTTTTTTTAACTTGGTGCAGGGTGTAGAAAGTACAAGAGCAGTGTTTTATATTACTATTGAGCAGTATCTCTGGGAAGAGATTAATAACTGCTTAGCTTGGAGTTTTTACCTTGTGCCAGAGAAGGCCTTTGCATGGAAGCAATTTTAAAAACTCCCACTGCAATCATTAAAAATAAAATATACACACAGTACTGGAACTCAGAGCCCGTTGATTTGCTTCTACTTATTACCTCAATTCATATTCCCCAGGAAAGGAGTATATGACTTTTGGAGGCAGAAGGTACAGCTCATGGCCAAAATGGGGCCAAGGCCCTCCTTTTAGAACCAGTGTTGTTACAAAGACAATTGCCTCCTTGCTCAGTAAGTCATTGTATTCCTACAATTTTGAGAAAAAAATTCACTCAACAAGGGCTGATCCACATAAGAAGCATTAGGAATTTCATGCCAGATAATCAAGAATACTTTATGTCACATGAAGTTGAAGCTCCAACTATACTTCCAAAATTTTATTGTAATTTATGCCCTAAACGACTCAGTTTTTGAAACAAAAATTTGATATGGTGCTGATGAGATTCCTTTGGGTCATCTTCCTTGTCTTCTTAGATTTCCTACTGTGTAATGCATGTTGAGTGTTCACGGAAAATCTTGGACCAGCTGTACAATCTATTGTGCTGTCCTAGTTTTCATGCCCACCACTTATTAGAGTCCTGTGGCTTCAGCTTGTTCATTAATTTTCTTCATATATTTGCTCAGTAAATTCTAAGGCACAAAAGCTAAGGTAAGCATTATTTCTGGAGACCTTGACCATACTAGGGAGTGAAGATTTAGCAGTTAACTCAAAAGACATGGGCCCTCCCATCATGCTGTTTATATCTAAGTAGAAGAGAATGATGGTAAATCACCTCTGACATTATTAATTATTCAAGTACAACTGTGGTAAGTGCTATGAATGGCAGGATAGGGAACAGTGAAAGGTTTTAATGGAGGAATCTGAACTAATTTGGAGTCTTGAGTGTCTAGGAGTCAATGGGGCAGAGGCATTTCATACAAAGGAAATGATAATGTGATGAGCATGAAATGGAAAGAACATTGTGCATTCTAGGAAATAAAATAACAGGGTAACTAAAGAAGATTTTTCATCTGAGCTTCCACTGAATTTTAGGATGCCACAAGATGTCACCAGGGGTCTCATTAGATTGGGGAAAAGTGGGGAAGATGTTTTTTTAAACTTCACACATCACACATTGTTAGCACTTGCAGTGGTGGCTATTTACTGAGTGGCCCCAGCAGAAATGTCATCAGCAGTCATGCAGCTCCATCTGACAGTATGCAGTCGTACTGTGTCACTTGGTAGAGTGCATTCTCAGCTGTTTCATGAGTTAGGGGAGGTCACTGACAAATGGTGAACACTGTGGTACACCAAAGGGAGGATGGTAGATCTCTGATGACATCAGCCTCTTCCTCCAAAATTGTCTCCCGCACTTTCCTCTTCTGTGTTAACGACTGCCTCAGAGGACTGACTGAACTCTACTGGTGTAACAGAAAATTGCCAAGTAACTTTTATTCTAAAGAAGGTATTTTAGGTGTCATAACTCAGTTTATTTCATGATGCTTTGTTGTTGCTGTAAATGCTGCAAACACGGATTACAAAGGTTAATGGTGAACTATATTGTAGTCTCATTGTCTTACACTTCATCAGTATTTATGTTTTCTAAAATGTCTGATATTCCATCATGGCAATTTTTGAAGACAGAGTGTGAAGTGGATAAGTAAGATTCTAGGCCTAGGTCTACAAATGCTTCTAAGTCATTTCCCTGTATTAGTATGAGAAGAGATACAAAATAAATTCATTTCTACAGTAAAAACTACTTATCAATGAATTTTTCATGGGTTGGTTATCTAAATTGTATTCCACTGTGCAAATCACATCAATGGCTGCAGGAAAATTAAAAAGACACAAGTACAAATCATAGCCATTTGACAAGTAAAGGGGTTAGTTATTTTAGACAAAACCAAAATATTTATTTTAGAGTAAAACTTTGTTTAAAAAAGTCACATTTAGTGAAAAGACTCAGGAAGCAATTATTTAGTAACAGAACTCATTGCCCAGAAAGATGAAAAAACACCATGCACTTGGTGAGAATCTATTAATACTAGCATATAAATATATAATGATGAAAATGCTGACAAGTTGCAGTATGAGAAATTGAAAAGGTCCTATATTACATGGTATGATAAGTTGTTATATTGATGATATGTCACATGATGCTGAAGAGCTTTGGGGTAATAAACTAAAGAACAACAGCTTCCCATTACAGGGTGATCAATCAACAGATTTCATTAGTAAATGTCATGTTGTAGAATTTGTATGATTTCTAAATGGTGGTGAAATTTAAGAAAAATTTCTGTTGCGTTTAACCTGCCCAAACGAGCAAAGGCCAAGATTTAGTTAATGTTGTGCCATCATGTCTAGAAACAAAAGGCCTGTCTTGGGAAACTATTAGCATCTGTGTTGATGATGCCCCATCAATGATGAGCTACATGAAGGGTTCTGACTCTATTATAAAAGAAAGAAAGAAAGAAAGAAAGAAAGAAAGAAAGAAAGAAAGAGAAAGAAAGAAAGAAAGAAAGAAAGAAAATAAAGATAATTCTAATATTGTCTTGCAAATTACCACTTCACTGAGAGGTACTAGTGTCAGAAACTCTTCAACATGAAATAAAAAGATTATAGGCAACATTGTAAAAATGGTTAACTGCATTAAACAAAGATTCAGTTTACACAAGAATGTTTAGAAATGTAGAAAATATAAATCTGCTACCTACAGACATCCAAGTACTTAGCATAGGAGGAGATCTCTACAGGGTGTGCAAGCTGAAAGGTAAATCACAGGAATACTTAGAAGGACCCAGAAGGCCAGATTTTACTAAGTGCTTGAGTGATAAAGAATAGCTGCAGACTAACCTGCTTAGCAAAAATTTGTCATTACATGAACCAGTTGGACAAGTTTCTGCAAGAAAATGTTTTGACTTCAAATGACAAGATGTTTGGCTGTAAAAGCAACAGAATCATTGGGGCAAAAACTCATGTTTCAACAGGAAATCTTGAAATATTTCCCATGCTACTTGGATTTGAGAATGAGATTATCAGCAAGTCTCTAGTCTTATTGAAATCCACTTGGAGGAACTGCAGAACAAAAGCTCAGTTTTCCCCTCACATTCAATACAAATACCTGGCTAGGTGAGGGGCCCTTTCTCTGACAATATTGCTCAGTCTAAGAACCTCATTTATTTGTATTTCTGAAGTGAAAAACAGGCACAAGATTTACATGAATGAGGTGAATTTCATTCTTTGTTTTTAGTTTATATATATATACAGGCTTCTAAAATAGATCAAGAAAACAATAAATGTACTTATAGATTTCGTAACTATCTAGGCCTATATTTGAAGCTGATATGTGATTCAGCCAAAAAAAAAATCTTCTTCAAAGTCTTGTGTAAAACTGTGCTAAGCTATATTTTTTATTCACACTGATTTGTCTAGTAGCTTTGCTATGTAACATTGTCAATAGTCATTGTTGAGATAATATTAATTAAAATCAATTTATGAGCTTTATCTAAATGAAATCTATAGAACATATCATTAGAAAAGTTAAATTCCATCTTGGCTCAAGGAAATTATTTAAAATATATTTATTAAGTTTGTTTATAATTGTTTTTGAATCTATATAAAGAATAATTTTTAAAACAATAAACTTAACTTTTCTAAGGAAAATTTGGACAAAAAGTCATTTTTAGATTTAAATAAGGAAATACACAATGATTATTGTATATACTATCCATAATACATAACAGATCTTATTAGCATTTCATAGAGGATAAATTTATAATAAGATTTTTTGGTCTATCTGATATAAATTTATGATAAGATTTTTTTGGTCTATCTGAATATCTTTTTAAAAATCAAACATAAAATTTTTAAATAAAGCCAAAGTTGAAATTCCCTTTACTAATTTGTTGACTTGAATTAGAGTTGACATCCTTGTGGAGAGGTGGAACAACATGAGAGTAGACTAATACATTATCCAAAATAAAAAAGATCCACTGAAAAATATTTTCCACTCAAAAGAGCTTTGACAAGATCTTTCACCTCCATGGTTAAATTTATTTTTAGGTATTTTGTTCTTTTTGATGCTACTTACTGTAAATGGAATTGCTTTCCTAATTTTCTTTCTGATGTTTCATTGCTGGCACATAGAAACACAACTGATTTTTGTATATTAATTTTCTATCCTGCAACTTTACTGAAGTTGCTTACAAGTTATAACAGGTTTTTTGTAGAATCTTTAGGGTTCTTTTTAAAATATCATATCATCTGCAAACAGAAAATTTTTCTTCTTCCTTTCCAATTATGATACCTTTTATTTCTTTTTCTTGTCTAATTGCTCTGACTAGGACTTCTAGTAAGATGTTAAGTAAAAGTGCTTGAATGGGCATCTTTGCCTAGTTCTTACTCTTAGAGGAAAAGTTTTAGCTGTTCACCCTGAGTATGATGTTAGCTGTGGGTTTGTCATATATGATGTTTAAGTATGACGTTGAAGTATGTTCCCTTTAAACCCACTTTATTGAAGTTTTCACCATGAATGAATGTTGATTTTTGTCAAATATTTTTTACACATCTATTTAAATGATTATATGATTTTTATCCTTCATTTTGTTAATGTGGTATATTACATTGATTAATTTGTGAATGTTGAACCATTCTTGCATCCCTGGAATAAATCCCACTTGATCCTGATGTATGATCCTTTGAATGTATTGCTATTTGATTTGCTAATATTTTATTAAGGATTTTTACATCTATGTTCATCAGAGAGACTGGCCTATAATTTTCTTTCTTGTAGTCTTTGCATGGCTTTGGTGTCTGGGTAATGTTGGCCTTGTAAAATGAATTTGGAAGTCTTCACATTTCTTTATGTTTTGGAAGAGGTTGAAAAGAAATGGTGTTAATTCTTCTTTAAATGTTTGGTAAAATTCACCAGCAAAGCCACATGATCTTGGATTTTTCTTTGTTGGGAGGTCTTTATGGATTCAATCTCCTTACTAGTAATTAGTCTGTTCTGATTTACTATTTCTTCATGATGCAGTCTTCATAGGTTGTATGTTTTTAGAAATTTATCTATTTCTTCTAGACTATCCAATTTGTTAGCATATAATTGTTCATAGTTGTCTCTTATGATACTTAGTATTTTTGTGGTATTAGTGGTAATGTCTCTTTCATTGATAATTTTACTTATGAGGGGCATCTGGGTGGCTCAGTCAGTTGAGCGTCCAACTTCAGCTCAGGTTATGATCTCGCTGTCTGTGAGTTTGAGCCCCGCGTCGGGCTCTGTGCTGACAGCTCAGAGCCTGCAGCCTGTTTCAGACTCTGTGTCTCCTCTTTCTCTGCCCCTCCCCCACTCATGCACACTCTCTCTCTCTCTCTGTCAATAATAAACGTTAAAAAAATTTAAAAAAAAAATTTTACTTATGAGACCTCTTTTATTCTTGGTAAGTCCAGCTAAATGTTTGTCTGTCTTTAAAAAATACAGCTCTTATTTTCATTGATCTTTTCTACTGTGGGTTTAGTCTCTATTTCATTTATTTCCACTTTGATCTTTGTTATTTCCTTCCTTCTACTAACTTTGGGTTTCATTTGTTCTTCTTTTCTAGTTCCTTGAGATGTCAAGTTAAGCTGTTCAAGATCTTTTTGCTTAATGTAGGTATTTATTGTTGTAAACTTCCTTCTCAGAACTGCTTTTGCTGCATGCAATTATATTTGGTATACTGTATTTCCACTTTAATTTGTCTCAAGAGATTTTTTTATCTCTCTTTTGACTTCTTTGACCTATGATTTTTAGAAGCATGTTGTTTAATCGCCACATATTTTTAGATTTTTCCACATTTTGTAACTGGTTTCTAACTTCATACCAGTATGGTTGGAAAAGATGCTTCATATGATTTTAATCTTCTTAAATTAAAACTTTTTTATAGAATAATATATGATATACCTGGAGAATGTTCCATCTGTACTTCAGAAGAATGTGTATTCTGCTGTTGTTAGAATGGTCTGTATATGTCTGTTAGGTCAATCTGGTCTAATGTCTGTTAGGTCAATCTGGTCTAACATATAATTGAAGTCCAAAGTTTTCTTACTGATTTTCTGCCTGGATGATCTATCCAATGTTGAAAGTAGGGTGTTGAAGTCCAACACTGTTATTGTATTACTATTTCTCACTTCATTTGTATGTTCATACTTGCTCTATGTATTTAGGTACTCCAAAATTGAGTGCATAAACATTTACAAATGTTATATATTCTTAAGGGATTCATCCTTTTATCATTATATATAATGACCATCTTTGTCCTTTGTTATAATCTTTGGATTAATGCTTATTTTGTCTGATATATGTTTTCTATTTTACTTCTATATCTGTACTATTCTATGTTACTCCAGTTTTCTTGTGGTTTACTCTTGTATTGACTATCTTTTTCCATTCTTTTACTGTCATTCTGTGTGGGTCTTTTAAGCTGTAATGACTCTTTTATAGGCAGCATATACTGGGAATATTTTTTTAAATCCATTCAGCCACTGTATACATTTTCATTGAAGAATTTAGTTCATTTATGTTTAAAGTAATTATTACTATTCCCATTTTCTTCATAGTTTTCTAGTTGTTTTGGAATTACTATGTTTGTTTCTTCTTTTATTGCTCTTTCCCATTGTGATATGATGATTTCCTGTATTGATATACTTAGATTCCTTTTTCTTTATCTTTTGTGTATCAACTGTAGGCTTTTTCTTCATAGTTACTCTGCTTACATAAAACATCTTATATTTCTAACAGTCTACTTTAAACTGATAACAGCTTCATATGCACACAGAAACTCTACATTTTTACATCCTCACCCCAAATATTATGTTTTTGATGTCACAATCTACATTTTTTGTACCTTGCATGTCCCTTAAAAATTATTGGAGTTATAGTTTTAATATTTTTGTCTTTTAACTTTTATACTAGAGTTATATGTGGTTTACTTACCACCTTCAAAATACTAGGGTATTTTGAATTTAACTGTATCTTTACCTTTACCAGTGAGTTTTATACTTTCACATGCTTTTTGGACTAGTTAGTATCCTTTAATTTCAGTTTGAAGAACTCCCATAACATCTCTTATAAAGCCAGTCTAGTAGTGATAAACTCCTTCAACATTTTTGTTTGTTTGTTTGTTTGTTTGTTTGTTTGTTTGTTTTCGTCTAGAAAAGTTTATTTTTCTTTCGGTTCTGAAGGATAACTTTGTCAGGTATTAGCTGGTATTTTCCTTCTTTCAGCACTTTGAATTTATTGTGCACTCCCTTCTGGCCTACAAATTTTCTGCTGAAAAATTTGTTCACAGTTTTAAGGGGGTTCCCTTGTGTGTAGCAAGTTGCTTTTCTCTTGCTGCTTTTAAGATTCTCTCCTTGTCTTTAACTTTTGATAATTTAACTATTATGTGTGTCAGTATGCATCTCTTTGAAATAAGGGCTGAAGATCTAATGTATAACATGGTAACCATAGTTGATAATACTGTATTGTATATTTGAAATTTTCTGAGAGTAGAACTTAAATTTTCTTATCAAAAAAAATTTGTAAAGGGTAAATATATGGATGGTTGGATGTCTTAATTAAATCAATGGGGGAAATCCTTTCACAATGTATACACATATCAAATAATAATGCTATATATTTTAAATATACTACAATTTTAGTTTTCAATTATTCCTCAATAAGATTTTTTTAAAAAGCATTGATAATTGTTATTGGATTATTTTGTCTACAAGTTACTGTTCAGACTAGTATACTGAGAGCTGTAGATATTCCAACTGATATACATGGTTTTCTGGAATCTGAAAATTATTTCAAGGTTCCCCATGGATTTAAAAAAATTAGACACCTGGTCTAGAGAAGAAGTAAAAGATTGACATATACTGGATAAAGCTGGGAATGTATGTTAGGATTAGATCTGGAGTGGAGCTGCCAGAGACTTAATGTCGGTATCCCCTCAAAATTTATATTAAATATGTTGAAACCTAATCCCCAATGTGATGGTATTTGGAAATGGGGTCTTTGGGAGGTAATAGGGGATGAAAGAAGAGCCCTCATAAACATGATTTTTTCTCCTATGAAAGAAACCCTAGAAAGCACCCTTGTCCCTTCCACCATGTAAAGACACAGCAAAAAGATTGCCATCTAGGAATCAGGAAGCAAGCCCTCACCAGCCCACACACCTGCAGGTGCCTCAATCTTGGACTTAACCAGCCTCCAATAATACTGAATACTGCTAAGAGAACAAGATTAGGCCTGAAGATCATGTTTACTGGATTTTTCTAACAAAGAGTAAAGAATGACATAAGCAAGAATAGATTTGTTAAAGGTGTAACTGCTGAGGCCAAATCAGGTGAAGGGAAAAATGGGGATGAGCAAATGGGATGTAGGAAGTTGAGAAAACTTTGAAATGTTTAGTTGTGAGGGAGAGTGGAGAGATAAAAGTGGGTAGCAGGTAAGCCTAGGGCAAGAATACAAATGGTAGCTCATATGTCAAATGTCTAAATATTTAAAAGTTATAAATCAAACTGACATAATGGTAAATAAAATGTATTTTATTACCTTTAAAAACTTTATCTTTTAACAATCAGGGAGGCCAGGTTCAAATTTGAAATTTTTGGACTTTTCAGAATTATGCACTGGAATGTGACATCATGTAGAATCCTTGCTCCAAGTCTGTATCTTTGGCCAGTAATTTGTTTCTCCTTCTAGTTTGGTTCCCTGAGGTACCTCACACTCAGGGTGTGAGGACATTCCAGCCTTCATGTCCAAGCTCTATCCAAACCCCTGGTATGTTACCCCAACTTGGTCATATCTCTGACTCAGGTGCAATGAGATCCATGCTTAGAAGGATGGACCTGAAAAAAAGGCTGTGCAGGTCCTGGAAGTGGGCTTGGGTCACAAGTACTTGAAGCATGGTCCCAAAGGACAGAACATGACCTGTGAGTAGATATATCAGCTTCCCTGTGGCTCTATGAAGAGTAATATGGTATAAAATTAGACCCAGGCCCTCTAAAGCACAGGGTTGGTGTCAGAAGTCCCTCTTCTGGAGTTCTGAGGGTAGTAGTAGCTTAAAAGAAGGGGTATTTTTAAAACTCCAGTTGCATTTTTTCCCTCCTTTGGAATTGAACTGATATTTTTGGCAAATAGGTAGAATGACCTGCTTCTACACCAGTTTTTCCTATTTGACATTATCTAGAGGAGGAGATCGATAGGCTGTAGCATGGCTTCAAATGAAACAGGCTGGTTACTAAGTTCTTGTAAGACATTGATTTGTGAGTTATTTATTCAAGTTCACTGAATAAGCAATTTACAAATCACTTTTCATTGGGCTTGATTCAGCATTCTGAAGTAAATAAATATGGAATCTCTATCAGGCTTTTAGTGTTATGTCAGTCTTTCCTAAATAGAGGATGCTGGATTTATGCTACAAATCTAACTCTATTTTGCTATATTTGGGCTCTGTTTTCTTGTTGTCATTCCTAGGATTTGTATAAAGCCTGGATCTACATTAGCAGAATAAAATGAAAAAGAAAAAAGCTGCAACATTATTTGCCACAATAAGATATTTCAAGTAAAATGATTTAGCCTTAATTATCCAGATTAATTTTCTTCTTCATTTTGAGTCAAACTGTCCAAACATACAGCTTTTTCCTAGTATTGTTTCTTTTAAAATTTGACAATATTAGGTAAAAACACCAAGTCTTACATTGTGCGTCTAAATTTAAAATTAGCAGAGTTTCACAAAAAATATTTTCCATATGATTTATATTTTTCTCTATACCAAAATAAATAATTCACTACATACAATACTTGATATAATGTTATAAACTGTGCAGATTTTGGACATATCTCATTTATTGCATGAAAAAAGACAATATTAATGCTCTGTTCCCATTTCCTTTCTCTCCTTAAAAATCCAATAAGGGTGATAGATGTAAAGAAACTGCATTAAAGTGCTGTTCAGTTGTTTAAGAAATCATTAGAGAACAAGATAACTAGAAGAAATTATCTGGCACCTATCAGACAATTAACTATTTTGATCATTAATAAACTGGAAGAATCAGAGGGTCAGAGATATGAAACAAGGTCATTTAAAGTTATTTTAAAATAACAAATTGACCTAAAGGTTAATCAATGAAAATTATTCCCAGAAAGTCTCCTGTTAACATGGATTTATACAACTATATTATGTGGTATATGAATGCCTTATGAATTATTCCCACAAGTTTCCTTCTATCTCTCTCATGTTTGATGTAGAGTATAATAAGAGGCCCCAAAGTATCATTTAGAACTCTTATGAATTATTTGAAAATCAGAAAGATTTCAACAGTGTTGATCACATTAATAATTGCTTTCCTCATTGGGATAAACCCAGCTTTTAAAAAATATTGATACTAAGGCAGCAGGCAGAGGCTGACTCATACAACACAATTACAAGTAAAAGGAGCAGAGATCCACAGCTAAGGGTCAGGTTTTATGAATGTTTTCCTCAAGTTCATGGGTACCAATGTGCCCACCTTCTTTTGGGTATGAAGTCAAAAACAGAAAGTAAATAAAGAGACAGATGGCAGGGGAAGGCAAAATTGTGTCAACCCACTATCTTCTTGGTGCTGACTAATGGGGGAAATCTGTTTTTATCTTGGATCTTACATATAAAGTGACTCTTGCCCACAAAAGACATTTAAAATGACCTTACCACTCTCTCACTGCAAAACACCAGTGGTGCATTCAGAATGCTGATCAGGCAGTGGGAACACTGGTCAACGAGAACACAAAGACTCACAAATGAACAGCAACTCCAGGTAGCCATTCACACTAAGAATGCACACAAAGCATTTGGGGGACAAACTAAGTCTTCCACAGAAATCTACCAAGAATGATTTGGTGTTTAAAGTTATCCATTGTGTGATTCTTTAAGCACAGGCAGGAAAAAAAGAGTCTCAGTCATATGAAGCTTGAAACAAAATTATAGATACCATGGTACTAGAGAAGAATGGCACTCATTAAAGGAGATTCTCTCCTGACCAGAATCTTTGAGTTTTTAATTATTCCTAAGCAAAGAGGGAGTGGTAGACATTGAAAGCTAACACAATACGTGGCTTTTGCAAATTCTGTATATTAATATGCACATTAGACTGAATGGAGTTCTTATTCTAGTGTATCAATTTGATCACTATCAAAAAATCCTTTTGTCATTTTTTTGCAAAATACCAAGCTGAAATCTCCTCCAAGTACTGCTGTAGTTATATAGTTGAACTGGAATATTTCTAGTGAACATAATGGGAAACCCAGGTAATGTGTACCCATCTGAATGGGGCATATTACATAAATACTGCCTTTAACCAAAGTCAACGAAGTTGATCAAAAGTAGAGAAGAAAAATTTTAAAGTTTTGCAATAGTCCTTAAATCTTTCCTAGAATAAATCACAATATATAAGTAAATATACTCAATATGAATCTCAGTTATACATGCCTCAATGAATTAAAAATATAATTTTAGGGGCGCCTGGGTGGCTCAGTCGGTTGGGCGTCTGACTTCGGCTCGGGTCACGATCTCGCGGTCTGTGAGTTCGAGCCCCGCGTGGGGCTCTGGGCTGATGGCTCAGAGCCTGGAGCCTGCTTCCGATTCTGTGTCTCCCTCTCTCTCTGCCCCCCCCCCCCACCCCCGTTCATGCTCTGTCTCTGTCTTAAAAATAAATAAACGTTAAAAAAATTTTTTTTAATAAAAATATAATTTTATATTCTATAACAACTTGAATTAATTTCAAGTCTCCCAAGAAAGAAGATACATACCCAGTGAAATCTGGGTTTCTATTCTTCCGTCTTAAGTTTATATCAAAGGTCCAAGCCATGAGAGATAGGAGAGGGGCGTCAATTTCAGGATTCTTGAATTATTTGGGCACAAGGTAAGGTCTGACCTTAAAATAACCCTCAGCTTAGTGAACCTGTGGGTAGCTCTGCAAAGGTCTCTATGGCTCACAGTGAACTACAGGGAACTCACAGTCATTTCTTTTTTTGAGGTCTTATACTATCTTTAGGCTCTGCCCAAGAGAAGGACATAGATGATGCCACCTCCATGGCCCATTAATATATTTTCATCTCATTTTTTCTCCATCTCTCCTTTCTCTAGCCTAAGGGGATTATTTTCTAGACTAAAAATTTAGGCTTAGGAGACCTTTCCCTTGTTCCTTCTAAGTATTTAGTCTAATGTTTGAACACTTTTCCATCCTAAATTTAGGCTTACAATTTTGGAAACCAAAGTTAGGATAATGTATGGAATTTCTCTTCTCTCTGTACACCTAATCCCTGAAGGATTAAACATAGAATCCACTCGCTATTCCAATGAAGTATTTTAATCCAAGAAAAACAGTCAGAGGGGAGAAAAATAATACTGGTTAATAACTAAAATAAAGAAGCGTTTTTCCCCCACAAAGTAGAAAATGAAATGACCAAAAGATGACAATTTACTTTGAAATCCTAATACATACATCACATAAATACTGCCACACGTATGCTACTATAGCATGGCTTTAGGCTTTATATCATCAATTTTCATAGGTCATAAAACGCAAGTAATCAATGAGTAGTACCTGGAACAATAGTTTGGGTTTAAAGCTTGGTATTAAAGATCTTCAAGAAAGAACATTTTTTTAATAAAACTTCCAAGATAGGCCAAAATATTATGATTTCCACTTTCTAAATGTCACCATGTTCTATGCCTTTTGCTTTTAATGATAACCAGAAATTTCTGAAGACATCCAGCAGTAGTCATGACATCAGACAGGAAGAGACAGCCCTCTGTATAACATACACCCAGGAGAGACGTCCTGCAGAGGAAATGTCATGAACAATGTTATGTCGGGGATTTCTCTAAACCTATCATTGCCAGGCACCTGTGCTCCAGGGCATCCATCCAATCAACCAGAGAGTAGGCACCTTGCCATTTCAGCAGATGGGTATTAGTGTTGAAGGCAAAGGAACCATGTACAGTATATATTTCAATTATAAGTGTGGAGACTTGGAGTCCCAGTTGGAATCATGTCCATTCCTTTCTGCGCTGGTAACAAGCTAGAGATTGTACCATCCAGCATGTACTTTACACAGAATTAGCTTTCAGGAAAAATACACATTTACAAAAGGAAGAATATATTTTTATGACAAGTCAAGAGTCAAAGGAAAGAAGCTGAATACTCCTGAAGAAATATCCTAGGCTTTGTATTTCTACTGAAACAGCATTGAAAAGGCAGAGGGGAGGGAACGTTGCCACCACACAGATATATTATGGCAGAATTAACAAACTTTGAAAGCTTGTATATTCCTAAATGTCAGTGTGTTTCAGGTTTTTGAAGTGTTCTAGTCAAACAAACCTCAGAGGTGAAGTGGCTTCTGGGACAGGACAGGATCATCTTTCATTTTTGGTCTGTATATTCTAGACAAAGATACCTAAGTCCATCCTTCCAGGTCATACTGGCTTACACACTGTTAAATTTTAAAAGCGTTTCAAGTAAAAATATTTAGGTATTATATTGATACGATTTGCTGGCCAGTTACTATTTCAGTATGTGATAACACAGAATACTATATGACTCTGCATTTAACTATTTACCTAATCTCATTATCATCATCAAAAATTATATAAATACTCCCTTAATAGTTTACACATTGTTCTGGCCAGTCAGCATGATAAAACAGGTACCCACACCTGGGCGAATGGTCGCAATTATCTAAAGAAACATCATCTAGATTGTTTCTTCATTCAAATACACACAAGTCTTCTTAAAGCTTTTACTCTGTTCTAACTAACTTAGGTATAGAAAAAGAAGTGTTTTTTTGGACTAAAAATGTATCTATTATTGCACTTGGTACATCATCAGTTCTTATGAAACTATTTTATAACACCTGGGGTTAGCATATGGGAAGAATGTCAGCATATCTCAGAATTCATCTAGACCCTGAAATATCTCTAAGTTCTTGTTCAAGGATTCAACTGCTTATTTTACAGACCACAAGAAATGCTGATGTCCTACTCCAGACAAGCAGTCACAGCTCAAGGGTCAAATGGGAATTAGGTATAGTGTAGGGTTCCTGCTGAACACACTCCTGTGTGTGTTATGGTTATGTACCCGTGGCATAGACTTTAGACCACCGCACTTATTCCAAAACCTGATAGCTCTGCTTGCTTTATAAAATACTGCTCAAGGCTTACTCTCCTTTAATAATTCATTCTGGTAACACAGAGACTGTAAAAAGTAGCACCTGCAACACTCGAGGGAGCTGCACAGGCAACCAGATGGCAGAACCAGTAGCTAGTGAACACGAGTAATAGTAGCAACAAAAACACCCACAGACAGTACTACTGTCTGTCCAATATGGATTAAGTAGCCATGTGTTGAATCTAATTCCTAATCTTCTCTTCATTTCCAGCTCAGGTAAACTCCTGTCTTCCCTTGCTCTTAGAATCTTAGGGTTAAGTTTGAAACCCCCAGGCTGCTCTCACCATCATCCTAAAATAGAGGTCCACATGAGCACATGCTCAACATCAGGCTGGCCCAGATCTGTATTCCCACATAAAAAACAGATTTTCAGGTCTGTGAATAGCCACCACACACTGAGTTACATTTGATCCATCACATCAGTGTCATTGCCTCCTAATAATAATAGCAACCACGTATGATCACTTACTAGGCATTAGATACAAACTACTTACTAACACTGTTAGTAACTAGCTTCCTAACAGTAAATGCCCAGGAAAAATTACCCTAGAAGACACGGTGAAGTAGTCAATGATTTGTACCCATATGTGATATCATATGGAAATACAACCTCCTCAAATGAAGTATGATAAGGCTCTTTCACTGAAAGTCAAATACCATGCACAGCATTGCTGCTTCCTATGTGATTTTCTTCTCTTTTTCTAAAAGGGTGAACAACTTTTGATAAATAAGAATAAACAAAACAAAATATAATCTTCCCTCAATTTAGATGATAGTAATTTGCATTCCTGGAAGTTCATTGGGTTTTAAAAGCATGCAAAAACTATTTGTATGTAGTTAGGTTCTAGGCTTAGATAATTATAAAAAGGACTTTCACCTACATGAATGTCTTGGGAGCACTAAAAAATAGTTCAGGGAATAGTCCAGTCCTCCATGGTGGGACTGGCCCACACATTGCAGGGTATCCCAGCCCTGCTTTTTGCCCCCCACGTGCTACTGTCTTTTCCAATCCTGTGATCACCAAAAACTCCCTCCCGGGAAAGCACTGCCCTCATCCCACTTTGGGAGCCTCCATCCAAAAGAATAGGCATCATTAGCCTATTTACAGATGAAAAACCTGATTATAGGACATTTAAATAATTTGCCTAATGTTAAATAGCTAGAAAATGAGATTCAAACACAGGCCTCTTCTGTTTCTGAAGAATGGGCTTTTCTCTTTACACTATCCTGACTTCTAATTATTCCTCCAATTAGAAAATGCCCAGGTAATGTAATTAGGTAGGGCAGAAATGAGGACTGAACAGTCCCTGGACTCCAGTCTCATATTCAAGAAATTTCTACCTATAGTAAGCTTTGAGTGAGCAGGAAACCTCAAGACTTCTTTATTACTCTATCAGTTCATTTTCTCATCCAGTTTTCTAATTTCTATTTTGATTTTAAAATACTTTGACCAAAATCCCTTAGAAGTTAAAGAAAATTAAGAATATAAGCTATGAGACAACCCATTTTCATTCCATTTTATATATTATGAGTGTTAGCTCTGCTACGCTAGCTACACTAATGTAATTCCAGGGCAGCCTACAATAGCAAGGACCCTTCAAACACTGAATGCTTCCTTCAGTGGAATCATCACCTTTCTGTCTACTGAAAGAGCCCTCTAGTTCTTCACTTTGGTCCATACCATAGCCACATACTCACTTGACAACTGTGTTCTCACCATATGAGACTACAAAGCAGGGATTATCTCATCAGTTAAGGATCTGTCCTCATACTTCTTAAACAACAGCCATTAGTATTTCCAGCCTCCTGTTCCAAGAAACACTAATGCAGTGGTTCCCAAACTTGAATGTGCATCAGAATCATCAGGAAGATTGTTCAAATACAGCTTTCTGGGCCCCACCCCAGAGTTTCTGATTAAGACCATCTAAGGTTAGGGCCAAGTTCAAGTAAGTTCCCAGGAACTGCTGATGCTGCTGATCTGGGAACCACCCTTGGCAAGCCATTGAAGAAACTTCCCTCCACTGCTATCTGGCAGAGGAAATATTATATAGAATTTATGTGGTGACTAAGGAACTACCTATATATTCTTGTGCACGTTCCAATTAAATATTGAACAAACTGGGTGCTGGAACCTTTATTATAGTTATTTAAAAGAAATCCTCGAACTCCTGTTATTATGAGGTAATAAGGAGGTGTGACTATCGAAAACAAGACCCTAGACACTTTAACTAGGAGCCTTATTACCCAGGGAAATCATGCTATATTAAAGATGCCAACACCTAAAATTTTAATAATACAATATTAGTAATAATAACAACTATTATTTATTGAATATTTACTATAGGCACTAAGTATACTTAGTATAAGTGTACCATGC
The DNA here is from genome assembly GCF_046562875.1 of Panthera onca. Taxonomy (NCBI): domain Eukaryota; kingdom Metazoa; phylum Chordata; class Mammalia; order Carnivora; family Felidae; genus Panthera; species Panthera onca. The sequence continues at coordinate 53,520,756 of NC_138346.1, forward strand.
ACTTTCCCTGAATTATTTCCCTGAATATTAGACTTGCAAGATGCAGTTATTATTAATTCCTATTTTACAGTTGAGCAAATTGAGACCCAGAGAGGTTATATAACATGTGCAAGGTCTCACAGCCAGAGAAGTTGCTCTGTCTGCCCAACTCACCCCGCTGAAAGGTTCCCCTCAACAGATCTTCCTCTTCTTCTCTTCATTAAGTGTTCCCATTGACTAGATCCCACCAGCCATGGGACATGGTTGTTCATGAACTTGACAACCATTAACATACTTCTTCCAGAAGCATCATGTCTAAAAGGCAAGATTTGCATATGAAAAAAGTACATGAAGCTAATTAAAGAATTCATGATCTTATGATCTGGATCCTAAAATCATACGGATCTGGCAACTAACCATTTGGCAATGGGACCACTAGGGCACTAGAAAGTTTTCCATACATGGCATTTATTTGTCAAGTTCATAGGTCTCACATTTCTATAAACTGTGATAAATTCAGAACAAAGTTTGCACACTTTATATTAATTTTCGCTAATATGCAAGCATGGTTTTCACTTAAATCAGGACTCTGAGAGACCACTGTGCAAAGTATGGTTTGAACATTTTAATAACAGGCAGCTTATATGGGAGGAGTTTTAAAAGAACTTGAAAATTACAGTGAGAACCTGGCTTTATATAGTATCTTCAGTCATATGATAAGCTGAGGTAAAGGGCTCTAAATAAGGGGAAAAAAGCAATCCAAATAAATCTTTGCTTCATAATAGAAAAATAAAAAACAAAACAAAACTGCTTTTAATAAATGACTGTAAATGTTAATAAAATGTCAGTAGGGTAAGTGATCAACTGTTGTGACATTAAGAATAAGAATTAAGTAATACATATTCTAAAAGGTTAGCCCACAATTGGGGTGTCATTTTACTTCATTCATGTTACAGCCTTATAAATATACCATCCTATAAACACAGTCTAGAAACACACAGTGATGAATACAACCATCAATCATTGTAGCAAAATATTCCTCAACCAAAGCCGTTACCTTTTGATAGAAAAAAAAATCTGGAGAGGGGGTTGGAAGATGGCGGCATAGGAGGACGCTGGGTTCACCGTGCGTCCTGCTGATCATTTAGATTCCAACTACACCTGCCTAAATAACCCAGAAAACTGCCAGAGGATTAGCAGAATGGAGTCTCCGGAGCCAAGTGCAGACGAGAGGCCCACGGAAGAGGGTAGGAAGGGCAGCGAGGCGGTGCGCGCTCCATGGACTGGAGGGAGGGAGCCCAGGCGGAGGGGCAGCCTGCCGGCCAAGCAGAGCCCCTGAGTCTGGCTGGCACAAGCGGAGGGGCCGGACGGAGTGTGTTCCCACAGCAAGCGCGACTTAGCATCTGGGAGGTCATAAGTTAACAGCTCTGCTCGGAAAGCTGGAAGGCTGGAGGACAAAGGGAGGAAGAGCTGCTGAGCCCCCGGATGACAGAGCTCAGTTTGGTGGGGAACAAAGGCACTCGCCAGCGCCATCTCCCTTGCCCATCCCCCAGCCGAAATCCCAAAGTGAACCAGTTCCTGCCAGGGAACTTGCTCGCTCCGCGCAAACACCCAACTCTGTGCTTCTGCGAAGCCAAACCTCCGGCAGTGGATCTGACTCCCTCCCGCTGCCACAGGGCCCCCCCTGAAGTGGAACACCTAAGGAGAAGCGAGCTAAGCCTGCCTCTCCTGCCCCCGTGCACCTTGCCTACCCACCCCAGCTAATACGCCAGATTCCCAGCACCACAAGCCTGGCAGCGTGCAAGTAGCCCAGACGGGCCACGCCACCCCACGGTGAATCCTGCCCCTAGGAGAGGGGAAGAGAAGGCACACACCGGTCTGACTGTGGCCCCAGCGGTGGGCTGAGGGCAGACATCAGGTCGGACTGCGGCCCCGCCCACCAACTCCAGTTATACACCACAGCACAGGGGAAGTGCCCTGCAGGTCCTCACCACTCCACGGACTATCCAAAATGACCAAATGGAAGAATTCCCCTCAGAAGAATCTCCAGGAAATAACAACAGCTAATGAACTGATCAAAAAGGATTTAAATAATATAACAGAAAGTGAATTTAGAATAATAGTCATAAAATTAATCGCTGGGCTTGAAAACAGTATGGAGGACAGCAGAGTATCTCTTGCTACAGAGATCAAGGGACTAAGGAACAGTCACGAGGAGCTGAAAAGCGCTTTAAACGAAATGCAAAACAAAATGGAAATGACGACGGCTCGGATTGAAGAGGCAGAGGAGAGAATAGGTGAACTAGAAGATAAAGTTATGGAAAAAGAGGAAGCTGAGAAAAAGAGAGATAAAAAAATCCAGGAGTATGAGGGGAAAATTAGAGAATGAAGTGATACACTAAACAGAAATAATATACGCATAATTGGTATCCCAGAGGAGGAAGAGAGAGGGAAAGGTGCTGAAGGGGTACTTGAAGAAATTATAGCTGAGAACTTCCCTGAACCGGGGAAGGAAAAAGGCATTGAAATCCAAGAGGCACAGAGAACTCCCTTCAGACGTAACTTGAATCGATCTTCTGCACGACATATCATAGTGAAACTGGCAAAATACAAGGATAAAGAGAAAATTCTGAAAGCAGCAAGGGATAAACGTGCCCTCACATATAAAGGGAGACCTATAAGACTCGTGACTGATCTCTCTTTTGAAACTTGGCAGGCCAGAAAGGATTGGCACGAGATCTTCAGTGTGCTAAACAGAAAAAATAGGCAGCCGAGAATCCTTTATCCAGCAAGTCTGTCATTTAGAATAGAAGGAGAGATAAAGGTCTTCCCAAACAAACAAAAACTGAAGTAATTTGTCACCACTAAACCAGCCCTACAAGAGATCCTAAGGGGGATCCTGTGAGACAAAGTACCAGAGACATCACTACAAGCATAAAATATACAGACATCACAATGACTCTAAACCCGTATCTTTCTATAATAACACTGAATGTAAATGGATTAAATGCGCCAACCAAAAGACATAGGGTATCAGAATGGATAAAAAAACAAGACCCATCTATTTACTGTCTACAAGAGACTCATTTTAGATCTGAGGACACCTTTAGATTGAGAGTGAGGGGATGGAGAACTATTTATCATGCTACTAGAAGCCAAAAGAAAGCTGGAGTAGCCATACTTATATCAGACAAACTAGACTTTAAATTAAAGGCTGTAACAAGAGATGAAGAAGGGCATTATATAATAATTACAGGGTCTATCCATCAGGAAGAGCTAACAATTATAAATGTCTATGCACCAAATACTGGAGCCCCCAAATATATAAAACAATTACTCACAAACATAAGCAACCTTATTGATAAGAATGTGGTACTTGCAGGGGACTTTAACACTCCACTTACAGAAATGGATAGATCATCTAGACACACAGTCAATAAAGAAACAAGAGCCCTGAATGATACATTGGATCAGATGGACTTGACAGATATATTTAGAACTCTGCATCCCAAAGCAACAGAATATACTTTCTTCTCGAGTGCACATGGAACATTCTCCAAGATAGATCATATACTGGGTCACAAAACAGCCCTCCATAAGTTTACAAGAACTGAAATTATACCATGCATACTTTCAGACCACAATGCTATGAAGCTTGAAATCAACCACAGGAAAAAGTCTGGAAAACCTCCAAAAGCATGGAGGTTAAAGAACACCCTACTAAAGAATGAGTGGGTCAACCAGGCAATCAGAGAAGAAATTAAAAAATATATGGAAACAAACGAAATTGAAAATACAACAATCCAGACGCTTTGGGATGCAGCGAAGGCAGTCCTGAGAGGACAATACATTGCAATCCAGGCCTATCTCAAGAAACAAGAAAAATCCCAAATACAAAACCTAACAGCACACCTAAAGGAAATAGAAGCAGAACAGCAAAGACAGCCTAAACCCAGCAGAAGAAGAGAAATAATAAAGATCAGAGCAGAAATAAACAATATAGAATCTAAAAAAACGGTAGAGCAGATCAACGAAACCAAGAGTTGGTTTTTTGAAAAAATAAACAAAATGGACAAACCTCTAGCCAGGCTTCTCAAAAAGAAAAGGGAGATGACCCAAATAGATAAAATCATGAATGAAAATGGAATGATTACAACCAATCCCTCAGAGATACAAACAATTATCAGGGAATACTATGAAAAATTATATGCCAACAAATTGGACAACCTGGAAGAAATGGACAAATTCCTAAACACCCACACGCTTCCAAAACTCAATCAGGAGGAAATAGAAAGCTTGAACAGAGCCATAACCAGCGAAGAAATTGAATCGGTTATCAAAAATCTCCCAACAAATAAGAGTCCAGGACCAGATGGCTTCCCAGGGGAGTTCTACCAGACGTTTAAAGCAGAGATAATACCTATCCTTCTCAAGCTATTCCAAGAAATAGAAAGGGAAGGAAAACTTCCAGACTCATTCTATGAAGCCAGTATTACTTTGATTCCTAAACCAGACAAAGACCCAGTAAAAAAAGAGAACTACAGGCCAATATCCCTGATGAATATGGATGCAAAAATTCTCAATAAGATACTAGCAAATAGAACTCAACAGCATATAAAAAGAATTATTCACCATGATCAAGTGGGATTCATTCCTGGGATGCAGGGCTGGTTCAACATTCGCAAATCAATCAACGTGATACACCACATTAATAAAAAAAAAGAGAAGAACCCTATGATCCTGTCAATCGATGCAGAAAAGGCCTTTGACAATATCCAGCACCCTTTCTTAATAAAAACCCTTGGGGCGCCTGGGTGGAGCAGTCGGTTAAGCGTCCGACTTCAGCCAGGTCACGATCTCGCGGTCCGTGAGTTCGAGCCCCGCGTCAGGCTCTGGGCTGACAGCTCGGAGCCTGGAGCCTCTTTCCGATTCTGTGTCTCCTTCTCTCTCTGCCCCTCCCCCGTTCATGCTCTGTCTCTCTCTGTCCCAAAAATAAATAAAAAAACGTTGAAAAAAATAAAAAAAAAAATAAAAACCCTTGAGAAAGTCGGGATAGAAAGAACACACTTACACATCATAAAAACCATTTATGAAAAGCCCACAGCTAACATCATCCTCAATGGGGAAAAAGTGAGAGCTTCTTTCCTGAGATCAGGAACATGACAGGGATGCCCACTCTCACCGCTGTTGTTTAACATAGTGTTGGAAGTTCTAGCATCAGCAATCAGACAACAAAAGGAAATCAAAGGCATCAAAATTGGCAAAGATGAAGTCAAGCTTTCGCTTTTTGCAGATGACATGATATTATACATGGAAAATCCGATAGACTCCACCAAAAGTCTGCTAGAACTGATACATGAATTCAGCAAAGTTGCAGGATACAAAATCAATGTGCAGAAATCAGTTGCATTCTTATACACTAACAATGAAGCAACAGAAAGACAAATAAAGAAACTGATCCCATTCACAATTGCACCAAGAAGCTTAAAATACCTAGGAATAAATCTAACCAAAGATGTAAAAGATCTGTATGCTGAAAACTATAGAAAGCTTATGAAGGTAATTGAAGAAGATATAAAGAAATGGAAAGACATTCCCTGCTCATGGATTGGAAGAATAAATATTGTCAAAATGTCAATACTACCCAAAGCTATCTACACATTCAATGCAATCCCAATCAAAATTGCACCAGCAGTCTTCTCGAAACTAGAACAAGCAATCCTAAAATTCATATGGAACCACAAAAGGCCCCGAATAGCCAAAGTAATTTTGAAGAAGAAGACCAAAGCAGGAGGCATCACAATCCCAGACTTTAGCTTCTACTACAAAGCTGTAATCATCAAGACAGCATGGTATTGGCACAGAAACAGACACATAGACCAATGGAATAGAATAGAAATTCCCGAACTAGACCCACAAACGTATGGCCAACTAATCTTTGACAAAGCAGGAAAGAACATCCAATGGAAAAAACAGTCTCTTTAACAAATGGTGCTGGGAGAACTGGACAGCAACATGCAGAAGGTTGAAACTAGACCACTCTCTTACACCATTCACAAAAATAAACTCAAAATGGATAAAGGACCTGAATGTGAGACAGGAAACCATCAAAACCCTAGAGGAGAAAGCAGGAAGAGACCTCTCTGACCTCAGCCGTAGCAATCTCTTACTCGACACATCCCCAAAGGCAAGGGAATTAAAAGCAAAAATGAATTACTGGGACCTTATGAAGATAAAAAGCTTCTGCACAGCAAAGGAAACAACTAACAAAACTAAAAGGCAACCAACGGAATGGGAAAAGATATTTGCAAATGACATATCGGACAAAGGGCTAGTATCCAAAATCTGTAAAGAGCTCACCAAACTCCACACCGAAAAACAAATAACCCAGTGAAGAAATGGGCAGAAAACATGAATAGACACTTCTCTAAAGAAGACATCCGGATGGCCAACAGGCACATGAAAAGATGTTCAACGTCGCTCCTTATCAGGGAAATACAAATCAAAACCACACTCAGATACCACCTCACGCCAGTCAGAGTGGCCAAAATGAACAAATCAGGAGACTATAGATGCTGGCGAGGATGTGGAGAAACGGGAACCCTCTTGCACTGTTGGTGGGAATGCAAATTGGTGCAGCCGCTCTGGAAAGCAGTGTGGAGGTTCCTCAGAAAATTAAAAATAGACCTACCCTATGACCCAGCAATAGCACTGCTAGGAATTTACCCAAGGGATACCGGAGTACTGATGCATAGGGGCACTTGTACCCCAATGTTTATAGCAGCACTCTCAACAATAGCCAAATTATGGAAAGAGCCTAAATGTCCATCAACTGATGAATGGATAAAGAAATTGTGGTTTATATACACAATGGAATACTACGTGGCAATGAGAAAGAATGAAATATGGCCTTTTGTAGCAACGTGGATGGAACTGGAGTGTGATGCTAAGTGAAATAAGCCATACCGAGGAAGACAGATACCATATGGTTTCACTCTTATGTGGATCCTGAGAAACTTAACAGAAACCCATGGGGGAGGGGAAGGAAAAAAAAAAAGAGGTTAGAGTGGGAGAGAGCCAAAGCATTAGAGACTGTTAAAAACTGAGAACAAACTGAGGGTCGATGGGGGGTGGGAGGGAGGGGAGGGTGGGTGATGGGTATTGAGGAGGGCACCTTTTGGGATGAGCACTGGGTGTTGTCTGGAAACCTATTTGACAATAAATTTCATATATTGAAAAAAAAAAGAAAAAAATCTGTAGTGTTATTTCTTAAAATTTTTATGACAACATTGATGTTTTGTTTTTGAATTAATTGTGCTTTCTTTGATTCCTAACACCACTCACAGGTTATCTTTAAATATCTAGATTTCTAAATAATTGGGTCATGAAATCTTTTGAAAATTGATTTCCTACTATCATTTTGAGGTATTCATTTTTAAATAACATAGAAAAAATGATTTGCCTCTAGATCTTCCTTGTGAGAATGAACTTTTTACCTAAGACACATTTAAAACAAAATTTTCTCAGATGGTTCATGACAGAGTAGTATACTAATAAATTGCAAGAAAGTCAAAAAATGATTGCAGTTAATAGCCTCCACACAGCATGACAATTACAAAAGACTCACTTCTAAAAAAAACAGATTTGAGATTATTTTATCATTTCAAAAGAAACTCAGCTAACTTGGATTCACAAATTGGACAGGTGGAAATTTTGAAACAGTATTTCCCACATGTTTTTCTAATGGTGGCATTAATTTTTCACTGTCTCTGAGCAAAGTGAAAAAAAAATGGATAAAAATGAAACACTATGGGCAAAAACAAATGTTCTTTTGCCTCTTCCCAAGTTCTACTGGTGTGATTTTAAAGGAAGCGTGAAGCAGATGCCCTCAATCCTAGTTCTCTAGCAGTTTCCATGACTGCTTAATCCTCAACACTTGTGTATTGTGGCTGAGCCCAGAAAGGGAGAAGAGTGAGGGTTGGAAACAGAGCTAGGAACAGGAATGAGGACAGAGGGAAAGGAAAACAGGACATCAGGAAAGATAGAGATGAAAACATAATGGAATAGGCTGAAGATGAATTAAAAGTGGAAAGTGAAAAGTGAAGAAAACTGAGATCATGACAAAGTGTCTTAAGGGTTCTGGAGCATCAATGCCTTGATTACTTTCCCTCCAAATACAGTTCTATCACATCATTCATAAAGCTCATATTTAGATAGTAGAGGTTCTATCCCATCATTTATAATGGTCAGATATAAAAGCCAGATATACACATGTGACAAAAAGTTCACTATATCTTCTAATCATTAACTGGAACAGAAGATACTGGAACACACAATGATAATACTTCCCGTAAACCAGAAAGGTACATAAAACATATTTATCTTAATAATACTTTTTTATATATACTTCTTAAACACTTAGAAGTAATCATTTAAAAGTTATGAAAGTGAATTTTATGCTTTCAGCTTTTCAATAGTTATTAACCTCAAAATATTTTGTGACGTTACTGTTTTTAAGCAAAGTCACTTATCACATCCAAAAGTATAGACATCTTCCCCAAAGAGAGTCTCTACAAAAATGTCAAGGCATCATCACATTCAGTACATGATTTTGTCCTCATCCAGGTTAACCAAGTAATCAGACAAAGAGGAGAAAATCACACTCAGGAACTGTGAAATCTGGTGATTGATAACTATGCTGATTGTAAGATAAATAGCAAAATACCCTAAGTGTTCATTTCAGAACGTCTGTTCTCAATATGATGTGATCATATTTTAAATTGTATACGTTCCAATATGTATTATTAACTCCTGTATGATAATAATGATCACAAAAGCAAAAACATTTAAATATGCTCTTATGTGAATGCATTTGTCTTAAGATTTTTGTGAATTCAGAGAAGGGCCAAATGTGGACCCAACTATACCCTCACTACCTTAGGCACCACTACCTTAGGCACTACCTTAAACACACCAAACTATTTCCAAAATCTTGAAGCAGAACATAATATCCTTTTATAAATCTTTGATAATTATCATAATATTAATTTCTCAAATGATGCACATAATTGTTAACTAATGCTCTCTTCTATTTACATGTCTACTAAACTTCCATAATAAATAATAAATTCTGATCACAGATTCTAGCCTTGACCTGTTGGTTTGCCCTAAGAAACCCTGGCATCTCATTCCCAATGCACCAAACCACTGAGTGGAAATAGCCGGCAGCTGGTGTCAGACTGGTTTGCAGCAGCCCATATGCAACAGGCAACCTGATCCCGATGCTTTACTGAGGTGCATTATTTATGGCCCCTGGCAACTGCAAGCCACATTACAATGCATTATGCAAGTATTGCATCTGTGGTTCAGAACTGGAGGAGAAACAGATTTTATTAAATACAGGTCATATTCGATACGAAAAAAGAAATAAATCATATGTGCACTCCACAAGAAGAGTACTCTAACATCTATCTAAAAAGCTATTAATAATTATTCCTTTAGTGTTGAAGCACTTGATGCTATTTTTATGCAAGTTTTAGATCACAGATCACAGTGGAATGCCAATTAGATATTTCTGGTTCTGGCCAGGTCTGAGTCATTTTATAAAGTCCCATTTAAGAATTGCTTCCAGTGCTGACACTGGCATCTGCTTCTATGCCAACCTGGATAAAGGCAGTTCTATACAAAGGTATGAGGGGTCAGCAGGTGTGCCTAGGGTAGAACCAAAACCATCCAAATGGTTCAAATCCTGTGCCCTTATGCAGCAAGTCCCCTATAACCTCTCTTCTTCCACTAAACACTGGGTAATTCTCAGAATACAAACAATGGTAGATCTGTAAGTTTTCTTCCCATTCTTACACTTTTTTAATCCTCAATAACTCCAGACATATCTGTTCAGACACAAAATAAGATTTATCTCCTGGAACCCTCACAACTATTCCCCACTAAACATATTGAGAGCTTATTAGGTGACAGGCTCTTACTGAAGTGTTTTGCATTCAGAATCTCCTAAAGATCACAATAATTCAATGTGAAGTAATCAGTAGTGATTACTGGAACAATATCCTTACCTCTCCTTTTGGTTACTTTGTTTGGTAGTTTCATGACAGTGTACCTAAGTTGGTATATTTTTCTATAAGCAGATTGTGTGTGTGTGTGTGTGTGTGTGTGTGTGTGTGTGTGTGTTTAAAAAGAGCTAAGAAAAACAGAGGGAGACTGGAAAGAACAAGTGAGAGAAAGGAAAGTAAAAGTAAATAGTATTAAAAACCTGTTTAAGTTTTATAAGCCAAATACAATTTTTGCAAACACAAATTTTATTAAATGTGACTTAAGAAATGAACAAAAAGATCTTACTCACTTTGTCCCCCATAGCACTCTCTACATGCATTATTATAGAACACAGCATTTAGCTGATACACAAAAATACTTTTTGAATGAATGATGACTGACTTAATGAATGAAAAGTCTTAAAGCACCAATGTTTTCAGTACTCTCAAGAAGCTCAGAATAGGTCCTTAGAAACCATTCTGAAAGAGACCAACTTTCCAAGCAAGTTCCTTAAGCAAGAGTAATGTTCAAGTAAATGTATTTGGTCAATCCTCTTTGCCAGCCCAGGATATAAATTTTTATATCTATTTTAATACTTAAAATAAATGCTAGAAAACTTTCTGTGTCCAAAATAGCAGACCCTCTAGTATCTCTCTCCTCTTCACCTTACCTAAATGCTTGTACAATATATCTGGAAGGCTTTTTCTTTCAGTATGAAAGAAACAATTCTCCTCTGAAACAGAAGTGAGGTGATTATGTGAGGTAGTAACAATTTCCCAAGAATGCTAGAATGGGAATGATTTGCCTTTTTGGCTAGTAATAGATGATGAGTTGAAAACTTGTCCTACAAAAATTTTTTAACAACCTTGTGAAGATATAATTCACATATACTACATAATCTAGATTATAACACCATACTTTAAACTCACAAACCCAACCATTGTTCCCAGAATATAATCCTTACCCTAATGCCAGTTTGCCTGAATGAGAAGTAAATTCACCATTCACCAAGATCTGGCTATTGAGCTCTGGTTAACAGTCCAGATTTCCTGTGGTACATACTGAGCTATGCTAAACAAATCTCCCTTCAAAGAAAGACAGGCTTCCCAGTGTAGGGAATATGGTCAACAGATAGCTTCCAGCTCTCAGTGCTTTTAGGGTTTGCCTCAGCTGCACAGTTTCCCAACCCAAGATTCCATCTTTCTTGGGTAACTCAGATCCAATCACTGAGTGAGCCATAGGAATAAAAGCTTAGCCTTTTGGATTGACATGGGCCACTGATGGCCAATACTCATTCCAGAACATTTGGCAGGATGGATTGAGACACTGCTGGGTTGCTTCACAGTTTGACTTTTTCCTCTTCCCAATACTGTTCCTTCTCTTTCCTTTTTGTAGGTGTTAATCTCCAATAAACATCTTGCATCTCAGATTCCATCTTAGTGACTCAAGAGTTGATAGTTGTTCTCAGGAGTGGTCTGAGAAAGTAGGCAGTAAGACAGTTTTGAAGCTGCATCATTTACACCTAGGTAGTAATAAACGCCCCATCGCTGGTAAAGATGAACCACCAATAGCCCCTGGCACAAGGTGGTAATCTAGTTTCAAAACTTTCACTGGTGGTGAATTAGGGTGTACCAGTGAAAATGAGTGCATTGGGTACAGCCAATAGAGTATTTGAGACATACAGAGGAAATAGCAGCTATAAAGGTTACAGGATTAGATGACTATTTCTAAGTTCCATCGATGCTCTACAGAAAAGTATTGCACAGTGAAGGGTGAGTAATAGGAAGTTGAAATCCAGGTATGAAATGTAGGGAACCTCTTTGGTTACTTACATACAAAGAAGTTCTCATTAGTCACAGGGGAGGGCAGGGAAAGTTTAAGACCAAGCCTAAACCTAACAGTAGGAATGCCTTGATTTTAAAGAAGATTAAAAACAAAAACAAGGAAGCTGTATTATGAATAGTTCAGAAAAATGTGCAGGTTTGTTGGGAAAAAAACAAAATTGCTGTATGACCTACCCAACGTGAACTGACAGGAGCCAGGGAATAGGCATGCAAGTGGATTCTGAGGTATTTGATCAGGGGAACTAGAATATGACATTGTATAAGAAAGAGTCTACTGACTTTGAGCTCCCTGTATCTACTGCCAGATACACCTGGCAAAGACCCCAGGGCATAGTGTGAATTTGCTGCCAGGATGGCTCCCAGAAGCATGGAAAAAGTTATGGCTCATTCTGAGAAAAGCTGAAATGTCATAATTGCCATGGTAGACAGTGACAAAAGGAATAAAGGGCTCAGAGAAGTGGGTATCTAGGAATGAATATATATATCATGTAAGGTTAGAAGACCCACCAGATGATCATGTTCCATAGGAATGCCCAGAAGACACACTATTTACTAAGCCATAGGAATGCTGTGGTGAAAGGGGTAACAATATTACCTAGGAGTGTAGGGGTATCTCTCTTCTATGAGCCAAGGTTGGCAATAGGAAATACTGTTAGATAAATTGGCTTGTTGATAGCAAAAGAGATAATAGGATTCTAAAACCATAGAGCTAGGTAGCAGCCTTTAACCTCCAAAAGCCAAGGAGTTTCAATCACTGATTGTAAAGACTAAACAGGTCAAAGTTCCAGTCAAGAGACCAAGCTTCAAAAAGTTAGAGAGATAATTAACAGAACACAACATTCTAAGGGTCATAGAGATGTATAGACAACAAGGGTGCTTCTCAACTGTAACAGAAGAAATCAAGCATGAATGACCAGAGGGCTGAGGACTGCTATCTCAATAAAAATTTATGATCCACTTCCATTTTTCAGACCTGAGCTATTTCCCACACCCATAACACAATGACTGAAAGATGGTTGGATATTTAGAAGGAAGGATCCTAACAACTACAATAACAGCACAAGGATTCCTGTATTTCTTCCCCAAAGGGATCTATAGCTATTTAGACAACTATACCTTGTGGAAATAAAGATATACAGACATTTTAAGGGCAGTTGCACATCAAGTCAGAGTTAATATCTAGAGACTTAAAATGTTACGGTCCCCCTGGAAGAGTGGGGGCATGTGCCAGTTCATGTCCTCTGTGAAACAGATGCTAAATTGGAATTCGAAGTGGGAGAGATTTACTGGGAAAAATTTCTGTGAAAGATAAAAACAAATAAGAACATGCAAAGAGAGTCTTCAGGTTTGCACCAGGCCTATGCTAATTATCTGGCACTCTTGTGTATGTAGAATCATCTAAACATCATGCAAAATACCACTTGATCCATTATATTGGTGACCTTTTTTTGGGTGAGCCAGAGATAAGCAAGAGATGGCTAGCATGTCAAAGGTCTCGGTAAGTCATATGCATGCCAGGAGGAAGAAAATAAAACTTTATTAAGATTCAGGAGACTACTGCAACTATAAATTTTTAGGAGTCAGGGTGTGCCAAGACATCTCTTTAAAGTAAAAACCAAATTATCACATCTTATGTGCATCTTACCATGAATAAAGAAGCATCACACTGGTCAGCCTCTTCCATCTCTGGAGTTAGTGCATTCCACATCTATATCCAAGATGATAAGACTGTCAGCTTTAAGTGGGTTGCACAGCAGGAAAGCACTCTGCTTCAGGTCTTGGCTGCAGTGCAAGCAGCCCTCATACTTGGACCATATGATCAGGCACACCCTGTGATGTGGGAGGTATCAGTGGTGAGAAGAGATGCCATATGGCAAGTCCCAATGGGAGACTTAGGTCCCCATCATAAAGTGGGTCCCCTGAAATTTTAGGGCAAGGTCTTGCCATCTGCAGTATAGAATTACACATCTTGAAAAATAACTTCTGGCATGCTCCTGGCCTATAGTAAAGATGGAATGCCTGACCATGACTCACCAAGTGAACATATGGCCAGAGCTAGCCATCATGAGTTGAGTCCTGTAAGACTCACCAAGTAGTAAGGTATTGTAGACCCAGAAGCAATCCTTCATAAGGAGAAAATGGTATATCTGTGACTAAGCACAATCAGGATTAGAATCAACCACTGTTATACCATGCTCCTCCCTCAGCTCATTGCTATAGCTGTATGGGGAATCTTCTATGGCCAGCTAAAGAAGGTGAACATCCTCCTAATGGACAGATTAGGTGCAATACACCTTGTCATTCATTTTTGCTAAAATTACTGAAGTTACAAATATATTCAGGCTTACAGGCAGTAGTGAAAGTCCTGATCAACTCTGCAGGGACATGAAAAGAAGATTAGAAGGTAGAGTATAAGGAGGCTGGATTAGATATGTGGAATACCTATGAGATGGACGTATGTGAATGGGCATTAAGTATGAATATCTGTGTATCATAAGTTCTTGCCCACTAAAGACTCAGTAATCAAGTAGACAAAATAACAGCCAATTAATGTCAGCCAGCCTCTGTCATCAGCCACTTCAGTGCTGGCTCAGGGATCAGATGAACAAAATGGTCATAGTGGCAGAAAAGGAGATCATGAATGTGCCAATATCATGGACTCCTACTTATGAAGGTCAGTTTAGCTATTGAATTTCCAGTCTGCCAACAACAGATATCAGTTTGAAGGCCCTGATATGGCATCACTGTTTAAGGAGTTCATCTAGCCAAATGAGCCACTTCCAACCTGGAAGGACCATTAGTTTATGTTCATAGGACTAGATACAACATGTATTCAAAATGTGGGTTTGCTTTCTTTGCCAAGGGGCCTCAGCCAGCACTCTGAGAGATTATGAAATTCCTGATACAGCAGTATGAAATCCAACATAACATATCCTCAGACCAGGACACCACTTTACAACATAGGAAGTGCCACTGTGGGCCAATGACCATGACATTCACTGGTTATATCACAAACCACACTATCCAGACACTGCTGGTCTAGTAGAGCTTTGAGATGCCCTGTTGAATGAACAGCTAAAGCTCCAAATGAGAGCCAAAACTCTGTGGGGATGGGCTATTATCCTATAGGATGCAGTATTTACACTGAATCAAAGAACTTTATACAGCACTGCATCTTTGAAAGGAAGAATGCAGGGACCCAGGAACCAAGAGGTAGAAACAGGAGTTGCCTCACTTACTATTATATATTATAACAAATAACCCACAAGGAATTTTGTGTTTTCTGTCCCTGAAACTCTGTGCTTTGCAGGATTAAAGGTCCTGATGTACGAAGGGTGACAATTTCACTAGAGGACACCATTAAAGTCCTACAATCTGTGAGTGCTGTCTGAAGATTTGGGGCAAGAAGAGGGTCATCATCTTGGCAGGAATAACTCAACTGGATCATCAAGGCCAATGGACACATGAAAAGATGCACAACGTCATTCATCACCCGGGAAATACAAATCAAAACCATGCTGAGATACAACCTCACATCAGTCAGAGTGGCTAAAATGAACAAATCAGGAAACTACAGGTGCTGGAGAGGATGTGAAGAAACAGGAACTCTCTTGCACTGTTGGTGGGAATGCAAACTGGTGCAGCCACTCTGGAAAACAGTGTGGAGGTTCCTCAAGAAATTAAAAATAGAACTACCCATGACCCAGCAATAGCACTACTAGGAATTTACCCAAGGGATACAGGAGTGCTGATGCATAGGGGCACATGTACCCCAGTGTTTACAGCAGCACTCTCAACAACAGCCAAATTATGGAAAGAGCCTAAATTGTCCATCAACTGATGAATGGATAAAGATGCAGTGTATATATACAATGGAATACTACTTGGCAATGAGAAAGAATGAAATCATGCCATGTGCAGCAATGTGGATGGAACTGGAAGGTATTATGCTGAGTGAAATAAGTCAGTCAGAAAAGGACAGTTATGAACATAGGACATATAACATATGATTATGTTTTCACTTATATGTGGATCTTGAGAAACTTAACAGAAGACCATGGGGGAAGGTAAGGGGAAAAAATAGTTACAAACAGAGAGGGAGGGAGGCAAACCACAAGAGACTCTTAAATACAGAGAACAAACTGAGGGTGGATGGGAGGATGGGGGAGAGGGGGAGATGGGTGATAAGCATTGAGGACAGCACTTGTTGGGAAGAATACTGGGTCACTGGGTGTTGTAGGTAAGCCAATTTAACAACAAAAAATATTCATTAAATAAATAAATAAATAAATAAATAAATAAATAAATATGAACTCAATCATCAAGAAGAGGTAGGACTGGTTACACCATGGAGGCTGGGAAAAGTACATGTAGGACCCAGCTAAGCCACCAGGGGGTGGCATGGTACTCCCTTGCCCAACTGTGAGTGTGAATAGGCAGATAGAACAATGGAGGCATAAGAAGAACATGGTGACCAAGAGATCAAGATGTCTTCTGTATGAGAGTCTGGGTAATGTTACCAGATAAACCACCAAATCTAGCAGAGGTGGTGGCTGAGGGTATAAGGAATCTAAAAGGAATAGTACAAGTGAAGGAAAGTAACTGCAGCCTTGAGATCAACTGCAGCAGTAGAGCTGAAGTTGTTTCTGTTAATCTCCCTCTTTTACATTTCCTATCAGGAAAAGAGGTTTGGAGAAGCGCCTCTACAACCATATACAGAGAAATGTATACATGTGAGAAAAGGGGAAGTGTGATAGATATGGAGATGTGCCACTCAGATCTTCCTTCAGTGAAGAACTTGTTGTCTTCAGGGTTTGCCCACAGCTGTATGAGTTACTATTGCTGCTAACAAACTACCCATCAAACTTAGCTGTTTAAAACAAGTATTTTATCTCAAGTTTCTGCAGCTCACAAACCAGCATATGGCTTAGGTAGCTCAAAGGCCACTTGTGAGGTGGTAGCCAAGTTGCTCACTGGAGCTGCAGTCTCAACTGAAAGTTCCACCGTGTGGGTTGGGGTTTGGAGGGTCCACTTCCAAGATTACTGACATGGTTCCTCAGCCCCTCACCAAGTAAGCTTCTCTGGAGGGCTGCCTCACATCATGATACTGGCAACCCCAGGGTGAGTGATCCAAGAGAAAGCATGAGAGGGAGACTTACCCAATGTCATACCCTTTCCAGGGTGGCTGGAAAGGGTCCTGAATAAGGCATCCAGAGACTGAATAAGGCACAGATTGAAAGACCTAGCCATTTCACTCTGACATGGGCCATATCCAGGGACTGAATAAGGCACAGATTGAAAGACCCAGCCATTTCACTCTGATATGAGCCACAGATAGTACCACGTGCCTAAAGGTTCCCTGTAAGGTTGGCCTGGGCATTATCAAGCCTGCATCACAGTTCAACTTCTTCCTATGGTCAATCCAACCACCCCACCTGCTGCCTTCCTCTCATAAAAACGGATCCCTAAGAAACATCTCGTATCCAAACTCCATCTTTCTTGAGGGAGTTGGTGGGCGAGGTGCTTTATTTATTTTCCCATCATTGCTGAGTGTCTTCTTCCCAGGAGACTTCAAGTCTCCTTTTCTAATTCACTACTTCCTCCCCACTGACTAAGTCTATAAGCCAAAAGACGAGAAGTCAATCTCTCCTAAGCCATATATGGTCTTGTTATACTTTTCCCAAGTTAGCAGCCACCTCCTGACCTTATATTTAAGAGGGTTTTGGTTGTAGAGATGGCAGAGGAATTGGGGAGAAGTTCTCAGGTTACTTTTCTTGAATTAAGAGGTCTACACAACACTTAGTAATTTCACCTAAATAGAGACACAACTATCTCAAATGGAAGTTTCCTTAAAATTTCACCAGAACTACCTAGTAAACAAATAATGGTATCAAGTGAGAGGTTCTCTCAGAGAGGTATAAGGAAGGTGGTGGGTGGTACATCAAATGAAGCAAACATTTGGTTTTGTTTTTTATTTATTAACTAATAATTTTTAAGAAATTAAATTTGGAACACATATTTTGGTGCTACCTCAAGATAAATATTCTCCATTGAAATATGAGTTTTCCAAATCTTTTGAGAGTATACAAATAATCAAACATAATATATACGATTTAGAATTACAGTTCTAACACAAATGCAAATTAATTCAAAGGTCCATAGTGAGATCATTCAGCCATATGGTCACTAATGAAGTTCCTAATTGCTACAACATCAACACTCCTGTCAGGAGGCAAGATGGAGAAATTCTGCTGTATTTTCACTTCCTCAGAATATTTTTAAAAGTTTAATTGAATTTCAAGAAAGTTTGCATCTCTGAAACATTTTTTTTACACTGAGGAACACTGCAAACCTTCTAATTATAAAACTTAAAAAATTTTTCAATGATAATTTCCCAAGTTGTATAATGAATAAAAAAATCAAAATACTACATTCATAATTTAGCATACAAAATATATGCTAAATATTAATTTATTCATTCATCCAGGGCATATTTATTGGCATCTATAATGTGGCGGGAACTATTCTAGGCCTTGGAGAGATGTAGCAGTAATCATCCCTGCCTTATCCCATCCCTTCATCATGCCTTCATTCTACCCAGGGAGACAGAAAGGAAAATAATAAATAAAATGTAGAATATGTTAAATAGTAAAAAGTTCTAAAAATACAAGCAGATAAAAGTGATATAAAATGTCAGTAAGGGATAGAGATAAGAGTTTAAAGTTTAGATCTTGTGTCGAGGAAAGATCTCACTGGGAAAGCCTCTTGAGTGAAGACCTGAAGTGAGGAGATGAGCCAGGCTTCCTCTGGGGAGAGAGCACCCACTAGTGGAGACAGAACTTGCAAAAAGTCCCTGAGGCAGGATTTGACCTTGCATGAATAAAAAATAGCAAGGTGGTTAGTGCTGCCATTGAGGAATGAAGGAGGACAAAATACTAGAGATGGGGTCTGACAGGTGATAGATCATTTACACCTTCAGAGTCACAAGGAGGTCTTTGGCTTTACTCAGAGGGAGAAGTGAAGCCTTTGGAGAGCTTTGGGTGCAGGCAACATACCAGGATCTCAATGAGGTTTTAACAGAATCACTCCAGCTGTTCAGACGAGTAGAATGAGGTAAAAATAGATGTAGGGATACAAGTTCAGAGCTAGATGAAGGTGAAAGGTGATGGGGACTTGTCCAGGGTGATGGCAGCAGGGCTGGTGAGAAATGGTCAAATTCTGTAGTACTTAAGATTTCCCCAAAGTCCAGATAAAGGAGTGTGACTTTTTTTGTTGTTGAAAAGTGTGATTCTAAAATATCTTTAACTTCTATAATGATGTTCTATAAGAATAAAGGTGCTAATTATAGACATACAGACATATTCAGACATATAGACATTATAGACATATTTATTGTCTGTTTGCTTATTTTCTTTTAGCAAAGAGACCTATTACTGAAGTTTAGCACTTAACACTGCCCTGTAGATAATGTTTATTGGTTAAGCTTTTTATGATGTCCCAGTTTAGTATTGAATAATAAAATGTTCAAGGATTTATAAACTTTTGACCTATTATCATGTTAAAGAAGATACTTGGAGGAAAACCCTATTGAATAAATTCTTTACCTTAGTCAATTCTAGATAAGTAAAAGTTAACTGTGGCCTGCCTGGAGAGGGCAGGAGAAACTGGACAGAGTAGAGCCCTGTGTTTACAAGGACATTTGGAAACTCTTCTACTAACAGAAATGTCTCTCCCTCCAACAAAAGGTGGAGTTCTTGATTCAATAACTACTCAAATACTCACAGCAGTTACACTGTGATCTTCATCATGTTTGGAGAGACATCATTTTTTTTTCCTGATTCATAAAAACCAATACATGTGACAACCTAGGACAACTCCTAGCAAACTGACCTAAAAACCCTTAAATTTTTCCAGCCATTTTCTCCAAGCTGCTTCTGCTGATCTCCTATTCTGTCATGCCTTTAAGTTCCCCTTCCCCTTACTCTGTCCTACCCTTGAACTCTAGTTATGATGGTTAATTTTATGTGTTAACTTGACTGGGCCAGAAGATGCCCACATATTTCGTCAAGCATTATTTCTGTGAGGTTGCTCCTGGAAGAGATTAACACTTAAACTGTTGAACTGAATAGAGTGCTCTCCCCAGTGTAGGTGGGTACTAACCATCCAACCCATTGAGTGCACCAATAGAATAAAAAAGTGGAGGAAGTTGAATTCTCTCTGTCTCTCTTTCTGTCTCTCTCTGCCTATTGAACTGAGAAATCACTTTTCCCCTTATCTTGGACTGGTACGTACACTATCCATGCTTTTCAGGCCTTCAGACTTGAACTGGAATTTCCATCCCTGATTTTCCTGAGTCTCCTGCTTGAAAATGGCAGATTGTGAGATTTCTCAGCCTCAGTAATCTTATGAGCCACTTATTTGTAATAAATCTCATTTATATCTATCTCTCCCTCCTATTGGTTCTGTTTCTTTGTAGAACCCTAATACATGATTCAAACCCCATGCATCAAGACTCAGTGTAGAAGTAAAACTTTAATTTTGTTTTTGATTTGACAGAGAATGAGCAAGCAAACTTGAGTGGGGGAGAGGAGCAGAGAGAGAGAGACAGAGACAGAGACAGAGAATCTTAAGCAGGCTCCACACTCAGCACAGAGCCTGACACAGGGCTTGATCCTATGACCCTAAGATCACTGCCTGAGCAAAAATCAAGAGTCAGACACTCAACCAACTGAACCATCCAGGTGCCCCAAAGTAAAACTTTTTATATTAAACCCTTCCCATTTTTCTCCAACTAAAAAGGAATTAATTTCTCTCAGTTTCAATCACATAGTATCCTCTACTTCTCTTATTTCTTCCTTTGGCCTTGTACCATGCTACAGTCCTTATCGTAGCCATTAGAGTACAATCTTTGTACTCTCCAGTTTTCAGAACAGCTCTGTGAATGTTTCTTGAATCCATTTCATATCTAATGGGCCTTTGTTTATAATTAGATGTAATAAAAAATGAATGCCAATTCTTCAAACACTTAGCATTGTGGTGGTTGTTAGGGATATTCGTATCAATTGTATTAAACTGGCTCAGTGAATTGTTCCTGAAGGAGAACCTAGGTAAAGAAAGCCAAATTATTAGCATCTTAAAATAGCAGGAAAAATAGAAGACTAAAGACAGAAGAATCAAATGGTATAGTCAGTGGGCACAATCAGGAAAGGGAGTAGGGTCTCCAAATAAGAGCAGAGAACAAGATCTGAACTAGATTTAGGCACATGGAAGCATAAAAAGAAAAGGGCTTTGCGTATAGGACTTAATACCAGGAAAATAAAATAAAATTTAAAAATCAGGAAGGGAGAATAAAAAAAAATTAAAAAGATTCTGAATATTTAAAAGGATGACACAAACCTGCAAAAAAGAGAGATAAATTACAGAGTTTATTAAGAATAGTTCATTCATTGTCCAAATAATATTCATGGGTATAACAAACAAAATTTATGTTGGAAATTTTTGTAATCAGTTAATTGCAAAATGGCATCTATAGATGCCTTTCCAAAAATAGAAATATAATCCAGTCTAAATAAATTGAAATCAAGATCAAGAATCTATCAGCATGACACATTTGGAAATAGGAACAAAATTCCTGGACAGAGTTTATTGTTATTAACACAGGGGGTCCAAGATAACTCTCTTAAAAAGAAGATGAAGGAAGGAAGCAACACACAGGATCAAAGCATTCAATCCAATTCACATGAGTCAGACTTTTACGCAATGTCAAAATTATTAAATGATTACAAGAATACAAGGCATTCAAGTGACATGGATAAAGCAGAATGAGGTCTAGGACATTAACAATGGCTCCCTAGGTCCTTTCTTCCCACATCGGACATGCACCTGTAGTCCAGGAAAATGGACAGGAAAGGGAGACTCTTGGATTCCTTACATAGTGAGATAGGTTTAAATTATAAAATGTTTCAATTTTATACCCAATAGAGTTTCATAGCCATGTGACATTCTCCAAGGAGCCATGTCATTTATCGTGGGTTTCATTTATTTTTTATTTATTTTTTATTTTTATTTAAAAAAAAAAAATTTTTTTTTAACTTTTATTTATTTTCAGACAGAGAGAGACACAGCATGAACAGGGGAGGGGCAGAGAGAGAGGGAAACACAGAATCGGAAGCAGGCTCCAGGCTCTGAGCCATCAGCCCTGAGCCCGACGCGGGGCTCGCACCCGCAGACCGCGAGATCGTGACCTGAGCCGAAGTCGGACGCTTAACCGACTGAGCCACCCAGGCGCCCCACCGTGGGTTTCATTTATTATAGGTAATCTTTAGTCAGGGACTCCTGTTAAGGGCATTTCAGCGGTAAGGTCTCTTCCTCCCAGCAGTTAGCATTAGCGTATTTACCCAGAGGGCCAATCTACAAGATTAGACTGGATCATCTGCCTTCTTTTCTTTCCTGAGGGGACCTCCCTCTTGTGAAGGGGAAGAATGGATCCCATCATCCTGGCCAGCTGCTTTAACATCTTCTTCCCAGGAAGTGCAAGAGATTGTTTCTTATGTAGTATTTTTGTAAGCAAATGTAAGATGATTTTAGGAAAGCGGGGTTGGGGTGGGGGGGGGGGAGAATTTTAAAAGACTTAAGGTAAACATGTGCTTATAAAATCCCCAAGTCCACAATTTGAAGGAAATAAGAATGATATTTGGAGGAAGGGTAAAATAAATGGTAACTTGATTGAGAATACTTCGGTGGTAGCCTGGGGAGAAACAATGGCTAATGTGTTTAAAGTGCAAAGAATTTGGAATGTTCTCATATGATTGGTAGCAACAATGATTCCCAGCCTGGCACTATGCCATTAGGGGTGAACTAGATCACCTCCCCTCGCAACTAATATATGCTTAAACATATAAACCACATGTGATATCATAGTAAAATGAGGCTTCCTGCTTCTTGCATCTGAACAAGATAACAGCTGCTCTATCCCTAAGTGAGTATCAAGACATCATTGTGACCTAGAACCCGTTAGAGGATGTGGCTATTGTGACCCCAATAGCAAAGTCTCTGAGGAGTGGACAACTAAAAACTCAAGGGCTAGGGGGGAAGCTGCAGCCTGAGGGGAGCACATCACATGCCTCATGGAAAGTTGCAGGGCAACTCTCCTGACGGAAGTTTCTGAGGAAACTGAATTGTGTTCTCCGGAAAGAGTCAGTTTTGAAATCCGCCAGGCTCAGAGAGCACCAAGTGTCCAAGGAAAAAACAAATCACATAACTTTCCCACCCTCCTATTTCTTTCTGTCTCTCCTTCTACCTCCACATTTCTTCCATTTAGAAACCGGAAGGAAAACTATCAACACTGTCTAACATTGAGGGAAGAAGGAGGAAAGATCAGTTTTCCCTTGAGTTCTGCATGCTGTCAGTCTCAAAAGTTTGAATATTATCTGGGACCAGATATTTTTAATTACTTGAGATTTTTGGGTGTGTATGTGATTTCTGTTATCTAAGAGTAATCAGAAAAATTTTTATCCAGTCATCCAGATAGGAACAATACCCAATGAACAGATTTAGAGAGACTGTGAGAGACTAAATAAAATTGCTTTTGCAATTATACTTTGTGAAAACTTACTCTTCAATGTATCAGTCAATTTACTAACTTTAATCTTAATATCCCTATAGAAAACATAGTTAACATAAAGTTACCTAATTGGGAAAAAAAATTAAGGAAATCAAACTGACTCCTAAAGGAAAAGCATACGATTTAAACTATTGTTTCTATTCATTAAAATAATGATCAATCATTGGCATGTAATCAAACAGTGCATATTTGTTATTTTACAAAATGAGGAAATATATACAGCCAAAAGAAAAAGAAACAAAAATAACTGTATTCTACCTTCCAGATGATAACTACTATTAACACTTTGGATTATATCTTTGGAAGTGTTTCATAGATGGGATCCTCTGTGATTTTTTTTTTCCCCACTGACAAAGTATCCAATTTCCATTTCAATAAATATATAATTTCTTGATTTTAAGGGTGCTATTATAGCCCACTGCTGTTAACCACTTTTCCCCCTTACTTTTCCACTCATTTTCCCCTACTTTTTCCCCCACTCATTTTTAGGACTAATTCCTAGGAATAGAACTGGAAGTTCACCATATAAACTTTATTTATGCAAAATTATAATATATATATAATATAACATATATAATATATAATATATAATATATAATATATTTATATTATATATAATATATATTATATATGTTATATTATATATATAATATATAATTTATATGTTATATTATATATATTATATATAATAATATATCATATATAATATGTATATATATTTATATATTATATATATTATTTATATATAATATATATTTATAATATAATATTTATTATATTATTATAATATATAATATATATTATATTGTATATTATATTATATATATTATATAATATAATAAATATTATACTAATTTCCACTTCATCCTTAGGAATGTATCAAAGTAATTTCAATCTTCACCTATCTGAGAGTTGAAAAATGGTACTTTCTAACTGTATTAGCTTCCTAGGGCTGCCATAGCAAAGTACCACAAGCAGAGGGCTTAAAAAAAAATTTAGTATCTCACAGTTCTAGAGGCTAGAAGTCTACGTGCCAGCAGGATTATGCTCCCTCTGAAATGTGTAAGAGAGAATCTTTCCTTGCCCCTTCCTGGCTTCTACTGGCAGGCAGCAGTCTTTATTGTTCCTTGGCTTAAAGTCACTCCCATCTCTGCCCCTGTTGTTACATAGTATTCCCCTGTGTCTGTGTTCAAACCTCTCTCTTGTTACTAGGACACCAGTCGCATTGATTAGGGCCCACTCTAATAACCTCCCCTTAACTTTTGCATCTGCAAAAACCCTATTTCTAAATAGGGTCACATTCACAGGTACTAGAAGTTAGCACTTCAACATATTTTTCTAGGAGACACAATTAAACCTATTGTATTGCTCTTATCTAGATTTCTGTGATTACTAGTGAAGAATTTTCTATATTTTATTTAAAACTTTTTCATGTTTGGGGCACCTGGGTGGCTCAGTCAGTTAAGCATCCCACTGTGGCTCACGTCATGATCTCAAGGGTTCATGAGTTTGAGCCCTGCATCCAGCTCTGTGCTGACAGCTCAGAGCCTGGAGCCTGCTTCAGAATCTGTGTCTCCCTCTCTCTCTTCCCCTCCCCCTGCTCTGTCTCTGTGCTGTCTCTGTCTTTCTCAAAAATAAAATAAAACATTAAAAAAAATTTAAACTTTTTCATGCTTAATCCTTTGTCCATTGTTCCAGTAGATATGCAGGTGTCAAAAATTTACTGGTAATGTCTTAATATATAAGACATGTTTGTTCTTTTATAGCATGTATGTTGCACATGTTTTCTAATGTCATATGCCCTTCCATTTTCCTTACTCTTTTTTTTTTTAACTACAGATAAGTTTAAAATGCTTATTTAATCAAATTTATCAACATTTTCCTCAGTGGGTTCTGACATTAAGGATTAAAAAAGAATCCATCCCAAAGTATTACACTGATAATTGAGTATATTTTCTTCTAGTACATTTGTGATTTCATTTCACTAAGTATTTCATTTTTAGTCTATCTGGAATTTATTCATGGAAAGATGTTTATATATATAAAGTTAGAACTTCAGAAAATATATAATATTATAAGAAAGGATAATTATGTTAAAGTCTAATCAGACAAACATTACTACAGAAACAAGCCTGTGGTCTGACCAAATCAGATTTATTGACCCAGAGTGAGAGACAGCACCCAGAGAAACTATGAAATGCTACCCTCCACAACAGGAAGGAGAAAAATGTCTTTTGTGAGCTTTGTATCCCCACAGAAGTATGCTCAAGGCAAAATAAGGGGCTCGGGGATCACTTCTGGATTGGTTAGTGTTTCTGAGCTGGGATTGAAAAAGCTGAGTTAACTGAGGTTTGGGTGCTGTCAACCAGACAAAGATGGCTTAGCAATTGCGTATCCCCAGTAAGAGATGGGTGTATCAAAATGGTCTGGGGGCATCATTAGTAAACAACAACAACAACAAAAAAAACAAACAAACCAACAACAACAAAAAAACCTAGTTACTCAAAGAGGGCATCGTTTTGGTATTTATAGTTGCTCTATTGCCTTAAAAGAAACAGTGGTTCCTATCAACTTTGGAGCAGATTTATCAGTATCTGTACTCCTATCCTGATGAGTGGCAGGACCGGTTTTTCCTTTTCTTATCCAAGCTGATTTTTCACTATTCCAGTCCCAGAAAAGTTTTTAGTTTTTCAGTGTATTTGTTATATATTTAATATACGTATTTATATATTATACGTATTTATTTTATAATCCACTGGGAAATGAATCAATCACATTTTCACATATACTTGCCTATTTCTATTCATTTTTTTTTATTCCAACAAACTTTCTGATGATAGTGGCTCCAGAATTATGTTGTTTTGATTATGGCTCGTATTGATTCTTATTTTAATGATATTCTAATCTTGAGTTATAATACTAACACTGTACTATAAGAGTATAGTATAATACTAATATTGCAAAACAGGCTTAGTTAAGATTAACTTCAACTATGAGTAGAGGAACCCCAAATAACTGGTTTCCCACTATGTCAGACAGCAGGCTTCTTGTTTTTATTACTCAATTGTGGATAGCCTTAAATCGATGGTCCTGGATAGGAGCAACCATGCTTCTAGCTACAGGATGGGGAAAGGAAGAAAGATTGAGGAAGGGATGAAGATGAAGAAGAGAAGAGCACATATACACAGTTTCTTAAGGAAGACTTGGGAAGCTGTACAACACATTGCTGCCTCAATTTCATTGGCCAGAGAGGTCACAACCTACTTGCATGGGAGGCAGACAAATATAGTCTTTATTCTGGGCTACTAGGAGATGAGCGAAAACGTCCATTACCATGAAAGAAGAGGACAGCAGACTTGAGAGCAACTGGCAGTTCCTACTGTAATGTGCCCAGTGTGTATTCAATTCTTTTATTTATTCCTTTTGCTGATATCAAAGTTATTCTTTCTTATAGAATTATGTATCAATAATCGTTCTCTAAGTTTTATTACAGAAAGTTACTAACCCTAGAATTCGCTCCACACCCACGGTCTTGCTCCATACAGGCAACCAGCATCTTTGAATATTTCATTTTTAAACCATTTTTCAAAACAATAGGTTTATACTTCCTTTTTAAAAATGTTTACTATGGATGATAAGAATTTAGCTTTTTTACCACTTCTCTCCCTCATCCACATTTTACCCATCCACCCAGAATACAATTGGTTTAGATTCTTAGATCAGCATTCCGTTTTTAATGTAATTATGGTGAAATGTTAAAAGCTGAGCCTTGTAGTGTAAAATTATTTCATTATTTTATACCGTTATACCCTCTCCCAATTAACAGTGGTTGCTTTTTTGTTTTGTTTTGTTTGCTTGGTTTTCCAATCCATCTCTATATTGTCTACCTCAGCCATTCTCTCAACAACATCATCTTAGACTTCTATATAAATCTCAGCTCAAATCTGTACTGGTTTATTGCTAGTATACATCTCTTACCCTGTACTTCCCTTCACTGTCCTCATGATGACTCCATCTGCTTCTCTCCTGTGTACAACCCTCTGATTCCTGGTTCCAGGTTCCTCATTCTTGGTTCAATCCCACTTTTTGATGCAGTAACTGTTTCAATAGTTCACTGAGATTGTTGACTGGAGAGGGAAGTTTTTTAGAATTTTCCTTTTTAAAAATATGATACAAACTTATTCTTTATTTCATGTTTAAAAATTTATGTTGAAAATCTTGATATCTAAAGCAAACACACAATTTCTAGACTTGTTATATGCTATGAACTCCTTATAAATGTCTTAATTTGATGCAAACATCTTGGAGAATCAAAGTTTTTGTCTTCTCTAAAATCCTGAAATACAATTTTAAAATACCTTGACCTGAATCTACTTTTTAAAACTTTGTATATAAACACTTCCAGTCTTTTCTGTGTGATGGAATCAGGCCTCTATTTTGGCACTTTTATGTCTAAGGTAGAGAGGGTCCCATCTCTCTGGAAAGGTATCTCTTAGGTTCAGGAAAGTGCTTTGTTGCATTCAGGTGACACTATTGGTCAAAAAACAAAAAACAAAAAAAAAAAAAAAACAAGAAAACAAACAACAACAACAAAACCAAAAAGCAAAAAACAAAACAAAACAAAAAAACTAAGATAAAAGCCTATCATTGACAGGCTTTCTATTTGGGTTAGCCATGAGTTTGATCTTTTCCTGCCACAACACCGTGTGGGTCCTTGGAAGGACAAGGAGCTACACTGGAGAGCCCTTGTCCCTCCCATGGGGAGTGCCTTTCCATGTACTAAGATTGCAGAGATTCCCATTTCTTACACCTCACAAGAGCACATGCTTTATCTGAAAGAAGAGCTAGAATTCAGCTGGTTCCACCTATAGTCTACCCAGCAATATTTAAAGTTTTTGACACATTAGTATTTTTCATTTGCTTTAGCAACTTGCTTCAACTAACTTTGTTTAATACCCACCCCCACCGCCACCCTTTGATAGTTGCAGTGATTCACTGGAGGAAATTTTTAGAAATTTTCTCTTCTTGGAGCCCCCTTTATCTCTTCAATATTCCTTCAAATTCTAAGGACAAAATGATAACATTTGAGCACTAAATTAGAGTTTAATCATTTTGATTTGAAATTTTGGAGAGATAACATGGAACTATTTTAGGAACTAATAGAATGATGACAGTTTCTTTCCTATTTCACCAAAATTAGTTACTAGGATCCAGGGTTTAGGACAAAAATTTGTCAAGTACCAGATATTCTGGATAGAGCAAAATTAGGAAGGATGAAAGTCACTTCAAATTTTATTAGAAGATAGTCAAAGTGGCTATGCTACTTCATCTGTCATCCAAGAGCTTCCTAACCCATCTATATATGCTGAAAACTACATAGGAAGGAGAGAGATTTGAGAGGTAGGGAATAACCCAAGTCCTGAGACAATGGCTATATTCAGGGAAAGGTCTACAGAGAGTCAAAAGGGAGGGAATCCCTCCATAAAGCAATCTAATTACAGAGGTTTGGAACACCAGTAGAGCAAGAAGTCTGGGATTTCATTCCCTAACAGAATACTCCTGGCAACAGCAAATTTGCTGATCTTATTTGAGCTAAAAAGAAAGTATAGGACAGAGAAGAGCTCAACCATGGAGCAGCCTACACTTCCATCACTTGGTATGGCAAGTTTGTGGCTCAAGCAGATACAACAAAAGTTAGCCAGACTTGTGCACATCCTAGGATCCCCATCCAAAGTGACTGCCTGCTGGAAGAATAACTTCAGTAACAAGCAGCTATGGGGACCCTGCTAGAGTATATATTAAAAAGGGGCAGTGGAAAATCTTAGCAGCAGTAAGGATGCCCCCATAACACACCTGAAGAACTCAACTGTGTCTTCCATGAAAGTGATAGCATTTGTGTGTCTTCCAGCAAGAGAACATTAATGGTCAGTCAGGGTTCTCCAGAGGAACAGCAATAACCAAGAAAACACCACAACACCAACTAAAAAAGAAACACCTGTGCCTTTCCATCTTTCTTCCCCAGAAGACTTTCTTCCCCAGAAGCACAGAAGACTGTGCTTCCCCAGAACTTCAAGATAAAGTCCAGGAAATTTATAGATGGCACTAGGAGAAGGTTTGGGAGTCTGACTAAAGTTTGGCCAAGCAAAGAATCTTTGTCATCTTCAAGGTTTTGTTTTTTTGTATTTTGGTTTTTTTCTGTGTGTTTTGTTTTGTTGCTTGCTGCATCATAGATGTAAAAAAAGAAGCTATTATTACATACTGTTTCTATCATTCCTCCCAGTTGTGAAGGCTCCAGGACAGAGGTCCTCCAGGAGTCATAAAGGGCAGTTTAGATAAAGGGGTGAGTAAAGGTTTTGTCGTTATTACAGAAAAGTGGCAGATCACCCTTAATATCTGATATGATTTACATTTAAAGTGGTGACCCTTGATCTTGAAGGTATATGACATGTTATAATAATTTTGCTAAGGCATCCCCTAGGTGGGGAGTGAACCTACTTCATTTTTGGTATTCCTATGTTAATGTAATTTAAAAAAATCCAATGTATCTAAACAAACAAAAAAATAACCAGTCCATCCATTTCTCCACCCTTTTACCCTGTGGCTATGGCAACCACCAATCTGTTCTCTGTATTTATGAGCTTAGATGTATGTATGTACGTAGATAGATAGATAGATAGATTCCACACATAAGGCAGAACATACAGTATTTATCTTTGTCTGACTTATTTCACTTAGTATAATGCTTCCAAGTTTCACCCATGTTGTCAAAAATTGCAAGATTTTATTTTTTATGGCTCAATAGTATTCTACTGTATACATATAGGCCATAATTTCTTTATTCATTCACTCATTGATGGATACTTATTTTCTACCTGTAAACTTCCTTGTAAAATGCATTTTAGCAGGAACCTCTCCTAATACATACATCCTCAATTTCTGATCACACTTGATATCTGATTGTAGTCTTCATCCTCTACATTCCCCCAACTGATGTCCTATCCCTTTGGCCTGCTGTCATCAAGAATCCTATTAGGTTGGTTAAACCAAAATTCCTCCTCCTGGTCTCTGATGTTCCCTTGTAGGAAGTTTTCATCCACTAACCTCCCACCCTGTTTCTTATCTATAAATTCCCACTTTCCCTTGCTGTGTTGAGTCCAATCACTCTCTTTCACTGCAAAATTCCATTGTAGTGGACCCTAGTTCTATTCCAACCATCATGAATAAAAGTTGCCTCCTGTGTTTTAACAAATGTCCTTGAATATTTTTTTAAGATAGATAAGTACTCATTTCTATTACCACACAATATTTCTAACTTATGCTTGGGTTACTACATGAAAATTTTCAGTGAATTAACAAAACCATGTTAAATAAAAACATTGAATCAATTTTTCAGTAGAAATCAAGTGAAATCTATAAGTAAAATTTCTAACAACAAAGAAACAAAGATAAACAATTTCTCCTCAAGGTATAATATATCCAAAGACGACCAGTACTAGGGCAGTCAAGTTAGACCTAGCATAATCACATGAATAAACAGCTCATGACTACAGATGGCCTTGGTTCCAGCCAATAGTCTGTGTTCCCTTGGTCAGGTGTTCCTTCTGCTTTAGCTCCCAAACACCAAGACCCACTTTGAGAAATGCCATGAAGTTTCAATATGTTCTCTCAGGTTATGTGTACAGGAGGAAAAGATCATAGAGTCCAACCTCCTTCCCTTGGTCATGACAGATCACTTGGCCTCTGCATGAGCATTTTGCAAATTATCCATCTGTGGTTGAAAAGCTTTTGTTACCAGAATGTTTTTCCTTATATTGAGCTGATATCAGATGCCCTCCTAACTTCTTTCTCTTGGCTCTAGTTCTGCCTTTTGGAGGAACACAGACTATGTCAAATGCCTTTTCTGTGTGTTAACAATGCAAATGGACTGTAATTTTCCTAAATCAGCTCTTCAGGATAAACATCTCAGGTTTTTAGAACCACCTCATTATCCAGATCTCTGGGACTCCCTTTCTCACTCCTTTGTCAACATTACACTTCAAAGTGTGTCACCTGGAATAGTACATAAAGCCATCTGACTACCTCAGTGCTTCTGATTTCTTCCTTTGGTCTGGTCACTGTTCTTCTAGAAATAAAGCCTAAAATTTCATCATCTTTTATACTACAACAATTTAAAACATAACACTAGATCAGTGGCTTTCAAACCAGCCTGCATATTAAAATCATCTGGAAGAGCTTTTAAAAAATACTGATGCTCAGGGGCGCCTGGGTGGCTCAGTTGGTTGAGCGTCCGACTTCGGCTCAGGTCATGATCTCACAGTCCGTGAGTTCGAGCCCCGCGTCAGGCTCTAGTGCTGACAGCTCAGAACCTGGAGCCTGCTTCACATTCTGTGTCTCCCTCTCTCTCTGCTCCTTCCCTGCTCATGCTGTGTCTGTCTCTGTCTCAAAAATAAATAAACATTAAAAAAAAATACTGATGCTCATGTCCTGACCAAATAAACCCAACTCTCTGGGGAAAGGCCCAGGTACAGGTATGTTTAAGTGCCTCAGTGACTCTGATGTGTAACCAAATGAGTTTAGCTCTTAAATGCAGTTTGTCTCAACCTATCTGTAAATGCATTTTTTATTTGAATGTAAATACCAGACTTTTGCTTTGTTCCTATGTAATTATGCTGATAATAGGAGTCCCGGAATTTTCAAATGTAATTTTATAAAGTCAATTTTCTTTTTTATTTTTAAGTTTATTTATTCATTTTGAGAGAGAGAGTGAATGAGAGCAGGGAAGGGGCAGAGAGAAAGAGGGAGGGAGAGAGAGAGAACCCCATGCAGGCTCTGCACAGTCAGTGCAGAGTTGATGCGGGGCTCAAACTCACAAACCGTGAGATCATGACCCAAGCTAAAAACAAGAGTCGCAGATGTTTAACCTACTGAGCCACCCAGGTACCCCTATAAAGTCAATTTTCAACGAAGTTAGAACATTAAAATTACTATTATAATCCATAAAATGTTTAGAAAGGATTTTGAAAAGTACAGAGATTATTTTAATTTAATATTTCTTACACTGTTAGGTTTATACATAAAATACTTTGGTTAGCACGTACTGTAAATAAAGGCATCTTAAAAGCATACTGTGAATACACTTGGATGATCACTGATAGCAAATTACATAGCACAGTAAGCATGGGATACAAGAATGGTTTTCTAAATTCATGGTCTTTCCAAATAAAATAAGCATTAATTAAAAAAAAGACAGAAAGAAATCCAGGTATTCCTGGGATGAAGGGAAAGAAAATCAAATTGGATATGAGGTAGAGGTTTTAAATGGAGCTCAACTAAAAATAACTTTTTAATAATTGAAAATGATCAAAGAGTTATAGGATCTGCCTGAGATAGCCTTAGGGGACAATAAAGGAAAAGTCTGCATAGCCCAGTTGGGACAGCAACTGGAGGAAAAGATGAATCAGGCATGGCTATGTTCTTACCCTATTAGATTCAGCCAATTAATAGCAACAAATTCAGAAGAAAACAAATACAAAATGAGATAACTTTGTAAGAGAAAAGTGTACAAATAAATTTGGTTTATACTTGGAATAATGGGAGGTGAGGATGACAGATATTGACGAATTTCAAGAATGTAAAGTTGCTGATGAACAGTTTTATGTTTCATGATTTTTAGAAATCAATTTTTGCTGAGCATCAAGTGAGGAAAAATAAAAAGCTACTCTCACCTGGGTTCTATGAGAAATTAAAAATCAGAATCTCTACCATTTGGCAATTACAGCTAAGTAAAGCAGATGGATATATATATATATATATATATATATATATATATATATATATATATATATGCAATTGTTTATAATACAAGATATAACATGAAAAGGGCCATAAGCAAGAAATAAATGCAGTGATAGAATTCAAAGTAGTGACTATTTTTAGCCAAAGAATCAAGGAGGGCTTTTTGAAAGAGACAGCATTTGAGCTGGACTTAAAAATGGACATTGAAATTTATCAAATGCTTTTTTTAAATTTCTTTTAATGTCTATTTTTGAGAGAGAGAGAGCAAGCATAAGTGGGGGAGGGACAGAGAGAGGGGGAGACACAAAATCTGATGCAGGCTCCGAGCTGTCAGCACAGAGCTCAATGCAGGCCCCGAACTCACAAATGAGGAGATCATGACCTGAGCTGAAGTCTGATGCTTAACTGACTGAGCTACACAGGCACCCCTATCAAATGCTTTTAATATTCTGAGGTTTTCTTCTTTTGATCAAATTACATATTAACTTTTTTCGTAGTAAGTCAAATATTCCTGTAAGAAAAAAATGCATTTAAAAATAATATTATGTTGGATTCAACTTATATTTTGGACTTTTGCACACTTATTCATGTATATTCCAGATGACTGGTAGGTGTTTTTCTTTCTGTGTAACTCTTTATAAAATGTTATCATCAGGTTAACATAAAATGAATCATGTAGCATTCCATCCTTTTCTATATACTAGCAGAATTTACCATGGTGATCTTCAGTCCCTTGGACAATATGAAAGGATTCCTCAGTAAAACTCATCTGTTTTGGATTTTTTTTTCCTCTAAGGTAACTGACAATTCTGATGGCATTTTCTGTTTTCTCCATGGCAATGAACACACCAACAGCTCTGTTGACATTTGTTACTTCTTCCAAAGTTCATTGTAGTGATATTTCCTAGAAATTGTCTATCTCACTGAAATGTTAGAATTAATTTGCATTGAGCTTGAGTTTTCTTTCCCCTTATTGTCTTAAGTCTAAAGACTTCTTTTCCAGTACATGTCATTGTTTTTTCTGTAATTTTGTTTATACATACTTTTAGTTGGGTCTTCTAAAAATTTCTTGGTTTACTTATTTTTACCAGGAGGGCTGATCCCCAAGAGGACTAAAGTTCGAGAGGCACAGAGGCAGGTGGGAAAGGAAAAGGAAGGTAAGAGTTTCATCAAAGGTTTCATTTTTTTGATAGCAGTGAACAGAGGGGGAAAAAAAAGCAAAATGGGTCTTCCATAAGATAAATATTGTTTGTCACGTTACTATAATAAGGCTTTTTGAAGTACTATTTTATTAACCCCCTTAAATGACTATTGTATCTTTTCTTTTTAATTACTTTTCAAAATTTTTTAACGTTTATTTATTTTTGAGAGACGGAGCTCGAGTGGGGGGTAGGGTCAGAGAGAGAAGGAGACACAGAACCTGAAGCAGGCTCCAGGCTCTGAGCTGTCACACAGAGCCCTAGGTGGGGCTTGAACCCATGAACCGTGAGATCATGACCCGAGCCGAAGCTGGATGCTCAACTGACCGGGCCACCTGGGCACCCTGAGTATTGTATCTTGACGGGCAAACACATTTATCAAACTGAAGGTCTTCAAATATAGGTGGTATGGGCTAAGGCTTATACTCGTCCGGAGAAAACTACACTGAAAACGGAGAAATGTGTGTGCTAACCAGGACACAGGGCTGGGAAAACTGTTTTTAAGCATTTTGTTTATCTTACTCTTCCTCGTCCTTTGTCAACTGAGGATGATACCCACCTCACCTTTATCATCCAAGGGTATTTTGTTAATAAATAAGGAAATACACAAAGTATTTTGAATCTTTATAAACGGATGGTTAAGAGAAAACTGCAATGTTCTATTTTAAAACATATTTAAAGATAGAGCTTTCCTGGCCAATATTAGTAAATTTGCATTTCTACCAGAATATTTATCATGTGCCTTAATTTCAGTGTCTTAGATCAAATTGACTGAAATTATGGTTATTAAGCAACTGGAACCTCAGTTTGAAACCCCTCAAGGCAGCCTTGTAACTCTTCACTTAGGTAGAGGCACTTGGCAATGTTAAACATCAGACTGTCTCCATATTGAAATAAGGAAAGCCATTCGTGAGGAAGCCTCCATTATTTATTTTGTTGGCCCTCTCCTCTTCTATCAGCAAGCACGAGTACAATGAGATCCCGGAACAAATGAGCTTATTAAGATCATGGTTAGACATATCGTTTTTCAAATCACACTCTACAAGACAGATATGCTGGCAAAGCTGTAATAAATGTCAAGGCTCAAGGCATCCACCATTCTTTTCAGCAGCCCGATGGCTTGGCTAGAAAAGCTTTTCATAAATTTTAGTGCACACCTGTCAAGTGGCAGGTGTGATAGTCTGCTATCGTGTAGCCTGAGCTGTGCTTGCTGGGCTGGCAGCACAGCCACCATGTGCAGTGCAATCATGTGCTTTTCTCTGTTTGTGACCGAGGAAATCTATGTGATCACACTGAGAATCGGTGCGTCTTGGCAGATCTGCCGGTAGCACTCATCATGCAGAGATTATTTTAGATTGGCTGCCATGAGGTGTTATTTCCCATTTGTTAACACAATGGGGTTTCATGACTACGACAGCTGAAATACATTCATTTGTATATGGGTGTTGTCCTTGTTGCGGAAATAAAAGCCCATTCCATCTTTCCTGGATTCCTTTAACCTTTTACAGCCGATGCTCTACCTGAAACAACCGCAGTGCTAATCACGTCACCTTCTCACGAGAGGAAAGAGAGGGGGAGAAAACACACTTTGGTTTCAGTAAGCTGGATTTGTGAGTCAGAAATAAACTTTTTGGTTCAAAGTATAGGAATAAAATTATATTTCTCATACATGAATACAAATATGATTAGAAAATTTCTGAAAGGAAACTCAAACTGTTTCTAGTGATACCACTGAAAGGAAAGGAAGATTTGGAGGTTGGGGAGTCAGAGTCTCCCATTGTGTTCTCTGTATATTATGGTAATGCTTGAATTGCTATCCTAATATTTTCATGTATCCCTTGTGCAATAAAAGAAGGAAACTTTAAGACAGGGAAACCTAAATATTAATATCAAGGTGAGAATTGATATTAATCCTAATATCTGATACTGATATTAATTCTACTACCTGATATTAATTCCAAAAATCCTACTTGGATGAACAGTGCCATATAGAGTGCTGTCATATTTTCTGTCACTAAATCCTCACATTCAGTGGAATGACTGAACCAGATATTGGCATTCTCACTTACATAGGTAAAATCTGAAACTTAATGAAGTTTAGTGACCTGCTTAAGTTTCAGACTAGGTTTTCTGATGTCTACGTGCAGCTTCCATTGCTTTCAAGTCCCTATCCCCCACTA
The DNA here is from genome assembly GCF_046562875.1 of Panthera onca. Taxonomy (NCBI): domain Eukaryota; kingdom Metazoa; phylum Chordata; class Mammalia; order Carnivora; family Felidae; genus Panthera; species Panthera onca. The sequence continues at coordinate 53,557,423 of NC_138346.1, forward strand.
GCTCATTATTTTCTACTCTGAAAGGAACAATAAATTCTAATACATTTGCTATAATACATACCATCGTTTTCCATTTCTTAATATTTCTGACATATATAATATATACGTATAGATATAGATATATGGTATATTCAATTTACCAATAGAGTTGCAGTTTTACATTAATAAAACACATTATTTAGGGGCACCGCGGTGACTCAGTTGGCTAACCATCCGACTTCTGCTTAGGTCATGATCTCATGGTTCATGAGCTTGAACCTTTCGTCAGGCTCTGTGCTGACAGCTCGGAGCCTGGGCCCTGCTTTGGATTATGTGTCTCCCTCTTTCTCTACCCCTTGCCCACTCACACTCTGTCTGTCTCTCTCTCAAAAATAAACATTAAAAAAATTTTTTTAAAGAAAAAAAATAATACACATTATTTAGAATTTTTCAGACATAAAGAGAAATTTAGATTCTGGAATATAAACAGAAATTTCAGTACTAAGCTTTCCACCGAAGAAAAATTAACCACAATTTTGTTTAGCATACCAAATTCTATTTTGCAAAATCATGGTAAATGCAAAGCTTCTGGTTTGTCAATACATGGATGTCTGCCATAAATACCATTTAAAAAATAATTGGTAAGTGGTCTCAGTTGGAAGAACATGGGACTCTTGATCTCAGGGTCGTGAGTTTGAGACCCGGGTTGGGTGTAGATACTAAAAAAATAAAAATAAAATAAAAAGTAACTGATAAGTGGTAATATTAGTTTCTACTGATGGCACAGTCGAATCTACCAGAATTAATAACAATTTACAAGTTCAGCACAGGCACATCTTTAAAAATCTTCAATCTACTAACCAATAATTACTTAGGGTGATAATTTAGTAGGAGGATTTTAGGAAACTGCTTACCTGCCCACCCCTCCTTTATTCCCACATCCCTGACTTTTCATGGTAATATAATACCCTATAATCATTTTTCTTTCTTTTTAAAAAAATTTTAGTGTTTATTTTTGAAAAAGAGAGTGAGACAGAGCATGAGTGGGGAGGCAGGGAGCAGAGAGAGAGGGAGACACAAAATCTGAAGAAGGATCCAGGCTCCTAGTTGTCAGCACAGAGCCTGACATGGGGCTTGAACTCCGGAACCATGAGATCATGACCAGAGTCAAAATCATATGCTTAACTGACTAAGCCACCCAGGTGCCCCAATCATTTTTCTTTCTTCTTTTGTAAATGGTTCAGAGAAGACAATATTGAAAAAAGCTCTTACCTCATCTTTATTATTTTAGTACTATAACAACCTATATTCCAATCCATGTGCAGAAAGCCTGCATTCATATGCTAAAGATCCCTTCGTGACCTAGAAACTTTACCTGAAATTTTTGACACTCACTCTAGTGACTACCAAATCTGTTCCTGGCACTCTCAGGAATTAGAATTGGGGTGGAAATGGGGGAGAAATGCTGGAGGGCACTAAAAATCTTCAAACAACATCAAAAGATGTCAGCAATGACAACTAATCACAACTACCACACAGCAGGGTCTTCTGTGCCTTACAAAAGCACCACACTGCCCCTTAGCCCTGTCACTGTTTGACTCTGTTCCCTTTGAGTTTTCCTCACAAGGCAAAGTGCCAGCAAAACTGGACTTCCTTTTGGGGCAACTAACCATGCTTCTGAACTGGGAACACCGGCTCTCACTCTCTGTCATTTCATAGGGTAAGCTCAGTTCAACATTCACTCTGGCAGACATTCACTGCAGCCATCTTCAATTGAAGAAAAAAACATGCTTTGCTTTGTAATATTGGAAACACACCTGTGAAGGAGAGGGGGCAAGTGACTGGCACCAAACACAGGATGAGAACCCCCGCCCCTTTCCTCTCCCAAATGAGGCTATGGCTGTGACTGGCACAGGGACTCTGGAGAGCGGTCAAGCATTTCCCGTGAATGCCTGTTGAACTAGAACATCCCCGCCGCCGCCCCCCCCCACCCCCCCCCACCCCCGGAGATGGCTGTGATTTCTGCATCCCGTACCTGTTCTTAAAGTCCTTGAATCTGCACTAGTAGTGACCCCACCAGGGACTTCCTGACTTGCTGGGTGGAAGAGCTAGAAGAGTGTTCTGTTTCAGGGAGGTTGGAGGCAAGACAGGCTCATCACATTTAACAAACAATTGCCATTTTGGTACTCGTCTTCATTTGAAACATTGATCTCTGCCTTCCAAGAACTACGATTCACTTATTAAATGTAAAAATAGATTTCTAAGAGCTTTACATTAATTAAACAGCAATTAAGGTCACCAAAGGAAAAGATCTCACTGTTACCCAGATTTTATAAGTGAAACAATATCAAGATACAGAGAAACAGGGATTTGAGAACAGCTGTATCTTAAGTGTCATATCTCTCTCAAGTCTGTGGCCTTAACTGACATGTGATACTATTTCATTTACTGATTTCTCTGTCAATTGGTTCTTCCTCTGCCTGTATTTCCATTTAGACCACAGCACTTGAAATTTCTAGGTTCTCTGGGCATCTCATAGAGCCTCATGTATTGAAAAATAAACTATTTTAATTAAACTGTTCATCTTGAAATTAAAACCTTTGAGATTTATTGTATTCAAAAATCTTTAAAAATGAGTGAAAGCTGGCCTTTGTATATTGTACAGTATTTTAACTTAGAATGCTTAGGTGTTGTACTCCCAAAGCCAAACACTTCATTGAAAAGTGATACATTTTATGAACCATCTTTTACCTCAGAATCCCAAGAAAATGGGAGAAGGCACATCTGACCTTGAAATCCCTGCTGACCTTCTTAGCCCCTTGTAAGAAATACTCTAGCACTCTGTGCACACGTGCCTTTTCTTTCAGTGTCTCTTGAAATTGTCGCTTGAGGGATTGAGAAGGAATGTGAATAAGACAGAAAGGACACTTGTGCTAATTCTATCCAGGCACTAACATTCTAATCTTAGATGAAATAAAGCATCATGTATATGTTGATTTTAGAAAGGGTTTGATGAAAGCTCTGGCACTTAAATCAATCTACAGCTTGTTTCCAGCACGAAAAGAATGTTTTAACTAGTGTCTTCCTCTACTGCATTTTGGGGTGATTTCCTTTTCCCTTTCCACCCCTGGGGCTAGAAGCCCAGCGCTGCTCTAGGGACTGCAAGTACAGAAATAGTGCCTGTGGCATAGTCCCTGCTCTGTGGGATTTCAAATGGTGTCACAGCAAGTTCAGCACCCTGTGACACAGGGCTTCAAGCGGGCGTCGTTACACTCCTATTTCAGCTTGCCAACTTTCCAGGTTTGAATTTCAAGTTGCATCAATTGTTCCATTGTCCTCTGGAGCTGTCATTCCCAATTGCCTTAGAAACAAATACCCACATCTTGCCTAAACTGGTGATCAAAAATTTTAAGTAAATGAACAATGCAACAGAGACTATCCATCTAAAGGAAATGTTCATTAGATTCTGACAGGGAAGCCATTAATACTCGAATAGTTTCAGGGATTGTAATCAGATGCCTGATTAATTCAAAGCCATGTTCCGCTGGCAGCCTATGCAATCCTGAACAAAATGGCCAGATCCCTAGGAGGTAAAAATTTAAAAGAGACATAGGACCTAGAAATAGCTTCTTTGCTGGAACACTCGAGAGTAAGTGATAAGTAGTTCAGCTGCTTCATTTCTCTGATGTTCTTGCAATAAAGGCTTGGCCGACTGCCTTTTAAATTTTTTTAGGGGTTTATTGCATTCAGCTTGACTTGAAACTGTAGTTTTTACTCAAGGAAGGTGTGGGGTGATTATTTTTCATTTGTAAAATATAACCGCTATTTTAGTTGGTGAATTGTAAACATGCTAATATTCCCCTAGCTGCATTGCTAGAGGTTCTTCCTCACCCATTAAGACATCTACTGGCTGCAGTTCTAATATCCTTCACTGAAGGTAAGCAACACTAAAATGTGAATATTACTTTACAGGCACCCCAAGGCCCTGGTTCACTTGCTGTTTGGGCTGGCATAGAGAAATAACATGAAAAGCTGAGATACATCCCTTTACAGGCAGCGAGGGTGAGCAACCTACCATTAAAAAAAGACAAGAAAAGAAAAGAGAAATAGCTACCATACACTGAGCCCAGACACCTACCAAACACTAAGCATTCAGTTTCATTACCAACACCGTCATTGACATGACAGAACTGTGCTAGGTTATGTACTTCCTAAAATTTTTTTTCACAAATATGTGAGATACGTACTATGGTTATGTGTTTTTACAGTTAAAGGAACCGAGTCTAAGAGAGACCAAATGACTTGTTCAAGTCCTCTCAGTTAGTCAACTGTCCAATCAAGGTGGGAACTCTGGTCTGATTCCAAAGCTAAACAAACTAGCCTGGACCAAGCTGCTTTTAAGACGGAGAAGTTAACTCAGTGTGAACTACTAGTTTCTCGCATAGCATGGAAAGAAAGTCAGTTTGAAGTCACTTCTGAGTTAAATAACATGTTCAAACTTTACTTGCTTATTGTGGCAAGTCACAAAGTTAAGTGTATAATTATAAAATTGTTTATTTTTTTACAGTAATAACAGAATCACTTTTAGTATTATGTCTATAGTAGGTTTTTTTTCTTAATATCTCATTGGCATCCTTTCAAGTTAGCATATACTTGTCCAATATTTTATTTCTCATAACTGCATCCCACTTCATGGAACAGATAAGCCATCTGTATCTACACATTCCTCTATTCGAGGGAATCCAGGTTGTTTCCATATTTTGCTATGACAAACAATGCTATTATAAACAGCCTCCATATATGTACACACATACATATACACTGACAGACACATATATGTGTACTGTGTGTCTATATATGTATTATGGGTATGTATACACATACACACGGGACTTTATTCTTCTCGATTCCAAAAGTAGAATGGCTAGCCAAATAAACTAATACAACTTTTTCTGAACTGTTTAGCTATTTTTCACACCTCCCAGCAATGTAGGAGAGTGTACGCTTTTCCAGGTCTTCCTTAGACCCAACTCGTTGCTTTTTTTAGCTTTTGAAAACCTGATGGTGAAAAAACTATTTTACATTTCCCAACTAGTTAAGATGCAAATATATTAAAGTACAGTTACATTTTATTCGCTACTAAATATTTACTACATTAGGTGTTGGTTTTTCTATTTGATTGTGTTTTTATTAGGTTGTATAAGCTTATGGTATAATAGTGTCAAGGGCTGTGAAAATCTCCAGTTTTACCCTATTTGCATGCTAACAGTTAGTTTACTGTAGTTTTGTGGATACTGGCAGAAGACACAAGATGCCTGGGCCAGAGCCAAAGGGCATTCTTTCTTATACCACATGAGGCATCATGAACATCAGCGTGTTTGTTCCCGTTCTCCTTGCCTCCAACTCCACAAAGGTGTCGATGGGTCCAGATGATGCTTGCACATGAGTTTACACCTTGTCTTGGTGTGTCCTTCTTCCTATGGCCATTGGTCTTATTTGCACTATTTTCATGTTAAAGTCAATATAATCACATGGAAATCATTTCCCTAATTTTGGTGACAATTATTGCTTTGCTTCTAGTCCAAATAAAAACAGTTATTATCTAACTGATGTTTTATGAAAATCCATGTCCTTTGTTTCTGTTGTGTTTTTGCCCTAACAAATGAGGGGGAGAAAAAAACCTTTAGAAAGGGAAGCCCACAGGGACTTTTGCTCAATCAAAATAAAGACTTAAGGTACATAACTCCTTTCTGTCAATGTAATTGCTATAAATTCAGAAGATTAGCAATATCAGGACCCTATCTACAGGAAGACAGAGGTTAGGCAGATCCATGTTTTATGGGGCTTGAAGCTTCTGTAACTGTAGAGGGGAGTGTGACTGAAATGTAAGAATACAAAATTATAAACACAACATGACTTTGGCCTGCAAAAATTTATATGGCCCATACCAATGTGAGTCCCTACAATGTCAGCTAAGCTTCTTTAGCTTCACGATAAATCTGCTCTATCTGGTAAAGGATGTGAAAGACAAGGTTGAAGCTAATCATAATTTGAAATTTTTTTGCTTTTCTAGGCCATAGTGCTACCTTAGAAGCTCAGCTAAATATGTACCATTGGTCCCTCAAGGCAAACATTCCTTAACTTCTGCCCTTCCTGACCTTGGATTATGCTGAGTTGCAGTTCAGGACAAATGATGTTTTGTTGAGTTTAGCCACTGGGTACAAAAATTATCACATCAGATCCACCTCCTGTGCTGGGCAGGGCAGGGTGGGGGCGAGGGGGGATAGAGTAAATGCTATAGCAAGTGTTTGTAAGGGTGAAATCTATGCTAAGTGGATTTGAAAGGTAAAGGTGGCAAGAAAAGAGCTCTAGAATATGAACTAGATAAATAGCTCTAGAAGAAGTACTAGAATATGAGGGATGATATTTAGGAATGTGCATGAAATGAATTGGGAATTAAGTATTTTCAGACAGCCTTACTTAACCCTGTTTCATCTTTCTGATTACTTATATGTGCCCTATTTCTTTTTAAAGTAACAGTAATTGGTAGAACTGCCTTCTTTCCTCTTTAATTTGCCCCAGTCACTTGGTTCATGTTTCAGTTAGCTTTAAAAAAATAAATCAGTAATACTGAATACCTAAAATTCACATGGTACTCTATAAACCATTAACACAAAGATTATTATAATGTTCCCTACCCTTCCAGTTTTCTTTTAGAAATAAAACCAGTACACAGGTATCTTCAAAGCTAGATAGAAAGTGCCTTGTGGCATAGAGACCAACAGACAATTATTTGAGTTTAAAGAAGACAGATTTCTGAGAAGTAGTAGCATTTAAGATGCCTGAATGAGGTTGTCTACAATGTAGACACAGAGTGTTCTAGGCAGATGAAGGGGCAAAGCCTTAGGTGTGGGAGGAGAGGAAGAAAATTTCAAGGAATGGGAAGTAGTCTAGTTTTAGTTGGATGATAGAGTAATATTAAAGAGATTAAGCAAGAAAGGTGATTGTATTTTATCACTGAGGTCTTTGCACTCCCATCAGTTGTGAACACTGATGTGATCATCAATGGGGAGGTGTTTTCTTTAGGGGAATAGATGAACCGTGAGGTAATTTTGGAAAGTTAACCTGAAAGGAGTAGGTAGAGCAGAAACAAACAAACAAACAAACAAACAAACAACAACAACAAAAAAAACAACAAGGGAAAGTACTGGGAGGCCAGGTTACAGAACATACAATAGGTATGGAGGCAAAAAGGTCATTTGCAGATCTCCTTGCAGAGGTTAGATCTTGTGATGAAAATGGGAGGTGTGGGGAGAAAGAGGGTGACAGCTTTCCAGGAATCTCACAAGTTTGGGATCTTGCAGGACAATCTAAGCACATTTATCAGGCTGAATTTTTCATGTTCTTTTTTTCTTTAACATTTTAGGTAGAATGCTGCCCTAATGCTCTCTCTCTCTCTCTCCCCTTCTCCTGTGCCTTCACCTATCAGGAGCATCAGCCATTTTACTCAGCTTTGTTAGTGGAATAGTGGATTAATGCTCTCCTGCTAATTAATATCTTAGACATTGTGTGGTGTTTCAAAAGAAAAAGCAAGCTCAATTCTTCTTAAGGGGATGGGTCTTCCCTGAATTTAAGACAAGAAACTACATGTGATAAAAACATGCAAACATCAATACTACCAACTGTCTCCAGGTGTACAAAAAAAAGTGCACCAAGACATAGCTCCCCAGGGAAGGGGGTGGAAAACACAGATCTGTGGAGAAAGGTGAGGTGGCTACTGTCAGATGGTGATGCTATGCAAAATCTCTATGACTGAGGACAGTCAACACACAGCAGAAGAATTACTATGTGGTTTGGAAAGCAGGAGTATATTTAAGGTCAGGACATGGGTAGGGGACATGGTATACCAAGGAGTTTCCTATCAACCATGAATGGCCTGTTCCTCTGTCTCTTCACTTCCATCTTGTTCTCATCGTCACAGCCATACCCATAAGCAACTAACAGATTCAATAAGAAAGGCATTCTAATGCCATAAAATATTATACGACATCATCTCCTCCCCATGAAGTATTTATTTCCATGTATTTTCATCCCCTCAGTTTTGTAAGGCAGAATCGTGCAATCTTGATTTTAACTATAAAATGTCACCAGATTCCTGATAGTCATGATTACAGACAGAATGTTAGTCAGAGGTTCACAGTAATTGATATCTGTGCCAGAAAAGTGGATCACATCTGACCTGAAAAGTAGATCTACTTGGCACCATTTGGCAAGGATTTAACACTTTGTCATTAAAGCTAGCAGATGTGTTCAAAACTTCACTGTGCCCCTTGCTACATATGATGGTGAAATCACCACTTTAAGCTAGGAACTAAGATTCTAGAAGTGCTTCATACCTTACTGATTTTGTGATATTCTGCAACGTTGTTTTGAGTATCTGGTGAAACAAATAAAAATATCCATAAACTGTAAAGCCCTATGTAAATGAAAGTTCTTAAATAATTATTACTGCAAATGCCATAATCCTGCGATACTCACATCCTGGTGTTGGCGGAACTTTAGAGTGGGCCATTAGAAATGACCTTTCAGAAAATTCCTGAGGCACCCAGAATTTTCTCTATGACCCGGCTAGTATTTACCAGCAGCACAAGTACCACCCAGGGGTGAGCAAGCAGTATTTACTTCCTAAGAAACTAAGTCAGAAAACTGTGAGAAAATACAACCAAAGAACACATCCAGGTTTTGTTGGACTAAATGCTTATAGTTTGGAGATCTCTTTTAGAAAAAGAATATAAAATCACAAGTACATAATTTGGTACAAAGTACACATACACTTAGATTGAGGAAAGAAATCACAATAAATTACAAATTTTAAAAGGCTGACAACACAAACATACAAAGTTTCAGAAAAATGCAATAAATGCTTAACACATGATCTAAAGACTTTTTTTCCAAAAACTTTTTTGCTGTATATATACTCTTATTACCTTTTTTATATAATAATCATTTTATACTATTTTCCATAGAGAAAGCATGACAATTTAGTCTTTCCTCTAGCATAAGTGATTGAGATGTTTTTTATTATTTATAATGGAAATGTATAAAACATCACCCTTCATATTTAGATGTAGTCTTTGTTTGCTGTTTTAGATTTGTGCTCTCATACTGGGGATTCCAATAAATTTTGTGATCTCTTTAAAATATCATATGCATAGTACATTTGTAATTGTATGTATTCATTATTGAAAATATTCCTGACAGAAGAGAACTTCTGTTTAGATTTGATGTCAATGAGAACTGAATCTTCTGCTTGCAATTTTACACATCTGCTGTTTGGAAAAATTTGCCACAGAGTGCTTCTGGCTCTGTACATCTGTGACTTTATTTATCCTAAGCTGCCTGCATATGTCCTATGACAGATGCTGTGGGGACCTGCTCATATTGTGATATGACCTGCACATTCCTGACATGACAGCAAGTGAGATGGCTCCATGAATAACTTCTAGAAGCAAGTCCCACATTGAGTCATGGATGTGCCTAAATATCTCATGTACACATCTAAACTATACACAACACAAATACATGTCTACTCAAACTAAATGTATTCTTGACTCTACTTCTTTTCACCTACATTTCCAAAATTCTCATAGTTACAAAAACACTGTAATACAAGAGGGGATGGATTTAGGAGCATTTTTGTGGAAGGAGAGAGCAGTCTAAGGTGGGGGTGTCAAAATACCTTTCTTTGCATTATTATAAAATCATATGGCTATATTCCCACCTTGCTAAGGCCATCTTCAGTCCTAGGAAAGGTTCAAGCAAATAAGGACCCTAAAACTTAAGTTACTAAATTAGCCTCATGGTGAGTCTGCCTCTGAATCAATGATATGTGAAAACAAGTGACAAACACTGACTGCATTCACCTTTTCCATTTGTATCACAGAAGAATGTCAAGTCTAGATCAGTGGTATGTTACAGTTCTTCAAGCTTGATCAAGGATCAGGGTTGTAGGGTCAATTAGATACAACAGAAAAGTTTAACCAGGAAAACAGGATGACAAAGTTGAAATTCTAATTGAGACTTAAAGAGAATCAGAGGCAAGAAATGGGAATAAAAAGTTAATGATCACAGTTCAGGATCACTGGGAGTGAAAGCAAAGCAGGAACCATACCTAGAGATGCTTTCTTCATTGGACCCTCATTTTCTGTTAACACCTAGATATTATAAACTTATATAGCCAAAGATATTCAACATAAGAACCTGCCTGCTCTAGGAGTTTATATAAAAGGGAAGACATGCTAGTGTTAGTCTAAGTTGTTTAACCATGACATAAACTTCTCATCACTGGTTTAGTTGACACTTCAGTGGGTTTATCAGGAATTTCTTACATATAAGACTATCATTGCGGAACCGAGCTAAGGAGATGCTGTGTCACTAGTGCTTCAGTGGGAGCGCAGGTAATTGCACTGACTTATTTCTAAACATTTTCTTTAGTGCTATCAGCCTTACTGAGCTTAGGAATTTACAGTCACTCAGGAGGGAGAGAGTACAACAAATTTTTTATTTATTACCAGAAAATAAATAATTTTTCCCCTCCCCTCAAAGAAACAAAAAAAATATCGCTTCACTTCTTTTGGTTCTAGGTCAACTTTGGGAAAATCATACTAGTGAAGGTTAGATTAAGAGATTCAATACTTACTATAGTTTAACTGCAGGGTGCCTGAATGGCTCAGTTGGTTGAGCGTCTGACTCTCGAATTCAGCTAAGGTCACGATCCCAGAGCTGTGGAACTGAGCCCCGTGTTGGGCTCCTACGCTGAGCCTGGAGCCTGCTAAAGAATTTTTTTCTCTCTCTTCCCACCCCATCCCAGCCCCGCTCATGTGCACATGTGCATGCCCTCTCTAAAAAAAAAAAAAAGTAGTTTCACTGATACTCTCCTTCAAATCTCTCTTTCCTGGGAAAACTACAAAATTAACAGGTCTTGGGTAGAAGTCAGAAAGCAAATGGAACTGCACCTTCCAAAACAATGTTGTCCAAAGAGTGATTTTAGGCCCAGCTGCATTCGAATTCTCAAGGTACCTGTTCAAAATGCAGAATCACTGGCTCACAAAAACTTGAAGGAACCATAGTCTTTGTGTGTGGTCCCCATAAGTATGTGTGGCTAACAAGCACCCCAAAGGATGCTTACGACCATTGTACGAACTCCTGAAAGTGGCAGAAGCTGCCATAAAGGAGTGGGGCTTGTTTAAGTCAGGGTCCTGAAGTACCATGAAGACAATTCAAAGAATGGCCTCAAGTCCTAAATCTAGAGTGCAGAGGCTCTTCAAGCATGGCTGTTCCTGCATTTGAACCCTCCCTTCCCTCAGCTATCCTTCCTGCAGATGAATGCCTTACACATCAGAACAACAATTCCATTTTGCTGCTTCCCTTTACTGCTCCCCTGCCTTTTCTTCTTTCCTTCTGTCTGATGCAACTTCATTTTGGGTGTTTCCATGGCCCTTCTGCTCATTCTAAACTCCCAGGTCTGAAAGAGATCTCAGATCCAACCAGTGCTTTAATTCCCTCTTCAATATTCCTGAAATGTTTCCCTAAGAATGTTTCAATAGATTGACTCTATTGAAATGGCTGCTTGTTTCATTTTTAGACACTGCCTATCATTACAACCATCTTCCTTATCACCAGTCAAAATATATCTCTCTAATTAGCACTACTGGTCATAGTTCTGACTTCTGGAAATACACTTCGGGTAATTGCATTCCCTTTCCATATGACAGTTTTGGCTACTCTCCTATTGATGGGTATTCAGCTTTAAATATTTTGTAATGTATCAGGATGAAGGTACCCTATGAATGTGAACTGGGAATTAACAGTCTCAATTGCCATTCCTATGATAATAGCTTCATAGCATAACCCTAATTAGATAAAAACTATGAGGTTCCCTGTGCCCCTCCCTAGATAAATAACCTAGGTGTAGAATAAACCAGCCAGAAGCCTGAGGAAACTTGTCTTTTTGTGTTGCAGTAGTCGTTCTCAAACCAGGGTAATTCTCTCAAACTGCCCACACCTTCATCCTGAGTACAGGAAACACTTGGCAACATCTAGAGACATTGCTTGTCACACTTGAGAGAGAGGCGCTATTGCCATTTAGTGAAAAGATGCCAGGATACATCCTATAATGCCCAGAACATCCATCCTTACACCAAGGATTATCCAGACCAAAATGTCAAGTGTTGAGATTAAGAAATCTTTGTTAGAGAAATCTCAAAAAAGGCAACATAGAAAAACGTATGCAATGATTACTTGTTACTCACTCTTTCTTGGGATTCCTTTCAAAATAGCTGAAATTTTCAGATTCCATGTCACTTTTCACCTGAAAAATTATTAATATTATTTTTATGAGTTAGGACTATCATTGACATTGTTCTCAGTCACTTAGACACTGTCTTAATAAAAAAGAAGTAAATGCTGGACTTTTTGTTTTTTGCTTCTCTATAGTCTCTAACTGTTCTGAAATAATCCATTCTCTTCTACACCTGGGTGGCTCAGTCAGTTAAGCATCTGACTTCAGCTCAGGTCATGATCTCACTGCTCACTCGTGAGTTCCAGCCCTGCACTGGGCTCTGTGCTGACAGCTCAGAGCCTGGAGCCTGCTTCAGATTCTGTGTCTCCCTCTCTCTCTCTCTCTCTGCCCCTCCCTACTTGCGCTCTGTCTCTGTCTCTCAAAAATAAACAGTAAAAAAAATTTTTTTAAATAAAGTGAAACAAATGTCCGCAGAGGAGAGCCTGGATTTGAGGTCAGATATTCACTATCAGACTTCCATAAACTTTGCCTTTAATTCTACTCTAATGAAATAAACTTTAATGTAAATGTGTTCAAATTACATATTGAAGGTGAAGACAAAAGTAACTTTTAGACATTATTATTAGAGTTTTATAATTATTCATGAAGTATTTAATGTGTGCTAGACATTTGGTCAGATATATATTATGAAGATAGAGAGGACATGATCCCTAACTTTAATAAAAAGTCTGGTGAGAAAGTAAAAAATACAAAGTATTTACTCAGAGCTAAGGACCTTCCTTCTAATTCCAATAATACACACACACACACACACACACACACACACACACACACACACACAAAGAAAGAAAAAGAAAAGAATAAAATCACAAGAGCCCTTCTTTATACTTCTTCCATTGAATCTTCCTACCCACCAGCATCTGTAGCCATGTATGCTCTGCCTCCATATTGACTCAATGGATTCGCTATCTGTGTCCTATATAGGCCAACTTCTCTCACACAGAGTCCCATCTCTGCCTACTCCAGAACTTTTCTCATGCAATTATTCCCTCACTTTTCTCCCTCATCACATCATCATTTCTTCTCTCTTCTCTATCAGTGTTATAAAAGCATACTATAATATCTATCCCAGGCAGTTCCCATCTCCTCTCTATCCCAGTTTCTTTCCAATCTCCCTTCACCTTCTTAAACTCTCAGCATCATTTGATATAATCCATCACTACTACTTCCTTTAAAATCTTTTTTTTTTCTTTTAACTTGAAATTTGGTATACCATGGTCTCCTGATTTTTTTCTTACCCATGTGGCAACTACTTCTCAGTCTTCTTTATTGGACCTACTTTAATTTCCCAACCTTAAATGCTGTAGTGTCATTTACTCTTAGGTGATCTCATCCATCCCAATGGCCTTCTTTAGGCTGATGACTCCCAAATTTGTATCTCCAGAGTGAACCTCACCTCTGAATCTTCATACATGTTCTAGGATTTCTAATGGATATTTCTATCTTAGCAAATCCAAAACTAAGCCTTGATTCTCTTGTCTAACTTGCCAACCATGTTCTTCTATATGTCCCTATCATAGCTGTTATTATCATAAAACATCCAGTTTCTCAGGTAAAAAACCCTGGGTACCACCATTGATTCCTCCCATATTTCTCAATAATTTTTCTTCCAATCCATCAAATGAATCCTGTGAGAACTACATCCCAGTAATATCCTGTTCCAGCCAAACCCAAACCATCTCCATCTTTTTCTTGGGTTCATTTCCTGGTTCTCCAAGAAAACTTCTGCTCTGGTAAATCAGTAGTCAGTTCTCCCCGCAGTAGCCAAAGCAAATCTACTAAAATGGAAATTATGCCCTATCACTCAGCTCCTGGACACCTGGAAGTAGTTTTCCAACACTCAAAATAAAATCCTAAATCTTTGCTGCATCCTATTAGACCATAACTTATCTGATTTTGGTTATCTTCATACTCCCATTTCCTGTCGTTATTCTTTTTTTGCTCATGATACTTTGTGGGCCTCTTTGCAAGTCTCAAACACTCTTCCTCCTTAGGATCATCATACTCACTACTCCCTAAAACAATCTTCCCCCAGACAATGACATGGCTCACTCCATTCATATCCCTGCTCAATGTCATTCCCTAAGAGACAATCTTCTCTAAAAAATAACACTCTTCTCTGTTCCCCCATTCTGCTATAATTTTCCTCCTAGCATTATTAGCTAAGACAATTTACTTTTATATTTCCTGTATATCCCACTACTATATAAACTTCATACCCACCGAGTGGTTATTTTGTTCTCAGCTCTATTCCTAGTGTCAAGACTCTGCTTGGGGTATAAGTCGCTCAAATAGTTACTCAACTACTAAATGAACTGGTCTCCATATTCAGCCTGATATCACCTAGAACATGTAATCTCAACTTGTATAAACTCATCTCACTTCACATATATACAAACATTATACTTTTGGAAGCAATAAACCTGTTGTTTACAGTTAACTGAAAATAAGCATTCATTTATAATATCTCCTATATTTAAGCAAATCTTATCCTAAGGTGAGAGCAGACAACATATAACACAGTAAATATAATGCCACAGCACATCAATTAAGTACAAATCAACAATTAAAATCATTACCAATATATCACATTTGAAAGCTAATTTTCAATATTTTAAATAATAAGCAAAAATTTACAAGAGGTTGTGTGCTTTGGGAATGAAACAGAATGACCCCTACATATCACTTTAGAGATGGGAGTAATTTATACTCTTCAAAGACAATTGCAGTATATCTAATGGCTTTAAACAACATTTTGATACAAGAAGCAATATCTGTCTTTTCTGAATTAGGTTTTGATGCATTGCCTGACATCTAGGATCTGAAGTTTTACACACTGACAACATTGAAACTTCACTTTGTCAATAGCAAGTGGAAACATATATTTGGGAATCATTTTAATAACGGTGCAACCTAAAAAAAATGTGAATAATGTTAGTGAGTCATAACATGCAGAGATAAATAGACTGTTCCCACTGTTCTTGTGTAGCCTTAGATTAATTGTCAAACTTCCAGAAGCACTAAAAATGAGAATTGAAGAGTAGCTTGCCTCAAATCTTGTTAAGAATAAAGATTCTGACACTTATTTGGCATTAGAAAGGTGACTAAATGTCTTTCAATAGGGTATTAAAGCACTGGATTGGGAGGAAAGAAGCCTGGCTTTTAGTCTTTGCTCATCCACGAAGTAGTTGCATGGCCTTAAGCCTCACCTTTGTTTTTCTAATAAAAGAGGGCAATGAAATAAAATAATTCTACCTTGTGTCTTCCACTTGGGGCCAATTTGCAATTTAAGTCACAAAGCTACTCATTAGAAGAGCTGAGATTTGAACTTGTATCAGTCAGGATAAGCAAGGTTATGCTGGGAAAAAACCACCTCCGAGTCTCAGTGAGTCAAAATATTAAGTCTATTTCTGACTCATACTACATGTCAGCAGGCAGAGTGTAATCTTACCGATCATTCAAAAACCCAGTTAATGAAGGTGCCATCTTGCCATGTGTCCACAATCACTGAGGCAGAAAAAAGGGAACAGGATGCTTGAAGCTTTTGAGCAGAAGTAACACACACTTTCTCACATTTCATTGGTCAAAGTCACAAGAACACATTTAACTTCCAATGTAATGGAGAAATGCATCTCTCTGTGGGCATGGAAGAAGAATCAGAATCTTTGAGTAGCTCCATTGACTACACAAAAACTAATCTGGGTCAAGAGACCATACTGTTCACTTCTGTGTTAGAGGGAAGCTTGTTAGAACTTCCTGGTATACAACGTATCAACAGTGCTTATCTGTTTCTGGTGAAAGTTTACTGAGAAAGAGAGGGGGAAAAAGATACAAACAAACAGATATATTGCATAGAAGGACTTTATGTCTTCTACTTAGACACAAGATATGAAATATATTCATGATATAAAGATATATGTGTCATACATGATCCTGTAAATGACTTGTGATTGAATAGATTTATAAGAGGAAACTTAAACTTGTAATAATATGTACAAAAATTAAAAACAAAAAATTTTAATGTTTATATTTGAGAGAGAGAGAGAGAGAGAGAGAGAGATACAGAGGGAGGGGCAAAGAGAGATGGAGACAGAATCTGAAGCAGGCTCCAGGCTCTGAGCTGTCAGCACAGAGCCCGGCATGCGGCTCAAACTCATGAGCTGTGAGATCATGACCTGAGCCAAAATCTTATGCTTAACCAACAGAGCCACCCAGGTGCCCCAACAAAAATTTTAAATGTTGCTATCATAGAAATAACCAGTAATAAAGAAAAAGTCAAAGCAGCCAGATGATTAAAAAACATTGCAAATTTTGTGAATTTTTAATTGTTTTAATTTAAAAAATAGTTGAGAGTAGATTCTATGTAACATTGAAAGGCACAAAAGTATCCATAGTGGAAAGCATGTAATCCTCATGTATTATCCCCCAGTCATCCAGTTCTTATTCTAGAAAACAACCATTGTTTTTAGCATGCAATCTTTAAAATTTATGGTAATTTTTATTTCACAGATTTATGTGTGTATAGCTGAATGTACCAATCTTTCACGGGTTCTGTTTTCTGGTTTTTTTTTCGGTCATTCCTAAATAGGTATTCTAATGCCAGAAACAATACAAAACAAAAACCCAAGTTTTTTTTTCTAGTGGTTTTATGGTTTTATTTTTTCATTTTAATATGTATGAAGTACATGTAGAATTTATTTGATGAAGAAAGTGAAATCAGAATGCTATTATTTTCTTATAGTTAGATATCTGATTATTCCATGAATGTTACCACAAAATTCACAATTTCTCCACATATGAGAAATTCCTGTATATTTATGTTTATTAGGTATATAGGTCTCTAAGTTTTTATATCAATATTACAAGCAATTATTTTAAATTCAGCATTTACTATATTGTGACACAAATTCAAAAAAACTTAAAATACTTTTTTTTACTTAAAAAGTCTGAAGGGCTGGGGCACCTGGGTGGCTCAGTTGGTTAAGCATCCACCCTCAGCTCAGGTCATGATCTCATGGTTTGTGGGTTTGAGCCCCGCATGTGCTGTCAGCACAGAGCCCACTTGAGATCCTCTGTCTCCCTCTCTCTCCACCCCTCCCTGCTTGTGCTCTCTTTCTCTTTCAAAAATAATAAATAAACATTAAAGTAAAAGTCTGTGAAGGGAATCATTTCTAGAATAGTGAAGTAAGAATCTCCAAAAGTCTGCTTTTCAATTAGATTAGAAAAGAAACTCAAAAGCAACTCTTTTAAAACTCTGAAAATAAACCAATAGTTGATATAATCCAGAAGCATTTATTTAAGAAAACTGGCTGCATCTTCCTAAAAGCAGTAAGCTTTGTGAGACTTTTTGTTTTTGTGTTTGCTTCATGGTATTTTTAATTCGCCTTGTTTTCATCTAACTACCTCTGTGTTATCCATGAAAACTGACAACCTTCCAATCTACTGTGAAAACCATCAGCCCAGTAGTCACTTGTTGGGAAAGAGTAGATTTGGAGCTCCCCAAGCAGCCCCATTCCCAGATAATTGTCAGTTGACTTCTCTGCCAGTTCTCTGAAAACAACTGCACACATGACTTATACTTATTTGACCAGACTCAGAACTTGTTCAGTGAGAAGAACCCTTTCTTGGGGATATTTATATAAAACAATCAGTGACAACTGTGTAAAATTAGTTCAGGGCAAACAAATAGCAAAACTAGTGAAGGAGGGATAAGATTTTTGGAGCAAATGCATGTATTAAAGATGTCCAGTGTTCAACAATAACACAAATTATTAGATATGCAGTGAAGCAGTAAAGTATATCCCATACACAGAAGAAGTTAATAGAAACTGTTCCTGAGGAAGCCTAGATGTTGGACTTAATAGACAAACATTTAAATCAACTATGATAAATATATTCAAAGAACTAAAGGAAGCTATCTTCAAGGATGAAGACAAGTATGAGAAAGAATTTTCACCAAATAGAAAACAACAATAAAGAGATATACATTTAAAAAACAGAAAAACTAGGATTGAAACGTAATGACTAAAATAAAAACTACTAGAGAAGATCAACAGCAAATATGAGCTGGCAGAAGAAAGAATCAGCAAACTCAAATATAGGTCAGTTGAGACCCCTTGGTGTGAGGTATAAAAAGAAAACAAAAAGAAAAATGAACAAAGACTTAAAGAGTTATGGGACAAAATATGCAAAATGAGAGTAACAAACAAGATAAAGGAGCATAAAGAATACTTCAATACTGGGGCACGTGGGTGGTTCAGTTGGTTAAGTGTCTGACTCTCGATTTCAGCTCAAGTCATGACCTCACTGTTGTGAGATCAAGCCCTGTGTCAGGCTCTGCACTGAGTATGGAGCCTGCTTGGCATTCTTCCTCTCATTCTTTCTGCCCTTCCCTGGCACTTGTGTGCGTTATCCCCCCACCCCCCTCTCTGTCTCTCTCTCAAAATAAACATACATTTTTTTTAAAAAAAAAGAATACTTGAATACTAATATAAAACTTCCCAAACTTGATGAAAAACATGAGTTTACCTATCCAAGAAATTCAATAAACATCAAGTAGGATAAAGTAAAAAAGTCCACACCTAGATGCATCATAGTTAAGCTTTTGAAAGCTAAGGACAAAGAAAATCTTGAATACAACATGAAAGACAGGACTAATAATGTACACAGGACTCATAGCAAGATGAATAATTTCTCATTTTAAACTAGGGAGTCCAGAAGGCCAGTGGCATGGCATTTGCAAAGTGCTGAAACCAAGAATTCTATATCAAGCAAAACTACCCTCCAAAAATGAGGTTAATAAAAATAGGTGAATAAAACCTAAGAATTCATTGTTACTAGACCTGTCTCACAAGAAATAATATAGGGAGTCCTTCAGGGTGAATTAAAAGGACATTAGAGAGAAATCTGAAGTTACAAGAAGAAATAGAAGCATAGTAAAAGGTAACTACGTAAGTATAAACACAAAAGAGAGTAGGTGTATTTTTTCCTCTACTCTTACCTTATTTAATGGCAACTGAATATACCAATTATAAGACTGCACTGATGTTTGTGATGTACAAAGATGTAATGCGCAAAAACTGTAATGTATAAATAAGACAACAGCACAAAGGGTGAAGGGAATGTAGACATATTGAAGCCAGGTTTCTGTAGACAATTGAAATTAAACAGGTATTAATTTTAACTAGATTGTAGTTAACATGTTAATTGTAGTCCCCAGGGCAACCACTAAGAAAATAATTTTTTTTTAAATAAGGAAATGAAAATGATATATTGGAGAATATCTTTTTGACATTAAAAAATGGAGGCACAGAGGGGGAAAAAGGCATATAGAAATCAAAGAGCAAATTAGCAAAGTGGATAAAAAACATTATTCAACTATACTCTGTTAAAAAGAGACCCTTTAAAAGATACAAATAGGTTGAAATTATAAGGATGAAAAAAGACATGTCATGCCAATAGTG
Source organism: Panthera onca (assembly GCF_046562875.1). NCBI lineage: Eukaryota > Metazoa > Chordata > Mammalia > Carnivora > Felidae > Panthera > Panthera onca. Next base: position 53,577,226 of record NC_138346.1, read on the forward strand.
ATGAAGGGCGCTAACATGGCTATATTAATATCAGACAAAACACACTCTAAGATAAAAATCCTAGACAGAAAGTATTATTTCATAATGATAAAAGGGTCGATATACTAGGGAGGTGTAATTTAACCACATATGCACCTAACAATAGAGCCTCAAAAAAACAAAAATAGAATTGAGGAAATGGACAATTCAACAGTCACAGACACTTCAGTACCCCACTTTCAATAAGTCTTCTATTACAGGTTCTTAATAGAAGGAACAAGGAATAGATGAGTCCAACAACACTGTAAGCCAACTAAAACTGACATCTATGAAACACTCTATTGAACAACAGAATACAGATTTTTTTCTCAAGCACACATGGACTATTTTCTAGGACAGACCATTTATTAGACCATTAAAATAGGCCTCAATACATTCGAAATGTTTGAAGTCACCCAAAACATGTTCTCTGACCACATGGATGAAATTAGAAATCAACAACCAAAGGAAATTTAACTTCACATATATTTGGAAACCAAATAACATACCTAAATAAATGAGTCAAAAATGAAATCACAAGAGAAATTAGAAAATATTTAGATATGAATGAAAATGAAAAAACCTGGCATCCATATGGTAAATAACTCAAGCAATACTTAGGAGATTTACAGCTGCAAATGCCCATATTAAAAAAGAAGATGTAAACTGAGTTATATACATTGTGTGGTATTCCTGTTCCTGTAGTTTCATGAGTATTTATACATCACATTCAGTGTTCTGTATAAACCTGCCTTCATTTCCATTTATTAACCACCTCTTCATTTAAGAGAGCACTAGCAACTATTGTTAACTCTGTTAACTCTTGTACTGGCTACTGAGTTAAACACGGACTCATCAGCTCTTTTCTTTTATCATGAAAGTGTGTTACCTTGCAATTCATCAAAAGTTTAGTAAGCCAATGCCAGCTTTACTGTTGAAAAATTAAAGGAAAATACAAATTTTCAAAATCATCTTTTGATTGCAAAACTGACATATCTCTGAGGTTGCATTTCATTGTTGTACATTTGTTAACATTCCTTTGTGAAAAATCACCTCATTTACTAGAATATGCTCACAAGTACCCTTGTTAGTTTTGTTAGAATTTAAATCAAGACCATTTGAAATACACACTGTTTTTCTATTCTAGGTCACTTGCAAATCTTTAGATTTGTCCTTTATTCCATTAACTGATATCCTGTATTTGATTCTCAAATATGTTGCTCTGCTAAATATGTCATACCTGAGAAATTGCACTCCATCCTTTTATTAGTATAGCCTTATTACTATAGAATTTATTACTATAATCTCTACAACTCTTCCTTTTTAGATTACAATTAGTATGCTTTTAGTTATTTAAATATTAAAAATTTGAGTATGTACATTGAGGCCATTTAAGGTCCTAGCTAATGCAATATGTTTTATTCTTACATCATTTGCACTTGCTGTCCATACACACATGATAAATGTGAAGGAAAGTATATTCAAATATTGTCCTTGCACAATTTTTGATACTGATTCAGTAACATTTTTTATTTTTTTAAACAGGAAAAAAGTGATAAAGCAATGAAAAGACTAAAAGTTTTAATACAAATGCTTAGGATCATTTGAACTTTGCTGGCCAACAGACAGACTCACATGTTAAATTTATTTACTAAAATAATTATTTTTCAAAAGTCATTCTTTTCTGTAGTTTTGGTATGAAACTGTCAATACCATAAATAGTAAATGAAAAACAGGTAATTTTCAGTTGTATTGGTGTTACCTAAAGGAGCAGTGTGAAAGCAGATGCAACCAGCCAATTTTATGACTTGGATAGTGCTGATTTTATGACTTGGATAGTGCTGATTTTATATTTTTCCTATGTAATCATATTAACCAAGACAAACTATTTCATCATTTAGTGTAAATAGCACTTTCTCCCATATCTACCAGGAGATTTCTGTGACATATTGTCTTTTAGTTGCAATAAAAATGACTGAGTCGAAGCTAGGGAGGAAAAGAGGAAGAAGAAAATCTCAAATCAATAACCTAAACTTGCATCCTAAAAAAAACTAGAGAAAGCACATTAAACTAAATCCAAAGCAAGAAAAAAGGAGTAAAAATCCCAGTAGAAATAAGCAAAATAGAGAACAGAAAAACAGAAAACCAACAAAAACAAAAGTTGTTTCTTTTTGAAAAGATGAACAAAATTGACAAATATTTAGTAAGACTCACCAACGAGAAGACTTACAGGGTACAGAGAAGGCTTAGGATTCAAATTATTAAAATCAGGAGTGAAATAAGGTTTATTTCTATTGACTTTAAAGATAAAAAGTTCTATAAGGAAATACAATTGTATTTGTGTATGACAAATTGTATGCCAACACATCAGATAAACTATATGAAATGAAAAATTTGCTACTAAGGCAAAGGTACTGAAACTGACTCAAGAGGAAAGAAAATCCCAATAGATCTTTAACAAGTAAAAAGTTTAAGTAACGATAACAATAACAACAACAACAAAAGCTTCCCACAAAGAAGAGCCCAGTCCGAAGTGGCTTTACTGGTATTCCAAATATTTAGAGAAAAGTTAACAATTTGTCCCTAATTCTTCCCAAGAAAAGAAGATAAAGAAAAACTTCCCAACTCACTTTATGAGGCCAGTAAACTGATTAAAAAAACACACCACAAGAAAACTATAGGCCAGTATGTTTTATGAATACCACTACAATAATTCTCTACAGAATACTAGCAAACCTAATACAGAAACATGAAAAATAATTACCCATGATGACCAAATGGGATTTATTCCAGGAAGGCAAGGTTGGGCATTAGCAAAATCAATCAGTGAAATCAAGGACAAAAATAAGTGATCATCTCAGTAACAGCATAAAAATATTGGTAAGTATCAAAGACCTAAGTGAGTGGAAAGATATCTCATTTTCATGGATCAAATTATACTAATTAAGATGATAATATTCACCAAATGTATCTATAGACTCTACACAATCCCTGTCAAAACTCCCATCAGGCTTATTTGTAAAAATTGGCAAGCTGATCCTAGAATTCATAAGGAAGTCAAGGCCAAGGGTAGCCAAAATAATCCTGATTGAAATAATGAAGTTCAAGGACTTATACTTCTTGATTTCAAACCTTACTGTAGAGAGGCTTCCGATGTCTAGTTCTGTAAGTAAGGGGCTGCAAGTCACTACTCCATCCTTCCCAAAAGTAAAAAGCTGAATAGAATGAAAAATCAATAACTCTCTTAGGACCTAACAGAGGGCAGGACTCAGGGGACACCACTGCCTCCAAGAGTAGAGAGACGGACAGGTGAATATAGGGAGAACTGACTTACCAGAACAGAGACTGACAAGTAGAAGCCACCACAGGAACCAGTGCTGGGAAAGGAAAACTTGAAATGTTACTGACAAATTACTAGAGGCTCAGTGTGGACAAGTTTCAAAGTTAAAAACTCCAGCAACAAGCAGTCATAAGGGGGCATCCACAATATTGTGCCATGTTGCTCCAGGGGCTCCAGCAGATTCTCACAAACACCAGAGAAAAATCCCCTCCCACTTACAGCAGGGGGAAGGGAAAACTAAAGATTGTGAAATATACCAGAGCACTCTGTTCTTCTTAACAAGGCCTGCCCTCAGGAGAAATTAGTTAATCAGAGCCTAATCTGCTAGAGTATTATAAGAGCCTAACTGGGCTGGGGAAGGAAAATACCCAAAGCTGTCTATAGCCATCTTGTTCCAACTAAGCAGAAAAAGAAATGCAGAAACACTTGTAAAAACACAGTTTAGAGGCACAGGCTCATTAAAAAACTGGTCTAGTTGAAGACTATAGAATGCTTCCCCTACTGCCCCACCTCATCACCACATTAGTAAAGACCTATTAATAGCAGTTTATTTTACCCATTACTTCATGTCCAGCTATCAAGAAAAAATTACAAGGCAGACCAAAATGTGAAACAAAAGAAAACAAAAAAAACATTTAAAAGATGAAAAATCCTCAGAACCAGGGATGTTGGGATGATCAGACTAAGATTTTAAAAACATGATTCATATGCTAAAGTTGGTAATAAAGTAGTTGACATATAAGAACAAATGGACCATGTAAGCAAAGACAAAAGTCCTAAGAAAGAACCAAGAAAAAAAATGCAAGAAATTAAAAAAAAAAAAAAAAATGAAGGCTATCCCTCACAACTGATAAAGAGATAAAGAGTTTCCTAGACAAATAAAAGTTAGACTATTAAACCAGCCTTATAAGAAATGGTAAGAGGACTTCTTTAAGTGAAAAAGAAAAGACCATAATTAGAAGAAAATTATGGAATTTAAAAAATCACTAGTAAAACACTAGTAAAAGCAAACATACAGTAAAGGTGGTAGGTTAATCACTTATAAAGCTAGTATGACAGTTTGCAGACCAAGGTAGTAAAATCCTATCTAAAAAATTCATTAAAGACACAAAAAGATGTAAAATATGACAATATAAACATAAAATGTTGAGGGCAGGGGAATAAAAATGAAGTTCTTACAGAATGTGTTTGAACTTAAAAGACCATCAAATTAACATAAACTGTTATATACTTATCAACATTGTATGTGAATTTCATGGTATCCCCAAATCAAAAACCTGTAATAGTTATACAAAAAATAGAGAGAAAGGAATCCAAGCAGAACACTAAAAAAAGTCAATCACAAGGAAAGAGAACAAGAGAAGGAACAGAGAAGTACAAAAACAATCAAAAATATTAACATTGTAGTAATTACACACCTACAAATAATTTTTTTTTAAGACGAATGGTCTAAATGTTACAATCAAAAGACACAGGGTGACTGAATGGATAAAACAAACAAGATCCATCTATTTGCTGCCTATAAAAGACTCACTTCAGACCTAAAAACACATACAGACTGAAAGTGGAGAGATGGAAAAAGATATTCTGTAAAAATAGAAGTGGTAAAAAAAAAAAAAGCTGGGGTAGTAATACTTGTATCAGACAAAATAGACTTTAAAACAAAACACTCTAACAAAAGATCAAGAAATGCATTAAATGATGACAAGGATAAAATGATCTAACAGGAGAATTTAACAACTGTAAATATTTATGCACCCAGTATAGAAGTATCTAAATTCATAAAGCAAATATTAACATACACAAAAGGAGAGATTAACAGTAATGCAATAATAGAAGACTTAACATTCACTTACATTCATGAATAGATCATCCTGACCAAAAAAAAAAAAAAAAAAAAAAAAAATCAATAAGGAACAGTGGCATTGAATAAACACATTAGACCAGATGAACTTAAGAGATATATACATTCTGTCCCAAAACAGAATACATGTTCTTTTCGAGTGCACATGGAACATTTTCCAGAATAGATCACGTTAGGCTATAAAATAACTCTCAAATCTAAGAACACTGCAATCATAGCAAGCATCTTTTCTGATCACAATGGTATGGAACTAGACATTACAAGAAAAAAAAACTGGAAAAAAAAACCCATAAACACAGACACACTAAACAACATGATACTAACCAACCAGCAGGTGAACAAATAAAAAGAAAGTAATGTGTGTGTGTGTGTGTGTGTGTGTGTGTGTGTGTATACACACACACACATACATACATACATACATAAAGACTAATCAAAATGAAAACACAATGGTCCAAAATCTTTGGGATGCAACAAAACAGTTGTAAGAGGGAAGTTTATAGCAATACAGGCCTACTCAAGAGACAAGAAAAATCTCAATCAAATCTTACACTTAAAGAAACTAGAAATAGAAAAATGAAGCCCAAAGTTAGTATAATGGATATAAAGATCAGAGGAAGGAGGCTCCTGAGCAGCTCAGTCAGTTAAGCCTCCAACTTTGGCTCAGGTCATGATCTCACAGTTCACGAGTTCAAGCCCCGTGTTGGGCTCTGTGCTGACAGCTCAGAGCCTGGAGCCTGCTTCAGATTCTGTGCCTCCCTCGCTCTCTGCCCCTCCCCCACTCATAATCATCTCTCTGTTTCTCTAAAAAAAATTAAAATTTAAAAGAAGATCAGAGCAAAAATAAATGAAAGAGACAAAAAAAAATAATTAAACCAAGAGCTGGGTCTTTGAAAAGAAACAAAACTGATAAACTTTTAGCTGGACTCATCTGGAAAAAAAAGGGGGGCCCAGATTAGATATGAAAGAGAAGTAACAACTGACATCACAGAAATACCAAGGGTTTTAAGAGATTTCTACAAAAACTGCATGTCAACAAATTGGACAACTAGAAGAAATGGATAAATTTATAGAAACATACAATCCTCCAAAACTGAATGAGAAAGTAGTAGAAAATCTGAACAGACCAATTACTTACTAGTAATAAGAATTGGTAATCAAAAGACTCCCAAGAAACAAAAGTCCAGGAATACATGGTTTCACTGGTGAATTCTGCCATGAACATTGAGGGTAATATGCTAAGTGAAATAAGTCAGAAAATGACAAGTACTGTATGATCTCACACATGGTATCAAAAACTCAAACTCTAAAAAAATTTTTTTTTAACATTTATTCATTTTTGAGAGACAGAGAAAGACAGACATTGAGTGGGAGAGGGGCAGAGAGAGAGAGGCAGAAGCAGGCTCCAGGCCCAAACCATCAGCACAGAGCCTGATGCGGGGCTTGGACTCACAAACTATGAGATCATGACCTGAGCCAAAGTCGGAGGCTTAAGTGACTGAGCCACCCAGGTGCCCCACAACTCAAACTTATATATGGAGAACAGATTGGTGGTCTCCAGAGGTGGGGAGTGAGGAAAATTCATGAGGATGGTCAAAAGGTCCAAACTTTCAGTTATATGTTCTTGAGTCAGAATCATGACTATCAATACTGTGATGTGTATTTTAAAGTTGCTGAGAGTAGATCTTAAAAGTTTTCACCACAAGGAAAAAGAAATGTAGCTATTGAGGGGAAAAAAGCAACACTGAGGCACTACAACATGAAAGAGTGCTATAACATCAGTATTTACTTATTAGTCATTCAACTCTTTTGCTCTTTGAACTTTAGTGAAGTATATGGGAACTGTGAACATGAGAAATAGTTGGAAATGAACTGCTGACAAAGGACAACAGAAACAATGGAACTAATCAATTCTGTCTACTATGTAAAGTAGTTAAATTACGGGACTCATCATAGACACCTTTAGACTGCACAACCAATGTTGCCAACAGTAAAGATTGAGCACCCTGACTAGATCCTTTATTTTTTTTCCCAGGATATTTTAGGTATTTTTGCAAACACATTAAATCCTCCCCTTATCATGACATGAAAGAAAAAAAAAAAGCCTTTGGAACCCCCATTTGGGTTCAATGCTCATAAATGGGAGAAGAGTAAAACAGTTAACCTCTCAGAGACCCAGATTTTTCATCAGCAAAATGGACTTAATACCTTGTTGAGGGATATGCAAAGATTAAAAGACCTTTTTAGTACATTATATAAAAAGACCTGGTATAAAATAGAGATTAAATAAATTCTTATTGAATAGATTAATTTTATTAAATAGTGCTTGATTTTTGCTATTATTTCAAACCATTACAATTTTACTTCAAAAATTCCATTTCTTACACTAAATGTTAACTCTAGTGGCTTGGAAAAGCATATATTTAATGCAAAGATGTCCCAAGTAGTTTACCTACTGGAAGAATGTGGCTCAGTCACTGTGAAAGCACTCCACAGTCCTTGCTGAGCATTAATGGGGTTTCTATCTGCATCTCCACATAGGAGAGGTTCTTGAAAGTATCAGGCATGATCTCAAGAACAAAACAAGGTCAATCTTTCAGCACTAAGTTAAGGATTCTCCATGATAATGCTGTTCCCATTTAAAAGGAGCAAAATGAAGTCAGTTTCAAGACCACAAGATGCTCCAGGAGTTTTAACGTCACCTCTATTTTATCTGGTTTAAACTGCTTAATTCTAAGATTTGAGATTGCAAAAAGAGATATAAAAAAGTTTACCCATCTTAAATAGATCTTTTCTGAAATATGTTGAAAACTAAGTAGATTGTTTTAAAGCTGACCTGTGTCCACTAAAAACTTGAGTTTTTTTCCATATACATGACAGTATTTCAATCCTTCCAATACATCAATACTTCAAATAAAGATAATCAGTAAGAACATTTGTAATTTACTATAATCTATATTTGACAGTGTATCAGTAGGACTAAGTATATCACATAAAGCTACACAAATGGATTAAAAATGATTTTTAAAATATGGTGTGTTTCTCAGAAAAAGGAAGGTGACAATAGAAGCCAGTTAAAGGAATTGTTTAAATCTTCTCCAAGTTTAAGTTGGGTTTTATCATGTCTCAAAAATGTAAGGATCCTCAACTTCAAATAATTTCAGTGTAACAAATGTCATAGTATTTACTATGTGCCAGGCACTGTTCTAGCCCATTAACTTCCTTCCTGTCCCATTCAGCATTTTCACATGTGGGCCCTTAAAAAATCTTTTATTGCTTTTCCCTTGGTTCTCAGAGAGTATTGAGGATAATTAATCATGTTCTCTAAAAAAAATTAAAAACTTCTGTGCTTCAAAAGGACATCTTCATGTAAGTGAATTGTTTTTTCAAATCATGTCAGATAATGAACGTTTATCCACAAAATACAAAGAACTCCTACAGCACAAGTTTTAAAGAGGCAAATAACCCAATTAAAAGATAGGCAAAGGATTTAAATAGGCATTTCTCCTATGAGCACATGAAAGAAAAAAATTCAACATCATTCGTCACTAGGGAAATGAAAAAAAAAAAAAAAACCTTCACACACACACTAGGATGGCTAACATACCAAAGATAGTGAATAACCAGTATTAGTTAGGATGTGGAGAAATTGGAACCTTTATATACTGCTATAAATGTTTGGAAAACAGTTTGGCAGTTATTTAAGATGTTGAACAAAAAATAGCTGTGACCTAGAACTTCTACTCCCAGGTATATATCCAAGAGAATTGAAAGTCTCCACACAAAAACCTGTTCATGAATGCTCACAGCAACGTTATTCACAATGGCCAAAAGGTAAAAACAACTGAAATGTTTATCAACTGGTGAATGGATAAATAAAATGGTATATCCATAAATGTGGCATTAAATCATAAAATAAATTAAGTATTGATACATGCTATATAACATGGATGAACTTTTTAGACATTAGGCTAAATGAAAGAAGCCAGGCAAAAATAGCTACATAATGTATAATTCCTTTTATGTGAAATTTCCAGAATAGGCAAATCCACACAAATAGAAAGTAAATTAGTGGTTGACAGGGTATGTATGGGGGAGGAGGAATGGGTGAGGACTATTAATGGGTGATGAAATGTTCTGAAATCAGACAGTGGTGATGGTTACACAATTCTGTGACTGTCACTAAGTTATACACCTCAAAAGCATGAATTTTATGGTATATGATTTGTATTTCAATAAAGCGGTTTTGAAAAACAGTCTGAGTCATCTTTAGTTTCAAATCTAACCTACAAAATATAGACATATTCTCTTATATATACACACACACGCACATCCAGGCCCACAGTTTCTGGTTATTTGAAAATGCATATATTTGACTTCTCCATAATTGATGAAAAAATCAACTTGCTCTGTGTTGTAAATTAGCAAGTTAGTTCTATGTAGATATATAGATCTCTGGACTGTCACAAAACTCATTTGACTATTTCCAGTATTTATCCAACATAGTATGATTCATATGGATCATTCCTGGAAAGATTCCTATACCTTCCTAAATTGAAGACATTAACACATTGTATTGATTTCTATCAGGCCAGTGTCATTATATTAAAAATTTAAGTATGTAAAATTTGTCAGCCAAAGCCATTTCTTTATATCATTTAAGATGTGCCACTAGTTAGATAGCTATGAGAACTAAATAAAGTCCAAATTAGAATATCTGCATGGTTAGTCTTTCCCCCAAAATAACCCAATCTGGAAGACAGTATTATCACTTCTGCAGAGCAGTAAAGTCATCAACTTATATAGGTCATGCTCATTTTTCTCTTCCACAAATTTCTTATCTATTGCACACAGGCCCTCTTTGGGAAACCACTGGTATGAGAGAGCAACAGAAGTGTGAATTTTTTAAAACCTTTTTCCGTCAATATTTTCCTTTAAGATCTCCCTTGTTCCATTACAAGTTTGGAGCTCAAGTCATTTTCTAGTCAATAGCTCTTTGTATCTTTTGACTGAACCGAGAAATAAAGAGACTCTCTATGGAAAATCAAGCTGTGATTGACCATTACAAAAGAATCAATTTTAGTCAGAAATACATCAGTTTGTTTCACTTGACAATTAAACTGGTTCAAGAAAACTAGGTTGTAAATACTGTGACTGACAATAATAGTACATACTGAAGACAACCAATTAAACTGTCAACTTCATATGAGCAAAGAGTAAATAATTTTTAGGATCTTATGACCTATATCATAGAAATGGCATTCAATAGCAGAATTATTGAAAAGCCATTTTAATATAACTTTACAGAAGTGCTATCAACTTTATCCCAATTGTTTCTTTAATATACCGTAATGAATATTAATACTCTTCCTTATTTGAATGGCAACCATAGACCTTATAATTTAGATCACTTTGGGAAAATTTTTATTTGGACAAATTTTATCTGAAGGAGAATTACAAAGCTAGACACATTTAATGTACTATTATCTAAACTTTAATACAAGGAAATTAAAATACTAAGATTATGGCTTCTTAATACATAATAAAATATTTAAATCAAGTATTTTAGATACAGGCTACCCAAATTATTCTTGGCAAATCATATCCTGATTTCCTTCATATCTTAAATTACTAACCAGCATTGGTATCCTGTTCCAATAAGATTAGTGTTTTTATGTACAGAGAGTAAAATTCTCCATTTGACCTTTTGAGATGCTTGAAAGATAAAAAGAATTGATTGACTGCCAAAAAAGGGGATTTAAGTTGACATTACAATTTTAAGGTTGAACAGCTATGTGCTAACATATCTGGAAAGTATACAAAATTCTTGTTGTTACATTTCTGTGTTTTGTTTTTTTACATCCATGCTAAGTGTCCTTGGGTGAGGTAAGAGTAAGAGGTAGCCACCCAAAACTCTGGCTACGAAAAAATAGAGCAGTCAATTTAGCAGAAAAGTAGACGCTCTTAAGAAATAAGTCAAAATTGACACCAAAAGTCATGGGCTGCTGCATTAAAGACAAATTTTCTCTACAAAACTAATTTTTGCCTTGTATGGCTTTTTACTACAATTTTAATTTATCTGTAATTAAATTTTGGAATATTTCACAAAAAAGAGGAGTATCTGGCCTTTCTTGAAAAAAAAAAAATCACAAAATCTGGAAACCCCAGGCTAATTTTTCACAAACAGTAAAAACTCAGTAGAAGTGAGTGAAGTATGATCCCTTAGATGAGGCATGCTAGAGCATTGTTTTCAGACTGTTTTTAGGATGTATGGTGATTTTAACCTATCAGTGTTGCTAATTATATCACCCTTCTAAGCATCTAAGTGTATGACCCCATCAAAATAGATTTAAGTGCTTTTATTAAAAAAAAAAAAACACCAAAAAAAGTTTTAAAAAGTTTAAATTGCCCCAGAATTTCTCTTCCATACTTTTATTTTGATATAAGTAATTCCTTTGCTTAGTCTTTCAAGGTATTAATACATATATCAGGTCAAGTCTAGGTTTCAAATTAGCATGAAAAGAAAGCCTTACAAACCTTAGGCACCTTGTGTTCTCCACTTGCCACAAGCTCTGCTCTCCTCAGTCTCCTTAGAATCTACCATTACAGCTAATGAAAATCACACACATATGAAAATGAGCACAGTTAGAGAAAACAGAAAGGAAGCAGTCCTTCCCAATCTGTCATATGTATTGTTTTTCCAAAACACAAAATTGGAATTTCAAGATCTAATCTGGAATATAACCTACCCTTAACATTAATATTAAATATATATTGAGTAGATAACATGTTGAACATTTAATAACATTCTTCCTAGAACTAAGTTCATTCTCTCCAAAAAGGTTTTCTGCCATTGAGAGAGTCAAATGGTGTAAGCCAAATATTATTAAAAGTCTTTGGAAAAAAATATACCCTTAGGCCATGCAATTCCCTATCTACCACAGGGTCTCATGTTGTGGAAACAATCACTGATATATCCAAATATTTGCATACAAGGAAGTTCTTTATAACTTTACTTATAATGGAAAAAAATGAGGGGACAATATAGTGTTGGTTGAGTTTATTTGGTATGCTAGAAATGTAAAAGATAGGGGATTAGTTAATTCCACAAGACAATATTCACACTATCAAATGAAGTAAGCAGGTCCAAAGTAATATGTGTACCAAGATCTCAATTTCATAATATATATGAACACAAAAATGAAAAAACGTGCATCAAAATATCAACATAAATAAGATTTTACGTACAGTGGACTGAATAATGTCTCCTCAAAATTCACATCCACCTGGAACCACAGAATGTGGCCATACTTGGCACAGGTAGTTAAGATGAAGTCATACTGGATTAGGGTGGGCCATAAACCCAACGACTAGTGTCCTTTTAAGTGATGATACCCAAAGACACACAAAGAGGAAGGCCATATGAAGAGACAGAAACTGACACGATGCAGCTACAAACCAAGGAATAGCAAAGATTGCCGGGAGCTACCAAAAGCTAGGAAGAAACAAGGAAGAATTCTCCCTAGAGCCTTCATAGAAGCAAAGCCCTACTGACACCTTGACTTTGTATTTCTGGTCTTAAGAACTGTGAGAGAAAAGATTTACTGTTTTAACTCACCAATTTGAGATCACTTGTTATGGTAGCCCCAGGAAACTAATACAAGTAAGTGATCTTTATTTTTCCCTTCATGTGTATGGTTTTTGTCTTATTTTGTAAGTTAAACATGTCAATTTTGTAAGGAGAAAAAAATGTTATCAAAAACATATTGTGGCCTAATAAATACCTAATAACTGATAAGTTTAGAACTTTATAAAATTAGAACTTTAGAAAAGTTCTAATTCACCCCTTTTAAAGAGAAAAAAATCTATGTTGAAACATTCTAAAATACTGAAGAGTATCTCAAGTTCCAATGTTTTATTATTTATCTTCAACATTTATAAGATTCAAGGAGAAACAAGCAAAATCTTTCTCCTCTAAGAATAATCAAACATCACTAAAATGTATGAATAATAAAATCAAAATAAACCGAACAGCTTGGTAAAAGCAATAAAGAACTTCTGAGACCACAATTATGTTTGGTTCATAGAATATTGATTTGGTTTTAGTAAATAGATATACTTCTCAAGTGGGCTTTCAGAAAATTCAATATGGACCAAGTAAGGAAAAATATACTTCGATACAAGACCAACAGAAACAATCTAAATAACAAAATGTTGAAACTGGAAGATTTAGAATTCATCTGGTACCTCTTCCAATAATTCAAGAGTCCTCCTAACAACATTCCTTAGAAGTGATTCAGTAGAATACAATTTTCTAAGTACCATACTTGCCAAGGATGCATCACTATTTTATCCAGTGACTGCCTCCAAAGGTAGAAGCTTACTTCTTCAGAAAGCAATCTATTCTGTTCTTTTACAATTCTAGTTCTTAGAAAATTGTTATGTTGAGACATAATTATTATATTATTCTCTCTGGAATAACTTTTTATTCTGCTTCCATACTTTTTCTTCCTTCTTCCAGTCATCCTTCATAACCAATCTGTATCATAGCTTGAAGTCATAAATTTAAAGATATTTAGAAGGAAGTCAAGAGACTTTGAATTTCTCACCAATGACAATTTTCTTTATGGCATTATTTATCAAATTCCTATACAATATTTCAGTACAACATTCAAATAAAAAAAAATAAAAGTCCTCTGTGTGGACAGGCAGGTCTACTTTAGGCATCTTTCATGTGGAACTGACTTTGACTGTTGCCTTCCTATGAATGTCACCAATTAAGCTCTTCCATGTTAGGGTTACCAGGCATCTGAAAATCACCACCAGCATTCCCCTTAGATCTCTACTTCACTAGGCAAAACACTCCTGGTTACCTTTCCTGGCTTTGAGACTCTTTATTATTCACCCTCCTGATCATATCTCAGGGTCGTGACATGGAACCCCACATCAGGCTCTGTGCTGGACTCTCAATAAACAAAAAAATAAATGATATGTTAAAAAAAAAAGGAATCTAGTGTTCCAGAACTGTCAAAGTTAAAAGATGAATGAGGTATATCTTTCTGGAAGAACTGTACACAATGGTTTGGGAAAACTATTATTTACACATTAAAACAAGTATTTTATTGGATAGAAAAAAAATCATCTGCCTGAATGTATGAGACAAAATGTGGGACTTAGAAATTCATTAATAAGGCAGATCTTTCCTATTGAAATACTTCAGAAGAAACACTGGAGAAGTACTGATGTGGGAATTCTCCAACTGAGCAGTTTAACACTCTCCAAAGTGGGAATAACTTCTTCAGTCTAACAAAAAAGAAACTATTTAAGAATGGTAAATTTTGTATACAATTTTACAACTTCTTTACAATTTTACTATACAATGGCATATATGGTCAGGAGGCAATTCTCCATAGGTCTCTCATTCCTGCATGTCTGGTAGCAGAGGCACTGACAAGCTTTTATGAATCATCTTTTCAAGGACATTTATTTAGCAACAGTTTGGGAAACAAAGATAGGACATATTAGTTTGCTGTCCAGCATAATAAAGACAATGGCTCCCTACAGAGCAAACATTGGGCAGATTTTCTTCCTGGCTATTAAAAATATTGCCATGCTCTAAGCTTGGGGGTACTATCCTGTAACGCAACCCACTCCATGTACAAACATCACCTGGCTCTGGTCATGTTGCCCCGTGGGAACTGAGGCTGCTGACATTTTGGTACTGCTATGGCTATGAATAATAAACTATCTATTTTCTCTCATCGAGAGGTCTCAGTTCTTCTGCCAGCATCCGTGAAATTGTGGCAGGCTAACTTATTAGCTTACAAATAGGGTAAAATCTCAGACTCTTCACAGTTATTGATTTTACACACACACACACACACACACACACACACACACACACGTATATATCAATAGGTCTGAAATGTAAATGATAAAGAAAAAGTATTTAACTATATAAAAGACAACGGGTTAATAACTTAAATTTAAAAAAAAAGCTTTTGAAAATCAAGAAAAAGATGAACATTTTTCAAATGAGCTAAATGTATGAATATGTCATTACCCCCAAAATGTTGAAGTTAAATGCGATAATAAAAAAATTTTATAAAAGAAAAAACATATTTAACCAAAGAAAAATTTACATAGGAAAAAAATTGTAAATAATGATAACACTGAATTTAACATAGATTTCCAGCTTGTGGGATTCTAAGTGGTAAAAAACATTTTTGGAGGGAACTTTGTAATATATATCACAGTTTCTAAGAAGAATGCATCCCACTTTTAAAAATCCAACCTACAGAAGGAATTAGACAAAATATTATTTCATCATTTCATATATTGTGTATAATAGGCAACAGCATAGATATCCAATGACAAATGAATATTCAGTTTTTAATTATGATGTAGAAACATAATGGAGTATTATAGCATGCTCAAAATAATTTAAACATACATTTACTAATAAGAAAAGACAGGACATTTATAATGTATTCTGAAGTGGGAACAGAAGCATTACAGGAAAGCTACTATAGTAGAGTCTTGTTTTGATGAAGAAAATTTCTATGTATAATTTCCCATAAGGAATTTGAAAGCTTATATCCCAAAAAGTTGGCAGTAATGATCTTTCTAAAATATGGAACTCAAAGTAGTTTTAATTATTCTTTCCTATCATTTTAAATTTTTATAAACTTTTAAAATCTTAAAAGAAACTGTTACCTTGTCAAGACTGTTTATCTTGGTCCTTTGTGAGCTCCATCTCTTTAGTAAGTGGTCAAATCCATGTGTTCATAAAGATTTCTCTAGTTGTCCATATGGAGTGGTCAGTGTCACTAGTCTGAATGACCTGCAGTTTACCTTCTCTCATATTTTAGAAAATACACAAATCTTTGTCATTTTTTGCTCCTTGAATGACAGAATGCAAATGTATACTCTCTGCCATGTAACAGCCATTTAACTGTGTAAAGAGGTTGCCTCCTTCCTCTGCCTGTTTCCATCTTCTCTGGTATAAACACATGGCTTCATCAGTCTTCTAGAACTTAACACCACATCTTTCTCCATCACAGGCACCTGTTCCCACATTTCTTGGAGCTCTGAGATCACTGCCTTCTTAAAACTTAAGAAAACATTCTTATGTACCTAGTTTAACAGAGTAGAAAAGACCACAGTTTCCATCATTTGTACATTTAATTCCCATCAATGCACCTCTGTGTGCATCTTTTAAAAAGTGGTTATATCCCTCTACTGATGCATATTGAATTTTTCACTTATGAAAACTGTTTTCATAAAACTATTGGAAGATAACAGAAATCCAATTTGGCATTTCTTAATTGATTTTGTATTTAACTATTTTTATGTGTATATTCATAATTAAGTTTAGGCCTTCACCTTTCCCCTCTACTATATTTCATTTTATTAACTCTGGTCTTTATTCCAGTCAGAAAACTGTAATACAACTTCCAAGCTTGACAAATCTAGGTGAATTATATATGCCTGTAATTAGCCTCCTTTGTATATTTCTTATGCACATGTATCTTCAGAAGATATAGTTAAATAGTTTGTTTTCCTTCAGAGATTAAGCTGTCATCTTGAGAGGATCCTAAGTGAGGGCACTAGAAGTTTAGAAGGAAGGGAAACAGATCATTTTAATAAGAGTCTCAAGCCTTTGAGCAGGTAATATAAATGAGTGAAGCGGGTTCCTGCTGGACAGACTACATCATCCAGAGGAGGTCACCACTTCTGAATGGTGCCATAAGGGAATGTGGCTACTGCTCTGATTTTTCATGAGAATCCAGAAAGCTGAGTTTTTATGTGAAATAATTCAATTTTTTAATTAATTTTTAATTTTTTTTAAAAGAGAGAGAGAGAGAGAGCACACCATTGGGAGACTGGCAGAGAGAGGGAGGGAGAGAGAAAATCCAAAGCAGGCTCCACACTGTCAGCATGGAGCCCAATGGGGGCTTGAACTCACAAACCATGAGACCATGACCTGAGCTGAAATCAAGAGTTGGGCACTTAACTGACTGAGTTACCAAGGAGCCCCTGAAATCATCCTATTTTCAATCTCTTCATTTAATTAAAAAAGTTTCATGAGGGGCACCTGGGTGGCTCACTCGGTTAAGCACCTGACTTTGGCTCAGGTCATGATCTCACTGCTTGTGGGTTTGAGCCTCGCGTCAGGTTCTGTGCTGAAAGCTCAGAGCCTGGAGCCTGATTCCAGTTCTGTGTCTCCCTCTCTTTCTGCCCCTCTCCCATTCATGCTCTGTCCCTTTCTCTTAAAAATAAATAAACATTAAAATTTTTTTTTTTAAGTTTCATGAGTTCTCTTTCCAAATTAAATATATCCACAAACCAAATATACCCTGTGGATGGTCAATCTGTGACCCCTGAGTAGACAGAAGCTAAGCAAGAGTCTCAGCATCCAACTGCCAACTACTGATGGCATGCCATGCTTTACTGAGCATTGATTCAAAAAGTACTTATTGGGGTGCCTGAGTGGCTCAGTCGGTTGGGCAGCCGACTACAGCTCAGGTCATGATCTCGCAGTCTGTGGGTTCGAGCCCCGCATCGGGCTCTGTACTGAGCACTCGAAGCCTGGAGCCTGCTTCCGATTCTGTCTTCCTCTCTCTGCCCCTTCCCTGCTTACTCTCTTTCTTAAAAATAATAAACATTTAAAAAAAATTTTTAAGTACTTATTGATCTCTTTCTATATTCTATAATCAATGAAAAAAAATCAAGGTCACCAACCTATTAGCATCTACCCAGAATCTAGAAGAGTTTCAAGAAAGTCAAATTCCGTTTCAAGTATGAGTCCCTCTAAATTCCTTTAATAAAAATCAGATCAGGATTTAGCATGAAAACTGTTTACCTCCTAATCACCATAAGGAAAATTACTCACAATATGAATCTTTCATAATCTAGAGATACTTCAGTGCTTTGGGATTTTTAATGAGACTTCCAGGGAACCTCACCTTTGTTTAATATAACTATTATACAACAGTTGACACAATGTCAAAATTCCATGAGCAAAAAACCTCTCTCCTTTGACCTATAGCAACTGTACAATTCTATTTCATGCCTGACAGCTGATTCTCACAAGACCCCTGACATACCAAACACAATCCATGACAGCTGATTCTAGCTAACAGCAATCACTGCAGACAATTCTTTTTGGCTAGTTGTCTGAAAGAAGCAAGAATGAGTTATATATTTGATCTCATCATGTACAGAGATAGTCTTTCATTAGACCAAAATCTAGAATTACTAGGAAAATTTTCAGTTTGTAAATTGACATATTACTTTAGGAAACACAGAAGAACAATTTGATGACATATTTCAATATCATTGTTCAAGTTCTTCTCCATCCTTTAAGCTAAAGGGAATTCTGTTTAACATGTAGGTTTCCAGGTCAAAAGACTGAGAGTTTCAGTCTTCTGCCTAGAAATGACTCCTAAATCTGCATTTTATTGGACACTCTAGGATTTTAGGAAGCAGGACATCTGCAAAGTATACCTAGAAAGATACTATCTAAATCTCCGTTGCTTCCCCAAGTGTTACCCATATAAAAACTATATCCACCCTCAATTCTCCATCTCCTTGATACACACATTACATATTATTCATATCACATGCAGAAAACATACTAAAAGAATGCACGAGACACAGGCACCAATTCATTTAGCGACTGGTAGTCCCTACCAGCCTATCTCCAATTATTTCTTCCTCTCACTTCAGAAACTGACTACAAAAGAATTTGGCCAAACTTTGATTTTTCAAATATAAAAGCTTTAAATTTATTTTGAGAGAGAGAGAGAGAGCACACGTGTGCACACTCACATGAGTGAGCAGGGCAGGGGGCAGAGAGAGAGAGAGAGAAAGAGAGAGAGAGAGAGGGAGAGGGAGAGAGAGAATCCCAAGCAGGCTCCACACTATCAGCATGACATCCCACATGGGGCTCAATCTCCTGAACTGTGAGATAATGACCTGAGCCAAAATCAAGAGTCAGACACTTAACTGACTGAGCCACCCAGGCACCCCTATAAAAGCATCTTTAAAATCAACATATTGGGGCGCCTGGGTGGCTCAGTCGGTTAAGCATCCGACTTTGGCTCAGGTTATGATCTCACGGTTTGTGAGTTCGGGTCCCGCGTTGGGCTCTGTGCTGGCAGCTCGGAGCCTGGAGCCTACTTCAGATTCTGGGTCTCCATCTCTCTCTCTCTCTCTCTGCCCCTCCTCCACTCATGTTCTGTCTCTCTCTCTCTCTCAAAAATAAATAAACTTAAAAAAATTTTTTTTAAAAATCAACATATTGATGATATATAAAGAAGGTTGTTAACTCTCCTAAGAGAGAGTGACTTTGAAGCAGCCCAGGCTTCATCCACCACCATTAGGACCTGAGGGTACAAAGAGCTCAAGTATCAGTCAGCCACCAGCCAAGAAACAATTGGCTAAGCCCCCAAGAAAGACAGCTCTGAAACCTATTTGTGTGTGGATTAGTTTTAGGAACCTCTGGAAGAGTTTTGGCTCTAACCCACTAGGCCAATTAATCAAAATCTGGCTTCATGTATGGGTTTCTCTAATAAATAGTTATTTCCAGTTGTGGGCAGTGATTTGGCTGTGGATTTGGGCCCCTGTGATCAGATTCTTCCAAACAAAGTTCAGCACTGGGAGTAAGCATTTTAACTGGTTATGCTGGCTTATCTGATAGTAAATAGGAGTCAACTATGTGGGTAAGGGTGTGTGTGTGTGTGTGTGTGTGTATGAGAGAGAGAGAGAGAGAGAGAGAGAGAGAGAGCTGAGCATTACAAACTTCTCTAACAAATAAGTGACTCAGCTATAATGCTAACTAGCCATATCACCCTAGCAAGTACTTCAACAAGAGCACCCACTAGCAGTACAATTACTCAACATAGTACTAGAAGTCCTAGCTAGAGCAATCAAGCAAGATAAAGACATAAAAGGCATCCAAATTGGAAAAGAAGTAAAACTATCTCTGCAGAGGATAGGACCTCATTTATGGAAAAATCCCAAAGTCAACCAAAAAGCTGCTGGAATTAATCTATGAATGCAGTAAAGTTGGAGGATTTACATACAACAGTAATCAGTTGTATTTCTATATACTAACAACAAAATATCTGAAAAATAAAGAAAACCATCTTAATCACAATAGCATCAAAAAATACTTAGGAATAGATTTATCCAAGGAAGTGAAAAGTCTGCCATAAAAATTGTAAGACTTTTATAGAAGAAATTAAAGATGATACAAATAAATGCAAAGATAGCCCATGTTCACAGACTGGAAAATTTTGGACTTCCAGTTTTTATATACAAAAAGGAGTTAGATTTAATGATGGCAAAAGACTCCTTCTCTAATGCTCTATGTTTTGGTCTTAAATTGCATTGCAGTCTTAATATCTCATTTGTATATTTCACCAACAAAAGTGTAAACTCCATGATATTATATATTATACTTTTTTCCTTCATTGTATATGAAAGTATGTGTTCCTTTTACTCGCAAGTTTTGATAGACTAGTAAATAATTTCCCTCTTCCTCTAAAGTATACTTTCTGTACTCCCCTTAAGGTTATATATGATCATGTGACTCACGTCTCACTAGAATGTAGATAGAAGGGAGATGCACTATTTCCAAGCCAGATCCATAAAACCCTCCTACACACAACTGTCCATTCTTTACCCCCATATAACATATAAACAGAAAACTTGAAGGTCTGGAAGAGAAGGGAGCCACAAGATGGAAGGTATTTGTAACCTTGAGTTGCTGCCCATGGAGAGTTATCCAGATTGCTACCTAATAAGGAACAACCATGGTGAGTTGTAAACTGAGCAAGAAACAAACTTTATCATGCAAATGCTGTGAAATGCAGTTTGAAAAAATATGTATAAGCATTTAGGTACCTAATACATGGTAGTACCTCAATTATAATATCATTTACTTATT
Source organism: Panthera onca (assembly GCF_046562875.1). Lineage (NCBI taxonomy): Eukaryota > Metazoa > Chordata > Mammalia > Carnivora > Felidae > Panthera > Panthera onca. The sequence goes on from NC_138346.1 coordinate 53,598,403, forward strand.
TACTTACCTTCCTAAATAGTCTAGAAACTCCTTAGAGACTGGAAATATGCCTGTTTTTGCTTGCCAGCAAGTATCTGTCTCCTGGAAGAATGTCTGGTATGTAGAAAGGTCTCAATAAATACTGTTGAATACATGAATACAGGAAAACATGTGCAACAGGTATAAAAGTTAATAAATACGTATGGAATTGAAGCATAAAAGCAGAGAGAAATCTGTAATTTGCATACTGCATTTCATTTCTTATTTTGTCTTTCTTCCTCTGATCCCTAAAATTTCAAAATACTTTGAAGAGAATCTTGGTGGGTTTTATTAAGTAATTTAGTAAATTCAGTCCCAGCAATGGATATTTAAGCACTCTGATGTTCCCTGTCCTCATACCATGTCAATGTAACTTTTTCTTCCATTACTCATATGATTATGTTTCTATGTGACATTCTAGCAGTCAACCGATATTGCACCTGTATTAGCACCAAAATTAACTATGCTAATTTTGACTCATTTGTTCTGATTTCTAATAATTTTCTCCCAGCCAGATAGTTCCAGATGCCTGCCTAATACAACACGCATCTATCTCTGTATGAGTCATCATGTAGATCATATTAGATTGACAACCCCAGTATCAAATGCTGAAAGGTAATCTCTTTGTCTTCTTTGACTGCAAAGCCAAATCAATGCCAACAGGCATCTTTACATGTTATTGTACTTACTGTCAGTCAGTGCCAAAACAGATGATCTTAACAGGATTAGAAGTAACATGGTGCTTAAAATGTGTGTGCTGCCTAGACAACAGGGTAGATTGCATCTGTTGCCTGGGATACACATCAACAACATCCAACAAATAAGCTATACAGTTTAGTGTCTGAGAAAAGCCTAGGAAGTGCATATCAAGCAAAAAGTTGAGGAGGAACTACCTTAGAAGACAAACACAATCCATGTAGTCACAAAAGGGATGAAGGCCAAAGCACTAGCTAAATATCAGATCTGTGCACCAAATTTTCACAGGGAGAAATCCATGAAGACCCTACTTCTTACAGTGGTCTTTGACCCAATGATTTTATGCTCTAGACAGCACCTGTTCAGTCGGACTGCATAAGGTAAAGAAATTGTTTGCCTATAGACAATTTTCCATTGACCTCTAAAGGTCATATAACTAACTATACATATGAACAATTTTGGTTCTTTTCTAAGACTCATTCCCTAGGTTATCCTGTGTTGTGCATCATATGGTAGATTAAAGAGGGCCACAAATTCTTGGACATCATTCTTATCAAGAGGACAAGCCTATTTACCTTCTTCAATCTGGGCTATTTTGACACATGATATAGAAGTGATGCTAATTCAGCCCCAGACCTAACCATTAAGAAACCTGGCACCTTCCACTTTGATCTCTTGAGGACCTGAGGCTCCAAACAAGAGGTCTGACAATACTGCTGGAGAGACCACCTAATGAGGACCTACAACTACATCGAGAAAAAGAGGGGCCAGTTGAGGTCAGCCTTCTACCTGTCACCATCAGAACGCCAGGCTTGTAAGTTAAGCTGTCTTGTTTCCTTCAGACTAGCCAAGACACCAGCTGGATATCACCAAAGGACCCCAGATGACAGCTTAAGATGCAGAATAATCACCTAGCCAGGCCCTGATGGAATTCTTCACATAAAGAGTTGTTGTATGTAAAGGTACTAAGTTTGAGAAATTTTTTATACAGAAATAGATAACTAAAACACATGGATATCAAACACAAAAATTTGGTGGTACGGCTTTTATGTCAATCTGGATCTATACACTGATGATCAAACAATAAAATGACTCCAGCAGAAGAATGGAGGGGAGGAATCTAGGTGGACAGTTACCTGCTGCAGGGGGAGGACCCTCAGAGCTGGCCTACCAGAACTACAATCCCTCCAATACTCCACTCAGTCACCATTCCTGAGCTTCTGCTGACTAGCCTAGGGGATTTTCTTCCAAAACCCATAAAATTAAATTAGAATTCACTGCTTAAGCATAATGACTTCCCACTGTTTATGTGGGTTATCATTTACAACCAACTGGCATTTAATCAAACCACTATTTTTATTTCAGGACCAGAGGCCACAACATTGTGTTTTTTCTCTACGTCCCTGTAGAGCCAAGCAGCTTCATCCAAGCTGTGAAGGGATATCAAATTGTTTATGAAAAATCAGCATGCAGTATTGTTTTCAAACGTATTTATGATTTCACACCAACTTAGTGAGGATTTAGTTCATTTTGCTGATTGACACATAATTTTACATTTACATATATAATAATGCTAACATTTCCTGGAGAAAAAAATATTAAAGGAATGTAATCACATTCTAATACAAATTTACCTGTGAGACAAGCTTTATGTCTGAATTCTGACTCTGCCCTGAATTGGGAGTATATAGAATACATCTGTTACCCAGAGCCCAAGTGAATAATGTCAGCCTTCACCTGATGCCTCCGATGTCCACATTCTTGCTCCTGCAAATCCCTCCACCAAGAATTCCCTCCCTCTTTCCTTTCTACCTCTTGAAATCATCAAGCCTCAGCTAAATATCAAATCTGTAATGGCCACTCTTGGGTTTGTCTGCAATGAACACCTTTTTTGAATTCTGAGATACATTGTTCTCTTCCCATGCAAGCCTTATCCCCCTCCCCACCTTGACCCCAAATATCTACATAGCTGCAGGAAAATAAAACACATTTCTTGTTTTAAACCAACCAGAGTTGATTTCTGTCATCACTTGCAACCACTTTAGTCCTGACTTCGCTTTCAATCTTTTCCTGTCTCAAACTGCAAACTGTCACCTCTGCATACCTTAGAGTTATGTTTATTCCAGTCTTAAATTTCAAATGAACTTGTAATAAATTAGATGTTCTTTGTGGTGGATACCTGATTGTTTACTCTCCCTAAGACCGAGCACAATGTCTTCCTTGCACATAGTTGGTATTTATTTGGCAAATGGTGTTAAATAATGTAGTATCTGTCAAAATATTGAAATAAAGAGAACTGCAGAGAATCTTCTCTTCCCTTTGATAAACTTTAATGACAGTGGAAATGTGAATTTGGTAATACACTAGCTGGTTACTATGAAAATCACATATGCAATCTCTCTCCTACCGTAGTCCCTTGATGGTACTAATGCTGGGGAAAAGAGCAAATTTCTGTCTATTGAAGAACAGTTTAGTTAATATTAGGTTTACACTATCTGTGTAATTTGAGCCATGGTATAACCAATTTCATCTCATAAAGCAGTATTATGACAAGGCCTATTAATTTATTTAAAAGAATTAATGGGCTTCAAAATTTCTTAAGAGCTCATAAGGCAAAACTTTTGAAAATATATAAATCTCTATAGTATTTCAGGTAAGCCACTAATTTTCAAAAGCAGGTAAAGTAGGGTATTTACATATATGAGCAATCTCAGTCCAGGGAAACAGGCATTTTATTTTACATGTGCTGGTAGCTGTCATGATCATGCCACAGCTGTTAGAAATTACAGGTTTTCAGTAGCAAACATCAGCCATCACTGTAATTATTATTATTTTATCAAACACAATCACAGGGAGTATTTTAGGCTGACAAAAGCCTTCTAGGTCTTTGTTTATTCACTGAACTGCATTTTCTGCCCTCCATGCTGACTGAGTTAAAGTTCTCGTACTCCTGATTTAAAACCTATTATTAAAGAAAGCAAAGGTTCCCATCTTTAACACAAAGTAAGGTTGTTGCTTGCACGGAGGGAACACTAGTCTGAGAATGTAAATAAAAGAAAGCACAACCTGAGAAGCCTTATTCAGGGGGCTTTCGGCAACATTCCCAGAGAGAGACTGCAGACCGCCACGCAAGGTCAAGAAATAAGAGTAAGCCACAGGCAAATGCCAGGATAATGGAATTCAAACCTCAGATACAAGACTAACAACTCAAGAAGGCCAAGTTTTCTATCTAAGCAGCAGAATAGCGAAAGCTCCCCTCTATAGCCTGAACATTTCACCTCTCTAGTGAACCATTATTGTCATGAAAAGTCTCTCATGGCACAGAGGGACTTTTCTCCTATAAACTCTTCTGTCAGTGTGTAGAAGAAGATTCGATAAAGGCAGAGAGTTCAGTGATCTAGTGACTAAGAGAAAGAAGACAGAGGTCAAAACTGCTCGCTCCAGAAAACAGATGCTGAGCCAAGTGCCGGCCAGCCAGATATTGGCATGGGGCATTTCTATCTAGGTTATAGCCACTATCACCACACAATTAAAACTGTATATTACACATTAATATTACACATACTTTTAGTGCCCAATTATGCCATAAACAAGGTGTGGAGATGATGAAACTTTCATTGCAGAGCATATTATTCAGGGGGAAAAAAAAGATATTCCACCACTGCTTTCTTGAATAAAATGGGGGAAAAAGTTATAATACCCTTAGTCTATGTTATGCAAAGAAATATTTCATATTTCTATCAATAGTGTAAAGTGTCTCAGGAGCTGATTCTATAGGAAAACCATGACATCATCCCTAAATGGTTGTAGAATAGTATTGTCTCATAATAAGAGCTTGGAATTTCATTATTTGGCTCATAAAATCCTAAACTCATGAATAACATGACCAGTTACAGTTCCTGACACGATCTTTTGAAATATGAAGCACCTTTTCCATTCAATTAGGGATTTTTTTTAGAGGAACTCAGAGTTTTAATATTAATGTTAATGAATGCTGAAAAAGATGACCTCCTGTGTACCTAACATAACAGTAGGGAATAAACAATCCATTCATATGCTGAAATGCCTTACTACTTTGGCAAGCTTAAACATCATTAGCTTCATCCAAATATTAAAATATAATGTACATCATTACATTGGAAGCTTGCATTTGCTATTATTGTTTGCTCCTAGAGCTTCCCATTTAATACTATTACAATATTCAGAAAGGAAAGTTCTATCTGAGGCTCAGTTGCTCTAGGAACCAAACAAAGCTGGGCCCACTTAGAAACCACATACTTGCCCTGCAGTTGGAAAGGATAGTGAAAATCAGTTTAACCACATCAGTTTACTCTATTAGTCCTAAGAGAATAGAAAAAAAAAAAAGAGTCCAATTTGGGTCACTGGTCTGTCTTTTCAGTGCCAAATTTAAGGGCTATTCTATAAGGTCATATTTGAATATTTAACCCAGTCAAACTTTCTCCTTTTATTTTTCACAGCCCAGTAGTCACACCATTAATTTCCACTGCAAATTAACCTGTTGACATTTCTCCAAATGATCCTATTCTAAAATTAGCCATTACTCTCCTTCTGTTTAATTTAAAAATCTGTTAAAAGGTTTTGAAAAGTAAAATTCACACATCACAAAAGTAGACATCAATAACATACTCTTAGTTTCAGAAAAATATTACACCAAATAGGAAATGCACCAAAATTTCTAAGCATCTAGAAAAAAAGAAATGGGGGAATACTGCCACTTTCAAAGGTAAAAACTGAAGTATAAAAACCTTTCAAACAAAAATATGTAAACTTTAAAGACACTGCAGTCAGCAATGAGGAGTTAAGCTGTGTATTACTCACTATATATATATATATATATATATATATATGTTATATATACTATATATACTCAAAATATATACTATATATACTCAATATATACTATATATATACTCATATATACTATATATACTCAATATATACTATATATATAGTATATTGCTGTAAACGTGTATTGCTCATATATATACAAATGCAGCAAATATCCAAAATACCTCAAGATATAAAATGATTATTGTTGGCAGTGTGATGAGATTCAAACTCTAGAGAAGCACTGTAAAGCCAATTCATTATATCAAGGTAAATCTGAAATAAGTGCCCAAATTTGCCCTGAGCAGTAGGAACAAAAATCAGATCTTTTCCCCCTTTCTGTAGTCAGAGGCCAGGCACAGTGCATCATCACTTCAAGCCTTCCTACACAGAGATTGCCAGCACACACAGATGTCCCTGCACAAAAGAGGATGAGCCCACATCACGGGTGCCTTCTAGTCGCCTAATTATAGCTCTATTCAAATAAGAGATAAGGAGAAGAATCCCATTCGGACAACATAAAAAGGTATCACTAAGATGAAGGTGTTCTGCACACTGCTGCCCACCAATTGTATTATTTATCTGAAGAAAAGTGTTCCAGAAAGGAAAAAAAATATTTTGGGGACAATTGAGAAAGTTTGGATTTCACTGAATATTAAATGACATTATGGAAGCATTAGTTTTCTTGGGTGTAATAAAATACTGGAACTAGGTACAACCATGTCTTTATCCTTAGGAAAAGTACACTGGAATAATCAGGGAGAAGTTCTAGGAAAGCAAGAAAGAAAAAAAGGAAACGTAGCAAATCTTCTCTGAAGATTTGACAATTTCCAAAATAAAAATGTCAAATATTGCATAAATAGAATATGGTAACTGATTATGGATCTGAATTCTTATGATAAAATTTCTCAGTTAGCCCCTGACTAGTTCTTTTTAAAGAATTTAGGAGGTAAACTCAGCATAGACAGATCATCATCTCTGGCATGTACCTTTCAAAGGACCACGTTAGCCTTCGATCCAATATGTACCTTTTAATCCACCACTTTGGCCTTTCGGCGGTACATGTGGTGAGAGCTGACTGGGAACAACGCTGAACTCTGGAGCGGAACTGTAAAACCAATTTGCTATATCAAGGTAAATCTAACATGTCACAGAGGGACAGAGGGGCTGAAGGGCTGAAAGGCTCAGGGGAGGAGCATTGTATTGTGGATTGAAGGACGAGTCATCGAACCTTAGTAAAACCTAAGTGTGTAAGGAATATGCATGTCTGATGCTGGACAGAATGAGGCATAAAGGGGCCAAGTCAGAGAGAAGAGCACTAGTTATTTAGAGTATTTTTTGTTTCCTTAGCTACATTATACATGCCACTCATTTACAAATATTAATTGCATATATAAGTGAAAATCAATGTCTCAAAATCTTAAGCTTTAGCCTCATCAAGCTTTGAGGAACACTGGCTTAAAGCATAAGCAAAAAAATATCTATAAATTCTCTAATAGATTTTAAAATGAAAGTTCTACATCTCTACTCTAGGTGTACAATGTAGAGTATAAGTGATATTTTATTTTATTCATTCATCCTTTCATTCAAGGGAAGTTTTAGTTTTAGGTACACTGTTTTAGTTTTAGGCACACTTTCTCCTACTCTTTTCTTTTCCTACACATTGTTTTTACAGGCCTCTACCTACATCTTATTTCCTTACTTGTAGATAGAGCCATCTGTTGATAATGAATTCTAGGAACCCCCGTCATCTAAAGGTTTTTCAGGATATGTGGAACTTTACGAACCTCTGATCGCAAGATGTTGGAATTACCAAGAATTAACCTAGGAAATTTTCCAGGGCTAAAGAGTGAGTGTTAAATGTTACAAGATGCCAAGAGCTTACACGAAGATAAAATTATTCTTTTAGACTTCCTAGGATAAACATCTGAACTGGGAAACTAAAGACAAAGGTCTCATTTTCAGGCTTATTCTCTCAGTTCATCCTTTCTATATGCCCACAAGGGAAGAAGGTTTTCATGATAGTAACTGCCAGAAGTTGCTGATTCAAAAAGAGATTGTGTTAAGATTTTACAAAATGGAAAGTCAGTAAGACTTCTACAACCTTGTAAAAATGACTGGCTTTGAGAGAGCTTAAATATGTTGCTTGTCACTATGACGCAGTGATAGCCCAAGGTTAATAATTTTCTACAATTTGGCAGGCCATATGGGTCTCCATCTTCTCCACATTATTCTAGGATCCCAAAGAAACCATATTTGCTGAGGATGGAAGGGTACCAGGTAGCCACAAAGTATTTGACTTCAAAGGGAAAGGTAACCACTTGACTGTATATATAATTCTCAATTGTTGACAATGTCATATAGGGAGGCTTAAGCTCCCCCCACAACATAGTGGTTGGAGTCTAAGAGTGAGTGTCCTGAGGGAGTCAGGTGGAAACTGAATCACTGTTTGTGACCCAGCTTCAGAGCTATGTACGAAACTCTACCATAGTCACAAGCTCCCCTAGATTCAAGGAGGAAATAGCAACACTACTTCTTCATTGGGATAGTATTTAAGTCACATTTTAGGAAAAGTATGTGAATTAAGAGATACTATTGTGGACATCTTGAGAAAACACAGCTTGCCACACTCCCACAATAGGATTTCGAGAGCTGTTAAGAGTGTGCTAGATCATCTATTCTCAACTTGACGTTGTCTCTACTCCTACCTGCATTCTCTTGTGCATGGCAGAGGAAGAGTCTGGAATGACAGTTATCAGAATTCCTTTCCCCGTAACTTCTTGCTTAGATTCTCCCAGGGGATATACTTGCAGGTGGCTTAGAAAGAAAAATAGAAGGTATTCTCTAACAGCAGCTGCTCACCATAGCTGAGACCATCAGCAGCATGTTCAGCTTGTGAAAGTGTTCCTGAGAAACATCCATTACAGCACTTGGGATCATGAATGGGGGCCCTTAACCAATGGGGAATGGGCCCTATGCTTCTTTCAGGTGAAATTTATCATCATGGTGTGAGATTTTCTTAAAAAAAAGAGACTGAGGTCTTGAATAGGACATAATGTAATCTATGCACTAATCTAGGGTATAGATTAATCTGGAGATGATTTAAGTGTTTGAAATATTGAGGCTTTTCATCAAGAAATGTTTTCTTCTTTGCCTCCTCAACAAAATACTATAGTCATCTTTACATAGTCTTATTATTGTGGTAATTATTAAATATTGTGGTAATTGTTGATATTGTGAATAGATGAATTTTTCCCAGTATATTTTTAATTGCTTATTAATCTTGCACAGTACATTATTAAAGATTAAACTCAGCAAAAGGAGAAAGAAATCCAGAGATATTTGTCAGTTTGTTTCCCTGCGTGCACATTCTCCACCTGCTTAACAGAAACCACAATATACTTTACTCCTCATCCTTGGAGAGTTGTGCCTTCCAGGAATATATTAAACCAAAAAGAAATACCAAACAAAAAATAATGCGATTATATTCTAAGTGCAGAGATAATGTTTGTGTGTTACTAGTAAGCAGTATGATTAACCATGTAAAAGAAATTCCAAGAAAAAATTAAGTACTAAGAAAAATATTAGTGCTTTTTCACAACTGAATTTAGTTCATCTCAACTAAATTTCCTTAATTTATCTACAGATTATTGTCAAAAGCCCTGTATTCACTCATTCTGACCCCACAACTTAAGTTTTTATTATACAAGAAGCACCTCTTGGAATGAACCCCTGACTCTGGAAGTTTACATTTAAAACATCACTGGCTTTTTAACAGGTTAATCCCAGGTTTGCCATTAATTCTATGCCTCACCGGCAAAGCTTTTTAAAAATGCAAATGACAAAACCCTACAACGAAGTCTCTGAGATTGTTATATCTTTAATAATCCATATATATATGTGTATATATATATGTGTGTGTGTGTGTGTGTGTGTGTGTGTATATATATATATATATATATATATATATATATATATATATAGCTAGCCAGAGTTGAAAACTCTGTACTCTCAATCCTCAGAGAAATTATAAAGGCTCTCTTAATCAAAATATTAATGATTTATTAAAAATAGCCATCAGTGAGCAGGTGCTAACATCCACGTATTGTGTTAAGTACATTTATTATAATTATATAGCAAATCCCTATCCAATTAAAAATATTACATAATTTCATTGATAGCCTTTCTCCCGGAAATTTAGTAGGAAAGCATCCAAAGTGTAAGTTCCATGTACAAGGAATTTTTCTCATTTGTACTTAAATAGATTCTGCAATGGAAAACAATACTTATCTAGCTATTAAATATGATCCACTGGACACTTGGATAAATTGATTGAAGTGATCTCTAAACCACTAATAAAAGATTTTCTCAAAAGCCTCAGAAATCTAAGCACTCCATGCCTGTGACTTTCCCTAAACAAAGAGAATCTCCCAAAATGTTATTCTGGGGAGCACTGTAATTTCTAGATCTTAATAGGTGAATACAGAACTGCTTTGCCAAATAAGTTGGAGAAATTAGAAATGAAATTAAATAGGATTCTTTACTAGAGGATTTCTTATAACCTCTTATATGACAATGTGTCTAATAAGTTAGGAGAGATACATGTGGTATTTCCAAAATATATTTAAACATGTAACTCTTATTGAGGAAGCATACCTGAAGACCAGTTTTTAGAGGCATTAATTAGAAAATATTGAAATAAGAAATAAAAATATTTATGATAAAGACTTATATATACCTGGACAGTGATTTAACTTTACAGGGGAAATTTAAGTTCAAAGATCCAATGTTACGCATTTTGTTCACTTGGTTTTTTCCCCAAAAGTTAGAGCCTAAGACAAGAATCTTCATGTAAATAGTTCATCATGGGAACTGTTTCCAGGGAAGCAGAGTACAGGACCTTGGTCCTCAAGAGGAAAAGGGGAACACCAACCCAAAGATGTGTTCAACTGCTTAACACTGTGGTCAATTAGGGCTTAATGGCCAGTCATAGGGCACCTGTTTTTGCTTCAGTTAATGGCCTGTGACTATGAGAATCTGATTACATCTGAAAGCTGTTAAGGGTTAAGAATTATCCACTGCAATGGCTGACCTTGCCTTCTGTTTGCCAGCTCTTAATTATTATTATTATTATTTGTTTATATAGGTCACGCAAAACCCTAGTTAGCTGTCCCTCTATTTCATCCATAGGAACACAATACTCTATTAGTTATTGACACAGGTTCCCACAAGTCAAGGCTGCTACTCTGACTTTAATGCTTATATTAGTATATTGCTGTCAGGTAAATTCTGCCGTTTGATCCTCTACTATTTTAGAAACCTAGCCATCCCACGAATACTACAGAGCCTAGGTAAATGGCAACATCTCCTACCGTCAGTGCTGGCAGGACATTAGGGAATTACAACCCTTATTATGCTTTTCAACAACACAAGTAAGTACTCACCACCAGGGTCTTCGTTTCTTGGCATTTTAATGAAGGAAGTTTCCTCCTGGCCCTGCTGAGGAATCTAGTCAGCGAGTGGGTACTCTGTTCTCACAAAGTGAACTCAACCCAACAGTTTCCTTCGCCAAGCCTCCTCATCCCTTTCTTAATACTCTGCCAGGGCAGTTCCACCCCCAGCAACTCTCCTTGATTAACTCCAGTCATTGTGTCCAATCTTCAAGGAGCCACCACAGCGGCACATTAGGGCCAACTGCAAGTGTTCTTACCAGGACCCTGGGTCACAGGAGAGGATTGCCACACATCCCTCCCTACCTGGCCTTATATTCTCCCTTCTTAGGTCCAACTCCCTCAAGATCCTCTCCCATGTGTGCTACCCCAGTTCCAGCTGGTACAGTCCTGGGTCACAGGAGAGGATTGCCACACATCCCTCCCTACCTGGCCTTATATTCTCCCTTCTTAGGTCCAACTCCCTCAAGATCCTCTCCCATGTGTGCTACCCCAGTTCCAGCTGGTACAGTCCTTTGGGTGAGTATACTATATCCTCCTGGGCTGTGCTATTTTCTGATCCTAATTAATGATCTTCAGTCAGTGAGGGAAGGGGGGTGATTTTGATAACACACACATCAGTTGTGAGGGAGCCACCACAGCTGGGGTGGTTTTGGTCTCCAGGCAACCAGGAGGCAGCTCCCCTCTAGAAAGGCACAGGAAGCTGTTGCCCCTAACCTGGAGGCCTTGAGTGAAAATGGGGAGTGTCAGGTTCAATGTGCATGCAGCCTGTTGCTACAGAAATAGCCATCGCAAAAAGGTAGGCCAGGAAGTTGCAGGGCAGAGTATAATAAGTATCTGACAAACCGATGAAGCATTTTAGGTAGGTTTTAGTTGTGAGGTAAGCTGTCAGTCCATTACTAAGGATTTAATGAAAGAAAGCAGCCAACAGCGAGTGGCAATAAACACCATCCAGTGTGAAAGAACAGGTGGGCCCCACTGGTGAATTCGCTGCTTACTAAAGGTAAAGGGCAGAGCAAATAGAAGACAAAACACCAACCCTTGTTCAAAACAGTAATAGACTCTTTTTTATTTGGGATTCATTAAGTCATCAGAGATCAAATCTGAATTAATAAAAAATTAGCAAAGGCATCATCATGGAGCAGCTCCTCTGATAAGCTTGTCATTAAAAAATTAAGAAACTGCACAAAAAAATATGTATTTGGGTACCTTGAAATAGCTCTGACTTACTCAACAATTTTGAATCCAGGTTAAAAGTGAAAGGAAAGAAAAAAAGTCAACTTATTTATCTTTTAAAGTTTATTTATTTATTTTGAGAGAGAGAGAGAAAGTGAAAGCAGGGGAGGGGCAGAGAGTGAGGGAAGAGAGAATCCCAAGTAGGCTCCATGCTGTCAGCACACAGCCCAATGTGAGGCTTGATCCCATGAACTGTGAGATCATAACCTAAGTCAAAACCAAGAGTTGGACGCTTGACTGATGGAGCCACCCAGGTGCCCCAGGATAAAAAGTCACATTAGAAAAATAAATAGATTTGTGGGGTGCCTGGGTGGCTCAGTTGGTTAGGCATCTGACTTCAGCTCAGGTCATAATCTCACAGTTCATGAGTTCAGCCCCGCATGGGGCTCTGTGCTGACAGCTCAGAACCTGGAGCCTGCTTTGGATTCTGTGTCTCCCTCTCTCTGCTCCTCTCCTACTCAAACTGTCGCTTCCTCTTGTGTTCAAAAATAAACATTAAAAAAAAATTTTAAAGAAGAAAGAAAAAAAGAAAAAAATAGATTTACAACCTGCACATCTTCTTTTTTCTTTTCTCTTTTCTTTTCTTTTCTTTTCTTTTCTCTTTCTTTTTTTTTTAAAGCATGAGCAGAGGATGGACAGAGAAAAAGGAGGACAGAAGATCCAAAGCAGGCTCTGTGCTGACAGCAGTGAGCCTGATGGGGGGCTGGAACTCTCAAACTGCGATATCATGACCTGAGCCAAAGCCGAATGTTCAACCAACTGAGCCACCCAGGCTCCCCACAACCTGCACACCTTGATTTTGGATGATGTATCCGTAATTAAAAGGGACCTATTGCATAAATAGTGTCTATCACTTATTTAAAAAATTAATAATAATCAAAATAAGACAAAGGAAGTTGGTTCTAGCAGGGTGGCATAGCAGCCAAGGGCCATCCCCACTTCTGACTAAAACTAAAAATTCTGGACAAAGCACAAAAACAAACAACTATCTGGCTGAAAATTCAACAAACATAAGCAGGAAGATTATACAGGGGAGTGAAAAACAGAGAAACAAAGAAACAACAAATGTTATTTATTCTCTTCCAACTTTGCCCTGAGGAAAGGTCTCAGTGCAGAGCAACATGTTACCATTGGCATTAAAATCCATGATAGAGGGGCCCCTGGGTGGCTCAGTCAGTTGAGTGTCTGACTTCATTCAGGTCATGATCTCGTAGTCTGTGAGATTGAACCCCCTGTCAGGCTCTGTGCTAACAGCTCAGAGCCCGGAGCCTGCTTCAGATTCTGTGTCTCCCTCTCTCTCTGACCACACCCCCCCCCCACTTCACTCTCTGTCATTCTATCTCTCTCTCTCAAAAATAAATAAACATTTAAAAAATTTAAAAACAGTGATATAAAATCATCTTTTTTGGCCAGAACAATCAAGAAAAGAGCCCATGCTGGACATATAGTTTGGGGTCAGGGAGTCTGAAGGACAGAAAACTCCAGAAGGAGACTAATTCTGCATATGAATCTATGTAAGGCTCAGCCTAACCCCTCAATGATGCATTCATAAGAGGGATCCAAGGAATTAGAGAACTTAACCAAAATTTAAACAACTGCCCACAGAAGAAATAAACAGATCTTATTAAGTGAATCTAGCCAGGCTGATTGCCTGCTAATATGAAAATAATATTTTCTAAAGGACTATTGTAGCTGCTTCCCAGGAAATGCACATTTTGCACATTTTGATCACCAGGTTCTGGGGGCCAGCAGAGCTTCTGTTCACTGGTCCTACAGAATGGTCACAAACAAAAAAACAGTTATTAACTGGCTCTACCCCCAGAGCTCAGTGCAGAGGGGGCAGACAGAAACACCCATATTCCCCTGAAGGAAGTATATCTCTATACTTTAAAAGTTGCGGCCTGACAGCTCATATGTAATTGCTGATTTATATCCTTCTCTTTGGGACACTGACAGATCTTGGCACACACTCAACTCCTGAGAGCCCCTAAAACAAAGAAGACAGCTTGAATAATCAAGAGATTTGAGAGACAACCAAGAGCTCAGATTGGGCTGAATGATAAAGTTCATCTCCCACATAAGACCACTCCATCAAGACTGGGAGAGGTGGCCATTTTATAGGATGCCAGAAACCAACAAAGAGGGTCAAGAAAAATGAAGAAAAAGATAAACCATGTTCAATACAAAAGAACAAGATAGAACTCTAGAAATAGACTTTAATGAAATGGAGATATGTGATATATCTAATAAACAGTTCAAAATAATGATCACAAATATGTTCATCAATATCAGGAGAAAAATGGATGAACAAAGCAAATTTTTGAACAGAGAGAAAATATAAGAAAGTACCAAACAGAAATCACAGATCTGAACAATACAAAAACTGACCTGAAAAATTCAAAAGGAGTTCAATAGCAGACTAGGTGACGTGGAAGAAAAGATCAGAAAACTCAAAGACAGAGCAGCGGAACCCATCAAATCAGAGGAGCAAAAATAAAAATAAAAAGAATAAGAATGGGTGAATATAGTTTTAGGGACTCATAGGATACCAACAAGTACACCAATATTTGTGTTATAAGCAACTCAGAAGAAGAAGAGAGAAACAAGCCAAAAGCTTATTCAAAGAAATATATTCAAAGAAATAATACCCGAAACCTTCCCCAACTTAGGGAAGGAAAAAGACATTCAGATTCAGGAAATTTAGAAAACTCCTGATGAGATCTATCCAAAGAGACCCACACAAAGATGCATTATAATTACATTGTCAAAAGTTAAAGACAAGGAGAAAATCTTAAAAGCAGAAAGAGAAAAACAACTTGTTACATACCAAGGTACCCCCATGAGATTATCAACATGTTTTTCAGTAGAAACTTTGAAGGACAGAAGGAAGTGGCATGATGTATTTTAAGTACTGAAAGAAAATAAAAAGTGCCAACCAAGAAGATTTCAAAGACATATCTGCACTCCTGTATTTACTGCACCGTTATTCGTAATAGCCAAGCTCTGGAAACAATCTAAGTGTCCATCAATGGATGAATGAATAAAGAAATGTGGGGTGTGTGTGTGTGTGTGTGTGTGTGTGTGTGTGTGTGTATAATGTAAAACACAGTGACTATAGTTGACAACATTATCTCATGAAATTGAATTAGCTAAGTGTAGAATTTCACCAAAAAAAAAAAAAAAAGAGAAAAGAAAGGAAAAGCAATAAATGTGTGAGGTAATAAATGTGATAATCAACTCAACGTGGGGGAATGCTTTTACAAGGTATATGTATATCAAAAAACCACAATGTATATACACTTTATCTTACAATTTTAATGTCAATAATACATCAATAAAGTTGAAATTTTAAAGAAACACAATGGAAATTTTAAAATGGAAAAATGCAATCGCTAAAAAATTTTAAAGCTTCTGGAGTAAACAAAGCAATTTTAGAATACAACAAAACTGGAATACTTACCCTATCTAATTTCAAGAGTTATTATAAAGCTGCCATAGTCAAGACAGTTAGGAATTTTGAAAAATCTGTTCCATAGATCTGTTCCACGGATTACTGGAATAGAATAGAAAGTCAAGAGATGGAACAGATTAGAACATCAAGAAATTGCCATATACATTGATGGTCAATTGGCTTTTTGACAAAGGAACAAGGGCAATACAATGAGAATGGAAAGTCTTTTTGAAAATATGATACTGAATAAACTGGATACCCAAATGGGCAGAAAAAAGAATATTTACCTCACACAGCAAACAAAACTTAACTCAAAATTGATTCAAGACCTAAATGTAAAATCTAAAACTAAAAAACAGGGGTGCCTGGGTGGCTCAGTTGGTTAAGCATCCAAATTCAGCTCAGGTCATGATCTTGCGGTTTGTGAGTCTGAGTCCCACGTCAGGCTCTGTGCTGACAGCTCAGAGCCTGGAGTCTGCTTCAGATCCTGTGTCTCCTTTTCTCTCTGCCCCTCCCCTGCTTGCACTCTATCTCTCTGTCTCTCTCTCTCTCTCTCTCTCTCTCTAAAAAATAAACATTAAACAAGTTTTTTAAAATAAAAAAACTAAAAAACAGATGAAATAATGGGAAATAATTGTTGCTTTCTTAAAGCACACAAAAGTTTCTTACAATACTGAAATCATAAAACATAAAAAGGAAATTGATAAATTGGACTTAATCAAAATTAAAATATTTTATTCCTCAAAAAGATACTACTGATAAGTTGCACTGTTATGCACACTTGGTTGAATCTCAAAGACATATAGAAGCCTGTCTCAAAGGTTACATACTATATAATTCTCTTTATATAGCATTAGTAAAAGACTAATCTATAGTAATGTAAAGCCTATCAGCAGTTGTCCAGAGTTATAGGTGGGTGAAGGAGTAACTATAAAATGATAGCATGAAAAAGTTTTAGGGAATGATAGAACTGATATTTTTCCTGAATATTGTGATATTTTCATGAATTTATATACATGTTAAGATTCATAGAACTCTACACATAAAAAGTCACATTTATTGTATAATAATTTTAAATATTAAAATAACAGCAACAAGAAAAAAAGCCCCAAACTATCCTCCAGAGTGGTTGCCCAAATAAACACACCACTACATTCCTATTAACAGTATATAATATGAGTCTCTTCTTTTCCCATGCTCTGGTCAACACTCGGAAATAGAACATTTTTATTACGTTTGCATCTGAGAAGTGAAAATGGAATCTTAGTGTTATGATTTGTGTCTCTTTAATTATAACAGTAACGCCTTTTCATATGTTGAATGGCAATTCACAGTGCTGTGTTGTTTAGGGAAGAGTGTATGGTTGTATATATATGTGTGTGTTGAGGTAAAGTAGGGGAGTTCTCCTGTTAACTTCCTATTTAAATCCCTTGCTCATTTTTCCTACCTTTTAAAATACATTGCTTTGTATAAACTTATAAAATAATGAAAAGTGTTGACTGATTTAATTTGGCAGGATTGTAGAAAACACTAATGAAAATAATCGGAGCTGAGATTAGAAACATTCTTTTTTTTCCCCCCAAAGATCACACATGGCTTTGAAAGTCATGTTAAACCATCCATATATTTAGAAATCAGCAGTCAAGTTGGTAATGATCTATATTCTAAAGCTATTGTACGAGAACTGCTGGCATGACCAGTGAGCTAGACTGGGGACTGAAATAAATGGACCGATATTTATTAAGTCTAAGAAGTCTAAAAGGAACCATATCTAGGGTAACATATGGGTTTACCACTATTTTAAAAGAATATGCATAGGTAATGTAAGTGGAAAAATTGGAATTCAATTAATGGCATATTCTTGATTAAATTTCTGTCCCTGATTACCAAGAAATGTTTTTCGATTTGGTACTGTCACTGGGCCATAAATTCCAAGAAGGACAAGACTTACAGTTATCAATCCCCATTGCTAATGTGAACATCATTAGACTCTCAACCAGATTAGAGCTCCCTTTTCATATTCTCCTATTATCCCCTGTATTTCCTCCAAATGCTTATCTAGCAGAGTGCCAGTAAGTTTGTATCTATTTTTTTTTTCAAAAGAGAGAGAGAGAGAGAGAGAGAGAGAGAGAGAGAGAACAAGACCACCCCCTTTACTCATGAGTCAATATATCAGCCACCATTTTTTGTTATCCTCTAGATGAATTGGCTTATTTTAAACTATTCTTTTTTTTAAGTGGGGTTTTAGTATCCCTAAAAGCTAATGAATTAGTTCATTTATTGATGTATTTTAGTCATTCTTTGTTACTATTTTGACTTCTGTATGATCAGGGGTAGACCAGGCAGAAGACAGTAGAGGAATATTGTAGTCACCTGTCCCCACTTCAGAATGAACACTATCTGCATTGCAACTGTGACTACTAAGTAGATGTGACATTAATCAAAATTAAATTATAAACCAAAACCAGAATAATTAATTGCTGAATATCAACATAGTCATATTTAACCACAAAACTAAACAAGTAAAATAGTCTGGTTTTTTTTCAGCTAAAAGAATCAAACACCAACAAAACGTGTGTTCTTCTTTAAAATTCTGTATAATTATATGATTAAATACACTCTCTCCCTGTACCCCATGTAAATTAGAATAACTGAATGTTTGAGGAATACTTTCAGCCTAAATATTTACTCAGGGAAGTGAGTTACTTGTAGTTTGTATAAACAACTTATTTAGGCATAATGTTTATTTCTAAGTAGTAAAGTAATGATATAAAACTCTTTGGAGCTGAATTCTGCAACCCTCTATAATGTTTGCCATTTTAGAGTATATTACATTTTCCCTCCTGTAAACATTTTTAATGAAGAATTTAAATGCATGCAACCATATGTCTCTTTTCCAAGCAACAGCTACTCAGAGGAAACAAAGTCCCCAGTGATCAGTTCGCTTATGTGTTAAGTAAAATAATATCCTAAAGAAGACACACATTAGAACACTTGATGTATAATGTAGCCTTTACCATATTTCATGCAAATATAAACCCTAGACTATTTCTACAACTATGTTATTCAAAAAAGAATATTTAGTAGAAAATTGACTTCAGAGATTAGATCCATGCCCAGGCACGAGGCTGATAGGATGACTCACAGAAGAAGCTGCATGAAGCATTAGAACTTGAAAAGAAGGACTTAAGAAACCACCCCATCCAAGCTTCTGTTACTACTGAAAGACCACTTACAGCCCACTGCTCTGAGAAGGGTATGTTTTTCTTCCAAGTGAGAGCTACACGCATTGCACACAGTGGCCCCTCTGCCTTCCTTCCTGCTACTATTACAAAGCAAGACTGCTGTTGAAACTTATGACCGATATTTTTAAACATTTTTTCATGTTTATTTATTTTTGAGAGAGAGAGAGAGAGAGAGAGAGAGAGAGAGAGAGAGAGATAGAATAAGAAGCAGGCTACAGGCTCTGAGTTGTCAGTACAGAACCCAAGAAGGGCTCAAACTCACGAACTGTGCAATCATGACCTGAGCCGAAGTCAGATGCTTAACCGACTGAGCCATCCAGGTACTCCTAAACTTGTGACAGATATTTTATGTTATAATAATCTTGGCAGCCATTAAACAATTCTAGTTTGGACCTTCTTATTTTACAGATGTTCCAAATATCAATAGCAAGTAGCAGAGGATCTTCTACTGGGGTCGAGAATATTTGAGATGCATGTTGCCTTGTGTTGACAATTTTCAGGTCAGTATTTATGATTCCTTTCTAAAGGCCATTGACCTGCTTTACGCTTTAATGTTTTTACAAGTGGCAGAGTTATAGTTTGACAGTATATACTAGAGTCAAATTTTATCTTAAGTGTCCATATTTGTATCTCAGATATGTTTAATAAAAAGAGGCTCAAAATTCTGCTTCTTTCCTGATCTGTTGGATGCAACACTTATAATATTCATTTATTACCAGAGTTTTAATCCTTCAGTGCTTATAATCATATTTTTAGTGTTCTAGTGGGAAGATGGCATACCTTTGGTTTTATAATGTTTCCCAAAAATTATGTTTATGTTATTGGTATTGAAATTTACTGTTTGCACAGTATTATTGATCTGCCCTGAACTTGTCTCTATAGTCCTCCAATTACTGTGTCATTATAGAATTGGCTAATGTTATGATTTTCAAATCAGATTCCTGTTGTCATATTCATATTCATTGTATTTCAAGTAATCTATTTTTAAACACGGTAATATTGAACTATCTCCACCAAACCCTGTACTCAAGTTTTTCTTTGACAATTTACACCCAGACATTGAATAGCATAAATCCTCTTAAACTGAGATTTGTAACTATCTTTCTGGCTGTTGAGTATCTGGAAGATTGATTAAAAAAAGGTTTGTAAATAAAACAAGACAAGATTAGTGGAGTTTGCCAGTAATTCAAGTAGACGATTAGACCACTTACAGAAATGAATACTGTAACTTGCATTAATACAGGGGTTAAAAGAAAGCTTGCCATTAATGAATAAAGGGTAAATTAAATATTAGTGACTATCTAACAAAAACATGATATAACAGAAATTTTTACAAGTGAAAATGGGCAATTTTGGGGGGTAGTACCATTATCACCAACTATTTTTCTTACAGAATAAATGGCTATAATTTATATGATGCATTGTAATAATGACAGGATGATGACACCTTTTCTGTTTCCTAGAAGCATTACTACTGTCCTATTCATTTTCAACTTTGACCAATGGTGAATTGAATTTGACTAATCAGGCAGTAAGAACTGTATTGCACCCATTGTTTTCATTTAGATTGAGAAAGTGAGGGATACAAACTAAGTATAAGTTTTAGAAGTACTTACAATGTTTAAGAAAGTAAAAATAACACAGAAGTGTTCACACAGCAAGTAAAGAACTATGTAGAACACTATGCAGCTAACTTTGAATTGTATGATTCATACTATAGGGACATAAGATCACTGAGTTGGAAATCAATGCGTAGCACGATGGGCTGGATATAGAAAGAAAGAATTAAGTTGAGACTTGAAAATGGAAAGATCTTGAAGCAACAGGAATAACCCAAGACTGGTGGAAAGAGAAGTAGAAGGATACTGGGAAGAATTACTTTAAATGAACATTATTTGTGGGGCACCTGGGTGGCTCTGTTGGCTGAGCATCAGACTTAGGCTCAGGTCATGATCTCAATGTTCCTGAGTTTGAGCCCCATATCAGGCTTTCTGCTGTCAGCACAGAGCCTGCTTTGGGATTTGTCCCCCAATCTCTCTGCCCCTCCCCCACTTGTGCATGCTCTCTCTTTCAAAAATAATAAACATTTAAAAAATGAACACAATTTGTAGGGGAAAGAAAAGCCTAAGATTAAACTCTTGCTAAAGATGATATACCAGGTAAATGGGCACTAGACAAAAGTACACACAAATTATGTGTATCTAGTAAGAGAAATACACAGGAATCCTAATGAAATTCACAGTTACTGTGTTTAATTGTCATTTGAACAATATGAATTAAAACTATTGTTGAAAGATCATGTGGAATAAGGAAGTCTATTAAGGCAAAAGTTAATTTCATGGTTTCTGTTCTGTTACTCCAAATAGTGATTCCATTGTGAAATCCACTGGTGTAATTTAAAATCCTTTAGTCAAGCCTATTAGAGTATAGAATTAACAAAAAGGATACCGATCTATTAGTTTTAGTGCTTACAGCTGAGATTATATATTAGCATTTTTCTATGCTATCCTTTTTTATTTATGAAGAATGTGATATTACCTAGGTGGGCATTATGGATTCAATTAAACAAACAGCTATTGGATATATTAAGTATACTTGGGCTTTTAGTAAGTGTCACTATGGTGAGACATGCAAATAAAGCACTGAGCTATTTCTCCTCCCTAAGGTCCAAGATTTTGGAGATATGTAACATTCAGTAGGTCAAAGAGATGTGGAAATTCAGCTTTCAGTGAATGTGGGACTCAATCAAGAAAAAGAATTATAGACATCAGGAAAGGCAGAAGCAGAGTAGCAAGATGGAAATTAATAGGTGGTGTTAGGGGGAAAATAAGGGTCAGTGTTCAGGAAATTGAGGGTTTCTGTGAGTGAGATAGCTGGATATGGCTAGAGATCACATGGCTTGAACAAGATAGAAGTGGACTTGGGAGGTAAGAAAAACAAATCAATTGAGAAGAAGTAATGCATAATGTAAACAGCAGACTTTGATTCAAGATTTGAACTCCGGTATTGGTATTTGTATTGACACTGAAGTGTGTAAGAGGTGAGTAAAGTTAAGAGTTTAGGAGTGATTCAAAGATGTGAGAAGATACAATTAAGTATAACTTAAACGAGTGTTAAACATCAATAAAAATTCCTGCAAAAAATATGCTAGGTATTTAAGTCTTCTGGATGTGACAAATTATAGTTTTAATGAAAATGGAGGGGTGCCTGGGTGGCTCAGTCAGTTAAGCATCCGACTGACTCTTGGTTTTGGCTCAGATCACAGTATCACGGTTTGTGAATTCAAGGCCCACATCGGGCTCCGCACTGCCTGTGCAGAACCTGCTTGGGATTCTCTCTTTCCCTCTGTCTTTGCCCCTCCCCACTATCTCTCCCTCTGTCTCTCTCACAATAAATAAGTAAACTTAAAAAAAAAATAAGAAAGTGCAGAGGAAATTTGAAAGATGATTCTGAAACTTCTGATCCCAAGGATCTAGTTTTCTAAGGTATCATTTCCTCCAATATCCAAAATCAGCCATAATTCAAACTGAACCCTGTTCAATAGGAAGTTTGTTCTCTCTGCAAAGCCATTCCCATCAGATTTCTCTCTCCAGATCATTGCTCTGGGGAACCCCCAGGTGCCCCATCACTTCTGGCCATTCTGTAATTGCCCCTCCATGAAGCTACTTCTCTTTTTAATTCACTTTGGTTTCAATACCTGCAAATGGATCACTTGCTTTAGTCTCTCACGCATATGTGGATTGATAATAAAATGTAAGAATGAAAGCAAAGTGGAAAAGGACATTTAAAAACTAAATATAACATGCCACTGCCACAAAACTCACTGCCCCAAGTTTTGTATTATGTCCTTTATTATGTCCTTACACAGAAAATTCCATAAAAACTATCTCCCTTCTGCAATCCAACCTGCCATCTTAGCCTTTGGGCCAAAGGCTCCATAGACCAACTTGAGTCCCCCACATTCTTCTCACCTACTGTATATCTCATATACTGTATCTCCAATCTTGGACCTTAGAAAGAAGAAATATCTCAGGGCTTTATTTGGATTTCTCACCACACTGACCCCGAATGTACTTACTGTATTCAATAACTGTTTAATTGAATCCATAGTGTCCACCTAGGCAATTTCACATTTTTATAAAGAAAGGATAAAAAAGGAAAAATACCAATATCTCATGATTAAATTCATAGTATGCATACCTACAATCTCAGCTATAGACACATCCACTTAGTCACACATACATACACAAAAAATGACATTCACCTTAGACTCTGACCTGTCTCCCACTCAACATTTTTGGTTTAATATAAAATCCTGTCCATTTGGCTTTCTATTTAAACTACCATCATTGCCCCATAGATTGTGGTAGCAGGCTCTTTAACTAGTCTCTCTCCATCCATCCTTCATATTATTATCAGAGTGGTTTTTGTTTTCTTAAAACACAAATAATACAACACTTCCATATTTACAGTCTGTCAAAAGGCTTCCCATTGTCAACAAAATAAAGTTCAAACTCCTTCACATATTCTACAAGATTTATCAAGTCTTGGTCCCTATTTACCTCCCTAGCTTAATTTCCTGCTCCTTCCTCTTCCTTGTCTCAAACCTGATGCTTTATTAACTACTTCTAGTTAGGGAGCTGTGGAAGGGGTGGGAAACTAAAGCAGATGTGTCCATCCAAAAGGGGCCAGGCTACTAGGCCCCAGCAAACCATTGCTAGGAAGAAAACTAAATCCAGTATTGCCAAATCTGATTTTCTGAAGGCCTCAAATCCAGATTATTGTGTGTGATATCCCAACTTTTGAGCATTGCATCTAATTCAGAGAAGTCTGTAAAATACTCCTCTGCAAACCACACTACATATACATGGATCCGACTCCATGTATGGACTGAGTTTGTGAGTTCTGAACTAACACTTGTTCTGATGTAAGGACAAACTCCAGTATCTACTAAAGTATCTGATACACAGTGGCCCTCTATAAGGGATTTTTGCACATGAATAGAATAAGATTAAATGTTATTAATACCTTGATTTAAAGGTAGTTAAAAATTATTTGACATGTTTGGGGACTTTAAAAGTAAAAAAGATAATACATTAATTCATTATATCCACTCAGAGCATATTTTAAAAAAAGCTTCTCTTCCTTTGACCCACCCCAACAGATATATTTCACACAATTGGCAGAAAATCGAGGTTGACATGTTACATTTCCTCCCATTATTTAGCTCCTCCCCTACCTGTACTCCCCAGTTCCACAGATTGAATAAACAGAAAATTAAAGCAATAAAATCCATTTCATTACAACTGACCCCCTATAAATTATTTGTGACTCCATGAATGTAAACACGTGGCAAGCTACAAGATTTTCATATAGACATGCAAAATATTTACATAAATGGCCTTGTGATTTGGTTATAAATTATATGAATTACTCAAAGGAAAGGTGCTGTGTAAATGTGAAATAATAATGATGATGGAGTATCCATTATTAACCATATAAAAAGAAAATAAAATACTTTGTGTATACTTAGCACATAAGCAAATTCTTTTACTAGAAACAATTAAACAGCAAATAAAATATGCTTATGTGCTGGAAATGGACAGCTGGATTTATGCCACTCTTGCAATATCTCCATCTCAAGCCATATGGCTCTTGCTCATTAGTGCAATTTTTAAAGAAAGTCTCACTTGAGAGTAAGTCTGAAGTATGATAAATAAACAAAAACTTATTATATCATTGTCCCTCTTTTGCATCTTAAGTGTTTTTATTCAATTTATGTCAGCAGTGGGGTTATCCCCAGCAACATGTTCCTATACAATGTGACAAGTACCCATTCTCTTTAACTTACCAGATCTAGTGACTCCATTTCTCTTTACTAACAGAGTGACTTAGAGCAATGAGGCTAACCACAGTTGATGAAAAGGGCAGTAGCACAGCAGTATTTTCAGACATTCCAGCGACAATATTTAATTTAGTTCAAGTATCTGCATTGTTCCAGCCCATACAGAGATTAAATTTAAAAATCCTGCTATCCAAGAAAACCCCTTGAATTTTAAAGGTTATAGATTTCTCTTTAATTCTGGGACAATAAATTTTGAAATACAGGCTACTCTGTAGGGTTCACTCAAAGATAGCCGGGTCTTCTTCTAAAAAAGATTTAGTCAGAGGAGAATGTTAAGAAGCCTTTTAGAAGTCAATGTAAGGAGAGGAATATCTCTGTGAAAACTTCTGTGCCAAATTCTGCACAGAGAGAACATTTTCTCACTTCCAATAGCTTTATATTTGAAGAAACATATATATTTTATTCCTAGTGTACTGTGACAGTGCATTTTGATGAAGTAGGTGGTCATTTAATGGTAATGAGAAAAATGATAAGCTGAAACATATAAAAATATGTTTGATGATATTGGATACTATAGAAGAGAGATGTCTGTAGTCGAGTTCATCCTAAAATATGTGGATTACATAATTTTGACTCTAGACAGATGGCAAAACATGTACAGATTTTAAGGGTCAGTGCTCACCATTCTCCTTATTTTTCAAATACCCATTAAACTATCAAAAAGAAAATACCTTCAACACCATAGGAAACAATCCAGTATATTCTATATTCTTGAAGGCATTTTAACATTATTTAAGAAAGGATGTAACACTATTCAACCTGGGGGTTCTCCAGACTTTGTCTTGGGTAGTATATCTACCAAAAGCCACAGAAGTGGGTATCAGCAGAATAGGCCCCAACCTCCTGATTGACAGTCACAACACACAACACAAAGATTGACTTCGGGTGGGGTTGCCCTCTAAAGAATCCACTGAATGGATGAAAGAGTAAAATGCTAAGTGTATAATCCTTCATCCCAATTCTCAGGAAAGCCTTGCAAGATAGTAATGGAAAGTCTTTAATCCCCAACAAGCTGTAACATCAACTGAAGCTGGCACAATACAAGGAGATAAATTAAGACAATATCTCAAGGTGTTGTTCTTCTCAGCTCCCAAAATATAGAAATGATTTCCCTGGATAATCTTCCTCAGAGTGAGCAATCATTATAGGCTTGGAACTCACCCACTAACCTCAGGTTTCCTCTCTCACTACGAATTAGTCTTTCACCAATATGGCTGCCAGCAACTTTCCACTGGGGATAAACTCTGAGTGACTGAAAAAGCACTTCGGAGTAACTTTCCGTAGACCCTTCTCTAAGAACTAGCAAAATGATTACAAGGGGAAAAAAAAAAAAAAAAAAAAAGACTAGTGTAGAAGGGAGGTCCAGCAATCATTTCAATAGTTTGACTCTCATGAGAAAATTCTATATTAAAAAAAAAATGTTTCCTTGAGCACTTTTTATTATTGTAATATTTTGCTTTTTCCTAAGTGCCATCTATATCTATATTTGTTTTACTTTTTACTTCATTTATTTACATGGGGTCTTTTAAAATGTGTCACAATTAGTGTAAAGCATTGAGCAAGCACCAAAGCCTATGTGCCAGCCGTTCTCAGACTGCATAGTGTGAACAGATGCTGAGGGCTCTGTGAAGTGCTCTAGCATAAATTTTAGTTTGGGGTGGGAAAATCTGTGGGAAATTGAGTCAACACAGGGTACACAGTAGTGTTGGATGGTGGACGAAGATGGAATCGGGACTCTGTTCATATTTCAACCAGAAATGTCGTATCAGCAAAGCAATGATACTTATATTTTTGTTTAAATTTTATTATGTTCATCTTTTTTTTGTTTATATTGAGTCAGTACATTTACTTGGATTTTATATTTGTATAAGAGCTATTAGCATGTGGGTCTTACCTATTTTATATTTGAACATGTTTAAATTTTTTTTTTAATGTTTATTTATTTTTGAGACAGAGACAGAGTGCAAGCTAGGAAGGGGCAGAGAGAGGGAGACACAGAATCCAAAGTAGGCTCCAGGCTCTGAGCTGTCAGCACAGAGCCCGATGCAGGGCTCTAAGTCACTAACCGTGAGATCACGACCTGGGCCGAAGTTGGACGCTTAACAGACTGAGCCACCCAGGCGCCCCTGAACTATACAACTCTTAATTTCTTTTAAACTATTGGAATTCATGCAGCTGAAGTCCCAGAAAACAATCTTGTGTTTACTCTTTGGATAATAAAAGCAATGTCTGAGTTTTGTCTTCCAAGATAGTGGACTCAGCAGATGAGGCAAGTATGTTGCCTTCCTTCAGTGCATAAATCAAAATGAGATTCCACTAAATACAGCTTTCAGACTCACACAGTAACCCAAACCCAGGAACTGTGTTTCATGTCCCAAAAAATCATACAAAATATTCCATTCTTTTTGGTCATAGAATGGACCTGGTTTCTAGAAATTTTCTTCAGTACATGTAATTTTGTTTGATTTTTGCTCTTTTCTTCCTATTGATAGAATTGAGCCTTGCTATCCACCAAATCAGTACACAAGTCATATTCCCCATAATCCTATAGTATGTTAAACAACAACATTTGCAAGATAAAACATGTCCTCTTGGGCCAATGTTTTCCAAAGAACAAGAGAGAAAAGACTTACCTTTGCTTCACTCATCTTTCTTCTTCTTAACTATCTGACTTAAGCCTTGCAGAAAGAAACCTGTTGCCTTGATAATAGATCCAGTGTGACCCAGATAAACCTCCTTTAGATGATGAATGTTATTCTTATTTGAGGAGTACTACCTAGGTAGGACATTGATAATTTATTAAATCCAGGAGAGAATTTTGGGTATCACTGTCCTCTTGGCTACAAAAGATGTCTAGGGAAATCTTAGCATTCAGACTCAATTTCTAGCTGGCAAGTAAATATATCATATAAGAGTTTGTTATATGACATAATAAAATATATAGATTCAAGTTATGAAATTGACCATCTGGGTTACCTTACTGGTAAAATGTCATTGGTGAAGGCATGGTGAGGAAGGGGGACCTGTAGTCTACAGACTTATTTAATTTGGCTGAACCAATTTTTACAACAATTTATATTTGAAAATCTTTACCCAGGGCACTCAAAGCTCACCACTTCCTACTGTCTTATAGCAGGCCAGCTGTGCTCATTTATGTTACCTACCCAATACTTGAAGGCAATACTTTGCTTTGTAATCCCTCGATAGACTTTAAAAATTCTCTCTGTCACAGTTTATGGGGCCCGATATCTGAAATACTTTCTATGCCTAACAATCCTCTTTACTATTTCAGATTGGTATAATATTCAAAGTGCATTAAGTCCTTGGGGGATTTTATGAGAAAGGTCAGCTGTAAGAGCCGATTATTGCTCATTATTATTAAGACTCCTTTGTTCCATACAATCCCTTCATACAGTTGGGGAACACCCCTCAAGGGATGAGTTTATCTCTGTGTACTTTTGTAATAAAAGCAGTATTCATCTGCGGTCTTTGCCTTATTTTAATTCCTTCCTAGTTGAAGAAAGCCTGTTTTTCTGGTTAATGCTTTTAAATTATTACTTTAAAATATATCCCTTCTGAGACATATTAGATTCATTTTTACCTGTTACCTCTAAACTTACAGTGACTCTGACCCAAAATACACATTCAACCTCCTGGCTTACATTTTTCCTAAATTTGGCTCTCACTACTAGGCACCAGTTCCTGGTCTAAATGACAAAATTATTACTTTAAAAAAATGCTTTTAAAAATCATATACTCATGGGTGCCTGGGTGGCTCAGTCGGTTAAGCGTCAACTCTTGTTTTGGCTCAGGTCATGATCTCAAGGTTCATGAGTTTGAGCCCCACGTCAGGCTCTGAACTGACAACACAGTGCCCAATAATGAATTGGCAAAGGGAGTCTCAAGAAAAAGCATGCTGTAACAGTCTAGATACCAAATTGTCTTTATCCTGCCAGCTGCAAGGTGACAGCAACCTACAAATGGAAACTACAATCTTGTGGGCTGATCAATGAGCCCTATCGCTTTAGAACAGAAGTATATTCAGCTGTGAAAGCAACTGACATGGTACATGTAAGATATAGAGAACGTCTCTGAGGAAAAGAATCAGAGTCATGTATAAGGGAAATTGATTTCCATGATGGTAGAACCAGCCTTAAAATTCAATAGGTTCTCCTCTTCTCCTTAGTATGCAGAAAGATGGAAAAAAAGTATTATTCAATCCTTAACAGTGATGAGTTAGAAACTACAAAATCAGGGGCACCTGAGTGGCTCAGTTGGTTAAGCGTCCCACTTCAGCTCAGGTCACGATGTCACAGTTTGCGAGTTCAAGCCCTGTGCCAGGCTCTGTGCTGACAGCTTGTTCAGAGCCTGGAGGCTGCTCCAGATTCTGTCTCCCTTTCTCTCTGCCCCTCCCCCACTCACATTCTGACTCTCTCTCAAAAACAAACATTTAAAAAATTTTAAAAAAATACAAAATCATAACTTTAGTTGACCAACCAAAGAATTAATAGGCAGGGCAGCCAAGCTGGCAGAACTCCAAAGAGGGATGAGCTTCTTCAAAGACAAACACAGAACACGTTGACTGTTTCACTTGTGAGAAACCATGGAGTCAAGAGTAGTCATCACACCTAAGTGAGATTAGAGGAAATCAGCTACAATTTTCACAAACAGTTGGAGAGTATGAGCTAATGTGTTTGTGTGACAGAATTGAGGACTCTGGACATTGTTGGTTTCTTGTTTTACTCACTAGCAAGTTTTGTTTTGTTTCATTTTTATCTGTTTTTGTTTTTTCATGAACCTCCACTGTGGCTCATGAGAAAAAATGGAGCAGAGAAATTCAGAGAGAACCCTTGGGCACAACAGACCTGAAGGTGATAAGCAGATGCCTAGGCCCCCTCTCTAACTTTAAACAAAGCCTTGAAACCATAAAGAGGGTGAAAGAAAACATACTGTATTTAAGGAACAGAAAAAGATCTACTGGAGATGAGGCTAATGTAGAAAAAATATCTTTCTATGTTTGTGGGAGGGGCAGAAAAGCATCTAGTCCCAAGGATACTGTTCCAGTATCAAGCAGAGGTTATTTGTTAGCATTTAGGAAGGGGAGAAAAAGTGTTGCAAAGATGAACCACAGAAATAAGGCAGCAATTGACTACCATGGGTAGTAGAGGCAGGAATACCAAGAAAACCCAAACCCAAAGTCCAGGTGAACAGGGCCATCTAAGATCAGGACAACAGAAATCTATTACCATTCCTCCAGTGAGTGACAAACAATGGCAGTCTACCCTGGGTGAGGGCCACATCATGGAGGAAAAAAACCCATGCAAGGGTGCAGAAATGGCTACCAGCTAAGAGTGGATACAAACCCTCAGGAATCCCCTTGGCAGCACAGCCCTCACTCTAAGCACAAAGAATGGCAACCCACCACTAGAGGAACTGGAATCTTATGAGATACTGAAAACAAACAAACAAAAAACCCAAGGGCTATGGACGGATCCCAAAATTCATATGTTGAAATCCTAATCTTCAAGGTGACAGTATTTGGAAGTAGAGCCTTTGGGAAGTTGATTAGGTCATGAGAGCTGAGACAACCTGAATAGGATCAATGCACCTATAAAAGAGACCGCAGAGAGATCCTTTGACCCTTCTGCCACATAAGGACACAATAAAGAAACACTGCCGGTGACCCAGGAGGTGGGCTGTCACCAACACCAAAGCTGCTAAGCACTTTGATCTTGAATTATGCCAGCCTCTGAAACTGTGATAAATAAATTTCTGTTGTTGGGGCACCTGGGTGGCTCAGTCAGTTAAGTGTCCAACTTTGGCTCAGGACAGGAGCTCATGGTTCCTGGGTTTCAGCCCCACTTCAGGTTCTGTGCTGACAGCTCAGAGCCTGGAGCCTGCTTCAGATTCAGTGTTTGTCTCTCTTTCTGCCCCTCTCCCACTCACACTCTGTCTCTCTCTCAAAAATAAATAAACATTAAAAAAAAAGTGTATCCCGGGGCACCTGGGTGGCTCAGTCGGTTAAGCATCCGACTTCAGCTCAGGTCATGATTTTGCAGTCAGTGAGTTGGAGCCCCACGTTGGGCTCTGTGCTGACAGCTCAGAGCCTGGAGCCTTCTTCAGATCCTGTGTCTCCCTCTCTCTCTGCTCCTCCCCTGCTCACGCTGTGTCTCTGTCTCTCAAAACTGAATAAACGTTAAAAAAATTTTTTTAAATAATAATAAAACTTAAAAAAGAGTATCCCTTAAATAATATTAAAAAAAGAGTGGGGGAGCGCCTGGGTGGCACAGTAGGTTAAGCCTCCCACTTCAGTTCAGATCATGATCTCAAGATTCTCACAGCTCATGTGAGTTCAAGCCCGGGGTCCAGCTCTGTGCTGACAACTCAGAGCCTGGAACCTGCTCAGATTCTATGTCTCCCTCTCTCTCTGCCCCTTCTCGTTCATGCTCTGTCTCTCTCTCTCTCTTTCTCTCTTTCTCAAAAATAAATAAGCATTTTAAAAAAAGTATCCCTTAAAAATATATATAAATAAATAAATTTCTGATGTTTATAAGCCACTTTCTCCTCCCCCACCATTTTCATAGCATTTCTGTTACAGCAATCTGAGCAGACTAAAACACTAGATTCAGCACAACCCTTAACAGGATTAAGCCAATCCCAATCCCCCACAAAATTGACCTGATACAAGAAGAAATGAGCCCATTTCTGGTATAAATAATATTTACATCAATTTCAACTGTTTTATACTTGATGTTTTACATTCAAATAAAAATTATGAGAAATACCAATAAGGAAGAAAAAGCAAACTATTTTCAAGAGATAATAAAATCAAAACTTAGAACCACTCTCAGAGATGGCCCAGATGTTCAAACCATCTCATTAGGACTGAAGAATAACTGATTAATATGTTAAAAGGTCAAGTGGAGAAGGCAAACATCATACATAAGCAGAAGAGAATTTTTAGAAAAGAGATGAAAACTATCATCAAGAATCAACTGGAAAACTAGGATCAGAAAATGTTGCATCACTCTGATAGGTTTATCAGTAGACTTCACATGACTTAAGAATCATTGAACTTGAACAAGGATCAATATAAATTATTCTCACTGAAGCAAAAAGGATGGAAAGAGTGAAAAAACATAGAATAGGCCATCCCACTGTTGGATGATATCAAGTGGTCTAATATATGTGTAACTGCAGTCATAGAGGAGATGAGCAAGAACAGAACAGAAGAAATATTTGAAGAGACAAAGGCCAATTTTTTTTTAATTATGAAATACATCTAACCACAAATCCAAGAAACTTGGAGAACTGCAAGAAGGACTAAATTAAAAACAAAACAAAACAAAAATAAAACAAAACACAAGATACATCACATATGATAGTCAAACTGCAGTGAACCATAGAAAAAGATAAAATCTTGAAGGCAGACAAGAGAAAAAAAAGAACATATTATAGACAAAAAAACAAAGGTAAGAATTAAAGCAGACTACTTGTCAGCAACCATGCAAAGCAAAAGACAACAGAGTGGCATCTTTAAATTGTTGAAAGAAAAACCCTGTCAACCAGATCCTAAACCTAGTGAAAATATCTTTCCAAAAAATGAAAGCAAAAATGAACATTAAAGAAAAACAAAATCTTAGGGATATGTCATTGTCAAGAGGCTTACACTAAAAGAAATGTTAAAGAATGTTCTTTCAGGCAGAGAGTATAATATTCGATCAGAAGTTCGGTCTACACAAAGGAATAAAGATCCCTGGGAAAGGAATGACAAGGTAAATTAAAAAATGTGTTTCTTATTTTTAATTGCAACAAAGATAATTAACTCTCAAAAGTAATAATAATAATATCCTATTGTGGGGGTTATAAAATAAGTTAGGAGTGCCTGGGTGGCTCAGACAGTTAAGCGTCCGACTTCAGCTCAGGTCATGGTCTCAACCATGTGAGTTTGTGAGTTCGAGCCCCATTCGGGCTCTGTGCTGACAACTCAGAGCCTGGAGCCTGCTTTGGATTCTGCGTCTCCCTCTCTCTCTGCCCCTCCCCAGCTTGCACTCTGTCTCTCTCTGTCTCTCAAAAATGAATAAATGTTTTTTTAAAAATCTGTAAAATAAGTTAAAGTAAAACATCTGACAATAGCAAAAAAAAAAAAAAAAGTCAAAGAGAGAATTTGGAAGCATATTGTCATGAGAGTCCTACACTACATGTGAAATGGTATAATAATCCTGAATATAGACAGTGATAAAATGACTATTGTAATCTGCAGGGCAACTACTGCCCACCCCCCATCCCCCATTTTTAAACAGTACAACTGGTTTAGATTACCTGAAATGAACAGACATTTTAGTTGTATGTAGTCAACAAGAAGCTTGGAGTAAGAGATATTGCCAAGAGCATGGTGCTGGAATTTTAGCCCTTAATAAATTAAGGGCTTAATAAATTAAAGATAGACTAGAGTGAAAAGCAGGGCTTGGAGATTATACAGAGCCACATTAGGATTTTAAGTTGACTGGGGGCTCCTGGGTGGCTCAGTCCTGACTTCGGATCGGGTCATGATCTCACAGTTTGTGAGTTTGAGCCCCACATTGGGCTCTGTGCTGACAGATCAGAGCCTGGAACCTGCTTTGGATTCTGTGTCGCTCTCTCTCTCTCTCTCTGTCCCTCCCCCCCCCCCCCCCCACTCATGCTCTGTCTCTCTCTCAAAAATAAATAAACATTAAAATTTTTTTTTTTTTTTTTTTTTTATTTTTGGGACAGAGAGAGACAGAGCATGAACGGGGGAGGGGCAGAGAGAGAGGGAGACACAGAATCGGAAACAGGCTCCAGGCTCCGAGCCATCAGCCCAGAGCCTGACGCGGGGCTCGAACTCACGGACCGCGAGATCGTGACCTGGCTGAAGTCGGACGCTTAACCGACTGCGCCACCCAGGCGCCCCTAAAATTTTTTTTTTTAAAAAAAAGGATTTTCAGTTGATGTTGAGAGATCTCAACCACCAACGAGCAGGAGAGTTTTTCTCAAGCCATGTACAGGGAAATGATTACCATGCAGAAACCCGGTATTTAGTAGAGTAGAACTATCACAAGAACTAGAAGCTATTCATCATGTTTTCTATATTTTTGGATACCCCGGGTGTCTGGCAAAGTATAAGGACCCACAGTAGTGAAAAAGATAAGACCATTTCCTGTATTCATGGAGCTTACATCATGAATAAAGCAGGGGAAGTGAGGGTAAACAGGTAAACACAGGCAGATATATTGCAATTCGAGATAAAAACAAGTGTGATGAAGTCAAAGAAATAGGAACATGAGAAAGAGTCCCTAGCTGCTGAGCAACACAAGCTGGTTCAATCATAGAAGACATTTCTGACGATGGAATATTTGGGCTGGCTGGAATGATCAGAAGGAGGTAGTCCTACACTCTAAGAAGAAGAAATATTAAATGAAAGTCCCTGAGCTCCGGACTTTGGAGCAGAGATTATTGACATGTGGCTACAGATACAGACAGAAGCCAGATTCTGTAGAAACTTAGAAACCATGCTATGTCTTCAAATATTATTTTAATTGAGATGGGAAAAGCTATGAGAGTGTTTTAAGGAAGAGATAACATATGATTAATATTTTAAACAGTAAAGCTAGAAGCCATAATAATGCTACATAAAGACTGCTGGTCTCAAATTTCGGTGACAGTGGACTTACACGTGGGGTCTAATAGTAAAAGTGTTAACACTTCCATTATTCCCTGTATTACTGTTCCTATCACTTATTAAGTGTTTATTACGTACTAGGAGCTTTGTAGAGAGTTTTTCCGTGCACTATATTTAAACTTCACAACAATCCCGATAGGAAACTGAGCCTTAGAAAAGTTAATTGCCACATGGTCATACAGTGCATAAGTTTGTTACTGCTGCTGTAAAAAATGACCACAAGCTGAGTGGATTAACACACTCTGATTTACACCTCTGAAGGTCAGAAGTCTAAAATGTGTCCACAGGGCTGCATGCCTTCTGAAAGCTTGAGGGAAAACTAGTTTCCTCTCCTTTTCCAGCTTCTAGAAGCTGCCTACATTGATTGGCTCATAACCCATTCCCTCATCTTCAATGCATATCACCCTAATTTTTGAGTTCTGCTTCCATCCATACATCTTCTCTTGGACTCTAACTTTTCTGTCTTTCTCTTTTTAGGACCCTCTAAATTACACTGGACCCACCCAGATATATTGGATAATCTCTCCAACTTGAGGTCCTAAATTTAATTACATGCAAAGCCCCTTAGTCACAGAAAGTAATATTTTTACAGGTTCTGAAGATTAGGATGTATATGTCTTTAGGGAGTCATTATTCAGCTTACACATAGCCAGAATTTGGGTCCTCCATTCTTTGGGTATAAAAGAAAGGCTATTATAAAGTGAATGAATCTCTGAGCAAAAGATGAGGAAATGCATTCATTTTTCAGGATGAACTGGAAAGGATGTGGGTAGATGCAGAGTGAAAATGAAACCTGGCCAGCAGCCCCCATGTATGGCCCAGATTGGCATCACCAAAGGAAAAGAAGAATCAATATTTATTGTACTGCCTACTCTGTGCCAGACCCAATAACTATGCCCTAAATACACATTATCCCATTTAATTCTCACAGCCAATATGTAAAATACATATTAGAGTCCCAGTTTTAAAGAGAGGAAACCCAAGCTCTGTCAATGCAAGTTAATGAGGCAGTGGGTCAGCATCCGTATCTGGCTCAGATCCCAAAGCTTATGTTGTATCATTTTTTTTTTAATTTGAAATATCAAAAAGGAATTTTAAAGAAAATCTGTCAAACTGGAATACTGGGCTAGGAGGCAGACTGGGAAAATGTGTCATTTTGAAGAAGGGTTAAAACAATTGGGGATGATTGGGGCACCTGAGTGGCTCAGTCAGTTAAGCATCAGATTTAGGTTTGTGAGTTCGAGCGCCACATTGGGCTTTGCACTGACAACTCAGAGCCTAGAGTCTGCTTTGGATTCTGTGTTTCCCTCTCTCTCTGCCCCTCCCCTGCTCATGCTCTGTCTCTCTCTCAAAAAAATAAACACTAAAAAAAAAAAGAGACTAAGTAAAGGAGAAATTAAAAAAAAAGAATTGGGGGTGATTAACTTGGAAGAGAGAAAACCTTGGGGCACCTGGGTGGCTCAGTCAGTTAAGTGTCCAACTTCAGCCCAGGTTATGATCTCACATTGGTGAGTTTGAGCTCTGCATCGGGCTCTGTGCTGACAGCTCAGAGCCTGAAGCCTGCTTCGAAATCTCTCTCTCTCTCTCTCTCTCTCTCTCTCTCTCTCTCTCTCTTTCTCTGTGCCTTCCCCACTCGTTCTCTCTCTCTCTCTCAAAAATAAACAAACATTAAAAATTTTTTAAATAAAAAAAGAGAAAACCTCAAGAAGAAATGATAATGTGTGATTTCGTGTGGAGAAGTGCTAGACATAGTATATAAAACTGAAAGAAAAGTCATACAAGCAGTATGGATTTGATATATTTGAATTGCATTGAATTGCATTGCTAAAACTCAGAAGGCTCTAGACTAAACTAGATTTTTTCCACAACAGTGATTGAGAACCTGGGCTCTGGAGCCAGAGTGCCTCTGTTTGAATCCTAGCCCTATTATATACTAGCTATGTCATTAGGCAAGATATTTAACTTCCATGTGCCTGATTCCTTAGTTGTAAATAAGGACAAAAGTAGTACCTCAGCTCAGAGGTTTGTTACAAGCATTCAGTGAACTAGCAAAGTATTTCTGAAAGCTTCTAGCAATAATAAGTACTCAAAAATGTCATTTATCATTATACCTGTAAAAAATCGAACTAATGAAGTGGGTACTAGTTACAAGGGAAGATCTGGACACGTGGGGCTGGAAGATCTCCATTACTAGAAATATCAAACCAAAGTTAAACAGTCACAGGTAAATGATGCTTACAGGAAGATTCCTTCATTGTGTAGAAAGTTAAAAGAAAACACCTTTTGACAAATTGTGTTCCATGAAATGCTAGTAAAATGAGATATTAAAAAATGTTCCATGGTTTGGGAATGAGGATAAGGTAATTGGTTAAATAATTCAGAAATACTATAAATCATATTCTTGATTTGGGAATTCATAATATGTATTAGTATGTGAAAGCTCTGAGAAGTCCTACAGGAAAAGAAAGCTGCAAAACTTTTAAAACCCTACTTTTCAACTGTGTGTGTGTGTGTGTGTGTGTGTGTGTGTGTGTGTGCAATGCTTGTTAATATCTAGTGAAATCTTCTTTGGAGTATAGTTTGTGAAATGTAAAATTAATAGACTAGATAATCTCTAAAGTACCTTCTGCCTCTAAGCTATTACAATTCTAGGTTTATATAATGCAACTCCAAATGTGTTAAAACAGCATGCTCTACAATGATGTGAACTCTCAGGATAGAGCTCTATTTCACTATATACTTAGAATACACTGCCTAGGCTATAACTGTTTCACTATAGGCTTAAGACACACTGCAATCCTTCAAATACTGTTGCACGTATCATTTTAAATTTTCAAGTAAGAATACTCCTAAATATCAACTTCCTTTGACAGGGTACTTTCAGATTCTGAGCAGCTGACTTGGTTTTTACAACCAGTCTCAGCAATAATTACCTTATAATTCAGGATCAGCCATAAAGAGATAATGGTACATTCACAGGCAAATGACCAGATACATAAAATTCTGACCAGAAATGTTATACACTGCTTCAAAAAATTTAAGAAATATATTGCATAAGACACATGAAAATGTTTCGCAAAGTGTAACTATAAACTTCATCTACTCAAGAGTAAAATAGCATATTTTTAAAAATCATATACTGAACATGTCAGGTCTTTTTCATGCACGGACCAAGAGAATTTGTATTTTACAGCATAGGCATTGACACACAGTAGGTATGCTCCCATTCGCTTAACAACTCTGTGAGGCACGTATTATAATCTCCATTTTAGTTTCAGAGAGGTACGCTCTCCGTTTGCTCACTATGCTGTAGCCATTTGACCTTCTCTCATACCTCAAGCTCTCACCTTCTTCCAGACCTTTATGTCTGCTGTATCCTCGGCTTGAAAGTCTTTACCCCTGGCCTTAGCTCACTTCCTCTTTTCTCTTAGGTCTCAGTTCACAGTCACCTCCTCAAAGAATCTCTCCCTGATTACTCTTATCTGAAAGTGCCAGTGCTCCTATTTGGTGACTAGCTATTCTTTGTATTTGAGACTATATTATTATTTTTTGTATTTTACAAATTATATGAACCACGCTATCATACTGAGCTGAATCCTTTCAGACGAAATGGTTCACTTTCTACAGTCTCTGTTCCTAGCACAATGCTTGGCCCATAGTTGATTCTCAATAAATACTCTTTCAGTTAATAAAGTTACATCTTGCCATTTGATTAAAAGAAAACAAAAAACCAAAAACAAAAAACCTCTTTCCATACTAGTGTATTTTAGTTTCAGTATACCTCAGATTCACTAACAAAGGAAAATTATTTTTTTAACTTTGTTTTCCTAATTACTGATAAGAATGGTGCATACATGACAACAATAATACTGCTGAAGAAGTTTTGGTAGACTCAGGTCTCATAGCCACAAATGGTATTAAACACAAGACGAAAAATTGGAGCCTGTCCAAGTAACTGACAACACAATGCCATATAATGGAAAACAATTGTCAAGTGAGATCACTAATCATGCAAAAAATGCCCTGATAAAAATGATCTTGGGGGAACTGCTCAAAGAGTACACAAATCTGTTGATAACATTTGTCAAGCCAGAATAAAATATGCTATATGTATTTCCTGATGGAAGGATCATCTGAGTCGGATCATAGGAATGTATGTCAACAGTGCTCTGAAAACATTGTCATTATACTGCATCAGTACTTACCACTAATTCCAGTATACCCTAACCTATCATGAGTTTTAGCTCCATAAATTAATTTTCCCAGGACTTCATAGTCTTTGGATTAGTCATACTTCAAGTTTGTTTGTTTGTTTGTTTTTATTTTTTATCCTTTAAATCTCCTTCACCTATTTTTCCCACTCCTCACACGCTGCTTCTGGAAACCACCCATCCATTTTCTGTATCTGTGAGCTTGTTTATTTTGTTGTTGTTTGCTTGTTTGCTTTTAGATTCCACACATAAAAGATATCATACAGTATTTATCTCTCTCTGACTTATTGCACTTAACATAATGCCCTCAAGATCCATCCATGTTGTTGCAAATGGCCATATTTCATTTTTTTATGGCTTGATATTCCACTATATATATACCACAATTTCTTTATCCATTTATCTGCCAATGGGCATTTTGGTTGTTTCTATATCTGAGCTGTTGTAATAATGCTATAATGAACATGGGGTTGCATATGTCTTTTTGAGTTAGCATTTTTGTTTTCTTTGGATAAATACTCAGAAGAGGAATTGCTGGATCACGTGGTGGTTCTGTTTTTAATTTCTTGAGAAACCTCCACAATGCTTTCCATAGCGGCTGCATCATTTTACATCCCCACCAACATTGCACAAGGGTTCTCTTTGCTCTACATCCTCACCAACACTTGTTATTTCTTGTCTTTTTGATAACTGTCATTCTGACAGGTGTATGGTGATATGTCATCATGGTTTTAACTTGCATTTCTCTGATGATTAGTGATATTGCGTACTACACTGTAGCCATTTCACCTTCTCTCATACCTCAAGCTCTCACCTCCTTCCAGGTCTTCTTTGTCTTCTATATCCTCTGTGTCTTTTCATGTGTCTTTTGGCCTTCTGTATGTCTCCTTTAGAAAAATGTCTATTCAAATGTTTTGTCCATTTTTAACTGGATTGTTTGTTTTGTTATGAGTTGTATGAGGTTTTTTTAAAAATATATTTTGGATATTAGCCCCTTATCACATATATGACTTGCAAATATTTCCCCCCACTCAGTAGGCTGCCTTTTCATTTTGTTGATGGTTTCCTTTGCTGTGCAGTATCTTTTTAGTTTGATGTAGTCCCACAAGATTATTTTTGCTTTTGCTTTTGGTGTCAGATTCAAAACAATCATCACCAAGACTTATGTCAAGGAGATAACTGCCTATATTCTCTCTTAAGGTTTTTGTGGTTTCAGGTATTATGTTCATGTCTTTA
This sequence comes from Panthera onca, assembly GCF_046562875.1. Classification (NCBI taxonomy): domain Eukaryota; kingdom Metazoa; phylum Chordata; class Mammalia; order Carnivora; family Felidae; genus Panthera; species Panthera onca. The sequence continues at coordinate 53,638,399 of NC_138346.1, forward strand.
ATGCATTTTGAGCTAGTTTTTGTATATGTGTAAGATAAGAGTCCAGTTTCATTCTTTTGCATGTGCCTGTCCAATTTTCTTGACACCATTTATTAAAGGCATTATCCCTTTCCACTATAAATTCTTGGCTCCTTTATTTTAACTTACCATATATATGTGGGTTTATTTCTGGGCTCTCTTTTCTGTTCCACAGATCTCTGTGTGTGTTTTTATGCCAGCACCATACTGTTTTGATTACTAACACTTTGTAGTACAGTTTGAAATCAGGGAGTGTGATGCCACCAGCTTTGTTCTTCTCAAGATTGCTTTGGCTATCTGGGTCTTTTGTGGTTCCATACAGATTTTAGGATTATTTGTTCCAGGTAAAAATAGAAAAGTGCCATTGGTATTTTGACAGGATTTGTGTTGAATCTATAGATTGCTTTGGGTAGTATGGATATTTTGACAATATTGAATCTCTCAACCCATGAGCACAAAATATCTTTCCACTTACTTGTGTCTTCAATTTCTTTCATTAATGTCTTATAGTTTTCAATATACTGCCTTTTACCTCTTCGGTTAAATTTATCCCTAGGTATTTTTTTCTTTTTGTTATAATTTAAAATGGAATTTTCTTAATTTCTTTCTAGTTTCTTACTAGTGTATAGAAACGTAACAGGTCTTTATGTATTGATTCTGTATCCTACAACTTTACTGAATTTGCTTATTAGTTCTAACAGTTCTTTGAGGTCTTTAGGGTTTTCTATATATAATATTATGGCATTTGCAAATAGTGATAGTTTTACTTCTTCCTTTCCAGTTTGAATGCTATTTTTTGTTTTTTGTTTTTTCTTGCTTAATTACTCTGGCTAGGACTTCCAGTACTATGCAAAATATAAGTGGCGAGAGAGGACGTTTTTGTCTTATTCCTAATCCTAGATGAAAAGTTTTCAGCTTTTCACCATCAATATGAGGTGCACTGTGGGCTTGTCATAAATGGCTTTTATTATGTTGAGGTGTGTTCCCTCTATATGTTTATTGAAAGTTTTTGGATGTTGAATATTTGTCAGATGCTGTTTTTGGGCATCTATCGAGTTGATCTTATGATTTTTATACTTTTTTTAAATTATTTTTTTAATGTTTATTTATTTTTGAGAGACAGAGAGAGACACAGCACGAGCAGGGGAGGGGCAGAGAGAGCGGGAGACACAGAATCCGAAGCAGGCTCCAGGCTCTGAGTTATCAGTACAGAGCCCAATGCAGGGCTCAAACTCATGAACCGTGAGATCATGACCTGAGTTGAAGTTGGCCCTTAACCAACAGAGACACTCAGGCACCCCTCCTTTGGTTTTTAATATAGTGAAAACTATTATTTTCAAAACATTCTTCTTATGAATATTCTTAATTAAATATGGACTTTTAACATAATGCCAGCAATAGCTTACTCAGATACTATTTACTAAGATTAAGGCTGTTTCCACAAGGCCAACAGCAAAATGGCTTCAGCAAATTTTGCAACTGTAATTTACAAATGTACCAGGTACTATACGACCCTACCGTCCAACTGCCACCATGTAGATGGAGTAGGCCAAACAATCTGATCCAGAGATATGTTTGAAAAGATCCTCATAGTTTTTCTAGCCTCATATGTAGGAAAAGCCTCCCCACCCCCCCACCCCCTTTCCCCCCCACGGACTAAAGAACGAGATATTCCTTTATCTCTAAGGACAACAGTTCTGATCCGTACTCCCAGTAATTAGGAAAATCAGCCACTGGGTCAAACTGGAAGGTCTTTAGGCCTCATTTACTATAATCTTCTTTTGCAGATATGGAAGCTAGATGTCAGACAAGTTATGCAACATCTATGGCCACACAGTGGTCGGAGGCAGAAACGATTAATACTCCAGCTGCCTTAACTCTTCCATTCAACTCCCCCACTAGTTCACACCAACCTCTCTGCAGGTCTAGGATTCTTCGTGTCATGTCCACCCTCTTTACCTCCTCTTATTTCCCTTCTTTATCTCTCTTTGGAAGAAAAGATCCTTAAAATCAAGTGAAATATTATTTTTTTCACTCTAAATTTACATTCACTTATAAAATCTGCCTTATGATTCTTACTCAGCTATGTTCAATTTTAGTGCTTGATCATTGCCTAAATCACTGATAATCTTAAATTATTCTCTTACCAATCCACCAAATGCTTTATTTGGCGTAAAGCTCAAGCCAATTGAGCTTTATATTGAATTTATCTGTGTGGTCTATTCTTCAAGGTCAGCTTAGGCACTTGTAATTTAAGCCCTCCCCTAGAAAGCACTTAAATGGCCTAACCATAACCTCGGAAAACATATGCTTAAATGCTGATAGAGGACTTTTGACTAACAGATGCAGTTGAAATAAATGCCTTTATGAACTATATCCTACTATATCCTAGTAATGGACTTCCTGCATCTTAAGAGCTTCATTTGCTATTTCCATAATCATCATGCTGCTAGTGTCATAAGAAACTAGTGTGTGCTCACCTTGCTATCTGTCCTTCATAATTATTACATTATTGTTATAATAAACTAATGATTAAATTGAAAGAACAAGACCACAATATTAAATGGTTTTCATGGAGAAATGTTTAATAATTTCATAGGAACCAAAATTAGTCATTTTATAAAACTGAGGAGTCTCTGAGACATAAAATTGGTTTATTACCTTTTCCTCATAAAAAATCATTTGCTTAAGAGGGATTCATTGTGGGTGTTGATGATGCCTGAAGATGTCATAATCAAGGCTGATTTAGACCAGCATGGCCTGACTGAAGATGCATAAAAGCTATTAAAGACTGGCATCAATATATAACAATCTCTGGACCACTGAAAAGAACTGCTTTGTCAGTATGTAACTTTTTTTTATTGACATAACCCCACTGCTGAAACATTAATTTTGAAATATGACATGTTTTATACTTATAAGTCCTAAGTCGATAATCAAAAATCATAATAAAATCTACTAATAATCAAGAAAGTTCAACTAATACATATAAATTAGCTGTTCCTCTGCTATCAGCAGCTCCTATCAGTGACTCTTTAATAAAGAGATCTCAGTCACTGAAGCCAGACCAAACCTTGGATTCCAATTACAGCAACACTACTTACTACCTGTGTGATCTAGGACAACTTGCTTAACATATGTCAGTCTCAGTTATTTCACAAGTTACAGGAGAATAATAGTTTCTACTTGTTAAGATTGTTGTGAAAATAAAACATCTTTAACATTAACAGTACCTAATAAGTGATCAGCAAATTAATTAGCTCAGATTATATTAGAGTTACCATGATGGCATGCACAAAAAAACCTTTCTTTGGAGATTAGTCAATTCAAAATATGTAATAATCTGGGTCGCCTTTGTGGACAATGGAAATGATGATTGTGATGGAGAAATGCAGAAATACCTTATAGATAGGTATTTAAGATTAAATGTTTCTAGGGGCACCTGGGTGGCGCTGTCGGTTAAGCGTCCGACTTCAGCCAGGTCACGATCTCGCGGTCCGTGAGTTCGAGCCCCGCGTCAGGCTCTGGGCTGACGGCTCAGAGCCTGGAGCCTGTTTCCGATTCTGTGTCTCCCTCTCTCTCTGCCCCTCCCCCGTTCATGCTCTGTCTCTCTCTGTCCCAAAAATAAATAAAAATCGTTGAAAAAATTAAAAAAAAAAAGATTAAATGTTTATAAATGGCATAACTTATTACCATTTACTAATTTCAATAAAAAGTTTTCCTATTCCTTTTCTTGATTTCTTCAGAAAAGCACTACTATTATCAAGAATACTATTATCAAGAATAACACTACTATTACCTTATATTATCAAATATAAGAATATTTATAACAAAATTAGTCAGAAAATCCCAAACTGGAAATAATCCAAACACCCATCAACAGGAAAAAGGATAAACAAATCATTACATACCTATATACTAGAATAGTACACAGCAATAAAAAGTGAATGAATTACTGATACACACAACATAGATATATCTCAAAACTATTATGGGTGAATGATGCCATGCACAAAAAGGTACATACCATATAATTCCATTCAAAGGAAGTTGAACACAGAAAAAGTGTTCTATGGTGACTGAAATTAAAATAGTGCTAATTCTGCAGGGCAAGGATGGTGGGTCCTACCTGGGAAAGGGTGTGAAGGAAACTTCTAGGGTTATAGAAATAATCTATATCTTGATCCAGGTGTTTTCCTATGTTTATACACATGTAAAATTTATCAAACTGTACATTAAGATTTATGCACTTCATAGTATATCTATCACAAAAAATTCACTCTAAAAATATGGCAGATTACTTAACATTTTTTTTAAATGACTGAACCCTGACACTGGACTGCCTATGCTTCGTGTTTTTACCTCTTACATGTATATAAACTAGGACTTCCATTTCTGACTGAGAAGGGAAACAAAATCTGGATCTATCTTCCCACATGAAACAATGAAAAATCCAGACAAAATATGGACATCATTTAGTATACAATAGTAATTTCTAAAAGTTTGAAACTAAAAGAGGCGAGCCCTACAACTGTCCATATTACTTCTTGGAGAGAGATATTAGGCTGCAGCACAGGGGAAGATAATCCAGGTAGAGCTTCTCTGAAGCTGAAAGTCCAAGAAGACCAAGATAGCTAGAGTTTGCAGAACATAGTACTAAAGAGGACAGCAAGCCACAGAATGGGAATTCCAGAGATCTGTAGAGCATGGTCTTGGATCTTTAGCTGACCAAGGATCCATGACGCACTTGAGAAAACTGCCTGAGGCTGGCGTAAGAACTGCCTGGAAGTATTTGAAGGAACAATAATCACATTAAATTTAAATAATGTAAAGACAGAAGATAAAAGGCCGAAATTCTTAGATTGGTTTAAAAATAAAGCAAAACCCAACTATATGCTGCCTAAAGGAAGCCAACTTTATAAATATAAGGACATAGATTGGTTAAAAGTAAAAAGATGGAAAGAGGTATGCTAACAGTAATCAAAGGAAAGTTGGAATGATTTTTTAATATAAAACAAAGTAGATTTCACAGCAAAGAATAGTACCAGAATAAAGATCATTGCATAACAATAAAAGGATTAATTCTTCAAGAGGACATAACAATCCTAACTTTTATGCACATAAAAACAGAGCTTCAACATAAAGCAAAAACTGACTTCTCAGAAACTGTGAAATCCAGAAGACATGAGAAATATTTATTCAAAGTGCTAAAGGAGAAAAAAGTCAACTAGAATAGACTAGCAAAGTTATTATTCTAAAAAGAAACTGAAAAGATTTTTGGGGGGAGTTAACCAAAAAATGAGAGAAATTTTTGCCATTCAATATGAACTACAAAAAATGTAAAGCAAATTATTTAATCTAAAGGAAAAACATGGAACCACAAGAAGGATTGGAGAGCACCATAAATTATAAATATGTTGATAAAAATTAAAAATTTTTATAAATATGTGATAAAAATTAAAAATAAGCACTATATATTTTTTCTTTTCTTAACTTCCTTAAGAGATATATGTTGAGAGTCAAATATAAAACATTATATTAATGAATTGATAATGTGCATACATGAACATTGTATGCACAAATACACAGGGGAGAGCACACTGTTTCAAAGTTCCTCTAATACCTGAAGTACTGGGTTATTAACTTTAAACAGAATGGGATAAATTTAAGAGGCATGTATTAATCCTCAAAGCAACTACTAAAAGAGAAAGCAAAGAAATTGAGCTAAAAATCCAATTGAGGAATTAAAATAGAAATATCTGATAAAAACAAAGAAAGCAGAAAGAAGAAACAAATGGAGAACAAAAGAGCTGAGACAAAAACCAAAGCAAAATGACAGGCCTAAATAAGCAATATCAAAAATTACTTTATATATAAATGGCATAAAAATCCCAATCAGAAGTCAGAGTTTGTCAGAATCGCCTACATGTTACCTCAAGAGATAAAAATACAAAGTCGCAAATAATAAACATAAAATACTGGAGGGGCACCCGGGTGGCTCAGTCGGTTGAGCATCCAACTCTTGATTTCGGCTGTAGTCATGATCTCATGGTTCACAAATTTGAACCCTACATCAGGCTCTGCACTGACAGTGCCGAGCCTGCTTGGGATTCTCTCTCTCTCTCCCCCTCCCCCACTCATGCTCTCTCTCTCTCTCTCTCTCTCTCTCTCTCTCTGGATAAATAAATAAACTCTAAAAAAATACTGGCAATCATGGTGCCTGGGTGGCTCAGTCAGTTGAGTGTACGACTCTTGGTTTTGGCTCAGGTCATGATCTCATGGTTTCATGGGTTCAAGTCTCACGTCAGGCTCTGTGCTGATGGCATGGAGCCTGCTTAGGATTCTCTCTCTCTTTCTCTCTCTCTCTCTCTCTCTCTCTCTCACTCTGTGTGTGTGTGTGTGTGTGTGTGTGTGTGTGTGTCTGCCTCTCCCCTACTTGTGGTCTTTCTCAAAATAAATGAATAAACTTAAAAATAAATAAATAAATAAACAAACACTAAAAATACTGGAAATAGATACGCCATGGCAAACAGTATTGTCATATTGAGAATGACAATATTAATATAAAAAATCAAAACTTGAAAACTAGACATTACTACAGCCAAGGAGAATCTTTCATAATAATAAAGGAGTCAATACATCAGGAAGCTATAACAATTACACATATAAATGCACCTCAAACAGAACTTAAAAATATATAAAACAAAAACGTACAGAAATAAAGGGAGAAACACACAAATACACAGTCATGACTGGAATCCTTAACACATCAATTTTAGTAATTGATACAACATCTAGAGAAATAAAATCAGTAAGGTAGAGAATCTCTGAATGACACTAACACGATCATGTTGATCTAATTAACGTTTATAGAACACTACACTTTAACAATTGCAGAATATACATTCTCTTCAAATGCACGTCTTATGGGTACAAAGATAAACCCTAGCAGGGCTATAAAGCAAGTCTCAATAAATTTCAAGAGATTAAAGCTTTATCAGGTATGTTCTCCAACCACAAGAAATTAAATAAGGACTGCAACCAAAAACACACCAAATCACCTCTGTGAATCCACAAATCAAAGAAATAATGAAGAATATTAGAAAATGGTTTTAACTGAATGATATTTAGAGAATCGCACATCAAAAATTGTGGGCTACAGCTAAAGCAGTGCTTAGATATGTAAAACATTAATTGATTAGATTAGAAAACAAGAAAGGTCTCATATATAATATCAAAGTTTTTATCTTACCAAATTAGAAAAAGAATGACAAATTAAATTCAAAAAAGGTGGAAATTAGTGAAATACAAAACAGAATGGAGAAAATTAATGAACTGCAAAATTCATCCTTTGAAAAGATCAGTAAATTTGACCAACCTCTAGCCAGAATGACAAATAAGAAAGAGAGAGGAAACAGATTACCAATATCGGGAATGAAAGAGGGAAGACTATACACCCTGGAGGCATTAAAAGGATAATAAGGGAATATTACAAACAACTTCATGCCAATAAACTATAAAATTGAGATGAAATGGACAAATTCCTTGAAAGATAAAAACTGTTAAAGCTTACTGAATTAAAAGATAGATAACCCCAATAGAGCCCCATGTCTATTACAGTATTGAGCCTTGTAGTTTAAAACTGTTCCCTTTCAGCCTTTTTGGCCTTTTCAGCTTCTCACAGGAGGTAGGGTCTGCCAGCAAGGAAGGAGCAGATGGCTGCTGATAGGACAACAAATAGCGTGTGCCTTATCTCCCCCACAAAACAGTCGACATCAAATCTCCCCGAAATCTTTCTTCTGCCTCTCAAAGGCCCCACCTGCCTGCACTGTGATATAAACATTTAGGGAACTCACAAAGAAAGGAAAGAAGAAAATTACTGCTCTCTTTGCAAGCCCCAAATGGAATACTATGACCTACCTATTCTATTTATATTAGACTTGTCTCTTGTAGCAACGCTCAATTTATTTGGTATTTTGGTAGCACCGGCTTGCCCTGCTGCTGTAACTTCTACAGTTATCTTCCATGCTCTTGCCTGTAATGGCTAGTGCTGCCATCTGTGACATTTGACCGCCAGGTTCAAATCACAGCCTCACCCCGTAACCTTCAGGTGTGTGACTCTGAGTAAGTTACTTCAACACTCTTGTTCAGGACTTCCCGCATATGGTTGACTCTGTCAATACCATAGAGTTGTGAAGAGTAAGTGACTTACACATGAAGCATTTCGAATAGGAAGTACACATTATCTACCAGCACTATCATTATTATTGCTATTATGATTCCTGATTAAGGGGCAAACATATCCTTGGTGATTTTGTGAGACCAACGGGAAAAACAGTGGTTAGTACAACTTAAAATTATTTTTGGAGTCACTTAGCTCGATGGCTAACTAACAAATAGCCTTTATTCCTATGGTTCTTTTCAATTTTCAAAGACACTTTGTCTACCTTTTCTATTAAGTACCATTACATGGGGCGCCTGGGTGGTGCAGTCGGTTAAGCGTCCGACTTCAGCCAGGTCACGATCTCGCGGTCCGTGAGTTCGAGCCCCGCGTCAGGCTCTGGGCTGACGGCTCGGAGCCTGGAGCCTGTTTCCGATTCTGTGTCTCCTTCTCTCTCTGCCTCTCCCCCGTTCATGCTCTCTCTCTGTCCCAAAAATAAATAAAAAACGTTGAAAAAAAAAATTTAAGTACCATTACAAAAATTCTTCCTTCTTTTCTAGCTGCTGGTAAGAAGTCTCTAACATACCAGGGAGTAATGTCCTAGCCGGCGGCCGACAGTATTCCTAACTGAGGAGTATATTTTATGACTTTCTTTATGGTGTTCTCTGAAAATTAACAGGGTCACTACATTAAAACGTTTATTAGTGTGTTTATGCTTTGGCACTCCTGTTAAACTTTCATTTAATTTCTAAGAGGGATAGTCATTGGAAGAAAAGTTCCACATAAACAGATAATGTAAGTGGCAAAGGAAACTGATATGAATTCTAATAGAATGCAGATGTCCTGAGCACTGTGAAAATGTTGTCTCTGACACAATCATAAAATGTTAGAGTCCAGAGACTTCTCAGATTACAAAATGTTGGAGTTGGATCATACCTGTTGAGGTTGTTTGGTTTATTTCTCATTTCACAGGTGTGGAAAGAAGGTGAGACAAAGAGAAGTTTAATACCTATTCAAAGTTGGATCTCAAAACAAATTCTTGGGCCTTTTGACTCACAGTCCAATTTTTTTTCCCCTATGCCAGTTTTCCAATCTTGTTGATTTTTCTTCCTTGAATGATAGTTCCAAAGCTGACAGTTGAATTTACTTTTCCATCGCTTAAACAGACTCTCATTCAGAAGTGTTTCCATTAATCATTAAAATACTTGATTGAGACTTAATCCAAATATTATTCTGTTTAAATTATTTTGCATTTAACTACCAAATCTTTCTTCCTCTCAAAGGTCAGAATTCCAAGTTACTTATAAGATTTATAATAGACTGTCTCCAAAATTTGTTAGTGCATAACTAAGGCATCAGTAAGTAAGTGTGTGAGATTTCTTTCAACAACTACTTCCTAAGAAAGAGCTGGAAATTTTATTTCTCAAAGAGCTTGAGTTCAATTGCTCTGATTTCTACTGAGAGAGTAGCCAGGGTGGGTCACTAGCCCCACTTAATCTATTTAATGTCATAAGTACAGTTTACACATGGTCAACACTGAGGTGAGCTGGTCTCGAAAATTTTTGCTAGAGATTTTAGGAAACTCCACCTCTTCACAGGATCACACTACTAAGGACTGAAACCTTCTCAAAAATGTGTAGAATATGCCTACTCTGAAAACAAAACTGATAAATTTAACCAAGTAGCAGGAAACAAAACAGTATCATACTCAGTGTTGTTAACCTAAAAAATATTTACTCACATATGGAGCACACGATGGCTTAAGGCCTAAAAGTAAGGTCTGATAATATGTGCTGCCTTGACATCTGGTAAAACTGGGAAGTCCTCAAATGGCCTCTGTGCAGGCTCTCCTCTCCATCCTGCTCCCAAGAGTATGTTGCTCTAGCCAAACAACCCTCCTTATCAAACAAACCAGGTGTGGCTTTTGCTTATCCCCTGAGTAGCAGTGTGAGTTCCCTGCCAGCCTGCAGAATTATTCAAACAAGCAGATCACACCCTCTTGCAGGAACCAGAGAGCACCCACCCTCTAGTTACCATGAAACCTGCCTACCACAGCCCCTGGTTGTTCACTCTGTTCCCAAAGGCAACCTTCATATGGACCTGCATAGTGAGCAACAGTGTTCTCCTCTAGGCTGTGAGTACTTGTGACTAATAACCTACTGTGGGTCTCAGCTGTCCAGTGTTGGTTGGGCATCATGTGTTCAGCCTTCCCCATAAATTTAGAGTAAGGATCCCTCACCACCCGCCCCCCCCCCGGGCAAATAAGGGGGTGACTGAAACACACACATAAGTGATTCTGTTTTGTGGTCAGTGAACTTATTAGCTGAAAGAGGAGAGCTCTGAGGGTCCATCCTGTTCCATACTCTCTGCATTATGTATCCAAACACCCTCGGCCCATGCACCTCCTTTAAGGTACATAACCACTAAAATTACAAAACAAACATTTTATACTTCCATCCTTGTTCCTGTGGGTAGCCAGCTGTTTTCCCTTTCAGACAACCGAATGAACCAAAGAAATGAATAAAATGCTGAATGAGATTACATAAAAGAAAGTGACAGGTGTTAAACATTCTACTGGATGTTCTTCATTATCATCTAAAAAAGGACAGATTATCATTTTTAATTTAATGCAAGGAAAAGAATAGCAAACGATTTCACATGGATTTTTAATACTATGATTATACCAGGATGACAAAATAATTTTTACATAACACTTATAGTAGATTTACAGGTTAGGAGGAGAGACTTAAAACAGATTTATATGCCTTGTGCCTCCTGAGGACTCACTGCAATGAAAGTAAAGGAATAAATATTGTATAAACTGACAATAGCAAAAAGGTTGAGAAATGGGGCCATGAGAACAGAAGTGATTTTAATGAATTTCTAAAGTGAATGACTGCATATTAACCACGAAGACAGAATAGAATTTTGTCTAGAAAATGAGTCAAAGTCTGGAACATGACCCAGAGAAGGTGAGAATTGAGAATTCAGAACCTACAAGTCAGAGAGAGAGAGAGAGAGAGAGATACTGAGAGCAGGAATAAGAAGGAGGGAGGGGGAAATAGGGGTACTATTTATGGGTCTCAAAAAAGAATAATATTACCCTACATCCACTCACAATCTAGAGGGCATATCACTACAACCAAGCAAAAGAATTATACCTCTGATATAGTTGTGTTGTATTTTAAATCAATCCCTTGTGGGATGTGGCAAGCATCTTTAACCTAAAAACTCAAGTTTCTTTTAATCTCCAAGAAGTTTTATCATTTTTAGGGAGTATTATATCTTCCAGTCGATATTGGTCATCTGTAGCTGTTTAAAAGCTTAAAATACCATCCCTAAAGATTGGTAATTTTCCACAATGTGACTTCCACCTTCCAAGTTAGAGGTCAATATACTGAGAAGGGGGTGGCCTTCTGGCAGGTGTGGTGGTAGGGATGTCACACTCTTGGGGCCAAGTAGGATGGAGACTCTTTTTCCCCCAGCCTTAAGTAGTGGTACCAGTGTCATTTGTGCTGTAGAAGAGATTCAAAATCTGGTCCTTAGTCCTGAGTGGCAGAGGTGCCCAATGGTTAGGGCAGTCATGCTTCTTCTAGAGAAGCCCCTAAGTTTTTCTAGGGCATTGTGTCTAGCCCCATAGTACCACAAGCTAGTCCTCCAGTCATACTACAGATTCCACCAAATACATTTTAATAAATTCATTTACTCCTTCAACTAGCCAGACAACATTCTGTTGTTTGTAGGAAGAATCTTGGCCAACATATGTTTCCTACTGTCCCATTTTTCCTTATGGAAATCTTACCATTGGCTTACATACAAATCTACCATTGGCTTATATTTCCTAGAGTGTTCATGTCTTTTATCAATATAATCACGATTTTATTTCTTTACACTTTTGTACTGTGTTAAGTTGTACTATACTTCTTCCAATCCTCCAGAAAATAAACTTAGTTGTTATTTTAATTTTTAATTCTTCTGTTACTATTTAATCTTCTAAAATCATGCTGTGGATTTTTCTGAAAGCCCTTTATGGTCTCTAATCAGAGTTCCTTAAACATCCATAATACCCGTAAAATGTACTGATCTGTTTCTCTCATTAATTCTGTGTCCTATAGAGAGGCATTTACTCTTACCGTTGGTTTACTTTCCCTGTTCCAAGTTCATATGTTTTCTTCTGTGGAGTATAATTGCTCTTTGCCTAGACATGACAGTGAGTATGGGATCCTGCAGCATCAAGGTCTATCATCTGTTACACTCTCTCTGAGAGACAGTAAATGACAAACTGGGAGTTCTCCTCCAATGGACCAGCAGCAAAAGCACTCACAAGCTAGGCCTTCATCACTGAACCATATTAAGGAGGTTAACTCTAACTTTTAGATACCTGTGGCCTGGAAGCCTAATACCATATTAACACTGGAGTGTTGCAGTGTCCGGGGGGGGGGGGGGGGGGGGGGGGGGAGGGACAGGTAGTATCATGCAGCATTTACATGTGACAAGAACATACAAGCAGTACTCTCAACTGGGTGGAATCTTCCCAGGCTCTCCCAAACTGTCATTGCTTTTACCTACAACTTTAGATCTGAGATATATTCAGTGAGAATTGAAACTAACATAATTCACTTTTCTTGTGAAATACTGAGACCAGACACTTTTTTATTATCTTCGGAAAATGTCGGTGGCATTAATGTATTTTTTCAGTGATTTCTAAATTCTTTCACACATTTGATCCAAAATCAATTGATTGTGGGTGTCATTTTACTTGGTCACATACATTATTCAATTGCTTGATTAAACACTAAGTTTTTATTCTCACTCAAAAGAAAAAGAATGGAAAGTGGTCACCTATTATAAAATGTAATTTAAAATATTTCATTCTTTCAAAACTTAAGTTATTAACATAAATTTTTATAGAATATTAACCTTAACCATGATTAACCTTAGGTCTGATAAAAACACACATGCTTGGTCAGTTTTGTTAAATGGTCATTTTCTTTATATTAATACATTTTATGTCCACTTTCTGGTGGTCTTAGGGACTTAAATATGAAGTATACAGTTACACAGTTAGGTATTTCAGATTAAAATTACGTCTATCCATCTACTGCTTAGATAATTAACAGGTAGGTACTAAGTGATTCTAGTAACAAAGTTAGAGAAACTAACCTGTGGAAAATTTATTTTCTTTTAAATTAAAAATCCAAATAACTTCTATGTAGCAAATGGTCAAAGAAGTATCAAGAGAATTTCTAAAATATTCTTAACTCAGTGAAAATGAAAATGCACCTCATCAAAATTTGTGGGATGCGGTGAGAAAGCAGGACACAGAGGGAAGTATATAGCATTAAATGCTTATTTTAGAAAAGAAGATCAATAATCTAACCTCCTACCTTGGGAAGCTAGAGAAAGAACAGTCATTTAAGTCTAACAAGCAGAAGAAATTAATAATAAAAAATAGAACAGAGGGGTGCCCGGGTGGCTCGGTCGGTTAAGCATCTGACTTTGGCTCAGGTCATGATCTCATGATTCATGGGTTCGAGACCCGTGTCGGGCTCAGTGCTGACAGCTCGTAGCCTGGAGCCTGCTTCAGATTCTGTGTCTCCTTCTCTCTCTGCCTCCCCCACCCCCATCCCCTGCCGCTTGCACTTTGTCTCTCTCTCTCTCAAAAATAAACATTATTTTTTTTTTTCAAATAGAAAAGAAATTAATGAAATTTAAGCAGGAAAACAGAAGAAAAAATAAAAGAAAAAAAACCCATCCCATTCTTTGAAAAGATCAATGAGTGATAAACACGTAGTCAGGCTAACCATGAATAAAGGAGAAGATATTAGAAAACATTCTAATATCAAAAATGAAGTAGGGTGGCACCTGGGTGGCTCAGCTGGTTAAGCGTCCAACTCTTGATTTCGGCTCAGGTCATGATCTCACGGTTTCGTGGGTTCAAGTCCCCATCGGGCTCTATGCTGACAGTGTGGACACTGCTTGGGATCCTCTCTCTCTCTCTCTCTCTCTCTCTCTCCCTCCCCTGCTCTCTCTGTCTCTGTCTCTCTCAATAATAAATAAATAAACTTAAAGAGAAATATTTAAAAAATTACTTTAAAAAAATGAAGTAGGAATTATCATTACTGATACCACGGACATTGAAAGGATAATAAAGGAACACTCTGAACAACTGTAAACCCACAAACTTGATAATTTAGATTAAAGGGACCATTTCCATGAAAGACAAACACTACCAAAGCTCACAGAAAGAAAAATATAGACTCTCTCTCTCCCTCTCTCTCTCTCTCTTTCTATATATATATATGTATATATATATATATATATATATATACATATATATATATATATGCTATTGAATCAAAATATTAAAATAGTGCTTTCCAAAATATAAAGTACTAGGTTTTATAATGCTTAAGTTAATGGTTTTCCTAGTAAATTCTACTAAACACTTAAGGAAGAATCATATACATTCTACACAAACTCTCCAAGAAAATTGTTTTAGAGAAAACACTTTGTTACTTATTCTATAAGGCTAGCATCATCATAAGCCAGCATTATGCAAAGCCAGACAAATACAATATAAGAAAAGAAAACTACAAACCAATATCTCTCATGAATACAGATGCAAAATTTATAAATAGAATACTAGCAAACTGAATTTAACAATGTACAGAAAGAATTATACATCATGACCAAGTGGAATTTATTCCAGTTATGCAAGACTGGTTCAACATTTGGAAATCAATTAATATAACCTACCACATCAACAGGCTAAAGAAAAAAAAAATCATATGATCATATCAACTAATAGAAGAAAAGTATGGACAAAATTCAACACCCATTTTTGGTAAAAACTCTCCGCAAGCTAGAAATGGACAGGGACTTGCTCAGCTTCATAAAATCTACAAAAACTACAGCCAAAATCATACTTAATGGTGAAAAAGTGGATTTTTTTCACCTAAGATCAAGAACAAAGCAAAGATGTCCCCTCTCAGCATTCCTGTGGAACATTATACTGGAAATCCTAGCTATCGTAATAAGAAAAAGAAATTAAGGGGCGCCTGGGTGGCGCAGTCAGTTAAGCGTCCGACTTCAGCCAGGTCACGATCTCGCGGTCCGTGAGTTCGAGCCCCGCGTCAGGCTCTGGACTGATGGCTCGGAGCCTGGAGCCTGTTTCCGATTCTGTGTCTCCCTCTCTCTCTGCCCCTCCCCCGTTCATGCTCTGTCTCTCTCTGTCCCAAAAATAAATAAAAAACGTTGAAAAAAAAATTAAAAAAAAAAAAAAAGAAATTAAAAGGCATACAGATTGGAAAGGAAGAAATAAAACTATCTCTGTTTGCAGATAACATGGATGTCTTTATAGAAAATCCCATAGAACTGACAAAAGCAAAATGAAACCAAAACATCCTGAAACAAACAAGTGATTATAGTAAGGTTTCAGGATGCAAGGTTAATATATAAAAGTCAATTCCTCTCCTATATACAAGCAATGAACAATTGGAACATGAAATTAAAAATGCATGATCATTTATAACTGATAAAATAATTAAATAGATATAAATCTAACAAAATAGCTACAGGATCTATGTGAAGAAAACTAAAACTCTCATGATGAAAGAAAGCAAAGAAGATATAAATAAATGGAGAGGTATTCTATGTTTATCTATTGGAAAGAGTATAGTTAAGATGCCAGTTCTTTCCAACTTGATCTAGAGGTTCAATGCAACTAATCAAAATTAGCAAGCTATTTTATGGATATTAAGAAATTGGTTCTAAAATTTATATAACAAGGCAAAAAATAAAACAAACAAACAAAAAAAACCAACCACTCCAGAATAACCAATACAGAACCGACAACAGTGGTGAAAGAATAGGCATATAGATCAATGCAACAGAAGGTGGAGCCCAGAAATAGACCTAAATGTATATAGTCAATTGAACTTTGACAAAGGAACAAAGGCAATTTAATGGAGAAAGAAGTCTCTTCAATAAGCAGTGCTGGAACAATTGGATATCCAGATGCAAGAAAATGAATCCAGACACAGACCTTTCACAACAATTAACTCAAAATGGATTGTTTAAATATAAAATACAATACTATAAAATTTCCAGAGAATAACACAGAATAATTTCTATGCTTGGGTTTTGTGATGAGTTTTTAGAAACAATACCCCAAAAAGTAACTATGAAACATAAAATTGAAATATTAAACTTTATTAAAATTAAAAACTTCTGCTCCACAAAATACAGTTAAAAGAATCAAAAGACAAGCCACAGACTGAGAAAAAAATATTTTCAAAATGTATATCTGATCAAAGACATCCAAAATATACAAAGTACTCTTGAAATTCAGCAGTAAGAAAAATATCCCAATTAAAAACTGAGCAAAAAAATAAAATAAAATAAAAAATAAAAATAATAAAAATAAAAATTGAGCAAAATATCTGAACAGATATCTCACGAAAGATATCCAAGTGGCAAAAAAGTGCATATATAAAGATACTCATTATTTGTCATTAGCGAATTGCAAAGTACAGTGACAATGACATACATACCTATTAGAATGGCCAAAATCCAAGCCCTGATAACTCCAAATACTGGTGAGGATGTGAAGCAACATTCATTCTCTCATTCATTTTCTCATTAATTCTCTTATTCATTGCTGGTGGGACTGCAAAATTCTATAGACACTTTGGAAGACAGTGTCATACTCTATTACATAGCTAAACACAGTCTTACCATATGATCCAATAAACAGGCTTCTAGATATTTACCCAGTTGATATGAAAACCGATGTTCACACAAAAACCTACATGTTTACAGCATCTTTATTCACAATAGCCAAAAACTGGAAGCAACTAAGATGTCTTTAAATAGATGAATGAATTAACAGGCTGATACATGCATACAATGGAGTATTATTCCGAGATAAAAAGAAATGAACTGTCAAGTCATAAAAACACAGGGAGGAATCTTAAATGCATATTGCTACATCTGAAAATGCCACAATCTCTAGGATTCCAATTCTATCACATTCTGAAGGCAAAACTATATCACTGATAAAGAGATAAGTGGTTGCCAAGAGGTCAGGGTTAAATAGGTGAAGCATAGGGGATTTTTTCAGGGTAGTGAAATTATTCTGCATGATACCATAATTGGGATACATGACACTATATATTTGTGAAAACCCATAGATTTCATGGCACACAGAGAGAGTCTCAATGTATTAAATGTTTTAAGAATTCATTTAGACATTAGGCAGCTCCTAGAATAGAATGCAGAATGTGACAAATCAATCTAATTGTATGATAAATGTATGAAATTATCTCACAGAAGAGGGTAAGGAGAAAGGTGCTGACCTAAGTAACTACGTATGAGTAGAGTCTGTAATACTAAAGTCAAAAGGAACTGTCCATAAGAACTATATTCCGGTTGAGAAAGTTGCTTCCTACGGGAAATTCTGATACCACTATGTACATTACAACTGATGGATTCCCAAGGATAGCTGATGGTGGGAGCCATGTTTCTCAGTTAGAACAGGAGGGTGTAGATGAGCAAAAGGAGGCTGAAATGATCCATGGATTTTGAGTTGGAGACCTTCATATGAACTTGTGCTTAGATCAATATAGATACAGATGGCTCTATATAAAAATTTATTTATATGTGTATATAAATAGGTTAGTATACATACATAAATAAACTTTTTGCTCTATCAGTTGAAGGGGCCTAGAAGCAAATACACTTCAGTAGCAGCAAGGTTACCTGGGGCCCCGTTCTTGATTTCTAACATCTTTCTTCAGTAAAATGAACTTCAGTAAAATGAATAAGAAGGAAATATACAGATAGAGGAAAGAGTACCTTGTAGTTCCCCCAAAATAAAGAAGTGCTTTAAAAAATCCATAATAACGGTGGTATATCAAAGAAACACAGGAGTCAATGGAAAGAGCTCTTGATGGTCAAGGATGGAATGGTTTGAACAACGAAATAAATAGAGTAGCATGCATTATAACCCTGAGTATAAAATAAATACCTATGTCTCTATAACTGGTATAAATAAACAAATAAGTAGGGGAGAAGAGACAAATCTCCCATGAAGAATTCCAAATAATTTATATACATACTCTACTTTCAAGTAGGTGGTGCATAGTTCTTCACTCCTTAATATAGGCTGTGCACAGTGATTCCTTCCATTTCGTATGAAAAAGGAGGAAAAGAGTAACTTTATAGTAGAGAATCCTGACAAACACTACCTCAGCCAGGCGATCAAGGTCAATATCAATAGTATTAAGTCATGTTGACAGTATGTCCCTTTGATGTGATGTGATGGAAATGGCACTTCAACTTTGGGGTCTTTTCCCCAAAATCTATAACCCCAGTCAGTCATGACCAGAACATCAGGCAATTCCCAAATGAGAGACATTCTACAAAAATATTTGTTAAGTACTCCTCAAAATTGTCAAGGTCATGAAAAACAAGGAAAATCTGAGAACTGTCATCTCCAAATAGGAGCATAAAGAGAGCAACTAAATGTAAATGTGATGTCTTGGATGGATCCTGGCACAGAAAATGGCCATTAGGTAAAAACTAAGAAAAACCAAATAAAGAATGGACTTCGGTTAATAATAATGCATTGATAGGGCTTCAATAATTTAACTAATGTTCTATAGTTACGTAAAATGTTAACAATAGGGGGAATTGAATAAGGGGTACATGGGAAATCTCTATCATATTTACAAACTTTCTGTAAATCTAAAATTGTTCTTAAAAAATAAAGTATATTAAAACTTAAAAGAGAAAAAAGACAAACCCATCTATGCACTGCCAGGTCTGTATAGAGCAACTCAAAAGGACACATCTAAAATCAGAAAAACACATTCTGTCAGCAAAAAGAGACTCAAATGCATCCATTTTCCTTTGGCTAAAATATCACCCCCTTGTTTCTTAAAAAAAAATTTTTTTACATTTATTTATTTTTGAGAGACAGAGCACAAGCAGGGGAGGGGCAGAGAAGGAGACACAGAATCTGAAGCTGGCTCAAGGCTCTGAGCTGTCAGCAGAGCCCAATGCAGGGCTCGAACCCACAAACCGTGAGATCATGACCTGAGCCAATGTTGGATGCCCAACTGACTGAGCCACCCAGGGGCCCCATCATCCCCTTGTTTCTTAAAACACGTGTTGAGTTTTATAAGATTAGAAATGACTGTCAAGTCTTCATAAGGCATTTGATCCTATAAAATTTTAAAAAGTTCACCTATAATAAAGTAAATAAGTTTACTAACCAAAACGCTAAATTTGAAGTAACTATTGCCAGTCTACAGATGGCCCTATTTCTTGGAGAAGAATTACTATTCATATAAATATATGGTATTAACTCTGAAAATCAGTCCCTAGGAAAACTAAGTGAAATTGTACTCCTGCCAACTTCATCTCTGAACTTCTTGGATTAATTTTCAATTAACGTTGTCTCTGAGATGAATAGATATAACATTACTTTTGTTAATTTTGGCCCTACATAGACGTTGTTTAAGACGGGTACTGATTAAAATAGACATTCAAGAAGTAGTGTGAAGAGGGAACAAGTCGCAGGAAGAGAAAAGAATTATCAAATATCTGTGCATCTCTGAGTGTTTGAATACAGGCAACAAAAGACACCGTGGCTGTAGTCAACCCAAAGGACTTAATACCAAGAATGCTTACAAAATTGCTAGATGGTCTAAAGAAAGTACTCTGGGCTCCATATCATCACTGCATAATCAGCTCAAAGGAAACTGCTACTTCAGCTATAGTCAAGACACTGGGAATCACAAAGACAGTGCCTCCTTTTTGTTCTAAGCATCAGGACGCTGCTGCTGGAAGTGCTGGCTCCTGTGTCCCATCCATGCCAAGAAAATGCATGACCCCTCCAGGCCCTCCCTTTCCCCCACTTCACTCTGCTCTGCATTCAAACCTCTCATGAGCGCATTTGATTGATTGAATTTAAATTACGTCTGGAGCTTCTTCTCCAAAGGAAGTCTGAGAAATGTACTTTGAAGCTTTCCAGTCTCTGCCATACAGAAAGCACATTAAGGAAGGTAGAATAAATGTTGAGTCGGTCGATCTAGCTTATCCACCATGTATGACATTAGATGACCGTAATGTGAGAAATGCATCTGGCGGGCTATTATCAACTGACCTCTTACTGGAGGCATATTTTCCTCGGGAGTTTAGCGAGGAAATAGATCTGTGCCCAATAGATCACCCAGAAACCCAAATGAACCAAAAATATAGCACCCTTTCAAATTTTTACAATCTCACAGTCATCTGCATTTGTCCTAAAACATGCCATAGAGTCTGCATCCAAAATTCATTTTCCAGCTTTTTTCCTGAATTCCATATAATCTCTCTTTGGATCCTTGAAATGTGTACACATTCACACACATACACTCACATATCAACTCTCAGAAACAGACTCTATTCAGCATTAATCAATATGAGAAAGGCCCCTCTGGGTACATACATATTTTTAATTATGAAGATGTCTTTGTCTATATTTACAATTTTAGTATTTCTCCTTCCAAATAAAATGTTTTCCCTTTGTAAAGAAATACTAGTTCAGCACTGGCTATTTATCCCATTATCAAATATTCCCACAGGCTAACCTCCTAATTGAGCTCTTGCTTCCCATTATTAACTTCTTTGTCACCAACATCTTGTCTTCTCTATAGACATGAAGAGATTATTAAATTTCTTTTATTAAAAATTTTTAAAAAATATTTTATTTTTTGAGAGACACAGAGACAGAGCATAAGCAGGGGAGGGGCAGAGAGAGAGGGAGACACAGAATCTGAAGCAGGCTCCAGGCTCTGAGCTGTCAGCACAGAACCCGACAGGGGGCTCAAACTCACAAACCACAAGATCACAACTGAGCCAGAGTCAGATGCTTAACCGACTGAGCCACCCAGGCTCCCCTGCTACAGAACATTTCAAAGAGCCTCTCAATTATAGATGGTACCAATGAGAACACACAATTCTGAAATAAAATCTCCTTATTTTTCATTCATTCTTTAAATATTTTCTAAACAATACATTGTACAGTAGAAACTGTTATACCAAGAAGTTGTTCAAATGGATTGGAAATAACAATAAAGAAGAGATCTGAGCGTAATATTAAAAAAAAAAAAAAACTAAAATAACCTTCTCTTCCCAGTCTATAAAATTTCTCAGATAAATTTTTGAAATAATGTACATATTCATCATTCAGAAAGAGTGCCAAGAAATAGTGGTTTAAGAGGACCCTAAATTTAACATGCTTACACTTGAACTGCTACTATATCAAGAAAAGAATGTTCCACATTGAATTTACTAGCACACATCAATTTATTCATGAAACATCTATTCTACTATGAAATATACTTCATTTTATCTTCACTTTGGTACACCATACTTGAACATATGAGTTCTTCATGAATGCCTTCAAGAAAAAGAGGAATAAACAAAAAATTGCACAGATTTTCACAACAATCCACTTGTACACTAAATTTTTATTAACTAGAATTAGCAAAGGATACAATAATAGATTTTTATCAACAAAAGTTACATTTAAGTCAGAAGAAAGTTATATATTATTTTCCCTTACACATGAAGTTTAAATGAATTATTTTGTGGTAAGATTAAAGCAATATTTTTTTCTTCTGCTTTGCCTCTAAGTAGCCAAGGTAGGGCTACATTTAATATGCATGTATCCTATTCAAAGCAGGTATCCAAATAGCATAATAGTAATAGGTGAATGATAATATTAATACTGCATTTTTCTGTCAAACACTTTCATAGCATATTGTGCTAGCAAACTATAACCCTATCTTATTTTTCCCATATTTCCATTCTCAATTAATTGACAATAACTTTAAAATAGGTAAACAGCAAAAGTTTGCCAGGTAACAAAATTATTTTGACCACACATAGGTCAAAAAACCCAGCATCTACTAAGTATCTACTATATATCTGGCAAGATGACTGAAGTACTCATATTTGTTATTTTAATCTTCTCATCAGCAGCCTAAGTTACCTATCAATAACCACCTTTATAGAAAAGTTAACACGGAGACTAAAGAATTTAAATATTGTGGGGCGCCTGGGTGGCACAGTCAGTTAAGCATCTGACTTCAGCTCAGGTCATGATCTCGCCTTCTGAGTTCGAGCCCTGCGTCGTCAGGCTCTGTGCTGACAGCTCAGAGCCTGGAGCCTGCTTCAGATTCTGTGTCTCCCTCTCTCTCTGCCCCTCCCCGACTCATGCTTTATCTTTCTCTGTCTCTCAAAAATGAATGAACATTTAAAAAAAATAATTTAAATATTGCATTAAAAGTTATATTTTTGGTAAGTGATAAAATCACTCCAACACAATTCTGTTATTCTCCAAAGACATGTGCTTTCCATAGCCTTACATATCTGCTGCTATATGAAATTTACTGTTATAAACATTGAATAGAGCAAGCATTCTTTTCTACTCATGCACAGGCCCATAAAAGAGATGCCTGAGTACACAGCTACCTGGTAAGAAGTCTCTGAACAGCTCTTCAAAAAGACTATACCTTTGTCCCCTTTCTTCTGTAGCCCAGGATATACAATAATGATGTGTCCTTCACTGGAGAAGGTGGCCCATCTTTGTAGAAGATTGTTTACAAAAGGGCATTTCTTTTTGGAAGTCACTTGTTTTTGAGAAGTTTCCCATGCTATAATTTGAATTATTAATTTGGGTCACTAAAGTATAGCACAAAAAGGGACACCGATTTTCCTAAACATAAAATCACCCAAACTTCCCCCAAATTAATTCCACATCCATTGTTTCAATGTACACATCATTTTGATGAAATGTTTTCATAAATGCTGAACACGCATGATGGGAAATTCTGCTTAAGCTAGTTATAAAAGACAAAGTTTAACTGGAAAATGGACCTCCAAGGAAGACTGTCTTCAAGTTGTCCACTGGCCTTTGTAATGCAAACAAATGCAAGGAAGATGAGGCTGCAGGAGCCTGTGGATTACTGAGGAACTGAGATTTTTCTCCCTTTCTTTTGGGGGGAAAACACTCAATTGATAACAAAAAAATAATAATATGGACCCATTGTTTTGAGTTTCACTTTAGCCTGAGTGACCCCTTTGAACATCATAGAAGTTACCTCATAGCTGTCCCCAAAGAGGTTCTTGATTATGCTCAAAGGCTGACTCTGTAGAGTGTTCTTAACATTTCATTACGCTACAATGAAACGGTCATCAGTTAAGTAGACCACAAGCAACCCAACATCATCTTCTCTGTCCCAGCAGAATCCAACGTATCACGACAAATTATGACACACATTGCTACTGCCTGCACCATACAGCTTCTTGCAAACTGTCAATTATGGTACAAGCATCAGGGATAATTCTCGGCACTTACTGATGTTCATCCGATATTCCCCAACAAGGTATGATAAAAATATTCTTCAGAAATATTCTTGTTTCTCCTCTTAAGAATATTCAGAACTGAAGTGAAGAAGAGATCAGTGGAAGAACTTAGATGAGTTGGTCTATGAAAGAATGTAAAAGCACCTCACATTCAAATGGAGTAAGTATGACAATGGCTTCTAATACTAGAAATGTGTAGTCTGAAGTATATTCTAAACTTGGTATAACTCTACCTTTGATAATGGCTACTGATTCTCTTTGCAGGTCTGCTAAATTCTCTGCTTGAAGAACAAGGATATGTGTTTAAAAGCCTAGGAGCCTTGAATACTCTACCAGATGAAAATCTAAAGAGATCTACTACTATTATCTGATATCAGACATAATAATTCTTTATTTTTTCCCCTAATCCTGGACCTCACTTGGGTGAACATGAGAACAGTGGAACATACTCATCAGGTTTAGGGTTTAGAAAACTGGTGTCCTAGAAGAAGGAAAAGTTCAACTTCCTAGTCAATTGTATACACATAGATACAGGAATATTTGGATTTTGAGGGAAAGAAATAACATATTTCAAAGGTTTCGAAGAAATGTAACTGAAATAAGTTTAAAACCAACAATGCATGTGGATATTAAACATTGTCTTACAGCAAAGGCAAATAAGCAATTCTTAACGGATTTTTTTTTAAATCAAAGTAAGGCAAATATCTCAGGGGTTGCACTATAATTAGATAATACTGTAGATTGAATACTTAAAATAATAGAGTTAATTATTCTTTTTTCTAAAGTAACACTTTCCTTCAGGAGGTGATAATGGCTAGTTATCTGTGTTCATTTATACAATCAAACTTCTCACAGAAATTTTCATAAAAATACTAAAAGAGATATAAAGACATAATAGTAATAGAAGCCAAAATAACCCCCCCACAAATGCGGCTAAACACAGAAGAAATTTACCTTCTAAAACTGCATGGTTGAAATGGTTGAGAAATGATCAATGTCCAGAGCTATGTTGTGTGAAAGGAAGCAACTGTTCACATGTGACCAATGAACACTTGAAATGTAGCTATTCCAAATGGAAACATTCAGGAAGTGCAAAATACACATCACATATAAAGTCTCCGAATAAAAACAAGAATGTGATATATCTCATGAGTAAGTTTTAAATTGGTTATATGTTTAAATGATAATATTTAAAAAATATTGGGCTGAATATAATATTTCACTTGCTTTCATTTAGTGTTTTTTAAATGTGGTTACCAGAAAATGTTAAATTACATTTCGTGACTGCCATATTTCAAATGATGCTGGTTTAGACCTTTGAACCAGCAACATGGCTAGAGAGAAACTACATAAGAGAAAGTTTCCACTCTCTTCCAGGGAGCCCTAATGACAGAGAAATGGGGCCAGAACCACTGACCTCCTTATGTATAAGATATATTTTCTGGAAGAGCCAGAATTGGTTTCTCCTTACATGCCTTTGACATCTATCAGTAATTTTCTTCCTATATCCATCAATGAAGCCAGATCTCCTGGCAATGCAACATGACTAAGAGTAAAGGGCACAGGCTGTAATAAAACACAACCTGGAATCTTGTTGGTAATAGCTAAGGGCAAAGAGAGGAAAAGTGTGGGATTGAACTGTTCTTCTAGCATATTACTCAGGAGTAAAGTCACCTATTCGTATTAAAAAGAATAGGTAATCAAAGAATAAGAACACTTTCTGTATGTCAAAGGAATAGTAAATAAAAGATTTTATAGAATAGAAATTTCACTAGCAACTGTGTAGATCAACTTTTGTTTCAGTATGTACTCTAAGAAAGAGAATCTGACAGCACAGAGATATACAGTAAAGAAAATCAAATGAATATCTTGCCCAAAGTCATATTGGGCTTGGCTAAATCTTTTCCAATTCAAGAAGTCTATGGAAAGATTTATAACATGAAGCAAGGAAATCAATCCACTTAAGACTGGAAGAAAAGCATGTCTATGAACGTAGAAGAAAATGTGACTCAATCTGGTTCCATAGATTCTATGAAACAAGAGATAAATTAACATGACAAGAGAGAACATTAGCTAAGACAAAAATAGAGTTGGCAGATATAAGAAGATAATTCAGAGAAATGAAAACAAAACAGCAAAATTAAAATATATACTGGAATCAGTAGACTGTAGAATCAACACTAAAGTAATGAAAATAAAATGTAGAATATTGGCTGTCCAATGCTGATCAACAAGCTAACCCTATCAGAATCATATGGGCTCCTTTTTTTTTTTTTTTTTTTAAAGTAGCCTCTATGCTGGATGTGGAGCCCAATGCAGGCTCTGACCTCAGGATCCTGAGATCAAGACCTAAGCTGAGATCAAGAGTTGGACCCTTAACCAACTGAGCCACCAGGTACCCCTGGACTGTTTTTTAAATATATAGACATGGGGGGCTCCTGGGGCCTGCTTAAGATTCTCTCCTTCTGCCCTTCTCCCCTGCTTACGTGCTCTAATAAAAAAAATAAATAAAATAAATAAAAATTTAAATATATAGACATGGAATCCTAACCTTCAGTCTGACTCAATTGATATAACAGCTCTTGAAAATATGTGTTTTAAAAAGTTCTCCAAGTGACTCTAACATACACACAATTGTGGGAATGACTAGTGTGGGAAAGAAGGAGCTAAATACCAAGGAGAGGCAAGAATAAAGATGAGAAAAATAACAAATACAGAAAACAGAGAATGGGGAGAAAAATTAGCAATTATAAGCTTCTTTAGGAAAGACTGAAACAAGGGAGTAGAAGTATTTTCAGAACCTTAAAAATAGAAAGGTTAAGTATATATCTGCAGACTGAAATGGATTTAGAATTCTATGAAAAACAAGTAGAAAGAGAAACACATCCCTGAAAATATCTTGGTGAAGCTCCTGATTGTCAAGGATAAAGAAACAAATCTTACAAAGATCACAGAGATATAAAGGTACTTGGAGTTAATTTCAAAGAGTAAGAAATCAGGCTTTTTCCAACTTCTTGTCTGGAATTGATTTATAGCAAGCAATCAGATAATATTTAGAAATTTTATTAAAATGGTCTTTAATCTCAGAACTATATAAATAGTTGGCATCTTATTTATGTGTAAAGGAGATAAAAATATTGCAGGTATTCAAAGCACAAAAATGGATCAACTAGAACTTTTTTGTGACTACTCACTGATTTAGTAAAACATTGAGCAAAAAAAAACCCTTAAAATTTGGTAAATTAGAAACATAATGAAAGAAAAGTAGCAACACCAGATATTAAAGTATTCCTAAGAACAGAACAAAAAACAGAAACAAACTAAAGTATACATAAAGAAAAAATATACATGAATGCATCTAAAGAATATTTAAGGAAAAAGAAATATTTTCTAGATATACTTATGTGCAGAGAAAAAAATTATAGGAAGAAAATTCAGCAAACAAAAAATTTGGTTTCCTCTGGATGGTGGGAGATTTTTATTTCACTCTATTTTACTTTGCCAAGGGAGTTTGCCAAGGAAATAACATGCATCACATAGAAAAAGAACCATAAATGTCAAAAACAAAATTAGAATCTTTAAAAGTATTTTTCTAATACTGTAAACAAAAACAATGCAAAATATTATTTGGTTTGTAATACAAGGGTCACTGTGTGTCCTCCAAACTTTAATATGCAATGAACAGAAAGTAATAGAATGTCCTGGGGAGATAATAACTTAATCACTTTCTACCCTCCTTCTTTTTACAACCCTAACCCCAAATTGATACAGCAACTAGGCCAAGCAAATGCTAGTGGCCTCAAACAGGTAATGTTCCCACTGACAGACACTGAAGAACTTCCAAGGTTGGAGAGCCTAAGCTGATGGATAAGTCTTGGGAGAAATCCAGGGACCAACAGAGAAAGCTCATACCGGCCTCAAGAGCATACTTAGATTCCTTCCTCCTAAACAATGAAGGAAGATGTAGACAATGGAATGTGTTCTTTATATCTATAAAGCTAAAGTAATCCAGAAAGCAAAGGATCTTATTTGGCTTCAGGGGGTAACCAACAAAGAGCACTGTCAGGCAAAACAATGGAAAGAAACTGAGTACATGAAAGACACTGTTAAGCCACTGAATCAACCAAGCAAAAATGAACCCAACTTCTCTGAATGTTAAGATAAAATAGTTCTAATAATATTGTCCCAATATTTTTCAGCCAGCTTAAATTCGTTTATGTTACTTGCCATTAAAAGTCCCTTAATTAATATAACAGGAGAAGATGAGGAGAGAAAATTGTGACAGCCAGTAATTCTTAAAATATGTACTGCTAAATTCAAATAAGCAATGTTAGAGTCTATGGGAATGTGTAATATATGTGATAAATATAGTTTCTTAAAATAGAAGAAATACACTATAGTGGAAATCCTAATATCCACCTGGCACTACCATTTCTAAACTAGGATTTGGGGCTTGGTGGTGCAAGGCCAGAAGCAAAAGTTTTCAAAGATTTTATCTGGGAAGTGAAAATGGACATTAAGAAAAGTGAGAAATGAAAAGTATAGTAAAGTTTGTATCTTATGGAGAAAGGAAAATTAGAAGCAGGATAAAATAATGTTTGGGGGATAAATAATTGGTAACTTATTTTAATATATGGGTAGATATACATGTGTTTGATTACAAGGAATAAAAAAAAGAAGGTAACTATTAATGAAACTGGAAATCATAGTAAAATTCCTAAATTTACAAGGTTGAAAAGGGAATAGCTTCGTCAAATCAATACTAATAATGAAAAGGAAGATAAAAGTTAAATGGAATTTTTAAAAAGTAGAACTTCTAAATATGGATGCAGAAAATTCTAAAGATAATATTAGCAAGTAATAACCAACAAATTATCAAAAGAAGTAGCACTTGAAAGGTTCATTCAACATAAGAAAATACATCCCCATAATTCATTATAGCAAAAAATGTAAAACAGAAAAATCATAGAAGGCATTTGACAATATTCAGCAGACACTTCTAAAAAAACTCTAAGTAGAAATAGAAAGTCTATTTAAATATAAATAAATCTACTCATCAAAGTTCAATAGCAAATTTCACATTAAGAGATAAAACACTAAAATAATTTTATTTATAGTTTGGAACTCAGCAGAGATGTTCACTGCTGTCATTATTTTTCAATGTTATTTTGGAGGTTCTGGCAAATTCAATTTTAAAAATGAAATAACTTATATAAATATTTTAGAAGAGATAAAATTGTCATTTGCTGATAATGCACTTATATGCTGGAGACACCAAAGAGATTCTAATTTAAAACTTATAAAATTTTATAGAAGAGATTTGTAATTTGGATGGATAAGAGATAGATATACAAATCTCAGCAGCTTTACATTAGAGTATGCAACTACATCAAAAAGCATAAAGGAGAAAAGAATAAAACTAACAACAGTAATGAAATAGGTAGGAAAATTCTTAATCTCCCAGGGCCCCACAAAGGACACCTGAAGAAACTTATGAAATCTCATTGACCTACACACCTTTAAGAATGATTAAAAGCACCAAAACAAACAAACAAAATGAAACAAAACCACAATATGTCCTGACCAGGATGCAGAGCAACTGGAACTGATATACCACTGGTTGGGAGGCAAAACAGAACAACCAAGCTGGAAAGTTTGCTGGTGTCTTATAGAGCCAAACATAACTTACCATACAACCCAGCAATTCCACACCTGGTTGTTCACACCAGAGAAATGAAAACATAGTTCCATACTAAAAGCTATATGCAAATTTTTTTAACATTTATTCATTTTTAAGGGAAAGAGAGAGACAGAGCATGAGTGGGGGAGGGCAGAGAGAGGGAGACACAGAATCTGAAGCAGGCTCCAGGCTCTGAGCTATCAGCACAGAGCCCAACGTGAGGCTCGAACCCACAAAACCTGAGATGATGACCTGAGCAGAAGTCGGACTGAGCCCAACCAAGTCACCCAGGTGCCTCTCTATATGCAAATATTTAAGGAAGCTTTATTCAACATCACTACAAAATGGCTATTACCTGGTAAATGGTAAAAACAAACTGTGACTATTCAAGGGAATATTCACTTCTCAATTAAATTATAAGCAACCTCCTAGTATATGCAACAACGTATATATTTCAAATGCTTTATGCTAAATGAAAGAAAGTTGACACAAAAGGCTATATTCTATAGACTTTCCAATATATGATATTCTGGAAAAGGCAAAACTAATTGAAAAAGATTTGATCAATAGTTGCCAGAGATTGGGGGATTGAGAAGACATTAACTACAAAGGGGCATGAGGAAACTTTTGGAGATGATGGAAATGTCCTATATCTTGATTACAGTGCTAGACATGTGACTATACTTTGGCAGAGTTCATCAAACAGTACACCACAAACATTAATTTTACTGAATAGGAATTATACCTTAACAAACATAACTTAAAATAATTAACGAAGGCTTTAAAACACAATGTTCTTAGATAATCACTTAAAATCAGAATATATTAACTCAAAATTATCATGTAAATTAATGCACTTCCAATTAAAATCCCAAAAGGATGGTTCTAGAATTGGATAAAATGATCTTGAACTTTATACAGAAGAAGTAATGGTCAAGAATAGTCAAGGAAATAGGAATGAAAGATAAGTTAAGAGACGTCATACTATGTCAAAATATACTATAAAACTACTAAAACCAAATTAACATAATGTCAGTCTAGGAACAGACAGACTAAAGGACAATAGAAGATATTGAAATGGATTCCAGTATATAAGCTCATTTACTATATGATAATGATGTTAAAAATAAAGGGTTTATTTATTAACCACTGAATAGCAACCATTTATTTAGCTAGGAGAAAATTATGTTGAACCCCTACCAGACATCATAAACAACAATAAATTATAGGGGAGGTAGAAGATCTAAATATTGAAAACATTATAATCATTAAAAAAAAAAAAAAAAAAAAAAAAAACAAAAACAGGAGTAGGTAATCTTCTTAACCAAAACAGAAAACACTGAAACTAAAAACAAGAAAGGAGACATATTTGTAATAAATAATTTAAATGATTTATATAAAAAAATGCCAAAAAAAGTTTTAATGTATATTATATTCAGTGAGATCATATAACATACAAAGAGCCCTTTAAAACTGGGGTTGTGATGGGGCGCCTGGGTGGCTCAGTCGGTTAAGCGTCCGACTTCGGCTCAGGTCATGATCTCACGGTCCGTGAGTTCGAGCCCCGCGTCGGGCTCTGTGCTGACGGCTCAGAGCCTGGAGCCTGTTTCAGATTTTGTGTCTCCCTCTCTCTGACCCTCCCCTGTTCGTGCTCTGTCTCTCCCTGTCTCAAAAATAAATAAAAATGTTAAAAAAAAATTAAAAAAAAAAACTGGGGTCGTGATGGGTAACTGATTATATACCCTCAGGATGGGAGGGGGTCAGGGATAGAGTAAGTCTCTAAGGTATTTTGGAAGCAAGGTTTCTAGGACCTTGAGGGGCTAGCTGTTGCTAGGGAAAAGCCACTTATTACCGTTTAATAAAACCGCAGTCATGAGACCCTTCAGATGTATACTGGGGGACCATAAGCTTGGAATATGATTGCCGGCATGTATCTTAGGACAGTTGAGATGAAGGAAGTAGACTTACAGGATCCTCGAGGGATCAGGATAATATTAAGCTAAGATTGTCTTCTGCCCCTAGCAAAGTGTCATCATCCAGGCAGCTGCGCTCCTAAAGGGAGGTCACTCTGCCATTTCAAGGATTTGTCAACGGGCTGTAGGCAATAAGGGACTTTAATTTTTCATTTGCTGTAGTTTCCATGGCAAGCACTTAAACCCGTGTCCTTTGTTCTTGGGTAGCCAGGAGTATCTGAGGAATATCACACATATTCCACCTGGGTGGGTGGGGGTCAGGATGGTGTGCTGGCCTGTATTTTGCCCTCAGCTTGCCCCCACTCCCTCATCACTTGTACTTCTGTTCAAGTGGCAAAAAAGGAAATAAAATTAATATTCATTTATAAAGAGGAATGGCAGAATGATATTCACCATTTCATCATGAAATATTACATAATAATTAGAATGAAATGAGTTGGTTTTATTCCAGTTGATGTGGTAACATTTCCACAAGGTACTATTGTGTAAGGAAAAAAATGCAGAAAAACATTTAATATGATGATTGGATGGATGGGTGGGAGGATGGATGGATGGATGGATGGAGAGATAAAATCCTTATATATGGTTATATGAACATAAAGGAAAAGATAAAACAATAAAGACAAGGTTGTTAAGCATTCAATAGGGCTGAAAGGGGGGTGGGAAAGTAAGGCAGATGAAAGAGAAAAAAGGAAAGAAGAGACTACTCAAAAAGAAAAAAAACTATTAAATAAAAAAACTGACACAAAAGGGATTATCTTTTTTATGTACAACTACACATATAAATATGTGTGGTTCTAAGGATGCATGAATTAATAAAGAGATTTGTAAAAACAAAACTAACTCCATGTCTGCTGATATATGAGAATGCCAAACCAGATAATTTTACGTGAAAAAAAGCAAGTTCTTGTATGGTGATTTATTTTTGCATATATTGAATGAGAAAAGAGAAAGCACAGAATGATAACACCAGGTTGTTAATCCTGACTCCAGAGTTTAAGAATGGGTGACATGGGTGTTCATACAATAGAACATGCCACAAGTTCCTGATAACAAACTTTTCCTCTATACATCTTTGTATTTAATTGTTACAATAAGTGTGCATTACTATTGTAATTTAAACAACATAAAATAAACAATATCACATATACATTGTGATGCAGGAAGAAAATAAATTTACTACTTAAGGTTAATGCTTTCAAAGTAGTTGAGGGAATAAGACAGATTCTAGGAAATGATTTATTGTGAGTCCCTGGGGGAAAGTTTCATTTATAAACATATGTTTAAACCCAAAGCAAACATATTAAGCATTTACTTTGGTATAGCCTACGGACTAGCATTTCTGAAAGTGTGGATTTCAAACCAACTCTTACAGAATCAATGGGGGAGCCTATAAAGGAATATTCCCAAATCCACCCCAGATTTTCTGAGCTAGAGTCCCCAGGAATGACACTTGGATCTACATTTGTAACAAGTGCTTTCCCCTCCCCAGGATGAATGTTATGCTAAATAAATAAATAAATAAATAAATAAATAAATAAATAAGGTGAGAGACAGACCTTTACAACAGTGATTCCAAGAATTGACAAATCTTAAGAATCATCCATTAAAAAAAAAGTAATCCAGCAAGTTTGGGAAACACAGACTCAGACAGTTTCAATAAAGCCTTCTAGAAAACAATTGTCATAGCCACGAAACAGGACCACTGTTTTACTGCAATGTGGTTATAATTTTATAGCAATATTAACAGTGTTTATGCAACAGAAAAGGGAAAGTGAGATCACAGGCTGTTTTGGTGAGATCTTTATGCTAATATTTTCTCACACAATCTCTTTCTCTTTCCACACAGGCCACCTTATAATAACTATGATCTTCTTCCTAGCACACGGTTAATTCCCTGGCCCATCACTTTTGGGCTTTTTTTTTTGTCATTTAGAGACCATCAAATGGCAAACCCAGAAATACAGTTCCTTCAGCAGAAATTCCTGAAGGAGAACCCCTTGGCATTTGTTAGCAACACAATAAAAAATCCCTAGCTATCACAGGAGCTATTTGAGCAGAATTTGTATTAGTGAGGACTTAATATATTTTTCCTTGTTCAGTTCACAGTCTTGTGAGTGATTAAGCCCAACAGCTCAGTTATCAACCTCCGACAGGTAGACAAGAGTCCGCAAATCCAGTCTAAGTTCCATCTCAAGTAAACCCTGTGGTTGTGAAAAAGTCACTTCACTGTTCCTCAATGTCTTTGTCATTATATGAAGAGAATGGGCTTGAAGAACTCTACAAATAAACTTAACATCCTTCCATAAGTTTTAAGATATTCAGCAGAAGATAGTTATGTAGCAAATGCAATATTCTGTGGAAATTTAGAGGACTCCAATAATTTACAGATAAATAGGTATTAAATTAGCAAATACTCTGACTATTCTCTGGACTTCATGCCGTATTTTATGGGGTTTGCCTTTTGCAATGCTTTTCAGCTTCTGGGTTCCCTTAAATCCCATGTATTGTCAAGCTTTGCTTTTTAGACATAATGAATATGGGTAGACTGGAAATCCATGTATAACGAGAAGAATAAATGTTTTAGCTGGCATAAGAATTCTTAGAAAGAGAATAACTCTTTGTGTTAAGAAAATGCAGCAATAACCTTGTTTAGAATAGAAGGTGAAAAATAATGGGACCTGAGTATCAGTGAAACTGTTCTGCCTGAGATAAGATAGACTGCTTGCTTTTAAAAAGGAAATTCAAAAAAACAAAAGAGAGAGAGAGAGAGAGAGAGAAAAGAAAGGAAAGGAAAGGAAAGGAAAGGAAAGGAAAGGAAAGGAAAGGAAAGGAAAAGTAGAAATGAAAATAAAGAAGAAAGTGGAGGTGATGTAAGAAGAAAGGCTGTGTAGTGTGACTGGATTTCTGCAGAGAGCCCTGGTGTCTGCATTAAAACCAAAAAATTCACAAAATGCTGGCCACTAGTAGATTAAAAAAAAAAAAAAAGAGGAAGTTTGGAGCTTTGAACGTACATGACAAGGGGAGAAAACATTCTCTGCTGAAAATTTGCAGAACTTATGGAAAGCATTCTGGCAATGCATTTGGGGCTTAGAAACTCATAAAAACACCAACCAACTGACTTCTGTGTACATTAAATTTAAAGATCAAACATTAGTACATTATTAAGGATCTGAGAATTTACATGTGGATCGAGAATAATAGCATATCAGGGTCAAATGAAGTCTTCCATACCAATACTGAAATTTAATTTCAGTATTGTTATTTAAAAATATGAACAAAATTGGTTCTCTGATTTGTGTACACAATCTCAAGTAGATAGCAATATGCTAAGCCTGTAACTAAAGTGTTTCTGTCATGCAGAGAACATCAACTAGCAAAACCATTTGCATTGTTTAGACAAGCACCATTTAAGTGGGAGTAAGAAATATAAAAGCTATTTCATAATCGACTTTCAACATTTACATATTTATTTGTTTACCAGGTATTTATTGAACACCTCCTATATGCATTCCACCGCAGAATCCCTAAGGGAATTTAAAGATATATAAGAATTCATTCTTGAAGAAGCTCGGTAACTAAGGAGACAGACTTTTAAGCACAGAAAGTTAAAAAGGAAAGAGTAAATGAAAATCGATTTTTTTAATTGGCTAGAAGAAAATTTCAGAAGCTGAAGTGTCCTTGGTTATATTTTAGGGACCACATTAATAGCTAATAAGTCACACAGATAACAAAAGCTATAGTATTTCAGGTAACAGGAAGATAGCTTTGAATTTAGTAATCAGTGAAGCCTTCACATAATGGAGAAGCTAGACTTAGCATTCCAGCATAAATGATGTGGAAGCTAAAATGTTAGGACATGATCAGGTCTGCTGGGCTGAAACAGGATTTTGGGGGGCAAACACAGACATTTTGTGGAAGAGGAAAGGAGCAAGCACCAGAAGTCCAGGATCTACATATACCTCACTAATTAAGAAAACCTGGAATATTTGCTTTCAGATTATAAAATAAAAATTAATAATGTCTACCCTACCTTCCTCATAACTATGCTAACAGATCAAATAAGTTCATATATATGTAAGTAATAGAAACACTTTCAAGTTTCATACAAATATAAGTTAATTTTCTTACTATCAGGGACTCACCTACATTTTTAAGACAGATAACCTCTTGGGTTCTCAAAGAAGGGTCTTGCTGGTGTTCATCTTAGCCATCCTGAAACCTAACACTAGGGATGTCTCTAACTCCTCCATTTGTTCTCTCAATTTCACAATTTAACTTTGCCCCTCCATCTTAGGTTTTTGATACACTGGTAAGTCCACTTTCAAGGGTCCCTGCCACCTGCTACCGGACCATAATACCGCCTTCAGAATTAAGAAAACAAACTGTTGTCCACTAGTGTTCAGTTGATACTGACTTGAGCCATGCTTAGACAAAACCCTGCACATCAATCACATCTGATGTGAAAATTAACATACAGGAACCTGGAGTGTAATACACATCCTCAATGCTACAATGGGTCCGGATTTGTTCTGAGAGTAAAAGGAGCCAAAAGAGTTTTAAGCACATATTGGGAGGATGGCAAATATAACCGATATAGGACTTTACAGTGATATTAACATAATTGGATTAAGAGTGAACTGAATGGAAACAGTACTGTTGGTACCAATAGTGTGCCAATGTATTCCATTATCAAGGTTACATATATTAACTCACAAATATTCAAAGCACTTTTAATAGGCATTAATTAATTTATGACATACATTATTCCAGAAATGAATTAAGGCAGTTTACCAAAAGGCATACCACATGACAAATTTAGATTTTTTTTTAAAAGTAAGAAAAAAATCATCTGAAATGTAAAATGAAGGTAGGAAAAAGATGATAAACCCAAGAGTGATGTTAATATATAAAACCATACTTCAAAGTTATTTATCTTCATAAAGAGAAGCCAAAAATTCATCTGTGCATATTTTATAGCATCCTACAGAAAGAATGAAATGCAATCTGTTTCATTATAATTTTTAAAATAACATTTTCTCAATTACTCAACAAATATTTATTGAGTACTATGTGGAAGGCAAAAGTACAATCCAATGCACTACCAGTACATTGGAGAACAAGATGGACAAAATTTCTCTTGGAGTTTACACACTTGTGAGGGAGACAGATAATACACAAATAAATATATACTATCACATCAGTTAGCAATAAATGATAGGGGAAAGCTGACACAGAATAGAGAGTGACTAAAAGAGGAGGTGTAGTTATTTTAGATTAGGTAGCCAGGAAAGGCATCTTTGAGCAGAGACATTTGAGCAGAGACATGACCAGAGTTGATTTTATTCTCAGTTTGACAGGAAGCCCTGAAGATTTTAAGCAAGGAATGATATGATCTCATTATATACTAAAAGGATCCCTTCTAGCTTTTGTATGGAGAATGGACTGTGTGCAGACAAGAGTCAAAGCAAGGCGATGAGCCAGAAACTTCTTCCAATAAGAGAACATAATGGCTTAGACAAGAGTGACACCAGCAGAGGTGATGAGCAGTTGGGAGTTAGAATGTATGGTGAAGGGGGCTTGAACATGGATTGGACATGGGGTGGGAAGAAAAGAGCAGCATCTAGGAAGACCCCTAAGTTTATATCTTGAGCAAATGAGTGGTGGGTGTATTTATTGGGAGGGAGATGTCTTGGAAAGGTGTGGGTTTGTTTAGCAAGTAAAATCAAAACATTAATTTCATATGCCTATTTTATTTATATCTAAATGAAGATGCCTAAAAAACACACATTTGAGGAAGGAAGAAGTCAGGACTGAAATCATTAATGTAAGTGTCATAAATGTCTATATAGTATTTATATATTAATTTAAATTTTAGATAGGACAAGATAAGTTTCAGAGTACAGATAGAGAAGAGACCATGCTTAAGTGCTGAGTCCTTAAAGTATTTCAACATTCAGGGGTTGGTGAGTTACTTTCTCTTTGCACACCATCCTTTCTAAGAAGATCAATCATTGCAGTTCGCTCAGGACTGAGAGCTTTCCTGGGTTGTAGGATTCTGAGCGCTAAAAACCAGAGTCCCAGGCAAACTTGGATGAGCTGACCCCACTAAACCCTCAGTCCATCCATTCTTCACTCTTTCTTCCCAGTTTTATGCCCCCAGGAGACTGACATCAGCAGACCACTATCACCCCGGGGCTCCCTTCCTTCTGTCTTCCTAGAGCCCAGCAAATGGGAGGCATCAGTAGATTAGAAGGTGGGAAGAAACAAAGGCATGAATATTTCTTTCAGTGTCTCCTTACCCCCCTGCAAAAATGGCAGTTACCACTTCTGTGCAGCAGCCCTTTTTCGTAGATCCAAGGTCTTCCTCCAAGCTCTAATTCCAGCACTCTGTCTCCTTGCATACTCAGCCCTAAGAGTGGTACAGCTTTCTGCTGATGCTAATCCCCAGGTGCTTCACAGTCCTTTAATGTTCCCACTAACCTGCCTGCACTTCTCCAAACAGGCCCTAAGTTAAAGTCTTTATGATCAAACCTGATAGGGCCAACTAATTCACAGCTTGGGGAGAGCAGGACTATCCAGCAAAGGAGAGGCCTGTGAGGTGGAAGCAAGGAGACTCAGGAACTAAAAGGCCAGGGGAGTTATGAATTGTCAGTGTCAGTGATTTTCAGTTTGGTAAAATCTTCTCCTAAGAGATGTTTTAGAAACCTGTGGAAGTGATTTTTGTTCTCATGAGGAGGGTGCTACTGGCATTTACTGGGCAGGAACTGGAAGTGCTAGAAGCACTCCTATGTTCTGGATGGTCTCAATTGTCAAAGAACTACCCCATGTCCTGGCAAATTCTGAAATGCCTCGCTGGAGATTCACATAAGTGGGGGCAAAAAGAACCCCCCCAAACACAGTTTGGCCTAAGCTTAGACTCTATTTTAACATAAAGTATTTTTGGCACAGTTTTAATATACAATTTACATTTTCAATAAATGCAAACACTAATCAAAGGAAGGTTGTATGAATTCATTTGGAAATTTACCAAAGTAATTTATCATTTCAGAAAAATTACGTATGGCAGCATGGTATTTAATTCTCCATTATAACATAGCCACTTCATTCTGTAATTCTGTATTTATTGCAAGATTACTATTTGCTTATGTCTTCTAGTACAAATGTTGAGCAGTCACATATTAAAGTACATATTATTATATTAGACACTATTTTTCTCATATTACAGTTAAGTAATTACATTGACTTTTTAACAATTGTATTTGTTGCTAGATGATATTATCTATGACATTCACTTCAAAATAGTAAAGGGAACATAGGAATACATGTTATAAAACATACCAATATTTGTTAGGGGTGAAATATTGGGTCTGACAGAGTTGAGAATAACTGATAAACATGGATCTAGAAATCAATGAGAAAGATGACAATTTACTGATAGAGAGCCAGGTGCTAAAAAGTTTTCAATGAATGGTTAGGGCAATGGCTCTGAAACTTTCCTGCATCTTTAATCACCTGGGAGCTTCCTTCAGTCCTAATACTCAGGCTGGCCATGTCAGAATCTCTAAAGGTGGGGCCTAGGCATCAGCATTTTTGAGACCCCCCCCCCCCCCCCCCTTTAGTGAAGCCAAGTTTGAGAACACTAAATGAAAAGATCAGAAGAAAATTACAACAAGGAGGAACCGAAGATGGTCAAGTCTGATGGTGTGTCATTTAAAGAATCAGTGGTTTTTCAGAATTGGGGAAAAGAAACAAATGGTCCAAAATGACAGTGGGGAGCACCTCTGAGCCTGAAGAAAAATATAGCCAACATTGAAAAGACTTCCAGTAAACTGGAACCCTCAGGAATCACAGGTTTCATTATGAAAAATAATTATAAATTAGAGGAATGCAGTAAAGGGGACATTTAAGGATGAGGTTGGGGATAAAGAGATGTCTGCTAAATTCTAGAGGCACAGTGGAAGGTCCCAGAGTAGCTGAGGAAGGAGACAAGTCTGAATCATATTAGGGGAGGTATGGAGAATATGCTGATAAGGAGTTCCAGGAATGACCTGGGAGAGACAGATGGCACAGGTTATGGGATCTGTCCTGATGTTTTTAGAGGAAGATGGGCAACCCTTCTAATTGTAGACCTTGCAGCAGTCAGTGCTCTTCCTAGGGACCCTGGGATCCCACTTACCACGTTTGCTGCCCTGTCCCTAGTTTCTTTGCATTTTTGCTTATAATGGCTGGCAACTGCAACTCTCTTCAGAGGATTGCCCTAGAGCTAGTAGAGTCATCTGGCAGATCTGGAAATACTTGGACACTTATGCTCCCACCGGGAAGCCTTACCCTAACTATGGGTAAGGAACAGCAACATGACACTCAGCTCCTTTGCCTTGTCAGGAAAAACTCTGGGATTTAATTTATATTTCAGAGTTTTCTTGTAGGCTCAAGCTGAAATAATCTTTCCTAATTTGTCTAAAATTGTCCCTTTGCTTTGGCTTCTTTCCCTTCCCTGTCCTGCTTTTCCCACTTCCTTACCAGTTTCTCCTTGCAAACAATTCAATAAATCACTTGCTTTTGAATTCTTGCTTGGGGTTCAGCTTCTGGGAAACTTGACCATGACAGCTTATGGTGGACAAACAGCAGTACAGGTGAGCAGGAGCAGGGGGCACCCTGGGCTGGGGGCGGGGGTCCCAAAACCCCAGCTGAGGACAATACCACTGTGCAAATGGGAGGCAGTTTTACTGCGTGCAATTGGAATCACTGAGATGACTAATTTTGATAGACCACAGAGTAGGTTTTTCCATAGGCCCTTGTAAAGAAAACAAAATCTTCAATTATAACTTCCAGGAACTCTAATGCCAATTTACAGAAGGATGTTTTCTACATCATTATTTGTCACTCAATATAATCAAATTCTGTTTAGAAACAAGCAACCACGCAGGTTGCCAAAACAACACGGTGCTGTGTGAACCCATCTTCCTGCAGTTTAATTTCATGTAGACATAGACTTGAGAGTACCTAGAAAAACAGAGGAAACTATATCCATAAGCTAATCTCCCTAAAATATTATTTTAAAGTACAGTCAACCTGTGAGGTGGTTATGTCACTATAAACCCATCATTAAGTACAAAATAACATAAGTCAAAACCGCATTTAATACACCTAATCTCCTGAACAGCATAGCTTAGCCTAGTGTACCTTAAACATGCTTAGAACTCTTTACATTAGCCTATAGCTAAGCAGAATCACCTAACAGAAAGTCTATTTTATAATAAAATGTCGAATGCCTTGGCCATTTGTTGAATACTGCATGGAAAGTGACAAATAGAATTGTTGTGTGGGTAGAGAATGGTTGTAAATGTATTGGTAATTTACCTTCATGCTTGCGTGGCTGACTGGGAGCCGTGGCTGCCACCACCCAGAATCACAAGAGAGTATTGTACTGCATATTGACAGCCTAGGAAAAAAATAGAAACTCAAAATTCAAACTATGGTTTCTACTGAATGTGTCTCACTTTCACACCAACATTAGTCAGAAAGTCGTAAAGTGAGCTACCATGTTGGGGATTAT
The DNA here is from genome assembly GCF_046562875.1 of Panthera onca. Taxonomy (NCBI): domain Eukaryota; kingdom Metazoa; phylum Chordata; class Mammalia; order Carnivora; family Felidae; genus Panthera; species Panthera onca. The sequence goes on from NC_138346.1 coordinate 53,679,210, forward strand.
CTGTAGTTAAGCTTTTGATAAATATTGAGCATCAGCAAGTTCAAAGTTATTTTTTTTCCTGATTAGCATTCAAAATCAAATCCAAGTTGCTGGTTTAGTGAAGAGCAACATACTTTAAGTGTCAGTCAAGGTGATACTATAGTCTATAATTATCAGACATTATAAGGTGGGCAAAAATGATGAAGCATAGGTGATGAGAATTAATGCATCTACCTGACCTCTGTTTCTTGTCTTCTCCAATATTCAATATTTTGGAGTTAAGAGTTCAAACACTGTATGAAAAAAAAAAAAAAAAAGGTCGTTTCTACTTAAAACCAAAGCCCCAGAATTATAGCAACAAGAACTGAGACTTTCACAACCACCACTTCATATTAGGAAATGTACAGGCTTTGCTTCCTCTCTCAGAAGTCCCCTTTAAGTTCTAAAGGGAAGGAAAAAGGAGAAAATATTTCCAAACCAAGATTAATAAGTGGAAAAATTCAAGAGATAATGGATACAAGTGATTATATAAACATTCTCCTTTTAGGGAACATCTTGAGAAATTGAGTGATGGTCATAATGTGTAATTTTTCATCAATAGATTCATCTAAGTTTAATACCAACATAATACTGACTTTTTATTACCAGCATGGTAATATCAAGATGTGATGATGACAATAACTGAAGTCATTAAGTTATTTTCCTCTCTCTTCTAGTGGGAAGACACATCCAACACTCAAAGCCAGCATATCTATTTAAGTGTACAAGTGTACCTTGCAAGGTTGCCAAATCTTAAGCTCTCTTAAGTTGTTTCTTCCAGAGGCAACCCATTGACATGAGAGGACCCCAACAGCAGGGCAATGAAGAGTGGATTACTCTCTGTAGACTTGAGGGTGGGGAGGAAAAATCCCATTGTGGAGGTGGGGGGAGGGATGTCTCAGTAAGACTATTAACCTGCAGAACTGCACTTGAGGAAGTTCCCTACGGAGCATCCAGAAAATAATAAAGTTCCTGTAGGAGAAAATCAGTATTTGGCAACCAACTGCAGAGCCACAGTTAGATGAGAAAGCAACAATCCTCAGATGAGGAAGATCATTCACTACCACAACAGTAATTCCAATATTCAGAACTTCTCCTTCCTTGCTCCTCTCTACCTACCTCAACACACACACACACACACACACACACACACACACACACACACACACACACGATAAGCAGGTACAGATGCATGGAAGGAGAATCAGTCTGCCATCCTTCCCACTGAGTAATCTCAGAAGCCAGTGTGACCTGAATGCTGAGGTTTTGGAGAATTTTCAGTAACAAAATAAATACATAATTTGTTCCCCAAAGTAAACAGAAGTGATTAAAAATGGTACTTGCTGTCAATTTTATATTATCTTCTCAATCCATTGGAATTTGTCAGCTAATATCTGTTATCAGTGATAATAGAAAAAACTGCCCTGTTTTTACCATGTTGCTGAGTTGTAACCTTGCATTTCTATAAGGGTCTGACCTCCATAGTTAACCAGGACTTCCATCAGATTGACCTTTAATCCATTCAAATATTTATTAAAGGAAAAAAGTTGTGTAGTAGAAAGAACTATACTGGCCTAAGTATCAGTCTGGTTCTATCATGTACCAACTTCAGGATTTCAGGAAAGCTTCTCCTTTAACATCTCTGAGTCCTAGTTTTCTAAAATTTAAAAAGGGGCCCATAATGGGGCACCTGGGTGGCTCAGTCGATTAAGCATCCGACTTCGGCTCAGGTCGTGATCTCACGGTTCATGGGTTCAAGCCCTGCGTTGGGCTCTGTGCTGATAGCTCAGAGCCTGGAGCCTTCTTGGGATTCTGTGTCTCCCTCTCTCTCTGCCCGTCCCCTGCTTGCATTCTGTCTCTCTCTCTCTCTCTCTCTCAAAATAAATAAACGTTAAAAGGGGGGGGGGCATAGTATTTATCTATATAGTAAACACTCAAGCTCAACAATGTTTGTTTTCATTCCACTCATATCCTCAACCTCTAGACCAATCTTAAATAGTATTTTTTTCAAACAGTGGACATTAATTAATTGCATTAATTTCTATGGTGTTATCTTTTTAATCAATGAGTTATTTCCTTTTTAATTCTGCTAAGGAAGTGAACAGATATTTTCCCTTTAGGATTTTTTGTTCTTGTTGTTTCACATCTTTAAACGATGCTTAACATTTGGGCAGCTATTGTCTATAAATCTAGAGTGTGTGTGAATTTAGAGCCCCAATTCACCTTAGCTTGTTAAATCTGTGCCTTAACAGCTTTTGCGGAGCAGGAATACCAACATGACTGAGTTGTATGCCTTCCCTGTGTGCATATTTGTTTTCCTTCATTGTTATTTGAGTTAGTACTTTTAATTTTTTTAAGACAACAGTATGTTTGCATTTGGCCTAGTTCAGCTATAATAAATTCTTGCTCTATCCCATGACAGGTTTTCCTAGGCTGCCATGTAAGTGTCCTGTATCCTGTCAAATTTGCTATTTAAATATTTGGATTTTTCTTCTTACTTTCTTATGGCTTATCTTCCTTCTACTTTATGGTGATGATTGTATTCTGACCCTCAAAGGCTCTAATTTGCATGCCTCTAGTAACCAATTTATAGTTAGCTGCTGTAATAGTCCATAACAGTGCCTGCAGTCTTTAAAATAGTTCCCTGTAGCAAATCATACCTATAAACATTTTACAGGAAGGGTAAGTCAACATGTTTAAACGGGCTGCCTCAAAAAGGACCTGTATAATTTATGGAGTAGAATGGAAATATTGCTACTTGAAGCATTTTCTCATCCCACTAAACCTCTAGTGTGGCTTCAATGTTCAGTGACTGAAAGAGGAAATAAATGTCCAGGTATTCTTCTGGAATCTATTTCTTTTTCTATCTTTCCATGAGTATAAATAGCTCTGGACCACATCTCTTGAAATTCTCCTTCAATTTCCCTTGACCTTGGGCAAATTATATCAGTAACTTACCTCTGTGCCTCAGTCTCCTCATCCGTAAAATGAAGATAATAGCAATCTCTTTCCTAAGGTTGTTGAGAGTAGTACATGAGTTTATATGTAAAATGTGCTTCAAAAACCCCTGGCCTTCAGTAGGTACTCAGCAAGTGTTAGTTATAATTTTTACTCCTTCAATCACCTGTTCAGTGCCTTCTTCATCTCCACCAGACTCGGTCAAGCTAATGAGGCAAAGGAAGATGGGGGACCAAAGCCAAGGAGAAAGAGAAGTCCTGTTCTTGGACTCATACATCTTGGGTTGACTATCACTTCAGGGAAGACTTTGAATCGTTTGTTCCAGTCCAATGTTTTCCATGCAGCACCTTCCTGTCCCCTGCTGTCCTGTAGACTCCTATATATCTCTTGAATCTTATTTCAGTGAATAAGACCACAAATGAAACATTCTTGTTTTACTTTCAGTTTATTATCACTGACACAAGGAACAAGCAATAAGTCTGGAGGAATCAGAGCTAAAAGAAAGCAAGCTGTGGACACGTAAAGATAATAATGACAATGAAAAAGCAAGTTCTAGTAGCAGACTGTTCTCACGTTTCCAATGTTCAGTTTCCTATATCCTTCCTTCAGAAATAACCCTGGAAACAGCTGAGAGGTTGATCAGAAAGCCAAACAGACGTTCTGGCTCCACAGAGGAGATTATGTTCTGGTCATTGAGAGAGCAGCATACGATTTTCAGTGTAATCAACACAAATTGAAAAACTATTTCCCTAGATCTAACCTATTCAATAATACTTACTGAACACCCACTATGTGGGTATGTGCACTGAGGTATGAAATGATAAATAAAATACAGTAGTCTGTCTTCAAGTAGCTCATGACCTAGTAGGAGAAATTATGTATACAAATAGCCATAAGGGAGAAAATATTAAGTTCTGTAGGCAACAAATAAATAAGGATCTCTGAAGCAAAAACTGAAAAGTGTAGTCAGTTCCCATGAACTGTTGAGAGATACTTGACATTCAAATAAAAGTTGACTAAGTGCCTGGTCGGATCAAGACTCTGTCCTGGATTCTACACTAGGTGCAAAGGTCAAGAGGTAACCTATAATCTTATTGGGGATGTAAGACATACAGACACACAACGATGTAAAAAGCTGAATGTTAAAAGGTACGTGGGAACACAGAGCAGAAAGTACTTCTCAGCAGACCCACACAGGTGACATGGGTGGAGGTGGCTGTCTCCCTCCTCCAAGCCCACTCCAGGTCTCAGGTGGGCTACAGCAATCTCTCTGCGGGGACCTTGCTTCTGCTCTTTCCTCCAGCAACCTTGCCTTCCTCACACTTTGCCCAGAATGACTTTAAAACGTAAAAAGCAGATCATGGTTCTTCCTTGTCTATGGCCCTTCAAAGTCCTCTTACTGGCCTTGGAGTCAAACCCAGACACTTTGTCATGGCCTAAAGCTCTGGGCCCCACTACTTTTGTAGCTGGGCCCCACTCAGCTCACAACACTTGCCCACTCCACTGTATTTGCGCTAGCTCTTTGCTGGTCCTTGGCCTTATCAAGCATGTTCCCTTCTCAGAATCTTTGTACTTACAGCCCCCTCTTCCCTGGACTCTCTTCACACTCTCAACATGGGTCATACTTGCATCCTAGCCTTGCCTCTTGAGAACCCCTGCTCCTGTCCTCCAACACGGTAGCCAGTGGCTGCCAGTGTTACTTCCTGTGCCTGAGTCATTCTCTTGATACTCTGCCTGCTTTTCAGGTGTGGTGGGACTGGTGGGAGATCTCCCTTTACTATCTCTTCAATAGATCTCAGAGCAGGCGTCTTAAGTTGCTTGTTGGGGGCAAAGTAGCCCAATGAACCATTGCTGGGGCAGCGAATTAGATAATGTCTTGGTCTGTGTGGTGACATAAGTGTCAGTATAGAGTATATAGTATGAAACCTATACTCCACTTCCAATGCTTTAGTCGTTTCCTTTGTGACCTCAATCAAGTTACTTAACCTCTCTGTGTCTTTCTATCTCCATTCGGAATGTCCCCTATGTCCCTCCTAGGTCCAAACTTCTTTCCTCTATTCCTCCACTTGTTCATCCCACACATACTTACTGAGGGCCTGCTTTATACATGGTGCTGTGCTACCCCCAAGGGCTAACCTGTGAATAAGACACATACCATATGTGCATTTAGGAGCTTAAACTTGAGCACAGGAGACAGACACCAGGCAGTTTTATCCCATGTGCTAATGGAATAACAATCTCCCTCTCAAACCCCTACTTGGGTTTTCACACATGGGAGAAGATAAATACTTGGATTTTTCCAGATCCTATTACAGAAACCAGTGGAAAAGAGCACCCTTCCCAGAAATTCAGATTGGAAAGGTACAGGGAAAACTGTCATTTCAAAGCATCCCATAGTTGGTTATTTTGCTGGTTTGTTTTTCCTAAGAGTAGATGGTGGCTTGTTGTTTGAAAAGGCACAATCATGGGCTCTGCTTTTTCTGTACTTCTTATGTGATGATAAACTTCTAAGCAAATCTAAAAGCAGGAGAGTAAACGAAGGAAAAGTGTCATTTATCTGCACAAACTGTCATCTCCACTGAGGAGAGGGTAAGCTGTACAGATTAAGTTAGATTTAGGGAAAAGTTTTTATTCCTTAATATGGATCTAAGCTAAGTCTATAAGAATTATTGCTTTCCCTGGAGTGTGTGTGTGTGTGTGTGTGTGTGTGTGTGTGTGTGTGAGTGTTTGTGTAAAGTGTTCCAAGAGTTTCTTCCAAGAGATTTAAAAAAGAAAAAGGAAACATGCCTTCACTTCATAGGAGTGAAAAGTCTGCTAAAGTTGGCTACCCTGACATGAAAACACCTCTCTAGGTGGTCTTATAGAATGCCCCCATGGTTTTATTTCAGACAGAACTCAGATTTTAGGAAACATTCCAGTATGGTTAGTTGCATGCCTTCACTAACCCTTGTAGACAGAGAGGCAAGAATTACAAAGCAAGATCAGCACTTCTGAGTAAACAGTCGAACAAATAAATAAAAATTTGTCCGAGGAGCATACTCTCCGAGGTACAGAAGGCAGACCTCAAGACTGGGAAAGAGGCTAGGAGTTAAGGTTGCCCATCAGGAGAACCTATAAGAAATTCTTTCCCTTGAACTTCTAGAATAGTGACATTTCACAAATAGTTTTAAAATGTTTCTCTCCCACACTATAGCTTTCTCTGGTAATCCCTGACTCTTCAGTAGAGTGAGCTACACATGGACAGCTTTGTGTTAGTAGGATTGTGAGTAATTAGGTTCAAGTTCAGTGAAGAGAATGGTGCCCTTTCTCACATCACTTCCTGCTGAACTAGCAGCAAGTACTGAAGGAGACCATGGTCCCAGCATCACATAAAGGGAGGTAAAGCAAGTAATATTCAAGACATTCATTTCTGAGAGTACAAGGGAGGAGATCTTGATGTGGTGATGTCAATGCCAAGTTAGTAGACTCTAAATGGCCAGAAGCCAAATAGTCCCTTTTTGTTGTTGTTGTTGTTGTTGTTCCAAATTTACTAAAGGAAAGAAATTCTTAAGAAGGCGAAGCTGAAAGGGGCACCTGGCACAACATTGCAGTCGGTTCAGCATCCGACTTCAGCTCAGGTCATGATCTCGCAGTTCATGAGTTCGAGCCCCGTGTCGGGCTCTGTGCTGACAGCTCAGAGCCTGGAGCCTGTTTCGGATTCTGTGTCTCCCCTCTCTCTGTGCCCCTCCCCTGCTCATGCTCTGTCTCTCTCTGTCTCTCAAAAATGAGTAAACATTAATTTTTTTTAAAAAAAAGGTGAAGCTGAAATTGAGGAACTAAGCAAACACAAAATCACAACTGTGGTGGGTATTCCCTGAGAAAGCCCAAGACACTAAAAGATTAAAGAATGGAGAAACTAACTTAATTCTCAAGTTCTGAAGACTGAGTAGGATTTATCAAGCTAAAGGGGAGCATGCCAAGAAAAGCATCTGTGGAAAGAAGAGGGAAGTGAATGCTGACAAGGTTTCATAGAACTGAAAGAAAGCCTGAATGGCCAAATCACTCACCCTGAGACAGAATGAGACTGGGACTGGGTCCTGCAGGGACTTAGGAGGCAGTTTTAAAATGTTGAATTTTATCTTAATACAAGAAGGTTAGGCATTTCCTCCAGGTCCCCAAGTGCTGTTAACTGTAGAAAGAAGTGAATTAAGTGAATTAGTGTTCTGGCTTACAAGAGAAGGAAAGTGACGAGAAAGAGTTTATTGGAACTTGTATATTCCAAGGATGGTCATGAAGGTTGATAGGTTTGATAAGCTGAGAGAACAGAACAGGGTTTCTAAACAAGAAAAAACGGAACACGCATAGCTCAGAAGAGGAGAATTATCAGTTTTCATAACAGGGAGTAGCTAAGTCTATCTGCAAAAAAGAAGTCACAATCTCCCCCCCCCCCCCATATGAAATCATTATTTCTACTTGCAAAATATCACGATTGTATTTTTTTTCTTTCCAATGACATGTGTAATTAAGTATTTAAGACAAGATGAGCTCTGATGTTCTTTGGCAACTAGACTGTAGGATAATTTCTAGCGTTATCATCCAGCCATTGAAATCTTTCATGTTAAAAGTTTATTCATTAATCTACAATAATTTATTCAAGGAACTAGGGTTAGATATTTTCCTTCTTAACTATTTCGACACCATAGGAGTATACACACAATCAAGGAACAAACCATAATTCCTGACTTCCTGCCCACTCCTCCTAGGTTAAGGGACCACCCAGTTTTTAAGAGTAATTTGAAGTGGTATTTGTGAAGTCATACTTTTTTTTCTAGATCAATTTTATTCAGAAAAATAAATCTCTTAGTTGGGATCCTTTGAGCTGCAAATGACATAAGAAGTAACTATAAATCAGGGGGCCCGGTGGCTCAGTTGGTTAAGTGTCTGACTTGATTTCGCCTCAGGTCATGATCTCACAGTATGAGAGTTGAGGCCCACTTTGGGCTCTGCACTGACAGTGTGGAGCCTGCTTGTGATTCTCTCCCTGCCCCGCCCCTGCTTGTGGTCTCTCTCAAAAATAAATAAATAAACATTAAAAAAAGAAGTAACTATAAGTTATTTAATCAATAATAGGTACACAATTGTGCAAAACAAGGCAGGTGGTTTCAGGACTGAAAGTCACAGGCACAATGGCCTGAGCAAGGGCCTGGGTGTGCTCTACCTTTCTGCTTGGCCATGCCCAGTATGTCAGAGATGTCTTCCTTGTGGTTTAAGGTGGTGGTAGCAGCTCCCAATGTCACATACAGACACATTGGCATCTATCCTACACAAAGATGACTTTTCTCTTATAAAGCCTTTTTATTGGGAAGAAAAAGTCTCCCCCAAACTCTCTGATGGAAATCTTCCCCTTGGGCCTCATTGGCCACATCTTGGTCACATGTATGTGTGTAATGTGATCACTGGAAAGATGAATGGGATTAAATGGTTTGTGAGACCAATGATGATTTATGCCTTGAGATTTATGCATTAAGAGTTGCATCTTTCCTGAGCAGAGCAGAAGGTGGATGCTAGAGTAAAACTGGAAATCTCCTTGAAGAGTAGAAAAAGAGAAAGACAAGAAAGGGCAGGAAAAGGTGTAGAGAATGAATAATTCTGAAATTAGAGGGCCTGTTTAAAGAACTGAGAGCAGTACTTTAAGAAAACCAATGGCAGTGTGCTCTACATTGTTGGCCTGAAGGGGCAGAGCGGTTACCCAGACCCAGAAGGAGAAGGTTATGTTTTAAAGGCTTCTATAAAGCCAGCCAGAGGCAAACTCACAATGAAGAAGCCCAGGAGACCATCTGGACTCTCCTCATCTCTTGTTGAGGTTCCCCATTGGCCAATCTTGCCTGGAAGCCAGAAGGCAAGTAGTTCATCTAGCACCGTCTCTTGTGGCAGGATGAGGGGAAGAGTGGAGAGCTGATATGCAGGTGCAAATATATAGCACAATCGAAGTAGCCATTCATTAACTCCATCCTCACTGTCATTGCAAATAGAAACCATACTGCACAAGCCTTTTCAAACAAAAATTAAGTTACTTTTAATTAAGTAACATAAAGAGTTGTTCTCTTTTCCTTCCTTATCCTATTCCTTTCAAAGTATGCCTACAACATTGTTTCCTTTAGTTAGTAACAGATTTTTTTTCCTTTAGCCTGATCATTTAGCAACATGTTAACAATCACTCAAAATGATTATACATACAGGCGCAGTCTAAGGAAAGGGAAATCAATACCTCCATTGTACCTGTTGGACAGAAGACCCCCAAGGAGTAGAGTCTTGGGAGACAAGGCAGGCAAGGAGTAGTTTAAGTTGTTTTAGCATTTACATTTTCAAATGTTTTTTCAAAGCTCTTTTAAAAATTCAAATAATCCCTGGGGAGCCTAGGTGGTTTAGTCGGTTAAGCATCGACTTCAGCTCAGGTCATGATCTCACGGTTTGTGAGTTTGAGCCCCACGTCAGGCTCTGTGCTGTCAGCTCAGAGCCTGGAGACTGCTTCAGATTCTGTGTCTCCCTCTCTCTCTGCCTTTCCCCTGCTCGCACACTGTCTCTCTCGCTCTCAAAAATAAATAAAAAACATTAAAAAAAAAAAACCCTTTTTTTAATCAAATAACTCAAACCTACACAGAACAATGTTATCTTATTTTGCCTCCCTAGATTTCTTCCCAAAATTCCTTACAAGAACCTCTAATATGGGGTGCCTGGGGGGCTCAGTCAGTTGAGCCTCCAACTTCGGCTCAGGTCATGATCTCACAGTTTGTGGGTTCGAGCCCCGCATCAGGCTCTGTTCTGACCGCTTGCTCAGAGCCTGGAGCCTGCTTTGGATTCTGTCTCCTTCTCTCTCTGCCCCTCCCCCGCTCACACTTTATCTCACTCTGTTTCTCAAAAATAAATAAATGTAAAAAAAAAAAAAGGAACCCCTAATATTTTTCAGAGTGATTCAAATTTTTCCTATCCTCCAAGTCATGCAGCACCGGGAGAAAGAAAAAGACAGAAGGGCATAAAGAAACCACAGGAAGAACAAGTAAAACTTGAAGGTGTTAACCCTCAAATTCTGTCTCTTACTCTAATCTCTACCCATCCACTTCTTCCTTCTGCCCTCTGCTGCTCTGATAATAGGACAATAAACTCCAAACGCATGACATGCCACCTCCATCTGGGGTCTATCAGCTACTGCGCTTGGCTTTCAAGACTCTCATTTTGTCTTGCTCCTGGCTGAACCACGAGATCACATTCCAGTGTGCTGCTAATATTAAGGTGCATGTACCATGCTTAATCAATTGACTCCATATTTTAAAACATGATGGTTTCAGGTGAAAGAGCCAGAGAATGAATAAAATAGTTATGCAGTCCCCATTATATGGTACTAATTGATTTTAGTACCTCTTCTAAGTCAAAGAAATTTAAATGGGTTAATTTGGGATAGCTGTTAGCAACACTTAATCTTTTCATGCCTGAAATTTATACTTATCTATGGATAAAATTATGAAATCTCTTTGAAATACTTAATATCAAATAGAATAGAAAAGATAAGCCGGACTTTGTTTTAAATAGCTAACACTCTAATAGTTCCTTGCGTCTTTTTGCTAACAGAAAGGCAAGGTAATTAGTCCACAGATGTAAGATCCACAAGAACAGATACTTTTATCTCCTGTGTTCACTAATGTATTCTCAAGGGCAAAAACAGTGTCTGGCACGTCATAGATACTCAATTAATATATGTTGAATAATGAATGAATAGCTAAAGCCCCAAAGTAAGACTATCAAACAATTTAAGTTTCAAAAATACAGTTAGCTTATTTTAGGTGCTAAATACTAAAAACTATCAATAATAATAACAACATTATTACCGTTTTTAATATATATTCTTTGCCAGCTTGAGTGTTTCATTTATAATACCTCGCTGAATCCTTACGAAAGATTCAATTTTACCATAAAACAAGTAGGAAGAACCCCATTCTTTAGATGAAAACACTGAGAGGCTATTGTTTAGTGAACCCAGGATTCACATCCTTATCTATATCTGTCTCCAAAGATCAATCTCTTAAGTACAAAACTATACCGACAGTTTGTATCACCAAAGTGTAACATCTCAAACTTGGAATCCAAGATTTAGTTCTTGAATCAAAAAACCTTTAACTTGGGCTCAGGCAGCTCTAGATTTGAATATCTATATGGCCTCTTTCCTCAGAGTGACAGCACACAAGTTCTTTAATTTCCCAGGGCCTCAGTTACTTTATCTGTAGGCTGTGTTTAGTTATCCTACCTCAGGAGGATTTTACTAGAATTCAGTGACACATTCTCATGAAGCTTGCCTAGCATATAATAAATGCTTATTTTTATGATTTTGTGACTAGCCACAAAAAACACAATGAATTGGTGGGTTAAATTATTCTATTTGAAACAAAAATGCATAGAAATATGATCTAAATAATTCCAATACTGAAAATGCCTATTGTCACTTCATATTTTTTTTTCCTCTTTGTTAGTTGGGGGTGGAAGAGACATTTCTCTCCCAGGATCCTATAATAAACTTGCTGTTTCACTTTGGCAATAGAGAGAGCTTTATCTATTAAGTCTTCAGGACCCATTCTCAGGAAATACTAGTCACTGTTAATGACTGATGAAGGAAACATGAGAGGTCAGACTGACATTTAAGTCATTCTTGTTTCATATAGCTTTGTTTTCAGAGCTCAAGGAGAGCACAGAGAAGTAGAGAATATTGCCTGCTAATTACTTTTTACTAAGTCCTAATTGCTAGCTTTTTTTTTGTTTGTTTATTAAACTTTCTGTTTTCTTCATAAGATCACAGACATTTTCCTTTATTGCTTAATTTTTCCAAATTACTGGTAGGCACAAAGCATCCTCTGAGACCTATCTTTTCAGCTCTACTTGTACCAAAGGGCATTTTTAATTACTTAAGCTTTTCAATTTTTTTGAGAACTATTACATACCACAGTAGAACATCATCTTAAAATGAATGTAATATCTATGCCAATGTTTGTCTGAGTTCCTCATTTCCTTAAGAGCTTCCCTCTAAATGAGGGCAAGACATGACAGGCGGGGGGCAGGGGGAAGAAAGAAAAGAAAAAGAATTTCAAGAGAAAAGGGGGAAATTAGCATACCCTTTTATTTTGTTGATTTTAAGAATTATTAACTTCTAAATCTCTGGCACACAGTAGACATAAATGAAGCTATGTCTTGATATGATGGTAAGAAAGTGAAGTACAATGGGGATGAGAAGGCATAAGGTAGCAATGTTTAAAAAGTGTTTGGGCATAGGGGCGCCTGGGTGGCTCGGTCGGTTAAGCGTCCGACTTCGGCTCAGGTCACGATCTCACGGTCCGTGAGTTCAAGCCCCACGTCGGGCTCTGTGCTGACAGCTCAGAGCCTGGAGCCTGTTTCAGATTCTGTGTCTCCCTCTCTCTCTGCTCCTCCCCTGTTCATGCTCTGTCTCTCTCTGTCTCAAAAATAAATAAACATTAGAAAAAATTTTTAAAAAAAGTGTTTGGGCATAAACCACACAGGTGTAAAGCAAGAGTTCAGGTGAGACAAAGGAAGATGCATTGGATTTGACTGAGAAGACAACAGAAGGGTAGTTCTGAAAACAATTTCAGAGAACAGGCTAGACTAATGCACTTTCTCAACTTAGGCTGGTCATGACTATCAGCTGAGAATGTAATGTCCTGATGCCTAAGCAGCCATTGGGGAACTGAAATCACAATCTCTGAGAGTGGGATCTGGGCACCACGTGGTTTTAAGCTCCTGGTGATTCCATGAACAGCCAAGGCTGGCTGAGAGCCACTGGGCTAAGCAGGAAGATTCTAGTGCATGATTCTCCCCCATAGCTTTGAATAACACAGACATCTTAGCAGGCAAAATCATTATTTTTAAGGAGACAGTAAGCAACCTAACACATTTTCCTGTATGAATTCACTGCCTGAGTTTCCTGACAACTTCTGTCCATCCTTGGTAGAACTGGAGACAATGCTCTGAGTAAGAATCAAGTTGCAGCTCTGACTGAGTCTTCAGAGTGGCAGAATTATAAACAAGGGGCTGTTGGATCTCTACACTCCCCTACAGCTGCTGAAAAATCTTGATCTCTGGAGCAGCTGCAGGTAAAGCCTGTCTTCTCTCCAGCTGCCCAAGGAAACACTTGCCACCCCAAGCAGCTGTCCCAAAGCATAAATGAATTAACCTCCACCAGGAGTCACAAACAGCTGCTGAAATCAGCTGCTGGGACTGAAGTGAAGTGAAGGGAAGGGCGGGGAAGTCATTGTCAGTTCCGAGGGGAACCCCACGATACTCCCAGTATTGCCATGGGTGGAGAGTACACAAAAGGGTGAAAGCTTGTGCAACAATTGCAAATAAATATCTGCCAATGAAGTTACTAATTAAGAAGGACACACTTTGACAAGAAGCTATTAATCACTTTCCATTTTCTTGGAAACTTAAATATCCAGCATGTTAAAAAAAAACACACATCTTGAAATGCTAAAATAGTTTTCAAATTGACAGAACTGGTTTATTGTTTTCTCATCCATTGTTCCTTTTTTAAAATCTAGGCATTAACAAGTTTTCTTCTTTGTACTTGTCAGGTTTTAGAAACATGAGCTAAGGCTTTTTTTAAAAAGCTACTTTAAATGAATGAATTTTTCCTTCATTTCAAATGGTGGCACTTTACATATTTTTTAAATGCATTTTTAGTGAGTTAGAGAGTACATTTAAAGGTGTTAACAAATTCTGGAGCTTAAGACATATATTCCAATTTTTCTGGCACCTGGTGCATGTTGCTAAGCAGTGGCAGTAAGCTTCACAATCCAGAAGGCACCAAGGTCCTATGCCATTTTAACACTTAATTTTTATCTCTTACCCCCATGATAATATTCTTACCTTCCTGTCTTGCTCTCTTATATTCTTATGCCTTTAATATCTTACTGCCTGAGTTTATCACATTTTTAGCTTATTATCTTTTTAGTTCAAGATATGGTAGGTTAACCAACAGAGCTGTAGTAAAAAGTATTTTAAAAAGGATAGTTTTGAAGTAATCCCATAATGATTTCATGTACTTTTATGGTTCAAGGTCTATAGATTTAAAATGACACCAATTGAATCTTTTCTATCGTAAAGCCTCAAATATATCAGTAAGGTTGCAAATATAGTATTTTAACTCCATCACCAATGTCTTTTTGATATCATTTTTTTTCCCTCAGGGTAAAACATATTTTTAATATATTTTTATAAGAATGTCCAAAAGAGAATATATACATAACCTTTTGAAGCAGAGAAAGACAGACTTAGAAAAATCTAGAGAATTAGAGAAAGTTCAAGGAAGCATTACATAGATAGCCATAAGGTGGAACTTAGAATACACATGCAACAAGGGAGGAGTAAGGAATATGTCAGTCGGAACAATTTCTGTTACAAATTGCAGAACTCAACTCAAAATGATCTGAGCAAATAAATATTTAAACTCAGAAGTAGCCACTTTCAGTTAAAACTATGTTTTTGATAGATACCATTAGGACTCTGTTTCTCTTCCTTTTACCTCTCCACTTTCCTTTGTAAGCCTTCATTCCTGTTCAGGTTCTCTCCCAGTGGTGATAAAGAACACAGGAAAACCCACGCTTACATAATACTACCTTAGCAATCACAGAGGAAAGACAGCACCTCTTTCAAATATATCTAGCCTAAGGGCTAAATTTTACTGAACCAAATTAGAGCAAGTGCCCTTCCCTGAGCTGAACTGTGGCCAGGGAACATACCAACATATGCAGGCCACTTGCCAACTTCTAGATCTGGAGAAGGGTAGACTCATGCCTACCTGAATTACATGGACTGAAAGTGGAGGAAGAGTTGTGACGCAAAAGAAAGTCTGTGAGATATGGAGAGGAAGCCACATATGCACATGCATGAAAGCATGTGCCCACACACACACACACACACACACACACACACACACACTACACACCTATACCTTTCAGCATCCCAGATAATGTGCTCAAAATAGGATAATTTAAGGAAGGTTTGATAAAGAACTATTTACTTAATAAAGATATGGGCAGGGTAAAACAGAACAAGAAAAAGAGGAGACGGCAGTTAACAGAATCTGAAAGAAGGCAATCTTACAGAGATTTCTCTCCCTTGGAGAGAAATAACAGCCTTTTGTCAAGAGACAGAGTCAGCACAAGACAACCTGGCAAGGAAGAAGCCAGGGGAACAAATACGCTAGCCTCACTCACCTCCTTCCCTCAGATCTCTGACAGAGGAGCCCCATTGGCTAAACCCAGCAGGAAGTCAGATGACAAGGGAGCTCCCAGGACACGGTTAAAAATAGAATGGACATGGCAGATCAAACAGAAGATATCTAGCACATGCAGCCACTACAAAAAGATAGTTCATAACAGTGTCTGGTAGCAAATGTATGATGGAACAAATCCCATTACAATAAAGAACATAGAGATAAGATATCTGTAGAACTTAAAGGAAATCCATCCTCAGTTCCATCTAATCTCCCAACATTTATTTGTCTCCCTGCTTTTTTTCATAGCCAAGTTCACTGAAAGAATATTTCGTGTACCCTACTTCTACTTTCATCCCCAACAGTCGACAGCAGTGATTTTCCAAATGCGGTCCCCTGACCAGCAGCATCAATATCACCTGGAAACTTGTTGGAGCTACAAACTCATCTGACCTCATCCTAGACCTGCTGAATTAAAAACTCTTGAGAAGTTGGGGCTCACCAATCTGTGTTTTAACAAGCCTTCCAGATGACCCTGAAACACATTAAAGTTTGAGAATCACTGCACTGCAAAATGCCTATTTCTAAGATTACCAATGAATTCTACCATGGTAGTGTCTATGAACACTTTTCTGTCCTCATCTTTCTTGACCTTGACTTTGACCTTTTTGTGCAATATGTGATACTGTGATCTCTTCTGCATGGGGGATTATCCTCTCTGTCATTTCATGCTCCTATCTCAGGTCATAAGGCAGGAATATCCATCCTCTTAAAACATTAGGAAGAAAACTAATGCTCATGTCGTTACCCATCATATCCAAAACTCCCTAATACCAGTAAGCACCACCACTGATGATAAGCAGAGCTAATGAAGTGAAAATAACTGCTCTCATGAAAAATGCCCCTTAGGTATGTATGTTTGTTTGTTTGCTTGTTTGTTTGTTTGTTTGTTTGTTTCTTAGGTTGCCTCCTTGAAAGCTTTATTGTGTGTTCTTTGATCCTGCATCGGCCATACATAAAACTCAGTTACAGCAGTGTGGGAAGGTGGAACCTATAGTTTTCCAGCCATTGTTTCTTCTAGTAGAAAGGGTAGTATCATTCAAGGAGTATATAAGAAGGCAACCCAGTCTGGCCTAAGGCAAATTTTCCAAGCCAATAAATAATTGCTGGATATCAACAATTGTTTGTCAACAAATAATACTGATATCTTTATCTGGCTCTTATGTATCATTTTTCAATTCAGAATCCACTAAACTAGTGGAGAAGTGTGGTTAATTATTACTCTAAACCCCCAACATAAGATGTATTGTCTGGAAAACTGTGAGAATAGATTCACGACTTAACCATTTTAGATCAAACTATGACATGGCCAGACTGAACATTCTAATGTGTCTGAAATGGCTACCTTTAACAAGTGGTGGTTATTGAGTTTTTTGAACTTTGAAATCAGGAAGCTTATATTGTGGCAAGAGTCTACATGAGTCTCTACAAGAGTGTTGACAGGTTTCGGCTATGTAGGTAGGCTTTAGCCTAAGTGAACAAGGGGCCGGTTGGATCTCTAAGCAACACTTTAACTGGTGGGCTTGAGCTTAGAACCACAGTTGGTTTTAAGCAGGAAAGGGAGTCATAATAGCACTCATGATGAACATTTCAGAGGCTTCAAACATAACAGGCAGAAATCTGGTTGTAGGTGCAAATAATGTGTCCTTTCCCAAGGTCAGGAGAGACTCCTTTCGGGATTTTAAATTAGGAAGACAATTTCACTTCTTCTGGGACTTGGTCCCACATAGAGTAAGATATTTGTTAGAGCCAAGAAAGGGCCCTATCACAATATTCAGACTTTTTGTGCATACACTTTTGGGAAGCATCTCAGCCTGGAATATGAAGTACAGGGCTGGAGTTAGTGTCTCCTGAGCCATAGAAGTTGAGATTTTTGGAGTCCTGAGAATCAGTAGAAGAAATCTAACAGATTGTTTGTTCCCACCCCTATCCTATTTCTTAGCTGTTGCTAAATGATCCATTATGGGGAGACAGGAGTCAAGTCCTCCTAAAAGAGGAATATAAGTGGTAGAGGTGGTGCCACTAGAGTCCTAAAGATGGACTGATGACAAAGGAATTTAAAAAAAAAAAATACTAGAAGTTTATTGTAAAGAAGCACATGGCATTGGTCGATGTTTTTCGTTGGACTTCTGCTCTTGCAGCAATGAAAACACAGGTTTTGCATAAATGGGATCTAATAATAGCCAACTTAACAATTTCATGGAGAAACTAAAACCAAAAATATTTCTATCATTTTTTAAATCTATCTATCCTCCAAATGCCAGTAAATACATGATCCTTAGCTGACATCAGTAGTGAGTCTAGATAGTGGTATATTTTAAGCCCTGATTATGTTATTTTGGTAAAATTGATGTTATGGAGCCTATGGATTTTTGTGCTTTCTCAATCATGTGGGGAAGCACGTAGCACTGCTGTGATCCAGTGTGTCCTATTGATTCTCAGGCTCCTTTAAAGGACCCACTAGAAGATACTGGAGGAATTCTCACTGACTTAAAATGCTGAAGGAATTCTCACTGACTTAAAACCCCTACTTAACTGAAAACCAGAAAAATAAAGCATGATGGAGAGCTAAATTTTAGATTTTAATTCTTTGAAAATTTAATTTAGAAGCAAATTTATTCTGGGCATTAATTTCTCCTCAGCAATTTAATAATTAGAGGGTGTTCTGATTGTGAAAATTTGGGTCATGTTTCTAGTGCTGCTGGCATTGTGTTATCTGGAACATTTTCTATTGTAATTTGACTGAATATGTAACTCAGTGAATTATATAAATGAGTATAATTTGAGATAGTGAATAGAACAGAGAATACATATAATGCATCTTAGTAGACAAATTATTGAATGTAGTCTTCTTTTCACTATTATAGATCATTCTGGGGCAATATCTGAATTGCCCACCATGGTTCAAAGAGCATAACAGGAGTGGTAGATGGTGACAGTGTGTGATATCACAAAGATGGGAACAAGACTGGCCTTCCAAACTACAGCTCCCTCCTGCACACCAAGTTTTCCATAAGCTTAACAGTCAAGCCAAAGTGTCAAGAAAATGGTAAGCTGTGGTGTATAAGAGAATCATTTCCTGATACTGATTACATTTCAGCTTCAAACCCTAACATGGGACCTCCCACCCTCTCTAATCTCCTCACTGCTCCCAAAGGAAGAGGGAATGACAGATATGGGTGAGAGTCTACCCTTTCTTGGGGACGTTAATGTGATAGTCTTTTTGTGCACTTCCTCCTTTATAAAACTCCATCTTCTTTTGGCTACTGTAACTCCATTTTCCTTAAATGTTTTTCCTACCTCTCTGTCCAATTCTTCACAGTATCTTTGACCAGCTCCACTCTCTCCACACATTCCTTCAGCAGGTTATCCAGGATACTGTCTTTGGTGCTTTCAGAATAACTGTGCTAAAATGCAAATAGAGACATGTCACTCTTTGACTTAACATTTTTCAATGGATTCCTTTAGCTTTTGGAACAAAATCTAAACTCTTTAGCTTAGTCTATGAAGCTCTTCATAATCTGGTCCCTGATGGCCTGTTATAAATAAATGAATAGGGACATGATAAAATTTACAGATCTGAAATACCACTGCAATAACAATGTAGATGAACATAATAGGTGTCCAGTAAATATCTGTGAATAAAGGAATGAAGGAATAAGGATATGAGATCCTGACTGAGGATGTATTAAAAAAAGTGAGAGGAAAGAAGGACTCAGAGATAATAAGTTAGTAAGTCTTCAGCAAGGGAAAATAATTAATTAGAGGTAGGAGATTGTAGGGGAAGTGATAATATAGACTTTTTGTGCAGTTGATGGTGTCATTTTTCAAGACAGAATCACAAAGAAGACAATTTTAAGGTAAAATTTGTAAGTTCAGTATTAGAAATATTGGTCTCAAGCTTCCAACCACAACCCAATTAATTCTTTGCTCCATCTGTTTGAAATAATTTATCTGAACACAACATTATATTTTCTCTGTATTTCAAACCTATTCTGACTTTCTTGAGTGCATTTCCCTCTTTTGTTCCTGACATCTTTCCATTCTTTGAGACTCATTTTAAACATCCTTTCCTTTAGGAAGCTTGCAGTGCTCCTTCTATCAATCCATAAATTATAAATTATATCCATAAAATGCATGCACCTATCCATCCATTAATTTACTTGATATTTAAGTATCTAGTTAACAATGTATTAAATATTTATGAAGTACCTACTATGTGTCATGTACTGTCCCTGTTGTGTACCCCCTACTTCTAAAATAATATTTAACATATTACACTGTAGTGCTTGATTTAGAATATATCTTTTCCACACAGTATATGCTCTTTGAATGTAGATATGCTCTATTAATTGGATTTAGTTTTCCTAGCACCAGGCTATAAAGGCATATGGAGGCTGCTTGGAAAATGATTGTGAGGGAATGAATCCAAGAAACCTATTGATAAGTTAGGTGTTAAACTCTGGCCAATGGTGCCTTTGAAAATCTGATCCCTGTAGATTCTACTCTGAGAAAGACAAGAAACACACATAACGTAACACCAAATGTCAGGAATCAAATTTTGCACCAAGGTGAATGAAGTAGGCACCAGTGGGACTGAGCAGCTGGCAAGCCTTGAAAGAACCAGAGGAGAAGCTGTTGCAACAAGGCATCTCACAAGTCAAATTCATAAATGCTAAACAATTACCTGGAGGACCCTTTATGTATCATTAAGAATGAATTTCTCTGAACCAGGACTGGATTCATAAAGGAGTAGAACTCAATGAAATACTGTTAGTATTATTATTATTAGGTCTTTATTGAATTGTGAATGAATCTTCCCTTACCTTAAAATATATCGCAACTTTATTACAACTGCGATTCTACAATTTTCTCTGGCTATTAAATGTTACTGTGTCTTAAAAATTCTTAAAGGACTACTGCTTCAAAATCGAGTTACGATTTTCCCCATATTTTCCAGATATAAACAAGTAATACAAAATTTTCCATTTGACTTGATTGCTACACTTAATAAGTTGTCCAAGTGTGTCCAACAGAGATCAAGATCTTTTTGTTATAATGATTTCTAAATTTGTTTAAACTGACTATAAATTTTATCTTTTAATAGATATGCACTCATTTGTTAGCATTTCTTTCTAACAAATGTTCTTAAAGTCTGTTGTGTTTGTTTTTACATATAGTTATTGGAGAAGAAATTTAGCATACTATGCTTGAGGGCAAAATGTCAAACACACACAGTATTATAACACAAAAGTAGTGAAATTTACCTTTAAATATAAGTTTAAATTAGATGTGTAAGTCAATAAAAATCTACAAATGTGTTTAAAGGCCATAGGATTTTCACTAACCTAGCTCTCACTTACTGATCACTTAAGGAATTTGAAGGGCTAAAGAAGTGAGGGAAAGTTTATAGAATATGACTGATTGGTTATGAGAGGTCAAGAAAGGTTTCTGGCCTAGTTAACTAGATAAATAGAATAACTATTAACAAACAGGAAAATAAAAATGAGGAGCAAACAAATTTATTAAAAATGAACAAGTGTGGCTTTTTAAAGATACTGAATTGGATGGTATAGTGGGATATCAGAATGACAAAAAGCATTTATACATTACTTAGAGATATGAGAGTAGAATTCAAGAAGGAGATAATGACTGAAATAAAAAGCATGTGTGAGAGTCCTTTATAAAAAATAAGGATGTATGACATGGTAAAGAATTCAGAGAGTAGAAATTTAGAACAAGAAGGGATGCCTGGGTGGCTCAGTCGGTTAAGTGTCTGACTTTGGCTCAGGTCACGATCTCACGGTTTGTGAGTCTGAGCCCTGCATCGAGCTCTGTGCTGACAGCTCAGAGCCTGAAGCCTGCTTCAGATTCTGTGTCTCTCTCTCCTTGTCTCTCTATGCCCCTCTCCCACTAGCACTCTGTCTCTCTCTGTCAAAAATGAATAAGCTTTTTAAAAATTTCTTAAAAAAGAAATTTAGAACAAGAAGAAGACAGAAACCATCAATAGAACAAGAAGTAACAGCACTAAGAAACTGAAGAATCCTCCAAACAAGAACCATCTTGCATAATTTTTCTCCCTTTAAGGGAGACGGAGGGGTGTGTTAATCAGAATAGTCTAGGCTGCTTTAACAACTCCCAGACCTAAGTAGATTAACAAAATGAAAGTTTATTTATCTTTCTCTCAGGAAGTCTTTTGTACTTTGGGTGACTCTCCAGGACAAGTGTCTTCTCTGAAGCCACTCAACATTCCAAGAAACTTTGATCTTATGACTCCACTGTTTCAATATGTGGTCTGTATGCTCACTACTGGAAAAATAAAAAGAAGCAAGCAGGCTGCACAAGGAGTGTGGCAGTTGTATCTTGCATCAACTTGTCCCATCTGAAACTATTTCCCAGAATCCTTTTCTGCTTTAAGTTTCCCAGTTAAAGGTGGCCAATGCAAGAATAGCCCAAGATTAGAAAGGTAAAAATGAAATGGTAGTGGGGCACCTGGATGGCTCAGTCAGTTAAGCATCCGACTCTGGATTTCAGTTCAGGTCACGATCTCACGGTTGTGAGATCGAGCTCTGTGTTGGACTAGGCATGGACCCTGCTTAAGATTCTCTCTCCCTCTCTGTCTGCCCCTCCCCACCCTTTCTCTCTCTAAAAAAAAAAAAAAAATGAGGGGTGCCTGGGTGGCTCAGTTGGTTAAGCGTCCGACTTCAGCTCAGGTCACGATCTCTCGGTCCGTGAGTTCGAGCCCCGCGTTGGGCTCTGGGCCGATGGCTCGGAGCGTGGAGCCTGCCTCCGATTCTGTGTCTCCCTCTCTCTCTGCCCCTCCCCTGTTCATGCTCTGTCTCTCTCTGTCTCAAAAATAAATAAACGTTAAAAAAAATGAAATGGTAATGGTACACTCTAAAAATCTTCATGACTGGAGATAGTGAGAGACAGATGCAAAGCTATCAGCAGATTCTGCCTTGTCTTTGCTCTCCCCACACTAACAAATAAATGGGGAGGCACAGAAGATCTAAGCTTCTTACTCACCCTCACTCCATGTCCTGACTACCAGCCTTTCTAATCAACAGTAATACCCAGCCCACTAACAGTTGCAAAGGCAACAACCTACCATATACTTCTGCAGCTCTCTTCTTTCACAGTCCCACACTGGCAGGTGGACATATCCGGCTTATGCAATCCCTGACAAACACTAATTTATCCACCCGTGCCAGTGCTTCAGAAGTACTGCTTTGTGACTTTTTTATTGATCTCCAAATCACCCTTTTATACTTCTATTTCTCCGTCCACTACAATTGTGTAAATTCTTATCCAATAATAAGTCCCTTGTTCCGTAATACTTTTAGTGGTTCTACTTTCCTGACTGACACTTATTGCTAAAAATTTTGGGACCAAGTGTGGTTCCAGGGGAATAGAAGTTTAAGAATGGGAACAAAGAGGGGCGCCTGGGTGGCTCAGTCGGTTAAGCAGCTGACTTCGGCTCAGGTCATGATCTTGCGGTCCGTGAGTTCGAGCCCCACGTCGGGCTCTGTGCTGCCAGCTCAGAGCCTGGAGCCTGTTTCAGATTCTGTGTCTCCCTCTCTCTGACCCTCCCCTGTTCATGCTCTGTCTCTCCCTGTCTCAAAAATAAATAAAACATTTAAAAAAATTTATAAAAAAAATTTAAAAAAAAATTAAAAAAAAAGAATGGGAACAAAGAGTTAGTTTTCTTAGTAAATAGTAATGAAAGCATTAATGACCCTATTGACAGTGACAAAGAAAACTGTTATTCTGCAACATGCAGTGGCAGAAATATCACTTAAATTATCACCTGTACTCAAAGGCCTATAGAAGGGAAAGAATTGAGTGATTTGCTCTTTTAGAACATTTTAATACAAATAAAAGTATAATGAGTTGTCTGTTCTAAGTGCACTAGAAAACTTGGAGAAAAAATGATGGACTCAGGATGTTAAATTTATATCTCAAAGATTGGTAAAAACAACAACAACAACAACAACAACACACCAAAAATAGTTTCTCCGTCTGCTCCCAAAAGGCATCCGTATTTCTTTAATTGTATATCAAGATTTCTGAAGGCAAAACCCAAAGTCTAATCCACTGTGTGGCTGCATTACAACCTCAGTTGGATTCCCAACCTCATGGTAAAGACATTAATTGAGAAAGAGTGAGACGCTAAAAAATATGATGGGCACATTCCAATGAAGTATAGGACCGTGACTCCCTAGATTGTACTGATCTTCCTTTGCCAGTAAAAGCAGCCCTGCTCACCCTGTCCAAGTATGGAGATGGACTTCCCTGAGGCAGTTATCATGCAGGGATTTACCCAATCAAGACCGACTCTCCTTCCATCTAGGCCTACAAACCAGACCTAATTCCTGCCAGGCTCCAAATGGTCAGGTTCAAGATAACTACTATACCCACTCAAAGACTTCTAATATGTTTGTCATTTTTGTTTAATCAACAAACCCGAGTAAATATGTACGGCAATGGCTTATTAGAGTGTTGAGTTGTGGTAGAAGGAATATCTTGTTTGATGGGACAGAATTTGTTGATATGGCAAGAATCAAATGGAACTCTCTTAATTTCCAGAGAGAAGATGAGCAAGACTACTGCAACAGGCCGCAGAGCCATAGCAGTAATTAAAATGGTTTCAACAGGGATCTTTGGCATTTGACAATTTATCATGGCATACCTAAAATGGAAAAACTACTGATGTCTTAATTTATATAAACAGAAATTACCTAGGAATGGAGAACAGATGTCTGACTTGAATCATAATAATAGTCACAGCTCCTTAACAATTCTAAGTTTTGAGCCAGTTCACAAACCCTGAGGCATTTGAGTGAAAGGAAGAATCCCTTGAGGAAGGACCCTGTCACATTGCCAAATAATATATCCTAAATCTTTTTCTTAGTCCTTCCTAAGGGACATGTGGCCTTTTACACATTATCTCTGAGCCGAAATAACTTCTTTTTGTCCATTTGCTTGTTAGTTTTTAAAGTTTATTTATTTATTTTGAGAGACAGAGAGAGAGAGGAAAAGAAAACACATGAGTGGGAAGGGGCAGAGAGAGAAGGAGAGAGCAACCCAAGCAGGCTCTGCACTGTCAGCTTCAAGACAGGGCTTGAACTCACGAACCATGAGATCGTGACCCAAGCTGAAATCAAGAGTCAGACACTTAACCGACTGAACCACCCAGGCACCCCTGAGCTGAAATAATTTTTGAAGAACCAAAACACCACAAGGGACCACCAGCCAGTCACAGTACAGGCTTGAGGAAATCAGGCAATTAATTAAGTTTTGTCTTGAGTCTAACTCATAGTAAGCTCAGCGTATGCCTAAAATCAACCCAATCTTCTTTTCCCACTTCTGGAATGCATTATTGGAATAGACATGATAAACAGGCAGAATCTCCACATTAGTTTCCTGGCTCATGGAGGAAAGAGCTATTAAGGTAAGAAAAACCAACTGGAAACCTCTACAACCACTCTACTCACAAAAATAATAAAGGCGGCATTTCATTCCTGGAGGGATTGTAGGTACAAGTGCCAATAACAAGGACTTGAAAGATAAAGAAACAGTGATTCCTACCATATTTCTATTCAACTTGCCTATTTTTCCTGTGCAAAGGACAGATGAATCTTGAAGAGTGACAGGAGATTATTGCAAACTTAAACTGGTGGTGACTTCTATTACAGCTGCAGTTCCAGACATGATTTTTTTACTGAAATAAACCAAACATGTTCCCTGGTTCCTTGTATGAAACTAGTGATTCTGTGAATGCGTTCACCTAGCAGAGATAGCAATACATTATTATGAATCTGCTTCAGGACTTTATCCACTATATAGTCCATGTCATAATCTATTCCACAAGGAACTTCCTTGATCACCTCGCCATTCCACAAGATATCATGATGGTTCACACTGATGATATCATGCTTAGATTTGTTGAGCAAGAAGTAGGAACTACACTAGACACCTTGATATGTATATGCAGAAAAAAAAAATCAGAAAAATTTCTAGGATTCTAACAGTCAGGAGCTCTTCCAAAGTAAAGGTTAAGCTTTTGAATTTGACTCTTCTTAACACAGAAAGGGATTATGCCTAGTGGGTCTCTTTGGATTTGAAGGCAACATTTATGTCATTTGGGCATGCTATTAGGACTAAGTAGTTTATTTTTAATTGAGATAAACTTGGTATATAAAATTATATGTGTAAGGTGTAAAACATTATACTTTGATATTTATATATACTACAAAGTGATCACCACCACGTTGTTTTGCTATTGGGTTGTATGGGTTCTTCACATATTTTGGATATTAACCCCTTATAAGATGTATGCTTTGCAAATATCCTCTCCCATTCAGTAGGTTGTTTGTTTGTTTTCATTTTGTTGATGGTTTCCTTCACTGTGCAGAAGCTTTTTACTTTGATAGATTCGTTTATTTTTACTTTTGTTTCCTGTGCCTTTGGAATCAAATTTAAAAACAACAACAACAAACAAACAAAACATTGCTAGAACCAATGTCAAGGAACTTACCACCTCTGTTTTCTTCTAGGATGTTATGATTTCAGATCTTACATTTAAGTCTATAATACACTTGAGTTAACTTTTGTGTACAGTGTAAGATTCTTTTGCATGTGACTATCCCTGTCCAGTTTTCCCAACATTTATTAGAGACTGTCCTTTCCCCATTGTTCATTCTTGGCTCCTTTACTGTAAATTAATTTGCTATATATGTTTGGGTTTCTTTCTGGGCTCTCTCTCTCTTCCACTGAACTCTGTGTCTGTTTTTATGCCAGCACCATACTCTTTTGATTACTGAAGTTTTAAGCTTTGTTGTATAGTTTGAAATCAGGGAGTGTAGTGCCTCCAGCTTTGTTCTTCTTTCTCTAGATTGTTTTGGCTATCTGGGGTCTTTTGCGATTCCATACAGATTTCAGGATTATTTGTTCTAGGTTTCTGAAGAATGCCATTGGTATTCTTGATAAGGATTGTGCTGAATCTACAGATTGCTTTGGGTAGCATGGACATTTTAAAAAAATGTTAATTCTTCCAATTCATGCGGATGGAATATCCTTTCATTTATTTGTATCTTCTACAGTTTCTTTCATCAGAGTCATATAGTTGTCAGTGTACAGGTCTTTCACTCCCTTGGTTAAATATATTTCTCGATATTTTATTCTTTCTGATGCAATTATAAATGGGACTGTTTTCTTCATTTCTCTTTCTATAGTCTGTTATTGTATATAAACGTAGCATATTTTTGTATTATTTTTGTATACTGCAATATTAATGAATTCATTTATTAGTTCTAATAATTTTTTGGTGGAGTCTATAGGGTTTTCTATATATCATGTCAGCTGCAAATAGTGACACAGTTGTACCTTATCTTTTCCAATTTTGATGTCTTTTCTTTCTTTTTACTTGTTTAACTTCTGTGGCTAGGACTTCTAATATTATGTTGAATAAAAGTGGTGAGAGTGGGTATCCATGTCTTTTTCCGGAACTTAGAGGTAAATCTTTTAGCTTTTCACTACTGAGCATGATGTTACCTGTGGGTTTCTCCTATATGGTCTTTATTATATTGAGGTATGTTCCTTCTGTACCCATTTTGAGAGTTTTTATCATAAATGGATGTTGGATTTTGTTAAATGCTTTTTCTGCATCCATATGATTTTTGTCATTCGTTAATGTGGTATGTCATGTTGACTGATTCGTGAATGTTAAACCATCCTTACATCTCCAGTATAATCCCACTTCATCATGGGGTATGATCCTTTTAATGCATTGTTGAACTCACTTTGCTAATACTTTGTTTAGGACGTTAATTCGAATTAATATTCATCAGGGATATTGGCCTATAATTTTTTGTTTTGTGTTGTCTCTTGTCTGATTTTGGTATTAGGGTAATGCTAACCTCATTAAATGAGCTTGAAAATGCTCCCCCCTCTTCAATCTTTTGGAAGAATTTAATAAGGATAGTTATTAAATATTCATTGAATGCTTGGAAGAATTCTGCAATGAAACCATCTAGTCCTGGGCTTTTGTTTGCTGAGCAGTTTTTGATTACTGATATAATCTCCTTGCTAATAATCAGTCAGTTCAGATTTTCTATTTCTTCATGATTCATTTTCTAAAATAGGTACACCAGCTTTCTTTTCATTTCCATTTGCATGGAGCATCTTTTTTTGTCCCTTCACTTTTAGCCTGCATGTGTCCTTAGATCTGAAGCATCTCATAGGTAGTATGTATATGGGTCTTGTTTTTTGTTTTTTTTGTTTTTTTTTTTTTAATCCTTTCAGTCACCTTATGCTTTTTGATTGGGAAATTTAATCCATTTACAAGTAAAATAATTACTGATAGGTATGTACTTAATTCCATTTTGTTTATTGTTTTCTGGCTGTTTTTGTAGTTCCTGTCTCTTTTCTTTTTCTCTCGATCTTTTTTTTTTTTTTCCCTGTGCTTTGGTAATTTTCTTTAGTGTAATGTTTAGATTCCTTTTTTATTGCCTTTTGTGTATCTACTATGTATTTTTGTTTTGTGGTTACCGTGATATTCACATATAACACCCTCTATATATAATAATCTCTTTTAAGTTGATAGCATCTTAAGTTTAAACATATTCTAAAAAGTCTATATTTTTACTCCCCACATATGTTCTGTTTTTATGTCATATTTTACATCTTTCTATTTTCTGTATCCCTTAACTAAGTATAGTAAACTTTACTACTCTTGACTTTTAACTTTCATATTAGCTTTGTAAGTGGTTAATCCCCTACCTTTATTGTAATTTGCATTAACCAGCGAGGTTTTTACTTTCATATGTTTTCTTGTTACTATTAGTGCCCTTTTTTTCAGTTTAAAAAAGTCTCTTTAACATTTCTTATAAGGCTATTTAGTGGTGATAAACTCCTTTACTTTTTGTTTGTCTAGAAAATGCTTTATCTCCCTTGAATTCTGAATGATAACTTTGCCAGGTAGAGTATTCTTGGTTGGAAATTTTTCCTCTCAGCACTTTGAATATATTATGACATCCTTTCTGCCCTGCAAAGTTTCTAGTGAAAAATCATCTTATAGTCTTATGGGGGCTCCCTTGTATTTAACAAGTTATTTTTCCCTTGCTGCTTTTAAGATTCTTTTTTTTTTAACTTTTGACATTTTAATTATAATGTGTCTTGGTTTGTATATTGTTGGGTTCATCTTATTTTGAACTCTCTGGGGCTCTTGAACCTGGATGTTTATTTCCTTCCCCAGATTAGGAAAGTCTTCATTCATTATTTCTTCAAACAAGTTTTCTACCCTTTTCCTTCTCTTCTCCTCCTGGGACCCATGTTTGATGTGTCACAGGTCCCTCAAGCTATTTTCACATTTAAAATTCTTTTTTTTTTCTTTTTGTTGCTCTGTTTGAGTGAATTCAACTGCCCTGCCTTCTAAGTCACTGATTCATTTTCTACTTTGTCTAGTCTGCTGTTGAACCCCTCTAGTATTCCGTTTGTGACTTCTGTTTGGTACTTTCTTATATTTTCCACCTCTTTGCTGAAGTTCTCCCTATGGTCATCCAACCTTCTACTGAGGTCAGTGTGCATCTTGGTGTCTATCACTTTGAATTCTTTATCTTTATCAGGGAGATTATCTCCCTCCATTAATTGAAGTCTTTTATTGAGGTTTTGTCTTGTTCTTTCATCTAGAACATACTTCTCTGTCTCCTCATTTTGCTTGACTCTCTGTGTTTGTTTCTACATATTAGATGACCTCTAATACATAGATGACTATGTATTAGCTACCTCTACCAGTCTTGAAAGAGTGGCCTTGTATAAAAAAAAAATGAACCTTATCTCCAACCTTACCCTAGCTTTTTATTGTTTTTCAGACCATTGAGATTGTCTGAGTAGCCTGATTTATTCTTCACAGGCCCCAGTTGTTGGGGATTTGCCAAGATTTGTCAGTATTCCTAAGGGAGGGCTCTCTGACAATGCTACGTTTCAGGCTAATTATAAGCCAGATCTTCAGGCAACAGCTTTTAAGGCATATAAGTATATAGTCTTGTGGGTCCATAATTGTAAACCCTGCTGACTTCTAGACCAGGGATCTAGAGGCATCCACTGGGTTAGGGTTGTCAAAATTGTGGCTTGAAGAGTGTGTATAAGTTCCTTTCAAAAGGGTATCAGTAAGCTGTGGGAGCCTAAGGGAGGGCACTAATATGGTGTCCCCCTGCCCATATTCCCTTGGGGCCTCTGTAGCTTGGAAACTTGAAGCATGCTCCATAGGATGAAGTTCCAGGAAAAGACAAAAAATACTTTTTTTTTAATGAAGACTGGAGGTGTGTTTCAGTCTGAAGTTTGTGGAGTGCCCTGGGAGTGGTGGCCTGCCAAGAACTGTCTCTCAGATTGTTTCAGATCTATGGGGCCCAGAAATACAATCCCCACTGGCACTAGAGCCAGGCACTCAAAGGATATCTTCCATCTGTGCATGCTTGCCACTGTGGCAGACTAGGCTGTACCTGAAACATATGTGGGCAAGGTGCTTGGTCAGCCCAACTGGGGTGGGGCAAGCTGCGGCATACGGGGATGGGGGAACTTGGTCAGTCTGGTTGCGGCAGGGTGAATGACACAATTACTGAGTAATCCAAAAGGCTGCCAGCTTTGAGTAGGGTTCAAACAAAGAAAGGATGTAGAAAAAAATCCAAGCTTCCGTATAAGTTATTCTTCTGCTTAGACCATATAACATAGCAGACCCAACAGTGCTTGAAGTGTTTGTGGCAGTAGGGATGCTGAATGAAGCCACTGTAAAGCCAATAAAGGTTTAAAAAAGTGCACAACTTTAATATTTTGGAGCTAAGTTACGTCATCCTTTGAAGATAATACAAAGGATATATTTTTCTTTTTGAGAAATAGCTTCTGGCGTTTAGAGAATAGGTGCTCTATAAAGAATAGATATTTAACAGTAGGCCACCAGATAATCCTGAAAACTAAACTATCAAGAACTGATTGTTAACTTACCACCAAGTTATAAAACTGGGGTGTGCGGGAGGCAGGAGCACTCCATCGTTAACTGGAAGAGGTATACACAAGATTAGGCTTGAACAATTCCTGAAAACACAAGCAAGATGTATGACCAAATAATCCAGATTCCTGTGCTTCCTACTTCTGCTACCTTGCCTTCACTTTATCAGCCCACACATATGGAAGTTCCTTTCACCAGTTGACCAATGAGAAAAAAAAATGGTGATGGACTTACAGATGGCTCTACACAGTATACTGACACTACCTCAAAGTGAAGGGCTATTCCATTAAAGTCCCACTGTGGGGTGGCCCTGAGGACAGTCATGAAGGAAAAGCCCTAGCAGGTACAATTCTGAGCAATGCACCTATTTTTTTTTCTTTTGCCTAGAATGAGAGATGTCTACAAGTATGGATCTATGCTGATTCTTAGGCAAGGGCTATAGTTTGTTTGCTAGTCAGGGACTTGGAAGACACATGACTGGATTTGTTAAAAAGTTCTGGGTAAGAAGCCTGTAGATGGACCTCAGAAAATGAGCACCGAGTATGAAGATACTTGCGTATCATGTCAATGGCCACTGAAGAGGGACTCTAGCAGAAGAAACTTTAGAAATCAGGTGTACAAGAGTAATCATTCTATAGATGCTTTTCAGCGTCTTTCCTTAGCCATTCCTGACTTTGCTCCACTGGTTCATGAATAAAGTGGTCATGGTGGTAAAGATGAAAGTTGCTCATGAATTTAGCAATATGTACTTCCACTTACAAAGGCCACTCTGTCAAAAGCCACTGCTCAGTACTCAACCTAAAAATAGCAGAAATTAACACTGAGTACATGGTGTGCTATTCCCCAGGGGAACCAGACACCTCATGGTAGGTTGATTATTTTGAACCATTTCTTTCATGGAAAAGGCAGAAATCTTTTCTCACTTAAGACAATCATTTTGGATACAAATTTGCCATCCTCAACCACAAGGCTTCAGCCAAAACCACCATCTGTGAACTTTTAGAATGTCTTATCTATCAGCATGGTATTCTACACAGCATTGCTTCCATCCAAGAAACATATTTTACAGTAAGTAAAAAGCACCAATGGGTTTTTGCTCACTGAATTCATTCATCTTACCATGTTTCCTGGAATCAATGGAAAGATTCTGATACAGTGTCAATTGGATGGTCACACACTGTAGGGTTGGAGTAATGTCCTTCCGCATGTAGCATATGCTCTGAATCAATGACCAACATATGATGCTGGGGTTTTGTTCCCCATACCCAAGATTCATTGGTTGCAGAAACAAGGAATGGAAGATGATTTACTGTTACTGAGTAACATTTGGCAAAAGTTTTGCTTCCTGCCCCCACAAACCTGAGATCTGCTAGTTTAGAGATATTCATTCCAAAGGAAGGAATGTTCCTAATGGGGGATGCAACAATAAATCAAAGAAACTTAAGGTGAAACTGCCACCTGGCCACTCCACATGATGGTGAATCAGCAGTCAAAGAAGGAACTGTAGAGAGTATAATGATTTATTCTGACTACCAAGATAAAATTGTGTGGTTGTGGCAGAATTCTTAGATAGCTCCCCAAACTCCCACTCACTAGGGCACGCACTATTATAACTCCCTCCCCTTGAATGTGGGCAAAACCTACAAATATGATTGGATAGGCACTCCCTTGATTAGGTTACATTATATAAGACTCAGCTGCAGCAGACTGGAGTAAGATTCTCCTGCTGGACCTGGAAAAATAGCTTTCATGTTGTTAGATAAGACAGCCTCAGGTCTAGAACCCATGAGCACCTTCTAGGAGCTGAAAGCAACCCTCTCTCCCCCTCAGTCAATGCACAGAAAATAAGTGGGACCTTGGTCCTAGAACTACAAGGAACTGAATTCAGCCAATAGTCTGAATGATCATAGAAGAGAATCTTGAGTATCAGATGAGATCACAGCCCTGGCAACAACTTGGTTTCAGCCTGGTGAGACTATGGGCAGAGCACCTGGCTGATTTGCACCTAAACTCCTAACCCACAAAAACTGGGAGATAATAAATGAGTATTGTTTTAAATGGCTAGTTTATGGTAACTTGGTATGCACTAATAAAAAAACTAATACAATTGTATTGTTTCTACACAACATGGTAGGGAGGCAGATGTTTATAACACAGAACACTTCTCAGGACTCATATTCCTACAATGAAAACTTCATGGAACACTAAAATACTTCAAAATAACAGAACTACTAATGTCATAGACCCTTCAGGA
The DNA here is from genome assembly GCF_046562875.1 of Panthera onca. NCBI lineage: Eukaryota > Metazoa > Chordata > Mammalia > Carnivora > Felidae > Panthera > Panthera onca. Next base: position 53,711,757 of record NC_138346.1, read on the forward strand.
ATTCAGATTTGGGACACCCCACCTGTCAAGAAACCATGATCAGCTCAGTTGCTTGCTGAAGGCAAAAGGAATAAGGAACAGGTATTAAAAGAAGCAAGATCTAAACACCAGCTACAACCATGTGACTATTCCCAAAAATGAACACTATAATAGTTATGACTGTTTCCTCCTTTCTTTGATATAGTTGTGTGCATACATTTTTGTGTATATGTCCATATATCTATATAGATGGATGGATGGATAGATAGATATGTCTTTTTCTTTATCACTTTGCTTTCTCCTGCTGTCCTACTAGTAAACGTAATATGTGTTAATAACAATTAGCTAATATGTCAGTATTTAAGTTAGAAGATTTCAAAAACAGAGTGTGACTCAGCTAGTAAAGATACGAACAATACCCAAAGACAGATGAAATGACTGTAGAATTTTGTGTCCTCTTTTGGGGGAGGATACAAATTAGCATGTTTTCAGTTTTGTGTAGATGCATCACATTAAGTGGAATCATGATTTAGCTATTAGACATAAATGTGGTTCAAAGCACTATGAACAGATGTCACACTGACAAGAGGTGGTCACCATTGTTCTCTACTTTACCAAGTTGGCTAATCTAGAGCTATGTTTCCCAGAGTCCTCTTCCTCTATATGGTTCTCATTTAAAAGGGGTCCAAAGAAGAAATCAATGTGTGAGAAATAAAGCAGCCACCATTACTTTCTGAAGGTCATCCGAGTTTAAAGGCAATAAGAAGCACAAAGATCTTCCAAAAGATTTCAGCTTGTCTGTAATCTTCTTCATGTTGAGAGCAAACCCAAACGTACTCCTAGATTCAGCTTATTCTCACTCTTCCCCATTCTGCATTCAGTTCCACCTCCAAATTGCTAACTCAGCTAATGAACAGGAACCCCTACTCATCACCAAACATAGAAACAGTAACCTTCCACAGATTTTTCTACCAGTTCTCCTTTATGGTCCTACGCTAGCAGCTGCACATGTAATTAAATCATTAATACAAAATGAAATTTTAAAAAGGAGCATCTTGCTTATATAGAGAGGCATGTCCTAGCTGAATCTAAATAGCTTCAGAAATCCCCTGACCTTGTTGAGCCACACCAGTGCATCAGAGGGGCTGGTTAGCAGCTCTGTTCTCTAGCTTCCCCTACAATTTTTACAAGGCCTTATTCCTATCACAAATCCTTACTCCACAGTATTCAGTGGTCTGCTTCCCTGAGTGAAGCCTGACTGATACTGGAGCTTCTCACTTCTGCAGCCACAAAGGGATAGTTCATGGGCCAGAGTCCATAGTGCACTTACTTGCAAGAAGGCTGGAAAAGACTGGGGACGTGACAAGCAAGCAACAGTGATGTCCACCATTTCTTTTTCGTTTTTTAAATGCTAATTTTGTATTTTAAAGAAAGAAAAATAATAGCCATGTGCTAATTATTTGTAGAGCTACCAGGAATATAAAAGCTATATCTTATAAATATCAAGATGCTCACTTTATCAACCTCCCAATAATACCACTTTAAAGGAGCCCTTTCTTTTGTACACAAGGTGTAGGATGAAAGGTTTGGAATGAAGTTACATTACACACCTCTACAGAGTTCATTTACTTTCTACGCCTCTAACTGGTCAAAGACTTTTCACATACTGAAAAGGTGAGTAAGAGGCCATAAAGTGCCTTTGAAAAGAACAAGTTCAGCATCTTTGTTAACAACGAAAGAACAATAGTAAAGACCAGAACTAGAGCACTGGGTGTTGTATGTAAGCAATGAATCACGGGAATCTACCCCCAAACACTAAGAGCACCCTGTATACACTGCATGTTAGCCAACTTGACAATGAATTATATTAAATAAATAAACAAACAAACATTACAAAATAAACAAATAAAATAAAAACCATAGAACTAGATCGTAAGGAAATAGCAAAGAGCATCCTGTCAAGAAGGTAAACGGTGGATGGAGGAGGAGATGGGACAGCAAGCTGAGACAGCAATTAAATCCTTAGAAGAATCCTGAGAGCAGCACCTGAGTGGCTCAGTTGATTAAGCAGCCCACTTCGGCTCAGGTCATGATCTTCTGGTTTGTGAGTTCAAGTCCCACATCGGGCTCTGGTACTGGCAGCTCAGAGTCTGGAGCCTGCTTCGGATTCCGTGTCTCCCTCCCTCTCTCTCTCTGCTTCTCCCCCATGCATGCTCTTTCTGTCTCTCTCTCAAAACTACATAAACATGAAAAAAAGAGATAATCCTGAGATAGAGGATCTGAAAACACTCATAGAACACAAGAATGATGTTAGGGAGCCCAAACTAACAAAGGAAAAAAAAAACAGCTGAAGTTTCATTGACCAGAAAAAGACGAAGACCAGAATAAAGAGCATTAGAAGAGGGAGTACCTTAAAAATTATGGACCCCATGGCCCCTGCTAACAGGGAGAGAAACAAGAGCAGGAGCACAGATGCCAAAACGTCCCAATAGAAAAAGGAGTCCAACTCTTTTCTCTATCTTTTTCTTTCTCTCTCTCCCCATCCCAACCACACCCGCCCACAATGAAAAGATTTTTTTCTATGACACGGTAATTAAATAATTAACACAAATTCAAATTTTAAAAAGTAACATTTTACTTATATAGAGGCATGTCCTGGCTGAATCTAAATTAAGATCAGAAGTGTGAAACCAACAAAGATATTCCTGCCCCCTTGCCACCACCATTATATTATAATATATATATATATATATATATAGAGAGAGAGAGAGAGAGAGAGAGAGAGAGAGAGACAGAGGGAGAGAGAGGGAGTGTGAGCACATGAGCGAGCCCAGAGAATACTTGAGTAATATGCATGAAACAGAAAGTGACCTGTACAGAGAGATTTGGTAGATAGAGAAAAAAAGTTATAAATAGTATAGTATCTCCATACATCAGTTGGGAAATTATTACATAAACCCATCATAAATTTGATTTAATTGTCACCATCAAACTGGTGATTTCCAAAACAAAACAAAAAGGTATAATTAGGAAAAACATTAAAATATAATCTAGTTTTTAGTAGTCACTCTCAAATATCACAGATGAATAGTCTATTGACAAGCTTTGAAGAAAATAATGAAACTTGGCTTATATCTGAAGCTGTGTTACAAAAAAATTGAAGCATAGTTGTTGCAAGAAATATGATGTGATACAGTACATCAATTTAGCTTTTGGTCCTTAAAATCTCCATAAGATCAATCACACTACTTCCTAGTAATAATAATAATAATAATAATAATAATAATAATAATAGTAATAATAAATAAATAATAATCTGATACTAATAATAATAATAATCTGATACTACTAAGAGCTTACTCTGTGTTAGACACTTTCTTAAGTGCTATACTTATCTCACTTAACCCTTGGAACCCTAGAAGGGGAGCACTATTATTGCCTCCATTTCACAGATAAGAAAAATGTATTTGAGATACTAAGTGATTTATTCAAGATCACACAGTAAGAAAAGAAACTCAGTACTTAAACCTACAGCTCTTTGACATGCAATTTCAGGCTGTTGTCCAATCAATGCTACCCTCTTCTATCCACAGACTTCCAAAACTGTTAATCCAACTATAAACATTATGCATCCCCCAGCAAAAAAATTTTCCTATAGATTTTATTAAAAATGTAAATCTTTTATGAAATTATACATTTAAAAAAAACAATTACTTTGGTTATTTTCTTGGATTTACAATCTTTCAAGAAGACAGTGTCTGCAAATTCTAGTTTAATTTAAATTCAACCCAAGTTGAAAAGGTTTGCCACTCTCCAGAGTACCACCATTTCTGGTGTGGAACTGCTGACCTCGTTCTAAGTAAGGGATAAACTCACATAGCTTGAATGTAATCCTTAGGGAAAGAGTTGAGTTATTGTTCATGTCCCATTTATATAAAATGCTGACCTTTCAAAATAATCCATTTCTTATTGTGTTTAAAGAATAAAAATAGTTGTGCTTATACTTTAACATCAATGATCTATGTTACTTTGACCTTGGTTTTTATATCTTATTTTCTGAATACCCAACTTAGGTTTAGTCTTTGGAAATATGACAGTATTTTATGTTGTGTAAAGTAAAATATCACATACTTAACCCTATACACTTTTAATCTGGGAGGTAAAATGGGTATGTAGAAAATAGCTGTCTCGGGGTGCCTGGGTGGCTCAGTCGGTTAAGTGTCCGACTTCAGCTCAGGTCATGATCTCGCGGTTCGTGAGTTTGAGTCCCATGTCGGGCTCTGTACTGACAGCTCAGAGCCTGGAGCTGCTTCAGATTCTGTGTCTCCCTCTCTCTCTGCCCCTCCCACTCATGTTCTGCCTGTCTCTCTCAAAAATAAGTAATAAAACATTAAAAAAAAAAATAGCTGTCTCTACTTCACTAAATCTGATAAAGAGGAGGGGAAAGCCCATTAATTATCTAACTATATGATATTAAATAGTTATTACCAATTATTGCATTGGTGGCATATAGACATTGATTTTGGTTCATATCACAAAGTGTCAGCAACACTAAAAAGCCTACTGATTAGAGATAACAAAATTATAACATGTGACACTAACAAGCTTCAGAATGAGAAAATGCCTCCAAGCTTCTTCTTGTTTTATCGTATTTACAAAGAACATTTATTTAAAGGAACATTACAAAGCCATACAGAGAAAGACAGATACCATATGGTTTCATTCTTATGTGGATCCTGAGAAACTTAACAGAAACCCGTGGGGGAGGGGAAGGAAAAAAAAAAAAGAGGTTAGAGTGGGAGAGAGCCAAAGCATAAGAGACTGTTAAAAACTGAGAACAAACTGAGGGTTGATGGGGGGGTGGGAGGGAGGGGAGGGTGGGGGATGGGTATTGAGGAGGGCACCTTTTGGGATGAGCACTGGGTGTTGTATGGAAACCAATTTGACAATAAATTTCATATATTAAAAATAAATAAATAAATAAATAAATAAATAAATAAAATTAAAAAAAATAAAGGAACATTACAGAATTTAGAAGTCATTACAAAATATGGTAAAAAAAAAAAAACCAAAAAGATAAATATTAGATAGCAAAGAAAACAGAGTTGTAGTTATAATAATCTTAATGTGGTATAAATTTAAAACAAGGACATTCAATGGGATTAATTAAGAGCCATAGGTTAAATAAAATAGATACATCAAGAAAAATATTCAGGGAAGAATGTAAAAACCTATGTTTTAGTAATGATATATTTAGTTGCAAGGAACAGAAATCTTTTAAAACTAGTTTAATGAAAACAAGGCTTAATATAAAAGTAAACATGCAAATTCCATGGGCATTCAAAGAAAGGGAAATGAAGCACTTACTAGACCATGAGGATCTCAGAAATGGAATTGGAAGGCAGGAACTAATACACGCCTCCGTGTCTTTCAAAGATCACCCATGTCTCTGTTCTCCCCCTCACCAGTTTCCTAGACTTCTACACATACAGCATGGCAACATCATCCCCAGCTCCCAACTCTACTGTTACTTTAAGTACCTCCTACTATCAGATGAGCACAATTCCCAGATGCCTCAGCTGTGGGTTAATAGTCCCTGGGTTGGGTCCTCATCCCAAAACACAGACTGAAATGAAAGACAATTTTAATAAAGAAAAACTTTGATACTGGGGCACCTAGCTGGCTCAATCAGTAGAATGTGCCACTCTTGATCCCAAGGTCATGAGTTCAAGCCCCACATTGGGCATAGAGTCTACGTAAAATTTAAAATTTTTTTAATTAAAAAAAAAAACTTTGACGGGAAAAAAACCAACAAGTTGCATACCTACCTCCACCTACAAGAAAAACAACAGAAAGAAACAGTAAAATGTAAGCATTAGCCTATATATTTGAATTTCAAATGAGAAAAAGAGAAAAAGAAACCCATATGGTGGCATTGGCCCTGCCCAAATACAAAAAAAAAAAAAAAAAGGGATTCTCAAAACAATTTATTTGGTCAAGATTTCCTCCCATTTTTAACACAAGTAAAACAACTTTATTTTTAGATTACCTAAATTGGAAACAAATGCTTAACAATACTTTTGATTGTGGTTTTTGATCTCAACGAAAGCTGTTTGAATAACATAAGTCAACAGCTTCAACATGCACATTTTCAAATAGGTCTCTGGATAACATATAGAAATGATGAACATAGAATTCAGGCCACTATTTTTAAAAATGCTTAAATGGTACCCTTCAATGGGATTTCTATTATGGTTCAAGAAGAAAAGAAAAATCTCAGAGGTTAATGCAATTTATTTTAAATTGAGTTTTGTTAGGTGGACTCATAAGATAAGTTATTAATTAAAAATCAGATTTTTGTAATGTCTTCTAAGTATGCCTTCTAGGTATATATCTAATATCCAACTATCAAAACATGTGCATATAATATTATATAAAGTATCTCACAAAGCAATAAGAAAATGTCAGACACTGCTGTTTTTCATTCATTACAGAAACACTTTTTAATCTTTTTTTAAGAATCTATACATTATTTTCTGTTTTCTATAGAATTCTTAGTAATATGCTTTCCACAAAAGAGGCATTTTAAATTCACTGGCTGATTTTAATTTGCAGTGGTCTATCTTTCTTTTATCTACAATTCCATAAGTTTTATTAAGTGCCCACTTTGTGAAAAGCACCATACTTAGTGATGCAATTAGGTTTTAGACTGGCTTTAATCAGTGATTAAACTTCCACTTTACTCTCCTTTTCTATGATTCCCTAACAAATGAAGAAATACATACTCGAACTGGTAAGTCCTTAGATAATTGAAGATTGATTACATTTCCTAATAATTTACCCACTTTAATTGGTTCTCCTTTGCTTCTATATTCTCTTTATTGCAGGATTCCTCCCTTAGCAATTTTTCTCTGTGCATCTTGAAATGACAAATTAATGTCAAGGAAAAAACCCTAACATTTTTGTACATAATTAATCACTGGAGTCATCTTCAACGGATCTTTCTTTAAATGGGATTAACTAGAAATTTGGACTTCTTTTATTTTCAAATTTTGTGAAGCTGAATTACACTATTTTAGTTAAGAAATGTTTCTGGGGATAGAAACACCACCAATTAATATTTAGCCAATAATGCAGAGAAGTTGGTGGCTTTCAAATTGTGTGCGGCATTCCTCTAGGTATAGTATATAAAGATTTACAAATTTTTCATCTATCTGGAATTTATGTTCAGCTTTCTTCCAAGTAGTTATCAGTGAAAGCCTCACACTTCCAAATTCCTTCTTGTAATATTAAACATATATATATATATATATATATATATATATATATATATATATATACATATATATGTGTGTGTGTGTGTGTGTGTGTATATATATATATATATGTATATAGTGTTGACTTAGTATTAAACACATTTTGAAAACTTTTCCCACAATAATGGCTAAAAATGAAGCTCAGTTATAGTACAATAATAAAACACTGCTGTCTCCAATCTCACATATTGAGAGGTACAAGCAAAACTACAAAGACTGGTAAATTAAGGACAGATTATATCAATACAGTACAAGAAAGCCATGAACTAAAATTTTAAAGTAAACTGACTCAGAGAGTTGGGAGGAGAAGACAAACCAGTTGCTAAGGCCAAATCAGGAGCCAAGTATCCTAACTCAGGTGTGAGCAGGTTGAGTCCATTATGTACTAAGTAATAAAGCCAAAGGTCAAAACCCAATGGAGAAGTCAGAGGTCAGATCTTTGGCAAGTGTTGACAACAACCCTTAGTTTCTTCAAAACTAAGGTTGGTGGCAAAATCAGAGGCAGGCAGGAAGGGGGAATGGGACAGGTCTTCAGGATAAAACAGGGAAGCAGTAAAATAAATAGTATATCCAAAAAGTTAAAGGCCTAAAGGTAACAAGAGAGCAAGAAGTAACAATACTCTATAGCAGTAATCTTCAATAGAACTTTCTACAGGAGTGGAGTGTTCCAACTCTCAGCATCCAGTACAGTGGCCTACCCACGGGTGACTTGAGAGCATCTGAAGTATGAAAAGTGCAACTAAAGAAATAAATTTTAATTTTTAATTTAAATTTAATTAGTTTAAATTTAAATAACCATTTGTATTTACTATTCTGGACAGTGTACTTCTATGGGGTAGAAATATGACTGACTCCAAATCACATGGACTGTGTTTTATTACTACATGATCTCCTTCAAGGGCCCTGTTATATTATCATCCTTCTGCTAGTTAAAAAAAAAAAAAATGCAGCTCCTTTCGCCCATGATCTGATACTACCCATTCTTCCCTGTTTCCCATCACAGTGATATCCAACCAGGGCAAGATTATTATTTCTTGAGGGTGTGTTATATCAGAATATTGGGTTGGTGGGCATATAGTTCCTAGGCCCCCAGGTATGTCTGCTGTGCACCTCCCAATGTGCATTTCCCAGTTAATCTACTGCCAGGAGATACCACTTTCCTTGGTCACATCCTGGAGATAAGCATGGAGGTAGTGCTTGCTGGCTTGGCCCTGAAAAGGAGAAATGAGAAGAGAATTGGGAATACAAAGAGTAATGGTGGTGATGGAAAGTGGAAAGAAACAGGACATATTTATAAGAAATCATTCAGGAACATTTTCCTAGACTTCCAAAAGATCCTTCTTTTTTCCCTTCTGAATACTGTGGTAAGATTATAGATCTGATGATCCTGCTCTCTGGAGGTCTCAGACGGCTTGAATTTCAAGTTGAGCTTAAGAGCAGATATCTGAACTATATGAAAGAAAGAGATAGTACCTCTGCAATTTCTAGATTAGGTATAGAGGGAACTATAGGAAGCTAGCCCACCTTATACACTCATAGTGAAAATAATATTAATTCCAAATAATTGGGGAACAGCAGGAGGACATCATCTGTGATAACTAGTCCCTGTTGTATTCTTCTAGAACAGTGACTGCCACATAGCTGGCACTCAGTAATTATGAGTTGAATGCCAAACCATGGTTGTCTCAGCATCGACTATACATTTTTCCAAAAATGATACTGGATGTAAATGTCACCATCCCTGTGGTCTGTCTGCTGTGGATTTCTGAGTCTAAGGCACGGTGGTAATGCATCACATTTTAACCATCAAAAGTAGAGCAGACTTCTGCTTCCAAGAATATAAAGTAGACATATTCTTGCCTATTCCTCCTTGCCAACTACAACTAACCTCCCTGGACATCATATATAAAATGCATAAAATTTCTCAAATTTGGAGAAAAGAAGACTGATCAGATAGGAGCCAAGGAGTGACATAAATTTTCTTTTTGCCTCATATATCTCTGACTTGGAGCTAAGGAAGTTGGCAACCTGAAAATGCCAATGGGCACAGAAAAAAAGTCCCAACAAAAGCCTCCTGTCTCTAGCCACATAAACAAGAAAAGGCCAGTCTAGCAACACAGAAAACTTTTAGACAATAATTGCTCTACTCTGGACAAACAACATAGAAAAAACTATGGTCTCACTCCCACATCCACAACAGCAAAAGCTAATAGAGAGTTTAGACTTCCACCTTTATGAGGCTGTAAACAAGTATCCCCAAACCCATACCAAGCGATATCAGAGAAGGTCAAATAAAGCACTATGACTTTCATCTCCACCAGCAGTGTAGGTGGAGATTGTATGGGGAGGCAAAATTTCTATCTCCACCTGGAAATAATAACATACTTTTCCAAGCCCCTGCTGCGGTGGTGTAGGTGGAGGCCTTAGTGGAGAGTTAGGCTGTTCACCATTGCCCGGTGGTATCAAAACAATGCCTCACTGCATGACACTGAAGACAACCTGGAGAACTAGAACTCCCATCTCCACCCAAAAGTAATAATGAACCCTCACCTCAGGTGTCGGTGCAGGCAAAATGGAGAACTTGAACTTCGACCTCCACCTGGCAGTAATGAAGCAGTGTCCTCTCCTCCCTTCTTATGCCAGAGCATCATCAGACAAAGTCAACTAAAACTGGTTTAAATAAGATCCAGAGTAGCATAATATAAAAATAGCCAAAACCCTAGACAAGAGTGACAAAGGAAAAACAAGAGACAAGACACAAATTACCAATATCAGAAATGAAACAATGGATGTCGCTTCAGGCTCTGCAGACATCAAAATGATAATAAGGGTTTACTACAACCAACTCAACAAACAAATTTGACAACTTAGATGAAATGGACCAATACCTTGAAAACCACAAACTCTTACAACTCATCCATATATAAAAGAGATCACTGAAATGGTCCTGCAATATTAAGGAAATCTAATGTGTAATTTTAAAACTCACAAAAAAGAAATTCTCAGGCCCACATAGTTTCACAGATTTCTGCCAAATGTTTAAAGAAAATTTAAAACCATTTGTACAATATCTTTTCTAGAAAATAGAAGAGGAATAAGCACTTCCCAACTCATTTTAGGAAGCTGATATAACAGCCAGAGAAAAACAGTACAAAGAAAGGAGAGAGAAGAAAGGAAAGAAAGAGAAGAAAGGGAAGAAAGGAGGGAGGGAGGGAGGAGGAAGGAAGGAAGGAAGGAAGGAAGGAAGGAAGGAAGGAATAGAGAAAGGGAGAGAGAGAAAGAAAAAGAGAAGAGAGAAAGAAAGAAAGAAAGAAAGAAAGAAAGAAAGAAAGAAAGAAAGAAGGAGGCAGGCAAGAAATGAACCTTGGCCTAAGTCTCATGCCTTATACAAGAAACTAACTCAAAAAATATCATGAATTTAAATGCAAAATATAAAACTATAAAACTTGTAAAAAACCTTGGAGAATATCTTTATGATCTAGGGCGATGCAAAAGAGTTTTTTAGACTTGACACCAAAAGCATGATCCATCAAAGGAAAATTTATAAATTAAACTTCATCAAATTTTAAAACTTCTGCTCTGCAAAAGACCCTGATAAAAGGATGAAAAGCAAGCTATAGAGGAGAAAAAGATTTGCAAATTCATATCTCACAAAGGACTAGAATCTAGAATACGTTTTTTAAAATTCAAAATTCAACATTAAGAAAGCAAACAATCCAATTGGAAAACATGCAAAAGACGTTTCAGACACACACACACACAAACACACACTATATAGATACACACACACGTACACACACACATATACACACACAGATGTCAACAAACACATAAAAATATGTTCACCACCAATTGCCTTTAAAGGAATGCCTTTAACACCAAAGGTGCCTCATTTAAAACCACAATGAGGCACCACTACATACATATCAAATGATTAAAATAAACAATACTGGCAACATCAAATACCACCTGGATCATTGATACATTGCTGGTGGCAATGTAAAATGCTAGAGCTACTCTAGTAAAGAGTTTGGTAGTTTCTTTAAAAAACTAAATATTCTACAATGAGACTACCCAGCAATTGCAATTCTAGGCATTTATCCCAGAGAAATCAAGAGTTGTATTTACAAACCTGTACACAAATATTTATAAATGCTTTGTTTATAATGGTCGAAAAATGGAAACAACCCACATGTCCTTCAGTGACGAATGCTTAAAGAGACTGTACAGCCATGCCATAAAATACCACTCAGCAATACAAGAAGGAATTTTTTTTTCCAAATTTTTATTTAAATTCTAGTTAGTTACCATATAGAGTAATACTGGTTTCAGGAGTAGCATTCAGGAGTAGCCAGTGTTCATCCCAAGTGACCTCCTTAACACATACCACCCATTTAGCCCATCCACCTCCCACCCCCTCTCCATCAACCCTCAGTTTGTTCTTTATAGTTCTTCATAGTCTTTTATGATTTGCTTCCCTCTTTTCTCCCTCTTTCTCCATTTTCATCTGTTTTGTTTCTTAAACTCCACAAATGAGTGAAATCAAATGGCATTTGTTTTTCTCTGCCTGACTTATTTTGCTTAGCATAATACACTCTACCTCCATCCATGTTGCAAATGGCAAGATTTTATTCTTTTTGATGGCTGAGTAATATTCCTTTATATATTTTACATATATGTGTGTGTGTGTGTGTGTGTGTATATATATATATATGTATTACATATATATGTGGGTATATATATGTGTATATATATATGTATATATATATAGGTGTATGTGTATATATATATCATATATACATTCATATATATCACTTTGTCTTTAACCATTCATCGATCAATAGATTTGGGCTCTTTCCATAATTTGGCTATTGATAATGCTGCTGTAAACATCGGGGTGCATGTGCCCCTTCAAGTACTTTTGTATCCTGTGGGTAAATACTTAGTGTGCAATTGCTGGGTCATAGGGTAGTTCTATTTTTAACTTTTTGAAGGACCTCCATACTGTTTTCCACAGTGGCTGCATCAGTTTGCATTCCTACCAACAGTGTAAGAGGGTTTTCCTTTCTCCATATCCTTGACAACATCTGTTGTTTCCTGAGTTGTTAATTTTAGCTATTCTGACCAGTATGAGATGGTATCTCATCATGGTTTTGACTTGTATTCTCTGATAATCAATGATGTTGAGCATCTTTTCATGTGTCTGTTGGCCATCTGGATGTCTATAAGAATGAACTATTAACACACAACTTAGATGAATCTCCAGAGAATCATGCTGAGCAAAAAAAAAATCAATCCTAAAATATTATATATGATTTCTTATATATCACTCTTGAATCACAAAATTATACAAATAGAAAACATATATTGACACAGAGGGAGTAGACGTGGGTGTAGGTGCAATTATAAAAGGACAACACGAGGGATCCTTGTGGTTATAGAAAGATTCTGTGTCTTGACAATATCAATGTTAACATACTGGTTTTGAAATTGTATTATTATTTTACCAGGTATTAACTACTGTTGGGAGAAACTGAGTAATGGATACACTTGGTCATTCTGTATTGTTTCTTACAATTCCATTTGAGTCTACAATCAACTCAAAATTTAAAAATCCATAAAACTAAAAAAAAAAAAAAAAACCTTAAAAACAAAACCAGAGCACAAGGAATGTTCAGGGTCAGGGTGAAAAATAAGTAACATTATTAAATGGGGTTTCTTGGCATTATTTGATACCTATATGCATTTTGCATATACACATGAAGGAGGAAGAAAAGACATTTTTGCTTTAAAGGATAAAATTAGAAAAAGAAATTATAAGAATACAGGCTCAATGCAGGGAAGGACGTTTGCAATAGTGTGTCCAACACTGTAATGGGTTGCCTAGAGAAGTGAATTTCAATGTAATGCATTCAAGTAGAAAGAATGTTGCAAAAGGCATGAGTGTATTTGGTGGAGGGTAAGCCTCATCAGGGAATCACAAATTCACATGCCAAGAGGGAGCTGGCTAGGTATTGAACAGGAACTGCTAAAGCATGCTGGGGGGAAGAAAAAAGAAAGAGCAATAAGGAACAGTGGAGTCATGGAAAACTGGAGAAGCCACCTGCAACTCAGCTCTGAGATGCTATTGCCTTGTGAGATTGCAGACCAAAAGGAGATCTTCTGATGTTTCAAGAGAAGCTGGAAATCTGGCCTTTTACATGTAAACTCCCAATAACTAAAATGCCTTTACTAATTTGTTTATTATATTCAAATACTATGAGGTGTAAAACAGTATAATCCAAATAAAACTTATCCTATTGTTTGAATTTCAACACTTCAAATGAATCATAAATAATGGTTCCTATCATGGCATCCTGCATTTCAATGTCCAAAATGTCTTACACTGACATCTATCATAGATTGCTATTTCCATGAAAACATTTTAAGAGTAAATATCTCATTAGCTGCAATTTGTATTAAGACATTAAGGGAACAGTTAAGGCAACAACTTTCTGTTAAGCCCTGCATAGGATGGCCAACTTTTTTTGAAAGTCATTTATGAAAGCTCTAATTTTCTTGCAGAATATATTTTCTTTACCACATATTCAGACATATAATTAACTGTTTCATTGTTCAAATTTACTTCACAAAGGTATGTTTTTCTCTCCTGACATGACTGAAACTTTCTTGAGAGGAATTGTCAAGTCCTATATTTCCTTTTTCTATCCTTAGTATTACTTACTACAGTTTGGATCATACAATAAGTGCTCAAAAATGGTTAGATCATAATGATTTACTTACTACCAGGCCTTGTGTCAAGTGATGTAACTGAAGATAATCCTGGTCAAAAAGGTAAAAGTTTGGATAAGTGGGCCATAAGATTTACACACACACACACACACACACACACACACACACACACACACACAAGAATATTACTCAGTGATCAAAAAGAATGAAATCTTGCCATTTGCAACCACATGGTTGGAACTAGAGGGTATCATGCTAAGCAAAATAAGTCAGGCAGAGAAAGACAAATATCATATGATTTCACTCATATGTGGAATTTAAGAAACAAAACAGAAGAACATAGGGGTAGGGAAGCAAAAATAAGATAAAAACTGAGAGGGGCAAACCATAAGACACTCTTAAATACAGAAAACAGACTGAGGATTGCTGGCGGGTGCTGGGTGGGGAGATGGGTTAAATTGGCGATGGACATTAAGGAGGGCACTTGCTGGGATGAGCACTGGGTGTTATATATAAGTGATGAATTGCTGAATTCTACTCCTGAAACTAATACTACACTGTATATTAACTAACTTGAATTTAGATAAATATTTTTAAAAGAAAAAAAATAAAGAAGCTTCATCAAAAACTACTTTTATGAACACTTGGTTCCACACACAAAGTCAGTTTCAGAAATGCCCATATGCCAAGAGTGGAGCTGTTCAGCTGTTGTTGATGGGCATCATGCCCCAGGCAAAGGTCCTACTTTTCAAGACAATGCAGTTTTCACATCACTGTCTCCTGAATGGGTTGAGTCATTCTGCTTTCCACCCCAGAAGCTTTATCTCCTTTAACATATTTCTTTGCCTCCATCAAATTTCTCCACACGTTGTGCATTCCTTTTCCCCGATGGCTGCTCTAAATATGACACATCCCATTCTTTTTTATCCACTAATGTGGTAACTGTTATTTGGGCTTCATGAACACATTTTTTTATAGAAAGAAAAAAGGACACAAAAAAATCCACGTCCTACTGGGAATTTCAGCTTCAAAACTCAGTTCTGAGGACGCAAGCTGCATTGGGAATGGTTGAGCAGAATTGTGGGCATGACAGTATGTAAACTTCAATACTAGAACAGTCTTCTCAGATCCTGAAATGCCACAGAGCAGTACAAAGGAGAGAGATGTGCTCTCTGCTATTTCATATCACCTTTTAGTCCTAAAAAAATAAAGGTACCAAACAACAGACAATGTCTCTCAAAGTGCAGTTCCTTTGCTGACTTTGAGTGTCAGATCTTACTCTAGTGAAAACAGTAACAACAGTGTGACTTGAGCTTTTTATTTTTTTTTTTTCAATCTATAGCAAAAAGGAAGGCAATTTCTTATTTACCTGGTTAATGGACCAGCCTGTTAACTGGTGACTGACTTCTGCCCTTGCTTCCCCCACCCCTGTAGTTTATTCTCCAAGAGCAGCTAGTGAGCCTTTAAAAGACTTCAGATGGTGAAACTCATCCACTCCAAACTGCAATGGCTCTGCCTTTCAATTGGGATTAAAGCCCAAGTTGTACACCATCTCCTCACATACTCATCTCCCTCACTGAGCTGACCTTGTCTATACCCTCTCCCGCCCTTCACTCTACTCCAGCCACAACAGTCTCTTTGCTGTCCTTTGAATACACTCAGCAGGCTGTGGCATTAGGGTGTCTGCACGAGCTGTTCCCTCTGCCAGGACCACTTTCCCATAGACATCACTGCCTTCAAGATTGTGCTCATATATCAACATCTCAACAAAACCTGCCTCCACCATGCTATAAATGATCAAAATCCTTTCTCTCCTGTACTTCCAACTCCTTTCCTCCTGATCTTTCATTTGTCCATATTATTATTTATAATGACAGTCATATTATTTGCTTGAATTTTGTGTACTGCTTATAATGGAATTTACAAAGGCAGAAATACTTGTTTTATTTTCCTATTTAACCCAGCTACCTAAAACAGTGCCTGGCATATATGCACAGTAGACACTCAATAAAATTTGTTGAATAAATAATTAATGGTAAATTGGTTTATTTTGTTCTTTGAAGATAATAAAGGTATTATCCTGGACAGAAAAAAAAAACATATTTTTAACAAAGTAATTGTAATTCATCATCACTGAATAATCAAAAACTTTATTTTCTGAATTCAAACTCATGCACTTTTGTTTGTTTTTTTTTTTTTCCCAAAGAGCCACAGAAAGCCTTCAATACCCATATAGCATAAAGGTAAGCTGGAAACTTCCAGTTGAATTTGGGTTAGCAAATGAATTGAAAATTTAGAAAGCATTTTTTAATTATCTTCATTTGGAAAACAGGAAGGCCCATCTTTTGCCTCAGATGTAAAACACAGGAACTAGAATATTGCCTCAAGCATCAAAATTCTCTTTTGGTATTTGGTGCATATGTCAGTTAGTCAAACTCCTCCCCGGATCTTGAGCTTTTCCTGGCAATTTGCTCTGGTCTGGGACCTGGGCCCATGTCCCTGACTCACACTTTCTAGGACCCTGTTAGCCCTCGCCTCTTAATCTCCCTGTTCTCTGGGTCTTTTGATTATGCACACTCATGTCCTCAACTTGGTCCCTGAGCCTTGGCTGATTTTCCAAATACTGACCTATGTGATAGAAACAGAGATGTGTCACCCACATCTCCCTTCTCAGAAATACTTGTTGACCAGCTGTGGTGAATATGGTCAGCAGACCACCTAACTAGCAGCCCCATCAGGCACTGCCCCAGCTTCAAATGGCCATCTGCCCATAGTCACACCCTTCCTTGAAGCAGCATACACCCCATTATGGCCCAATGCTGGACATTCCCAGGGGCCATTCTTGTTCCAGAGCTCCCTTCACGTTGGCCAAGGTACTGCCAGGCATGCCTCACAATTCAGCTTCTCCCTGTGCCCAATCCTGCTTCCACCACTTTCCTTCACAAGAATAGATCTCCAATAAACATCTTGTATCCCCAAACACCATCACACTATCTACTTCTGGAGAACTCAACTGGCAACAACAACATCCAATACTTCTAACTAAGGGAAAAGTCAAAACTGACAAACTTGAAGAGGTAGAAAGTGAAGCAGAATGTGTGTAAGCAACACTCAGGGAGCAACAGATATGACATAAGAGCCTTATCTACTACTGAAGCAATGTTAATAATGCTAATGAGTCCTCATTGTACTATGTGTTTTTAACATCAGCTAATAATACAAGAAAGCTACTTTGCTTTCTTAAAACTCTGAGCCAAAACTCTCTTCTAACTCACTCTCTGGAAAATTCTTCATTTTAAGTTGATAATTCTTTTATGAGACAAATAAATAAGCAAAACATATCAACTGTGAGATAATCAGAACATAGCTTAGGTTCTGAAGGAGGAGGTAGGAAAGCTAAGCTTACTAGATCATAGAATTCATAAGAATTTCATCTTGAAATTACATATTAAAAACATTCACTTGTCAGAAATTCACTTTCAACTACATATCTTTCAGTTTTAAAATAATTCTAGGATAGAGCGGGTCTTTTTTATCTCTAAGATACAGTGAATGTATTGTAACTATTTCTGCTGCTGGTTGGCATAATCTTGTATTGGCCAAGATCATTCACCCCTTACTTTATTGTGATATTTCCCTATATTATTTGAGGTAAAACTACCTTTGATCCAATGCACCTAATATCCAGGAAAGACCTTAGCCAGATTCAAAATCACGCAAAGCAACTGTCTTGTCTTTGCCTGAGGGTGAATATAGTTAGTATTTTCCAAACTCCCTCTAGTCACCATGCGATCCTTTTGAGTAGCTGATTTCTGTGCCAAGCCCATTCGGCTTGGCCTCTTATGAGTGGTTCTGAATTCCAAAGGCTGCTTGTTTGAAAATTCATGAGCTTCTCAATGATGCGGTTCCTTTTTTGGCTGCCCCACTGCTCAGTTAGTTCAGACAACAAGCTGCTTAGGGATGGATAATTTTTCCATTTAGCTGCCAAAACCTACAGGGGGGTTGGTATTTTACTGCTATTGTGGAATTTTCAGAAGTTTGGAAAACAGAGGATTTTATTTTTTGTTTTGTTTTGATATAGGACATTTTGACAATGGCTTTGGCAGTGATACAAAAATCTCCATGCTTGTAAACCAGAATAACATTTTCAGCCATCTGGCTTGCATGTAGCACCCTCTGAGTGGGATAGATATAAAAACAGTTAGCAATTAAGAGGTTTAAAATGGCTTTCCCATTAGTTTCTGAACTGAACTATCCCATGATAAAGATACAACAGGCAATGAAGGGGGTGCTGATTCCTTGTCAGCACACTTCTCTTTGTGATAAAAATTGTCTGACACCTCCATAAATTCTTAATCTCTCAATCTTCCTTCACTATCACCACAACCATTCACCCGGATTTCTGGACTCAGATTTTTCTTTTGTCTTAAATATAACATCCCCAATCATAATGAATCACGGATTCCATTAAAAGATCCACCAAATGCCCAGTTATGTTGATTATTCTTCCTTTTGAATATGACTGAGACTTCATACCAAACAACAGAGGAAAATTCTCAGGCCAGCATAATGTGAATCTCTACCTTTTAATTTTACATTTCAAGGCTTAATCTTTATACGATAAACATTAGATACTTTATCAGGATCGTTTTAAACAATAAAACACAGAAGAAAGTTCTGATTCTTGAAACTGAAAAGACATAGCCCTTTTAAATCAGAAATCATGCCTTTTGACCTCTTTAAAACTATTCAAAGATATTTATTATAATAATCTATACATATATAAATAGCACTACCAACTTGGAGTCTTGTCGATTTCTGGTACAATAATAGGAAACCAAAGTTATCTGATGCTCTAAAAGCTAATTGTGACAAGTGATGCTGAAATAAAAGAGTAAAATAAAGTACAGTTTGGGAAGAGGTGTTTATCTTCCATCCAGCTTGCTCCCCAGAATCCTCTCCTGCCTGTCCAAGAAACATGATCTGCTAGTAACCTGCAGAAGAGGCTTTGTGCTGTCACTTATTTTGCACATTTTACACAGAGCAACATATTTTTATCCAAGGCTTTCAGAGATTTCTCACTTAGTTGTCAAGTTCAAAAAACCCAGAGCTGGAAGAGATCAGACAGGAATTTTCCCAAACAAATTAGCATGTTGAAGGAGGATGATGTAAATGGCAGCATGAGTTTCCCCATGCTTGAGCACGTTTTTCAGCACAGCTAAGACATTAACAAGTGATGGTCTCATGCACTTGGGCTAGTGATTTACGAAGTTGCTTCCTGATTTAATAGAGTGCTAGAAAGGATTGTTGTTATACCAACTAAAAGAATCATAAAATGGTAATGAATGTTATGAAACTTCATGAATATTTCATCTGAAGATAGGCTGTCAGATTTATCTTGAGGTTAAAGAGCACACAGGGCATAAATCAGGCCCAAGATGGAGTTGCTTGAGGTTCATAGTTGATGAGAACTGTTTACATGTTAGGCAAGGCTATCTGTGGATGTTTATTACTTTAGTCACATGTTAGACCCTAGTTAAGATAAAGAAAAAAATTTAGTTTTAAAATAAATCACTTTAAAAGGGATCAGCAAAGATTTCTAGGAAGGATTAGAGGTATTTTTTTGAGCCCAAATTGGTTTTACGGTAATTTTCTCATTGACTGTATTAAGTATTCAAAACTGTAATCAATATTCAATAAAAAGGGATCACAAGGCTATTGAATTGGCACGATAAAATGGAATAATGAGCATAAACTCATTCTTTAGCTATGAACGACACACGTAACCATCATTTATACTAAATCTTTAATATATCATCAGTTTCAAGGCAATTTCTCAGTTGAAATATTTATAGTTAGTTTAAAATTCACTACTTATTTTGTTAGGTATATTTTATTTCTTCCAACAAAATCCCCCAAAATTATGCTTCCCCAGCCTCCACTAAAAACACAGAAGTGAAATTTAGTTCAGTGATTATGAAATTTAGTTCTAGCTCTATAGCTAGCTGACAGAAATCCCCTTAATTCCTTTAAATTAGGTTTTCTTCCTTTCCTATGTCTTTCAAAGTGTAACACGTGTTATTTAAATATAAAGATGAACTTTCTGACTTTTCAAAATTTACCTGGCAGTGGAAATGGAAAGATAACAGCTCATTTATTCATTCGATCAGCCATTCAGCACAATTTTGAATGCTTACTATGTGCCACGTACCTTGCTAGGTGAGTGGGATGAAATGGTCGTTGGATGAATAAAGGTCCCTACCAGCAGAATGTTTTGCTTTAAGAGGGTACCCATAAGTAAATAACCAATTATAAAAAGTGTGATGGCTGACATACGGGGCTGTTATGAGAGCATACAGAAGGAGTGTACCTTCCCCAGAGTTTAGGGGTCTAATGTAGCACTTTGAGAAAAAAATTGTGTAAGGTCAGACTTACCTGGAGGAATGAAGTCATGATGAAGGAAGGTGTAGACCAGGAGAAAACAAAAACACACGACCTATTAGAGGAACGAAGGAAAAGTTTTAAAGGCTGAAGTGTATTGAAAGTATACTTTTGGGGATGAGGACGAGAAGATGGTAAGGGATGTTATTGAGGGCATAGACCAAGCCTATGAACCCTGCAAGAGGTTTGAACTCAACCTCAGGGCAATGGATTTCACTGGAGTTTCAGCAGTGGAATGATATTAATAGACTCTCATTTCATATTGTCTAACATTACATTTCTTGTTTAATAGAGATAATATTTTATACTTCTACTCTTCATATAAAATGAAAATGAAGAATTTGATCAGGTGTCTTAAGTCAGTGACTGATGGGTTTTTAAAGTAATTTTATAAAGAAAGTAGAGGAGAAAATAAAATTATTTATGTAAAAAATGTTGAGTGGTAGACAGGAGGGTTAACAAATAAATATACCTCTCTAAAAATAAAGTCAGATTGGGTTGGTTACCCTGAAGAATTTCCTGAGAAGAAAGGAATAGTTTCAAAGTTAGATCGTGAAATCTCTTTATGAAGATATTAAACAAAAACATTTTAAAGAGGAAAAAATAGCTTATATTCTGAAGAAATCACTCCCCTAAGGAGGTTTATTTCTGCATTTCCACATCCTCATCCTGCTCAATACCCAGAAAATGTAGTACCAAAATAATAACTAATACTCATTAAAGAAATGCAATGTACTTATCTTTAGGTGTTTTACAAGTAGTAGTTTATCAAAACTCCGAAGTGTTTTCCATGTATGAGCTTATTTCATCCTCACTGAAAAATATGTGCAGTAAATCTATTATTATCCCTATTATTATGGGAGAGTTAGGAACAGAGAGTCAACTAATTTGCCCAAGTCACATGTCAGTAAGTTGCAGAGCTGGGATTTGAAACTAGGCAGCCAGGTTCTTAACCACAATCGGTGTCCCAGAGTACTCAGTCATGACATGCTACATAGCAACATAGTTTACACAGTTTTGATAGCAATCAGGAGGAATATAAATAAAAATTAACTGGGGCACCCAGGTGGCTCAGTCGGTTGAGCGTCCGACTTCGGCTCATGATCTCCCGGTTTGTGAGTTCGAGCCCCGTGTCGGGCTCTGTGCTGACAGCTTGGAGCCTGGAGCCTGCTTCAGATTCTGTGTCTCCTCCTCTCTCTGCCCCCTCCCCTGCTCATGCTCTGCCTCTCTGTCTCTCAATAATAAATAAATGTTCAAAAAAATTTAAACAAATAAAAATTAACCATCACAAGAGAAAAAATAAGGTTTCTGTCTATCCTTGAATAGTGTTTTCTCTCTGTGTATTATGGAGTCCATATTTAGGGGAAGAAGAAAATCCCATTTCATTTTCTGTGAGACAAGCTTACTTTTGGAGATTTGACACTCACAGCAGTGTGTTTGCACATTGATTATTGATGAATGAACTTTGATTGCATTGTTACCTTGGTACTCATGTACAGTAAATGCATCGAATACATGATATCACTTATAAGGGAATAAATAATTTAAAAAAACTTTCCTTTACAGAATATATCATACTGAACTGTCATGCACATTGCCCTCAGCTGAGTTATAATGTTATTACCTAATAGATGTCACATCCTTCATTCAAAATGAAAATCGTGTTTTTAATTTCCAGAAAAAAACCACCCTACATGTTTAAGCTGATGTACAGGGCATAATATCAAAGTGTCCTCAACACAAAGAGTCATTTGTTCAATTTTCTGACCTGCTCCAGCCTAAAGAATAAGGAGACCACAGGATGACAAAAGGTTTCCAGCAGAAACGGATTTACAGTCAGAATCGGTTTCCTATGTTTTCATTCATTTTGAATGAATACAAAGAATAATCTCTTGCTGCTAATACAAATGCAGCAAACTGAGCCATTAAATTGACAGTGTGATCTATCCCACTTCACACTGCTTTATAAGCAAAATGTATCATTCTCGGGAGCTTTCTCCTGGTTAAATAATTGTAAGAAATATATCTCTTGCCATTGCTTTTATTGATAAAACACAGCATGTCATCTTAATTCATTCTTCCACTGCTCTGTTTCATCATCTTCTACCAAGTGATTGGGATTCTGATCACCCTGCGTTCGCTTTCAGATTGAAAGCCTCTATCTACTCATCTGTTCTTCTTCACGAAGAAAAGCTCTGGGGAAACATCTGTTTTCTAACTGAATCTTCGCTGGAAACTCAGATGCCAGCAAGCAATAACCTTGGGGTTCCTTTAGAAATCCTCACGGGTCCCTGCTACATCAGGGCTTGAAGCTAACAGAATTAACGGACAAAGTGCTGTTACTTGATTTTCATTTCTGAATTTGATTTGGGGTACATGAGCTTCACGGAGTAATGATAATGTGTTACTGATCTCTGAAGTTAGTCATCACTTGATGAAAGGTTTAGAAGTCTGGAAGCTTTAGCTGCGGATCTTAAACTTTATTCTTTCCCTTTTCCTCCACTGACATTCAACTAAGTTTGCAGCTTATTTTAATTTCAGAATGTGAAGAACAATTGCGTTGTCTCAATCAGGTATTGTTATGAAATTTCCCACTTCTAATAGCAAACGGAGATTTACAATTTTAGTCTGAAATTGGCATCAGTTGGAATTTTTTTTATTTCCTCATGGAATTTGCTGAAAATTCATCTACCCATTTAATTCAAATGACTGAGAAAAGTAATAAACTTAAATCAGAAGCAGACTTTAGTCATCACACAAGTCAAAAGAAATACACAACCTAGAAAATGTGTAGATATTGATCATCTTTATCATTAGTCTTAACTTTTGCTAAAAACCAAACCATAAACTTTAAACTGATGTGTGTGTATGCACACACACACACACACACCTACATATAAACACTTACATGTATTCATATGCATACACCGTGTTAATAGAATTATTTATATTTTCTTTTGTGTCAGCTTTACTGAGGGATAATTGACAAATCAAATTGTAAGATATTTAAAGTGTATATCATGATGACTTCATATACATATACACTGTGAAAAGATCTCTCCCCTCTAGCTAATTAACACATCCATCACCGCACATATTTATTTTTATTTATGTATTTTTTGTAAGAACGTTTAAGTTGTATTCATTTAGCAAATTTCAATTATACAAAATAGAATATTGGAAGCAATGTGTCACCCACTGTTTCATTATCCATTACTATAAAACAATCCACTTCAACTGAAAAATTTAGAGGAACAAATTATTTTTTATAAGTCTCTCAGTTGACTGAACTCAGCTGGGAAATTCTTCTCCTTCATATGGCGGAGGCTGGGGTCATTCACTCAACTGCATTCAGCTGGAGACTGAGCTTGACTGGAAGGTCCCAGAAAGTTTTGCTCATATGTTTGGCCCTCCGGTGCTCTTTTACATAGCCACTCCGCATAGCTAACTTGAACTTCCTCACAGCATGGTGACCTCAGGATAGATTCTTTTTTCTTTTAATTTGATACACAATATTACGTTAGTTTCAAGTGCACAACATAGTGATTACCACATAAGTGTAGTTACCATCTGCCACCCTACAAACTGATTACAATATTACTGACTATATTCCCTGTGCTGTAATTTTCATTCCTGTGACTTACTTATTTGACAACTGGAATTTTGTACCTCTTAATCCCCTTCACCTATTTTGCTCATCCTCCTAGCCCCCTCTTCTGGCAACCACGGTTCTCTGTATTTATGGATCTGTTTCTGCTTTTTTTGTTTGTTGTTCATTTGCTTTGTCCTTTTTTTTTTTTTTTTTTTTGATTCCACATATAAGTGAAATCATATAGTATTTGTCTTTCTCTGATTGACTTATTTCACTTAGCTTAATATCCTGTAGTTCTATCCATGTAGTCATGAATGGCAATATCTCATTCTCTTTTTGTGGCTGAGTAATATTCATTGTATTTTCTTTCATCAGAGTCTTACACTTTTCAGAGTACAAGTCCTTCACATGCTTCATATTCCAAGATATTCTTTTTGATGCAATTGTAAATGGGATTATTTTCTTAATTCCTCTTTCTGCTACTCTGTTATTAGTATATAAAGATGTAAGATTTCTGTATATTAATTTAGCATTCTACAACTTTACTGAATTCATTTATTAGCTCTAACAGTTTTGGGTAGTCTTCAGGGGTTTCTATATACAGTATCATGTCATCTACAAATAGTGACAGTTTTACTTCTTCCTTACTAATTCAGATGTATTTTGTTTCTTTTTCTTCTCTGATGGCTGTGGTTAGGATTTTTAATACTATGTTGAATAAAAGTGGCAAGAGTGGACACTCTTATCTTGTTCTTGATCTTAGAGGAAAAGCTTTTAACTATTCACCATTGACTATGATGTTAGCTGTGGGTTCTTCACATATGGCCTTTATTATGTTGAAGAACGTTCCCTCTGAACTGACTTTGTTGAGTTTTTATCATGAATGGGTGTTGAATTTTGTCAAATGCTTTTCCTGCATCTACTGAGATGAACATACGGTTTTTTTATCCTTCATTTTACTAATTTGGTGTATTAATTTCATTTGCAGATCTTAAACCCTCTTTGCATCCCTGGAATAAATCTCACTTGATTGTGGTGAATGATTCTTTTAATGCATGTTGAATTCAGTTTGCTAACATTTGGTTGAGGATTTTTGCACCTATGTTCATCAGGGATATCGACCTGTCATTACCTACCTTCCTCCTTCCTCCTTCCTTCCTCCCTTCCTCCCTTCCTTTCTCTCTCTCTCTCTCTCTCTCTCTCTCTCCCTCTCTCTTGCTGGTTCTGGCATCAGGATAATGCTGGCCTCACATAATGAATCTGGGAAACTTCCTTCCTCTTCTATGTTTGTTTGTTTTTTTTTTTTTATTAATTTAAGAAGGATAGGTATTAACTCTTCTTTAAGTGTTTTATAGAATTCACCTGTGAAGTCATCTGGTCCTAGACTATTGTTTATTGGGAGGCTTTTTAATTACTAATTCAATTTCTTTGCTAATAATTGGTCTGTTCAATTTTCTATTTCTTCCTGATCAGTTTTGGGAGGCTTGTGTTTCTAGGAATTTATCTATTTCTCCTAGGTTTTCCAATTTCTGGCATATAATTTTTCTTAGTAGTTTCTTATAATCCTTTGTGTCTCTATAGTGTCAGTTGTTACTATTCCTCTTCCTTTTCTCATTTTATGATTCCTTTCTCATGTTTTCATGATAAGTCTGGCTAAAGGTTTATCAATTTTATGTTTTCTTTCTTTTTCAGCACAGCCTCCTCCATCTGCTGCCCCCTCCCACCTCCACCTCCAGCATCTCCCAGCGACAGTTCATCCTGCAACTATTACCCCACACCAGGATGGGGGGAAAGAATAAAAATGGGGAAGGTTCACACCACCCAGGGGTCACCAGGCTAGAGTGCAGGTCAGTCAGGCTTAGATCATGCCCTTCCTCCTTCTCACACCCAGGTACACCCATGCAAGTATACTCCAACTTCTGGGCAGGCAACTGAGTATAGGAGAGGGACTGCACCCCAGGGACCAGGGGAGGAGCTGACTCTTCAGAGGTCTCCAGGGTGTGCTCTGCACCAAGCCTGGCAGGTTCAGGTCAAGGTGCACCTCGCTCCTGCCAGCTGGTGAAGGGGCCACACTTACATGGAAGAAGGCAGATGACTGGAAGAGCCCCATACTCTCCCCCAACCCCCATCCAGGACCCACAGACCAGGAAGCCACCCTCACCACAGGTGCCAGACCCAATTTTATTTTTTTCAAAGATCCAGCTGTTGGTTTCTTTGATCTTTTCTATTATATTCTGTCTCTATTTCATTTATTTCCACTCTGATCTTTATTATTCCCCTCCTTCTACTAACTTTGGGCTTTGTTTTGTTCTTCTTTTCCCTAGTTCCTTTAGGTGTAAAGTTAGATCATTTATTTGAGATTTTTCTTTTTTTTTCTTGGGTTGCCCTGTATAGGATAGTCAGATTCTTACACAGCAGCTGGCTTCTATAATAATAAAGTAAAAGCTGCCAGTCCCCTTCAGGACTAGGCTTGGAATTGGCACAACATCACTTGAACTGCATTCTATTGGGCAAAACAAGTCATAAAGCCAGGTCAAATTCAAGCGGAAGGGACTGACTCTACCGCTTTATTGTGAGAACCATATAAATGAGGGGAAAGGAAGAAACTGGCGGCCACCTTTGAAGACTATCTGGCATACCTAACTAAATTTCAAAGGCCTCTCTCTTTAAATTAGAACGGACTACTCTCAGATTTCTTCATCATACTAGACATTAATTAGTTTTTCCAAAATATCAGTCTGTCTAACTCACACAAAACCCCACATGTTTAAAATTGCATGGATTAATTTGCTCGTGATGCTATCCTACATATTCACTAATTTTAACACTGAAATCAAACTTCACACTTCAACTTTATAGTCCTTTCCTCACTGTGCTTTCAGTTCTCACTAGCCCTGTCTTCATCTGTTTACATTTCCCCCTGGGATATCATTTGAAATCAAGCAGAAAATAAAAACTGAAAACAAACTTACAATGTGTTTACATGTATGACCCAGGCAATCTAGACAAATCCAACCATCTATCCAGAAGGTCAAGAGGAATCGTGAAACCCGAGAGAAGTCACCAAGTAGTATGTCTCACCATCCATCTCGCTCAAAGTAACTCCCGTTTTCAATTATCCACACCAATGGTTCCTTGCATTGACAGGAGTAACCAAGAGGTGACTTCACATTTAACAAGCATTTAATAAATATTAGTCACAAAATATTTTTTTACACATGTATCAAAAAAGTCATCCTAATTCTTTTGTGTGAAAACATCCATTGAGATCCCTATATATGCTAGATGTTGGGAACATAAAGGTAAATTATCTCCTTCACAAAGTCTCAGAAAGCTAAACATGTAAAATACTTCCTGAGGTTTCTAGCCATTTCTTTTTTTTTATCTTTAATTTAATCACATAAAACAAAATGACCTCTCATCAAAGTTTCCATTCATAGTGCTTTCCATAACCTCAAGTAAGATTAAACCAAATAAAACTGCTGTATTGACATAAGTATATCTAACAATAAAAGATTTCTAAAAAAAAAAAAAAAAAAAGACAATAATTTCAGTAAGTTTTCTCATCTCCAGATCAGAGATTTGAGAGACATAAACCTCAAACAGAAAAATTCTCTGTAAGTTATTACTAAGTGGGAAAATCAGCTCCCATTACATATGAGGGGTACATGAAGGTTTAATTTATTTATTAATTCAATACATATTTGTTGAGCACCTGCTATGTGCCAGCTTGGTGATGGGTGCACCATGGAAGGCAAAAACAAAACAAAACAAAACAAAAATTCAGTCTCCTCTCTCACAGAGCCTCCTCTCCCCTGGTAAATACAGACATGCCACTATAATCTAGTGAGGTACACTTTCCAAGTGAGTAATATGCAATCCCATGGGATACACAATAGGGTTCTTTAATCTAGGGCAAGAGGTCAGGGATAGCTCCCATAGAAAAGAATGAGTATAAATTAGTTAAATGTAAGTGTGGGGGTGGGAAAGAAGAATGTTCCAGGCAGAGGGAATAGAATGCGCATAGGCTCAAAGTTAAGAGAACATATTCCCTTCTGGGAAGTGAACATCCTTTAGCCTGGCTGGAGTACCACTGTGACAGGAAATTGTGGAATGAGTATGTAGCTCACACTTCTGGAATGCTACTGCTTCCTGGTGAGCAGGAAAGCAGGAGGTTAGTCATGTAAGTCCACAAACATCCCTATTCTAAAGACTTATAGAACATACCATGCACATTATTAGTTTTGAACAGCATATGTGTACATATTTGATCATATCACACAAACACACAAAAGAATGGCAAAGAAAGTACATCAACATGTTAACCATGACAGGATTACAGATTATTTTATTCTAAATTTGCAACTTTGTAAAATTTTTGCATTTTCAAAATTTTATACAAGGCTACACATAAAAATTATATTCTGTTATTATATTTAACACAAAAACATAGTTTTAAATGTAACATAACTTCTGAATATAACTACAAATGATATTCCTGAACATTTTTATAAATCCTCTATTTCTCAGGACACTTTCCATTCTACTGTTCTTTCTGTTTTTTAAAAATAAATGTTTTACAGGGATGCCTGGATGGCTCAGCCGGTTAAGTGTCCGACTTCAGCTCAGGTCATGCTCTCACGGCTCGTGGGTTCAAGCCCCACATTGGGCTCTGTGCTGACAGCTTAGGGTCTGGAGCCTGCTTGGGATTCTGTGTCTCCTTCTTTCTCTGCCCCTCCCCCACTCACACTCTGTATCTCTGTCTCTCTCTCAAAAATAAGCATTAAAAAAACATTTTTTTAAAAAAAGACACAAAAAAGTATGCATTTTAATCATGTTTCTAACTCCCAGAGCATAACCCTTAAATTTGGTAAATATTATATATATATATATATATTTATCTTATATAATCATATTATACAAATATATGATTTTATACACTGGTATGATTTGAATCCAACATATTACATATTATTTTGACAACTCTACAAATACCCTGAATGTTGCTAAAATTTCTCTCTTACACAAACCACCTCTAAACCTTGGTGGACTAAATGGAAGTTAGCATTTTTTTCTGATTCTAGCAGGCTCTTCCCAGTTTTCTTTCATTAGTCACCCCACATAATGTTTCCTCACTATTTGCAAATTCTGCCTGTCAAACCCAAATCCACAAGCCCATCACGGTTCAGAATTTAAACTTAAAGTAGACAGGAAAACAAACTTGTTTTTAACCTTATGTGTGTGGCTGAGACCACAAAGATGCACACAGAATAAATGCATCTGGTGACAACTGAAATGAAGAAGGCAAGAGTCATGCACATCCTCGAAAATCAATACAAATAAAAAGTGCTTTCTGTTCCTCTAGTTCCATTTCTCAGAGCTGAGTTTATGCTGTTTTCTGTAATTCCAGGCATGACTGCCAACATAGAAAGAGAATAATAATCTAAGTCTTAGCTCACACACAGGCCTTCAGAGGCCACTGGCATATTCTGAACATCAAAATTCATAACTTAATTTGTTTACTTAAGGAATCTCTCAGTTGGTTATCAAATGTGAAGTGTCTTAGAGCTAAGATTAAAAAAAAAAAAAACCTAACACGCCTGAATTATTAATTATCAGTTTACGGTTTAAGTCTTTACTTGGCAAAAATAATTCACTTTTCAAAGATTGTTATAACAGGTCTTGGGCACAGCTAGAGCAAACATTTGTGTTTGTATTAAATCTGGCTATTTCCACATATGCTCACTGTGACTTTAGGAACAGAGCCACAGGGAGAAAGTAAGGCCGGCAGTCATTCACATTGTGCTGATAACAGCAATTTGGGTTGGTAGGCTAGCTGTGTCAAAAGGAACAATATTAATATTAATATTTATAACTTGCCTTTCTCCTGCCTTAAATCTACTGAAGACATTGTCATATTTATCTTTAGGCTATTCTTGTGGGGAGCACAGGTACCAATTTTAAAAAAAATGTAAGAAGATTTCTATAATCCTCTTGGTGATGTCTAGTTCCAAATTAGAAAAAAAATTATAGGTATTTGAAGTTCCCCAAACTGATATTCCCTGATTGAATGAAAAAGGCATTCCAGTTATGTGTTTACTGTATAGCTGTCTACCAAATCAAAAGTGTGACTTACAGATTGATGACAGGAAGAAGCCGGACCAAATCTAAAGGAGATTGATAGGATTGGCAACAATGTTCCTCGGTCATTTTCTCCCACAATAGAACACTGTGTTCCAATCCTAAAGTCTAGATGGAAAAAAAATAGAGCTGTAGTTCTAGGACCACATGGTAACAGAGAGGCTAAAGAGATCTGGGGGTTATGTGCACTATTTCCCACCCTCTAAGCCGACTATCACCCAAACTATGTTGCAAACAAGTACAAGCCATAAATGGTGGGACACACTGATGAATTAGATTTAGTGATGAATCCAATGAATTCAAACCATGTATTCAGTAAATGTGTATTAATGCTTAAAATTCTAATTTTGGAATATAATTTTTGTACTTTACTCTTAGAAACTTAAAAAAGAATGCATCTAAGATTTCTTTCTCTCCTCCCTCCTTCTCTTTCTTCCTTTTTGATTGATTGATTTGATATGATTTGATTTGATTTGATTTGATTTGATTTGATTTGATTTTCAAGAGCAAGAGTGCAAGCAGGGGATGGGACAAAGGGAGACAGAGAGAGAATATTTTTTAAAGTATTTATTTTGAGAGAGAGCACAAGTTGTGGAGGGTCAGGGAGAGATGAAGACAGAATCCCAAGCAGGCCCGATGCTATCAGTGCAGAGCCTGATGTGGGACCCAATTCCACAACTGTGGGATCATGATCTGAGCCGAAATCAAGAGTTGGACGTTCGACCAATTGAGCCACCCAGGTGTCTCCTTTTTGTGATTTTTCTGAACTAAGTAAATTTTGTTGCTTGTAGAATCTTTGGGACAATTTCCCAGTCATAGTTTATGTTCAACAATCTGGCTTACCCAATAAGATCTACAAGTAGCAGAACAGGCACGAGGTCCATTAGAAATGAACTCAAGATAGTTTCAGATTGAATGATGCAAACTTCATCTGTTCACAACAGCCACTAATAATTGATAGTCATATTAATGAGGGACACCTAGGTGGTGCAATCGGTTAAGTGTCTGACTTTGGCTCAGGTCATGATCTCCCAATTTGTGAGTTCAAGCCCCACCTCAGGCCCAGTGCTGACAGTGCAAAGTCTGCTTGGGATTCTCTCTCTACCTCTCTCTCTCTCTCTCTCTCTCTCTCTCTCTCAACCTCTCTCAAAAATAATAGTAATAATAATAAAGTCATATTAATGATACCAAGTAACAAATCAAAGAGAGAGGTATAATATACACATGAAGCATGAATTATACAAGTCACTCTCAAATTTTTGTGTATCTCAGAATAACCCAACGCACCTGGAAAAAGACCCATTTCCTTAGAGATGGATCCCATGAATCTGCATTTTTAATTAGCATCAAAGTAGCCTGGTCTATGGACCATACTTCAAGAAATATGGATTATGAGTAAATATTCTTAGGGCACCTGGGTGGCTCAGTTGAGTATCTGACTCTTGATTTTGGCTCAGGTCATGATCTCATGGTTCATGAGTTTGAGCCCCACATCAGGCTCTGCTGACAGTGTGGAGCCTGCTTGGGATTCTCTCTCCCACTCTCTCTCTACCCCTCACTCACTCTCTCAGTCTCTCTCAAAATAAATAAGTAAACTTGAAAAAAAAAGTATATATTCTACTCCTAAGAAAAGTCAGTAATAAATCAGTCATTTAAAAATATCACTCCATAACACCCAATGCCCGTAACTCAGCAGAAAATAGGTCAGAAAACAAAGTAGACATTGTCCTGTCATGGAACTCTTAGCTATTGGATACAAACAACAAGAAGAAAAAATATGGCTATATAACTATTAACATAGTTAATTTTTTATTACATCCTTCATTCCTGATTTTGCCTCTCAATATCCTTTACACAGTATAAACTTTGAACAATGAAAACTAGTTTAGAAACAAAACATACTTCATCTATTTTTAAATTCATATACAATGATAAATCTCCAGTGATGAAAGAAAATATAATAAAGTGTTTCATTAGGGCTTGATTAAATATTATGATAATTTAGAGCTTGAGTTCTACCTAAAAGTATTAGACTAGGAAAGCCCACTATCCTGAATCAGGTTGAACTGAGCTGCTTCACTTGGTTTTCATTTTGGGACCAAATTGCTAGGTGTGCAATCATGTGGTTATGGTAAGGGCTTTCATGAGCTTAGGTCAGGTCTGGTTGGGGCCCCAACGGAGTGACACCTAG
The DNA here is from genome assembly GCF_046562875.1 of Panthera onca. Taxonomy (NCBI): domain Eukaryota; kingdom Metazoa; phylum Chordata; class Mammalia; order Carnivora; family Felidae; genus Panthera; species Panthera onca. The sequence goes on from NC_138346.1 coordinate 53,744,149, forward strand.
GGAAAGAATATTGACAACTCAAGATCTGGGGGTTAGCTAATCAATCTTGACCACTAGAAGCTTTCAGTTGAACTGGGAGCACTAAATTTTAAAAACTAGGCAAAAATAATACTGAGCAATGTAACAGAGCAAAAAGAAAGAAAAGTCCACTAGGATTTCCACAAAAGGAGATTAGCATAGTCTGGAAAAGGAGGAAGTTTCTTGTGAATAAAAGGTATAAAATGGGCACTAAAAGATAGAATTTAATAGATGGAAGAATATCTAATAGGAACATAGTACGAGTACCAGCTGAGAGATGAAAATAGTCTGAATAGCACTAATAATTTCGGAATATCAGGAAACATTATATAGAAAGAATCAACCCAGATGAAAGCAGGGCCTTGAAATCCAGATCAATTGCAGCAATTACAAATTGATTTAAAGTTAAAATGAAGATTTAAATAGATGTTACCAGGTTTCTTTTCAAAATCTATAGCTACTTCTACAGTTTCATTAATGAGTAATGGTACCCCATCCCTAAAAACTCCTCTTCCTTGAATCTACCTTTGCAGCGAATGTTAATTGGGGTTTGCATTTTTGCATTTTTTCATCAGTTTGAAGGGTATACAATTATATTTAATTGTTACTGTAATGTACATATTACTAAGTCCAAGTACTATTTTATTCGTTTCATCTTTTTTTTTAATGTTTGTTTATTTTTGAGAGAGAAAGAGACAGCACAAGCAGGAGAGGGCAGAGAGGGAGAGAGACACAGAATCTAAAGCAGGCTCCAGGCTCGAACTCATGAACCATGAGATCATGACCTGAGCCGAAGTCCGACACTCAACCGACTAAGCCACCCCAGAGCCCCTATTTGTTTTATCTTGCTTTGTTTAGCCATTTAGACCTGTTCTCTCATGATTAGCCTCTTCCTATCTTTCTCACATTTTTCCATTGGCTTGTTAATTTTTAAGATCGCTCTCTGTCCTCTGCATTGCAAGTAGTTCTTCCAAATCTATGAATTACCAGTTGACTTTCTTGCCGATTTCTTTAACCATACATTTATCTAGTCAAGTAATTCTCTTTCCTTTTTTGAAGGCTTTGTTTCCAATCTTAGCTAAAAAGTCCTATCCTGACCATTCAAAACAGTAATCACACATCTAGGAATCTTTTTCAAAGAAATAACAACATATAAGGTACAGGATATTTAACACAGCATTATATTAACAAAACAAGGGAATGTCTTCCAGAAGAAAAACAGTTGGGCAGATTATGGCAAATACAGCCCTTGGACTGAATTTGAGCCCAGTCAGTTGAATCAGAGGGAATTCTACAAGGTGTTATTGAGAAAAGTAAATGCAAAAATGTGTATAATTAGATCCCAGTTTTGAAAATCAATGATAAAACAGTTGTATATTTATTTATACATGCTTATGTGTGTTTCTAAGTCTTTAAATTATATAAATATATATCCTATATAATCATATAAACCTGCAGGATTCACACTAGACTGTAGCTATGGACGAGGACTGGGATCCCTAAGAAAACTGGGGAAAGGAAATAACATTTTATATACGACATATAACACATACGTGATATTATACCACATATTACATATAATATTATGTGTATATATGTATTTGTATACATATATTGGGAGGTGGGGAGAGAGAAACATTTTCTTAAATGTAATGCCATTTTCCTTCCCAGTGAAGGAAATAAATAAGACAACTCCCAACAAGTTTTATTTTCAAAATGCAAATTACTTCATTCCAGCATTAGATGCCATCTGATAATTACCACATTATACCAATTGTTTAAACACTGACCATCACTGATATCACTAGAAGCTTCTCCATGTGACTTTGAGAGGGTTAACTGCTCTGTGTCTCACCTTTGAAAGAAAATTAGGAGAATACCAGGATTCATCGTAAAGGATTGATGTGAGCATTAAAGTAGATAATCTATGTAGGATTTAGGACACAGTCTGGCTAAATAAACACTAGTGGACTTAGCAGCAGTGCAAGTGGAAATGGTAGTAAATAGTTACCTTACGACTGCTTTCAAAACTCTTATCAACTCTTACCAAAACAGTGCTTGGTTTGTACTGATCTCCTTCGCAGTTTCCAGGTAATTTGTAATTCATTTATCAGCAGGAGACAGGGCATCACCCACTGCTGTGCTAACACTCTCCTCCTCATTTTCCCCGTAAAGTGTGGTTCCTTAACTTCTGCTTGCTTATTTAAACTATTTTCTGTGTCCCCATCATGCCTTTAGACTTGTGACGTATCTTTACATGAGCAACAGTAATAACCTGCATTTCTGCAGTTCCTTATGGTTCACAAAATCTTTACATCCCTTCTCTCATTTAATCCTCACAATTCTTCTGATAAAATGACTGAGGTCTAAAGTAGTTGCAGTTTTCCCTAGATCATGGCCAATAGGCGAAGAGCCAAGAGTCAAACCCAGGACTTATGCCTATAAAGCTCTTGCTCTTTTCAATTTTGATAGCTACTGTCAGATTGATTTTCCAAATACAAAAAGGATGGGCAAAGACCTAGTGTCTTTTTTTCAAGGCAATCCTTCAAGTTGTGATTATGATATATTTTATGTAATTCTAGCACTGGATTTGTAATTCCCGTCATTTTTCTGACACCACATAAGTCCTGGGAATTTAAGCTCATGATCACGGAGGAAAAAAACTATTACGATGACAGGCAAACTTATGGCAAGTTGTCCCACATATCTATTTGGCTAATACAACATTCATTCTCTTATATATGGCCCAGAGCCGGGAAGGAAATTTTCCTGTTCAAGGTAAGCTAATAAAGTTTTCCATATATTAGAGAGTGCATTTGTCCCTAAAGTACATCTACTTATACATGAGAGAATGTGAAAAGCCAGTAAGCAGATCCAATCATCTCTGACAGAAAAAAATTATATAACTATGACATCTTGCGTACAAATTCACATGTTTAATGCCAAGGCACTTGTATTTGAATTTCCTGTGTTTGAAGAGATGAGTACCGTGTGTCCACAGATTCCTTTTATGTGTTTAGAGAATAAAATGGCTCACAAATCTATCCACATTCCTTAATTCTTATAAAAGGAATTCCTTTAAATAAAAGAGGCCTTTATTTTGTCTCAGAAGTTACCCAGCAAAGTCTTTAATTTGACTATAAACTATCATCACATGTTTTGAGGTGCTTTATAAATATATGGCCCTAAGAGAGAAGTGACAAGGGGATAGAAAGGAAGATGCATAAATAATTATACATGGACCTATCCTAAAAGAATCTATAGCCTGCAAACAAAGGAAACAAGACACACACACACACACACACACACACACACACACACACTCATGCACACTATAAAGTAAAAGGTGATAAATATAAAGGGATGAAGCAAGATGTTGTACGAAAAAAGGCATGGGTTCTAAAATCAACCAACAGTGGATGTGATTTTCAGCTCTGCCAACATGACTCTGAACAAGCTACTTAAACAATTTAGCTTAGTTTCATTTTTTGCTATAGAATGGGCATAATATTGTATACTTTACATAACTACTATGGTAACTGACCAAAGTAATGTGTGTAAATCACATAACTTGGTGCCTGGGCCAAAGATCTGCCCTGTAATGGTGACTGTGATCACTATAAAAAAGAATTAATGAGGTACCATCAAATTTCAGAGGATGGAAACAATTTGAAGAAGCATTATCGAGATAACATTTATAAAAGTTGTTAGAGGTGAAAACTTATTAGAGGCAAAGAGAAGGGAAGCAGGGTCGATGGAAGTTTTGAAGACAGATGAGTTAAAGGCGCCGTTAATAAAAATATAGCTCAGGAACAGGAGGACAAGATTAACCAGGGAGAAGAACTGCTGTTTACAGAAAATGACACCATTATACTTTAACGAGCTTGCATTTAACCAGGTATTTTCCTGATGTTTAGAAATAGGAAAAGCATGAAAGTCCTTTTCCCATGGGTGTATTTTAAGCAATCTAAATTACATGTTCAGCAAAAGCACTTGATACTACATGAGATGTACTTTTATACAACTTCACCTGCACAGGCCTCCTTGGACTCCACAGCTGGTTCAGAATTACCTGACTGTGCAAGAAAATGACTTTGACAGATTTGAAAAATCTGGCTGTGGCAGAACAAATGTTATTGAACCCACCAAACGAAAAATGAAGCCCAAACTTCAAAATCCTCTATGTCAAAGGAAAAAGGCAAGTCTTCAAATACAAGATGATGTAAGCTTAAGTTGGGAGATGCTTTGAATGATGAAATCCTCTATTAACGTGAAGAAACCTACAATAAACAAAAAACCCTGGGGTAGTTTCACAGAGTGCAACTGACTTTCAACTTGGTAAGCTACAAGAAAGCTGATCACAGTAAGTTAGGTGGATAAAGGCACCTTCCCATTCCCAGTGGCTCAGCTCTTGGTATACATCCAAATGTTTCAGGTAGGCCGCATTTTTTAGTTTTTCTTCAGAAATGATTAGCATCATATCGTAAAGTTATTTGGTATATAAGCTACTTTAAAACACTTTTTTCCACTGCGATAATAGAGAAAACACTCCGTGTGTCTGAACTAACCTTACTGACACATCCAGGAAACAAATGAATTTACTACGAACGAATGTAGGAATAGTTTTTCCCACAGGAAGGGTCTAACTGGGTTGAGGGGTCTAACTGGGTTGACTCTGCTAGGCACAGCAAGTAAAGGCAGATCCTATAGCAGACTATTGAACCCCAGAAAAAGAGAGCATCTTTTTAAAAAGATTGCATTTCTTCAGTCTTTGGATTTCATCCTAAAATAAATATCTTGGTTCTCTTGTTTTTCGGCTTTCATAAAAGCAATATGTGTAGCTCTTTCTAATGGTAGTTTTCCCAGTTAGAGTTCTGAAGCTATCCAGAACCCTATCTCTACTTAGCTCTTCCATACCTAAAAATGAAGGAACATCACAGTCACAGAGTATGCATTCATAAAACCACAGGATACAGTCCTTCCGCAAGTGTTAAACATTCTTTGGGAATACAACTCTATAGGAAAGTTCTACTCAACAAAAAAATAAATCTCTTCTCTCATGCAATATGATGAGAAGAGTCCTTTTATATTTTTAATATTCATTGGTTTCTTTTTAATACAGAAAATATTTAAAAAAACCAGTTCACCATCCACAGCACATATAAATTCTGATGATACTAAAAACAGAAAAAAAACCAAGATGAATAATACATGCAAATGGTAAGAAATTTAAAGTACTACTGAAAGGTACAAAATTAAAAGTCTCCTCCTCATCCCTAGTTCCAAGCCCTTTCCACAAAGGTGAACACTGCTAACAGTTTCTTGTACATCCTTCAGGAAAATAATTGGCAAATTCATTATACTAATCCTTTAAAATGTTAAGACCAAAGAATCATACAAAGCAATTATCCTGCACTTTGCATTTTTTAGTTAATATATCCTAATGAGTATACACAGACCTATTCAATTTCTTGAAAAGAGCTAGGTGGTGTTCCAGTGTGCATGAGTCATAATTAGGTAACAGTGTCCTTAGTTGGTAGACATTTAGGCTGTGTCCAATTTTGTTTTGTTTTTCTCTTACCAATAATGCTACAGTAAACACACTGCACGCGTAACTTGGAGAATGTCTGCGAGCATACAAAACTTTCTAGGAGTTTTACTGCCTGTACAAACAGTATGTTCATTTGAGGTTTGTATAGATGTTACTAAATTGCTTTCTGAAAGATAAGACCAATTTGCTTTCCTAACATCTGTATGAGAACGCCTGCATTCTTCTACCTCACCAAACTTTCCTGAAAGATACTGAAGTTCTAACCTCCACTACCTGTGAATGTGCATTATTTGGAAATAGGGTCTTTGCAGATGATCAAATTCAGATTAAGTCATTTGTGTGTGAGCTAATCCAATACGACCATGTCCTTAGAAAAGGGAGAAATCTGATACAGAGCCAGGCCCACAGGGAGAGTACCATATGAAGATGAAGGAAGAGATTGAAGTGATGCATCTACGAGCCAAGGAATGCCAAAGATTGCCTGAAGACCACCAGAAGCCAGGGGAGAGGCATGGAACAGACTCTCCCTCACAGCCCTCAGACTGCACAAACCAGAGACTGCTAAACTTAGAACTGTGAGACAATACATTTCCAATGTTTTAAGTCATCCAGTTTATGGTACGTGAAAATATATTTCATTGTTCCATTTGCTCTTAATTCATCCTTTCTCTTATCTTCACCTACCCTCAAAATTTTCATTTGTATGTCTCTACAGCACCCTAGTACAGTGTTTTAAATATAAACCCTAATAAGGGGTGCCTGGGTGGCTCAGTCAGTTAAGTGTCTGACTCTTGATTTCGGCTCAGGTCATGATCTCATCATCTGTGAGATGAAGCCCCACGGGGGGCTCTGCTGTAATAGTGTGGAGCCTTCATGGGATTCTCTCTTTCCCTCTTTCTCTGCCCCTCCCCTGCTTGCATGTGCCCTCTCTCTCCCTCTCTCTCTCTCTCTCTCTCTCTCAAAATAAGTAAATAAACACTATAGACAAATACTGTAATAAGTAGGCTAGTAAGAAAAAAATTATAGGAGAAAGTGATAGGTTATTATTGTTTTGATTGGCATTTCTTTGTAAGTGAAGTGGGGCATCTGTATATTATTTTTGGACTTTTGCAAATTTTTTTTGCCTGAAAGTACTTCTTCATATTCTATGCTTATTTTTCTATTGAATTTTAGATTTTTATTCACTTGTACAAGTCCCTTGGAAACCAAAGAGATTATCAGTTTATCATATGTGCTGCAAGTATATTTCCAGGCTCTAATTTGTTTTTAATTTAATGAAAGCACGTTATACTATTCTTTTATATTTTTATATTACTATGCTGTTATATAATCAAATTAGTCAAAGTTTTCTAGTAAGGCTTTCGAGTGTGTGTCTCATTTGAAAACACCGTTATACTTTCAAATCATAAACAAACTTGTTTTATGGTTGTATTTTTTACATTTAAACTCTGATTCATATATGAGGATGAACTACACATCAGGTCAAAAATGTCAAATATCACCAGTTTCATAAGATTCTACTTATTTCTCAGTGCAAGTGAGGTAGTTGATTAGCTCACTTTTTTCTTAATGGCTATCCAGGTCCCAATACTCTTTGATGTATAAACTGGTTTTTCTCTAATGACTTAAATAAAACCAAATATGATCAATATTTAGGTCAATTTTCTATATTTCTGATCGATCTATTCTTATTTCTAATATATTCTATTCTTATAATTGTGAGGACCTTAGAATCAGTCAATTTCCTCTCCCTTTTCCGTCACCATTAAAAAAACAAAAATAAAAACAAAAATAAATAAATAAATAAACAAAAACAAGATTTGAATTGTGATGGAGTTTGCACTAAATTTATGTAGATTATTATTGGGAGACTGATAGCCTGACAAAACTGACTAGACTTTTTAAAAAATGTCCCTCTGAATATTTAACTGTTTTCTTAATGTAGTACTTGTTTATGTCTTCTTATATTTACCCGGAATATTCTGGTTGTTTTTTAATTGGCATTATGAATAAAATCTTTTCTTTCTCAACATGTTCTTTCTTATTAATGTTAGTTGACTAAAATTTATTGACTAAGTTACACTAATTTTGAATGTGACCATTTTAAGAATAGTCTAATTTATACTAATTTTTATGGTAATTCTCTTTGATGGTTCACATTACAATCACATCATCTACAAACAATAATGTCTGCCTCTTTCTTTTTAGTATTATGTTAGTTTTCTTATTCAATGGCATTACTTAGCACTTCCATAAAACACTAAATAATAGTGCTCATGGGTGTTCTCCTTTTCTTCTGATCCTAAAAAGATCCTTTTATCATTTTGCCATTAAGCTTTAACTCTAGGCAGGAAAACAGAATGGATAAATTCTAACATTTGAAGCTCAGATTCTATAAAGTTAAAATTAATTATAAAACACCTGCCTTATATGGTTGTTAGGAGAATAAAATTATGATACATTTAACAGATCTGGGGCATGGTAAGCATTTAATAAATGTTATATGAGCTTTCTCCTGGAAAATTTTTGATGATTTAATAATTTTAGATATTTTTTAAAGGAGAATACTATTTTGGGGGCACCTGGGTGGCTCAGTCGGTTAAGCATCCGACTTTGGCTCAGGTCATGATCTCACGGTTTGTGGGTTCGAGCCTCGCATCAGGCTCTGTGCTGACAGCTCAGAGCCTGAAGCCTGCTTCGGATTCTGTCTCCCTCTCTCTGTCCCTCCCCCACGTGTGTGTGTGTGTGTGTGTGTGTGTGTGTGTGTGTGTGTGTGTGCGCGCGCGCTCTGTCTCTCTCAAAAAAAAATTAAAAAGGAGAATACTATTTTTACTTAAGCAAAAATTATTTGGATTAAGAATATTTAGGAATATTTGAATTATCACATACATATTATGTCGCTCCTGAAGGGGTTCAGAGCAAGTCTCCCCCGAATGTGTCATTTTATCATGTGGACTATTTTGAGCTGAAGACAACTGAGACCCTTGGGCTCAACAGAAACTTTGACTCTGCCTTAGCTACCTAGAAGAATCTAAATTGGGGGTCTTTCTCAGAGTAAGAGTTGTTACCAGAGAAAAACTTTATCTGAATGACCTATCTGTATTGCAGGGCAAACATCTAATTACCAAATACTGCTCTTCTTACTTCACAATAGTGAATTGTCCTCCCCCTTGGAGTCCCCAGGATCCTATTCCATTCCTTAGTTCAGAATGCACGCCTTTACTGTGATAGTCTCATTAGTCTTCCTGACCCCACCTCTCCTTTTATCTGACACTCCTCTGTCAGTTTAATGTGTTGGAAATAGAGTTCTGGTGCAAATATCTTAATTTGGCATTTATAATGTCTGTAAATCAGATTCCAATCTACCAAGCCCCTTTAAAAATATTTCTATGAATATTTTATGTTTTTGTCCAAGCTGAATCTTTCATTATTTCTTGAGAATATCTGACATTTTCCAAACTTTCATTTGTTTTCTATACTATTTCCCCTACAAAGAGTAGTCTCTCCTTACCTCTTTAGAAATTCTAAGCCATTTTTCAAGGACTCTTTCAAGTGTTAACTACCCGAAGGAAATCTTTCTCAAGCTCCCGCTGAAAATGGTTTCTCCCTCTTCTTCCAGTAGCGATTTGAACTATATTTGTGGCATGAATCACATTCTATTCTACACATAGTTATTTGTGTACACATGGTCACAGCTTGGGCTGGTGTGCTAGTAAAATATTTACAGAGGAGACTGTATTAAAGTATATTGGAGGGGGGGGGGTTAAGATCAGGTTGAATTTGGATAAAAAGGGGGATGAGGAGACTGTTACAGAAGGAGCTAAAAAGTGGAGGAATAAGGAGGTGAGAAAACTAGAAGCGACATTTTGTGTATGAGAGCAGTTGGAAACAAAGCTGAAAAGGTAAAATGGGGCCAGACTATTCAAACACATGTAATTACTTGTTAAATAATTTAGATTTGATATTGAATGTGATGGAAGACATCTAAAGGTTTTACCTTTGGGAGTGAGTGCCTGCAAGTGGTGTCCTGGGAAGGTTAATCTGGTGCCCAGTGTGGGATGGATTCGCAGATGGGAAGACTGGAGGCAAAGGCATAGCCAACAGTCGAACCAGGATGAAAATTCAATTATCCTTGTGATTAACCTTGAATCAGTTCTTAGATATGACTGGCCAGAGTATACTACTCTCCCCGAGAAACTGTCCCAAAGCAGCTACTCAACAGCAAAATCTTTCAGGTCAAAAGGACAATATTGCTCTTGGCAACCTACTTTATAATCAAGTTTTCTCTCACAGCAAGGAGAATTTCCAGGCTTGTATCTATTGTTAATAAAGGCCTGCACTTCCATTGTTTTCTAACTTTTCATTCTAATCCCTGGAAACACATTTCTGCAACTCCTTAATGGGGAAAGGGAACCAATGTTTGTAGACGGATTACCAGGTTTCATATCTAATCTCTACAACAAGGCTACAACTTTGATATTATTTTCCTCATTTTACAAGTGTGGAAGAGGAGTCTCAAAAAGAAATTAGGCAACTTACCCAAGATCATATGTCTGGTATGTAGTAAGAACAAGAATTTGAATACAAGTCTGGCTGCTAAAAAGTCTCACCCCCTTTAAGTTTATTACAAGACCTCCTCAAAAATTTGGGCTTGTTTTTAGACTTACTGGATAGTGTATTTGATAGAACTTTCATAAGAAGTTCTATAAGACACTAATTGTAGAGAAATGGGCCCATCATTAACAATTTAGCAAGAGTACTTACTCATTACTTAGTACATTCATTGACAGTGCTGAGCCTGCTTAGGATTCTCTCCCTTTCCCTCTCTCTCTGCCCCTCTCCCACTCACATGCATGCTCTCTCTCCGTCTCTCTCTCTCTCTCTTTCTCTCTCTCTCTTTCTCTCTCTCTCTCTCAAAATAAGTAAGCTTAAAATAAAGAATATTGTTCTGGTTACTATTGCAGCATAAAAAATTATCCCTAAATTTTATTTTGCTCACATTTTATAGGAGCTCAGCTAGGCAGTTTGCACTTACAGTCTCTTACGCAGCTGTAGTCAGGTTTTGGCTAGGACTGTAGTAATCTGAAGACTCAACTGGGTTAATCAACTCAAGACTGTCCATTGATGCTGGCTTTTGTCTAGGAATGGACTGCCAACCACAGCAGCCACTCATGGGCCCTCAGCATAGCAGTCTCATAGTAACTAGACTTCTTATATGGCAAGCCTTCTCCCCTGAATGACTATCCCAAGAAAACCAAACAAAACCCACATGGTAATCTTGGAAATTACATGGCATAAGTTTTGTTGTATTCTCTTGATTATGAATGACTGACTAAATAGGTCAAGAGGAGAGGACATAAACCCCACATCCCAGTGAGAAAAGTATCAAAGGATTTGTGGATAGGTTTAACCCACCACAGAAATTAGTTGGATTGTTACTAGGCTTCATTGAACCAGTTCGAAATCTGCCTCTATTAAATAGCTGCTTAAATCTAATGAAACTTAAAATAGCCTGGATCACTGAATGCAAATACATATGAGATTTCATAATTAATTGTTGTGGATAACATTTGATGAAAGAGGAAATTAACTAATAGTACTTGTTGATTTTATTAATTGATTAAGGCAGTCTAATTTATAAGCATGCATGTTTTACAATCAATATTTAAATCTAAAATAATAGTATAACTTGCATTAATAAAGATATTGTGACAATTACTATATTTATTCATCATTTATTTTTCTAATAAGAGGGATGTATTTGTGTTTTATATTACATTTGTACGTATTGTGTATTTTTTATGTTGTATTTCTATTTTTGAGGGGAAATGAACATCTTGATGAGTTGCCATTTGTGATTCTGCACCCAATTTCAATGTGGGGGATTTTTTCCTACACACAACCAAACAATCCTGCAACACCAGCTGGGTGTCGTACAATTCAACTCAGTTCTGACACGAATTACCTGGAGATAATGTCAGATTCCACAGGTTAAGGGCTCAGTCCTAGCCCTACAAGACTGTGTGCACTCCAATCCCCCACTTCAGGTGCCACCTGGGCTTCTGATATAATGGCTACAGAGCAGAGGTTGCAATGACCATATTCTCAGGTTTGATTAATTTGCTAGAACAGTTCACAGAACTCAAGGAAACATTTCACTTACTAGATTACCAGTTTATTATAAAAGGATGTAACTCAGGAAAAACCATATGGAAGAGATGCATAGGGCAAGGCATGTGGAAAAGGCAGAGGTCCCAGGCTTTCTCTTTGTGAGCCACTCCCCCCAAATCTCCACGTGTTCACCAACGCAGAAGGTCTCTGACTCCTGACCTTTTGGATTTTTATGGAGGCTTCATTACATAGACATAATTGGTTAAATCATTGGCTGTTGGTGATTGACTCAAACTCCAGACCCTCTCCTGTGCCAGAAGGTCAGTGGTGAGACTGAAAATTCTAACACTCTAATCCTAAAATCAGTTCCCCTGGCAACCCCATCCCTGGGGTTCCCAACCCCAGGCAACCCCAACCCACATCCTTAGGCTACCTGGGGGCTTTCCAAAAGCCACTTCACTAGCAGAACAAAAGACAATGTGATTGTCTCAACATTTTGGAAATTCCAGGGGTTTTAGGAACTGTGTGCCATGAGCCAGAAAAAGACCAATCATACATATTTCTTATTACAAATCACAATATCACACAATTATTCTTTAAAACTGTGAAAAACTAAATTATCATTCAATATGTATACATGTGTGAAAGGAAGAAGAAGGGAGAGAGAAAAAGGTAGAGAGAGAAATAGTTAAGGATTGAAAACAAAAGATTTGGACTAGGGGTTGCTAAGCTACACAGGCTAAATTGTACAGACCAAATCCAGCCTGCCCCATTTTTATATCTTTTTTTTTTTTTCTGTATGGCCTGTGAGCTAAGAATGTTTGTTTACATTTTAAAATCCCTTTCAAAAATCAAAAGAAAGATAATATTTAATGACCCATGAAAATTAAAGAAATCAAGGTTTTGATGTCTATAAAGAAAGTTTTATTGGAGCACAGCCAAGCTCCTTTACATATTGTCTCTGGCTGCTTTAGTGCTATAACAACAGCAAAGTCAAGAAGTTGTGACAGAGACCATGTGGCCTACACCACCTAAAATATTTACCATCCGGCTCTTAACAGAAACAAACAAACAAAAAAATCAACCCTGATTCAGACAAAATGAGAATTGAAGAAGTAGAATGATAGATGAAGTTATTCTTCTTAGCATAAAACACAAAGGGTCACATAGAGCAAATTAATAATGCTGATAGAAATAAGTCTGTGAACTTTTTAGTAAATTATTGGGCGTATAAAGTTTTCTTTCCTGATTTTACACCTATGATACTGACATATCTGCCCTGCACATCTATGCCAATGCAAAGCTGGCAAATACAAACATAAATCTTCATATCCATAATTTGATTTTCCATAGTTACAAATCAGAGGCTATAATAAGCAGATTTTTCATAAATGTGCATGCTACAGATGGGAAAGTTCAGAGAGAATAAAGCTGGGGATGGTTTTTTTCCATTTCATTCTCTAATTTATTATCATACTGTAAATTATTAAAGAGACAGGTGCCCTTGCAACATAGTTTCTATTGTTCTTTGAGCTATCACTAGCAGAGGATCAATGTGCTGACAGGTAGTTCAGCCACAAACTAAAATTTCAACCAGGGACTCATGAAGCTGGAACATTAGAGTCGGACTGTATATATTTTTCTTTAGTCTAGCTGTAGAAACAGATGCCAGCAATAACAAAAAGCACTAATGACTTTAGTCTGCACCCCCCATCTAATGGACATATCCAATCACAAGTTAAATGACACAAGAACAGCAGCTCAGATACAATAAATACAGAGTGCTTCATCTCTAAGCTACACTGAATTTAATCTACCCTGAATGACATTCTGATTTTATCTCCCATAGAAAATCAATCATTCAACGGTCTTTTCAGGGGTAGTTGTTAAACCCGTAAGAGTGGATGGGATTACCCAAGGAAGAGTGACAAGCTAGCGACAGAATGTGTGTCTCATGGGATCACACGTGGGCCAGAGCTCCTGGAGCTGGGACATGGACAGAGATAGCCATAAGTGCTCTCAAGCTTCAGAGCATGGAGCCAAGAGATTTCTAGAAAAACAATGCCCGGCAGGATAACTAGACATCAAGTGACTCCTGATGTCAGCAGCCAAAAATGTCTAGGCGAACTCTATTAAAAATTTTAACATTTAACTTTCAGTTATGAAGAAATACAGGGAATAGAGAATAATGAATATAAGGAAGGAAAGTCTGAAAAAAATCAGAATATGAGGTTTTCTCTAAGAAAACTGGCCTCTCTTGGAAAAGTCAATATTAAGGCAGGGTGGAGGGAAGAAGGATAGAACTATCCTAGATTAAAAGAAATTTAAGGGATAAAATTTAAGAGATTTGCATGTAATGCATAATTCTTGATTATACCTTGATTTTAAAAATACAGTTAAATATTCTGGAAGAAATCTAGAGAATGTGAATATCAACAGAGAATTAAATTATGTGAGGGATTTGTGGTTAAATTTGTTCAATGAGATTCTGATATTGCAGTTATATAGGAATACGTACTTTTTTTAAATTTAAAAATGTATACTACAACATTTAGGTAAATTCTTCTAGAGTTCTAACTTACTTTAAACTAATTTATCCTTTGCTGTATATAAAGATGAAACAATATCAACATGTAAGTTGTAGTTACATGTATGTTAATTCTACTTTTTGCGTGATTGAAGAATGTATAACAAAACATTCTTTACAAAAATCTTTCTGGGGGCGCCTGGGTGGCTCAGTCGGTTAAGTGTCCGACTTCAGCTCAGGTTCTGATCTCACAATCTGTGGGTTCGAGTCCCGCGTGGGGCTCTGTGCTGACAGCTCAGAGCCTGGAGCCTGCTTCAGATTCTATGTCTCCCTCTCTTTCTGCCCCTCCCCTGCTCATGCTCTGTCTCTCTCTGTCTCAAAAATAAATAAAAATGTTAAAAAAAATTTTTTTTTAATCTTTCTGGGCAAAGAGGGAGATAAACTATTCAGCAGCTTTATCAAAGTCTTGGTCTAAGGGTTTATACTATAATGACAGAATCCAGCTAAGCCAAAGAAAAAGGGGGCAGTTTAAGCAGGTTTGGAAAAGAAAAGCAGAAGGCAGGACTACAGTGATGCCCTGAGAGGCTTGCACCCAACCAAGGGGTTGTAGAGGCTCTCATCCATGGCTTTGGGCTGTCTACACAGAAAACGGAGCCCTTGTGGCCTGTCCCCTAACCCTCTTTCCTCTAAATGCACATTTCAACTTACTCCATCATTGGCCTTCCTGATGATTTTCTTATGGGACCTTATCGATTTTTTTCATTAGTCTTTAGTTATGCATCTCCTTTGCCTTTTGTAAATGTTTAAATCTCATCAAAAGGCTCTGTGAACAGCAGCATTGCTTTCTTCCTATCTCTTTTTACTCCCGTGCATCTCTTTCTTTCATATTTGAATTTTTGTTTCGGATAGCTCTCAAACTTCGGAGATTTTTTTCTTTCTGCATTTTCAGTCTATAAGAATATGATCATTTTATCTCTTCTTTGGAATCTGCCTTCCCAAAACCAAGACACCTGCCTGCCCACTGTTTCCCTTCCAAGACTGCATGAGAACTGGAGGGACAGCAGTCCTTCTACCTCAAGGTCTAGAACTTCTGGCTCATTGATCAATTCTTCTTTATGGCCCAAAACTAGGTTCAGGACAGCAGCTTCCAAGTTTCTAACTCTAATTTCTGAAAAATTAAATAATCAACAAGAGCAGTAAAGAATTTAGCTTTGGGGGCGCCTGGGTGGCGCAGTCGGTTAAGCGTCCGACTTCAGCCAGGTCACGATCTCGCGGTCCGTGAGTTCGAGCCCCGCGTCAGGCTCTGGGCTGATGGCTCGGAGCCTGGAGCCTGTTTCCGGTTCTGTGTCTCCCTCTCTCTCCGCCCCTCCCCCGTTCATGCTATGTCTCTCTCTGTCCCAAAAAAATAAATAAAAAACGTTGAAAAAAAAATTAAAAAAAAAAAAAAAGAATTTAGCTTTGGATACTATTTAACTCAAATGATTCAGCAGAAACCTGAATACCTGAATTCCCTAAAACTCACTTTGCATGTGTGATCTGTGGCAAGATTAAGACTTTGTTTCCCTCCATGTGGCCATTTGACTCTATCCTTTTATCCTCACTTGAATGATCTACTAGTCTGTCCTTGATTTTCTCAGATATTCCTTTATAACATACTTCATCACACCCTTATCTCCTGCCCACTTTTGCCAAAGGTTTCCCAAAAAATTAGGAATGGAGTCAGTATTAGAGAACAGAAATCTGACTTCCCATGAGAGTTGACTCTACTATGTTATGCTGCTTTTCCTTCTAACCAACAAGGAGAGACAGATTGGAGAGACAGAATTCTATTGGAGACTATTAGTTCCTATTAGTTAGGAAGGGGAAGGCTAGACAAAATTAATTATGTCCCCTAAGGGATTAGGTTTTGGAATGACAAATTAAACCCCAGCTTCTAGTAGAGAAATCTTGGTGGAAATAAGCCAGTGAATAAAACGGGGGTGAGGGGGTGGCGGGGAGAAACTAAAAGAGAAATAAACCCTAATCACAGATGTGACTATTATGAGGTGGTGGAATCCAAACCCAGTGAGACCCTTTGGCTTTCTTCTGAGATTTGGTTTCTGTAGCAGTCAAACCATTGTCTAAATGGAGTCATCACTATCACATTAAATGCCAACCGACTCCAATCAAGGGAGAATGGCCAGCCCAAAAGAATTTCTTGACCTGGGACTAGTATTGGTCCTAACTATTTACTTACTTGTCAACTGTTCCCACAATACACAGGAACCTATTTTTAAAAGCCTGTGTGTTAGGGCTGCTTTGATTAGAGTTACCCATATATGTAGGTCAAGGGGGGTTCTCCATAAATGCTGTTTTTCATTTAAAGAATATTTCATATGTTTCAACTTATAGAAGAGTAGAACAAGCATTTTAGGGAGAGTGCAGAAATATGTCATAGGTGAGGTTAGAGTAAAAGAGAGCTTCCAGCTTCTCTAAATGAGTTTAAAATGCTAGGTTCAGATTAACTCTAATTTAAGGTATTAAAGAATTTAAAAGCATGATCTCAGAGCCAGGTTAGTGATACCCTGAAAGAAAGTAGATCCAGATGGCTCGAAATGGCAATGTTCAATCAGAGAAAAAGGAAAGAACATAAAAACTACACACGTGGATACTCGGGAAGATCTAAATATTCAATAACTGATTATTACACAGTTACTTTTGAACATTTATAAACAATGCAGTGATTGCCAAAGCAATTGTATATTCTGAACCAATAGCCAAATCATACTTAACAGTGAAATAAAACAGAAAAGATAATTTAGAAACAGTAAATCTGGAAAGTTGAATACAAAATTTTCCTTATTTCCAGATGATATAATTGTATAATCAGATAATTACAGAGAATCAAATGAAAACTCATGTTAATTAATAAGACAGTTCAGGAAATTAGCTAAATAAAATATAAATAAGAAAAACCAATAGCTTTTCTATGTTTTGTCAACTTCCATTAGAAATTTTAATGGAAGCAAATTCCAAAAGATGGCACCTGCCTGATGATGCATGAATCAATTTTGTTCAGCTTCCAAAGAAAATAGCTATGAAAATTCAGAAAAAGATGAACACTCTTAATAATGCTGAAAATTAAGACTACAGGCCAATCTATGGTAGGAACTGGGGAAAACTGGCACTCATAACAAGAACAATGGAGATCACCTGTTAGAATCTGTGGCCATGTCACATACATACTTTGCATTATCCACGGAGCAGTCAAGAAATACTGCTTCACTTTTTACCTAAACCATCACAAAAATTCAGGGCCAACCATTTTCAAAATTAAAGGTTAAAAACTAGTAAAATTTAAAACACTGTAAAATTTGAAAATAATTTGAAGAGAAATGAAAATAACAACAAAAAAGTCATCCACGTGGCAAAAGATAGATGAAAAAGAAGAAAGAGGAGGAGGAGTGAGCAGACAGGGAGGACAACAGAATTGAAAATAGATAGTGTGTATGAAAGTAGTAGGCAAAACTCTCAATTACGACAATAAATGAAAATGGATTAAAGACAGAGTCTCCAGTAATGAACTTTAAAAAAACCATAACCACACATTGTTGGTAAGAATCGCCCTTAAGACACCGTGACATTCAAAAAAAGTTTAAAAAGTTAAGCATGTAAAAATATTGGGATCAAACACAAAGATAATACAAAAATTGAACATTAATATTAAAGAAATGAAGATGCAAACATAATCACCAAGTGAAAGAACAATGTGAAAATAATAAGAAAAAAGTACAACTAGCATGAACCATTACGTATTAAGAATAACAAAATAGTGCAAGAGCAACATTTTTTAGCAAATACAAGGAGAAACTATACAACCTATAGTGGACAACATAACACTCTCAGCCTTTGAGCAATTTGAAAAAAAATAGATCTAAGTAAGATAATAGCATGGTTCAAACTTTCTATCCACAAATAGCTTTTCAAAACTACATAGTCAACATTTAGCAGAAGCAAGAGTTTCTTTAAGTAAGTATTAATTATAACCTATATGCCAGACAACCTCAGTACCCTGACCCAAAGATAATGCCATCAGTGTAAGGTCATAAAGAGAACTCCAAGACTCCCCCAAAGCAGCAAGTAGTTTGACTGTACTGTCTGATCACAATGTAACAAAACTAGAATTAAATACACACATACACACTCATACACACACACACACACACACACACACCACTTTCTAAGTACTCCTGGGAAGAAGTGAAATCAAAACTGCAATTAATAGTATTTAGAAATTAGTGGCAATGAAAATATTATATATAAAAAAATTAAGGAGGTATAAGAGAAATTTAACCAAGATGCCAATCCATGGGTTTAAATGATTTCATTATTAGATAAGAAATATTATAACTTAATAACCAAAGCATTCAACTCCAGACAGAAAGGTGAAATGGACCATAAACAAGGTAAGTTTGGTCATGATGTAAAAAGCCAAAAGTCTATCTTCTCACCCTAACAACCAAAACAAACCAAGTAAGCCACAAAACCATAGTTTTTAAGCCAATTAAAAATCTGAGGTTACAAAGAAACTTAAATGAATTAATTCAAGAAATGAAAAAGCCCTTCATAAGAGGGGGAAAAAAAAAGACCACAGCTGCTTATATCCCAGGCATCGTGACAAGAATGAGGACAAATGCACCACAGATGGTTTAAGGAGGAATGAATAGAACTTTTAACAAACTTTTAACCACCATATGGAATTACACACTAGAATTCAAAGGAGCCCCAGCCACAAATTGTATCTGCACCCACATGCCACCCTCTCCTATAGTTCTTCACCTAGTTCTTCACAAAGACAATTCACCAGCAACTCAAAAAGCTGGCAGTCAAAATAGAAAGAAAGATCACCCATAGTTAAAAAAACTGATGGCTCACCTATAAAGCACAAAGAAAGTTCTGGAATCTTGCCAGGGCTTAGACTCCAAACACCATTAAAGGGAAAATTTCTGGTCCCATCCTAAGCTGTTGGGCCAATGCTGAAGAGAATCAAACAAAAGCTGAATAAATAAATTAATAACATACCAACTCAACAACAACAGATGACCACATTAACTTAGGTGTTACTCTAGCAGTGTGGCAAAGAAGTGGCATGACCTATTTTAGGTGGTAAATACTATTAACTTCAGTGTCTAGTATCCTTTTATGCAAAATGCCCTCTATGCAATCAGACATTATGAGACACACAAAGAAACATGAAAATGTGCCTGTGGCCAATTAGAAAATAGAAAAGTATCAATGTAAGAAGATCCGAGGATAGCTCAAAGGTTGAAATTATAAGGTAGGGACTTCAAAATATCTGATAAACACACTAAGAGATTCACGTGAAAATGTGGACAACATTCAGGAAGACATAGGGAATTTCAACAATGAGTTGAAAGCTGTAAAAAGAAACGAAAAGAACCAAAGGAATGCTAGAAATGGAAAATACGATATCAGAAATGTTGAATGGAAATATCAGAGTAAACATTCTCATTTTATTGATTTTATTCAGCATTCAGTGTTTCACTATTAAGTATGAAGTTGAATGCAGAATTAGGAGAGAAGGGAGCAGGTTTTTTTCTTTTTTTTTTTTTTTTTAGATGTCTTCCAATTGAAATAAAATTCCCTTTTTGGTTTGCTTGCAGTTTATTTTATGATGAATTAAGGTTGAATTTTGTTACATTTTTCCGTATCAATTCACATAATATAGTTGGCATCACAAGTGGGATATTCTAGAATGACCCTGACTCATTAAAGCATGGTGAAAGCATTAATTGGGAAAAGGATAGAGGGGCAAGGAATGATGAGCCTTTAATGCCTAGATAGCTACCAAGTCCCCTGTGGTATGAGATGGCAGTTATTTCGCCATTTGTTACTGGAAATAAAAGTTGCTGGTGGAACTTAGTAATAATCCAACTTCCAGGACGCCTGGATGCCTCAGTCAGTTGAGCATCTGACTCTTGATTTGGGCTCAGGTCATGGCCTCAGTGTCTTGAGATGGAGCCCTGAGTCAGGCTCCATGCTGGGAAGAGAGCCTGCTTAGGATTCTCTCCCTCCGCCTTTCCCCTGCTTGTGTGTACTCTCTCAAAAAAAAAAAAAAATTAATAATAATAATAATAATTAAGAAATAATCTAACTCCCAAGGAGTTGGCTCACTGGATACATAAAAGCAAAATCATGACAAACTAGCTAAATATACAGTCCTTTGTTTATTTTTATCTGTACCAGTTAAAATCAAAGTAAAGCAAAGTGCTGGGGGTAGATTCTGGTGCTGCACTAAGCTCAAATTTTGGCCTGTGGAAGACACAGCCTTTAGCCTTAGAGCTGCTACCAATGGGAAAAAATTATGCTGGAAAAACAAATCGCACGTCTATAACCTCGCGTCACCTAAAAAGTAGTCAAGGTTGTGAGAGGACAAAGAGCTACCAAAACCAGGGAGTATAAGGTAAAGGAGTTGTCTCATTTAGTGAACTGATGTCATCAGCTTCCTGAAGAACTGTCAGTAACTGGATTGTGAGAGTGACTAACTTCGCAGCCGTTGTTTTAGTTTAGTATGATGCAAAATGGAAGAGCATTTTGGGGTTAATGCAAGACCCATGGCTCACTATTGAACAATTACCACATTCACAGATGACGGTACAATTTCCCCAGGAAGGAGAAAGGTGCCAAACATAGTTGGCAAGTAGACCACATCAGACCCCTACCAGTAACTCTGGAAGGCTACCAATGGGTCTTTTTTTTTTTTAATGTTTATTTATTTTCGACAGAGAGAGAGACAGAGCATGAGCGGGGGAGGGGCACAGAGAGAGAGAGACACAGAATCTGAAACAGGCTCCAGGCTCCAAGCTGTCAGCACAGAGCCCGACATGGGGCTCGAACTCACAGACCGTGAGATCATGACCTGAGCTGAAGTCGGATGCTCAACCGACTGAGCCACCCAGGCGCCCCGCTACCAATGGGTCTTAACAGGACAGGACAGTCACTCTCAACAGAGATGTGCATACCTGGTATTAGACACAAATGCTCAAAATGATATAACAGGACTGGAACAAAATTTACCACCCCAATTTGGACCACCAAATTGCATGTCTTTAGACCAAGGAATAGAGTTTACAGCCAATAGTATGAGGTCAGTTTAATGATAATTCTTAACATGTAGCAATGGCTTCTAAATCTGCATTTTTGGTGTTTGAAATTTGTTTGTGATGAATTCTTACACAACTATGATAAAGGAATGATATTATTCTATTTTATACTGGGACATCTGCTTCTTTTTTATATAATCCTTCATTTAATTGCTCTCTATATTCATCTTTAAATCCTCATAAATTGCGTCTTGTCCATAAACTATATGGTGTCTACAAAAGTAGCACAAAGCAAATGAACAAAAATCTGTAAAGATAATGAATATGATAATGTTAACGACTGATATGCAGATAAAAAGTATACATAGCTAATTAAAACAATTTCCATTTCATTCGAAAAGAATATCTGGGAATAATGAGAACAAAATAGAAGTTAACAGAGAGAAAATACAAGGATTCTTAAAATCAAGATTCAAAAGAAAAGTGGGAGAGAAAGCAAATAAATCACTTAATAAAATGTTCAGTAAAACATGTAATAGGAAACTGGAAACGCTTAAGGCACTGATACAGTGGCAATTATACACACATCTCCCATTAAGTTTCCAATTTGATGCCTCAGGGAGTCTCAACTCACACTCCTGGGAGACCTCATTCCTGAAGCTTTGTCTACTTATTTTCTTGTCCTTTTTTTTTCTTTTAGAATTATTAAATTCTCCATCAATGTATTAAAACAAAATGCCTAACATAGATAAGAATCACTTGTAATAAGAATTTGATTGTTTTGTGAATGGATTACTTATTTTGATTTTGATTGAATATAGGATAAGATAAATGGGCCTTGCCACTTTATATCTACTTATTAATGAAGACACTTATTTCTTTATATTCAGCAAATGCCCCATTTTGTAAATCTTTCCCATAATTCTTAATACCATGGTAGTGATGGAAGAGGTACCAGAAAAGCTATAGGCCTCCCCCAGGCCAACAGCATCCAGGGATTGTAGCCATCTATGTTAAAGCTGGAAAGGATATAAGAGTTGAGCTTGTTGAACTTCCTCTGGGTGAGTCTCAATGGACTTAAAGCTTCCCTGTATCAAAAAAGTCCATTGAGACTCACCCAGAATCACACAGGAGGATAGCTGCAGATCTAGAGTGAAGCCCCAATCTCCTCACCACTCTTTCTTCATTTCTTTTTTTTTAATTCTTTTTTAACATTTATTCATTTTTTGAGAAACAGAGAGAGACAGAGCATGAGTGGGGGAGGGGCAGAGAGAGGGGGAGACACAGAATCAGAAGCTCCAGGCTCTGAACTGACAGCACAGAGCCGATTTGGGGCTCTAACTCAAGAGCAGTGAGATCATGACCTCAGCCAAAGTCGGCTGCTTAACCGACTGAGCCACATGGTGCCCCTGACCTAAATGACTTTGTATGGAAGATAAGAATATATTCAAGCCTCACCACTGAAACTGGTGTGGGATGCCACCCTTATGAAGAATGGAAGGTGGAAAATATTCCACCTGTGAGATCATGACCTGAGCCGAAGTTGGACGCTTAACCAACTGAGCCACCCAGGCGCCCCTCTTCATTTCTTAATCTATCATATTTTATACCAAACTGGAAACCCTTTGTATTAGTCATTCTCCAAAGAAACAGAATCAATAGGAAATGTACATATATAGGAAGAGATTTATTATAAGGCATCAGCTCACACAACTATGGAGGTTGGCAAGTCCAAAATCTGCAGTGTGGGCTGGTAGCCTGGAGACCCAGGAGGACTAAGGGTGCAAATGAAGTTCAGAGTAAAGGACAATTCACAGAAGGAATCTAAAGACATACTTCCCTTAAAAAGTCAAGCAGGAAACTTTTGTTCAAGTCTCAAAGTGTGTGGATGGGGATGAACTCAGAGATACCAAAGTCCCACCCCTGTAATTCTAACCAGGATTTGATAATTAAGACAACAGTGAAATTATTCAATTGCAAGAATTATTATTATCTGTCATTCCTATCTTCTGGTTCATTTAGCTTTCTAATCTGTACCCACAAGCACTAAGTTTACTTTGAATACAATTCAAGGATATTGCTTTATTGCAAAGTGACTCGAATATGAAACTAGTCTTTTTAGGGGCACCATCTGTTGTTCATGACACTTTAAATGAAGGAGATTTCAGTTGCTAAATATTCCACAGAAACATATGAAGAGAATTCAAAGGGTTTAAGTTTCTAAGAAAATACAATGTCCCCTAAGCATGAAATGAAACCCTTTCTTCAAAGTGTTTGCAGTAACAAAGAAGTGTTTAATTATACTTGATATACATAAATCTTTTCTGGAAAAACAAAATAGCACATGAGTCAAATCAAGTTTTCTGTAAAGCAAGTGGAATGATGAAAATTAATGATGTTCTTATTTACAACCATGTAAGGACAGAAACGAATGGAGGTAAAGGAATTTGCCCCAAATCAAATGGTTTTCAAAAGGCTAATTGATATGTTCCCCCCTACTCAACACATAAATATGAGTCAACTATACAAGGACAGAGTTGAGCTTTGGAGAACAAGTGGTCTACCAGTGTTTCTTTCAAGGGGTTAATCCTTAGCCTCAGCAACTCATTTTTAAATGACTTGAATATTCTAGAATATCCCATAGGAATAATTGATGAATACTAATTATGATTCCAAATGCGCTGCACATAAGTAGCTACTAGATAAATGTTTAGACATAAAAGTACATGTTAGTAATGTTTTGAGTCCCTCAGATGAAAGCTTTTCAAAAACAGCTCAGTTGGACTATTACAAAAGAATAGAAGCTGCCATCTTTTGTGAACCACTCTAATCTATAATAATCTACCCTGTCAATAAACCAGTTAAACTGTGGCTTTGTTGGAGAGCTGGGGTCAGAAAGTATTATCGCAGATTGTCATTTTGCTCTCTACATGGTGCACTACACATCATTTTAAAATGATATGCTGTGTTCAATATTTTATATGACTGAAGGATAACTCTAGACTTGAATTTATTGCCACACATACTTGCAGCTAAATCATATAATATTACTTCAAATACTATTTTCAAGATATCACCTAGCATAACTGATGATAAACTATTCTATGTATAAATCCATTTTGTCTCATTTTTCATTTTCTGTTTTATTGCTTTATAGTTACCCGAAATATTTTACACCTGGAAAATGCTTTGACAACTTTACATACAATCTAATTACGTTGGGGTGAGATAAACAGAAAACTCGCTGCCTTTATGAAAAACATTTTAAGGTTTTGTTTTGTTTTGACCTTGGAGTTGCTTTGATTTGGGGGGAAAAAGCTCTTTGTTTTGGGACAAAAATCAATGCTGTCTTATTGCAAACACTTGCTTTCAATATGGCTGAGAAAAAAAATCAGGACAGAAATCGTTTGTTATATTTATCTCTGAATTACTGGTATCTTGTACAAATACCAATTCATCATGAATTTCAGTTAAAATTTTATTTAATTGTCCTCAACTTTCCTCACAGTGACTATTGCAACACTTCTACTTCAACAACAATCTTATATTCCAAAATTTAAAATAGCAACTTCTCTCAACAAAAATCAATGAGGTGCTTTCCAAGACATTGTATCATTCAGTATATAGAGAACTCGATAAAGCCAAGAGTTTTCTCATTTAAAAGAAAGCACAAAGTTATCTAATACGAGCAAAGATCACATGACTGCAGAAAGCACTTATCTCTTTGGTATAAAAATATTAACTGACAAAAATCTGAAGACAGATCTCTCAAAAGATTTTTTTTTTTTTTTTTTTTGCTTTCGGAAAATGTTTTGACAGTCCAGCAATGTAATTTATAAGTATAGAGACTGCTGTTCTATTTGTTTTCTCACAATTTTAGTAGAACCTCTTAAATAATATGGGGCCCACCAACTAAATACTATAGCTTCTAATCTTATATCCAAGGTCATTCAGGTACAGTGATTGCTCTGTTAAAATAGAAACTAAATTAATCCCAGGAATTCTGAATAATTATTTTGCGCACTATATGATCAATCCATAAGGCATTATATTTTGGCATTTAGGATCACATGCGAGTATACTGTGATTAATAAAATGTTGTAAGGTTCTACAGGAATAATGTGCAGAGATCAAATCATGATTGTCTAATGGGCATTTACCTAAGAATAACCTGTGAAGGCACTGTGTGTAATATTATATTTCAAGTAGACATAAATGAAGGAGAAAGATGATCCAGGGAGCAAAGGAGCCAGATATTTGGTCTCTCTCAGTCAAGTGAAGATAAAGTCCATGTAACTTAAGGTAAATTAATTGGCATCTAGTTCTCATCCCCTTTTCCCACCTCCATAAAATAAAAATGATGGCATTTTCCAAGGATCACAGGAATGCCAGGATATGAAAAGATTATCTTGTTCATCTACACTCTAAGATTTTCAAAATACACCAAGTAAATTGTGTTATGATAACTTTATTTTCCAATGTCAATTTTATATTTTTTGTAGTTATTTTGCAAAAAGAAAAAAAGAAGTCTCTAGTAAATTGGCTGAAATGGCATCTCTGTAAACTTACAGAAGACTACAGTGGGAAAGTGACCTTAAGAATGCAGAGGATTGGGGGGCACCTGGGTGGCTCAGTCAGTTGAGCTCCCAACTCTTGATTTCTGCTCAGGTCATGATCTCACGGTTGTGGGATCGAGCCCAGCGTCAGGCTCCACACTGAGTGTGGAGCCTGCTTAAGATTCTCTTTTTCTCTCAGGGTGCCCAGGTGGCTCAGTCAGTTAAGTAGCCGACTCTTGATTTTGGATCGGGTCATGATCTCCTGGTTTGTGAGTTCAAGACCTGCATCCGGCTCTGTGTGGACAGTGTGGAGACTGCTTAGAATTCTCTCTCTCCCTCTCTCTCTGCCCCTCCCCAACCCGTCTTCTCCTTCAAATAAACTTAAAAAGAAAAATATTCTCTTTCACTCTCTCCATTCTCTCTCTCTTCCTCTGCCCTCTCCCCTGCTATCTCTCTCTAAAAAGAAAAGAAAAAAAATGCAGAAGGATATTTTACACCTTAAATTTACACAATGTTATTTGTCAAGTATGTTTCAATAAAGTCAGGGAGGAGGGAAGGGGAAAAAAGGAAGAAGAGAAAAGAAAGAAAGACAAATAAACCTCCAGGCCTCCTATGTTTAAATAATTATAATGGTTTGCATGTAAAGACTCATGAGAAGGGAATTATGTTAAAGAATGGAACATGGGTGAGTTAGCAGAAAGAGGAATTAAAGCTTTCCAGGAATTAAACATGCTAAATTATGGCAACAGTGAAATTAAGGATTAAAATGAAATCAAATCAAGCACTCAAATAAAATATAAAGGAACAATCTTCAGGTAAAAGTGTAACATCTTTGCAATTGCAAAACCTATGACTAAGATTTTCAAAAGAGTTTCTGTTTTCATCAATAAGTTTATAGACTGCTTTTACAATCATTGTTAACATCCAATATAATATGTAAATCATCCACAAAATTGCCTACTGACCCTTCATGAATTTATCTGTTTTTAGCTAAGAGCCCCTACTGTGTCTGGCTCTGAGTTAAACTCAGATTAGAAATATTAGTAAATCTCATAATATAATTTATTATTTGAAAATTTCAAAGAAAAAAAATCTATGATCTCTCAGAGTACCCTGAAAAATCAAAACCTATTTTGAACTTTATAAATTATTTAACTTAATTTCTAAAATAAGATGTAACTATTAGAAAGGAGGAAGCAAATCTATCCTAATTTGCAGATGACATGATTTGAATTCCAACTACTTGGGGCACATGTTCAGCTTCTGGACAAATCACTATGCCTTGGAGTAAAGAACTATCAATGGTGCAGCTTAAGCATGTTTGACTCTAGTGGGTATTTATTTGGAAGCTCTACTAGAATTCTATGAATTAGATAATATTGGTTCTCCTAATGAAGAGAGGGTTATTAGCAGAAGATGGGGGGAAAGAAATGCTAGACATTAAAAAAAAAAGGTAGGTAATCTTACGGTTTACTATGAGGCTTTAAATATACTACAAATGCAAAGTACTTAGCACAGTGCCTGGTACATAATAAGTGTTCATTAAATGGCAGTTACTAAAGTGGGGACCATCTCTCCCTCCCTAGATATTCCTGCTTTTGCCTATGAAAAGTGACTGCCTTTTCCATTCAGAAATACTGAGAAGAAGGAGTTTCTCTCTCTCTCTCTCTCTCTCTCTCTCTCTCTCTCTCTCTCTATCTCCCTCCCTCCCTCCCTCCCTCCCTCCCTCCCTCTCAGACAGCAAGAGTGACTTAACTGATTGGTAAGGTTTGAAAAAACACCAGGCAACAGTGACTTTCCTCCCAGGATGGCCTTTTTGCAATAGCCTGTCCCCAAGAAGGGAAATCTATTCTTGCCCCTGCCACTATGCAGGAAGCACAGCAAGATCAAAGCTCATGGCTTGCCTAGTAGAAGTCGCACTAGAAGCCTGCCTCTTCCTTTGGATATCGAGCATGTTGATTCCCCACACATGTAGCCAGATGTCTACTTTAAGTCTTCTTAAATGTCCATGCTAAATACTAGCTATGAAGACAAGTTTCAGGAAATCTATGGTGGCAGGTCCACAGTCCAGTTTTATCAGAAAACAAAGAACAACAACAACAACAACAACAAAAACCTAGTATTATGCTTCTGTATAAGAATTGTGTATTTTTTTAACTGAATCTAAACTAGAGGGAAAAAGGTATAATTAATCATTATGTATTTGATTGACAGACATCTTCAACATCACCAGCATTAGCTGCTACTATAGTTATTGATATATAGCCCAGCATTAAACAAGGAAGAGATTCATAGTGGCTGCTCAGTGTAATTTTAGGTTTAGTCAGTTTTCAGATCACCCATAAGGCTTTATTAAAAGCTGTCTGATAGAAAGAACATAT
The DNA here is from genome assembly GCF_046562875.1 of Panthera onca. Lineage (NCBI taxonomy): Eukaryota > Metazoa > Chordata > Mammalia > Carnivora > Felidae > Panthera > Panthera onca. Next base: position 53,772,396 of record NC_138346.1, read on the forward strand.
ACACAACAGAGTATAGCCAAGGGGGCAACACTGGGACCTATTATACATAATAGCTGAGATTCTGTAGATTATAGCATACTTATCTTACATTTTTATGATACAAAGGGGTTTATTAACCCCTTTATAGGTTAAAATACCTATATAAACAAACAACAAGCCAAACTTCAGAATCTTGGAGTTCCCCCCACTGCCACCCCCCCACCCCGCAAAAAAAGTTAGGCGTAACCCATGTATAGGAATGATCTCAAAGTATCTTAATATGGGGTTAAATAAATACCAGAATTAATTGAGCTCCTTGAACACATATGGATATACTTTTTCAGGGAAGAAAGCCAAGCAGGAAAGAGTAAAATCAAAGGGATGGTCAGAAGGGAATAAAATCATGGGATAAAGAGACTTTACCTTCAAGGGAAAAGCAATGTTTTGAAGAGACAAGATTTTAAGTATATGAGAAAAGGTTTGGGGCTATATGGGAAGAGATTATTTTAAAATAATTAAGATATACAAAGAAGGTACAAATAGGTTAATTTTCTATATTGTGAGTGAACAGACCAGATGACCCAGCTCCATGAATCCATGAAATTCTTTAAAAGCAAGTCTCTTGGTAACTTTAATGAAATGAAAGTGGTTTAAATTAATGCCTTTAGTCACTGTTTTAACACTCTTAGCTATAAGAGTCCTATAAGTCCTATTAGTCCTATAGAATTTCAAAGAAATTATATATTAAAAAAGTTAAATTGTGATATAAAGGTTGCCTTTCCCAGAAAAAATGTATCAGACAGTAGCAAGAAATCTGAATCTGCAGGAAAAACAAACAAGTCTTCATCACCATCAAGACAAAAAGTATCCTATTTTTGCTCCTTCATTAAAGCTACTGAAAATCTATAATTTCTAGAATCTGAAAATCTAAAAATCATTACAAGAATGTGGCTCACTGGAATTCTACATTCAAATAATTTAGAATACTCTTTGCTATGCCAGTTCAATGATACCAAAGTGATATTGTTATACAGACAAAGTTTGAAGTTGCACAGGTAGTATGACTACTCTTGAATAATATATGACTAACAGATACAAGAATAATCATTAACAAAAAGTCAGAAGTACACAAAAAATTCTTTTGATGAGATGCCAGGAATGCACCAAGAATGAAAGTTCTTTTTTCTGATGTCCTTATGAATGCCAAGTAATTCCATAACTTTCATTTTACATATGTATAATAGAGAAAGAAAAATGCTTAGATTTTTCTTTGCTTAGTGGGATAAAAAGGACTGCTTAAGAATTTGAACTAGGATATGTTAATGGAATATTATAATTCTGAATCTTATTTCAAGATGTTTGCAAAATTTCGAGTATGATTGGGAGGAATGTTCAAGGGAGTAAGGGAGATCCTATTAACATACAAAAGTCAAGGAAAGAGATAATCATAAGGAATCCCAAGGTAGAGATGGCAAGGACTTTTAAGAAGAATGGTTTTAGGTTATTTTCTGTTGTCTGCTATGCTGAGCATATGCCACCATGATTTCAAATGTTCAACTAAAGTGTACTTTATGCACCTGATGCCTTGGGCAATATGGGAGGCACACGGTCACTCACTGGCAAAGTTGGGCAGAACTCAAATAGTAGCTTCGAGAAGAATATAATAAGCAGGGATCAAGAACTGAACATGAAATCCCGTAAAGAGGTGGCTGGGAGAAAAAAGTCCTCCCCACCTCCAGTTACATCTGGAACCTTTGAGCTGCCACACATTAGCCAAATGTTTAAGTTCCTGATTTGCTTGCATACAAATGTATGGCTGGCTGCATATTATTTTCAGATAGGCCACTTAATTTTTCCATGCACCATTCATTTTGTTCTGAGTTACTTAAAGTTTTCAGTCACTGTTGTTCTTGCTTTTCAATTATAAATTAGTGTTAGTCTACATGAGTTAAATTTGTCCAGGGTTATCAGTTAACCGTAGCACGTTAACAGTACTTATGAGCTACACCTTTCCAATAACTAGATTTTACAGTTTAGAATTTATAGGTGTTGCAGCTCAAATACAGAATGACCCATTTTCCTGGCTTGAAAGTATATATAAATCTAATACCTCAAGAAAAATATACTTGTGCATTGAAACTGCAATGTTTTCCCTACCCAAAGCAGAAGCAGATACAGTACGTGAGTCCCAGGCTTACTTGCCTAGCCCAGAAAGAACTGGGCCAAAAATTTGAAGAATTTGAGATATGCTCAAATTTGTGCTCTCAACTGAGAATAAAGCTATCATTTTCTAACATGCCTAGGGTTGAACCATCATATTCTGAGTCCTTCACAATGCCAGGCAAATTTTATATATGATTCAGATTGTAAAAAGAGCAGAATTATAACTGTTGCTCTACTGAATGAAATAGATATACTGCCTGAACTCTTCTCTCTATATATGTTATAGATGCATATCAGATCCAATTTAAGATTATCTTTCATGAGCCAATTGGAATAACAAAAGAAAGCAATAAGAACAATTTACACTGTACAACTGATTATCTTCATGCATCACTCATGCAAAATTACATTGTCCTTAGAGATAAATTGTAGATAACTAAAGACAGTGATCTCTCACCTCAAAATTTCCTTTGTCCCTCAAACTGCCCTCACATAGTTTCCTGGTAACCAAAGGTGTAAGATGGAAAAAGGTAGAAATTTTAACTACTTTCTAAAATCCATGCATTTAACATTAAATAATATAGAATATGTAATCCTGGTCTTATACTCCCACATTGATCAAACAGACAGTGATATAGTGGAAAAGAAGGTAAAATATATCTTCTTAATTTGTATTGTTTTCAGGGTAACATTTAGAGCATATGGCTACCATGGTAATAAGCTAAAATAGTCACAAGAGGTAGTGAAGAGTTGCAGGTAATTAATTCATGTCCCTAAACTATGGATGCAGAATTTTAAAGGTTTCTATTTATAAACTATAAGAGAAACATAGCCTAGGATTACAGTGGAGTGTTTATGTGAGTACAAATTCAGAAAGTATAATTATGAAAAATTAATGAAAGGAAAGTAAGTTTAAACATGATGTTATCGTTCCTCACAATGCAAAACAAAAGTATTCAATTATTACTATTATTCCCCTAGAGAAAGAAGTTAAAATAGAATGATCCAGTGTTGGTAACCTCACACTGGATAAGCAGTCTACCTCTCAAAGACCAGCCCCTGGGCTCTCATAAAGGCAGAACAAGGTGGTTCACATCTGTCAAACAGATTGTATTGTCTTACTGCAGAAGATTATTACCTCTGGCAAAAAAGAATGGATGTGAAGCTCTTGGTTTTCATAAAAAAATTTAGGTTCTGGCTTATTGATGAAGGGAGTTATAAAACATGGGGTTACCCTGAGTATAAGGGTGTGCTTTCAAGCCTCTTTAATGGACTATAATTTCTTATGACTTCTTTTGATTATCTAATTAAACACAGGTCAAGCGTTTCATTCTGAAAAGTCTAGTGTTCTCTTGGTAAGCTCACCTTCTCAAGGTCCAGGCCATCATGTGTGTGTGTTATCATCTGCTTCACCAACTTTCGAGCCCTACACATGGCTGCTATTCTTTACTACACCAGCCAATGAATGTCCTGGTTGATGTGCTATTTTCTGGCACGTGCAGGATTTGCTAAACCCACCTAAATAGTCTCCCATCCTGGCCCCATGGGAGTTGTTCCACCTTGAACAACTTATATGTCACTTTTATTTTCTGATTAATAATTCAATGACTGGAGCTGAATTTTTAGCAATTAATGAAGTTTTGACAGTTCAACCTTCTTTCCTAACCAATGGCTAAACAAGAACAGTGAACACATGAAATACTGAAGGCTTTCTCTGTGTGTTTGCACCCCATGTTTGCAGGGTGAGATTTTTAAATATCCAGTATAGTCAATCAGAAAATGAAAAATTATTGTTTCTGGTGGTGACAAAATCAGAAAAGACTAAATCATATGAACAAGGAAAAAATATATTTTTCCCCCTAAAATTGTCAGTTAAAAACTCATTGAATTGTGTTGGATTCTGACTCTAATGACTTCCCTGGGTATTTCCTGCATGTTTATAGCAATTTGGCTAATATCAAACTTTCACCATCCTAAGATTGCTAAAGATAGATGGGAAGATTTTATTAGTTCTCGGTTAGTTTTATGATGGATAACGTTTTGTTATCACTTCAAATCATTTCACAGAACTTCAATCCTATTTTGAAGGAAAATAAATAGTTGTTGACTGTGCTTCAGAAATTAGGATTAAGCTGCCAGTGACCTTGATGTCAGACAGTGGAGCAAGCAATAAAATAATGAAAGGCAGAAAGACAGCCTTATCTTGAACCAGGTAAGTCCTAGTCCTCTCCTCTGGAATCCATTAAAAGAGCATTTTGTTTATTAGTTTGTTTGCTCTCTTATGTAAAAATAAGAATTAGGCTCTTTACTCTAAATCTAACTTAGAAATTACATGATTTTGGTCTATTGCTATTATCCTTAAGTTAATTAGTTCAAAAGAGTTTTCCTGAGATATTACTACTACTAATTACGCAAGACATAAAATTGGCCCTATTGATATTCCTATTGTTTTGACTCAAAAGAAATTCTAGAAAAAATTATCTGATACCTGATAGCTGTCAATTATGGACACAGAAATTTTAACTTCTCTATATTTTCATTGAAAATATCTTCCTTATTGGGGCACCTGGGTGGCTCAGTTGGTTAAGTGTCTGACTTCGGCTCAGGTCATGATCACATGGCTCGTGGGTTCGAGCCCCATGTCGGGCTCTGTGCTGACAGCTCAGAGCCTGGAGCCTGCTTCAAATTCTCTCTGCTCTTCCCTCTCTCTGCCCCTCCCTTATCTGTGCTCTATCTCTCTCAAAAATAAATAAACATTAAAAAAAATAAAATACCTTCCGAGAAAGAAAGAAAGAAAGAAAGAAAGAAAAAATGTCCTCCTAATAAATCTAGATCCAATTCATTTTTTGTCACCCAGAAATATTATTTTCCAGATTTTTCTAATAAAGATTTTTTCCTTATATTTTATCAGCAAGATTTGCCTTGATATTTCCACTTTATTTTTTAAACGCTCATTTACTTTCTGTACAGAGGTTGCTTGCTACAGATGTAAAGAACAATTTTTTATTATAGTAAGAACACTTAATTTGAGATCTATCTTCCTAACAAACTTTAAATGTGCGATATATTATTGTTGACTATAGATACAATGCTGTATAGCAGATTTCTAGAGCTTATTCATCTTGCTTAACTGAAACTTCATGCCTGCTGCTTACTCCCTATACAGTAATTATTGATGTCAAGCCTCCGCAAGAATTTTAACTAAAATCCCGTTGATCAAACCCAAATCCCCATATTTTCTTATCACATTCTTAAGATTATTCATCTTAAATACATTTTTCTTAAATGTTTATTTAACATCCAAATATAAACCAAAGTTTCAGAATTTAATATGGATACTGTTTATGAATGGCTTTAGTCTTATAGTACTTTTTTTAATTTAAGGTAACTCAATATGTCAATTTTATTTTTTATTCTTTTTTTTCTTTTGGTCTTGATTTGGAAACATTTTCAAAGAAATTACGAGAAGGTTACAATCATCGTGGAGTCATTAACTGCTTTTCCCAAATAGGACTCTCTGCCATCTAGCCCCCACCCCCCAACCCTTACAGGTGAAGGACAGGAAGGACTGAGTTTGTTCTCTCTTAGAAAAGAAGAAAAGAAGATTCTTCGTGAAGCTCATTTCGTCTGAATGGTAATAGAGAATGTTCCTGGACTTAACATGGAAGAAATAGAAATTTTATCTGATCTTCCACATAGTCTAATAAATAGATATCAGGTAAAAAAAAATATTAACATATGCATCTACCAGCGACATGAAAGATCCTTATAGAAATGTTCTGTATTTTGACTGCATCAATGTCAATATCCTGGACGTGATATTGTACTATAGTCACACAAGATGGTATCATTGGGGGAAACTAGGTAAAGAGCACATGCTATCTCTCCATATTACTTTTTACAACTGTATGTGAATCTAAAATTATCTCACAATTAAACACTTCATGTATTCTGAAGTGCTCACCTAATCCCCTCTGCCCTTCTCTGGAAGTTGGCAGGCATGAAGAAAATCTACCTCAGTGTTGTCCTGAAGCCAATATTCTCCAGAAGAAAGCTCTGTTCTCAATTTTCTCTTGTATTTTGGTTTAGTAGTACTGAATTCTAGACTCAGCTTTGCCAATAAAGGAAAGATCTAAGCTTCTTTGTCTTCTCAGTTTTCTCATATAAAACGAGGAATTGAGCCAGATAACTTGTAAGGTTTTTTTTTTTTCTAACCAAAAATTTTATGACTCTAGGTATACTGAACTAGTGCTAAGTGTTTTTCAATCAAATTATAGTAACTGTGACACATTATCATAGAAGCGAGTCCTTAAGTAGGATATCTAACAACAAAACCAATACCATGGGCTCCTGGGGCTTTTTCATCTATTGATCAGCAATTGAAAGCTTTGGAGTAGAAAGAAAGAACACTTCAGGAATTTTTGAATAATTCAGTCTCCAGTAGTGGACTACAAGTAGTTTTTCCCATACTCTTCTCATTACGTAATAACCTAGGCCACTGTTACCTAAACATTTTGATACTTTCCCAATGTTCCTATTAATACCACATTTTGACAAAAAAAAATTTTTGAACCAGGAAGACCTGTAATGATTCTGTCTTTCTCTTGCCCTCCCCCTCCTCAAGAATATTCCTTACAATGCAGAATTGTTTGAACTAGTCATTATTAATCTTGATAAAGTATAAAAAACAAATTCAAACTCAGCTGGGAAAATGCATTCATGCAGTTACTTTAATGTTTTACTCTTAGTTTCTGTTGAAGATTAAATAAACCAAAGACCACATAAAAACCATTACTACTTTTTTGTTTTAATTTTTAGGGTGCCTGGGTGGCTCAGTAGATTAAGGATCTGACTCTTGATTTTGGCTCAGGTCATGGTCTCACTGTTCATAGACCCACATCAGCCTCTGTGCTGGAGGATGCTTGGGATTCTCTCTCTCCCTCTCTCTGCCTCTCCCCAACTTGTATGTGCACATTTTCTCTCTCTCTCTCTCTCTCTCTCAAAGTAAATAAACTTTAAAAAAACTTTTTAAAAAGATTGTCTTTATATCACTCAGCATCCTCTTTAAAAGGATTCGTGAAGAGTCAGCATGGATAGGGATATATACTTTCAGATTTTGAACCGGAAAAAGGCTTATTTCTCATAAAGAATTTATGCATTTATTTTCATCACACAATTAGAATTTATATCCTATAATGTTTTCCTCATGATCAGTGCAGCCAAAAACTCAAATCGTAATTTAAAGCTCAAACTTAGCGCTTTTACACTAGTGCTATTAAACAGTTCTGAGTATACATTCAAAATATCACAAAAGTTATATTAAGAATAAACATTTCTGGGCCCACATCAAGAGATTCTGATTATGCAGGTCTGGGATAAGGGCCTCAAATCTGCCTTTCCAATGAATATCTAAGATGACTATGATGCAAGGGCCCACAGTCCTCACCTTGAGAAATACTAACTATATAGTTTTAAATTGTCTCTCCTGTTGTTGACACTTTGAATGTATCCATTTTTATAGGAGTAGGCTTTTTATACAATTATTTTATTATACGTCATCTTGATTATTTTCTAAACTTGAGCAGAATAGAAATAATTTTTACATCTCTGCATAAATATAAACATATATAACAAGTAATTAATTTGCAACCAATGGGAAAAACACGGGTAAACATTTTTTGTATCCTAAGCTAGCTAGGACTGCTTAAAAAAATTATAAAGACTAAACAAAGGGAAGGGGGTGAGTTTCACTGCAACCAAATTAAGGATTTCTATTCAGTGAAGGATAACACAAAGTTAATAAACAATTGACAGAATGGGAGAATATATTTGAAACTTCTGAAAGCATCAAAGAATTACATGAGGATATGCTATATACATAAACATACAGTAGATTCTACCCAGAACTTATGTAAATCAATAGGAAAAAAATAACAGCCCAGTGGAAAAATGGGCAGAGACTATGAATAAACAATGTATTTTTTTAAATATCAAAATGTAACAAGCATTTAGTGAGATGCTCAGGTTCACTGGCTATCAGAGAAATGCAAATTAAAACAAAAAATAAGATATCAGCTTACATTTAATAAACTGGTAAACATTAGGCAGCTAGACACCGCCAAGGACTGGCAAGAATATGATGACATAAGAATGCAGCTATTCTGAGAGCAATCTGGCTGTTAAAGAAGTCTGACAGCCTTTCTCTTGCCATAAGATTTTCCAGGTAGTAATTATACATCCATCATTATGTTCACCAAATCACCAGAAGTCCAAATTAAGTCTCTGCCTTCTCCTTAGATCACACTTTCTCTTGACTTGACAAAAGGCAGAAACACACCATTTCTCTGTGATTCAAGAGTCATAGCACACCAAATAGCCCTCTGTGAAAGTTCTCCTTCACTTCACAATCCAACCCTTGACCCTCCTGTACCCTAAATGCCAGGGAGGGGTTACGACAGTCACACAGCCACCTTCATGCAGTCTCTTACCATCTCCCTTAAACATCCCGTACCATAGACTCATACCTACTCAGAATGTGGCATCTGTTAACTCAATGATTCAGTCAAGTTTACCATTTTATCAATTACGAGAGCTTGTATGTGTCCAATTGAAGAAGCAGGTAAGACCAAGTTTTAGACTTGGTTGATTTCTATCTCAGAAGGAGAACAGATTCATGCTACCAGAAGTGGGTTAACTTTTATATACACCTGTCACCTGAATGTCTTTAGGGTCCCCTCTAGTCCTAGGAGTATAAGATTCTAGATAAACCAGAATCCAGCTACCTAAAGTCTATGCAAAAGTAACCACTGAGGGCCGCTTTGGTGGCTCAGTCAGTTAAGCATCTGACTCTTGATTTTCGGCTTAGGTCATGATCTCATGGTTCATGAGTTCGAGCCCCACATTGTGCTCTGCACTGACATAGAGCCTGCTTTGGATTCTCTCTCTCCCTCAAATCCCTTTGGATTCTCTCTACACCCCTCTCAAAATAAATAAACTTAAAAACAAAAAGTGACCACTGAATTCAAGAGAAAGATAAATCATGTGTTAAAGTTTTTTAAAAACATTACAGTTATTCATCTGACAGTACAATTTAAAAATAATTATGCTTAAAGTTTTGTTAACTGATTTTTAAATAAAACTTATGAATAAAGCATAATAATTGCACTTACGGATTTACCCTTCCAAATTGAGGGAAAGCGCTATGTTTCAAGTTCTTAAGTAATACAGAATATCTTTCTCTAAAGAAGTTACATCCTTTTAATTTCAGAAAATTGGGTCCATTTCTCTTTCGCACCAGTATATTACTCGAGGCTTGTAGAGCAGTATCTCAAAGTGTGGGCAGGACCACAGGTCTCAGAATCACCTGGGTTATATTTAATATATGCAAATTCCTAAGCCCCTTCCTAGATGTATGAAAGCAGACTATCTGGGACAGACCTCAGATTTTGTGTTTTGAAAGCTCCCCACTATTCTTAAGCAATAAATTCACAAGCTCAAGTACTTAAGAGCTCAAATTAAAATGGGAAAATCACTGTTTTGGAATCTGCATTTGTGAAGAATTTGTTTTTTAACATGGACTAAATAGAATCTCTTCTCTAAATTTATAAACATCACCCTCTACAGAAATCATCTTGGTTTAATGATTAGGGCTATGCACCAGAACTCAACAAATGTTTTATTCCCTGTGCCACCATTTCCCCCTATGAAAGATATCAGTGAATTATTTAAATTCACTGTGATAAATAGGATATACAGTAATTCCTTTTTCCTGCCTCAGAGGCATAGTGTGAGGTTAATTAAATAACAGCTGCAAAATACTTTTGGCTCCTTAGAGAAAGACATTATATAAGACATTATATTATATATGCAGCATTTTTTCTCTCCAATGAAAATAGAGCTAATTGTTCTTCAGAACTCAGCCCATGGCAGAGAAAACAACCATGACATGGCTTTCACAGGCATTAAATTCACAAGGGCAAAATTCTGTCACAGTTGGTATCAGACCCAGTGAATTGCTATGCTTCAATTCTTTGCACAAAGACCACTGCCATCTTGTGGAAAACAGCCATTGTCCTTATCTTGGGCTTCTATTTCATTTGTGTGAAATGGTGACAAGATAATTTGGGTTTTCTGCTATCGAGGATTTGTGACACATACAGTCTTAGTCATCCTGAGGCCTGTTATCTGTGGCACATGAGGGCTCTGTGAGACCACCCTGAAGGTCAGGTAGTGTTAATGGAAGGAAGAGCTTTATAAACAAGACATCTCCCTAGGGCTTTGAACTATACTTATCCCTCAAATGGGGCTTGCCACATAAACCTGCTTTTGTGTTCCATTTGTATTGTGGAATTAGGGCTAAAAATGAAGAAAAAAACGTCATCGCTGGCAATCATTAAATCCAATGATGATGGCACTGGGAAAAATATGTCAGTCTGTAAATGCTGTTTGCCTTCATTTGTCAAAAGAAGGAGAGGGATTGCTTACAGAAAGTAAATGAAATAAGACCAGGAAACAGCCCTGAAGTCTATCAAGTTTGATAAATAATTGTCATATTTTGACAAATATGATGAATTTTTAAAGCCATCCTACAAAAATAAGTTTTCATGAAAGGAAGATTCCTTTCTAGCTTTTCTCATATTTGTTGAAAGGCTTAGAAGTGTACCTAGAGAAAATATAGTAAATGTCTTTCATTTATTCCAGAGAAAACTTTGCCTTAACAAGTAATACTACATGGGAAAAAAAAAAAAAACAGTCTTTCCAGCCTGAAATATTGCCTTTTACTTTTATAAAGGAGGCTTTCCTTGAGAAACGTAACTTTTTTATTTGCATTTTTAAATTTCGGTGGCTAACTCAGCCTTAGGCAAAAAAGCAAATAGATGAAATCTGTCTTTGATTCCCTCCTCTGCCCACTTCTACACTTTTACTCTATTCCCACTTCAAATACCTTCCCTCAGCTGGGAGTTTTCTCACCTGTGTCCCCAGGCCCCAGTTTCTGCAGTTATCAGACAACTGAAATGTAAATCAATGTACACTAAAATGTTAGAGACTGAATAAGTCACTCCACAGAGGAAGAACAGGTACATTTTTGGAGAACAGTCAGTCATTGCTTAATCTTTCAAAAGATAAATTCTAAGAAACTGGGAAGAGGAGAGAGTTGGTGAATTTTATTCTCTAGAACCCAAGATGTCATTATATGGGTGGCTATCTATTCAATTTATTGATCTTTAAAAGTTCAAAAAATAATTGGGCAGAGGAATATCCTAAGTCCTTCAAATAAAATGGTGTCTTCTTAGTCCAGCCTCAAATCTTATCTCAGTACAGTGCTGCATAAAAATAAAAAAAATTTAAAAAATAAATCAGATGACCCAAAGTACCAAAGAATAATATATTCTTGAAGAGGCAGGAAAAAAAAAAACAACCCAAGAATACAACACATAATACAAATAAATTTTTTTCTATAATCTTTTTTTGGATAGATTTTTCTCTTAACTCCCATGAATTGAAGCAATCAATCCGCTAACTTTTCTATCCCTGTGTATCCAAAGGCACCCCCAGCTTTCTGTTCCATTATTGAACTCCAGAAGAAGCATTTTCTTATGTGAGCAGCATTCTTTCTATGCTGCATTTCTATCCAGTAGCCTACTCAGTACATCAGAAGACCAGGAACCTAGCAATGATAACAAAGAATTCCCCTTAAAGGATGAGGGGGTAAAAAACAGTAAGCATGTGTTTTTCAATAATTTTGCTCCTTTAGCATAAAAGTAATATCACATTACCAAAAAAAAAAAAAAAAAAAAAAAAAAAAAAAAAAAAAGTCTCTCCTTGAGATCGTTTTATCCCAACCAAGGTTGGTCCTTACTCAGACCTCTGAAGGGTAGGAAGTATGCAAATGAATGGCACCCTGGAAGATTATTTGCTGAGGTCTAGATCCACACTGACTTAACATACTTGTCCCAGAACACCACTCTTCATGCTGTTGGCCTAGCAAACTCCAACTCATGCTGGAAGAGTCTTCTGGTAACTCACATACTGAAATTGATCCTCTGGCAGAGACTGCTAGTTACCTTCTTCTCCTTAATCCATTATTTGCTTGTATTCTCATAACAAAATGAACACTCTCCATTTTAGCTGAAGGCATAGCCACCACAAGAAAGAATGTATTTCCATTTGCACATACCTTTCAGTTAGATACGGCCATAAAACTAATTTCTGACCAATGATATATGAGCCCAAATTATAAGTGCATCTTGTAAGCTGTGATCTGAAGAGAATCTTCAGTGCCTTCAACTTCTTACTTCCCCTTTCCTGCCGGCTGGAGTGAGGATGTGGGAACCACAGTGGACCATGTGGATGGATACAGCAACACACTGGTGATAGCAAAGCAACAAGATAGAAGGTACCTAGAGCCTTGATGGTATGTAACCACCAGTGCACACCTGCACTTTTATGCCCAGAATGTCAGGTATGAGAAAAATGATTTCATCTATTTTGGGTATCAGTATGCAAACTCAGGAGACCTTCATCATTTCCAATAGCACCTTATGCAGGCTCTTCTTGACACACTGATCATTCTGCATTCAATAAATATTGGTTTTCTTATCTGTAGACTTGTAAACTCAGGGCAGGCAGAATATTTTGTTAACACCTGTATTCTAGGTACACCATATATTTTCAATAAGTATTTTCTGGCTGGATAAATAGATGGACAGATGGGTGGATGAATAAATGAATGAAGTAGACAACTGATTATGTGATCAGTTTGTTTTCATTCAGATTCAGATTTTTTCCCTTATAAATTAATGGAGTTTTTGAACATAGTTTTCATATTTGGACCATAACATTTAAAAAAACTTTTTTTAATTTTTTCAATGTTTTTATTTATTTTTGAGAGACAGAGAGAGACAGAGTGTGAGCAAGGGAGGGGCAGAGAGAGAGAGAGAAAGACACAGAATCTGAAGAGGCTTCAGGGTCTGAGCTGTCAGCACAGAGCCCGACGCGGGGCTTGAACTCATAAGCCGTGAGATCATTACCTGAGCCGAAGTTAGACGCTTAACCCACTGAGCCACCCAGGCGGCCCTAAAAATTTTTTTAACGTTTTATTTTTTTGAGAGACATGGACCATAACATTTAAATTATAATTAAAAAATAAACTTTGGAAGAAAAATGCTATAAGAGATAATAAAGGCAGTGCTTTTCTAAAATGACTGATATAAACACATACATACTTAATGATAACACTTACCAGGTGGGAGTCTCTTTTCATCAACGGTCTCTCTTCAAAGTCTTAGGCCCAGTACTAGTTCTGTTTTTATCTTTCTTACTTTTATCAAGGAGGTCTTCTGATAGAGGTAGAAGCTCTAAATGTAACGAGCTGCAAAATTCCTCTGCAGTCATATAAATCCAGCTTCTAATGTACAAGGCCTCCAGACTCAACTGTTATTACCACTGTCCTCTTATGTTCATCTATCTCCATTCCTCTTCACTGTCATGTTCACACGTTGCTGTGCACTGCTGTATGGAAGAACCTTCGTGATCACTCACGAAAACCAAACTTGTCATTTATACATTACACTTTGCACTTGGTACAGAGTAGTTATCTGGGCCAACAGGACAGTTTCACCTACTCCTTACTCACTCTAGGATATGTCTGTCTCCTAGATTCCTCTGCTGATGCCGTCTGCAGATACTTGTACGGACTGTGGTTTCAACGCTCCAAGAAATAGCTCTCTTGTCTCAAGATGCTGCTTGGCTCCACGCCACGACTGGCAACATTTTCTTGAACTCTCTGACCACTAGTAGCTATACTGTCCAGCCTAGATGTATAGTTTGCTGGATAATCACACTTTTGAATCTGTATTTTCCTTTTGGGGATTTTCTTGACCTCCGGTTTCTTCTGTTCTCTCTCTTTTGGCAAGTTAGACATTATTTAGCCTGTCCGAAGAGTCCAGACACAAAGAATAGCAGTGAGGGGAAGTAACTCTGGGAATACCTTCTACTCCATGCCCCTTCCCCATTTCACCCTCCTCAAGACGCACACATGCACGCATACACACATACACACACACCCTCGTTCTGTCACCTTTCCCTATATTCCTTTCAAAATCCCTCCCTTCCATAACTACGATGGGACAAGAGTGAAATGCTCATGCTTATTTTGCAAAAGCTGCAGCTGACTTAAAATGCTGAGGTACTTGCAGAAAAATCTTCAGTATTTGTTCTTCTTTAATTCTTTCACCAGTCTACTTTATGTGGTTTACTCTGATTATTAAACAAGACCTATGAGACACAGTCCTGGCCTTCAGAAGTTTTATTCTAAGAATGAATACCTTTTCAAGAAGTCCTGTATCCATGCAGTGTTTTTCTCACTGTTACAGCATAAGTACATGTTTGTCAGTCTACAACATGCCATAACATCATGCTATCATGTTACCGTATCTCAGTCCTCTGTGACTTGAAGTTTGAGGCCAAGGCCTTAGCAACGTTGATTAAAAGGTATCTGAATAAGTTATTTTGCTTACTGTTTTAAACAGACAATTCATTTCAGATATGGCTTTGTTCATATACAAATTCTCAACTCTGGCTAGCAGTGCTTATCTTTTCATCTGATGAACTGTTTTTTTCATTTGTGCATTAATGCCAGTAGAGTTTTCTTTAATCATGTACCTATAACATACAGAATCAGCTATGAAAACACTGTATGGCCTTCACACATATAGAAATAGTAGGAAAACCAGGGCGCCTGGGTGGCTCAGTCGGTTAAACGTCCGACTTTGGCTCAGGTCATGATCTCATAGTCTGTGGGTTCGAGCCTCATGTCGGGCTCTATGCTGACAGCTTGGAGCCTGGAGTCTGCTTCAGATTCTGTGTCTCCCCTCTCTCTGCCCCTCCCCCACTTGCATTCTGTCTCTCTCTCAAAAATAAAACATTAAAAAAGGAAAGAAATAGTAGGAAAACCATACACAAATGTACTCATTTTTCCTCAGCAAACCCACATAGTGCCCAATTCTGATAACTCAGCTTTTTTACCACCTTTTATACAGTAATTTGTCAAACTTATAGCTTTCTTGTTCCATTGTCTATTAGCTTAGTTCAAATGCTACCATTTACTAGGCTTTACTCAATATAATCCTCTCAATTTTCCCCACTGAATTTCAACTTTCATTCCTCAAATATCCTCCAAAACTCATTCCATGCAATTGTGCCAATACATTTCAAATTGATAGGTTTCAATCCAGTAAAATGAATGGCACGAGGTTAAAACATGACTGAAGAAACTGTATTTGCCCAGACTATATCTATCAGAATACCTGGAAAATAAACTGCGGATCTGACCATTTTTAATTTTCTTTATGATGAATCCACGGTATCTTAGATATGTAATGCTGTGATAAAGCATCCTCTCAAAGTAGGAACTATTAAGTTACTTCTGTTTAGTAAAAGGGCATGCTAAGTGTCTTCAGCATGTTTTCTTAAGGCAATTACAGACGATAGAGGTTTTCTCACATGAAAATGTTTAGGCACCTGACACAGTCACAGAAATAACAGCTTTCCATATTTTGATTATGTGAATTAAAGTGTTGTTACTTTCGCCCTTTCAAAAAAACTCTTTAAAGATGGTGAAGAAGTAAAATCGGTCCATATCCTGGGTACTTTGTGTTACAGTAAGCCAGAGGCAGCAACCCTCAGTGCCTACAAACAGCTCGGCAAGTGAAAGGTGGTAAAATGGATAGCAATAAAGAATTATTTTTTAAAAAAATTTTAATATGTATATATTTTTGAGAGAGAGAGAGAGAGAGAGTAGGGGAGGGACAGAGAGAGAGAGAGGGAAACACAGAATCTGAAGCAGGCCCCAGACTCTGAGCTATCAGCACAGAGCCCAACTTGGGGCTCGAACCTATGAACCGCGAGATCATGACCTGAGCCAAAGTCAGACACTAAACCAAGTGAGCCACCCAGGCGCCCCTTGAAGAACTATTTTTAAATTGATGAAATGATTTACTATAAGAAACATCCTCTCTTGAACACATATATTTTAATTCTGAAATGAAATTATTAAATTTAATTATTTCAAATGAGTTCTTCCACCCAAAATTGAAACCAACGAAGTGAGAAGTATGGGAAGGGTAGGGTTTGCCCTTCGGTAGTGTTTGAAGCAGCAGGCCTGCATGCATCAGAAAAGGAAGAGGGGGCCATGAGCTCTGCAGAGACACGAGCCCAGCTGACTACACAATAGAATGATCAGATTGAGGGCCAGGCTGAAACCAAACAAATGAATAATTGATAAGAATATCAAGTGAGTAAAGCAGCAGGTCAGAAAGGCACAAGCCACTAAATTAGAAAGACAAGTCCTGAATGCCTAAGTCTGCCTCATTCAGCTTTTCACCACGCTTACCCGTCATTTTTGTTTAGAATCTTTGGAGTGTTTTAAATTGGTAGGGTAAATTAGAGGTATTTTCTTCATTGGTCACTACTCACCTGGCCCCAGATAAGCCAATATGTGCCAAATACTTTTTCTATTAAAAATAAAGCTCAGTAAAAAATCACAAGGGAATTTCAAAGTTTCCTTTTACATGGTACACTCTGAAGACAAAAGAGGAAACTCTACTAGATTTTTTTAAGAAATTCATATATTCTTCGGGTGCCTGTGTGGCTCAGTCAGTTAAGCGTCCAACTTCCACCCAGATCAAGATCCTGAGCTTTGTGGGTTCGAGCCCTGCATCGGGCTCTGTGCTGACAGCTCAGAGCCTGGAGCCTTCTTCAGATTCTGTATCTCTCTCTCTCTCTCTCTGACCCTCCCCTGCTTGCACTCTCTCTGTCTCCCAAAAATAAATAAATATTAAAAAAAGATTTTTTTAAGAAATTCATATATTCATTAATAAGTATTTAATGTATAATTGGCCCAGTTCCACTGGCAAAAACTGCCTATGTAATATAAGCCACATAAATCCTTCAACATAAAAAATTATATTTATTTATCATTGTTTTAACTGGAAGTAGGAAGATATGTTTTATTTCATTTTGATATCCTTATTAGCTCCAGTAAAAATGAGACAGTAACATAATAAACTTTCTAGAGTTATGTGTGTGTGTATGCATACGTGTGTCTGTGCCTTTGTTTCTGGGTATGTGTGTGGTTTTTAACTGTTTTAGAAAGGGAAGTTAAATTTTGGATCCTTCAAATTTCTTTTTTTTCCCCCAAGAAGTCCTCAGAGAATTCTGAAAACACATCTGGGACTTTTTCTGGTTCTTCTCTTTAGGTAAAATTACATAAATATTTTCACTTACAGTAAATATCCCTCCAGGCTTGGTGTTGCTGTTGCTGTTATTTATACTTTCTAACCTTCTATAAGATACTTTCACTTTGAATAAAGAAGTCTTCTAAAAATTCACTTGGAAGCTGACCCCATTTACCAATATGCACAGTCTCAACATTATTACCAGGGGAGAGGCATCCTACTGAAGTCTTTGTCAAGAAGTGCATACATTCAACGAGCATTTTTTGCTTACTGAGCATCTTCTCTGTGTTCAACATACTGCTAGGATAGGAGTATGACACCAGTCGGTCTATACCTGAGAAGTACATGCTTTTATCAGAGTTTGTTTGTATATATGCATATTTGCATGCATATTCAACCATTCCTTTAGCAGATACATAATAGTATAGTAACAAGTACCAGGAACTGTGCTAGTCCAGAATTAGAAATATAAATACAACATATATTCAACCTTCTGGCTGCTCACACATTAATAGGAAAGAGGGAAATACCTACTAAAAAACCTCTATGATAAGTGCATTAAGGGAATATGTCAAAGATACTGCAATAGCACAGAGTAAAGATAATCAGCTTCATACAGGGCCATCAAGGGAATCTGTACAACCAGTGGGCATGCTTGAGGGTGACAAATAAGGAATATGATTCTCTCATTCATCAGTAGGGCAGCAAGTTTCCTACCATTGTGTCTCAATTCATCCTAAAAGAATGCCACCTTCAGACCACCCACCAAATGTCTCTGTCTCTGGGCACGGTTACCACTTGGCATCTGCGGAGATGTGTAGCAAGGGTATTAATTACTGCTCACCATGTGATTAATGTGGCTGATGGTTCTTGATGAGGTCAGTGTATTTTGTGGATCTTAGATTAATGATTCCAATTTGACAGACAGCAAGCCACTAAATGGTTACCAGGTGGCAAAAATATTGTGTTACCCTAGGCAGAACTAAACAGAGTAACATGGCTAAGAAATCAAGTCACAGCAAGATTAATTACTTGACAACAGTTTCCCCATATTTTACCAAATAATCTTAATTTTTTCTCACATTTATATTTAGGAAACAAACTGACTTCTCAGTGTTCTCTATAAAAACTAAGTAAGTTATGTGAGAGGAGTGCCTGGGTGGCTCAGTCAGTTAAGCTTCTGACTCTTGGTTTCGGCTCAGGTTTCTTGGGATCGAGCCCTGTGTCAGGCTCTGCACTGACAGCACAGAGTCTGCTTGGGGATTCCCTCTCTCCCTCTCTTTCTGCCTCCCTCTCTGAAAATAAATAAATAAACTTAAAAATTTTTAAATTATTCGAAGACAAAACATAGATTTGATTTCACGGAAGCATAATGAAGAATATCAAGTTTAGTCTGCACAGTCTCCCCATTGGATAGAAGGGGCCACATAAATGTTAAGGAATTCAACCTTACCACTTACATATTTAAATACTTAACCATTTAGATAGACTAAGCACATTTATGAGAAGACAGCAGAAGATATTTCCTGAGATTCCGTAGGAAAATTCTATTTGTATACTGTTTTAAATGAAGTACCTTATTAAAAAATATTTTTAAAAGATTTTTAAAAATAAAAAAAAAAGCCAAGAGACAATAGTCTGACAGAAGAAAAGTGAACGGAACAGAATTAATTATATTTCTTTTTTTTAATTTTTTTAAACATTTATTCATTTTTGAGAGACAGAGAGAGACAGAGCATGAGCAGGAGAGGGGCAGAGAAAGAGGGAGACACAGAATCTTAAGCAGGCTCCAGGATCTGAGCTGTCAGCACAGAGCCCGATGCGGGGCCCGAACCCACGAACCGTGAGATCATGACCTGAGCCGAAGTCAGACACTTAACCGACTGAGCTACCCAGGTACCCCTAATTATATTTCTTTTTATTGTCTAGTAAAAAAACAGCAAAAATCCCAACATACAACACTGACATCTTCCCCAGGTCATGAGCTCAGTGAGGAAGAAGGCATTCATTACTTATTCTTATATTCCCAGCACTGAGAAGAGGATGCAATATAGGGGTTGAATCATTTTGTTGAGTCATTTACCAACAATATATGGACTATGGAGACTCAGCCTTGACACATTATGCCACTGGGCATATGGGACCTCGGCTTCCTATATCCAGGGTCAATCTGCAAAGAGGCAGACCGTGCATGTCAGTGAGTGCACACAGGCACAATGTGTGAGGCTGCAATAAAAATGGAATTTACATCATTCTTCTTAAAGGCCTTAATATAGTTCCTGAATCAGGATGGCTGTTGGTCGGTAGGAATATTTTGTGTCCCAGAGACTAGAACATTTCACCATGCAATGCTTTGTATGCGTTTCACTCAATAATGCTGACCTAACTTATGACCTCTCCACTTATGCAACTTCTTTTTTTAAGTTTTTATTTATTTATTTTGAGACAGAATATGCAAGTGGGGAAGAGGCAGACAGAGAAGAGAGAATCCCAAGCAGGCCTCACACTGCCAATGCAGAGTTCAATGTGGGGCTTGATCCCACGAACTGTGAGATCATGACCTGAGCTGAAATCAAGAATCATACCCTCAACTGACTCAGCCACTCAGGTTCCCCATTTATGCAACTTTTATCATCATAAGTAAGACTGCTAAAGTGACAGTAAAATCTCATATGATCAGCCAGAGTGATACTTTTGAAAGGACAACGGATCATGCCTTTCTTCAGCTAAAACCCTACAGTGACTCCCACATTTCCCTCAGGGTAAAAGCCAATGTCCAGGTAAAATTTGGCCTCCCTCACGTCCCTCACTCCTCCCTCTCGTCTCAGAGCACTAACAGTGCTCTCCTGCCTCAGCTTTTGTACCACACTTGCTATTACTCTTGTCCTGGAACCCCCATTTTACCCCCTTTCTGTGTTCATATCATTGCCCAAAGGTGACTCTCTCAATAAACTCTATCCCATTCACCCCATTTACAACTGGAACATTTCTCAACAAATATCTCCCACCCCCCCTTATTCTGTTAAATTTTCTGCATAGCACTTACAATGCTCTAACATATTATACACATACTTATGAAATTTACGATTGACCTCACTTTACTACAAGGTAAATTCTATAAAGACGGGGATTCTTATCTCTTTTGTTCTCTGCTTTATTTTCAGGGCCAAAAAGAGGTCCTGACACATAGGACACATTCAGTATTATTAAACAAATGAATCAATCAATTGCACTACCATGGACTGCACATAAAAGCTGCACATAGGAGCTAACAGACATTAGAAAAAAAATTAGAGCTGGGGTGCCTGGGCGGTGCAGTCGGTTAAGCATCCCACTTCAGCTCAGGTCATGATCTCACAGGTCATGGGTTCAGGCCTGCATCAGGCTCTGCGCTAACAGTGCAGAGCCTGGAGCCTGCTCTGACTGTATCTGCCTCTCTCTGCCCCTCCCCTGCTTGTGTGTGCTTGCTCTCTCTCTCTCTCTCTCTCTCTCTCTCTCTCTCAAAAATAAATAAGTAAACATTAAAAAAAAATAAAAAATATAGTTAAATTTCTCACTGGAATTGATGAGGAAGGGAGCACAGAAGTCATGCTAGAAATGCTCCTTCTCCAGAATTTATCATAAAAGATTTTCACAGGCACCTAATAAACACTCTATCTGCAAGAAAGAAAAAAAAAAAAAGAAAGAAAGAAAAAGAAAAAAAACTCTAAGAAGAGATGATCCTTATCTCAAAAGCAGTTTTAAGGTTTTTGGAACAATGATGAATGCCTATGCATGCTACACAGAAATTTACCAGCAAAGACTTCTGTCTAGATTTTATCTGCCAAGGCTTCAGACAGTCTACCTTTGCAGAACCCCCCCACCAACTTCTAATGTCATAAATATATAAATATATATGCATGCACAAATATACAAATATACATATAAACACACACATACACAGACCATGGGATTATCATGTTTCTGTCACCATTTTAGCCTTGTTAACTAGCCCCAAATTGCTTACCAAATAGTTTTTAATGCCGAGTACATACCTGTAAAAGCCTATCTATATATGAAAGAGTTCCCTATTTATTTTCGTAATCAATTTTAATGTGTTATGATTTTTATAAAAGGGTCTCCAGGACAGAACACCAAATTACAACCTAATGCGTATATAAGAAAATAAAAATTCAACTATGAGCAATTAACTTGAAAACCATGTTCAAAACAAATCAGGTGAGACCTGGAAGTGGTCAATATCCTCAGCACTATGCCTAGATTGGTTCTAAACTATGATGAATTTCCACTATATATTGTTCTCTGCTTCCTCACACTCAGGATATTTTGGGCTTTTGGTGTATAAAAATGGTATAAGAATCTTGACTGCACAATTAATCATAACAACAAAAACTGTTTTTAAATCTCCTTGGAAATATGAAGCTGTTAAATCACTGTTAATTCCAAATTTAATTTAGTTATATGTCATTTAAATCTATGGTGCCATTGATTCTATGATGCACAATTATTCTATGTCACTAAGAAAGAATAAAACACTGCCAATTATAATTGCACAATATCTCTGACTACAAGAAATATCCCAATTTCAGAGATTTTAAAGTGGGGGAAATGTCTATCTGAATCAACGAGTCATTTATTAGTATTTAAGGGAGTTATAACCAAGGTGGCCAAATATTCTTTTTCTACCAGAGCAACAGTGAGAGTAAATTAATTACTTGAGTAAGCTGCTACTTAGTAAGAATGTTTTTATGACACTACAGATTATCAAACACTACACCAGATTCAAGAATAATTGTTGAATAATCCTAGAATGGAAAAATTCTGACTTGCATGACCCATACAATTAATGATCCACAAGAACAAGAGCTACAAGAAATTGGTTTAGATATAAAAGAAATTACATTTTGGCTATAGTCTTTTTGAAGGAAATACCATGCTTCCAAAAAAGTATTATCTTAGGATAATATTGGCTCTTCTTAAATTCATGAAATAATTGATTTTCTCAAATTGTTTTTATTAGAATTTTGAATTTTCACAAAATGGTTTTGTCTAATGAAAATATTCACCAATATGATCTTTTATATCCAATTTTTCTTCATGCTGCACTCTAATGGGAAACTAGAAAATGTCATTCTAAAAACTGTTTTGACAAATAGCAGGTAAATCGCATAACATAAGCAAGATAATGTTTAAAACGGGAGAGGATTTGGCAGCCAAAGAGCCAAGAAAGAAAAATGAAAACTACTAGTATGAAGACTGAAAGCATTTGTAGAATTTCAAGAATGCGTGACTAGATCTTTCAAAATGGGAATTACAAACAATAAGAAATGTCATGCAGCAACTTCATTTTATGTAGAACCATGTAAGTAAATGTACCATTTGATTTAATAATGAAGATATGAAAAAGATAAACTGTTAACAAAATATAGTCTGCCATGGTGTCTTTCAGCAATGGTGTATACGTTTTAAAAGGAGAAAGTCAATAGATGTAAGATTAAAAAACATTATTCATCTCGTTCTCACAGCAGGGTGACTAAGCCTGCTGTCACCGAACATGTTACCTCCCTGCTCCCTGATGGAGTCCCTTTAATAGGATGAGATGAATGTAAGTGTTTAACTATTATAACATATCAACAACAGAAAATAAAAGCAGCTATTGAAACAAATGATCCCACTAATTGAATATGTGTATGTCTTTAGACAGACAGGTATTGATGCCAAAAATTATTATAATGCCATAGGAATAGAGGTTTACCAATTAAAGGACAAATTAGGTTCAATACCAAGTAGATCTCTCAAGCTTTAGCTGATCCCTCACAGACAGAAGGGCTTACACATGAGTCAGGGAGTTCATGTGTGTTAATTTTAAACATAAATTGAATATAAACCATGACTTCAAAAGTTCACCGCTTCCTAACTAATGCTGGTTCAAAAGCAGGAGACTGCTTAAGTTATGAATAGGTCGAACTGCCTTGGACATGTCTATAGTAATGTGAGAAGTCTGTAGAATCCAGAAAACCTGTCTGGAATGCAAGACACCTTACTATAAAGTCTATGGTCCTTTTGTTCTCTGAAAGCACCCGCAAACCAATGAAGTATAATTTGGAAAAAGTCACTTGAAAAAAGTTAGAGCATCAATTCTACAAATGAGCTACTTCCAAATTTCTGAAGTTTTGACCCTAACCTATCCTTAAGTCAAAATGGAAAATAAAACTCCCTCTAGTCCTCATTATTTAATTTACTTTTCTTTTGTTCCATTCTGTTCTGTAGTCATTGGCTCCCTTTTCCCGAGTCTCCCAATTTTTTCACCTAATCTCCACTCATAGAGAATGACTTGATAAACTTTTGCCAAGTAAGGACCTAAGAAATTATTTCTTCTAGTAACATGTACATTTCAAAAGAGGATAGTCTAGAAGATTAATAATGTATCAATAACACTGGGATTTCTGGAGATGGCTTTTAGTTATAAAGAATGAAGCTAAGCCTCATTTGTATTAAGTTGAACCATATCTCATATTTCACATGCCACAACTACACATACTTCCAGATTTCATGACCTATTACTAAGAATTTTGCATGGAAATATGTAGAATTTTCCAGATTAAGTAGGGAAGAAAGTATTCACATATATGGTTTCATGAAACTCACATGATTCATACAAAAGGAGTTTGGTATTACAGAATAATTTCCAACTCCAGCAAGTAGTTCTACAGAATTTTTCAACCAATTATTACAGAATGTTTTCATTCTGTCTATTCAGGATGAAGTAATGAGATGAAAAACAGTGGCCTTTTTTCAAGCCTGATGTATTTTTTTTACTATCATATCCTTTAAAATAGAAATTGTAGCCTGAGGGCACCTACAAACGTGGCCAATGGCAGAAAAGAGAGGCGTTTTTGTGGTTTATAATATTTAACTCATAACATTGATTATATGTTTTTGGTCAATATTTTCCTTTTAAGTAGCCCCAATTTGTGGCCACAATTTTGGATTTTCAGTCTTTACATCAAGAAAGAAAGAGAAAGAAAGAAAGAAAGCAAGAAAGAAAGAAAGTGGAAGGAAAGAAGTGGAAGGAAAGAAGAAAGAAGGGAAGGAAAGAGGAAGGAAAAAAAAGAGAGAGAGGGAAAGGGAGGGACAGAGGAAGAAAGGGAGGAAGAGAGAGAAAGAGAAAGGGGGAAAAGAGAGGTTGGAGAAGGGGAGTGATGCTTTTTCTGTATAAGAGAATCTCTTTTTTGAATATCAAAACTGACCAAGACAACAAACTCCACTGTTGAAATTTATACTGGAGTATGAGGTAATCACCAAGATTTCTCCGTTGAACTAACTTTGCCACAAATTTAATCTCAACCTCTTTAATACACTGGTTCCCAGTCCTAGATACATATGTAGAATCACCTGGTAAGGTTTAAAACTGTACTGATGCCTGGCGCTATCCCTGAGGTTTTGATGGTATTGGCCCAAGGTGCAGCCAGGGCATCAGATTTGAAAGCTCCTCAGGTGATTTGTAAGTCAGGTACTCAGCATTCATTAAAGGTCTGAAAACAGAGCTATCTGTTTGAGCCCATTATGCTTGATTTGAGCCCACTATGCTTGATTGATTGAGCCCCAGACTCAGGGGCTCCTTGAATCCCCCTAGCATCCCCATGTTTATTCAGTGAAATGGGAACAATTGTGGAAGCAGTCTTATATGATGGCTCTCTGACCCACTAAACTCTAACTCTCTCTCTCTGTCTCTCTCTCTCTCTCTCTCTGTCTCTCTCTCTCTCTCGTGACTCATGTTGCAGTAGAGGAAGACACAAACAGCCTCGCCAATAAACGACCGCTGCCATTGGACTGCCTTTCTTTGACTACAGTAAAGAGACAGAAACAGCCTTTCAGAAATGCAGAGACACCGCAGGAACAAGGCTGCCATCTGGTGGCCTTCCTGGACATCTCACACTTCTTTCTCCAAAAAGTATGAATGACAACCATACCCTCCACTTCATTTACATACTAGACCCAAACTTAAATGTTCCCCTCTGTGGTGATGGGTGCTGGGGGGGGGGGGGGGGGGGCAGTTGTGGTGACAGGCAGACCCTGAAGGGAGGGGAGAACCAGTACTCTCCATAGATCAAGTGGAACACATTCTCACCTCAAACATTTTTCCTCTGCTTTCTGCCTTCAAAGTTTGGCTTTAAGGACTTTCAGGAAACAAGTTAGCCCAAATGGGGTAAGAGTTGTATTACCAGAAAGGATCTCATATGCCAGTTCCCAAGTTCAACGTGCAGTAGAATCACCTGGAGGGCTTGTGAAAATCCAGATTGCTGCTCGCCACCTCCGAGTTTCCAATTAAGTGGATCTGGCTTTGGGCCTGAGAATTTGCATTCCTCACAAATTCCCAGGTGATGCTACTAGTCCAGTGACTGCACTTTTGAGAACCACTAGACAAACCGTAAAACAATTAGTTAATTGTTAACAGTTCTTAACCTAATAAATCCATCACACCCCTCAGTCAGCTGAGACAAGACTGGGTGAAGTATTCATTAGACTGGGGCAGCAGCCAGGGTCTAAAGACGATGTAACTTTGGGACTGTTTGTAGATATCAGGCGAGTAGCATAAAGGAACCAAAAATACCAGCAAAGGAGTGGTCTAGATGAAGACTGGACAAAAAAAGCCTTCTTCATTGTTTTGCCTAGTGTCCTCTAAGGGCCTCTGGGAATGCATGGTCTCTTACCGAAATATCAAATCATCCCAATCCATTTAGTTTAGCAGGGAGCAGACATGATTCGCAAGCCAAAATGCCAAGCTACAATAGATTTCAAACTGAGGGTTTTACAGAGACATACCAACCAAAGACATATTGGTTTGCGTTCCAATCGCGCCATCTAGTGGAAGTTGTTTTACATCAAACAGCCTAAAATGGTAGCGGTTTACTTTTTGACAGGAAGAGGGTCAGTTGCTAACTGTGATACAACCCAGAAGGTCAAGTAAACAAAAACAGTAAATTGTGCCTATGTGAAAGACATTTTTGCAATCATGCATAATGTGTTCTATGAAAACAGAGCAAAGCCATTAGTTGACAAATTTGCATACGCAGAGAAATGTGTACAAATAGCTTTTCCAGAACACACGGGTAAGAACAGGTAGTGAAAATGGGGAAATCATATCAGAACATTAGGCTCATGTGTTGTCTTTATAAGCTAATTCCTAAAACTTCCTCATAACAAGTAATAAATAATTGTGAAAATAAGAAAAAAAAGCTCAAGTTCTACATACCTTGTAAAATTCATACGATTATATACATATATGTATATATAATTCAAGTAATGATTTATATAACCACATACCTTATTAAACAGTTGGATAAACTGAATTCTCTATTCCCTACTATGGACCCCAGGAAGAGATAAAGAAGAAAAGAGAGATGCTAAATCACTACCACTAACCCTGAGAAGAGATAAGAAAGGAAAAAAAATTAAAAATTCAAGATGTTAAAAGTCTGCTTCACTGGCCTAGAACTGTGTTCTGAGTGAGCTGATAGTTTAAGTGTAATTAACTATCCACTGAACATTCAGTTGAACACTAACAAGATGCAATTTTATTTTTCTAATCACTGCTCCAAATGTGATTGGTTGACTACTGCTTTCTTGCCTCTGAATATCTCAGGTAGATTCCATCAATGTCTGATCATCTCCATGCTTCGAAAAAATCATAAAACTTTACCTAGCCTAAGCTAGTGAAACCAGTGGTGCACAGGTGTCTGGCCTGACCCTTCTCCTCTGACTCCAATGTCACAAAGCCAACTTGGGGTCTTGTTAGAAATGCACATTCTCAGGCACAAGTTGAGAAGACAAAGTTCCTCTCAACATTTGTCATATGCAATTAAATGCACGGTCTCCTGTTCCTTGATAAAATAATAACATGCAGTTGCCTTGATACTACACAGCTTGGTCCCAAACTCTTCCTCAGGTATCTTTATAAATATTGTTAATAAAATTTTACCTAGCCCATATTTCCTATCTCAAGTGAGATTTCAATATGTCTAAGATTTTTAAAATTACATTTAAGAAAGTATATATAACTCTATAGAGAACCCCTGAATATATTATATTTCAGTACCTTCAACTAAGGTTTTATTAAATTGTGTTTCTATTTCATATATCAAGAATCCCTGTTCTAATAAATCTTCATTGAATTTTATATGTGCTCAGCGCTCTGCTTTGAACGAAAGATAACTATCTTAGGTTAGGTTCCCAAGAGGCAGACTCTGAGATGAAGATTCATGAGCAAGTGATTTATTAAGAAGGTGCTCCCCAGAGAAATCAGTAAGTGAGAAGGGAAAGCAGAACAGTGAGAAGCCAGGCAAGGATGTGTTTCAGACTAAGTCCCATGGAGGGTACCCTCAACTTAATCCTGCAGGAAACTCTTGACATTTATCCAAATAAAGCAAAGGAGTTGGGCTTTCATATTCCCAAGCACATTACTCATGAGATAAGGAGGCTGAGGTTGGCCTGGCAAAGAAGGCTTACAGGTGCTGGCCATTGGAATTAAAACCATGCTGAGGCTGCAGGAGGGGTGAACCGATTAGTGAAAGATATAAAAGAAGATCTTGGTGGAATACCAACAAAATCTCTCATCAGTATAAAACGTGTTTGCTTTCCATTGGCATATTTCATTCTACATGAGTAACAGATAATAATAATAAAAACAACAAATGGAGACCAATATTAGACCAAATACAGCCAAGTACAAAGTCAAGTTACAGCTGACATACATTACAGCAAACCAAAAGCAGTGGTTCCCCAAACTGCACTGCACATTGGAATCACCTGGGGATCTAAAACACACTGATGGCTGGCCCCCACCCCTAGGCACTCTGATTTATTTGGTATGGGGTGTAACCTGGGCATGGGAATTTTTTAAAGGCACTCCCACCTCCAGGTGATTCTAATTTTCAGGAAAGTTTGAGAACCACGGCAAGAGAGAGCAGTGTGAATTGTTTCCAGTTGGGGAAGAGACATAAAGAAAATGGTGGGGCTTGGACTGGGCCTTAAAAGATGGTTAAAATTGGGGAAATGAAATAAAAGGGAGCTGACAAGACTGGAAAGAGATGTAGCATTAGTCAAAAGATAAAAATTAGGATGACTAATAAAGGAGAATAAGGAAACCAACTTGAAAAGTTCTTGCTGAAACTAGGAAAGACAAGATTTTATAGATAAAGCTAATCCCTGTTACAATTGGCCCAGAAGTCAAGTAAAATATTTTGAACTTGACCCAGCGGGTAAGCACTGTAGATTTTTTAATAGAGGAGTGAAATGATAAAAGTGGTGTTTAAAGAAAACTATTCTAGCAACAATACAAAAGATAGATTCAAATTGCAAGAGACTTGAGTCACTGAGGTCTGCTGAGAGGCCATTTCAGTAATCCTGGTATTTCATAGGGTCTTCACTAGGGCAATAGCTGTCAGAATTGAAAGGAAGGAACAAATAAAGAAATGTATTTTAAAGAAAAGACAGGTCTTGGATCCTGGATATAGAAGCTAAAAAGAGGAAGGAATTAAATATAAGTCCAAATTTAATAGGCAATGAGAAGTATAAACTGGTATGTTTTTTCCACATGTACATTAACCCCCTGAACCACTTTCAGATGGGCTGGGGGACATGAGGCAGACTTTGCTCTATTTAAAGTGTCAAAGAAGTATAAGAGAAAAAAGACGCCAAATCCTTTGCTTTAAATGAATAATAATAATAATAATAATAATAATAATAAAGTTGCATTGCACATATAACAATCGAAGATTCTCAAGGAAAATCATTAAGAAAGTTTTTTTCTGCCCTCCATGCAAACTCTCCCTGGAAAGGAAGAAAAAAAAATTAAGTGAGAAGAAGAGAACTTAGAGACTCAGAGTAAGGAACTGGGACACTGTCCACCCCCATTTCTCTACCTCTTCCACATTCCTAAGTCTTGTTGGTCAAAAAGAGTCAGAAAGATGTACAAGCCTCCTTTATTCTTAGGGACCCAAGGATAGAGTGGAAGTGTATCCTCCTTTTTACCCCACACAATGGCATCAAGGCTTGTAACATCTCAGGCATGCAGATCTTGATGATGGTTCTATATCTCGACAGACCTGAAAAGGGGTCCTCAAGAAACTGAAGTTTTTTGATAACTGGTAGCCCAAAGGGGTGTTAGATATGGCGATAAAAATTTATGGCAGCAGAAAGTGATATTAGACCCTCAGTTCCCACACTGTAGTGGTACTCCAAAGACATCTCAGCAAAAGGAAAACTGATGTTGATAACCAAAGATGATGTCAAGAGGATTATACATCTCAGCCAATGGCAGCGTGGGGCAGATCAAGACTGAGACAGAGACCCCTCCCACCAACAATGGGAAATTCCTCTGTTGGAAAGCGAAAAAGAGTAGGAAATATCAAATATGAAAAAAAACATATATAAGTGTGTATATAACATAAATATTAAATACGCATGACTAGGAGATCACTGAATTTGACTGAGTTTAACAAGAAATCATTAAAGTAAGTTTCCTAGGAGTGATTGGGTGGCTTTGTTACCATGAGAAGGAAAAATGCATGAGGTAAAAATATGATTACATTTTCATTATAGGAAAATTAAAAGTGTTACATTTTACACATGTGAATTTCCACTCTTCGAATCATACTGACTTCATAAGGTTTTGAGCTAATATGACAGGAAAAATGGCGGCACCAACACAGTGAGCCTTGCTTGGGGGAATGTCAACTTTAAGTAACAAGAGAGGCGGTAGAAAATCTCCTGTAGGTAAGTTATGCTAAAACACAGAACTAGAGCCAGAGTAGAAGATAAAGGCAAAGTTATAGATTCGTTCAGTAGTTACTAGAATGGAGGTGATCGTTCCAGCCAGGGTGAATGTGAAAAGAAAAGCAAACAGCCAAAAGCTCTGAACCTCTAAGTTGCACCTTGAGGACATAAAAGTGAGCTTTGCATTTTAAATATTGGTGGAATCATTCAAGTATATAAAAGGAAATGACATAAAATGTACACATTTTTCCCCCTGGGTCTTTTTCACTCTCTGACTGAACTGAATAAATCATAAGAATTTAGTAGGCTTATATTTTTTCAACTATTTTATATACTTATATGTAATATTTTCAAATACGATAGGTACATGAAGGATGAAAGAGATCTCAGAAATGAAAATGCAAATTGGTAAAATACATGACAAAGGTTGAGAGATAAGGTTGAGAACATTTGCCACAATAAAGAGCAAAAACAAAACAAAACAAAATCCAATCGGTAAATAATGAGAGAAATGATAGGAGATATAAAGCAGTCCCAGGAGATCCAACATCCAAATAATAGGAGTCAAAAAGAGAAATAAGAGAAGAGAGAAGAAAGAAAAGAGAAAAGGAGAGGAGGAGAGGAGGAACGATAGATAGGAGGGGAGTGTACAGGAGGGGAGAGGAGAGGAAGGGAGGGGAAGAAAGGAGACAAAAGGTGAGGGGAGAGGAGAAGATAGAGGAATAAAAATTATCTAAGAAATAATAAACTTTCCCTGAGTAGTTTCTGCAGTGAATAATATTAAATGCTCATTGTATGATAATCTGTTTTATTGATTTTTATTTCAAAGAAGCAATCCATTGACAAGTCGCAGAAGATATCACTTTAATTCTATAACAGAGCATAAATCCTGTGAACCTTAACAATGTTTATATTGTCATTTAGTACTGACAGCTTGACATGTGGACACAGAGGAAGAGGCCCGATATAAGTATGGGAACCCAGCTGTCTTCACATTAAGGAAAGAGACATTGTTTCAAGGTAATAGAATACAAAACAAGGTTTGAGAATATTATTACAAATCCTAATAGTAACTAACAGAAACCCTAGAAATACGATTATATCTGACTAAATATGAGATACAGAAAAGATGGGGATGGGGTAATACTGTGTGGCTAAACAAAATTCCTGGGATAGGCAGCCTCCAAGATGGTTCCCAATGATCCCTGCCTCTTGTTATTGTAATCCTCTGTGAAACCCTATCCCCTTGAGTGTAGAGTGGACTTAGTGACTCATTTTAAACAGAATACAATAAAAGTGATAAAATGTTACTTCGCTTCCTAGATTAGGTTATGAAGAGACTTAGGCTCCATCTAGGGTACTCAAGCTATCTCCTCCTTGTTTGCTCTGAGGGAAGACACCTATCATGTTGTGGTTGCCCACATGACAGGGAACTGAGGGAGGCATCCAACCTTTGAGGAACTGAATCCTACCAACCACCATGCAAGTAATCTTGGAAGCAGCTTCTCCTTTGGTCAAGAGTTCACATGAGAATACAGCTCTGGCTGACACCGTGATTTCAACCTTATGAGAAACTCTGCGATGAACGACATAGCTAAGTCATGCCTGGATTCCTGACCCCCTGACTATGAAATTAATATACTAAAAATGGAATTAGTGATTTAGAAGAAAAATCAAAGAAGCTGTCTGCGAATGAGAAAAAATGTGCAAAAATAGGAAAATTATTAATGCCATGATAACAGACAAAAAAATCCAACTTAAAAAAATAGATATTTTCAAGGACAGATGAGAACAAATGGAGCCAAAGCAATAATCAATGAGGGGAAGAACATTTTCCTGAACAATAAAAAAGATCTGAGCCTGTAGTTTAAAAAAGCTCGGTATCCCGTATACAACATTGATAAATAGAGAGACCTATGCTTAGAAATCACCTGGAAAAATCATTTCAGGAATGAAGGGGGGGAAAGCCTATAAATAGGAAGAATACATGGAATAAAACTTCAAAAAAATAAATAAAAATCATTCTCCTCTAAGACACTGGCCACTAGTGTCTAAGCCATGTCTGTAGAGCTTTGAAGAAAACTGTGTTATATGGTTGGTTCTGTGCAAAAGCCCCTGAAAGGCACCCTGAGGCATAAAAGGGCTATGAAAATAAACAACCCATTAACGCTTTGCTTAAAAAAAGAAGATAGAAATAAACTTTACCTAATTGAGTAATCAATAAAAATATTTATTTGATAATAAGAAAAATGGGATACACAAGGTCTGTGGGAAAACATTTATATCAGTTAAATATGTGGGATGAGCTCTAAATAATAATATATTAATATTCACCTAATACTAAAAGTAAATGTGTGCAAATTCTTAATTTCTCATAGAGTTTCAAAAGTAATTTCATTTTTATTGAATTTGATGAAGACATCGTATGCCAGAAGGTCTTTGTAAGAGTGAAAGAGAACCAGTAGAATAATTTATCCATTAAATTTTACTGTGTAACAAACCACTCTAATGCTTACTGAGCTAAAACAACCGCCATCTATCTAGCTCACAATTCTGTGGGTAAGAAATTTAGATTGTGTTCAGTCAGCCAGTTGTTCTGTTCTCCATTAGCATCAGGTGGCCTGGGAAGTAACTAGTTTAGGATGGCCTGGGAAGTAACCAGTTTAGGATGCTCTCTACTAGGTGGCCTGGGAAGTAACCAGTTTAGGATGCTCTCTACTAGGTGGCCTGGAAAGTAACTAGTTTAGAATGGTCTCTACTAGGACAGCTCATGTTTGCTCCATGGCGTCACACACTGTGCTCCAGCATGATAGCCCAGGCTTTCTCACATGGCAACAAGGAGGAAGTTTCTAAGAAAGCAATGGGAAGCATGCAAGGCCTCCTGAGGTCCAAGCCCAGAACATGATTACACTATGACTGCATTTTGTTGGTCAAAGCAAATTATAAGGTCAGCCCAGACCTGAAGGGTAGAAAAATTGACTCTAATTGCTGATGGGAAATTCTGCAAAATTACATTGCAAAGGGCCACGGAGATGGAAGGGAAATAATTGTGGCCAATTCTGCAAACAATCTACCACAGCTTGATGTCTGGCCAGAATTATTCACATCCTTCTAACAGGAAAAATGCACTTCTTTCCCCTGATACACCCCAAAGTCAAATTTAATCACTGCATTATGCTCAAAGTTCAGAATCTTAAAATCTACATCTGGACTAAATGCAGATCTTTTTGACCTAGAGACCTCTGACCTAAAATGACAAGTTATCTGTCACCTGTACAACCAACCTACGATAGTGAAACATAACAGGATAACCACAACAGACACTCCCATTAAAAAAAGACAGAGAGAGAGAAAGATCAAAGACACATAACAGTCATAGTCCATTGAAATTCTGAAATCCAGCCAAGCAACTGTTTCTAGGATCCCCTACTCAGAGATAGGAAATGTTCCTTGATTAAGTCTCAGTTCTGACCCTGGAAGTAACTTCCCAATAAATTGTTCTTTATGACCCTTGGCCCCACCCTCTAGATGTTCTTTCTTTTCTGAGTCCTGCCACATCACCTTGAATACAAGTCTGAGTGATAACACTGTGGCCCCCTTGTCTCTCTATCATCACAGCTGACTGCCAGAAAATTCCCAGAAGAACCATATTATGAATGCCTGAAGGAGTCCAATGGAGCCATCAAAATTCACTCTAAATTTCTGACCCACTGAATCTGAGTTAAATAAATGTTGTTTTAAGCCACTTAATTTTAAGGTGGTTTTTTACACCAAAATAATTCATAAAGTTTTTAAAAATAGTATACCTACTACAGAAGATAAACCAAAAAAAAAAAAAATCACAGTCCTTATAAAAAGAGAAGATAAAGCCAAAAGGATCATAAAAATGAGATGACAGTATCAGCATATTATTCATACCAAAAAAAAAAATGAATTAATCCTTCAGGTAAAAGGCAAATGTTCTCATTAAGTTCAAAACAAATTTCAACTAGATGTGGCTAACAAGAAACACCTAAAATGACATGATAGAGAATTGTCCAAAATAAAATGGCAAAAAAATTATTAGACAAATAGAAGCAAAAATAAATAGGTGGTTGCATTATTATTGTGTAATTAAAGACCCAAAGCTTCAGTGATCTCCTTATGTTTTAGAAAACATAAATCAATAAGAAATACATATCTGTTGTGAATCATTATTGCTGAATATCATCAAAATATATAAATATTATTATAAACACAAAAAATCATAGATATTTAAAAATTATTGAACTTGAATTCTATTAATAGATTGAATGATTTAGGATACAATATCCTATATAAAGAAAATATGCACTATTCTCAAGCATCCCTAAAACATGTCTAAAATTTGATCATATAGAAGATGATAAAAATAGTTCAAAAAATCCCAAAAATAAAAAATTTCAGTGGCTTATTTTCTCACCCCATGGCTAGGGCCTTTAATCAGAAGTCTACATATGGGCTTGAAAATCCATGCACTTCCTGACACTGTATTATGTGTTTATGAGTGTTTTTCTCAGGACTGAGTGCATAGTATTCATCAATTTTCCAAATGGCTGCAATCTCTCATAAAAATGTAATTGGGAACCAATCAATACAATTTTAAGTGAAACATTATAACCCAAGTCACACAAAACTGGTTTATTTTTTGAAAATAATATTTTTTTTGAGAGAAACAAAAAGGAAAGGAGTAGGGGAGGAGCAGAGAAAGAGAGAGAGAGAGAGAGAGAGAGGGAGGGAGGGAGGGAGGGAGGGATGGAGGGAGAGAGAGAGACAGAGAGGGAGAGAGAGAGAGAGAGAGAGAGAGAGAGAGAGAGAGAGAGAGAATCCCAAGCAGGCTCCATGACCAGCGCAGAACTCCACACAGGGCTCAATCTCACCACCTGAGATTATGACCTGAGCCAAAATCAAGAGTCATAAGTTTTTTTTTATTTTATTTTTTTTTAACGTTTATTATTGAGAGACAGAGAGAGACAGAGCATGAGCAGGAGAAGGGTAGAGAGAGGAGGAGACACAGAATCCAAAGCAGGCTCCAGGCTCTGAGCTGTCAGCACAGAGCCCGACATGGGGCTTGAACTCACAAACTGCGAGATCATGACCTGAGCTGAAGTTGGTCACCCAACCAACTGAGCCACCCAGGCGCCCCCAAGAGTCATATGTTTCACTGACTGTGCCACTCAGGAGCCCCTAAAAATATTTTAAATATTAGTGTTAAATTTAACATAATGCAGACACTGTTCAAACTATTGTTTCAACTTGGTGAACAGTTGTATGTAACTGGACTTGCTCTGGGTTTGCCATTGGACGTAAAGTTTCATATCTATCAATAATCCATTAAAAAAGCATTTTTGTCATTACATTGATTCTAGCATGCATATTGCAATACATAAATTGGTTTATTGTTCTTTGTGTATAACTTTCATCAATTAGAATTTTTTTTTTTTTTGCAAGTAAGAGAAAACATAATTCAAAATGGCTTAAGCAAAAAAGAATTTAATGATAATGAAATTGAAATTTCTAGGAATAGGTTCATATTGATGCAGAAGCTCAAACTGTGTCACTGGGGCCTGGCATATTTCCAAATGTATTTCCTGCTCCATTTGCAGATGGGCTCCTCCCTTATACAAAAAAGAGAGCTTGAGCAGCTCCAAAAACATATACAACCTCAGATTCCATCTGGGTGGCATGTTGCATCTTCCTCTATCCCAAAAGACTCTAGAAAGTGTCAAGACATCTCATTGGCTCTGATGGCATTGTCTAGGCATCCCCGAACTAATCACTGAGTACAGGGAAAAGTGGGAATTTGACTGGCCACAACTGACTCATATATCATCCCTGGCCCTTCACCCAATCTCATTTACTGATAGTAAATGATGTGTACCCCAAGTTTAAAAACAGGAATATTATCTAAAACAGCTGAGTAGGTGACAGAAAAGAATAAATAGCACTAGTAACATCACATATGCATTTTACTGAGTATAAAAATTTTGTATTTATGTATGTAATGTCTGTTCTTTTAGTTCTGCTATTTCTTAATGAAATGGGGCAATTAAAATTGCCAGAACTTGTTTATCTTTATCAAATATTGATCATGTGCCTTTCCTTTTTGTCATGCCTATTTTCAAAATCAGCACTTACTAGAACCTGGCAGTCCCAGGTAATTAAGATTCATGGAATAAAACTGTCTGTATTTGAAAATTACTAATGATCAGGGAAATGCAAATCAAAAACCACAATGAGAGATCACCTCAGACCTGCCACAATGGCTATTATGAAAAAGACAAGAAATAACAAGTGTTGGTGACGATATAGAGGAAAGGGAACCCTGTGCGCTGTTGGTGGAAAGATAAATTGGCACAATCACTATAAAAAAACTGTATGGATGCTCCTCAAAAAGCTAAAAATTCAAGTACCATATGATCCAGCAATTTCACTTCTGGATATTTACCTGAAGAAAACAAAAACAATAACTTGAAAAGATAAACACATATTCACTGAAGGATTATTTACAATAGCTAAGACATGGAAACAACCTCAGTGTTCACCAACAGATGAATGGATAAAGAAAGTGTGTGTGTGTGTGTGTGTGTGTGATATTATTCAGCCATAAAAAAGAATGACGTTTTGCCATTTGTGACAACATGGATGGGTCTTAAGGGCATTATGGTAAGTGAAATAAGTAAGTCAGACAGAGAAAGATAAATATCAAATTATCTCACATATATAAAATCTTAAAAAGAGAAAAAAAAACCCACACAAGCTCATAGAGAACAGATTGGTGGTTGCTTTGAGGCAGGGGGTGGTGGTGGGTAAAATGGATGAAGGTCATCAAAAGGTACAAACTTCTAGTTATAAAATAAGTAAGTCATAGGGATGTGATGCACAACATGGTGTCCACAGTTCATACTGGACTGCATATTTGAAAGTCGCTAAGAGAGTACATCTTCAAAGTTCTCATCACAAGAAAAACATGTAACTATGTATGGTGAGAGAGGTTAGCTAACTGTAATGATCATTTCACAATACATACAAATATTGAATCATTATATTGTATATCTGAAACTAAAATAATTTTATATGTCAATTATATATCCCAATAAAACACGTTTTAGATAAAAATTTGAGGATACATATACTATCTGGCCCAGCAGTCCCATTTCTATGAGTTTACCTGAGAGAGAGAACTAATATTGCATAACAATGCACATTGTTATAGTGGCAAAAACCTGGAAACAACATAAATATCCACCAGCCACAGAATAAACAGATTGTGGTATAATCATTACATAGCTTCTGAAATTATAAAAGAATCTATTGTGAATCATGAATAAATCTTGAAAACACTCTTGGATGAAGAAAGAAAAAAAAAACCTGTATTTGCATTATCTCATAGTTTACATGTTGAAAATAAAATTCAAACAAATGCCCAAATTTTAGGTATTTAACTAAACCTTGAACTCTTGATGTTTCCCTATTTCACACATTTCCATAGCATCAAATCAGACTAATTCATTGTTCATATTCCTCGGACATACTCTGATCTAAAAATAATTGAATTCTTTACTTACAAAGATATTCTCTTATTTATAACTGAAATCACAATGTATAGAAATTCAGTAGAGATAATTAATGGGAGATAAAGGATTCTTTTACAAAGAAGTTCAGTGAAGTGGAAATGTCATATAAAAGAAAGGCATATATGAGTGTTAAAAAAAAAAAAAACTAGCACACTGAGAGAAGACAAGGGACCAAAAACTGTTCAAAGAATGTCTAAGAGCTTAACCTCCCTGACCTCAGCATAGCAGAGAAGAAAATAAAACTTATTTAACATTTCTTGGGCTTCATAATGTATTGTACATTGAAGGAACACAAGATAAATTATTTAGACTGTTTCAACCGAGATTGGCAAAATCCCAACCTGTCATAAACAGGGTTTAAAAAGCTTGATACTGCATAAATAATTTATAGTTTCTAAACCAGAAAAGTTTTAAAATTGAAACCCTGCACTGAATAGAAGACTCTGTATCAACCACAGGGTACTCATCGCCCTTCAGGAGTTGACTGAGATACTTTATAAAAAGGTCACCATCATAAATAAAAGCATAATATATCATCCCTTATTTCCTATTTTCAGAAATGTAAACCAAACACAGGATATTTAAGAGATATGACATAGCAATTTTTAAGTAAACGAGAACAACAAAAATGCTACCTATACATTCTTATATTTATTATGCGAACGGCATGCCAAATTATCCTGTCTTTTTCTTTGTACAGGAGAATCAGGTTAATTTTGTATTTACCCAAGTTCCATAAAATAGTCCCATATTACAATGTGCTTTTAAAGTGAGGCAAGAATTTTAAATTCCTTAGGGAGAAATCTGACTACAGAATATTTCTAGATTTTTAGAAGAATTTTTTTATCTTTCACATTTTCTTGCCCACAACAAATGTGACATAATTTTTTAATAACTTGCTTTTATCAACTAAACCCAAAACATTCAACGAGGCTAATATAGAAATATCTTTCTTACCACATCCATTCATTCATGTTTCACTGGCTTACCTAATAATTCACTCAGATTATATGATGGAAATAACAAATAACTGGCAAACAGGTTTGAGAACAAGCACATTTTACCTTAGGGAAACATAAAACACATCAGGACACCTGGTGAGAGCTGATCTGCATTGGCATAACCACGGTATTTCATGAGAATCAGTCATAATGTTTTACAAGGGAAATAGATCGCATTGGTTAATCTGGTGTCTATTAAGCAGAAGTCAGAAAAGAACACTTCCACAGTATAATAAGGAACAGCTACTATCCGTGAAGTGTTCACTATGGACCTTGGCACTATTCCAAGTGCTTTACTGACCATTTCTCTGATTTAAATAAATCAGCAGGCAGTGAGACATGTATTCCACATAATAAATGTCCCTAACACAGGTAACTAATTTTTTTTTCAAGAGTGATCAAGGTAGAATTTCTAGAGTTCCTTTGCTTTTAAAACCATGCGTAATTCAGCCCCCAAAATCCTGACCAGTCTTATCTTCCACTGCTTTCCCCATCTAAGCCTGCTACTCAAGCAAGAAAGTCTAGCCAACATCCTCATGACTGCTGTGTCCTACAACAAAGTGGTTAAGAGAGCTTTGGTTTTTCTCATGCTGCTGGGCTTGTCTCCTACTGTGTACTTACTGGCAATGGGGCAATGGCTAAGTTACCCAGCCTTTTTGAGTCAGTTTCTTTATTTTTTTTAAAATGGGAATAATACAGTAATAAAGATAATACAATACTTACCTCGTGAGATATTGCCTGTAAGGTAGCAGGCCAATGTCTGGCACATACTAAGTGTTCAATAAATGTCACCTATTATTGCTGTTTTTTAATAGTATTAATTATAAAGAAGTTTGAGAACCAAGGGGCACTTTCTTCTAATATTTTCTACCACTTAAAACAGGACAACTTTGAATAACTACCTAGTGCTTTTTTCCTTTATGTAATAAAAATATTACCAAACCCTAAGACTAATTTACAGCACTCCTAGTTAAACTAAAAAAGACTAAAATAAAAAATATACATTTAGGATTTGGGAGTCTCATATAAAGGTCCAAATATTTTGCTTAGTATCAAGTAAAAAATAGTCCAAAATAGTCAGCAGTGATAAAGTATTTCTATGTGCTTAGCACTGTGGTAAGTGCTTTATATGGACTATCTTATTCAATCTCCAGAAAACAATGAAGAAAGCATTACTATTATTATCCTTTTTCATTTTCACGTGAAGAAAATGAAGCTTAGAGCTCTTAGTAACTTAGTAACAGACTTGGTAAATAGTGTAGTCAGCATTTGAACTCAGTCTAATGCCAGAGCCAAAATTTCAAAGCTCTGCGTGCTATGTTGCCAGAATTCTCACTGATAAAAATCAAAAATGCAAGGGCTCACAAGGTGAGATCAGAGACCTTCCAGAACAAGGTTGAAGGGTGCAAGTTCCACTGACAATGTTCCCCCTAGACCTACTCCAAGTGCTCTTAACATAGGGATAGGAGAGATGCTGTAATGTATTGGGAAGACCAAAGATCGCTGAGTACTTGGGAAGTAATGTAAATGTGGGATGTTGCACAATCTTTTGAAAGCTTTTCTATCTGAAACGGATCCATTTTAGGATAATGTCTGACTCTGATGGTTTGAGGGATGTTGAGAACTGTAAACATTTCCTAATGTCCTGTATGGTAGGGCCCATAGTTACGGTAATGGAGACAGGGATAGGAAATGGGTACTGGTTAGCTAACAATAATATTTCTAATTACAATAACTTTAATTATAATAATTATTGTGTTTTTATTACTACTATTGTTCCCACTACCACTCTTGGGTCTTCATTCAGGCCATCTCTTCCCCACTCTCAATTCCTGACATTTCCTCGTACTTAAATAAATGTATCAAAATATACCCAGTCACAGCCTAGGCAGCTTTTTTCTGAAGTACTAGCTCACCGCGATTGCTCCTGGATGTGAATTCTTATAGTGGTTATTGTCCCCATCAGTTTTCACATTGTTGGCTGTTTTTTTATGCATGCTTGACCTATCCCTACTTATACAGAGATTATAAATTCTTTGAGAACTGCGCTATTTCTTCTATGTCTCATCACTCTCAGTATCTTCCTTGTGAGATACATTCAACCAAAATACATTGATTTGCTACTTGGAGGAGACATAACCACAGCATAGCAGCACCGAAAATCAATTGGCCCTAGGATCTTTCTTACTCACTATTGTGATCTATATACCAAAGAGAAGGAACAGAATGTGATGTGATGGAAAGGGTAAGGAAGTGGGGACAAGCTTGTTCATCGAAAGGATTTAGGTTTTCACTCTTAAGGTCCTGAGAGAAGAAATTTCAGTCACCCCATTCTTAAAACAATCAATCCCAAAATGAATAAGCAGAAGAAACTAAGCTTTGGCCATTCTCTAATTTATTAATGCTGGAGACCCTTCAACACAGTTGACTCAGGAATTACATGGCCTGCATATGAGATGGAATGACAGCAATCATATTACTGAAGAGCCCCTATCTGAAAAACACAACATCAAAGAAACCAAGGCTCAAAGATGTCGACTTATTTTCTCTCCAAATAGACCTGCTTAACATCAGAGCTTAGATGAAAATGTGGGTCTCGTTTCTTGTATTGTCTCTCACTGAACAATATACAAATGATTATCAAAAAAGGTTTTATTTTCATTTTATAAGACTTGACTCATTATGACACTAAAAAAAAAAAAATCTAGGGTATCATTAAAGCCAATTTAGGATTATTTAAAATAGAATCAAGCTAATAAGGCTCTGCCACATGTTCCCTAGTCCCTTGCCCATGACCTTGGAGTTGTAATAAAAGATGCAATTTTAATAATTACTTTTTCAAAATATATATTTTATTGTTGTATTTTTACCTTAAACTTTAAAGCAAAAGATCGATGGGATAGTTTAGTTTTCATATAACAGTAAATAAGTTTTTCCCATTTTTAAAAAATTTTTTTAATGTATGTTTATTTTTGAGATAGAGAGAGACTGAGCATGAGCATGGGAGGGGCAGAGAGAGAGGGAGACACAGAATCTGAAGCAGGCTCCAGGCTCTGAGCTGTTAGCACAGAGCCCAACGTGGGACTCGAACTCACGAACAGTGAGATCATGACCTGAGCCGAAGCGGGACGCTTAACTGAGCCACCCAGGTGCCCCACCCCATTTTTTTAAATTCAAAATACATTTAAGTTATTTAAAAATAATTTTCTAAATGATGAAATATGCTGGAAAAAAAAAGAAATAATAATTATAGCATGGAAAGCACAGCCATCAAGACATGGAAATCACCAAGAGGATGAATGGATAAGAATAACCAATTTTCACATGTAGCAAAAGACACAAAGTCTTAAGGTTGATGATTAAGACAGCCATTTTGGTGGTAAACCCTTAAAACAAAACTATTAATTAAGAAAAATTAAATTTTTCATTTAAAAATATGCACACGGGGTGCCTGGTTGTCTCAGTCAGTTAAGCGTCCAACTCTTGGTTTTGGCCTAGGTCATAATCTCACAGTTCATGAGATCAGAACCCCCTTTCTCTCTCTGCCCCTGTGCCACTTGTGCTCTCTGTCTCAAAATAAAATAAACTTCAAAAAAATATATGCACTTGAACAATCTTGAGGGATTTCTGAGAGGTATTTAGTGAAGATGCACAAAGCCTATCTTAGAGTCAGTCTCAGTAACCCCCTTGCCCTCCCTGCAGTGCAACAGCCAGTCCGCAAACAAGGCCTGCCTGCTCCATCTATACCAGCATCTATCTCAATTTCTTCTCATCTCCACTGTCACCTCCTTATTCCAAATCACTAGCATCTCCTATCTCTGGACTAATAGCATTGCTTCTTTTTATGTTTACTTTTGCTATTTTCCCCCTTGGTTGTAGGTATTTATATTTTCTTCTCTATATGTTCTGTTTTCAAAATTTTATATAATGAATATATATTATATAATAACTGAAAAACCATGAATAAATGATATATTTAAAATGCATATTATATATTATAAAATATATTTTATACTTATGTATTTGTGATATAAATGTAACGTATATTAAAAACAGATTTAGCACTGAGCCAAACACTTTTATGCCACCCTCATTTATCCATTCCACCAAAACTGTCCTTATCAAGGTAACAAATGGCCTCCATATTACCAAACCCAGTGGTCAGTTCTCAGGCTTCATTTTATTTGATCTATTGGCAACATTTAGCAATCTGACTTCCTTGAAAAATTTTCTTTTGATTTCCAGCACACCAAGTGCTCCTTACTTTGCTGGCTGCTTCTTCTCAGACTTCTTTACTGGCTCCTCTTCTTCTGCCTCACCTTACCAGGACCCGAGGACTGAATCCTTGAACTGTCTCTCTACTCCCTCTGTGATCCAGTCTCATAGCTTTAACATCAGAAACCTCCTAAATGTGTATCTTCTGCCCAGACCTCTCCTCTGAAAATCTCGCTCATCTGTCCAACTTTCTACCTTCTGCACTTAGATGTCTTGGGCATCCCAAACACCTTCAATCCTTTGAATTCCTTTGACCTCTTATCAATGTTGTAACCCTTATTTTCAGGACCCCATGTCATCTTTCTGGTTTAAATCTTTGTTCTGGTGAAAATTCCCCAGTAAACTTCTAAGAAAGGATGCATCAGAGGCAAATGACTTGAGGCCTTGCCCCTAGAAATATCTTTATTCTACCTTCACCCTTGATTGGTAGTTTGGCTGAAAACAGAATTTCAAGAAATATCCTGTCTCTATTTCTTTTTGTTCTATCTTCCAGAAATTTCTCAATACTTCTAATACTTACAATGAGTTTCTTAAAAAATTACCATTCCAATTTTTTTCCCAAGGGCTCCTTTTATTCTCCAAAGGTACTTTTGCTTCTAGCATCCTTTTCTTGTTGAGAAAATACAATATTTTCTATGGTACTTATTACTAATGTCAAATAACATCTGATTCTCCTCTTGTTGCAGACACAGGTAGGATTGTACTTTCCTGTCCCTTGAAGTTAGCATGGCTATAAGTCTTGCTTTGGCCAAATAATTTGAGATTAAGTGACTCTTGTCATTTCTAGATGGAAATATTTAATTTTAGTACTGAAATCCTTAGCCTCTTTCTTATAATAGTGATGGTGGAAGCAGGTATTGATATGAAGATCAAAGCAGCTTGGAATACTGAGC
This sequence comes from Panthera onca, assembly GCF_046562875.1. NCBI lineage: Eukaryota > Metazoa > Chordata > Mammalia > Carnivora > Felidae > Panthera > Panthera onca. Next base: position 53,816,315 of record NC_138346.1, read on the forward strand.
TGGGAATACATAGAAAACAGCAGCCCAGAAAAGAAGTGTAGGACTGCAGCAGATATTAAATGAACAAGCAAAAAAAAAAAAATTAGTTGTATTTAGGCACCCAGATTTGGGGGTTGTTTGTTATCACAGTGTCTATTGTGCTATCCTGATTGATTCAATCATTGGTACCACAAGTGGGGTGCTACCATAATAATAAATATCAAATATGTAACATAGGATTAGTGGATAGACAGCAGGTACTGAAAAAACTGATATCAGAGGCCAGGAAAGATGGTGATTCATGCTATGTAATTACAAAATAGTTGGTACAACTATGAACCAAGAGTCAGATTGTGTTATTATTGATCTCATAGTTACAAAGGTACAGGTAGGAAAAATAGAACTGAATTCTGTGACAGGTTTCTGTGGGTAGTGAGTATCTGACAATATATTATAAGAAATAGATATGAGCAAAGAATTGCCCAGACTTCAAGTAGGAATGAAAAGAATGAAAAAAAAAATGAGTCCAGAAATTTGAGGACGTGTTAAGATGTAACTGATTTTCAAACACAAGCAATAAAATATAAAATTGATAAAGTCCTAAATTAGGGAAGCTCATTAAAACTCAGTCTTAAGCAAGGATTAAAGTTATGATATAGTTGCCACAATCATCAAAGCCTCTAGGTAGTTTAAATGTTCTTAGATTACCCAGTAAATTCTCCAGATTGGATAAAAAGCATAAGGAGATACTAAACAGTGCCTCTTACTAAAGTCTAATAAACACAAAATCTTAAGCTGCCAAATTTCCTCCAAATGCTCCAGTCTCCTGTCTGGGAAGTAGAATCCTGTCTGGGAGCAATCTCCACGAGTGGAGGAAGGGAGAGAGCTGAAAGCTTTCCATTCAATACAAACACTTTCATTTAATCTCATTGTTCTTCAGGATGACACCCCAAGCTCCAGAGAATAAATCTCTATTCTCCTGCTCAATACATATAATGTAGCTATTGTTGTCTCTCATCTCATGGATTTTTGGGGTTTTTTTTCTGTCTGAGTTCATTCCTGTTTGTCCCTTCTCTGTCATTTTCGTGGAGTTACAGGAGAGAACAAAGGTAAACCTAAGTGTCCAAGGCACCATATTTAACTAGAAGTCTACAAAAGCCCTTACCTCAACTCCCTACCTCCTCTCCAGTGCCTTATAAACTATTCTCAACACCAGAGCCAGTATGATCCTTAAAACATAATCCATATTGTTTCCTTGTATTAAACTCTCTTGGATTTTCATTGAATTACAATAAAATTCTCTCCCTTAACCGTGATCTATAAGTTCGCACGTGATCTGAGACTTGTGGCTATTTATGATTACATGTCACACGCTATCTCCCCGTTCTCTACATGCAAGCCACTCTAGATTTGTGTATGTTCCTTGAACACGCCAAGATCATCTCTACCTTAGGACTGTTCCTCTTGCTGTTTCCTCTAGGAATCCTCTGTCCTGTAAGTTTGTACAGGGCCAGTTATTTTTCATTCAGTTCTCAGCTCACCTCTTCAGAGATGTTCCTAACCACACAGAGTATTCACTCTACAAAAGCCTGATTCCCCGCCCCCCTCAGTTTCTATATGTCACATTGCCTAATTTTATTTTTTACAGTACTTACATTTCTCTTAATTATCCCATTAATATTGTTAATATTCATTTTCTGTGTCTCCTTCCAGTTGAACCCCTTCCAAAAGAATATGAACTTAAGATACCTTGTTTGTCACATTCAACAATATTTACCTAGTATGGAATATTACCTGGCAAGATTAGGCACCCAGCATAATATCTTTAAAATAAATACATGACTAGCAAATCATTTCTATATTATGTTCTAAATTAGAATTATTTATGCACTTCATTTACCATTTAACTCTATCAAATTGAACTTAAAAAAAATTGTGTGAGAGTATTTCTCCTTTCTAGCTGTGGCAAAAATAAAACTTGCAGAAGAGTTGCTAAGAACAGCAAGAAACATGGGACAAAATACTACTACTACTACTAGTAATGATCAGAGAGCCATAGAGACAATAACTGAAGGAGCAAAATCAGAAAAAAACCACAGATGAGTAAGCCAATGTTCTATGAGTTCATTTTTCCTTGAAGTATTTGTCAATTGCAGATTAGCAGTTACAAGATTAGAGACTGAAATTCCTAGCAAGGAAAAAGCCCTAATAAGAGGTAGAGAGCCCAGCAGAGCTTTTGACAATATTATTGCAGTTAGAAAGAAGGGCAGAATGCCAGAAATAGTAAGTATAAAGAAAAATCTAAATGAATGTTGATCATACTAAACAATAATAATGACTTGTGAAGGTTTAGGTATATGTAGAATTTAAATGACTTTAAAAAATAACATAAATGGCAAGAGTCGGGGGGTAGTAAATGTGGTTTAATATTCTGAGTAGAGTACATGTGTCTGGGAAGTGGAAAAATACAAAGGTGTATTTAACTTTACTCAGCCAATGAATGTTTTTTTTTTGTTTTTGTTTTTGTTTTTTGGAAAAGAGCTATTTTTTTTTTAATTCTCAAGTTAGTTATCATACAGTGTAGTCTTGGCTTCAGGTGTAGAACCTAGTGATTCATCACTTATATGTAACACCCAGTGCTCATCCCAAAAAGTGCCCTCCTTAATGCCCATCACCCATTTAACCCACCCCCCCCACTCCTCACCCCCCCATCAACCCTCAGTTTGTTGTCTGTATTTAAGAATCTATTATGGTTTGCCTCCCTCTCTGTTTTTATCTTATTTTTCCTTCCCTTCCCCTATGTTCATCTGTTATGTTTTTCAAATTCCACATATGAGTGAAATCATATACCTGTTTTTCTCTGCCTGACTTATTTCATTTAGCCTAATACCTTCTAATTCCATCCACATTGTATTTATTATATATATATGTATATATATATATATATATATATATATATATATATATATATATCACATACCACATCTTCTTTCTTTTTCTTAAATGAAATTTATTGTCAAATTGGTTTCCATACAACACCCAGTGTTCATCCCAAAAGGTGCCCTCCTCAATACCCATCACCCACCCTCCCCTCCCACCCCCCATCAGCCCTCAGTTTGTTCTCATTTTTTAAGAGTCTCTTATGCTTTGGCTCTCTCCCACTCTAACCTCTCTTTTTTTTTCCTTCCCCTCCCCCATGGGTTCCTGTTAAGTTTCTCAGGATCCACATAAGAGTGAAAACATATGGTATCTGTCTTTCTCTGTATGGCTTATTTCACTTAGCATCACACTCTCCAGTTCCATCCACGTTGCTACAAAGGGCCATATTTCATTCTTTCTCATTGCCACATAGTACTCCATTGTGTATATAAACCACAATTTCTTTATCCATTCATCAGTTGATGGACATTTCGGCTCTTTCCATAATCTGGCTATTGTTGAGAGTACTGCTATAAACATTAGGGTACAAGTGCCCCTATGCATCAGTACTCCTGTATCCCTTGGGTAAATTCCTAGCAGTGCTACTGCTGGGTCATAGGGTAGGTCTATTTTTAATTTTTTGAGGAACCTCCACACTGTTTTCCAGAGTGGCTGCACCAGTTTGCATTCCCACCAACAGTGCAAGAGGGTTCCCTTTTCCCCACATCCTCACCAACACCTGTTATTTCCTGAATTGTTAACTTTAGTCATTCTGACAAGTGTGAGGTGATATCTCATTGTGGCTTTGATTTGTATTTGCCTGATGATGAACGATGTTGAGCATCTTTTCATGTGTCTGTTTGACACCTGGATGTCTTCTATGGAAAGGTGTCTAATGAATGTATATTTTATACACTAAGATAACCACTAAGAGAGCAGAAAAAAAAGTATATGACTAAAAGGATGATTGGAGAAAAAGGAATATTTTTTAAAATTTGATTAATCTAAAAGAAGGTAAGAGTACAAAAGAAAGATAACAAGTGGGAAATTAAGAAATAAATAAGATTGTAGAAACTCAAATAAATCAGTAATCTGTAACTGGATTAATTAGTCCAATTAAGAGATTAATATTATCAGATTGCATTAAAAAACTCTAATGCTGATTACAAGAGTCAGACTTTAAATATAAATACACAGGTAGAAAAGAAAAGATGGAAAACATACAAACTAGAACCAAGAGAAGGTCAGTGTAACTACTGTAATATGACAAAATGTTCTTGAAGACAAGAATATTTCTAATGATTAAGACCACTATTTTATAATTATTAAATAATCAATTCACCAGGGACATATAGCAATTCTTAATTCATATGCACACAATAATGTAGCTACAAATATACTTTAAAAATGTGCAAAAGTAGGAGACTTTAATATATCTCTCTCAGTAACTGATTAAAGAAATAGACAAAAAAACTCAGCAAAATTTGACAGACTATATACATGTTTATACACACACACACACACACACACACGAATTTATATATATCATATATATATATATGATATACATAAATACATACAACACTGCCCCAAGGATGTCAGGATATATATTATTTTCAAGAACAGTACAACATTAATGTAACATTTATCAAAATAAAACATATGTTGATGCTGTTGATCCATAAAGCAAATCTCAACAAATGTAAAGAATTTGGATCTTTCAGAGAATCTTCTATGGCCACAAAGAAATTAAGCAGAATTCAACAATAACAAAACTAGAAAATCTCCATATTCTTAAAAATTAATGAAGGAGCACCTGGTTAAGCATCCGACTTTGGCTCAGGTCATGATCTCACAGTTCGTGAGTTTATGCCCCGCATTGGGTTCTGTGCTGGCAGTTCAGGGTCTGGAGCCTGCTTAGGATTCTGTGTCCCCCTCTGTCTCTGCCCCTCCCCTGCTTGCACACTGTCTCTGTCTCTGTCTCTCTCCGAAAAATAAATAAAACATTTAAATTTTTTTTAATTAAGGAATAGACTTCTGCATATATATCTATATCTATATATATATATATAGAAGAAGTATATATATATATATATATATATATATAGAGAGAGAGAGAGAGAGAGAGAGAGAGAAAGTCCAAGGAACCAATAATAGAAATGAAAAGGAGGACACCACACCACAGATCATACAGACATTGAAAAGGATAATGAGAGGATTTTATGAAAAACCTTACATCAATAAATTTGAAAATTTAGATGTAGACAAATTTCTACAAAAGCTTAGCTCATCAAAAAGAAAGGAAAAGTCTGAATTTTCTTGTATTTTTCAATATATTAAGCTTGTAATTTAAAACCTTCACACAAAGAAATCTCTAGGCTTATATAACATCACCAGAGACCAGGAAGAATCATCAATCTCAACCTTGCACAAACCCTTCTAACAGTTAGAAAGAGAGAAAACACTTCTCAATTCATTTTATGAGGTCACTATAAAGCAAAATCTAATTGGGCATCCAAAGTTAGGAAAATCATAAGGTAACTTCTATTGAGCATGAATGCAAAATCCCTAAGCAAAACATCAGCAAACCTAACCCAGCAATTTTAAGAAGGATAACACACATCATGACTCTAGGGAGTATTCCAGAAATATGTGGTTAGAACCAGCCCCCCTTGTCTTGAGCCTCCCAGCTGGTCAGAACCAGAACTGCACTAGTGACAGCCGAAAGGGGCCTCCTGTGTCTGAAATCATGGAGAGGGGTGTGTGTAAGGTTTGAAGGCTTGGCTGGGAATTCAGAATCATGCAACCTGCTCATATCACACATCAGGAAAATAAATAACAAAGAGATTAACTGAACTGAGCTAACCAGAGTCTTATCCCTAAGACTGACTGGACTCCACTTTTCTATCTCCAGGCCCTTGATCCCTCACCACACAAAGCAGATCAACAGTATTTGGTAGAAATGCAGACACTCAGGCACCATCTCAGGCCAACTAAATCAGGAACTATTTTTAAACAAGATCCCCAGAAAATTCCCTGCACATGAATATGAAAAGCATGGCTCTACACCACATTATTTAACTCTTGCAATCCAGTAAAGCAGATCTAGAGACTAACTTCCCAGGTCCCAATCTTGACTACCTCACTTACTAGACCCTTCCCATCTCGTGGTTTCCATCTGTAAAAAGCATCACAATACCTATCTCATAGGGTTCTTTTGAGGGTACTCAATAATTAAAAATTATTAAGTATTATTCTAAAAACAAAAAGAAATACATGGTTAGTTCAACATCTGAAAATCAATCCGTGTCATTTTTCACAATAACAATAAAAAAGAATCATAAAAGCAGTTCAATAAATGCATTAAAATATTTGACAAAAGAAAACACTAAAGCAAACATAATTTCTATTGGTGAATTATTGAAAGCTTTTACTCTAAGATTAGAAATAACAAAAAGATGTTCTTATCACTACTTCTATTCAACGTTTATCCTTTCCTCCTTCCCTCCTGCCCACTTCTTTTTTTTTGCCCTTTGGTCAAGTACATATGGTTTAACTTACATTAGTTAAATGTGCATATTAGGAGACTCTACAATATTTGAACATGGAGCAAAATCCTCTTCTCAAGGACATTCTGACAGTTTTTCAGATGGGTAAAATATAGTATTACTGAAAAAGTTATCTGTTCTATCTCTTAAGCACAATTACTCTAATTCCATATAAATGTTTTTTTCATTTGATTTGGGAGACACTAAATGCTAAGTGTGACCTTGGGCAAGACACTTCATAACATTTCCTGGCTCACAGAGTTGCCATTGCTTGAAATGGGGCCTAGCAAAGTTAAGTGTTATATACATACTTATTAAATAAATAAGTAAATAAAACTCCTGATCTTTCTGCTGCAAATACTTTTAAGCATGTACCTTGAGAATAAAACATTCACAATAAAAATTAAAAGACTCTATGACTTCCTTTATTTATAGGAGTGTCTCTGCTACTTTATGTGATAACAAATCCAATTCAATAAGATTACCTTCAAAACACTGTACTCTTCATTCATATTTGAGCAAATACCTTTAGCTGCTTTAGCACTCCCCTCTGAAGCTTGTTTCTAAGAATAAGGCCTTAAAAAAGCTCCAAGGCATTCATCTGGTCCATGCCCTCAAGCTCTGGGGACAAAGGCTTTTTTCCAGTTTCAACACAATTGGATGTCCCGTTGAATTAACTGTCCCTGCCAGTCATCCCTGCATGGAACCCTAAGGCAGCACTCATCTTATTTGTAAGGCACCACCCACCAGGTCCTTCAAAGTACTGGGAAAATCCATGATAAATAATAAAACACACAAACAGAAAAGGCCAAAACTAGCTCTCAACAATATACCTTTCTTGCTGATCTGAATAGGAAAGAAGGGAAGAAGGGAAGCATTTTATAGTATATACCCATACCACATTATTATAGAAAATTGCATTACAAACTTGGATGTAGTGTCACCAAAATTGATTGCTTACATTTTATAAATACAAAGCAAATAAAATTGTTCTAAAATAGCTTAGTGCCTAGATAGCATTCTATGTTTGTTTATGACTGTGTTCCCTCATATTTTGCTTATTCTACCTTTGTGCTTTGGACTGGATTGTATTCCTCCCCCCCCCCCAAATTCATATATTGAAGCCCTAACCCCTAGTGTAATGGTATTCGGAGACGGTACCTTTGGCAAGTAAGGCCTTAAGTTTAGATAAGGCCATGAAGGTGGGACCCTCCATTTGGTGCGATTAGTGCCCCATAAGAAGATACCAGAGAGACAGTGTGCTCGTGATCTCTTTCTCTCTAGCTCTTGCTTACGCTTGCTTGCTCACTCTCACTTGCTCTCTACCTTCCATTTGAGGATAAGGTTCAAGGTGATCATCTTCAAGCCAGAAAGAGAGTCCTCATGAGACCCTGGCCATACCAGCACTCTAATTTTGGATTTCTAGCCTCCAGAACTATGATAAAATAATTTTTTGCTGTTTAAGCTGCCTAGTCTACGGTATTTTGTATGGCAGCCTAAGCTGACTAAGACACTATATACTATATTTTGGTGGTTCAAAACATTGCCTTTTAAGTCTTAGCTTATTTGTTTCCAAGGGAAAGTCATCTCAACTTTTTTCAGATTAAGTCTGTTTATCTGTTTAACACTGAAAATGTTTGTTCTGTCTTTTATACAGACTTTTTAGAGGAAAATGATATACATGAAAACTCTTATGAAAATTGAATAGAACATTTTCTAAAGCTATTTCCAACTCAGAACAAATGCAAATAGGAATAATGTTAATTTTTTTTTATTTTTGAAATTTCATCAGCATTCTTTGCATTTACTGTGACATTATGTGTCTCATCTATATAATTTTTAATAGACATTTTATACTTAACCCAAATAATCTTAGAACACATGCATTGCAAATCCTGAAAAGGGACACTTCCACAGATTTCCTTCAAGTTGTTAGACCATTTGCCCTATATGTCAAGTGGCAGGACCACAGTTCTCCCTCTTTTGTCTTTCTGGGAGAGCTGGCATGCCGTCCTCACAGACTGTGAGGCTCCACTGCTCAACTCTTCCTGTTCTTGCTGTGTTCTATGTATTATTTCCAATCTAACTTGTGGTAACTTAATATGGATGCTAATGTCATACTAAAATCACTGTTACGTGTTGAACTGTGTCCTTCTCAAATTTGTATATTTAGGGGCACCTGCGTGGCTCAGTCGGTTGAGTGTCCAACTTCGGCTCAGGTCATGATCTCATAGTTTGTGGGTTCAAGCCCCGCATCGGGCTCTGTGCTGACAGCTCAGAGCCTGAAGCCTGCTTCGGATTCTGTGTCTCCCTCTCTCTCTGCCCCTCCCCTGTTCATGCTCTGTCTCTCTGTCAAAAATAAAAAACATTAAAAAAAATTTTTTTAATTGTATATTGAGGTCCTAACCCTCAGCACCTCAGAATGTAACTGTATTTGGACACAGGGTTGTTAAAGAGCTAATTAAATTAAAATAAGGCCATATCGGTGGCCCTTAATCCAATATGACTGCTGTCCTTATAAAAAGTGGAAATTAGGACACAGACATTGCACGCACAAAAACAAAAGACCACGTGAAGGCACAGGGAGAAGATGAACATCCGCAAGCCAAGAAGAGAGGTCTCAGGAAAAGCCAAGCCTGTGTGCATCTCAATCTTAGACTTCCAGCCTTCAGAATCATGAGGAAATTAACTTTGGTTGTTTAAACCAACCAGTCTGTGTTGTGTTGTGTTGTGTTTGGTTTTGTTTGTTTTTGTTATGGCAGCCACAGCAAACTAATATAGTGACCTTTAATACAGTCCTGACCCAAGCTTGGTCTTGAGTGTCCCCTCTACCACTCTTCCTTCTCCACTTCTGTTGATCAACATCCCCATCCCCAATATTACATTGTCTGATCCCTATCCAGCCCTCTTTCCTTAATGCCCAGCATTTTCTGGGGGCCTCTAGAAATATAATTCCCTCTATGTCACCTAGCATATTCCATAAGATGTATAACGGCTTTCAAAAGGCAGTCATAAGGGAGTTGGAGCCAGGGAGGTCTCAAGAGCAGCTTCACAATTTATCCTAAACTACAGCTTCTTCCTAACCTTCAGAACCTCTATTAAGGAGAAAAAATTTTCTTTACTTTTTAAGATTATTCTTCCTTGTCTAAGAATTAAATCGATATGAGAGATTAACAGGATAAAATCAAACAAAAGTTTAATAATATGTATACCTCCTGGGGCGCCTGAGTGGCTCAGTCGGTTAAGTGTCTAACGACAGCTCAGGTCATGATCTCATGGTCCATGAGTTCAAGCCCCACGTTGGGCTCTGAGCTGACAGCTCGGAGCCTGGAGCCTGCTTCAGATTCTGTCTCTCCCTCTCTCTGTGCTCCATCCCCTACTCAGTCTGTCTTTCCCTCTCTCTCAAAAACAAATAAACATTAAAAATTTTTTTCAAAAATAATATGTATACCTCCTGTATACATAGAAGAGACTCGGGAAAACTAAATAACTCTCCAAAATGGCCTAAGCCATCACCTTAAATACCATCTTCAAATAAAGACAAATATTGGAGGTAGGGAGAAGTTGTGGGAGGTTACTAGGAAAAGCATAGTAAACAAAGATAAGATTATTACACAGATTTAAATACATGCCTTCTCCACTGGTAACAGTTTCTAGAGATATAGAGTCAACCCCCACTTTCTAGTGCAGCCAGAAAGACACTCTAACAAGTGGAGATTTCTCTTATACATGCAAATGTCTCTTACAAAAGGGTAATTTTTGTTTAGTATTCAGAGCTTCTCTTGTGTCTGCAGTTTCTTAAAAATAAGCAGCTTAAATTAATCAATATTCCAGAACTTCTGGGAAGATGGTAAAGCAGGAGGACCCTGAGCTCACCTCATCCTACAGACCCATCAAAATAACAGCCATATTAGTATACCTCTGAAAACTACCCAAAGACCTGCAGAACAGACTTTCTACAGTTAATTGTAAAGAGGGGCAAGGATGCAGTTGGGACCCAAACACCAGTTGAGACTATCCTCAAATGGGATGGACACCACAGGCACAGGATTAGACCCCACACCAGGCACCCCAAACATGGGAGACCCATACTAGGATAACATAACATTTTCATTTCGAAAACCAGTGCGACTGAACTTTGTGAGTTTTTACAATCAGTGGGGATTGACTCTGGGTACTTTAAAAATCAGTGAGCTTAGCTCTGGAGAGCCAGTAAGCAAGAAGAAACTGGGTCTCCACCTTTAAAGAGCAAGCAAAACAAAAACAATGGGCCAGATACAGCATAGAAGCAGCAGTTTGAAATGTGGTTGAGATATAGAACATTTATTTACTAATCTCAGAATGTGTGATGAAGGGGCAGGGATCTGAGAGAGATTTCTCCAACAACACAAGTACTGGTGGTGGGAAACCATTTCCCACCCCTCCTGAAGCCCATTTACCAAGACACTTGAAGTAATCAGTGGGAAAACTGTCTACTTATCTTGTTATCTATCACAGCCTGTTCTGCCCCATGCTCTCCTATGGTTCCACCCCATCCAACATGACCCACTCTGTAGGCATCACTTCAAAGTGGCTCCTGCCATGACAAACCTTGCTAGCAATCCCAGCAGGGATCAGTGCCACTCCAAAGTGACTCCTGCTTTGGGGAAAGGGGAAGATAACTACATAAATCAGTGTACCCACAGTCTCAGTAACCTCAGTAGCCAAACATCATAGCTGGCAGCACAGAGAGACTGTCTTACCAACCAGTGTCATTCAGCCCTGGCAGACAGGCTGGGAGCAGGGATCTGGTCTGACTGCTGGCCCCATCCACCAATGAAAATCTCTCAGGGGGCAGCACAGGGAAAGAACCCCTGCATTTCAATGTGACTGCACCATTGGCCAATGGGCTTAGGGCAGACATCTGGTCTGACTGCTGACATCATCCAATTACAAGCTCCAGAAAGGCCCCTTAACAGCACAGGGAACAAACCCTGCTCATTATGCCCACAACAGGCAAAGTGGGCCATTGCAGCCTACTGGATTGAAGGCAAACATGACTCAGGCACAAAGGTAGGACATGTACAACCTACAGTAGAGACATCCCTGAAATGCGTGGTTCTGAGGTAAAGAGGAAATTGCACTACAGGGCACCACAGGACTTCTTCACAGGGCCACTACACTCATAGATGACTTTCCTAATACATAGAAAAAAAGAGAGTTAGACAAAATGAGGAGAGAGCAGAATATGTCCCAAATGAAATAATAGGATGAAACCACAGCAAAAGAGTGAAATAAAACAGAGGTAACCAATATGCCTGATAAAGAAGTCAAAGCAATGATCATGAAGTTATCTCCTCACTGGAAATGAGAAGGAAGTCCTTTAACAAAAATAGATATAGAAAATATAAAAAAGAACCAGTCAGAGATGAAGAACTCAGTAACTAAAATTTTAAAGATACACTGGAGGGAATCAATAGCAGATTAGAGGAGGCAGAAGGATAGATGTAGATTAGTGATCTGACAGACAGGATAATGGGAAGCCAACAAGCTAAATAGCAAAGAGAGAAAAGAATAATAAAAGCTTAATATAGGTTAAAGGAATTCAGCAACTTCATCAAGTGTAATAACATTCACATTACAGGGATTCCATTATAGGGATAAGGAAAAGAGAGAGAAGGGGGAAGACATTTATTTGAATAAATAATAGCAGAAATGTCCCTAATCTAGCAAAGGAAACAGATATGCAGATCTAGGAGGCACAGAGAGCCCTGAACAAAATAAACAGAAAGAGGTGAACACCAAGACACATAATAGTTAAAATGACAGAGTAATGATAACAAGAGAATTTTAAAGGCATCAATAGAAAACAGTTACATACTAGGGAAACCCCATGAGGCTCTAAGCTTATTTTTCAGCAGAAACTTTGCAGGCCAAAAGTTAGTGGTACGATGCATTTAAAGTTCTGGAAGGAAAAAAAACCACGCCCAAGAATACTGTACCCCACAAGACTGTCATTCAGAATGAGACAGATAAAGAGTTTCTCAGACAAAACAAGACAAACCAACTAACTAACTAAAGGAGTTCATTATCACTAAATCAGCCTTACAGGAAATGTTAAAGAGAATTCTTTGAGTGGAAAGGAAAGACCATAATTAGAATTAAGAAAATTATGAAAAAAAAAACATTTCACAGGTAAATGCAAACATATAATAAAAGTAGTGGATTAATCACTTATAAAACCACTATGAAGGTTAAAGCACGTAAGTAGTAAAATTAATTATATCCACAGAAATCAGTCAAGATGTTTTATATTAATTTAATGGTAACCACAAACCAAAAACCTGTAATAGATACACACACAAAAAAAAAATAATAAAGAAAAAATCCAAGAATAACACTAACAAAACTTATCAAGCTACAAGGAAGAGAGCAAAACAAGAAGAACAGAGAACTATGAAAATAACTATAAAACAAGTAATAAAATGGTAATAAGTACATACCTATCAACAATTACTTTAAATGTAACTGGACTAAATGCTCCAAACTAAAGACACAGGGTGACTGACTGGATAAAACAGCAAGACCCATCTATATGCTATCTCTTGTAGGTTGTCTACGAGAGACTCATTTCAGCCTAAAGACACATGCAGATTGAAAATGAGGAAATAGAAAAGCATTTATCATGCAAATGGAAGTGAAAAGAAAGCTGGAGTAGCAAATACTTGTATTAGAAAAAATAGACTTTAAACAAAGACTGTAGGGCTACATGGGTAGCTCAGTAAGTTAAGAGTGCAATTCTTGATTTTGGCTCAGGTCATGATCTCTCAGTTCGTGAGACTGAGCCCCACATTGGGCTCTGCACTGATAGCATGGAGCCTGCTTGAGATTCTCTCTCTCCCTCTCTTTCTGCCCCTCCCCTATTCTCTCTCTCAAAATAAATAAATAAACTTAAAAAAAAAACACAGACTGTAACAAGAGACAAAAAGGGACACTACATGATAAAGAAAAAAATCCAACAAGAGCCTATAACAACTGTAAATATCAGTGCACCCAACATGGAGCACCTAAATACATAAAGCAACTATTAACAGACATAAAGGAAGAAACTGACAGTGACACAATAATAGTAAGGGAGTTTAGCACCTCACTTACATCAATGGATGGATCACCCAGACAGAAAATCAACAAATAAGTAGTGGTTCTGAATGACACGTTAGATCAGATGCATCTAACAAATACATTCAGAACTTCCCATTCCAAAACAGTGGAACACACATTCTTTTCAAGTGCACATGAAACATTATCTGTAATAGATCATGTTAGGCCACAAAACAAATCTCAATAAATTGAAAAACACTGAAATCATATCATGCATCTTTTCCAAACACAATGCTATGAAGCTTGAAATAAATTACAAGAAAAAATCTGGAAAGAACACATATATATGAAGGTTAAATAACATGTTACTAAACAATGAATGGGCCAAGCAAAAAAACAAAGAGGAAATCCAAAACTACATGGAGACAAGTGAAAATGAAAATGCAACAGTCCAAAATCTTTGGGATGCAGCAAGAGCTGTTCTAAGAAGGAAGATTATAGTAATACAGGCCACTCAAGAAACAAGAAAAATCTCAAATAAACAACCTAACCTTACACTTAAATAAGCTGTAAAAAGAAAAACAAAGCCAGTAGAAGAAAAGAAATAAAAAAGATTAGAGCAAATCTAAGTAAAACAGAAACTAAAAACAAAACAATAAAACAGATCAACGAAACAGGAGCTGGTTCTTTGAAAAGATCAACAAAATTGATAAGCCTTTTAGCCCAACTCATCAAGAAAACGAAAAAAAAAGAGAGAGAGAGAGAGAGGACTCAAACACAGAATGAAGGAGGGGATACAAGAATCAACACTACAGAAATACAAAGGATTATAAGAGAACATTATGAAAAAGTATATGCCAACAAATTGGACAACCTAGAAGAAATGGATAAATTCCTAGAAACATAACTTTCCAAAACTGAATCAGGAAAAAATAGAAAATTTAAACAGACCAAATACTAGCAATGAAATCAGTAATCAAAAAACTCCCAATAAAAATACTGGATCAGATGGCTTCACAGGTGAATTCTAGCAAACATTTAAAGAAGAGTTAATACCTATTCTTCTCAAACTATTCCAAAAAAAATAGAAGAGGACGGAAAGCTTCCCAATCATTCTAGGAGGCCAACACTACCCTGATACCAAAGCCAGATAAAGACACTACAAAAAAGAAAACTACAAGCCAATACCTGTAATGAACACAAATGCAAAAATCCTCAACAAAATATTGGCAAATCAAACACAACAATACATTTAAAATATCATTCACCACAGTCAAAGAGGATTTATGCCAGGGATACAAGAGTGGTTCAATATTCACAAATCAATCAACATGATGCATAACAATAAAAAGAAAAAGAATTTTTAAAAATATGATCATCTCAATAGATACAGAAAAAGCATTTGACAAAGTACAAATCCATTCATGATGAAAACCTTCAACAAAGAAGGTTAGAGCCAACATACCTCAACATGATAAAGGTCATATATGAAAAGCCCACAGCTAATATCATCCTCAATAGTGAAAAACTAAGAGCTTTTCCTCTAAGATCAAAAACAAGACATGGATGTCCACTCTCTCCACTTCTATTCAACATAGCACAGGATGTCCAAGCCACAGCAATCAGATGACATAAAGAAATAAAAGGCACCCAAATTAGTAAGGGAAAAGTAAAACTTTCACTCTTTGCAGATGACATGATAGTCTACAGACTCCACCAAAAAACTACTAGAACTCATAAATGAATTCAGTAATGTTGCAGGATACAAAATTAATATACAGAAATCTGTTGCATTTCTTTACACTAATAATGAAACAGCAGAAATGAAATTAAGAAAAAAAATCCCACTTATAATTGCACCAAAATAATGAAATACCAATGAATAAACTTAAGCACGGAGGTGAAAGACCTGTACTCTGAAAATTATAAGACACTGCTGAAAGAAACTGAAGATCACAAAAACAAATGGAAAGATCTTCCATGCTCATGGATTGGAAGAATCAGTATTGTTAAAATGTCCATACTACCCAAAGCAATCTACAGGTTTAATGCAATTCTTATCAAAATACCAACATTTTTCACAGACCTAGAACAGAGCACTACAATCTGTTAAACCATAAAAGACTCTCAATAGCCAAAGCAATTTTAAGGAAGAACAGCAAAACTAAAGCTATCACAATCCAAGATTTCAAGATATACTACAATGTTGTAGTTATCAAAACAGTATGATACTGGCACAAAAACAGACACATAGATTAATGGAACAGAATAGAGAGCCCAGGATAAACCCATGCATATATGGTCAATTTATCTACAACAATAGAGGCAAGAATTACAATGAGGCAAAGAGAGTCTCTTCAGCAAATGGTGCTGGAAAAACTGGTCAGCTATATGCAAAAAACAAAAATGAAACTGAACCACTTTCTTACACCATCCACAAAAGTACACTCAAAATGGATTAAAGACCTAACTGTGATATCTGAATCCATAAAACTCCTAGAAAAAAACATATGCAGCAACTTCTTTGACACTGCCCATAGAAACATTTTTCTATAAATGTCTTCCCAGGCAAAGGAAACAAAAGCAAAATTAAATTGTTGGGACTATTTTAAAATAGGAAACCTCTGCAGGGGCACCTAGGTGGCTCAGTTGGTACAGCACCTGATTCTTGATTTTGGCTCAGGTCATGATCCCAGGGTCATGGGATAGAACCCTACATTGGGCTCTGCACGAGTGTGGAGCTTTGTTGGAATTCTCTCTTTCCACGTGCCCCTCTCCCCTGCTCACTCTCTCTTTCTAAAATTGTGGTTTATATACATAATGGAATACTACATGGCAATGAGAAAGAATGAAATACGGCCCTTTGTAGCAACGTGGATGGAACTGGAGAGTGTTATGCTAAGTGAAATAAGTCATACAGTGAAAGACAGATACCATATGTTTTCACTCTTATGTGGATCCTGAGAAACTTAACAGAAGACCATGGGGGAGGGGAAGGGAAAAAAAAAAAAAAAGAGGTTAGAGAGGGAGCAAGCCAAAGCATAAGAGACTCTTAAAAACTGAGAACAAACTGAGGGTTGATGGGGGGTGTGAGGGAGGGGAGGGTGGGTAATGTGTATTGAGGAGGGCACCTGTTGGAATGAGCACTGGGTGTTGTATGGAAACTAATTTGACAATAAATTTCATATTTAAAAAAAAAAGTTTCTGCACAGCAAAGGAAATCATCAACTAAACAAAAAAGCAACCTACTGAACTGGAAAAGATATTTGCAAATGATATATCTAGAAAGGGGTTAATATCCTAAATATATAAATAGCTTATATAACTCAACACCAAAAAATGCCAACTAATCCAATTAAAAGTAATCTAATTTAAAAATGGTCAGAAGACATGGATATTTTTCCAAAGACATACAAATGGCAGACACATGAAAAGATTCTCAACATCACTAATCATCAGGAAAATGCAAATCAAAACTACAATGAGATATTATCTCATGCCTGTCTGAATGAATAAAATCAAAGGAAAAGAAAAGGAAAGAGAAGAAATAACAAGTGTTGGCAAGGATGTGGAGAAAAAGGAAACCTCATGCACTATTAGTGGGAATTCAAATTGGTGCAGCCACTGCAGAAGTTCCTCAAAAATTAAAAATAGATTTACCATATGATCCAGTAATTCTACTACTGGAAATTTACTCAAAGAAAATAAAAGCACTAGTTTAAAAAGATGTATTCCTATGTTGATTACAATATTATTTACAATAGTCAAGATATGGAAGCAAGCCAAGTGTCCTTTGATAGATGAAAGGATAAGATGATGTGGTATAAATATATAATGGAATATTATTCAGTTATGAAAAAGAATGAAATCTTGCCATTTGCAACAGCATGGACGGACCTAGAGAGTATAATGTTAAGTGAAACAAATCAGACAAAAAAAAAAGACAAACACAATATGATTCCACTCATATGTAGAATTTAAGAAACAAAACTAACAAAGAAAAAGACTAACAAAAAACAGACTCTTAAATACAGTGAACAAGGAGGGGTGGATCAGAAACTAATATAACACTATATGTGAATTTAAATAAACAAACAAATAATCAATATGCCAAAGAGGCATATCTTGGGACGGCAAAATTTGCTCCCCTATTTCTCATAAAGTCTGGTCAAACTTCTTAGTTCTTCCTATACACATCATATGTTTATGATTTTTCTTTCAGAGTTTCCTTTTCTCTCTCATTAGACATGTCTGTAGATGAATGGACCTCTTTCATGGCCAGCATTCAAGTTTGTTCACACAAAGCTCTTAAACCCCCATGAAAATCAGAGATGAGACTGAGTATTATTTTAGGGTCCTCAAACTTTCTCTGATATTTACGTTCATTGGTCCAGAGCATCCTTAAACTCCCTGGGGTAGATTCTGTAAGAATCTATGAGAGCCCCCACTCTGTCTCAGCTGATAAATTCTTATCATATAAATATTCCATTCCATTGCTTTACTATTTGTTGTAAGAATCTTGTGGAGCAAGATTAATACTATTCTACTTTATAAAAAAAGGAACTCAAGTCTATATATCAGGTTTATTTACCTAAAGTTACTAAGTAATATTTGTGTGTATAGATACATATGGAGAGAAAGAGAGAGAGAATAAATGTATCTAGAAAAGTGTTTCTACTAAAAGAGCTTAAAATTTCATAGAATTTTATTTTTATGTCTTTTGTGTTTCTATGCATGAAAGGCTGGTTATAGAAAAAAATTACAAAACAAATATATGGCACTCAGTGTTACTTGAATGTAACTAACCTTGTGAAAACAGAAATGCATCTCACAACTTCTCATTTACACTGTTACAACAGCACCTTGTAAACCTTTTTAAATGTATCTAATATCTCCCAATTTTAAAAAAATCTCCCAGGAAACAAACATACTGTTCAAAAAGACAGTATTATTACGTTAAAATTATTCGAAACACTCCATGTAATATAAGAGCTCATTCCATACTTTTATGTTAAAAACCTGAGTACCCACGGAATTTATTTTAAGGGAATGACACAAGATTTGAACTCTACAGAGATGCACCCAGAGCAGTGATAGTTTTACACCTGCTACAATAGGATCCAATCTCCCAAGGATACAGGGTCTACAGCCGTCTGTTAATCAGAAAAGAGTGTTATACACAGAGGTTAACTTCTCCACCCCAAGGTTTACGAATTAATTCAATACAAGCATAAAGCTTCCTTTTTCATTCCTCCTTTGGCAGCATCACTTCAATGCACAGCCGGCTGAGGATGGCAGGAAGCTAAAATACTAGTGCAAAGAAAGAAAACTGAGGCCACCAGGTTCTTTTCATTTACAAACACAAACTTATTCAAAACAATGATGCAGAAGAAAAACTGTCAATATGAGCATGAAAGATGTTCAACATCTCTATTCATCACGGAAATGCAAATTAAAACCACAGTAAAATACACTATATACTAACAGCCTGGTTAAAACAAAAGACTAACATTCCTACCTATGTATCAGTATTTGGTAGAAACAGATGGGGGAAATAAAAACGGTAAGGATAAAAGCTTTGAAAAACTCTATCAACTTAAGCTAAGTGACATCCAACAAATAAGAAATGTATCATCTTTTCCAGTGTGCATTGCTGTATAAAATAGCTATGTACAGTGTCTACCTTTTTTTAAAGATGGTTCCAACTTTAAAACCTGATTTTTGAGCAATCACTTAAAAAGCTGTTCAATTCCTAACCATGTAAGACTTAGGATTTCAGTCTGGTCTTCATATCAGATCACTGTGAACAGGAATTAAAAAAAAAAGTTGAAAATTTCAAATTTAAAGCACAGCATTAAGACTAAGAGAAATATCTTATGAAGATAAAAAGCTTCTGCACAGCAAAGGAAACAACCAACAAAACGAAAAGGCAACCAACGGAATGGGAAAAGATATTTGCAAATGACATATCAGACAAAGGGCTAGTATCCAAAATCTATAAAGAGCTCACCAAACTCCACACCCGAAAAACAAATAACCCAGTGAAGAAATGGGCAGAAAACATGAATAGACACTTCTCTAAAGAAGACACCCAGATGGCCAACAGGCACATGAAAAGATGCTCAACGTCACTCCTCATCAGGGAAATACAAATCAAAACCACACTCAGTTATCATCTCACGCCAGTCAGAGTGGCCAAAATGAACAAATCAGGAGACTATGATGCTGGAGAGGATGTGGAGAAACGGGAACCCTCTTGCACTGTTGGTGGGAATGCAAATTGGTGCAGCCGCTCTGGAAAACAGTGTGGAGGTTCCTCAAAAAATTAAAAATAGACCTACCCTATGACCCAGCAATAGCACTGCTACGAATTTACCCAAGGGATTCAGGACTACTGATGCATAGGGGCACTTGTACCCCAATGTTTATAGCAGCACTCTCAACAATTGCCAAATTATGGAAAGAGCCGAAATGTCCATCAACTGACGAACGGATAAAGAAATTGTGGTTTATATACACAATGGAGTACTACGTGGCAATGAGAAAGAATGAAATATGGTCCTTTGTAGCAACATGGATGGAACTGGAGAGTGTTATGCTAAGTGAAATAAGCCATACAGAGAAAGACAGATACCATATGGTTTCACTCTTATATGGACCCTGAGAAACTTAACAGAAACCCATGGGGGAGGGGAAGGAAAAAAAAAAAAAGAGGTTAGAGTGGAAGAGAGCCAAAGCATAAGAGACTCTTAAAAACTGAGAACAAACTGAGGGTTGATGAGGGGTGGGAGGGAGGGGAGGGTGGGTGATGGGTATTGAGGAGGGCACCTTTTGGGATGAGCACTGGGTGTTGTATGGAAACCAATTTGACAATAAACTTCATACATTGAAAAAAAAAAAAAGACTAAGAGAAATATCAACAAAAGGCAACCCATTAACATTTTGGTATGTGTCTCATTTTTTTCCACATACTTTAAATCATTATTTGCATTTTTTTCACTTAATATATACAAGTTTGCATGGAATAAAAACTCTTCACAAACAATTTAAAGGTAAATATATTCTATAGATTAAGTGTATCATTTTCTTAAACTCCCATTCATATTAAGTATGTGAGATGCTTCCAAAGTTTTGGTATTTTAAATAATATTATTTTATATTTATTACTAAATAATATATATTAAGTATTCTTTTAGACAATATTATGATGAACATCTTACAAGAATTCATTTAAGTTACAGCAACTGTTTTTGTTAATTAAAAATATTGTTTTCTTGAACCTTAAATTGGTATATTCACAAATAAATCAGGCACATCAGCACTCATATAGCCTCTTAAATTCTCAGACTTTATACATGATGTTTCCCTTACAACCAAAATTGAAGTGGAGCATTAAGGAAATTATCTAAATTTATGGGGCCGGGGGGGGGAATAATTAAAGGTATTTCTTTACTGGAATTATCCACACTTGCAATCTATATTAATTCCATTACAGACTGTAATAGATTACTGTGAACATTTTATACCTTTAAAATGATAGATTTAAATTGAAATTGAATAAATATCAGAGAAGAGCTAAGGATGAAGATGAAAATTGGAGAAAACAAGGTTGGAAAATTGGTCAGAATTTCAAAAGCCTGATCCACAGCCAGAGTGAAACAATGAAAACTTAAGCTGTGATATAATCCATAAAACTGTGGGTTGGAAAAAGGGAAGGAAACGGAAAGGAATGAAGAGGAGACTTCCCCTCTAAATGACATAATATCTGACCCAGTATCTTAGGGAAATTTTAATGTAATCAAGGCAACACAGCCACATTTACCAGAGGCACTACATAACAAGTCCTTGACGGTTATCATCAGACCGCACAAACGTCCAAAGCAACCTCTCCCTCCAGTCTCTCTTTCTGCCTAACATGTTCTGTTTCTGGAAGTTAGATTATAAACTCATGTATGAAAATCACATGCTACAAAAAATAATATATAATCTTCTCACTTTTTACCCTTAGCATGGCATAATGATTTTAGAAGATCAACTAACTGCCACTGAAGAAAGCAAGAGCTCCTACTCTAAGAGCTGAATTACAAAACAGACCTATTATTACAGGATGTGTTGACCAAAGAAAAACAGCTACAGAGAAAGAGAGCCTAGAGACATAAAATTCGGGTAGTCAAAGGTTACCACTGACCTGTATGGGTCACAAATGGCAGGTCCCAGGCCAGAGGGTCCTAAAACAAGGACCCAGGCTCAATAAACCAAAAAGAAGGGGGCCGAGGGGGGAGGTTAGGAGAAGGGTATAGGCACACATAAGTGCATGTGTGTGTATGACAGATGGAGACACAGAGAGGGAAAATCCATGCCTATGCCTGCAACAAAGGCAATAAAATGAGGAACTGGGTATAAAAGAAAAGTTTCTGTGTTTGCAGAAGGGTAGCTCTAATTCTTACTTTCAGAAATAATTTATTTTGTTCACCTGCCATAAATTTTCTGGAGAAAAGCCTTTAGTCATAATTTACACAGAGTACTATTCCAATGGTTGGAGATCTTTGTGAAAAAATTTAAAACACACACACACACACACACACACACACACACACCAGGTTAATCAATAAAAGGAATGAAGAATTTTTTGCATATTTTTAAAAAGATGGTTCCTTTTTGTTAGGTTCTCTATACTGGAAACTGCAGCATAAATTTGTCCTTGGCATTAGAATAAATTACAGCCCATCTCTTCCTAGGAAAACTGTATTCCTGTCTACCGTGCTTAGTGGGAGTAAGCTAGGAACAGCTTATCAGATTACACAGTATTACTAAGTACATACAGCTCTCATCTGATTGCTTTTCAATCAGAACCTCACATCTTTTGCCAGATATAAATCATCTCATATAAAAGAGCTTTAGAATACAAAGTCAATGACATATTTTTTTTTCTGGAGGTCTTAATGCAACCCTTATTTGATTATATAAAACCCAAACTTGACCACTATAGTCTATATAGACGAAGTATGCTGTGTTTACAAAGTACATTTCTGTAACACAAATGATACAAGTACAAACTATATGACCTTGCTACTGAACTGCAAATTATTCAAATGTAATTCTACCCTAAATTAGAAAAATAAGCCATAGTATACTTTCCACCTCTTCCAAATTATAGTGTAATTACAAACATAGCTTCTAGCTCAATTCCCAAGAGCAAAAGAGAAAACAGAATACTGGTATGTGCGTGAATATGTGACGGGGCAATTGTGTTGGAGAGAGAAAGGAAGAGGGACTATATGCAATAGGCAAAAGGTAATAAAACCCTGCCTCCCTGATCTCCAAGCTGGTGGTTGGAAAATACCTCAAGTGTTCTGAGATTGACTTAATAGCCAAGTATCCTGGGTTCAAAATCAAGTCCTAGGACTAATTCACTCTGAGATCTGGTAAATTACTTCAGGCCATTGAGTCTCAATATTCTCAGCTAGTAATAATAATAATAATAATAATAATAATAATAATAATATGGTTGTATTTTGCCCTATCTGGGAATTTTATTATTATTTTCAGATAAACTAAGTATACCATGTACATGGCACAATCGTGATCTTTACTTGTTTGCCTTATTTTTAAACACTGGATAAAATGTAAATAAAAATGGAAAAGACAAATAAATAAAACTAGATACCTCAAGTCAGTTTTGAAAAGCCTCAAGTTCATTATTCAACAATTATACCCATTGAGTACCTACAACGTACCAAGTATAGCCCAGGGCACTAAGTGGTAAGTGAAAGGATAAATGGGTGGTAGGATACACAGGAAATGAGAAAGAAGGGAAGAAGCAGTTAGCTAGTTGCTTAGTTGGATACTCAAGCTTATAACAAAATTGGGAGAGAGTGAGAACTACACTCATTAGGACAGAGTTTCCCAAAGCCTAGCACTGATAAAATATGATGTAATAATATCATTTTAGGTGGCACACTAAAGAATAATTTTATATTAACAATTATAGTTTATATATATAATAACCACTAAAATAAATAGCACACATAACTGGCCATACCTATATTTTCAGGGATATTATTGGTTAATACAAGGCAATATAAAATAAGTGAGTTGAATTAAGGTCAATTTAAAGAAATATTACATAATAATACGACGTGTAGAAAGCAAAGATCATGAAGATTGCATTTAAAATGACTAAACATGGGAAAATATAAGAAAAGAAGATAAACCTCTGATATTTTGCTGCCATTCTCTTGAATTCATAGCCCCTCTCATGATTCTATAATCTTTAAATTCTCACACTACAGAAGAGCAGCTTATCTCTAGGCAACAGATTAAGAATTATATATATACACAAACAATATAGGCCAGCATTCCCTCAACAGATGGGCTCCAAAAAGTTATCAGAATGGACAGGAGATAACCTAAGAGCTTCACAGCAGGGGGGAGGGGGTGGGGAATGGTACTAGAATAAGGTATATAGTGAAAACTACCACATTCATAAACATCTACTCTGTGTCTTGCTTTGTACTTAACATTATTGCTAATCTTCATAACAACCTTGAAGGTAGAGTTTCTCTTTTTTTTTTTTTTCCTATTTTACCTATAAGAAAACTGAGACGGATATATTTTAAGAAGTTTTCTTAGATAACACTGAAGACACAGGCATAAATGAATTGAGCTCTTATCACGATGTTACTAAAGTAAGTTTTAGTTTCTATTTGTGGTATAGTTTTCTACTTTAGATCAAATGTTTATAAAGAACAACATTTCTCTCTAAAAGTTCTCTCTATGAAATAAAGCAAACCTAGCAGTGGATAT
Organism: Panthera onca; assembly: GCF_046562875.1. Lineage (NCBI taxonomy): Eukaryota > Metazoa > Chordata > Mammalia > Carnivora > Felidae > Panthera > Panthera onca. The sequence continues at coordinate 53,840,647 of NC_138346.1, forward strand.
AGAGATATGAGGGCTATTGGCAATTACAAATGTGATCGGGAGACTGCATGCTCTACCAAACAGAACATTCTCCCCCAAGATATTTAAGAGGAAAACAGGAGGCTGAAGCAATGAGGCACTAAGTATAGACAATGGGCGGGGGGAGTCAAAGTTCTAGCTTTCTCCATCAGGCCCTCTACCATGAGCAACATTCATTCACAAAGGCACCTCAAGCTCAGAAACGAGTTCTGAGAACTCTGCTTTGGAATTCAGGCTGCCTGTCCATTTTATCTATTTTTCTAAATTACTTAGAACATATGTACTTAATGTAGCCAAAATAATTCTTGCAGAATAACACAAATAGAATTACTGACAACCTGATCTATAATACCAGATGATCTTAACATTAGTAATAGGAGGTAGGACAGAAAACAAAAAAGAAAAAGTGCTTACATTTTTCTTTAAATTGATTTTACACCTTGTGAGAACACCATAAGCTTATGCACTGATCTTGCGTGTGTTCAAAAAATTTAGGGTAACCTCCATAAGATAAATGGAGCATGTATCTTTCAAACCCAGAGGAAATTTTCCTAAAAGGTGTAATTAAAACACAATCCACAAAAGGCAGACAGAGAAATAAGAAGAAAAGAAAGACAAAAGAGAATAGACAAACATAAAAGAAGATAACATTAACAAGTCCAAGATGAAAGGACTCCATTCGTTAGACAGACAGAGACCACACAGGGAGGCCCATATGGACAGAAATGGAGTCTCCACCAGCCAGTAGCCAACATCAGTGGGCAGACATGTGAGTGAACAGCCTGCAGATGATTCCAGCATCTGACCTGTGAGTCTTCCAAATATCATGAGCAGACACAAACCACGCTCACTGCACCCCATCCAAATCCCTAATCCACAGAATCCATTTGTTTTTAATGCACTAGGTTTTAGAGAAAACCTATTACGTAGCTATAGTAATGAAATACACGCAAACACACACACACACACACACACACACACACACACACACACACACATACTCACACACACAAAGAAAGTACTAGTGATAAAGTAAATGGGTCAAAATATAAACTATTAGTGAAGCCTGGTAAAGGCCATATGGGAGTGAATTTTACTAGATTGGCAACTTTCTAGAGATTTGAATTTATATCAAAATTTAAAGACAGAAAAAGAGACAAAGAGATAACAGAGACAGAGAGAGGAAATATAAGGCAGAGGTAACAGAATGAAAAGATGTACCCTATGTCTGGAAATTTTTTTAATGGAGGAGACACAGATGCAGGCAACATAAACAGGATCGATGAAAAGAAATCCACTTGATCTATTGGAGTGAAACAGCAGAAGATAAAGACAAAATCTTAAAAGCAGCCAGAAAGAAATGAGAGGATATGAAAAGGAATGACAATTAAACTGACAGGAGGTTTCTAAAGGGTAGCAATGCAGAGGATAATGAAATCATACCTGTGAAGTGTTAAGAGGAAAAAACACAAAACTCTTAGCTAGACTTTTGTACCCAATTTAAGAATAAGGGAGATACTAAACATACTAAGGAAATTCTAAAGGATATGTCTCAAGAAAAAAAAAAAGTCCCCAGAAGAAGGTAAGAGAAGGAATGGTAAGCAGAGAAGGTGCCAAGCACACAAGAAACCAGGATGGACAAGATAAAGCACCACACGGTGTCCCTTTCACAGAAGGTCTAGTGGCTCTGACAGTTAGAGAGCTGTCAGCTGATGGCATTCACCTATCAGCCCCTCCAGGGAGTGCCCAGATGAAGAGAAGCACCTTACTCAAAGTCAAAAAGCAGTCCACATCTGATGATTGATCAAGGCAGGGATACAAAGGCTGTCATTTTGGACAAAGTTCAGATAATTCTGACAGACCATTTACTCCTGGTGGGGTCAACTGGGACTGTCATTGGACCTGCATCACAGCTCAACTGCTCTCTCCTGTCCTTCCTGCTTCCTTTCCCTCCCCTCCAAAAGTGTTGGTCCTGATGGCACTCCGTAATAAGCATCCTTCACTCTGAGGAGAGAAGGGAAGGAAAGAAGTATGAAGAAAGCAAGAAAGGGAGGGTTAGAGGGAAAGAGGGTGGACAGAAAGAGATGGAAGAAAGGATGGATGTTTGGAAGTAAAGAAGAAAAAGAGAAAGGGAGGAAGGAGGGGGAAGACAGAAAGAAAGGAGGGAGAGAGCAAATGAAAGAAAGAAGGAAAAAAGGAAGGGAGGGAAGGAGGGAGAGAATGAATGAAAGGAAGGAAGGAGACAGGGAGAGAGACAGAGAGAAGGGAGGAAAAAAAGGAAGGAAAGAAAAAAACAGAAATCATAAATTATTTAGAAATAAATGAAAAATTGGAACATTGCATATCAAAATCTGTGGGATGGAAGCCAAAGCAATAATATGAGGAAAGTACTTAGCCTCAGTTGTACTTGTTGGAAATCAAGAGAATGAAAAATGAATGAAACGAGATTAAAACTCCAATAGCTAATAGCAATTAATAAGAACAAGTTTCAACAAAAGACAAAATAAATGAATAAAGATAAAAATAGAAATAGAAATAGAAATAATAATTTCATCAATATAACCAGAAGCCACCTTTTTGAAAAGGTGAATAAAATAAAATTTAAAAACCTTTGTAGATGTGATCAAAATAATGTCATAAATGCAAAAGGAAATATAACTATAGATATAGAAAATATACTTGAAGTGGTAATTAAGTGTTGTCTCATCACTTCCTTTCCATAAATCTGATCATCTAGGCTTGAATAATTTTTTGGATGAATCCACATTGCTAAAATAATGAAGAAATTTCGAACAGGCTGATAGTCAAAGAATAAACTATAGAAGTGGTCAAATGCCCACCTCTCAAGAAGAACATTCACATAGCTTTACCAAATCTGTAATAAATAATTACTATGTACACAAGTTTTCTTTTCCAGAGCATAAAATAAATAGCTTTTAAAGCATTCTTTAAGTTACTCTACAAAGGAACCATTACCATGATGCCAAGACTGAACAAGATAGCTCAATAAAGGAAACAAATTTAAGGACATAGGTGTAAATGCAATAAGTAAATTATTAGCAAATTATATCAAAAAGTGTAGATTAAAAAAAAAACTTACCTTGACCATTCGAGTCTTACCTAGAAATGCTAGGGTGGTTCAACTTAACAAATCAATTAAGGTAATTTGTTATACTATCATATTATAGGATCAACACATGTAACCATGAATCATGTGATTATGTCAAGAAAAGAAAGGCTTAATAAAATTTCTGGTAAAAATGCTTAGCAAAATATAAATTAAAAGTCCTTCACAAGGTGAGGTATATTTATAGGACACCTGAAATTTAATGATAACCAACAGAAGCATTCCTGTTAAAGTCGAGAACATAGCATAAATGTCATCTAACAACCTTGCTTTACAAAGTGTACTGGAAGTCCCTAGTGCAATTAGGGAAAGAAAAGATATTGTAAAGAAGAGACCAACATCGTTATTTATGGGCGAAATCATTGATTTTCAGATCAGCTGAGAAATAATTAGCATTAATGAGAGTTCTATAGGGGGCCAATACAAGATCAAAAGACAAACACTGGTAATTATTTTAATGTCTATTTCTTTTTGAAAAAAAGAGGGGGGGGTGGGCAGAGAGAGACGGAGACACAGAATCCGAAGCAGGTTCCAGACTCTGGGCTGTCAGCCCAGAGTCCCATGCAGGGCTCAAACTCAGGAGCCATGAGATCATGACCTGACTGGAAGTCAGATGCTTAACTAGCTGAGCCACCCAGGAGCCCCAAGAGACAAACACTATTAATAGATCGCTAATATACCAGCAATGATCAACTATAAAATAATATAGAAAAGTATACCCCATTGACAATAGAACAAAAATAAGAAACCTAAGAAAGATTCTAATAAATATAAAAAGACACATCACATTACTTTCACATTTACCTATTTATTCCATCTGAAATTGAAATTGAGCCCCGTGTCAGGGTCCACGCTAACAATACAGATCTGGCTTGGGATTCTCTCTCCCTCTCTCTCTGCCCTTACCCTACTCGTGCTTGATCTCTCTCAAAATAAATAAACTTTAAAAAATCTTATAAAAAACATAAACAGAGAGGGATGTGCAAAATTCTTATATGGGAAGATTCATAATGTCTTAAATATGTAATGTCTCACCAAATTAATGTAATTGACACAGTATGAATAAAATTTGACAGGATATTTTATAAAACCAAATCGTCTGAATGCAAAATTCATACAAAAAGAAAAAAGGTACTTGAGTAGTGTAATAAACTTTTGAAAAAAAATAAAGAACATAGAGGTGCCCCACCAGATACAAATAATGTATTTTAAAACTACAACAATTTAGATCTTGAGATACGAGAACCATATTCAAATCAGTGTGGAAAAGATTAAGCTACTTAATAAATACTATTTGGGGGCGCCTGGGTGGCTCAGTCGGTTAAGCGTCGGACTTCAGCTCAGGTCACGATCTCGCGGTCCGTGAGTTCGAGCCCTGTGCCGGGCTCTGGGCTGATGGCTCAGAGCCTGGAGCCTGCTTCGGATTCTGTGTCTCCCTCTCTCTCTGCCCCTCCCCCGTTCATGCTCTGTCTCTCTCTCTGTCTCAAAAATAAATAAACATTTTAAAAAATTTTTAAAAATAAATAAATACTATTTGGACCATTAGCTATTCATTCGAGGGGAAAGGAAGTAAATGAAACCATAAAGTATAAAAATATTGTACAATAATTTTATTGTCATGAAAGGGCAAACACAAAAGCCAAAGGAAAACAAACACAGCATTTTGTTTAGGAAGACAAAAACGCAGCCTTTAAAAGAAGAAAGACTAACGTACCTCAATATAAAAAATGTATAAATTCTGTCTAAACAAGGACCACATAACCTTATTTTTAAAGTAGACAAAGAAAAGAAAGTCTACAATATATAAAACAGAAAAAGTAAAATCTAAGTATAAAAAGACTTTCTACAAATCAGTGATTAAAAGCCATAAAAGCTCAATAGAAAAAGGGATAAACACATGAACAAGCAGTTCTTGGAAGAAAAAATATAAATGACAAATAGATGTTAAGTTTCCCAACCTTACCTGTAATCAGGAAAATATTAATTAAAACTATAGTGAAATAGAACTTTTCACCCAACCCATCAGCAAAAATTAAAATAGTAACATGATTTAGCTTTGAGGAGAAGGTTAGGAATAGACACTCTTCCTGAAGCAACACTCTCTGCTGGATGCTTTGTCAAAATATAAATATATAATGGATTTTTGGAGGTCAGTTTAGCCATATCTCTCAAACCAAATATATGGTAACCTTTTGACACACTGATTCCAACTTTAAGCATCTATCCTAGATAAACAGTTATGAATGTTCTCTAAGAAACATGCAGAAAGAAGTAATTCTGGTATCATTCATAATGGTGAAAAATAAGGAATATTCTAAATGACTGCCAATGATGGAAGAATTAAATTCTAGTAACACCATCCAGTGCAGCAATTTAAAAAATGTAAATAAGATCTAGATGCATTTGTATGGAAAGATCTTCCATATATTTTTAAGTAAAAAAGCAGTAAACAGAATAGTTGCAAATGAATCCTACATATGACCTCAAAAAAATAATTTATTATTTGTCCTTATGCATAAAATATATGTAAATGGATAGAAAATACACTGGAAAAATGTATACTACACTGCTAACAGTGTTTACTTCCAGAGAAGAAAATGGGATTTAGGCAAGGAGAAAATACCCTTAACCTCTTAATTCCTTTTCCCATATTGTTGAAAAGTTTACCTATGGGAATTTATTTATTCATTGTTCAAATAAAAATAAAAATAAGGAAAACAACTTTTAGCTAGGCAATACTTGATTTGTATGTTATTTGGACATATTTTATAGGTACATTTTCCTCTGAGTAACTTCTTCAGCTCCAGTGATTTCTTTAAACTATAAAATATTCTTCTAATTACAGAATACAAGCAAGCTCATTTGATTCTCCTCCCCTTTTTTGGCACTCTTTCATAGCCCACAAATTAATGACATGAATAGTAATCGAATGCCATTTCATAAAACAGAGGTAAGTATAGAATATGAAACCATGAAACCACAACAGAGCCTCAGTTTGATGACTGTTTGAAAATTCTAATTCTACAATGTAAGCATATGATGGCTATCCTGACTATGGAATATCTAAGCAGTTGGTACTTCATAAGTAGGAGGGGCTCACTCAGCATTTAAGGTCAGAAGACCTTAACTGTATGAGTCAGGTGCATTACTTAACTTTCCTTATGTTATTACCAATCACACTTTCTAAATGTATACATTTGGGTAAGTTATTCAACTTTCCTTATGTTCATTTTTTTCTTCTTTAAAGTGGGGGAAAATAACAGTAATACCTCTTCCCACACAGTTGACTTGAGGACTAAAGGAGATCATAAGAACAGAAGTTCTTTGTTATCTGTAAAGCAGTATTAAAAATCAATTAATATAGTAGTAGTATTCCTTTCAGGGAAGAGGGTGTGAAGAGCACAACAAAGATACAAAGAAACTTCACTAATGATGGATTATAATCTTTCTAAAATGCAACGTTTTATTACCCCTTATAATACTAGATACAAGAAACAGGCATCCTGTCTGTTTTTCTGTTACTACTTATTAACATGTTCAAGTATTATACACAATACACATTACTTTAATTTTCGAAGTGAGATCTATTATACTTATGGAGAATTAAAAGAATTTACAAGCTTTTCTTTCTGAAATTACCCTCCTTCAATAGCATACCATATTACAACACAAGGGGGCAGTATTTCTTTAAAAAATTTCTCTGTCAGATGAGTAACGTTATTCACTGAGGTGGTACGATGGGAGCATCTTTTAACAATACACCAAGATTAAAACAATTTAGCATCCATGTGAACTATAACTCACAGCCACTGGGAGAAAAATCACAGCACTACATTTCTGGAAACACTTGAATAATTCCTAAAGCAAGAAGTTCATGGGTTACCACAGACGTAGAGATGAAACGTCTGCCAACCAGACCAGAAAGAACAAATATGTAGTTCTTGTCCCAGCTACACAAGCTGTCTTCATAGTCAAACAGGCTGGGGAGCATGGTGCTGTCTCAGCAGCGGCAGCAACAATTAGTATGTGCAAAAGAAACAAAATCGAGTGTGACTTCACCACCCTAATAGAGTCCATTAGGGAAATATCAAGTAAATTAAATGGCTGTTTCCCTGGAAACGGGCAGCAAAAATCCTTACAAAGGGCTCTCTACCTCATACTTAAAGAACTGACTTATATGAACTTCAGTTTAATGTATACAAGTACCAGGGAAATATAGCCCAATGCTCCTTTTCATGGAGGGTTTAATGGCATTTTATGCATGGGTCAAGGCATGGGTCAACAGGAATAACCTCCCTAATGGGCTGAAAAAGTAAAACATAACACTAGGGCACAGGCTGAAACTACTAATCGCTGAGATGATTCTAAATATAGGTCAAAAGGCAGAGCAGACCAGCCTCCTCAAGGCAGCATGATGTTATTACCATTTATCTAGTGCTCACCATGCTAGGCTATCTTAGGTTTCATTCAGTTCATTTAATCTTCCCACTAAGACTATGATAGGGATAGGTGCTGAGGCACAGGTTAAATAAATAGCAACGGTTGAGTTGGAGTCAAAGGGAAACCCAGAAGCTCTAACTCCAGAGCTAGTGCACTTAATCAGCACATGATACACTGCTTTTCACAAGGCTCAGTTCTGTGTGAGCATCCAGGCGGGCTGGCTTTCAATCTTCCACTGACACTATATGTGTGAGGCTGGCAAAACTGCATCACTTCTGAGCCTCAGTCCACCCTCCCGGCTCACCCACCACCCACCACCATCACCTCCATAAATAAAGGCACCAGACTAGTAAAGTACAAGACCTTTCTTTGGCTCAGTAATCCACGGCAATATTACGAAAGCAGGGACTGAGTTGATGCAAAGTGTGTAGATTCTGGTACTTTTAGATACCTGCCTTCTGTGATCACTGATAGTAGCAAAGAAAACTGGTTTGTTTGTTTTAATTTCTCAAAGGCATACAAAAAAATCACCAGTTTACTTGTTTAAAGAAAATGAGAGCTATGTATTATCTGTTCTTTATCTGGAAGCAGGTTTTTACATAGAGAGCAAAATACATGCACTGTATGTCTATAATTAAATGGGGATTGCCGGGTATTCGCATCAAGAATGTAAAAAAGCTATGGTGCCTGGGTGGCTCAGTCAGTTAAGTGTCTGACTTCAGCTCAGGTCAAGATCTCATGGGTGTGTGGGTTTGAGCTCAGCATGGGGCTCTGTGCTGACAGCTCAGAGCCTGGAGTCTCCTTCGGATTATGTGTCTCCCTCTCTCTCTCTGACCCTCCCCAACTCGTGCTCTATCTCTCTCAAAAATAAATAAACATTAAAAAAAAATTTAATGTAAAAAAGCTACCAAATACGGAAGTTCTGGGCAGTAAACATGAATTTCATGTACCATACTTTACAAGTCTGACTTGACCTGACTCCAGTCCTTCCACTGGGATTTAAATACTGAGATAACTTTGAGAGACTTGGTAGCATAACATAACGGAAATCACATGTAATGCCTGTTTACATGTGATAACGATTTTTATATCTTGAAAGATGTTTTTACTGCAATTACTGATCTTTTCATTAAAATTTCCAAAAATTTAGTGCAAAACACTGAGATCCTATTAGATAATCTTACAATCATTTCAAGAAGTCTCTAGATGTTCCCATAGAATATCAATTCTGTTTCAAATTTATCACATTAAAATTATTTCTTGAAAGCATAATTTCAAACTGGCCATTTTTACAAATTGAAGGAAATACTTCCTTCTTTTGATGCAATTTAAACTGTATCTTAAGTTCTTTGAGATTTTTAAACATGAAGTCAATTTATCTCTGTTATATTCCTGTTCAGGCTGATGTTGCCAGAGGCTTATTTAGAAAAAAAAAAAAAAAGGAGGAGGAGGAGGAGAGGGAGGGGGAGAAGGAGGAGGTGAAGGGGGAGGGGGAGGAGGAGGAGGAGGAGAACAACAACAACAACACTATTCTCAAATATATAAAAAAAAAATTAGAGCTCAAGTATCAAAACTGCTATTATTTCAGATTTGAAATAGATGCTGGGGGCTAAAAAAAATACAGGGAGTACTTTTTTAATAAAATTTTTAAATCTTTAGTATTTGGCACTCTACTTATTTATGAAATAGTAATAGCATTCTGGCAGACTTTATAATTTCTGACTGGTGAATTAACTTTGGCCTTTTCTCCGATAATATAACTGCTATAGAGACCCTATAAATTTGGGGAAATAAGCTCCATTAACATTGAGTAATCCTCCCTTTCAGTCTTCTTAATAATTCACTTCTTGTTGTCTCGTACATATACAAACCAGAAACTCAGTCAAAGCTAGTCTTATATGATAGTTCTAAGGACTGAAAATATTTCTCCAGAGGTTATACAAGGCTGATAGATTCTGCCATTCAGCTTACGCTGTATTTTCCCATCTGGAAATAACAAAAGTGGATATGGTATGTATAACATAAAAACTGAAAGACCTTTATTTAATTACTCTGAGAATCTTCTGATAACCCTACAAATATTAGGGATAGTGAACATGATTATAATCACCTTAAAGGTTTACATATGTATCAATGTCTTTATTTTTTAAGACTGGCAGAGAACTAAAAACATAATCAAAATTTCACAGAACACTTCTCTGAAATCCACTCAAGTCTAATTGTTTTCAAAAGGCACATTAGATCAGACCAAAAAGCTTTTCCCAGAGTCATAAACTAAACTAGAAAACAGGATTCCAGACAGTAATAACATAATGAGCAAACTAGCTCTATTTGTGCCAAAATTAATTGAAAAAGTTGTTTGAATTGATTCTTAGCTTGATTTAAGCTACATTTAAACAAACAAACAGGCAAAAAGCAAAACTATATCTAGGTTAGAGTACTCAACTTTAATAAACTTCAAAAGCCATTTTGAATTTTATTACCTTAGTCTCATCTTAAAGATTATGCTATATTTTATCTTAAGGTGTCACGTTTGAAAGGAGAAAAGGAAACTAACATTTATTAGGTTCCAGCAAAGGGCCTTTGGAAACTGTGAATTTTCTGGTTTAACCCTCATAACTTCCCTGGAAGGAACACATCATTTTCCAGAGATTTCAAATGAGGGCCTCGAAAAAAATTATACTATTTACCAATGTCCCTAAAAACACTGACCTGGGAGCAACAATTTTTCCATAACATAATCTAAGCTCTTAAATGGAAAGATGCCTGAACCAAGTGATTAACTTGGACTTTAGAAGTCATAGGATTGGTCAGCAAGAGCTTGCTGCTGTTCAACAAATGTGTACTGAGGGTCCACAGAGGGGACCTAGGTACTGGGACTAGAGGTAACACAGAGTCCCTGCCCGAAAGGGGCTTATACTGTAGGACACATGTAGAGAATTAGGTAAGAGTTTAAGCACTTACTTAGGTCTCCATAAACATCTGGTCCCAGAAAGATTTTCTATCTAACCCAAATTTCTCCCAAGTGCCTTCTAACTATAATTAACTAGAATAGATCCCCACCATGCTTCTGGACTTTAATGGTATCTTCCTCTAAATCTCTTAGAGACCAATATAAACTAACCTCTCTCTGAGCATGGTACTATTTTTAATGACCCCAGCAGCTCTTGGACCTCTTCCCCAACTAAACGATGGCAGGATCCGGTCATAGGAAATGGAGGATTTCTGGACTAACTGCAAGAAAGCTTATGCTGCTGCTGATACTATATACAACTTGAAGACTGTATGTAGCAGTGGCTCTATGGCATCACTTGAGGAAAACCTGAATTAGTTCCTTTCCAGTTCCCAAAGAGCTCCTTTATTTGCTTTTAACAGCGCTGGCAAATGCAACTGCAGTCATTCTTTCATTAGATCTAGATCGGAAACGCTGAATACATAGAAAGCACGCGCTTATTCTTGCCTTCTGTGCCACAGTAGCAAATCAGTTATCAACCACAATACCCTCTCCAGGTGAGCAAGGACACTTACCTTAGGGTGCTTCCCAAAACAACATTACAATCCGTCTACTGAAGGAGGCTCACAGGCACATCTCTTGTCTAGACAGTGTTTCTAACTGCCACTCACTTACCAGTGTCTGCAAACCCGCTCTTAAATGCAAATATTCAAATTCAAAAGGGAATTGCCATAAGAGATTCCAACAGATTCTGCTGCCAATTAGAGAAAAAGGTGTCTGCTCTGGCTGACCTCAGACTGATACACATAATAAGCAGAGATCTGAAATGCAGTCCCAGACCAGGTCTACTGCCTTCTACTCACACAACTATAACTTCAACCTGACTTAAACATTCCTAATTCAGACGCTTGGTGTGAGGACTTGTCCTGGGGAAGATTTAGGGAGGAGGGGGAAAGGTCAATGCTAGAAAAAATTCCAGCGAGAATAGTGGAAGCCAGCACAAGGAGCAGCTATCCCCACTGTTCAAGCTAAAGAAAGAAATTTCATTTGCCATAGAAGTTAGGCAAGGCACTGTGCCTAACTGACTCTGTCTATAAACAGTCCCCATTCCACTCTACTCTCTAGGCAAGAAAACATTTAATACATTAGTGTAAAAATGTTAAAAATGTAAAATTTCCTCTTTACTTTGGAACTAAAATTTTGATGAGAAAGCCATGAAATTTTGGCAGAACCAGTTACAATTCTCACTAAAAGAAATCTCCATATAAGGATAAGCAAAAAAAAAAAAAAAAAAAAAAGCATATGAAAAACTTTAGTAAATGAAAATCCAAGTATTGCCTTTTTGATCACCTCTCCTAATCTCTCCTCCATACTCTTCTGTTTCAGCAACACTGTTGTCCTCGCTGCTGTTTGAACATAATGGACACCCACCTACCACGGTTCCTTTGCACTCTGAGAGTTCCTCTGTAAGCCAGTTCTTTCTTCAGCTATCTATGTGGCCCAGTGACTCACCGCCTTCATGCTTTTGCCCACATATATCACCTTCTCATTGAAGCCCTCTCTAACAAACTACTTAAAATTAGAATCTATTTTCCCATTGCTTCTCCATCTGGCACCCCAATCCTCCTTACCCTGCTCTATTTTTTCATGCCCTTTATCATGTTATATTAAATTTAATATTGTGCAGAAAATGCCTCACATAGAAGAGCTACTGTTATTGTTCTTTAAAAAGGCTTGCTTGGGGGGCTGGCCCTCAGCTGGCCTGGTTAAGTTGGATTTTGGAATGTTCCCTATTTTATTTACTAATAAGATCCATTTGTATGCCAGGGGCACCGAGCTCTCCTTGCCTATGCTCTTTGTGAAAACGTGTGATTCATGGTGAACAACTGCTTTCTTTCTGAGAGTCTGGAAGTTTGGTAACATGTGGCTGATTGCATAGGGAGAATGCACCTATGTGACTGTCCCATAATAAAAACTCTGGACTCTTGAGTCTCAAGTGAGCTTTCCTCGGCAGAAAACAATGCCATTGCACATGTGTTACTACAAGTCATTGTTAGAAGAACAAGCAAGTTCTCTGTGACATGCCAGCCCATGGGAGAGAGAACTTTGGAAGGCTGTGTCTGGAAACCTCCAGACTCTGCCTGATGTGACCTTTCCCTCTGCGTATCCTAACTTGTATACGTAGCTCTGAGTACAACTGCCTCTGAGTCCTGTGAGTCTTTCCAACAAGCCACCGACCATGTAAATGATCGTGTGGCCTTCAAAAAATATGTTCCTTGCTAATGTTTCCCCCCCCATTAGCATGTAAACTCCCCAAGGCAGGAATTTAAAAATCCCTTTAGCCCACTGATATATTATACACCCATATAAAATCCCTTTAGCTCATTTATATATCCCCAGTGCCTAGAACAATGTCTTCCCACATAATGTGTTCAGTAAATATTTGTTGAATGAATAATAAAGCAAATATTCTTCTATGAAACAGAATTTTTAATAAATAATGAAAATATCAATTTATAATCCCAAAGATATTTAAGAGGACATTGTTTCTATAAAGAAAGAACACTCTGCTACCAGGGAAAAAATGTTTTTAAATTAAAAGCAAGAGCTGAATTACAAACATTATAGTTATGGCAACAGTAGATTGCATACTTCAGAAATACCATAGACATGAATGAGACCACCTAGAGAAATTCTCCTAAACTCAGAAGGAAAGGAGGAAGAGATAAACATAAAAAGTAAGAATAAATGAATTTCAAAAATCAAAATTATAAACATCCAGGGAGAAGAAATCAAGTTATCTACACTAGACATAGTAGACTCACAATAAGTAATTGCTGAATGAACTGAATGAAACAGGAAAACAATCATATTGGTATCAATATATCCTTTTCCTATATAAAAACAAATGAAGCATTTTAGAAGAAAAGATAGCGACATAACAATTCAATAGACAGGTGAGAGATTATATGTGGGGCAACAAAAAGACCTTCCCAGAAACTCCTTTATTCAGAAAATATAACAATTATGAACTCTTCCTAACATTTATGCAAGGAAATACTACTGCTGACTATGAAATTAATCAAATAACAAATGCAAGTAGCAGAATAACCAGCATGATATGAAGCCATGAAATAATAAAAGCCTTTCATTAAATTAAGAAGACAGGGACTTAACTGTCATAACTTTATTTAATAAAGTTTGGTCAGGCTCCCCCTCTAATTTTTGTAGGTTCTGGGACAACAGAACAAAAAGAGGCCATGTACCATATTACCAAATAATTAGAAGTTAAAAAAATCAAGCTATCAGGATACAAAATCAACATACAAAAATCTGTTGTATTTTTGCACAGTAATAACAAAATCTCAAAAAGACAAATTAAGAAAATAATCCCATTTACAACTGCATCAAAAAGAATAGAATACCTAGGAATAAATTTAAGCGAGGAGGTAAAGACCCATGCACTGAAAACTATAAGACATTGATGAAATAAACTGAAGAAGACACAAATAAATGGAAAGATGTTTAATGTTCATGGATTTTAAAAATCAGTGTTATTAAAGTGTCTATACTACCCAAAGAAATCTACAGATTCATTGCAATCTCCATCAAATTCTAATGGCATGTTTCACAAAAATAGAACAAACAATCTTAACATTTATGGAACTATAAAACACCCTCAATAGCCAAAGCATTCTTGAGAAAGAAGTACAAAACAGGAGGCATCATGCTCCCTGACTTCAAGCTATATTATAAAGGCATAGTAATCAGAACAGTATGATACTGGAATAAAAAAGAGGCACAAAGATCAATGGAACACAATAGAGAATGCAGAAATAAACCCCCACATACATGATCAATTAATTTACAACAACAATAAAGGAGCCAAGAATATATACCAAGGAAAGAGCAGTCTCTTCAATAATGGTGCTGGAAAACTGCACAGCCACTGAAAAAGAAATACAAAAGAATGACCCAAGCCTTAAAGACAATGAAACCTCATTAACACATGTAAAAAATATGGAGAGTTATATGAACAGAACTAGCAAACACACCACTAATGGTATAAACGAGGACCTGAAATAATGAAGAGGTAATTCACGTTCTTAAATAGTCTACTGGATCATTGTATTTTCAACTTGGTTAAGCTAAAGTTCCCAGATGCCTCCTCTCTGTATGGTTCTAAGTTACAAGTGACCAAAAGGAATATTTGAATAGTATTTGAGAGGCAGAAGTTAAGCAGGAGCCATCGGTCTTTGAAACTGGTAACAGTTCTATGAAGTGACAGATACAGAGGTTTCAATGAGCTCCAGCTTGCCCCACCCCCCCCCCCCTTTTGCTCCACGTCCAGCACTTTTTCCTGACTGTTAACTTGCTAACCAATACTGGTTCCGGCCCATTACCAGACACCATCAAATTCTCTCCTCCCTGACTGTTACCCCTTCTATCATGAGGTGTAATTTATTTCTCCACTCTCTAACACTGGGCTAAATTTGTGATGACTTGACTAGCAGAATGCAGTGGAAAGTGATGTTCACAGCCTTGACTCCAGGCTGTAAAACACCTGGGCCTACCATCTTTGCAGTTTTAGAAGCATGCTACCATGCTAGAAGGGAAGTCCAAGGTATCTAGCAAGAGAAAAAGGCCATGTGGACAAGACCTGAGACATCTAAACAACAGTAAGAACTGAGACTCCAAACATGTGAGAGTCCTTCTCGGACCTTCTAGACCAACTGCAGCAGAGCTCCCAGTTGAATATGAGGACATAGGCAACGTCAGCCTATACTGCATGGAGCAGAAAAGAACTGGCCAACTCAGCCTAGTCAGCCCACTGGATAGTGAGAAATAATTGTCTTGTTTTAAACCACCAAGTTGTGTGGTGGCTTATTTCACAGCAATGGGTAATGATGTGGTTTGGAGTACTGGGGCTCAGAGCCAATGGCTAAGAAAGAATTCTGGAGAGGTCTTGAATGCCAAAAGGTGGTTTTTTAAAGCAAGGGGACAGGAGCCATGGGCAGAAAGAGCTGCACTGAGATTGTGAGGAGTAACTGATTATATAAGACTTTCTATCCTCTGGAGGGGAGGGTGATGTTAGGGCTCTCAGAAAATTGAGTCTATAGGTTTCTGGAGATTGCCTTTTTTCTTGTAGATCATTAAGACAGTTGCAAACTGATGGAGGCTCATGTCCTGCATGACTGTGATGTCTACCAGTTGACCATTTGTTTCTCCCTTTCCCTTGTTCCTGGGCAGCCAGAAGGGCCTGAGGAATGTCACACATATCCCCACTGGAGGGGGAGAGGATTGTTAGCTTGTACATCAGGTAACTGAAATGGGGAAACTTATGCTGTAAATATGACAGCACCATTCTACCCCCCTGACCCCCTTTGGGTCTTAATGAAAGCATTATAAAGGTCATATGTAAGAATATGCAGTGATTTTTTTAAAAAAACTAAAATAATGAGGGGATATTTGCCCTACCAAACTTTGAAACATTTTTAAACTTTAGCAATCAGAAAAAGAATAACAGTTACCATTTACTGAATGTTTACTGTGTCTTAGCCATTGTTTAAAATATTGCCATGACAAATAAATAATGCTATTATTCTTTATGTTTTCAGATGAAAATATGAAAGTAATTTTCTAAGCTTTTATGTTAATAATTGTAAGACACAGGGGTGACTGGGTTGGCTCAGTTGGTTACGCAGCAGACTTCAGCTCAGGTCATGATCTCACGGTCCGTGAGTTCGAGCCCTGCGTCGGGCTCTGTGCTGACAGCTTGGAGCCTGGAGCCTACTTTGGATTTTCTGTCTCCCTCTCTTTCTGCTCCTCCCCTGCTTGTGCTCTATCTCTCTCTGTCTCTCAAAAATAAATAAATGTTAAAAAATTTTTAAAAAATTGTAAGACATCAATGCTTTAGCTAAACTAGAATAATAGGAAAGATACTCAATAAAACTGCAAATGTATTGAGTTAGGCCAGGTCTGCCTGTCAGAGTTCATTAAAATAAATTAAGTATGTAAGAACACTGGGCCTGTCCAGGCATTGTGCTAAATAATAACCATCAGAACTAAAGAGCCCTCAACCTTTTGAAAAGTTTCCTAAGGGATCTAAGATAACTATGATTCTCACCTAAGGCAAAAAGATCAGGAGAAAAGAATGAAAATCTGTGATTTCAGCCAGTCTGTCATCTTGCTCTGTATAACAGGGTGTACCAGGAAGAGAATCATCAGGGAAGGATAAAGTAAGGTCTCTGCTTAGCATATAAACTTTGCTGTGGGAGGAAAGCCCATCCCTGGAGGCAAAGAGCAGATTTCCTCCATTCATAAATTAAAGCTGGAAAAACCCTTTGAGATCAAAGAGCAATTCATTCATTTTGCAGATGAAGGAGCTGATGCCCAGTGGGTAATGTGATTTGCTCGGAGTCATTCACTGGTGACAGAAACATTCCCCAGACCCCAACTCCCACTCTACCCCAGATTGATTCTTTCTCTGTATCCTTTCTGCACCAAACCCACTTAGAAACACCCATCTCCAGCCCCAACCACTTCACTGTATGAACAGACAGTAATTTAAACAAGGAAGACAGCAAAGGCAGTGGCCGTCTTGTTCACTTTCTTAGCATCTAGCTCTATTCTTCTCCATGGAATAACACTCAAAGAGCACTGATGGAGCAAAGGAAGTGAAATGCGTATTAGCCTACAATTATCTTCAACTCTCCTCCATAAAGGCAAGCTATGTGTAAAAATAATTCTGTTATATATGTCAATCGTCTGTTAACACCCAAGTATTCATTTCTATCTATGTTAATCAACTGTAAGACAAAAATAATGTTATTCTTTGAAAGTAAAGATTTGTTTTTCTGGCATAATTATGATTTTGCTTTCATAATTAATATAGTCATTATATAGAAGGAGTTGCTTATTTTCATTTATCACCAAGAGGGCAAGATGTTTACTTATAAATAATGATTAGAAAGCTCTGAGGTGGGCAGCCTGCACTTTGCCTGAAGTGTCATTTCATCTGCGGGAATATGACTCTCAGTTCATGAAGCCACATTAAAACCATATGTTTCTTTATTTAAAGACACCTGTTCACAAGAGGCAATGCCAGGATAAAATTAAAATTCAAAAGCGATCAGAATGTATTACAAGTGAATGGATGCTTCAGGACCACAGGTTTTTACAATATCCTAAACAAAGAAAATTCTTCCTAAAGCCTTCAGAGTGGCTGAAATACATACCATGTTGTAATATTTTCTTCTGTAAATAATTCTTAAACTAAATAGTTAACTGTATGCTTCTCATGTTTTCAGAAATTATCCTATCCTCAGCATCCCAGTATCATTACACCAGAAAGTTTTGGATATTCCCTAACCCTCCTCAGCATTCTTGGCAGAGGCCACGTATCAGTGTTTCTTCAGTGGCACTTACACCATTTGGCTAGAAATTCTTTTGTTATTCAGGACTGTTCCATCAACTGCTGTCCACTAGATGTCTACAACATCCCCAGTCATAAAGACAACCAAAAACATCCTCATTTTTCTCAACTCAGTCCACCAGGCTACACCTGGATCCCCCTGTACCAGCACAATATAGCCTGCCCCTCTCAGTGTAGTTAAGTTGAGGCCATCATAGGCCTCACTTCATTTTCCCCTATTTCTCAGAGATTACTGTCCTTCACTGGATGTCTTGAAAACCACTGTTTCAGGTATTTTGTCCAGTTTTACTGTTTGTTTCAGGTAAATCAAAAGTCAGCAATCAGTTATTTTTTAAACTTAATGTGGATGTGGATATAATTCTGACTTTTTTTTTTTTACTAGATACAGGTTTTAATGGAGATAAGAAAGAAAGGAGACCTGAGACACCATGGGTTTCTGAAGAGGAGAGGACATTAGGGAGTGGAAACAAAGGGCGGGCAGGCATCAGACACTAATCTACTCTACCTCCCAGGTTTTTCTAGGAATGGCCCAGGAAAAAAAGAGTTCAAAAACACTAGACTCTAGGGTTGTGTCAAGGCTTATATTTATGATTCAGCACTTACAACAATAAAAAAGCAATTCTTCACTCACGAAGACCACCTGTCCCAAGCTACACAAATAGGCAGCTTACATAGAGACACCTTCTTTATGATTAGTGCTCTGCAAATGGTCCTTAGGTCTACACCTGCTGATGAGCAGCTCCTTGCAAGGTGTCCAAACTCTAATGTGGAAATAAAGTTATCAGTTCCCACAACAGAAGAATCTATACACACCTGTGTTCTGCATATTAACCTCCACCATTTCCTCCCACCGTGTTCCTCAGTCTCCTTCAGGTCACAAAGCTTGTAATACTTATCCAACCGACCAAAAGCAATCCCTGACACAGCGCTGTCATTCTAACATACATGTTTTACATCCCATCCTCCTGAATAATGAAGCAGGCACGTGGAGGAGTTAGGGCAAACCCAGAAGTTTCTAAAGTAGATTCTTTTAGTGCAGTGAGAGAAGGGACACTTAATGAGGTTTTTAATTAGTTGAATACAATTTCCCGATACTAAGAAACATAGCACTATTTGCATATCCAGTGAAGTTTTCTTTATAAGGGTAGTAGGACCCTGGCCTAAATTTATTGGCAGGCTAGATGTAAAACCATTAGTAAAATAACAATCACTGATCCGTGCCAGTGAGGAGACATGAGTCTTCTCTAGTGCCTGCCCATAGATAAAATGAACCAGTCCTTATCTCTTTACTTGAATAAAAACAAGATTTCTGTCATCTGAATGTTAATCCATGCAATCTCACAGATGTTATTTGAATGAACGGAAACTGTCAGCATGGCTCCATTTAAACAGCATGTTGCTTGGACTTTTCTGCCTGACAGAGCAGGGCTGAAATGTGGCAGGTGTGGGTATGCCAGATGACATACTGAATCAGGCCATGCTCAGGGGGATGAGTCTGATGATGCAAGCCATTAAGAGGAAGGAAAAATTACCAAATAATAAATATGTTCTTCTTAAAGCACAGCCTCAATCACTAACTTAGAAGAGAAAAAATCTGGTCATGCTTGACAACCGGGTTGATTCAGAGAGTTGGCTAGGAAACCGCATAATATAACAAGTTCTAATCTGCCCTTTGCATATGGAGAACAGCAGCGCTTAAGATATCATTTCTATACAAGGCAGCTTTATGTGTGGTCTTCTATGTAAAGGGTAAATGTCATTTACAATAACAATAACAATAGATGTATTGTTATTGCAATACCTTCTATATACTTCAGTCCATGTTCATGTTCAGAAATAAAATGTACAGACACCATGAACTCTACCTCACATTTTTAGCCATACTCAACTACAGTCCATGATATTCAGTCATAGGTTTCAGCTCTAAAATTCCTAAGGTAATTAGAAACATGGCATGAAGTGCAAAAAAAGTCTCCTTGATGCTTACAAATTTAGTTCACTGCAAAAGGTTTGCCATTTGGCAAGCATAAGCCCTTAGCTCCAGTGGGCCCTCCAGTCAGCACATAGCATTCAAATCCCTACTGGGTTCACTCACACTGGAAGATTTGCCTCAAGTTCCTGCTTAGTACTGTAGTGCTATTAGGGCTGTCCTTGTTAGCGAGGATTGTGAACCTGGTTTACTTAACTGTTTGAAACTGCTATGGAGAGGGGAAACCCTGCCCCCTCCATTCTCAGCTGTAGTCTGGAGTCTGGTTTGGAATAATGTGATGATCTGGAGAATTCATTCTGAGGCCTCCCCAGCTTCCCATGTGAGCACTGCCTAAATCCTTCTACTGCTATCTACCATCTTCCAAATTAGACCACCGATGAGACAAAGTCTAGTCAGGGCATCGGACTGCTAAATACCCAACTTGAAGGCAAATCTTAGAGCAAAGATTCTTCTCTCTTGATCCACAGAACTCCAGATGACTCATGAGTAAGTTTCAGACAATCCATGAACCCTCAAAGTTAATTCTGTATATTGATAGTTTGGAGTATATGCAAATAAATTTTCATCAAACTTTCAAAGAATCCATAGACCAAAAGTAGTTTAAGATCCATCAACCAGCAGACAGATCTGTTTTTCCTGTCTAGGTTTCTTCTAGTCTTAGTTTCTTCTCCCTACTGATGAGCACCAACGAAATCCTAAAAAGTACAACAAATGAGCGAGATAGAATTGTAACAACTATAGAGCAGGTTTTATAGGTAAACTGTTATTCCAAAAGGTCCCCTTTACTCCAATGTTTTCTTCACATTTCCTACTTGCAGTTAAGAAAAATCAGCAACTATTACTTAATGATACAATGTTCTCAAACAGCTCCTTAATGGATGCTTAACTGATTTTCATCCAATTAAATTATTTGCTTTCAAATTGCACAGGATACTAGTGAAAGGCATCAATTTCCAAGAATATCCTCTGCTACAAGCTTTCTTTTCCTTTGCTTTGCTGTTCCTACTCTATGGATTAAACTATGATCATAGTTTAAATGGGAAAAATATCCAAACTTAACTGTAGTTGACATGGAAGATTTTAAACACGTGCCAGTTAGCTTTATTTGAATGGCCATTCTCACGTTGACATTGTGATCTTAAGAAACTGAAGTTCTCCTGTCAAATCACAATTCATAACTTTTCTCATTTCTGATTTCTTTTTCCTTCCAGTTTTTATTGCAATAAAATACACATAACAGGGGCGCCTGGGTGGCTCAGTCAGTTAAGCGTCCGACTTCAGCTCGGGTCACGATCTCACGGTCCGTGAGTTTGAGCCCCGAGTCGGGCTCTGGGCTGATGGCTCAGAGCCTGGAGCCTGCTTCCGATTCTGTGTCTCCCTCTCTCTCCGCCCCTCCCCCGTTCATGCTCTGTCTCTCTCTGTCTCAAAAATAAATAAACGTTAAAAAAAAAATTTTTTTTTAAATACACATAATACGATATTTACCATCTTAACCACTTTTCTGTTCTTACTGATTTTTATAGAATATCATTCACAGCTATAGCAAAAGGCACTCTATTGTTTTTATTAAATTTCATTTTCACCCCAACTACTAAATTTGTTAATTTATTTTTATCAGATAGTTTTCTTTAGTCTGTGTCTAGCACTTTCTCACCCCTCCCTGGAAATGAAGTTAAGAAAGCTCACTGGTTGGTTGATTCTGTAGGAAAATTACCAAGAAAAAGAAAGATTCCTCTTCTTGTATGGACCTTTCTATACTCGTTTTGTTTTTCTTTCAGTTTTTAATTCTTTTCGGCCAAATAGTTGCACTATGCACAGAAACTCCTGATAAAAGCTAACAGCAAAGAGAAAATAGATTACATTGCCAATTATAATAAGAATGAGGTCAAGGTCTGAAATTGTTTACAGTAATACTTTTCTTTTTCATTATATCAAAAATTACAGTGAATGCATTAAGAAAAAAGGTATATATTTGAAATCCTACTAAATAAATGCTGCCTTTTCATTGACTGATACATGAATAATTAAATTTAAAACTACAGCTTTCAACAAATGAATTCTCAACTGAAAACCTGAACTATTTTTTCTGAACAAAAAATCACAAAGATCAGGGATATGTGGGTGTGGGTGTGTGTCAAAACTGGTTCTATTTTTGTTGCTATTGATTTTTCAAAAGAACAATATATGTGTATATATACATATGTATGCATATGTACAGATATATATGTACATATATGTATATATATACACATATGTACACATATGTGTATATATATACGTATACATATACATAGATACAGATATAGATATAGATATATACACATTTCTGTAGGGAACTGCATTCAGCATTTCAGCATGGACACTGTCAGTACAGAGCAAAATGAAGGCTTGTGTATTAAAGAAGGTAAACAATGTTGGAGAATACAATGTATAAGGCTTACTTTAGAAGTGAAATTAAAAAAATCTTAAAAACAAAACATAAAAACACTTACAGAGCTTCAGAGAAGCCTGTTCTTCTTTCCCCTAAGGTCTAGCCATAAAAGGCCTCACCCTACCAAAGCCCTGGGAAGAAGTAAAAACACATCTCCCCATACTCCATTTTCACCTATGGGATTATAATCAGGATCATAAATGTCTTCAAGATTGGGCAGCCCAGATAAAAAACTGAAACTCTTGTATATTTACTAACAGGCAGTGGTGGGGCCAGTGGTAAACTGAAGACATCACAGCTTTCAAATTAAAGGAAGGAAGGAGAGAAGGAAGGAAGAAAGAAGGAAAGAAAGGAGGGAAGGAGGAAGGGAGGAAGGATGGATGGCAGGCAGACCATATTGGCCAAACAAAACACACCCACACAGTAAACTCAGCTGTGGTTCTATCTGTTTATTCCCTAACACCTCCTCACACTCCCAAATTCAAGTTTCTGATGCAGTTCTCATGGCCTGGGGAGGGGCTCCAACAGAATATGGCTTGATGGGGTTCTTAGGAATTGGAGTCAAGGGCTCCTGAGAGCGAAAATAAATAAGGCCACCATCTTGGGCAGAACCCTGTCACCCCCTTCCTTATCTCCTAAAAGTCTTGAGAATTAGCCAAGCTAATTCTACTTTTAGTATTATATCTTTTGCTTCTGCCTAGGGCTTTTCTCTGGCCAAGTGAGAAACATGGTAATCTCACAGAATTTACCCTTTTCTCTTGGTCTTAAAGCAAGCATAAAACTATCTTTGTGGGTTTTCTCACAGTTTTATTTTTAATAGTTAAAGATAAAATGGGATTTAAAGATAAAATGTGACTTACATAATGCATATGTATATCAAATCACCATGATGTACACTTTAAATACCGTTAAATTTTATGTCAGTGATAGTGCAATAAAGCTAACAAATAATAAATGAATAAATAAAAATGTGGCTTAAAAGACTGCTACATACCTAGCTTGTTTTCTTCGTCTTTTTCTGCTTCAATGCTAGTACAAAATAAAGAGGACACAGGTGATCAGAGCAGGGTTATGTAGTAAAATATGCCTTGTGTTCAGAAGAATCCTAAAGCAGTTCATAAGAACATATGGGGCATAGTCTCTTGGTAGGAAACTGAAAGGGGAAAGGGATAGTTTTTGAGAAATGAATGGAAATATTCTAAAATCCTGAGACCAGTCCTAGGGCTGAGAGAGAACAAGGGTAAGAAAGGAAACAGTAGCTGCCTCAGTGGCTTATAGGCTTACTCTCCTCCTGCTTCTCTTCAACCTTCTCTCTCTTGCTTCCATAGAATCTACGTTGAAAGATAGTGAGAGAATGAGCAATGGATGAGATGACTTTGAGAAAAAAAAGAAAGACATGAGGTGAGAAGATCCTAAGCTGGATTAGATAGAAGGGAGGGGGTGGCCTAAATCCAGGGGATTCTGTCTGTGTAGCCATTCTAATGAATGGGAAGGAGATCCATTATTAGTCTAGACCAACATCCACTGTTGACCATACCATCCAAGCAAATCCTTCATAGTCCCTCACCTGTATTCAGGGCAGGCACTCCACAAACAAAATAGCAATGATGTGAACTAAGCATTTCCAAAGAAATGTCCAAGGTTATCCAATATTTGAGCAGTGGTTTCATTCTACTTCCTGTTTTAATAGCATAGTTTCAGTTGTCATACAATTTTAGACTCAAACAACTGAGGACAACATTTGAAATATTCATTTGGTTTCAAACACAGGGTTGTTTGTGTCTCAGTGAGTGAGAGAGTGTGTATGTGTGTGCGTGTTTATTTTGGCTGGTTTACATTGCTGAAGTCAAGCAGATAACTTTTCTGTATTCCTTTAGAAAACAATTTAATAAAGAACTTAACTGAAAGGCAAAAACTCTATTAACCAATGAACAAAGGAATCCAGAAAAAATGAAGAGAAAGAGCAGAAGTTGGCCTGTAGTATTCATTTTTGTAAAACTAACCAAAACATACTAACTGGAACTTGTGACCTTCACTGTTTCAACAGGGAAAAAGGAAGTCAACATCTCAGATTGACAATTTTGTTGGAAGCCTCTCTCAAGCAATTTTTAACTTGGTACAAATGTTTTCTGCCAATTAAAATTGTGTAATATACTCATAGATTAAAATATTCTTGGCAAGTACATCTTCTTGGGAAAAAATAAAGAGTTGGGTTTTTTAAGTGCTTAATTTAAGAATGTCTTAAGTAGGTCTAACCACTAAATATTCACTTTAAAATATAATAAACATTTTTAATTACTATTTGGGGGCTGAAAATGAAGACCCAGAAATTTCTCCATTATCAAAACAAAACATAAAATAATCTCTAATGGTTTGCAACATAATTTTATAAGTCTGAGAATTTCTAAAAATTATTAAAGTCATTTCCTGTTGATCTACTATGAGTTGGTCTTTTGATCTGCTACAGGTCCAAACATTGGAAACAAAATTAAAAAAAAAAAATCACTACCCTTTAGGTAATAACGTTTCATCATCAAGTGGCTATGTAAATAAAACAAAGGACAAAGGATACAAAAAATAGATCATTCACATAAAAGGAAATCCACATGGACAATAAACATATGGAAAAAAGTTAATACATAGGGCACCTAGGTGGCTCAATCAGTTAAGTGTCCAACTCTTGATTTCAGCTCAGGGCATGATCTCAAGGTTTGTGTACTCAAACTCCATATCTTCACTGACAGTACAGAGCCTGCTTGGTATTTTCTCTATCTCTTTCTCAAAATAAATAAACTTTTTAAAAAAAGATAACTTAAAATTCTTACGAGCATTAGGCTCTAGACTCAGGTCATTTAAAGTCAAATCTAGGTGACCACTTACTAGCCGTTTGGCTTTGGACAAGTCACTGATCCTTCTATACCTTTTCATCTGCAATGTAAATATCAGATATTCTAACTCACAGGGATACTATCAGGAATAAAGGAAACAATACACGTAAGGGATTATCAAATAATTGTCATGGTATATGCACTCAATAAATGTTGGTTATTATTACTATTATTAGAAAATAGACTCAACCTTATTAGTAATCAGGAAGCTGTAGATTAAAATAAGATTTAATTTTACCATTTTAAAGTAGCAAAATTTTATAAAGGAATTGATAGTACCCAGTGTTGCCAAGACAGTAAAGAAAGTGGTACACATATATACAATAAGTAGAAATATATATTGGTTCTGCCCCTCTTGATAGCAATTCAGGGTAAAGGAGGGAAGTGGGCTATGGGAGAGAAGAGAGGCAAATATATACATGCAGTGTTCCTAAGTACATCTTACTAAGGACATTTTTCATCATCATCATCATTTGTTACACCCTACTCCATGCAAGTCATTTATCAGAAGTTGTTCATTTGCTGTATTTGACAAACCAAAATAAGATCAAAAGAAACTGAACACACACACACGCACACACACACAATCCTGTATTCATGTGAATGCTCTTTTCTAATCCAATGACACAACATTTTCTTTCAGTGAGCCCCTGTAAATCTTTAAATTGACTCTATATTTAATAAAACAACCATGTGGTATCTATAGACTCTTTATTGTAAATAGTCCTTGATATATAATACATAATCTATTTTTTTTTTCTTTCTGCCTCTCTCTTCTTTTTCTATTGGGAAATGTTTTCAAGACTTCATTCTTCTAATCTGAATCAGACTAACTTCATACATTATGGTGGGGAAATTCCCTTGGCCACAACCTTTTATAAAAATAAATAAAACATAAAATAATAAACTATTAAGTAGTAGCCATGGCATGGTAGGAAGAAAACTAGTCTAGTCAAGAAGGCTGAGTTGTGCCATTCTGACACCTCAGGCAGGTTTCTTAACCTGGCTGAGACTCAATTTTCTCATCTGTAAAGCATAAGAATGTTATGATTTCCTAAAATCATAATGGGAAAAATATACCATCCCCAAACTGACGTTTTGTTAATATTTGAAACAACTGTCTCCTCTCAGTCTCTATGGCAATAGAGATATGATCTTGCAGAGGCCTCCCTTGATTTCATCCAAGTTCAAGAAGAACAAGACCTTCTCTAGATCAGTGCTGAAATGGGATTCTCCAGTATTAACATTACCATCATTGTGGGGAAAGGTTAGGAGGGAAGAGAGAGTTGAGAGAGGAGAGACGTAATGATTTTTAAAGGGAATCAAAGTTCATTCTCTTGATTTGATTCTCAAGGACAGAGAAAAACAAAAGGATTATAAATCAAACCAGAGCAATCAGTTCTGTCTTTACTACCCCTGGAAGAATAACATCAAGAGAGACCCAAGAAGGGAAAATGGGGTGAAAGAAGTCTGGGAAGGGAAGATGGAAGGAAGCTCAGGTCTAAACCTATCCTAGACCTTAACCTCACATAAAAATAATCCTTCAGATCTTGGATATGATGAAACAAGAATGAAGTATGAGCAGGTGCAGTGGTTGAGAATTTCCTTTGTCTAATTCTTAATGCTCTAAGCAAAGTCCTAAGTGACTCAAAGGGCATTTGAGATTTTGAGATTGAGGATTTGGTTTTAACTTGCTAAATGAAGTTTCAAGCTTTAAGGTCATGCAAGATCTGGAATTGGCTCCCATCTTTCTTTCCTCCCTGCCTCTTCCTTCCAACACACACACACACACAATATTACATATCCATATATACTGCCTGTGATAATCTTTTAAGAATTTTTTTTAAGTTCACTTATTTATTTTGAGAGACAGAGAGAGAGAAAATTGTAAGTGGTGAGGGGCAGAGAGAGAGAGAGAGAGAGAGGGAGAGAGAGAGAGAGAGAGAGAGAGAGAGAGAATCTCAAGCAGGGCCTCCACTTACTGTCAGTGCAGAGCCTAATGCAGGCCCAAACCCACAAACCTTGAGATCATAACCTTAGCTGAAGTTAGATGCTTAACATACTGAGCCACCCAGGTACCTCCCTGTGATAATCTTTAACTCTTCCAGTCTTAACGTAGGTTAGGACTCTGGAGACAATGCCCAGGGGCCTGGTCTTTCATTCCATGGGGACTCTAGATATGGACAACCTGTTTTTTTTTGTTTTTTTTTTTTTTTTTTTTTAACGTTTATTTATTTTTGAGACAGAGAGAGACAGAGCGTGAACAGGGGAGGGGCAGAGAGAGAGGGAGACACAGAATCTGAAACAGGCTCCAGGCTCTGAGCTGTCAGCACAGAGCCCGACGCGGGGCTCGAACTCACAGACCGTGAGATCATGACCTGAGCCGAAGTCGGACGCTTTAACCGACCGAGTCACCCAGGCGCCCCGACAACCTGTTATTTTTTAACAAGAAGGTTAATTTTTTTTTATGTTTTATTTGTGTTTGAGAGAAAGAGAGAGCAGTAGAGGGGCAGAGAGAGGAATACAGGATTTGAAGCAGAACCCAATGCAGGACTCAAACTCATGAACCGTGAGACCATGACCTGAGCTGAAGTCGGACACTTAACCGACTGAGCCACCCAGGTGCCCCGGGACAATCTGTTCTAACAAGAGTTTGGAGCTTTGGGAACACAGCTTTTGTTATTTTTTTCACCTCCCAGATCAATAGCGCCTCTCTGGTAACTCTGAGTGTAGTCAGAGTCCCCAAAAGAACACTTCCTCTTAGAATTATTGTTTCATTTGGGGCGTTAAAACTGTCTATCAAGATTGCTAAGTTTCTAAAGGTGTATGTTGTAAACCAGGAAGCCCTACAAAAAACTCAAAATAAGTGTTCTATAGAATTGCTGCATTCCCAAAGATTTATTTTCAGTAACTCTGGGGAACAGTATAGGAAGTACATGGAGTACTCATTTGAATCATTAAAAGTGATAAATGTCCACCATTACTTGCTGTCATGGGTTGATGCAATCTGAGACAGTGTCCCAAAATAACAAATGGTGTTATTTAAAAATTAATTAGGTAATACATAACATTTTTACTTTTATATGTTTTTAAGATCCAGAAATTGGTGAAGCCCAGTTTAATGTCAACAGGGCAGAGTTAGCTGTAGGCAAATTTATGAAATAGAAAAGTTTTCTTTGGCCCCCTCCAAACATCATCTACTCTATATTCTGTTACTCTGTGAAGAATCCTCAGCACTGAAATCCCTCTTAATGCCTTCTGGTAAGCCAGATACTCCCATGTAGTGTCCTTCTCTGACTGGCTCACCCTAAGTAGGGCTTCATTAGTTAGGTCTTTACTTCACAGTAACTTCTAATCAAAACTTAACTTGTCATATATTCTACTCTTATTAGACTCTTTTATTTTAGCTTAAAAATTGTTTATGACTAAGAAGTGAAAGTCTGTTAAGCATTATTACTCATTGGTTATAGTCATATTATTAAACACCAATATATTAAAAAGAAATTCATAAGATCTGCAGTATATTTCCACAAGACCCTTTGTCAGCATTAGTGAAAAAGCAATCATCGGCAACACTCTCACTTCAGATGCCTCCAGCAAAGGTTAAGGGTGTGTTATGTATCCAGGTACAAGGCCATTATGAAATGATGCCTTGAACTCTCTCTTCCCCAGTATAAACAAATGGAACATTTTATGGATGAAATTAAAGGATCATAGAAATATGACATTACATCCTGCATTTTTTCTTCTCTTTGGCAAACATCTGGGGATCCAGCCTTTTGTTTTGGGACACCTCTGACTATACCTAGCCAAGGGGAACAAGGTTACTACCCCAAGGAAAGAAAGGACCTCATCTGGATGTCCAGACCTGGGTCTTATGGTAATTTTAAGGGATGGTCATAAAAGAGGTATCAATATTTAACTCGTGGGAAGAAAAGTGGAAAAAGACTCAGGATAAAAGCCCTGTTTAGAAATAGTGTCTTTTGACTAGGGATGTTTTCATCCTCATACCTCTTGAGAATCTAAGTTCCACAATAGTGACTAGAAGGTAAGTGGGTTTAATGGTAGCAAATACGGTTTCTGAGAGAATAAGTCAGTCTCCTCCCCCAAGAGTAAACTACATTTTTCTATCATTATTTCTTATTCCTTTCTTGTTTTGTTGCTTCCACACATAATACCAAAGGAAGAAATCAGTCCCTCTTTATCCCCACTTCATAAGTTGAATTTCTCTTTGTTTTTAGAATTTGATAAGCTAAAAAATCTCTTTCTCCTCTTCTTGCAGTGAGAATTTACCCTCCATCCTCAATCATTGGAAATTAGATCACTAGAAATCCAGAGGTTTCAGAGTAAATAATCTTGACAAAATAAGTTCATATCTGTTGAAACCTTCAGACCTTGTCAGTGGAGACATTTCACCTTGCACCATTTTCCCATTGAGCACCAGAGGCACAATGATCTTGGCCTGTGGTATTTGAGTGCCTTTAAAAAGTGAGATTATAAAAGAGCTATTAGATGGATATGAAAGGAAAAAGAGACAATTCAATAATAGGTGGAGACTTCAATACTCAACTTTTAATAATGGATAGAACGGCTATGCAGAAGATTAACAAGGAAATAGAAGACTAGAACAACACTATAAATCAACCAGACTTAACAGATACCTATGTAATATTTCACCCAACAATGACAGAATATACATTCTTCTCAAGTGCATAAGGAAGATTCTTTAAGATAGATCACATGCTAGCCCATAAAACACACCTCAAAAACTTAAAAGGACAGAAATAATACAAAGTAGATTTTCCAATCAAAATGGGATGAAAGTAGAATAATAGAAAAAGATTAGAAAAATCCTCAAATGTGTGAAAATTGAACAACACACTCCTGAATAATCAATGGTTCAATGAAGAAGTCAAATAAGGAACCAGAAAATATTTTGAGATGAATGAAAATAAAGACACAACATACAAATGATAGATGTATCTAAAGCAGTACTTAATGGGAAACTTATATCTGCAAACGCTTATATGTAGAAAGAAAGATCTCAAATAGTAAAGCTAAGCTTCCACCTTAAAACACTAGAAAAAGAAGAGCAAATTAAATCTAAAGGAAGAAAATAATAAGAATTATTTTATTAATAAAAAGTATAACAGGAATTAATGAAATAGAGAATGCAAAAACAATAGTGAAAAATCAATTTAAAAAAACCTGGTTCTTTATAAAGGTCAACAAGTTTGACAAACCTATGGATAGATTAACCAAGAAAAAATAGAGAAACTTAAAATACTAGAATCAGAAATAAAAGAGAGGATATTACTACCGAACTTAGAGGGGGAAAAAAGTATTACAAAGGAATACTATGAACAACTGTACACTAATAAATTAGATAATTTTGATGAAATAAACTCTTTGGAAGACACAAACTATTGAATTGATTCAAGAAAAAACAATCTCAAAATATCTACAACAAGTGAAGGGAATGAATTATTAACCAAAACCTACCCAAAAAGGAAATCCAAGCCCAGATGGCTTCACTAGTGAATTATACCAAAGAATTAATAACAGCTCTACACAAACTTTTCCAAAAAATATAAGAGGATTAAACACTTCCCAACTCATTACCTTGTATTATCCTGATGCCAAAACCAAACAAAGACATCACAAGGAAAAAAACAAAAAACAAAAAAACTATGGACCAATATTTCTTAAAAATACAGATGCAAATATCCTCAACAAAATACTAGCAAATTGAATCCAGTAACATATTTTTTAAAAAATGATACTCCATGACCAAGTGGGATTTACTCCAGGAATGCCAGGTTAGTTTAACATCTGAAAATCAATTAATTTAATGCATCATATCAATAGAATGAAAAATTAAAATCACACAATTATCTCGATAAACACCAGAAAAGCATTTGACAAAATCCAGTAACTTTTCATAATAAAGCCACATGACAATGAAGGAATACGAGGAAACTTCCTCAACCTGGTAAAGGCCACCGTCAAAAAACATTATAGCTAACACCATACATAATGGTGAAAGACTAGATGCCCTACCCCTAAGATCAGGAACAAGACAAAAATGCTTTTTTCAGCACTTTTGTTCAACATTCTACTGGAGGTTCAAATTAGGACAATATAGGCAAGAAACAGAATACATCCAGATTGGAAAAGAAGAAGTAAAACTATATCCAAAGAAGGGCGCCCGGGGGGCTCAGTCCATTAAGCATTGGACTTCAGCTCAGGTCATGATCTTGCAGTTCGTGAGTTTGAGCCCGGCATCGGGCTCTGTGCTGACAGCTCAGAGCCTGGAGCTTACTTCAGATTCTGTGTCTCCCTCTCTCTCTTCCCCTTCCCAACTCACACTCTGTTTCTCTATCTCAAAAATAAACATTAAAAATAAATTTAAAAATAATAAATAAATAAAAACTATGTCCAAACACAGGTGCCATGATACTGTATAAAAGAAATACTAGGGAATACACTAAAAAATTATTAAAACTAAAAAAAAAAAATTAATTCAGCAAGTTTTCAGAATATAAGGACAATATACAAAAATCAATAGTATTTCTATGAACCAGCAATGAATAATCTCAATACAAAAATAAGAAAAACATAATTTTTACAATAGCATCAAAATGAATAAAACACTTAGGAACAAACTCAACAAAAGAAGTGCAAAACTCATAGGGCACCTGGGTGGCTCAGTCATTTAAGCATCTAACTTCAGCTCAGGTCATGATCTCACCATTAGTGAGTTCGAGCCCCATGTAGGGCTCTCTGCTGACAGCTCAGAGTCTGGAGCCTGCTTCAGATCCTGTATCTCCCTCTTTCTATGCCCTTCCCCCACTCATGCTCTGTCTCTCTCAAAAATAAACATTAATTTTAAAAAAAAGTGCAAAACTCATACTTTGAAATTTACAAAACACTGTTGAAGGAAATTAAGGAAAATCTAAGCAAATGGAAAAAACATCCATGAGCATGGGTTGGAAGACTTAATATGGCAATACTCCTCAAACTGATCTACAGATTCAACAGAATGCCTATGAGAAATTCCATCTGACTTATTTGTAGAAATTCACAGGCTGATTGTAAAATTTATATGTAATTACATAGGACCCAGAATAGACAAAACAATCTTGAAAAAGAGTAACAAAGTAGGAGTACTTATATTTCCTGATTTTAAACTTGCTACAAGTCATTGGTAATCAAAACTGTGTGGTACTCACAAAAGTATAAACATATAAATGAATGGAACAGAACTGAGTCAAGAAATAAAATCATATGTCTATGGCCAACTTAGTTTTTGACAAGGGTGCCAAAACCATTTAATAGGGAGTATTTCAACAGATGGAGGTGGAATTACTGAAGAGCTATGTGTAAAAGATTGAAGCTGGACCTTTGCCCCACGATACACAAAAATTAACTCAAAATAGATCAAAGGCATAATTGTAAAACTATAAAACTCAAAAAAAAGCAAAGGATATGTTCCCTTGGATTTGAAAAAGATTCTCAGATATGACATCACAAGCACAAGCGACAAAAGAAAAATAGATACCTGAATTTCAGCAAAATCAGAAATGTTTGTGCTTCCAAGGATACCACTGAGAAAGTGAAAAGCCAACCCACAAAATGGAGACAAAATAAATCACATACCTGATAAGAGACTTGTATCCAAAGTATACAAAGAACTTTTACAACTCAGTACTAGAGAGACACATAAGCCATTTTTTTAAAAAGAGGTGAAATATTTAAATGAACGTTTTTCCAAGGAAGATATCGAAGTGGGCACCAACCACATAAAAAGATATTCAACACCATTAGTCATCACAGAAATGTAAATTAAAACCACGGCATACCACTTTGTACCTACTAGGACATTAGAATCAAAAGCCAGATAATAACAAATGTTGACAAGAACGTGAAAAAAATCTGAACTTTCCTACACTGCTGGTAAGAATGTAAAATGGTGCAGCCACTTTTCAATAGCAATTTCTCAAACATTTAAACGTAGAGTTTAAATAAGTTACCATATGATCTACTAATTCCACTTCTTATATATACCCAAAAGAACTGAAAGTAGGCATTCAAATAAATAGTTGTACACAAATAATAAAGCAACACTGTTTACAACAGGCAAGAGGTGGAAATAACCCACATGTCCAACTGATGAATGTATAAATAAAATATGGTATATCCATACAATGGAAATATTATTCAACCATAATAATTAATAGATTATTGATACATGCTCCAGCATGAATAAACCTTGAACACATTATGCTAAGTAAAAGAAGCCAGTAACAGAAGACTAAATGTTAATATTCCATTTATATAAAATATCCAGAATTAACAAATCAATAGAGCTAAAAAGCAGATTAGTGGGTGCCTAGGGATGGGCAGGGAGTATAGAGAAACAAGTAGGGATGGTAATACTAAAGTGAATAGGGTTTCTTTTTGAGGTCATGAGAATGTTCTAAAATCTACTGTTGTAATGGTAGGAGTCATTTGTGAATGTACTAAAACCCTTTGAACTGCACATTGTAATGGCACAATTGTACGGTATGTGAATGATCTCTCAGTTAAGATCCTTTTTATTTTTTTATTTTTTTTTTTTTTTAATTTTTTTTTTCAATGGTTTTTATTTATTTTTTTTGGGACAGAGAGAGACAGAGCATGAACGGGGGAGGGGCAGAGAGAGGGAGACACAGAATTGGAATCAGGCTCCAGGCTCTGAGCCATCAGCCCAGAGCCCGACGCGGGGCTCGAACTCACGGACCGCGAGATCGTGACCTGGCTGAAGTCGGACGCTTAACCGACTGCAACACCCAGGCGCCCCAAGATCCTTTTTAAAAAGCATTGTTCTGAGGGCGCCTGGGTGGCTCCATCTGTTAAGGGTCGAACTTTGGCTCAGGTCATGATGCTCCAGTTTGTGAGTTTGAGCCCTGCATCAGGCTCTCTGCTGTCAGTGCAGCAGACAGATCCTCTGTTTCCCTCTCTCTCTGCCCCTACCCCACTCTCATGCATGCTTGCTCTCTCTCTCTCTCTGTCCCTCTCAAAAATAAACCTTAAAAAAAAACAGTATTCTAGTTTGAAAACTAAAGTTATTGACTCCCAACATAAAATAATTAAAAGTCCACAAAATAAATGTGATGTTTATTTCATTGATCATTAAATTTAATATTAATAACAATTTAAGTTACCCAGTACAATTTGTAGATTAGATTGTCTCATTTCAAAATAATTCTCTAGTAAGCATTATTATTCTTTAGAAATCAGAACCAAACACAAATAATTTAAACAACAAAACTATAAAAAGCATTTACATCTTGTTCACTGTGCAGAAATTATACTTAATGAGACGTGAGTACACTTATGAGTTCTTCGTAAGATATAAAACACAATTTTCAAGAGCTAAGTGTTGCACACTAACGAACTCTTAAAATGTCCCTGCTTTTACATGTCTTTCCCCACAGGCACATGCCCAGACATTGTGTTTGTCAGTAAAAAAGCCTTACTATTGCAATGTCATTCCTCTTGACTCAACACATTTTCTTTTCCAGGGACTCTTGGCCCCAGCTTTCTCCTCAAGTTTTGATCATTAATTCTTTTTTGTCATCTTTCAGCACACCAAGGCTTATGCTTTCAAGTAAGAAATATGGAAAATGTGAACTGATAAACCTATTACATGGACTGAACAGATAAAGCACTACAGTATGGATTAGCTCATTTTCATGCAAATGTCTTTATTAAGAGAAAATGTCTTTGTGTCAAGAAAGAAGGGTTAAAAGTGCTACTCTATAAATACCTGAAGTGAAATTCGTACAGTACATAAAGTTATTCCTCTTGAAATAAAATTATAGCTATTAAGTATTTTAAATGTGGCCAATCATCAAGATAGAAAGCTTAGAGACACTTTGGAGATAGATTATCCTAGGTTTGGATCTCTTGTCTTTCATTAACTGGTTGGATGATCTTGAGCCAGTTGCCCAAATTCAGTTCTCTTATTTTTATAAAAGAGAGTAATAAATTATGCATACATCATAACATTATAAGGAAAAAAAAGGACTATGCCTAGCAAAAGTAGGTATTCAAAAATTTTTCCTATCTTAATATTCTATAAAATAGTGATATCCATAATGGCACCACTGGCCATTCAAGAAATGTTGATTCCTAACAGGAATGCTTGATTCCTAACAGCTAAAAAGATCGATTCTGTTTGTTCTAAATACACACAGGTAAATCAGACACTATCGGTAGACGACAAATACATTTTCTCCCTACTGCTTCATACTCCTTAACATTTTATAATATCTAATGAAATAGTTCCCAAAGAGCTTCCTGTGAAAACTGAGGAGTATAGACTCCAGAACAGGGCAATCACTGGAGCACATGTGATAATTAATAGGCAACAGGCACTCAAGTTTACCGACAGTAAAATAATTGATCATCCCTCCCTCTTTGGTGTAGCACTGCATCTACAGACTATCTTACATCATAGGGATGTCATGAAGAACCAAAGACCTAATAAAAACTCATGAGATGATTATAGGCACCAAATGCCTACTGAATTAATGAAAGATAAATAAAGCACAAAAGAAGTAAAGGAAGGGAAGGAACGAAGGAAAGACAAAGTTATCCTCAACTGTAGAATAAAGAAAAAGCAACTTGAGTAAGGTCAAGAAAACATGTTAAATAGAATACTTGAGAGAAGCCTTCTAAATGTTTCTAAATATCTGACGTGATTTTCTTTCTTTCAACTTGCATTTCTTTCTATTCTTCACTTTCCTTCACAAATCAATTCTTGTGAAACTGTCCTGTGCCTATAATGGAAGGGCACACACATAGTGATAGAAATTTTCTAATGAACTATGGCTCAGAAGATAGATTCTGACCTTTTCATACACCTTCCCTGGATCCTTTCAAAGTTAAGCTTAAAAGAACTGGAGTCAGGAAGAGTTGGGGATTGATTTAGTTAAGTCAATTTCTAAAGCGGTCTGGAAATGAACCATATGGATGAGAACGGGATTTACTTGTTTGTGTTTATATTTTCTCTTTGGAAAAATAAGACCATATATTTCCTACTAGTGGAGGAAGGAAAGAGATCGTTTTGAAAGTGTCTTTATGGTCAAAATGATTTATGAAACAAACGGTGGTGTATCTTCAATTAATATAACAAAATCTAAACAAAGAGTTGAAAAACCACATAGTATTTTTAAAGTTTTTAAAATTGTGATTAAAACTACATAACATAAAATTTACCATCTTGGAGAGTGTGGCCAGGTGGCTCAGACCAAGCAGGGTTTTCCTTACCAGCGGATTGAGTAGAACGCACTGCCAGTCTTGTAGTCCATTCACCATGGCTTCTTCTGATATCCCCGTGAAAGAACTGGAGAAGTATGCCTCAGGCCAGGCTTTTAAGCTGATTCTCAGACCTCAGTCAAATGAATCTGTCCCAGAATTCCCCCTTTCCCCTTCAAATAAGGATCTTTCCCTGGAGGAAATTCAGAAGAAATTAGAAGCTGCAGAAGAAAAACACAAGTCCCAAGAAGCCGAAGTCTTGAAGCAGCTTACCAAGGAACGAGAACATGAAAAAGTGCTTCAGAAAGAAACAGCAGAGAACAACTTTGGTAAAATGGCAGAAGAAAAGCTGACCCACAAAATGGATGCCAATAAACAGATCAAGAGGCACAAATGGCTGCCAAACTGGAGCATTTGCGAGAGAAGGGCAAGCACATGAAGAAATGTGAAGTGTGCAAGAACAAAGACTCCAAAGATCCTGCTGATGAAACTGAAGCTGACTAATTTGTTCTGAGAACTGACTTTCTCCTCTTCCCTTTCCCAAATATCCAAAGACTGTACTGGCCAGTGTCATTTCATTTTTGCCGTCCTGACAAATATTCTAGAAGCTAATGTAGGACTATATAGGTAGATCTAGATTGTATGTTGTTGTTTTAGAGGCTAATGGGTAAAGACTCTTCTCCTAAAGTGTTTCTCATGTAGCTATTTTTCTTGTTGTATCTTTTCTATTTCAGTACACTTGGCTGGGTTAATGGCTAGTACAGTACTGGCTCTGTAAAAAAACATGTTTGTGAAAAGAGTATATAGTGGCTTCTTTCAAACTGTTAGATGTTACATCTGTTCACATTTAAATCCCAATTCTGTCCTGATCTTACCAGATGCTCCTGTACTTAACTGGCTAATAAAACTGCATAGTGCTATTGAAAAAAAAATTACCATCTTAACCATTTTAAAATTTACAGTTCAACAGTGTTAAGTATATTCATATTATTGTGAAACAGATATTTGGAACCTTTTCACCTTGCAAATCTGAAACTCTATAATCATTAAACAACTTCTATTTCCCCCACCCCAACCCCTGATAACCACCAGTGTGCTTTCTATAAATTTTATTATTTTAGATACCTCATATAAAAGGAACCATATGGTATCTGTCTTTTTGTGACTGGCTCATTTCACTTGACATAATGTCTTTAAGGTCCAATCATGCTGTAGCATGTGAAAAAATGTAAAAAGGATCCCCCTCCTTTTTAAGGGTGAATAATATTCCATTGTATGTATATATCACCTCTTGTTGATCCACTCACCTGCTGATAAACATTTGGGTTGCTTCCACTCTTAGGTATTGTGAATAGTGCTACCATGAACATGGATATGCAAATATCTCTGAGTCCCTGTTTTCAATTCTTTTGGATATATCCCCCAAAGTAGGATTATTGGACCATATGGTACTTCTATTTTTAAACTTTTGAGGAACTACCATACTGTTTTCCATAGCAAATGCATCATTTTACAATCCCACCAACAGTGTACAAGGTTCCAATTTCTCCACATACTCACCAACACTTATTATTCTGTGTCTTGTTTTTAAATGTTTATTTATTTACGTTGAGGGTGGGGGGAGAAAGAGAATCCCAAGTAGGCTCCACACAGCGCAGAGTCCAATGCAGGGCCTGATCCCACAAACTGTGATATTCTGACCTGAGCCAAAATCAAGAGTTGGACGCTTAACTGAGCCACCCAAGCACCCTATCTGTGTTTTTATTTTTAATAGTAGACATGCTAATGGTTGTGAGGTAATATCTCATTGTGGTTCTGATTTGCATTTTTCAGATGATTACTAATGTTGAGCATCTTTTCGTATGCTTGTGGGCCATTTGTATATCTTCCTTGGATAAATGTCTATTCAAAGCCTTTTTTTAATTTTTAACTTTTAATTTTTAATCAGATTATTTGATTTTTTGTTGTTGAGTTGCAGCAGTTCTTTATTTATTCTGGTATTAATCACTTATCAGATATAGCTTACAAATATCTTCTCCTATTCTGTAGCTTTTCTGTGCTTTTGATGTCGTATTCCAAGAAATCATTGCCAAGTTCAACATGATGAAGTTTTTGCTCTTTGTTTTCTCCTAGGAGTTTTATAGTTTTAGGTCTTGTCTTTATGTCATTAATCCAGTTTAATTTTTGAATACAGTAAAAGATAAGGTCCAATTTAATTCCTTTGCATATATATGCCCACTTTTACCAAAAATATTTGTGGAAGAGATTATCTTTTCATATTGAATAGTCTTGGCACCCTTGTCAAAGAACATTTGGCTATATATGTGATGGTTTATTTGGGGGCTCTCTACTTTATTCCACTAATCTATTTGTCTGTCTTTATACTAATGCCACACTGTTTTGATTACTGTGACTTTGTGGTATGTTTTAAAGTCAAGAAGTGTGAGTCCTCCAACTTTGTTTTTTTTATTACAAAATTGTTTTGACCATTCAAAGTCCCTTAAGAATCCATAAAAATTTTAGGATGAATTTTGCTATTTCTTCAAAAAGTGCTGTTGGAGGGGCACCTGGATGGCTCAGTTGGTTAAGCATCTGACTCTGGATTTTGGCTCAGGTAGATCTCACGGTTTGTGAGTTCAAGCCCTTCATCTAGCTCTGCACTGATAGCGCAGAGCCTGCTTGGGATTCTCTCTCTCTCTGATCCTCCCCTGCTCATGCTCACTCTCTCTCTATTTCAAAATAAATGAATAAACTTTTAAAAAAAAGACTTTAAAAAATTCTGTTGGAATTTTGATAGAGACTGCATTGAACCTGTAGATTACTTTTGGTAGTATGGACATGTTAACAACATTAAGTCTTCCACTCTACAAAAACTTGAGGTGTATTTCCATTTATTTGTCTTCTCTTAAATTTCTTTTAGCAATGTTTTGTGGTTTTTACTGAATAAGTCTTCCACCTCCTTGGTTAAATTTATTCCTAAGTATTTTATTACATTTGATACTACTGTAAATGTTTTCTTATGTTACTCTTGTGGATAGTATATTGTTTCATCTGATAGGTTTTTATAAATAATTTGCCATTAGCTTCCCCCCCCTTTGTTAAGATTCTTTTCTATGGTAGGTGCATATAGTCATGAGGCAGAATGGATGTCAGGGTCTGTGTTCCTCTGATGTACACCCATTTCATTGTCAGCCTCTTCCCTGCTTCCAACCATTGTACCTTCAATACTTTAGGAGACCAGAATCAAAATGGAGAGTCAATGAGATGGGTGACAGAGGAGGCTCCTGAGCTTCCCTCCTCCCCACAGATATACCAAATATGCAGCTATACATGGAGCAATTTCCTGTGAAAAAATACAGAAACTAGTCGAGTTGCTCCTACACACTGGGCAAATGAGAAAATAACATTGAAAGGAGCCTGGATGGCTCAATCAGTTAAGTGTGTCCGGCTTCGGCTCAGGTCATGATTTCGTGGTCTGTGGATTTGAGCCCTGCATCAGGTTCTATGCTGACAGCTCAGAGCCTGGAGCCTGCTTCAGATTCTGTATGTGTGTGTGTGTGTGTGTGTGTGTGTGTATGTCTGTCTATCCCTCCCACACTCATGCTCACTCTCTCTCTCTCTCATAATAATAAATAAACATTAAAAAAAGGAAAAAAAGGAAATATATTGAAATGGGTAGGAAAGGCTGAGACACACTTTTGCCATAAAACCCACACCTAGTACAGCACTATGCAATAAGAATGGAACACGCAACAGCCAACTTCTCCCTCTGGAGCAAAGGGGGTTGGGATCCTACCTCTAACACTCCAACTTTTAAGACTCCCACCTGTGAGACAGGCTCCCAAACACCTTGTTCTGAAAGCCAATAGGACTTTCATCCATGAGATTCACAAGACTGTATCAAACAGAAAAACAGTTCTTAACTGGCTATCCCCACCAAGGCTCAGCACAATGAGAACAGACAAAAAATACCCATCTCCCATTCATTCCCTGAAAAGAGTTTATCTACACATATCAAAAGCTGCTGCCTAAAGGTCAGGCTTCTAATTTAGCAGGCATCCAGGGGCTCTGATCCTCCCTCAGAGACTAGGAAAGTTGGCAAACATTTCCCCCATCTTCTCCCTCCACTCACTCCAAGTCACTAGTATTTCCCTGAAAGAAGCTTGTACATACATCTATACCCCATTTTTTTGCAGCCGCTGACCAAGGGATGGGTCTCTGGATTGTCTGGCTCTGACAGCCAATGGAGTTTCCATTCATGAGCCCCACAGGGATACAGCAAACAAAGAAGTAATTTTTTTTTAATGTTATTTTTGAGAGAGAGAGAAAGAGCACATGCATGCAGGGGAGGGGCAGAGAGAGCGGGAGACAGAGAATCTCAAGCAGGCTCCACACTGTCAGCACAGATCCTGACACGGGGCTAGAACTCAGGAACCCATGAGATCATGACCTGGGCCAAGATCAAGAGTTGAACGCTTAACTGAATGAGCTTCAAGGCACCCTCAAAGAAGCAATTCTTAATGGGCTATCACCCCAGAGCTCAACACAGAGAGAGCAGGCAAAAATACCCTTCTTCCAGTCTATGAGAGGGATTTATTTGCATACTTTAAAAGCTGCTGCCTGAGGGCCAGGTTTCTAATTTAGCATGCATCTAGTGGCTGGCAGCCATCATCTCCAGACACCGGGAAGACCAACAGATACCTCCCCTGTTTTCTCCCTCCAGCCTGCTCCAAGTCACCAGTATTTCCCTGGAAGAAGCTTGTACACATGTCTGCACTCCAACTTTTACACACATGTCTGCACTCCAACTTTTACAGCTGCCACTCAAGGGACAGATTTGCAAATCACCTGGCTCTCATAGCAGCCAGTCCCACAGGATTATAGGAAACAAAGAAGAGTTCTTATTCGGCTATCCCTCCAGGGCTCAATACAGAAGAAGCAGGTGAAAATGCTCCTCTCCAAGTCTTTCCTTGAAAAGGATCTAGCTTCTTAAAAACTAATGAATGAGCGGGGGGGGGGGGGGGGGGGGGGGGGGGGGGGGGGGGATTGGTTTTTGTTTTTAATGTTTATTTATTGTTGAGAGAGACAGAGACAGAGACAGAGTGCAAGTGGGGGACGAACAGAGAGAGAGGGAGACACAGAATCTGAAGCAGGCTCCAGACTCTGAGCTGTCAGCACAGAGCCTGATGCAGGGCTCGAACCCAAGAACTGTGAGATTATGACCTGAGCCAAAGTCTGACGCTTAACCTACTGAGCCACCCAGTTGCCCCACAACTCAAGCTTCTAACTTTAATACATATCTAGGGCCTGACTATGACATAAGTACATACTTTCCCAGCTTCTGCCTGACATTCCAGCTTCTAATCAATCTACATCTAGGTGCCAACTGTAATCCTCCCTTTTGGAACACTGACAAGACTTAACTACCAGGAGCCACTAAAACAAAACAGGCATCTTGGTCAATCACAGAAGTCCGAGAGAAAGTCAAGAGCTTGGCCGGGTTGATTAACAAGTTTGATCTCCTACATGAGATATTATGTCAAGAGGGAAAGAGGTGGCTATTTTATACAATATACAGAAACCAACAAAGTTAGGAAAATGAAGAAACAGAGAAATACTTACCAAACAGTAGAATAAGATAAAACTCCAGAAAGGGACCTTAAATAAAATGAAAATAAGTAATTAATCTAATAAAGAGTTCAAAATACTGGTCATAAAGATGTTTCCTGAGGTCAGAAGAAAAATTCAGTGAAAATTTTGACAAATAGATAGAAAATATAAGAAAATATCAATCAGAAATCATAGAGCTGAAGAAAACAATAACTGACCTGAAATTTTCAATAGATGGACTCAAAAGCAGACTAGATGAAGAAGGAAAAAAAAAAGGATCAACAAAATTCAAAAGACAGGGTAGTGGAATTCAGCCAATTAGAGAAGTTAACAGAAAAATAAATGAAAAAGAATGAAAATAGCTTAAGAAATTCATGGGACACCATCAAATGGGCCAGTATTCATACTACAGGGATCACAGAAGAAGAGAGAGAAAAAGAGAGCATATTCAAAGAAATAATAGCTTAAAAACTTCCCTAACCTAAGGAAAGAAACAGACATCCAGATCAAAGAATCTCAGAGAGTAAAAAAAAAAGACAAATCCAAAGAGACTCACTCCAAGATGCATTACAATTAAACTGTTAGAATCTTAAAAGCATCAAGAGAAAAGCAAATTGCTATGAAGAGAGAACCCTCATAAAAGTATCAGCAGATTTTTCAGTAGAAACTTTGCAGGCCAAAAGAGAGTTGGATGATATAGCCAAAGTAATGGGGGGAAGAAGACTGCCAACCAAGAATACCTTACCTGGCAAAGTAGTCCTGCAGAATTAAAAGAGAGATAAAGAGTTTCCCAGGCAGACGGAAGTTGGGAGAGTTTATCAAGACAGAAGAAGGCAGACAGAAGTTGGGAGAGTTGTTTTGTTCTCAAGCTAAAACAAAAGGGTGCTAATTATTTACATAAAAACATATGAAAGGTTAAATTCAGTCATATAGGTAAATATATAGTTGAATGAAAAATAATATTGTAATGGTAGTAGGTAAACCACTATTACCACTAGCATAAAAGTTAAAGGATAAAAGTACTAAAAATAAATATAACTACAATAATTTATTAATGGATACGCAACATAAATAAAGAGATATAAGTCATCAGGATGCCTGGGTAGCTCAGACGGTTAAGCATCTGACTCTTGATTTCGGCTCAGGTCATAATTTCATGGTTCGTGAGATTAAGCCCCATGTTGGGCTCTGTGCTATCAGCATGAAGCCTGCTTGGGATTCTTTCTCCCTCTCTCTCTACCCCTCCCTTGCTCTTTCTCTCTCTCTCTCTCAAAAATGAATAAACATTTTTAAAAACCATATTTAAAAGATGTAAATTATGATATCAAAAACACAAGAAGCACCTGGATGGCTC
This sequence comes from Panthera onca, assembly GCF_046562875.1. Taxonomy (NCBI): domain Eukaryota; kingdom Metazoa; phylum Chordata; class Mammalia; order Carnivora; family Felidae; genus Panthera; species Panthera onca. The sequence continues at coordinate 53,884,197 of NC_138346.1, forward strand.
AGTCAGGTGAGTGTCCAACCTCAGCTCAGGTCATGATCTCCTGATTCACAAGTTTAAGCCCCCCATCAGGCTCTGGGCTGACAGCTCAGACCCTGGAGCCTGCTTCGTATTATGTGTCTCCCTCTCTCTCTGCCCCCTACTCTGCTTGTGCTCTGTCTCTCTCTCTCTCTGTCTCTCTCTCAAAAATAAATAAATATTAAACAATTTTTTAATGTTGGGGGAAGCAAAAAATGTAGAACTTTTTTATGCATTCAAAGTGAAATTGCTCCAAGCTAAAAACAGACTGTTATAATTTACGTAAGCCTTATGATAACCACAAAGCAAAAGCTATAGTGCATACACAAATAATAAATAGAAAGAAATCAAAGCATACCATGACAGAAAAAAGAAAGCAAGAGAGACAAAAAAGAACAAAGGATTTACAAAAGAACCAGAAAACAACAACATTGCAAGAGTAAGTCCATACCTATCAATAATTACTTTAAATATAAACAAACTAAAATTCTCTAATCAAAATATATACAGTTGCTGAATGTATAAAAATAAGACCCACCTATGTTGCCTACAAAGAGACACATCAACTTTAAGGACACACACAGACTGAAACTTAACACAAAAAAATATCCCATGCAAATGGACACCAAAATAAAGAAGAGGGAGCTGTACTTATGGCAAACAAAACAGACTTAAGCCAAAGACTATAACAAGAAATAAACAAAGTCATCATATAATGATAAAAGAAGTCAATTCATCAAGAGAATATAACATTTCTGGCCAAGGTGGCAGAACACCATGGAAGTTCTGAACTTCTCTCATCCCTGAAATGCAGCTAGAACAGCACCAAACCATCTTGCACACCTAGAAAATTGACCTGAGGATTAACACAACAATCTGCATAACTTGAGCCATAGAACTCAGGAGGTACTCAGTGCAGAGAGGTGAAATGGATGAGAGAAAAGCTACAGAGGGTAGGGAGCTGTTTTTTGGAGAGAAGACAGATGGCGGGGGGCGGGGAGGGGAAGAGTGCAGCACACCGGAGAGTGCAGGAAAAGCACTCTGCCCAAAGGAGCTGGAGAGAAAGAGTAGAAACACAAGGGACTACACAAGAAATCTATTCCCCAAAACCATTGATAAGGAGAAAGGAGAGGGTTTCAATACCATTAGGACTCTATAAACAGGAGAAAACAGAGTCTAAAATTCTGGAACTTAATACCTGGCAGTGCTCTGGTGGGGAGGAAGGGTGAATCCACGGGAGCAGGCAGTGAGGTCTGAGGGGTCTGTAGGTCACATGCGAAGAAGCAGTTCCCCCGCTAGGAGGGCATTTGGTAGAGTCCATTTGGCCACCCCACAAACAAAGGTCCCAGGGGACCCCAGGGAGCAGCCATGTTTGCTGGTATTGGAACAAAGACACCAGGGTGTGATGACACCTGGTGCCAGTTGTGTGTTGTGATTTTCCATAACCCATGAACCACTGCCTCTGAGCAATCGCACACACTTTTTCTGAGGTGCCAGCACATAGCCACAATCTCTGAACCTCTGCCACAGAGAGATTGCAGGAACATCTCTGAGACAAGCCAGCACCCTGCCATTGCTCAGGAAGACCCTCCCCCAGAGGGTTGGCACAGCTCCAAGCCACAGGGCTTTCAGAAGTGAAAAGTTTGGAAACAGCCCCGAATGAAATAAAATTTGGGAGGGAGGAGTCGCCTGGCAGGCTGACAGCTTGGACGCAGACAGTGTACAAGCAGGGAGTGGACAAAAGCCAGAGACAAAAGAGGAGTGCTTAACTGCCAGTAGGTGAGAGTGCAGAGTTCCTGTGCCAGAGACTAGGAAGCTAGGTGATGGCATTTTCACCTCACCCACGCTTTCACATACATATGTACACACACCTCAACAATCCACCCCAGTAAGCCAATCAGCAACAGCTAGTAGATAACAGAGCCTGTACACCAAGCCCCGTCCAACTGCACACAGAAAGTTCATACCCTAGAGGACCACCACAAGTCTCTCCACCTGCTTAGTGTACAGGCTATAAAGTACTTCACAGTTTGACTTCTAGGGGAAACTGGATGTACTTTCATTTGGGTTTCATTCTGTTTGCTGGTCCACCTAATCATTTTTTTCTTTTTTTTTTTTGCTTTTGCTTAAATTGTTATTTCTTTACTTTCTTTCCATTTTCATGGATACTAAAAGATAAAAAATTATTTTTATGTCCTTTTTAAATTTTTTTATCTTTCTGCTATATTTTTTCATTTTTTGCATATTTTTTATTCTATTTCACTTTCTTCATTTCATTCTATTTTATTATGCTTTTTTTTTAATTTTTAAACTTTTTCCTACTTTCTTTTTCTCCTTTTTCTTTACCTTTTTTCTCTATGCTACCATGCTTCTTTCAACAACCAGACCAAAACACACCTAGACTCTAGCTTCCTTTATTTAATTTTTTAAATTTTATTATTTTTTTCTTCCTCCAAAATGATAAAATGAAAGAATTTACCCCAAAATAAAGAACAGGAAGAAATGATAGCCTGGGGCCTAATCAACACAGATATAAGCAAGATCTCTGAACTAGAATTTATAATCACAGTAATAAGAATACTAGCAGGGGTGGGGGAAAAAAGCATAGAATCCCATTCTGTGGAGATAAAAGGAGTAAAAGCTTGTCAGGACAAAACTTAAAATGCTCTGAGATGCAATCTCAAATGGATGCCACAGCAGAAAGGATGGATGAAGCAGAGAAGTGAACCAGCAATACAGAAGACAAAATTATGGAGAATAATGAATCCAAAAAAAAAGAGAGAGAATTAAAGAGTATGATACAAGAATTAGAGAACTCAGCAACTTATTAAAAAGGAATGACATTTGAATGATAGGGGTCCTGGAAGATGAAAAGAGAAAAAGGAGTAGAAGGTTTAGGTGAGCAAATTATAGCAGAAAACTTTCCTAATCTGGGGAAAGACACAGACACCAAAATCCAAGAAATACAGAGAACTCCCATCATATTCAACAAAAACCGACCATCAACAAAACATATCATAGTCAAATTCACAAAATACACAGACAAGGAAAGAATTATAAACGCAGTAAAGGAAAAAAAGTACTAAACCTAAAAGGGAAGAGAGATCAAGTTCATAGCAGATCTATCCACAGAAACTTGGCAGGTGAAAAAGGAGTGGCAGGATATATTCAACGTGCTGAATTGGAAAAATATGCAGCCAAAAATTCTTTATCCAGCAAGGCTGTCATTAAAAATAGGAGAGATAAAGAGTTTCCCAGACAAACAAAAACAAAGGAGTTCAATGACCACTAAACCAATCCAGCAAGTAATTATAGGAGGGACTCTCAAAGGGGAGAAAAGATGAAACAAAACAAAACGAAAACCAAAAACAACAAAGTCTGGAAGGGACCAGAGAACAGCACCAGAAATTCCAACTCTACAGGCGACACAATGGCAAATTCATAACTTTCAGCACTCACTCTAAATGTCAACAGACTAAACGCTCCAACCAAAAGACACAGGGTATCAAAATGGATAAGAAAACAAGATCCATCTATATGCTGTTTACAAGAGACCCATTTTAGACCTAAAGATACCTTCAGATTAAAAGTAGGAGGATGGAGAACCATCTATCATGCTAATGATCACCAAAAGGCAGCTAGAGCAGCCATACTTATATCAGACACTACATTTTATTTATTTTTAATTTTTTATATTTATTTTCGAGAGTGAGAGAGAGAGAGACAGAGGATGAGAGAGGAAGGGGTAGAGACAGAGGGAGACACAGAATGTGAAGCAGGCTCCAGGCTCTGAGCTATCAACACAGAAAACGATATGGGGTCCAAACTCACGAACCGTGATCATGACCTGAGCCAAAGTCAGATACTTAACCGACTGAGCAACTCAAGTGACCCCAATTTTTTAAAATAAAGACTGCAACAAGAGATGAAGAAGGACATTATATCTTAAATAAAGGTCAAGCCACCAAGAAGAGCTAACGATTGTAAACATTTATGCCCCCAACATGAAACACCCAAATATACAAATCAATTAATCATGAACATAAAGAAACTCATTGATAATAATACCATAATAGTAGGGGACTTCAACACCACCACTTACACCAATGGACAGATCATCTAAGCAGAAAATCAACAAGGAAACAATGGTTTTGAATGACACACTGGACCGATGAACTTCACAGATATATTCAGAACATTTCATCCTAAAGCAGCAGAATACACATTCTTCTTTAGTGCACATGAAACATTCTCCAGAATAGATCACATACCGGGACACAAGTTAGCCCTCAACAAGTACAAAAAGATCAACATCATACCGTGTATATTTTCAGACACAACATTATGAAACTCCAAATCAACACAAGAGCAAATATGGAAAGACCAAGAATACCTGGAGATTAAGAACATCCTACTAAAGAATGAATGGTTTAACCAAGAAATTAAAGAGGAAAATAAAAAGGACATGGAAGCCAATGAAAATGATAACACGACAGCCCAAACCTCTGTGATGCAGCAAAGGCACTCATAAGAGGGACGTATATAGCAATTCAGGCCTTCCTAAAGAAGGAAGAAAGGTCTCTGATACACAACCTAATCTTACACCTTAAACAGCTGGAGAAAAAGAACAGCAAATGAATCCTAATACCAGAAGAAGACACGAAATTATAAAGCTTAGAGCAGAAATCAATGCTATCCAAAAAAAATTGAATTAGTAATCAAAAATCTTTCAAAAAAACCAGAGTCCAGGGCTGGATGGCTTCCTAAGGGAATTCTACAAAACATTTAAAGAAGAGTAAACACGTACTCTGTTGAAGGTGTTCCAAAAAATGGAAATGGAAGGAAAACTTCCAAACTCATTCTATGAGGCCAGCATTACCTTGATTCCAAAAACAAAGACACCAGTAAAAAGGAGCACTACAGACCAATTTCCCTGATGAACACGGATGCAAAAATTCTCAACAAGATACTAGCCAACCAGATCCATCAATACGTTAAAAGAATTATTCAGTGCGATCAAGTGGGATTTACCTGGGATGCAGGGCTGATTCAATATCAGCAAATCAATCACTGTGATATATCACATTAATAAAAAAAAGAATAAGGGGCACCTGGGTGGCTCAGCTGGTTAAGCGTCTGACTCTTGCTTTCAGCTCAGGTCATGATCTCACGGTTTCATGAGTTCAGGCCCCACATGGGGCTCTGTGTTGGCAGCAATGAGCCTGCTTGAGGTTCTCTCTCTCTCTCTCTCTCTCTTTCTGCCCCTCCCCCATTCATGCTGTCTCTGCCTCTCTCAAAATAAATAAATAAACTTAAGAAAAAAAGAATAAGAAACACATGATCCTCTCAATAGATGCAGAGAAAGCATTTGACAAAACACAGCATCCTTTCTTGATAAAAACACCCAAGAAATTAGGTATGGAAGGATCATACCTCAAAATTATTAAAGCCATATACTAAAGATAGTATATCATCCGCCTTATGATGATGGTATATCATCATATAAAGACACTAATATCATCCTCAATGGGGAAAAACTGAGAGCTTTCCTGCTAAGGTCAGGAACAGGGCAAGGATGTCCACTATCACCACTATTATTCAACAAAGTGTTGGAAGTCCTAGCTTCAGCAATCAGATAACCCAAAGAAATAAAAGGCATCCTTGGGGCGCCTGGGTGGCTCAGTCAGTTAAGCATTCAACTTCAACTCAGGTCATGATCTCACAGTCCATGAGTTCGAGCCCCATGTCAGGCTCTGAGCTGACAGCTCGGATTCTGTGTCTCCCTCTCTCTGCCCCTCCCCTGCTCATGCTGTCTCTGTCTCAAAAATAAATTTAAAAACATTTTAAAAATTTTTTTAAAAAGAAATAAAAAGCATCCAAATTGGCAAGGAGGAAGTCAAACTTTCATTCTTCACAGACAACATGACACTGTATATGGATAATCCAAAAGATTCCACCAAAAAACTGCTAGAACTGATCCATTAATTCAGCAAAGTCACAGTATATAAAATCAATGCATAGAAATCAGCTGTACTTCTGTACACCAATAATGAAGCAGCAGAAAGAGAAATCAAGGAATTGATCCCATTTTCAATTGCACCAAAACCATAAAACACCTAGGAATAAACCTAACCAAAGAGGTGAATAATCTATACACTGGAAACTATAGAAAGCTTGTGAAAGAAATTGAAGAAAACACACACAAAAAATGGAAAATCATTCCATACTCATGGATTGGAAAAACAAATATTGTTAAAATGTCGATACCACCCAAAGCAACCTACATATTCACTGAAATCCCTATCAAAATAACATCAGCATTCTCCACAGAGCTAGAACAAACAATCCTAAAATTTGTACGGAGCCAGAAAAGACCCTGAATAGCCAAAGCAATCCTGATAAAGAAAACCAAGGCTGGAGACATCACAATTCCAGACTTTAAGCTGTATTACAAAGCTATAATCCTCAAGACAGTATAGTACTGGCACAAAAACAGACACTTAGATCAATGGAACAGAATAGAGAACTCAGAAATGGGCTCACTAACGTATGGCCAGCTCATCTTTAACAATGCAGAAAAGAACACCCAATGGAATAAAGACAGTCTCTTCAGTCAATGGGGTTGGGAAAACTGGACAGCTACATGCAAAAAAATGAACCTGGACCACTTTCTTACACCACACACAAAAAATTAACTCAAAATGGATGAAAGACCTAAACGTTAAGACAGGAAGCATCAAGATCCTAGAGGAGAAAGCAGGCAAAAACCTCTTTGACCTTGGCTGCAGCAACTTCTTACTAAACATGTCTTCAGAGACAAGGGAAACAAAAGCAAAAAGAACTATTGGGACCTCATTAAGATAAAAACCTTCTTCACAGCAAAGGAAACAATCAGCAAAACTAAACAGTAACTGACAGAATGGGAGAAGATACTTGCAAATGACATATCAGATAAAGGGTTAGTATCTAAAATCTATAAAGAACTCATCAAACTCAATACCCAAAAACAAATAATCCAGTAAAGAAATGGGCAAAAGACATGCACAGACACTTTTCCAAAGAAGACATCCAGATGACTAACAGACACATGAAAAGATGCTCAACATCACTCATCATCAGGGAAATAAAAGTCAAAACCACAAGGAGATACCACCGCACACCAGTCAGAATGGCTAAAATTAACACCTCAGGCAACAACAGATATTGGCAAGAATGTGGAAAAAGAGGAACTCTTTTGCTCTGCTGGTGGGAATGCAAACTGGTGCAGCCACTCTGGAAAAGAGTATGAAGGTTCCTCAAAAAATTAAAACTAAAACTACCCTACGGCCCAGCACTTGCACTATTAGGTATTTATCCAAAGGATACAGGAGTACTGTTTTGAAAGGGCACATGCACCTCAATGTCTGTAGCAGCACCATTGACAATAACCAATGTATGGAAAGAGCCCAAATGTCCTCAACAGATAAATGGATAAAGAAGATGTGGTATATATAAATACAACGATTACTCGGCAATCAAAAAGAATGAAATCTTGCCATTTGCAACAGCATGGATGAAACTAAAGTGTATTGTGCTAAGTGAAATAAGTCATCAGAGAAAGACAAATATCATATGACTTCATTCATATGTGGACTCAAAGATACAAAACAGATGAACATAAGCAAAAGGAAGCAAAAGTATTTAAAAAAAACAAAAAGGGAGACAAAACATAAGAGACTTTAAATACAGAGAACAAACTGAGGGTTGCTAGAGGGGGATTGGGTGGGGGGATGGGCTAAATGGGCAAGGGGCATTAAGGAGGACACTTGTTGGGATGAGCCCTGGGTGTTATATGTAAGGGGTGAATCACCGGATTCTACTTCTGAAATCATTATTGCACTATATGCTAACTAATTTGGAGGTAAATTAAATTAAAAAAAGAGGTTATAACATTTGTAAATATTTAAGCAACCAATATAGAAGCAACTTAATATATAAAGCTTATATTAACAGATAAAAATAAATAGGCAGTAATACAGTAATAGCAGGGGTCTTCAATAATCCACTTTCAACAATGGATAGGTCACCCAGACAGAAAATCAATAAGCAAACATTGGAGCTAAAGGTGCATTGATTGGATCAGATGAAACTATCAGACATATACAGAATATTCCAACCAACAACAGTAGAATACACATTTTTCTCAAGCACACATGGAACCACCTCCAGAATGGACCATTTGGTAAGCCACAAAACAAGTCTTAATAAATTGAAATCAGATCAAACATTTTTTTCTAGCCACATGATATGAAACTAGAAATCAGTAAGAAAACTGGAAAATTCACAAATACATGATTGAACAACATGTTCCTAACAACAAATGAGTCAAGAAACCAAAAAATAAATCAACATAATCTTGAGACAAATGAAAATGGAAAGAGAACATACCAAAACTTATGAAATGCAGCAAAAGCAGTTCTAAGAGGAAATCTTATAGTAATAAATGCCTACGTGAAGAAAAAAGAAAGTTCTCAAACAACCTAACTCTACATCTCATGGTACTTGAAAAAGAACAGATGAAGCCAAAGCTTACAGACGAAAGCAAATAAAGATTAAAGTCGAAATAAATGAAATAGAGACTAAAAAGACAATAGAAAAGGTCAGTAATACTAAGACACGTTTTTTGAAAAAATAAGCAAAATAGACAAACTTTTACTAGACTTACCAAGTAAAAAAACAGAGCTGTCTGAACTATATAAAATTGGAAATAAAAGAGATGACATTATAACTGATACCAAAGAAATATAAAGTATCAGAAGACACTACTATAAACAATTATACACCAACTAATTTGACAATGTAGAAGAAATGGATAAATTCATAGAAACATACCACCTACCAAGACTGAATAATGAAGAAATAGAAAATTTGAAAAGACCAATTATCAGGAGACTGAATTTGTAAGCCAAAACCTTCCAACAAAGAAAAGTCCAGCACCAGATGGTCTCACTAGTGAATTCTACCAAATATTTAAAGAGTAACTAATACCCATCCTTCTCAAACTCTTCCAAAAAAATAGAAAAGTATGGAACATTTCCAAATTCATGTCACAAGCCCATTATTACTGCAATACCAAAATCAGAAAAGAACACAAGAAAAAAAATTGCCAGTTAATATCCCTGAGGGAGCAAAGATGCAAAAATCTTCAACAAAATATTACCAGAGTTCAATAATATAAAGGATCATACACCATAACCAAGTGGGATTTATTCCAGGGATGCAAGGATGGTTCAACACCCACAAATCAATGTGACATCACATTAACAAAATGAAAGATATGACTGTCTCAATAAATGCAGAAAAAGCATCTGACAAAACTCAACATCCTTACATGATAAAAATGCTCAATAAACTGGGTATAAAAGAAACATACATCACTTAATAAAGGCCTATTTAACAAGCCCACAGCTAACATCATATTCAATAGTGAAATACTAAAAACTTTTTATCCTGGATCAGAAATAAGACAAGAATGCCAATTTTATTCAATATAGTACTAAAAGTAATGAGTCAGAGAAAATTAGGCAAGAAAAAGAAACAAAAAAATACCCAAATTGGAAAGAAAAAAGTAAAATCATTTCTATTTGCAGAAAACATGATATCATATATAAAAAAAATCCTAAAGAATCCACCAAAAGTCTATTAGAATTAATAAACAAATTTAGTAAAGTTGTAGGCCACAAAATCAATATGCAAAATAACTTTCATTTCTATATATCAACTATCAGAAAGAGAAATTAATACATTTACAATAGCATCAAAAAGAATAAAATACTTAGGAATAAATTTAACCATGGAAGCAAAAGATTTGTACCTCAAAGATCATAGGACACTGATAAAAGAAATTGAAGTCATAAATAAATGGAAAGATATTCCACATTCATTGATTCTAAGAATTGATAGTTAAAATGTCAGTACTACTCAAAGCAATCTACACTTTCAATGAAATCCATATCAAAATTCCAATGACATTGTCTACAGAAATGGAAAAAAACAATATTACAATTTGTACAAAACCACAAAAGACCCTGAAGAGCCAGTGCACCTTGAGGAATAAGAACAAAGTATACTGTTGGAAACATCACACTTGATTTCAAGCCATATTACAAAGCCATGGTAATCAAAACAGTATGGTACTGGCATAAAACTAGACAGATCAATGGAACAGAATAGAGAGTCCAGAAATAAACAATTACATAGATGGTCAATTAATTTCTGACAAAGGAACCAAGAATATACAACTGGGAAAGGACAGTCTCTTCAATTGAAAGTGTTGGGAAAACTGGATAGCCACATGTAAATGAAAGAAACTGGATCCCTAACTTATGCCATACACAAAAATCAAATCCAAATGGTTAAAGACTTGAACATAATACTTGAAATCATAAAACTCCTAGAAAAAAATATAGGCATGTAAGCCCCTTGACTTTCGATGTGGTGAAGGTTTCTTGGATTTCACACCAAAAGCAAAGGTACAGAAAGCAAAAATAAGCAAGTGGGACTATATCACACTAAAAAGCTACTGCATAGCAAAGAAATTATCAATAAATAAAAAGGCAATCTAAAGAATAGGATAGGAGAAAATATTTGCAAATCATATAGCCAACAAGCAGTTAATATCCAAAATATACAAGGAACTCCTACAACTCAATATCAAAACAAAAAACAAAAAACAAACAAAAAGCAATGGCCTGCAGGTACATGAAAGGGTGAATATCACTAAATATCAGAGATATGCAAACTAAACCATAATAAGCTAAAACCTCATATCTATTAGGGTGGCTATTATCAAAAAGAGAAGACATAACAAATGCTCACAAAGATGTGGTGAAAAGGGAATGCTTGATACACTATTGTTGGGAATGCACACTGCTACAGCCACTATAGAAAACAGATGGAGATTCTTCAAAGAATTAAAAACAGAATTACCATATTATCTTGCACTTCTAGGTATATACCAAAGGAACAAAATCATTATCTCAAAGAGATATCTTTACACTCTTTACAATGCTTCACTGGAGCATTATTTACAATAGCAAGGTACAGAAACAATCTAAGTATCCATTGACTCATGAATGGATAAAGAAAATGTGGCATATGTATACAATGACATATGATTCATCCTTAAAAAAAGAAGGACATCCTGACATTTGGAACAATACAGATGAACCGGGAGGGCATTAGTTAAGTAATACAAGCCAGACAAAGATAAACACTACATGTATCGTTTATATGTGGAATTAAAAAAAAAAAAAAAAAGAGTCTCACTCATAGATACAGAGTGGAAAAGTGATTGCCAAGAACTGAGGATTGGAGATAAGGAGAGGATGGCCAAGGGTATAAACCTTCTATTATAAAGTAAAATGAGGTATCAGTATCTAATGTAAAACATGGTGACTGCAGCTAATAACACTGTATTGTGGGGCACCTGGCTGGCTCAGTCAGTAGAGCATGTGACTCTTGATCTCAAGGTTGTGAGTTCAAACCACATTAGATGTAGAGATTACATTAAAAAATTAAATAACCCTGTACTGTATAATTGAAATTTGCTATAAGAATAAAAAGTAAATATGTGAGATGATAGATATGTTAATAAACTCAATGAGGGGAAATCCTCTGACAATGTGTTCATAAATCAAAACATCAGGTTGTATACTTTAAATATCTTATAATTTTATTTATCAAGTATACCTCAATAAAGATGAAAAATGCTTCAGACTAAAAGCAATCCCTCCTCACCAAATATTTAGGAATCCTCAATGACAATATCAATATAAAAAGCTAATCTTAGTAACTATAAACAAAGTAAACCTCACCTTTTTCCTCTGTTTTTTAATGTAAATTTCTCTACCTAGATAATTGTCTTAAATCTCCATTCTATAGTTTAATACATTACCACTACCAGTTAATACCCAACAATCTCTCTGCTTTTATCTCTGAAGAAGAATTAGATGGCTCAGAAGGGTGGAGAGTCATAGTAATTTCCTGAGGAGACTGTTTTAACCTGTGAGGTTCAGGCATGACGCATGGTGGAACAGAAACTGAAGAAGCAGCATAAGACTGGAGAAGGACTGGATGTACTAAATGTGCTCCAAGACTTGGCCTCCTGGTGGGAGGCTGTCCACACACCAAATCTCAATACCCAGAAGAGTTTAACAAGCTCAGAGTCAATTAAGAATGGCATTATTACCATGGCAATGGCAAACCAGAGGTGGTTTAGTGTAGCTACAACAATATCTTCTATGAGTATTTTTGAGAGACAGGCAAAATATAGTACTCTTAGGATGCCTGATCAAAAGAGTCCTCCAATCATGATGTTGGTGACGTGGCTCTAATTTCTGGGGAAAGGAAAGTGCCAAGTGTCTAGGAGTCCAAGCTAAGAGGATGGAGGTTAAGCCAATAAGAAGACAGGTTGGAGTATAAAATCAGAAAACCAAGATAGCAGTTCCTCATTTGGACTTTGCAGATACAATTAGGATTTAGGAAAGGGTTCACTAAAAATACTGAAGCTCAAGGGTGCCTGGATACCTCAGTCAGTTGAGCACCCAACTCTTGATTTTGGCTCAGGTCATGATCCCAGGGTTGTGGGATTGAGCCCTACACTGGGCTCCGCACTGAGTGTGGAGCCTGCTTGGGATTCTCTCTCTCTCCCTCTGCTCCTCTCTCCATCTCTCTCTCTCTCTCTCTCTCTCTCTCAAAAAATAAATATAAAATACTGAAGCCGAGAACTAAGCCTCATCCTAGACATAGCATACCTAGAGCAGAGAATTCTGGGTCTAGTAGCAGGGATAATATGCAAAACATTTAAAAACTAGGATGACATGAGCCCTGACCATCAAAACACATGCTAGTGACAAACACACTGTCTATAGGTACCCATACATACTCCCTGATCTGAACAGTATTCCAGCAAACTAGAATACCTTCAGGTGAAAATAAGTACAAATACCAATCCAAATGTAAAACATTGTGTTTCTCAGTTGGGAACCACTATTAGCATTTTAGCTAGGACAATTCTTTATTATTCAGAACTATTCTTTACATCACAAAATGTTTACCATTCCTGACTTCAGAAACTAAATGTCTGTAGTAATGAGTTCTGACAATAGCACCTCTCACAATCAAAAATAGGGGATAGTATAAACCTTGGTTTAGAATTGCTGCCAAACAGTTCATAAGTAGGCTTCAGGTCAGGCTTAATCTTAACATTTGTAAAGTTAGTAGTTATCTGTTTTTCACAGGCCAGCATTGATCCCAGGTTAGCCCCCAACATAACAATGGCTGCAACAATTTCAGACTTCACATTCCTATCACATTGTCCAGAAGGAAATAGCATCTTTACTCCAGCACTCCTATCAAAAATCTCAAGGCTCACTGTAAGTAGACTGCCTTGGTAAAATCCCATCCTTGAAACAATACTGACTCCAGGGAAATGCAATACTTTCACTGACCTTGATCACATGTCCTCTGGTTGAGTGAAGGGATACAGTTGGTTTCCCCAGGTTGAAAAGCAACCCCAAAGAGAAAATTAAAGTCTTCTGTGAAAGGGACAAGTTGAGAAATGGACACTGGGACTATAATCAACAAATGAACTCTAAGAGTTCAAAATATCAGTGTATGCATTGTTTGTTACCAATTAAGGACAATGTAACAAATGTTGTAACTTAATGTAAATCACTATGTCACTGGAAAAACACAGTTTAGTTAATACTTATTTCATAATAAGACTTTCTCAGCGAAATTGACATCATGTGCCTCCTGACATCATACACTGAGAAAAAAAATACATCATTGCTTTTGGGGCTTTCCTATCAAATGAACACACAGACTAAATCTAATCGTGAGAAAACATCAGACACACCCAAATTGAAGGGTATTCTTCAAAATAACTGGCCCAAGCTCTTCAAAAATGTCGATGTTACAAAATGCAAAAAAACTATTCCAGACCCAAACAGACAAAAGAGGCAAGACAGCTGAAAGCAACATGTGATCTAGGACTTCCTTTTGCCATGAAGGACTGGTAAATTTGCAAAATTTGCCTAAGATCTATAAATTAGATGGTAATATTTTGTGAATGTTAATTTCCGGATTCTAACCATGTTATGGTTACATAAGAGAATGTCTTTGTGTTTAGAAAATAAAAGCCAAAGTATTTAAGGGTAAATACATCATTTTTATAGCTTCCTCTCAAAAGATTCCCACACACATACACACACACACACGCGCGCGCACGCGCAAGGGAGGTGGAAAGACAGAGAAAGGAGAGGTGTGTATACATGTGTTTGTGTATGTGGAGAAAAAGAAAGAGAATGATAAAGCAGATATGGCAAAATGATAAATGTGAGAAATCTTGCTTAAAGGTATATACGAATTTTTTGCACTATTCTTATAAATATTCTGTAAGCCTGAAAGTATGTTTATTTAAAATTAAATGAAAATAAAATTTTAGAATTCATAAACAACAGCAATAATAAGGAAGCTTCTATTTAAATATTCACTCAACTTGCTTAAAATGCATGTGTAATTTTTTAGCTACTGCCTCAAGGTCTTATTTTTATTTTTGGAGTGTATAATTCAATATACATGTGTGCATGTGTGAAGAATATCAACTATCTGAAATAAAAATGCTCTTCTTTTTACAGGAAGCCAGAAAAACAGATACATAGGAGCAGTCTTAGAGTGTGAAAAGTGAAAAGTTTGTACTGGTTTCATGAAATCTGGGATTTTAAAAAAATCTTGCCTGTACTTCCAGTAAACCTCATGAAACCTTTTTAGAGATAATGTTGACAACTTTAAATATCAAATCCAGAAGAAAAGAAAAAAAGAATACAAATTTACTAGGGTCCAGAGCCCTGCAAATGTCCAGAAGCCTCACCCAGAGCAATCTCCAGAAAGGCCCCATCCAATCTTTGGTCCATCACTGCAGAGATGCCTATGGGTACTTGACTTCTGTGCTAGACTTAAAGGCGATGAAATCTTGGCAAACCTGAGGTCTTGCCACCTTCGGTGCTCCATCCGGTCCTTCTTGCAATCCTGCCATCCTCCCAAAACAGGGCACTATCATTGAATGGGGCCTAATTTCCTCATACTTGCAGACTTACCCACCTCTGTGCCTCCGGCCTTCTCCCTCTCTCACTATGTGAGCCTCTCTTCCCTGCCACAACAGCAGTCTTCCCTGCAGATGTGCCTACCTTCAGAAAACAAAAGCCAGCAAAATCTTAGGGCAAGTGGTTTCTATTTCTAGACCTATCACTAACCTTCCTTGAGGAAGGTGGTCTCTATCCACTTGCAGGCTTGAAATGGGGAAATATAAAGGGAAAACAAACTCAGTACATTATCATTTCATATCTATGGGCAGAGACGCTTTTTTGTCAAGGAGAAGAAAGAACATTTGTTCAGTAATTTTCCTGATATGGGGTTTAGCCATTTTTAACTAGCTCTGGAAAAGAACAGTGGTAGCTACTGCTTCAAATGGTTAGAGCAAACACTGTTGATACTGTGACCAATATCCCTTGTCCTCTGCAGAGGTCACCTACACCGTGGTGGACTGTTCTTCTAATGGCTTTTTAGCACAAGCACTGGCATCTCTCTGCCTGAGGCCTTTCTGGCTACAGAAGCAAGCTTAGCTGGAATGCCAGCCTGCCAGAAGAAATTAACTCCCTCAGGAGCAGCTCTTAGTCAATGAAGGATCACACTGTCCCACTAGGGACAATTATGAAGTAAGTTCTCTAAGCTGTCCAATATGGTAGCTACTAACAAATGTACCTCTTAAGCCCTCAAAATGTACCTAGTCCAGATAGCCACTTTAAATGTAAAATATACACTGGACTTCTAAGATGTAGCATGAAAAAAAGGTAAACTACATCATTAATATTTTTATTGGTTATATGCTAAAATTACAAAATTTTGGACATATTTTACAAATAAAATACAACATCAAAATTAATTGTACCTTTTTTTCCATGTAATTTACTAGAAAATTTTAAATTACATATGTGGCTTACATTACATTTCTGTTGGACAACACCATATAGTTTATTACAGGATCTTTCACAGAAATGTGCTGCAATTGCCCACACTAACAGCTTAACCATTTTGATTTTATATCTTCCCCACTTTCATCTGTACTAAAAACATTAATTTAGGAACTGTGACAAATTATAAAGACATGTTTTTTGTGGGTTTTTTTTTATTTTTTGTTTTGTTTTTGGTTTGGTTTGGTTGGAGTCTGGTTTAGATGAAATCAGACTCAAATCTGTGCCTGTAGTTTAGGCTTAGCAGAAAATTTGCATTTGGGGAAAGACAGCTCCTTGGTAAAACACATTATAGACGTTTATGGGCCTTTAAGTTAAGCAAAGCAAAGGAGAAAGTGGGGATGGAATACATGAGACAATGAGAAGGGAATCTGCTCTATTTTACTTAAGGCCATGTGTTATCTCTGCAGAGATTATGATGATGTCACCTGGTTTTCGCTTTTCCTTGAAAAAGCTGGACACAGAGCAAATGGAGGACCTGGGCCCTGAGAGAGAAAGCAGGAGTGAAGAGACATCCATCAGGGGAAAATGAGTCAAGCCCTGGACGATGGCAGCAAAGCAGGAGAGAGGAAGGAGGTAGCCTGCCAAAGAGGCTCTTTGGAAGGCATGAATAATGAACTCTGAGAGAAGTGGCACACACCTTCATCTTAGGCTTCTTTTCCTGAATTGCACTATCATCTCTTAAATGACTTCAGTGAAGTTCTTTAAAATGTCAAAGCTGTGATTTGAGCAATTAAGGGTTAGAAGTCCTGTTTGTCATTGGGGCATAACTAGTATGGGAAGAAAACTAGATAAAGTACTTACAAGATGATGATGAACCCGAAAAACACATAATCCAGTGAAGAAATGGGCAGAAGACATGAATAGACACTTCTCTAAAGAAGACATCCAGATGGCCAACAGACACATAAAATGATGCTCAACATCACGCCTCATCAGGGAAATACAAATCAAAGCCACACTCAGATACCACTTCACACTGGTCAGAGTGGCTAAAATGAACAAATCAAGAAACTATAGACGCTGGAGAGGATGTGGAGAAACGGGAACCCTCTTGCACTGTTGGTGGGAATGCAAACTGGTGCGGCCGCTCTGGAAAACAGTATGGAGTTTCCTCAAAAAATTAAAAATAGACCTACCCTATGACCCAGCAATAGCACTGCTAGGAATTTACCCAAGGGATACAGGAGTGCTGATGCATAGGGGCACTTGTACCCCAATATTTATAGCAGCACTCTCAACAATAGCCAAATTATGGAAAGAGCCTAAATGTCCATCAACTGACAAATAGATAAAGAAGATGTGGTTTATATATACAATGGAATACTACCTGGCAATGAGAAAGAATGAAATCATGCCATTGGCAGCAACATGGATGGAACTGGAGGGTATTATGCTGAGTGAAGTAAGTTAATCAGAGAAAGACAGGTATCATACATTTTCACACATATGTGGATCTTGAGAAACTTAACAGAAGGCCATGGGGGAAGGGAGGGAGAAAAATAGTTACAAACAGGGAGGGAGGTGAAACATAAGAGACTCTTAAATACAGAGAACAAACTGAGGGTTGGTGGGAGGTAGAAGAGGGGGGAAAATGGGTGATGGGCATTGAGGAGGGCACTTGTCGGGATGAGCACTGGGTGTTTGTATGTAAGCCAAATTGACAATAAATTATATTAATAAATATAATGGGGATGAGCAGAAAAGCCTCACAGTGATTTTGCGGAGAAAAATGAGCAACACTTTTCTAGCTAATAATAACACACTCATGTTTTTTGAACCAGACACATTTGAACTACTAGGTTCTAAGTATATTCACAGATTATCTCATTTCATTCTTATAATAACCCTTTAAGTAATATTATTATTATTCCTGCTTTATAGATAGGAAAACTGAGGTACAAAGATGCTAATTAACTTGATCAAGATCAAACAGGTAGCAAATCAGGTACAAAGGCAGGGTCAAGGTACAGATGCTGGCAGTCATGATTGTCTTGGAGTCAGTCACCTTAACCACTTGTAATAGTCTGTCTCTTGAGACAGGTTTGCAAAACAAGCCTACTCCCTCTGGAGTTCGAGAAATCAGGAAGGACATCTGATAAGAGAATTGTATGACAAATAAGGCCTTTCATAGAAGTTCTCAACTAGATGGGAAAAAAAAATCATCCTTCACAAAAAAACTCTCAATGAGACAGAAAATTTGAAAGTAGAGAACAATTTCCTAAACTTCACATTCTTCATTGTGCCTCTGTGATCTGTGCTTAATAATAATTCCTACTGATTAAACACACAAATGTGAGAAATAGCCTTTTTTCCTTTTATACCTAAATGTCCTGATACATTAAACACTGACTTTTAAGCTGCCCAAATAGCATTTTTCCTAGCACAGCTTTGAGTGTCAATAGAATATCTGAAGTATTCTAATACAGTCTTAACTAATTTGCTAACTACAGATATAGGACTTTAAAAATACTACCAAGTAATATTAAATTTTAACTCAATATAAACCTCAACTTCAGGTAGTGAAATCCCCATTATTGCTTTTTTAGGGTACTTTCATTCTACTTAATCTGAGGATTATCAAACACATGCTGCATGATTCAATGAGATTGTAGAGACCTTCCCTCTTCATAATTATAGTCTAGCAATTTTCCTTCACTGAATTGCTTATTTAAATGTCCATAACTTTTACCAAACTTATTCAAAAGAATTAGGGGAAAAAAGACCTTTTAAATATGCTATACATGATTTAAGCAGGAGAAAGCTCAGCCTTCACTCTACTCTTCTTTCCCAAAACCTGCTCTATCCCTACAATTTTTCCTATATATTTGTTCTCCATCCCAAACTTTCTGTTTCTATAAGGATCTGGGCTTTTGGAAACCAAACCAGGAAAACCAGCAAGCCTGGTCCCATTTTGCCATATCTTAGTCCTCAGGAATGAGCCAAGAAAACCAACTTCTTGCATAGGAGAAAGAAAAAGGAAATCCCTAGGAGGAAAAGCAGTCAATATTTCAAAATTATTATTCTACATAAGGCACTATGTTCCGCATCTTACATATATCATCTTAGTTCATCCTTAAATAACTCTAATGTTGTTTATTGTGTTCTTTAATGCTACCAATGGCCTTATTTATCCTCACTTTAGAGCGAGGAAAACTGAGACTTGACAGTTTGGGCTCCTATCTGGTGGGATAAAGCAGCCTCTGAGATGACCCCTTGTGTCATCTCCTCCCCCTGAGCATGGGATGATCCTAGTCACTTGATTCTCATGAAAGGAAGAAGATCCAAATGAGATGTCACTTTTAGATTACAGTGTGCCCTGTGTCACCCTTTCTCACTTGTTTGCTCTGATGGAAGCCAGCCACCTTATTGTGAGCTGCCCTAGGGAGAAATCCACATCAGTGCTAGGGAACTGATGATTCCAGCCAAAGGCCAGTGGGAAGCTGGCCAACAACCACATGGGTGAGCCTGGAAGGGATCCTCTCCCAGTCGGGCCTTAAGATGCCTGAAGCCCTGGCCAATACCTTGACTACAGTCTTGTGAGAGGACCTGGCTAAGCTATACCTGAATCCAGTCTTGCAGAAAATGTGACATAATAAATGTTGTTTTGTGCACTAAGCCTTAGAGTTAATTTATTCTGTGACAATAAGTAACTAATACAGCTGGTAAATTTCAACTCCGGTAATCTGGCTCTGGATATCATGTTGAGCCAGCACACTCTTCTCCCTAGGACTGGTTCTGTCAGCTTCTCTCACACAGGCCACCATTTGCAGCCAGGCCCAGCATGTTCCCTCCTGTTTGCAAAAGGCCTGAGTCGTGCTGAGATTCCAGCACATAGCACATACCAAAATCAACTCCTTCTCTTGTACTAAAGAAAGGATTCTTGGCCTCTTGTTTGCACTACAAAGTCACTGGTAATGCCTGTTGGATTATGACTCAGAAATGTCCATTCTTGTTACCATTTCACTTATTTCTTTCCATTTCCCAACCTTCTCTTTTTTCACTGTGTTTCTGCTCCTTTTTTGCTCTTCTTTACTCGTAGACCCTATTCTCCTCTTCATCTCCACTTTCTCCTGTAAACTGTTTTCTCTTGCTGCTATTTTTACTTACAGAAAAATGCACTATTTGCCTCCTGGAAAAATTTAATGTTGGTCTGAAAAGAACAGTTTTCTGGAAACATCAACAGAAAGAAAAACACAGGTGGAGAGTGGGCTTGGGGGGTGGTGCAAGAGAACCCTCTTTAGTGGGTTTTTGGTTTTGCTGTCACCCGTCTCCCATATCAAAACATCCCCTATGGCAGTTAAAAGCTGTTGGCCACCCCAATTAAAGTGTTTTCAAAGAAACTGTCAGAAATAGTTCCAAGAGCACTTTTAACTTATTACATGTGGGTTACATAAGCACTGGAAGCTTGTTAAAACATTCAAAATATGATATGAATTAAGTCACACAACAGTGGGTCAAAGCTTTAGCTTTTCGGTGTGACTAACTCCATCATCTGTGATTTAGCACCCTCAACAAAAACACATCTTAAAGAAAATCAATTAAAGAATATCTTTGGTTCCTTCCAGGAATCTATATTCCTAACATTAAAAGTATGGCTATAATTACTCTGTATTTGGATTAAGTATGCTTTTAAGCATAGCTGTAACAGGACCTGTCACATTACAAATTGGATATGGGAAGCAATAGTAATTCTTTATTTGATTTAAACTAATTTTATATTTCTCAAGAGCCTTACCCACTAGTTTGTGTGGACAGAAAAAAAACAAAAAAACAAACAAACAAAAATGCCCAAACTGTTAAGCCATTCTTCTAAACTCAAATGAACCTTGTGATTTAAACAACCCCTTTCATATTTCTCATGATAACTCAAGTGGCACACTGGGTGGGACAGTTCTTCTTAGAGCTTGGCAGACATTTAGCACTCCCTCCCTCTCATCACCTCCTCTACAAATGCCAGTAGCAGTCTTTCCTGGCATGCTGACAACCTTAACCATCCTTACACATTTCCAAACCACCCCCTTGTGGGTCAGTACTGCCCTCCCTCTTAAAAAAAAAAAAAAAAAGAAAGAAAGAAAGAAAGAAAGAAAGAAAGAAAGAAAGAAAGAAATCTAAGTAATTCTCAGGTATTTAGGTTAAACTTTTAGTGCTCTAGATCCATCTTTCCCCCACCTCCTCTCCAAGATGCCCCTAGGTTTTATACAAAACGGAATTAGCAAGGACCCCTAAATCTGTGCAGTATTCCCAGGTCCTCTGGTCTCCAAGGCAATGGTTATTACTCAGCTGGCTGGCCTCCACAGCTAAAGTCAACAGCTAATGTCATTCATGAGCTGGTCTCCATACATAGTCAACCCCTGTTGATACATGATTAAAGGAGAATTATTCTCAAATGTGACACTTTACATAAATGTTGCAAAAATGTTTTGTCCAATGTATTAAGGAAATATTCTTATCAATCCTAGGTAAAAAATTACATTGCTGTCAAAATAAGGAGGCTCAGGAAAAATAGTTGTTTCTCAATTCTTAGAAGTCAGTGAGAATCAGATCCCAAAGGCAGAGTCAACTGAATTGAAAATTTGAAATAGCTTCAAAAAGAAGATGAAGAAGAAGAAGGTACTCTCTTCTGTGTATGAGAACTACAAAATTAAAATAACACCAAAAATATTCTGAATAAATTACATGAAATTTTCCTCATTAGTTTATTAAGGCCACCGTAATTAATATTGTGTCTGCTTTTGGACAGAAAAGTGTCTTGCAAATTCTGACTTGGTCTACTGGTACAGACTGACAGTTTCTCAAGCAATGTTACCTTGGAATATTGTACCCTCTTCTTTGAAATATCCATAGTTCAGAGTACCTAGTGCAGTCTTTTCCACAGGGCCAATAGTAATACAGAACATACCAAACCAACCTAGTTATTTATAGAATCTCTCCAGTGCTACTACTTGTTGTGCAACATATAGAAATGCAGCATTCAGATGTTCATATCCCTCTTCAAGAAAGGACTTATGGCCTCTAACTATTAACTCCTTCCAGTTGGCCTCTGCTTTGGAGCTCAGGTCATGGTCCTCCTGGAGTGGTCCCAGCTAATGACCAAGCAACATGTGTCACAGGGCCTAGACTTTGACCCAATGCAAGACCCTTTTAATAGTTAATCTTCACTCTGGACCTCTCTGTAGAGCTTTCCGAGACTTTGTTAGACCTGAATCATGGTCTGTTGACTCTTCCTACTCAATCCTACTTCCTGCTTTTTCCTTTCTCAGGTGTTACACCCCCATAAACCTTTTATATGCCTGTCCCCACCTCAGTGTCCACTTCTCAGAAGTCCCAACTGACACAGTGGTACCAGGAATGACCCAAAAAAAAGCAAGTGGTAAGTTGGGATTTTGAGACTGTATCCCTAACTGCCTGACTGGCAAAGAAGAGCCAATCCCAGGTGGTGTATGGGGTACAATTAGTCTTTGGCACAATATGGTAGTATAATTGCTCAACAATACTAGATATGAAAAGTTTATTGATTTGGGGGTACTCTCTTGGAATATAGGATTGAACACACTGGAAAGGATCCAACGGTGTAGAGCAAATCTCAGGTAGGGTGACTCCCAGACACCTGGAGAAAGTAATGACTCATGCTGAGTAAAATGAAATACCTGAACTGCCATAGCTAACCCTGGAGAAAGGAAACAAAAAGCCCAGGAAAGTAGATATGCTACAGTGAATATATGAGGCCAGAAAACCTACCAGAAAAGTATTTTCCATGACGGCTTGGAGAACATATTCCACAAGGTTAATAGGAATGTGCTAGTAAGAGGGGCACTAGCATCACGAGGATGTCCAGTGCTAGTCTTCTTTACAGGTAAGAGCTGACTATAGAAAAGGGTGTCATACCATATATGAAAAACCCACACCTAACATCATCCTCAATGGTGAAAAACTGAGAGCTTTTCCCCTAATATCAGGAACAAGACAAGGATGTCCACTCTCATCAATTTTATTCAACATGGTACTGGAAGCCCTAGACACAGCAATCACACAACAAAGGAAATAAAAGGCTTCCAAATTGGTAAGAAAGAAGTAAGAATTTCACTGTTTGCAGATGATTATATATGGAAAACCCTAAAGACTCCACCAAAAACTACTGCAACTGATAAATAAATTCAGTAAGGTCACAGGATACAAAATCCATATACAGATATCTATTGCATTTCTATACACTAATACTGATGTAGCAAAAATAGAAATTTAGAAAAACCATCCCATTCACAATTGCACTAAAAATAATAACATACCTAAAAAATAAACCGAACTGGGTGGGGCCGAGATGGTGGAGCAGCATGGAAGTTCTCGGCTTCTTTTGTCCCTGAAATGCCGGTAGATCAGCACCAAATCATTTTGCACACCTAGGAAATTGACCTGAGGATTAACACAACAATCTGCATACCTTGAGCCACAGAACCCGGCAGGTATGTGCTGCAGAGAGGTGAACTGGGACAGAAAGAAGCTGCAAGGGTAGGGAGCTGTTTTTGCAGAGGGGGGTAGAGAAAGGGGGAAGAAGTGCGGCACACTGGGAGAGTACAGGAGAAGCACTCGCCACAAAAGTAGCCGGAGGGAAAGAGAAAGAATGGAAACACTCACAAGGGACCAAACAAGAATTCTGTTCCCCAGAAACACAGATGGGGAGAAAAGAGCAGGTTTCAGTACCATTAGGACTCTATAAACAGGGGAACACAGAGTTGGAAATTCCAGCACTTATTACCTGATGGTGCTCTGGTGGAGAAGAAGGGCAAATCCCCAGAAGCAGGGCAGCGAGGTCTGAGGGGACTGAGGGCCACACAGGGAGAAGCAGTTCCCCTGCTTGGAGGGCATTTGTTAGAGGTGACACAGCCTCCCCACAGGCAAAGGTCCAAAAGGACCCTGGAGAACAGCCATGTTTGCTGGTATCAGAACAAAGACACCAGATTGAGGTGAAACCTGTCAATGACTGCGTGTTGTGGTTTGCCATAATTTCTGAACATTAGCCACTGCATAATCACATGAACTTTTTCTCAGGCAGTCTGGCACAGGGCCACAATCTCTGAACCTCCACAGTGCAATCACATCAATGTTCTCTGGGCAAGCTGGCAAGTGGCCATTGCTCAGTAAGACCCTCCCCCAGAGGGTCAGAGCAGATCAAAGCCACAGGGTTGAGAGATTTGGAAACACAGCCCCATCTGGGATAAAATTGGGAGAGAGGTGCCGCCTGGCAGGCTGATGGCTTGGGCACAGACACTGTAGAAGCAAAAAGTGGATAGAAGCCAGAGACAAAGGAGAGATGCTTAATTGCTACTAGGTGAGAGTGCAGAGTTCCTATGCCAGAGACTGGGAAGGTGGGTGACTCCATTTTCACCTATCCTGTGCATGCGCCACATGGATCGACTCCAGTAAACTAAGCAGCGCCACCTAGTGGAGAATGGGGGCTTTACACCAAGCACTGCCCAACTGTGCCCTCCAAATACATGCCCTAGAGGACCACCACAAGTCTCTCAACCTGCTAAGTATACAAACTATAGAGTGCTGCATAGTATGAGTTCTAGGGGAAACTGGATGCAAATTCATTTGGGTTTTAGTCTGTTTGCTGGATCATTTATTCATTTTTTTACTTCTTTATTTGTTTTGCTTTTGCTTAAATTATTTTTGTTCTTTTTCTCCTTTCTTTGCTTTTCCTTGGACACAGAGAGAAAAATTTAGTTTTATTTTCCTTTTTTAAAAAAATAAAAATATTTTTTAAATTCTTTTTACTATGTTTTTTTTAGTTTTTTGTAAAGTTTTAAATTCTATTTCACTTTCTTCATTGCATTATATTCTATTTTATTGTATATATTTTTAATTTTTAAACATTTTAATTTTTTTCCTCTTTTCTTTTCATTCCCTTTTTTCTCTATTCTACCAAGCTTCTTTCAACAACCAGACGACAACTCACCTAGAATCTAGCTTCCTTTACTTGATTTTTTGTGTTGTATTTAATTTTTTAATTTAATTTTTTAATTGTATTTTATTAATTTTTTTTCCTCCAAAATGATGGAGAATAATGATGCAGAAAGAAAAAAGGGAAACTAAAGCACAAGAACACAATATAGAATTAGAGAACTCAGTGACTCATTAAAAAGCAGCAACATCCAAATCATAGGAGTACCAGAAGATGAAGAGACAGAAAAAGGGGTAGAAGGTTTAGGTGAAGAAATTATAGGGGAGACTTTTCCTAGTCTGGGGAAAAACTCAGACATCAAAATCCAAGAAGAACAGAGAACTCCCATCATATTCAACAAACACAAACTGTCAAAAAAACATATTATAGTCAGATTCACAAAATACACAGACAAGGAAAGAATAATGAAAGCAGCAAGGGGGAATAAAAAAAGTCCTTAGCCTATAAGGGAAGACAGATCAGACTCATAGCAGACCTATCCACAGAAACTTGGAGGCCAGAAAGGAGTGGCAGCATGTATTCATTGTACTGAATCAGAAAAATATGTAGACAAGAATTCTTTATCCAGCAAGGCTGTCATTCAAAATAGAAGGAGAGATAAAGAGTTGCCCAAACAAACAAACAAACAAACTCTAAAGAAGTTGTGACCACTAAACCAGCCCTGCAAGAAATTATACAGGAGACACTCAGAGGGGAGAAGAGACAAAACAAAACAAAAAAAGACCAAAAGCAACAAAGACTAGAAAGAACCAGAGAACACCACCAGAAACTCCAACTCTACAGGCAACACAATGGCAAAAAATTCATATCTTTTGGTATTCACTCTAAATGTCAATGAACTAAACACTCCAGTCAAAAGGCATAGGGTATCAGAATGGATAAGAAAATAAGATCCATCTATATGTTGTCTACAAGAGACCGATTTTAGACCTAAAGACACTTTCAGATTGAAAATAGGGGGATGGAGGACCATCTATCATGCTAATGGTCACCAAAAGAAAGCTGGAGTAGCCATACTTATACCAGACAAACTAGAATTTAAAATAAGACTGTAACAAGAGATGAAGGACATTATATCTTAATTAAGGGGTCAAGCCACCAAGCAGAGCTAATGATCGTAAACATTTATGCCCCCAACGTGATCTCCCAAATATACAAATCAAGTAATCACAAACAGAAAGAAACTCATTGATAATAATACCATAATAGTAGGGGACTTCAACACCCCATTTACAACAATGGATAGATCATCTAAGCAGAAAAATCAACAAGGAAACAATGGCTTTGAATGATACACTGGACCGATGGTCTTCACAGATATATTCAGAACATTTCATCCTAAAGCAGCAGAAATACACATTCTGGAGTGCACATGGAACATTCTCCAGAATAGTTCACATACTGGGACACAAATCAGACCACAACAAGTACAAAAAGACTGAGATCATACCATGCATATTTTCAGACCACAACACTAAGAAACTCAAAATCAACACAAGAACAAATTTGGAAAGACCACGAATACTTAAAGATTAAAGAACATCCTACTAAATAATGAATGGGTTAAGGAGAAATTAAAGAGTAAATTAAAAAGGACATGGAAGCCAATGAAAATGATAACATGACAGCCCAAAGGCTGTCCCTTTGACCCCAAAGAAAGGTCTCAGATACACAGCCTAACCTTACACCTTAAAGAGCTGGAAAAAGAACAGTAAATAAAGCCCCAAACCAGCAGAAGATGGGAAATCATAAAGATCAGAGCAGAAGTCAATGATATCAAAATCAAAAAAACAGAACAGATCAATGAAACCAGGAGCTGGTTCTTTGAAAGCATTAACAAAATTGGTAAACCCCTAACCAGACTGATCAGAAAGAAAAGTAAAGGACCCAAATAAATAAAATCATGAATGAAAGAGGACAGATCACAACCAACACTGCAGAAATACAAACAATAATAAGAGAATATTATGAGCAATTATATGCCAATAAATTGGGCAATCTGGAAGAAATGGGCAAAACCCTAGAAACATATAAACTACCAAAACTGAAACAGGAAAAAATAGAAAATTTGAACAGACCCATAACCAGTAAAGAAATTTAATTAGTAATCAAAAATCTCCCCAAAAAATAAGAGTCCAGGGCCGGATGGCTTTCCAGGGGAATTCTACTAAACATTTAATTTAAAGAAGAGTTAACATTTATCCTGTAGAAGGTGTTCCAAAAAATAGAAATGGAAGGAAAACTTCCAAACTCATTCTATGAGGCCAGCACTACCTTGATTCTAAAAACAAAGACCCCACTAAAAAGGAGCACCACAAACCAATTTCCCTGATGAACATGGATTAAAAAATTCTCAACAAGATACCAGCCAACTGGATCCGACAATACATTAAAAGAATTATTCACTGTGATCAAGTGGGATTTATACCTGGGATGCAAGGCTGATTCAATATCCACAAATCAGTCAATGTGATACATCACATTAAAAAAGAAAGAATAAGGAGCACATGGGTGGCTCAGACAGTTAAGCGTCCGACTCTTGCTTTCAGCTCAGGTCATGACCTCACGGTTTCATGAGTTCGAGCCCCACATGGGTAGGACTCTGTGCTGGCAGCCGGGAAGCTACTTGAGATTCTCTCTCTCTCTCTCTCTCTCTCTCTCTGCCCCTCGCCCACTCACGCACTCTCTCTCTCTCTCTCTCTCTCTCTCTCTCTCTGCCCCTCCCCGACTCACGCGTGCTCTCTCTCTCTCTCTCTCTCTCAAAATACAGTTAAAAAAATTTTTAAAAAGAATAAGAACCCCATGATTCTCTTAATAGATGCAGAGAAAGCATTTGACAACACAGCAGCCTTTCTTGATAAAAACCCTCAAGAAAGTAGGGATGGAACAATCATACCTCAAGATCATAAAAGCCATATACTCAAGACCCACCACTAATATCATCCTCAACAGGGAAAAACAGAGCTTTCCCGCTAAGGTCGGGAACACGACAAGGATGTCCATTCTCACCACTGTTATTCAACATAGTATTGGATGTCCTAGCCTCAGCAATCAGGTGACCCAAAGAACTAAAAGGCATCCAAATCAGCAAGGAGGAACTCAAACTCTCACTCTCATAACATGATACACTATATGGATAACCCAAAAGATTCTACAAAAAAACCTGGTAGAACTGATCCAAGAATTCAGCAAAGTCGCAGTATATAAAATCAATGCACAGAAATCAGTTGCATTTCTATACACCAATAATGAAGCACCAAAAAGAGAAACCCATTTTCAATTGCACCGAAACCCATAAAATACCTAGGAATAAACCTAACCAAAGAGCTGAAAACTATAGAAAGCTTACGAAAGAAATTGAAGAAAACACACACACAAAAAAATGGAAAAACATTCCATGATCATGGATTTGAAGAACAAATATTGTTAAAATGTCATTACTACCCAAAGGAATGTACACATTCAATGCAATCCCTATCAAAATCACATCAGCATTCTCCACAGAGCTAGAACAAACAATCTACAATTTGTATGGAACCAGAAAAGTTCCCGAATAGGCAAAGCAATCCTAATAAAGAAAACCAAGGCTGGAGGCATCACAATTCCAGACTTTAAGCTGTATTACAAAGCTATAATCCCCAAGACAGTACGGTACTGGCACAAAAACAGACACTTAGATCAATGGAACAGAATAGAGAACTCAGAAATGGGCTCACACACGTATGGCCAGCTCATCTTTGACAATGCAGAAAAGAATACCCAATGGAATAAAGACAGTCTCTTCAGTCAATGGGGTTGGGAAAACTGGACAGCTACATGCAAAAAAATGAATAAGAACCCCATGATTCTCTTAATAGATGCATAGAAAGCATTTGACGACACAGCAGCCTTTCTTGATAAAAACCCTCAAGAAAACCCTGGACCACTTTCTTACACCACACAAAAAATAAACTCAAAATGGATGAAAGACCTAAACGTAAGACAGGAAGCATCAAGATCCTAGAGGAGAAAGCAAGCAAAAACCTCTTTGACCTTGGCTGCAGCAACTTCTTACTAAACACGTCTCCAGAGACAAGGGAAACAAAAGCAAAAAGAACTATTGGGACCTCATCAGGATAAAAACCTTCTTCACAGCAAAGAAAACAATCAGCAAAACTAAAAGGTAACTGACAGAATGGGAGAAGATATTTGCAAATGACGTATCAGATAAGGAGTTAGTATCTAAAATCTATAAAGAATTTACCAAACTCAACACTCAAAAAACAAAGAATCTAGTGAAGAAATGGACAAAAGATATGCATAGACACTTTTCCAAGAAGACATCCAGATAGCTAACAGGCACATGAAAAAAAATGCCCAACAACACTTATCATCAGGGAAATACAAATCAAAACCACAAGGAGATACCACCTCACACCAGTCAGAATGGCTAAAATTAACAACTCAAGCAACAACAGATGTTGGTGAGGATGCAGAGAAAGAGGAACCCTTTGTACTGTTAGTGGGAATGCAAACTGATGCAGCCACCCTGGAAAAGAGTATGGAGTTCCTCAAAAAATTAAAAATAAAACTACCCTATGACCCAGCAATTGCACTACTAGGTGTTAATCCAACGGATACAGGTGTGCTGTTTTGAAGGGCACATGCACCCTGACGTTTATAGCAGCAATATAGACAAGAGCCAAAGTATGGAAAGAGCCGAAATGTCCATCAAGTGATGAATGGATAAAGAAGATATGGTGTATATATACGTGTGTGTGTGTGTGTGTGTGTGTGTGTGTGTGTACAACAGAATATTGCTTGGTAATCAATAAGAATGAAATCTTGCCATTTTCAACAGCATGGATGGAACTAGGTGTATTATGCTAAGCAAAATTAGAGTAAGATAAATATCATATGACTTTATGTGGAATTTAAGATACAAAACAAATTAACATAAGGGAAGGGAAGCAAAAATAATATAAAAACAAGGAGGGGGACAAAACATAAGAGACTCTGAAATACAGAGAACAAATGAGAGTTGCTGGAGGAGTTTTGGGTGGGAAATGGGCTAAATGGGCAAGGGGCATTAAAGAGGACACTTGTTGGGATGAGCCCTGGCTGTTAAAGGTAGGGATGAGCCACTGGATTCTACTCCTGAAATCACTGTCGCACTATATGCTAACTAATCTGGATGTAAATTAAAAAACAAAAACAAGCAAACAACCAAAAAAAATAAAAATAAAAAAACCACAGCGGCCCAGAAAAAGGATCAACAGCCTTGTCAATAAAATGCCAAGAACAGAAACTTGATTTCTTGAAATAAATAAATAAATAAATAAATAATAAATAAACTAAACCAAGGGGGTAAAGGACCTATACTCTGAAAACTATAAGACATTGATGAAAGAAACTGAAAAAAAAAAAAAAAAAACATAATTGGAATGGTATTCTATGCTCATGGACTAGAAGAACAAATAGTGTTAAAATGTTCATACTACTCAAAGAAATCTACAGATTCAATGCAATACCTATCAAAAGAGCAACAACGTCTTTACAGAACTAGAATAAATAATCTTAAATTTGTTTGGCATCACGAAAGACCCTGAATTGCCAAAGCAAACTTGAAAAAGCACAGCAAAACCAAAGGTATCACAATCCTACATTTCAAACTGTTCTACAAAGCTGTAGTAATCACAAAAGTATGGTACTGTTACAAAAATAGACACACAGAGCAATAGAACAGAATAGAGATCCAATAAATAAACCCACAATTATAAGGTCAATTAATCTTTGACAAAGGAGGCAAGAACATGCAATGGGAAAAAGCCTCTTCAACAAATGGTGTTGGGAAAACAGGACAGTAACATGCAAAAGAATGAAACTTGACCACTTTCTTACACCATACACAAAAATTAACTCAAAATGGATTAAGGATCTAAATGTGAAACCTGAAACCATAAAATTCCTAGAAGAGAGCACAGGCAGTAATGTCTCTGACATTAGCCATAGCAACATTTTTCTATCTATGTCTCCTGAGGCAACAGAAACAAAGCAAAAATAGACTATTGGGATTACATCAAAATAAAAAGCTTCTGCACAGCAAAAGGAAACAATCAACAAATCTAAAAAGAAAACTTACTGAATGGGAAAGGTATTTGCAAATGACCTATCTGATAAAGGGTTAGTATCCAAAATGTATAATGGAATATTATTCAGCCATCATATAGAATGAATAATGGAATATTATTCAGCCATAAAAAAGAATGAAATCTTGCCATTTGCAACAACATGGATGGAACCATAGAGTAGAATGCTAAGTGAAATTAAGTCAGCCAGAGAAAGACAAACACCATTTGATTTCACTCATATGTGTAATTTAAGAAACAAAAACAAATGAACAGTGAAAAAAAGAGACAAACTAAATAACAGACTCAACTACAGAGTACAAACTCATGGTTGCCAGAGGGGAGGTGGATGGGGAGATTGGTGAAATAGGTGAAAGGGATTAAGAATACACTTAACATGATAAGCACTGAGTAATGTATAGTATTGTTGAATCACTACATTGTACATTTGAAACTACTGTAATGTTGTATGTTAACTATACTGGAATTAAAATTTAAAAATTAAAAAAAAAAGAGGAGGCTGCCATGGAACTTGGTTCATTTGTAGCAGTGAGGATGATGGGTCTCTGAAGCAAGAGAGGCTAAGGCAATACTTAACCCTCAGAAGCTAGAGAGTCACAAGAATCATGGTACCAGTTGTTGGAATAGTGGCCAAGAGTGAATTGTACAGATGGTTAACAGAATAGGGTGTCACTATGGGCAAAATATATGGATTGCCAATGAGAGTAATGCCTCATATACATAATTAAATGAAAGAATAAATAAGCAAGAGACTGGTCACCCCAATAAAAAGTCACAATCTCTTGCCCAGTTCCTGGTTCTGTATCAGTTTTCAAACCATTGACTGAAGATTTTTCTGGGTCTCAGAAAGAATCACCCTGACTTGACCATGTCTTGATCACCCTGACTTGACACCATGTCAAGTATATATCATGGTGATTCCCCTGGACCTTCCCCAAGGAGACCCATTTGCACTTATCTGAATTACCATGTCCTGGGGTAAGGGGAGTACCCACAAATTTTGAGGACTATTAGATACCTGGTTAGAGTCAACATTAATACCTGAAGAACTGAAGCAACACCATGGCAATACTATTGATTCTCCTTGGCCTGTGGAGTAAGAGTTATCATAGTGGGGAAGGCCAAGTAGACATCTTTGAAACTGCCTCTCCTGGCCAAGAAAGTAAATCTAAAACAATATCACAATGCCAAAGGGTGGTGATTAACAATACCGTTAGGACATAAAGCATGCAGGAATAGTAGTTCCCATCACACCTCCATTTAATTCGACAGTTTGGCCAATGTAGAAACCAGACAAATTAGCAGAATGATTGTAGACTACTGGAAGCTCAACCAACTAGCACCCCCAAGTGCAGCTGTCATGCCAAGCAAAGTGCCATTGTTAAAGCAGGATAATATGGCCTCAAGCACAGGCCACTGATTTGGAGAATGGATTCTTTTTTACCCCATCAATGAACACAATTAGAAATATTAATATCCAAAGGAAATAAACAAGCAACAATATGCATTGACACTTTAACCCCATGGCTATGTTAACTCTCCTTTCTTTCTCATAATACAGTCCAAAGAGATGCAGATCATCTGGAAATCCTGTAGAGTATCATATTGATCCATTATATCAATGATACCATGCGGATTAAACATGTTGAGCAAGTGTTGGCTAGTATGCTAGAGGTTTGTGTTCTAGAAAGTAGGGGATCAACCCTGTGAATAATTAGGGATCTGTCCCTTCATTAAAGGGTTTAAATGTCCAGTGTTCTGGGGAGTGCTAGAACATTCCCTTCAAAGTAAAAGACAAACTGCTACCTCTTGCATCCTCTACAAGAAAGGAGAAAGCACAGTGCCTAGGAGGCTGCTTTGGGTTCTGTAAGCAACATAATTCACACCTAGAAATATTTTTCTGGCCCACATGCCAGATGACATTAAAAGCTGCCAGCTTTACAACCTGGCAAAAGAGCTCTGCAGCAGGTCTGAGTAGTGATGCAAAAAGCCTTGGTACTTGTGCCATAGGATCTGGCACTTTCTATGGTGTTAAGAGTTGTCAGTTTTGGGAAAAGATGCATATGGAGTTTATAGAAATCTTACACAGTTCAAGCCCTCAGGGTTCTGGAGCAAGGTTGCACATTTTTTAAAAGTTAAGTCTTGGCATGCTACTGGAAAAAAAAAAAAAGAGGGAATGCTTGACCATGGGACACTAAGTGACACAAAATGCAATGTGTCTTGTTGAACCCATCATGTCATAAATTCTGGAGGACCCAGTCATAATTCATCATAAGATGAAAGTATTATATTTGGGATGGCGCACAAAGAATAGCAGAGGCACAAAAAATCCACATGAACAGATAAGTCTAGGCCTTGATATCACCCTTCAGTTGCATCAACACCCTCTCTCAGCTTGTACTGATGGCCATATTCGGGTAGGGGTGGTGTCTTGATCACCAGCTGAAGAAAGAAAAAAATGGCTGAGTTTAGTTTACAGATGAATTGGCTAAGTATGTGGATGAAACCTGAAATTGGACAGCAGTACAGGCTCACTCGCAAATAGTTTGAAGACAGGAGAGCTTCCTAATGGGCAGAGCTTCAGGTGGTGCACCTGGTCTTCCGCTTTGTATGGTAAGGAGAAGTGGCCTGATGTCAGGGCATAAATAGACTAATAGGAAATGCCAGTCAGCCTGGCTGACTGGTCAGAAGTCTGAAAAGAAAAAGATTTTAAGAATTGCAGACAAGGAAGGGCCCCTTGGTGTCTCAGTCAGTTAAACGTCTGACTTCAGCTCAGGTCATGATCTCACGGTCTGTGAGTTCGAGCCCCACATCGGGCTCTGTGCTGACAGCTCAGAGCCTGGATCCTGCTTCAGATTCTGTGTCTCTCTCTCTCTCTTCCCCTCCCCCACTCACACTCTGTCTCTCAAAAATGAATAAATGTTAAAAAAAAAAAAAAAGAATTGCAGACAAGGAGGACTTAAAGAGTTAGAGGCATGTGGATATGCATAGCATTGTGAGTAAAAAGTGTGAGGATCTTTTTATCATACATCAATGTCCACAAGAAAGCATACATTACAGAAGAAGTATTAAATAATCAAATAAACAAAATTACTCAGCTAGTTGATGTTAGCTTGTCTTTGTTAGCAGTCACTACAGTGCTGGCACAATGAACACTTGAGTGAAAGGTTATGGTGGCAAAAATGTAGTCTTTGCGTGGGGTCCATCAGCATGAGGCCCATTTACCATAGTTCACCTACCTATGATACTGCCTTATTTGCAAGTTCAACCTGCCAGCAAAAGAGAGCAATGTTGAGCTTCTAATATGTCATCACTCCTTTAGGAGATCAAGCAGCCATTCCATGCCAAGTTGACTACATTGGGACCTTTCATCCTGAAAGGGGCAATAGTTCAATCCCATGGGAATAGATTATACATACATATTGGGTATATATTTGCACTTCATACCCACAAATCTTTATCCAGCACCACCATATAGGAACTTATACAATGCCTAATTCACAGACATGGAACACAATACAACACAGCATCCAACCAGAGAAATCACTTCACAGTAAAAGTAGTGTAGGAAGTGCCTGTGACCATGAGTTCCACTGGGTGTATCACATGTTGCATTTCCCAGAAGCTGGTGGCCTAATAGAGCACTGGAATGATCTGTGAAGGGTATAGTTCAAGCACCTGCTAAGAGAATACTCTACAAGGAAGAGGTGCTGTTCCCCAGCGTACAGTAGACTTTAAGATGGCTTAGAATCTCCAGTAGGAACAATATATGGGTCCACAAAACAAGGGATTAAAACAGGATTAGCCCCATTTACAATCATTCCCACTGACCCATAGGGAGACATAGTGGTCCCCAAACCTGCAACTCTGACCTTTTTGGAATCAGAGGTCCTAGTCCCCAAAGGTGTTATATTCTTGCTAGAGGACACAGCAAGAGTCCCATTGAACTGAGCTTCATCTGCTGCATAGGCACTTTGGACTTCTTGAGTTCAGGGAAAAGGAGGCAAAAAGAAGAGTTAACACCTTGGGAGGAAAAGCTAACTCTTATCATCAGGAGAATGTAGGCTTGATGTTACATAACAGGAACAAGAAAGACAATGCGTGACACTCAAGTGATCTATTTGGGCAACTCTTAGTGCTACCTTGCCGAATAGTGAGTGTTAATAGCCAACTGCAGCAGCACCTGCATGAGAAGGTGATTATTACTAAGGGTTCAAATTTCTCAGGAACTAGGGTTTTCACACAACTAGTGTAACTACCAAGACCAGCAGAATTGGTAGCTGAGAGTGTGGGGAATTTAGAATGAATAGTGGAGGACAAAGGCAATGGTTCAGCTGTGGTTCAAAACCAACTGCAAAGATGGGGACTATAGTTTGTCCCACTAACTTCTCTCTACTAAGTTTCTTTTCAGGAAAAGAAGCCACTGGAACCCTAGAGGAATTGTTCTCTGAATGTGTATACAGAGTGGATCTAAATGGTGCAAGGGGTTGACTGTGACAGAGAAATTCTGTTCAGATACCCTTTCAAGAAAAGGCTCTTTGCCTAGCTGCTAGGAGTAGTTAGGTAACACCATTCAAATGTTAATACTTCCAACTGTATATCAGGTTTTGAATGGTGGCCACATTTTTCTTGGGGTGGCTCCAGCCAATGACTGAGCAAAACTGTGTTACAAGGGCCTAGCCATTTTTATCCCAGTGTGGGACTCTTCATCCCAGCGTGAGACTCTTCATCTTTGCTCTGGAGTTACCATACCCAAGCCAGTTTCCTCCCTTTTACTTTTACTGTTTTACATTCTTTTTTAAAGAGTTTATTTATTTATTTATTTATTTTTGAGAGAGAGAGAGAGAGAGAGAGAGCGTGAGTGCACATAGGGGAAGGGCAGAAAGAGAGGGAGAGAATTCCAAGCAAGGTCCACACCGTGAACCCACAAACTGTGAAATCATGACCTGACCCAAAATCAGGAGTCAGAGGCTCAACTGACTGAGCCACCAAAGCGCCCCTGTTTTACATTCTTAACCCTATGTCACAGTTTGCTTCCTGGATTCCAAAACGACAAACCTCGTCTTTTCCAGCTCCATCTAACTACCCTAGCTTCAACTCTAACTTTCCTATTGCTACTGATAATTGTAGAGGTGGTATTGTGCTTCTTTTCAGTATGGATACAAATGTTTACCAGATTCATCTCCTATGCCCTGTATTGGTACAACTGAAATCTATTCACTTAAATATTTAAAGACACCAAAATGTGCCTTTATGGTCAAACATGTTAGATAGGAAAAAAAAGGATGGATAATACTGTTATGTAGTAAGAATTATCTCACATACATCAAGTGTATCAACGAATTCAATTCTTAAGAGTATTCTATGGGATGGGCACTTCCCCCCCCCCCAACATCAGAAAATGGGCACACAGTGTTAAGTAAACTGCCCCAGAAAAATTATCCATGAGTATATCAATAGATTTAAGAGTTAAACATAAATAGGACTTCTCCAGTATCTTTATCTGTAATCACTGTACTCTTCTGCCTCAAAGAAAGGGTTACTCGCATGAGTACTCTAAAATCCTAATAGAGAAATGTTTGGATAAACCAGGCCTGGTGTACACAAGGGTGGGGAGAATAAAGATATAGTTGCTTTAGGAAAAGACAGTTTCCAAAACAGTAACAAGCAGTTGAATTTTTTTAGGTTTTGTTACTCTTGAAAAGTAAAGCATAAGAAAACAATTTCATGAATTACCTCTGATCTCTGCACAGTTCGCTATTTCCAAGTTGGCCAGCCAATCTCCTTATCCTCACGATGCCGTGCCAGCTGGTACCTTAAACTCAATTAGAAGCATCATCTTCTCTACAAAATTAGCTTTTCCTCATTACTTCACTTTGTGGTCCAAAATCCTCCCGTTCTCGCAGCTTGAAATCTTGGGACTTAGTAGGCACTTAACGTTTCCTAACATTTTTCCTTATATAGGCTCTTGATCTAACTACTGCCAAAAGTCTGTCTGCTCCTCTTAAAGATTTCCACAGAAAAAATGACTACTGAGGTCTACTTCTTGCCAACTGCAGAGAAAGAGCTTTAAAGTAAATTTTGAGAAATCCTCATCACTATCAGCTTTCAGATGAGCCGCCTGGATGTGCTCTCGGGAGCCTACTCAGAAGAACTACAATTCCCGTCGTACATTGCGACCTTCTAAAAATTACAATTGACGCGTCATTTCCGTCCTTACTGGCGGCGGATGCTGGACTTTGTAGTTTGCGTTAACTTCTCTTTTGTCGCCGTCTTGGAAAGAGGAAATTGTGGCCAGACCAACTGCTCTCAACGTGGTATTAAGTTATGGTATTTAAAGTAAATTAACAGGATAACGTTTTAAAGTGAATTTAGCGTCAGGTTTGTATTTCACGTTCCGCCTTCCTCGTACTGCCGGGGCCGGAGAAGGGGAAGTGACGTGCGTCCGGTGTAATGGCGGCGCGGTGGAGCTCCAGGTAATTACCGAACTCCGTAGACTCGCCTCAGGCAGCGAACCAGATTGGGGGTGGCGGGTTGCCGGACCGGGTGGGAATAGAAAGGGAACTAGGGGGTGAGTGAGGATTTGCTGGTACCTCCGCGGGCAGCTCGGAGGTGTGCGCGCCGGCCCCCGAGACTGAGGTGTGAGTGCCGGTAGTGCGGAGGAGTCTGAGCGGGTAGGGAAGGGGCCGTGAACTCCGTTCCCGCCTGCGCGGACGGACCTCGCTTCCTGGTGAGGTTGCTGCAGCTGTCTGGCCGTGGTGTTTTTGTTGCTCAAGTCTAGCACCAGCGCCTGGGCCTCTGTCTTGTCGGCGGGGATCACTTAGAACTTCTCAAATCCTTTAGGTTTCCCGAGGCTCCTTTTTTCCCGGCCGGGCCCCAGGCCGTGGGAGTGGGATTAAGGAACTGTGGTTAGTTAGAAAATAGTGGAAGTTCCACTGTTACGCCTCCATCCAGCGTATATCCCTGTGATGGCTTCTTTACATTTTCATTAATCGTTTCTTTTTCATTCATTTGCCCTGTAAATACTAGATGCTTTCTAGTGTTTAGTCCTGGGGGCTCTTCTCTGTCGTCCTTTATCCTTCCATAAGTTGATCTACCTCCAGTAAGGTACTAACTCTCCAACTTGGATCTCCAGTATGTCCACCTCTCTGTAGAGCTCCGGATCCTACAATACACTTGTGCATATCGCTACCGTAATAGTTAATTTTATTGAGTCTTCACTGCAATAACCGCTTTACCTATTTTCACTTCACCCTCACAACACCTCTTTGAGATAAATAAGGAAAAAAAAAAATGAAGAAAGGATGTTCTAGATGCAAGATAGAGGTGATTGAAAGCATACTAACAGTTCCTTTTACGTTTTGATATGTCCACAGACTAGCAATAGCAGATAGAAAAACAAACTTGGCTTTCAGAAAACTAGTTAGCCTGCCTCCTCATCATGTTTAAACTTGTTTTAGGATTGCCTGTGAATCTGGGAGTTAGCCTCAATTATCCTTCTCTAGAAAAGCGGATTTAGAATTGGCATTAAAAGTGTGACTTTGTTCTTAGAAGCATTGTGACAAACAGCATCTGTAGGAGGAGGAGACCTGCTAGGGTGGGTGCTGGGTGATGGACTCCTAAGCCAAAGATTCCAGTCTTGATTCAGGCCTTAGAAACTCTGTCACTTAGGCAGGTTACTTAACATCTCTAGTCTCAGCTTCCTCATCTGAAAAATGTGGATGATAATAATATCTAACTTAGTGGGTTGTTTTGAGGATAAAAATAAATAACAATGCTTATATATAAGGCCTGTGTACAGTGCCCGGCCTACAGTGTTAACTATTATTGTTACTGTTGTAATATAGTTGATGAATCCTCTATGCCTCAGTTCTTGTTCTTTGGTTTTGAATATTGCTCTTCCATGTTTGCGTGCCCATTCCACTTTCGTGGAGCATTTCCCACCCCGTTTGACTGGGGTTCTGGTTTGTGTTCTCCCTGATGATTGTACATTGCCAGGTGATTGATTGACAGTAAGTTGTACCTGAGACCATCTAAGAGAGCACACTTTTACAGCGCCAGTGCCTTAACAAAATTATTTTCTGTTTACTACCCACTTGTATCTAGACTGAATTTTGTATTACCTGGTATCTCCGTAACGTAAGTTCTAGCTGGCCTAAGAAAGAGGTGGTTATTGGTAATATAGCTGACCATACTGATGACTCTGTGGGCTTCCTTGTTGCATTTCTCTTCTGTAATGTTTGAAAATTTTAGCATGGGAGGGTGATGAAACAAAAAAGCCTCTGGCACATTAGTTTCATCATACTTCTGGACTGAACCTGTCACCTAAATATTTTATCTCAGTGTATACATTTCATTGCAGTGCCTACAATAAAGTGCGAATTTTCGAAGCATTTTCTTCCAAAATAATACATCAGGAGAGGAAGCAGTGGACTAAAGCAAGCCTTTGCTATTTGTAGCCAAGCTAGTAAGTGTTTTCCCAGAGAATAGGTAACAACAACAGCAACAACAAAAATGGTATAAATTACCTTGGCCTGGAGACATTAAGACTGCTGTGATTATAGAAGCTAATCGGAGGAAGAGACTAAGTGGAGAGTCATGTTTAACTTGACTTTAGGCCTAATTGAAATGGATCAGGATAGACAGAGTTCAGCACTTCCACCTGAAAGGTCCTGTGAGTTCTTCCCTCAATTATTTTATCAAGACGGTTTAATTCTAGACTTGGTGACAGGTGCCTCCGTAATGAAATAAAGTGCTTTGTGTCTAGGGATTACTTCATAAATTTCTCCGTGGAGACCACCACTTCCAAGTTTTCTTTAACACTTAGAACATGGTTGGAGTGCCAAGGTGGCTTAGTCTTTTAAGCATCTGGCTCCTCATCTCGGCTCAGGTCATGATAGGGTTTGTCGGATGGAGCCCCATGTCGGGCTCTGTGCTGACAGCACAAAGCCTGCTTGGAATTCTCTGTCTCCCTCTGTCTTTCTGCCCCTCCTGCGTGCATGTGCTCTTTCTTTCTCAAAATAAATAAACTTTCTTTAAAAATCTTAAAACGTGGTTTACTAAATAGCTCTTTAATTAATAATCAGAAAGGCCACTTTCAAAGCTGTGCTGAGTGTTGACAGAATGTATTCAGCCCATATACGTATTTAAGCAAGCTGAGGAACACATTTTGGGGGAGGGGGAATAAAGTGGTATGAGTATTCAAAGACATGAAACAGACTCAGTGATTAAACATGGTTTTGTAAGTTGAAGTAACTGCACCTTCAGGATCAGGTTTCCTCTTGCAGTGCCTTTAAAGGAACTGGTATTTTTTTCATCTTCCATAAATTGGAAATTTATTCAGCCCTCCAGGTTAACACGGGGTGAAAACAAGGGATGACCCCTGATAGTACTGTCTTGATGCAGTTGATGACAAACAGCTCGGGGCTTCCTAGAAGTCAGCATTGATAGTTAAGACAAGTCTGCTGTGGTATTCCTTGGTAAAAGCTGTCTAAGTATCATTATAGAGAGTTCTTTGTGGGAAGAAATAGGAATAATCAGGACACCTAGGTGGCTCAGTCAGTTAAGCGTGTGACTTGATTTTGGCTCAGGTCATGATTTAACAGTTAATGGGATCGAGCCCTGCTTCCGACTCTGCGCTGACAGCACAGAGCCTGCTTGGGATTCTCTGTCCCTACCCCACTCGCACGCATGTACACACACTCTCTCAAAATAAACACATTAAAAAAAACAAGGAATGGGAATAATCATTAGAAGTCCACACGCCCCCTTTTATGTTTAACTTTAGAATTGGAACCTGTGAAGTGGTAAGTACTGTCCTGGGTTCTCAATGTATAGCAGTGACCAAGAATCTCAAAAATCTTGTTCTCATTCAAGGTGTTTCATGCTTTAGCTTCATGAGTCTCATGTTCCATCTCATTTCTGCTCAATCTTACATTCACACCCTGTACTCAAACAACTGAGAATCCCCTAAACTCTTTTCTTATATCTCAGTCTTTACACATGCAGATCTCATTGCCTGAATGACCTCTTTCCCCTTTCACGCGAGAAG
The DNA here is from genome assembly GCF_046562875.1 of Panthera onca. NCBI lineage: Eukaryota > Metazoa > Chordata > Mammalia > Carnivora > Felidae > Panthera > Panthera onca. The sequence goes on from NC_138346.1 coordinate 53,925,429, forward strand.
TGATTTTTCCCCCTTTCCTACTTGTACTTCAGCATTCAGCTTCTGGACCCACTTTCTTCTGTATGCCCCAGACCCACTTAGTTGCACTTCCTCTCTTCCAGGAGTACTGTGTCTATAACATTGCTACAGCACTTAAGACTTTTCTTCTCTCCTGACATTAGCAACTTTTCATTTCTCAGATCCCAGTTCCTTGTGCGCAGCTTAATGTATCGCCTCACTATTAACAGACACTGCCTTTGACCCCCTATTCTTAATTTGTTTCCAAAAAATAGGAGGTAGAGTAAAAAAACAGAAAAAGACCACAACCATACTGTTCTTTTTCTTAACCTTATACTTTCTTATTTTTTCTATACTACTTTACAACTTCTTAATAGAAGTGTCAGTTTTGGCTTATCCTCATCATTTTTGTTTTAGTTCCATTTACCTGTGTCAGTCCTATACCAAGTGTCTTAATTTTTATGACCTTACAAAAGAGACTCTTCTGCAGAAATTCAAACTTTAACATTAAATGAAAAAGAAAGCATTCAGTGGGTGATAAAGAAGCACTAAAGCTATTTCTTTACTACAAGACTGTTCTTTTACTATCAAGTAAAGTGGTGAGGGTTATGGTATAGATTTGAAATTTAAGTTTTTATCTATTTGTTATTGTGAAAATGGATATAAAACTTAGCTTAATCACTAGACCAAGAAAACCCATAATGTTTGTTCAGTGAATGAAGATGCTGGAGTTAGTGAGGAAAGTTCAGTCCTGTTGCTGTGCAGTTGAATTGTGAACCAAAGGGTGTGTGGAGAAACTAAGGCAAGACGAGGTGGGCTTAGGCTGTAAATACAAGTGACTGAGTGATACAAGTAGTAGCAGCAGACTCCTCCCTTAGGATTTGTTTTTATTCAGTAATTACAGGAAGTACTACTGAAGAACTCTTCTCTTAAAGATTTTTATATGGAAACAGATTGTTGATGCATGAAGCATTGAGACAGAAATTTCCATCCTAAAAGCTTAGAAGGAGGGCACCTGGGTGGCTCATTCATTTAACTATCTGACTCTTGATTTTAGGTCAGGTCATGATCTCATGGTTCATGGGTTCCAGCCCTATGTTGGGCTCCATACCAGCAGTCCAGAGCCTGCTTAGGATTCTCTCCCTCCTTCTCTCCCTCTTTCTCTCTCTTTCTCAATTTGCCCTCCCCAGCTTGCATGTGCTCTCTCTCTCAAAATAAATAAATAAACTTAAAAAAAGCTAAGTAGCATATTGAAACGATTATATCACTTTCTTAATTTCTTTGGTTAAATACAGACCAGTATGGACTGGCTTCATGATATAGGAAATGAATGAAGGATAATACCTCCTCTCAGTTTATAATGAGTAATTTTTATTAAAATGTTAAGAGCTTTTAGATTTTGTCTTTTTTTTTTTTTTTTTTACTAATCTGTGTCTTTTTACCATCGTCTTAGGATGTCCCCAAATTGGGGCTGTCTCCCCTACACAGAGTCAGAGACTAATCAAAGGCCTTTATATTTTGTTTATTCCTCATAAAAAGTCAAATAGTATCCAGGTACTATTTGCACACCTCCCAGCCCTATAATTGAACATGGGAATCTTCAGTCATTCAAATGGTTAGAAGTCAAAGAGCATACCTGGTATATGTATTGACTAGGAAACAAACAATAAGAGAGTACAGGTCCACAGTTCTTTATTTGTAATCTTAGAGCCAGAACTGTTTCGACATTCAGAATTTTTAAGATTTTAAAGAAACACAGTGCACATATATTTATGAAGTAATAGCACTTTTGGAATCCCAGGCAATATCTTCCAATCAAACACATTAATATTTCTACAGTTCAACAAATGAAGAGTCACATTTAAGTCTCAGGTTGGTGCAGGTCAAGTTTTGCTGCCAGATGAGTTTCCCACAAGCTTAAGAAAAATCTTTGTGGGGCACCTTGGTGGCTTCGTTGTTTGAGCCTCTGACTCTTGATTTTACCTCAGGTCATGATCTCATGGTTCGTAAGTTCAAGCCCTGTGTCAGGTGCTGCGCTGATAGGGTGGAGCCTGCTTGGGATTCTCTCTCCTTCTCTCTCTGTCCCTCCCCTGTTTGTGCTCACTCTCTCTCAAAATAAATAAACTGAAAAAAAATCTTTGTAAGTTGTGCTGAGCATAGCATAACGTATAGAGTTGTCAAATTCCTATGTTGTATACCTGAAACTAATATAACATTGTGTGTCAACTATCCTTCTATAAAAAAAAAAAAAAAAAAGGAAGGAAGGAAAAGAAATATTGTATTTTCAAAGCTTTTCAGATTCCATAATTGCAGACAAGGGATCATCACCTGTACCTGGTGACTTTTCCTTATAGTGATAGTAGTGTTCAGATGCTTTTATTTTCTTGAAATTGTGGACCTATGCTGAAATCAGATTACAACATCATTTGTCCTTGTGTGGTATATAATGCAGCATATTTCTCACCAATATGTATGCATTTTTAAAAATAACAAGAAACAATAGTAGGAAAGCAATTCTCTTAAAAGGATTTTTCCTTCAATACAGATATGTAAAGGCCATAGACATCTTATCATATATTAAGAAATGTGGCCAATCTGTTTTTCGTATCTTTTCCCTGGGAAGGAAAATTGCCTTGTGGAAGGGCCAGGGGCTTGGGTCCTCTTTGGGGATTTTCTTGAGGATCCTACTACTATCTCCTTCCCATTTCAGTTTTGTATTTAGAACATATTTAAACTAGTTTTTCTTTTGAATACTGTGTAATATTACCATTTTCCCTTATTGAGCAACTAAGATTGTTTTTTTTTTTTTTAACTCTGTTATCATGTTTGACATTTGTCAAGTGTGCTGTTACTGTGTAGAATGCAGTAGAGCAACCTGAAGGAAAGGGAATGGACTTTGTTGACTTCCTTTTAATTTATGACAGTTACAGCAAGTCACGTTGGTTGAGGATGCCTTGGGGACAACGGGGACAACGGTAGGAGTGCTCAACAGAAATCATTGAGAAAGCAGTGCATTACAGCCATTAGTTGACGTTTTCATCATCTGAACTTTTAAGATAATTACAGAATTTACAATTTCATAGTTTCCAGTTAACAATCTAAAGTGCATCCTACAAACGTTATTAAATATTTTGCCTTCTGATGCTTGCTGACACTGATGGGAAAATAATTTTTAAACTACCATCTTCTTATCATAAAATGCCCTCGTTCTTCAGGAGAGCAGGTGTGGTTTTGCTGAGTTGCTTACTTGTGACAAGGAGAGAGAAATTTAATAATTCATCATAAAATCCACATAGTGATACTAAGAAGAGCAGCGAGAGCTATAAACTCTAGATAAATCGCTCTCATTGCAGGAATTTCCAATTAGTCTAAGTATCAAGCATGCACATGTTGAACTCCCAGAATTTCCTTATGGGCGTATTCTGTATAAATCTGGACGATGATAGGACTTTATGCATTTTTTGTTAGAATTGTAGTAGCAGTCTACTTTGTAATATTGTCAATTTCACAGTTACATTTTGGGACATGGAAATCTAACAGAGTGTGCTTGATTGCCAGAAAATTATTTGGTGATGATGGTTGAAGGGTAGAAAGGAAAAGATGACACACACCGATGAGAAAGAAAACTCATTACATTTAGATAAGTAAGGTAATTTGAAATAAAATACACAGAAAATTGCTGTGTATATGTATGTGTAGGTAAGTTGAAAAGAGAAACCAGGTTTCAGAACCAAGGATAGCCAAGGAAAATGGTGAATCTTGCGCAGTGGAGTCAAGTGACTTATTTGCTTATACTGTACCTGGTCAGAGTGAATTCCGGCTATGCTAACTAAACAAAGGGAACCTTTAAAGTATTATTTTGCATCTTTAAAAAGAAGTGGGTAGGGCTTTATATTAATATCAAAACCTTTGCTATCTGAAACTTCGGAAAAATGGGTCAGTTTAGGATAGGAAGATTTTCTGTATAGTAGAGACTATATCTGTTTACATTTTATAGTTTACCAATATTGTATCCATATATTAATGTTGTCATTTTCATTGGGATGCAATATCAGATGATTTTGGCATCAGATAAACCATCTAGATTTTAGCTCTGCCATTTACTAGCTATAATTTACTTGGACACATTGTTTCAACTCTTTGAACCTCAGTTCTTCCATTGAAAATATGGCTAAAAAATTAACAAAGCAAGGTAATTGTGAGGATTGAATAAGAATATATAAATGAAATGCCTAGTGTTGTATTTTTGCGGCTGCAGTAATTTATCATTATTTATTGCTATTGTTATCTTAATCTAAATTACACATTTCAGACTTCTAAAGTATATGTAGTTAATTGTTAATCTCTGGGATATCTCAGGAATATCATTGTAATGTGCTATATAGACTCTATTAGTGTCAAGGGTAGATTTGTTTGTTGAAGAGCTACTGTGTACATTGGCAGTTCTCCCATTGGCTGGTTTTGAACGGTGATGGTTAGTCTACATTCACCACTGCACATCAGCTTCAGGACATTCATCATTATATTATTCTAAAATGACTTTTGTATCAATGGAATACATGTTTATAAGTTGAGGAAAATATTAAAGTTCATATATTACTAGCATTAGAGCTTAAAGTATCTCCATTATCAACTTGGGCACAGTATTTAGGTAACAGGTGATTTTGAGATGAGTCTTATTTCAGGTACATACTAAGATAAGTTCTCTTGGATGGAAAATATGTAATAAGGATTTAAGTAATTCTGAGAGTCTGTGTCCCCCCATATTTTCATTCTTCTCCCCCTCCCCGTCCAAAAACCATGATGTAAACATGCTAATAATTTTAGCAAGTTGATAATTGAACTGGATTAGAAAATGTTCTCTTCCATTATTTCATCCCTTATTCAGAAATAAGAACTTCAGCCTACCTCCATTTTAGAAGGAAAGTTGAGTAGAGTTTATTAGTCAGTTGAGTTAGTACTGAATTCAAGTTGGTAAAGTGGGTTCTACTATATAAATACATCCCATTTTAGAGAAGGGAAAGTGTTCAACTCAGGATCTAAACAAGGGCCACACACTAAATCTGTTGTCTCTTTTGTTCTATAATAGCTATCCTCCTTTTTTTCTTTTTTCTTTTTTCTTTTTTTGTCCCCCACGGCATTGAATTATTTGAGAAACTGGATCATTAGGCTTGTATGTGAAAGCTCACTAGTGAATAATCACCAATGACATACCTCATTAGCTGTCAAAGTTTAGTATTAATATGCAGCAAAGGAGACAGTATACTTTGGAGGACCATGGAGCATCTCAAAAAGGTGGTTTAAGAACGGGTACTTAACACACTATCTTTGTGAGACTAGAGGTTAGTTATCAGATCATCTTGGCAGTGATTGGGCAGAATTTGAATTTGTAAACTAGCGAGTTGCTGGGACAGTAAATGGTCATACCTTTAAAACTTATGGGTTCTTGCAGACATCATTTTGTGGTCTTACTTTGGAACAGATGGGTCTAAAGTAACTAGAAATAAGAGTATGACCTTAGCTAATCCATGATAAGTATATTGTGACTTAAACTGGCATAATATTTATGTTTTTCAAGTTAGCAGAATCCATTTTATAAGTAGTAGTTTCTGTTTCAGTTGTCAATTCTCCCTTCATAGCTGCCATCAGGGTTATTTTTTAACTTTATTAGTACCTCTGCTTACTCAGCCTCAGCTGCAGAACAGGCCATTATCTTCTGGAGATACGATCAATCAATAGCTACACTGTCTTTCAGTGGGTCATGATCATGTATCAAGTTTGTGATTGTCCTAGTATGTCTAGTGCCATGTTTTCTTGATGTTTATGTTAAACGATTGTTTGGCATCATGGTGGATGCACTGCATTTAAGACTGTAGAGCTCACACCTTGGTGATTGAAACATAGACAGACTCTAGGACCAGGATTATTATATTATCCCTTATTTCCCATAATCTGAACCTTTCGTAGGAAATAACCAAGTGACTTTTCTCACAAGTTGGATATGAGTTATTTTACTTTGTCAGTATCTAAAGAATTAATACCATATCTGGAGATTGTCAAGGACAAGGATTTTGAAGTACCATGATTAAAAGACCTAAGTGTCTACTAATCATTTAGAATTATGTTGCCCAATATGGTAATCACTAGCCAGCCACATATGGCTATTCAAATTAAAAGTAAACTTAATTATAAAATTAATAAAATTATAAAATTATAATATTAATTTTCTCAAATCCATTGGGCACATTTGAAGTGCTCAATAGCCACATGTGGCCAGTGGCCATTGTGTTAATGAAGTGGCTACTGACAGTGCAGAATATGAACCTTTCCATTAATGTAGAAAGTTCCATTATACAGATTTAGAAGCATCAACCAGCAAGGAGAGAAAAAATAAATAACCAAGAGGATAAAAAACAAAAATACACAAAGAAGTGCATTATCATCGGTGGTTTCTATCATCAGGGGAAGGAGGGCCTTATTCTGTAGCCTTGGTCAGAAGTAGTTTTCAGTGTTTTCTGCTTCTGGACCAAAAAAGTCCTTGAAATCAGTCGCAGGTGATGTGTGGTGGTGATGATGGCAGCAGCATCCATCAGGTTATTTCCTGTAAATAGTAAACAGAACTAGGTGGAGTCTTTCACAGATTCTTTTGATGTTCCTTCTGGACAATTCACTTCCTAATGTTAGTTTATAGAAGGAGTGTTTAGATGAATGTAGGGAAGCAAAAACTGTGTACAATAAGTAACTCTGATTAATTTATATAATAATAATAGAACCCAAAGAGAATGGAATCCTCCACTGAAGTATACTATAGTCTCAATTTTATAGGGACTTAGTCACTGGTTATCCTGGAAATAAGAACAAATTAAGGACATTCATAGTTTTCTAGGCTTTTAATTTTTCCATAAAATATATTCCAGATCTCACTAATTAAGCTTATTTAAACTTACAGGCAAATATTTTTACAGAAGTTATTTTAGTCTTTATATATGAATGTATATGAAATTTGTGTCCAGTTTACCTAGGAAGGCTGAACTTCTCTGTTGATGTAGGTTTTTTCTCTTCCTGTCTCAATTTTTCATGTTTTATATTAATTTTAAGAATAATAAAAGCATTTTATAAACATATTTTATCATCTGGATGACTCCATTTTAGTGCTTATGTTTGTTTGTGGCCATGTTGCAGTAGGTAATGTTACTTTAATTATCATGGCATATATCTTAAACTCCCACAGAACCTGTGCTACGGCAATCAGTGCATTACCACTGAGAATTTTCTCCCTATGAATTGTGCCCAAAATTTCTCATTTAAAAATCACTGCTATTGATATTCTTTTGCACGCATATATATGCTTCTTACCATTGAGTTAGTAAGGATTAATACATTTGGAATGTATGTGTTCCTTTCCAAATGATTTTTGACTAAACACTATAAAGGAGGTAGGCTATGAAGTCTCTGTATTTTACCTAAAGTAAAGTACAATTTTACTCTCAATTTATGGCAAATTGAGAACCAAGATTTCTCATCCAAAATTGGAAAGCTGAGCCAACCTGGTGATGAGTTGTATATTGGAAATACATCGGGGATACTTTCATGAAACCAGCATGCCTAGGCATCCCTTTTCCCCTACACATCTGATGTAGTAAGTCAGGTAGGCCCCAATATATGTACTAGTAATTCTATACACAAGTGTTCATAATTTAATTACTTTTAACATAATGAACTCGGGAACCAGTTTTACATTAAGTAATGATTTGAATGAAACTGGCATTTGCAAAAAAAAAAAAAAAAAAAAAAAAAACTTAACCAGCCACTTTGCTTGAGCAGCTTAGTGCTGTGCTTATCATTATAGATTTACTTTTTAGAACTAGAATATAAGCTCAATGTGGGCAGGGGATTTTGATATGGTTGTTCATTGCTGTCTAGCCAGTGCCTAGAAAGGTGCCTGGCAAAATAACAGAAGTAGTAAATATTATTTGTTGTTGAATGAGTGTATAGATAAATGATGCTGGGTGATAAAGGTGATAAGTATTTGTTAGAAATGATATAATGATTGGGCTAGTGGGGGTAAAAACCATCACCTTTAAGCAAAAGTTAATTGAGTGAAATTTTGAGTTTCATGGCTCTATACGTTTATAGCCATAAATACAGGAATGAGTCATGTCAAAAAAAGTCATGAAATTTGTGTAATACGGCACAGTCATCTTGTCTGAGAAGGCACATGGGACCTAAAACCCAGTGGAGACAAGATCATGCCTTCAGGGTCAGATCCACCTGAGGTGAGAGAGAAGTAGCTTCTGTTTGAGTTGTTTGTTCATTAATATTTAATATAATAACAGAGTTAGATTTAGGTCTGCCATCTTGTTTTTTTTTCCTCCTTCTGTTTTTTTGTTCCTTTGCTCTATCTTGCCCTTTTAAATTAATTTTAATTTTAAATTTTAAATTTAAATATTTTTAAATTCTATTTTAAGTTATCTACAGGCTTTTTAGCTATATTTTTTTAACATTACTTTTACAGTCATTGTTCTAGGGGAAACAATATGTATCCTTAACTTTCCATAAGTTTCTTAGATTTGATATTAATTAATACCACTTCACAAAAAACTTAGAAATCTTGGATCATGTAGGTCTATCTTACCTCCTCCTATATGTGCTACCTAATGTGTCTATTTCATCTACATACACTATAACCCCTCAAGATGTTTTTTTTAATAAGTGCATTTATTTATTTTGAGAGAGGGAGAGAATCCCAAGCAGGCTCTGCACCAGCAGCATGGAGCCTGACGCGGGGCTCAAACTCATGAACCGTGAAATCATGACCTGACCCAAAACCAACAGTCAGATGCTTAACTGACTGAGCCACCCAGGTGACCCTCAAGATGTTATTTTTACTTTAAACAGACCTATGTATTTTAAGTGAAGGAAAAAGTAGTCTTTTATACTTCCCGAAAAAGTCACCATTTCCAGTGTTCTTCATTACTTTCTGAAGTCTCCATTGGTGTCATTTCCCTAAAGCCTGAGAACTGCAGCATTTCTTGGAGAATGGGTCTGCTGGTGCTGCATTCTGTTTCTCTTAGTTTTCTTTTGTTTGTTTTAATTAGTAAATGTCTTTATCTTCATTCTTAATATTATTTTTGTTGTAATCTTAGGGTAGCAGGTTTTTTTTAATCTTTCAGCACTTTAAAGATTGTCTTCTAGTCTCCTTAGTTTCTGATGAGAAGTCAGAAATAATTTGAACAGTTATATCCCTGTATGACTGTGTGTATAGGCATGGTTTTCTTTATATTTATCCTATCTAGGATTATCTGTGCTTCATGAATCTGTAAATTTATGCCTTTTGCCAAATCTGGGGGGAAATTTGGCTATTTCTTAAAATATTTTTTTCGTATTCCATTTTTTTCCTTCATGAACTTTGATTACATGTAGATTAGGCCTTTTGATAATTGTCCTACATGTCCCTGTTCATTAATTTTTTTGTCTGTTTCTAGATTGGATACTTTTTATCTTTTAGATTATATAATTTCATTGACTTTCTCTTATCTCCATTTTGCCTTAGGTTTGGCTAACCAGTGAGTTTTTCACTTCATATATTTTTCAGTTCTAGAATTTCATTTTGGTTCTATTCTTTTCATTGTTGTTTTTGTTTGCTTTTGTTTGTTTCATTTTTGCTGAAATTTCCTGTCTATTCCTTGCAAGTGTGTTTTCCTTTGTGCTTTGGAATATGCTTTAAAAACCTTGTATGCCAATTCCAACATCTGGGCCATCTTAATGTTGGTCTTTGATTATCTTTTTTTTTAAAGATTGGACCACAGTTTTCTGATAACTTTTTTAATTGTATTCTGGTCATTATAACTGTTATGTTAGGACTGTACATTCTGTTACTTTCCTCTGAGGAGTGGTGACTTTTTAGACAATTAACTTGATTAGACTTAAATGGCAAATTCTGTCTCTTAGGCAGCTATTCATATCACAGTTCGGTTCTTTGATCCTGAGTACTGTTTTGTTCATGTGTTGGTTCAGAGGTGGTCAGAGATTTGGGCACATGCGGCTCCTCTTCTCGGGCTCTCTCCCTTCTGAGAGTCCCCTAGCAGCATGCAAATCTAACTGCAGCTACAAATACTTAATTGGTGGTATGCTTTAGGCTGCAATTATACTTTATACGTTAAGTTTGTAAAGAATCTCATATATATTGCTCTTAATAACCTTGATACCATGCTAACCACTGTAATAGAAACTTTTCTTGATTTAGTGATCTGTGTATATCCCTATCTGCATTGAATGATAGCAGCTCTGTGTCACTTTATAGTGTTAGTATTATTTTTGTGTATGTGGTCTAGTGGAAAGAAAATTTAATTGGGTGTCCTTAGGCTAAGTTTCCAGTTATAGGTCTGCCATTAACTGGTAGTATTGCTTAAGACATTGAAATAACTTATCTGACCTTCATTATTTTTATCTATAAAAAGAAGGAATTGGACTAGATAATCTATAAACCTTTCTGGCATTCAAGCTTAAAAATTTTCCTAGTTGTATTCAATTATTTTGGTACTGGCACAGTTCTTTCTCTGTATTTTCTACCTCTTTTAAATCTCTTATTTTCTACTCTTTCATTTGATTTTTGTTGATTTCATTACCTTACACCAAACCATAAACCATTTAGATACATAATTTTTTTTTTAATTTTTTTTTTTTAACGTTTATTTATTTTTGAGACAGAGAGAGACAGAGCATGAATGGGGGAGGGTCACAGAGAGAAGGAGACACAGAATCTGAAACAGGCTCCAGGCTCTGAGCTGTCAGCACAGAGCCCGACGCGGGGCTCGAACCCACGGACCGTGAGATCATGACCTGAGCTGAAGTCGGACGCTTAACCGACTGAGCCACCCAGGCGCCCCTAGATACATAATTAAAATAAAATACTTAAATGACAGTTCTGTGTTAACATAACTAGCAATTCAGCATTTTTCAAAAATTCCTAAAATGTAATTAACAGATAGATACTGGAAAACTTTTATTTTAGCATTTAACATTGGTGACTAGGTTTATTCTGAGCCAAATACTTAGTTCTCATGCCTGAATATATCTGAAGTCATGTACCTTTGATAGATTACATTAAAACTTAATTACTTATATTTTTATGCAGAGCATATTTATTTCTGAGTGATCATTATTACAAGATAATGATAATTGGATATTTCATTCTTAGTCTATATAGAAACATGGGATATTTTGTACTCAGTTTATATAGGCTTTATCTTACATCATTTCCTTTGTTTACTTGTTTAGTGTAATACCACAGCACTGTTTTATGATGTAGGTATAGGTTTCCCTCAATGAAAACGATTTGAATAAAGTTATCTGACATCAGTTATTAAATTAATTTTTGTTCCTTTCTGTCACTAAAATACCTTATGGTGTTTAATAATGTTATTATTTGCTCTCTTATTCAGAGTCTGTTCTACATATGTGTTCTTTATACATTGTTATGTGGAACCATTTAAGGACTTTTTTAATTTTTATATAATTATTGATTATATATCTGTGCCTAGTGATTAAGAAAAATAAGATGGTCAAGTGTTCATTGTGTGGAAATAATATGTTGTTATTTCACATACATTTTATCGATGTTAACAAAACTTTCTTTGGTCTATTTCACAGGTAACGTTTGCAGACAGAAAAAGTAAACTGTCAAGGAATTCATACTGTTTGGTACCGGTTATTTGGACCAACTTAAGGAGTCTTTGATTTATCAGACCACTGTCAACAAAAAATGAAAAGTAGTGTGGCACAGATAAAAGTAAGTGTTTGAAATTTATAATGAAGAACATAAGCTTGTAGTCCATTATCTGTCCTTTAATCAAACATGCATTTACATAAATAGGACATTAGAAACAGACATTGTACGCATATCTAACTTAGACAATTTCAAATGTAGATCCTTGGTCAGATAGAAGCAATAGTGAGCAAGAGGACAAGTGAGAAGAGAACATGTGGGACGTGTGCGCATGTATGTGTCCATGTACATGTGTGTGTATATCAATGCCTGCACAAATCAAGAAAGTGCATGTGAGTGAGCACATGCAGAAGAAAAGTAAATAACAGGGCAAGAGAATCCACCATTCTTAAAGAGCATACTTTCCTGAATGAGCATGAAATGGAGGACAGGTGTCTGCTTCCTCAGTTGATCATAGTTCCTGCATGTCTATCTACAAGTGAGCCTTTTATTGAATATTTCATATGCATAAATGAGTTCTTTATTCTGTGTCATCCTTTACTTAGACATTATAAATTCATTTATTTAACAGATAGTCACTGAATTCTTAATTATGTCCCAGTGACTGTTCTAAGTACTTTAGGTAAAATGGTAAACAAAACAGAAATCCTTGGTTTTGTGGAGTTTGCATTCTAGTAGGGGAAGACAAAATAAATTATAAAATTAATACATAAGTCATTTCTATGGTATGGTACAGTGTTAAGTGCTAGATTCGGGCTGTAGACAAAAGAAATAGGATAAGGTTGATCGGTAGCATTGGAAGTTGCAATTTTTAATAGGGACCCACTGAAAAAGTAGCTATCTGAGCAGAAACTTGAAGGATATGAGGAAGTCAGCCATGCAGATGACCAGGAGAATCATGTGCCAGGCAGAGTAAACAACAAGTATGAAGACGGAGTCTAGTGTGGCTGAAGCAGGCTGTAAGAAAGGTAGAGTGGTAGATACAGTCAGAGCAGTAACAGAACCAGTAACTCCATCTACTTTCAGAGCTGCTCCTCTGCCTGTTACTGGACTAGCAGGAGGAGAACAAACCATTCCACTTTTTTTCAGTTTCACAGATCTATAAACAGGCGCGTCATTTCTTGGGGCATAGAGTCAGTAAAGGGGAGGGTATATTTTTAATTATAGATCTAGGCACTGCTCCCTTCCTCTCTCCCCCACCACCCCTGCACCCCTAAACTTTCTTCTTTAAAGAGAACCAGTAGACCGAGCTTAACAGTGGACACCAGGCACTGAGGCAGGCTCTGCTGCAATCTTTTCTAAATCCTGTTGACTGTTGTACTGTCGAGCAGAAGGCTAGGTAGACACCCAGCCCGTCCTTGCATCTATTTTGGTGGGAACTCACTGTCTCAAGCAGACCCATCTGTCAGTAGATACCTTCATATATTGTTCTGGAATCTGCTTCCTTGGGACTTGTACTCGTTGGTCCAGTGGCACTTAAGCAGTTGATTAATTGTGAGCCTAGTAGGTTGCAGACTGTACTAAGAGCCGGGGACATAAAGAAAAAGGAGACCTGGTGTGTAACTGGCTCTTGACTGACAAGAGCACTCAGGTTTAGTCAGATACTTTTTTCACAGAGGGAGACGTGTTTAGTCTTTCTCAGGATCCTCTTCCTGCTCCTCTTATACTGTGCTTCTCCACCTTTGCCTCCTGTGGTCCTGCTGAGTCCTCTGTGGCATCCCCCTAGGCTGAGAGTGGCTATCTTCAGTCACATGCCCTTCAGGCTTGATGGCTCAGCTCTCTCTGCTAGTACTCAATCTAGTCTGCCTCCCTTTTTCCATCCTTTTAGCTACAGGCAGGTCCAAAAGCTGGGTGGGGCCCGTTTTTACCTCCGGTGAAGCTCACATCTTCCTTTAATGTTCTGAGGACTTACCTGCTAGGTTCAGGAGGCTTTAGCTGAGGATTCCTTGTTTTTCCATTGAGTCTTACTGCAGCCTCCTTAGCTATCTAGAAGGAAGTTACCCACCTATTGCCAGCCCTTCCTCTCCTTGCTCTTAAAGACTTGTTCCCTGCGGCTAATGGATGCTCAGAGGTCTGGATTCAGGGTTTCTGCTCCACTCACCTTCATATACTGCTCTGTTTATATTGTTAGAGACTATAGGTAACTGTATGATATAAACATTTGTTTTGCTTAATGAACAATTTAGAGAATTTTTTAAGGTAATTTTGACAATATATTATTTTCAACTGCTACTCTGACTTACAATCTGAACTTTATGATAAAGGAAATAGGAAAATTCAGGTTATTATTTGGATCACATGTCAAAAATGAGTGAAATCTTGTTTATCTACCAAATCCGAGTTCAAATCCTCCTCTACCCACTGTCATCCCTCAGTATTCAGTACTGTTCCCTACTCAAGATGTCCTGTTAGCACTTCTGTGTGTGCCAGTCACGTTAACTTGATCATATTTACGAAATTCTGATTCACGACTTCAATATTTTTGGTTTCCCCCCATGCCTACAACAGATGTTGCGGAGATGTGTTAAAAATCATTAGCAAAGAACTGAGGCCTTTTCCCTAATGTAATCAAAATAATTGCTGTGCCTTATAAAAGAAAAAGTAGACCATGCAGTTTTGTTGAGTTCTCTCTCTCCTCCTCCTGTCCTCCTCTTCCTCCTCTTCTTCCTCCTCTTCATCCTCCTCTTTTTCTTCTCCTTTTTATCTCTGTTGTTCTCTCAGGAACATACAATCTGATATGTTTAATTACGGAAATCTTTACAATCGTCTCTCTCCCATAAGATCCTAAGTTCACTGAGGGTTTTTCCTATCTTGTGTATCCTCCAGAGTATCTACACAGGAAGAGCTGTGTCCTGTAATAAATGATCAGTGAATACTATGTTTGATGTTGCCATGAATCTAATGAATCTTGTGCTCCATTTTAGGTTTAGGATCTTGGTGTCAGGTTTTGTAGAAATCTATGTCCTACATACTGAACAAATGTCCTACTTCATTGTGTTGCTAAGGGAAATAATTTTTAAAACTTTCTTATATGCATTAGAAACATAGAAACAGGATTTTAAGATAGTTGTATTCAGTATAAAATAGTAGCCAAACTATGGCTACTGTAAATTATAAATTTTGATCACATGCTAATTCACCTACATACAATAGTTTGTATATACTATTAGAAAAATTCAATAGTTGTGGGGGGAGAAAAATTCAATAGTTAATGAGATTGTTTGGCAATATATTTATGAGAATGTTAGACTCAAACTGCTGTTAATTAGATGTTCATAAAACAAGAAGTTGAAGTTTGTATTTCTGTGCAGTATAACTTTCTATTTTTTTTTAATTTTTTTTTTTACATTTATTCATTTTTGAGAGACAGACAGAGACAGAGCACAAGCAGGGGAGGGGCAGAGAGAGGGAGACATAGAATCTGAATCAGGCTCCAGGCTCCCAGCTATCAGCACAGCGCCCGACATGGGGCTCGAACTCACAAACCGCGAGATCATGACCTGAGCCAAAGTCAGATGCACAACCAACTGAGCCACCCAGGCACCCCATAACTTTCTATTTTGAAATGTTTCTTTTTCTTATTAAGGAGACAAGCATATAAATATGCAGAACAAGTTGCTCATTATTTGATTTACATTTTCTTAGATTTCTAGGTGAAGGTACTTTAAAAAAACATACAATTTTTCTTTTCTTATAATTAGGTAGTTAAAATTATTTTAATTCTAAAAAAAAAACCAAAAAACAAAAAACTGGTCAACATGAATTTTCACCAGTAATGTAAAAAACTTACCTATTTACAGAGATAAATATTTTGGCTTTTTAACTATATTTGGATTTTTAAATTAGGATGTGTTCTCACTGGATAGTTCATATCTCTCACTCCTGTGACCTGTCTCTTCAGTTTCATGTTACAGTGCAGTTACTTATTTGTATGTCTTTTTTTTTTCCAAAGGATTTGGCATAGGAGCTATCTCTCACAAATCGTGTTTTTCAAATCTTTAACATAGTGCTATACATATCAGACTTTCAAATGTTTTCTGAAAATAAAAAAGAATTTTCATAAATATACTAGAGTTGGTTTCTTCTAGCTGTTTATTCAGATTTACTACTGGATTAAAGTGGTTTTATAAGCCAAAGTAGATCCAAGGAGGTAAGTGCAGTATTATAAGACTTCGATATAACCACAGAAGTGAGCTCTTTGTGCCAGAAGACCTCTGGCCCTTAGTCATGTTTTTCACCAAGAAAAAACTTTGGTCTTGTTTTTCACCAAGAGAAGGTCTTTATAAAAATGATACTCTATACATTTATAATTTATTATATAGGAATAAAATATCAACTAAGTAACTTAGCATCACAAATTTGAGAATTATTTTCTTCTACCTTGAATTTTTCTTGTTTCAAAAAAGTGGTTGGTCCATAGTGAAACCAGAGATCTGCCCCAGATACTTACCTTGGAGGCCCTGAAAATTTTCTTTTATCTTATGTACTATTTAGATAACATGTATTATTCTTATGATTTAAAAAAATGTTTTGAAATAATTTGTACGGCACTTCTGTTTTTCTGAAAGACATATTTCATTTTCTGTGTGTTTTTATCATAATTTTTTAAATGTCCCCCCCCCCCCCTCTTTTTTTTCCCTTTGAAAGCATTCTTCTGGTCATGACAGAAGGGAAAACTATAATTCATATCAGAGGACCTCCTCTCCAGAAGACAGGTAAATAATTTTATGTGCTTCTGAAATTTAAATTTTTTGTAATAAGTTTAAGAAATTATTTAGCTGTTAGGTTCCTAATTTTAGGGTGAACAATTTATTTTTGATGGTTTTCAGTATTATTTGAATAAGCTTGAGGACAAATCATTTTTGAATGACTGTTCTGGTAGTTTCTAGTAAATAATTCTAAATTTTATCTAATTTTGGAGGTGAGAAAGAATAATTTCAGCATATCAAAAAATTAAAGTTATAAATTGAAATGAATACTAAATGAAAATTTATAAAATGGAAAACGGAGTTGAAATTATTTTGAAGTGTTGCTTTTGTTACCACTGTCCTATACATGGCTCTTAATAGATTTCAGAATGCTTTTATGTGTATCATATAATTGTGTTAAGATCAAAGATCTAGAAATATTACTATTGTTTTAAGTTAAGTATTTATTTTGAGAGAAAGCACATGAGTGGGAGAGATACAGAGAGAGAGGGAGAGACAGAGAACCCCATGCAGGTTCCGCCCTGTCAGTGAAGAGCCCCATGGGGGGCTGGAATCCACGAAACGTGAGAGCATGACCTGAGCTGAAATCAGGAGTCACATGCTTAACTGAACCACCTAGGCACCCCGACAAATATTACTATTAATGTTCATCAGGCATTCATAGTAGTACTTTGATTATTTTACTTAGTGAACTATGACCATTAAAAATAATTTATGAAGGGAAAAGCATCCTCTAAACCTTCTTTCAGTTGTCTGATCTCTGCCTTACCCCGTATGTACTTTCTTTCTTTTTATGCCACTCTGCTGTCTCTAAAAACTTTTGTTTCATTGACATCAAGTTAATTGTGATGGTTTGCAACTACTTAGTACTTTTCATCAATCATCTACTCTGTCTAAAAGAAAAAAAAAAAATCTCTGCATGTACTGATGCACACCTATATCTGTATGTATATAAATTACTTGTAGATGTATACAGTTGACCCCTAAACAGCCTGGGAGTTAGAGGCAGTGGTGCCCTCTGCAGTCAAAAATCTGCTTATAACTTTTAACTCCCCAAAAAGTGACTACTAATACTTTACTGTTGACCAGAAGCCTTACCAGCAACATAAACAGTCAACTAATATTTTGCATGTGTTATCTGTGTTACATACTGTATTTTTACAATAAAGCTGGAGAAAAAATGTTATTAATAAAATCATAAGGAAGAGAAACATATTTATAGTACTATGTTGTATTTTTTGGAAAAAAATCATGTATAGGTGAACCCTCACAATTCAAACCTGCAGTTGTTCAAGGGTTAACTATACATGAAATATGAATCACTATAATTACTGTGTATGTTACTATGTATGTTTATTATGTGTGTACATGTTTAACTTCTCTTAAGGTTCTCTGATTTTATTGTTTTAGGTTTAAGGCAGATCTTATACTGTCATCCTTGTTTGCTAATAATTTAAATCTGTTTGCACTGCTATTCGGTAAAGCAGATTCAAGAATAACAGCTGATGTTTTTTGG
Organism: Panthera onca; assembly: GCF_046562875.1. Taxonomy (NCBI): domain Eukaryota; kingdom Metazoa; phylum Chordata; class Mammalia; order Carnivora; family Felidae; genus Panthera; species Panthera onca. Next base: position 53,943,379 of record NC_138346.1, read on the forward strand.
ATGTCTGTTGGAGTGAGTTAAACTGTTCTTTATGGAGGCCAACCCATGACTTTGGTCTCATTTGTGGTTATTGCTTTGATAAAATGAGTCAACTAGGCAAACGAGTCATTTGCAGGGTGGCCTTTTTCATGCTAACTACATATGATATCCAGATATATAATCCTTTACTTGAGACAGTGTGAATCAGGATGACAGGTTTGGTTACGTGAACTCTAGTAGTTATTTTGTACACAAGCTGAAAGCTTCTATAGTCGAGACTAAATGAATGTCAAACCAAATAAGCTGTTTGTTAAAAATAGTTTGATAAGACATTATTCAGTCGTAGAGTTACTTTAGCATTACCAGTATATGACTTTGCTAAGTATTTATAACATAGTTGTTTTCATCTTATAACTTTGGTTTTCTTATTTTATGTGTTAGATATGCAGAACAAGACAGATCCCCTCGGGATAGAGATTGCATTGATTACAGCAGGTCGGACTATGAGCGTTCAAGAAGAGGACGATCTCATGATGGTAGCATGGAGTCGCGGTTAGTACTGGAAATTTTAACTATAGAAAAATCACACTCGTTTAAATTTTTTTTTACACTTCATAATGAAAACAATAATAGCTAATTTTAAACGGATGTTCTTAGGTTCCAGGTTTCTAATAAAGACTTCATGTGGATTAACTCCTTATTGCAGTAAATATATGAAGTAGATACTATTGTGTATTTTATAGATGAAGAAACTGAGGCATAGAGAATTAAGTCATTTGTTTTTGTTTTAGAAGCAAGTCTGTGGCAAGGCCAGGTCTGTCTGACCCTGAGCCTAAGCTCTTATTCATGATATGATACTGTAGTGCATGAGGATGAGTTTTTGAGGTCCCTTACTGAGTGAAAGTCATTGATACCATATGGATAGAGTGATCTCAGTTTACTTTGCTGCATGATGGCACTAGGACAGTGAGAGTGAAGCTGCCCGTCTAGTTTTTATCTAAATATATTCTTTCCTGAGCCTTTGGAGAATTTGAATACCCACCTTATTATTGGTCATCCATGTTCAAAAACTTGTCTACTATATTTTATTGTTCACTGAGGTCTGTATCCTTTTGATATCTCCCTCATATTACCCACTCCATGACTACCAAGACTATACCCCCATTAAAATTTTGATTAAATTCCTCTGCAGTTTGGAGCTAATCACGTTATGTGATATCTGCAGCCAAAATTTCCTTCTCACTACTTACTTTCTAATATACTATATCTAAAACCAAAATGTCAGATTAAATTAACCTCCAAAAGCCAGGCTCATCTGCTATCACCTTAATGACACCCATTAAGAACAACGACTGCAATCATAATTGGTGAGCTGGGCATTCTGCATACTTTGTCAAATAAGGTTAAAACACTTAAAACTAGATACTATTTTTCACAATTTACAAATTTTAAAAAGTGAGTTTGAAGGGATTAAGTGATTTACCTGAGGTTGCAGTTGCCTATCTGGTTGACAATGAAACTGGGATTTGAATTCAATTTTGACTCCAATGCCCGTATTTTTTTCCAAAATCTCTGACTATTGCCTCATTGTAACTGTTTTTGGTCCATTGTATGTACATAAGTCTCATTTGACCCGTACAACAATACTATGAAGTAAGCAGACTGTGTATTATGTAGAAATAAAAGCTAACAGTATGAAAGCATTGGAAGAGATGCTATTTAGTCTCAAAGAAGACTGACTCTATTACCTCTGCACTCCGAAGGTCTCTTACCTAGTGTTTCTCAGAAGAATCATAACCGATGCCAGTAAATTCCTGCTGTAGCTGCTTTCTTGGAACATATCACACTCACAATAAGAAGCAACTCAGTTGCAAATCACTGCCTAGATTTCAGTGCACCTGGCTTTGTGACTAATTAACGTGTCTATTTGGAACCACTTTTCTTCCCTTCTGTTCACTGTGTCTCCGTGGATAGTGGTATATACTTAAGTTTCAAAGCAGCTTCTCTGCATCTACCTGGCTAGGTGACTGCTTTCTCTTTGTGTAAGTTGTATTACTGTTTGTTAAGACAGACCATCTCAAATACACCCTTCCTAGATCTAGCTAAAATCTAGCCAGCAGTTTCCTGGTAATAGTGATAAATGAAACTTGTTTTTATTTACTGTATTCATTTAACTCATGGTGCCCAAAGTGTGAGCAGAATGATCTGAGTTTCCCAGGTAGTATAGGTAAAAAATAACTAAGTGGACAAATTCTTCTCAGAAAAAAGAGCAAAAAGCAGGTATATACTATTTCCCATTAGTTCTTGATAATTTCAGAGAATAATACCTTGATTGTTTTAAAGATGTTAGCCTAAGAATGGATACTCACTCACTGTTTCCCATTAGTTCTTGATCATTTCAGAGAATAATACCTTGACTGTTTTAAAATGTTAGCTTCAGAATGGATACTCAGCTACAAAAATGATAGCTTAAGAATGGGCACTTATTATAGGTAGAAAATAGTTGATTTTTTTTACACTGTCTCAAATAACCAGATGTTTCTGATATTCTGAGGTTTTAAATGCCACTTCTATGGAGGAATAATTTCAAATGTTACAGTTTTTTAAGATAATTTTACTTCTAAATTGCCATTTGGAGATAAATTCTGGTTTCTTTTTTATACAGTTTATCATGTATGTCAGAGGCTAAATTGTCTTCTTAAAACACAATTTTCACGTCATTATCACACTCAAAAGCTACTAATGATTCCCCATCAACTCCAGTATAAAACACTTGAAGTCTGTTCCTTGTCTTTAAAGATTTCATAGTCTGACTCAAATTCATCTTTCCAACTGCCATTGTACATGATTCCTTATTGTTTCCTGACTATTCTGCTAATTAGCTTGAACATCCCTGCTCACTTTTCTAGTAGTTACTCTGTCTTCCACTAGTTGCAGAATGCCCTCCTTCCTCCTCCACTTTCCTCTACTTGCCCCAGTGTAAATTCTGTCAAGCTTTGAAGACCTCTTTTAAGTTCTATCTTCTCTGTGAAGCACTTCCTCACCATTCCAAACCACTTTTCCTTATCTGAATTTGTGACCTGCAAATGGTATTGCTCATTTGGTATGTAGCTCATTTAAGAATGTAATTTATATGGTCTTTTCTCCAAAAAAAAAAAAATTTTTTTTTAAATATTACAGAAGTAGGGACCGAGAAAAACGCAGAGAAAGAGAAAGAGATGCTGATCGTAAAAGGTCTCGGAAATCCCCGTCTCCTGGGAGAAGAAGCCCAGAACCGTCAGTAACCCAGAATTCCCCTGCTCAGGATGAACCTACTGCAAAGAAGAAGAAAGATGAACTGGATCCTCTTCTTACTCGTACTGGTGGAGCATATATTCCTCCTGCGAAGCTCAGGATGATGCAAGAGCAGATTACAGATAAAAACAGGCATGTTAATATCACTAAGTGTACAAAGCGAAGATACCCTTTCTGAAAAAAAATCAACTGTGGTCTAATTAACCTTGGCTATTGAGAGTTTACTTTTACCAGTCCAAAATGGTAGAGACCTCAAATTAGACTTCTCTTCTTTATTCCGTAAGCTCCCTTGGAGCTCTGCTTACTATTTGCCCTGACATTAGCTCAACATTTTATTTTTTTGCATGAGTAAATCAAAGAGTTTAAGGAAAGATCTTTTATTTTTACTATTTTCAAACTATTCCTTTTATAGTTGTATGCATGCCTATTAGTAGTATCCATTTTTCATAGATGGTCAAGAGCATTATTGATATTTTAGAGCTAAAATGGATCTTTCCAGTTATACCAAACCAAGAGTGGCAAACTTTTTCTGTGAAAGGCCAGGTAGTAAATATTTTAGGTTTTATGCGTTGTTCTGTCTGTTGCCGCTGCTTGACTCTGCTCTGGAATGCTGTGAATACAGCCATAGGTGATATGTAAACAAATGAATATGGCTTTGTTCTAGTTAAGCTTTATTTATAAAAATGGACTATAGGATGCATTTGGGTCATGGATGTAGTTTGCCAACTCCTATACTAATCTATGACATCAAGTTGACAGTTTTCTCTACCCATACTTTTCTTAGACCATACCATGTTAGACTATAATTTTTTGCTAAGGCAAACAGTCGAAATTCATATATGAACATACACCCTGAAAATACATATCTTCACTTCCCTTTTCAAAATAATTGAGACGAGAAGAACTATGTATGAAAATACAGCTAAGTTTTCAAGATGTTATTCTCTAGCAGAATGAGGTAATACAATCCAAGATTGAAATGATCACTCAGTTGCCAGTTAGGTAATAAAAAGATGGGATAGAGGGTAGCTACACTTTAAGAAAAACAGATTTCCAGGTGAGCCAGTAGTGTTCCCACATCTTTCATAGGTATTTTAATGGCAACTTGAAAGTACTTGAGAACCTTTTTATAAATGAAATCTAAAGTTACTTCATGAATTGGCTGGAAGTAGAAATGCCATTTATATCAAGTATAAATATTTGAGATAAAATTTGTAAAATTTATGATCTAGAAAGGGACATTAGATGACATTAAATTTAAAACTAATTAGTAAGTTTCTCTGTATGTGTCATATTCCAGTACTTGCTGGCAATGCCTGCAGTGTTATGTTGGGAAGGGATTTGGAAAGGGCTTCTGTGGTCAGTAGGAGCTTCATGAGCATGTAAGCATTTTGCTCTCTGCTCTCCGAGGCAGTAGTAGCAGCATTGGTGAGAAAGAGTCATGGTCCCCAATTCTGTCCAAAGCAATCCTAATTGTAAAAGACCAGAAACATTGTTATTAAGCCAAGTCTTACTTCCTTGTAAATAAAGTGAGTGGAGAAGAGTCCACAGTGTATGTAATTTTACACAGATTCCTGGAAGATAATTTTATATACATTTTAAGTCTGTTCATAGGCAGGGGACAAGGAACAAAGAGAAGTCTCTAAAAGAAGCCTACAGACTTTGCTTTTAGTAGATATTAAGTCAGGTGAATTGTATTCTTAATTAGGCTTCTTAATTAGGAAGTACAATTGTACTTGATTAGTTTTTTTCCAAGCTTTATATAGAGAGATTGGTTGTGTATCAACAATCTTATTAATTAGGCTAGTTTTTAAGCCATTGATCTTCTTTCTCAAATAATAGCATACTAAAGGGATGAGGTTGGGGGCCATTGGGAGTGTTCTGCCCACCTCAGATGCAGGCATTTAGGGGATACATGATCTATACGGAATTTAAAACAATATAATTAACTGCAGGTGAGTCCGCTTTTTGTCCTCAGTATCTTCTGAGGACAATGCCAGTGATGAAATAACTCTTCTGCACCAGGGCAGACTGCTCTCACCACCTCTGCCTTGGTAAGCCACTGCAGAACAGGGACTCGTAACCTACAGACCTTCTACCCATGGGTAGAATTTAGGCAATCTGTGAATGTAAGTGGAAAGAAAAAAATTGCATCTTTATTATTACTAATCTCTCACTAAAATTTGGCATTTCTTTATATTAGGAATGTAGGCAATAGATCATAGTATTAACAGACTATTTGTTGCAAATATCTCAAAATATTGTTTATGGCCATGCTAATTTGGAAATTAAAGAAGTGATTAGGCCCACCACCACCTTGTATTATTTAATGTGTTAAGCCCATAGAGGGGCTCCTGAATGTCTCAGTCGGTTAAGCTTCCGACTTCAGCTCAGGTCATGGTCTTGCGGTTCATGAGTTTGAGCCCGGCATCGGGCCCTGGGCTGACACCTCAGAGCCTGGTGCCTGCTTCAGATTCTTTCTCTCTGCCCCTCCCCTACTCGCCCTCTGTCTCTCTCCCTCTCCCAAAAATAAATATTTTTAAAAAACACACACACATAGAATATTGTATCAAACTTTTTTTCTTTTCATGCTTTGAAAACTATTTAAATATGATTGCTATCCTTTGTAGTCCTATATATTTATATATATTATTCCAAGAAGTCCATCAGCTTCACCAGACTGCCAGAGAAGTATAAGAAAAAAAAGATATGACTTTCTGCAGGTGAAATCATATTTCACAGAGAAATAAATGTAAAAACCATAAAATTTTAGAACTTTAAAAGAAAATAAACCCAATTAGGCTAAATTATTTGCCTGAGATCTAAGTTAAAAAACAGCCAATATAGCTGTGGGATTACTGCCTAAATGTAGAGATGTTCTTTAAAATACAACAGTCTTTCAGCCCTATGATTTCATGTGACCTTCCCTTTTCCTGTAAATTTTACCATTTCTTTATAGTTTAAAATATTTGTTTTCTTTTTCATGCTTTTATGAGAAAGGTCATAATAAAAATCTCCTTTTTATGGCTTATATTTGGATACTTCATATTATAATTTAAATTTTTTAAAACTGTCATTTTTAAATATTTTTTAAAGATAATTTAAAGTAAGTGAATGTTATAATGTAAAATAAATATGCATTGAATCTAATAAATGGATGTTATGATTTGTAATGTACATGGATATAAGAATAAAACATTATCCTTACATAATTTTATTATATTATTAAAGAGAAGTGATCTATAGATGAGCATCATATGTATAGAACATCAAATATGGTTTAGGATATAATCTATGTATTTGTAGTCATATAGTCATATATTTTACTGCACTTTGAAGTCATTTGTGAATATAATGTTAAAAACAAAGGAACACTAAGTATTTTTTAAGTTCTTATTATAACCTCTTGTTATTGTAATCATTGTGTAAGTTTTCATTTTATTAAAATCAATTCTTTTTAGCTTAGCATACCAGAGGATGAGTTGGGAGGCCCTAAAGAAGTCAATCAATGGTCTTATCAACAAAGTCAACATTTCTAATATAGGTATTATTATTCAAGAACTTCTTCAAGAAAATATAGTTAGAGGAAGGTAAGCATCAACTATTTTATTTATAGTATTTCATAGCAATTTTTCAAAGGAACATAATATCCACATGGACAGTAATCACTGATTCATTGTGCTGCTTTAATAGTAGTTGAGAATAATTATTTAAAATGCAGTTCTTGTAAAAATGTAAACTACTAACAAATAACTTGTGCTTCACTGTTAGAAATTGCATGGAGTTTTTGCTTTTTGAGAAGGTTTGATGTCACATACTGATTTTGGGGCAGATATTTGTTTACTGAATACTTCTAATTTAAACTCATGAGGAATAATGAATATTTTATTATATTTTTATTATATTTATATTATATTTATTTATTATTAAAATGTTATTATATAACGTTCATTTCTAATGAAAGCAAAGTGAGAATGGGAAAGAAATGAGAAAAATCAGTGGTAAATTTTAGAAAAGCAGAAGGGAGTGACAGTCATTTTCTCTGTGGTTTTAAATGGTCATGATTTTAAAAGGGTCAGGAAATAGAAATATTTCATATGCTATTTTTTATTTTAAAATCTGAGGGATGCTTTTCTATGTCATTTCACATGACCTTGATTTATCATCTCAAAAACATTGTGGGGAGGTCATATAAAGTAAGGTGTAGCATGTTGTGGGGATATAAAAAGTTGACCAAGAGGCACCCACTGTCCTTAAAAGGTAGGTAGAGCTCTCCCGTTTTAGTCAGAAAGCAGCAGAAGCTTTATGGGTTGCTTAAGATCTCACAGTTTTATAAGCTGGGTGTTCTTTTCTCATTTTCTACTCTGGTGATTCAGTTGTCAAAGTTAAACCTAATAACTGTTAAGATATTGTTTTCCTGCCTTTTGGCAATCCGGTAATTATTTGTCATTACATTGCTAAAAATAACTCTTCAGTTAGCTCACTTTGCATTTCTCCCCTTATCAAATGCATATACAACCATGCTTACTTCAGAATGAATTAGAAGTGGAATGTTATATTTTCCTGTCATTGTTTTTAGCATTATTATTCTTGCAATGCTTTAACTATGTCTGTCTCGTAGCAGTATTCCAAATCTTCATTTTACTAACATAGGCTTAAAGATGGAAACCATCCAAATTTGTCTTTAATCACAGAATTAATTTTATATAAATGATGGGCTCATAGTGGAAATTCAACTTCTAATTTTAGTTTTTGATGCAGATCTTTTTTTCCTTCACTTTTTTGAAGATGTAAAACATATTAGTATAAAATGCTTTAAAAACTCAAATTCATGATTAGATCGAAGAGACATAAGTAAGGAAAAGAGGAATTTAGAGAAAAAAAATTTTTGAAGAAAATAATTGTAGACAAAGCTGTTTTAAAAACACAGATTCGAAGTTTTGTTTTTCAAAAGTTTTTGTTTATCAGTAAGACTAGATAAGGTGAGGAAGATTTAGTCCAGTTTTAGCTATTGTGTTTATTTACAGATGAGTCATATTGCTGGATTTTAAATGTTTTTTTTTCTTTTAATTAATTTGGTGATTATTGACTCTTTTTTTTCTTTTTTAAACAGAGGCCTGCTGTCCAGATCTGTTTTGCAAGCACAGAGTGCTTCTCCGATCTTCACCCATGTTTATGCAGCATTAGTGGCAATTATCAACTCAAAATTTCCACAAATCGGAGAATTAATCCTCAAGAGGTTAATTCTTAATTTTCGAAAAGGCTATCGAAGAAATGATAAGGTATATATTATGGGCTTGTAAATTGCCTGCCACATAGGGACAGACTAATCTATTATCAACAGTGGTAAGCAATATTGATTGCTACATAGGAATTCCTTGCATTCCTTTCATGAGAACATTTTTTTGTTTTATTAAATATCCCTGGCGACTAATGATGAGCCACAGACACAATGGCTATAACTGCAGAATTGTAATTATTTAGCCAGAAACGGCACTATTTCACATGTAATAGTTTTTATCTTATAACTTTCTGTACTATAAAAATTACGTTTGTGTGCTACATATTTTAAGTAGTGTGTAAGTGAGCTGGAGATTCAGTAGTTAACTGAAAATTGGTTTTAGTTTATAGATTAACTTTGTCTCTGTTCACTTTTCAGCAACTTTGTCTTACTGCTTCAAAATTTGTGGCACATCTTATTAACCAAAACGTGGTAAGTAATTTTTAATACTTGATCCCGTTCAGTGGCATTAGACCACATGCTTGATGCCACTTCATTGATACATCTCTATTTTTGTTTCTCCTTGTAGTCTTTCAGAAAAGTATCTTGGATGATATTTTAGTTTTAAAACTATAATAAACGTGTTTAACATTCTTGAATAAAAAGAGGAACACAGAACAGTATTTTATCACATTGATAATACTATATGTGGTTATTCAACTATAAATTATTCCTTCAAAGAATGTAATTTACTCATACTTATAAGACAATAAAGTTGATATTTCTTCTACTCTTTTCTCCTGTACCTGTTGTTTTGAGAACCTCATGCTGATATTCTATTCTATAAGAAATTCTTTTCTCTGCAAAGTCATATATTCTTAGAATCAGTTTATAAAATACAAATTTTAAGTAATTCTAAGTAATTTTAATCTGTTTTAAATGTAAATAGTTTTGTCTTTTTATTGTTCAGGTTTTATGATTATTTTGTATTCATCCATTGATCTATTTGAGAGGGGTTTTTTTTAATTTAATTTCTGTTTAAACTTGAAAATAATAAAGTTGCTCTTATTAGCACTCAAAAGGTTTCTTTCTACATATAAGATGAAGAATTTTGAAGTCACACTTAATCTTATTTATCTACCATTAATATTTTAATTCTTTCCTACATGAAATTCTTTCCAGTGTTCACTCTTAGAAATCTATTAGATTTTAACCTAATAAGTTAAATTACTACAATGCTAACCTGCTTCTTAAGACAATGGAGACTTAATTTCACGTGCCTATAACAGAACAGATAGTAAGTTTTAGTTTTGAATGTATATTAACTACACTCATTTTGAAGATATTTTTGGCATTGCTACAAAACAGTTAAAATGTTAAATATTTTAGATCTTCTCAATTTTGGTACAAGGCAATATTTTCTAATCACTGATATAAGACTGTTAAGACGTGTTTTTGATATTGTGCTCAATGGAAAGAATATTTTCCTAAGAGTTAGACTGTTTCCCTCCCCATCTCAAAGAAGGATTCAACCTTAGAAAGGCATATAGAGAGTGTCTTAAAAGTGCCTCCCGGTACATTTTCTTTTCACAGCAAAGCTTCTCAGGAGAATTTTATTCCCACCCTTCCTGGCATTATTTAGAAGTACTAAGTTTCAAACGTGACCAGTGTAAATAACTTGATTTAGTTAAAAAAAAAAAAAAAAAAAAATAGAGGGAAGTATTTCAAAAGTGTCCTTGAGTACCAGAAACAGTTATTTTTGGATAAAATCATTCATATAATTTATGAACTATTTGCTAAATAACAGAGTGGCTAATAGAATGACCTGGGAAATGGCTGTAAAGACTTGTGGTTGTGAAGAAGTGTATTAGAAAAAATATAGTATTACTATTCTTCACATAGTGATTGTAAAAAATTAGTACATAATTTTTAACTTATATTTGGAAGTTAATTATGGCATTTCCTATAAACATATTGTTTGATACATGTAGTGTGTAAGAAGAATTATTTCTTCTGGAGATAAATCAAATAGTTGTATTCAGTATAATTTAGATTTTTGGAACAATCATCTGGAAATTTTTAACAGATGCATAATGAAAGTAAAAAAAATTGTATCCCATATTTGGAGTATTTCTATATGCATTATAAAACTTTGCTCATCAAATGTATAATATTATTACTGCAAAAACAAGATTTGCTAATTTTTTAAATTACTATTAATAGTAGGTTAATGTATTTAAAAATATTTTCTCTATTCCATATGTCTTCATTCTGTTTAAGGCACATGAAGTTTTATGCCTAGAGATGCTCACTTTGCTCCTGGAAAGACCAACTGACGATAGTGTTGAAGTAGCTATTGGTTTTCTCAAGGAATGTGGCCTTAAATTAACACAGGTGTCACCAAGAGGAATCAATGGCAAGTATATGCTCTCAGTTTGATATCGAGCTTTGGCTTGAGTATTATATTTTTTGCTTATTTTCCTGTTTTTTCCTTTGATTTTAACTTTAGCTATATTTGAGCGCCTCCGAAATATTCTCCATGAGTCTGAAATTGATAAAAGAGTTCAGTATATGATTGAAGTGATGTTTGCTGTACGGAAGGATGGATTTAAGGACCACCCTGTTATCCTAGAAGGACTTGATTTAGTAGAAGAAGATGATCAGTTCACTCATATGCTTCCTCTGGAGGATGACTATAATCCAGAAGATGTTCTTAGTGAGTCAGGGGTTGGGGGAGATTTGGGACATGGGACACCAACAAATGTAAGTATAGAAAATAAACAGTATTTTTTAATTTCTTTTTTTAAAGATGTTTTCAAGATGGATCCTAATTTCATGGAGAATGAAGAGAAGTACAAAGCTATTAAGAAAGGTAGGTAGAATTTTATAGTCTATTTTGGATTAGTAGAAGCAATTCATGTAGCTCTATAATACTAATAGAAAGGTTTAGATCACTGACCTGATGAAATCTCTGCTCTTATGAAGCCATTTTCTTCACTTTTTTCCCCATGCATTAGTATTCTGCCTAGTGCTTGTTGGTGGTATTACTTCATTCTAAATTATGTACCTCTTTGTCCCTCTCCTCTTTCCCTGTGTTTAAATTATACAGCCCTTAAGTCTTATTCCTCTTAAGAAATATCCATATATTACTAATGGCCTTTATTTTATTTACTACCACTTAAGAATTACTGGTGGTTTTCATTTTAACTTCACTGCCACCTAAGAATTAGTACTTAAGTTTACCCCTGATTTAATGATCAACTAAATGCTATTCTTTTATTATAAAGTGCTGTACTTTATTATTTCTTGAGAGCAGATTGATATCCTGATAAAATCAATCAATTCCAGACAGGGTATCAATGGTCAATAAATTGGTTATTATTATCATTTGTATGTTGCCAATGTATTGTAAACACTAACTTTGGACAGACTTTGGTTTGTATTTTGTCTGCCTTTACAAGCTAAGTGACCTAGAACAAGTTACAAAACTTGTTTGATGTAAATGTTACTTGTTTAAGGATAAATAAAGTGTAGAGCCAGTATTTAGGCAATGTTTTTTTTTCACATTTGTATCATTTTTCTTCTAAAGCTAATATTCAGAATTACCTATATAATTATATTATAATTACAATTTTATGAGTTCCATTTCCCTCAAGCTGTGATTTTGTGTGAGAAGTACTTACTGTTCTGAAATCTCTCAGGAAGCAAGCAGGCAGCCTAGAGCTCTGTCACTGCCTGCATCTCCTATTTTAGTCATTTGGAAGTAGAATGAAATAGCAAGTAAAGTGTAAGCAGCTTCACATTTCTATACATTATTCTACAAATCTGGTTCAATAAATAGATTTCTCTTCTTAGGTACCAGGTTCCTAGGGGCATTTCACTGCAACGGCCAGATTCCTTTTGCTATTATAATTTAATTTCTAAACATGGAGAATTCCTTGGACCCATTTTGCCTTCTTTTCTTATGAACTTCCTTTTCTACAGTATCCCTCAAAGATGCTAAATGGATTTATGGAATTTTTACCATACCTGTTGTTTTTGTTGTTGTTGTTTGTTTTTTTTAACTTGGGAACTCTCCATCCGTTTCCTTACGATATCAGCAGTTGGGCAGTGCCAGGAAAGTGGTACTTTCTTTAATTGTAGCACTTTCTTAAACTCTTTGAACTCAAAATCCCTTTCTACTCTTAATGACTACTTTATGAGACAAAAGAAATTTAAGAAAAATGGCATGTTTCATATATTTTGTACAATTTAATATCTGACTTAATAGGAAATGGATTTTCATATTGTTTGTGTTCAGTCTATTGCAATAGGTTGTTTGGATGTATAGGAAAAAAATTTCGCCTCACAGATAATATGTGGTTGGAAAAGAGAGAAGCATTTTAATAGCCTTTTCAGATAATGTGTATATTCTTCCTTAAGAGTATGCCTGTACTTAAAAGCTAATAGTTTTGGGTGTTTTTTTTTTTTTTTTAATGTTTATTTATTTTGAGAGAGAGAATGCAAGATGGGGAGGAGCAGAGAGAGAAGGAGAAATAGGAGAGAATTCCAAGCAGGCTCCATGCTGTGGGCACAGAACCCAAAGTGGGGCTCAGTCACATGAACCATAAGATCATGACCTGACCCGAAATCAAGAATCGGACACTTAATTGACTAAGTTACCCAGGTGCCCCCAAAAGCTGATAGTTTCTTAAAGATTAATTGAAATGTGAAACCTGAAACAGTATTCATGAATTTTCATACTCTATTACATTAAAATCCCCTGGCATATCACTTTGAATGGATCTTTTACCCATGCATGATTTCGTAACATGCTCCACTGATCATTTGGGAAATAGCAGTTCACGCAGTTATGCATATCTTCCAAGTGTTAACATGTTAACATTATCAAAATTAAATTAGCACAGTATCAAGAAATCACATTTATTAATATTGCCACCTGTCTTACCAGAGAAGTCTGAGTATTGGGAAACTGTCAAGCTCACAAGAATGGATACGAGTTTTCTAAAACTCTAATTTTCTCTTGAGAATTCTGATTTTATCATGGGGGTAAATATTTTTAATTGTTTTCCTTGAAGTGACAGTCTCACTTTGTTTATATTTGAGAAAATGTCTGACAAAATGCCTAACAACTAACATCAGCCATTCTGTCAAGTAAAAATGAAAAATGTAGCAAATTCCTGTGGCAGGTCAAGCAGTCACATATGTGCTTTTCTCTAAGATAACCATCACCATTGTGCATCTGTCTTTAACAGAAGGGCCGTACATGAACTTCATGTTTTGTTGTTCATGCCTATGTATGCCTACACATAAGGACTGAGATTTAATGAAATGAAATGCCCTTCCTCTTCAAGGGCATTCTTAAGTCAGACTGGCTTTTTAAAACCTCCTGCAAGAGCATGGCAGTAAAGAACACAGTGACTGGTGCAGTCTGGTGCCTTGATTTGTGCTCAGGTTGCAGTGGTTTCAACCCCCATTGCTTTTGGGCCACTGTAGATGTCAGCACAGTGAAAAGGCAGATAATGTCTTTGTATTGTTATGAAAACAATTTTGACCTCGCAGACCACCTGACAGGCCTCACTGACCCCCGAGGGACTCACAGAGCATACTTTGAAACCACTGCTTCATTCAGTTAATGAAATCCAATTGTCATTGCCTAAGTGATTTCAGTAAGTAGATTCTAAAGTGGAGAGATGAGGAGAGGATGATGTAAACGACTAGACAATTCATTTGACCTTCATTCGTTCATAAAATGTTCTAGAACTGGCATAAAAAAAAATGGCCACAGCAGGAAGTGGGCACAGCTTTAGTAATTAGCACCTTAGAGTGACCCAGGTGCACTTGTGTTTTAGGTCTTACAGCATTTGGGAAAACAGCAGGAGTGCCTGTCTTCCTACTATTGAATGCTAAATAGTTTCCTCTCTTAAAAGTCTGTCTAAGCCACATTATATAATGGGAAACTAGACACATTAGATTATTACTTGAAGTCACATTTGTTAGAAGTATTCTTGGGATTTGTGTATCAGCTAAGGATTGAATGACACCTCTTCATTTTAATAAAATGATTTATTTTTTAAGATAGGAAGTTTTCTGCTAACATTAAATGTTATATGTAGCTCCTGATTTATAGTGCTCAGTTAAATATGAGAAAGTAGAATTTTCCTAAAAATAAGTTCACCCCAAAACTTTATATTAAAATCTCTGATTGTAATAGAAATGCAGAAGTGAAGTATTAGCCAGGTTTGTAAAATCTTTTATCTGATTAATAGAGGACACCATTGGGCAAAATACAATTTTAGTTTTTGTCATTTGTTAACTGTTAATATGGTGACTGGACCCACGTAGTGTCTGATTTACATCACTGTTTTCATCTCCTTCTGAAGGTGAGTTGTATTTTAAGAAGCAATTTTGCAGTGAAGCGCTTATCTTACTAGTTTTTTTTAAGGCTTTTAAACTTGTTTCTGTTTACATATGGAAAGTCTTTAGATTAATTGTAATGTTCTATTTAAGTATACATAAGAATAAAAATCTCATCACTGTTTATTTAAACACTAAATTATGCAATTATTTTTTCTTCGTTCTTAATCTTTCACAAAACATTCTTACCCTAAATTCTTTTTTTCCTAGATCTAGCATTAGCGTTTTATAGTAGATGATCTCTTTTTTGATGCTGAACTATTATTTTGACTCCAGTGTACCTGTTTCCATTCATAATTTATTTTTCCAGTGGTCTTGCTCTTTTGGAAAACCTTCATCTACTATTTCTTTGTTCTTTTCATCCCTTCCTTATTTTATGACCATTTTCTAGCTGGCAGAAGAATGATACATACGGCTCTCTGACCACCTAGGCAATAACATAGGCCGGGGTGATCATCTTTGTTGGGTGGTAAACTGGAACAACACTATGGATTTCGGCCAACTGAGAATTATCTTCTCAGAATGAGATTCATGTGTATCACTTGCTCACTGATACTTTCCTATACTTTGTTCTGGTAGAAATTCTTGATGAAGGAGATAGTGACTCAAACACAGACCAAGATGCTGGAAGTAGTGAAGAGGAAGAGGAAGAAGAGGAGGAAGAGGGAGAAGAAGATGAAGAAGGTAAAAGTGTAGCTCGTTCAAATAATACTGTAAAATATTCTGAAATTAAATTAATTTTAATGTAATCCTCTAAAATAAATTAGGATTGTTCATTAAATTTATTATTTATGTATTATATTATTTAATTTATTAAACTGACATTATCCTTTAAAATTAATTAATAAATTAATTCTAATGTAATCTTCTAAAATAAAATCTGTGGAGGCCTGGGAATTGCTACTGGCATCCGGTAGCTGGAGGCGAGGGATGCTGTTAAACATACTACAAGTCACAAGACTGCCCCCCAGGACAGATTATTATCTAGCCAGTAAAGTCAGTATTACTAAGGTTGAAAACTCTGCTCTAAAAGTATTAAACAAGGAAATCATTTTTTTAATATCAGCATAATTTTAATTTGACATTTTATGCATGTGACTATAAACTGTGAAAAAGATGCATTCATGTTGAGTGCATGTGATTTCTGCAACCCTGGCATGAATGTGATACATGAAAGTGATGAGGTATTTTCTATTCATTTTGGCAAAATAGAGTGGGGAGGCCAGAAGCTGTGTTTGCACAGAGCAGGCATGATCTTCTTTAGCTTTGATTGCTTTATTTCACAGAAAAGTAAGCTCAGAACTTTAGTTTGGTTAAGTCTCAGTTAAACATCAGAACGTACATACACTGGTCATTATTTACTTATATTACATACTTGAAAATATTAAAAGTATATCTTTTCCTCCTAAGACACAATGCATTTTAGTTCTGTCTTGAAGTGTAATTAGTTTTCTGCAACATATTTTATAAAAGTAAATTCAATTTTTCCAGTGTCTTTCTTATTTAAAATGTTTCCTAACTACCTGTGTACTACATTTACTTTAGAATTTTTGTTTCATGTGAAAATACTGTTCAAATAAAAACTATTAAATATTTCTAAGAGAAGTTTCCATGAATTAGATAAGAGAAAATTTTGATAAATACACATATTTAAAATGGACCCATCCAGTCTGTCATGATAATCCAGTGTTCTCTGAAACTGAATTTCTACCTGTAAATTACAGTTCTTCCAAATTGTCATGTTTATAACTCTAGAAATAATATCTTAGCAAACAATACCATGAGCGCTGCCTTTTATAGTGTCTAAATGAGCAAGTGGCGCAGAAACAAAAATAATATTTCTGGCTTGATTCTGGACTTCTTTGAACTGACACAGTTATTAAAATACTCTAAGATATGACAAGAGACTAGAAATGGTTACTTTGAACTGCGCAGAAAAGAGTAGTATTATTATTAAACTAGATTCTAAATACTTATGAAAAATTATTATGTAGAGATACATGTACATTTCTTCACATTTATTTTTGTAGTTTTGTAATTGGTTATGTTTAATTTCTTTCAGGACAAAAAGTGACTATTCATGACAAAACAGAAATCAATCTAGTCTCATTTCGTCGTACAATTTATCTTGCTATTCAGTCAAGGTAAGATACTGTAGCTCTGTTGATCCTTGCTTTTCACAGGAGATGGAAAAGAAAATGAAATTTTTAGTATCTGATAACAGAAAACTAGACCATTTCAGGGATTCTCAAACTACCTGCCCAACTTCATAGATCCCTACTGTTGGTTCTTTGATTCAAAGGAAAATTATCTTTTCTTATTTGGAAGGTCTATTCATGTTACATAATTAAACAGAGTTCTTTTAACTGTCATTCCTCATAGTTAAATATAACTAATAAAAACCTGAAAACAACTCTATATTATAGAGCTGGCACAGTATATAATTGTGTAGTAGAAATTTAGCATTTTTTTAATTTGGTTTCTAATTCTGATTCTAAGCAGAGAAACACTGTTATGATAACTTTTGGATACTGATTTGCCGTGCGGATGGAAATGAATATAAATGGAAATAGGAATTAGGAGGTTTTGAGGACCCTTTGAAGTAATGTTAAGTAAGAACTACTATGATGTCATACGCATATCCTATTCCCTTTGAAGGCTGAGTTTGGTTTTGAAGAGAAATAAATGAAATATGAAATGCTTAGTACATCTGTTGTTTTTTATGCGAATCAACCTATTGATTTAATGGGCACAGTGTTTACATTTTACACTGGAGGATGAATGTTTTCTCAGTTTTGTTTTCTTACTAGGTTTTGTATATTTCCATTTCATGTGATGTAATAGCAGAAATGATTCATACGTAGGAGTCATCCTGTTTTTATTCTGTCTGAAAACTTTTTGGCTTAGATTCATCTTCAGAAAGAAAAGTTAAAAAGCAAAACATTGGCTAGAAATATTTTTGGTTTATCCTTACCTATTTCTTTGCCTCTCAAATGAAAGAAAAACTATTAAATATTTTTTCATACAAACTTAAAATGGAAAATGAGTTTTTGTTACAGATAAAAATTCTTAGAGTTTGACCTTTCATTTATCCTTTTTTACAAATTCAACAGTAATCACTTGTAAACAGTAGATTCACTGCTTTAATATTGCTGTTAACATTAATTTTGAAAGAGTTACAGTGGAGCTCTTTGAATAAGTATTTAAATAAAACTGTTTTTTTAGCTTACCAAACCTTGATAATCCTTGAATCACATGAAATATTTGAACAAGAAAGCATTAGGTCACAGTCACAATTACAGAGTGGTAAGAACTCTAGTAACAGCAATACTCTATTATATGTTAGTATTTTTTAAGAGTTTTGAGCCCCCAAATGCCAAGTAAAAATAATTTATTTATAACAAAATTTGCTGTACTTAATTAAAAGCTCATACAAATTTTAGGAAAGAACCACACAGACTTCAGCAGAAAGGTGTTTAAAGGACATGGTTGAGGGATTCATGTAATGGGATCCTGAAACATAAAGTTATCAAATAAATACCACTCTAGAACAATAAATGCTATTGTTGGTCAGTAAAACAGCAAAGTGATTTACTTTGGTTTTTTTCCCAAAGCAACAGTACTCAGTACTAATGATTTTAGTGAGATACATATAAACATCGGTGGGAATTTAAAGGGATACACTGTCTGCGGAAAGCCTTTTGGTAACATGAATCAAGGGCTTAGTGTCCATGCCGTTAGACAATCCTTTTTCATTATATTTCTTAAAGAAATACATACTGACAGAAATTACAGAGAGAATTGTTCAATATGGAAAAAAAAGAGACCATCTTGTCCAATACAAATAACAAAATGTCCAGTTTATGCCACCATTGAAAATCAGGCTAGGGGGGAATTATTACTGATTTGGGCAAGTGGTCTGACTTAATGTTCAGTGGGGAAAAAACTGTATAGACTGTATAGTACTGTACCAGTAGTATTTTCTTCACTGTTTCAATACGTAGGCAGATTCTAGAAGTAGTATATAACGTCTCAACAGTGGTTGTCTTGAGAGGAAATTGGATTATAGACTTTTTGTGTCTACTTTTTCCAGTTTTTTTTAGTCTTACATTGATAGTAAACCAATCTATACGAAATACAATATAAATCAAGAATGGAATATAACTCATCAAGTCAGATGGCAGTGAGGGCATCATACAGTTTGCTTTCGGAAATCTTGTAAACAAAACTAAGGTCGGACAGCTGAACTGTGTAGTGATTTTATTGTTTTTATTTCTTTCCTTTTAGACTTGTTGACTGATCTCACCAGCACTCTTTTTATCATCTTGTTACTATCCTGGTTCCTAAATGACCCTCTCTCATTGACACAAAACATAAAACAACACCGTTGGTTTTATTATTGAAAAGTAGACATTCCTGTTTATTCTTGCTTTCAAATGATGTTCCACTCTGATTTTGCATTTTTGAAGCTGTAGCATCAGGAGGTGGGACTGTCGTTGCCCATCAGAGTTTCTTAGGTTGGAAACATCAACAAAACCATTTGTAAACACAGCTTGAAAACTAGTATCATGTAAAATCTTTTTTTCTGTACCCTTCCCTCAATACTTATTTGTGTTAAACCTGAAATTCATTTGACTTAGCAACCTAAGATAACTGAAATATCAAACTTAGTTCATTTAATATTCACGTTTAGTGTAACTTCAAAACAATCTTGATATGGGGAGTCACCAAATACTTTTAAAATAAAGCAAGAAGGAAAAGAGACTATCATACAGTTAATTTTCTCCCTGGTACTTACTAGATAAAAGGACAGTTGTAAAATATTTTCCTTGACTACTTATTTTTCAGAAATTTCATGGGTTTATTCCTGCATACTAATGCTCTTTCTTGAGGAAAATTAAAACTAGAAAAGAAAACACTGTGTCTTTCAAAATACTTTTTGGTAATACTGCTATATTCTTGAAGTTTATCAACTGTAGTTTAATATTTTAATCTTAGTGCTAGATATTTAATATTTCCCATTGCAAAAGCTCTTTTTGATATATTTCTTTTCTCTTTATAGTTTTTTTCTTAATCCCATTACATTGTACCATCCACAGTTATTACTCTGTTGTGCTTATGAAGCTCAATAAGTATCAGAAACTAAGGAATACAAAGGAACTATAAAACTAAATTCATAATCATTCCCATTATTTTATCCTGATGTTATCAAAAGAATAAAGGTTGAACATTCTGCAAAAAGTACAAATATATTAGCATTATTCCTAAATTGAATTCACACTGAATTTGATAATTCTCTTAAGCATATTAGAATTATTTTTACTGCAACTTATATGGCATAAAAGCAGTTTTTTTCCTTGTAAGTGATTTTGGTTATTTACTATTTTTATACTTAGTTTTTGAAAATGTAACACAAAAGCACTGTGTTTGAGTATGAATCAAGATAACTTGTAAATGTGGTGATTAAGCCCTAGATGTCATGATGGGCTCTGGAGCGTCTTTATCTCTTCCTGACTTGGGTCAGAGATAAGTGCAAGTAGTTAGCAGTGTAATAAAATTTGTCCACTTTGTATCTATATGTTTGCCTGTTCTGGGCATTTTATATAAATGGAATCATACTGTATGTGGTCTTTTATATCTGACTTTTTCCACTTAGCATAATTCAGAGTTCATCCATGTTGTAGTATGTCTCAATACTTCATTCTTTGTAGAATTAAGAGCTATGTCTTTTGTTTATACACAATAGAGTACTGTGAAGTTACTGTAAAAAACTTGTTTAAAACAATTATTAAAGTAAGATCCTTTTTTATAAAACATAGTTCAACTATGCTGCAAGTTTTTAACCTATTGTGTCTGTTTTATCTCTACAGCTTAGATTTTGAAGAATGTGCTCACAAATTGCTGAAAATGGAGTTTCCTGAAAGCCAAACAGTAAGTTGATGTTTTTTTCTTCTATTAGGAAATAATATAGTTTATAAAAATGTTTAAAGGAGTTCATAGGTTTTATGAATTGAAATAACTCAGTTTTGGATATTCTGTTTTTAATGTAGTTATTCTAAAATTTTAAAGTAACTTGAAACTTAGTCCTAGGGTGTTTCATAAGTGTTACTCATTGCAATGAATTAAATGGGCTCCTTAAATGGGATGTGGGGGAAAAAGGAAGAAGTCTGTCAGAACCACTACACATTACATGAGTTTCTGAGTGGTTGCCTGTAAATCAAATAGGTGGCCTAAATACAATAAGAAATTTGTTCCTTAGTGAATTGCTTAGCCCATCTACTTAATGTGCTCAAGCATTCTTTTGTGGTAGAAATTATAAAGGTCACCATACATGTTATTACATTACTTTAATTGTATATGGAAGAATCTGTGTCATTTTTTTTCATTCATTAATTCAGCAGTCTATGTTTACCATATACTACATGTCAGACACTCTACAAGGTGTCAGGGATTCAGTGGTCCATAAAGTACATATTAGCCCCCTCTTAATCCATGGGACTCATAGTCTTATAACTCCCTATACTTCACTGTTCAAAGTATCATGGAACCCTAATGCCAAAGATAGTAAAGACTGGATTGAGTAGATTATCTTGGTTTTTTTTGCTAGTTGCATTCTTGTGTATGTTGCTCCCTGCCCATCTGCATTTTAAATCCTTGGAACCTGAGCCAAGGCTTTTAGGGTTTTGTTCTTCACATCTTGCTTTACATGTGGTAGACCCAGCAGAGATTCCAGAGTGAATATATCAACTGTAGGCAGTTTCGTTTCTAGTTCTAAAAGATCTTGTCTATCTGAGCTGTTACCATTAGGTGTGAGTGCTTTGTCTTAAGGCTTTAAATATGATCTGTTATGGGGATTGGCAGACTGTAGCCCAGGCCCACTGCCCATTTTTGTAAATAAAATTTTAGTGGAATACATCCATGCCCATTGGTTGGTGGATCGTGTATAGTTGTTTTCACCCTATAGCAGCAGAATTCACTAGTTGCAACAGAGACCGTATGGCCTCTAAAGCCTAAAATATTTACTATTTGGCCTATGATAGAAAAAGTTTACCAACCTTTGTTCTAGATTATAGATTTCTTCTTGAAATGCCATGGTACGTAATTTTGAGATGAAATAATTTTTTCAAATTTAAAAAGTTCTTTTTTCCCTCTTAAAGTTTATTTTTTGGTATATTAATAACAGTATACCTATTTGTACCCTGGGTGTACCTGATGTGTCACCATTGAAAGGAAATTTAGGGAATTAACCTTTAAAATTATAATTGAAACTGAAATTACTATATGATCTTGTCACATTATTTGAGGAGTATAATTAAGTCTTTATACGTTTTATTAATACTAATTCAGAGGATAGTTGTTCTAGAACTAACCTCAACATATTTTGATAGCATTTGGAAGAATGTCTTAGTACATCTATTTTCATGCACTCTGAAGACGCTCCTGAAATTGCTATAATATTTAATTAAAATGTTAAAATATTTAATTATTCTAAGCCACAGGGAATAACTCTTATAATTGCATTTAGTCTAGGGAAGAAAGTAATTTGTTTTGCAAGTAGCACTGGCTTTATTAGCAATGCTATCAGTATATTACTATGTTATATTGTTTAAAACCTGATTAACTGTTATGTTATTGTAAAATACAATGTTGGTAGAAAGAGTTGAAAATGCATTTTAATATCAAATTAACATAATATGGCAGAACTCAGTGGCTACTGTCTAGTACAGTAGCCACTAGTCACATACGGATTTTGAGTACTTGAAAATGTGACTAGTGTGACCGAAGAATGGAAATTTTATGTAATGTTAAGTAATGTAACTAATTAGCTACATATAGCTAGGGGCTACCATGCTAGTTGAAAATATAAAGGTAAAATTAAATAGAAGTAAAAATGAACTGAATGGGTATATGTTATATTTTGTAGGCTGGCTTTCCATTTATAGAAAGCAGATATGTTACAGTTACTATATTTGGAAAAAATAATTTTTAACTTTTTGATAAATGTCTTGTAGAAAAAGATACTTAATCACTACTACAGCAGTGGTCAGAGAATGAATATATGCCTATTTTCATTTTGTCTCCAGTGATGTGTCCATGTTGTCTGAGTTTCATCATCAGTGAAATTGATACAGTTTGAATATTTAGATATTTCATTTGAGTATTTTAAAATTATAAATCATTTGTGATGATGGTATTTCCTGTCCTGGATTTACTCTTGCATTTATTAGTTCAAGAGAATTTTTTTTTCCCCCAAATAATTTTTTTTAACGTTTATTCATTTTTTGAGAGCTAGAGAGAGAAAGAGTGCTAGTGAGGGAGGGACAGAGAGAGAGGGAGACACAGAATCTGAAGCAGGCTTCAGGCTCTGAGCTGTCAGCACAGAGCCCAATGCAAATCCCGAACCCACGAACCAAGAGATCATGACCTGAGCCAAAGTTGGACGCTTAACTGTCTGAGCCACCCAGGCACCCATAGTTCGACAGAATTTGTATACAGGAATTTTCAAAGCACAAAAATAGCTGATTGGCAATATATTATTCCAGCAGTTATGGAATGATTTGATCTATTTGTATAGATTTATCAATAGATCTATATGTATAACATTTATTTTGAGGCTAGCAAATCCAACCACAGAGGTGTTTTTTTTTTTTATTCTTTTAAATACATTTCTTGTTGGGGCGCCTGGGTGACTCAGCCCGTTAAGCGTCCGACTTCGGCTCAGGTCATGATCTCACAGCTTGCAAGTTCGAGCCCCGCGTCGGGCTCTGTGCTGACGGCTCAGAGCCTGGAGCCTGCTTCAGATTCTGTGTCTCCCTCTCTCGTTGCCCCTCCTCTGCTCACACTCTGTCTCTCCCTCTCTCTCAAAAAAATAAACATAAAAAAAAATTAAATACATTTTTTCTTTATTAACCAGAATGTCATTTAAGTTAATGTTGTAGCTGTACTTATTTATGCCTAAATAAAGACTCATCTTCTACCTTTTCCATACTAATTAAATATATTCTTAAGAATTGAGTTTAAAGGTATGTAACTAAACTGTCAGGTGGTATATTGATGATCTATATTTTAAAAAATTTTGTGTAGAATCTTTTTAGAATATAATCTATTCAATCTTTTCTTGGTGTATCTTTTTCATATAGTAGATTTTATTGAGGTGGTTCATACTTAATTTGAATTGAGAATTTTATAATCTAATTAGCATAGATGACCTTGGAAACTGTCAGCCAGACTGAAGGCTTTGAAAAACTATAGGCCTGACATAGATTGAATTTTTTATTTTGTCTTAATAACTTAAGTTCACAAAGCTTAGGAAATTTTGTGTGTTTAAAATCTTATTTAAAAATTCAGGCTGTCTCTATCATATTGATAAATTATAGCATGGATTCATTGTATTTTGAATCATTAATGAATTTTTTTTCCAAATAGAAAGAACTCTGCAACATGATACTTGATTGTTGTGCCCAACAAAGGACCTATGAAAAATTTTTTGGCTTATTAGCTGGGGTGAGTTCCAGCCTCATTTTTCTTGTTGGAATTTAATAGCATCACTAAGGGAATCCTTAACATGATTATTGTGAATTACTGTGTCTTCTTTGTGGTCTGGTCTAATACAATAGCATATCTCTGATAAAAGCTCGTTGCTCTTCCCTTCCTCAGGTTTCCTACCCTGTGTAGTTTCCTCCTTTCCTACTTCATTTTGTGGTGCCTTAACATTGCATAGGTCTTTTCCAGAACTTTTTGAGATTCTATATGCTTTGTAACAATTTCCCAAAGAGGACAATTAAATGTTGCCTTTTCAAAATCTCAAAGCTGTTTTTGAAGTCAAGTGCATGTTCAGGCAGCACAAATAGATCATGAGTTAAAATAAGTTTTTAAATCTAAACTCTACCCACAGAGAAATATATTTGTGTACTATGCAAATGTATGTGTCTGTGATAAGATACTTGTATAATTTTGTTTTAGCATATAAATCCCAAGTAAATAGGGATGATACATATTATCTTTTTTTTTTTTGAGCATTCTGTCATACAGCACAAAAAGATTGAGTAATGTGATGTATAAAAGATTTACTAATTTTTGATTCAATAAATTTAGGAGGATCTGATATACTCATAATGGTATCGACAGTCAACTTTTAGTAGTACTGACATTCAATTTTTTTTATTTATTAGCGATTTTGCATGCTAAAAAAAGAATACATGGAATCCTTTGAAAGTATATTCAAAGAACAATATGATACCATCCATCGCTTGGAAACAAACAAATTGAGAAATGTTGCTAAGATGTTTGCTCACCTTTTATACACTGATTCACTTCCATGGAGTGTAAGTAGATGGATCGATATTTATACTTCCTTCCTAATCCTGTTATTCTCAAGTAGGTATTAAGTATAGTATAGCCGTACTTTTCCTATGTAGGAAATGTACTTTAAAATGAAATGTATAGTTGGGGTGCCTGGGTGGCTTAGTCGGATAGGCATCCGACTTCAGCTCAGATCGTGATCTCACGGTTAGTGAGTTCAAGCCCTGCGTCGGGCTCTGTGCTGACAGCTCGGAGCCTGGAGCCTGCTTCGGTTTCTGTGTCTCCCTCTCTCTCTCTGCCCCTCCCCCCGCTCATGCTCTGTCTCTCTCTCAAGAGTAAATAAACATTAAAAAAAAAAGATTTAAAATGAAATATATACCAAACTTTTACTGTAATGGCAGTCTTTGAGGCTATATTCAGATAACGTGAGATCGAGAAGCTAAGTAAATAACATGAGTGTTAAGAAATACAACCCGGGGTGATATTAACAGTCCATACATCACAGTGCTTTTTAAAAGTGATAGCTAGTGGTGTTTTCAGGGAAAACAATAGATTTTTGTCTTCTCTGTGTGTGCACAAATGCATGCACACTCATATACCACATACATCTTACTTTGGCGGTCATGTATCATGTAGCCATAGTTATTTAGAACAAGATAAGATATTCTTGATACAGAAATGTACACTGGATTGGAATTTGAAATGCATTCATGAAACTGGCATTTATTGTACAACCTCTGTTCATCCAACAACCATTCATTTAGTTACTAGATAAGAGCCTAGTCACTTGAGAGGGATAGTGGGCATCCAGAGTGAATTATTTATGGTCTCTGCTTTCATAAGAAATATATAAGGTAAGGTATGCCCATAGTGCTAATATAAAATAAAAAGTGATAGGTTATGAGAAAAGTGAAATTGAAAGAAGGAAATTACATCCAAGAAGAAAGAAAGAAAAGGATCACACTGTGGAATACCACAACCTGATGATAGAATGAAGCAACAAAGTGAGCTCATAAACATTGGATGGACTGTTGTAATACTGTAGGTACTAAACATGTCTAGCTGTACTAATAGGCATTTTGTGAGCAGACGTAGGAGCCTGATCATAATAATTTTTTTACTTCTTTCTTTTCCCTCTGGGAATGAAAATGAAATCAAGTTTTTAAACAATTGAAGCAAATGGGTTTCTGGAACACAGAACTCATAAAAACTGGAGGTTACTTTTATTTTTATTTGCCCTAAAACCTCTCTCCATGAACTTCCCGTTTTTAAGCCTCGATCTTAATATTCAGAACAAGCCATCACTCTTTCTGTCTTTACTCTTGTCGTATATGTCCTATACAAAACTATAGCCTAATGCTCTAAGTGGAAATTTGCCCCAAACCCTTATACATCCATGTTTTGATGAGTGAGTTTTAGGAGCTAGTAATCTTTGCTTCAGCATTATATACTCACGGCAGAATATATCTCTGCTATAAAAAGCACATTACTCAAGAAAGAAAGAACTCTATTTCTGTAGCATCTTAGCATTATGAAAATTAGCATAGAGAGGTAGTCTTAAACTTTGCCAAGAAGTAATACTTACTAGGACAAAGAAAGATATTCACAGATAATTCTTCAGAGACACTTCAGGTTATCAGTGTTGGTCATTTTATCTTTTGAACAAAATAAACTTGTCTTTTTTAATTTTAATTTTCAGGTTCTTGAATGTATAAAGCTGAGTGAGGAAACCACTACATCATCCAGTAGAATTTTTGTTAAAATATTTTTCCAAGAATTGTGTGAATATATGGGTCTTCCTAAACTTAATGCAAGATTAAAGGATGAGTAAGTTTATCGTTATGCACTTTTTATTCTTACTGTACTCAGGGATTTTCCTCCATTTTAGCGACATAAGTCCACCCTTAGTCGTAAAAACAAGAGGTAAGCCCCTAGGACTTTCTTCATCCGTTAGTTACTACTCTGAATCTCATGTTCTGTGGCACAGGACAACATGTAATTTTAGTGATGGATTTTAGTCCCAGTAGAGACAGCACAGAATTAATGCCTCTTTGAATTTAGTTATAACACACAGGATTATTTTGCATGCCCACTGGAGTTTTCCAATAATGAGTGCTTACAGTTTTATTTTCATTTTTAATGCTAATTTTGAACCTTAGAATATTAATTTTTGTGTTATCAGTGAACAATTGTGAATATATACAGATGATTCAGTCATGTAATTGTTCACATTATTACACTGAATTAGGGCCTTATTCCAGAACTATCGTGTAATCCCTATCCCAGTTTTCTTATTTCCTGTATATTCACATTGCCTCCTGCCACTCACATCGGCTTCTACTGCATTCACACTACTGAAATCATCCTTTCAGATTTCTTAGTGACTATCTGCCAAATCAAGTACTTTTTCTCAGCCCTCACAGCCCTCACTTCCCAGCCTCCCTTAGACAGTTGACCACTTCCTCACTGTGGCTCCTCACTTTCTTGTCATTCTGCCTTACTCTTCATGGTCTCTGCTCTTCAGCCTCCCTCTCCTCTTCGCCACAGTTTCTATTCTGGGCTCAACATGCCCTCTCTGTGCTATTCTGTCTACTCCCCTTGGCTTCAGAGACTTACTTATTGTTCTCCATCTATTTCACCAGGTTTATCTCCCCCCCTCCACAGCCTGCACCAACATTGCTCCACTCGTTCATACTTCCTAACCTCCAGAGCTAGAAATATACACTCTTGGTCTATCCATCAGACTCTTCCTCATTCTTATTTGTCAGTTTTTTCTATGAAGCAGTTTGTCCTGACTCTGCTGGTTAGTCATTCGGTGTAGCACTCCAAAGGACACATCCAAACCACCTTGTACTATTAATGTTTTCTGTTTGTTCCCCTCCATAGAAATAGTAATTGCATGCAGTCTTCATCCATCACTTCTTCCTTTTGTTGACGATTTTTCCCCAACCCCCAATGCCATGCATAGTGCTGTGCATGCATCCATGTGGGTATATGTATACAACAGAGATTTGTTTTTACTTTGCATTATATACATTCACATACTGTGTGTGTGTGCACGTGTGTTTGTATATGTTGCACAATATGTGTGTGGTGTATAAAAATGTTTTTAAATCCTCTGTTGTACATTTATAGAAATCAAGTATGGTAAATTATGACTTGACCCTATTCATTTCATTTAGATAGCATGTAGTCTAACCTAATAAATGATATAAATCACCTCCTTGATTGTATTTCATTTATTAATTTCCTAATACATAGAAAATCTGAAAAATGACTGTATATGAACTTTGCCTTTTAATCTTCAAGCAATGTGTTCTCTTTTGTTCATTTTTTTCTTCTTTTAGAACCCTACAGCCATTTTTTGAAGGGTTATTACCCCGAGATAATCCAAGAAACACTCGGTTTGCCATCAACTTCTTTACTTCTATAGGACTTGGAGGTTTAACGTAAGGATAATTTTCAGGATTTTTTTTTCATCTTATAAAGTTATCCCACAGTTGCCTTTGGAGCAAAAACTAACAGAGGTTGTATCTTTAATTAGGGATGAATTGCGTGAGCATCTCAAAAATACACCAAAGGTCATTGTGGCACAGAAACCAGATGTTGAGCCAAATAAATCCTCTCCTTCCTCTTCCTCTTCCGCATCCTCATCTTCAGAGTCTGACTCCTCTGCCTCTGAATCGGACAGCAGTGATAGCAGTTCGGAGTCTTCCAGTGAGGAAAGCGATTCTTCATCCAGCAGTAGTCAGAGCTCTGCCTCAGGTACTGAAACTCATTTATAATTGATTGGGCTCTTTTCTAACAAGTATATTGCTGGTGATGTTTACAGTGAGGGAAGAAAATAAGTTGATTGCTTAATTATTTTAGAGTTCAGTTGTTTAAAAGCCACGATTAATAATATAAATGATCATCTGTCACTGCTGGAGTCTGTAGTGAATTACATCATTTATAATGCTAAGATTGGCTGTTGGAATCTTTTTCATAGAAATGAAGATATTTCATTGGTAAATGTTTATTTGAATGATGACTGAAATACCATACATTCATAATGCCTGCAGTCCAGCTTACAGCTTTCCTGGTGTTTATATTTTAAATAAATTATAGTTTTTTACTTTAATTAGAGGGTTTGTGTTAGTTACTGGCACGTGCCATGCATCGAATGCATACATACTTCGCAAGTGTACAGCTCTAGAAATTTTCATGAGAAGAACATATCCATGTGCTAGCTACCCATAACAAGAGTTAATAGCTACTGCCACTCCCCTGTCCACTGCCTCATGTTAGCCACTACTCTCATTTGTGATTCCATAAATTAGTTGTGCCTATTTTTAACTTTATCACTATGTTTTGTGAACTCCTTTGTCTGGCTTATCTTTCACAATCACTTTTGTGAGCTTCATCTGTAATATTGCATTTAATTATAGTTCATTCTTTTTGCTGTATAGTTTTCCACTATATGAGTATGCTACAGTTAGTTTAACATCTCTTTTACTCAGTAACAATTTAGATTTAGAAATATTCCCGTGAATACTCTTATTTACATTTGGTATGTGTATATATACATATGCATTGAGCCAAATAAATATACATATATATATACATATACATATGGTATGTATATATACACATATGCATTTCAGTTGGGTGTGTACTTAGAGATTCACTGCGAATTCCTGGGTTGTAGGTTGTGTGTACATTTAGCTTCAGTAGATACGGCCAGTTTTGCAAGTGGTTATTTCAGTTTATGCCCCTATCAGCCGTGTATGAGAGCTCTAGTTGACCCCAACCTTGCAACACTTCACTTGGCTATCTTTTTCATTTTAACCATTCTGGTACATATGTCATGGTATTGCATTGTGGTTTTAATTTGCATTTTCTTGATCGCTAATGAAATTGAGCACTATTTTATATTATTATTGGCCATTTGGGTAGTTTCCTTTTGTTAAATGGCTATTCAAGTCCTTTGCTACCCACTCTTTTTGTTTGTTTTATTGTTATCTTTTTGTATAGATTTGTAGGAGTTCTTTAGGTTTTCTGGACATGTATCTTTGGTTGCACATATATATTGCAAATAGTTCCATTCCATTCTTGTATGTCCAGCCCTGTGCAGCTGCCAGAGCTCTGCTGGTCTCTCTGTCCCTCAGCAGCAGCCCTGAATCAGCAGACAACCTGCAGGGAGCAAGTGGCTATATTATGTCAGCTTACCTCTCTATGGTTCTGCCTTCTCTTGAATCTTGGTCCTTATTCGACCAAGTAAAGAAAGTTGAAAAAATAGTACAGAAAATTCCCATATAGCCTTCACCCAACTTCGCCTGGTGTTAGCATTTTACATAATCATAGTTCAATGATCAAAGCCAGGTAATTAACATTGAAACAACACATTAAACAAACAACAGATCTTATTTGAATTTCACCAGTTTTTCCATTAATGTCCTTTTTCTTGTTCCAGGATCCTACATGCATTTAACTGTATTTCTCCTAAGTCCTCTATAACCTGTGATAGTTCTTCGCAGGCTTTCCTTGTTTTTAAAGGCTTTGGTACTTTTGAAGTCCTCTGGTCACTTATTTTTTAGAGTGCCCTTCAATATGGAGATCTGTCTGATGTTTTTACATGATTAGATTGAGGTTATGCATTTTTGGACAGAATGTCATAGAAATGCTATGTTCTTATGCATGTTATCTGGGAGTTCATAATACTGGCATGACATTAACTGATCACTTGGTTAAGTTGATATCTGCTGGATTTCTTTCTGGAAACTCCTTTTCTCTGTAAATTAATGTGTTGTAGAGAGATAATTTGTTCAATTTTAGCATCTATCTTTAGACCTTGTCTGCAATACTTAACTGCCGTGGTGTTTGCCGAATGTGATGTTTATGTTTGTCTTTTTTCTTCTACGCTTAGTAATTGAATTTCTTCTGTAAGTAAGAGTTGTCCCTCAATCCCCATTTATCTATTAACTGTATATATTTCATCAGTCTGGACTCATGGATATTTATCTTATTCTATGAGTTAAAATCCAGTACTATCATTTATTTTGTTCAGATCATTTCAGCTTTGGCAGTTAAGAGCTCCTTCAAGTTTAACCCCTTTGTTCTTTCAACATATCCCCATCCTTTTTTTTGAGCACCACCCATCTTTAGAACATCTCAAGTTGTTTAAGATCTTTATTGCCTCTAAACAGAAGATTTTACATTTTTATCTGGCACTTCTAGTTGTTTTCAGCAGGAGCCCTGGTCTTCCACAGCTTTCTCCATTCTCCCTGGAAGTGGAAATGCTGTAGTAAAGGATTTTCAAATGTGCCATTTTCTGAGGAGGTCTCTGTTGTTTTCCCCAGGGTCAACTCTGCTTTCTTCCATTGTAGCATCTTAGTCTGAATAAGACGTAGTCTGATTGTCCAAAATGCATGTCATCTCTTCTTAACTTCTTAATGCATATTTCAGAGAAGCAGCACTTTTCCCCGTAGTCTTAGTAGGTTGGAAGGTTGATCTTTACACTCTGGTTCTCTGGCTTGTTGCACTTGAAAGTGTGTCACGTAATGTGTGGCAGCCAGAATTGTGGGACTCTTGGTGTTTTAAATTATCAGAGTAAGATTCCATTTGTCCACAGGAAGTCTTACTCTTGAATTAAAATATATTAACATTGTTCATTTAATATTCACCTCTTTTAATTCTAAAGAATTTGTTATTTCATGGTTATCTGTTTTGAGAACAGATGAGAACACAGCATGAATTGCTGCAATAAGGGATCTTGCTGATTCAAAATTAATTTGCCTCATCATACAATTTCAGTAGAGAATTTTCAGTTTTATTAGTAAAATATTAAACAGCATAAAAGCGGTATGAACTATCCCCAAATTAGAAAATTGGAAAGCAAACGCCAAAGACGGGAGATTGCACGTTGTGGTGGGGCTCGGGTTCTCATGTCAGCAAAGCCCTGAGAGTAGCATAGAGTAGGGTCAGAGAGACATTGATGGAGCACACAGCCAGATGGTTTCTGCTTGGCGAGCTGCTGCTCAGCTGAGCTGCTTGATAGGAGCCAGAGAAATAAATCCTTAGTGGCAAACCAATGGACTGTGCGAAGGGTAGGCATTTGGCAGAAGAAATACGGGTTGGTACGGTGAGATTTGGGTGGAGATAGGATGAAGGTGGACACTTTTCTTCCATATTTTCTTCTTTCTGTATGTATATGAATTTGACAGAAATTTTGGTCATCTCAGCACCTTTGATTTATGTACCCAAAAGAAATCACACAGATAAAGTGATTAAATTTTATACCTTAAAATTTCACTGTGATTATTTAACATTTATATTTATGATTCTATCAGATTAAATTGTTCTAGGCCTTTTCAGAAGAGTTTTCTCAGAAATCAAGCCTTCATGGCTCTCATAAAGCCTGTGATTATGTCATAACATCACTTCTCTTTCTGGTGCAGGTAGTGCTTCTCTGATAGCAGAACTGTTGTTTTTTGTAGGAAGAGGTTTTTATTTGAAAAATATATATTCATGCTGTTAAGCAAACTAGTCATCCCTCTCCCCTTTAAGGGGGATATTGCTGGCATGTATTTTGATTATTAACATAACCAGATCTGACACAGTACTTTACTTTATATGATATAATGCACATGGGCTGAAATTTCTGTTTTTGAATAAAATTTGTAATGGAAATATACCATGCTAGTCACTTTATAAAAAAAATTTACATTTGCTGTAGTTCATTTAAAGTTTCTGTTTACTGCTTTCAGTCTAAGGATCAAAACAGTACTTTGGTAACTAATGGTGATATATCGTATATTCTTAAAATTATGCATCTCGTGAAATATTGTCATTAGACTTTCCGTTCAATCAATTTACTTTTGCATCCAGTTTATCTGAATTAGTAAGCCTGCAATGGACCAATAAATGTCATTGTTAAATTATGAAATTAAAGATTAAAATAAAAGCTAACTATTTCATTTTACATGTACAGCTAAAGGTAAAAGAAAAAAGGGACAAGGGAACACCAGAAGTAAAGAAGTAGATAAATTGATCAGGAAACAACACACACATGATAGGAAACAAGAAGAAAGAAGACTGGAGCAAAGGCATCAGGAAATAAGGACTGAAAGAGAAAGGAGGTCAGAAAAACATAAAGATAAAAATTCAAGAGAGCCAAACTGGAGAAATCCCGTAACAAAATACAGTGCAGACAGAGGTGTCCCTGCTGAACGAAATAGTTACAGTAGAATCATGAATGACAGAGACCAAGAAATGCACACAGATTTGGAAAATAAGCATGGTGATCCCAAAAAGAAGAGAGGAGAGAGAAGAAATTCTTTTTCCGAAAATGAGCACAGGCACCGAAATAAGGACAGTGAACATTTTACAAGAAAAGATAGGTCAAAGTCAAGAGAAAAGAACAGAAAACATTCGGGTTCTAGAAGTGATGAGGATAGATGTCAGAATGGTGCTGAGAAGCGATGGGAAAAATCGAGCAGACGCTCTGAACCCTCCAGAGAATCCAGGAAACATCCGGACCGGCGAAGAGAAAAGTCTCCAACAAAGCAAAAAAAGTAATGCTACAAAATTACAGAAACTGAACTTGTCTTATATTCAGTTGAAACAAATTATTTTTTACATTAACGAACTTTATAGAGAATTCTTGTATAAAGTACTGGTTTGTATTTGTACATTTAAAATTTTTTCATTTTAAACATGTTTTATAATTGATACATCTCAAGGCCCTCCACATAAAATTATTTGAAAAGTTTCACCAGAGAGGGATGTAATCTTACTTATATTTTGTTAATAAAATGATCAAATGCTCATTGAATCAGTGATTTTTTTTCATTGACAAAATTTTTTTTTCCTGATGTTTCCAATTGTTTACAGAACTATTATATGAATTAGTAGTGGCTTTTTTTAATAGATATAACTAGAGACCAAAATAGGTGAACCATTTCCATGTAACATTTTTGCTTTGTTATGAGATGCTATGAACCTCTTTTAGGAGTCACCCTTTTTTAAAAACGAATTATTTCAAGTCTCATATTACATCTTGAACAAGATAGGTATGTGTAATTTTTTTTAACAGGTGTTTTCATGAAGCTATGGGTATGTTAGTCTTTTAAACACATACACAGTTATATTATTTATAATTAGGACTTCTCTGTTTAATAACATTTCTTCTCTCTGGACTGCTAGATTAACATTTAATTGAAATTCTTTGTGATTAGGGCATTTTCTGAGCCTTGACATTATATTGTTGTTGGTGAGTTAACGTGTATTTAACTTTTAATTTAGATTAACAGGTTGTTGGAAAACATAGTCATGAGAAATGTGAACAGCTTAACTGAAATAATTCCACTTTTTTATAAGAATTTTAAAGGTTTCCATCATTGTAACTCTCACCAATTAATATGTGGCCATATTATTTATTACTTTTGGAATAAAATACTGCCTCTGAAATTTTAGATTTACCTGCATTTAACCCTACTTACCAAATAGACAACTTGTGCTTGTTCACTTTTAAAGTACATAAAATCCATTTTAGCTGATGTTTGGTTTCAAGAGTAATGGGACCACCATCTTTAATGTTTGACTTTCAGGCATTTTCTGATTCAAAATGTTTTCTATTTTGTTCAAAAACTGGAGTATAAGTAACAATAAAGTCCATGTAAATAAATAAATATTATCCTCTCCTCCTCCTATCCTCCTGCCCCGCAAAAACAAAACAAAACAAAACAAAAAAAGTATTAATTGACTATGGCAGCCTGGAAAAATTCTTTTTAGCACTTTCTCCTCCTGTGGTGGTTAGAAGATGCTGAGTTGTCATTAGAAGGTACTGTCATGGACACCGTGCATTTTACAGAACTATGAAGCTCAGCAAATTGGATTTAAGGAACACATAGCGCTGTGAGCCCTAAAGGAAATAAATGAGGGTTTATTTTTGTAACTGAACGCTAAATTTGGGGGATGGTAAAAAGGAAAAAAAAATGGACTAAAAATTTTAGCTTTTTTTTCTTCCCTTTAAGTTTAAAATTTCTAAATGTAAAAATAGGAAACCATTCTTTTTATTGAGTAGTAAGGACCTTAAAGAGTTATTAAAGTAGATAATTTTTTAAACATAATGAATATTTATTGGGCTTCTATTATGTGCCCAGCCCTGTTCTAGGAACTAGAAATAAAGCCATGAGGAAAACAAAGTCTCAGTTCTCACTGAGGTTCGGACTATAGTTGGTAGGGAGAAGAGGTCATGATACTAGCGGGTAGTTGGTAATTTTCCATAGGAAAGTCATAGATCTCTGATAGGGTGACTTTGCCCAGATTGTTAAAGGAAGAAGGTATGTGTAGATTGCTATGGGGAGGAACGTAAGCAAAAAGAACTGCTTGGGTATAGATGTTTCTTTATAACAAATATTGTCTGGAAATTTATGTTAACATTTCCTATTCAACTAGTTGGATTTTTTTTTTCCTCCTCACTATTTTATTTACTTTTTTTTTTTTTAATATTTATTTTTGAGGGGGAGAGTGCGCAAGCAAGGGAGGGACAGAGAGAGAGGGAGACAGGATCTCAGGGCAGGGCCCAATGCAGGGCTTGAACCCATGAACCACAAGATCATAACCTGAGCCAAAGTTGGCCACTTAACTGAGCCACCCAGGCACCCTATTTTATTTACTTTTAACAAAAGCAGTGAACAGAATACCTAACTATCTTTAAGCAGATGTATTTGAGTGTAACTGAGTCCCATCAGGGCACAGTAAATGGGAGTCAAGAGGACAGAACGGTACTGTTGTCTGCACAGTGCATTTCTACAGCATCAAATACGGTATGCTTACATGCAAACTCTGCCATTCACTCTTGTCCTTTTAATATGTGGACAAGAAACATGTTGACTATGTTTGCCGTTTCTGACTTTTTACTTCTTAGGATTAGCTCTTTTTTTTTTTTTTTTTTTTTAAGGATCAGCTATGACCTATATATTTTGCATGCATTACTCACTGTTTTTCTGTTTCTCAACTTGTTGCATCCAGGGTTTCTCTGTCGCTAGTATGTCCCTAACGACCTATGCCCATGGTCTTCCCCTTTATGTTACTTCAGAATCCATACCATCTCTCAATCTCTTCTTCAAGCATCACACTTTGACCACTGCCCATCCCGCTCACCTGCTTTCCTAATGCTCTTCTAGGAATCTTTTCATTTCATCAAAACTTCAGATGTATTGACTTTGTGAAAATTTCTCATTGCCCTTCCAGTTTTTCACTTGCTTGTGGGAAAAGATTCAGGTTCATATCGAGTAACTTATTACCATTTCACTTGAAAACTGGCTAACTGCACATTTCAGTCTCACTAGGCTTTTATCTGACCTATGCCACCTGCTGGCTGTTGACTTTTGTGCAGGTCCTTTGACCTTTGTGTCTCCATTTTCTCATTTGTACAACAGAATGATAGTGCCTCCCTTAAGTAATGAAGATCTCTGTGACATGAACAGGGCACAGACCTAAGTGCTCGGTGTTACTATCTTTATTATTTTTGTCACTAATGCTGACATAGTACCACTAGACCAGGAATTGCCAACTCAACACAAACAAGACCAGTCAGATTGGGGAGTGGAGCCCCTTAAAGGCAGCAACGGTTACTCTGTTCCAGTTGTGCTTTTAAAAAAGAAGTCCAGGGACACCTGGGTGGCTCAGTCAGTTAAGCGTCTGACTTCGGCTCAGGTCGTGATCTCATGGTTTGTGAGTTCGAGCCCCATGTCGGGCTCTATGCTAACAGCTCAGAACCTGGAGCCTGCTTCGAATTCTATGTCTCCCTCTCTCTCTATCCCTCCCTGACTAGTGCTCTGTCTCTCTCTCTCTTTCAAAAATAAATAAATGTAGAAAGAAAAAAAAAAATCTTTTAAAAAGAAGTCCAGGGCGCCTGGGTGGCTCAGTTGGTTAAGCGTTGGACTTCGACTCAGGTCATGATCTCACAGTTGGTGAGTTCAAGCCCCCTGTCGAGCTCTGTGCTGATAGCTCAGCCTGGAGCCAGCTTTGGATTCTGTGTCTCCTTATCTCTCTGCCCCTCTCCCACTTGCACTGTCTCTGTCTCTCTCTCAAAAATAAACATTAAAAAAAATTTGTTTAAGAAGTCCAAAGACTGACAAATCTGCCAGATTCTCAAGAGAATTAAAGAATTAAGATTTTTACATAGCTTCTGATTTTTAAATGTTGAAAATGATTTATTTTTAAGTTTAAAACAGCCCAAAGTTATTTTATTAAAACTCCACACATTATGATCCCTTTGGGTGAATTAGCTTTTGAGTAGCTAGTTTGTAACTCTAGACGCTCAAAAGCTATTATTTAATCTTGAAATGACACTATTTGTTACACCAACCTCATCACTCTTTTACTTTCTGCTCATAATAGTGGGAGAAGTCTTCTGTCATCTTTCGTGAGAAAACTCATTTACTTTGCTAACCTCAGCAGTCCCGTCTTGCTCTAAAACTTTAGCCGAGTTTTAGTTCTGCACTTCATTGGCCTACTCCTCATGTTTCATGGATCCAAAATACAATTCATTTTTCCTCAGAGCCACATCTTTTCTCACTTAGCTGAAGTCAATTCCACAGATTTCCCATCATTTTTGAATTTTCAAAGCTGGTCCCCTCTCCCCAGATCACCAAATTCTATCAGTATTGCTTTTGGAAATCTTTGGCATATGTCACTGTCTTCCCACCCAGAATGCCACCACCACCATAGTTCTGGCCCTTTGTATGTTGTGGCCTGACTTAGTTTATTCATCATCCTACTGTGCTCCAAGTACTGCTCCGAGGAGATAGCAAACAGGACCTGTTTTCAATTGAGGCTAAGTCCTTGCAGGGGAAAACAAAATAAAGTTTAAAAAGTAAAAACTCACACTTTGAAAAATGTTAGCTATTCAGAAATGCCAAAAGAATAGTGCAGTGACCACCTATGTGCTATCTACCTCAATTCTGAATTCAATAATCTAAAGTATTATTTCCATCCTGTCACTTCTTTGTGCTTTGAATTTCAATGACTCCTCTAGCCTAGAGGATAAAAGTAAATTCCCAGCCTGTTACTCTGTCTGGTTTCCTTAAAGTTCAAGTTCAACCTGTCTTTCTTAATGTTTGTTCTAGAAGCTGCCATCCTTTGAGCACTACTTTGGGGCAGGCAGTTTAGAATTCCTAAGTTTCACATCAACAACTGTAAGGTAAGAAGATATCCCAGTTTTACAGCTTGCACACTGGTGTCTACCCAGCTAAGGTGTGGCAAGGCCAGGACTCCACCCATCACTTTATCTCACATGACTGGTGAAAGATTTTTTTCTTAAGGCTACCCTACCACACAAACCCTGCAATAGCTGGGCTGCTTATTTACTGTCCTGAAAAGACACTGCTGTTTCTCTCATTTCTGAATTTTTGCCTCCTTCCTACCCTCCACCTGAAATTTATCCTTCTTCTATTCACCTACCCAAGATTCAACACACATCTACCTTGCTATTGACGTGAAAGTTGCTCTGATGTAGAACCCAACAATGGTTTTTCCTTCTATATCGTTTGATGCAATTCAAGGCACATGCAGTAAAGAGCATGTGATTAGCACCTGTATATTGTACTGCGAGATCACTTTTATTTTTTATCTTACCCCCTTAGGTAGATAATACATTAATCAGCCATGAGTTTTGTGTTAAATATTGCCTTTCTGTCTGCACCTTGTATAGACCAGAGCTTCTTAACCTCAGTAGTATTGACATTTGGGGTCACTTAATTATTGTGGGGGCTGTCCTGCACATTGTACAATGTTTAGCAGTATCCCTGGCCTCAGCTGCTAGATGCCAGTAACACCAATCTCCCAGTCAATAACAATCAAAAATGTTTCCAGACACTGCCAAAATGCCCTCCAAGGTAATGTCATCCCTAGCTGACCACCACAGCCATAGACCTAGCACTTAGGAACTACCCTTCAGTGGATCACAATAGTAGTGCTTATTCTGGGAACATCACTGTGCCCAGTCATATAAAGCTGTGTCTTACTATTCTGTCCTCTGCTTTTTGTAAGGGTAAGATTTGTTTTAAATGAGTATTTAATACTCATTTAATAGAGTAATGGACAGCAATGTTCCAATTGTTTTTGTTTGAGCAAAATACCATATCATTTTAGGGAAGACATTCTTGTTGACATTTTAAGAGGGATGTTTTTTTTTGCAAATGGATGCATGATTCATAGCCTGTTAATAAGATTGTCTCCTATAGGTTCTGGTTTCTCACTGTAGCTGTTTTTTATAACCAATACATTTTAGGAATGGAAAATAACCAGCTGTGACCATTGTATTATTTTTAATCCTATAATAGAGAATTAGATTATCCAATAACCAAACACCTCAATTTTTGATCAAACACTTCAGTGACCATCAAATGGTTGCTAAAGTGAATTAACTAGTCATTTAATCAGTAATTTCATGCATCATAAGACCTAAAAGATTGGGAAAATGGGATTTAATCTCCTACGAGTTAGAGTCCCTCCGGGAAAAGATCCTGAAACAAGTATCTGGTATGAATTAAGAGTCCTTATGAGTCCCATACTTTATATAACACCTTGTTTTGTTTAACCAGAGATTGTCCCTTCCCCAACAGTTTTTATGACGAATACATGTGAAGTCCCTTTGAAGGCTGTACTCAGCATTTGCAATTTTTGTCTGAGGATTATTCCTTCTCTCTGATCAGATAATTCTGAGAACCTGCCAATAAAAGCACTCCTTTGCCTGGCCATACAGAGGACCCAATCCCCTGAGCAGTGTAATGGTTTCAGGAATGAGCATGTGACCTGAGCTGATCTACCCAGAATCCTTCCCCAGTAGTTCTGCAGTTTGGGGCGTGAAACACAGGGCCATGTCTAAAGGCACACAGAGCAAGAAGGCTGTTGATTGAAGCTGGAGCATCCATGGTCCTGGGGAAACAGCCAATCTGCAGTAGAAAGGAGCAGTGCATCTCAAAAGCAAGCAGCCCCCAGATGGAGGAGGAGACAATTCTGTTTGAGTCCCTAATTAATTGAAATGTGGCTGAAGCTAAACTCTCAGTTTTATGAGCCAATGAATGAATCCTTTTTCTATTTAAGCTACTTGATCTGGATTTATACCACTTGCACTAAAAACATCTGTATTAATTCAGGGTGATTCCTGTTGATGAACAGGATGGAATCATTTGGATGGTAAAGGCAGCTATTCCCACCTCACCATATTTGTGCTTACCTACTTTTACTCAAAGAAAGATAGAAGGAAATAAATATATACCCAGTAAAGATGTCCTGTGGAAAAAATACAACAAAGTGCCTTTGGGTGGCTCTTAGTACTTTATAGAAACATCTAAGTGAGCGATTTAAATTAGGTTAATTTTATTACTAGTGATTTTAAATGAGGTTAATTTTAAATGAGGTTAATTTTATTACTGATGATCTATTTTTGTCGATAACAGAACCTCACTTTTCCCATAGCACTCTTTGTGGGCTCTGAAATGTATTGTACAGATGTAACAATTCAATTCACAAACAAAAATTGGTTTCATATTACCAATGAAAAGGACTAACTGCATCTATTTTGAGAGCTATAATACCTCCTTTAAGCCACAAAGATACTTTACCTTAACAACTAATGTATTCTCCTGATCATTTACAGTATGAAATACTGAACAGTAAGGACACTGCAAACACTTGCAATCCTCTTACACAATATAAAGGCAGTCTGAAAATCCCATTATATACAAATACCTGCAGACTCTTCCTTCAAATACAAAATGCGAAAGTAAATATTGCCACCATTCCTCAAGTTTTGAGAATAATTTTGTTTGTGTCCTTAACAGTATTTTTTGTCTAAAAAGGGAGAAAACGAAATTCTTATGGGTAGTTTTCCGAAGAGAGAAAAGAGAAGAGGATAAATTGTATTTGTGGCTCATGAAAGATCCCGCATTGCTCACCTAGGCTAGCGGCAAGTATTGGAGAAGTGGTAAGAGAGGTGAGAGGCACCAGGGAGGAGCCGGGAGTTGCCGATAAAAAAGTCCTCTACTATACATACTT
This sequence comes from Panthera onca, assembly GCF_046562875.1. Taxonomy (NCBI): domain Eukaryota; kingdom Metazoa; phylum Chordata; class Mammalia; order Carnivora; family Felidae; genus Panthera; species Panthera onca. The sequence continues at coordinate 53,984,639 of NC_138346.1, forward strand.
CTCAGAGGTCAGAAGTTCAATTATACATTCCTTTGTAGCCCCAGGTTCAAATCTAAAAATCTCTTGCAGATGCTCAATGATTAACAAACAGGGAAACAGAATATTTTGGTTTATTTGCTAGGCAGAGTAATTTGATAAACTTTAGGATTCCTGCGATTTTGTGAAGTTTTAAATGAAGAATCAACTACTATTAGCCCAATTGGAGTCCAAATATAACTATTTTAGAGTAGAGCAAGAGAAAGTAGGAGACAAGAACATATTAGCTTAAAACCTAGGACACCAAAATGAAGGTAAAATTTATGCATAACATCAAATTAAAGGAAAAATGCACAGAGGCAGAGGGAGTATAAATGAGTAAAAATTACTTTAGAAAACTGTTTGACAGCATCCGCTAAACTTGAACGTACATGCTTCCTATCAGCCGGCAATTCCACTACTAGGCATTCAATAGTGCATAGGGAGGTTGGTATGAGGGTATATTAAATGAGGGGAGGTTGGTAAAAGGGTACAACCTTTCCATTATAAGATGAATAAGGGGAAGATCTAATATATAACATGGTGACTATAGTTGATAACACTGTATTCTATCATTGAAATTTGTAAAAAGCAGAACATAAATGTTCTCACACAAAAAAGTGAGAAGTGAAGTGATAGATGGGAGAAAACTCACAATGTGTATATACATCAAATCATCATTTTGTGTACTTTAAATATCTTACAATTTTATTTGTCAATTACACTTCAATTAAGCTGGAAAAAAAAACACTGCATGTTGGGTACCTACTTACACGAACAGTAAGAACAGTGAACTTTTTAAATCTTTTTTCTTCCCAACAGAAATATGTACATATGTGCACCAAAAGATGTGCAAAAGAATGTTCAGAATAGCATTATTCTTAATGCAAAAAATTGGAAACAACTCAAATGTCCAACAACTGTAGAATGGATAATAAATTAGTAGTTTATTCATGCAATGGGATACTGTACAGAAATGAAAATAAAACCATAGGTATGTCCAATATCATAGAGAAAACAAGAGAGCATATACTTTGGGATGTCTGGGAGGCTCAGTTGGTTAAATACCTACTCTTGATCTCAGCTCAGGTCTTGATCTCAGGGTCATGAGTTCAAGCCCCATGTTAAGCTCTGTGCTGAGCATAGAGCCTACTTTAAAAAAAAAAAAAAAGGCACATATGTTGAACAAAATAAGTCCAATTCAAAGGAGCACATGTTGTATGTTCTGGACAGTATGAAGTAGGAAAGCAGGCAAAACAATCTAGTGAGGATAGTGGTTACTCTGGGGGAGGAGAGTGGAATATGTTGAGAGAAAGGATAAATGGGACTATGGGGATGCTGGTATTGTTCTAATCCCAAACATAGGTGTTAGTTACACAATGTCTTTATTTTGTGCCAGTGCATTGACTGATAAATGCTTAGGATTTGCATATTTTCTTTTCAGTAGCAAAAGCAAGTTAAAAGAAAAAAGATACAGATGTGTAAAATCTCCTATAGTAAACTGTGCTTTTGACCTTCTTTCCAATTCAAATGCAGTTGGAGTTATTGACTCATGTAAACAGTAACCAAAGGTGTGTGATGTGGGAGACTGCACCATGGCCATTTCTCTAATCCCTTTCCTGGTGCCACTTATCATTAAGAGGTATATTCTTATTACTGCACTGTTGAAACCAATGAGATACCCAACACTGAAGCTGAGTTTTTAATCTGAATCCTAGTTCAAATTTTGGCCTACTCACAATAGGAATCTATTTTTACACCTCTGTGAGAGGTTTGCATGTGGGTGTATGACTTGCTTTGGCCAACAGATCATTAGCACACACAATGCACAGGGACGCTTGAATAGTCTTATGCATTGGGGCTTGTCCTCTCTGATGCTAGAAATCTTTCCTTTACCAAGTGCATGAGCCCATGCTAAGCTTGCTGGATCATGAGTGGCTGTGGCCATGCCATTAGCTGACACCGAGCCAATTGCCACATATAAAAAAAAAAACACCCGCACCCCTCCAGACCAAACTGGTTGCCAAGCACCAAATGGGAGTGGGCCCTGACCTGGCTGGCACAGACCAGGAGGCAACCCTCAGAGCTTTAAGAATTAATAAATGTTTCCTCCTTAAGTCATTGGATTTAGAGTAGTTTGCTACACAACAAAAGCTAACTGATATGCACAGTAATGACCCCTGAACTTTTTGCACAGCAATTAATATAATACCTACCACATAAAACTAATATGCACTTAACAGATGTTCTTAATAATGATGGAGATTTCTTCTCATTCTTCCTTTCCCCCTAAGTAGTTTCACAACATAAACGTAATTATTAAAATATTTTCAATGTTTGTTACATTATTTTTATCACTGTTGAGTTTGGTTTGTTTTGTTTTCCTAAACCGGCTTCTTTGAAATCTTCAGGAATAACCTTCAGATATGTTAGTTACAGCTTTACTCCCACAAACCATGCTGATTAGTTAACTATTTGGAAAACAATAGTCAAAACTGTTCTTCAGCACTTCATGATTTTTTTTTTTTGAAGAAACATATTCCTGTCAGAGAAATTGAACAAGTTTACTGTGGAAGGTTGTGGAATCTACTTTGGAAGAAAGATTTCTCTCCTCTTTGGACACATCTAAAGGTAATATTTTGATCCCTACCGATCCAATGATTTCAGCTTCTGCCTCAAATGCAACATAAATTCGCATTGGCATGCACCTTTGCAATGTAGTAGGGCTGCCAGTAATTTTTATAATGTTCTTAACGCTAAGAGACTTGGGATTGTGAGTTTAGGAGAATACTTTAAGTTTTAGGAGAATGCTATGTAACCAATTCTGTTGGCTGTACCATTATAGGTCATACCCCTATCTCTTGACCTCTGCCCTTCTGAAGTATATTGCCAATCAGAGATGCAGGATGAGGGAGACTCTGGTGAATGATTAACACAACTATGTGGCCACAATAGGAAGTGTTAAAAGAACTCATGGGAAAAAAATGAACAATACATGTGAAAAAATGGGGAATATCAGAAAAAAATGGGGCATATATTATATGCAAACTATAAATAAGAGCCACACGGTAGTTCTAGAAATGAGAATTATGATGACCAAGATGAAAAGTTATTAATGGGCTTATATGCCCAGAGGACATACCATAGGAACAAACTAATGAACTTAAGGGTAAGTCAATAGAAATTATCTAAACTTAAACACAAAGAGAAAACTGAGAAAGAAAAAAGTAAAGTGGAACACATATCTGAGATAAGTGGGACAGTATAAAATGGTCAATAATACATGTAATTGCAGTTGTACAAAAAGGGCAGAGAGAAAACGGGGCCAAAAAATCCTAAACTGATGAAAATCATTAATCCGCATACTGAGAAATTCAGCAAACCCTAAGGAGGATAAATGCAAAGTAAACTACAGGAAGGCACATCATAAGCAAACTGCTAAAAGACTTGAAAGCATCTAGAGAATAAAAAACATGGCATACAGGTGAGCAGCAATAAGAAAGTCGACTAACTCCTCATTAAAGAAAAATGGAGGCTGGAAGAGTATAGAACAATTTCAGGGGCTGAAAGAAAAAACTGCCATCTAATATGCTATATCTAGCAAAAACTGTCTTCAAAATGAAGGTGTAGTGAAGACATCATACATGAAGAAAAGTGAGGAAAAGATTCTTCTTCATCAGATCTGCAATAAAAGGCATGCTAAGACAATTTCTTAAGACTGAAGGAAAAATATGCCAGATAGAAAAGTTACCAGATATAAAATTATATATTCGAATATATATATTCAAATTTTATTTTAGAAACTACTGATTCCTTAAATTAAAAAAACAATATATTGTGTGATTTACAGCATGTGTAAAGTTAGGCATATAAGAATAGCACAATGGGAGGGAAGAGAAGCAAGTCCACTGTTGTAAAGTGCTTACATTATTGATGAAATAATAGATATTTGGGGGATACATACTATGAAAGTTAATGATGCATATTGTAACCCCCAGAGCAACCACTAAGAAACCACAAAGACTCAGCTAAAAAGTCAACAGAGAAGCTAAAATATAATATTAAAAAAGAAATATTTGATTCACCCAAAAGGTGATAAGGGAGAAACAGATAAAAAGAACAAACAGGACAAATAGAAAAAAGAATAAAAAAAACCACAAACATGATAGAATTAAACACAGATATATCAAACGCTTCAAAGAGTATTCCTAGATAAGAGAGAGACATCTCATAATAATACAACAGAAGACAATATGTATACACCTAATAACAAAGCTCCTAAATGCTTGAAGTAATTAGTATGAAATAGACAAAGCTAGTGAGACAAAGCTAGTGAGACAAAGCTAGTGAGAGATTTTAGCACCTCAGTAAGTGATAGAGCGAGCAGACAAAAAAACCTAGTAAAGATATAGAAGACTGGAGAAATTCTATCAACTAACTTGATCTAATTGTCATTTGTAGAACACTATAGCCCAAAATAAGAATATACAAGTTCTTCTCAATTGCACACAGAAAATTTATCAAGATAGTCCTTGCATTGGACCATAAAACAAGTCTCAATAAGGTTGGAATCTTTGGAATATGTTTTCTGACCACAACAGTACTAAGTTAGAAATGAATAACATGAAGATAGCTTTAAAAATCTCCAAATATTTGGAAAATAAACAACATATGTCTTTATTTTATTTTTTTTTAAGTTTGTTTATTTTTGAGAGGGAGAGAGAGACAGAGCATGGGGGTGGGGGGCGGGGGGAGGTGTGGCATAGAGAGAAGGAGGCACAGAATTTGAAGCAGGCTCCAGGCTATGAGCTGTCAGCATAGAGTTCAATGCAGGGCTCTAACCCACAAGCCGTGAGATCATGACCTGAGCAGAAGTTGGACGCTTAACTGACTAAGCCACCCAGGTGCCCCTAAACACATAGTTATAAGTAACTCATGGACCAAAGAAGAAATCACAAGAGAAATTAAAAATATTTAGAATGGAATAACAATTGAAAAACAACATTTCAAAATTTTTGGCATGCAGTTAAAAGCTGTGCTTAGAAGTAGGCTTATACTTCAAATATAAATTTCTATATTAGGATGTATATACTCATTATTGTTGAAGGTTATATTATGAGCTTTTATTATTTATTTGCTATCTATATTTTTGTTTTTATTTTTATAAGCTTCAATATATTAGAAAGATGCAGATGAAATGACCCTATGCTTCCAATTTAAGATGCTGGAAAAATTAGAGTAAGTTAAACTCAACATAAGTAAAAGAAACGATCTAATAAGATAGGAGTTGAAATCAGTGAAATAGAATATTGACAAAAACAGAAAAATGAACAATATAACAAAAATTGGTTTTTAAAAAAGATTAATAAAATTGATAAGTATAAAACAGGACTGATCAATAAAAGAGATAAAGGGAGCCTGGGTGGCTCAGTGGCTTAAGCCTCCGACCCTTGATTTTGGCTTAGGTCATGATCTCACTGCCAGGCTCCTCATTGCTGGGCGTGGAGCCTGCTTAAGATTCTCTCTCCCTCTACCCCTCCCTGCTCGTGCTCTTGTATGTACGTTCTCTCTCTCTCTCTCTCTCTCTCTCTCTCTCTCAAAAAAAAATAAATAAATAAAAGATAAAACACAAATAGCCAATATTAGGAATTTTAGAAGGCAGGGGACATCATTATAAATTCTGCAGATGTTATAGGGCAAAAAGGGATATTATGAACAATTTTATGCCAGTAAGTTAAACAATATGGATGAAACAGAACAAATTCAAGGTAGACAACAATTAGAAATTACAAAAACTAACAGGAGGATATACAGACAGCTTTGATAGGTTTATATCTGTCAAAGATCTAAAACCCTTCATGTGAAACACGAATATAAAACTTCCCACAGTTTCAGAAAATACACGAAGAGGAAATAGTGCCCAGTCTGTTTTATGAGGCCAGATTTCCCTGATATCAAGACCAGACAAGAATATTCAAGAAGAGATAATTACACCACACTATACACCCACTAAAATGACTAAAATGAAAACAACTAGCAATAACAATGTTGTCACGGAGTGAATCAATCAAACCTCTCATACGTTCACGGTGGGAGTGTAAAATGGTACAACCACTTTGGAGAACACTTTGGCAGTTTGTTTTAAAAAACATATTTATTTACTCTATAATTCAGCAATTCCACACCTAAGTATTTAAAAAAAATTAAAACATAGTGTTCACTAATGCCTTGTACAAAAACATTCATAGCAGTTTTATTTGTAATTGCTCAAGATTGGAATCAGCCCAGGTGGCCATCAACAGGAAAATGAATAAACAAATCAGGGGATACAGTAGGAAAAAAAGCATGAAACAATTTCTAAAACATGCTGCAGGAAAGAAGCCAGACACAGAAGAGTGAATTACTCCATGGTTCTTGAAAACTCAAATGCAATCACTGATAATAAAAATCAGGACACTGGTTGCATGGGATTATGAGTTGACAGGGTACCAGGGCAAGTTCTGAGGTGATGGCAGTGGTCTTTATAGGTGCTGGGGTTACACACAGGTATATGTACTTGTTAAATTCGATTGAACTCTGTGTATACTATATGTACATTTCACTGTCTATGATTATACCTCAATAAATGTGGCTGGAAACCAAAAGAATATTTAAGACAACTTAATTTAGGTCACTTAAAATAAAAATTGCAAGCTAAGCTATACTTTTCTAACGGGGAACAGTATTCACCCTTGAGCATATAACAATATAGCTTATTTTTTTTTACGTTAGAAAAACTGAAGCAACTTCCAATGACATTTTAAGAAATGTTTTATCTCATTATTTCCCTTATATGATTTTCCAAACTGTAATTTTATAGTAAGTTGAATTCAGCGCTTCAAAACAGTCTTTTTTTTTCTTTTCTCTTTAGGATTTGATTATTCGGCTAGTTATTAAAAATGCTTTGAAGCTTAAGCAAATTCTTTGTCTAAAAACCTACCAGAGTCAGTGTGTCTCTTACTAATGCACCTCATTCTAACTCTTTCTTTCTGTAAACACATTATGTCAAAAATTAAATCAATGTTATCTTTGCCATCGACTCTGTTTGAAACAAGTTTAAATCTCAGTAGTCTTATTATAATTTTACCGATCTCAGATCTCTAATTAATTTGTCACTAAATATAATTAAGAAACTGAAGTAATTCAGTTTAAGGATCTGCATAAGTTCCAAAGAGAAATTTACTCCAAAGAGTTCCTAATTCACTGGAAAACTTGATATTATGTTTTTACTCACCAGAGAAAAAACAGCCCAAAGGAGCTTTCCCTCTTCTGTATGCAGCATTTAAAATTTTATTTATCTGTAAATAAAAGACAAAGTCCTAGGTAATTGGATCACCTGAGTTTGCTATTTTATGCAAAGACATTTATCATGTTGGGAAACCACATGTTTCTTTTTTAAAAAGTGTGTTTATCATTATATCTTTATTGTAAATTTAATACAGTTTCATAGAAAAATTTGCAAGTCCCAGAAAATATGGAAAAATAAAAATACCCATAGTCTCATGACTCAAATGCAGATACAATTAACACTATGGAGTATTTCCTCTCAGGCTACTTTGTAAATGTTAAATACTGACAACATAAAAAAGTATTTATTATACATTTTAATAATAAAAATAAAGAAGAACACCTATATACCCACTGCCCATCTTTTTTGTTGTTTGGGGGTTTTTTTGTTTGTTTATTTGATTGTTGTTTGCCTCTGCTACTGCTGCCCACACACTGGCAGGCCAGGCCACTGCCTCCCCAGTACCCACACCACTGTCCCCATGGCCAATCTTACAACATAGAATATATTACCAGTGTTTAAAGCCCTATATGCAAACGATCCAATGCTTCACTTGATCCCACAGGTAACTATTGTCCTAAGTGTAATACTAATCACCCCCCCATGCTTTTGTTTATGGATTTACCCCACAGGTGTCCCCCTAATCATTCTGTCACATCTCCTAACCCCTTCTACATATTTGCCGCTTCTTTGACACTTTTTGCTGCATCCTGGATACTTTCTTTAGATCTGCCTTCTGATTCTCCTAATGAATGATGCCTTCGGCTGTGTCTAACATTCTGTTTAAATTGTCCACTGTTTTTAATTTTCATTACTTGATTTTTTTTTATTTCTGGAAGTGTTATTTGTTTCCTTAGAGTCTATTTTTTTTTCTATTTTAATAACTCTCTGGTCTCATATTTGTAGTTCTCTCTTTCATTTGTTTATATTAAACTTGTTTCTAATTTGTGTGCAGCTTAAATGTATTAAACTTTTGGAGGTCTGATTTTACTGTCTTGTTTCTTACCATCTTATTTTCTTGGGTGTTATTTTCATTTTTTAATGTGAGCTAATATTTTTCACTTGTGCTAATTTTTGAGGCTGAGTTATGAGCATGTTTCCACAGAAAGGATTTGCATTTGAATCAGCTACAAGCCTGGGGATTCTACCAACTGGGACCATGTTTGAATTTTGGCTTAAAATATTGTGGGCCACATAAGTAGTGTGAGTTTCAGGTCCTAAAACTTTCACGACATTGAAATTTTCAGGAAAGATATTTTGCCCCCCCTCCCCAGCTAACATCAAGTTTGTTTCTTTGATGATTCCTTCTATGGAATAGGCTTATTTTTACTTCTCTCTTCTACTAACTATGGAGCTCTTTAGGGTCTCAGTTTCCTATGGTCTACAATTAGACCCTCTATCTTTCATAGATGCTAGGGTTTGCTTCCTAAACTTTGTGTTCAGAAGTGTGTTGGTAAATGCTTAAAGACTGGCTCTCTTGGGGAAAAAAATGTCCTGATCTGTACCACTTGCCAGTTTCTGTGTTGTGAATACTCACGTGGCCAATTTCAAACTATTGGTTTGAGACATTGAACACGAAGTTGGGATGAAATATGCAAGGTCAGTGCTCCAGACCGGTGGAAGGCAACTCCACACTCCTCTGCTCACACTCCACATGGCTCAGAAAATGAAAGCTTGATTCACGAGTTTGCCATCTCCCTCCGAGTGAAAGACAGTTGAGTTATTCCTTATCTCCTTGGATTTCCTCTTTGATTTTGTTCAAGGCTCTACCTCTACCAGCTTGGCAATATTTTTTAAAAGAGAGAGTTTTATATGTTTGTTTTATTTATATTTTAGCCCAGAATTTCTTTTTAGTGAAAGGGCTCTTGAGGTTCCCTAGTCAGCCTTTTGGTCAAAAATAGAAGCTCTCTTTGTTTTCTTCGTCCTTTTTAAAAATGCAGCAGATTGTTTTTATTTTGTAATTATAAAGATATTACATGCTGATTATAGAAAATTTGAGAAATATTCAAACATATAGAGAGGAATCTTAAAGGTCATCCATAAGCTCATAACCCGAAGCTAATTACCAATAACATTTTGGTGGGTTTTTCTCCCATCTTTATATTAGGTATGTGCATGTGAGTATCTCTGTGTTTTACCTGATTTTCATCATGTTGCATCTACCATTTTGTAATCTGCTTTTTAATTTATTTATAATATTGAATGAATTTTTCTCATGTCATCAAATATTCCTCTACAGACTATTTTTATGTCTGCATGATGTTATCTCACATGAGTGAACCATAATGACTGATTGTTTATATTGTTTTTAAGTCATAACCATTACAAATACTGCTGAAAGGAACATAAAAGATGTGTTTCTGGTCAGTTCCCTGGGGCAATGAATTTTTTTCTTTCAGTTTGGAATTGAAACAATCTTCCTCCATGGTGTTAGACCATTTTTCTCTTGTTTCTGCCTTGCTCAGCTGTATCTCATTCTGCAGCAACTCACTTTTTCCTACTGTTTCTTAAATTCCTCATCATTAATAATCCTTTATAGATCTCTATTTTTCCTTTGTCAGCCAAACATATTAACCATTTAAAAAATGGTACCATGAAGGGATATATAGTTAAATGCAGTTTTTTAAAAGGCCAAAGGAAAATCTGCTAAGTCCTTTCTCCAGTTCTGTATTCACTGAAATCAATTTTGCTCCTAGATATCGATGACTCTATTAACTATTGATATGACCAATTTGTAAACAATCAAAAGTATTGCTTCCTAGCAAATAAAGATATTGCCAGTCCATTGTGGCCATCTTTGGCAAAGCTATAGAGACAGCAGAGCAGAAACACTCAGTAAAGCCAGTATTTGCAACAGAAGTGAGTCATCAGTTTATGAGAAATTACAATGGAGGTCAGTCCCTGCTCAGTGAACACTTCTCATCTGTCCTGCTGCCCTGTGACTTGTTTTGATTGAATCTCTTTTGGGGTGAATCATCTATCAAGAAAGGACAAAGCAAGAGAAGGTGACGGAATGATTCCAGGTTGACCCCGGGGAAAGAATAAAATCTTTAATATAATACAAGCTTGAGGTAGGAAGAATAGGTGATGTTTCCCTAGAGATTTGTGATCAAAAACAGAACATTTGAGATTGTTATTTTTAATAATGCAATAACAATGGACTATGGAATATCTCTGATGTTAAAGCTAATTCAAATCAAAAAGTCCAGTTGCAGAAATAAAATGAAAGTAACTTCACTTCTCTAAAAGAAATGATTGGCAATTTCCAATGAAATCAGAGGCTTTTTAAATATGAGGCTTTTTCTAAAAGGATTATAGATAATATTTTTGACTGAATTCAATTTTCTCTTCTTCGGGTGAGTATCTAGAAGACTCTCTTCTACTCTCCTCCTTCTCCCCTACCCCAAAATATTAAATTACTAGTCAGTCATATCCTTGATAGTCAGTTCCAGGTACTCAGATATATAGTATGTAACTGTGATACATATTTTCTATTTGATGAATTCTTATTCACCCTTTACCCAGAAGCAAAAACAATTTTGTTACTATCACTTGCTCTAGCCAAGTCGTAATATAACAGTGTAGTAGATGATAAGAATATAGATTTTTTTAGATGATTTAAATTTGAATCCCAGACTGCCACTAGTTATCCTTGTGACCTTGGCCAAATTATTTGATATTTCTTCCATTTCTTCATTGTAAAATGGGCATGATGAAGCCTACTTCACAAGAAATAAATGAGGATTAAATAAGGATAATACATGTGAATTACTTAGTACACTATTAGGATTATACTAAATGAGCTACATATCTTTTTTTTTTTTTTAATGTTTACTATTTTAAGAGAGAGAGAGAGAGACAGAGCACGAGTCGGGTAGGGGCAGAGAGAGAAGGAGACACAGAATCCGAAGCAGGCTCCAGGCTCTGAGCTGTCAGCCCAGAGCCTGATGTAAGGATCAAACTCAATAACAGTGAGATCGTGACCTGAGCTGAAGTCGGATGCTTAACCAACTGAGCCACCCAGGTGCCCCAAATGTGACACATATCTGATTAACCATCAACATCTATTTTACATGGTCACACTCAATTCATCTAGTATTTATTGAGTACTTATATGTGAGAAAGTTGGAAGATTACATGGCACATATTTTTGTATGTATTTATTTTTAATAAAAATATATATTTAAGGTATACAACATGAGGATTTAATGTATATAACATAGTGAAATGATTACTACAATTAAGCTAATTAACATATCTCCTCATATAACTACCTTTTGTGTGTGTGTGAGATGAGAGCACCTGAAATCTACTTAGAAAATTTCCATTATTTAATACAATATTTTTAATTATAGTCATCATGCTGTACATTAGATCTCTAGATTTACTTATCCTATGTAACTGCAACTTTATACCCTTGGACAAGCATTTCCCCATTTCCCCCACCTCCCTGCCCCTGGTAACTATTATCTTACTCTCTGCTTCTAAGTATTCAACGTTTTTAGATTCTAAATTTTTTAAAATATTTTTTTCAGGTGGGGAAGGGGCAGAAGGAGAGCATGAGCAGGAATCTCAAGCAGGATCCATCCAGCACAGACCAACAGGGCGTTCAGTCTAACCATGAGATCATGACCTGAATGGAAATCAAGAGTCAGAGGCTTAACCAACTGAGTCACACAGGCACCCTGTAGATTCTACATATTAGTGAGTGTCTGGCTTATTTCAATTAGTATGATGTCTTCCAGTTCACTTCAAATGGCAAGATCTCTTCCTTTTTTTAAGGCTGAATGATATTCCATCATATAGATATGAAATGAGTCATACCTATATATGAAATATATGACATGTCATGTATATATGGGTATGTGTGTACGTATATGTGAAGTGTGTATGTATATATATCATAGTTTCTTTATCCATTCATCCATCAATGGACGCTTAATGTTTCCATATCTTGACTATGCTGCAATGAACATGGGAGTGCAGATATCACTTTAAGGCATTCATTTCAGTTCTTTGGGTATATACTCAGAGGGATCGTTGGATCATATGGCAGTTCTATTTTTAGCTTTTTGAGGAATCATCATACTGTTTTCCTTAATAGCTGTCCCCATTTACATTCCCACCAACAGTGAACAAAACTCTCTTTTCTCCCCATCCTTACCCATACTTGCTATCTTTTATTTTTTTGATGGTAGTATGACACATATTAGACATAAACCTACTGGCTTAATACCACTTGAAGGTTGTGATTATCAGGGTTTATTTGCTATTCCTTATTGAACTTTTTAATAAAATACCAAGGATTTTTCAGGCTAAATTATTAAATTTAAGTAAGTTTCAGAGTCAAAACACATCCATGAATCATTTTAATTCTTTGTAGGGTATACAAATTTTTTAAAACCTTCCATACCATAGTGTTAATTTTAAAATCAATTTATTTCCTAAAGCTCTGTTTCTATTAATAATTTTTACTTTATTCCATTCCCTTTAGATATAATTTCACTTTATATAATTTTGTCTCTTTCTTTCATAAAGTTATATTTATTGCTCTCATAATAACAAACATACAGCTGAAAACAAAACACAAAAGCAATCAACAGTGAAGTTATTAATATACCTTCAAGATAAACATGATTGAATTAGAAGCATTTATATCTGTGATGGATAATCCAGAGGCAAATATGTTGAATAATAAAACTTGCTTTGGTACTCTATTAAATTATTGAAAATCTGAATGGTAAATGTTAATATATTATAAAGCTTCATGTTCATTCTATTCCTTCCACTTTTGTGTATTTCTGTCCTTTGACAAAGTATTATCATCATTTCCATAACACTAAGTATACCAAATATCATAAAGAAGTATTTTTAAGAGTAATTTCATCATCAGAACCCGGGCTGCTTTCTTTTAAAAAAATCAGTTAATTCCTGTTTTAAAAGTTTGGGTAATGTCAGCAATTACTCCCCAAATTAATCTCGTAGTTTGAAAACTGAGAAGGAATTAATTAATCACAAGTTCCTAAGTGGTAGTTGAGTAGATGAAAGGAAATTCACCCAAGAGACATAAACCAAGGGGTTGAGATTGAGACCCAGCATGGATAAAGGAAAATGAAGAGAAGCCAGTCACGCACAGGACTGGAGCTAAGAGCTTTGTATCCTTGAGGGTACAGGTGACTCTTCAGGACCGTGTGCAGAGGCCAGCATCACAAGCAGGATGCACGACTTTCTACGCAGGCAGAGTCCACACTGGCTACTGAGCAGAAAGCAGCCGGACATTGTAGGTAGTGCTCTGACAGGAATTAGCAGCGGAATGTACCGTTCACTGTGGCAGTTTTTCCTCAGGTAGCCTCGTCACTAATATTGACTTTTAGGCTCTGACTGTTCTCTGACTTAAGATGGGATAGTCACTCCCCTAAAAGGAAATCTTCGATTTTGGGGTAGGTGGAGGGGTCAGAGGGAGTCCTTTTCATCTAAGGAGCCTAGATTCCTATGGACTAGGTACAAATGAATTTCTTCAGCTCATTATCATCCTTCAGGAATTCTCTTTCTCTGAGGCAGGCCCTATCCAGTGAAGCTGTGTCCTTGAGTTTGGCATTGACAATTTTTTCTAAAATCCTGGCTCTAAGACACTCTTTGGTAATCCATTAGACACACAAGGAGAAACATTACTCTTTCAGGTCACTGGGACTACATTTATTGAATTTCTGTTTTAAGGTATTAAATGCTTAGTCAGTCAACCTTTATTGAGCACACATTGAGTATCCAGCACTATATTAGATGCTGTAGGCAGGCATAAAAGATATAATAGATGAGGTTCATGCCCCATTCTAATTTTGACATGGGAAAAATAAAGACAGAAGAGCCCTTGAAATAACAGATAAACATGTAAAAGCTAACATAGCACATTTTGTGTATGTACTAATCTATAACTGATAATGCACAGCATTCATTTAGCAAATATTTGTTGTATACATATGATGTGTAATACCTTAGGTTAGTGCTATGATGTTATAAACTGCCCTTAAATTACTCATGATCTAGAAATAGGTGTGACAAATAGACAAGTAATTATAATATGTGCAATGTGCCAAGTTAACTGGTACAAATATGGGATTGTTATAACAAAGAAAAGCATTGTTAGAATAGGTGGTATTTATGTTGTGCCTTAAAATATGAGGAAGCTGTAATGGGAGAACATATACAGAAAGATTCCACACAGGAAATGCAGAAGACAAAGCATAGCCTATCTGTATTAGTCATCTAATGCTGTGTAACAAATTGTCCCTAAACTTACTTACTTAAAATTACAATAATAATTTGTTCTCTCTCATGGTGTCTGTGGGTGAGAATTTGGGATTGGCTTGGCTGGCTGGTTCTGGCTTGAGATCTATTAGGAGGTCATAGTCACATGCTGGCCAGGACTGCACTCATCTAAAGATCTGACTAGGGCTAGAGCATTGGTTTCCAAAGTGGCCATCTAATACGAGTGATAAGTTGATGCTAGCTATGGCCAGAGATCTCAATTCCTCTTCAAGGAAGCTCTTCATGGGCCGTGTTAGTGTCCTCACAGTGTGTGGCTGGCTGATGAGCAATCCAAGAGACTGAGGTAGAAGCTATGACACCTTTTAAGTCTCCTCAGAAGCCATTTCTGCTATATTCTGGTCACACAAGCCTGCACTGATTTAATATGGGAAGGGGCTTTATAAGAGGATAAAGATCAGGAGGTGAGGACATTGGAGGTCATCTCAGAGCTTGGATACAACATCATTCAAAGTGAAGGTGATTTAAAAATGATATATGACATAATTGGTTTTGAAAATATCTGGAGACCTCTGTCAGAGGTTTCTCTGTCTACTCTCCCAACCAGAATGTGAACACCTTGAAGTAAAAATGGTGTCGTTTATCTCTGTTGTTTTCTCAGTGCCCAGAACATTCCTTGATAAATAATAGATACTTTATACATGTTTCTTGAAGAAGTGAATTAATAAATATATGAATGAGTATGACCCAAGAGGTAAAAAATATCAAAACCACAGGGTGAAGTCTTGATTCAGGAGAATGTGAGAAGCTACATAAATGGGCCAAGGTCTGCATGGAATCTAGAAAAGAAGACAAAGTGGATAGAAAGAATTGTAGGTGTTGTCTAGCATAAGCCAAGGCTTCATCTGGCAGACATGATTATTTCAGTCACTCAAAAAGTCTGTGTTATGGGGTATAGGCAGACTTGCTGGGTGAAATAGTCCTCATAAGAAGCAAGGGTTTATCAAGACAGATCTCTGAATCACATGTGAATCACTCTGAATTAACCATCAAACAAGCCTTGCCTCTAAATGTTGTCACAGGGGTCATTGCACAGAGATGTTTACTGTAACAGATTGCTACTCTTCACCTAAAAATTCCTTTGGTGGAAATGGCAAAGAATTTGGAGTCAGTTATTTGTTGAATTATTTGTTCTTTGCAACCACAATAGACAATGGCCAAGCCAGTAGTACTGAAGTCCTAAGGAAACCCTGTGGCTCAACAAGAAGCAAAGGGGAGCACAGGCCTTAATATAGCTGCAGTGCATCAAGAAATCCTAAATCTAGAACCTGGACATTAGGCCCGAGTGATGTAGGCTGCTAGACCCCAGCAGCCCACACCCAACCCATCCCCTTTTATAAGTATAAGTATAAGGCTGTGAGCATACATATGGGATCTTCTGACCTGGTGGATTCCTCTCTCTGCATGGCCGCAAGACTCTAAATTGTCTTTCATTGCTAACAAAATTGATGAAATCTTTTCATACCAAAGGCTGACATTTGCTTTTGGCAGTATTGTTATCACTTTTTAAAAGAAGAAAGTCCAAACACAATGCTGGGAGTGCACATATTGCAAGGAGAGTGCATGCCCAAACCTGGGGACAGATTCCCCAAATTTGGGGAATGCTTCCTGAAGAACAAAGGGGCCTGGGAGCCAAATCTACTTATACCATTGTGTTCCCTTCATCTGGCACATCCTGGTGTCTGGTTCCACACTGAAACAAGGAGAAGGTAGCCCTCACAGGACCTGGGTCAGCACTTGCCCAGCCCTCAAACCTGGACCAGCCTTGGTCTGTTCTTGTTCTACCCCTGAGGACAGAACTAACTAAATTAAACCCCATCTATGTACAAACGGAACTGTAAAGTTCCCAGAAACAAAGAAGGCTATGTATCATCCTTCCCCCTGCCCCACCTCCATTTTCATTTATTTGAAGAAAGTGGTAAGAGTTGTTCTTGATAACTGCATTAAAACAGGGGAGGTGAAATACTTTCCTTCTATGCATGAAATGCTATTGGGAAGGTGACAGGGATGGCATGTGACAGGTGACACCCTGCTTCCCACTCATGTTTCCCTCATGAGGTGTGCTAAGGAGCTATATCCTCTCTCAGATACAGCATAACTGAGCAGAGGCAAGGCCAGAGCGAACATGACTGCAGCTGTTATGCTGGGAAGAAATGGGTCCAGGTTAGAGTAAATATGCACAATAGCTAAAATGAAGATTCTAAATTTTCTTTCATTGTTAACAAAATTGATGAAATCTTTTCACACAAAAGGGCTGACATTTGCTTTTGGCAGTATTGTTATCACTTTTTAAAAGAAGAAAGTCCAAACACAGTGCCGGGAGTACACATATTGCAAGGAGAGTGCATGCCCAAACCCGGGGACAAGGTCAGAACCAGCTTCCTCTGAAACTGAAGTGAACAGAATCAGCATCTATTCATGTACGCCCCCACCCGGCACCCACGCACCCTTGCTCAACTCTTCCCTGCAACCCACTCTGTGCTGGAAATAGATCGATAGACTGAGCTGTCAGACTTATGCAAGGCTTACAGGCTCCCAGACCTCTCTCAGCCTGATGTTCAGAGTGAGAGTCTACCCACGAGGTTAAGAGTTGAGATGTCACAGGGTTTCTCTGTATGCGAAGAACATCTATGGAGTTGAGATGGTAACAAAACAAAGCAGACTTGAGACTGTGACAGGTTTTGGGCTCTCCATTTCCTGAGTCACCTGTCTGGTGCCTTCCCCTTCACCCTCCTGCAAGCTCAGTTTTGCCCCCTGGTTGGGACCAGTTTTACCCTATACAGAGTGCTGAGAAGGAACTCTGATTTAGCACGACGTCCTTCTTTGACTTTGGTGACCCACCCTTGCAGTGACTATGTTCCTGCCACTGACTCTGAGCATCCCAGCCCCAGGCACGAGTCCCTGTCCTGGGTCTCCCAGAGTATCCTCTCTGATCATTGCCAAGGTGGTCTCTTCCATAATTTGCCTGACCTGCCTTTGCTTCAGACCTTGGGCACTGTTTAATCCCTATTTCTCAATTATGTTGCCTATCAGCATTGCCCAAAAAGGGTTTGTGCGTGTGTGTGCATGTGTGTGTGTGTGCGTGTGTGTGTGTTTCTCCTAGTTTTATTAAGAAATTATTGATATACATCACTGTGTAAGTTTAAGGTATACAGCATGATGGGTTGATTTATATATGTTGTGAAATAATTACCACAACAGGTGTTAACATCCATTTTTTGTTTTTTTATTTGTGTCAAAATATACATAACAAAAAATTTAACATTTAACCACTTCCAAGTGTACAATTCAATGGCATTAAATACATGGTTGTATTTAACCATCACCACTACCTATCTCCAGAACTTTTTCATGTTCTAAAACTAAAATTTTATACCCATTAGAAGCTAACCCTTTTTTCCTTCCCTCTCTTCCTTAGTCCTTGGAAACCACCACTGTTTCTACAAATTTGATTATTGCAGGTGCCTCACGTAAGTAGAATCATACAATATTTGTCCTTTTATGTCTGGTATTATTTTACTTAGCATTGTGTCTTCAAGGTTCATCCATGCTGTGGCATGTGTCACAATGTCCTTCCTCTTTGAAGCTGAATAATATTTTATTCTGTGTATATACCATATTTTGTTTATCCACTCATCCAACGATGGACATTAAGGTTGTTTCCACTTTTCGGCTATTGTGAATAATGATTCTATGAGCATGAGTACAGATACCTGTTTGAGTTCTTGCTTTCAGTTCTTTTGGGTATATACTTAGAAGTGGGATCACTGGATCATATGGTAATTCTATGTTGTTTTGTTGCTTTAAGAAGTGGCATACTATTTTGCACCAGCAATTCACAAGGGTTCCAATTTTTCCACATCCTTGCCAACACTTGTTACTTTCTGGTTTTTGATAATAGCTATGCCAGTGGGTAGGAGGTGGTGCCTAGGGAGTTTAAAAGATTATCAGTGCCCATGGCTTAGTCCCAGAGACTCTGATTTAATTATTTGTAGGTGAGGCCTTGTCAACAATATTTTGAAAACCTTCCAGGTGATATTAACATGCAGCCAGTGTTGGTAAACTCTAATATATTCCTGGCTTATGCTATCTGACTATCCTGTATTCCTAGGCTGCCTTCCTGGTCTCACACAAAGAGTCAAAAGCCTAGAAGGACTGGCCAAGTCCACACAGCAGTAACTAACAAGTTCTGTCTGACTCCAACCTGTGTTCTCTCTGCCGTTCCCCAAATTTGCTCCTAAAGGGCTCTTTCCATAGGGTTCCAATGCAGTCTCCCAACACAGAGCACGCTTATACCTTGGATCTGTATTGTGATGTGTGTTATTTTCTTAGGACTGATAAAACAAATCACCATACACTGGATGGCTTCAAACAATAGAAATTTAGTCTTTCACATTTCCAGAGTTGAGATATCAGAAATCAAGGCATTTGCAGGGTTGGTCCCTAACTGGAGGCTCTGAGAATCCCTTCCATGCCTCTCTCTTTGCTTCTGATGGCGGATGCCAAGCAACCCTTGGTGTTCCTTGGCTTGTAGATGCACCATTCCAATCTCTGCCTCCATCTTCACATGGCCTTTCCCCCTGTGTCTTTGTGTTTTGTCATTGTCTGTTTCTTATAAGGACACTAGTCATTCAATTTAGGGCCTACCCTGAATCTAAGATGACATCGTCTCGAGATCCTTAAATTTATTATATCTTCAAAGAACTTTTTTTTTTCCAAATAAAATCACATTCACAAGTACCTAAGGTTATGACTTGGACGTTCTTGGCAGGAAACACATACAACCCACCGCAGGGAGTTTTCCATTGGTCTTCCAACCTGTAATCAGTTCCATTATGAGTCAAGAGTTCAGCATTCACCAAAGCTTGATTTGTTAGAAGCAAGCCTTCAAAAGCACTTGCACTGGAATCAGAATACCAACCAGGATGCATAAATCTTTGCCTCATCACAGGGAGGCTGTCTGACTTTCTCGCCCTCTTCTAAGGGGCTCTGGAGCAGAGTCTTGTCCCTAAGACAGTTTGAGACTCCCTTGGAGCCAGTGAGGTGGTGCCAAGACCCTAACTCAAAATGCCACAGAAATACCCAGACTAAAGCACGTACCCTGCTTTTTCTCCCATCTTAAACGGATCTGCTAGAGTACTGGATGTTGAGGCTGCTCCAAGGTGGAAGTATCTTCAACAAAAAAGCTCCAATCATGGGAAGAAACCCCACTAATAGCATTTAATGACTCTCTGGTTGAGCCCCGATCTGAACATGCTTCCACTTCCACAGTGTCCTCTTTCCCTGTCTCCTTGTTCAAACTTATCCCGTGAAGTCTTTGGTATCCACTCGGCCTCTCAATGATTTCAAGTCTTCTTGGAAAGGAAACAACAACAAAATAAACCTTCTCATGGAAAAGGCTAGGACTGCCTGCCCTGTGGAGAGATGGGAAGGCTCCGACCAGGCTATCTCCCTCCTCAGCTAATTTTACTGTCCTGTTTGGATGACAAAGGCCCATCCCTAATGGGCAGTCTCTCCAGACCCTGTATAATCTGTGGGCAGTTTAGGGGAAAGGAAATTGCATTTTGTCTCATAAATAACTCCACTGTGTGCCAGAATCAGACCAGCCCCACTTTTCCAACTGTGCAGGCATCTGGGATGTTGGGTGTAAAATCCTGAACTAAATTATTTTCTGTTTTAGAATGTTTGATAAGTTATCTAAAGTGAGAGCATTTTTTTTTCTCAGCTTTACAGAGAATTGCACGTGGTCCTCACTCTCATTTTTAAAAAATACTTGGAATGATTTTATTACAAACTATGACTCCTTAAGGAGTGAATACATCTGAGAAAACCAAATGCAGTGTCCCAGTGGATTTAGCCATTTGTAAAACCTTCAGAGAATCTATAGGCAGAGGTTTTAAGAAGTGAGAGAGGCAATTCACCAACTCTTCATGCATATTCTCCTGACTGCCAAGGACATTAAATTTGTTTTCACCTACTGAAACGTCAACACATTTTTATTATATAAACATAATAAGTGTTTAATGCTAACCTGCAGTCAATTTACCTATTATGGTGTAAACTTAGTCCTATGTTTTTTGCTCAAGAAAAATTTTGCCTTAGCATATCCATTGGTGATGTAATTTGTTGGTCTGTATCCTAATGTTTTTGTAAATTTACAACTTTTTATATGGAAATATTGAGCTGGTTATTTTTATATTTTAATTTCTCCTATTAGTATGCTTAATTAATTATGTGGAAATACTGCAAGTTTAGGGACAGGATCATATTAATCTTTGTCTCCAAAGGCTTAGAGGAGTGCTTGGTTCATAGTAAGCATCCCATAGCTGTTTATTGAAATGCATATATATGTGAAGTGGGCATGTGCCTTATATACAACACAGAAGTTTAATCTCCCCCAACATGTCATTTTATCCATGTTTAATAGTTCTACACGTGTTCTATGACAAGCCTTCTCAAATATTAATATATACAGAAATTAGTGTATACAACATCATATATAAAAGTTGTAGTGTGAAAGTAGCCAACTGATATATGTAAATATGTTCTATCTGATTAATAATTAAATACATGCAAACTAAAACTGCAAGATAACATCTATCAGTTTGACACAAATGTAAAAGTTTGATAACATTTTGATCATTTTGAGCTGATGGGAGCAATGCTACATATTGTTGCTGAGAAGTGAATAGGTGCATGAGTTCAGGAACGAAAATGTTCATTTCACTTAAGACAGCCATCTCAGTATTAGGAATCTAGCCTACAGAAAGAATTGCACAAGTCTGTAAACACACACATACAAAGGACTTTGTGAAAACAAATCATATGAAATGAGATCAGTGCCATCTCTTGAAGCAGGAATAAAGAAACGGGTTCACACAATAAAATGTAACACAACCTTTATACAGAACAAGGTTGATATACATGGCCCAGAAAAATGACCAGGGTATTTTGTTACATGCGTTATGGACATATAGAAGAGAGAGAGAGAGGGAGAGAGAGAGAGAGAGAACAATTCTGTTTTTCATTAGGAAAAAAGTGAGTGCTTATATATGTGTAAGTGTGTGTATATAGGTATAAATAAGAAAAGTAGTGAAAGATTGGCCTAGTATAACTCCTTTCAAACTTTGTTTTATTAGAAATACTGTATTTCCCACCTTTCAATTTCAATGTTAGGGAAATAGAAATAACTCAGAGCACACAGCTAATTAGATAGAGTGACTATTAGTAAATCATATATTTTCTTATACTTTTAATATGGTTTTAGTCACTTATTCTTTAAATCATATATAAAATCACTGAGGAGATTCAGGGTATGGAAGTTATGCAGTCATTAAGAAAGGGAAGAAAACTGTTTTAGGAGGAGCTGTACAGATTATGAAGAATGTGGAGAAAATTAGGGCTGAGATGGAGGGGCTGATAATACATTACAATTCAAAGATGCATTCACTCATTCAGTCAGGAAGCAGTTTTAAATTCAGTATCTAGTGTTCTTAGAACTGTTCTCCTGGGGTGTAGTGATGACCAGAGCTGGAAGAGTCTGGCTGCTAAGAGCTGTGGAAGAGATAGGTTCCTTTCATTCCTTCTGAGCGCCTCCTACTCTTGACCTTGTGCGTGCTGGTGAGAATGGGTAAGTCTGCTGCTCCTGGGAAAGTTGGTGGGAGTATCTGATGAGTGAATAAACTTGGTACTTCAGGTAGCGATAAGAGTTACGAAGAAAATAAAGCAAGGATAATGACAGGAGTGACTGTGGTTAACTGGATTTATGTGACTACTTTTGAAAGAATGATCAGAGAGGACTTTCCAGGAAGGGATGTTTGCCCTGAGATCTGAACATTGAAAAGATGGTAGCCTTGAGAAGATTGGAGAGAATGATATTCTTGGCAGAAGAAAAACTGAAAAAAAAAAAAAAAAAAAGTCCTGAAATGGTTGTGCTCAGATGTTGTGGTCAGTGTGGTCCTCCAAACTCATATATTAAGCCCCTAACTTTCAGTTACTTTCAGTAACGGTATTTGGAGATCAAGCCCATAAGGAGGAAATTAAGTCATAGGGCCCTAATACACTAAGAATAGTGTCCTTATAAAAGCTTTCTCTCCCAGCTATGTGAGAACACAGTGAGAAGGTGGTCTTCTGTAAGCCAGGAAGAGAGCCCTCACCAGAAGTGAAATTGACCAGCACCTTGATCTGGGATTTCCCAGCCTCCAGAACTAACAAAAAATAAATTTCTGTCATTTTGCTATTGCAGCCCAAGATGACTAAGACATCAGGTTTAGGGTATATTTAAGTTAGAGCTTATAAGACTTCCTGACAGATTGAAAGTGCAGAGAGGGAAAACAAGATCAAAGGTAAAATTGAGGCTTTTTGCCTGAGTGACCAAAGGAATGGAGATTCATTAAATATGATGGGAAGATGGAGTGGGTGGGGGAGTTCTTGAAGGGGAAGAGACAAAATCAGGAGTTTCATTGTACGCTCATTAATTTTAAGATCTCCACCTGCTAGACATTGTCATGGAGTCAGACATGTAAGTTGGGGCCAAGTGGAGTGTCATCAGCATTTAGATTGGATTTAGAGCTCTGGAACTGGATGGGTCACCCTACCAGGATGTGTCAACAGGGAGCCTAGTGGCCATCCAACAGTTTGAGGAGCATTGAAGACAGAGAAACCAGTAAAAATAGAAGAAGCTTGTAACACAGGGAGAGCACCAGAAACCAAGAATGGTCAAGTGTTGCTAAAAGGTTGAGTGGGATGAAAGCAGAGATTGAAAGCTGGGTTTGGCAAGTAGAGATCGTAGGGCATCTGGATGACAGAGTCTCAGTAGAGTAGGGAAAGCCAAAGCCTAACTGAAGACAGTGATAATGGGAGGTGAAGTAGAAACTAGTCACATGTGGAATTGTGCTCCAGTGGGAAGCAGAGGACTGAGTCTGTACATAAAAAAATATGCAGGATCAAGAGATGGTTTTTAAAAATATTTTTGTGATGGAAAATTTTAAATGTATAAAAAAGTAGATCCCATAGTAAAATAGACTTTGCATACATCAATAGCTTCAAGAATTAAGCAATCTTGTTCATCTGTACTGCTATATGCTTACCTAGTTCTGTATTATTTTTTTAATGTTTATTCATTTTTAAGAGAGAGAAACCGAACAAGTGGGAGAAGGGCATAGAGAGAGGGAGACACAGAATCTGAAGCAGGCTCCAGGCTCTGAGCTGTCAGCACAGAGCCCAATGAGGAGCTTGAACTCACCAACCAAGTGAGCCACCCAGGCGCTCCAAGTTCTGTATTATTTTGAAGCAAATCCTGGATACTGTTTTATCTGTAATATTTGAGAGTATATCTCTAAGACAAGGACTCCTTGTGAAGAAATATAATCACAAGACCCATATGACACCTAAAAACAACTGATAATAATCCCTTAATATCCATAGTATTCAAAGTTCTAATTATCTCATAAATGTTGTAAGTTTGAATTAGTTTCCAAAAAGGATCTACACATTGCAATTTCTTTTGGTTTGACATTGCTGTGTCTTTTTCCTGCATGTGTGTGTGTGTGTGTGTGTGTGTGTGTGTGTGTGTGTGTGTGTGTTTTGTCTTGTTTTTTTGTTTTGTTTGATTTTGCTGTGTCTTTTACATCCCTTCTAGTCTAAACATTCTCTCTCCATCTTTTGTCCCCCTTGCAATTTATTTTCAAAGAAACCAGTTTGTCTTGTAGAGTTTCCCGCAGTCTGAGTATTCCTGATTGAACTTCTGTGATTTTGTTTAACATAGTTTTCTTCTTTTGTATTTCCCCCAAACTGATATTTGGATCTAAAAGCTTGATTAGAATCAGGTTTAAATTTTTTGGCGAGATTAATTCAGACATGATGGTATGTTTCTCCATCAAGGAGAACATGATGTCTGGTTGTCTCTCTTTTCAAGTTGTTAGTAGCCATTGATGCTCCTTCTCTAGTTACATTAATTCATTAGGGATTGCAAAATGGTGACATTCTAATTCTATCCTTGCTTCTTTATTTATCAGCTGGAATACTTCCTCATCAATTTTTAGTTACTGTTATGGTTTTTAGGAAAGACAGAATAAATGTTTGATTCTTTCTCTTTAACAGTTTTCAAAAATAATAAGTAAATTCTACAGTATCTTCAAAAAATGAATGCTTTTAAAAATAATATGAACTCATGGGTTTAAATATACTCAATGTGTTCAATACATTATAGTTAGTATCCTTATTGATACTCAAATCGCCCCCATTTGTGCACCCTAGGAGCCTCTTAGATTTGGCCTCAGAATATTTTTGACAAACCCTGATAGTTGTTTATAGATTCATTACTATCTGGTATCCTAGGCTCATCTAGTACAATTTCTATCTTACATAGGAACCAGCTATCTCTTCAAAGAAAATAATTTTTATTTTAAGTGTGAGATATTAAAGCATATTTGTACATTAATAGAGATAATCCAGATGAGAGGAGATAACTACAGGAGCACAATCCTCAAGTAGGTAAGGGAGGATGGGATAGGTGGAAAAGTTGGCCTTAGATTGGAATGGAGACAGTTAATTCATTGAAGTGGTGCACTCACCGAGCAAAGCAAAATGTTCTAGAAATACAGGAGGCATATGAGTAACCAAAAAATATAACTGTCTATATGATTCTGTGTTAAGTTGCTGCATTTCCCACTTACAAATTCTACACTTATGGGTATAAAACTCACCTAGTTAGTTCCTCAATCAGTGATATGTTGAACACTTTTGTTTTTCTATAAATAACTTCCCCAATCAAAAAATCTCAACATAGATGACTAGCAATACACTAAACTTTTGAGATTTTTCATGGATTGTTAAGAATTCTTTCAAACTCAAAATAAAAATACTTTCCAGATTTAAAAATTGTTCATTTTAAATGATTTTTCTTTTAATTTCCAAGCTGGGTATTCATTTACTCCTGATATATTTGAAAAAGTGAAATATATTGATCTTTTGGTTTATTTGCTTTTCACCAGCTTGAATCATGACAGTAGGAGGGTCTCAATGTATGTCACAAAGTTCCCAACTAATGAATGTCTCTGACATACCGATGACTATCCCATCTTGTCTGACTTGGCTAAAGAAGTATCCCCACCCCCTTCCTTCATACTCATCGCTGCTGATAGATCCATCCCATTCTTCTCTTTGCAGAGGCTGTAACATCATTTCTTCCCTCATTTCCTTCTCATGTTTGTTTCTACATTATTCATGCTTTCAAGGAATGTCCAGATATGGAAAAAAAAAAATGAACTCACTTCTCTTGCCTTCAGGCCTAATATAGATGTGCTACATGAGATTGGCACTTTCTCTTCTCCCCACCAGAGTCCCTTGTCCCTCGGATTCTTGGACCCAGTTGGATGAAGCGCAATCTGGAAGAGACAGGTTGGGTATAAGACATCTTGAATCCTGAAATACACCTTGAATGCCATTCAAGAAAGAGACTACAAAAAGATAACTTTAGATCAAGACCCTGAGGATGGAACTAGATAGGGAAGAAAAAGAGAAATGTAAGGAGTAGAAGAATAATGATAAACATTGATAAATGTTATAGTTTTGAAATATTGCTTAGAATCACCCAGCAAAGACTGAGAAAGGAAACTGTTCTCCATTCTCTTCTTTCTTCCTGGACATCAAGACTCCCTGGTCGCAGGATCCTAAAATTGATCTACTGATTTTTAAAAAATTTTTTAATGTTTATTTATTTTTGAGAAAGAGAGAGTATGAGAGGGGGAGGGACAGAGAGAGAGAGGTAGACACAGAATCTGAAGCAGGCTCCAGGCTCTGAGCTGTCAGCATAGAGCGCTATGAGGGGCTTGAAACCACAGATCATGAGATCATGACCTGAGCTGAAGTCTGACACTTAATCAACTGAGCCACGCAAGCGCCCCAAAATTGATCTACTTATTAATGATACTAATGTGCTACAGGTCACCAGCATTAGTTAAAAAGTATCATTTTGGGGAACTTGACTAAAATTATTTGGATGGAAAAATCTTCTTCCAATTTCTCAGTAATCAGTTTTCAAACTATCTTTGGAGCCCAACGTAATCATAAATTGCAAATACATACATGAACTGTTTATGCAAAGCTGAATTTTCAAAGTACAAATTAGAATCTAATCACTCAGCTTGCAGAAGTATTCACCCTAGGATTCTTTTACAACAGGAACTTCTTTAGTGTTTGTTTCCAGACCATTAACTACTTGATAGAGAATCTATGGGTGGGTTAAGCAGCCTAATATATAAAAGTTGGAAATTGTTAGGCAAAGATAGATGGAAAAAAATGAATCTTAAGTGTTATAGGGAGATAGGAAAATAGAATTAATTTATTGATTTATACATCTTACAAATAAATCTATTTGTGAACATGAGGTAGAGCCTTAATTGCTGTTTACCAGGCACATACTGTAATTTTGTTGAGGTTTGTTCCCAGGAGTGAGCAAATATTTTCTTCTTACAACATGAAATACTTACCAACATTTGCTTATTCCATTGTACAGATTTATCTGCATATTATATTACACATTTAACTGAAATGTTTACATATCTACATGCCACTTGTGAGAGGAAGTACAATGTCACTGCCACATATATCCCAGAGAATTATTAAAATTTAATGAGCATCCGTTAGTAATAAATCCTAGAGTGGTAATTTAAAACAAGATGGTGAAGTAAGGCAGTTATCTAGGTAATTTGGGGAAACACAGAGTTATGTTGGTTGGCCCTTCTAGATTTTTAAAAATATTCTTCTGGCATTTAATTTAATATTTATACCACTGAGTGACTTGAGTGGGGCAGAATTTTAGCAACCTGTCCATAGAAAGCCTTTGTTCTAAGCTGGCAATTGAATCACACGTATTGAAGGAAACCTCTCTTATTTTACTTGACTCTCCAGCTAAAGTTTGAAAGTCAATAAACACCTCATAATGCTAATTCAATTCAAGTCAACAATAGTGAGTTCCAATCAACTGAGCTAGATGCTAGGGTTACTGAGTGTGTAGTCTCATGGAGTTTATGATCTAGTGAAGAACACTAAAATAATAACACATTTTCACTTAAGATATGACATGCTCTAAAAGCAATGTCTAAACAAAATTCCTTGGGTATAAAGCAAGCAGACTGATTGGTTTTGAAAAGTCTTTGTGGAAAGTGCATCTTTTAAGGCTGGCCTTCAAGGACAAGGAAGTTTTCAATAGGTCAAGATGGTGGAAGGTACTTTTCTGAAAGAAGAGTACAGAGGCAGGAAAACACAAGTCATCTTTAGAGAACTGTGACATATCCTGTGGGGCTAAAACTTAGGCTGTGGGCATTTGCTGTGGTATTTGGAAATACAGTTCAAGACCAGAATTACAGGTTCTGGTAAACTAAGACCAGAAGACTGCTTTTGTAATTGGAAATAGGTAGCTGGGGAAAGTTTTTGAGCATAGATTATTCTGCTTAGTGAAAGTGAGTTTGCAGGATTGAAAGGGGTAGGAGCTGGATTGTTGGAGATCAAATAGAAAACTTGGCACTTACCTAATGGGGAATTAGTGTAGGAGCAACAGGAATGGAAAGAGGGGGTGGTTTCTAGGTTTTACTGGGGCAGAGTTGTGATAATCTAGTGACAGACTGGGTAGCATGGGAGTGGGAGTGATGCAGGAGCCCCTATGTTTATGGAGAGGAAGAGAAAGAGAAAAATAGGAAGAAGGCATAAGTTAGGAGAAAGGCTACCCAGGACTTCCAAAACCAAATAGCGAGAGGATTACAAGAAGGGGGTCACTAAAAACAAATGATTTAGAGAAATATAGAAAAATGAGGACAAAGAAGAAATACAAAGATTTAACAAAGAGAAGGTTGCTATTCATTTTTTATAATGTGATGAGATCAGAAGCTAGGTTGCAGTGGGTTGAGGAGTAAATGGAAAATGTTACCTTGGAGAAAACAAGAGTAGAGGATTATTTTTGAGAAGTGGTGGTGAAGTGTAAATGAGAGAGGACCCTAATTCTTTGACAAATAATAAGGTTGGAAGAAGGTTTTATTAGGACAAGGAAAACTGATTCCAAAGAGACAACAAAGATGTGAGGTGGTAGTCTGTTACATTGATGACCCCCAGGGAACTGTGTCTCCCAATATTCATGCCCTTGTGTCTCCTTGAATCTGGGATGGCCCAGTGAACAATATAGAATGTGATGTTCTTGGAAAGGCTTCCAAGTTAAGGCATTAAGAAGAGCCGACAGTGTCTGCTTTTGTACTCTGGAGAAGCCAGACACCATACAAGAGCTCTGAACCTGACACCATCCTGCTGTGGGGGAAGCCCAAGCTATCCACATGGAAATGCCCCATGGAGTGAGAGACAGATGTCCAGCCAGCTAGCTCCCAGAAGTTTTAGGCATCCCAGTTGTGGCACCAGACACGAACGAAGAAACCAGGGTGGGCTGGAAGATGTTACTTGGACCACAGAAGAGCCCTGCTCTGCCCAAATTGCAGACTTGTGAGTGAATAAATGATTGCTGTTGTAAGCTGCTGAAGTTTTTGAAGGCTTGTTATGCAGCAATGGGTGCCTGGAACAGGTGATTAAAAAAGAAAGAAGCAATGTTAGGAAGGTTGGATGGATAGAATAAGGCTCCAAAGAAGATGAGGGGAGATAGGATCAAGTGGAAAAACTTGGAAGTGAGGATGCTGCCTTTTTTGAGGTAGATGGGATTGAGAGAAATAGGGATAAAAATTAAAGTTAGTGATGAATGGGAAGGAAAGTAGACCAAGCTGGACAGTGAAGCACTGTATTGAGAATGAGGATTGCATAAAGGAGCTGAAAGCTAAAGAGGGAGGAGAAATATGTCCAATTATACATGAAATAGGGGTTCATCCAGGAGGAGTAAGTAAAGGGCAGAGTGGCTGTAAGAACCCCGGTGAGTGTTGTGGCCATGAATTTGTAATGAAGCCAACAGCTCTATGAGTTTTCTGCACCCACCCTTACTGAGATTGGCTTCCTTCAGGGATCAAAACTTACTGTGTAGATGGGTAAACAGTCATTCTATTTGGTTTAGGAGATTCGGGCTCTAAGTATATAAACAAATGGGAAAAAATGTAACCCAACTTGAGTCTTCAAGTGTTTCAAAGTCTTTCTGAGACCTTTCCCACTTTTATAAAGGAATTCATGGACCTGCTGCTTGTCTATTTGTAATACTGGAAATGATTTCCATTAGCAATTGCTGAATCATATACCTGAGATTACAGACAATGCTATTTATACTAAAGAAATTGAGTGCACATCTATTTTAGCTTCCTGTCCTATTTTCATACTTCCATCCATTTGGATATTTGTCCCATATGTTGTCCTCAGCACTCTGTCTTAAACTGCTGTCTAGTTACAGCTCAAAAAAGCTGTTCCAAATGGGACTTTATTTCAGTAGGGGGCTGTACTTCCTTTCAATCTATTACTTAACTGACAGATACTGTGAAGGTTAATTAGTCAATTTTTAAAAGCGCTCTGTGATGGCAAAAAGAAAAAGTTGGTTTTGTACCCTTGAATTGTATACAATGACTTGACTCTTTTCATAGGTCCTTATATGAAAGATAAACTACTGGAGGGGTTTGGAATATGAATACTTGTGGAAAGCCAAAGCTGAATGATCCAATGACTTTGCGATGCTAAAGGGAGTTTATGACAAACCCATGTTACAACTGAATAAAATCCAGTTGCTTCCACTGGCCCCTCACCTTGTCTTGACTTCTAGGGGCTCCCTGTTCCCTGACCTCTCACTTCTCTGAGCCTCAAATTCATGGTTAGTTTGATAGTTGGCTTTGAACTCCTGATCCTACTTATTTTGGGGCCAGGATCTAACTGTGTTGCTTCTCTCAGTTCTGGCTGCTCAGTCTGACTCACTGCAATCCCACTGCAATCAACGTGCCTGGTGTTTCACACTTTGACATACTTCCCACGAGGATGTGGCCCTACAATAAGGAAAGAATTTGCCCCAACACCCATTGACCCATACCATGCAATGCCTATTGTTGTGGCTGATACAGAGGTTACCCAATGACATTCAGGTAACTCTAGCAGCTACTATTTAGGTTGATTCACCAGAAAGTTCCAACAGGCCCTTTAAAACATGATAAGATGGCATGGGCTGTTCCAGTTACATAATGTTCCAGTTACATTGGGTGGGAAGATCTAAGTTAGAATTAATTACTGGTTCTTTCAGTCATTAGCTGGGAACCAATTTAAGACAGCTTTATGCTCATACCTATGTGCTGGAAGTTACATATTAAGACAAGCCTTGACTATCAAGTTAAATAAATATCAGGCTGAAGGAAATTAAGGGTATATATCATGGTATGTACCATGGACAAGTAAACTAAGCATTTTGACTGAAATAAAAACATACTTTTGCTATCCCAGTCAAACTACATGCTAAATAGATTGAGAAGAAGAAAATAGCATCGTACAAATCTATGGCTTGGAAACTGGATTGGCATCAACACAACTAAGGAAATCCAAGCCAGATTCGAGATGTGCTGAAAACCAAATTTCCTAAAGGCCTGGGAGACTTTGGCATGTTGTACTGAGCTGTTAAATTCTAGAGCGATTTCATTTGTGCCAGCTACTTACCATCACCAGCATCAAACTTGCATAACTACACTACTATTTTACTGCTGAAAATGAACTTTTGTTGGCCTGAATATGTGCAGAGGGTAAATGGCAAGAAGACATCTGATCCACTATGCGGAAAGCTAAAGGGAAACATTCATAGGAGAAGCCTCCAGCATAAAGAACTCCTCAAAGACATTCAGCAGAACGATTTCTGTGTACAAGATAGCCATTACCTGGCCTGAAACAACAGACTTAGCAGACTCACTTCATATGAGGCCCTCTGAAACAACAGTGAGGAACAAAGATCTCCCAAAGATCATAAAGTGAAGAGTGATGATCACAGGCAGCAACATGGGGACAGATAATTGCTGCTCTCTGGTATAAAAACACAACTTTCAATACAATGTTTGCAGTGGTTGCTGTTGTGAACCACCCAGATGCCCCTTTCAAGGCTGAGGTGTTCTTTCTCTCAGCTGCCTGGTACTGGGGCTGCTGTCTGCTCACAGCCCATTTCCTAACCCCTTGCTGAAGAGAGCTGCCTTTCCCAAGATCATGCCCCTTCCTGGGACAGCCCACATCCTGGGGCTGTTGATCAGGGGATACAAAGGCCTGTCTCCCTTGTCTCTAAGAAACCCTGAGGGGCCATCCCAAGTAGATAGGTCCCCTGTAGGTGTGTGGGTGGCCTCTATTATATCTGCCTCAGGTTCCCTCTCACTCTGCCCTTTTATCCTGCTCCCCTCCTACTCCAACAAGTATTGTTCCTGAACAGTCCCCTCAGTAAACCTTTTGCAGGCAAATCTCCATCTCAATCCCTTTCCCCAGGAAACCAACCTAAGACATACCCATCTGATCCTAACACCACATGGTGGAACAAACATGATCAACACATGCTTGTTCCCACCTTCCTTTCTCCTACTCCTCTAAAGAGGAGTCAGGCTTTGCCTATTCCCTATCTTGGCCTCCGGCCTCCTCCAAGTAGCATCCTGCTTGGCAGAGTCTTGACAGAAGGATAAAGGTGGTGGGGGCAAGGGTTAGAGTGCTGGCAAAGAGGTGCGGGAGAAGCTGTGGCAAATAAAGAAACTGGGGTTGAATGGGGATTTTAAGAAATACCGTTATGCTCAACCCAACCCTTTCACGGCATTCAAGCAAAAGAAGCACAGAGCTTGGATCGTTGGGAAGTTAATTTTTGTGACTGGACTGCCATTCCACTTGGGCTTGGGTGACAGTGGTCACAATTTTTAAGCTTTTCCTGTGAATATAGGCAATCTCATCTTTAGATGTCAGTGGCGATGCCAGCAGAACTGTATGTTTCAGGAGTGCTTTAAGTTGGGGCATAGTTTTACTATGTCTAATCCACACTCTTTGAATGCTATGAATTTAAGTCCACAAAAATAGAATTATAGGTTTCAGGGCTTTAAACAAAAATGTTTGTAACAATAGAAAAAATAATTAAACTATTGTTTCAGCCTTTATTATGAGAGACATATGAACAACTAACTATTAACACGTTCTTCCAAAACATCTACACGTGTCAGTCATGTGCATGTGGGAGCTAAGGACAAAGGGCAGCACACCCTAATGGTATAACTGTCTGTCAGAATTGTATGTGCAGAAGACAGTCTGTGAGAAGCCTTTTAGATTCTCTAAGTTACGATTTTTGTTCTAATGCCCAATACCACTGGCACATAAGTGGCATCGCTGAGGAGTCTGGCCAGGCTGGAGTACACGCAAGAGCACCTGTGGAGATGACAAGAAGGGGTCCCTCTCATGTTAGGCCTTCTCAGCCCGGGACTACATCCTAACTAGACTCTCTTGTTTGAGTTGCTTGTGAATCACGCCATCCTGAGTTACAGGATGGATTTTCTATTTTCTTTCTTTTTTCTATTGAGAATTGCCAGCACTTTTTCTTAAGGGTAGAAAATTTCCAAGAACAAGCCTTAAGAATACAAACAAGTATTTTAATGATGCATTTAGGACAAGTTTTCCAAACACAATATTTTCTTCGGGGTATAGTTCCAATAGCTGGTAGTGATCATGAGCTGTTAGCAATCTAGGAATCAGAGGCAGTTATGTTCCAAATCTACCAAGATGCTCCAACCTGTCATCCTTAGACGTGTACTTTCAAGGCCTAAGAGACAAGCTTTACTCTTGAGGATCTCTGTTCTTGAGTTCAGTTGTTAAATCCAGGGATAAAAGACTAATTGGGGAAACCCAAAACAAGAAGATTAAGCATCCTTCAGAGGAAAGGCTAGGGTGTGGTGGGTTGCCCATGTCCCTTCTGTGTCCAGCCCAACACAGAGAGCTGTTGGGCTGTCCTGAAGCCAGTGCCATTTCTGTCCTGTGCCAGTGCTCCTGGCAACCTTTGAAGGTGATCATCAGCAATCAATACCTATGAGCTTTGACTTTGTTTAATTTTATAATTTATTTTGTAATCTACATTAAAAAAATTAGCTCAGAACTATTGGCACATCTTTTTTTATAATGTTATCTGATACATGATATGTGTTTATGTCCCAGAACAGAAATATATAGACATTTAGTACTTTGAATCTTACCTTCAAAAGAAAAACACTTTATACTGAAGTACAACATATATGATGAAAAAAAAAGACATCTTAGTGGTGTGTAGCTCGATGAATTTTCATAAACAAAACACATCCAAATCAAGAAACAGAACATGACCAGCAGCCAGTAAGTAGTTCTCCCTGTGCTCCCTTCTAGTCCCTGACCCCGCCAAGGGTATTCACTGTCTTGACTTTTTACTATTTGCCTAGTTTTGTCTGTTTTTTGTTTTTTGTTTTTTGTATTGCATGTACTTGGATACAGAAAATATAGACAGTCCCTGACTTAGGATGATTCAACCTCAGATTTTTCATTTTTACAATGGTATATAAGGGATACATATTCAGTAGAACCCATACTCCCAATTATGAATTTCCATCTTTTCCCTGGCTGGCAATATGCAGTGCGATACTCTCCCATGATGCTGGGCAGTGACAGCCACAGCTCCCAATCAGCCATGCGATCGTAAGAGTAGATGACACACAACTATTCTGGTTTTCGCTTTCAGCACAGTATTTGGTAGATTACATGAGATGGTCAGCACTTTATCCTAAAGGAGGCTTTGTGTTAGAGAACTTTTTCCTACTGTAATGGAAGTGTTCTGAATGAATAGATTGGGTATATTAAATGCAAATTTGATTTATGGTATTTTCAATTCATAAGTCAAGGAAGGTCTATATGTACTTTATCTGACTTCTTTCAATTGCTATTATGTTGGTAAGAGTCATCCTTATTGTTGCAAGTAGTTGTATATCGTTTATTTTTTATTGCATAGGAGTCCACTGTATGAATAGATCACAGTTCATTTATACCTTCTTCTACACTTATTTATAATTTCTTCTTCTAGAAACATTGCCCCTATGACCAGATGCAAAACCTAACTTCGAACGATTTGTCTGAATCTCTGAGGTCAAACAATGCCATCTGGAGGAAGAGGCTACCCTTTCCCACACTTTTCATTTCTTCAGTGTCAGAAAGCCATTCTGGTCCACTTTGATAGCTCAGAGCTGCACTGTTAATCCAGGATAGCTCCTAGCCAGATACGACTACTGAGCATCTGAAATGTGACTAGCATGAGTTAAGATGTGCTGCATGTATAAAATACATACTGGATTTCAAAGACTTGGCATGAAAAAAAATCATATAAAACAATAGATTCAATTCAAGTCAACAATTTATATTGATTACTTATTAAAATAATTCTAATTTAGGCTGAATGAAATATATTATTAGAATTAATGTCACCAGTTTTTTTTTTTTCTAGAACATTTAAAACTGCACAGGTGACTTTCATTGTATTTTTATAGGATAGTGCTCATCAAGATCACTATCTCATTTATTCTTCTGCTGTAAGTCAGAATGTTAGACCAGATCATCTCCCAAGTTTTTGTTGTCGTTGTTCAAAAGTTTTTCTGAAGGTCCTGGTGCCCTTTAAAACCAGTACATGGATGCCCAGATCCCAGAAGCATACAATTGCTCCTTCGGCAGTTTGAGGTCGGTCCAGGTGAGAATCAGTGCGTACCTGCCTCAGGACGTGAGCACTGCACGTGTCCTTCAGGTAGGCAACAGGCTTGGGGAATACATTAAGCCCTGATACCACTTTAATTAAAAATGTGACAAGAGACGTTGATTATGAAAGTCTAGGAGACTTCACATTTCCAGGCTTCATAGAGAAACCACTTTTCGCTTCACTTAACACTGTTTATAGCTGCTGTTGGTTTATATGGAAAATGTGGCAGCGCAAGTTCTAACGATTTATATAGGGCAATATAATTTATATGAAGTCATTTTGGAGGCCAGATGAATAATAAAGTGTCAATTAATTTTAAGTTTTTGACTATGTGTTTAGGTTTTATCATCCCCAGGCCACATTTTAGATCAATTCCAAACATTCATATTAAGGGGGACCCACAAGTCTCAGAGTCATAAAGAAATGAAGAAGGGCCTAGGGAAATAGGAATATGATATGTAGGAAATTTTTTCCAAAATGGAGACAGGGTTCCAAACAACTATACTAAGTACCATATTATACTCATATGTGAGGTTTTATTCTGATTTGCTGCTTTGAACCTGAAAGAATTCAGGACTGTTACACATGTCATCGGGCAGATAGATTTTTAAATTTCCTAGCAAATCTGAGTTTTCGTATCTTCTTACCCATGTCCTCCTCTTTTTCTCCAGTGCTTTACTCATTGTTGGCAAATACGCTTTCTTTAAAGGAAGTCATAAGAGTTGTAAATTATTGAAAACCTCTGGAAATATGGCCTCTCGGTTGTGCATTATATTATATTCCTAATCCCCAGTTGTCCTAATCCCTTAATTAAAACAGGAGCAATTTAAATCATTGCAGTGATGTTTTTGTGATTCTATATTTTAATTGAATTTAAATTATGAATATTTGATGCTGTGTATTTGTCAGACAAATAGGAATAAGCACCCTGATTCCCCCTAAGACAGTTAACTACGATTGAAAGCTAGGGAAGCCTTGATTAAATGAATTAGGAAATTAGACACAACTTGTAAATGTGTCCAAGGGGCAAATTCAAGGACTTCATTCTAAATGCCTTTATGGGAAAAAGAAAAACCATGCTGATTTCAGAAAGGATTAAAAATTGAACAGGCCTAGAGTTTTCATCAGGAAATGATCTGGTTTTAGAATCTCCATTATTTTTTAAGCTACTTTGGGGACTATTTTAGAAACAGCTCAGCTTCTGTGGAATGATCCTCTGAGTAAAGTCCTGACTGGAATCTGTTTTTCTATCATTGGATCCTCACATAAAAATCAGCCCATTAAAGTCCTTCTCACACAGTCTTGAGGAGGAATATAAAGCACTTCTTCAAAGCAGGAGCTGGAGGTGAAACATGGACGTCTAGGGGTGCTCCTCTGTGCCTGTCGCCCACAGAGCAGCCTGCCGCGCTAGCAAGGTTGGCGCAAGGCCGCTGGAGACAGCAAGCAAAGGCGGCAGCCATTTGGCGGTCTTCTGCAGGCATGAAAATAACTGTACACAGAATGCAGAAATGTTAGAGCTGGAAAAGGACCTTGGAGATCATTGGATCCAACTCCCTCTCTTTACGAGGAGGCCGAGGTCCAAAGGGGAGGCGGCGCATTCATTACTGGCAGAGCATGCTCTATTTACAAAGTACATTAAGACAAAAGCAGGAGAATGTACACATACTCTCTCACACGTGCATGCGCTCTCTCTCGCTCTCTCCCTGTCTCTCACTCCTTCACATGCGCGTGCTCACGCGCCCCTGGCCTTCTGTCCTCAGTAAATTCTCCTAGGGTGATGTTCTTGTGAGGAAAGGAGGGAGCTCTTTCTCAATAACATTACATTTTATTTTTCCACTTTTCTTGAAGTATGATTCACAAATAGAAACTGTATATATTTCAGGTGTACATTGGGGTGTTTTGATATACATATACATTGTGCAGGGATTATTACTATCAAGCTAATTAACATACCCCTCAAGTCACAAAGTTACTATTTTGGGCAGCCACACTGCTTACCATGTACTCTCTTTGGGAATTTCAAGTACACAATACACTATTATTAACTATAGTCACTGTGCTACCCATCAGGTCACCAGAACTTCATCTTATAACCAAGTTTGTACTCTTTGACCAACATCTCCCCATTTTCCCCAGTCCCCTAGTAACTACCCTTCGACTTGGTTTCTATGAGTTCAACTTTTTTAGATTCAACCTATAAGTGAGTTCATGCAGTATTTGTCCGTGTCCGGCTTATTTCACTTACTATGATATCCTCAGGTTCATCCACATTGTCACAAATGGCATGATTTCCTTCTTTTTTTTAATGGTGAATAATATTCTATTGTATATATTATATATTCTATAGTGTGCATATATGTATATATGTATGTAGGTATATATATATATATATACATACACATGCACACATGTATCACATTGCTGGTGAGGATATAGAGAAAAGGGAGCCTTTATACACTGTGGGTGAGAATGTAAATGGAGGTTCCTCAAAAAATTGAAAATGGAGCTATCATATAATCCAGTAACTCCATTTCTGGCATGTATGCAAATGAAGACATAGTTGCCACTCCTGTGTTCATTGTAGTACTATTCACAGTAGCTTGGCTATGGAAACAACCTAGATGTCTGTCGACAAAGGAGGGAGCTCTTTACATGGACTTGGACTGATCCTTTGAAAAGTCACTCGTGAGAAATACTTCAGAGGAAATTTTTCAGGTCCAGTGCTACAGTCTTCAAGGGCAAAAGACAGCTCATTTATCTTAAGCCCACAGTTGTCGATAATGTGTTGTATGCAAAGAAGAATGTGTAGTCTTTCTTATCAGTGTTGTCAACCCAGGTTTTCTTGGTTTACAACGTACCCACTGCCTCCTTCCAGATGGTCCATGTGTTTGCATTGTGTTGCCCTTCTCTTCATATGCATGCATACACACAGAAAATGAAAGAGTCACTCAGAGAGTAAAGTCATTAACTTCAAGCAGCCATAGAATACTCCAATTTTTACCAGCAGTGTGATAGGTTGTCTGATTCTGAAGTAACATATTCAGTAAAAAAAATGCTCCACCTTATTTTGAGGTCTCCAAAGTCTCTGAATTTGGTTGAGGTCAGACCTCTGCCATATAGAGAGCTCTCTGCTGTACTTGTCTCCCACACATTCTGCTTCTCCCATCCCTCAAATCTCCATGCCCTCCTTCCCTTCAGCACAGGATACCTCATCCTTGACACTATTGACTTGTGGAACCAGATTGTTCTTTGAGGGGAAGGGGAATGGGGCTGTCCTGTTCATTGTAGGATACTTGGCAGGATTTTTAGCCTCTCTACCCAGTAGATGCCAGTAGCACCCATTCTCTCAACCACGACAGTCAAAAATGTCTCCAGACGTTGTCCCTACTTGAGAACTACTGCTCTAGTATGATCATCCATGGGGAGGGGTTGACTGTATAATCCATAATGTCTGCACACCTTTTCCCAGTCCCCAGGGACAGTACCTGTGCTGCAGGGGTCTGCAGCAACTCCAGACTTTCTAGGTGTGCCTAGTAAGGAACTTGGTAAGTTCCCTTTCTGGTCTTTGTGGCTGCTGTGTTTTCCTGTATCATGCTAAGAAGCTCTAATAGAAAAATTGCCCTCATTAAGGACAAGAAGAATCTCAATAAGCTGGACACCATGGAAGGAACTGGATCACTGGCATCTTCCCTAAAGGACCTCCCATCCCCCACTTCTGCCATTGACAGCACTTCTCAAGCAGGCTGAACCCAGAGTCCCTATCTGAAGTGAGGAAGAGTTCTTTTTGTCTAATCGCCTACTTTCTGATTCTCAGGGGGATGTCCAACCTCCCTGATGGTGATACAGTTCCCTCTTAGAAGGCATGGGAGGGGAGGGGAGTGTGGTGGGTAACACATTTATAAAAATACTAAGTGACCCCCTCCTTCAATACCACGAATTGCAAATATGTCACATATCAATGGGTAAGGATTATGGGTATTGGTTTGTGAAAGAAGTGTTGATTTCAACCATCATAAACAAATTACCCTTTCCTTCCTAGCTAACTCCCTTGATAAGAACAACCAGTTCACAAACCCATGAGGCTAGAGAAGGTGTGTGGGTACAGGAAAAGAGTGGGAGAAGCATTTTGCACTTTATTAAAATTAGAGTATCAGCATTCCTTTTTGATAAGGAAAAAAACCCCAAAAAGCAATGCATATATTCATGTTTAAATGCTTCCTTCTTCTGGACCATCTCCCAGCAGTAAGACGTATCATTTTATAGGGTTTGTGTTTCTTTTTTTTTAACCTCAGTGTTTATACTCAGATTCATAGGGCTGTTGGTAGGTTGGCAGGTACACACATGAGGAAAATATCAGCAGGCAGAGTCTTTCTCTTCCTTTCTCCTTAATTTCCTCCTTTACGTGATGGAACAGAGCTTGGTCTTGCTTAACAAAGATTTTCTAGAAGCTATTCAAGGTGAGTGCAGTGAAAAAGTGGTAGGACAGAGGAACACCTACTAATATTAAGAGGGAAAAAAGGTTCTTTCTAAGACAGCTAAATCTGTTTGCATAACTCAGTACTTCTCCTGGGACCAGGGCTCCTAGCAGGCTCTCAGAGATGCCGCCGAAGGGACACAGAGCCAGGGCCCAGAGGGTACTTTTTGCCGCTGTTTGATGATGGCATCTCCAAAGGCAGCTGGTCTGAACTGGATGAACCCTCTGCCTGATACTGAATTCTGTTGCTAGCTCCTTTCCCCAGCTTCAGCCTTGTGTCCATTCCAGTGTTGGGAGCAGGGTTAGATTTTGATTACTGAATTGTAAACTGTAGGGCATTTATAGTAAATGGAGATAGTAGAGCTGTAACTCTGAAGTTTCAGGAGCATATTTATATCTAATGAATCCAAATACAAATAATTTTTAGCTTTTTTGAAGAAGAAAGGACTTTTTTTTCTAAGCAGATATTTGGAATACCAGCTCAATGGAGCCGTCCATGGATGGGCTTCATGGGGTTTAGAAATCCCTTGAAACTGAATGCTTATGCATTTTCCTGAGATGGATTCCATATCTTTCATCAGACTCTCTAGATCCGTAATTGATGAAAGGTTAAGAATCACTGTCTCAAAGGCAGTTACAAAAGTGCCCTTTTTTTGTCTTGTCTACAATTTTTACTTGTTTTTTAGTATGAATGTGTGAGTGTGTATTTGGTTTTTAGTGGTTTTTTTTAAAAGTTTATTTATATTTGAGAGACACAGAGAGTGCATGCACACACACAAGTGGGGGAGGAGCAGGGTCAGAGGGAGAGAGAGAAACCCAAGCAGGCTCCATGCTGTCAGCATGGAGCCCAATGCGGGGCTCACACCCATGACACATGAGATCATGATCTGAGCTGAAATCAAGAGCTGGACGCTTAACCGATTGAGCCACCCAAGCACCCTGGTTTTCAATTCTTTGAGACCAGATAGTTTCATTGGTGTTTCTCCATAAGATATTTTCCTAGAGGGTGAGCCAATTTGAGGTTGTAAGATCTCTGGAGATTAAATTCTTAGCTACAATTGGTTTAGGTCTTGTAGAAAGTTGTGTCATTGAAGTTCAATGGTGACTTTCTGTGACGATAATGTCAGATCGAGAAAGGACATCGAGGGGAAAAAAGGAGGGGAATATTAGGTAGTGAGGATGCACAATCACTTTTTTACCTTTAATTCAATATGCCTGAGGTAATTAAGTTCCTTCTTGTCTGTTAAGATACTGCTGACATTCATGTTCCCTTGAAGAAGTGTTTATGTCAAATCTTATTCCAAGGGCAAGGAGTGAGGATTGAAGTCTACAATGATGACTCCAGACCTGGGAAACAGGGCTTTACCCTCCTGTACTGCTGCTCTTACAACATCACTACCTTCTTCTCCAACACCATGTCTTCTCATGAACTCCTGAAACAGGGTTGGGAAGCTAGTTCATCTCCTTTTAGGTAGTGTGATAGGGTCCCTGGGTGACTCTGTTGGTTAGGCTTCTATCCCTTGATTTGGGTGAGATATAGTAGTGCTTTGGGCTCCGCACTGGGCGTGGAACTGCTTAAGATTCTTTCTCTCCCTCTGTTCCTTCCCCACTCTCACAAGCTCGCTCTCTTTCTCTCTCAAAAATAAAGAAAGAAATGAAAATTAAAGAAAAAAAAGGAGAGTGATTTCTCACCAACCCATTCCCTGATCTCACACCACAATGGCCTTCTTACTGTTTTTAGACACAGTAGGCACTTTTCTACCACAGGGCCTTTTACATCTGCTATTCCCTTGCTCTAGAATGCTTTTCCCCAGATAACATCACAATTCACTCTATTACATCCTTTGGATCACTATGAAGTCACTGTCTCAGGTGGTTCTTCCCTAGTCACCCTTAATATATTGACCTCCCTCTATATGTCATACCCTTCTTCCCTGCTTTATTTTTTCACTTTAGTACACACCTCTATCTTCCCTATTCTTATATTTTGTTTATTCATGTGTTATCTAGTGGAGTTTTGGCTCCCACAGATTGTAAGCTCCATGAGGGCAGGAATGGTTCTCTGTCCCATTCAGTACTAAAATTACAGCACATAGAACAGTGCCTGGTTAATTATAGATACTCAGTAAATATTATTTGAATGAATAACCTCAAGAGATTTTAGGATAAATCTTGCTCATGAGAAAAAGTACTATG
Organism: Panthera onca; assembly: GCF_046562875.1. Classification (NCBI taxonomy): domain Eukaryota; kingdom Metazoa; phylum Chordata; class Mammalia; order Carnivora; family Felidae; genus Panthera; species Panthera onca. The sequence continues at coordinate 54,026,636 of NC_138346.1, forward strand.
TGACCTTTCAATCCAGTGATTTTATGATCAAGAGGCCAAGCTAAACAGGCAAACTGATTTAAGTGACCCAATAGCTTCTATGTTGGCATCTATCAAAGTGTTTATCATCCCCATTCCATAATCTATAAGTTGACTGTTCTCCTCACCAGGTTAAGTTCTGCAGGGGAATGAAATTTAACTCAGAGATGAAGTGCGGAGCATAGAGACATGTTCAATAAATGTGGAGAAAAATGAGAGAGTGAAAGAAAATACAAACACACTAAGACCAGCCCTTGATACCAATATATGTGTTTAATCACAGAATAAATAATCTCTTTGTGAACACGTGGAGCACATCCCGCTTTGTTTTGCTTTAACAAATCCCCTAGAGAGTCACTAGCAAGATAAAGAAGAAGGTATGATTTCTGAGGAAATCTCTGGAAACAAAATTAGGCGTATGTAAGCCACCTTGGATCAGGCTTAGACTGAAATGCCCAGGATGTAGAATGGAGGCAGGGGTTGTTATAGAAGTCAGGTGATTTGGTGGATGTAGACCACCTTGGAGCAAAGTTCTAAATAAGAGTCTTAAGAAAAATAGTGGGAGTGACTACAGGTTGGTTGTGTGACAGCTCCAGCCTTCTGGAGTGGCTTCAGCCTTTTAAATAGGGGGTTGGATACTCCATTTTTCTCATCCACAGAGCAGTCTTTCAATGCCACTCAAAACCACTGAGACCCAATAGAGTAGATTCACTCAAACCGATGTGTTCTGTGGCCTCAACCATCTTCTAATTCAGTCTTATTATAACCAGGTTTCCAAAACTGATTTCATTAAACCAAAATTTCATGGAAATTTTATTATAAAAGTATATCCATGATTAGCACATTTACTCTTCCCTACTCTCTTCAGCATTATTATTTATTTATATCTTTGCAAACAGCATTTTCTGTAGAAAATATGAAGCTGTCTATCACTTTTCTTCTATACTGTTGTCACTTGTGTTTAAAAAGCTCACACCTTTTACTCTGCTATCTTGGGAAAGAAAATATCCACCAAACAAAAAAGCCCCTGATCAAGATTTCGAAATCAAAAGGTGGGTATATCAATCAAGAAGTTTCTCACCCAATGCAGAAGGGTTTTCTTTTTTCCTTTCATAGTCTTCTTCTAAGCTCTTTTCATTAAATCACAATGCCAGGCAAAGTCAGGGGCATGCTGTGCCTGTCATTGTGGTTTATAGATCAAATGAAAGCCAGTATTAATCATCTTGCTTGATTCTGAAACCTATTAATTTTCCAAGAACAGTACCCCAATGACACGAGTCCTTCATTCTGTGATCTGATGCAGTGTCATTTGCTTTTCCTCCTCTCCGAGTAAACCTCAGAAAATGTTAGTTACATAAAACCATTTAAAAGTAAACCTTTATCTTTTCACTGGCGAAGTAGATGAAAGTTCCATTTAACAAATCTATACTTTGCCTCATTATCCTCGGGATTCTTTAAAATATAGTTAGATTCTGGGTCTAGGCCTATGAACTAGAGATAAACTTGAGTTTCTTTTTCCTTTATTATCAAGGACTTTATGGAGAATGGACAGCTCTCAGATCTGGTATCCTCAATTTTTTTGGTAATGAGTGTTTTTTAAAATATTCCAAAGTCTTTGAAGTTTTGGGAAGAAGACGATGCTGAGGATAAAGTCCTCACAATATCAAAGTTCTTAGGAGAAACTCTGTATACAGTAGACCCTACATAGATATTGTTCAATGAATCAGTGGCGTCGAGGGCAGAACATCCTTTCCATCCTCACCTTTATCTCCAGTGAGAAGAGGATGGTAAAGGAGCTGGGGGATGCTACCAGGTAAGGCGACAATATGCCTTCACTGGAACCATTATTTAACTAGATCAAGATTGCGTCCTTTTATTAAAGCTTATTTCTGGGCAGCATGTTGTCAGTATATTCTCTGGTAAAGCATGTGCACCTTGTATTTGACTCTAAATAATGTCATTAAATTAAATATTGAATGTCATAGCTTCAGAAAATATAAGTCAAACGTTCGTTCATTACAAGGGTAGTAAAGCTCTTAAGTTACAAAAAAGAATGAAGTCAGAACTGGACAAAGAGAGCAGAGGTTTTCAGCGAGGGTTTTTAACTTAAGGGCAATTCTTTATACATACAAGAACATATAAAGTCCAATTTATGGAAAGACGTTTCATTTATCTTCCTGAGTTATCTATGCAAAAAAAAAAATATATATATATATAGCTTTGGCTATACTGCACCTGTATTGTCTTGTTGAGGTGACCAAGTAGTAGAAGAACAAAGTTAATCTCATATTGCACCTGGTTTTCATTTCAGCTTTTCTCTGCCTCTTCGTTTACTGTTATGTTTAATGCCAGGTTCTGTTTTTAGCCTTGAGAGAGGGGAAGAGTGTAGAAAATACTTGTAACATCTGTAGCAATGGACAGAAGAATGGATAATAATAGGAAATGTCTACATACCATCTGGTATAAACACAGATGTGTGTTTTCTTTAAAAATAAAAATCCTGCACTCTAAAAGGGGAAGATTTACAACATTCTAAAGAAAGTCAAGAACCCATTCTTAAGTGGCTCTTAATTGACAAGATGCAATCCTCCCTGTTCATTGCCATTTTATTTATAGAACTCCACTGGTGGGCGCTGCTCATTTTCCCTACAAATTTTGTGTGCAGAGGTCATGGTGCTTTCCAGAATCAGTGGCAATACCGCACAAATTCTTTATGTCAAGTGTTACATTTCTTTACCTCTTTATGTACCTGGAATGGTAAACCCAGAATGAGGATATTCTATGTTTCCTCTAAAACCTCACCATGGAGTTTAAAAGCTTAAAGAAAAAGGTGTAAGGTCAAATTGCTAAGGGAGATTCGGCATATTTTATAAAGTTATACAATTTTAATTCTTAACTACTTCATAAGAGAAGTCTATCTGCAAAACCAACAAACCACTCATAGGGAAGATTGTCCTTTCTTCCCCTTTCTTTTTAGCATTTATACATTTAGTACCAATAACAAATTCACCAAACTTACTTAACTTAGTATTAAACTCACATTTTTATTAGGCAACCCACACTTCTCAAATTCAGAGGGGTCTATTATGTATCTTAGAAGAACAAAAGTTTCTGAGGCTATGTCCATTGAGAGATCACCAACAGGTTAAATTACTCCGGAAATAAAAGTGTAGATACTGTTGTAAATATTGGTACGTTGAGGTCATCCCAAGGGCAATCTGGAAGACTTCCATGGGCCACTCTCTTTGAAAGTCACGGAATAATGAGATGTTTGGTAAATATGGAAAGCAATAAGAATTATGAAATGCCTTCTGTATGAATGCTCATAAGTTTCACCCACCAAAGGAAAGAACAGGACCAGTCTTGTATGGATAGAATGTATGCTTAGGAAGATGTCTGTCCTTACCCTCTAAAATTTCTCTCAGTGCAATGAATCCATTTGGCCTGGAGAAAATAAATTTAATGTCATTTTAAAAGCCTGGTTTTCACTTCTACCTATGAAGAACAAATTACAAAATTAAAAAGCACATTCTAGTTATTCAGGTTTATTAGCCTATAGTTAAGAACCATATTCCCAGTGCTATTTACTTTTGGCACTCTGCTCACATGGGAGCACATGAAATCTAGTGGTACATAAAATTCTCATTGAAGTCAGGAGATATTTGACCATGGTAAAAATTGGGCCCTCAGTCTCTAACCTTTTGGCCTACCATTTTTTGTTGTTTCTGTGTTCTCACTCTTTGATTCGTTTCTAGGTTGTTCGTCATTTGGCAGAGATACCTGCTAACTATGTGCTCATTTGATGTATTCAGTACCGACCTGTAAAACTGACCTTATCTTGGTTCTTGGATTGTCTTGTTTTGCTTTCACTGAAAAAAAAAAAAAAAAGATACTAAAAAACAAATCAAAACAAAAATGAACACAACCAGTCTCCATAGATAGAATCCATTTATCTTGTTTTCTCAAAGATTTATCTTTCATTGTTTCAAGAACTTTCAACAAATAAGCATTAGAGGAAAAGTGCTGACAATTTCAACTTCATTCGTTCAAATGTTATTTTTTCAGTGTCAAAACTTAAAAAGCTTATCTAGAAAAGAAATGATTCAAGGCGGTTGTTACAGAATAATTACAGATTTACTCTTAGAGGAAAGCATAATTGCCTATGTACTACATTAAATGAATATAAACTCCTTCTACGTCATGTAGTTAAAATAAACCAGACACTTTCTGGAAATTACAGTATGAAATTCACTCATGTCTACCGTCTCGCCCTGGTGTCGCTCTGCTAGACTGGGAATGATGGAACAGGAAGGGGCAGCAGGGTCCCTACATTATTGCTGAGGAGAGTGGCTGCAAGTTGAGTAAGCTGAACGTAGATTTGAAAGATGGGACAACTTCTAAATTGATGTCAGGGCTATAAATACCTGGGAAGCTGCCACCAGAATTTCCAGCCCTGCAAGTAGTTACAAGAAATGGGGAAAGTTCTTTTAAACAAAGATTACTGCCTGGCTGCAAATCTGGGAAAGACAAGGCAACAAAGTATGAGCCTCTCAAAGAGTGGCTTGGGCCAGACCTCGGGGAGTCATCACCGTATGTGTACCGGACAGAAAGGGTGCTCGTTCTTGCACTGACCTTTACAGTGGGCTGCACAGACCCTTCTGTTGCTCAGTTTACTATGGTTTGAAGCTTTCACACATGTTGGATGACTCTCCAAATACGGTTTACATAACAGCCCAGCTCATGTCTACACATGGAAAACCATATAAAATAACAAATAAAAGTTTACTAAGCTGACACCTATTTCCTATTTTTAGTATATGCCATGCATGCACTCTGTCTTGTACTTTATAAACTATTCTCTTCTATTTTATATAGATAGTAAATAAATCTATAAGAAATCTATCTAAAAATTTTTTTAAGAGAGAGAGAGAGCAGGGGAAGGGCAGAGAGAGAGGGGGAGAGAGGAACTGAAGCAGGCTCTGCGCTGACAGCAGCAAGCCCGATGCAGAGGCTCGACTCACAAACCATGAGATCATGACCTAAGCCAAAGTCGTACGCTTAACCAACTGAGCCACCCAGGTGCCCCAGAAATCTATCTATAAATTTTAGATAAAATTGAAGATCTATAGAGATGTATATCATGTATAGATAAATATAGATAACATATGTTTTCTATTTATATAAATGTGAATCATAACTTGCCAGTGGTCTGAGACCACAGTTTGAAAAACAGTCAGTTATAGGGGCACCTGGGTGGCTCAGTCAGTTGAGCAACCGACTCTTGGTTTTGGCTCAGGTCATGATCTCATGTTGATGAGATCAAGCCCACTTTGGGCTCTGTGCTAACAGAGCATGCTTGGGATTCTCTCTCTGCCCCTCCCCACACATGCTCCTGCACATGCTCCCTCTCTCTCTCTCAAAATAAATAAATTAAAAAAAAAAAAAAAAGAAGTATAGTAAATCCTTCCACAGTGGAGGAAGCTGTCAAGGAAGCTCCAGTGCTTCTCACCTGCCAAAGGGGAGTCTGCTGTTTTGCCTGGTTTCCCTCAACACCAGTGCACCCAGTTTGCACAGAGTTAATTTACGCTTATTACTCTAAGTGTTCTGACGTATTCTCTTTGGGTCATTTTGTATGTTCAGCTTGAATGAAAAGTAGAACAACAGGGGCCATGGCTGCTTGGCTCCTGTGTCTCCTTTCATAGCTCCTCCCAGGACCTAGCACAGCACATCCGTGCTGCTGGACGGCGGATAGGTGCTGCTGACTGCTAACACAGTTACGTGATAATTGGAAAGCAATATAGTTTGATGGGGTGCATGGAATTGTATATGCAGACATTTTTTCCTAACTGAAGCATTTTAGTCTGTAAAACTGGTTGAACTAAAGGTTCAAATTTAAAAGCATATAGTTTGTCCATGATGCTCTCTACCATTCAATCCTTCACCTGTTTATTCATTCATGCCTCAAATATGTATTGAGAGGCTACTATTTGCCAGACGTTATTTTAGGTGCTGGGTATACACAGTTCATGCCCTCAAACAATGTGAGATATAAGGTAACAGGTTTTTCTCAAAACTGTGATTTATTAAAAATTAATAATTGAATTGTCTAATTTTGATTTAGCTGGTACAGATTTCTTGTGTTTACTTTGCTTCCTCAAGGTCATTAATGATATAATCTAAAATAATACCTGATTAAAAAAAAACTTACCTTACCAAAAAATGTACTTGGTAGCATCCCATTTGTTCCCTGCTCATGGCAACATTTGGATCTCAAAATTGATCATAATCCTGTGTTCGTGAAAACTCTCATATTGGTCCATTCAAGGCCCATTCATCCAACTACTTACCTACCTACCTACCGTATATAAACTGATTTATAGATGTCATATGTTCCCAAATATACCAATGTTGTAAAGTTGTTGTAATTAAAGCAGCACTTACAAGTGTCTGTGGTCAGGGTTATTACTTTTTTGTTGCCAGAGGAACAGAACAGAGAGCTTGAAACAGACTTGTGCGACTTTTAGTACATGTCTGAGGGGATGTGGTAGATCACTGGGGAAAGGAAAGGCAATTGAATCAACCGAGCTAGGAACACATGTGGATTGCCAGCATTGCCTAAAGACAGACTAAGAAATCAAGTGTCAGAAGCTAAACTTGAAAACTTTTAGAAGAAAATATGGGTGAAAAGTCTTTCTAGCCTCAAAATGGAGAAGGATTTCTTAAGATAGAGAAGTACTAATCACGAAGGAGATCACTGATAAACTTGACTACTCTAAAATTAAGAACTTCTGCTCATCAAGCCATCTTTTAAAAAAGATAGAAGACAAGCTAGAGACTGGGGGATGTAGCACACATAACTGACAAGGATCAGAACCCAAATGACGCGAAGCATTCCATAAATTAAAAATGATACGCATCCTGCTCTTCCTCTACTCGCAAACGTATCCTTGCTTCCTCTTGATTCTCCTATTCATCCAACACCAAATTAGATATTGTTTGAGTGAGTTGTTCGTTATTATCTTTATGCCATTTCCTCACACTAGAATATGGCCACCACCCGCTGGACTGTTGACACCCCAAACATTTCTGTGGGTAAAATCCATTACTCCCAAGAACCTTCTTTGAGGACTCCCACCCATCACTGCTTATTCCTTAAAAATTCACAGAGTCCATTCATATTTGAATACTATATTCACATATTTATTTTTGAATTCTGATTTTTTAGATATTGTATCCACCCTGTTACACTTTAACTTTCCCCCCAATTTAAGAACTCTTGCATTCCATTCTATTTTCAAGGTTCCTCCTCTGCCTGGCTTTTCCGTCGACAGCTTAGCCTAGTGTTGTCCCTGTGATGGGGACCCCGCGAGTGGCTGACTGACTGCAACCATAAAGATTTTATTCAATTTCATCACGAGCACTTCAAAAAAGTAGAACAAAATTAAGGTGGATTTTTCCAAGGAAATAAGAAAAAGACAGCAGTTTACGCAAGTAAATGCCTGACAGAGATCTTAGGCCAGTTATAGAGACATATGGAAGAGATTTAAAAATATCCATTTACAAAGAAATTGTGAAGGAGGAGGAAAGCAATGTAAACAAGCCAAATTAAGGAAAAATTACATATTGGAGCAAGACAATAAGCAGCAAGTTTCAGAAAACATTTCAATGGCAGTAAAAAGTTCAAGTAGGGTGGCAACAAATAAAAGTAAATGACTGAACCAATTAGCACTCTAAGTAAGAGATTGCTTAGAAGATAAAAACCCAGATGTGTTTGTAGCTCTTACTTTAGAAAAAGTAGGCAGAGAGCTACCTTCATCAGACAACAATTTTCCTGGGACAACAGATGTAGGCAGTTAAAAGAAAAAAAAAGTTACCTGCAAGCAAATTAGATGAGGCAGAAATTCTAGATAGTCTATGTTCATGATTTGTATAAGAAAAAAAGTGATAAAGCATTGATTTAGGCATTTTTAAGATGAGACCAGGATCATAAGGTCTCAGAAGGATGACAATATAACTAGGTAGGAATTAATCCATTGACTACAGATTGTATAGGTTGAGCTATCAACAGTGACTTTAGTTTGGGCATTTAAGATGCTCCAATTTCTTTGATGACTCAAAAGTACTAGAATGAAGGAAGTTATTTGTAAATTGGAACTTCACTAAAACATTACCTTCTAGTAGTGAAATATACAAGGGGAATCCACCTGCATTTCAGCTGCTGGGTTATGTGAGCACCAAAAAATCCTCATTATAAAGCTGGTTCATGTGGAAGGTTCTTCTTTGACAGGAATCCTGAGGATAGGATTTCAGTACAGTGAGGCACCATCTTCCCCCTTGAGGTGCCCGTGGTCGACACACATTTTGGGTCGAAACCTAGACATCAACAGTTTTGGGGCAGTAATTCCATGCCTAGTGCTGCATGAAATGCTGTCAGATTAGGTCAGAGAAAGACAAATGTTTTCTGACATTCTGCATTCTGTATGCATGCAGTGGATTAATATAGATACATCCACTCAGTCTTTAGCCAGCCATGAAATGAGGGGTGAAATGAGAAGCATGGAGGCTCTGGAAACTGATAATATGAGATCAAGTCCAGGCTCTGGACCCATGCTGGGTGACCTTGGGTAACTCACTCTTCCCGAACCTAATCTGATAAATGGGGGTAGGAGTTTGGGGTTGTGGGGGGTTATCTCCATCCCAGGGTTATCGTGAGAATAGCTTTTGAGCATGCATGTGAGAAAACGTTTGTAATCATTAATGTCCTGTAAAATGAGAAAAGTCAAAGAGGATGAGAACTGAGAAGTCTTGACCTTTAGGATCTGATAGATCACTGATTTTATTGGAAGTGGAAATTTGATTGAGGAGATGATAGATCTGATTGAGGAAAGGGTGGGAAAGTGTAAACAGCGAGCAGAGGCAGTTTTTTCTAAAAAGGTTCTTGTGTATTTGCCTCCCTGAATAGAGTAAGCTTTTAAGTCAGAGATTGTATTTTGTTTTTTAAAAGATATTTCAAGGGGAACCTGGCTGGCTCAGTCGGTTAAACATCTGACTTTGGCTCAGGTCATAAGATCTCAAGGTACCTGAGTTGTGGCCCCACACTGGGCTTGCTGTTGTCAGCACAGAGACTGCTTTGATCCTCAGTCTCTCTCTCTGTCCCTCCCCCACTCACACATGCTTTCCCTTTCTCAAAAATACATAAACATTAAAAAAAATATGTATCTCGGGGCACCTGGGTGGCTCAGTCGGTTGAGCGTCCGACTGCGGCTCTGGTCATGATCTCACGGTCCGTGAGTTCGAGCCCCGCGTCGGGCTCTGTGCTGACATCTCAGAGCTTGGAGCCTGTTTCAGATTCTGTGTCTCCCTCTCTCTCTGCTCTCTGCCCCTCCCCTGCTCATGCTGTGTCTCTCTCGGTCTCTCAAAAATAAATAAACGTTTAAAAATTTATTATTTTTTTAATGTTGGACGCTCAACCGACTGAGCCACCCAGGCTCCCCACATTTAAAAAATTTTTAAGAAAATATCAAGTTCCACTACAGAGCTACATATCAGGTTATTATGTACGAATAGTCACTTAAAATTTTGGTTAAACAAGTGTTGATGATACAAGACAGAATGAAAGAAGACAGTAGCTTTAGGTGAAGCAAAATCAAGGGAGAGTTTCCATTTTGTTTTGAAAATAGTAGACCCCTAAATGTAATTGTAAGAGAGCAGACTGTGCAGGTATTATCTGAACTGGTGGAGCCATGCAAGAGGAAATAAGATCAAGAATAAAGAGGGCTGTACTGAAAGAACCATGAGAAATCGGCATCAGGTGTGCAGCTAGGTGGCATCATCTTGGAGATCCTAAAGGTAGAGAAACGCTAAGGTGTTCTTTGTGGTGAAGAAGAAAGTTGACAATGCTGAAGTCAGGTGGTGTTTACCTTCCAGGCATGCAGGAGATTGGTTTTTCCTGTTGGTTAAGAGGGCGGGTTTGGGGATTTGAGATGGTTGAATGTTGCCTAAGAAGTTAATATGAGGTAAGAAATGGATAGTTGAAAGGGACCTGGTGTAGGGATATCAGGATATCAGGAGTGATGAAAAGGAAGACTGAGTGTGAATTACAGGTTAGGAATACTGAAGAGGGAGGGCTTAGTGGCTAGATATTTAGTCATTATCATTGGAGTATACCTGGGGAAAGAAAGGTGTACTTGTGGCTTGCCAAACTTTCGTCTCGAATGGCCCGACCTGACGGTTTATTTTTTTCTTTCAATAGAAGAGGGTAAGCAGGATGCCTGGTACGCAACTTAAGAATTGCTTAGAAGAGGGGTGCCTGGCTGGCTCAGTTGGCTAAGCACCCGACTCTTGGTTTCAGCTCAGGTCATGATCTCACCGTTTGTGGGTTCGAACCCCGTGTTGGGCTCTGCAGCTGGCAGGGTGGAGCCTGCTTGGGATTCTCTCTCTCTCTCTCTCTCTCTCTCTCTCTCCCTCTCTTTCTACCCCTCCCCCATTCATCCTGTCTCTGTGTCTCTCAAAATAAATAAATAAACTTAAAAAAAAAGAGAATTGCTTAGAAGAAATAAGCTTTTGAATTAGAAATGAGGAAAATTAATAGGTAAATTTGGAAGCACTATGAGGAAGAAATATTGAATAATTGAATCTGCCTAGAGATGGCAGGGTTGTCTTGAGAAGAGTAAACTCCTAGGAATAGGAAAATTCACGTGGGCCAGGGAGTATGATGACCAGTTGGGATTAAAACAAATGAAGTTTAATCTCATGATTCTTGTGATGAGGTTGAGTGGCATCCCAAGGCTAACCTAGGCAGACTATGCCTCTTCCTTCCTTGTCCAAATTGTGCTGAATATTTATTTTTTCATTAAGCAAAATAAATACATAGATTACAACAAATAAACTCTAGGTTTCAAAAACTCTGCTACTTCCACAGGTTGTTGAACTAGCTTTTGAATTTGCTAAAACTGAGTGTATATTACTTCATCTTGTGCCCACTGATTTTTGGAAGGCATTTATCACTTTTATTACAACAGTTACTATGTGATTATATCATGCTTATAAAGTGTCTAGTTAACGTAAAATAGAATAATTTATTTTACCATTTTTCTGTTGTTGGGCACTTAGTTTGCTACCCATTTTTCTTCTTATTCAAGCTAAAATGTAATGAATATCTTTGTACCTATTGCTTTGCTTTGATGTGTTAGTGTGTCTCCGGGATAATGTGGGCTTGCTGTGTTGAAGGGTATGTACACGAATAAGGTAACTTCCTGAGAGGTTATATCAATTTACAGTCCTATTAATAGTGCATGAGAGCATGCCCAATTGTTTAATAGTCTCATATAACAGATAAGTATGACCTTAGTATAATGAAGAAAATAAAAAGTAAACTCTGTCTTGAGGCTTTTAAATCAGGAAAACTTAACATATGTGAAAGAAATAGATGGTATATACCACAGAATACAATAATGAAGGTATATCCAAGTATATTTTATGTGACTTGTATAGTGTGCTTGAAATGTATCAATCAAAACTTTTGCAAATCAGTTTATATGGATGGGTTTTACATTTCCTTCCATCTGTGCATGCAATGATTTATTTTGCTTGTGATCACACTTTATCAGTTATTTTCTCCTTTCCTGTTTATGTTGCAACCAATCATTTTCCATGTTACTACAAAGTCCTAACAAACATTAAAAATAACTACATAATATTCCTTTAACAAGATGGGTTTAACTATTCTCCTTTGATTGCTTTCAGTTTTCCTTGTCATTAGTAAAGCAATGACACTTTCTTTTGGCCCATTTTTTCCCTCTACATTTAACATTGTTTCCATAAGATATACCCTTATATTGAAATTACTGAGTCAATAATCATTTTAAGAGTTTGGTAAAAAGAGTTTGGCATGCTGTTTTAAATAAATGTTTTTGGGGGTGCCTGCATGGCTCAGTTGGTTAAGCATCTGCCTTCAGCTCAGGTCATGATCTCATGGTTCATGGGTTTGAGCCTCAAATTGGGCTCTGTGCTGACAGCAGCCCCTCTTCTGCTTGCTCTCTCTCTCAAAAAATAAACATTTTAAATGAATGTTTTTAAATTTTTAGTGAGCATGAACTTTGCATATACTTGTCCTTTGTTTATACAAGATTGTCCTTTAGCCTAATTTCTCAACCTTGGCTATTGTTGGATACTTTGTTGTGGGAAGTGTCCTGTGTGTTGCAGATTGATTAGTAGTATCCCAGTTCTCTACATACTAGATGCCTGCAGCACCCCTAACTTGTAATAACCAAAAATGTCTCCAGATATTGCTATTATCTGCCGGGGGATAAAATCAGACCTTCTGAAGAATCTTATTTTTAGCAAATAAATTTTCAATAATATAGTAAACTACTTATTTAGTCATTCTGTTTTGAAAGTTTAGATGCTGTTGGGGTCCCTGGGTGGCTCAGTCAGTTAAGCATCTGATTCCAGGTCAGGTCATGATCTCATGTTCATGAGTTTGAGCCCTGTATCAGGCTTTCTGCTGTCAGTGCAGAACCCACTTTGGATCCTCTGTCCCCCTCTCTCTGTCCGCCTCCCCCACCTCACACATGCGCTTTCTCTCTCTCTCGCTCAAAAAATAAATAAACGCTAAAAAAAAGTTTAGATGTTTATATCTGAAGTAAGAAATATTCATCTGTTAAGTGTGAAATAATAGCAAGTGAGGACAGGCTAAAAAATGAAGCTTTTTGAAGTTTTTCTTTTTAATGTTTACTTATTTGTATTTTTTTTTTTTTTTTTTTTTTTTGAGAGAGGGTGCGAGCAAGGGAGGGGCAGAGAGAGAGGGGGTGGGGGACAGAGGATCCCAAGCAGGCTCTGGGCTGACAGCAGAGAGTCACATGCAGGGCTCAAACTCAAACCATGAGATCATGACCTGAACCAAAGTTGGACACTCAGCCGACTGAGCCATCCAGGCACCCCCTTTTGAGGGTTTTTAAAAACTAACAGAGCCTATTGAGGTCAACCTGTAAAGTTTTGTGATAGTGCTAAAGCTGAACAGATAGGGAAACAGAGGGCAAGGAATTTAATTCAACTGCCCAAGTTCACTTTCCAAGTAGCTGGGACTAGAAATTCAAGTCTCTATGCCCAGGCTTTAGGTCTTTTCATAATCCAACACTATAGCTTAGGCCATTCTGCTCTCCATTATAACACAGCTGGGTCCATCTCCTTTAAAGGAACCTTTTTCAGAAAACCTGCCTAAGCTACAATAATTTTAACCTTCCAGTGGAATATGTCTCTATTAGCATGGAATTCTTCAGCTAATATTTGATGTCACTTGTACATAAGGGTTGATACCAATAATTTGAAAATTCTTGGAGGGTAGTTAGGTCGAGGGCTCTGACCATAGAGGGCACTCACAAAACAGTACTAACTAGGGCAGCTTCAACAGCATCTTGAATTATCTTATTAGGATTATGATGTCCACTTAAACTGGCCAAGAGGTGCTAGCCCCTTATAAAAAGGAGATGAGCTTTGGCCAGCAGTAAGGAAGGAAGTAGAAAATGTGGGCCAAAACTATTCTCAAATTGGGTACATGATCAGTAAGTTATCTTTAATAAGATTGAGAGATGGGAAAAGTACTGATAAATTGGAAAATGAGGGACCTGAGAGGCTAACTGAAAATGTTAAGTTACTACAGGGAAAACAACACGCAGTTAGTATTGGAGTAGAAATGGAAACAGCAACCATTGTTTGGTCTATAGTAAAACCATATCGTTTCTATGGAGTGTAGAACTCTGTGTTTTTCTCCACTGTATCCCCAGTGCCTAACGCAGACTTGTACATCAAACATATAATATTTGGTGAAGAAATGATTGGATGACTGTGTGAACCTCGCTTCCTGCAAATCACTCCCTTTGCTGCAACAGAGTCAGGGTCTGGCCTTACATGAGCTGCATTCAAGCTTGCGTTGAATGCCTACAACTGATTTGGTTCAGTCCAGGCACTGCAGGTGTGGGATGAATGCTAACAAAAAACAAGAACCAGCCTTAGGCTTTAAGAGTCAGAAAATCTTATTGAAAAGATAGGGTATGAGATAGCTACCATCCTAAGGAGTTGTTTAGAGAAGTTCAAAGGTTGTCCAAAACAGAAGGATTGTGAGAGGTCAAAGTCTACAACATATTTGGAATTTGTCAAGATCTGGGGTCTTCCTCTTCGCCCTCACAACTCCTTTCCTGCAACCCTGCCTTAAGGTGACTAAGTGGAGAATGGCTTCACAAGCTACAGTAGTGGAGTGAAAAGCAGAAAATTAGCAGCAAGTGAAAAGCAGAAAATTAGGAACCATTTATTATGCGAACAGATACTAAGCTGCTCTTTGTAAGGTACTACATATTAGGTATTATAAGGGACTAAAGAACAAGTAGGATATGATTTCTACTCTCAGTGGAACTTATAGTCCCATCAGTACTTTTGATTAACCTCAAGAAGCAGCATAGAAGGAACTTTTTAAAGATGAGATGAACTTGAGTTGAAATTTTGGCTCTGTCAGTTTGTGACTTTGGGCATATCACAAACTTACTGACTCTCACTCTCCCCATCTGTAAAATGGTATTCATTATTTCTCCCTCATAGGATTCTATGACAATCACATGAGACAAGGCACACACAGTATGAGGAATGCAGTGTTCCTTGATAAGGAATAGAGTGTTAGCTGTTGAGACACTGAACTTCTTAAAAATTATTCAACATGCAAAGTTCAACATCAGTAATTTATCTAAAAGTATGACATAGGTTAAAATGAAAAGTTTTCTTTAAAACTATAATTTTACATCAAAAGGTTCTAGTCATATGGGAGCTTCCCCAGTTACCAGGCAGTTGTGAGTCAAGTGTGCAAGGGAGAGAACTGAAGAACTCAGCCTAAGGAATAAATCAGTGTTTGTGAAAGGAGTATTACCACATCTTTAGATTTACAAAAACCTGAAGGAAATCATAATTGCAAATGCAGTTCAAAGAAGATTAATTTTTACATCTATCTCAGAGCAAAGAGCCAAACTCCCAAACTCACATAGGGGAGTATGTGCCATCTAATCAGGAATGGATTCGGGGATATCGTGAAGTTGGTGGAACCTTCATTTTGGGGCCCAAGGCAGTGCTGGATTAAGTTTCAAAGCGACAGATACAGAAGAGGCATGTTATTACTGCCGATCTGAAGTTAGGGTCGAGAAGGAATACTTTTACAATATTGATCACCTGTGGACACAAAAGATATTATTGCCTGGCGGGGTGGTGGGATATATTGTATACAAAGCACCAATTCTACTAAATCTCAAAAACATAAATTTTTATGAGGAAAGGGTGAAACCAAGCAGATCTCGGTCACACTTGGGAAAAATACTTAAATAATTAATTTTAAAATATCAGGATAAAGCAATCATAATGTGTTTAATGCAAAAAGGAAGACATATTAGTTAGCAAGGAATTTAAATGCATGACCCTTCTCTGCTAAGAGTATTCAAATAAAATAGGAAGATAAAAGGAAACAACTCAATGTCTGGTTAAAAATATAATTGGAGGCCAAGAGGCCAATTCTTTTTCACAGAATATTGGTGATTCCCATAAAAACAATCCCCCAAGACAGGTAGAGAAAGAGACTAGCCCAGCTCCTAAAGTAGGCCTGAGATTTAGCAATGAGTTTTATACCTCCTCTCCCTCCAAATGCAGATACCCCAATTAGACTTAACAGATAATACAATTACATTTAAAATGAGATGAATATAAATCACAAATTGATAACTCAGAAATAACCTTATGATTTCCACTTAAAACAAACTTCTTAACACTTTTTTATATTTATTTATTTTTTTTTAGATTTAAATGTCTAGGTCCAGTGGGAAATTTCTATATAAAACCAACTCATTAGATTCAAAATCTATATCTATTCCATTATTTTTTCATCAAACATGGAAAAATATAGTGAAAATCACCTATCAACAAAACCTCAATATTTGTGTTTCAGTTCATTGTTATCATCTTGAGTAGGCAGACATCCTTAAAATAATTATTATCAGTGAATTTGAACAAATACCAATTTTTTGCTGAATCCAACTTGGGGCTTCTAAGAACAAATTTCACTACAACATGGATGGACCTAGAAGGCATTATGCTAAATGAAATAAGTCAGAGAAAGACAAATACCATATGATTTCACTCATATGTGGAATCCAAAAAACAAATGAACAAACAAAAAAGGAGAAACAGATCCATAAGTACAGAGAACAAACTGATGGTCGCCAGAGGGGAGGGGATGGGGGGGTATTGGTAAATAGGTGAAGGGGAGTGGGTGGTACAGGCTTCCAGTTATGAAATGAATAAGTCACAGGAACAAAAAGTACAGCACAGAGAATATAGTCAATGGTGTTGTAATAGTGTTGTAGAGTGACAGACAGTAGCCATCATTATGATGAGCATAGCATAATGTATAGAGTTGTTCAATCACTATACAGTGTACCTAAAACTAATGTAACATTGTTTGTCAACTATACTTCAATAGTAAAAGAAAAAAAAAAAAAACAAGAATAGGGTGAGTGGTATTTCTCACAAGTAAGGACACACAATGACATGATGAAATAGAATGAATTTAGAAAAAAGAACAAATGTCAACTAAAACACCTATCCCATTAATTTCTCATACTATGTGGAACATAGTATGTGAAACAAAAGATTTTCTGGTATTTGTAGAATTCATGCACCCTTGTAAACAAATAAAATTTAGTAGCCTATTAAAACAAGGTTTACTATCTTATCTAGTTCTAAGTTGCTCTGAAAGTCCCGGATACAATTTGTTTTGTATTTCTAAGACACTTTAGACCTTATTGCCCAATACGGAGATAAAACTCCTATTTATTTCCCAAGTAGTTGTTGACATAAATTACAATGAACATATATCAGATATTGTAGAGTTTGCAAAATATTTTCCTGTTTGCTTTGTCCTCAGGACCAATATTTTCCCATATTATAGATGAGGAAACTGAAGTTTAGAGTGAATGGAGATTATTATTCAATGCAGCTAGTGAGTAAATGCTACCTACGTCAGAGCTCAAGCCCTGCTTGTCCAACACTAGAACCAGTGCTTTCCAAATTATATCATACTGGAGCCATCTGAAAGTAGAGTTTATAAGGAAAGATTCATAGTGGAGATTATTAAAAAGCTAAACAGGAGTTACGAGATATTCTGAGGGGAAGTTTGCAGTGGCAGAAAAGCAAAACATGAGCAAGACATTCATCAGCCAATGGCACCCGCATTCCCATAGTTTCCAGAGTGTTTCGTATACCATTCTTTTGAGCATCACAGTAATCTATTGAAACAAGGCTGATATAACTGTCCTGTCTTACAGACGAAGAAACTGAGGTCTCCAGGCTTAAAAGTGACAGCTGAAATTGGAATTCAAGTTTTCTATCCTAGTCAGTTTTCTTCCACTGCAAGAATGGTTTGCAAAATATGACCCTCAGCCCTGAGACAAGTGTTGTTCATGGCGGCAAAGCAGTCTAAAATATCTATAGGGCCTTGTTTTATAACATCTTGTGGTAGAAAACTGTTACCCACTTCTTACTGAGTAAAACTAAGTGATTTATGAAATCTTTTAAATTTGTTGATGATGTTCTTATCACCAAGTTCTTAATCCAATGGATACTGTGACTATGTGGACATAGTTTTTCTTGCTGCTGTTGTTTGTTTGTTTTTTTGTAATCTCTACACCCAATATGGGGCCTGAACTCATGACCTAAAGATCAAGAGTCACATGCTCTACTGACTTAGCTAGCCAGGTGCCCTATATGTGGACATAGTTAAAAGGAGTTTGTCCACCTAAGTTCATCAGTATTTCAGAACCAAAACCCCATACACCTCATAAACACAAATTGTAGGAAAAAGCCTTAAATTAATCCCTTTCTGCTACATTCCTCCTCACTATTGAGGGACCTGTTGTGCTGCACAATCCCTCTGTGTTGCTGCTGTCCTGACAATCCTCCCAGTGCTCCTCCCCTAGGCTAATAATTCTCTGAGTTGGTTTACACCATCCTTGCCAGGAATGAGTAATAAAGGTTCCAGGAAAATGATGGTCCAAGAGTTTGAGGATAGGAGGACCCCATATGTCAGATACCACAGGCATAGGCAATGCCAAGCTATCCAATAAGCACACATTTGCAATCAGAAAATCTAGGGAAAAGCTATTGTTTCTATATATTTAAATTCTGTGTTTCTTAGTTTAATGTTTCCATGTTGAAGCATATTTAGAAGGGACACATTGCGATTGTTTCAGTGCTCTGGCCTCCAGAGACTTTGATCCCGTCTTGGCTAAGGACATGCAGGCACAGTTCTTAGTTGTGTCATAGGTAAAAAATTGAGAGTTGTCTGCCTCTATTTTATGCTTCTTTCAGCTGTTGTTAGGAAATGTAGCCCTCAAATTAATCTCCACCATAAGTCTCTGCTATAGGTGATTAAAAATAGACAGGGAGGAGAGAAGGATATGGTTGCAGTTTGCAGGACATAAAAAATGCACATGCTGCTAAATTGTGCAAGCCACAGGGAACACTTCTCACAGGTGTTCCACCGGGCAGAGGTTACCTGCTTGCAAGTGCAATCCAAGGTACTGACTTCAGGCTTTAAGGGCCCTTCTCCCTTTCTCTGCGCCTTAGATACCTGGACATACCAATACTTATCTGAGCTCAGTAGCAACCACACTGCTCCCAGTTCTGAAGTGCAGGGCACTGGGAGCTGGGTGTTTTTCTCAAGGAAGGCTTTTGCCTCTGGAATTTCCTGCCTGTCCCAGTCTGCCAGAACCCCACCTTACTGACCGTCAGGGACTCATGAAAGACTTGTTTTCAGTACAACTTTCACTGATGGGAGGAGACCTTAAGGCCATAATTTTGTGAAAGATAACTTACTTAAGCAATTATCATAACTCGTGATATGTGGGTTATAATGATTTAATGTTGGTGCTTACTTCCTGTACATAGCAATTTCAAATAGGGTACAGATTTAAGAATAAACACACCAGCGTCTGTCCTTAGTAATGAGTAAGTGAGAATACATACCTGGATGTGAAGATAATTAGAATTCTAAATCTATAAAAGCTATCTGTCAGATTAATGCTCCTTCTCACCCTGGTAGCTCAGGTGTGCTGGTGCCTCAGTAAACCCTAAATTCCAAGGTGGTTAATAAACACAACCTGCTCCTTTAGAAAGCTCTAGGATGGTGTGCGTGGGTGTGTTTGTCAAATCTCAGACCCACCCTGGAGACCAGCATTGGCTTTGGCTGGACACTGAGATATTTACTCTGGACGATTATGCCAAGACATTAACAGCTGCGGGCTTAATTATTGATGGAGTTAGTGTCAATCATTTGAGAATATTATTTTAAAATCATTTGGTCAAAAATAATAAAAACAAAAATCTCTGCCGTGTAACACGGGTCTCTTGTCATTTATTACTCTTGAACTTCTCCACCCAAAGAAGTAATCTTAGAAAACTGCTCTTCTAAAATTATTTTTCCTTCCCCCTTAAACGTTTTCTTTCCAAGCGCTCTCCCTTTCAGAACCCAGCACCTTGGCTGTCTGCACTGTTTTCAGCAGATGCCCCACATCGGGGTTACCAATGACACGTTTTAGTTTTGAAAACTTAAATAAACACGGAAAGAAACCCAGAGGAGCAGAAGCCCCCCCCCCCCCCCCCCCAAGCCTTTCCGATCCGCGGCGAGGCTGCGATGCCTTCAGCGCTGCGGGCCTTCCCGGCTCCGCCAAAAAATGCCCAGGCTGCTCAGTGTGGTCTTCAAGCCGAGAGCCGGTCAAAGAGGAAAAACAAATAGTTGGCTTGACGACCTCCAAGAAGAGTTTCACTCTGGCTTGACTAATATTTGAAAGATCCGCCCCACCGCGCCGCTTGGCATCTCGGTGTTGGGACCTCGGCGGTTGCCAAGAATTTTTGCAGGGGCTGGAGCCCCGAGGCCGAGGACCGCGCGGAGCTCGGGTCGGGACGGAGCCTCCTCTCCCTCTCTGTGCGCGCACGCCTGGAAAGGCGGGATTTAAAGGCAGCGATGCTGCGGGAGACTCTGCAGTGGCCACGGGCCCCCGAACGGTCCCGCCTCATTCGCCCTAGTGTGTGTGCCTCGCGAGTCCCTGCCTGGTAAACCGTCCACCAGCTTCGGCGCGCGGCAGTGGTATCGGCGCGTCCAAACCCCCGGGGTCGTGGGCCGCGCCAGAGGTCCGGGCCCGAGCGCAGCCCCGGCCGGGCGCGCCCCGCGGGCTCCAGGCACACGCCCCTCACCTGGGCGAGGCAGGGCGCGCAGGCGCTCAGCGCCGGGGCCGCGGCCGGGAGCCTCAGCCCCGCGCCCGCCAGAGTTGGACAGTTCCGGGGCTGCGCCGGGCCGAGCTGTCGCCGGCGCCGCCGCCACCGCCCCGGCTGCAGCAGATAGCGGGAGAGCGTCTGCGCGGAGCTCCAGCGCAGCCCCGGCGGGACCGCCGCAGCCGCCGGAGCGCGAGCAACAGCTTCCCGGCCGGAGGAGCCACTGCCCCACGCGCCAGCGGCCCGCGCGCCGAGGTAAGCCCCGGGCGCCCAGCCCAGCCCGTTGCCCCTGGGACCCGCGCCGCCTTCCCGCCCCGGCCCGCGCGCCTCCTCTCGGCGAGCGGGCAGCGGGGCGCGCCGCCCGAGGGAATGGCCGGGAGCCTCCCCCCGCCCTCCCCCAGCCCCCCCTAGAGTTTGCACTTTGTCCGGCGGTCCCACTTGTAGAGGAGGATGCCTAACCGCCGCTTGCCCGGGCTGTGGCGTGAGGCTCCTGTGAGCCCCTGGAGTTAGGAGGAAGGCGTGGAAGCCAAAGGAATCAAGGAGTCCCCAGCGTGGGCTCCAGGGCTCGGATTCCCAAGGACGGAGGGGAGGATGGAGAAGGGTAGAGGACAAGGAGAGTGCCCCTCTGTGGTTAGCCGCAGTGCCTCCGTCACTTGGGCTTGGAAGTTTGGGGCTGGGCGTCTGTCTCTTCATTACAGGGAAATGGGTAGTTTGGGGAGATGTGGGAGGAAGACAGAAGTCCACACTTAGGGTTCTGAGAAAGTTCTGCAGCTGAAAGAAGGTGAAATGGGGGCGGTGAGGCAGAAAGAAGGTCCCCAAAGTTTGCACTTGCTGGGAGCCTGGGGTGGGGCGGGGGCGCTGGGTGAAGGTGTCAATGCAAGATGGGAGGACACTGTGGGACTGCGGAAGGGACAAGGAGAAGGGGAGGGGGAGGACCATCTGCTTCGCCACTGTTATTTGCGGGGGCCCGTGGGGAAGAAGGGAGAGCTGGCAGGACGATGCTTCCCCCAAATGTTTCCCCAGGCTCTGGAGGACAAACAGTTTTTATGGTGAACCTGGATGGGGGAGTGTTGTAGTCCTTCAAGGAAAATAAATTGCCATCAAGCCCCGGCCCCCATGAGTACAAAATAAACACAGTTTTGGAATGCTCTCAAAAGTTCTTGGATTAGGAAACGTCATCTTCATTTTCATGTAGAGATGTGGTTTGCATTTCTCTTCGGGTTTGCTTTGCTCAGGATCATTACACCAAGATACATGCAAACTTTGTTAAGATGTAGCAAAAGATGCTCAAATAGAAATAAAACATTTGTGTGATAGGGTCCAGCCTCAAGCTTGGAAACTGGCAGCTTCAGAACAATGCATAAGCTGTAGAAAATACATTTATCAAATTAAAAAGAAGGCTTTTCATAAAGTCAATAAGCTACATCTTAGACAAAGTTAAAGGTTTTGGCTTGAAAGAGCTCCCTTAAATATTTCAGGACCCTATTTCACCGGTTTTCATATCATACTCCTTTCATCTTATTTTGATGCATATGTGCATTGAGTATGTGCTGCCTTTTCTCTGTAATAGATAAATGCCCTTAGAATGCAAATACTGCATTGCAAGTTCTGTTGTTACTTAAAGCTTTTGAGGTGGAAAAAAATGTTTATTTAGTCAAACTGTCGGTTGTAGTTCAGATTCTGTATTCCCATAAATCAATTATTTGTGGATTTATAATTTACACTGCTACTCATTTCCAAAAATGATTTGAGGAAGCTTGGAATGAAAACCACAAATCAAATAGCTATTCTTGTAGATCTCCTTGACCTCTCATGGATGCGTTTGTAGTAAAATGCTTTTGAGAAGGTGAATTCTCCTAACAAAGGAAAAATTACTGCTCTCCCTGGAATCATCCTAGTGAGATAAATGTTTTGCAGCATAATTCCATTCCTTATGTACTTCATTTGCATTATATTATTTTATGTTACATAAGTAATGATGTCTTTATAGAAGTTTAACCGCTAAGCAGCACCTATATTAAAGAAAACAATGGTGATATTTAATAGCATTTTACCAAATATACAGATTCACTGAGCAAAAAGAGAACAGTGAACTTAATGTATCCTTCTTGAACGGAGGCAGAAAGGGAACCAAGGGAGGTGTCTCCTCTGCAGTCAGATGAGAGAAGGAACTGTCATTAGTACTTGTCACCTAAACATGGCCAATTAGTGAGACCTGTCAGCAGTTAGAAGATAACTTTACCAAGCGTTAACTATCATTAAGGATTATCAAGGTACATCAGGTGTTCTCAGCATTCTTTCTCTCAGGCTAGTGACCTGGCTCAGAGAGAAAAAAAAAAAAAATCCTGCAAAACAAACATAACTCTGAAAGGTAAAATGTCTACTCAGCATAATGCTTGTGTGGAGCTCCCACCATGGAAGAGATAAGAATCTTCAATTGCTAGACCACCTCCCCTTACTTTAGATTTTTTCTTCCAGCTGAGTTTGAAGATATCATTGCATGATTTTTTATAGCAATTTATATTAAAAACTACGAGCAATTAGTTTACTTTTCACAGGAGTAATGGCTTCATTTGTGAAAATCTTTGCTCATAGAAGTAAAGAGCTTTCTGCTGTTCCTGGAAGATCCTATGTCTTCCAAGATCTAAAGAACAATGAGTGTATTTGTCCCAATTTCCCACTGCGTTAAACTTCTGTGTTTTTATTGTGATTCCCCCCACCCACACTATTTCACTGTCTCTATTCTGCCATGTCCCCAGTTCTGTCTCCTGTGTCTCAGTATCATCTTCTTATCCTACTTTTCTTTTTCATTTTTTTTATTCCGCAGTTCTGATCCTTTTTGCTTTTTTGCATGTTACCTTTTATTCATGGTGTCCCTTTATTAGTGCTGGATTATTTTCCAAAAGTGGGATTCCTAAGTCTACTTTCCTTCCTAAATTTTGTATTGACAATTTGAATTAGCTGTGAGATGCCTCTATATTTCTCTCAAGTGCCTTAAACTAACAGGTTTAAACTCTAATCAACATCTTTCTTGTTACAGGAAAAGAAGTGACTGCCAATTTCTGTATTCCCCCAGTCACCCAGGACCTTCCCAATATCTTTGCTTTCCAAATATAATTTCACAGATAAGTTCTAAGGACTCCATTTCCATATGATGTCTCATAATGCCTTCTTCTCCACCTTTTTATTCCCACAGGGACTGTCTTTGTTCAGACTCTTCTCCCTTTCTAGAGACTACACTAGTGTCTTCCTGACTAGTTTCCCATATCCAGTCTCTCTCATGTCCAACCCATTTTACACTTGGTTTGCAGAATAAGCTTCTTAAAGCAGAGCCAAGCTCAGACACTGGCTAATGAACTTTTCCCCAGTGGCCTACCAAATACCATATGAACCTCGTCTCTGACATTTTATAGACCCTTTGCAGTCCAGGCCAAAAGTAGCTCCACATTTTTACTTTGATCTCATAGATTCACTCTCTCATTCATTCATTCGTTCATTCACCATTTTATGGATATCTGAGTGTCTGCCGCATGCCAGGCACAGCCGTAGGTAGTACTTTTGGAAATACCTCTTGTATTAGCTCAATGATATGCTTTACGTGTTAATTTTCAAAGATGGAATCCACTGTTAAAATATAATCTTATGTGGTTGAAATGGTGCCCCAACAATCCCATTGACCTCCCATCCCTACCCTTAGTAGGGTCTGAGGCATCGTCAGAGTCGTGAGTCTCCCTGAAACTATTGGAAACACTGCTCTAGGCAGAAGGCAGTGTTCCCTCAACACACAGCTGGCTTCTGAGTTCTCTGTCTTGGCTTAGGCTGTTCCCTCTGCCTGGAATAGGCCCTCCCACTTCCCCATTACCATTTCCAGCTGTCAGAAAGTCCATGGAGTTGCTCTGCACGTCTCTGAACTCCAGTTTCTGCTCCTCCAAACCCTGTAACATTTTGCTTGGCCTCTTCTTGGAGCACAAGTCATTGTATTCCTCCTATATTTGTGCTTTCTGCATTGTCCCCTAAGGGCACCACACCAACTTTGCCTAACCTCAGGCCTTCCTTTCCTGAAATACCCAGCGGGGGGGAAGGGGGGGGGGTTGGGGGCTGGCTTATTGTGGGACATCAACAAGTAATTTATTTTTTTTTTTTCTTTTTTTTTATTTTTTTTATTTTTTTTAATTTTTTAATATATGAAATTTACTGTCAAATTGGTTTCCATACAACACCCAGTGCTCATCCCAAAAGGTGCCCTCCTCAATACCCATCACCCACCCTCCCCTCCCTCCCACCCCCCATCAACCCTCAGTTTGTTCTCAGTTTTTAAGGGTCTCTTATGCTTTGGCTCTCTCCCACTCTAACCTCTTTTTTTTTTTTTTTTTTCCTTCCCCTCCCCCATGGGTTTCTGTTATGTTTCTCAGGATCCACATAAGAGTGAAACCATATGGTATCTGTCTTTCTCTGTATGGCTTATTTCACTTAGCATCACACTCTCCAGTTCCATCCATGTTGCTACAAAGGGCCATATTTCATTTTTTCTCATTGCCACGTAGTATTCCATTGTGTATATAAACCACAATTTCTTTATCCATTCATCAGTTGATGGACATTTAGGCTCTTTCCATCATCAACAAGTAATTTAATTAGACTGAATTCTACCTAGTTCTCTAGTCCCAACTTCTGCCTGTAATAGCTACTTGTTTTAACAACTCAGTGCGGCTCTTACAGTAGAACCAGGGCTCTCAAATTTGAATATGCATCTAAATCACCAGGAGATCTTATTAAAGTGCAGATTCTGGTTTAGCAGGTCTGACTTGGGGCCAGAGGTACTGCATTTCTAAGGGATTCCCAGCCGATGTTAAAATAGCTGATCCTTGAACTTGAGTAAGGTAGTAGATAAATTCACAGTTTGGGGAGTTTCCAGCAGCTCCTGCCTCTCTGTCTGGTGATTTTCCTACAGTTAGTGCTTGCTTCCATGTTACTTTCTATGCTGAAAGTATTTGAGGCCTTGACATGCTTCCCAAGCCTGAGTGGAAGCTGTGGTGATGTCTTTGGAGTTTTTCTTCATTTTGCTGAGATAGTGTTGCAGCGGCTAGTTCTCCCTAATGTATTTTTCTCTGGCCAATGATATTTCTTTGTTATATATTCCTTCTTATTTTCTCATTATATTCAGATTGTGTTTGTTCTCCTTTCTCACTCTGCTATGATTCTTTTTCTTTCCTATGCTCTGTCTGGTTCTTAAAATTCTCTTCAGATGCCTTGGCTGACTCCCTGCCCCAACTGTTTTCCTATTGCTTCCAATTTTTTTTTTTTTTTTTTTTTTCTGCGAAAGGAGCCCTGATAGAGGGTGCAGGAGGCTCCAGTTCTTATTCTGCCTTGACTGTGAGCATGAGATGTTGGACAAAACTGTTTCTTTCTGGTATCTTCACTTGCGGATAGAGGTCTACGTCAGCACTAGGATGCATGTGAGATCTTCACATGGGGCAGAGGAGCTGGTTGGGGGAGGAAACAAGGATCATCTGATGATTCTGGTGTTGGTGTGTGCCCTCATCTAATGTATCTGTTCTAGATAAACAATTTGAACTTTTGTTTGTGTGCTACTTGGAGGAAGACTCATGTATCTTATGGAAAAAAAAACTTATACCTTGGCATTCGCAAATCCAGTAGTTAACCCTGGATTAACACTAAAATCAATTCTGGAGCTTAAAAAGTAGTGATGTTTTTAGCTCATCTCAAGGGAATGATTTAATTTATCAGTATTTTTTTAAATCTCCCCAAGTTATTCTAATTCCCAGCATGGGTAGAGAGCTACATACAGTATCTGATCTGTAAAGGTGGTATGGAGTGATGATTAAGAACTCAGCATTGTGTTTAGCCAAACCCAGACTTTGCTACTCACCAGTTTTGAGAGCTTGGGAAGGTTACTTCACTTCTTTGGTCTTCAATTTCTTCATCTGTGAAATGGGTTGACTTGGTTATTGTGAGGATACATGGGGCCTTCGGTGGAATCCTGTGCATATTGTGGTTGTTGAAGAAACAGTAGTGGTTGTTTGTCCTGATAATCATACCATTACAATATGTATCCACTGAATTACTTATGGGTCATTTCGTCTCAGATATAACATTCTTCTCACCCCTGTTTAGTTTCAAGATATTCAGCATAGTATAATCAGTTTGAGAAGAAATTTATGAGCACTTTTTTCAGAAGTCAGTGAAAGAAAACAGAAGGGGGCATATATATTAATAAAAACCAATCACCCTTTTATTTGTGATCCATTTGGTGCCACATCAACTCTATGATTTCATAAATAGCAGAGAAAGATTAAAACACATATAAACGGATACAAAAAGATGACCAGGCTTTCATACCTACTTCATGAAAAATGACTTTGTTCTTTAATAAAGACATTTCTATAATCAACAAATAGAAAGGGTTGAAATTCATGGGTCTAAGAGAGCATTTTGTTTTGGAAATAAACATAAATGTGTTAAGCATTTACATTTCTGAGTTTATAATGGGAAATTGAACTTAAAAATTAAAAAGCACACACAGAGAGATACCCTGTTCTGTGCAGGCTAAAGCTAATAAACTTTTTCTCCTCTTTTTGGCTGAGATTCTAGAATAGCCATTAAGCTATAATGCTATCATATTGGCAAAGCAAAGATTGGATAAATGGATATAACCAATGTTAACTAAGGGCCTACATCCCTTGTTTTTCTGTATACATCTGGAAACAAGTGAAAGGATATTCAGTAATTACAGTGGGCCTGGCTTAGGTATCTAGTCGTCAGTAATCAGGGGTTGTGATGCTGATGGCCTTTGAATGTAAAAGAACAGCAGATGGCCACTGTTACTCACCATTTTCTCTTAGGATAAAATATTTCATTTCTGCTTTATTTACTTTTTGATCACGAAAAGGATTTTTCATTTAAACTGATTAAACCTTTCTAAAGTTTATTTTCCATATTGTGATGTGTACTTTTTAAAATAACACAATTAAGAAGATATTATGACATATGAAAAAGAACTTTTGAGCTACACTAAGAAAAGGTTCATTGTGAGAAATGTTTAGCTAATTCTTTTTTTCAATCTTTGCTTTAATATGCTTGTGTTAAAATTGTGTAAAATTCTACAGAGAGCTGTGATTTTTAATGTGTATTGGTTAAAGTGGTCAGTCTGATGGTTAGTCTATTATGTACGGTTTTCAGAGTCTAAAGGCCTGGACTCTTGATCAACTTCTACTAGTTGCAAATCAAGATTCAGATTCTAATTACTCTCAGGCTTAGTAGATTGCTATTTCTGTAAAATATTAGTTAAGGATATAAAAATGACTACTATACAGTCCTTAGGGTTAAAAGGGATCCTTGTGCAATATGCTCATTGATAAATTGGTAAAATAAGACCAGAGAATCTAGAGTATTTAAAATTTGAGCCTAAGGAAATTAGGCATTACAAGGAAGGATAGAAAAGCTCTACTGGTACTAACACTAAAATTTAAATTATATAAACCTTTTGATGTCTTTAGAGTTGATACCTTAGAGGTGAGAAAACCATACCTTACAGATTTAGGAAGAGAGGTATTACAATATATTTTACCTAAAATGTATTTTACCTAAAACATATATTTTACCTAAAATACAATACTGAGAGTAAGAACACAAAGCACAAAATACCATACTTTTGTATATAAAAAACACACTTGTATGTAAATACCGGCATTTTTATTTTACATATATGAATATTTTTATTTTAATGAATTGGTCATTGCACAGGTTCTTACATAACATCTAGAAAGGCTGCTGGTTAAATGTATCCATTACCAGCATATGTTACACAATTGAAGATGGAAAGTAGTATATTGTCTAACGGTTGAATTCAGGCTCTGGAGTCAGAGGTTGTGGATGCAAATTTCAACTCTTCCCCTTATTAGCTATGTGAGTTTAACCAAGTCACTCAACTTCTCTGTGCCTTAGTTTCCTCAGTTTAAGAGACAATGAGAAGTTTTCATGGGATTGTTGTCAGAAAAAATGATCACACGTAATATACTTAGCAAAGTTCTTAGGATTTAGCCAAGTCCAGTACCCATAAAGGTAGCCATTAGTATGCATAATACAGTTAAATAATTAATATCAAATACCTCACAGATACACTGACATCTTTGCCAAGAGAATTGTGCAACTCTAAGTCTTGCGCCTTCAGTTTGAAACTTACTTTGTATTTTTCAAATATATGTTACTTTCTTCTCTACCTTTCCTTGTTTACTTTAGGAGAACAATGAAATGAAATAGTAGAGGTGTGGAACTGTAAGCACTACAAGGACTCTAGAAAATTTATAATCATGTGAAGCACAGGCAGATTTTTAATAACAAAATATATAACTCAGGCTGTAGGATTTTTGAAAAGACCAAGTAGCTTAAGATATAGCTTCTGTGAATGTGCTTCGTGAACCTGGGACTCATGTCTAAGCCCGGAAAGTTTGGCAAGTGATCCAAATCAGAGAGTGATCCAGATAGAGGAGCCAGCTCATGTAACCAGGATCTGTGGCCAGGGTGGACTCATTCAAGGACAGACTCTTCTCAGGTATCTGATTATGGTTGAATAGTCACCTGGATCCTCCTGGGTTCACAGGCATTTATTTTAATACCTGCCTTGGATTGTCTAAGTTGGAATTTAGACAACAAAATAATTAGCAATAAAGCCCCAAAACAAAACATAATTGGTAAACTATATTCAGGATTACCAAAGAAAGAGTTTAAGTCCATATGTACCTAATTACTACATCTATGGTTCTTAATGGTCAGTCTCATATCCGTGGGAATAAGACTCAGAATGTGGAAGGTAAAATCTTCATCTTGTTCCGCTTTTGCATAGCCTTCCTCTTGTGTCTCATGCTTGTGGCCCTAGGCTGATCCTAAACATGTCTCTAGTACAGTGATTCTTGGACTTTAGTATATAAAAGAATCCCCAGAGAGCTTGCAAAAAAGTGCAGATTTCTGGAATTCACCCTCAAAGTTTCTGACTCACCAGGTCTTGAGGTAGGACTCAGTAATCTGAATATTTTATCAAAATATTTTGTAAGTATCCCAGTTGATTCACAGACCACACTTAGAAATTAGTACTAGTTCCCTAGATTAACACTAGTTCTCAACTCAGGATGCATATCAGAATTACTGTGGTTCTTAGTAAAAGTCCAGTTAAATAGGCCAAGCTCAGTTCCTCTATGATGTATTAACCACAGGACACTGTTTCCTTAAGCTGCTCTGAGTCACTCATGTGGAGCCTGTCATGTGCAAATTCTAGAGAACAAGGCTGTATTCTATCATTGACTACCCAGTGGCCTTCAGCCACAGGTTTTCATATACTATGGTTCTCCATAGCAATGTGGACCACTGACCACCTGCCTCAGTGTCCCTGTGAGCTCACGTGTGATATTCAGATTCCAGGGCCCAAACCTAACTGTACAAAAAGAAAAAAAAAACAAAAGAAAAAGAAAAAAGAAAGAAAGAAAGAGAAGAAAGAAAGAAAAAAGAAAAAGATGGTGGGATGTGAGGTCTTGGAGCCAGGATTTTCCCTGGTTCCCCAGATGATGGTTATGCCTTGATGAAGTTCTCTATTCAGTGTCCTATAGAGCTAGCCTCTGCCTACATGGCTCACAGCTTCAGACAACCCCAAGTGCTTGTGGTGACCACACCAACTGCAGTGACCATAAGGCCAGTACAGAGACCACCATGACTACTGAATGTCAGCAGTGTTTCTTCCCTCTCACATCTCCAGGCATCTCCCATCTCTACATCCTGCGAACAGCCATTTCTCCTGTCCTTGTGGTTTTATAATGGGAAATACAGGCTCCTGTCTCTCTGGTCTCTTCCTGTCTTCTCTTTTCCACAGCTGCCAAGTAGAGACCCAAGTGACTGTGCCAAATGTACAGATGTGATGGCACACATTCAAACTGCTGCTGCCCTGGCAGTGAGACCCCTTTAAGCCTTTTTAAATCCTTGAAGTCTTTCTTGCCTCCCTGTGTATAGCTTACATAAGCAGGGTTTAAATTTGTCGAGAATTTCACAGGTTTTCAGATCTGTTGTCTTCCTCTTAAAGTGCTTTGGAAAAAGGAACAGTGTAATGTGCTCTTGGCTGGCATGGAGGAAAGGCAACCTGATCTTTAGAAATATTTGAATTCTTGAAACCATATTTCTCAATTATCAAGAACTATAGCAAGAAAAATTACTGTGTATGTGTAACAGGTCTGTCTTCAGGGCATGAACTTCAGTAGACCCATTTAAAAATATAAATTAGAAAATGTTCTAGTGTTGCTATATGAAATAACAAACAAAAGTGACATTGAAAATGATTCAATATTATATTACGAACAACTGTGTCATTGATTATTTTAAAATCTGAGCAACAGTTTTCTGTCTTATTAAATACTCCTTTATCTATAAAACTTCAGAGATTGATTGAGGGTGAGGTGTTATAAAAGTCAATAGTTTAACATTTCCTCATTGCAAGGTCATGTTTTGATGGAACCTTATGTGTAGCCTGATTCAGTCCTCCTAGATGTCAACCTCTTTCTTCAACAGTAAGGAAGGTTTACTGGTAACTAAAGGGAGCAGGGCTTGGTAAAGTTGGGTGATTGGCAAAAAGATATACCTACCTGGAAAATGATACCACCCATCAAATTAAATGAGAGAGGGAATTAATGCTTATAGGAGATAGGAAAGTCAGGCTTTATGGATCTTCTCAAGAGATAATTACTGGTGACATGGTAAGTTTCTTTTTCTAACATTAGGAAAAACATTTGAAAAATGAGATCAGAACCATTCCTCAGGGCTAATAATGATGTGTGTTGGATGGGATGGGTTTTTAGTAGTATCTGGGACCTGTGCTTACTTAGGGAGATTGTACTACTCCAGAGACCTCTTGAACCAACCCACTTCCTTGTGGCTGTCAAGCTCTGTTATGACTGTAAGAAAGTGTGCACTGAGAGCACGATTTCAGCACTGGTTGAAGCCACTCTAAGCAGCCTAGCATGAAGAAAGACAAAGCAGAATTTTTGTAAGTCTCTCCACCCTTGTGCTGACATTTCTTAACCTTCTTTAATGACAGGACAAGGCACATGCCTCACCATCGGGTGCAAGATAAAAGGGCTTTGAACTGACATGGAAGCTGCCTACAAACACTTGAAGGGGTGACATGTGGACAAAGAAGTAAATTCATTCCTCAAGTTCAAGCAGGTGCAGTTAGATTCAGTGGGTGGAATTGTAGGGAGGCAGATTTCAGTTCAATATGAGAGAGAACTTTCTAATGATACATATACTGTTGAGTAGTGCCCTGAAAGTTTCGTACTTGCTCCAGGAGAAAGTAGGTGACAGATGAGAGGATCAGCCACCGGAAAAAACATACAAGGCATTCCAAGATTGAGTGGAAGCTCAGCTTGGCCTATCACTATAATCTATCCCCTTTTTGGCATTATTGATAAAATAATTTGAGGAGTGACTATAGGCAGGGGAGGGGGACATATAAGAAAAGAGGTACATGAAGAGGTAGGTACTTCTAGACTCCTTAAAAGATGAAAGAATAATTACCTCACCTTCCCCCCCCCCCTGCTTTTTAAGGACATTACACTTAGTGAGCACCTATAATGTGCCAGAGCATCATGTCATTTAACAGCCAAAAGGCACAACTCCCAATGTGTCCTCTCTTAGCCAGAGTTCTGCAGATGCTTTCCTGTATCTTCAGTGACTCACAAAAACTGTCCTATACACTCATCCTCCCCAAGCTAAACTCCTTGATAATCTTGTCATATCACTTCTTCTGTTTTCTTTGTGGTGTTTGTAATATTAGATTATAATGATCAGGTTTGTATTGATTGTATTGATTTTTATTACTTGGCTGTAAGCTCTTTGAGAACAGACCCCTTTGACTGGTTCATCTAGTTAGTGTCTTTTCAAGCACCCGACAAATAGTAAAAGCTCATGTTTGTTAAATGAATATTTGATTACTCCTTCCATTATACCTCTTCCTCAGAAGAAATACCTAGGATGACTTTTGTCCTCAAGGTAAGGAAATAAAAGGAAAAATACCAGAATATTCTTTCTCCTCCTGACCCTGCCTTTCCATTCCTAAACACATCCTAATCACCTCTTCCATTCATTCTATTTTAGGGGAAGAGAAAAAGCTAGTGAAAGAGAATGAAGTAAGAAAAAAAAATCCCCAAAATTAAAAAAGGGAAAACCACCTCTTGTGCAACCCAACCAGAGGTGTTACCTTTGGCAGCATTACTGGTAGGATGAGGAGGAAATCCTGCTCCTGCTATTAACTAGCCTTTGTGAACCCAAACTAGTTCTGTGACCACCTCATTGTTTCTTCCCAGTAAAATGAGAAGTTTGTCAACACCATTTTCAGGGATTCATTCAGGTCTGAAATACTGCAGTTCCTAACATCTTTTCCTCTCCAAGGTTTCTTGAAGTCCTTTGCCACTGCCTAGTGTTCTCCTGGGTGACCAAGAATCTAGAACAGTGATGAGAAGCAGTGTCAGGAGGTGACATTGGTATGAAACAGTGTTCTTTTTGATTGGACACACTGGCTCGAGTCCCTGCTCTATGGCCTTGGGAATATTGTAAACTTCTCTAAGGTCAAGATTCCTCTCCTTAAAATGGCCGGGACATTCCATACCTCTAGCACTACAAGCACTCAATGAGATAACGTGTATGAAATGCTAATCCTGCCCCAGAAACATAATGAGCACTTTGAAAATGATAATGGTTATTATTTGGAAACAGTCCCCTGTCTCTCTTTTTTCCCCCTCTTTTCTCCAACCCCTGAAAGACACCCACACGCAAGTCCTGAAGAAGTTTTCTTGGCATAGTTATATTGTGCTCTTGCACATCATTTCTCCTCCATCGAGAATTAGGACAGGATAGTCAAGGTCTTTTCCTGCCAAGGCATTCTGCTCTCACACGCACAATGGCCAAAAGAGCAACCCATTTCACAGTGACTGGGAATATATTTATTTTAACATTTACCTAGAAGACATGAATATTACTGAGGAGACACTGGAAGTGGGTGCGGGTCGTCTGTCTTAATATCATATAATGTATCACACCTAGCCAAGATTCTTTTATTTGCGAAAGCTTTGACTGAGCAACAGTGACACAGCAGCTCCTCAATCTGACAGTAAATAGACACCTTATAAAAATTTATGAAGTTCGGGTTGTAAAGAACAAACTGCACATACCGAGTAGTAACATTTCTTATTAAAATAATTTCATCTTTAAGCCCGTGGTCTCCATATCACCTATAATAGAAGCCCATGCTCTGGATAGATACCTCAACAGCCTGTAAACTTTTATATGGGCTTTTGAAAAGGGATGATAGTTTTACGAGATACGATTTTCTCATCTCACCAAATTAGATTATTTGAGAGTGTCCCTGGATGTAAAATTTCAATCCTGAGTAAATCTGTACCTCTGAGACTCTGTGCAGCCTGCTAGCTAGTGGAAATGGAGCATAATAAATCTGCCCTGAGCCCATTTCTCTCCACACAACTCCATAATTCATTCTTTGCTTGGTACTCATGACCACTTTTTCGCAGCTAATCAGTCTGCATCCCAGGCTGGTTCCTTTCATGTGCAGTGCCGCCTTCCAGGTCCAGATCTCACCGCTCGTCATGCCCTTTTGCTCACAGGCTTCTTTCTGGAGCTTGTGTGGTATCATGGACCCTCCATCCAAGCTGTTCCTCATCATATGGCAAGCGGTTACTCTAGTTCTAGGGTGGCCTAGTTGTTGCAGTATACTTTTAAAAAGATGCTCTGTTTAAAATGGATTAAAATAGGTAACAGCATCTCTGAGGATCTGTAAACCCAGTAGGTATTTCAGTTATTCTTTCCTGAATCTCCTCTGCGAGGACAAAGGGGGAATGACCTGCTACAGAAGCTACATGTTTCTTTTTTCCCTGCTTCATTTATGAGGACTACTTCTTTTTTTGTTCCTACCATTTTTTCCTCTTCATCTGGTATAACATTGCTTTGGTCCGACGGCACCACTACCATCAACTGCCACAAAACCAAGAGTGGCTGCGGATGACTTTCAAGGAACTTGAGAAGAAAGAGTTTAGGAAAATGGCCTCCATTGTGGAGCAAAGGCAGACTGAACTGGGAACTAAACACATTGTTTTTGGTCCTATTTCTACCCTTAATTATTTTTGTGGTATTGCACACAGAGTCACCAGCTCTCACTTCTGTCATGTGTAAGGCAAGCAGGTAGCAATAGGTAAATTTTCGTTGAGAAAGTTATATAAACTATAAATTATCTCCTGTTCCTCCCTACAGTTTCATTCAATAACTTAGTGTCTGGAGACAGTTTTAATGGAACGCAGGACTTTGGAATATTTTTCCAGAGGATTGTGCTGTTGTGCAGGGTATAGTCCAGGGGGCCACTCAGAAATAACTTTGTGCAGAAGGCCAGGTAATCAGCAGTGGCCTTGCCAGAGGGCAGGCACCTAGACCAGCAGTTTGAAGCAGAAGCAACAGCATCCAGTTTTTTGGTTTCAGGAGAAGAGTTATCTTTATGTCCTTCAATGATTTTAAACGTCTGTTAATTAAGCAGCTCTTTACACTTTTTTCATAATGCATGCACCTAATTTCATTTATCCATTTTTCTCTTCAACTCTCTGAATTTGCTAAGAGCCTCTATTTCTTCTCTGGTAGTATAGGAAAGGAAACGGAAGCACTGAGAAGCTGGCTAACATGCCCAGAGTGGCACAGTTCAGTGGCAGAGAAGGACTGAGCTCTCACCAAGGAGAGCGGACTCCTTAGTTGCTTAGGGTTCGTCCATGGACAGGCAGCATTGATGTCACTTGGAAGCTTGTTTAAAAATGCAGAATGTTATGCTCCACCTCAGGGCTACGGAATCCAAACCTCCATTATAAACCTGTCCGTGTTTAGCACATTGAAGTCTGAGGACAGTAATTGGGTGGAGCCTCCTGCTTCCACCGAAAGTTCCTCTCTGCCCCCTGCTTCCAACAGAGGGTCAAGCCCTCTGGGTTCACCGAGAGACCACTCTATAAAGGAAAACTATGCCCAAGGTGCCTTGGGGCAGCTTCCTAGATTTTATGTGTGAAATAAAACAGAGTTTTTCCTCCCAAGCATTTTGAGGGGTTATATAGAATCACACAAATAGGTAAACAGGCTATGGAATGTGTGTCTCATTTAAAGGCTTTAACAGGTTAGCTCCTGAGCAAACTCCTTCCTAATAGCACTACCTCATATCAGCAAATTCTCACTTAAAAATATGTAAATGTAACAGGACAAGTGGGAAACATATCTCATTAGATGTCTGAGTGATTAGGATCACTTAAATTAAATCTGTACTTCTGGTTCTGAAATAACTTCAAGATCCTAAGGCTGTTGGATCCAACTAAGTTCCACATTTTGAAAATAGACATGCTAGGTTCTTTACAAGAATATGGTTTTAAAATGTAAGCATAAAAGTAACCAAATAACACCAAATTTGGGATATAATCCTGCACTGATTACTGTTTTGATAGTCAGCAAGTCATTAACTCCTCCAAGGTGACTTTCAACAACTAAAAGTCACTACCACGTGCAAATATGTCAGTGGGGAGAATATTGTCTAAGAGAATCTTTGAAATGTTCCCTTTGTCTTTCATCATCGTGCAAAAGAACCAGTTGGCTTTGAAAAAGTCCTGCCAGCCACACAACATGACAACTTTTGACAGTGCCAACAGAGTTGAATAGGACAGAGACGTGTGACTCATTTTGTTCCAAGATATCCAAGACCACCATAAACATA
Organism: Panthera onca; assembly: GCF_046562875.1. Taxonomy (NCBI): domain Eukaryota; kingdom Metazoa; phylum Chordata; class Mammalia; order Carnivora; family Felidae; genus Panthera; species Panthera onca. The sequence goes on from NC_138346.1 coordinate 54,062,754, forward strand.
CTTTGAATTCTAGGGCACCTGATACCACATTGTAAATATGGAACCATAAATCATTTAGTTCTTGCATTCCTTAGGATGTACCGGGGATCCCCCAAATAGGGAAACTCTTGCCAAATTCCTAGTGTGGCCCATCTGAAACGGTCATTTGTGCACATGGTGCTTTGCACATGCAAGCCCAGAAAATAGAACAAGAGCTGCAAATCTTCACAAATATGATGTGAAAAATGCGCATGTGATCCATACAGTTCTTTTATATGAGAGGCAGATGTGACATGCCCTTTGTATGATGAGTTTATCTTTGATTCCTGTCCCCATCAATTTTAGTGACACTTGCTTTTACCTTTATAGGCAGAATGACATTTTTGTTCTGGCTGAAGTACCCTGGGTCGACTGCCTTCAATAACTGCAGCCCATCTATTGCTGAGATTTTACATCTCTTGAGGGTGGCATTATATTCTGCCTCATTATACAGAACTCGTTCTTTTATGTATTTATTTTTATCTCTTACTTGTCTTATATTCTATCGCCTTCTTCCATTCATTGCATTGTACCCAATCAGATCATTGACTCACCAAAGAATTGAACTGGGATAAGGCTACATATTTGAGTAAATGTATGGCATAAGTTGCTACCAGGACATACCATCTGTATAGAGAAAAATATTCTATAATAGACATCCTAGACTCTTTTTCTGAGACTCTTAAAACATTACCATCTTTAGGGGAGTTAGAGTAATTTCTGGGTTGAGAAAATCATTTGGATCTGAGATAATCAATTTTGTGTTGTGTTGGAGTAGTGAGCCATATGCTCTTGATGTTTGAAGGAAGGATTTCCCTGGTATATGGATATTGTACATGTCACCAAGACAAGGTTACAAAGAAAGGCAATGGAAAAAGTAAGTCCTCAGTATGGTTCCTCAAGTTGAGTAGTTTATCATATGTTAGAGAGTTGTGATTTTACTGAATGTTATTTGTATTTGGAATACCCTTTGTTATTAGATTTTTACTTATGTTCTGAGAGTGATACAGTTTGAGATAAATAGTGTTACTTTTTTTTTTAAGGCCACAACTAAACATCCTGTACATTTTTACATTACTGGAGAGTCATACTTATTCTTTGTCTACCCTTCTTCTACCTCTTTGCCCTAATGATAAACTAAATGGTTTGATCTTTTTATTCAAAGCATTCCTTTAACTGAACAATTATATTTTCATCTTGGCTTCCTTCTTTCCTTTCCTTCCTTCCTTCCTTCCTATTCTTTAATTTCAAATTTTATTTCATAGAAAGAACAACAATAACAATAGCAACCAGAGGCCACAGGCAACCTTACTGTGTGTTGTAGTGTTTTAAGCACTTAACATGTATTATATCCTTTAATAACAAGATAGACATTATCATCATCCCCATTTTACACATAATGAAACTGATGCTTAAGAAGTTGAGGAACGTTTCTAAGTAATAAGACTAGTAACAGACAGAACATGATCTTGAACCCAGTTGTCACTGACTCTAGAACTCACCGTCATCACAAAAACCATACTGCAAGAGTAGAAAGGAAATTTAAACATCATCTAGTTCAAACAATTAACTTGACTAGGTCAAGAGAGGTTAAATGCCTTACCCTAGGATACACAACTAGCAAATGAAAGAGCCCATTTCATTTGGTTCTATTTTTATGGAAGTTATGTGGGAATGTTTTATTCACTCTAAGTGGCTAGCTTGGATTGGCTATCGTCTCTGGATCAATCTGCTGTAACAGGGAGTGTGAGCACACTGCACAGAATTGTTCAGAATGGCTGCTACCTCCCTTGACCCTCTTGCTGCAGGTTAAGAGGAATCTTCATGGCTGGGCAAGGAACAGCTGCAAAAGCTGTTCACTGTATGGGGTTGTTATCTCCCAGGCTGGAAGCTCAGTTCTAGCCAGACTCTCACAGAGCCAGGAAGCAAAGTTCCTGTTAAGGAATTTTCCATGTTATTAGGATTCCTCCTCCCCTCAAAGAAGACCAAATCCAGGGTGAAATCAGTCTGCCTTCGTTGTTCTTTGCTCAGTCTACTCTCCAGGCCCTGCCTCTCTTTTGAAGATAGATTGAATTTGACAGATGGAAAACCAGCAGCAGTCCTGAGACTGGCTGCCAAATGGGACAGAGGAGAAGGTGATCTGATGGGTTGTGGCATTGAACTGAAAGGGTATGAACATCAATGCATGAGTGAAGACAATGAATGGTGACCCTCTTGAGGAAATAACATTTTTCATCACTGAATAAACCATGCTGAAGGTTTGGGAAAGGGAGAAGGCAGCTACTGGCAAGATACTGCTTTCTGTCGTATACCTATATTACAGATTAGCTTGCATAATGGTGCTTCAACATAAATGTGTGTCCTGACTGGACTTTTTTTAGTCATGTATTCTTCTGACCACAAAACTAAACTTATTCATGAAAAATATGAAGAAAGAAGTGGTGATTCATTGAGATACCCATGCAGGTGGAGTTGTGATTCACTGTGATAGAGTTTGTTTCACTCTACATGGGCACTTCCTTTCCCTTTCCAAGCAGGCAGCCAGGCCTGTGTGCTCCCCTGGCCTCAGGGGAGAGTTGCCTTGCAGAGAAGAAAGCAGAAGTTGCCTGTAATAGACTAGAGACTGGCTTTGGTATTCTTGAGGCCCCTGGAGGTGACAGTATTCCAGAAGGGAAGAGCAGCAGGGAACTTTGAGAAGGGTAAGCAGGGAAATATGAAAGAAGGAGAGAGTTGATTTCCTAAAGTTGGTGTATTCAAGGTTAGTCTCCTTCTTTGGAGTAACCCAGTGCTGTGGCAGGACTTTGTGAGGGAATGTGATACATTTAGGGAAGCCATGCATTTTATCATAGGTGTCTCCAGCCTTGGCAAAAAATCCTACAGCACATAAAGCACGGCCCCCAGCACCAAAGGAGAGGCCTCCAGTTCATGAATTTTCTTTAAAAAATGCAAATCTGAGCATGTTTCTCAGCAAAAGATCCCTTCCTTGACATCACATCTATAGGAGATAGAGAAAGTTATTTCAAGCCGGTGAACTAGCATGTGCAAAATTATGAAGTTAACAGCACATGTGTTCTCTACCAGTGATTTTCTTCATCTGGATCCTAGAGTTGTGTTTATAAACAGCTGGAAGGATGGGCCAGGACTGCTCATGGGTGGGCTTGACTGCCATCTGGTGGAATCTCTGTGGGCCAATGATTTTCAAATGTTTTGAAGGAGCATATATCACTTTTTCAAATAAAATTTTACACAGAAACTCCATAAACTCACATGCTATACCCTCTACCACATAGCTTTGAACACTGGAAGCATCTCTCTGTGACAATGACTGATCAGATATCCATTATCTGATCAAATTTGAGATGTAGAATGATGATTACAATGATGGTAGGAAGATACACAGAGAGGTGAAGACAGAGAAGGTTAGACTGGATGCAAAGATACCAACATAGTGAGAAGAAATTTCTAAACACAAATTGGTAATGTAAAAATAACTTCATTTTTTCTAGAAATTTCAGTTTCTGTTGTAAGCCTCATTTGACTTGATGGTAAAAACTTATACAATTGAGGATTGTACTCTCCTTCTTTGACTTGGATCTCAGTCCACAGAGTGTTTATATACATGTAAAACCACCACTTATTCAAAGCTTAGTTATGTACAGTGCACATACTTTATAAATTTGAACTCATTTAATTACTATAGTAACACTTTAGGGTATATGCTATTATTATCTCCATCTTATAGATAAAGAAACAGGCCCAGAAAGTTGAGTGATTTGCCAAAGTCCAACAGCTCTTAATGACTAGAGCTGGGATTTGAACATAGGCAGCTCACTACCTGCTATGCTCCAGTGTTTCCATTCATACCCAGTGCACCTATGATGTGGAGGTGTCCATGGGGAGTGTACCATTTTGTCCTTGAGAATGATCGGTCTTATCTGGCATCCATAGCCCTGGATTTGCTTTTTCTCTGTCCCATCTGGTTTTAGCACATCATCCACGCAGGTTGCTCTAGAACCTCCAAAATGTTTTCATTCAACTATTCATAACCTATACTGTGCCAGGAGGAAATGATTGAAGCTGTCTAGGATTCTATCTACCTACATTAGTGGGTTTCATTTAAAAAAAATGTTTATTAATTTATTTTTGAGAGAGAGAGAGCACAAGCAGGAGAAGGGCAGAGAAAGAGAGAGAGAGGGAGACATAGAATCTGAAGCAGACTCCAGGCTCTGAGCTGACAACCACAAGCTCAATGCAGGCTGAAGTCATGAACTGTGAGATCATGACCTGAACCGCAGTCCAACACTCAACTGACTAAGCCACCCAGGTGCCCTGGTTAGTGTTTTTTTTCTGGGATTCCCCCGCTCCCCCAGGCACATTTGGCAATGTTTAGAAATATTTTGGTTATCCCAACTGGGGAAGATAGAGGCCAGGAATGCTGTTAAACATCCTCTAAAGCACAAGACAGCCCTACAACAAAGATTTTTTGGGGACCAAAATGTTAATATTACTGACATTGAGAAACTCCAATAGAGACGTGAATATAGTACATTTCACCCATTTATTTACAAAGTCATAACTTATTCTCAGGGCTCCATCTTCCCAAGAAGGCACAGATTCCCTAGCTTCTTAGATACACCAAATCTTCTGGGATTTTTTTTTACCTTTCCTTCCATCTGAGCTCAGTGAAAGGCTGGTGAGTAGGCTGGGACTTGGGCCCCCCTTTTCAGGTATTCACGTAAGTCCAAAATCTCTGCAATTACCCTTTAGCTATTTCTCTTTCTCTCCCTTTTATTTAGTCTAAACGTAGGAAGCTTTGCTCTTCCTCATCATATTCTTCCAAGTCTGTTGCCCATGAGTTCCCCTAATGTTTGAAACTCAAACTGCAAGAAATGATTACCTGTTTCCCCCCAATTTACACTATGCAATCTCTTTCCTGCGGATAATATATACAGAAAAGTCAGCAGACTGAATGAAGTTTTACTGAACTACAAGAAAAACATTAGTTTGTCCATGTCAGCATTTTACAATCTATATTCTGAGGTGCACCACTGACCCTGGAGATGTCCTTGTGTTTTCTATGAAAAGGGAGAACTTCTGTATGTGGTTCCCCTCTCTAAGAATTCACAAGTCATATAAGCAAGCTATTTAAATTTGTTTATCTCAGGACTTCCCCACAGTATTTGACAAGAAAATATTTCCTTTTCATGGAATCCTCAAGAACAGTTTGTACATAATTTGAGGGATGCTAGTCTATATGATAAATGCGGCCTTTATCAAGGCATTAGCAGAGATAAGAGGAGCTTCTAGAGATGCTAAAAAGTTAGAGCCAATAGGACTTGAATGATTGTTTCTGGGAAGTCAAGAAGCAAGAGAAATCAATGCAAGGATATAGAAACTTCAAAATTAAAGGAACAAATTTTGTATCATTCCTTATATATCACAATGTGTTAGGCACCAGAGATTTTTAAAATTATAAACCACAAAATGACCATACTGAATTTGTTTCTCCTGGATTATTGTAATGGATTTTTGAGTGGTCCCCCAGCTTTCGTTCATGTCCTCCTGTCATCTCAATGCCATAATGCCACTGGAGAAATCTTTCTAAACAAAGATGCAATCATAGCATTGCTTGGATTGAAGAACTTCTGTGATTCATTTTCGCACATAGACAATCTAAACTCATTTGCATCATGTTTAGAGGACCTTGTCAAAATCTTCCTGAATACGGATTTAACCTGGTGTGGCAAGAAATGAGCAACTCTTTCTTACTCTGCAAGATCTTGCCTTGCACTGCCAGTGCCTATGTGCTTATTTTAAGGATCCTGGGGGACAAGCTGTGCTGGGGACCTTGCATCTGCTCTTATCCCATGTGAATGCCTTGATTCTGTATGTTTTGAAAATATAGCTATAATTTTATATAATATATGTTTTTAAGTTTATTTATTTTTGAGAGGAAGGGAAAGCACAAGTTGAAAGCACCAGGAGATCATGACCTGAGCCGAAACCAAGAGTCGGACACCCAACCAGCTGAGCTACCCAGGCACCCCTTTAATCTAATCTTAGAAAGGAAGTATTGTGTGGTCTGTCTCTGCCTGTGGATATCTTCCATTTGTCCTCTGGCTCCACTCTAACCTTTGTCCACTCAATTCTCTGCTCTGGGAGGCTCACCTGTATGGACTGAATCTACAGAATCTCTTGCCCTCTGTGTCTTATAGTCGGGTTTGGTTAATGGAAAGTGCTGGCAGGAGATAGGAAGAAGGTAGGAGCATGAGATCAGAGTGTTTATTTCCTGGACCCTATCCTGGAAGGATACCACAGGCTGGCTGTGTCCTGTGCTAGTCATTGCCTCTCACCATATGGCCTCTTAAGGTTTTTTCTGCTCTCTAGATTCAGGTAACTCCTCTGGGGGTTGTAACCCCATCCCCACTCAGACCCCTGGTTCCTGCATATCCTTGTGGTTCCTCTACATCTGACTCTGCACTTGTAAATATAAACTCTCTTCAAATGTTCCCAGTTTGACTGTTGTATTTCTTTCTTATTGGGACCCTAACAGTGACCTGAAACACTTAGATTTTTTTAACATCTGTGAAAGATTTCAATGATAAAGAATTAAGCTAAACAGAGATACTTATCACAAAATGTCCATTTTTGTGTTTTACTTCATATCATTTCAAATGCTACCATAAATTTATCGAATATTACATTTAAAAGTAACTTTAGGGGTGCCTGGGTGGCTCAGTCAGTTGAGTGTCTGACTCTTGATTTTCGCTCAGGTCATTATCCCAGGGTTGTGTGATCAAGCCCTGCATTGGACTCTGTGCTGAGCATGGAGCCTATTTAAGATCTCTCTCTCTCTCTCTCTCTCTCTCTCTCTCTCTCTCTCTTTCTCTTTCTCTCTCTCTCTCCCCCCCCTTCTCCCTCCCTCCCTCTCCCCCCTCCTCTACTTGCGTGCTCTTTCTGTCTCTCAAAAAAATAGGCAAGAAACTGTTTAAAAAAATAACTTTAGAATAAGGATAGTATTCATTTTCTGGTCAAGAAAGGCCATATTTTGTGTGATCCATTGACTGGAAAATTTTCTAGTCCATTGACTAATGAAAATCCATGGGAGAAAATTCATGGAAGTTGGTTTGGGTGGTGGGAAAGACTCCATCTGCGCACAGTTCTCTCTGGTAAGGTCCGTGTGGATAGGTGTGTTAGGAAATTAATGGAAGCAACAGACTCAGAAATCATTGGTTGGCTCAGTGGCTACAGTTTTTACAGCTGGTCTTTAATAGGTCTCAAAAGAATTTTCAAGTAGAAGTAAGAGGCTGTTGACCACAGCTAAGCCGTTCTCTTTTAGAGGCAGGTGTTAATCTTCTTCGGGAGAAGAATTCTCCAGAAAGAACCCAGGTAGGAATGCAAATTCTAGGTAGTTTTCCTCCTCCAGATGGTTTATATATCCTGGGTTCTTTGAATTAGGATAGAATATATAGCACTGAAACTGAAAGGACTTTCAAGTGGACCTTTGCTAGGAGCAGCAAAAAGTCTTTTGTTGTTGTTGTTTTTTATAGTAATAACTCATATTTAGCTCTTACTCTATTATTCATATTATTTTTCTTTTAAGCAAAAAATATTTTAAATATAGTTTTATATAAATTAATTTCGCCTTCCGTGATTCTGGTCATGAAAACAAACATCAAATTACTAATTCTTTTCTAAAGAGGAGTATATAGTGCTAAGATATGACAGACTAGAGATATCATGAAGCTTCCAGTATTCTTCTTTGCTATTTTTTGCTTGTAGATCCAGCCATATAGATATTTATATAGCTATCTATATATAGCTTTGCATCCCATAGAAGCATGTGCTTTCCTTTTCCTGAGGAAATCTTCTTTTTGGAAATGGCAATGCAGTAAGCATTTCCTTTGGCATTGTAGAGGGGATGGAAGCCTATGTATTGCAGCAGTGATGTTGGGGTGATATGTAGGCAAGGATATTGGTCACACTTTCCATATGATCAGCAGTGAGGCATTTCATGTGTGTGAAGATTGTGGTATGAGGGGTCAAAAGACAAATCCGTTGTGGAGGCAGGGTTTATTGTGCAGGTTTTCTTGTTTTGTACATCCTGAAGTACCAGGGTTGTTGGGATCAGTTCGTTGGGATGTAAGATTAGGAAAGATCCAAGCAGTCTTTTGAATATGTTGTCCTCGAGCTGTGGTTTGTTGTTGTTATTGCATTTCCTATACTTGATCACAGAGAGAAGTGTGTATCATATTATTTGGAAAGAGTATTTAAAAACAGGCACGGTCTTGGAAACTTGACCTGTGTAACTCACTAATACCCACCTTTTCCACGTCTGTATTCAAGGAGGGAAACATATTTTTCTACCCTGGACTTGCACAGAAAATATTGGAGATTTGTATGTTTAAGGAATTGATAAATAGACCGTGAGTATATTTAACACGTAAAATTTTAGTTTCTTTTAGCTCTGATTCTGAAGTAATATTAAGGTTGATAAAAATCTAGTAATTCAAGAACTCTGAAAATGGATCTTATTTTTTAGGTTGTTAAATTATAGTAATGATAGAAAGTTAGTACCTTTCTTTAAAAACCATAACCTAGTATTTAATCTGACTGTGCTGTCTCAATGTGTTAGGTCTCAAGCTCTATTTTATAACTATAAAGATCTTTAAAAGAAGGAATAGTCTTGATATTTATTAGAGTCTAAGTAAGATAGTTTCTTTCTAATGTGAAAGTTCTTCATCACGAGGAATGCAAATATGAAATGCATAAACTTGTATATCCTCAAAATACCTTTTAGATGAAGCAGTGTATTTGGAGGAGGGAAAACCACCGTGAGTCAGCTGTCTCTTCAGGTTCTGCTCCAGAACAGTTACTGACTTGTTTAGTGACCTTGACCATCTTGGTCTAACTCCATTTTCATTTTCCCTCTTGACAAATGGGATTTCTTTCTACTAACCTGCTTTCTCTGAACATATTTTGGAAGAAAAATGCTATGAAATACCAATTAACAGTATTTCCCATCTCAGGAGTGAACTTCAATATGAAATGAGAACACAATTCACTTGTATTTTCTTGACCTTGTAATCCTTAGCAAAAAAAAAAAAATTAAAATATGAGTGTATTTTAATGAAGTACTCTAGGATAAATGACTGAAAGTTCATTACCATATAAAAGTTATATTCAACATAGATTCTTTTATATATGAAAATGTGGCTTAGCAAGTTGGCAGCTTGAAAATCCTTGCTTTATTAGTTAACAAATGATTCTGCGTTTTATCACATTTATTGTCAATCTCAGGTTTTGGGTGCCTAGGAATTCAAAATTATATGCTCAGCTGACCCTTTAATTAGCTCTCATTCTGTCTTACATGATTTATGGCCTGGCGGCTCACATGTAAAAATGATATATGATTTAATGAAGTGGAAAGGCAGAATAGGTTTGCACCTCCAATTGTTTGATCCTGTGCTCTGGCTGGTAACTGGAGTGTTTGGGGCAAACAAAGCAGCAGTTCTATCCCTTCACTCATTAAGGGGTAGGGGGTGCTTGTGGGGAGGTCCAGTTTGCAATGATTTGTGATTGTTTGCAAATATACTTTTGTTTCATTAGAAAACCCAAGAGCATTGATTCAGGTCATCTTGAAATTGTCTTTTGAAAGAAATATGAGAGAGGCTATTGACTTGAATTCTCTTATTTTGCATTTTTATTTTATTGCTGTAAATGCAAATATCACAGGAGAAGCAATACAGCATTTAATCCATAGGGTTGGGGGGGGTTAGCACCTTGGGGTCCATTAAGTCCATAAGCATTTAAAGAGTACATTAGGCACTGATCAAGGCCCTGGGTTACAGGAGTGGCCAAGAGAGACAAGGCCCCTCAAGGGAGAACAATTGACAAACCGATAAATAAATGCATAAAGAAAACGTCTGACTTGTGCCTTGGGGTAAGTGCATGAAGAACAACTCTAAACAAGATGCTCTAAGAGAGTGTGTGGAAATAAGGGATTACTCTAGAGCTGCTGGTGTCAGGGAAGGGCACCCTGGCTAAGGCGGGGGGACCCCTGGCCAAGACCTACATAATGGGAAGCCTGCAGTGCACAAGGATCTGGAGGCAGAGCTTCCCAAGCAGAGGGCACCGAATATACTAGTCCAAGGTGAAAGGATTTTGATGCTTATGAGGAATAGAAAAAGGAAAGGAAGGAGGAGTAACACATAAGTGCAGGACAGGTAGGCATTGAGAACTGAGGTGCACAGATAATTCAGGGCTTTGAAGACCACGGTAAAGAAGGGACAGTGTATTCCAACAAGTGCCACATTCCAAAGACCTTTGCCGAGGTTCTCCTAGCTCCCAGGCACACCAGCACCCCACGGGCACTGTGGTGTACCTGTTTATACGCACCCCAGTAGGTTTAGACCCCACCTGAATAACATGGACTCTAGAATTCAGGGGCCAAAACACATGAAAGTGTCCCATTACCTTGAGTGTCCTCACCCTTCCCCAACAATTTTTTATTTTGAAAAATAGTCAATACACAGGAAAGTTACAAAAACTGTTCATGTGGAGTCACCAATTGGTAATAATTTGCTACCTTTGCTTTGTCATTTGATGATTTTGCTAATGATATTAGCATCTACAGATGCATCATTTATAAAGTACATGATTAGGACAATTTGGGAAACTTCCATATAGGCTGTATAATAGATAAAAGTATTTCATTGTTAAATTTCCCAGACATGATTAGACAGATGGTGAAGTATTTAAGGAGGAAACGTCATGATGTCTGCAACTAACTTTGAAATGCTTTGGCAAAACAAAACCATCAAATGTTATAAATGATTATATTTAGGTTAAATGTGTTTGGCAAGATGCTCCATTGGTGATGTTGCATCCTTCATAGTACATAGTGTCAGGTGTTATATCAGATGTTAATTTGTCCTAATGTTGATATTAAACTTCATCATTTGGTGAAGGTGTATCTGCTAGATTTCTCCCTTGTAAAGGTATCTTTTTCCCTTGACAATCAATAAATAATCTATGGGGAGATGCCTGGAGACTCTGTGAATATCTTGTTTCCTAATAGACTTTCACCTAATGATATTAGCATCTACAGATGCATCTTTCCAGAGTCAGTTATGCTGTGGTAGTTGTGAAAATGGTGACTTTCTATTTCTCTTGGTTTTTCTATACTCATTAGTTGGCTTGCTTTTGTAAAGAAAAACTTTCCTCCCCACTGCCCCTTTAAAAAGTCAGTATGGACTCAAGGATTTTTTAAAAAATTCATTATGTTTTCATCCATTCCTTTAATTATACATTTTGATGCTATTATTGGCCCAAATTTGACTAGTGAGAGCCCTTTCAGGATGACAGTTTCAATTCAATTTTTGCATGCTTTTTCTCCAAGATAGAAAGACGTTTCAGGCTTACTTTGTTATTTTCCCTTCTGCAGACCAGAAATCAGTGATTTCTCCAAAATTTCGTGGTTTCTTTTAATGGATCATGATATTCAGAAAACAAGGTCTTGCAACTAGATGTATTTATTGCTACTAAGGGGTCATTGCTTTCAGAATGAGGGTATCACTGCTTCTAGAACCATTTAGTAGATGCAGCTAGTAAATAAATACACACACACACACACACACACACACACACACACACACACGAGTTCTCACTGACATCTGTAATTCTAATCCAACACCACAGCATTCTTTTTTCTCCTTCCCCCTTTATGTATCAGAATCTCCCTTACTCCACAGAGAAAAACCTAGGTCCTGACAACATCAATATATTTATATTTACTCATTTGTAGCTAACAATAAGCCTTCCCCAAATTTTAGAATTGTTACACTCATACTAGTAACAGACAAATTAAATTCAGGATATTTCTGCCCTTCCTTTTATCCTTGAAATATATTTCACTGAGGATATAAAAGTCACATGCTATGTTCAAAAATTACCTGTATTTTTTTTTCCTTCTGTATAGGTATGTTATCTATTTGATAAGCAATTAGGTTTGTTTCTGTTTGAAATTACTTCTAGTTTCCTCCATCCTTTCTTACTTAAATTTTTAGCTTATTAATATGTAAAACATTAGCATGGTTTAAAAGCCCAAACTACATAAAAGGTATATTCATTACTTCCAAGTTTAAAAAATACTGTTAGTCATTTTTAACTTTAAGCTCTAATGAAATAACAATGTGTGTACTAGCCATCGGTAAATAGGGAAACTTTATCAACATGGCTTAATGGGTATCAATACACTTGTAGAACTTTAAAGGACCGTGCAGATAATATTTCTTCTTGTTTTGATTCTAGCATTAATACTTTCCCCTCTTGATTTTTAACTTTGAGAATTTTATCCTGTTTTTTTAGCAGGATACTACATGCGTGCGTGCATGCATATGTGTGTTTTCCATTGTGTGTTTTTACTGGTTTCTTTTCAAAAATTTTTTTAATGCTTTTTTATTTTTAAGAGAGAGACGGAGAGAGAGACAGAGTGTGAGTGTGGGAGGGGCAGAGAGAGAGGGAGGCCCAGAATCTGAAGCAGGCTCCAGGCTCTGAACTTCCAGCACAGAGCCTGAAGCGGGGCTCGAACTCCCAAAATGCAAGATCATGACCTGAGCTGAAGTCGGACGCTCAACTTGCTGAGCCACCCAGGCGCCCCTCACTGGTTTTTTTTAAGTGTGCATCTTCTATAGAGAAGTGTTTCTTAAGGATATTACATCTTACTGTGAGGTCTAGAAATAGTTTCAGAGAAAAACAAAAGATCATTTTATTTATATAATTTTCCTTTGTATTCTCCTGAAATAGTCACAGTAAAGGCACATTTGGGGAAACAGAAGACTAAAAATTGAAAAATGTAGTCAAATATTTGTGTCTATATAAATTAAAATTGCACAAAACATCTGATTGTTTGAAAAATACACACACACACACACACACACACACACACACACACACACACACAGAAGCTTCAGTGTGTCCTGGCAGTATACCTAGCGAAATGTAAAATAATGGGTTGTGCAGACTTTAAAGAAGCCATAAAATGATTTTGAAAGATGTTTTATGTAATGTTGTGTCCTTTTGGACCTAAACCAGAGAAAATTAAAGTGAATAAAATATTTCTTATTGAAGATAACAGCACACTTCTCTTTGCATGCTGCATTTATTCATGCAACAAAAATTAATTGCAGTTATGTCTTGAATATTTTCTCTAAGTATTTCTTACTTTAATTCTTGGATGCTTTGGTTATCAGTATGGAATTTTATATACATTATAAAATGTATAGTTGACAATCTAGGCTGATAATTTAAATAGTCTAAAGAACACACATACCCTGTCATCTTGCAGATAACAATCATTCAGAAGTGGGTTGGTGGGTTGCTTGGTGTTTGGTTTTATTTTTCTGATTTGGTCTGCTAAGGTGGGGTGGGTAATAAAGTCAGGATATCCTAGAATAGTGCTTTCCTTTCCTAAAAACTAATAAAATTTTTTTAAAGCTCACAAAACTTCCTTTTGCCCAAATTCCTTTTTTTGAGAGTTTTATGTATATTAACATTTTAAAAAATGCGAATATCAACCCTGGAAGGGTTAAGCCCCCATTCAGCCATTTATTTTGTAGTCTGATTCATTTTAATTTGTTTGCTTTCCTTCCAAATCCTAGAGGAGCTATACTAACAGTGCATTTTTTAATAGAAGAGGTGAATATTTTGTAGCACATAGGAAACTTCAAGGAACATCGTGGGATGGATGCCTAGTGAAGCAGGGACACAAGGTGGTAGGTAGCTGAGGAGGGCATTGGTAGAAAGAGGGACGTTCCTTTGTAAATCTAGCACAAGGCCAGACTTTTCCTATTTTAAGTTTTGCATAGGGCTTTGGTTATCCAAAATCACCTGAGGTCCCAAGTGGAACTCATCTTCCTAATACTAACACAGTTTAATTAATCTGACTGTTCAGCTATTCCAAGACCTGCCTGTGGAAAGAGGCTGTGCCACAGACCTTCAGCCCCACCAGTGATGTTATACTAAAGCAGTCTTGCCTCAATTCAAATGAAATTCTATACCCTGTCATAATTTGTTCCTGCCTTATGACTGAGTTATTTTTCTCTGTCACAAGAATTAATAATCTAAAAGGTACCAAATCCATGAATCAGAGAACTGGAAGATACTCAGAGATTTTCTGTGTCACTGTCTTTAAATCCAAGTTCCAAGAGACAGAGGTGGTTGGCACAGGACTGGCAAAGCTGAGATTACAACACTGGTCTTCTGACTCCTGGCCTAGGGCTTGGACCTGCAGCCCGTGTGCCTATTACTTGCTATAACCAAACTGACCTCTCATTTCTCCTTTGGAAGGAGCATTTGAGCAGACTTCTAGGCCATGAAAGCATTGGTATCTGCCTGCAAGGCAGTCTACTTCTAGAAAATAAGAGATTAAACTTTCAGTTCATGAAAGCATAGCCAAGTATTTGTAGGTCACAGATAGTTTTTTTTTTTTTAATACATAAATTAGGGGGTCCTGGGTGGCTCAGTTGGTTAAGCCTCTGACTTCAGCTCAGGTCATGATCTCATGGTTCATGGGTTTAAGCCCCAGGTCAGACTCTGTGCTGATAGCTCAGAGCTTGGAGCCTGCTTTGGATTTCTGTGTCTCTCTCCCTCTCCCCTCTCCCCCACTCGCAGTCTGTCTGTCCCTCTCTCAAAAACAAATAATACACATGAAAAAGATTTTTTGAATAAAAAATAGAAATACATAATTTAGATTATAAGCCCATTTTAAACTGTTTTTTTCAAGTGACCTAATCTGATAAAGTTGGAATCCTTGGGAGATGTTCATGTAATTTTATTAGATTTTTACTTTGTAGTAAAATGCAATGTAGCACTATGGTTTAAGATGCATAGTGGGGTCAGTCTGTCCCTTACCATTCACTAGCTAAGTGAATGGGGGAAAAATCCTATTTTCTTATTTGAAAATCAAGGGTAACAATTTTTACCTCATAAATTCATGTGATGATTAAATTAGCAAATATGTACAATCTGTAGCATAGTGCACTTAGTAAATGCATAGTAACTGTTATCCATCATTATTATTATCATTATTAGGATTACTAATACTGCCTAGAAAAGGAAGTCTGGATGGACCAGGCATCTTAAGTTTAGGATTCAAGTGCAATTTCTCTTGTTTTCCATTTCATGAGTATTATACTAGATTTTCAAAAATGTTAACTGCCTAAAAATAAAAATCAGTTTATTTAATTTTTTTAGTTGGTAGGCTTTAGTTTTCAGAGCAATTTTAGGTTTATGGAAAATTCAGAGGAGAAAGTACAGAGTTCCCTATATTCCCTACTTCAGTTTCCCTATTGTTAGCATCTTGCATTGGTGTGGTACATTTTTTACAAGTGACGAGCCAGTATTGACACATTACTATTAACTAAATTCCATAGTTTACATTGGGGTTTGCTCTTTGTGATGTACTGTTCTATGAGTTTTGCCAAATGCTTATTGTTATCTACCGTTACAGAATCTCACAGAATAGTTTCACTGCCCTAAAAATCCCCTGTGTTCCCCTTATTCATCTCTCTTTCGCTTCCCTTTCCTTCCCAACCACTGAAAACCACTGATCTTTTTTATTGTCTGCGTAGCTTTGCCTTTTCCAGAATGTCATATAGCTGGCATCATATAGTGTGTGGCCTTCTCAGATTGGCTTCTTTCACTTGGCAATATGCATTTAAGGTCCCTCCCGCCTTCCCATGTCTTTCTGTGGCTTCATAACTTATTTCTTTTTATTGCTGAATAATATTCCTTTGTCTGGATGTAACACCATTCCTTTATCCATTTACCTATTGAAGGATATCTTGGTTGCTTCCAAGTAGGGGAATTATGAATAAAGCTGTTATAGGGTCGCCTGGCTGGCTCAGTTGATAGATCGTGTGACCCTTGTGGGTTTGAGCCCCATGTTGAGTGTAGAGATTACTTAAGAATAAATCTAAAACCAAAAGCTGTTATAATCGTTTGTGTGCAGGTCTTGACAAAGGTTCTCAGCTCATTTGGGTAAATACCTAGGAGTGTGATTGCTGTCTCATATGGTAAGACTATGTTTAGCTCTGTAAGAAATTGCCTGTCTTCCAAAGTAGCTGTACCATTTTACATTCCTACCAGTAATAAATGAGTGTTCCTGTTGTTCCACATCCTCTGCATTTAATGATGTCAGTGTTTCAGCCATTATAATAGAATTGCAACCATTCTCACAGGTATGTACTAGTATCTCTTTGTGGTTTTAATTTGCATTTTCTTGGTGACCTATGATATTGAGCATCTTTTCATATGCTTAATTGCCATCTGCCTATCTTCTCTGATGAGGTGTCCTTTCATATCTTTTGCCCTTTTTAAATTAGGTTGTTTCTTTTTTTTACTGTTAGGTTTCGAGAGTTCTTTGTATTTTTTGGACACATGTGCTTTATCAGATTTGTGTTTTGCAAATATTTTCTCCCAGCCTGTGGCTTTTCATTCTCTTAACATTGTCTTCACAGAGTAGAAGTTTTTAGTTTCAGTGAAGTTCCACTATCAAATTTTCTTTTATGGATTATGCTTTTGGTGTTGCAACCAACAAGTTGCAAAAACTCGTTGCCCAATCCAAGGTCTCCAAGATTTTCTCCTATGTTATCTTCTAGAAGTTTTAGTTTTGTGTTTTACATTTATGTCTATAATCCATTTTGAGTTACTTTTTTTAAAAGGTGTAAGATTAGTGTCTAGATTTATTATTTTGCATGGACATTCAGTTATTCATTTAATTTTTCTCTAGTAATTGAAGATACTTATGAGAAGATATTTCTTTTTTGTTTTTTTAAAATTGCATCTTGTTAAAATTTTTGAAACTGTTTTTACTGAGAGAGAGAGAGAGAGAGAGAGAGAGCGCACAAGGGTGGGGGACAGAGAGAGAGGGAGAGACAGAATCCAAGGCAGGCTCTAGGCTCTGAGCTGTCAGCACAGAGCCCAATGTGGCGCTCAAACCCGACAACCAAGAGATCATGACCTGAACTGAAGTCAGAGGCTTAACTGACTGAGCCACCCAGGCGCCCCTTTTTCTTTCTTTCTTTCTTTGCTTCTTTGTTTCTTTTTTTCTTCTTTCCTTTCCTTTCCTTTCCTTTCCTTTCCTTTCCTTTCCTTTCCTCCCTTCTCTCTTTCTCTCTTTCTCACTGTACTTAGCTAACAAGCTTTAACATCTGCTGACATTATTGATCCTAGGAATAAAAACATGAGTTGATCTCTGGAAAGATTTCCAGGCATAGATCCCAGGCAATCCATTAAACCCATATATTTCAAATCATCGAAGTCTTGTGAAATATTTTCAGAAATACACTTGCCAGTGACTTGGTTACATAGGCCTGTTTGAAAGAAAGGTTTTAAAGTTCTTGAAGTCATCTGTATTTTTCAAACTCTCAAACTTCATGGAAACCAGGAACGATTTCTTCTAGAAATGTTTCCTTTTAGATTCTCTTGGTACATTCTTTTTAGCAGTAATGTAGCCACTCACATTTCTTAATGTTGAAGCAAATTACTTGAAAGACAAAATTTAATAAAGGATTTATTCTTTTAAAAGTTTTACTTAATTAAGCTACAAAGCAGAAATGAGTTTATGTTGTACTTTAAATAAAGAGTTGCCTAGGGGTGCCTGGGTGACTCAGTCAGCTGAGCTTCTGACTTCGGCTCAGGTCATGATCTTGCAATTCACCAGTTCAAGCCCCGCAGCAAGCTCTGTGCTGACAGCTTAGAGCCTGGAGCCTGCTTCGGATTCTGTCTCCCTCTCTCTCTCTGTCTCTCCCCTGCTTGTTCTCTCTCTCTCTCTCTCTCTCTCTCTCTCAAATAAACATAAAAAAAAAGCTGCCCAAATAAAAGGCCATTATCCCTAAATGGTATGTGATGTGGTGGGCTCATGGTGAAAGAATCGATATACAATTTAGTAAATAATGTTTAAATTTTGGTCTAGATGTTCTTTGTAGAATGTATTTTTATGTCTTATGTGGTTTCGCACATATCTCTGTCTTATATTTGCTCCCTTTTGAAAGTATCAATGTTACAAACAATAAGTAAATAAGGCAAACCCAGCGGTTCCACAAGTGTGTATACCTGTGTACCCAAGGCACAGAATGTTCATAGCAGCATCATTTGTAATAGCCCCAACTGGAAAATATTCAAATATCAATTTGTGGTAGACTGTGGCCTCAGGGAAGCAGCATTTAATAGGTAGCAGTTAGTAATAGGAAGGTAGGAAATGTGGGAAGTTCTGGTTATAAGTAATGGGTTTAGGGTTAGTTTTTTAAAAAAAAGAATATTTAATATTATTTAAATGATACTATGAATTATTATTCATCTTTTGCATGTCAAAATTATATATTGCAAATAAATTATTTATATTTACAAAAATATAAAACACTAATTTCCCACTGAGTTGTCATTTCCTTAAAATGCTATTATGAAATCAGCTATTAATTATTTGGAATAGTGGAAGAGAGATACTTCCTTAAACATCTTTAATGACTTACCATTGTCTACAGGATAGAATTTTAATTTTGGAGGGAAGCATGTAAGGACCACCATGATCTAGACTCTCCTTGAGTCTCTTTTCACCCTTCCCTTCTGATACCTCCTTCAAACCTACAGGTTTTTCCTCTGGTTGTTCCTTATGCCCTCCTTCTCCCCTACGCTCTCATCATATTTGTGCATTACTGACTCCTATATCCCTGGTACTTAACATGGTATCTGACGTATGGTGGTCTGTAGTAAATTGAGGGCATGATGAAGAACTTATCATTCTCTTGTAGTATACTATATCATTTTATCTCCTTAAATAATTATGTCTATTGGATTTTAACATCCTTAAAGTTAGGATGAGTTTCTAGTTTGCCTTCTATCTACTGTCATACTTAGAACATGGTAGGAATTTAATAAGTGTTGGTTAGATAAAGGGTTTGAATGTTTTGAATTGATACATAAACCAGAAGTCAGCTAAATTTGTCTCTCATGTATGTCTAATAAAACTTTAGCTTCAAACTTATCTTTCTTATTACATTATTTATAGGTGCAAGATCAGTTGCTATTTATTTTAAGCACGTATTTTGTGGGCAGGTGCTAGGCACTGAGAGAAATCTAGGTAAGAATTTTATCCTGGACAATATATAAGGTAGATGAAAAAAAACCTGACCCATTCATTTTAGATACAGATCCATTGTGTGCATTGTGGAAAAATATTTTGCTACTGACCTCCTACTCCAAGGGAGTGTGCTAAATACCTTAAAGGCACTGCTCAGGAATATTTTTGCTTTTCAGCAGAGCTATCAATAGAGCTCTTTGCTTCATAGAGATGGATGGGGCTGGAGAAAGTGATGCCTGAGTATTTCAACAGGAATGAAATCAGTCATCAAAGTTAGAGCTGAAATGTGTTTTCATTGTGAAGGAGCAACCTCCATCTCAGAAGAAAACTCATGTGCACACCAAAGCCCTTGCTTTTTTGGTTGTTGTTTTATTTGTGTCTTTATAGAGTTGTATTAAGAAACCAACCACTAACATCTTTGTGGAAATACTCTTTCCCTTCCTGATGCACTAGAAAATTTCTCCCTTATTCATTTTAAAATTGAACTCCATTCCTGTTTGACAATTTCAAACCCCAAACTGATAAGTATGAGGGCGGTAGGTACATTCTGGAATAGCTGTTTGCCATACTTCAGTTACTTCTTTATCTATTTATTCTCTTCTACTTTTAGACTCTCATTTTCAGGTCATGAGAAAATGGTTCACAGAGATGATGTAAAATTTAAAAAGGAGGATTTCCCCAAATTTAGTCTCACTGAAGCCTGCGGAGCTGAGGAAGGAGATGGCATCAGGATACTGACAGTGAATTCTAGAGTCCTGAGAGGAAGGGGATGACAGTGAAAGAGAACAGGCTTGGGGCTGAAAGATAGTGAAAGCCATGAGTTAACGGGGGGGGGGGCAAGGAGGTGATGCCACATCCTTACTTTAACCCTTCATGTCCTTGAAAATGGTACTGAATCTCTGTTTAATGGCAAAGCGAGATTTGACAATAGCGTAATGAAATAGCAAAAGGCAGAAAGTCCAATCCAGAAAGGTTTGATGAGTCCTCTTGTGGAAACTTTGGCTTTAAAACATTATTTCGTCTTAACTGATAATGTATAGGGGCAGCTAACTAATCTGAGCTTTAAAATAAACTCTGAAGTGATTTAGAGAATGGGAAATTAGATGCTTTTTAAGCTTAGCTTTATTCTTTTAGAATTATGGGGTAGTTTATTTTGTTAATCTCTATAGAAGAAAAAGAACTAAAGAACTGTGTTTGTAATAACATATTTTAGGCTATCAAAACAGTGCTTTAACCACAGCTCAAAACCTCTGAATACTTACTTTTATACTAAATTTAGAGTGAGTGAATTTAAAATTTATTTTAATTTCTGTCACTTAAAAATTTAAAAAAATGGAAATGAATAGATAGCCATCAGAGACTGGACTGGCTTTGCTTCTGTAAATGAGGGATTAGGATTTGTCTGTTCTATAAAGGACACCCCGCATTTAGATTAGACATAATCTGATTGCATTGCAATACAAAGGCCATTCAAGTCAGCTCAGTGTCCAGGGTCTGTAAACACCATATGACCACTGATTGGTCCAGGGAAGAGTATTAACAGAAAGATAATGATGAGTTTTAATCCATATCCCTAAAGCACAACAGCTGTGGCTTTAAATGAGTTTTCTTTCAGACTTTAGAGGCAATGCTGTATTTCTTACAACATGAAAAATTGAATTATCCTTTTTTCTCATTCAAAGAGTATACCTGTTTAACATTATTTTTATTTGATTAGGTAGTTTCTTGTCTCAAAAATTTTTTAGAGAATAAAATAGATGTTTGGTATTTATTTAAAATTAGACTGACCATGTAATTTATTGTACAAAGCAGGACTCTCTTGAGGGTGAAAGTATTAATAGTTACTGGGGATAAAAGGCATAAACCAGGACTCTTCTGGATAAACCAGTATGTATGGCTACCCTATTTAAAAGCCATATTTTAACTTTTATTTTTTTCCTCCAATAAAATTATAAAATCACGATTAAAATATTGGAGAACTAAATATCCTTTCCAAGTGTGGTTCAAAATGTGTGGTGCTTTAGGAGTGAAAGAACAATAATTTAAAAAGCATAATATGGGTCTGTGGTCACAATGAGTTTTTTAAATGACAAATTTGTTTAAATCCGATTTCCAAATTTTATTTCCTTTGCAACTTCTGATTTTCAAATGTATCCACTTTATATAGCAAGCATGTATTCAGCATTTATTCTCCATATGTTTGTGTTCTACTAATATTATTATTCATATTGCACGTGCTATATAGAAAATATTATGATATTTTGGGACAATTGTAAGGGACGTTGTAAGGAATAGAAAGTACAGAAGAATCACAATCTGATAAATATCAAAGATTTAGTTTTGTAGTCACAATTTGCTAGATTGATTCTCAAGCATCCCTTCTCTTTTCCAAATACAGTGTCCCAAATGTCCTAACCGTGAAGTTTGGGTAACACTGACCTCTCCTGCAGCCCCAGAGGGCCCTGATTGGTGTAAGCAATCCATGTTTCCCATCCCCTCAGCCACAATGATTGTTTTAGTGATGGTCCCGTGGAACGGATGTGTACAACTAGACTGGATACTGGTGTTTTAATT
The DNA here is from genome assembly GCF_046562875.1 of Panthera onca. Classification (NCBI taxonomy): domain Eukaryota; kingdom Metazoa; phylum Chordata; class Mammalia; order Carnivora; family Felidae; genus Panthera; species Panthera onca. Next base: position 54,084,487 of record NC_138346.1, read on the forward strand.
CAGCTACTGGGGAAACAGACTATTACTTTCCTACTGAAAGTAATTGAAGCTGTATCTTTAGGAGATACTACAGATCATCTGAAGATCAACACACATCCTGGGGTGAATACAACATGTAAAGTCAGAGGGTTGCTATAAAGATAGTCTTGGTGGCATTGTTCAGCTGCTGGATCAAGCCAAATCCTGTCATTGGAGTTTTTGGTTGCATGAACCAATAACTTTTATTGCTCAAGCCTTTGTGTTACAGTTTCAGTTACTATAACCAAAGACTTCCTGACTAATACATGATTTACTAATAATTGCGAACCATTTGATTTGCAAATATTTGAGAACCAGTATTTGAGAAGAGGACTGGCATGCTCTTTCTACAATTGGTACAAGAAGGCCTTCAAGTCTGGGTGTTGGATTAGGGAAGTAGAGACGGGATGAATGGTAAAGATGTGAGAAAAACTATTCAAATCAGGATGCTTCTGCACAAAGAGAAACCATGGGAACAAAGAGAAAAGAGTGCTAAGGAAATTGTTTCAGACACACTTGATAGTGAACCAAATTTTGACAAAAAGCTAAGACATTGTTAAAAAAGAATGCAGCTTTGTGGTCTTGGGTGGCCTGGGAGGGAAGGGTGGATATGAAACAAACCTTGCCTAGTTGTAGCAAGCATCTTCGTCTCTTTATCCATAATTAAAATTCACTTGTTTGTGAGACTTACTTGCACTGCAGCTATGTAATTGACCATAGCACTTCTACTCAATATTTTATGGTAACTGAAGAATTTGATGTGTAGGGACAAGATCCAGGCAGAAGAGTAGGTCTCACTATTGTTACCTCAACTACTTTATCTCCTGTATAGAATCAAGGTCGGCAAATCGGAATATTCCTTTGGCTAAGACTTCATGACCAGTCTAAAGTCATCTTTTGATTCATTATGAATTCTGAGCTCTTGAACACTAGAAATTTGTATTGTTTTTTTAAAATATCCTTTCCTGGGGCACCTGGGTGGCTCAGTCGGTTAAGCGTCCGACTTCGGCTCAGGTCATGATCCCATGGTCCGTGAGTTCGAGCCCCACATCGGGCTCTGTGCTGACAGCTCAGAGCCTGGAGCCTACTTTGGATTCTGTCTCCCTCTCTCTCTGACCCTCCCCCGTTCATGCTTTGTCTGTCTCTATCTCAAAAATAAATTAAAAAATAAAAATTAAAAAAAATCCTTTCCTGGGGCGCCTGGGTGGCTCAGTCGGTTGAGCATCCGATTTCTGCTCAGGTCATGGTCTCGTGGTTTGTGGGTCCAAGCCCCGCGTTGGGCTCTGTGCTGACGGCTTGGAGACTGGAGCCTGCTTCGGATTCTGTGTGTCCTCCTCTCGCTGCCCCTCTCATGCCCATGTTCATGCTCTATCTCTCAGTGTGTTTCAATAATAAATAAATGTTGAAAAAGTAAAATAAAATATCCTTTTCAAATGGAGAGAACCCATCCATAGAGGAAATTTTCCTTACACAGGCTGAAACCTGCTTTTTTCCCTGACAACTCCCAAGTTTTATAATCACTAATAGAACTTTAATATCTTCATAGCCCTTTTTTCAGCAAATTTTTACAAAAGCCCAAGCCTGGTGTCATGCCTTATATGTAATTGGTGGTTTATTCCCCATAAGCCTAGAGTTTCTGTTTTCATGTGTTCATTTGTGTGTGTTAGAAAATAATTTTTAGAATGGAAAGGTATTTGAATGACTTAATTTTTTAAGTCTTGATGATCTGGGGTCTTTGGCCTTCCACTTCTGGGGGAGATGTCTAGATTTACTCTGCCCTGTCTTTATGAGTAAATGGTATTCACATGCTAGCCTCAATTACAGATTAAAGTTCAAATGTCTAGGGAAGTTAGATTCAGTGTATGGAGATAACATTCAGAACTCAAATGTCCTTTATGGCTTAGGAATGGCACCTTCCATGAAGGCAGGACTCAACCAAACCCTCTTGACAATTAAGGTTTATGTTTCTGCTGCTGCTGATAATTAGGATTATAGTGAGTAGCACAGAATATTAAAGTTTTCATCATTATTACCTTCATGCTATTTTTGAGCTTTAAATTACTTTACTAAAAGAAAGTGGTTTTACATGTTAGTCTATTGCCTTTAGTTAGAAGCTAGTTTTGAGTAAACTGATGTACTAAGTTCCATTAGTTTAATAACTATAAACTATGGAATGGCCATACTTGGAAAATGTATGCTTCATAGGAGTGACAGGAAATCCTCTTTGAAGAAGAGGCATAAGAAACTTGGAGAAGAACAGAATCCTATTAACTTACTCGTTTCCACTGTCCTTCATACATCATGTGCTCAGTAGACTTTTATTTAACTTATTACCTCAGTAGAATATATAGTTTAGAAATCTATTGTGTAGATTTTCTTTCATGAATAATCAAGAATTTTAATTACTTAATAAGAATTCTATAGGCTTCTTTGGAGGTGACCACAATGTGTATGTTGCCGTTACTTTTTTTTTTTTTTACAGGAAACCTTGTGTTATTCAGCAGAACATGGTGAATTTCAAGTATTTATCACTAATGAATTATCTCAGTTTTGTCTCCTAGGTATGATAGAAGCACTATTTTTTTCCTGCAACCTGTTTTGTGACTCCAGTCAGATTAATAAATTATGAACTATACCATTTCATTACGGTAGTAAGAATTAAGAAAAGATGTTTTCCTTGGGGACTTCTGCTTGGAATATATCTTTAGTTACATTCTGTAAGAACTATAGTCAAGGCTGAACTGGGAATTCTAGTTTATCTGGCACATACCAAGAGGGGAGAACAGTGTCATTGAGTCTGGCTTGGGTAAAATATGTCTGAAAAAAATGGCTAGATAAGGAATGACATCTTAAAATTGCCTCTTATTTTGATCTCTGTCAGAGGTCTGAAGAATCACATGTGAAACTATGAAGTATTCTCATGAAAAGTAGAAATCATTTAATAAGAGTTTGTTTTTTTTCCATGTGTGGTTTTTAAGCTAAGGAGTAAAAAATGTAAGAATAACTGAACTCTGTGTTGGAGGCCTTACTGATTTTCTCAGCAGCTCCTTCCCTGTCCCCAAACTCCTGAACTCTCCTTTTCTTCCTTTTTTGGAGGAAACCCAAAAGTCTAACAGGATATTTTAAATGATTAACATGAGCATTTCTGATATTAAGTGGTTTTAAAGAATTTAAATCATGAGGATCTTCTTAATTGTCCCAAATGACTCAGTTTATGATTATTAGTTAAAACGTGGTGTAGCTGGGTGGAAAGAGGAGGAGGGAGTGCCAGCGAGAGAGAGAATGGGCTGTGCTCTGATGGTAGGGAGTGTGCCTCCACTTAGCAGTTGCAGAGCCATGCAAGGACTTCCTGAAACGATTAACAGTCTTTCCTTCAATAAGTACTTTGGGTATAAAAAGGGGAGAAAAAAGAGCTTTGTAGAAAACTTTTGCAAAAAGTTCCTTTGAAATCCTTTATTACTTTTGATAGGACTGAAAAGGACAAATAGGAAATTTGGCAGTTGTTTCTAGGATTGAAATAGAAAAGGCTCAGGGTGATACATTGGGATTTTCAATAGCCGATAATATTTTCTTAAAGATACTTTTAATTTTAGAGAGAGTGTGCATGTGAGCAGGGGAGAGGGACAGAATGAAAGAGAGAGAGAATCTTAACCCTGGGATCATGACCTGAGCTGAAATTGAGAGTCAGATGCTCAACTGGCTGAGCCACCCAGGCACCTCTCAATAGCTAATAATATTATTAAGCTTTCACAAATCTCTTTTCTAGACTTAGAATATTTACAGGAAAAAGGAAACATTCTTCCCAGGTCAAAGATAACATAAAACACAACTGTAAACCTTTAAGAAAGTAATTAAAGAAGAAAATTGCATATCAAAGTTATGCCTTGCAGCCAAAAGCATATTTATAGATAAATTCATAACCCTAAGATAGCTTACTGCCTAAAAATAAAACTTGAAAATAAATGAGTAGAACATTCAACTCTATATATTTGGGAGGAAAAAAAATCCTGAAACAGAATAACAATGAACTGAATTTAAGCAGTAAGGATAGATTAATAATAGGAACAAAACACAGAATTTAATGTTAGAAAATGGAAAAACAATAGAATTGATGAATCTAAGACCAGTTAAAATGAGTGAAATAAACATTTGGTAATTGGAATAAAAAAAGGGAGGGGCCCCTGGGTGGCTCAGTCGGTTAAGCATCTGACTTGGGCTCAGGTCATGATCTCACGGTTTGTGGGTTTGAGCCCTGCATCGGGCTCTGTGCTGACAGTTCAGAGCCTGGAGCCTGCTTGCCTGCTTCAGATTTGTGTCTCCCCTCCCTCTCTCTCTGCACCCCCCCCCCCCCCCCCCACTCATGCTCTGTCTCTCTCTCTCTCTCTCTCTCTCTCTCTCTCTCTCGGTCTCAAAAGTAAATAAACATTAAAAAAAATAAAAAAAAAAAGGGAGCCAAAAACACAAAGAAACACATTTAAGAATGAGAAAAAGACTGTGGCCACAGTCAGAAGAGATTAAAAGTTATGCCATGCCCTGTGTAACTTCATGCAGATGTATTTGAAAATCTTGATGAAATCTGCATGTTAATCCTCATTAGCAAAACTAAAGCCACTTGAAACTAGAAAAGAGATTTCTTCAGTATTATATAAAAGGATCCAGCTTTTATTTATTTATTTATTTTTAAAAAGCTCTTATAGCTCAGGAATACACATCAGTGGGATATTTTAATTGTTACATATAAACATACCTACACACACACACACACACACAGATACCCTCACACACATTCACATATGTATACATATATACACACTCCTAGGGCATTTGGAAACTCTGGAAACATTTTCAATAGTATGGCACTTAATTATAAAAATATTCCCAGTACGTTTTTCTTTAACATCTAGACACCTTTTCAGGGGACATACCTGAGGCAATCTAATTATTAATCTGTAAAAAGTACTATCCATATTCCACAGAGTGTCCAGAAAGTCTGTAAACTCAAGCAAAATGGTATATTAATAGAATGTCAGCACTTGGGGCTGCTGTTGACTGAAGTGTACCTATTCCCCATTTCTCAGGAAGAAGAGGCCAAAATTATTTTTTTAGAGTCTGAGCATCTCACATTTTACTCCTTTCTCTAAGGGTAAAACTAAAACTCTTTGGAGTTTTATTCTCTAGGGGAACATTAAATTGGGCTGCCCAAGAGGAAATGAGGTGTTGAAACTTGAAAGAGGCAGAAGGGTCCACATAAAATTATGGGTTATGAAACAGTAGAGTGGCAGGACCACCCCCACCCCCCACTCCCAAAGAGGATCTTGGAGGTGGTAGGACCCATGAGAGATAGATGGATGAAATGGGAGAGGAGGAGGTAGGGTCACAAGTGAGACCACTGTGTTCTAGGCACATAAAGATTCCAGGGTCTGCCACTGATGGAGAGGGAGATGTGGGGCCACCTACCTTAAACCTGTCCTTGGGTTTTAGACACCAGCATCTCAGTGGTGGCCACAACAGACCAAAAGCCATAGCTCGTCCTCTAGTTTGCTGAATTTCTTGGTGCTCTTGTAAGACCAGGGTGGGAAGGAGTGTGAATAACAAATATTGTTAGTCAGAATCTTTTATTTGATTTAGAAAAATAAAGAAAGGTGACATTAGATGGTGAAGCAAATTTTTATTTGTATGTGTGTGTGTATTTACAAATGTGCATATATTTATGTGCACATGTCTATGAGATGCTGTCAGAAAACACACTGAAATATTAGCCGAGTTCTAAAAAGAAGCCTGTCTTTGTTACTTTCTATCTGATGAAAAGGCTTTTAGAACTGGAACTTTGGGGAACAGCAGATCCCCTGGATGAGTTTGATGTTCTTCCAGGTTTACCTTGGGGTTTCTAAGAATCTGATGAGCGTTATTAAGGCCAGCATTGAAGATGAGAACATTTTTATCCTTTCCACTGACCTGTATGTGGTACATCCCCTCTCAGTCAGCTCTGGAGAGTAAAGCTTAGTGAACTGACCTGAAGTGTGTTATGGGAATCAAAATACAGTTATAATCTAGTATATTATAGCAGTGCTTCATGGTACTTAGTTTTAAAAGTTGAAGCATTTCTGGCAAGGGTGTATTTTATGTTTTATGTATAACACTAACGTACTAGCAAATGATTTAATCATGACCATTCAGAAATTATTTATTTGTTAAACCCTAATTTAAAATAAACTGGTGTTTAACCAAGAGACATTAATCAATTGTAATACTGATTTAAAGAGTGTTTTATTGAAAGAAAAATTAGTTCATTATGTCAGGTTATTTTAAACTGAAAGAAAATAGCATTCTGCTCACTTATAAAGTGGTAATGTTGAAATTTTTTAACGTTTATTCATTTTTGAGAGAGAGACATAGAGCATGAACAGGGAAAGGGGAAAGAGGGGAAACACAGAATCTGAAGCAGGCTCCAGGCTCTGAACTGTCAGCACAGAGCCCGACGCGGGGCTTGAACCCATGAACTGTGAGATCATGACCTGAACCGAAGTTGGTTGCTTAACTGACTGAGCCACCCAGGTGCTCCAAAAGTGGTAATCCTTAAATCAGCTGAATTCTACATGCCCTGTAGCTAAATCATTTTAGAATATTTTCACACCTAATTTCTATTGAGTTTAATTAAGACATTTTGAGGTAACTACTCTTATGTAGGAATGGCAAATTTTAGTGAAACTGTCTTTGCTTTCATAATTTTTAAGTAAACATTCCAATTACACCCAGTATGCAGGAAAATGAAAAGACTCTCTAGTTCTTCCTACTGGTTACATGAACACACACACATTCACAATCACACTCATTCAGTCTGCCACACACTTAACACAACCCTCTCCTTCATGCCCATAAACATCTGTGTGCTCAAGCACAAATACATACATGCACACACATTCTCTCGCTCTGGTGGACACACATACACTCTCCATTTTACTCAGGTCAGAACACGTACACACACACACACGCGCGCGCACGAACCCATTTAGGCTAACATACTCACATAGGCCTGTTCAAATTCACACACTCAAATGTATGTGCGCACGTACACACACACAAACACACACACACAGTAATGCTTACACATACTGTGTGTTAAACTCTTGCTTTTTCTCCTCACTGTTTTATAGCTAACTTCTGACTTTTCTGTCTTTGGTTTATACATTTCTCTTGATCTTTGATTTAGAAGTGGGTGACTCTGATCAATTATTTCATATCATTACCTTTGGGATGAGATTGGTGATTTTGATACTGGCTCATTTTTATTATTTGCATGTTGTTTAAGAGAAAGAACTTCATAAACTTATTTTGCTTTCATATGCCAAAGCGAGTGTTGAAGAGAAGATTATGTAAGTAGATGAGAAAATTGCCTTTCACACATATTTGTTGAGTCAACAGGGTCAGATGAGAAGTTGGCAAAGGATGTATCATGAAATAAAGAGAAACGACTCTATTTTGTCATATTGCAGATAGATGTTCTTTCTGTGTGACGTGCCATGTTTTATTACTTGCTTTCTTTGATTATGATAATTTACTAATTAAGAAATAACATGTGACAGAATAGTAATAAAACTTAGTGTTTTGATAGAGGACTGAATAAAAAAGGTGGGCAATTGACTTGCCTTTTGAAATTGAGAGCTTTCTGTTTTTGAGTGTATAAGGACAGATATCATTGTTCTGCCTTCCACAGAGTGGGAAATGCCCACCATTCTCCACAGTAAAATCTTCATTTTTGCGTGTTAAAGATTGGAGACACCATCTGGGACACATTGTATGTTCATGTTTCTTCAAGAGACTCTGGAAATCGTACTTTTGGGATTTGGAAATCCTCTCTGAGAAGGACTTCCTTTTTAGAGGCTGACAGAGATGGACTCCTGAGTAAATCTGGGGAAAGAGTTCTCCAAAAAGGAGGAGCAAGTGCAAATGCCCTGAAGCCGAGAAAGCAGAAAGATGCTTGCATGTTGAATTAAAGGGAGAAACTTGGAGGACTCAAAGTCAGACACTGCGGGGCAGCAGACCATTTGGGCTTTAGGGTCTTCGTAAAGAACTTGGCTTTTACTCTGAGTGAAATGGGAAGTCATGGTAGAGCTATGAGCAGAGGGGTGATGTGATGGGACTTAGCCTTTTTATCGAATCCCTCTGGTTGCTGTGGGGAGAATAGACTGTGGGGAATGAGAGTTGAGCGATATGGCCCCTTGGACTAAGATGCTCCAGGCGAGAGATATTGTGGCTTGAACTAGAATGGAAGCATTGAGAAGTGATCAGATCAGGTGTATTTAAAAAATAGAGTAGATAGGATTTGCAGCTCTACTAGGAGAGGGCAAGAAGATGGGGGACCTGTTAGTGATGACTCCTAGGTGTTTAGCCTGAACAACTAGCTGAATGGAGTTTTCATTTAGTTAAATGGGTAAGTAATTTGGGGATGAGGAGTAGTCTGAGTTTTGCTTGTGGACAATTCAATAGACATTTAAGTAGAGTAGGCAGTTGTATATGAGTTTGAAGTTCAGGTGGAAGATTAAGGTGACCGGACTGTAGGGGCACCTGGGTGGCTTAGGTGATTGAGCGTCCAGCTGTTGATTTTGGCTCAGGTCATGATCTCATGGTTTGTGAGTTTGAGTGCCATGTCAGGCTCCTGGCTGACAGCACAGAGCCTGCTTGGGATTCTCTCTCTCCCTCTCTCTGCCCCTCCCTTGAGCATGTACATACTCCCCCACCCCCCAATAAATAAATAAACTTAAAAAAAAAAAAAGATGGCCAGACCGTAGTGTGTGTGTGTGTGTGTGTGTGTGTGTGTGTGTGTGTAATATACCTGTAAGTTGTCATGTACAAAAGATATTTCAAGCCTGTATGGAATCACCTTGTGAATGAATGAGTATATTGAAGAGGCAGAAAGACTTAGGCTTGGCTCACTTTAACATTTATAGTCACATAAATGAAGGGGTGCCCACGAAGGAGTCTATGGAAGGTTAACCAGTACAGTAGGAAAAGTACCAAAGGAGCGTAGTGTCCTAGAAGCAAATGAATATAATTTTTAAGAATGAAGAATTCCTAAGTGTCGTAGAATAATAATGTAAAATTATAATATAACATGAAAAGTGTGAATTGACTGCTGGATTTGCAAATATGGAGGGCTTTACTGACCTGGTTAAAGGCTTAATGGTGTCAAATGAATAACAAAAATCTGACTCAATCAAGTGATTGATCAAGATATGGCAGGGATATGGTAATAAAATTGTTCTTTGACAAACAATACAGTAACTGCACTATTTCCCAGAATTAAATGATTTCATGGTCTCAATATGTATTCAGGAAAACAGAAATACCAGGACAGTTCTTTTCACTATATTTAATTGGCTCCCTCTCCCATTCCCCTTTCATAAACCTTATCGTTCTTCTCAGATTCCCGACCACCCTCAGCCCATTTCAGTGTCAGCTTGTGAGCTTGTTTCTTGCTTGATTAGATAGTAAGAGGGAACATTTGCGAGCTGCATGAATGTTCTGTCTCCATTCTCTGCTTACAAATCTACCTGTATTTGCCCTTATTGAGTACTTCTTCCTTACAAGTATCAAAGGAAAAACATTCCTCCTAAACAAGTCTCTCCACCTGTTTTTTTGATGCCCCTTCCTCTCAGGATCCTTGTAGTCTCCCCATCCTCCTGTTAAGCCTTTATCCTGCCCCTTTATTGCTTCTTACAGCTCATAAATATGTTTGCTCATAGTTTTCCCATCTTAAAAATACTGGCCATTCTTAAATTTATATTCCCATCTGGCTAGATAAAAACAATAGAGACATATTGTGAAGTATTGTGGAAATGAAGAAAATAACAATCACTCATAATCTCACTTCTCAGAGATGATCGTTACATGTATTTACATTCAATTTTTTTCTATGTGCATTCTTACTCATTTGGATCCAACCATGTATAGACTTTCAAAATCTTTCTTTTTATTTGACTAACATTATATTGTAAGATTTTGCACATTCCATTAAACAGTTTTGGAACGGTTGTAAATAGAGTATTTAATGCTGTCATCATGCTACAATTTATATACTTGTGATTTTATCGGACTTTTACCTAATTTCTATTTTTGATATAAATAAAACTAAGGTGAATATCTTTGTACATAAATCTTTTACTACATTTCAGATTATTTTCTAGGCTAAAGTCTAAAGGCAAATGCTGAATCAAAGGATATGCACTGTTTTATGACTCTTGTTAGATATTGCCAAATTGCTTTTAAAAATGATTCTGTCAATTTATATGCCTACTGGGAAGTAAAGGCATGCTTCTCTCCTCAGATTCTTTTGATGGCTTTTGAAAAATGATTATTTTATAAAACAGTGTTTGCTAATTGGGTAGTTTAGTGTTATCTCATTTCTTTTTTTTTTAAAGTTTATTTTGAGAGAGAGCATAAGTGGGGGAGGGGCGGAGAGAGACAGGGAGAGAGAGACAGAGAGAGGGAGAGAGAGAGGGAGAGAGAGAGAGAGAGAGAGAGAGAGAGAGAGGATAGAGAGAATGAATCCCAAGCAGGCTCTGCACTTGTGCAGAGGCTTGATGTGGGGCTCAAACTCACAAACCATGATCATGACCTGGACCTACGCTGAAGTCAGACACAACCGACTGAGCCACTCAGCCACCTCGTGTTATCTCATTTCTTAAACTAGTATTTGATTACTAGAGAAGTGAAAATCACTTTTTAATGTTTATGTTACTTATTTTTCTTATGAGTTTTCCCTATGTCGTGTGCCCATCTTCCATACCCTTCATTAGATTTTCAGTTTTTTGATGACTTGTATAATTTATCATAGTAATATTATATTTGTCTCATATTTGCTGCAATAATTTTTCTACTTTGTTGCCTTTTACTTTTATGCTTTTATTGATTTAAAGTTTAAGATAATAAAATGGCAGTTGATAATTAATTGATGGCAGAATGCTGACTTAAAACAGACCCAAGTAGATATAAGAATTTGGCATATGTTCATGGTATTTAATTCACTAGGGACAAATATCCACATTTTGAGGGAAACAGTGTTAGAATTCTTTCTCATACCTCATATCAAAATAAATTTCAAGCAGATTAAGGATTCAAATATTTAAAAAACAATCAAAACATAAGTGCATGAGAAAGTCTTTAAGTGGATAGTTGGTCTTACTAAGCATGGCAATAAAGGTAGAGACCATTGGGGTACACATTGAAAAAAATGACTAATTTGAAACCTTTCATCCAGCAAAAATTAACAAGATCACATACAAATATGGCAAGCAGGGAAAATTATTTATAACATATATGGTAACTATTAATTTTGTAAATATTATAGATCTCTTAGAAATGAAAAAAAAAATTTCCAAGTAGGAACTTGATCAAAGAGCATGAAGGGATAACTTAGAAAAGAAGAAATACCAATGGCTAATAACTGTTTTAAAAATCCAACCTCACTAGTTTTCAAAGAAAGTAAAACAAACGCATAGACGTAATATTTGGAAATATAGTACATGAACAACCCTACTGAGCCAGAATCACCCTTTAACTTTTTAAACTATTAAAACTAGAAGAAAAAAAAATAAAGACTTCCAAAATCAGGTTTTGAGGCCATGTAGTTGAAAGAGAAAAGTTTTTGCTTGTATTTGTTTTTAAATCCAAAATGTTCCTTTTAATGGAGTAAGATATATTGTGGCCATTGACGATGATGATGACCATGTACATCAGTATCTATTGACGTACAAAGATCTGCTTGATATAGAATTGAATGCTTTAAGTTACATAGCAACTGTGCTTCCAGTTATATAATAAAAAAGAAAAGCTCATATATATACATACCAGAAAATAAAGAAATTGCTCTAAAATGTAACAAAACTTTCCCTGGATGGTGAGGAAAATCAACAAACTTTCTTATTTTTTCATGCATTTAAAAATTTCCGAATGTCCCACATATTGTTTTTATAATGATAAAAATAAAGGTATTTACATTTTGAAAAAATCTTTTTAAATTTAGTCATTTTTCTCTATACTTAAAGTCCTTTCTCCATTAAATAAGTAGGTACTTTTTTAAAAGTTTTTTTTTTAAATTCTTCCTGTTGGAACTTTATTTAATAGATGGTTTGAGGTAAGAATATAAATTCTCTTAAATAACCAATATTCCAAGTAGTGACCAAATGTTGTAGTACAGTTTATTAGATACTTACTTATTGATTGCTGATGCTTTCCTTATCAAAGATCACTAACTTCCATTTCCTATTATCTGTTTAGCAAAAAATTCTCTTCCATTGGTTCACCTGTCTGTTGTGATATCATCTTACTCTATTAATTATTATTTTATTACACTATGCCTTATTACTGATAGGACAAATTCCCTCATTTTTTCAGAACATTCTTAAAAATCTTTTTTTCCAGATGAATTTTAGAATCAGAGGCTTAAAATTGATCTCCCCATGGTTCTTAATCAATGTACACTGAATAAACATCACATTGTTTTTTCTTAAAAATCCAGGCCATGAACTATGAATGGACTATAAATACTGTAGCATTCTTGTGAGTTCTTCAAGATATGATAGATCAGATGATAAAGCTTGTGCTGTAAGTGGCTTTAGAATTAGGTTTTCCTTAATCTCTGTGACAAATTTTTATTTTTCCCCGTATCTTCCTTTAGTGATACATCCAGATGATATGATATAACTATGCCTTTAAAATTTTTGAATGAGTGAGAGAGAGAGAGTGGGGGAGGGGCAGAGAGTGAGGGAGACACAAAATCAGAAACAGGTTCCAGGCTCTGAGCTATCAGCATAGAGCCCATTGCGAGGCTCAAACTCACGAACCATGAGATTATGAGCTGGCTGAAGTTGGACGTTTAACCAATTGAACCACCCAGGTGCCCCATCTATGCTTTTTAATCAGCTTCCATTTATAGCAGTCTGGGATAATTTTAACATTCTAAGTAAGATAAGACTAGATGATTAAACTCGTGCTTTGTGTATTGGTTTCTCTTGGGCCTTTTATGTATATATTCTTATGTTGGCCACATTTCATATGATACAGACTGCCACTTTAGATGACCCTGGTTAAGTGTGATGTTACTATGTCCGCACATGAACAAAAAGACATACAATTTGAATAAACTACAAATGGAGTGGGGATACCTCAATGGCAAGAAATACAATGATAGGAAAGAGAGTTTCTGAAATCTTGGGTTCTCTTCCTGAGACAAAGTTTCTGTTATGTGTCTTCCCCATACCTGAGTCTCAGACTTTGTAACTGAATCAGTGCTTATCCTGGAATTTAGATGATGGGAATGCAGAGTAATGGGCCAGTGAACTCATAGTCAGACACAGAATGACTTGTTTTTCCACCCTTGAGCTTTTTTACCTTTTTTTTAATTAAAAAAATTTTTTTTAACATTTATTTTTGAGACAGAGAGACACAGAGTGTGAGTGGGGGAGGGGCAGAGAGAGAAGGAGACACAGAATCCTAAGCAGGCTCCAGCCTCTAAGCGGTCAGCATAGAGCCTGACACGGGGCTTGAACCCACCAACCGTGAGATCATGACCTGAGCTGAAGTCAGGCGCTTAGCCGACTGAGCCACCCAGGCACCCCAGAGCTTTTTTACCTTTTGATAATTTAAAGGCATTAATCATAACTTGACAATTATTAACCTGATTCAAAATCATCAACCCTGAATGTTTTCTGTATGAAAGCACAACTACCAAAGCTCAATAAAAAGGTGGTGAAAACATATTTTTCATATTTCGCCTGCTGTTATCTGTCCTGTGGCATATTTTGCCAGGTGAGGACAAGTATATGGCTGGTTTTTTCATAAATATTTTGTCACTAATTTTAGTATCCTGTTAATCACAATAATGTTTTGGGATTCCTCTTACATTGTTGTTCTGTATAAAACCGTAATATTATTGCTGTAGTAGAAAACGTTTATTTTGTTAAATCTCTAAAGGGAGGCAGGACCCATCAAAGTTAAGGACCTAGACTCAGAGCAACAGATGCTCCTCTAAAGCAATGCATTTCTTAAAGAAGGACTTTGATGAAATATATGTAAATCACCTCTTTTGTTATTTATTTTTGAAACATTCTCTGTTATGCCATATTTTATTTGTTTTTATATTTTTATTATGAGATACTTTAAGTGTAGAGACAAGTATACAAACTAGCATAGCACCATGCACCTGTCACCCAGTTTTATTAAATGTCAACATGTTTGCCTTAGCTGTTTTTTTTTTTTTTTTTTAATTTTAAAGCCAGGACTACATTACAGATACAGTCCTTTGTGTCTTGCCGTATCCCTTTCTCTCTGTGGCAACCATGCCTTGGAATTTACTGTTTATCATCTGCATTCATGACTATGTACTTTACTCTGTACTCATGTATCATTGAAAAATATGATATTTTTTCATGTTAACTTTATAGAAATGGGAGCCAACTGCATCATTTTTTAACTTATTTTTTTTAATATGATGCAATCGTTGAGGATTTATCTTTTATGAAGCTAGCCATTCCAATTTATTCATATCAACTGCTGAATAGCATTCCATCTTATGTCTGTTCCAAATTTATATGGTTTTTCACTTATGGACATTTTCATATTATAAAATATACATAGTGTTTACTATTATAAATATGGTTTAAATGAGCCTTTCTCTGCTAACCTCCTCGGCAAATCTTTTCTCTACCGTGTATGTGTAGAAATGAAACTGCCACAGCATAGAGAACACACATCTTCCATTGAAGTAAATACTAGCAATTGCCCCTGAAAGGATTTGCACCAGCTTATAAGCCCTCCAAACATCATAGATTGCCATGCTCCACATCGTCATAGAGTTCATTGTTGTCACACTTTTAACTCTTTGTCATTCTGTATATCCTATGAAATGGTATGTAGCAAATTTGCATTTCTCTGATTACTAACAACACCGAACGTCTTTTCATATGTCATATGTTTAGAGACAATAATGACGTGGCTCGGAGCCAGATATGATAATAATGTATGGATGTTGGAGCCAGATAACTTGGGTTTGATTCCTGAGTCTTCTGGGTGACCTTGGGGTTGTCACCGATTAGTGGCTCATTGGCAAAATGGGGATAATAATCACACCTACCTCATGGGATTGCTCTGAGTATGTGAGAATCTCCTAGAGTTGTGTCCAGCCTTTACTAAGATGATGATGTTGTCATCAGCAACATATCACCAAAACATGATAAGTGAGTTTCAAAAGATTCAACTACGTACCTTACATTTTTGAAAGGTTAATGGCTCTAATCTGGAAAGGTTGGGATGGAAAAATTCTGAAACTTGGAAGCCCTGGCCTTCTCATCCCCATCTCCCTGATTCGCCCACGTTCTTCTCTTCCTATTCAGAAGATAACACTAGCTCAGGGCCCACGCAGAGGATGAGGATCCAATTACCAAGTATGTAACATCTTTTTTTTTTTTAATTAAAGGGTATGTTATTGTGGAGTTTTATTGAATTATGCATTTCACTCACACAAGCTTGTTTATCATTTTGCCCATTTTGTATTGCATTATTTGCTATTTATTATTATTTAGTAGGAGTTTCATATATATTTTGGGCACTAATCCTGACAGAATTCTTTTTTGCAATCTTTGGCTTGTCCTTTAACTTTGTTACGGCATAAGTTTGCACAGAATTTTAAAAATTTAGTGTGGTCAAGTTTAACAACCATTTCCTTAATGGTTTGTCATTTTATATCTGACTTAAGATTCCCTCCCCACCCAAACCAAGCTATTAAAGACACTCTTCTATTTTTTCCTTCTAAATGTTACAAAATTTTTGTGATTTATAAGCAAAATTCTCTTTGGAATTTATTTTTGTTTCCAGCATAAGTTGTAGAGCTGGTTGTCAAGCACTATTTACTGTCTAGTTCCAGTGACCACTTTGTTTCTCCATGATCTAAAATGATACTATCATCATTACTGTGCCTTCCTGATAGTAGGAGGAGGGTGGGGGCAGGAAGAGGAGTAGGGGGAACAACAGTATCTCTCAGGTCTCACTGAATGTCAGGCACCATTCTATGTGCTTTACATATATTGACTCACTGGCTCCTGAACCATGCCCTATGCAGTAGGTACTGTCAGTGTCTCCATTTTATCAATAAGGAAACAGGCACAGACAGGTCAAGTGCCTGGCTACACAAATGTGTAGAGATGATTCAAACTCAGACTATGAGACTGAATTTAAAACTCAGTTAGCATGGCTCCAGAGTCCACATTTAAAATCCCTCTATTACCCAGCCTCCAAAAAATCTTTCTGCCTAACAAAACAAGTTCCCTCTTGTCATTGTTCTTCTTAAAAATAAACTAGCAAAATAATCTTGGCTAACTTTGGCTACTTTCTCTATTTCATTTGTTTTTATTTTCTCCCTCTGTTATCAGAAGGTGGTATATAAATATACTTCTAGATAGAAATTCTAATATTCAGTTTCTTGTTTTAGGATGATAAAGTCTTACCCCTTCTAGAACTTACTCCAAATCTTCTAAGGGTTAGATATTGCCAAAATGATAGACTGGGGTGACTTTTGAATTGTTCTCATTTGTTATACCTTTGTTCTTTGTAAATTTTATAACTTTTCTTGGAACTTATTCTGAAAGTTTTTTGCCTTAAGTCCATATTTACTAGTCTTGAGACTTTCAGTAGAGGAGACAGACCTAAAAAATAAATAATTACAGTACAATTTGTTAAATTACAGAATAGAATTATGAAAGCTTAGCCCAAGAAATACCTACTCTGTCCAGGAGTTTCATGAATGATGTCTTGGTATTGCTGTAATAAAACAACCAGAATTATACTGGCTTGAAATCATTTTATTGTCATTTCAAGCCACTATACTATTATTTTATTATCTCTTATATTCTCTGAGCTGACTAATCTCAGCTGGATACTTGGTGATGCCTAAGGCTGCAGTTATCTAGGGCTTGACTGGGCTGGACCATTCAAGATGGCTCATTCACATGGTTGAGTGTTGGCACTGGCATCAGCTGGGAACTAAGCTAGGACTGTCAACCATTGTGCCTGGTTCCCCTGTATGTAATATCTCAATGTGGCATGGGCTTCTCATAGCATGGTGGCTATGTTCCAAGAGGAGGAAGTGAAGGTCTGGGTTTGAGAGTTCCAGAATGTACTTATACCACTTTCTGTGGTCCAAGCTAGTCCCAAGGTCAGCACAGATTCAATGGGGGGGGGGGGGTGGGAGGGGGCCACTGAATTGCTCACCCTTAGTGTGAGGAGTTGCATAAGCATATAGGGCCAGAGGAATTGCTGGAGGCCCTCAACTAGACTATGAACCAGAGAGGGTATCACTCAAAAAAGGAAATTTATGCTGAACTTTGAAGGATGGGGAAACTTTTATTAGAGAAAATTCTGAGAAGAAGATTCAGAAAGAGGGCAATAATAGAAACATGAAAGAGCATAATATGCTTGGATAAAAGTTTTGTGTTAGGGAGTTATAAGGGATAAAATTGATAAGATGTGTGAGAAGTAATAGAAAAATCATAGCTAAAGTTCATCAAATGCTCACTGTGGCCAGTCATATTTTGAGGCTTTTTGAATGAATTATTTATTTTATCCTCATAACAACCCTATGAAGTAGGGACTACATTAGTAGTCTCAAGTTTCTAGACAAAGAAACAAGTGTAAATAGGTTAAATAGCTTGCACGTAGTCATACCTTGTAAACATCAGAGCTAAATTTGAACACAGGTAATGCCTTTAGAGACTACCTTGTCAACCAGTGCAACATCTATCTTCCACAGATTATAAAAACATATTATGTCATATTATATGCTGCCTCCCATAAATTGTATGTCATGTTAAGGAAAGTGGGCTCTAAGTAAGAAACTGGAGTTACTGCACTGGTATTCAAGTTGATGTATTTGTAACTAGATTTTTTAGGACCAGTTGAATTGAGTCCTTCAGATATTGAGAGTGACCATGTGGTTTCAGGAGGTCTAGGTCAAGCAAAGAGGTGTTCACTCATTGTAGGTATACCTTCTGGTAATACTAAAGGGAGTCTTGATATGAAAGTTCAGCCTAACAAAGGTGATGGTGACAAACTTGGGCATCAGATACCCTCTCTGGAATTCTTTAAAGGAATACACAGAGAGAAGGAATCCAGTGGTAACAGACAGAGACCCAATGACCGTAAAACAGAGATGGCAATAAGCAGAATAGGGACAGGCAGACTCATGTTGGTAACCTAATTGCTAGATCTTCTTTGAATCCCGATGACCTTCCATCTTGAATTCATTTGTCTCTTCTAGCCTGAGCTGAATGGTTCTTGGGTTTCTATGCAGTCTGTGGAAACACCTATATATATTTTTATTTCTAAATACAGCCTATAGCTAACCGCTATTATGTGCCATAACCTGAGTGAACCTCTGTTCTTATAGTCAGAAGAATGCAACTAACATAGATGTTTAGTTTTTATCAGATGCTCTGTTACTGGTTTATATTTTTAAATATAATTATTATCAAGTTAGCTAACAGTGTATACAGTGTGCTCTTGGCTTTGGGAGTAGATTTCCATGATTCATCGCTTAACATACAACACCCAGTGCTCATCCCAACAAGTAAGTGTCCTCCTCAATGCCCATCACCCGTTCCACCCCCCCACCCCACCATGAACCCTCAGTTTGTTCTCTGTATTTAAGAGTCTCTTATGGTTTGCCTCCCTCTCTGTTTGAAACTATTTTTTCCCCTTCCCTTCTCCAGTGGTCTTCTGTTGAATTTCTCAAATACCACATATGAGTGAAAACATATGGTATCTGTCTTTCTCTGCCTGACTTATTTCACTTAGCATAATACCCTCCAGTTCCAGCCACATTGTTGGAAATGGCAAAATATCATTCTTTCTTGTTGCTAAGTAGTATTCCTTTTATATATAAACCACATCTTCTTTATCCATTTATCAGTTGATGGACATTTGGGATCTTTCCATAATTTAGCTACTGTTAATAGTGCTGCTATAAACTTTGGGGTACATGTGCCACTATGAATCAGCACTCCTGTATCATTTGGATAAATTCCTAGTAGTGCTATTGCTGGGTTGTAGGGTAATTCTATTTTTAATTTTTTGAGGAACCTCCACACTGTTTTTCCAGAGTGGCTGCACCAGTTTGCATTCCCACCAACAGTGCAAGAAGGTTCCTGTTTCTCCACATCCTTGCCAACATCTGTTGTTTCCTGAATTGTTCATTTTAGCCATTCTGACAGGTGTGAGGTGGTATCTCAACATGGTTTTGATTTGTATTTCCTTGATGATGAGTGACGTTGAGCATCTTTTCATGTGTCTTTTGGCCATCTGGATGTCTTCTTTGGAAAAGTGTCTCTTCATGTCTTCTTCCCACTTCATCACTGGATTATTTGGTTTTTGGGTGTTGAGTTTGGTGAGTTCTTTATGGATTTTGGATACTAACACTTTATCCGATATATCATTTGCAAATATCTTCTCCCATTCTGTCAGTTGCCTTCTAGTTTTGTTGGTTGTTTCCATTGCATTGCAGAAGCTTTTAGTCTTGATGAGGTACCAATAGTTCATTTTTGCTTTTATTTCCCTTGCCTTTAGAGACGTGTTGAGTAAAAAGTTACTGAAGCTGATGTCAAAGAGTTTGTTGCTTGCTTTCTCCTCTAGGGTTTTGATGGTTTCCTATCTCACATTTAGGTTTTTCATCCATTTTGAGTTTATTTTTGTGTATGGTGCAAGAAAGTGGTCCAGTTTCATTGTCTGCATGTTGCTGTCCAGTTTTCCAAGCACCATTTGCTAAAGAGACTTTTTTCCATTGGATACTCTTTCCTCCTTTGTCAAAGGTTAGTTGGCCATACATTTATGGGTCCAATTCTGGAGTCTCTATTCTATTCCATTGGTCTATGTGTCTGTTTTTGTGCCAATATCATACTCTCATGATGATTCCAACTTTGTAATAGAGGCTAAAGTCCAGGATTGTGATGCCTTCCACTTTGGTTTTCTTCTTCAACATTACTTTGGCCATTCAGGTCTTTTGTGGTCCATACAAATTTGGGATTGTTTGTTCTAGCTCTGAGAAGAATGCTGGTGCAATTTGGATTGGGATTGCATCAAACGTGTAGATTGCTTTGGGTAGTATTGACATTTTAACAATATTTGTTCTTCCCATCCATGAGCATGGAATGTTTTTCCATTTCTTTGTGTCTTCTTCAATTTATTTCTTAAGTTTTCTATAGTTTTCAGCATACAGATCTTTTACATCTTCGGTTAGGTATTTTTTGCAGATAGATATTGACACTGTTTACATTAGAACTATCCCTCTTTTACAGGATCTAGCCCAGGGCCTTGCACTTAGTAAATGCTAGAAAGTTGATATTTGCTGATCAATTTTTCTATCCATTGGGACTTTGAATATATATAGTGGTTAGGACCCAATGATGATAATGTATAAAATATCATGTTGTTCATAAATCTCATTTTATAAGATTTATGCTTCTACCTCTGAAATCTTCCATTTGTTAGGACAAAGCATTTTCTAAACATTATTTGAGTATAAAATAATTTCATATAAACAGCTGATGTTTACATTAAGACTTTTTTTTAGATTTAGAGAGGTCTTTATTAAAATATCAGGCAGACACATACATGTGCTAGTAAAAATATTCTCTATCAGTTGCCATGGATGGAACAAACAGACACCTTAAAACCACATTGATACTATGTTGATTATTTTTTCTATTTTTTGTTAAGATGAAACATAATTTTGGAAATGTTCATATTTACTAAATATGTATTACCTTAGCAGATATATTTCCTGTGTCACAAAGATGAATCTTCTGAATCATTCATGGTGTAAGTCTTGATTAATAACATGGACTCTGGAGCCAGATGCCCTGAATTTAAATTCAAGCTAAATCATGCATGACTTTAGGCAAGTTGCTTAAAGTCTGTGAGCCTGTTTCTTCACCTGTAATGTGTGGATGATGATAAACATCTCCCTTACAGGAGTATCCTAAAAATTGAATGAGTTAATACATGTAATGTATTTACAATAGTACCGATATCAATAGTCAGTACAAAGTAAGGTTTAGCAATTTTGTTGTTGGTATTATTATTTAGTATTGGTTTCTAAGGTTTAAAAGGCATTTTCATTTTAGCTCTATCTTACCAGTAGTTTTATCTGTCAGACCTTTTGGTTAGCAGTAAATGAAAGCAGAATAAAAACCTTCTAATAAGCAGCATAGTACTGTGAACCCTCAAACTGGCCTTTTTCCCTGGGGCCACTTACTTCACTTCCCAGAAACACTTCTCAGATTTGTAAGTTGTAAGCAGGGTTCTTTGAATCAATGTCATTCAGCTTCAAACTGCCTCTACCATTCCAAAGTATCAGAGGGTGACATGATGGCAAAATGCTTGTAGAAATACTTGAGGAATGATTTTGTGAGGTTTAATTTGTGCTAAAAATTCATCAACACATTTCCAGGAAGGCAAATCTTCCCAAGACATATGGAAACTCTTTAAGGTTGGTTTCATGATTCTGATTGAGACTGTTTTCATTTTATCATTAGGCACTTCAGAACAAGGAATGAAATGCAAAGTAAATTATTATCTGTCTGTTAAGGTATAGAAAGCAGAATGCCAATTTGAGAAGGGAAGGATTTTATGTAGTAAATTGAACTAGAGACATTAACAGAAGGGGCTTGGGGAGAGGTAAAGTTAAGGAATGTAGAAACAAAATAGACGATTTAATATGATGAATTACATAAAGGATCATTCCCAACAGAATGCATAAGGAAGAGTGTGAAGAGAGCTGCATTATTTAAAGACTGGAATAAACAGTGCATATTTGGAGGGTCTCAGAGTATATAAAGAGATCTGCTTAGCATGGCAGCCAGCTGCTCACCTCTCATGATGGAAAAGAAGAAATGTGCTTAAGCTGAAGTGTAAGGGATTTGGGTTCGACTTTCTCAACAATAAAGATAGTTAAACATTGATCTGAATTGTGTTATCTCAACCTTGGTAATACTGAAAAATGGCTTAACTGCTAATCAGCCTGAGATGTTCCTGTGCAAAGACAGTTATGGATCCATGACCTCTTATTGACAATAATTTCATTTGCTTTGTGTTTTGGTATTTCAGAGACATTTCTTACTTGAAAGTATAAAATTTTCTCTTGGACTCTTTCCCTAGCCACCTTTTTTCCCTTTGTTCCCTTCCTATTCTATAATTTTATGTATCACACTTTTCATGTCTCAGTTCTTCTATAGTGCTGTGATTTTGTTGGGGATGCATTAGAAAAATTCCTTTCAAATAAATGATAAACCTACCACTTAAACATATTCTAGGAGTGGGATGTGTAATTGAGTCATTTTTTTTTTAATTCCACAAATTGTTATATGTTAGGCAGTGTGGTAAGCCCTGGAGATTCAAAGTTGAATAAGGCATAATTTTCTTTTGGAATTTACTGTGTAGTGGGTTAAAGATAGATACAACTGCAATGTATTTATTTTTATTTTTTTAAGTTTATTTATTTTGAGAGAGAGCGAGTGAGCAAGCAAGCAGGGGAGAGGCAGAGAGAGAGAGAGAGAGAGAGAGAGTCCCAAGCAGTCCCTGAACTGTCAGCAAGGAGCCCGCCTGATGTGGGGCTCAATCCCACAAACCGGGAGATCGTGACCAGAGCCAAAACTAAGGGTTAGATGCTTAACAAACTGAGCCACCCAGACACCCCCGTAGGACTACAATTTAAATGCAAGAAGTGGTAGAAAAGAAATGAATCACAACATCATAGCACAGAGAAGGGGGTTAAGAACTTTGTCTTGGAAGGATATGTCTATGAACAAATATCTCCACAACTTACCTTGCAAGGAGCAGATTCCTAGGTGAGGGGAAGTTACTGGGGGGATCTCTCCCTGGGAAATGCTTTAGACCAACAGTAATCCACCTGGCTTAGATGGTCGCTCCTTGGGAAGGCCTCTGTTGGCAGCTGTTTCGTAGCAAAGCTCCATACCATGAGGGAGAAAAACCAAATTTTGGTAGACAAGTACCTGTGACTGCTATATCACTTCTGATGATATTTTGAGATCAAATTAGGTAATAAATGCTTAAGTATCTAGCAAGAAATAGGCACTTAAGGAATGTGTATTTAAAAGAAAGGGAGGGTTTCTTATGTCAGTGGCATGGGAGAATATATAGGAGGCACATTTCTGGATTAAAACAGGTTTGGGAGATATAATAAGCAAATGTAATGTGTGGACTGAATTTGGGTCCTAATATGAACATACCAATTCCAAAATGACTATTTCAAAGCAGTTGGGAAATTTTTATTATGAACTGGGTAATAGATGAAATCAAGGAACAATTGGCAATTTTGTTATGGTAGAATTTACATATTAGTTATGTAAGAAAATGACCATCCTTCTAGAGATGTGGGCTGAAGTGTGCCTGAAGTCCGAGATTTGCTTAACAGTCTTCTCAAAGTAATAAAGGGAAGATGATGTAAATGTGGCAAGTTCTTGATATTGTTAAATCTGGATGATGGGTATGTGGAGGCTCAGTGACCTATTCTCACTGTTTTTGGATGTGCTTGATGCCCTCCCTCCCCTAATGCATGTGCCCTCCCTCCTCCAGTGAGCTATTCATGACTGCATTGGTGGCTCAGACATACAATGGTTGGCGCATGCAGGATTTAAGTGCAAAGAAGACAATAACATGCACCTGCAATGTTGAGCTAAAAAATGTACATATGGTATATATTTTTTTAATTTTACATATGAATTTAGGTATAACCCTTCAATGTGCACTTCCCAAAGCTAATTTTGTTTTAAAAGCAGAGAACCACGCTCAGAGTTCATTGGCAAGTATGAATACTTTCGGTGAGGTATGCTTTGTAATAGCCCAAAAGGTCAATATGATCGTAGTTGATTTTTAATGCAGTGTCATAAGTCTCTTAGGTATTCCTGTTGCTTTATCATTTGCTAAATCACAGTCAAAAAGTTATGTAGTATAATATTCTTTCTTTAATGAGGTTTATGTCTAAAAAGTTTTAAGGGAAAAAGTGATTAATGTTAGTATTTTATTTTCCCTCAACATAAAATATAGGTCCATTTCCTCTCCAGCTTAGATTATATAAAAGCTTTGAAGATGAATTTTCAGAAATGAGTTTCTATCTGAAGATATGTTACTATATTGAATAATCAGAATTGGAATTAAAAGTCACTTGAGATTAACAGGTTGCTTTTTTTTTTCCAAAATGTTTTATCTACTTTCAGAGTTTTAGCTCTTCGATGTCAGATTAAAATTCTGAAGCATGTTCGATTCACCTCAGAATTGAATGTCAAACCCAAAGACAGATATTTATAACTGAGTTCTGTTCAGGCAAAAAGTCAGTTTCCAGACTGCAGCTTGGATGATTCTAAAGCTCTCATTCACAGTCAAATGTTGCTATCATTTTAAACAAACAAGTTAAAGCTTTAGGATCGGCTTTTTATCAAACCAGCCATTTTATTCCCTGTTTATTGTGCTTTACATTTGCAGAGTGCTATGGGGTTTATATGTTGCATTCAAATAATTATTTCTTTCTCATAGCAACATTCTGGTATTGGTAGTATTATCTGCACTTGACTGATGAGAAAATTGAAGTTCTCAGAGGTAAAATGTTTTACCTAAATTCATCCACCTAGTTAGCAGGTCAGCTAAGATTTCTATTCAGTCCTTCTGACTCCAATGTTTTCCATTATAAAATTTCTACATATAAGAAATGGCAAAAAGAAAAAATAACTTACATGCATTCTAGGGCTTTTTACAAATATTTCAAGATTTTAATCTATAGACTATTTGTTCTTACAAATGCCTAAAGGAGGAGAAGAGAATTAATATACCAGTTTTCTATAGGTATTCATGTAAAGGAGTGCAACACTGACTAACAGAAACAGCCACCTTTTGGGAGAAGTAGTTTTATGAGTGTTCCCTTTTAATACTGACACATCAAATGAGCTTTTTAAAAATTGAGGTATCACTGAAAAATTGACATATAACATATTAGTTTCAGGTTTTCAACATAATGACTCGATATTTGTATATAGTGTAAAATGATCATCACAATAAATCTGGTTTCTATCCATCACAATACATAGTGAATTTGTTTTGTGATTTAAGATTTGGTCTCTTAGAGATTTAAAATACGCAATTCAGTGTTAATAACTTCAGTAACCATGCTATATATTATATCCCTATGACCTATTTATTTTGTAACTGGAAGTTTGTACCTTTTGACCCTGGAAGGTAAGTGACATGGGCAAAGGGAGTCAAAAGGTATGCTTTTAAAACTAATCATTACTGAGTCTTTAAAGAGGAGACAGGATGCCTATTTCATTATACTACTGTTGAATCTCACATGTGTGATAGTAATATTTGATAATCATTATATTATCTTAGCCAGCATAAGCAATTGTTCCAATATGATGACTGAGGAAAGTTATATGATGCAGGAACCACTGAGTGAAATAAAGAAGATGGATGAATGTATGTACAGGATATTACCATTATTTTATGAGATGGAGATATATTTGGGGTGCCTGGGTGGCTCAGTTGATTAAGCAGCTGACTCTTGATCTCAGCTCAGGTCTTGATCTCAGGGTCATGAGTTCAGGCCCCACATTGGGTTCCATGTTGGGCATGAGGCATAGTTAATAAAAGGGGAAAAAAAGGAGATGTATTTACTTATATTAAAAGTAGAATGGAAAAACAATTAAATATAAGATATGAGTCTTATAGGGGAAGGTAGGGACAGGTAGATAAGCTAGAATTTCCTGAATATACCTTTGTGTGTGTGTGTGTGTGTGTGTGTGTGTGTGTGTGTGTGTGTGTATGATTTTGGAACAATGCGAATATCCAATGTAATAATTATAAAACAAAATTAAGTGTAAAAAGCAATCCCTAAAAGTCAAAAGCAAAGTGAAACAAGTAACCTGTGTAGCAAATTTGTGGCATAACCCACATAGAAAAGAACTTCTTAAAACTTAAAACCGCAGTAATTTGACTATACAAACCTAGGGATATATACCCTGAGAACAAAAGAAATGCAAGGAGAATTTAAATTATTTACTCTCTAGTGTATTGTTGGGGGTAGTAATTATATTACAATCCTGAGACTAGTACTGTGAGATAAAACAGATGAGTTATTATGTTGGAGTCCTTGAAAAGTGGAATTTGGACATTGAAGGAAGAAGATGACGACAAAGATCAGTGAAGATGAGTGGGGTTAATAGAAACCTTGTACTATTGACTTTGAATGACAATATCAGTAAGAACCTGTGATGCGTGGGTTTATTTTTTTTAGTATTTACTCCCTCTGTTCACTGAAAAGGCTTTGAAACAATGATTAATTGCATAACAATGAGCAGCCCAAGCCACCAGACTGTGATACCTAAGTGCCATTTCTTCCTGAAAGGAACTAGGGCCTTTGGAGAAATAGTTGATTCTCCAACCTAAGTCTTGGACAGGAAATAAAAGATTAGGTGGAAAGCAAGAAAGCTATAAAGACTATTAGGTTTTCATCAAAAGGAGTTAGGAGTCAACTTGAATAAGCTCTTATTAAGCAAAAATAGAATAATTTAATCATCATTAGAATAATATCAATAATAGATTGGAACATACCAGATATGTTAAATACACCAGTTTATAATGATACTTTAAAAGAAAAGGCCCCTCAGTGGCTACCTGTGTAGAATGCTAGCAGACAAACTCAAGTGTTTTGGAAACAAAGCAAAGAAATGCAGCAATTTTTCTGACTTTTCAGGAAATCAGGAATTGATAATCAAGACTTGATGAGAGAGTTTTCTTTTTGTAGGACTCTACTAGCTGATAAATGAAGAATGAATGATAGAACATTTCTACTTTGCAGCAATGGATTCAGGTAATGCCCACCGAGCAGCTGCCGATGTCACAAAAAGTGAGACAAGAAGCATCAGGTGCTTCTTAATGGAGGTCCACAGTATCACCTGTGAATTACTTGTGACGAAGAGTCGAACTCTTTTTGGTCAGGCCTCTACGTAGATGATTCCCAGTTTTCAGAGGAAAAGAAAACCAGGGGTACCTGGGTGGCTTAGTCAGTTGAGCATCTGACCCTTGGTTTCAGCTCAGGTCATGATCGCATAGTTTCATGAGTTCAAGTCCTGCTTCTGGCTCTGTGCTGGCAACGGGGAGGCTCCGTCAGAGTCTTTCTCCTTGTCTCTCTGCCCCTCCCTGCTCACACTGTCTCTGTCTCTCTACAAAACTAAATAAATACTTTGTAGCAACGTGGATGGAACTGGAGAGTGTGATGCTAAGTGAAATAAGCCATACAGAGAAAGACAGATACCATATGGTTTCACTCTTATGTGGATCCTGAGAAACTTAACAGAAACCCATGGGGGAGGGGAAGGAAAAAAAAAAAAAAGAGGTTAGAGTGGGAGAGAGCCAAAGCATAAGAGACTCTTAAAAACTGAGAACAAACTGAGGGTTGATGGGGGGGTGGGAGGGAGGGGAGGGGGGGTGATGGGTATTGAGGAGGGCACCTGTTGGGATGAGCACTGGGTGTTGTATGGAAACCAATTTGACAATAAACTTCATATATTGAAAAAAACCCAAAAACTAAATAAATAAACTTAAAAAAGAAAAGAAAACCAGAAGAATGCATTGAAAGATCCCACAGAGATGCATGAGGACACCTCTAAAGCATGAACAACCTGGTTTTCTCAACAAATCCATTGCAAAAAGAAAAAAAAAGAAAGGGGAATTATAGACTAAAATAGTCTTTTAAAAAAATGTTTGCTTATTTTGAGAGAGATGGAGAGCATGTGATTGCAGGAGAGGGACAGAGAGAGAGGGACAGAGAGAATCCCAAGCAGACTCCGTGCTTAGTGTGGAGCCTAGCATGGGGCTCGATCCAATGACTGTGAGATTATGACCGGAGCTGATAATAGGAGTCAGATGCTCAAATCACTGAGCCACGCAGGCACCCCTAGACTAAAATAGTCTTGAAAGACATATCAACCAATTACAGTGTATGGATCTTATTCAGATCCTAATTCAATAAATTGTTAGGGAAAGGAAAACCATGCATACAACAGTGGAGGAAATTTGAACACTGACTAGATATGTGATGATATTAAGGAATTATTATTAACTTTAAAAGTGTGGTACCAGTATTGTGGTTATGTGGGGATTTTTTGATCCTCATTTGTGAGAGACATACTGAAATATTTATGGATGAAATTATATTATTTCTGGGATTTGCTTAACTGATCTGAGGGGAAGGAGAAGTAGCAGCGAGTACAGCTGAGACACAAGATGGCAGGTGTCAAACCCGGGACGAGCTATATACTATTCTATTTTATTTATGCTTTAAATGTTTCATAACAAAAAAAGGAACTTTCACTTCAGATCAATCTCAGAGATCATATTATGGAGGAAAGTAGTCATTTATGTGAAATAATTATTATAGTAAGAAAGGCTTCAGGTTAGGTTTTTCACCCATTCCCCAAAGTACATTCCTAATGAGATGCAGTTAACATTTGTTACATATTAAGTTATGTGCCAGACAGTTGTTCTAGTCACTTTACAGGTGTTATCTTCAAATTTGCTAGAATTTTATAAAGAAATTCTACTGTCTTCACTTTTCAGATCATGCTGAGAGATTAAATATCTTAAAGCAAGACACAGCTAGCAGAGGACAGAGGCAGGCTTTTTATTTGGCTTTTATTGCTGGCATGCTCCCGTACTCTCTTCAGTCTGAACAGTTAACAGGAGCAGAGATTTTGAGTGACAGAGTCTGCTGGTATATATATACTTTTCCATTTTCTTGATCAGCATTCTTTGCCCAAATTCAAGCCTTTTGAGGGAGATTATAATTTGCATGTTGACTAAATAGAGACTCCAAAACTCGTCAGCCTGGTCCAAGGCAGTACTAGCCACTCTGAATCTTTAATGAGGCAAGCTGTTCCCCATCCCCACAAGATGGGGGGAGGGGAGCAGTTTTGTTATAATATTCTTCTTAATCAATTGTTCCAAGGAGGTTTTCCTGGGTGTAGTGTATTTGCATGGTGTGCTGCTGGTAGGAAGAGGAAGGATGGTGTCTTCTAAAGTGAGCCAGTCTCCTTATCATGCATATGTACAAAGGAGGGGGGAACTCACGACAGGCAAATAAGAATGGTGCTTTCGGTACTAAGAAATGAAAACAACCCTTGGATCAACTCTGATGTTCTCCACCCCACACCCTCCCCCCCCCCCCCCCACACCCAGGAGGATAACATCCTCCTGTAAGATCCAGGGGAGCTTATAAAATCTTTTAGAACATTTGCTTAAGTAATCTTCAGGCAAGTAAATTAAAAACCTCAAGTCAGTAAAATCATTTGTACATGACCCACTCCGTTTCTTGAAGCAATTATAATTTGTGATAACTGAAGCTTTATTGCTAAAGTAGCAGCCCAGGAGGTTGACTACAATATGTGCTTCCAGACGTTTGATGACTGACTCTAAACACACAAAACTGTAAGGATTTGGGAAGGCTGATTGAACCAGTCATCTTTCATCTCCCACTTCACTGAAATGGAGGCAACTTGGACACTGTTCATGAAATTAATATTACATATAAAACATAATAAAACAGCCCTTTAAGGAAGGTTAAAAACATTTGAAATGCCAATTCCTGGCTAGCCAGTGATTATTAGATATTGGCTTCAAATTTCCCCAAGATTAGAATGAGTATGTGTTCTTCAAACTTAAAATTAGTTACTTCTCCCCTTTTCCATGGGTGGATTTTCCTATACCCCCAGCAAGAATAACTAATAACTTCGTAGTTTCTATCTCATGGAGGAAAGAGAGAAATAAATCAGCATGGTCTATAGCAGTCCAGTTTTTAGTTTAAATCTAAAAATTATTATACCCAGACATGCTTCTTACTATGTAGTTGTTGAACAGCTTCCCAATATATGGAAGGTCATAGAGATTCTCAGTTAAACTAGGGATTACTTTATACTTCAAAATATGGTTTCTTTTATCAAGAAGTTGATGTTACCTCTCTGATAAAATTTATAAAATTTGTGTGTCACTGATTAAACTCTGCCAAGCCAAGTCACTAACCACTGTTTTTTTTTAAATTTTGAAATATTGTGTAATAACAACACAAATTAGCATTTTTTTAAAAAAAAGTTGACTGACTCAGAGAATATAAAAAA
Organism: Panthera onca; assembly: GCF_046562875.1. Lineage (NCBI taxonomy): Eukaryota > Metazoa > Chordata > Mammalia > Carnivora > Felidae > Panthera > Panthera onca. The sequence continues at coordinate 54,114,729 of NC_138346.1, forward strand.
TGTGAAAGAATGAAAATGGAGATTTTTCTTCTAGACCTTGCAATACATCTAGACTTTATATTATTTACACTTTATGATCTTGAGGGAGAAGCTGTAGCTATCTCTTTGTATAAAATTTATAGCCACACAATATAAGAATAACTTATATAAGATTTAACACATAGCGTAGTGTCACCATAGATGATGAAGATGGCACTGACACCCTGTGAAACTCACCACCACAGTTAACCAGACATTCTCATCTACCCCCACTTCCCTTTTGCCTTCAGGAGCTGATCTCACCTCCCACATGGTGAAATTGATGGAAGCCAACTGGGGTGGGTTCCCTCTTTGCCTCCCACTTCCCCCAGCAGTTCTCTGGATCCATATCTTCCTTCTAAGGCTTTTTCTTCCCTCTGAAGCTTCCCTGGCCACTATATTCTACACCCTGTCCCTAAATCCTTCTTCTGGGATTCACTGCCATTGGAGCCCCTCTCTTTCATTGTTGCCTTTTTGTGTTGTATCTTCAAAGTATCTTCTCTCTAGAAAACATTTGCAGTTGTCCTAAATACCCTCTTCCTTTGTTAGCCAGACTCTTTGGATGTAAGATTTATAACTATTCTCTTATTCCTTACTTTCTCATTTTCTTTAATGTTTATTTATTTTTGAGAGAAAGAGAGAGAGAAAGTGAGAGTAGGGGAGGGGTAGCGAGAAAGGGAAACATAGAATCCAGTGCAGGCTCCAGGCTCTGAGCTGTCAGCACAGACCCCCATGTGGGGCTTGAACTCACAGACTGTGAGATCATAACTGGGGCTCAAGTCAGACACTAAACCAACTGAGCCACCCAGGCACCCCCCCCCCCCAGTCTCTCATTTTAAACCTCCCTCCACACATAGTCTCCCCGTTACATGTCATTATGACCAAGTTCTGTTGGGACTGATGACACCCCTGCATGTATCTTCAACTCTCACTTCTCTCTCTGTTTTAGGTCCAGCTTCCTCCCCTTTACAATCGGATTCTGCCCAGAAGTGTTGCCATCTCATCCAAGATGACTCTTGAGGTCCTATTGATCCCTCTTTTCTTATTCTGATTGCAGGTTCAGTGCAACTTGGCCTATATTAGGGACATTGGTTTTTATTTCCTCAATAAGATTTTAAATTTCTCAAGACCATATCTTACACTTCTTTCCCCTACCCCTACTCCCAACAAGATCTAGAGAAATTAATAATAATAATTTAATAATTATTGTTAAATATTAGAAGTCTGTACATGTATTTTGGGGGGAGAAAACTCACCTCAATGGTAAGTGAGTGATAGCATTTCAGAGCTATTGCCTTACAAAATTGTAACTGTTTTATTTTTATTCTCTTCCGTAAGTGCTCACTGACCTTTATCATGGAGCATTTTTCAGATGATAGAGTTTCAGTATTTAAGTTTTAGGATATTCAGACACCTCCAGAAACTGAAAATCTGTTTACAAATCTAGCAATGACATAGATACATTATTAAGCCAAACAACACAGGATATATAAATAATACGTACGCTATACACAGAAGAGTAAACAGAAGTGAAGATTGGGTTGACATAATGGTAAGGTGTCAAATATGGAATAATATGGAGTTAACCAGAGCAATTTCACCAGGGGAGTTGGATTTGAAGTAAGTTCTGGCTTAAAAATATAAAAATGTTAGACTGGCCCAGTAAGAACAGCTTGAGTTCAGGATTAGAGACAGAAGGCACAGAAAGGCAGAATGGGGATAAATCCAGCGATGTAGACTCAAACTAGAAAACGGGCTCAATCCAAGATTTTGTTCTTCCCTCATCAAATTATGTTATTGTCATATCTATAAATGTATTATGTCATTTGCTCATATAATAGCTAACATTGACATAATGGTTACGCTTCTCATTTTGAATTTTAAACTGCAAAGTAAAATCATTGCATGTGCAAAACATTACTTTCTTTCCACTTCCTGAATTGTTCTGCCTCACTTCTCCATTTCCGTTACCCTTTCCTTTCACCTGTGCACACCACTGACCTTTGTCCCAGCTGCCTGCCATGGCTCATTTAGATTCCTTTCTGTGATCTGGTGTCCCTGATACAAGGTACCACTCACCTAACAGATGCATCCCTTGCCTTTCTCATGCAGGTCATAGAGTACAGTGGAAAAGCCTGAATTTGGAGGTAGATCTGGGTTAAATTTTGATTTATTCCCACTCACTCAACATGTGAGTTTGCAATTTTCTTATCATCTTGGACTTTTTCTTCTCATATGTAAAGAAAGGGGCATTAATTCTTACCTGGAAGGTTATTGAAGAGATTATGAGAAAATGTGTTTCAGATACATTTAGATACACCCAGTTTCTGCCAGAATGGGTGCCTCTCATCAGTGTTTCTCAGCGTGTGGTCCCTTGAACACCTGCATCAGAATCACTTAAAATGCAGATTCTCAGAGTTACCCTAGGACTTATTTAATTCAAATTTATATGGGTCAGCCTGAGAATCCACATTTTAAGCAAATTTCCTGGATGAGTCTATGCACTTTGAGTTTGAAAATCCCTGTGATAATGTATTTATCCTCCTCTTTTCTTCTTTTTCTTTCCCTCTTCTCATTCTCTCCCTTTCTCTGTCTCTTTCCCCCCCCTTGATCTCATTTAACAATACAGTGTGCTTGAAGTATGTCCCTTGTCAGGTTATTTTCACTTTTCAGAGTTTCATTTTTCTTTGATGTAAAAAGAAAATTGCCTACTTCTCCAGTCACTGCTTAGAATAAATTATTAAAATGGTATCAATCACTTAGAAAAGACACACACACAAATGGTAGCTGTGATAGAAATCATTAGAGTTATTGTAGGGGTTCCTGTTTATGCAGAACAAGATGCATTAACATTCGTGTGTGGCTTATAACAGAAGGTAATCCAGGGCTGGGACTAATGTGAAGTGAAGAAAGCACTTGCCTTGGGTACAGACTTAAGGCTTTAAAGGGATGCCCCAAATTTAGTAGTTAATATAAATAATATTTTATTTTAATATTTCAAAAAATATCAAAGTCAATTAAATCCACTCTGAACAAAATATCAAAATTGTAAATAAGGATAAGATCAATATTAAAATTTCTTTTTCCTTTTGTGTCAGGTTCCACTATGGCCTACCATGGCACTGTTACTGCTCTAAAATATTGCATTAATTTATTCTTTGTCTTAATTATTGAGATTTTTGGTGCCCCCTTAAATTACACATCTGTGGCAAATGCCTCACTTGCCTCACCATAGTCCTGGCTCTGGCATATTTCCATGCCTTGAATCATTTCAGTGTTTAATTAGCTAAGACAGAATGGTCCGTTTCCATTCCGTCCTTTTTTTTTTTTTTTTCCCCCAGAATCTCCACTTAAGCTTTTAAGTGAATTTTTATAAATACTGTGTTTTTGATATAGATGGGAAATACCCACATCTTGAGAATGTCAGTGTGGATGTCAGTAGTTCAGATGAGTCTCAGAAAGAGATATCATTTTGCAAATGACAGTGTTACTTAAGATTACATTACGTAGAAGAAACAGTCTATAAATCTAGTGTTTGAGGCCCATTTCTGATTGTTTTCAATAGGAACTGGAAAACCAGGAGTCAACAAAAAAGAAAAAAAATGTTCAAGTAGATCAGAATCAGCCTGGCAAGAGAAGTGATCATGGAAGGAGATTTTTGTATAATTAAATGTCAGTTTGCATTTTGAAATATTGCCTGCTGCCTCCCACTCAATCACCAAATGAGATGAGAGGGAATATTCTCTATGCAAACCCGGAACTGACAGCAGCACTTGTTGGGTTCTCCGTGAAGGGTGAACGGTAGATCAGAAGGATCAGAGCAGATCATTTCCTCAAGGCAAGAAAATTTTGCTGAGAAATGAAGTTAGACATTATAATTTCCCCCTGTAAGAAAAGCAAGTAAATAGCAGACAAAAAGGAAGCCGTATAAACTTCTGGAATTTTAGAGTGGGGAAGAATTTTAGAGGCTATCCAGTTTATTCTCCTCTCTTTTTAGAAGAAGAATTTGATGCACAGGTAGATGGGTGGTTTCTTAAGGTCCCTCAATTATTGAGTGACTGACAGAGGTGCCAGTCTCTTCCACCTGATGCTGGGAGCATTTGTTAGGTTGAGAAGCAGGTGAGTGGTACAGTGGGAGTAATACTGGTATCCTGTGCTGTGTAGGCAAATGGCTTAGAAGTCTTTAGAGCTGATGTGGTGGGATTAGGAAGTGGAGAGATATCCTTGGATAAATGCTCAGGACCAGCTGAACACATAAGTTTCTTAGCATTTTAAGAAACACTTTACTTCCTTCTTTTTCATTCTACCACTTACATAAATGCAAATCTACTGAATCAGTGTCTACAGAGGTACAGCTGGGACATAGGAATTGTGGTAAAAGCTCCCTGGGTGTTTTTGATGTGTGTCCTCTGTTAAACACAGCTGCGTTAGAGGTTCATTACTTTCTGACAAAGAGGTCTGTATCAGTCAATAGGAACTTAATGTGAGATAATTCAGAGATAGGTTCAGAATGAAGCATAGGAGACCTACAAAAGCAATTTCTGAGAAAGGAAAAGGAATTCTTGCAAAGTAAATCTTGTCTCTCTTCAGTTTTGTCCAGTTCATGGAAGAATGGGACAAGCTAGGATCCAGAGTTAACAACCTTTCACAGGGAATTTTCTTTCCTTCTCTCCTTATAACCGGACTAAGCTCTTGAATGCTCCTCTTGGAGCTACTCAAGAATCTTTTATGAAACTGTTGTCACGGGATATAATACCTCATTATTCATCCTCACAGAGTGATTTCAAAACAAAAATTGTTTTTTAATCTTTTTTTCTAATCTTAAATGTATAGAGTTAATTTCTCTCCTCAAGTCCTAGCATGTTAACACTCATCGCTGGTTTGTGAGAGGCTCCTTTCTTGTGTTTATTTATTTCCCTTTATTCCCATTTCTTCCCCTCCACTCCCCAAATAGTCAAGCATTATTGTGTGTTTGGCATGAGTACTTTTAAAATTACTCCAATATACTATGAATGTGTTTACTATTTTAGTATACTTTACATTCCTCATCTGGGTCTTTGAGGCGAGAGGAGAGAGAAAGAAGGAAGAGGTTGATAGATGCTTCAATGCTTGTTTTGAACGGACATTTGTGATAGAAAGGTGCTGTCTTTCAAAATGCTTAAAGTTCTATCTCAATTTTTCTTTGTGGTAGAATACCACATAAATTTTGGTTGTTGATGTAAACATAGTGTTCCAAGAATTCAAACCAACAAATCCAGTCTAGCCCAGGTAGTTGGAACCTATCATACATTGCCCCATCTTGCCTGTCACTTTCACCACAATCCCTACTTACATAGGGATGGTTGATTGCCAGCTACCTATAATGCAAAAGCACCTTGTACCCACTTAGGTATCTGAAAACATGAAATTGGTCTAAAGCCCAATAATGTCACCGGTAGATCAGGATTTGAGTGGCTGAACGCATTACACACAGGCTGCTCTTTTTCTAAGTCTTTTCTGAGTGTAAATCAGAGTGATTTTAACAACTTCATAATTTTATTTATTTTTTTTTTTTAACGTTTATTTATTTTTGAGACAGAGAGAGACAGACCATGAACAAGGGAGGGGCAGAGAGAGAGGGAGACACAGAATCCGAAACAGGCTCCAGGCTCCGAGCTGTCAGCACAGAGCCCGACACGGGGCTCGAACTCACGGACCGTGAGATCATGACCTGAGCTGAAGTCAGACGCTTAACCGACCAAGCCACCCAGGCGCCCCAACAACTTCATAATTTTAAAATTAAGAATCTGAGAATAGTTAGAGGAATATACTTTATGAACATTTTATAGAATAAGTCTAGCAATTATGCTTAGCGGAAACAAATACATTTGGTTTTCCTTATTTTTCCAGTTTTCTCCTATAATAGAATTAAGGCAAAGTCAGTCATTTCTTTCAGGGAGAAGTAAGAAAATAAATACTTTAAATATCATTAAATGGAACATCAGAAGCAGCACAGATTTTTGGCAAAGAACAGTTTTCAGGATCAATTTTAAAACGGCAAAGACCATTTAAAAGAAAATCAATATGGAAAGAACAGGTAGTCAGAAGTGGCAATAAATTAAAAATTCAACAAAATCAACATACTTGTCATCAGACTCATAGTCTGCACATCTCTTTTCTGGGTCATCTTTGCCTGCCTTCTCTATTTCACATCAGTTCCAACTAACAGTGGGGTGATGACATAATGAACCTAGTGGTTTTTCTTTCATTTGGAACCTAGCGGGTTGGTATTACCCCCAGGAGCTTCAGGACACTGATTTTCAACAAGTCATTTTATCCTTTTCTCTCTGAGCAGTTTCTGATTTTGACTTACAGTCAAAATCTGACAATGTCAATTGTCCCGATATTTGAGTCCTCGTGGCCTGTTCTCATCATTGTCTTTTATATACCTGACCTTCTTCTCAGTAATTGGGTCATCTTCTGCCTGTGGTACCTTTGGGATTAATTTCTCCAACAGGGCTTGCAGGGTCATTGCCTGGCAGCTGTATCACACCCACTGAAGCTGTCAGTTTCGAATCTTGACCTGATGTTCTAAATTTTTAAGGGAGCCTTGGGAATTGCTATTTTCTTCTCATATTACTCTTAAGTACATTATACTTGCTGTGTGCTTTGACCCATGAGAATACAATCCCTTATCTAAAGCAATCTTTGTTCCCTATTAGTGGCAGTACTTTGTAATAGGGCCTAACTACAAGGGTGAGATAAGAACCTGCCTAAGGGCCAGATAAAATTACCCATAGAAGGTACTGACTTTAAAACTACTGATGTCTCCATATTAACTGTTACCTAAGCGCACTGTTATGTGTGTGTCTACATTAGAGCATGGCATTTTCAATTATTCCAGCCTGAGTTTTAAAATATTATAACAGAAATAAAGAATGAAAATCACATTCTCAAAAGCTACACTTTCTGATGTGAAAAAGTAATCATCAGGGCTGGAATCCTTATAGGAAAGTTTATATTCTATTTTTGAATATCCACAGATGTTAAAATTCTGCATGTACTGCACAACTAATATAACTTCTTTGACTTTTGAAAGAACAAATGATAAATGATACCTAAGCTTGGTTCCAGTGGATTAATTATAGTGCCATTCCTTTATCTGACAGTTGCTCAGGCTTCCACAGCAATTTGGCTTTCAGCTTTCAGAATGGTGATACAGATAAATCTCTAGTATCCTAATTTTGTAGGTGAAGTAAAGAGAGAAGTTGACTGGAGAAGCTGGATTGAGGTTATTTACTGCATGTGTGTTCTCCTCTAGAGTCTGAGCACAAGAAGGAAGGCTGAGCAGAACTGTCCTCCTGTCTCTGATAAGACTTTTTTTTTTATACTGGAATGGTCTCCAAGATATAGCCCGTTTTCTTTCAATAAGTTGCAGAGGAGGATGGTTCAGCACCATGGTCTTTAGGACTCTTGCCTTTTAACCTCATGCTAGCAGTTATAAGTGATTAATCTGCTACCTTTAATATATTTTTATTAAAGGGATATATACTTTCATATGTTTTTTGTTACTAATCTGTGCCCCTTCTTTTCAGCTTAAAGAAGTCCTTTTAACAATTCTTTTAAGGCCAGCTAAGTGGTGATGAACTCCTTTAGCTTTTGCTTATCTAGAAAACTCTTTTTCTCTCCTTCAGTTCTGAATAACTTTGCTGGACAGAGTATTCTTGATTAGATTTTTTTTTTTTCTTTCAGCACTTTGAATATATTGTGCTGCTCCCTTCTGGCCTGCAACGTTTCTGCTGAAAAATCTGCTTAGGGTCTTAATGGAGATTTTCTTGTGTGTAACAAGTTGGGTTTTTTCTTGCTACTTTTAAAATTCTCCTCTTGTCTTTAACTTTTGATATTTTAATTATAGTATGTTTTGGTGTGGTTCTCTTTGGGTTCATCTTATTTGAAACTGTGGGCTTCCTGAATCTGGATATCTGCTTCTTTTCCCAGGTTAGGGAAATGTTAAGACATTCTTTCTTCAAATAAGTTTTCTGCCTCTTTCTCTCTCTTCTTCTTCTGGGACTCTTGTAATGCAAATGTTAGTCACCTTGATGATGTCCAAAAAGTCCCTTGACCTATTTTTACTTGTTTTTATTCTTTTTTTTCTTTTTGCTACTCTGATGAGTAAGTTCTTCTGCTCTGTGAGTTCACTGATTCTTTCTTCTGCTTCATCTAGTCTCCTATTGAAACCCTCTAGTATATTTTTCAGTTTAGTTATTGTATCCTTTAATTCCATTTTTTTCTGCTTGGAACTTTCTTATATTTTCTGTCCCTTTGTTGAAGTTCTCACTATGTTTATCTGTTCTTCTGAGTTCAGTGAGCATCTTTATGGCCATTACCTTGAACTCTTAGTCAGGTAAAATATTTATCTTCATTTCATTATATTTTTTGAGGATTTTTTAATGTTTATTTATTTATTTTTGAGAGAGAACAGAGGAGGGGCAGAGGAGGAGAAAATCTCAAGCAGGTTCTGCACTGTCAGCACGGAGCCCTGTGCAGGGCTTGAACCCACAAACCTTGAGATCATGACCTGAGCCGAAATCAAGAGTCAGACACTTAGTTGACTGAGATACCCAGGTGCCCCTCTGAGGTTTTTATCTTGTTCTTTAATTTGGAATATATTCCACTCTTTCTTCCTTTTGCTTGACTCTCAGTTTTGGTTTCTTTTTTAAAAATTTTTTAAAAAATATTTATTTTTGAGAGAGAGATCGAGCAAGCAGGAGAGGGGCAGAGAGAGAGGGAGACAGAATCCGAAGAAGGCTTCAGGCTCTGAGCTGTCAGCACAGAGCCTGACGTGGGACTCGAACTCACAAACTGTGAGATCATGATCTGAGCTGAAGTTGGACGGTTAACCAACTGAGCCACCCAGGTGCCCCTCAGTTTTGGTTTCTATGCGTTAGCTAAAACAGCCACTTCTTCCAATATTGAAGGGCTGGCTTTGTGTAGATGAACTTTATTGTTCAACTCTTCCCTAGCTCTCAGTTGTCGCTCAAACTTCCATGATTATCCAAACAACCTATTTTATTTTTTATTACTCCCAGTAGTTGAGGGTGTAGACCCCTATTAAAGGTGTCCACAGCACTGTTTCTCTTCTTTAGAACACTTGTTTCAGTTACATTTGATACATACCAGAGGGGGGAAAATTGACTTCTTGTTCATCAAATTTCAGGTAAATATAATCAATTTAAGAGCTCAGTAATTATTTTTTTATATATTTGAGCTCTTATCAAAGTATGTATTGTCTAACCAGAATTCTGTGAGAACAATATGTGTATTTAAAAAGACTAGAAATAAACAAATTTGGTGAACTTTGAATGGTGGGAACATGGAGAATTTTCCTTCAATGATTTTTTTTCTCTTTGTATTTCCCAAAATTTCTAGAATAATCCATTACTTTTATTAATGAGTAAAAAAAAAAAACACAATAAATCGCAAAATGTATCTAGGTGGTATATAAAAAGACTATGACTAGAACAAAACTAGACTGTATAATATGGTCTCTTTAACTACAATTTTCCATGTAGCAAAAGTCAGAAAATGCCATTCTTGTTTGTAAACATTTTAAGATTACCTGAGAACTGAATGAACTGTGAGCATTACTTCCTTGAAGGACTGATTGAGCTTCTGTGGGGCCATCTACTAAATTGCTCACATTTTCTTCCATGCCTAGAAGGTGCAAAGGCCAGGAGAGCTTGTTTCTGCTTCACACAAAGACTTGGTTCTTGACCTGCTGCAGTGGTACCAGAGCCTGATCAGGACAGTGTTCAAGGTGGCACTCCTGCCCCGGCAAGGCTGTGGGAAGAACAGGGTTGCAACATCTGCCCTTGCCCAGGTCTTCATGATTTGAAGTTTTCTCTGTCTTCAGAGACAGAGCCTTTACTTCACTCTCAGAAGATGAAAATAATTCCTAAATAGTATTTTTTTTTGTAGAAAGATTCATGTCCTAATGGAATTAAAGAAATAAAAACTAAATATAGTGCCTCAAGGTTATTTGTGTAAAATTAGGAAAGCTAGCACACCACAGAATTCTACAGAGATTAGAATTATAATCTGATTTCTATCTTAATATTATTAAACTGTTTACAAATATTTGTACCTCAAAATAAGCATATGTTTCCTCTGTATTTCTATAGCTAGTGCTAGATTTAGTTGTCAATTTCTCTGTTTAACTGATTGAAAATTTTTAGTAATTGTTTTTTTTATCTAAAATTAACAGCTTTCATAATTAACATTGATTATGGCAACATTTTATTCTTGTAATAACAAACATACATTTTTTGAACCTGGACCACTTTCTTACACCATACACAAAAATAAACTCAAAATGGATGAAAGACCTAAACGTAAGACAGAAAGCCATCACAATCCTCCAGGAGAAAGCAGGCAAAAATCTCTTTGACCTGGCCACAGCAACTTCTTACTCAACATGTCTCTGAAGGCAAGGGAAACAAAAGCAAAACTGAACGACTGAGACCTCATAAAAATAAAAAGCTTCTGCACAGAGAAGGAAACAATCAGGAAAACTAAAAGACAACCGACAGAATGGGAGAAGATACTTCCAAATGACATATCAGATAAAGGGTTAGTATCCAAATTCTATAAAGAACTTATCAAACTCAACACCCAAAAAACAAATCATCCAGTGAAGAAATGGGCAAAAGACATGAATAGACACTTCTCCAAAGAAGACATCCAGATGGCTAATAGACACATGAAAAGATGCTCAACATCACTCATCATTAGGGAAATACAAATCAAAACCATGTTGGGATACCACCTCACACCTGTCAGAATGGCTAACATTAACAACTCAGGCAACAACATGTTGGCGATGATGTGGAGAAAGAGGATCTCTTTTGCACTGCTGGTGGGAATGCAAACTGGTGCAGCCACTCTGGAAAACAGTGTGGAGGTTCCTCAAAAATTAAAAATATAACTACCCTATGAGCCAGCAATTGCACTATCAGGTATTTATTCAAGGGATACAGGTATGCTGTTTTGAAGGGGCACATGCACCCCAATGTTTATAGCAGCACTATCAACAATAGCTGAAGTATGGAAAGAGCCCAAATGTCCATTGATGGATGAATGGATAAAGAAGATGTGTGTGTGTGTGTGTGTGTGTGTGTGTGTGTACACACACACACACACACACACACACACACACATATACAGTGGAATATTACTCGGCAATCAAAAAGAATGAAATCTTGCCATTTGCAACTACATGGATGGAACTAGAGGGTATTATGCTAAGTGAAATTAGTCAGAGAAATACAAATATGATATGACTTCACTCATGTGAGGACTTTAAGATACAAAACAGATGAACATAAGGGAAGGGAAGCAAAAATAATATAAAAAACAGGGAGGGGTCAAAACATAAAAGACTCTTAAATATGGAGAACAAACAGAGGGTTGCTAGAGGGGTTGTGGGAGGGGGGTGGGCTAAATGGGTAAGGGGCATTAAGGAATCTACTCCTGAAATCATTGTTGCACTATATCTAACTAACTTGATATAAATTAAAAAATAAATTAAAATTAAAAAAACACATTTTTTTTCTACTGGTAGAACCTCAGTGTATTAAGCATATAAGTATATTTTCAATCCTAGTTTTATCTGAAATGCACATAAGTATTTGAAATTGATATTCTGACAGTAAGAACAAACTACATTTCCTGTTATCATTACTGACATTGTTATACTATATGTATATGTGGAAACTTGGACCATTCGGAAGATCAAAGGTACAAGAAAGACATTGATCTACATAGACATTTAACTGTTTGTCCTTCTTAAGGCCAAGGCCAAATGAACTAGCAGATTTTGGCTGAAGCTGTACTTCAGCTGAATTAATCATAGCAATTATTTTATTTTACCAATATGATGTATCTTCTAAGTGCTAATTGGTTTAGAATCTTATGATAATGAATTAGAATAGAATAACCTTGTTTTATTTACATTTAGGTAACTCAAATGCCCTAGTTTATTTACCTAATTCAAAATAGCTCAAATCTCTACCCTACTCAGTGCAAGAATTTCAATATTTTACCAACTTGCCCTTCTCATATACTTTTTTGAAACCCTAAGATATTCTAGGCCAGTAGTTATTCAACATCTTAACTGGCTGCCTAGCTCTGGGCCACTGCATTTTTTTTTTGTTGCTATTCATTAATATGCTAATATCCTTCAACCCTGTGATACAGTCTACCATGTATGGCTTTACCCCAGGTTGGCATTCCAGACTCTTGCACAATTCCCCACAGTAGTTAAAAGATCAGCTGTGATATTTGTATGATTTCATTAATAGCTTTGGGATTTAAAAAAAAAAAAGAAACACAAGTGGAGAATCACACAGTTGTTCTTAGATAGTTGCAGATGAGTTCATAGACCAAAGCTTTCCACAGGCATTCTCTATTTTACAGAGTCTTCTCTGCCCAGTATCAGGCCTACCTATCTGTTTCAGGGGTCAATTTATCTCCTAACAGAGAGAGTGCCTGGAACAAGTCTCTCATACTTGGATCACAGGTCCCTTGTTCCCCAGACCCAGAGACAGTCACAGGCTCATGCCTGTGTGTGTCTATAGTCTGTCCTCGTCAATCTTTGGTAAGAGTGACAATGGAAGAATGTCTTCCTTTTGTGATAATCGTATACCCATCCAGAGAGGTGTGGTTTTTCTTTAACTCCAAGGATAATTCGGAACAATATCAGTACTTTCCAAAGTTGAGTTTATTAATCTGGAATGACTCCAAACATGGGTGTTATACAGGATAGTTCAATTTGAGCTTCACTAATTCCAGTCATTTTTTCTTTCTAAGGAAAGATGTGTTCACATCCTTCCTGTGGATTCCAATCTCCACTGATCTCTGGCAGTTATTTGCTTGAACAAGAAAATACATTCATCTCCTAGTATCTAACCAAAACTTTCAGGGACAATACAATTTAAATCCACTTACAGGAAAGAAATATTTTGCGAAAGAAAAGATAATTTGCAGAGATGCAGCCATGCCACAGAGAAGACAACCTTTTATATGATTATGAAAAGCAGATTAAGCTCTTTGGAGCCGTATTATTTTCAGAGTCTCCATTATAGAACAGAGTCAATCCTTTACCTATACGTCTTCACATAACCAAATGATTAAAAGATCTTCCGAGATGTTTTCTCCAAAACAAATGAGTGGTGTGTCCCCAAAACTGAATTCAAATTTTTTCACAAGGGAAACAAACTGCAAAAAGCATTAAAATGTCAGTTTTTATTATTCTGTAATTAGTGTCAAAGTCTCTTGGGATTCACATTAGGCCAGAGCACCCTATTACAATCTATTTCACTAGCACTCAGCAAAGTGCCAGTAGGTGATCAGGAAAAAAAAAATCTGAGACAGATGAACTGTCTAGTGACATCAAATACTAAGCAGTAATTTCAATCCAATGTAATAAAGCTAAAATGCTGTAGAAGTATGCTGAGTACTTTGGGGACTGTTATGCAAAGAATTCTCCGTAGTCACTCTCACCAAAAATGAGCAGCAGAATGATTGCTTATTCTAGTTTATTTTAAGCTCTTCATTGTATTCATTTATTTTATTCATTTCTTTAGGCACCATAGGGGCCAAAGATAGTGTGTTGTATATGGTCAGTGTCTAATATATAATTGCCTAGTTGAATTGAACTAATTATAGCCTCCCATATGTGGATCCTATTATGAAATAAATACTGAAAAATACCACAAAATGAACATACTCTACTGGCCTCTTAATTTTCCCAGATGCTCTGTATTTGGGGAAAGAGTGTTGTTTGTAGCCTGGTGCCCAAGAACTCAGCTGTTTACCCTCTTTTGAAATAGGAGTTTAGGAGTCAGGACGAGACACTGGTAACATAGTGAACTGGTCAACAATCAGTGTCAGAGTCCTAAGTCTTCCCCATTTGTGTGTTTTTATCTTGTCTGACCTTCTCCAAAGCTGAGAAGAATGATGTGAAAATGACCTTGCCTGTTGACTTTGTCACTAATGAGAATGCCAAGACTGGCCAAGCCACTGTGGCCTCTGGCATACCTGCTGGCTGGCTGGGCTTACATTGTCGTTCCTGAGAGCAGCAAGAAGTATACTGAGACAGTTAGTTGCTGGGACTAAGCAGATTGTGTGGAATGGACCTGTGGGTGTATTTGAATGGGAAACTTTTGCCCAAGGAACTAAAGCCCTCATGGATGAGGTGGTGAAAGCCACTTCCAGGAGCCACATCACCATCAGAGGTGGTGGAGACACTGCTACTTGCTGTGCCAAATGGAACACAGAGGGTAAAGTCAGCCATGTGAGCACTGGGAGAGGTGCCAATTTAGAGCTCCTGGAAGGCAAACTCCTTCCTGGCATGAATGGTCTCAGCAGTGTTTAGTACTTTCCTGCCTTTTTATTACTGTGCACAGCTCCTAAGTCAACTTAGCACTTGTTGCATCTCTACTTGGCGTTAGCTAAAATCTTCCCCCATGGCAAGATTCAGCTAGTGGCCAAGAGATGCAGTGTCAGGAGCCCTAAAACAGTTGCACAGCATCTAAGCTCCTTTTTACTGCACCCTGGATTTGCCTACATTCTTCAAGATCCCATTTGAATTTCTTAGTGACTAAACCATTGTGCATTTATTTATATGTTGGCTGTTAAAAGAAAATGAGCTGTGTTAACTTCTCTTTTTGAAGTAGCTTATTCTGATTAGCTTTGCCATGGTTTACCACTCAGCATGGAAATAAGATGAAATTCTAATTGTAGGTAGGGAGACAAAATTGGTGATTTATTAAATAATAAAAGTACCCATTGAAACTTGGGAAAAAAAAGAACCAATTGTTATTAGGCATCATGGCTGTCCTTAGACCTCTGGCGAAACCCAAGATTGTTAAAAAGAGGACCAAGAAGTTCATCCAGCACCAGTCAGACCGATACATCAAAATTAAGTGAGGGGGCGCCTGGGTGGCTCAGTCAGTTAAGCGGCCGACTTCGGCTCAGGTCATGATCTCACGGTCTGTGAGTTCGAGCCCCGTGTCGGGCTCTGTGCTGACAGCTCAGAGCCTGGAGCCTGTTTCAGATTCTATATCTCCCTCTTTCTGACCCTCCCCCGTTCATGCTCTGTCTCTCTCTGTCTCAAAAATAAATAAACGTTAAAAACAAAACAAAACAAAATTAAGTGCAACTGGTGGAAACCCAGAGGCATTGACAATAGGGTGCACAGAAGATTCAAGGTCTGGATCTTAATGCCGACCATTGGTTACAGGAGTAACAAGAGAACAAAGCACATGCTGCCCGGGGGTTGAAGATTGCCCAGTGGCTTCCTGTATACCCAGCACTCCATTCTCTGTAAAAGTTGAGGAGGGAGCAGAGGTCATATCCATGTTGGCACAAGTGTGCTCATGTTAGTATGTGACTTACTCCCCAGTAGAATTTGAACTCTTAATTTTGTTTTCAGTTAAGGGATGAAGGAATTTTCCCTAAATAATTGGGATTTTAGTTTGCAAATTAGTGGTTGTATTTTTTTTCATTTTGGGCATGCATAGGTACTGCTGTTTTTAAAATCTCAAGGTGCAGACAGCTGTGTACTCAGCCCACTTATAAGCTGAAATTATTGGAAAACATTGACCTGTTATTGTGTTCACAACCCATGCTACACACCACACATGTACAATGCATTCATTTATTCAGCAAATATTTATTAAGTGCCTACTTTGTACTAAACACAGTCTTAGATGCTGAGGATACAAAGACAAAGCACAGTCCCTATCCTCAAGGAACTTGAAATCTAGCAAGGAAGGAAAAGGTAAACTTTTCTGCAGCATTTATCACTCTGTTATAATTTCCTGTTTTCTCCTCTCTATTTCTTATTAGACTACAGGGTCCCTTCAGGCTGGCATCTGATCCACCCTGTTGACTGTTGTTTCCCTAGCATCAAGTGCTCTGCCTAGATAGTCAATAAACTTGAGTGATATTTACTATACAAATATAACAAAACTCTATAAGTAATTAAAATGCTAATATGAGAATTGGGTGCCAGGCTTGCTATACAAAAAAAAAAAAAAAAAAAAAAAATGCTTCAGGAGAGTAGAAGAAGAGACCCTGGCAAGAGGAGCATCATGAGGACTTCAAGAAAAATGAGGAGGGAGGAGAGGACCATCTTGGATTTGGCAATCAGGGAGTGTTTGAAGGGGCACATGCACCCTAATGTTTATAGCAATGCTATCAACGATAGCCAAAGTATGGAAAAAGCCCAAATGCCCATTGACTAGTGAATGGATAAAGATGTATGTGTGTGTGTGTGTATATGTGTGTGTGCATACACACACACATATACACACACACACACATATTTGTGTATGTATGTATATAATGGAATATTACTTAGTGATCAAAAAGAATGAAATCTTGCCATTTACAACAATGTGGATGGAACTAGAGTGTATTATGCTAAATGAAATAAGTCAGTCAGAGAAAGATAAATATATGATTTCATTCATATGTGGAATTTAAGGAACAAAACCTATGAACATAGGCAAAGGGAAGGAAAAATAAAATAAAAACAGGAGGGAGGCAAACCATAAGACTCTTAAATACAGAGAACAAACTGAGGGTTGCTGGAGGGGAGGTGGCTGGGGGGATGAGCTAAATGGCTAATGGGCATTAAGGAGGGCACTTAATTGGGATGAGCACTGGGTGTTATATGTAAGTGATGAATCACTAAATTCTACCCCTGAAACCATTATTACACCATATGTTAACTAACTTGGATTTAACTTTTAAAAAAAGAAAGAAAAGAAAAACTTTTTTCTTGTAGATATTGAGATGCACAGAGATTTCTAAGATAAAAGTGTTGTCTCAAGGGGCACCTGGGTGGCTCAGTTGGTTAAGTGTCCAACTTCAGCTCAGGTCATGATCTCACTGTTCGTGAGTTCGAGACCTGCATCAGGCTCTGTGCTGACAGCTCAGAGCGTGGAGCTTGCTTCTGATTCTGTGTCTCCCTTTCTCTCGGCCCCTCCCCTGCTCACATTGTGTCTCTGTCTCTCAAAAATAAACAAACATTAAAAAAAAAAAGTGTCTCTTGCAATGGACTCTTTCTAAAAAAAAAAAAAAAAACAAATAAAAAACCCAAAAACTCCTGAAAAAAGGAAGTGTTTATAGTGACTTTTCAAAGAGAATTACTAAATTTGGAAAAGGGTTATGATCCAGATTGTTATAGGTTAAAGAATGAATGAGAAATGGATAAAACTGATTGACTTGAGTTGGAAAATGAGACAATAAATCCATGGGGTGGGGCAGGGCCTTACATACTTATGTAGAAGTGAGGAAATCTCTTCCCATGTTCTCTGTCTGGTGTGGCAGTTTTGTGTCAAAGAATGTATTCTCCACATGCATAATGGAGATATCTTACCTCTGAATTAGTTTCCTGATTTATCATAATTATTCTAAAAAATTTTCTATTTATTATAAAAGACAATTGGATAACTACACAAGAAAGTTGGGTATAAACTTTCCTGATGCATCACATCCTGGTCATTTAAAAGTCACTCCTTTAGATAGTCACTGACTATCCTATCAGCTTTTTTTTTTTTTTTTAAGCAGCTTACTAACATTGATTTTTTTTTTTTTAATGTTTGTTTATTTTTGAGACAGAGAGAGATTGAGCACAAGTGGAGAAGGTGCAGATAGAGAGGGAGACATAGAATCCGAAGCAGCTCCAGGCTCTGAGCTGTCAGCACAGAGCCAAAAGCGGGACTCGAACCCATGAACCCTGAGATCATGACTTTAGCCGAAGTTGGAAGCTTAACCTACTTAGCCACTCAGGCACCCCTATCCTATCATATATTTTTCCCAAAAAGCAGCGACTCAAGGACCGAATTTCTTATTCCTTGACCTGTTCCAAAATATCTTATTCTTTCATGGATGTTAAATGATTGGCCATCTAATCTGTTAAAATCATACAAAGAGAGCACAGAGTACCTGATCTAGTTCTGGCTTCTCTTACCTGCAGGTAAGTTTGCATGGCATTCCAAAGCAGAATGCTGCCTACTGCTCTACTTCAGAATGGATACCCCTGAAGATCCTTCTTCCCTATGCAAGTGAAACATGAAATTTAAGATAGTCTGACAAAAAACAAACAAACAAACAAACAAAAACCTTTAAAACAGAAAATGAGATTTTTCATTCTTCTTCCACTTAAACTCACTTTTACCTTCCCCCCTAGCCAGAAAATTGACATTGTAAATATCAGTGACACACATATTATAAGCCTAGAAATTATATCATCACAGGCCAAAAGTGTACATTGAGACTCTGCTATCTTGCCTCTCTATCATCTCTAGGTCTTTTTCTCAAGACCTCTGGAATGAAAGATATTCTGGTTGAAAGTGGCTCTTAAGAGGAGCTAAACATATTTTCCCCTTGAGAGGAGGAAATTGTGAAGCCAGAGCCAGGACTAATAAATTGGGACTTGGTGGACAGAATGTACCCTCTTCTCCCTAGAGTGGCCCATGAATGTGGTGTTGGAGGCTTATGGGATTATCTGTAAGTGAGAGTAACTCTGGGAGGAAGTAAAATAGGGATAAAGATTATGAAGGATGCTGGGATTCTGAAGGGTTTTACAGGAGAATTCTAATGTAGCTATTCATTTCATTTTAAAAGTTTCTTTTTAGTTAGAATATGTATATTTAAATAACTCTAAAGCATAATGTATTTCTAAGACAAATGGCAATCAGAAAATCACAGCTAAGCAGGATTTATCTTTTATAAGATAATACAAAGAAATCACTTTTTAGATTTCAAACCTAAAATGGAACATTTTGATGTATGTCCTTTTTCTGTGAAACATCATATGTTAATTAGCAAAATAGGCAAAGCCAGCCACCTCCAAGATGAATTAAATTTTCAGATAAAAGTGTCATCGGTCCTCAGCTGAGTCAAGGATTTTGGTTGCTAGAATTGAAATATAGCACTTAGATTTCAGTGATTCAGTGGGTTGGTATCTGACCTATCCTTGCAAGGTTAGAAATGATGTTTGATTATACTTATGTTTTACAATGGATTAGTTTTCCAGATAGGGCATAATATATTAATGATGAGCTCATTTTAAAATTATTTATCTCTTTATCAATTAGTTCAGCTAATTCTTATAAATTTTAATATTTTGAGAGAACACAAAGTAGTATATTTGAACATAACTTTTATGTGGCACTGATATTTTCTAAAGTTTTATAAGAAAAATGGTTTTGTGAAACCATAATGCTTTGGATTTAGGGGATAAAAGCAAAAATATTGATGTATTTGCAGTTAAATCCTATTTTAATTATAACAATTATTTTCTGCAACTCACCTATGGAAATTGCTTAAACCTCATTTATGTATAATTTGAATAAATTTTATAATAAATTTTGTGAAATGGGGTTCCTTAAAATGGTGGCATCTGGATAAAATACTTATGGGACACACAGGTTTTACATATTGAAATTAGCAATTTTCTGACAACTCATTGAAGGTTAGGACTTAGCCTATGGTATAATACATAATGACACTTTGCAATAGGGTGTATGGGCATAAATAAGGTGTTCTTTTTGGCACACTGTATACATAGAATCAGCCTCTATCTTTATGGTCATAGCCTGTGCTATAATTCATTTTCTGAATTTTAAACATTTAATGGGTAAATACTCCAAATACAGAATAGTCTGTAGCTCGTTGTTCCTTTTTATACAGCTCTAAGTCACCATGGATCAACAGAATAGCTTAGAGCCAATGTCATTCCACCATAGACAGAAGTCCCTCATAAACCACAATCCTTTCTTTATTTGAATTCTTCATTCCTCATAGCACAGTACTCTTCACCTCAGCCAATCTGAAGTGTGTGTGGGGGGGGAGGGGGGGTTAGGGGCAGTCTTGTGGGACTGAGCCCTTAACATGTGTGATCTGATGCTCTCTCTGGGTATATAGTGTCAAAATTGAGTTACATTGAAGGACACCCAGCTGGTGTCACAGAGAATTGCTGGGCTTGGGGAAAAACTTCCATATATTTGGTGACCAGAAGTGTCAGAAGTGAGGTGTTCTGTTCAACTAGTAAAGTGACTTTCCTTAGGAAAAAGGAACTGGGAAAAATCCGAGGTTTTCTAATTAAGTATGAAAATGCTTGTAATAGTGGTCTTAAATAAAATGAAAAAATAACGTATGTTAAAGTGGGACTGAGCAAAATAAAAAGCCAAGGCCATCTTTATCACCCAAGGACCTTGAGGTACTGAAAAGTCTCCTTTAAAATCTTCATTTAAGTTATACTCTATCAGTATGCCCTTATCTAACTACACGAAGAAAAAAAATCAGCACTTTAAAATTATATCTTAGTCTACTCTACTCTTTTTCTAATTTTCAATTATTAGCTTGCCATTTATTGTATTTCTTTTATTTTTTATTTCAGATGTTCTGCATTTCAACCTCATCAAAAATTAAATTGATATTTATGGGCTAATCTGGAAACTTAAATACAATTTGTTTCACTACAACTGTAAGAAAGCATGTTCAAATTCCCATTGGCTGACTTATAAAGGGGCTTTTGGAACACAACCTAATGTAAGTTGCAGACATACTATGTTTTAATCTTTGTTATTCAGCTCCTCCCCTGGTTAGGGTATGTGACTGTTGGCAGGTGCGCATGTATTATATATACTTTTGTGTCTATACATACCCTTTTTCACAGTTCCGGGTTCATAACATTTATTCTTTCCTTCAAAAGGTATTTAAGTGCCTGTTATTTAAACAGTACAGTTCTAGGCCTAGGAGACATCAGAAATGAAGTTACTTCCCTCATAGATCAAATTGCACAACTATGTATGAAATGCATAGGATGATATATGCTCTGAAGGTCGGTCACTGTATGAGCTGAAAACCAGGGTCTGATGGGTTGCCTGGAGATGGTATTCTTCCAGCTAAGATTAAGGGGTGGGCAGGAGTTAAAAGGGCAAAGGAATTGAGAGATGGAAGGAAGGTGGGTCAGGAATAAAGTAGGAAGCACTACAGACAGAGAAAAAAATGTCCAAAGACCATATTTGTTCAATCAGTTAGCTGTGATGACTTTTTCAAAGAGCATCCGTTGAGCAGCTGGGAGACTTTTAGCTGAAGCCATATCATGAAAATTAATTGTAATCATACTAGAAAATCAGAAAGCATATATTTTGCAAGCCCTTGTACTTTTTTTAAATTTCAGGTATGAAGTACTCATTAAGCCCTAACAACTACCCTGAAGATGGTATTATGAATATGGCAACTTTTCTACGGGGCTTTGAAGAAAAGGGGTTAAAGAATGACAGGCCTGAGGACCAGTTGAGTAAAGAGAAAAAGAAAATTCTGTTCTCCTTCTGTGAGGTGTGCAACATCCAGCTGAACTCCGCAGCCCAGGCCCAGGTCCATTACAACGGTAAATCCCACCGCAAACGAGTCAAGCAACTGAGTGATGGGCAGCCTCCACCACCAGCCCAGGGCTCTGGGCAGCTGCTGGCCAGCCCCAGCACCAACACCAGCGCAGGTAAGTGGAAAGGCCCAGGGGTTCCATGTGCTATTGGGAGAGAGGCCGCTGTCCTAGAAAGTGAAGGATTTAGAACAAGACCTCTTTCACCATGAAACTACCACCACAATAACCTGTATTCTTTTCCCCACAGGTAATTCCAAGAGCTGTTTGTTACTTCTCAGTGTGTGTGTGTGTGTGTGTGTGTGTGTGTGTGTGTGTGTGTATAAAATTCATATATATTAGATACAAACATTACACACACACTCACACTTTGTGTATTGGATTGTAGACTTGATCCTTATTCCCATAGTGTGTGAACATTTCCTAATGTATTTTGAAATGTGTTTAAAATAGATCAGTGATGTCAGTTTTTTGTTCCCCTTCTCTGCAAAATTAGGCTTTCTTGGGTTTCCTTCATCTGCTTTCTGTGGGGTAGCGTACTACTTGATAGTACATAAAAAGCTACAGCTTTATTTATAACATCCCGTGGTGCAGAAAAGGAGCATTAATCTTGAGTGTGAGACATGTTATATTCTTTTAGGGAGCTGGCAGCAACATGCCAGTGGTGTTCTAACAATAGGAACAGGCATTGCCAAAACCAACAAGGCTTACCTCTGAGCTCTGGCCTACTGCAAGCACCTTCTTGCCTCACCTCTTACCTCTCACCCTGTCCTGTAGGCTGGGTAGAGGCAGAAGCTTAGGAATTTTCACATTTTCCGCATCTGCCCTGAATCTGAGAAACGTTCTTTCAAATCCTTTATCTTAGGCAGCCCTTCCTCTTCCACACTGCTGGTCATTGGGTATCTTCACTCGGACACAACTAAAGAAAATGTGAAATTTACTCTTATCCGTGGTGAAGATCTGCACAAAAACGGGGCCTCCTACCCAGGTTTATGAGGGAGGTCAAGATAAGCTTCCTCGTAAGTGGAAGAGCTCCACATTCCATTCCGGCAAACTGTTCGTTCACCCTGCAGTGTTGATGATGCAGAGCAGCCGTTGGGTGGGATTTCACTTGGTGCTCTTACATGGTTTCTTACTTTGTGAAGTTATGCCGTGATCCGTATTCAGCTCCACTGAATGTTGTGTGTGTGCTATAAAGACATAATTTTTATATTTAAAGCTGAACCTAACTACTTCTTTATA
This sequence comes from Panthera onca, assembly GCF_046562875.1. NCBI lineage: Eukaryota > Metazoa > Chordata > Mammalia > Carnivora > Felidae > Panthera > Panthera onca. Next base: position 54,137,428 of record NC_138346.1, read on the forward strand.
CCTCTTGAATTTCATTAAATTATTTTCCCCAGTCAATACTTAGTGTGCGGTGAGAGAACTTAAAGGAACTTTGAGGATATGACACACACATTCATGATGATAGTGGAAAATTACTTTTCCATTTTGTCTTTATTTATTATGATGATAATATAAGTATTAGCAGATGCATTAATATATCTGTATTCGCATATTGAAGTAGAGTTGGTGTCAGGTTAAAAACCGATTTATTGTCTTATATCTGAGTCAGAGAGCAAATGGCCCTGAGTAAAGATTTGAATCCTGTCTGTTAGAACCCAAACATCTATGCCTAGATTGAGGTAACCTGTGACTTCTAATTAGTGATATTAGTAGCTAACATTAACTGATCATATTTTATGGGACATGTTTTGGTCCTTTATAGGAATTTTCTCCTTTAATCTTTTCATCAACCTTGAAGTAGTTACTACGATTATCCCCAATTTTCAGACTAGGAATGGAGAGGAAATAATTTGGCGTGGAAATGGAAGATGGAGAGTTCCAACCATATTTAATTAATTAGTAGTGAAGCTGTTATTCTTTGTCACTACTTTGCTGCCATTTTCTGCTGTGCAGTAACACTCAGGTTAATGTCAGACCTATGTGTTTGATCTATTTGTGGTCACAAATGGTTGCTATCATGTGGCATACTATCTCACTTTGATGGGTTTTGAAATTAGGCATGTAAAGCTCCAACTCATGAGTTTCTCCATGGTAATGAAATTAGCTGACATGAATAAATTTAGCTAAGACATACCCAGGATATTATGGATGTATTCTATTAGTAAAATATAGTTCATCATCTAATATAAGACAATATTAGTATATGGGAAGATGGGTAAGAAAATGAGTCAGCTTTTCAAGTTTTACATTAGATATAAAGGGCAATTTTCGTATACTGATAATATAGTCGATTATCTATTGTCAGAAGATGGGTTTAGCATATGATGAAGACAAGTCAGTTAATGTCTGGAAGTGGTTAACATTAATCCTCCCATTTGAAAAAAATAGTAGGTATAACAATATCTTTCTGTCTTTGAAACAGAAATTAAACATAGATGTGTGTACAAAGATTCTCACGGCACGATTTATAATTCCAAAATATTAGGCGTATCCTGAATGTCCAATAGAAGAAAGGTTACATACATTATAGTACATTTATAAGATGAATGATAGAAACTATAGGCATTAAAAATTATATTTGGGAGGCACCTGGGTGGCTTGGTCAGTTAAGCATCTGATTCGATTTCAGTTCAGGTCATGATCTAACAGTTCGTGAGTTTGAGCCCCGTGTCAGGCTCCACATTAAGAATGTGGAGCCTTCTTGGGATTTTCTCTCTCCCTCTCTCTCTGCCCCTCCCCTGCTCTCACCCTCACTCTCAAAATAAATAAACATTAAGAAATTATATATATATATTTTTTTAAGAAATTATATTTTTGAAGAATACCTAATGACAGGAGAATCTGTCCACGATCTCAAGCCAAGTGAAACAGCAGGCACTAAAGTGGACTGTGCCTTAGTGCTGTGTGTGTGCCTGTACACTTATCTACTATTTAGAGTCTCAACTCACTGAGGAACAAGCCTGTCATGCTTTTATTTTTTCCAGTCACTTTCTTTAGTTTTGATCTATCAAACATCTGTTTCCTGCTGGATAGCAGTTCCCTTAACACTTTCTCAGCCCATAACTTCTCACTTTTGAATATTCAGAAGTATTCTGACTTGAATGATTCAGCGCTATTTATATAAAAAAAAATCCATGTCAGAGTTGGATTAAGATTTGGCTAGATAGATCCTGGAGTTTAGAATGGAGCATGGCATACAGTTAGCCTCCAGCCTCCCATGCTTTGGCTTGCCCTTCTCCCTAGGTAGGGATGGATGGGTGGAGGTGGCCTTACCTAACAGCCTTGGCAAGGTTGCACTGCTGTTCTTGGTAGGGGATTACTATTCTGTTTGTGTCTGTGGGTCACAAGTGCTCCTACTGGCCCCTCTGGATGAAGAACTCCCCCAAAGTATCCATTAGGCATTGGGAATCCCTGAAATTTAGTTGCATCTCCTGGCTTACCCCCACATTGTAGCAAAAGACTCCATTCCTCAACTGTGTGTGCTTTTTTCTCCCACATTGTGGCAGTCCTGGTGAGATTGTGTCCTCTCTTCTTATCTAGGTACTTATCAACTCTTAGGGCTTGAGGGAATGTGCAAAATACATCTGACAACTAACATTCTTCTTCAAAATCTGGAGCTCCTGGGGCACAGGCAGGTAGAAGTGGAGTGGGGTGTGGGGGACTCCACATTTTTCTTGCCTGCTCAGGTAGCACAGGGGAGACTTGGAAGTCCACTGACAAAGAAGACACATAATCAAGGAACAAAGAGTCACTCTCTCTTTTCACCCATTGCTTGGCTTTGGGGAGTGTTGTGGGCTAAATTTTGTCCCTCTGGAAAAAAAAAAAAAAGATATGTTGGAATCCTAATCATCAGCACTTCAGAATTTGTAAGATTGGGACTTTGCAAAGTAAATTAAAATGAAGTTTTTAGGGTTAGGTTGACCCTAATTCAATATGACTGATATCCTTGTAAAAAGGGGAAATTTGGACTTACAGACATACAAAAAGAAATGATGTAAAGAGACACAGGGAGAAGGCAGCCATCTACAAATCAAGGAGAGAGATCTGAAATCAGTCCTTCTCTCAGAGTTTCCGGAAAGAATCAACCCTGCCACACCTTAAACCTGGACTGCCTGAACTGTGAGATGATGTATCTCTATTGTTAGGCCACTCAGTTTGTGGTGCTTTTGTTACAGCAGCCCTAACAGACTGGTACACGGAGGAAAGTGGTAGCTCATCTTCCCCACAAAAGAGAAGGGATGTTATAGTAGAGGTAGCCTTCCTAAGATCTGTCTGTTTCAGAGGTAACTTTGCCTCCTGTCAGTCAGTCTCATTATAGTGTAGGGGTTGGCAGGGGTGAGCATGGGGTCCACAGTATGGTGGTTGAGACTTAAGCCATTTCTCTGGGTAAGAAGTGACTACCCCTAACCACGGGCAGTTCTTTCACTAAACTTAGAATTCAAACCATTAAATCTCAGCTTCTGGAAGAATAGGAAGACTCTTAGAGTGCAGCTAAAACCATTTGTGTGTGTGTGTGTGTGTGTGTGTGTGTGTGAATGTACCGATGTAGTTTTTTTCCTGAGCGAGGAAATCATTATGAGTAGTAGCAAGATCCCTTTCCCAACACTGTTGTTGGTCAAATATTGTAAGAACACTCTGGCTACATAAGGGAGAAACAGGTAATGTGAAGAGAGCTTAGATAACTTAGTCTGCATGGGAAGGATCCTTACTCCTTTCCCCATCTAGTCCCAAGGGGTGGGTGGAAATAACAGAAACCACAGATTAGTCTTGGATCCAGACAAAGTAGTCTGTGCCTCAGAGGGTCCAGAGAGACAGTAAGACAATGGTATTTCTGGCCCCTAGCAAGGGGCAAATAGAACTGAAGCATTCTTCTGATTTCCTATGGGCTTAGTGAGCACACAGGCTCCTGAGTGAACCTGGGAACTACAGAGGGGCATCTGAAAAGAGCGGGGATGCAGTTTTTCCTGCAGCCTGGATTAGACCCAGGAAGAGACAATGTTTAAATCTGAGGACAGGAAAAAATTATGTCCCAGGTCAAAGGCAGTCAGGCAGGAAGAATTCCTTCTTACTCAGGGAGGATCAGCCTTTTGTTCTATTCAGGCCTGCAACTGACTGGATGAGGCCTGCCCACATTAGGGAGAACAATCTGCTTTACTCAGTTTATATATTTAAATGTGAGACCAATCCAAAATTCACAGAAGCACCCAAAATAACATTTGATATATTATCAATTTGATATATTTGATAAATTTGATATATCAAAATATATTTGATATATTTAATATATTATCAATTTGATATAATATCTGGACACCACATAGCCCAGTCAGGGTTTGACACATAAAATTAATCCTCACACTGTCATTTTCCTAAGTTGTATAAATCATATTTGATGATTAAAACAAAAATTATAACTCATCTGATACTCAAGACAATGATACTTAAAAGTAGGGAAATGTAAGGGACCCAAATGTAAGTAAGATATCTATATTTCATCTGAAGTATTTAAATGGTAATGCCAAGAGATTGTGATAAGTATGTATATTGTAATATCTACAACAACTATTCTGAAAGCTTTACAAAGATACACAATCAAAAAGAATATAAGTAAATCAAGATGGAGTACTACAAAAACTTCCAAGTAACTCCCAGAACAATAAAAGATAAATATAGAAATGAGAACCAGAGGAAACAAATAATAAATGGGACACTGAGTAATGTATTAACAATTACCTTACATGTCAATGGTCCAAATATAATAAGCAAAAGATAGAGATTTTCAGAGAAGATTGAAAAAAATTACCCAGTTATATGCTGCCAACAAGAAACTCACTGTACAATGATATAGGTAGGTGGAAAGTAAAAATATGGAAAAGAATATGTCATGCAAACAGTAATAAAAATTAAAAAGGTGTGAGTATCTATTAATTTATGGTAAGATAGACTTCAGAACAAGGAATGTTATTAGAGACAAAGAGAGACATTGCATTATGATAAAAGGTTCAGTCCACCAGGAAGACATGATGATTCTAAATGTTCATGTACCAGTTATGGCTGAAGACTACAGCAATTCTCTCTCTATAATAGAATTACTAGCCCAAAAAATCATCAAGGATATAGAAGATCTGAACAATATCATAAGGCATCAGGATTTAACTAATTTATTTAGAACTCCACCCCTCAACAGTAGAACATGTATTTTTTTCAAGTGCCCATGGAACATTCACTGTGATACCATATTCTAGGCCATAAGACAAACCTTAACACATTTAAAGGAATTATAGTCATACACAGTATGATTACAGTATGTCTCTGACCATAATGAAATTAAACTAGAAATTGATAATAGAAAACCAACAGGAAAATAGCATATCTCTTAATCCATGAATCAAAGAATAAAACTCAAAGGAAATAAAAAATACATAGAGTAGATGAAAATGGAAAAATGACATATCAAATTATGTGGGAAGTAACTAAAACAGTGCTGAGAAGAAAATTTATAGCATTAAATGCTTATATTTGAAATGAGAAAAGGTCTCCAATAAATAAGTCTCTGCATTAAGAAGCTAGAAGAGAAAAAGTAAACCTAAAACAAGCAGAAGGAAGAAAATAATAGTGCAGAGATATCTGAAGTTGAAAACAGAAAAACAATAGAGAAAAATCAATGAAACAAAAAGCTGTTTCTTTGGGGAAAAAAAAATCAATGAAATTTATAAGCTCCTAGCAATACTGACAAAGATGAAAAAGAAAGAAGACACAAACGATATAGGTGATATTACGATAGAACTTGCATCAATTAAAAAAGTAATAAGAAAATACTACAAACTACATTCAGAAATTTGGTAACTTAGAAGAATGCGTTATAAAGCTCCCCCAAAAGAACTTTCTAGATCCACAGGATTTTACTAGAGAATTGTGCCATGCATTTAAAGAGCACCAATTTTGGGGCACCTGGAGGGCTTAGTCGGTTAAGCCTGATTTTGGGTCAAGACATGATCTCATGGTTCATGAATTTGAGCCCCACATTAGGCACTGCTGACAGTGTGGAACCTGCTTGGAATTCTCTCTCCACCCCCCCTTTCTGCTCATGCTCTCTCTTTCAAAATAAATAAAACTACAAAAAAAAAGGTTTAAAGAACACCAATTTTATAATTTCTTCCAGGAAACAGAAGAGGAGGAAAGACTCTCCAACTAACTTTATGAGGTTATTATTACCCTGATACCAAAATCAGACAAAGACAATATATTAAAAAAAAAAAAGCTACAGACTAATCTCTCGTGAACTTAGACTCAAATTCTCAATAAAATATAAACAAACCAAACCCAGTAATGTATAAAAAGAATTTTACACCATGACCAAGTTAGATTTAGTCCAGATTTGTAAGACTGGTTCAACAATTTGAGAATCAGTAGTATAAAACATCATATCGACAGCTAAAGAAGAAAAATCATAGGATCATATCAATTGACGAAGTAAAAGAATTTGAGAAAACTCAACACTCATTTAAGATAAAAACTCTCAGCAAGTTAGGAATAGAGAGAAATTACCTCAGTTTAATAAAGAGCACTACAAAAAGCCAATAGCTAGCATCATACTTAATTGTGAAAGACTGAATGCTTTACCCTAACTAAGATCAAGAGCAAGATAAGGGTGAACAACCTAGAAGAACTGGATAAATCCCTAGAAACTTACAACCTTCCAAAATCAAATCCGGAAGAAATAAAATATTTGAACAGGCAAATTACTGGCAGTGAAATTGAATCAGTAATCAAAAAGCTCCCAACAAGCAAAGGTCCAGGACCAGCTGGCTTCACAGATGAATTCTACCAAACATTTAAAGAACAGTTAATATTTAATCTTCTCCAACTATTACAAAACATTGAAGAGGAAGGAAAACTTTCAAATTCGTCCTATGAGACATGCATTATCCTGATACCAAAACCAGATAAACACACTACAAAAAAAAGAGAGCTACGGCCAATATCTCTGATGAGCATAGATGCAAAAATCCTCAACAAAATGTTAGCAAAATGAATCCAACAATATATATTTAAAAAAATCATTCACCATGACCAAGTGGGATTTATTCCTGGGTTGCAAGACTGGTTCAATATTTGCAAATGTAATCAATATGATACATCACATCAAAAAGAGAAAATATAAAAAAATTATGATCATTTCAGTAAATGCAGAAAAAGCATTTGACAATGTACAACATCCATTCATAATAAAAACCTTCAATAAAATAGGGTTAGAGAGAACATACCTCAACACAATAAAGTCCATATATGAAAAACCCTCAGCTGATATCATACTCAATTGGGAAAAACTGAGAGCTTTCTTCCTAAGATCAGGAACAAGACAAGGATTTGCACTCTTACTACTTTTATTCAACATAGTACTGGAAATCTTAGCCACAGCAAACAAAAGAAAGGAATAAAAGGCATTCAAATAGGTAAGGAAGAAGTAAAACTTTCACTATTTGCACATAAGATGAGAAAACCCTAAAGACTTTACTCAGTTTATATATTTAAATGTATAAACACTACTAGAGCTGATAGAACTGGTAAATGAATTCAGGAAGGTCACAGAATACAAAAATCAATGTACAGAAATCCCTTGCACTTCTATGCACTAATAATGAAACAATAGAAAGATTAAGAAACACTCCCATTTACTATTACACAAAAATAATAAAATACCTATAAATAAACTTAACCAAGAAGGTAAAAGTCTTATAGTCTGAAAACTGTATAATACTGATGAAAGAAATTCAAGATGACAGAAACAAATGGAAAGATATTCCATGCTCATGAATAGGAAGAACAAATATTGAAATGTCCATATTGCCCAAAGCAATGTATATATTTAATGCAATCCCTATCAAAATACAAAGAGCATTTTTCACACAACTAGAACAAATAATAGTAAAATCTGTATGGAACCACAAAATACCCTGAATAACCAAAAAAATTTTGAGGAAGAAAAACTAAACTGGAGGCATCACAGTTCCAGATTTCAAATTACATTACAAAGCTGTAGTAATCAAAACAGCATGGTACTGGCACAAAAATAGACACATGGATCAATGGAACAAGATAGAAAGCTCAGAAACAAACCCATGATTATATGTTGAATTAGTCTCCAACAGAAGAAGCAAGGATATACAATGGGAAAAAGAAAATGAGTATCTTTAACAAATGGTGTTGGGAAAATTGAACAACATGCAAAAGAATGAAACTGGACCACTTTCTTACATCACACACAAAAATAAACTCAACATCAATTAAAGATGTAAATGGGAGACCTGAAACCATAAAAATACTAGAAGAGATTATAGGCAGTAATGTCTCTGACATCATCCATAGCAACATTTTTCTAGATATGTCTCCTAAGGCAAGGGAAATAAAAGCAAAAATAAATTATTGGGATTTCATCAAAATAAAAAGCTTCTGCACAGTGGAGAAAACGATCAACAAAACTGAAAGACAACCTACTGAATGGGAGAAGATGTTTGCAAATGACATATCTGATAAAGGGTTAGAATCCAAAACATATAAAGAACTTATACAACTCAACACCCAAAAAAACAACCCAATTAAAAACTGGGCAGAAGACATGAACAGAAATTTCTCCAGAAAAAAACCTACAGATGGCCAACAGACACATGGAAAGATGCTCAACATCACTCATTATCATGGAAATGCAAATCAAAACTACAACGAGATATCACTACACACCTGTCAGAATGGCTAAAATAAAAAATACAAGAAACTACAAGTGTTTGCATGGATATGGAGAAAAAGGATCCCTTTTAACTATTGCGAGGAAGGCAAACTGATGCAGCCACTGTGGAAAACAGTATGGAGATTCTTCAAAAAGTTAAAAGTATAACTACCTTATGATCCAGTAATCATTCTATTAGGTATTTACCCAAACAATACAAAAACACTAATTTGAAAGGATATATGCACCCCCATGTTTATTGCAACATTATTTATAATAGCCAAATTATGGAAACAGCCCCAGTGTCCATTGATAGATGAATGACTAAAGAAGATGTGGTACCATGGAATATTATTCAGCCAAAAAAGAATGAAATCTTGCCATTTGTAATAGCATGGATGGAGTTAGAGAGTATAATGCTAAGTAAAATGAGTCAGAGAATTACAAGTACAATGATTTCATGCAAATGTGGAATTTAAGAAACAAAATGAAGAAAAAAAGAGACAAACCAAGAAACAGATGAACAAACTGATGGTTACAGAGGGGAGGTGGGTAAAGGGATAGGTGAAATAGGTGTTGGGGATTAAAGAGCACACTTACCATGATGAGCACTGAGCAATGTATAGAATTGTTGAATTAGTATATTTTACACCTGAAATTAATATAGCACTGTATGTTAATTATACTGGAATTAAATTTTTGAAACTGACAAAATTAAAAAAGAGCAAGATAAGGGTGTCCATTCTCATCTCATTCAACACAGTACTGGAAATTCTAATCACCATAATAAGGCAAGCATAAATAAATAAAAGGTGTACATATTGGAAAGGAAGACATAAGACTGTCTCACTTCAGATGACATTATGGTCTATATATATCAATCCTAAAGAGTCTATGAAAGAATTCCTAAAACTATTAAGTGAGTTTAGCAGGATTTCAGAATAGAGAATCAACATGCAAAAATCAATTTCATCTTTATATACTAAAAATAAACATATGGAAACTGAAATTTAAACACAATATCATAATCACATCTAGTAAGACAAAATACTTAGATTTACAGTTTAAAGATATAAAGGATCTATATGCTGAAAATTACAAAATGTTGAGAAAAGATGTGAAGACCTAAGTAAATGGAGAAACATACCATATTCATGGATTGGAAAATTCAGCATAGTTAAGATATCAGCTCCCTAAATTAACCCATACATTTTATGCAATTCCTATCGAAACCCCCAGCAAGGTTTTTTGTAAACATAGACAAGCTTATTCTAAAACTATATGGAAGAAGTCAGGTTCTAGAATAGCTAAATCTTGACAAAGAATAATAGAGCAGGAAAAATCTATACCCAATATCAAGGCTTACTATATGGCTAAAGTAATCAAGGCAGTGTTATTTTAAAAGAGGTATAGGTATAGATCAACAGAAAGAGCAACAGAACCCAGAAATGGATCTATACACTTATGCTCAATTGATTTTTGACAGAGGTGCAAGAGCATTAGAATGGAGGAAAAGATAGCTTTTTCAACAAATGTTGCTAGAGCAATTGGATATCCATAGATGAAAAAAAAAAAAAAAAAGAAAGAAATTTCACCTAAATTTATGCCATATGCAAAAATTAAACCACAGTGTATCACAGATTTGCATATAAAACATAAAAATATAAAAATTCTAAAGGAAAAAATAGAAGAAAATATCTGGGACCTAAGGCTAGGCAAAAAGTTATGACTTAGCACCAAGAACATAATCCGTAAGAGAAATATGGATCAACTGGACTTCATACAAAATTAAAAACTTGTGCTTTGTTAACTACCATGTGAAGAGGATGAAAATATAAGCTACAGATGGTAAAGAATATTTGTAAGCCATATATTCAACATAGGACTAGTATCTAGAATATATAAAAAGTTCTCAAAATTCAACAGTAAAAAAAAATCAATTATGAAATAGGCAAAAGATCAGAACAGAAATTTCACTGAAGAGCATATACAGATGAAAAGATGTTCAACCTCATTAGTCATTGGGGAAATGCAATGTGATATCACAATAAGATTTTAATATGTATCTATGAGAATGGCTAAAGCAAGAAATAGTGACAACACCAATGTTGGCAAGGATGAGGAGAAAATGGATCACTCACACATTGCTAATGGGAATGTAAAATGATATAGCCACTCTAGAAAATAGTTGGGAAGTTTCTTATAAAACGAAACATATATTTACCATTCAACCCAGCAATTGTACTCCTGGGAATTTATTCCAGGGAACTGAAATATATTCCCACAACAACCTGTATATGAATGTTTAGAGTAGCATTATTTGTAATAGTCATAAACTATAAACAATTCTATTAGTTTCCTGAGGCTTCTGTAACAAATGACCACAAATTTGGTCTAAGACAATAGAATATATTCTTTCAAAATTCTGGGGTCTAAAAGTCTGAATTTGGCAGCGCTGCATTAACCTTCAGGGGCACTACAGAGAATCAATTGCCTATATCCTCCACCCTCTAGTGACTGCCTGGGCAATCCTGGGCTTGAGGCTACACTGCTCCAATCTCTGCCTCTGTTTTCACATCATTTTCTCCTCTGTGTATCTGTGTCCTCTCCTCTTTGGTCTATTTACAATCTCCATCTACTTCTCTCTCATAAGGACACTTAAAGTTGGATTTAGGAACCACTGAAGAATTCAAGATTTTCTAATTTCAAAATCCTTAACTTACATCTGCAAAGCTCCTTTTTTTTCAGATAAGGTAATGTTCGCAGGTTTCCAGGATTGGTGTGGATATCTTTTGAGGGTGAAATGTTAAACTGTAGTACACCCATACTTGGAATACTACTCTATAATAAAAAGGAATGAACTACTGATGTACACAACAACTTGGAAGAAACTCTAGGGAATTATGCAGTGTGAAAAAAGTCAATCCCATAAGGTTACATACTGTATGATTCCATTGTGAAACATTTTTGAAATGACCAAGTTTTAGGAATGGAGAACATATTAGTGGGGTTAGGGATGGGGACAGATTTCAGGAGGTAAGTGGGTGTGATTATGAAAGAGGGATTATGAGGGATCCTGTGGTGGTGGGGATGTGAACCTACACAGGTGATAAACATACTCACAAAGGAATACAAGTAAAACTGGGGAAATCTGAGTAAGATTGGTAGATGGTATCCTTGTCAAGACTGTGATACTTTTCTGTAGGTTTATAAAATGTTACCATCAGTGGAAGGTGGAATGAGTTCAAGGGAACCCCTTATATTATTTCATACAACTGCATGTGAATCTTAAATCATCTCGATAAAATTTCAGTTAAAAACTCATAATAAAGGTGACTACTAAATTACCCAGTCTTCTAGTAGCATTATTAGAGATGATAATGAACACAAATTTGGGGGTTTTGCTTTTTAAATATTTTCAGGTTGTCCACAGAGATTAATAAAACACAATGTCCTTTTCATAAATGTCCAGATAGGTATCTAAATAAATGAATGACAATATGATATGCTAAGAATGATTATAGATCTATTTAAGATGCATTGGCACAAAGAAAGGAATGGTTAACTTTCCAGAGGTCAGGGACAGCTTCCCAGAAGAGGTGGTATTTGTGGTGAATATTCAAAGATGAGTTTCAGGTTATTCAAGGAAAAACAACATTCCAAATAGAAATGATGGCAATGTAAATGCACATAGGAACAAGCTAGAAATAGTTTATTATTGGAATGAAGTGTGATTAGATGAAAAGGAGGGAAGATTCCCTCAGGCCTGTGGAAAGTAGGTAGAACAGTCGAGTCTTCTTTGTCCCATGGGAGCATAGGAAAAACACAGCTGCCCAAACTCATAAAAAATTCAGGGGCAACTGCTGGAATTCAGGGTTCTGCTTAGTTCTTCTATACCACTCTGGTTTACAACAACCAGGAGCGCCCCCCCCCCCCCCACATGTAGTCCAGTTACCTCAGCTTGGTGTTGTTTTGTTTCCCTAGGATACCACATGACTGTGCAGAGATTATTTTCCACAATCCATGTACAATTTCCTAAGTCCAGATAAAACTGACCACATTTCTCCTCTATGTAGATGGCTAGTGATGCTCACCTTGCCCTCTGCTGTCAAAGGCTGGGATCTATTCTTTATCATCAGTGCCTATAGCTGTGATATTTCCCCACCATTCCTATGCCATTTACCATTCTAATTCTCTGAGGGGGATTTGAACTTTAAAAATTGAAAGCAATGGATGTATGAATAACTGATTATCTAATTCAGTGGTTCTCAAATTTTAGCATGCATCAGAATCACCTGAAAGGTGTGTTAGAATGCAGATTGCTGGGCTCCATCCCTAAAGTCTCTGATTCAGTAGGCCTGAGTAGAACCTGAGAACTTGCATTTCTAACAAATTCTCAGCAGAAGCTCCTGGTATGAAATCACACTTTGAGAATACCATCTAACCCATTGAGGAGGATTTATACCCAGACAAGGAGCTTCTAAACTTAGATAAAAATATAATTGGAAATTAGGAAAGAGAAGGATGGCCTTATGTTCCTTGTCTTCTCCTGGGACACCCACTGACCCATGGAAATAGACAGTGTCTTGAAAATAGAGTGACTCGTCCCCACAACCCTTTCAACCAAACCTTACCTCTAACCGGGAGCCTTATAAGCAACTCTGTACGTTCTACAGTATCATAAACACAGTGAAGGTAGACCCAAAGGCTGTGGTTAAGTGGGTGAATGAGGCTTTACCTTGTGCCACATATTGTGCTAAGGAGATTACCTTATTTAAATTCTCAAAACAGATTTGTGAGGAACGTATTATTATTACATATAATGCAAATTAGGAAGGAAGAGGTTAGGTAGTAACCAGAGGAAGCAAGGCCAGGATTTGGAACAAGCTGGCCTAATTCTGTGGCCTGATTCCTTACCACGATGTTATTGCCTTCCATCTATGAATATGTTATGTTGGGCAGAACTTGCCTAGTTTGTGCTTATAGGTTACTGCTCAGACAGTGTACCTGATGTGAAGTTGAATCAGAAAAGAGAAGCCGTAAGTTCTCTCGCTGAATGTACCAGCATTGCTGCCCAGTAGCTTTCCCCACATATCAGTTAGGGATACGTGATATTCTGATACCCACCCTATCCAATCAGATGTATGTAAATCACCAGACAGAGTAGTAAATGTTAACTTCACATTTTATTCTCCTTGTGTTTTCAAGGAACATTTATGCCTGTCATGGAGAATCAAATTGCTCCCAAGGATTATGGTGGGGAGAATTGATTGTATTCTGAGGTTTTTTGAACCCGTATTTCCTCAGAATGGGAAGGGATTCTTTCTTAGGGTGTGACCTCTGATCCTGCAGTTGGCACTTATTTGGCACAAATAATATTTAAAACTATGAAAGGTCAGGCCCAGATTATGAAGGTTGTGCCAAACTATCTTAGGAGAGACACATTTGTATATGATTTGAGGTGCACTGGAGATAGGAATTATCATGGAAAGACTAAAATAATGTTAGTTTTCACAACCCAACACGATAAGTATGACTCTCCTCATGTTATAGATAAGAAACTTAGAAAGATATGGAGGCCTTTCCAAAGGCCACACAAGGATTCAAAGTCTAAGATCTTTTTAGCACTCTGTATTACCTCTCATAACTTTTTGCAACAAATCCTTCATGAAGTAAAAATGAAAAGAATTCATGATTACTTTCTTGTTATCTAATGTTTGGTTTTCCTGGTTGCTACTAACTGAACTGCCCATTTTCTTTCTCACCTTCAATTAATTCCAAACAAATTTCTTTTTTTTTTTTAATTTTTTTAATGTTTATTTATTTTTGAGACAGAGAGAGACAGAACATGAAGGGGGAAGGTCAGAGAGAGAGGGAGACACAGAATCTAAAACAGGCTCCAGGCTCTGAGCTGTCAGCACAGAGCCCAACGCGGGGCTCGAACTCATGGACCACAAGATCATGACCTGAGCCAAAGTCAGACACCTAACCAACTGAGCCACCCAGGCGCCCCCCAAACAAATTTCTAATCTCATTGAAGGTTAAGTTTTTAAGACTAAACAAGAGTTAGTCAAGCAAAGAGAGTAGAGAAACATTGATTCAAAGGCAGTAAAGGGAATGTTGAAAATCTTAAACCGAGAAACAGTTTGGCATATCCAAAAAGCTGAGATGTGGCTGAAACTGAGTGAGAAAATCAGAAGGAGACACAAGAGAATGTGGCATAATAGAAGTCTTTAGATATTTTTTTTAAACAATGCTTTATTTTAATCATGATTCTCTGGGGTCAAAGATTAGAACTGGTGGTCCTTGCCCTGGACTCACCAGAGGTCACTCATGCAGCTGCAGTCAACTGGGTTGGATGGTCTATGATCACCTCACACACACGTGTGGTGCTGGCTGTATACTAGAGCTTTCTTGCCAGGAGACTCTCCTTTTCCAGTTACTTAGACTGGGCTTTGTTACTCTGAGTCACAGAACAGTACTGCAAAAACAGCAAGAGTAGAAGGTGCAATCACCTTGTTCTTTTGGTCAGAGCTAGTCACAAGACCAGTCCAGACTCAAGTGGTGGAAAAATAGATTCTGCCTCTTAAAGTGAGAAGTGGCATCTTTGATTTGGCTTTAGAAATTCTGTACTGAGTTTGAGTAGATTTTTTAAAAACAGTTTTTAATGTTTATTTATTTTTGAGACAGGGAGAGGCAGAGCATGAGTAGGGGAGGGGCAGAGAGAGGGAGACACAGAATCTAAAGTAGGCTCCAGACTCTGAGCTGTCAGCACAGAGCCCAATGCAGGGCTCGAACCCACAAGCCGTGAGATCATGACCTGAGTAGAAGTTGGATGCCCAACCAACTGAGCCATCAAGGTGCCCCAAGTTTGAGTATATTTTAACTTGAGGACACTTTGGGAGCAGGTAGAGGAAAGGTAAGAATGATATAACCAGGTGATTTTGCAGCAGGAAGTAGAAGTAATTATTTGGAGGTGGAAATGGAGAGCAAGATCAGAAAATGGGTTGTGGGTTGGAGTGTTGTATAACGTATCCTCTTCTTTGCTGCCATATTCTCTGCTTCTCTCTTTGGTGCCTCCAGGATCCTCGGTGATCCTCAGCTGTTTTTCCCCCTCCCTTCTAATCTCTTATTTGCATTCCTATTTTACATATAAGAATCAGCTTCTAGGGTCAAGACATTGTGATAGGTATTATAACTATTAAAATATGTGGGTGGATTTTTAAATTCCTAGGCCAAATTTCTTACACTGCCTCTCCTATATATTTAAAATGAAAATTTATCCTCAAAAAGTGTTTTTCTCAGACAATTTTGAACTTTAGAAAGTAAACTTGAAATAGTAACACTGTAGAATCACCACAAGATGGTGCCACAAGTATATCGAAAGTAAGATATTTTCCTCATTCCTAACCCCACAATATTTTGCTGGAACTCATTAATGAATATGGAAAGCAAAGAAATACAAAGGGGTGAGCATTTATGCGAACATGCATGTGTGGGCAGGAGCATGCTCGTTTGACAGACTTTTTGAGCATCTTCTATGCATTAGGCAAAATCTGTAGGGGAGATATCTCAGGGGTCTGTGTGCCTGCACATGTGTGAACACGCACGCTCCAGACACCTGACAGAGGGTGGGAGGGAGAGAGAAAAGGTCACGTTCAGAGGAGATTTTTCTTCACTTTTCAGTAATAAAAATTAATGCTTAAATATCATATATTGTTCCCTGTCTGGAAAAAAAAGTTGTAGTTCATTTTAAGAGATATTAGATATGAACATTAATGTTTGATGATGCAAACCTAGGTTTATGTGGTAGATGCAGAGATAGAGTTGGAATTCATCAATATGATAATGTCCTACTTTTGCAGTAGAAACATGGTTTAAGATGCTTGCTTTTTCATTTTTGATAAGTCAGTTTGGCATTTATCATTTAACTGAGAAATCTTTTGCAAAATATAGGTACTATGATGAAAGTATAACATATCATTGAGGGAGTATCAGTGAGTTCCTGTGAGTAAGTGCACTAGGTAAGAAACGCATTTCACTAAGGAAGCAGATGGGTTAAATTATTTATAATGCACTTATTTTCCTAGACCTCTTAATTGTAAGTCCATAAAAATCTTTTCATGGAACAATTATTATACAACCCAGTCAGTAGATAGAGTCCATATGACTTCCTATAATTTTCCATAGGAAAACCAGATTTAGAAGGGAAAGGATCTTGGTTGAGGTATACCAAATTGGATTCTTAAGAAGAGGACATTTGCTGTCTTTAGCATATATTCCTATTGATAGGGCCCAGGAATTTTCTCTTACTTAGAATAATTTAGACCCAGTGATGATACAGTAGAAGCAATATTAATATACTTTTTTGACTCTTTGTCTTGGCCAGAATTGATCATTATAAGTTTTCAAGTATTTTACAAAATCCTAGCTTAAGTCTATTCTTCAAAACAGGAATAGAGTTAGTGCCACACATGGGTACTCTCCAGGTAAATTCAACTGAGATTTGGGCTTATTGAGGGTCCTTATAATGAGAGTAGAGCAATTCAGAAATAGGATGATGTCTCAAGTTATAACTCCAGTCTCCCAAATACTTTGAGACAGAACCCCAGCCATTTTGGATGGTGTCAGAATTCTAGAACATTTTAAGGTAGACCTCAAAAAGTCATTATAGAACAATTCTATATTCTGTGCACGTGGTTAAAAACTATAAACAAGGGGCCCATCATATAAATATAGAACTCTACGGAATTGACATATATAAGAGTTTGAAAGGGACTTTTTTAAATAAAGAATTAAAAGGAGTGGCTGGCCCTTTTAGTGAGGACAGATGATCTTTTGCTTTAAGAATTCTTTGGACTATGAACTTTTAAGAGTTATTTTATATCAAGTCTTGGCATTTAGATTTTAAAAACCAAATACCAACACTTTTCAGTGTGGAATTGAATCTTAGACAATGATGGCAAGTGTTTGGGTGGCTGAGTGATGAGAATTATCAAAGGCCAACTTAAAATCTGTTACCTGGTTGTGTGTGTGTGTGTATGTGTGTGTGTGTGTGTGTGTGTGTGTGTGTGTGTGTTACCTATTTTGAACTAATCTGTGGAGAAAGGCTTTTGATAGCTGGCTTAGCAGGAATTTAAAATTAGTAAGTTCAGTTTCACATGGTGAGTTGAATGTGTTGTCATCCTGACTGACCAGATTTCTTCACATGGATGTTCTGCTTTCATGCCCTTGACAACATCATAGCCAAGGAGGCTCTTGGACATTGTTTGAAATTAGACATGCCTGTGGAATGTGATAACTGACCATGGGGTTGGTGTTCATCTTTGCACTTATGTTTTTTCTGGAGCTGGTTCTTCGGCCCACTGTGAACAAGTTTGCTCTTCTCCTGTTTACCTGATGAGTTTGGAGGAGCTGGTGGGCTGGTTATTGTGGGGTTTTGTTTTGTTTTGTTTTGTTTTATGGCCTGAGTGCAGTGGCCTTCATATCATGTTGACCCACTTCATTTCAAGAGTTTGCCCTCTAGTGAGCCTGTCTTGCAATCCAGAGACTCTTGACCTGTAGACACCAGATGTTTATTTGTTCTTATGTGGACATGATGTAAAAGGTGTAAGGAGATACTGATTTTGATCCTGGGGAGTTACCCACTCTGGATAGTTACTTACTTTTAGAAGCTGCAATAACTCCAGCAAACCCCCAGGGTACTATTTTGGTTACTAAAGAAAGAATTCACTAAATTATGTTGTACTGTCAAAATGAATAAATGGTTTCCTTCTTCACATGGAAAATGACTTTGAATATGGTCATATTCTAGATACTAAGATTAGAGCCACACATTCTGTTGTACTTTATACAGTAAATAGGAAGACCAGTGTTCTCATAAACACCTCTGGGACTCCTTTCCACTGCAAGTCTGGGCCCCAAAAGCCACCCAAGAAATGCTCTTCTTTTTAGGTGGTATATGTATAGTCTTTTTTAAAAATAAAAATTGTATATATTTAAGGTGTACCACATGATTTGACACACATCTACATAGTGAACTGATTGCTGTAGTCAAGCTCATTAATATATCCATCTCCAAATATAATCACTTTGTGTGTGTGTGTGTGTGTGTGTGTGTGTGTGTGTGTTGAGAACAACTGAAATCTACTCTCTTAGCAAAATTCCATTACTCAATATAGTATTGGTAATTCTAGTCAGCATACTATACCTCAGCTCTCTAGACTTATTCATCCTATATAAGTGTAACTTGGTACTGTTTGACCACCATCTCTTAGAAGATGATGAATATTCTACAGGCCCAAAGTCTCAAGTCCAGGGTCAATGCTATCTTAAAGTTCTTTAATGTACATAATTTAAAAAATGATTTATTTGAGAAATATACTGATAGGACAACTCCAAGTAAATACAACATAATATTCATGTTTTGGGGGAGAGGAATATTCTTTTTAAAAATGGGTTTTAAAGTCAAACAGTTTGAATATTGAAAGTAAAGAATATTACTACATTTTTTTCTATAAGTGATTTTGAAGAACTCTTACACCAAATAGTATATAGCATATAACAATAAAATAGAGACCTCTACTTCATGAAGTTTATTTTTTGTTTGTGACATTTTCATATGTGATGTTGAACATTATGGGTGTTTTGTTTCAGGGTACACTGACAAGAGAGTGAGATGTTTCATGCCTCATTCTGAAAATATATTCTTCTTTTTAAAATTATCTTTTGAAAATTATAAAGTACATTGCTAAAACAAATATTTTTGGCAAGTGCCTTTCAGATTACTGGGTATAAAGTAGTTAATCAGTGAACATTTGATATAATTATGGTTTTTTTTTTCTTGACGCAGTGGTTCTGAATGGCTGCTTCTTACTTTCTGCTCCCATGCCCTACTTTTGTCATCTTGCATTACAGCCCCATCTCTGCTCTACTTTGTGTCTCAGTCTTAATAGCACCTTCTCTTGTATTTTTTGCCTGTCCTATCAAGGCAATGCTAATCACCAAATCTCTTGCTCAAGCAAGAGAACACTTGTTTAGGTACCATTTTCTGGTCCATAACCCTATAATAGTTTAGGTAAACATTTTACAGGTCCACAGTCTCTTAACCTGCAATTCTTGCAATCCAAGAAGCCCTGAAAATCAGAAGATTTTATAATTAATACTGATGGCAAAACCTGACCTGAACTGATATGAGGTTAATTATAGACTTTATTTATCCCATCTAGTATGAATATGCACATGTTTTGCTGCAGAAATGTTGTGTCTGACTATAGAGTGTCGCCCCAGACCCCACTGGAAGCATTATATAATTCATGCTCTATGCAGAGTATTATCTTTCTAAAATCTGAAAGCACTTGAATTCTGAAATGCATCTGGCACTAAGGTTTAAGATTAGGGATTGAGGACTATAATCAAATATTATGGCCTCATTTTTTTATGAAAATTTACCTTATTACTAGGGAGCTGCATGCATGATAATAATAAAAAGAACTTTAGGCACACAATCTCATGAACAATTTTCTAAGACTAGAAAAGTGCATGTGCACACACACACACACACACACACACACACATACACACACACACACAGAAAACCCTGAGCAATTGCTGAATCAGTGAATCATGAGGCACAAATGAATGGAATTCAGGAGTAACTGCAAAAGTAACTGCAAAAGGAGGAGTGCATTTTCCTGTGATGTAGGGGTGTGTGTAAACACACGCACACAAACATGCTTGTATATATATGTATACATAAAAATGTGCTTGTATACATACACACACAAAAATGTACTTGTATATACACACAAACATACTCGTGTGTATGTCTACTCTGTGTATGTCTATAACTGTCTCCAAGGAAGGAGTTCTGACCAGTGGCCTGTAAACAGTAAAATATATATGTAGAAATATAAGGAGGACACCTATGGGGGTGCCATGTTTAAAGTTGCTCCAAAATGCTGTGATATGTAAATGTGCATTAGGAATAGTGCTTATTTTTACACAGACATTTTGGATCTAGTAGACAGTACTAAATGTGGTACCTAAGAGCTAGTAGTATTTCTAGAATTGACCACAGTCCTTCACAGAAGGTCCTCAGGTCAGCATTGCCTTTATTGGACCCTGATTTGTTCTGTCATTAGAGTCTCAGTGAGAGCCTAAAACCCATCTTTAAAAATCCGAATAGAACCTTGAATGTGTTCTTTGTCAATTCTACTTACGAGGAATTTCTTCCAGTTATCATTGTAATTTTTGGTAAATGTTTTATGTCCTTTTTGCTTTGCGCTTTGCACGTCTCAAAGCTCTATATTTTGTGATCTCAAATCACTATTGCTACTTTTTGGGGTATTCTACCTTGTACCTTTTTAAGAGTATGTCAGCTGGCTCTTGCATCTTCTATTTTAGTATTGAAAGAGAAAAGATGGTAAAAGGTAAAGGTGTAAATTTGGGGGTGGATGGGGTGGATTTTATTTATTTAAAGAAATTTTTTTAAAATGTTTATTCTTGAGAGACAGAGAGAGACAGAGCACGAGCAGGGGAGGGACAGAGAGGGAGGCACAGAATCTGAAGCAGGCTCCAGGCTCTGAGCTGTCAGCACAGAGCCCAGTGCGGGACTTGAACTCATGAATCAGGAGATCATGATCTGAGCTGAAGTCGGACGCTTAACTGACTGAGCCACCCAGGCGTCCCTGGGGTGGGGATTTTAATGAGCTATAGAGTTTTTAAAAAGTAATAAGCAGACAAAAAATATGGGGTTAAAAATACTCTTTTACTTTATTTTCTTGTTACACAGAGTACATTGAAATCTTTATTGTTTAAGAATTTGTCTTACAGTAAATTGGATAGTATTTTGCCCTGGTATTAGCATATTCCTGCCCACTTTTACTATCATTATTGTTTTAATTTAGAAACAAGCAATTAGGGGTTGAAGTATATTTAACTTGCTCTTTAGTGGACATCTATGTGAAATATATGGAAATATTTTTGTTATTGTTGTGATAGCCTCTATTGATTTTATTCTTCTCTAGAAAAGTCCCAGGAACCTACAGCTTTATTGATTTTTTGCAGCTTTTACTATAAGTCCTTATAATATATACTACTGATTTCTTCTCTGCATCCTGCTCATTGTTGAAAAGCCAGAGCTATTTTTAACATTTATACAATTTCAGTAGATGATTCTTCATTCCACAAGGTTTGGTGCTAAATCTGTGGAGCCTTTCATAATCATATCCTTTTTGTGGTTTGCTTGAATTTGAGCACAGTGGCTGATTTCATGCATTGATAATGAAGGCTTAGGTTGCCTGTTTCTCGGCATAAATCCACCTCAGACTTGTAGGTTGACAGTGCTTCTGGTTGCAAGCACGCGTGGAGATATAGAATTGAAATTGCTCTGCTTTCTTTACAAATGACTCACAGTGTGCTTGTCCTTCCCTAAAATGTTGCCAGCGTGTAAAGGATTTTCAATGAGCAGTGCAATAAGCCAGCATCTGGGAAGGTTTGGAGCTGCGCTGATATAGCGTGGTACTGTCACACAGATAATCAGGGCTGGAGCCAAGTCTCGGTAGCATTGTGCATCACACTGGTCACATACTGGAAGTTTTGTTTATCCAACTTGGTTGCTCTCAAAGCTGGTGAAAGCCCAGCCAGGATGTGGAGTGGACTTCCTAGCAGAGGTGAGCATTTTTATTCTAAAAACTTGGATCTGGTATCTGGTGTGTCAGTAACAGATTCTTATGCTGTGTTGAATCCTGTGGAGTTATCAGTTGTGTTTATCATGTCGTGCTGACAGATTTGAAGGGCGACACTGAGGAGCAAAATATATGATTCTTTAATTTCATTGGGAAGTAACTCCTTAAATGCACGGTGTGATAGCATTCTTTTCTTTCTGTGCTAGCTGTTTGCCGAGGACATCTTAACAGTAGGTGACTTCCTTTGCATTTTAAACATTCAGAACAAGTCAGTGATATTATGCAATTTTGCTGTCATTACTGAAAGTAGGTAATTAGCAGTGCTATGATGTGTTTCATATATATATATATATATATATATATATACACACACACACACATATATGACTATGAACTAAATGTACTTTGTAGAATCTTTGATGTGAAAAATATATAGGAGGAAGCAAGTGATGTTTACAAGATAACTAAGAAAGTAAATGAAGTGGATTACATACTGGAGTTGATACCTTGTTAAGCTTGACATTAATAATTAAAAGTTATGACCTGTCACACACTGGACAACCTCCAGTAATTGATTTTTAGAGACAGTATACTGAATGAAAGAAGGAGAAAATTAGTAACATTTCTTCCTAAAGCATGTTTTAATTAGATGTGACATTTTAAATGTAGCAGATTTTATGACTTAAATGTAAATAAAGTGCTGACACTCAGCTGGAAAGTTAAATTACTAGATCATCTGCCCAGGAAGGTCAGTTGTGGCATTGGAAGTATAAAGTATTTGCAAGCCAACTAGATAGAGGCAAGCTCGAAGTTAGCCTCCGAGTATATGCAGTCCTATTGCTTAGGCTCTTCGAACTCCAATTCCTTCATGATGAGAAGCTGTTCTAAAGAAGAAAGGACTGAGAGTTATGATGTGTTCACAAAGCAGTATGCTTATTAAGTGTCTGTTTAGTGTGTTAAGTCTGCAGAGAAATCTATTTTTGTTTGATTGGAAGCTAACATGGCACATGAGGTATGTATTTATATATGTGTGTATGTGTTTTTCCTGCTAAATTTATTTGAGGCAGCTTTCTATAGCTTTCAACTCCGAAGTTATAGATAAGGGTGTATTCGTTTGACAGAAGATTCGAGAACCCCGTTTACTGCCAGTACATGTAAAGCTTGGCTAAGCAGACGCATCAGGAGCAAACCATTTGTGTTCGCCAATCTGTCTCAGCAAGTCCCAGGGCCACTATCTTGCTAGAAGCCACTGTGTGCTTTTGAAAGCATGAAATTAGTTTTATACTGAGCACATGGTTTCTCATTTAGCAGCTCTTTTTATGGTAATGGTCAATTTATGGTTCACTGCCAGGATTTCGGTGTTCTGTCAAAGCTGATAGTTTCTGCTAAGGTGTCTCTATGAGATAAATTTTTAAAAAGCAGAGGGAGGGAGGCACCTAATTAGACCCTCAAGAAGAGACTCTTACCTTCAACCTAGTCTGTTTTCTGAATGCATTGTCATTTCTCCAAAATTTCTTTATGTTTTTAATCTAAAACCTACAGATTTAAAGTTATGAACATTTATCTCTTTGGACTTTACTTGACGTGTGACATCAAAATAGCTATGTTCTCATATGTATAGTATTTATTCATCTTTTTGTAATACATTTGTAGAAAACCACTCTATTAGTACTGACCATTTTGTGCAGTTCATCATTAGACTTATCTGCTTGTTTGGTAATACATCCCAGAGCAATGCTGGAGAGAGGACAAGGCTTTTATATATTTTATAGTTGATATAAACTACCCATACATTGCCCATACGTTATTATACATATGTGTGTTGTGAGAAGGGTTAGTTAAGGAATAAAGCTAAACAGCCCAAAGATGTATTAGCAATGTTGAAAATGTCTTCTTTCATACAACTGCCTCATCTTGGAAAGTAAAAGCTCTCAAATGCTAAAATTATATTAAAAATAGTTTTTATTTGTTTCCACAAAGTGATAATAGATGAAATGTACTTTAAATGTTGTAAGAATGATTTTCTTAGCCTTTTCTTTCTATCAGAAAATAACCCTTGTTGAAAGTTTTGCTAGTCATAGTGCATTTTGAAATAGAGGTGGTCAAAATTAACTACCAAGACATTTAATGAAGTATTTATTCTTGTGTTTTTTCTTTGTATGGTGGTAATAGATATATACAGGTGGATTACGGTACACATTGGAATGGTGCTATTATGCTTTTTTTTTTTTCAAACGGCCTTGACAATGGAACTGAAAACACTTCTGAAATCTTGAATTTCATGATTTTTTTTTCTTGTTAATCCTTGGATCTTTGCCTAGGTTATTAAGTGATTTCACATGATAAAGGATCCAAGCTAAAATCGTATTTATTGAAACGTATGCATATAATATGTGCCATTATAATTAGGAGATTTTCTGATTTTCAGTGGAGCCTAATTTCAAACAACTTATTTTTCTTCTGTTCTTTTAGGAATGTCATGTCACAAGTCATCATCAGATTGTCAGGGGGGTTTTGTTTCAGGTTTTGACTACAAACAAATATCTCATATTTCTTGCTTCCCCAAAGCCCATGAGACAAATTGGGTTTTTGTGTTGAGAATTAGAAGATTAGAAGGGCATTGAGATTTTCTCTTTTAAATTTCTGATGATTTAACATGTTTAGTAAATAAAACCTTTAAAGAAGTTTTGGAATGTCAGAATTCTCCTAGAATAGTAAAACTTGTCATATTACATAGATCATAGAAATTCATTAGAAGTGAGGGATAAATTCAGCATATTTGCCTAAAATCTTAGCATCAATTTCTCTTTCACGGGAGTAGGATTTAGAAAGTTATCATGAGGATGTGAGATTCTTGTGAATCTCTGTGAAATTTACCTGCGTCTTTTCACCTTTATGTCAAGAGCTAGCAATCCTGGGTTCCCTTTAGCATTTAAAAATGATTAGTTATGACACATAGCAAATACCAAAGTAGGTAGTAAACATACTTTAGTTGAGGAACATGACAAAATCAAAGTACTCTCCAAGTTCAGTGAGCTTTCCTATCGTACACAAGCAATTATTTGTTTGGACTATTTATATAGTTTGTATATAGTTTGTTTTGAGGTTTGTTGCTGTGGTGATAAATTCTTTTTTAGTATAAGTATGTCCCAGGCAATATTTGGGACATACTTATACTAAAAATTATTCATTGTTTAGCTGAAATTCACATTTGACTGGGTGTCCTATATTTAACGTGGGAACCCTACCTACTTTCTAAATAAGAAGGTGGATCTCTAATTATTACCAATAAAATTGGGTCTGCCAAAGCCAAAATGGCAGCTTCATATTCCTATAAAAGCAGTTTCTACCTCGGAGTTTATTCCTAGAATCTCCTATGAAAAGAAAGTTTTCATTTGAGAAACTTAAAATGGTATATATATATATATATATATATATATATATATATATATATAAAAGGATTGGTAGAGCAGAAATCATGAGGAAGGATATGAAAGCCTCCTGTAGTTACAGAAATAAGACAATAAAGGCAGCATATTAAATAACAGTTGCCAGTAACATTTTAAATAAACAATTTCCAATTGTTATCCTTTACCAACTAGAACATTTTCAGGATTTTCCTCCTTTAACAAGTTTGAGATTCTTATAAATTAATTTTATTTTGTTGTAGTTAAGATGCATGATGAGGGGTCCCTCCTTCATGGTCTCCCTCTACTCCTCCATCTGGACTTCACTCAAATGCTCATTGTCCTTTTGATTTTAGGACTCATGTTCTTGACTGCTACTTCCTAGGTTTCACAGAGACACAGAGTAACTTGCAAACTTGACTCAGAAGATCTATGGGATCCTTTAGTTATTAAGTGCACCATGGCTGAGTGAAAAAGAATAAAGATAATATTTATTGTGTACCCACTATGTGCCTCATACAATATTAAAATATTTATAGGCAGATTTTATTGAATGCTCATCACTTTTTAGTGTATTAATGTAATATTCATCGTACACATGTTAAGCCATGGCTGAGTAAAAAAGAATAGAGATAACATTTATTGTGTACCTACTATGTGCCTCATACAATATTAAAATGTTTATAGGCAGATTTTACTGAATGCTAATCCCTTTTTAGTGTATTAATGTAATATTCATTGTACACATGTTAAGCTATTTATCAAAAACCCTGTTCCTAGCCCAGAGTTACTCCAATTTTAACTTCACCAGAACAGAGCAAAACATTTCCATCCTGGCTCCAAATGTTACTTTTAAACATCTGGGCAACCTCCCCACAGGGAAATGAAGGAATAAAGGCTCATTTTTTTTTTATCTCACCTAAGCCTGTATTTTAAAATCCTCTTTGCTCAGACTTTGCTTTACCTTTCTTGTCTCTTTTCACTTCCTAATATGTCCCTGCCTCCACTATTTTTATAAGTATCCCCAATGAGTGTGACTAGAATCACCATATAATTTGATTCTCAAGATGAGAAAGAAATATATAGAAGTAAACTACATGTGCTATAACAGAATTTTGTCCTAGGCTACCTTGAAGTTGATTAGTAAATAATGTAGAGGAGATGTTTGGAATAATTTCATTAAGCTAACCTTTTTGTACCCAGTCTAAAATGCCACCTCAGTTCTCTCTGTCAGTCATGTGACATGTCAAACCAGGAAACCAGTTTTGAGCCCAAATTGATCAGTTGAATGTGAGAGCAATTAACTCAAGTTTTGGAAATAGCCCAATAGAGAACTGTTCAGTAAACCGTATCTTCTCTTAGTTAAATGGTACCCCCTCCCACACACAATGATCTCGTTCATTTCTCAATGTCTTTTGCTCTATAGGACAAATTCCAACTTCCTTCCAATTTTTTTCATGTCTTTTTAACAATATATCACTATTTCAATCTGATTATTTTGATCCCAAAAGATTTTTTTTTTTTGCCTTCTCTCATCAGTCTGTTTTCTGCTTTTGCCTAGTCATAAGTGTCACTATATTATGCATTACTCTAATTGTTCAAGATTGTATTGGCAGATTTTTCTGGAATTTAAACTATGTTCTTTGGGAAAAGATTCTGATTCTTCTTTACCTTACAGATCACTATTTTAGTCTCCATGTTAGCTCCAATGTCCCCCTGCTTATATCAGTCCTATTTGGCTGTATGGTCTGTTTGTTATGGCAAAATACCAATGTGAATCCATAATTTAAATTTTAATACTAAGTATCATCGAACAACTTTTTTTTAACTTGTCCTCAAATTCTTAGAAGAGGCACTGGTGAGTAAGTTAAAGTTGCTAGTAGTTTAAGGCATTCTGTTTCTTTTAATTTCCTATAATGAGATTGCTCAATAGCTATATTTTCTTGGCAAATGGCAATTGAATGATAACTAGGTGCCTCCCACAGGGAATGCCTGTTCTATCAGAGCAAGGAATCTTCTGTCTTCTGATTCCATCCAGGGAGTCTGCAACACCACCAGGCTATTTAGTCAAATATCTTTTTGTTGACATTTCAGATTGGTGTGTGAATTTCACTTGGATATCTATGGTAATTCTGCTTCTATTTTTTGGCACTCTAATTCACTGTTTGGTAGTGTTGGTTTTTTAGAAGATGATGGAAGTAATGAATTTACATCTAGAAACCCTCTGTTTCTTCCAGCAAGTTAAGGTGGTATTTCTTTACTTGAGTTTTTTCTTGGCACACTGGAAAGGGGAGCTTGAAATTTGAAAATATTCAGGTGTAAGCAGATTCAGAAATTAATCTACAGGGACTTTTTTCTGGCATTTTCCTACATTTTATGTATTTTTATTATTGCACAATGGGTAATACAATACTCATGATAAGTTAGTTAACTCTTGATTAATTGAAGCTTTCAAATTTTGTATAATTTAAGTATACAACAACTTTTTACAAATTGAGGGGAACAAGCAATGGATGTCAGTCTGTGTACAGAGTAGTTAGAAATTCTTTAATGGGTTGTGAATCATGCTTAATTGGGATAGGGAGAAAATAGGGATGGTTTAGAAGTGATCTCTAACAAACTGAGGGTTGATGGGGGGTGGGAGGGTGGGGAGGGTGGGTGATGGGTACTGAGGAGGGCACCTTTTGGGATGAGCACTGGGTGTTGTATGGAAACCAATCTGACAATACATTTCATATATTGAAAAAAAAAGAAATGATCTCTAACACTTATTTCTTGCTTCAGCTGCAAGTGATTTAACCAGTGTTGGATCTCTATCAGCACATTTTGTCACTGTCCGTCTTTAATCAAGTGAATGCACTAAAATAGTGCATTAAAGGGCTTCAGAATAACAGCAGTGATAACTAACACTTTCAAAGTAACTATATGCCAGACCCTTTACATACATAAACTCATTTAGTCTTTGTAACAGCCCTATCAGTAAGTACTGTTATACCTACTTTGCAAGTAGGAAAACTGAAATCCAGAGAGGCTAGTTAGGTTACCTGCCCAAAATCATCCAGGTAACTCATCTGGGATTTGAATCCAGACAGTCAGGCTCCAAAATCCATGCTTTTAACCACTGTCCTAGACTAGCTTTCCTAGACTAGCTTTCTATAGGACATCTAACAAAATGTTTGTTGATATTATCTTGTCAATAGAGTAGAAAGCTGTAGACTGAATGATAATGTAAGTTACTGGATTTGTAACTGGTTGAATGCCTACACCCACTTGTACCTCTTCAATATCAAGTTGAGGCTCTAGGACTCTGCAATGACTTGGTGGGAACACTGATGACTTGGCTATTAGATTTGTAGATGATATGAAGTGGAGATCATAAATACATAGGAAAATACAATTAATATATATCTCAATGCCTTAGCCACATCCCATACAAATAAATCAGAATCTCTAGGAGTGCTACACAGGAATAATATTTTTTAAATTCCCAAGGTGATTCCAATGTGCAACCCCAGTTTGAGCCACTGTTTTAGAAAGATGAACAAACTCCAACATGGTCAATTTCAACTACAATAAATGAAAGAGGGAGAGAGAGAAGTTGTAGGAGTATGGAACTATAAACTCTTATATGAGTCAAAAGCATGATATAATTGTCCCCTACAGTCTTGATAATATCTTAGGTGGGACTAGAAAAAATAGGATATCTGTAACAGTGAAGTTTCTTCAACTGGCCAGAGCATGCCTGGAGTTTGGGAGAGATGCAGAGAGCCGTAGGTGCTTTCATTTGGGAGTGACTGCCATGGCCAAGGTGCACTGAGTACTTTGTCAAGCAGAAGAGATCATTAGAGGGTTTGTTATAACATTTGAGTTATAGTGGGCTTTTTCCTGCTGTTTGTTTGAATTTTTTTTATATTTATTTTTTGAAGTATAATTAACATACAGTGTTAGTTTCCGATGTACAATGTAATCATTCAATAATTCTAAACATGACTCAGTGTTCATCACCATAAGTACACTCTTTAATCCCCTTTATGTCACCCCCCCCCCCCACCAACCTCCCTTAAATTATAGTTTTTCAGTAAAGATTTCAGGTAAAATTAAGATCAGTGGATGGGCTTATCAATAGGAAAGATTTTCATGTGATGTAAAGAACTTCCTAATAGGGCTGTCTGAATATGAGGAGACTCCTTTTTTGAACATAGTACATGTCCCTGATTGGTGATACTGAAGCAAAAGGCAGAGTGTGACTTAGATGTGTGATAGAGGAGAATAAGGATTGCATGGATGGTTAACGTAGATGATCTTCCAACTTCAGACTCTATAATTACAGGAGCATGTTAAATTAATAAGGTAATATATCAGTGAGGATTCATTCATTACATTAGTTCTGTGTCTAGGAGAAGCAGCAGAACAGCGTTATGGCAAGTTTCAAGCATTCAAAGTTTCAAAGCCCAGGTCCACCACAGCTTGGCTGTATGACCAGGCAACTTATTGCACTTTCCAAGTCTTGGTTTCCTCAGCTGTAAAACAAGAATAATAATTGATTCCTCTGCATGGATTTGCTACAAAGATTAAGTGAGAATAATGTATATAAATTTCTTTGCATGGCAAACTGAGGGAAAATAGGAGGAATATGATATAATCAGAAGTTACAGTAAAAGCTGTAAAGTTGCCAATGATGATTTTATGATTTGGCATGAGTTTAAGTACTCAGTAAATGTAGCCCATTATTATTTACAAACTATCTTTCTTCTGTTATAGCTGATTTCTGGTAAAAATTAGTGTCTGAGAGATAAAACTGAAAGCAGGTAAATTTGGTGGGGGATACAGCAGCATAAGGGGACTCCAACAATGGGGCACAGGATGGGCAGCTTTGAGTAAGTGGAGGCCCCATAAAGAACTGGGCCTAGGTAGGGATGGGAGATTTTGAAAGGGGATTGATAATTAGATCCCTAATCACTGATACTCATCACCTATTTCCATCTTTTATTTCATTTGATCCTTACCACAACACTGGGAAGTAGATAAAGTAGTATTTGCTCATTACACTAATAATAAATCAGCACCTGGGCAGTGACTTGCTGAAGAGCAGACCTGGAAGTCAAACCCAGACCTCTTGAACCTCCACTCCACAGCTTCCACACATCACACCAGCTTCTTCTGCCTACTTCTGTGGGCAGCCCAGCTCAAACATTAAGTAAGGAGGACTTACCAGTTGAGCATAAACAATGCAATGAGGTTTGGAAATGAAGGAAAGATGTGTAAGGGGAGTGTGATCAATGAATCAAATTTAGTTCAGGGATAAAATTTTAAAGCTTTCCTGTTGATTGGAAGACAGCTTATAAAGAAGGTTGGAATGATAATTAAAAGCTCAAGTAGTAACCTTACCAGTCAATGATGTTAACATTATTATCACATTTTATAGGATCTGAATACTTAAAGGGCTTTCTGTGTAATATAATTAACCATCCTTAACACATCTCATACTAAAGGGCAAGCTTCTTTAGTATGGTATAACAAACCCAACAGTTAATAAGAATCACCATATATTAAAAGTTTAATGGTTCACTGAGTTGGGGGAGGAGAAAGGGCAGAAGGCAAAAGTTTGTGCTTTAATTCCGTTAATCAAAAGAACTTCACGACATCTGCAAAACAGTGGACAGGCTGTGATTTATTTTTTTAGACAAAGTTGCAAGTGCCAGGAATAAATACTAAATAAAGTAGTTTTATAAATGACTGCATACTCCTATTGCAATAAATATAGAGTATAAATATAGATGAGTCACTTAAGATGATTTTTCATTGGATCAGAATCTTTAATTTTGCTGTTGTTGTCATCATGCTTTTCACTGACCAAGATATTATATTTATTTTCCTTATCACATCTGAGTATGTTTATAAAATGTAAAAGTAAATTAGATTAGTAAGATATATTTAAGGAACAAGCTCTTTACCCAAAATTAACCGTTTTTATATCCAATACATATTCTATTATTGTACTTATCATGATATATATGAATTATTTTTTAAAATATCTTTCTCTTCTCCTAGACTGCTTGAGAATAGGAACTGTGTCCTAATTCTTTTAAATATGTGAGTCTCAATACAACACTAGGCACATAGTAAATGATATACTTAAAACACTAACGGATAAGACTTGAATACAGGACCTGTGACTACTTGTGCAGAACTCAATAAATTATTTGAT
Source organism: Panthera onca (assembly GCF_046562875.1). Taxonomy (NCBI): domain Eukaryota; kingdom Metazoa; phylum Chordata; class Mammalia; order Carnivora; family Felidae; genus Panthera; species Panthera onca. The sequence continues at coordinate 54,169,096 of NC_138346.1, forward strand.
AGTGCTGCTCATAAAAATATTTATTATTTAATTAAAAATACAGTGAGGCATGTTTCTTATCAGATGGGCAAGATCAAGTCTTATTTATGATAATACAGTGAGTTAACAAATGTATGGGCATGGGAGCACTCTAGTTCATTGTTGGACGGAGTGTACTTGCTATGAAATACATGAAATTCATTCATGTATTTGCCAAGGCAAGGTGACAATAACTCTCAAAACTTAGAATATGCATAGCTTTTGACCCAGCAACTCCAGTATCCCAGATTTAGTCAGCATATATATACAAAGGTACATAAGGCAATAAATTTTCTTGCATGTGTCTATAAAAAATATAGGATTTTATTGTAACATTATTTTTAGTAGAAAAATATAGAAAAAATATACCCAGCATAGGTGATGGTAATAATCATGGTTCATCCATGCAGTGTGATACTTTCTTAGCCTGTTTGGGCTGCTATGACAAAATACTACAGACTGGGTAGCTTATAAACAACAGAAATTTCTTTCTCATAGCTTTGGAAGCTGGAAGTCAAAGACCAGGGTTCCAGCATGGCCAGATAAGAGCCCTCTTCCAGGTTGCAGACTTTTTGTTGCATCTTCACATGGCAGGAGGGGCATGGGATCTCTGTAAGGTCTCTTTGATAAGAACATAAATCTCATTCATGGAGAATCTACCCTCATGACCTAATCAACTCCCAAAGGCCCCACCTTCTAATGCCATCACATTGGCCATTAGGATTTCAACATATTGGGGTGCCTGGGTGGCTCAGTAGGTTAAGCGTCCGACTTCGGCTCAGGTCATGATCTCATGGTCTGTGAGTTCGAGCCCCGCGTCGCGCTCTGTGCTGACAGCTCAGAGCTTGGAGCCTGCTTCAGATTCTGTGTCTCCCTCTCTCTCTGACCCTCCCCTGTTCATGCTCTCTCTCTGTCTCAAAAATAAATAAACATTAAAAAAAATTTTTTTTTTAAAAAGGATTTCAACATATGAATTTCAACATTTGTAACAACTGATATGGGATAATGTACAAGATATAAGTAAAACAAGAAATATGCAGAAAAAATATATATTTCCATAAAAGATATGTTTGTGTGTTTATATGTATATATACATATACATGTGGAGAGAGAGAAGGGATGGGGAAGGAGGAGAAAGAGAGAAAGAAGGGATGAATCATTTCACAGGGGTCCTGGGGACTGAGTTCAAGGTAGAATTGCTTTTGACTTGATTCCTTTTTGTATTGTTTGAAGTAGACTTTTATTTAACTATTATACCCTTTTGTACTTTTGAATTTTTAACATAATTTTGAGAAGTTTACTTTTGACGATAACAGATATTTTCATATAAACAAATGAAAGATGAAAGAGGCAGAGGGAAAATGGCAGGAATGTGATGTGATTAAAAGTTATCACAGTAAAAGCTTGTAGGGTTGCCAGGTGATGACTTCATGCCTCTAAGCCACAGTTAATGGATGAGAAAAGCAGAAGCCATTTACCAGGTAATTGGATGATGATCCAGTTTATTGCCTTTTGTCCTCCCAAGTGTCTGCTCCCTAGAAGTTCAAGGTGAAAAGCTGATGTTTGGTCAACTCCTGAGCAGGTGTTGTATTGACCCTTTATGACCATTCCTGGTGTCCAGCCTTGGCCTACCTGATAGTGTGTATTTTTCCTTCCAGAACTTGCTAGAAATATACCCCTCAAGTATTCATGATTGAATGCAATCACTTGAGTGTCTCTTGTATAAAATATTTTCACATGTCTTAGTCTTCAGTGTCCATGTAAAACACCAGGGCCTTAGGGGACTTCAGCTTTATGAAATGAAAACTTCCAATGCAGGTCACACTACCATATTGAAAGGAAAGGAAGAAAGACCAAAATTATGTTAAAATAATAGTAAAGCATGCCTTAAATCCACAAACATGACAGCATTCAATGCTGCCCTGAGCTCACCCTTTTGTGCAGAGGGTTTGTTTTTTAATCTCATACATTTAGTTCTCTGAGAAATACATAACACTGGGTGATCTTACCTCTGGGATTGTAATACAAAGTCACGATTTGACAATGGACGTCTTATCATGAATTCCTTTGCTCCTAGGGGTTTAATGCTGAGTTTGAATGTTAATTTAACTCATTCTTTTTGTTTAATAAGCTCAAAATCCCAGCTGAGCTGAAGTGGGAGTGATTTTATATTATATAAAATGTTAGTTTGCAGAAATGTGGTATGAAGGACTCGGTTAATATTATGATCAGCTAACTATTGATTAGACATTTTCCTTCTGTCTTCTAATTGGTCTAAATTGGCTGTACTGCTGCTTTTTAAAAATATGCTCTCGCTTGCATTTTAAGATGATACTATTGGATTTTCACAGAGCTATATATATACATCCTTCTCTGTTATGATCAGACGCATAATTGCTGACATTTATGCATTGTCTACCCTGGATTAAGGTAGTTTGTGTTTGTGAATCCATACAGAGCCAATTAGACACAAAAGCCACAATATTAGTCTCATTAGCACTGTGCTAATGAGTTAGCTTAGTTGGCTAAGCTAACTAGATACAATCACTGTTGACCTAATGCTAATATTCTATGAATTTCTATCTTTCTCTGCCTCATAAAAATGGTAGCAGGAATAGATCAGGGAAAGATGTTTTACAAACTTTCCATGTTAGATCATTTTACTTTCAAAGAAGTGTCCAAGAATCAGCACAGGTATTATAATACACAAACTACAAAGGCTGAACATTTGTACAAAAAGGAGATCTTAATCTGAATAAGTTTCTTTCCTTTGATAGGCATTATTTTTTTGTGTAAAGATGAGTGCAAAATGGTGGTCTATTTGTGGTATGTCTGGAGGGTAGGGTGTCTATGAAGAACTCTCATGAAACGGTGTTTTGGCAAAGCAGATAAGCCAGTTGCAGAGGGCACCTGTATGCAAGTCTCTGGGAGCCTTCCCAGTCTCGGCTGCGCCTCAGAACCAGTTGGGGAACTTTTAAATAGTACTGATGCCCACGCTCCACCCTGATCAATTAAATCCAAATTGCTGGCTTGTGTGTTTTTAAAAGCTCTTCAGTTCTAAAACCACCTTTGAGAATCTCTGGTTAAAGGGATTTGTGCTCTACTGTGCAGGTAATGGACAGTCTTTGAATGAAGCACCACAATGAGTTGATTATGAAAGAGCTGTCCGAGTGAGATTATAGAGCACAGTGGCAAAGAGTTTGAGATTTGGCCACGACTTCAAACCCTGACCCTGACTTTTTACTATGAAGGAAAGTTCTCTAACCTCTCTAAACTCAGTTTTGCATCTGTGAAATGTACCTCATTGGGTAGGAGTGATGATCAAAGTTACACATGCTACAGAACGTAGCACAGTACTTAGAAACATAATAATTGTGAACAATTAAAGAAGTACATGTTTCTACATGTGCAGTCTTGTTTACCTCTTTTTTGCAAAATGGGAATAGTATTAGCCAGATCTGAACATTACAGGGTGAAAGCCAATGTATGCATATTTCACTTGACAAAATAAAACACATTTCAGTCTGCTCAGAAAAGTGTTTATTTCTAAAAACTTAATCCATTTTAACAAGTGATTTCCATGATAAAGTCTGCTTTACATTTTTGCAGTAAAAAAAAATGGTCCCAGTAGACCAAGTTTATAACCTTTGGTGCCTTAGGACATGCTAGTCATTGTGAAAAACCAGTGGGTGGCAGAAATTCTTTCAAACTTAATTATACTTTTGATTTTATGCTTCTTCTCCTTTATCTTGTCACCATCCTGTCTCTTTATCTTTGTGGCATAAGAATTTTTCTGTTACTTCGTATTAAACCTCCAGTCTATAAAGTCCATTCCTAATCATTCATTCATTCATTCATTCAGGTGTTTATTCAATACTACTTATTAAGCATAAATTTCATCCTAAATACTTCTTTTATCAGTACAAAAGCTGTACCCAATTTACAAATGAACTGTGTTGTGGTAATTGTTTTGTAAATTAATTTATGGTTTTGAAACATTTTATTATAGATTTAATATTTTAAATTAGGTCTATGCTTCCAAGCCAACTAAGCATAGTTGGGGGAAGAGGGGTGGAAATGTCAGAACAGTAATGCACAATTTCCATAGGAAGAAGCAAAATTCATACTAGTAATAGAAAGTAATAAAGAAAAAGGAAAGGAAGTAGAATCTGAAAAGTCAAGATTATATATTGAAATGTTTCCATTATGGTGAAGTCAGCATTAACTTCTTTTCTAGCATTAAGTTTCATGGAAGAAAGTCTTCTTAGGGACTAGGAGAGTAAGGGAAGAGGCCATTTAAAATTCTTTATAGCTGATGGTTGTATAATTTATCATCAAAATGGGACCCTTTTAAGAGTTATTCATGATTAAGCCAGAAAGGCTTAAACTTGGGTTGCTTCATACTGGGATGCGTGGTCACTCTAATTAGGGGTATGGACAATGTTAGATTTTTCCCAATGCAGGTGTTAAATAGATCAAACAAGAATCCAGATATAGTTAGATTTAACGATTTAGAATTAACAATTAAAGCAATTCCAGCCTTGAAACACCATGGTATTCAATCTTTCACCTTCCTGATTGCTAATAGTTCCATGACCCTTGGAATATTTAGGAAATTGGAGAAGGCAAGCATTTCATGTAAACATGATGCAACATGAAAAATAAGAATGGAATTGAGTACAAAGCTGTACTACTTAATTAGACCTCTCTAACTTGAAAATGCAAGGCTTACCCTCTTGATTTTTACTCAGTTTTACCCTTGTATTCTTGAAAATGCTGGGAGGTTTACAATGATTTACAAATTCTGTTCTCTAAGACCATTTTGTACCTTTTAGATTCTGTTCTCATGGAATCTCGGACAAGATTGGGTCCACCTCCAGCTGTCTCAAATTGAGTTTAATCACCAGGAAAGTTCTGTTGATTCTCAGTGATGTTTACTTGATTAATTCAGCTCTGGCCATGGTGCCTTCTTACCTATGTCTCTCAATGTGTCCTAGAAAATTAAATGTTTCCTTTTGGGATTTTCAGGAAACTTGAACTAAAAGGAAATTTGGTTTCCTCTTTTTTATTTGAATATAAAAGAATATTTTAATTAGTTTTCTTTAATCTAGTTTTTACTCTAGTGTAAATATTTTATATGAACTACATTTTCTTTAAAGTCATGTTTTAACTCCACTATGTTATTAGAATTTAACCTTTCCTCTTCCCAATACTCTAAAGTATAAACCACTTGATTCTTTTTAGAAGACAATACTTTGGGGGTTAGACTTAAGAGAAATTTAGAAACTATTTGTGCTACCCTTGTTTAATTTTGAATAGTTCCCTGATTTAATCTTTTATCAAGAATTCATCTCTAAATAAATAAACAAACTAAAAATAGGGGGAGTGTCTGGATGGCTCAGTTGGTTAATATCCGATTCTTGGTTTCAGCTCAGGTCATGATCTCACTGTTCGTGAGTTTGAGCCCCATGTTTGCTGACAGAGCAGAGCCTGCTTGGGATTCTCTCTCTGTTCCTCTCTCTCTGCCCCTCCCCTGCTCTTGCTCTCTCTCTCTCTCAAAATAAATAAATAAACTAAAACAAGAAAGAATTCATAAATGGGTTTTAAAAGTATAAATACATAAAATAACAATGACAATTTTTGAAGAGCATTTTCACACTGATTTCTATCACTCATGCATTAAACTAGCATTTTTTTTTCTATCCCAGAGTCCTCCCAACTGAGAGTTTACAGATGTTGACGTTAGCAATTAAAGACTATAGTTAGCTAACCAATATTAAGAATTTCTGATGACATCAGTCCTTTGGAAAGAAAGTGCAACATATTGAGACCAGATAATAGTAGACTTAAAACTAGGGTTATTTTTAACTCTAGTTATACATACAATAATGCTGCTTTGTTTTGGGCCAATTTGTCTTAACTATGAGAAAGAGAAAAATTTCAAGACCCCAAATTCACAAATGTGGATCTTTCACCCTGATTGCTCTTTCCATATAAAAGAGGTCATGGTGTGGTGGAAAGAACACCAGATGATTTGGCTTTTCTGAATTCACATCTTGAGGCTGCTCTCCCTGACTTTGAGACCTTGAGTAAGTCATATTAAGCCTCCGGGCTTCAAATTCCTTGTCCCCCAAATGAGAGATTTGGACTACATTTTTAGTACTCTTTATGAACCGCTTAAGCTGAAAAATTCTAGGGATATTTTTCATATGACTTCATTACATACCAGCTCTTTTAGCATTTGCATAGATTTTGAAGATGGACTGCATTTGTACTTTGAAAAAGGAGAAGAAAATTCACAATGTGTTTTGAGCTTCTCCAGAATTAGCTGCTCTAAGAACATGAAGAATTAAATGAGAGATTATTATTGAGATAAGTATGCTGTAGGAGTATAGTTGTATGCATTTTATTCAGGCAAATTTCTCATTTCTGAGGCAAACCTGACAAAAGGGTAGTTGCTCTCTGAAATTGGGGATGAACTACTTTTGTTTTAAGATTCAAGGCATTTATTGTGATTGTGATGCTCTTCAGAAATATCTTGAAGTGCCTATCTTGTTTGTTATCTTCAATATGCATGTATTTTACTACTAAATCCTTTTTATAGACTTTACAAAAATGCCCCAGTGATGTGATTAGTCACCCAATGAAAACCTACTGCCTCCAAGCTAGTCTAGGCATCTGCTCACAAGTAAGATTTCCTCAATGTTCAAAATAAATCTTTTCAGTCATTTTATGGTAGCTTTGATGTGCTCCATATGGCTTAAATATGTAGAATTTAGGTGTGACATGTTGTTTTTCCATGGTGGTTATTCAAAACAGTTTTTATTTGGACATGTTCATTTGTTACATTTTTAATCATTATAATTCCCAATTCATCCTTGTTTATATATAATTCTAAGTTTATAAAAATAAAAGCTTTATTTAAGAAGAAAGATTATATTATAGTCTGCTTAAATGATTATAAATATTTTGGAGTGCTGAACATTATTGCTTTTTCTCATAATTAATCCTTGAAAGGCCAGAAATAGTCATTTATTACTATAGCAATCATATACTTTTCAGATATAATTTTCCCAATTATATAAGACTTCTCCCAAGTGTTTCATTATAAGGTAATTCATGCTGTAGGATCCTCATATTGCTAAGCTAGCACAATTCCCTTTGAAAGTTCTGTGGACCAGAAAATAATTCAGTTGAATTTTACATTGTTTGTAGTGTTATTTTTTGGAAAAATAAAGCTGATGGATATTTTAAGTAGGATAATTTAAGTTAGAGGCCATTTTAATATATTTTGAATTTATAAAAATAATAAAATCATGGAAATTGAAGTGTTATCTGATAAATTATCTTTTTTTTTTTTTTTGCTTTACTCAAATAAAAGGCAGCTGTGATCTATTTTTAATGTTGAGTATTTGTTCATTCATTTGAACTGATCACTTCAGTCCAGGTGTTTCATGAAACACCCACATGAAACTCTATTTGCTCCAAAGGATTAATATTTCAGTATGGAATGCCATGCTGATTTAAATGATAGCAGAGTACTTGGGTTGAAGTGATGTGGCTTCCGGTCTCTTATTTTGCATTAAATGCCCCCATATGCAGTCAGTATCCAATTGGGCTACTTATTCAACCTCTCTGTGGTTTAATTTCCTCATCCTTACAATAAGGAAAATTATATCTGCTCTACAGAACTTACAACAATACTATGCCTATTGCATGACATGACATCTATGAAAGTTGTTTATAAAGCACAAGGGCAGTATCATTACTAATATTATTTCCTCTTCCCCCTCCTCATCATTACAAATCACTTATTACGGAAACAGAAGTACCTCATATTTTTCTGTCACCTTTGTTGCTAATATTGGACTTCAGCCTCATGAAGTAATGTAGAAAGTCTAGAATAGGAGCAGTAAAGAGTGACATAATAAGAATGCTTGTACCACCACCACCACCACGATTTATTGAGGTGCCAACCACTGTGCTAAGTCCTTTATATATAAAATCACTTTCAACGTTTAAAACTCACTGGGACCCCAAATAATGGTAACTAATTTATTAGGGCAATGAGTAGACAGATTTTAATGATGGGAAATACCCAGAATACCAAAGGTGACCTTCCACACTTTTCCTTTTTTAAGTTGCTATTTCATGTTTGTTGTAAGAAAATTTTAAAGAGCTGCTATGGAGAGAGGGTTTGAAATGATCATTATCCACAAAAATGCAAAATTAGGAACTACAGTGTAACTCTAGGGAAATAAGCAAATGCTATGGCTATAAGATTTCCTTCTATACATCTCTTCCTGTAAGGTTGTTAGGTAGTGTGCTATTTGTCTAGATTATCCTACTTTCATTTTGTAAACATTTGTACATATATAAGGATTCTTACATTTGGAAGAATCTGGGATTCTTTGTCTGAAATATCTCATCAAATTGGAGCATAGTAATTGCTATCAAATATTTATTTTCTTAACCTTTCTCAAACAATGTGTGTAATAATTTCCTGTTAAAGTTCTGTGCTTCCAGTTGTTGGTTTTGCACCATTTCTTGTCAATTTCATATCCTATAGCAGTGTAAAACTGACAGAGCTAGAGAAATAGAGAACATTTTAACTACATACCAAAAATACATTATATAAAAACCCAATGCCTTAATTTATTATATCCAGAGAACATGTCTAAAATAACCTAATGTACTTATAGCTCAAAAGAGAAAATATATTTACATATTTCATATATATATTTCATATATATATACACATATACATACATACACACACATTTACACACATGCAGACATTCATCCATAAGGTGGGTAATTTTAAGGTAATTGAAACTTGTTATTGACTATACAAAGTATGTCAAAAAAAGCAGTATGTCATTTATGACTAACCTTTTCACTGAAAATTGACAACTCTCCTAGGCTAATTTCACTTGACATTTCTAAATCCTTAGGTGTTTAGAAATTAGATTATTTGATTGAACAGTATACACCAAACCTTTAATCACAGAAGCCTTTTCATCTACTGAAGTTTTAAAAAATATGTCTGTGTAGTTCTTGATCTAATGGGTGAAATTAAATATTCGTTCTATGAATTGAATTAATGTTGCATAGTTTCCCACAGTACTGTTATTAATTCATTGTAATGCTCATTTGTTTACATGTATTATGAAAATTCCCCCAAATCGTATGTCTATATCCTTACCAATAGTGGTGTAGATTTAGAATTCATTTTCAAAACACCTAGAAGTAATTCTTCTCTACAATTGTGTGTTAATTATTCTTTTGCTTTTCTTTATAGTTTACCACTAAATATGAATGTTTTTAAAATATTTAGTTTTTACCTATTGTTACATAATCTTCCACTAACATAATATCTGAGATTCCTATTTTTTATACATAGCTGTGGTTTATTCAATGTTGCTTTATATTCTTTTATATCTCCAATTTATTTATACATTAAACTGATGATACACAGTGTGATTATCACCTTTCTTTCTTAATTTGATTTAGAAGCAGTATTGTTTTGAACATTCACATATGTACAGTTTTCTCTAGGTTATATACTTACCTTCTGTAGGGTCATATCCTTTCCAGAAAGTGGAATTTAGGTCATAAGATATATATATTTCAACTTGAAGTGGTAATTTTATGTTTTGCTCATACTGTAATCCCAGAGTAGTACCAAATGCATTGTAAATAGTCCATTAATATATACTGAATGAATGAACAAATGCCAAACTATTTTCCCAAGGTGAGGTGTCACTTCATACTCCGACCAATAGCAGATGAGCATTCCATTGTGTTACCTCCTTGGCAATGCTTGAGACTGTGTGACTTTTTAAAAATTTTGACAGTCTAGTGGTTGTGAATGCTATCTTACTGGGTATTTAATTTGCAATTCCTGATAACTAATGAGGTGGAGCATCTTTTCATGTTTATTGGCCATTTGTGTTTCCTCTTCTGTGAAATTCCTATTCATATTCAATTACCACTTTTGAGTCATTAGTTTTTTAAAAAAATTATTTATAGACATTTATATAGTATAAGTACTATACTAATCCTTTTCAGTTTCCTAGGTTGCAGGTATATTCTGAGTTTACGGCTTCAGTTTTCACTGGTTTTATTGTCTCTTATTAAAGTTAATCCTTAGCTTTAATATGATCAGTGTTTCTATGCTTTCATGCTTTCTGCTTTTTGTATTCTGTTTAAGACGTTTTTCCTTACTCCAAGGTCATACAGATCCTAAATATATTAATCTTCTACAAGTGCAATAGTTTAGCTTTAAATCTTACATCTACCTGGAATTGTTTTTACACATTGAATTTTATTCAGTTTTCTTTCTTCCATATAAATAACCAAATAACTAACTCTTGTTCCAGAGTCATGTAGTGACGTATTTTCCTCTCCCCACTGTTTTTCAGTACCCACTGTGTTAAAACTGAAGTGTCTGTGTATATCCAAATGTGTTTCTGGATTATCTATTTTGTTCCATTGGCTAATTTTTCTGTCATTATACCAAACCTGTTTTGCCCTAACACTACAGACTTGCCAAAACTCTTTATAATTGGTTCTGCTAAACACTCCTTTTTTTTCCCCCAGGAATTATATCTATCTCAGCCATTTGCTCTTCTGTACAAATGTTGAGTCTTATCCAATAGCATGATCTACCATGTTTAATTTATCTCTTACTTATAAGTCTTTATATAAAGTTTTAGGGGTGCCTGGTGGCTCAGTCAGTTAAGCGTCCGACTCTTAGTTTCAGCTCAGGTCATGATCTCATGGTTCATGAGGTTAAGCCCCATGTGAGGCCCAGTGCTGATAGTGCAAACCCTGCTTGGGATTCTCTCTTATCTTCTGTCTTTGCCCTTCTCATCCTCAGCATCTCTCTGTCAAAATAAATAAATAAGCTTAAAAAAAAAAGTCTTTATATATAAAGTTTTTTACTTTAATTTAAAAATGGCTGGGGGTGCCTGGGTGGGTCAGTGAATTGAGAGTCCGACTTCGACTCAGGTTGTGATCTCGTGGTTCATGAGTTCAAGCCCCACGTCCAGCATGCTGCTGTCAATGTAGAGCCCTCTTCAGATCCTCTGTCCCTCTTGCTCTGTCCCTCCCCCACTTGTGCTCTCTCAAAAATAAATAAAACATTAAAAAAAAGGACTATATTAAAAATGGCTAAAACATTTGTTAGACACTTTTTATATAATATCATCTTACAAATAGTATCTGTTTGTTTTATCTTGTCTATTCTTTATATCTTGTACTTTTTTTTTGTCTTATGCTGAGCAGAAATTGAAACAAAGGGGTAATTTAAATAGGAATGGTCAAAGTGTACATTCTTGTTTTTATTCATTTTTAGTATAAATTTTAATAGTTTTTTTAAGTTTTATTGAGGTAAAATCGACAAATAAAATTGCAGTATATTTAAAGTACACAGTGTGATGACTTGATATACATATACATTGCGAAAGGATTTACATGGTTAAGTTAACTGACACATCAATCACCTCATGTTTATCTTTTTTGGGGGGGGGAGAACACTTAAGTTCTACTCTCTTAGAAAAATTCAGTTACACAATATAGTATTACCAACTGTAGTCACCCTGTTGACATTAAATTGTTACTCATGGCTGAACGTTTGTATCCTTTTAGCAACCTGTCCTTATTTCCTCCTACATCAGCCCCTGCCAATCACCATTCTACTCTTGGTTTCTATGAGTTTGTCTTTTATTTATTTATTTATTTTTAGATTCCACATATAAGTGATACCATGCAGTATTTATCTTTCTCTGTCCAGCTTTTTTTCCTTAGCATAATGCCCTAATGCCCATTAGGTTCATAGTATTGTTACATATAGCAGGATTTCCTTCATATATAAGGCTGGATAATATTCCACACACCTATATCTATATCTGCCTCTAGATCTGCCTCTAATTTCTAGGGAAATTAGAGAAATGAGAAGCAGATCTAGAGGTAGGTATAGGTGTCTCAAACCTTTGTGATGTCCAAGCCACTGTCTTTTTTCTTAGTATCTCCCAGTGGTTGAGGGCATGCCAAAACTTGTCGGTGCTTCAGGGGAGAACTGCAGTCAGCACAGAGATGCAGGCCTGTTCAGTGTGGGTGTTTTCTCATTTGCCCTGTGTGTAGGAGTCACTCAGCTAGTTTCTGGATTTCCATCAGAGGATATTGCTCCCTGTATAGCTGTACAGTCAGTGCATCCATGGAAGGGGGGAAATTCAGGAGCCTCGTAGGTCACCATTTTGGTCCAGACACCCCATTTTCTGGTAGACGTAAAGGGGCAGAAGAAAGCAAATGCTGTAGAAGTGTTTTTGCCTTTATTCCTGATCACACAGGGAATACTTTTAAATTTCATCAAGAAATATGAGATTTTTTTATATAGATCCTAAAAAGTATTATGAAATTTCCCTTTTATTACTAGTATGCTAACATACTTTATTATAAATGATATTGTATCTTATTGAATGCTTTTTCTGTGTTTATTAAAATGATCATGACTTTACTTTTATTATATATGTGTATATATATATATAATTAATTAATTTTCTAATTAAATGAACTGTGACTTCTATGCAAATGTGCCTAGCTCATAATATTTAACTTTTAATCCACTGCTGAATTCAGTAAGCTAATACAGTTTATTTTTTTAATGTTTTTCTTTTTGAGAGAGAGAGGGAGAGCACGTGCGCGGAGCGGTGGGCAGAGAGGGAGAGGGACAGAGCTTCTAAGGTGAGCTCTGTGCTCACAGCAGAGAGCGCATTGTGGGACTCAAACTCACAACCCGTGATATCATGACCTGAGCCAAAGTCGGACACTTAACCGACTGAGCCCTCCAGGAACCCCTAGTAAGCTAATACTTTTATGCTTGTTTAACCTGTCTTCATGAGTGAGACTAGATTAAATTTTTTCTTGTGTTATCCTCATATGCTTTTGCTTTAGGATATGCTAGTGTTGTGAGTTGAGGAATGTACACATCTTCCTCAACTTACAATGGGGTTACATCCTGATAAACCATGGTAAGTTGAAAATATCATGTCAAAAATGCATTTAATATGCCTAAGCTATTGAACATCACAGTTTAGCCTAGCCTGCCTTAAATGGATGAAGAAGACTTAAATTAGCCTACAGTTAGGCAAAATCCTCTAACACAAACCCTGTTTTAGTGTTGACTATCTCATGTAATTGATTGCATACTAAACTGGAAGTGGAAATTGGAGTGGTTTTATGGGTACAGAATGGTTGTAAGTGTATCCGTTGTTTACCCTCATGATCACATGGCTGACTGGGAGCTGTGGCTCTCTGCCTGTGCCCAGCATCACAAGAGAGTATCATGCTACATATCATTAGCCCAGGAAGATATCAAAATTTGAACCCCAGTTCTACTGAATTCGTACTGCTTTCACACCATCTTAAAGTTGAAAAGTTGTAAGTCGAACAATTGTCAAGGACAAACTGTATCTTCCTTCTCTCTTTAGAAGAGTTTGTGTGATCGAATTTATCTGTTTTTAAATGATTGGCAGCACCATCCAATAGCTCAACTGGTAGAGCAGAGGACTTTAAATGACTGGCAAAACTTACTTTTAAAACAAGTCTTAAAGAAACCATTCAAGCTTTCTATTTCTTCTTTTGTCAATTTGGCTAAGGTATATTTTTCTAGGAATGTTCCGGTTTCATTTATGTTTCCCAAATTGTGGTATAAATTTATAATTATAGTCCTTAATAAGCAGTTTAAATCTTTGACACATCTCTAATTATGCTGTCCTTTTTTAGTACTATCATTAACATTTTGGTATTCCTTCATAATGTATTGAAACTTTTTTCATCACATACTTTTTCATCTCTAGTAATTCTTTTTTGCCCCAAAGTCTATTTTTTTCTGATAATAATATAATTACTAGAGGAGTTTTTTTAGTATTTTCATCTGTCTCCTTTAAGAACCACATAGCTGAAATCCATGTTTTTATGTTTTATCTTTAATCTTTATTTTGAAGTGATCAGGAGAGTTTAGTCCATTTATGTTTATAGCAATACCTGGCATGCTTGGACTTCCCTTCTACCATCTTATAATGTGCTTTCTATTCCTTTTTTGTCTTCTCTCAATTTTTTTTAATGCTTTTAGATGGCATGAGCTTTGCCTTCAGTTTTTTACATGTTTTATATTCTCACTTGCTCTTTAAGTGATTGATTACTCCAGATATTTTTAATCTGGTACTTAAAGTCTAAAATTACTATCTTTACCATTATTCTGAAATATGTAGTCGCTCTGAAATTTGTATCATATTTTTAACCAGTATTTTCATTTCAGGTTGCTTTCTTCACACAAATTAGGTATTACTATTATTGTTTTAAATTGTCAGTGTGTTTTTAGAATAACCCTTTGGAGGAGTTATCAAGTCTAAACCTGTCTTGCATGTGATGATGACCTTGGATTTACCCTCTGCCAACATTGTTTCCTTGGAAACATACTTAGTTAAGATAAATGTGGAATGTCAGCTATGTTCAATACTATTTATTATGGAGAACACTCCTTATTGGGATTAAGAAGATTGTTAGTTGACATATAAATCCAAGGGCCCATGTGATCACAAGCATATGAAAAATCTGTCAGAGAAAACATAGCCTCAGCTTGCCTGGGTGGTTACCCCATAACTGAATGTATATCTTGTAGAGACTTGGAAAATATACTCACAGACAATTACAAGATGTGATTTCCTTCATGGCTGCTTTGTGTCTGAGTAGCCTGCATTCACTTGTGGGATCTCATTTCTTACAACTGAACTGAGCATAATATGCTCAGGAAGCAGTACCTGGACCACCATAAGAGCTTCTGCTGAAGATGTATTTGATGCTTTCATGCAGACGTGTTGTTTCTCCTATTGTATCTTTCTAAGTAAACCTGGTGGCAGTTAAAAACCTTTTGTACAAAAGTCAGTCTGAACCCAAACCATTGCTGGTCACACAAAGTGAGCATTGCAGCCCGCAGTTTACCAATAGCTTAGTTCATCCTTCTTCTGGAAGCTTAGATGTCAGTAAGCTCGTATTTCATACTGTATTTCATCTGCCATCATGGCCTCTAGGGAAAATACAATACAACATGCCACCTCAAAGAAAGGGTGTGAAGTATTTATAATGGATGTATAATGAAAAGGGAGGTGGAAAGGCTGCCCTTTTCATTTGAGTACAGTGAGGCCTGGAAGAGACAGAAATAGTTGAGGACTTGAGAGGTTCATGAACATAATTGTTGCCCCTTCTCCATTTTAGCTGACTCATGTAATGGTAGTGGTAGTATTCAACGTGTAAATGGAAAAGCCAAAACAGGAGGCATTTTTCCTTGATCCTCTTTGAAACTTGGAATCAGAATATACGTAGGGAGAGGCAGGGAGAAGAATCCACTAGAGTAAGTTGTCCATAGGCAGCATGTAGAAGCCCAAGTAAGTGGAAGTGGTGGCATGATGTGGTTAAAAGCAAGAAATAAGCAGGAGTTTCTGGAAGCTCTTGGTAAGCTTGTTAGTGAGGAAGATCAGATCAGTTAAAAAAAGAAAAACAAGGTCCTTTTTTTTTTTTTTTTTAACACATTGAGTTGCAAAGTGTGAGTAAATCTGTAACCTTTTCACATCATTTCCCAGTTCTGTTACAGTGTATGATTGATTACCTTTAAAATGAAAACAGAGATTTGTAAAGAAACAATATACAGAAGCATTCATTTAAAAGCCAGGCATTCATGATCCTCAGTGTTTATTTTGATGATTTAGTGTGTAATGAAATGTAAAAGTACCTTTAAGTATAACTCAAAGTACAGATGTTAGAATCATTCTATAATGGAAGAAATATACATTTATCTTTTGATTGTAAATTGAGGAAAACACTTTTAAGACCTGTTCAAAACAACGGAAGTTAAAAGGCTCATTATTTTAGAGTTAACATCCTGTGGATAAATAAAATTTGATGATAGATAAATGCATTCTATGTTAAATAACAATACCCTTTGTGTTAGTAAAGGCTGCTCTTGAGATATGCTTACATTTCATAATATATTCTATTTAAAATATTGCTAGAATAATGAAGTCTCATTAATTCAGCCTTTACTAATTAAGACATTGTGAATGTCACTGGTTCAGCATAACATAAACATTAGGTTACCTATCAAGAAACCTATTTGCCAAGTAATTTAATAACAAAAATAAGTCTGCAGATGACAATATTAACCTGTGCAATGAAAAGGTGCTCTAAAGGATTTTGATACATTTATGCAAATAACAACAAGTGATGAATTAGACATTAAAAAAAAACAGTAAACCTCTTTTTGGAAGCAGTATTTTAACTAGAAGTTCTACATATTTGTGAAAGTTATGTGTATTATTTAATATAAACAAAGATTTGGTTGTGCTTGTTTCACTTGGACATTCCCTTAATCTGAATTCATCTTCACCATGGTTTTATATTGAGTACCTGGGGAAAATTTTAATTTTTTGTGTGATTTTTTTCCCATAAACATCATATGTTTTTACACATTAAATAACTCCAATCTCACAGTTAGCTTATTTCTTTTTTGGGTATGTGAACCATTTGAAAATTAATGGAAAATGTAGGTGACTTGAAGTAAATTGGTAAATGAGGTTTCATGAAAATACTTGCCCATATAAAAGACAACATAGTAACTGATTGTGTTTTACTATGTTCTTCTGGGTCAGGTTTCATAATCATAGAGGCCTAGTTCAGTTCATTTGGACAATAGCTATTGAACACCCATGATCTGGTACTGAGATCAGTACTGGACCTACACAGATGACACAGGCACCCTTGAGTCACTGACTATGGGGATGGGGGTGGGAGACACATATAGCTAGTGTCCACCTGATATGGAGAGCTAAGAGAAAAATCTATACCAGAGTCCATGACGACACAGATAAGGGACTTAGATGCATTTGATTTAATAAAATACTTAGATCGTAAATATTTCCATGTTTGATTAGATTAGTTTCTAAAACATAATGTGAGACAACAAGCGACTAATGCCTAAGGTTTCTTGGAAAGTAACAGTGTGGTTAGAATTGGTTCCCACCCTCTAGTATAAATTTTCCTTAGATTATTTTCCTTTAAGGTTTATCATAAGGTTTTAGGCTACGTGAGCATTATTTGCTTTTTCTAATTACAAAAAGAACACAAACTTAATCTTAAAAAATGAAAAACACAACATAGTAAACAAAAATCACCTGTAGTCCTGCTATCCTGATATAGCCATTGTCAACATCTTGAAGCATATCATATACTTTTTCTGGTATTGGAGGGGTGGGGACTCATCCCCTTTATCCACTTTTCTACTAGAGGACTTACTTTTTTTTTTCCTTATTGATTTACAAGAGTTCTTTATTCTATTAGACATATTTGAAATGTAATTTTCCAGCTTGTCATTTGTATTCTAATTTTATTTTTTTAATTTATATTTTGATATGTTAAATTTCTTAAGAACATATAAATCTTTTATGACATATTGAATTCTATTTCTGGTATTATATTTCACCACTACATGGCCACATGAATATTTACCCCTATATTGTTCTAGTCTTATTACTTTTTTACATTTGAGCTTTAAGTCTTATGGAACTTAATTTCACTTTGGGTATGAGTTTGATTTCTCTTTTTGTCCTTAAGCACCATTGTTTAAGTAATCTTTAGTTTTCTCATTGATCTTAAATGTTACCCTTATCATATAATTTTATAGGATTGATTATATTCGGGAGCTTCCAATTTTTCTTTGATCTTCTGTCTGCTAGCACACATTTTCAAATTATTATATTTAGTTTCACTTTTTTGGATTAGTTAATACAAATACCATATAAAATGCCTTGGAGTTGAAAAGATTTGTATTTTCAGTCTACCAGATCTATTTTAGTCTACATTATCCTTTGTTTTGTCTTAAAAATTATTAACACATAGTTGTTTGGTTTTTGTTTGTATGTTTAACTTTTCTCCCTCTCCTGTGTGCATGATATTTCATGTTAGTTGTGTTGCCAGATCTGAGAAATTCTCAAAATAGTGGAGATGTTTATTTATTTATTTATTATTAAAATTTACATTTTCTGTAATCACTACATGATGATTGAAGCAAAACACTCTAACGTAGCAAAGGAAAGACTATTACTCAAATCTGTTTGGGTTGTACATTCTAGAAATTCATCTCATGTAGTTGAAGAAAGAAGGGAAATTACTGTCTGTAACAACAAAAGGAGTTAGAATGCACAGCTGGCTCTAGAGGTTCAAATATTAGCTCCCATGTCACAGTAATGCTTTTAAATGCTGGCTTTATTCTCAAACAAGGTCTTTCCATAAGGAAAAAGTCAGTCACTAGCAGACCCAGACTCTTTTTTTGTTTAACATCCCCAGTAAAAAAGATGATTTCCCTCCCTAAACAGCCATATATCAATCCTAAGAAATTCTCATTAGACTTTCTTGGTTACATGACCTAATTGATAAGGACTGGGAATAGGCTAATCTGAGTAGCCAATCTAGATAAGATTGCCCTCTCTGTGGTAATAGACAGGTATCAATGACATATACAAAGATTTGACATGGAATGGAGAACTCCCCTAAGTGACCTGAAAACTCTTCAACAGAGGTGGCAAAATGTGTAGTCATAAGTAAGGTAGATTTACTATGAATCCAGTGAAACCTTTGCTTCCGAGACTTTATGTGCATGGGCCCCTTCCAGAACTCTAGGGGAAGCCTTTCAACGTATTCACAAGATCATACATTTTGTGGATATTTTAATCATGTTCAGTTGAGAACACAGTCTTATTCAGCTCCAACCTTCCCTCCACCACAATGTCCTGTATGACATGTGGCATTGGAGTGGCCATGGCAGGTTTGAAAAGCAGGCAAGAAGTTGAGTTGGGAATTCATTCGTTTCAGTTTAGGGAAATTTCTTTATGTGGTTTTTAGTCACTTCCTTGCATAACTAAATTGTTATTAGCTATCCTGGTAAAGCAGTGACTTCAAGAAATATATTGTCCACTGGGCCAAATCACTCTGTTGAACAATATTGCTTGATGATATCTTTTGGCAAGAAACTGTATGTAAAATGGAAGGGAAAGAAAGTTTTTAATATACAAAGCCAGAAGATAGTTGGTAGAAAAGTCTTTTGAAGTGCAAAATTTTAAGTGGAGGATTTGGTTCTCTATATGTGTGTATAAGCATATACACACATGTATACACATTATTGAGTAATGCAGCATATGTGACTTTAAACATAAACAACTTTTGTAAGCTATTAATAGTAAAAAAAACTAGTTTCAATCAATCATGCTAGACAAGGCATCTTTTTTTATCTATAAAAAATATTTCATAATTGTTGCCACATGAAGAAGTAATCAATCTATAAATACAGCCAAAAAATGTAGCTAAAAAAGTATTAAAATGTGTGTCAGGCATTTAATTAGCACAAATGTATTTTTCCTGGATATTGTAGTACTGATAGTATTTGTCAGCTTCTTAAATTGTTTTTTAATTTTTTTTTAACGTTTTTATTTATTTTTGAGACAGAGAGAGACAGAGCATGAATGGGGGAGGGGCAGAGAGAGAGGGAGACACAGAATCGGAAGCAGGCTCCAGGCTCTGAGCCATCAGCCCAGAGCCCGATACGGGGCTCGAACTCACGGACCGTGAGATCGTGACCTGAGCTGAAGTCGGACGCTTAACCGACTGAGCCACCCAGGCGCCCCTTAAATTGTTTTTTATTGTTGTTGCTATCGTTTCTTTTCCCAATCTAAATAAACATTTACTTTCATAGTTAATTTTGTATTTGTAATTTTAGATTCCTTTTCTTAAAGAGAATCTCCAACTTTCCATAAGCTTCTGTAGCCACAAAAGTTGGATCTGCTCCCAATCGTAGCTACAACACTCCACCATAGTGGGTGTGATTTGAAATGATAAGGACTTAAAATACACTACAGATATACAATGTCCCATGCTGTCCCCTTTCCTCACCCTCATGATTATTTTTGTGAGCATAATGAGAGGTAGGACATTATTTGGCAAAAGTTGAAGCAGACAACTTTTTCATATCACAGTAGACACAATTCCTTTCTTTTTTTTTCAATATATGAAATTTATTGTCAAATTGGTTTCCATACAACACCCAGTGCTCATCCCAACAGGTGCCCTCCTCAATGCTCATCACCCACTTTTCCCTCTCCCCTACCCCCCATCAGCCCTCAGTTTGTTCTCAGTATTTAAGAGTCTCTTATGGTTTGCCTCCTTCCCTCTCTGTAACTCCCCCCCTCCCCCACCGCTTCCCCTTCCCTATGGTTTTCTGTTAAGTTTCTCAGGATCCACATAAGAGTGAAAACATACGGTATCTTTCTCTGTGTGACTTATTTCACTTAGCATAATACCCTCCAGTTCCATCCATGTTGCTTCAAATGGCCAGGTTTTATTCCTTCTCATTGCCAAGTAGTGTTCCATTGTATATATAAACCACATCTTCTTTATCCATTCCTCAGTTGATGGACATTTAGGCTCTTTCCATAATTTGGTGATTGTTGAAAGTGCTGCTATAAACATTGGGGTACAAGTGCCCCTATGCATCAGCACTCCTGTATCCCTTCAGTAAATTCCTAGCAGTGCTATTGCTGGGTCATAGGGTAGATCTATTTTTAATTTTTTGAGGAACCTCCACACTGTTTTCCAGAGCAGCTGCACCAGTTTGCATTCCCACCAACAGTGCAAGAGGGTTCCCATTTCTTCACATCCTCTCCAGCATCTATAGTCTCCTGATTTGTTCATTTTAGCCACTCTGACTGGCATGAGGTGATATCTCAGTGTGGTTTTGATTTGTATTTCCCTGATGAGGTATGACGTTGAGCATCTTTTCATGTGTCTATTGGCCATCTGGATGTCTTCTTTAGAAAAGTGTCTATTCATGTCTTCTGCCCATTTCTTCACTGGATTATTTGTTTTTCGGGTGTGGAGTTTGGTGAGTTCTTTTGGATACTAGTCCTTTATCCAATATGTCATTTGCAAATATCTTTTCCCATTCCGTCGGTTGCCTTTTAGTTTTGTTGATTGTTTCCTTTGCAGTGCAGAAGCTTTTTATCTTGATGAAGTCCCAATATTTCATTTTTGCTTTTAATTCCCTTACCTTTGGAGATGTGTCGATTAAGAAATTGCTGTGGCTGAGGTCAAAGAGGTTTTTTCCTGCTTTCTCCTCTAGGGTTTTGATGGTTTCCTGTCTCACATTCAGGTCCTTTATCCATTTTGAGTTTATTTTTGTGAATGGTGTAGGAAAGTGGTCTAGTTTAATTCTTCTGCATGTTGTTGTCCAGTTCTCCCAGCACCGTTTGTTAAAGCGACTGTCTTTCTTCCATTGGATGTTCTTTCTTGCTTTGCCAAAGATTAGTTGGCTGTACATTTGTGGGTCCAATTCTGGAGTCTCTATTCTCTTCCATTGGTCTATGTGCCTGTTTTTGTGCCAATGCCATACTGTTTTGATGATTACAGCTTTGTAGTAGAGGCTAAAGTCTGGGATTGTGATGCCTCCTGCTTTAGTTTTCTTTTTCAATATTACTTTGGCTACTTGGGGCTTTTTGTGGTTCCATACAAATTGTAGGATTGCTTGTTCTAGCTTCGAGAAGAATGCTGGTACAATTTGGATTGGGATTGCATTGAATGTGTAGATAGCTTTGGGTAATATTGACATTTTAACAATATTTATTCTTCCAATCCATGAGCATGGAATGTTTTTCCATTTCTTTGAATCTTCTTCAATTTCCTTCATAAGCTTTCTATAGTTTTCAGCATAGAGATCTTTTACATCTTTGGTTAGGTTTCTTCCTAGGTATTTTATGATTCTTGGTTCAATTGTGAATGGAATCAGTTTCTAAAATTCTTTTTTTTAACTTATTTATTTGTTTTTGTATTTTATTTATTTTTTTGAGAGACAGCACCAACAGGGGAGAGGCAGAGAGACAGGGGGACAGAGGATCCAAAAAGGGCTCTGTGCTGAAAGGCTGACAACAGTGAGCCCAATGCGAAGCTCCAACTCACAAGCCATGAGATCATGACCTGAGCCAAAGTCAGATGCTCAACAGACTGAGCCACTCAGGTGCCCCTTAATTCATTCATTCATTCATTCATTCATTCATTCATTCATTCATTCATCTATTTACTTATTTACTCACTTACTCATTTATGTTAGTAACGTCTACACCCAACGTGGGGCTCAAATTCATGACCCTGAGATCAAGAGTTGCATGTTCTTCTGATTGAGCCAGCCAGGCACTCCACCACTCCAACATTTTTAGTGAAAGCAAGAATAAAAGCAAAACTTAATAGCAATTAACTCATTATTTACCCATCATAAACCAAAAGAGGATTTTGTATATATCAACCTCACTTTAGTACTTTAGCTCACAGGAGGAAAATATTTTGTTCACGTGTTCTAGCGTTTATGATATGTAACTGTAATAAACTCTGAACTAAATCATGTTAGAAAGTTTTAGGCCTTGGGAATACCTTAGTGTATATTCTTAACTCAAGGATCCAGCTATAAATGTAATTTTGATGTCAGTGCTTTCTCAGTAAATCCCTCTGTCTAGAGCTACCTGCACTCTTCATGTCAACACTCTTCTAAATCTTATGATTGTGAAGAACTCTGGGTTTGTGGTTGTTTACTCTGTATATGACATTTTAGATTTAGATAACTAAAGAAGAAGTTGGGTAGAAATCAGAGGTGGGGTAGGGATTCCAGGATTATCAGTGGTTAGAAATGAGATATCAATTTGGAAGTTACCGACTACAATGTGGTATATGGCCAGTCTGGTAGAGGGAATCAATTGGTATACAAGAAGTGTGGGGATTTGGTGTAAGGTTATTTGTCTTAATGGTTTGAATGTGTGTACATGTTAATTATGTCAGCAGTGACAACTGAGGATTTGGTTGTGCTTGGTTTGGGGCAGTGGGTATAAGTAGGAAAGTTGTAACAGATGTTGGATATGAAGAAAACTATCAGCATTAAACCATTTCTACGTTCACAGAGCTCTCTTTTCTAAGAACAAGAAGCTTTAACATTTGTGGGGACCACAGGTGTTCTACAGTTTAGTTTTTGTAGGGGTGATACTCCTGACTGTTACCTTATCCCTTTAGCAGCAAAGATTTTGACCCCAACAGCCATTCCTTGTGTACCACAATACTTACTCTAAATCTCTACCTAACCTACCCCATTTGTTAAAAAGGTATCTTTGCATGACTTAAAATAAAGCAGGCTTCTAGTTTCAAATCTCAGATCTACCATTTACTTACTGGATATCCTTCAGTAAGTCATATAAAAGCTCTTTGCCTCAGTTTCCTTAGATGTAAAATGGGAATAACAATAATCCTTACTTTATGAGGTTGTCATGGAATTACCTGAGATAATGTTACTGATGTAACACAAGTAGACACATATGCTCAATGAATACTTTTTAAATTATTTTTTATGTTTATTTTTGAGAGAGCGAGAGCAGGAGAGGGGCAGAGAGAGAGAAGGAGACACAGAATCCAAAGCGGGGCTCCAGGCTCTGAGCTGTCAGCACACAGCCTGATGCGGGGCTCAAACCCACCAACTGCGAGATCATAACCTGAGCTGAAGTTGGATACTCAACCAACTGAGCCACCCAGGCACCCCGCTCAATGAATATTAATTGCAGTCATTATTGTTATTATTTTTATTTGAGCCCCTCAACTTCTCCCTGTGCCCTTTGACCCCTTCTCCTTTGCTTCGGATTTTCTAAGTTCAGTCCTCTACAGGCTTATTCGATTAGCCATGGCTCCCTGCAGGGCAGAGTAAACTAACTTGTCATTTTGCTTGACTTCCCATATTTAATGTGTTCATCACTCTGTAGAAATATGAATGATAAATTCTGACTTCATTTTCTGATGAAGTCTCGTATGGAAATGTGGAATGTATTATTGGACACTGGAGAAAATGTGATACTTGTTACAAAGTGGCAAAGAACTTGCCTGGATCATGTTAGTGTTCTAATGTGTTGTGGAAGAGAACTTGTCAGTGATGAAATTGGATATTTAGCTTAGGAATTTCTAAGAAAAGTGTTGAGGAGTAACTTGATTACTACTGACTGCTTAAATTAAAATACAAGAAGAGATAAATAAATTGAAGATGGAACTGTTCAACAAAAAGGAACCAGAACTTAAAGATTTGGGAAATCCTCAGCCTGTCCATAATGCAAAGAATGAGAAAATGTGTTTGGGAGAAGACACTAAGGGTGTGGCTCACTGATCATTTAATAAAGAGATTAGTGTGGATTTGAAAAATGGATATAATCAGTCATTTCAACAGACCCCAGGAATGAGATGTGATTATACTGGTAAAGACACTGCCAATATGAACTAAAGGGGGCAGACAAAGCAGGATGAAAAGAAGGAAGGCTGTTTAACTTCTTAGATCCTGCAGAACCAGACCTTAGAGCTGTTTGGCTATGAATGTGCACTATTCTTCAAGAAAATGACCCCAAAGTCAATTCAGAGATCATCAGAACTCCCTCCTCAGTTTAAAAGGGGAAGCATCACCTCAGTTACAACAGGCCACACAGGGGCCACCTGGCAGAGCCTCCAAGGACAAACAGTTCCTACCCACCAGAGCTATAGGGAACCAGGAGTGGAGGAGTACATTTCCCACCCCAGTGGGTCCTGAAAGTGAGACTGATGCCCCAGTAAATCTTCAAGGGGGAGCATCAAGCCAAAGAGAATTATTCTCAAGCCTTAAGATCTAAGGGTATTTACCTTGTTAGGTTTGGGATTTACCTGGGACCCATTACCCTTTCTTTCTTTTCCATTACTCCCTTTGGAATGGGAACGTCTATTCATGCCTATCCCATCATTATATTTTGAAAGCCTATAATTTGTCTGGTTTCACAGGTTTTTAGCTGGAAAGAAACTTTGTCATGGAGTGAATCATACTTCTAATCATACACATACCTGATTTAGATATTTAAGTGAGACTTTGGACTTTAGACTTTGGAGTTGGTGCTGGAATTAGTAGTCTTTTGGGGCTGTTGGGATGGAATGAATATATTTTGCATGCAAGGACATGAGTTTGGGGAGGTCAGGGTAGAATGTTATGGACTAATTGTTTTCTTCCAAAATTCATATGTTGAAGCCCTAACCTCAGATGTGATAGAATTTGGAGGTGGGGCCTTTGGGAAGTATTAAGTGTATTATAGCATTGTTTTATTTCTGCAAACTGATCTTATCAGTATTTTATCTTTGAAGTGTATTCACACTTGATACATGTAACTGCAGTCACTATATTCTGTGCAGTATTCCACATGAGCATACAACAATTTACATATGTATTCTTTTGTTGATGAACATTTAGGTTATTCCCATTTTCCATTTGTTCACAATTATAAGAAATGTGGCAATGTGAATTCTTATACATGTCTTCTTTTGCACATAATCAAGTTTTTCTCAGTCAGGACCATTATTGGGCATGAAATCAATTAAATAGGTCTTAGCCAGCATATGGAGTAAATGAAGTATTATAGAATAGATAATATTAGAATATATCACATATAATACTATTTCATGAATCTTTCATTAAATTATATCCCTAATATATCAATGCATCCACATATCAAGATCTTCTTTTTTTCCCCCTGAGAAATCTGAGCACATTAAAATGCTGGTGGAGATGAGCCATTAAAGATAAAAAAAACAAACAGGTGCAAGGGGTTGGGGGTGGGGAGAAGGAAGCAAACCTCTTCTAGTAAGATAGGTGAAAACGAAATAAAGGTTTAGATGATGGTACATTTGTAGGTAGGGGAGCAGAATGTTTAGGGAGTTTCCTTTTGAGATATTCTGTTTTCTCTATGAAGTAAAGTAAGCGATAATGTGCTAGGGACTAAGGTGCTAATAGAGTAGATTTCTTGAGGAAAATGGAAAAGTTTTGAAGTTGCTACTGGAAAGAATAGAAGAGAAACTGATTAAGGGAATGTAAAAGTTTACTACAAAGTGTTGAAGGTTAAGGATTGAAGAGTAGGAACTATAGTACTATCAGTGGGAAAAAGAATGGTTTTCTCCATCAGCATTTAGCAACCGAAGAGTCAAGAATGTAGTTAGTTGGATCAACCTAAGATTTTAGTTTTTCTGGGCAAGATGACCAAAGATAGTGTACCAATGGAGATGTTAATGTCAATGAAGGAATGGTGGAATTGGGCACTAAAGGAGGATTAAGAACCAATCAATAGATAGGGAGAAAACGGAAAGAGAAAAGGAAGAGAATGAAGGTGTGTGTCAGAGGCCAGCAACCTATGACCTGAGGGCCAGGTCCCACTGCTTGCTTTTGTATATAAACTTTCACTGGAACACAGACTCACCCATTTACTCACTATTCATTACTATTTGTCTTCTGTTGCTGCTTTTGTGCTGCAATGGCAGAGTTGAATAATCGTGAGAATTGATCTGCAAAACTTAAAATATCTGCTATCTGGTCCTTTATACACAAACTATGCTAAACCCTAGTCTATTCCACTTTCTTCATTTTTCTCACTGAAGTTGAAGAACAGACATAATGTCAAATGGAAGGGAGGATGGGAAGATGAGGTAAAAGAGGGGAGAATGACACAATTTCCAGGGTTACCAAGCCCAGGGCAATATTGGGGATGTGGATTAGGTGAGGTGAAGTTGGGTCTCTGACATTTGTCTCAAATAAAGGACTTGAGGCTATCAAATGGGTTGCCCATATGGGTGTTGAAATCACATAGGATGATGACAGGTTTGGAGGTGAGCAGAAAGATGGTGTGCCAACACCAAAGTCCTGGAAAACAAACAAGCAAATGTTTGGTAAAGCTTTAGGTGTCAGAAACAAGGAAGGATAAAAGTAAGTATGGCCAGTTCATATGAACTTTCAAGAAAGAGTGGGAGGCCATGGTCTGAAGTTGGAATTGAGGAGCAAGGATGGCAACCCACTCCTAACCCCAAGAGAGTGAGCAGTGATCATTGAGAGTGTTCCCAGGGAGTGATGTCTTGAAGGGAGGAATTTGGGGGCAAGAGGTGGAGGAAGCTTTTAGGACAGTAATTGAAGATAGTAGGAGTTGCTTTCTTCTTTGTTTTTTTTCTTTACTCCTTTTTCCCCCCACTAGGGAATGGGAATTCTGGAATGAAAATAGAACAATAGAATGATTTTAGAGTGAGGTAAACTCTGCGGATTTAGGTCAGAGAAAGGGAACAGAGTAGTACAGGCATGGGAGTAAAGGGAGGAATAACTGACAGGAGGCTCTCACCTTTGGAAGATGGGCAAGGCCTTAGTGGATACGAAATTTCCGGCTTCCTCAGAGTGCCTTTGGGCCTTGGCATCTACTCACTCTCTAGTCATTGACTCTACCACATGGCTGTTTAAGTCAGAAACCTCAGTCATTTCCATTTTTACCTTCTGCATTTCTCTCCATTCCTCCTTCATATTCCTCCTGGATTTGCTGCTGTCCAGGAGCAAAGGTTCTCTCCTCCAGTCTAGTCCTACAGACTTGTTTCCCCCTCCAAAATGGGCAAAAAAAACCTAGTTTTTTCTTATTATACAAGCCATATATGCTAGCTGTAATGTTAATTCAGATGATACAAAAGGCATAATAAAGAATGTAAAGTTATCTCAAATCCAACAGCCTAGGCATTTCTTCTGTTAACATTTTGCTATATGTCTTCATAGACTTCCTTTTCACAGAGATGCATTTTTTTTCTTCATATTTTTATTTAAATTCTAGTTAACATTTAGTGCAGTATTGTTTTCAGGAGTAGAATTTAGTGATCCATCACTTTCATATAACACCCAGTGCTCATCCCAAGTGCCCTCCATAATGCCCATCACCCACTTAGCCTATTCCCCACCCACCTCCCTCCACCAGCCCTCAATTTGCTCACTATCATAAAAAGTGTCTGTTTCCCTCTCTTTATTTCTCCCCCCTTCCCATATGTTCATCTGTTTTGTTTCTTGAGGTCCACATATGGGTGAAGTCATATGGTATTTGTCTTTTTCTGACTGACTCATTTAACTCAGCATAATACACTCTAGTTCCATTCATGTTGTCAATAGCAAGATTTCATTCCTTTTGATGGCTGAGTGATATTCTATTGTATATATATACCACATCTTTATCCATTCACAGAGATACATTTTCTTAAAATTTAGTGGGACCATATTTCATGTGCTCTCTTAAAAAATATTATTTTCTAATAAAGTATCATGGAAATTTTTTTAAGTTTATTTTGAGAGAGAAAGAGCATAACTGAGGGAGAGCTAGAGAGAGAGGGAAAGAGAAAGAGAATCCCAAGATTCACTGACAGTATGAAGCCTGACTCGGGGCTCAATCTCACCAACCTTGAGATCACAACCTGAGCCGGAATCAAGAGTCAGAAGCTTGACTGACTGAGCCATCCGGGCACCCCATGTGGAAATTTTTCTATCAATAAATTCTTATCTAAATCATTTTTTAATCCTTAGCATTCTTTTATATATATTTACTGTGATTTGTTATCCAATTCCCATATTGTTGGATAGGGTTTATATTTATTTGTTACTACATACAACAGTGTAATGAACATGCTTGTTGAATGACACTCATAAAACAAAAATCTGATCATTTCCTAATTTCACACTTGAAATTCTTCAGTGGCTCTCTAGTTGATGACCTTCAGGAGTAAATCTATTTGCTTAGCTTGACAAAAGAGGTCATTTGCAATCTGGTTTAGGCCTGTTTCCTCTCCATCCTGATTTCACAGTCAGCCGTGCCCTTGTCACTCTGGTCAGGGGCCCTACCTGGAAACCCTCCAAATGCCTCCATCACAGTGTGTTAGCAATGTGTGTTGACCTGTTGATCTTCCCAGCTGTACTGTACACTCCTTGAAGGGCGGTACTTGATCTTCTGGGAAGAGTTACATGTAGGTACTTAGCACTTGTTTGCATGGAAGACTGAATGATTGCACACATTCTTGTGTATTTGCTCCCTTAGTTCTCGTTCCCCTTCACTATAGATGTTTTAATGGTTATTCTCTTTTCTTTGTCACGGCTTATGTTTTCTGTTGACCTCGAATTCATTCATTCATCTATTCATTTCAGTTCACAAAAGCTAAGTGAATACTACTATGTGCCAGTTACTGTTATAGGTGCTGAGAAGTACCTATTCACTTATTGTGAATGAGACCTCCTAGACCTTATATTCTAGTGAGGACACAGATGATAAATAAGGTAAAGAAGTAACATGTATCCTCTATTAGAGAGTGATAAGTGCTAAGAAGACAAAATATGAAGTGGGGAAGGGGGTTTTGAAGAGCCTGTGTGTTGTCAGGGCTGGGTGTGTTGATATTTTAATCAGTATGGGAGGGAGAGCCTGTCTCTTTAAGAAAGGAGGGAGCTAGTCACACAGCATCTGGGGAAGAGCATTCTAGGCTGAGGAAGGAGCCTTTGCAAAGGCTCCCAGGCTGGAACGTGCTGAACATGTTTGAGGAAGAGCAGGGAGGCCAGTGTTCCAGTTTCAGGAAGCACTAGAGGGAGACTAGGTGAGGTGAGAGTGGGGATAGCAAACCAGGTGGCTGTGGCATGGTCAGAATTTTGGTACTTGCCCTGACTGAAAAGGGAAGCTACTGGAGGAAATGATGGTATACTATGACTTGTTTTAACAGGATCTTCCTGGCTACTCTGTTGAAAAGAAGCTCGAGGTGAACCGGTAGGTGGCTACTGTAATAATTCAGACAGAAATTATGATCTGGGCTGAGATGGTGGCAGTGGGAGAAGTAGTACAAGACTGAATTGTGGATTTCTTCTGAAGGTGCTTTGCTCATGGACTAGATATGGGACATGAGAGAAAGAGCAGAATCACAGATAACACCAACATACTAAATCTCTCAAAACATAGAAAAAATAAAAATTCTATTCTGTTTACCTAACAGTTGCTTAGTTTTGCCCTATTGGCCTTATTTCAGGCTCACACTTAACCCATCCTAGCTACATTTAATTAGAATCATCCCAGAGAGAATTCTCTATATTTGAACATTTTTGTGTTTGTTTACACAGTGTTACTATAAATTATGAAGATTCATTTGTGTATGTGTATGTGTGTGTGTAAAGGAGACAGGAATCCATCTCTTTTAATATGCACATCATGTACAATACCCAAACTCAGTTTTAATATCTGTCATAAAATTTCTTGGACCATAATGCTCTAGTAATAAAATTTCCCTGTGTTTTGCAAGTGCATTTGTTTAACACCTGGATCACTCTTCAGTAAATAAGTCCAGATGACTCTAAATGGATTAATAAATAAAGCAAGTCTGCCTTTTACTCACAAGTTTTCTAGCGAATACATTAATTGCTATAAATGAATAATAAAGTACTTAGGATAATCTAATTGTTTTCTATTTTGATTAAATTATTCAAAACAGTCATGTAGAGTTACAAATCTCAAAATATAGAACAATATTAATAGAGTTACACTAGCATGAATTTTAAAATAATTTGAGTATGATATATTTTAAAATTAATAAGAATGATTTTTATATGGGAAATGTCACTCTTTTTTAATGAAAATGTAAAAACTCTCTTGAAGCCACAGATTGGCCTCTTTGAGCATTGTTAGGTAAGTGGAATTTGCTCCCTTTTGCTTACATTTATGAATCAAAAATTCATCTCTGGAAGGCTGACACTGAAAGTCAGTTTTTATTTCCATGGGATACTGTAATAATAATACATGGAAGAGCAAAAGACAACCATTTTCTAGGTGTGATGAAATGCTTACCTCGTTTTTTCCAGGGGATTCTCCAATTTTGGCTTTAACGTTAACAAGTCATTCAGACAGGACTTGGACTCCCAACTGTGTAAATTAAGTGACTTTTTGAAGTTCAGCAGTGAATTGCTTATAAAAATGTATGCAAAATAAAAAATTGTGGAGATACCAGTTACTGAATTGAAATTCCAAGGTGCCCAGCAAAGGCCATCCTGACATGGCAGCAATCTCAGGCATGACTAGCAAATGCCAGGGCTTTTGGCCAATCTGTACTGCTATTTAGCTTCTTAAAGTCTGTTTATAAACAGGTAAAACTGGAAAATGAAAAGGAGTTACATGTGGACATACAATATTGACATTTAAAACTAGTGATTAAGAGTGCAATCTGGCTGTTTGTAGTGAACCTGGGTAAAGGCTAGGTGACCTTGACTAAGTTTCTTAATCTCTCTTTCACTTTCTCTGCACAGTGTATTAAATAGGGATAATGATTGTTGCTACCTGATAGGATTGCTGTGAGATTTAAATGAACAATTTAGTCTAAAACTCTTAGGACAGTTCCTAGCATTGTGTACACTCTCAATAATTGTTAGCTGTTCTTATTGTCTCCGTATATAATAGAACTCTTGAGTTCACATATAAATTCCATTTTAAAAAGATGTGCCTGAGTGGCTCAGTTGATTGAGCATCTGACTTCAGCTCAGTTAATGATCTCCTGGTTTGAGTTTGAGCCCTGCCTCAAGCTCTGTGCTGACAGCTCAGAGCCTGGAGCCTGCTTCAGATTCCGTGTCTCCGTCTCTCTCTGCCCCTCCCCTGCTCACACTCAGTCTCTCTTTCAAAAATAAATGAACATTAAAATCTTTAAAAAGAGAGAAAGAGAGAGAATGAGACTGCGTTAAGGTGAATAAAGAAAATACTTCTAGGGGAATCCTTACTCTGGCTATTCTTGGTGTACTGTTCTATTTTCATCAATGGGTAATATTCCTGCCAGAAGCCAGGTGGGGAGGATTTCTGAACTGCATGTAAGATTTTCAGAGTGTATGAACCATAAGATCGGTCAATATTAATAACTATATTTGAAAGTTAAGGAGGTGCCCAGAATTACCAGCATTTTTAGTTGTGGTTTCTGCTTGCCCAGTCCCACATTCTTCAAATAGAATCCATTCAACATCCCACAAAAACATGAAAACTGATGGTCTTCCTTTGCTATCGTACTCTACTATCTAACATCATCACTGAGGGTTTCTAGGTTTTGAGAGCACAGATACGTCATCTGGAGCTCACATTGGAAAAGAGCAAAATTTGCACAGGGCAGGGAGTCCAAGGCGCATGGCATATTGATGTGGTGGTTTGAATTTGAGAGTGAGGATGAAAAGGCTAGGGTGAGTGAATACGGTACACTCAGGCATTGGAAAGTTTGGGTGGGAAGTGTTCCCTAGCCTGCCACCAACAGAATGTGGATTGGGTGGAACAAGTGTGGTCTGTAAGAATGTAGTCAGCGAGGATTGGTTTATCCCACAAGGCTTAATTTTAAAGTCATGAGCTCCAGAACTTGAAGAGTATATGCAGAGAAGAGTCATTTATGACAGACTTACATATGCTTCCTTCCAGCCAGGTCAGGTCATCTGAATCAGGTGCTTTTTGCAAGTTTCTTTGCTTATGATGGTAACTCTTTTTTGCAAGATCTGGCTTATTTTCTTACTGACATATAAAAGGCATTCTTTCTCCTCATTTATTTTTTAAGTTCATTTCAATGCTAATTATAGATTTTTCCTGTTTATATGCCATATTATATATTCATCTGCTCACAAATATGTGCCATATTGTGCCCACAAAGGATATGGTATATCAAAGCATAGATGAATCCTTATAAATCCACACTCATCCTTAGGGAAATTACACAAAAACACTTTTCTGTTTGAGTAAATCAGGGTCATTATGTGACTATCCAAACACAACAACATACTGTTTGATATCCATATCCTCTGTATGTATTCTGAGTCTTTTGTTAAAAGCAGAAATTATTAAATCCTGTTTCAACTTATTATTCTGTAATATTTGCAGTATTCTGTTGATATCTTAAAGTAATTACATAGCCCAAATCCAAAATATATGACCATTCTATAATATCGATAAATATGCCTCCAATAGAATGTGTCACTAATGCACAGTCATTGTTTCTAAAGTGCAAAACAGGACATGGAGCCCCTTAACTGAGGGTTTCTTCTTAAGACTATAATTCCAATTTACAAATGTATGTTTTTGAAAAGCATATTATTTAAAACTGTGTCCTCCATTGAGACAGAAGAGAGAGTTTAAGTACTGAGTTTCAGTTTGGGAAGATGAAAAAGTTCTGGAGATGAATGGTAGTGATGGTTGTACAATAGTATGAATGTACTTAATGCTGCTGAACTGTACGGTTTTAAACAGTTAAAATGGTACATTTATGTATATCTTATCACAATAAAATTCTGTTTTAAATTGCCTCCTCTAAACCTAAAGAGCTTTCTAGCATAATTATGGCATTACTTGGTAATTTTAGTTTCCTTGAAATAACTCGATTTTTTTCAATTTTTCAAAAAATTTTTAATGTTTTTATTTATTTTTGTGAGAGAGAGGGAGAGACAGAACACGAGTCGGGGAGAGGCAGAGAGGGAGGCACAGAATCCGAAGAAGGCTCCAGGCTCTGAGCTGTCAGCACAGTGCCCGACACGGGGCTAGAATCCCCGTGAGATCGTGACCTGAGCCGAAGTTGAACGCTTAACCGACTGAGCCACGCAGGTGTCCCAAAATAACTCTAAGTCAAATATGAATATGTAAGTAAGGAGCTCAATAACAAAAAATGTTGGTCAAACTCCAATTCACTAAAATATTTAAGTGAACTAGAAGAAAAGCACTAAAGCATCAGCTAGCAGGGATCAGAAGGATGATCTCTTGATTTTATTCCTATCTTGATGACCTTGTAGTTTAATATAATGGTTTTTAGCTTCGCTGAAAAGTTTAGAGATGACTTTTTATTGACTTTAGTCAAAGAAAGAGAAGATTATTCAATAAAGACCATAAACATTAAACTTCTGGTATTTGGAAGTTGTATTAGATTGAATTTCAGGTATTATGTGCAGAATAAAGTGCTTTTATTATGATCACTCCTCTTTCAACTCTATATATTTCCAGCTTAATGGCATAATAATAGTATGACTGGGATTTACCAGCCACAGTTATAAATATGTAACATTCATTTCTAGGTAATATATTACACTGTTCTTTTATGAAGAAGTAGTTGCCCTTGATGTAAAAATGGATATTTGATTTGAATAAATGATTCTGGAATTTATGTGATACTCCCAAGTTATTCTGTCCTCTCATATACTGAAATGCTTTTGTGGGATGTCAGAGTTGGCTAAATAATAATTGCCTTCCAGAATCTTCAGTATATATGATGGTTATTTTTAGAACCCAGCTAAAAACCTTTGTGACATAAACTCTTTAATATTTTCCATACCTATTGCCCTAGCCATGATTTATTGAAAGCTGTGTATCCTAATAGCAAACTGGGCTTCCTTCTTAAAATACTAACCGAAAACTCTCTTCATGTATATAAATGGTGATCCAGTTAGCAAGTTCTTCTTAATGAAATCTGAATGATTTCATTTCTTACAGAGTTCAGCCATACAATTCAAAATTTACAAATATTGTTTCAATTTGCTGAAAAAGGAAAAGAGCACATAAGTTCTTGTGATTAGAATCATCTTAAAACCATAGCACTGGTAGGGATTTTACACTCTAATTTCCAACTGGACTGTAAAGAAGCCAAAAGTCTTCACTCACAGTCCTGGCTAAATGGACACAGGTAGTGAGGTGAGTATGAATTTTGCCCCCAGAAAATCAGTTGTGCAAAAAAATGAAACGAAATAAATAAAATAAAATAAAATAAAATAGCATATATGTTTATTTTCATAAACAAAATTAAATCTGACTTCAAGGTAGGGGAACATTTCATCTCAATTAATCGGGAATTCCCCCACCCTGAGAGCCATTTGAAAGTACTTAATTCTTACACCAACTGGAACAGTAGGGGATGGGAATGCTGCTTTGGTCTGGTTCTCACAGGTCCTCGCTGTGACCCTCCTGTCTGTGCCTATGCTAAGCTTCAACATTGCCCTTTGAATATTTCTGTCCACATTTTCTTCTTCACAGGGCTAGGATTAGGACCTCTAGATGGTCCCAACACTGAGAATATTACAATTCAAAATGAAATTTATGATATTGAGTTCCATTGGATTTCAGGTATTACATGCACAAGATGTATACTAAGATAAAAACAACTTCTTCCTATGGTTTTTTAAATGCAGCCTTCTTGAAAAGTTCATCACAGCTAAACTTATTTGGAAGGAGGGCCCTGATATAGTGAGTGCCCAAAGCACATGCTTCATCTACCTAGTAGATGGTCCAGTGCTGCTGATTCAAGCTTATTGAAAAGTAGTCTAGAGGCCCCTGTGTATGAGAATACTTCTAAATGAGTCAGCATTTTTTTCATCCAGCCTGAAAATTCTTTCCTAGCCACTTCATCAGGACATATTTTTTGACTTGTGTTTTCAAACAGTGTCAGTATAAGTGTAGAATTGATCAAACTTTCTCAACAGTCCTTCTCTGGAAAGTGAGTTGGTCAGACACCCAGATGAAATGAGAGGTGACAATGCATCAAAATTTTCTCAGGATAGTCCCAGTTTGTATGTATTGTCCCACCATATTTTTTTTCTCTTTTAATAGATTTAGTAAGATATAATTTATATACCATCATAATTCACCCATGTAAAGTGTTCAATACCGTGGTTTTTAGTATATTCACAGGTTTATGCAACCATTATCACAGTCAATCTTAGGACATTTTTATAACCTCAAAAAAACCCCACCCTATACCCTTTAGCTACCACCTCTGTTCCCCATATGTCTGTCCTCCCCATACCACCTCCAGCCTTAGGGAAACACTAATCTATTTACTGCTTCTATATACTTCCCTACTCTGAACTTTAATATAAATGGAATCATACAGTAGTCTTTTGTGTTTGGCTTCTTTCACTTATCATGTTTTCCCGGTTCATGCATGTTGTACCCTGTATGAGCACTTCATTCCTTTTTATGACCAAATATTATTCCATTGTATAGATCTATCACTTTTGTTTATCCATCCATATATTAATTGACATTTGAGTGCTTCCTTCTATTGGTTATTATGAATAATGCTGCTATAAACATTCATGTACATGTTTCTGTGTAGATCTATGTTTTCACTTCTCTTGGGTATATACCTAAGAGTGGAATTGCTGGGCCATATGGTAACTCTATATTTAATCACTGGGGGAACTGCCAGACTCCTGTCCAAAGTAGCTGCCCCACTTTACAAGTATACCAGCAATATGTGAGTGTTCCAGTTCTCCATATCCTTGCCAACACTTAATGTTATTTGGCTTTTTCGTTCTGGCCCTACTAGTGGGTGTGAAGATGTATCACTTGGTGGTTTGGATTTGCATTTCTCTGATGAGTAATGATGTCAACATTTTTTTCATGTGCTTGGTAACTATTTGTATATTTTCCTTGGAGAAATGTCTATTCACATCTTTTGCCCATTTTTAAATTGAGATTTTTGTCTTCTTTATTATTGAGTTGTAAGTGTTCTTTACATGTTCTAGATACAGGTTCCTTACCAGATACATGATTTGTAAATATTTTCTCTCATTCTATGGATTATTCTTTCACGTTGTTAATGGTATCTTTTGAAGCACAACTAAAATTTTTTTGATGAAGTCCAGTTTATCAATTTTTTTTCTTTTGTTGTTCATGCTTTTGGTCTCATAACTAAGAATCCTTCACCAAATCCGAGATCATGAGGATTTACCCCTATGTTTTCTTTTAGTAGTTTTTTGGTGTTAACTCTTACATTTAGGTCTTTGGTCCATTTTGTGTTAATTTTTACATGTGATGTAAGCTGGCATTATTAATCTTGCTTCCTTTCACTCTCAAAATGCTGGATGATAAATGATATGGTCACTCTAGTTAGAGATGAAATAAATGGAATAGATTAAAGCTCCCTGACCTATGATAATTAACGACGTATAAAAGCAAGAATCATATGGCCCTAAGGGCATATAGAGAAGATAATTTCCAAAAAAAAAAAAAAAAAGATAGAATGAGTCAAAGGCTAAGAAGATTGAGCAAAGCTCACAGATGTCTCCTTTCAAAAGTCTACAACTGCTGGTCTTTAAAACCCTGAAGTCCAATTCCTTTTCGATTCCTAGAATATTTTATTCGATTCCTCCTTTTTAAAACAGTGTGGCTCTATGCCATCATGGTCAGTAGTGTGCCTATTAACTTTAAAATATCAACTCATGGGCAATTTTGTATTTTCTCTTAAAAATGTAAATACATATTTTACAAGTGAATTTCAAAACTTGCTGAAATTAGTAACTAATATTTGCACAGCTACTTTGGTGATGTAAATCTAGGGTTTAAAATAAAAAGTAATGCAGCTAAGTTGAGGGCTATTCCAAATTCTCCGTAGTCTGACAACAGACTTGTCATCTCTTTACCTGTCCTAAGGATACCAATTTAATTATCCTAATTGTTTAAATCCTTTTAAGTAAAGTACAGTAGTGAACGTTAGAATTGATAAAAGATCTATGAGTCAGTTATCAGTTCAACTTATGTTATGAGTTGACAACACACAGAGTAAACTACTATGTAGAATTTAATAATAATAATGAATTTGGATCTTCAAGACATATTTTCTCATTTATCTCTCTTAACAACAATTGGATATTTCTTAATCTGTGAATATAGTACTAAAATAGATAAACTTCTGGGACACCTGGATGGCTTAGTCAGTTGAGTGTCCAGCTCTTGATTTTGGCTCAGGTCCTGATCTCGTCATTGGTGGGATTAAGCCCCAAGTCAGGCTCTGTGCTGGCAGCAGGGAACCTGCTTGGGATTCTCTCTCTCTCTCTCTCTCTCTCTCTCTCTCTCTCTCTCTCTCTGCCCCTCCACTGCTCATGCACACACACACTCTCTCTCTCTCAAAAGATAGACATGTAAAAACATAAATAACATAAATAAATAAATCATCACTCATCAGCGACTCAGTCAGTTAGGTGTCTGACTTCAGTTCTGGTTATTGTCTCATGGTTCATGAGTTCAAGCCCTCCATCAGGCTTCATGCTGTCACCACATCCTCTGTCTCCCTCCGCAGCCTGTGCTCTCTTTCTCTGAAAAATTAAACAAACATTAAAAAAATTTTAAAACATAAATAAAATAAAATAGGTAAACTATATTTGAGTGTAAATGAGTCCACTAATCATTGTGTTGATATTTTTAGCCTTCATATATATTTGGACCACTGGATGCTTTGACTTTGCTCTTATAATAAAAAAGACCATGTGTTTTTATTTTTGCCTCCACAAGCTTGGGTTATTTGAGGATTCAGTATATAGAATTCTTTTCCTGCCTTTTGGCATCTTATTATCCAAAGATTAATATTCCAGTCAGACAAAAACTGGTTTCTTCATATTTGTTTGGTGTTGTCCCTTGGGGCTGAAAGAGATGTAACAACCAAATATCTATTTACCAAGACAGGCAGTTATTGTTTTGTTGGTTCTGTCAATCTTTTTGTACCTGTGATTATTTCATAAAAAGTATTTTGAATGATGTTACATGCCTATCAATTTCAGAAACAGCTCTGTGGAGCAGAACACAAATGGAAAAAACTTAGCCAGTGAAACTCTGGATTGTTTTTGTTAGTTAATAAGCTCTGAGAACTTTGAAATTGTAAAGTGCTTTTAAATTAGTCGTGAATCATCTCTGTATCAGAAGTTATTCATTATTGTATTATTGTATCCATTTTCAAAATGAGTCCATTCATTTGGTCATATCAGACAACCAGTAGGGAGGGAAAATCATAGTTCACATTTCCCTATTGCTCATATACTTAGGGGACAGTGTTACAGATATCAGGACATGGCGGGGATATTCTTCCTCTTCCTCATGCAGTCATTCAGTGTCCTAGCTAATGCAAATAAGTGACCTGTAAAAGGAGTATGCAGGGTAGGTGGGATGAGAGTCACTACAGAGGTGAGCCTCCCTTCCTTATGGCAGTTTGTGTCATCCTGTGGGGGTTCCTTGGCAGAAACAAGGTTAGAAACTATTGCTCTTGGGATAGTCCAATAAATATAGACCAAGTAGCACAGATCTCCTGAAAAATATGGAAAACTTGTGCCTGACTAGAGGTGTTCCAAGTCAATGCTACTCAAACTTAAAAAGGCAAGTTTTGGTTCAGGACTCTCGTGGAGAGTCCAGTACTGCAGAACACTGTGTTTTCTGACAAGCTCACAGAGAATGGGATGCTTCTGGTGCAGGAACCACGCTGAGTAACCAGGACTGTGTGGTTCAGGCTTGCCATGGGCCCCTCAGGGTACAGGAGTCAGAAGGTGAAAGAACACGGGTGAAGGCAGGTACTTGCTCCTGTGAACAGAAGGGGCAAGGAGGAAACTCCAGTGTGCACAGAGGGAGAGGCACTAAAGATGGAAGACTGATAAACACTGAATCCCTGGAAAATCTTCAAAGATGAGAGCAGACTTGTTTTAATTGAGAGAAGATCTCTTAGAAGGTTTCCAGTGCTCACAGAGGTAGATGAGAAAGATGATTTATGCAGCGGCATGAAAGACAAGTTCAGCAAAACTTTTTGAATGACATGTAGGAAAGAATTTAATGTATCAAATTGCAGTAATGTCATGTATGGAAAAGCACTTTGTGAAACAAAGCTCTACTCAAATATAGGACACTGGCATTAATACTAATAGCCTTAGTCAAGCCAGTAGGCATGGCACTGGGGGTCAGATCAAGGTTATCACCAAGGGTACTGAGGAAAGGAGATTGGAGAAGTGGGGCCAGAGAATGGACCACTGGCTTTAAGGTCATGAATGGAGGAGAGGAAATGGATGAATGTGATGACATGATCTCTTGCTTAGGGAAGAACTGAAACCAGGGAGTTTAAGGAACCTTAAATTTCCCTTGGACCTGATCCTTCATTTTATGGATGAACAAACTGAGGTCCAGAAAAACTAAATTATGTGCACAAAGTCACTCAGCAAGTAGGGTACAGAGTAGTGTCTTCCTTTAGGACTGCCAGATTTAGCCTATAAGGAGACAGGATGCCCAGTTAAATTTGAATTTCAGTTTAAAAATAATTTTTAGTATAAAAATGTCCAATGAATACCTCTAGTCAAGCAAAATATTTGTGACATACTAAAAAACTTATTTATTGTTGATCTGAAATTCACATCTACTGGACATCCTATATTGTTTCTGGAAACACTAGATTCATTGGCAATCCAGTACTTTTTGGTAAATAGAGATATAGGAAAGATGAAGAAGATACATCGACCTTGTATTTAGAATATAAGATCCATTAGGGCATACATTTCTATGTATTTATTATCTGGAGATTCTCCAGAATCTAGGTCTGTGAATAGCACTCAGTAAATATTTATTGTACGTGTGAATGAAGGTATGGTAATGCTAAAAATATTGTGCCAAGTAGGATGCCTAACATACAAAAGAACAGAACTAAGATTTAGTATTTGTTCATAAACATATTCTATGTGTCTGATATTTTTTCAGCAGAACATTCTTGAGCAAATTTCTCAAGAATGTTCGCTATGGAAAATAAAGTACAAAGAAAAGATAAGACTTTGAAAATGAATTTTTGAGTCATATTAGAGCTTGAAAATTCTGTATTGCTAGTTTACTTGAATTTTCAAGAGTAATTCTGAGGATTTTAACTGATTAATAATTCAGGATTGAAGTATGGCATGTAGCACAAATTGATGTGGTTTGGAATATATTTCTGAAAAAATAAACACTCCAGAGCTCATTTTTCATCAAAGGGAAATAGGACAGAGGAGCTGATTGCTGGAACCTGACCACAGCTTCCCTGCAAGCAAGGTGGGTGCAGGTGGAGTTTTACAGTCCTCTTCATCTAGATCTAAATCAGTGCTGAGGGAACTGATTGGGTTCATCCCTATTTAAGCACCTCTGATATGGCCACAATCTTGTTGGATTTCTTAACTGACACTTGGGGTAGAAAAGGATTTGATGAAGCACAAGAATAACTGTCACTTGTTAAGGATTTACTGTGAGCAAGCATGCATCCAGCAGGAACCCATTTAACCTTGCAAGGAAGGTATTATGATCCCCATTTTTCAGATGAGAAAATTGAGGCATACAAAGATGAAGTAACTTAACACAATAAGTGGTAAAAATGGTTAAAAACAAAACAAAACAAAACAAACCCAAAAACCCTTTCCATTGGGCAACAATGCAAATCAGCTTATTCTAAGAATACCAGAATCCTGCAAAATATATTGCCTTGTTTTACCAAAATAATCATCATGGAAAATAATTACAAGTAGATCATATTACCATGAATCAAACTTTGGCTTTGCATGAACTTAATAAACATCCTCTAACCAAAGTAAGTCATCAGTCCAGTGATTTAGTTCTAGTCTCATATTTTCTCTCACCCTCTGCCTTCATCAGGAGGGCGATGCACCGCGTCTGCATTTTCTCATTGTGCAGTTATCATTGTGCTGGGGTCTATCTGTTGGTGTCTGGGCAGGCAGCAGATGGTACATTCAAGCAGGTAATTGAGGAGAGCTTAATGAAGGCGATATTTTCAAAAGTGTGGACAGGGTTAAGAGAACAAATGGGAGAGAGAGAAGGGCCAGGAACTAGCAACAGCTGGAATGAATTACTGTCCCTTGACCCTGAAACAATGAGAGAAGAGAGCCGTTGCCAGAAGCCAGAGACAGGTGCAGCACAGCAGAGGGACAACCAGCAGGCAAGGAGCTGCTATCTTCTAGGAAAGGTGCAGCCAGTTTGTTGCCACCAGAAAGAAGTAAATCCAAACAAAGTCTAGGGTGAAAATGACATACACAAATGCCTGCCTTCCCTCTCTTCTTGTAGTCTAGTCTCTTACTGGTAGCCAACATGAACTAACTGAATTCAAACGGAAGCCAGAGGACAAGGGAACCACTGATCTAGTCCACAAAGGTCAGTCTCCCCAGGGCACAGAGCAGGGTGGAGAATGGGACATATATGGCTCTGGAAGGGCAGATGGAAAATATCCGTTGCATAGTGCTTTACTGCCATGGTTGCATAGCCTAATAAGCCTACTTTCCCTTCTCTTGCACTCTTCTTTTCTACATTCCTTTTGTCTTCCAAGTTCTCTCTCTGGCAGATGTCTCCTCTTTGCTCTGCATGGAGGGCTGCTGGTCTACCTCTTGAATTTAAGTGATGTTACCCTGGTGTTGGGCCCCATTTTTATGGGGCTCCTAGTGCTTCCCAACTCCATCTCCAGGTCCACTGAGGAACACACACTCTGGGGCAGATCTCCCTGGTCATCTGATTCCTTGGT
This sequence comes from Panthera onca, assembly GCF_046562875.1. Classification (NCBI taxonomy): domain Eukaryota; kingdom Metazoa; phylum Chordata; class Mammalia; order Carnivora; family Felidae; genus Panthera; species Panthera onca. The sequence continues at coordinate 54,211,357 of NC_138346.1, forward strand.
TCTCTGATTTGACTAGGGAAGCTTCTCTTCCTTGTTACACCATTGGCAATCTGTCTCCAGATACTCCAGAACGTTGAGTTCTAAAGGCATTTCCTTCAAATGGCTACCTTCCTAGGAAATTAAGTAGCCTCCGTCTTTACACAGTGCTGATTTCCTATGGCATTTCTGCCTCCTGGAGCAGCCAAGTCCCTAGTATTTATTACCCAGTAGAAACCACAACTCATGTGGCACAGCCTGGAAGCACTGCAACTGAAATAACATAGTCTAACAACAGGAGAGGGTTTTTTTCTTCTTCCTCTTCTTTTTTGTTTGTTTTTACTTATGTTCCTAGAATATTAAGAAAAGGATACATGAAACAGTATTCAGGAAATTCCCTCTCCCTTCCCTTCATCAGTTTTCTCACCCTCTCTCAGTTCCTTCAGCATCTTTTCTCTGGAGTCTCCCCGGCACCTCCCCCACCTCTAACCCACCTGTCTCCCTTCTTCCTCCTCTTTCCCATTTCTTTCATTTCTAGACCACAGAAGTCCCAGAGAACTTGCCTGGCAACAGAACCTGACTCTGAGGTAGAGAAGGGAAAGAAACTGAGCTGGTAGAGGTGAGACCCTTCTCAGTAGATAGAAGATGAGAAAGGCTGGGTGCATTTCTGCCTGAATAATGTATCCTTGCCAGTGTGAGGATCATGATGGAGTGAGAACAGCAGCACTGAAAGGTATCAAAAGACTTTTAAACTTTAAACAACTTGATAGTTATGGCATATGAATTACAGTCTCATAACCAAAGTCATTTTCCATCTGTAATTATTACAGTGGCTGCCATTCATTGAGTGCTTGCCCCGTGCCAGGCGTTTTACCAAGGATTTTAATATATTTATCTCTAAAGTTCGAACCAAATCTATAACATATTGGTGCCAGCTTCCCTTTGCAAATGAAGAAATTGAAATGCAGAGCCATGATTTGAACAAATTGTGACTCTAAAGCACATCCCTTTTCATTAACAATAGCACTAGTACAGTAGCTCCCAACAGATGAACAAATACTGTCACCAGTCCTTGTGCTATCATGCATGCAGCGTTTTTAATCTTCACATCAACCCAGTGAGGTAGTAGGGTTGTTAGCACCACTCTATGGGTGAGAGTCAGAGACATGAAGGCACCCTGTTGGCCACACAGCTAGTACTCTTGAGAGTCACACGTGAACCCAGGTCTGTTGGACTCCAGATGCGTTCTCTTAATGACTGACCTGTACTCCAAAGATGTCTGCTTTATAATATTATATACGAGGGACAGAGTGGTGTTATTAATATAGTAGCTTGTTAGTTATTAATTTCTAGGATAACTCTGTGTGGGTGGAGGCAGGTATTTCTAAGAGTTGAGAACCAACGTGACAGGACCTGCTGTGATATGGGTTGCAGCAGGTGCAGGTCAGCTGGTGAATGCTAGGGTGGGGCAACATACTCCATGCCAGCATTTTGAAATAGAGAAATTTGGGGTTCATGAGTGAGTCAAGACAATGACAAACAGCAACTGACCCTGTGAAACAGAAACCAAAGAATAGATTACAATACACAGGTCCCTCCACTTGATGTTTACTAGTTAGCCCATTTCTTGAACAGCAATCCAATAATAATCATCATGTCTCAGGGGAGTCTCCCCTATAGTTCAGGTCATTTCCTTCATGACTGGCTGTATGACTGTGATAGTTTTTTTTTAATATTATTTATTTATTTTCATCTAAATGTTTTTAAAGTCTCGTATAGTTAACATACAGTTTTATATTAGTTTCAGGTGTACAATATAGTGATTCCACAATTCTATATATTCTGTGCTCATCAAGATAAGTGTACTCTTTATTTTGTGTGTACATATATTTGTGTATATGTGTGTGTATGTGTGTGTGTGTACACATACTTCATCTTCTTTATTCATTTATTTCTTCATGGACACTTGGGATGCTTCCATAATTTGGCTATTGTAAATAATGCTGCAATAAATACAGCGGTGCAAATACCTTTTTGAATCAGTGTTTTCATATTATTTGGGTAAATACCCAGTAGTTGACTGTGATAGTTGTATGGAAGACGAGTCCTGATACTGAAATTAGTCTATAAATTCTGAAATGAATAAAATATGGAGATGTATTGGTAAAACAATACAAGTGTTGGCTTAACTAGTCAGTTGCCTCATGAGAGAATTAGAAAAAACAAAAAGTAGTTGTCAGAAGCCCACTCATGAACTGTTACATAGACTTCAGGTAATTTTCTAAGGTGTATATTTTTAAATAAAATTTTAGTTCTGTTAGATGAAAACCATCAACTTTTAGCAGATTAAGATAATTTTTAATGTTTAAATATAATATTTGTTGGGTGATTTCTACGATGATTTCATGGAGTGTTTTAGGGGAAGGCAAGTTTAGGGGTCTGTGGTTTTGGGATCAAGGAAAGTTGTCATAAATCATACAGTTAAAACATTGACCTCTCTCCCAGCCTATCATTCACCTTCCTTACCTTCTGTTTCTCCTACTGTCAAATTTTACCCTGAAGAAGTTAAGACTCAGAGACACAAGTGTATAAAAGAGCACTTAATAAGACCCAAATCCTGAGGCCAGTTTCTTCCCCCAGGCCAATTTCTAATGTAAATCCTTCCTTTTCCAGGTTTTGGTGTCTTTTTTTTTTTTTTTTTTTTAATTTCTATCTCATCTGAGGCATAGTGCCAAGCACTCAGAGTATACAGACCATGAAGTACTCCAGAAGCTCACAGGCAATTTTCTCTTGAAAAGTGGCTCCCAATGCAAACTGGTGCAGCTGCTGTGAACAGTATGGGGGTTCCTCAAAAAGTTAAAAACAGAACTACCCTACAATCCAGCAATCGCACTACTAGGCATTTACCCAGAGAAAGCAGAAACACTAATTCAAAGGATTACATGCACCAGAGTGTTTACAGCAGCATTATCTACAATAGCCAAATTATGAAAAGAGCCAAAGTGTCCATCAACTGATGAACAGATAAAGAAGATATGGGAGATAGACATAGACATAGACATAGATATAGATATAGATATAGATGTAGATTAGATATATAGATATATGATGGAATATTTTTCAGCCATAAAAAGAATGAAATATTGCCATTTGTGATGACATTGGTGGAGCTAGAGAGTATTATGCTAAGCAAAATAAGTCAAAGACAAATATATGATTTCATTCATATGTGGAATTTAAGAAACAAAACAAATGAGCAAAGGGAAAAAAAGAGAGCAGCAATCCAAAAAACAGACTTTTAACTATAGAGAACAAACTGAGGGTTGCTGGAAGGGAGGTGGGAAGAGGGGTGGGTGAAATAGATGATGGGAATTGAGGAGTGAACTTGTGATGAACACCAGGTGTTGTATGGAAGTGTTGAATCACTACGTCGTATACCTGAAACTAATACTACACTGTATGTCAACTGGAATTTAAATAAAAACTTAAAAGTGGTTCCAACACCATACCTCACTGATACTGTGGCTGCTGGTGAAAAATTCAGATCCTCCTCCTGGAGGAGGCTAGTGGAAACCAGGAGGAGATCCTCCTCCGGGAGGAGGCCTGTGGAAACCAAACCTCAGTACCTGGGCAGGTACAGGGAGGCCTGTCTTCCTAGAGCCATTGAGGGGAACCCCAACATGAACAGAACTGATGGTAACATGATGAGATGATAGGAGCAGTGGTGCAGAAAGGGAAGGGAATGTGAAGAAGGGCTGGCCTCGACTCCTTTCTGATTATTAGAAGGCTGCAAGGCACAGCCTCCTGCTGGCCTTTGATACCAACTAAAGTAGAACATTATACATGCTGATGCTGTGTGTGGTTCATCCTAGTTATCTACTTTTGGTTTAGAATCTACTAACGCCTTCTGGGCTGGCTAAGTTGGTAGAGCATCTGACTCTTGATCCCATGGTTTGGAATCTACTAGACCTATTTCTTGCTAAATATAGTTTGCTATTGAAAAACATGTAATGTTTAGCATCAGAGGATGAAATTAAGTGTTAGCTCTATATAGGCTAAGCCTAGCACTTTAAATTGACTCATTTGTAGGTAGTATAAAATGGTGCTGTCCATACAGTCAAGATGATTGCAGTTACTACGCTCGCATTATATAGTCCATGAATGCGTACTGACTTCCATTTCTCCTTTTGCAAGATTATATAACTATGGCACTCTTAATTAGGAGGGTGATGATGCTGATACCAAGGAATTCAATGCAATGAACTTTTTATTATTAGAGATAAAAATTAATCCTCAATTCCTTTGGCCTTTTAATTGTTTAACTGTGGAATCAGTCAAATGTGGAGGCTGAAGAAGCACCGAGGGATAATGTAATTGCAACTCTTCAAACAATTGTATCTGTCTGGAGAATGAAGATTGATGATCTGGAAAATAGATCTCATTGTTTCAGTAGTAGAATTATGGGTTTTGCCAGTGGCTATTAAGAGAGATTCTCTGGGAAACTTTTTACCAAAAGAAAAAAAAAATGATACTTGTGAGATGAAGGAAATTTAATTCAGACACTTTTCATTAAGAAAGGCCAGAAACTCCAATTCCCAAGTTCATAGTTGACGAGAGGCCCCAGAGCAGTAATTATCCATTTTTCAAGTTTCCTGATAGAAAGCTCTTCAATTAGATATAGACAAGGGGAAAATTATGGTAAAAGGAAGGGTAGTTTGTCCTTTCTAAAGAGCACTAGGAAAATAGAGACTATATAACAATGTTAAGAGATAATTATATTAAATGAGTTAAGCACTTTGAATTATCTTAAAAGATGTTAAATTACTTTCGGTATTGCTATTTCACTTAAAGTGCGTAAAATTTTAACTCTGAAAATAAACTTGCGTTCAGTATTCATCTATGTTCCCTAAATTCTCAGAAAGGATGGTTTGCCTTGGGCATCCTTGGATATCCCTTGGGGAAATAGGTTATTCTGTGGATGAACTAGGTAGTGTTTTTTGTTCAAAGTGCCAGTGAATATTTGAAATGTTGATTCAGTATATTTGTCATGCTGTTAGAAAGATTGATTAGTTGTCTCACTTGTTGATTCTAATGTTACTTGACAAGCATCATTTGCATGGCCATTTGTGTTTTCTACCTTCCTTATTCATATATGAGGTAGAAATGGGTGTAAATGATTGACTTGATAGGAGGCTATGGGCTATCATGGATTAATATAAGTCAGAGGAAATGCCTCCCTCTTTGTTCAACCACATAATGGTAGTTCATGAATATTTTATTTTACCATTTTAAAGTGGAGGAAGCTTAGAAGGTGAGTTGAAGTGACCTCAGTCCCTTTCATTTTATTTATAATGTAGTGTTTCTTGTTACTTGCTGCTAAGCAGAGAGTGAAGATGTAACTGTTTACCTCAACAGGGTAAATGGAAGCAGCTCTACAGCCATGGTCCACCACCAAGCTGAACTCTGAGTATGTATCTGTCCAGGAATTACTTCTAATCTGAGCACAGAGATGATACAGAACATATATTTAGAATGAAATAGTCACTGGCCTTTTGCATGATTTTATTTTATTAATGGAGACTTCTACTAGCAGGCAGTGAATGTAGAAGGGAGGTTTTAGAAACCGAGAACTTGAGAAACACATTATATGTGCTTATTATTATTTTTAGGTTGGAAGGGCTGTGTTTTAGAAATGTGAAAAAGTTCTTCTTTCTTATATCTATAACATTTTTTAAAAGAAATACTACTTTATTTTAAAGGTTTTTTTTATTCACAAACATTTCATTTATATCCCTAAAAGATAAGGGATTTTTAAAATACATAAACACAATACCATGATGCCTGAAAAAGTGAAGAATCCCCTTAACATGTTCCAATATGCAGTCAGTATTCAAATCTCCCATAAGCAAACTTGTACATTTTTTTTCAAATCAGGATCCCGTCTATAACATTTCTTATTTTAAAGCTAAAAATAAGACAGTGTTGTATGAGAATAGCACTAAAGGATGATGAAGTTGGGGAAACAAGAGGATTGAAAACAGATAAAAACAAACAAACAAAACTTAGGCCTTGACACGGTTTGTTCAGGATGTTCCAGATAAAGTAGCCACATTTTTAAAAGAGATGAACATTAATGTTCTCTAATGGTAAAGTAATAAATGTGGTTTCTTTGTAAACCATTTCAAAATTAAAGACATGAAAAGACAAGGAGAAATTAACCCCAACAGCTGCTGCCACCATGCTTCTCTACCAGTCACAGGTAGCCCAACTGGTGCCTCCCATCTTAATTCTGTGTGTGGCTGTGGAGGACATTTTTGTAAAGCAAAAATGTGATGCTTTTATACCTACCATCTGGAAGGTACTTTTTGTCCCACTTAATTATTTGTCATTATTTGTTTGCACTGTAAGTCATTAAAAGACATTCAAGGGGTGTGGGTGGCTCAGTTAGTTGAGCGGTTGAGCGTCCGACTTCAGCTTAGGTCATGATCTCCCAGTTCATGGGTTTGAACGCCATGTTAGGCTCTGTGGTGACAGCTCAGAGCCTGGATCCTGCTTCAGATTCTGTGTCTCCCTCTCTCTCTCTCTCTCTCTCTGCCCTTCCGCTGCTGCGCTCTTTCTGTCTCTCAAAAATAAATTAATGCTAAAAAAAATTTTTTTTAAGACATTCAAAAAGAAAGAATGAGAGAGAAGGAAGCTGAGATTCTGTATATAGCCTGCTTTTCCACCAACAAGATGCTCCCCACTACAGTGGGGATGACTGTCCTTCCTGATTAGGATCTTTTAGCCTACAGTATAAGAATATGAATTGTTTTAGCCTACAGCGTAGGAATATGATCTCAGCTATGAACTTCCAAGATCCAAAATATTGATTCTACCTCATTGGGCAGTGGAGTTAATAACAGTAATGATACAAAAAAATAAGTAATAGGATTGGGGACCTCTACCAAATAGGGGGAAGGGTAGTGTTTGCTTCTCGCGTTGAGGAGGAATAAAAATTCAGTGAAATTATCACAAACCCGAGGGTTAAGAAGGTTATATATCTGTGCCATATATCAGTCTAAAGTCTAGTGAATAGATCTCTTCAGAGTTAAACCACAGTGAGAAGGCACAAAGCCTTCAGGCTTTTAGGAAACTATTCTGAGATTTGGAATCAGAACATAAGGCATCAGAAGTAAGATATCAAAGAGCTCACTTTTTAAAATAAAAGGGGGTTACTTTGTAGTTACAACAAGAACAGTAGGAAATAGAAAGAAACCCAGAGAAGGACACATAGATCCAGCAAATCATGTCAGTTCTGCACATGGAGATGGGAGCCAGGGGGTAGCATCAAGTAAAATGGGCAGGAATTCAAAAATTGTGTTCTGAACTTGCTTAAAGGGAGTAGGGTCACAAAAGGGGGAAGAGGGTGGGGAAATGGATACTGTAATAAGTAGAGTCAGGTCCTGCTGATGCAGGAAAAATGTGTCAGAAAGAACTGTTCTGCTGTCATTTAAGTATTAAAAGTCACAGGAGCCTTGGCATAATGTCTTCCTCCGTTTGACTTTGTCACATGCATATATATCCTTTCATAGCATCACAGGTGAAAGGTGACTAGTTGAGGACAGCATTTGAATATTACTGCTTTGTCTGGCCAGATACTGTCTTATAACAATTCATGTACAGTCCTATTTTAATGGCTCCAAAGTGAATATGAATATGCCATGGGTATTTAATAATTTTTTATTATTTGACATTTATACTACAGTAAGTTTTTTGCTAATATAAATTATGCTACATCAAATAACCTCGTAGGCAAGTCTTTGTGTGTCATTAGTTGTTTCCTTTGAGTAATTGCTGTAACTTGAGTACAGAGGCTTAGAAATTGCCCATTTCAGACTGTCGCTACTGCTCGCCAAACTTCCTTCCATAGAGTTTGTACCAGTGCACACAACCATCAACCGTGAAACATCAACTATTTCCCACATTCAAGGATGAGACTCCTAGCACATCATCATTTTATAAACCTCTAAATTGTGTTTTTCTAATAGTGCAGATGATGTCAATTAAGTCATAGGAACTCTTCTTCCTGGTACTCATTGAGATCAAAGGTGTGCAATTTTAAAATACCCTGGTGGAAGTTAGAGCAAAACACAGAATATAGTGATCCAGAGTGCCTGGGTGGCTCAGTTCGTTGAGCATCTGACTTCAGCTCAGGTCATGATCTCATGGTTCATGAATACAAGCCCCATGTCTGGCTCTGTGCTGACAGCTCAGAGCCTGGAGCCTCCTTCAGATTCTGTGTCTCCCTCTCTCTCTCTGCCCCTCCCTGACTCACGCTCTGTCTCTTTCTTTCTCTCTCTAAAAAATAAACATTAATTTTTTTTTAAAAAAAGAATATGGTGATCAAAGAATATTTAAGCTATACAGAGTGATCATACTCATTATTTTATTAGCCAGGTGTTCTAATCTATTTCTCTAACCACAGTCTAACATATTTCTATCTTTAATCCTTCTAATTGTATAATCACTCAAAAGGAAACTAATAATTCTTCCTTTCTCAAAAACTAGAAAAGTCAGGTAAAGAACATAAGAATATAAGGTCCCTGAACAACTCAGTAATATTACTATAGTTTTAAAAGAGAATCCAGGGGTGTCTGCGTGGCTCAGTCGGTTAGGCGTCCGACTTCGGCTCAGGTCATGATCTCACAGCTCATGAGTTCGAGCCCCATGTCGGGTTCTGTGCTGACAGCTCAGAGCCTGAAGCCTGCTTCTCATTCTGTGTCTCCCTCTCTCTCTGCTCCTCCCCTGCTTGTGCTCTTTCTCTGTCTCTCAAAAATGAATAAATGTAAAAAAAAATTTTTTTTAAAGAGAATCCGAAACAGAATCCACATTTGAAATTTATTGCTATATTTAAGAAGGTATGACACACTGTTTGCACATATTACTTGATATGGAAAAAATATATTAAAAAGTAGAAAATGCTGTCCTCTGTTATTGACCTAAATAAATGCATTATTTTTTTAAGTTTATTTATTTATTGTAGGACAGAGAGACAGAATCTGAAACAGGCTCCCAGCTCTGAGCTGTTAGCACAGAGCCCAATGCGGGGTTCAAACCCACAAACTGAAATCATGACCTGAGCCAAAGTTGGACGTTTAACCAATGAGACACTGAGATGCCCTATAAGTTTTTTAAAATTTCATTTTCTACCTGTTTTATAGACATTGAATTGATATTATTGATTGACTTTTTATTTAGCATTCTTGTTAAATTGACTTTATATGTTTAATTATTTATCTGAAATCCTTGAGATTTTTATACACACACAAATCTCATCATTAGCTAATAATTACACAGCTTCATTGCTTTCTTCCTGTTCTTAAAATGTTTTTTCTTTTCCTTATCGCATTAGCTAGAAACTTCAATATGGTATCAATTAGAAGTATAAAGTACATTTTTGTCTCACTGTCAGTCTCAGAGAGAATTTTTTCAATATTTAATCTTTATGGTATCTGCTTTAGGAATTTTGTAGATAACCTTTTTTCCCCACCTTTTTTGAGGTATAGAGGTATTTGGCAAATAAAAATTATGTATATTTAAGGTATACAATCTAATGGTTTGATATACATACACATTGTGAAGTGAATGACCACAATTTATTAACACATCCATCACTTCACATCACTACCTTTTTTGTTGTGGTGGTGGTGGTGAGAACACAACAAATTTCAAGGATATAATGCACTATTATTAACTAGAGTCACCATGTTGTATATTAGATTCCCAGAACATATTCATCTTGTAACTAAAAGTTTGTAGCCTTTGACCAATACCTTCCTATTTTCCCTATACCAAAACCTCTCAATCATCACTCTATCCTCTGCTTCTATGTGTTCACCCTTTTTAGAAACATATAAATTAGGTCGTACTGTATTTGTCTTTCTCTGCCATATTTCACTAGCATTAATGTTCTCCAGGTGCAACCATGTTGTCCCAGATGGTGGGATTTCCTTCTTTATATAGATGAATAATACCCATTACATATATATATATATATATATATATATATATATATATATGTGTGTGTGTGTGTGTGTGTGTGTGTGTATACATATATGTATATATGTATATATATGTATATATCATATATATTAATATATAATACACTCCATTATATATATAAGATATATGTATGAGATATAGATATATGGATATATATGAATAAAGAAAATGTGATGTATATATATATGTGTGTATATATATATATATATATACACACACACACACACACACACACACACACACACACAAATACATACATACATACATTGGCAGACATTTAAGGTTGTTTTGATAGCTTGGCTATTGTGAATAATGTGCCCATGCACACGAGAGTGCAAATGTCTCTTTGAGATACTGATTTTATTTCCTTTGGATATATCCCCAGCAGTGGATATATGCTGAATCATATGGTAAGTTTTATTTTTATTTTTTATTTTATTTTATTTTGTTTTATTTTTATTATTTTTTTTCTTAATGTTTTTTATTTATTTTTGAGACAGAGGGAGACAGAGCATGAGCGGGGAAGGGTCAGAGAGAGAGGGAGACACAGAATCTGAAACAGGCTCCATGCTCTGAGCCGTCAGCACAGAGCCCGATGTGGGGCTCGAACTCACAAACTGTGAGATCATGACCTGAGCCGAAGTTGGACGCTCAACCGACTGAGCCACCCAGGCGCCCCTAAGTTTTATTTTTAATATTTTGAGACCCCTCCATATTGTTTTCCATAATCGTTGTAACAATTTACATCTCCACCAACAGTGGTAAGAAAGGGTTCCCTTTTCTCACACCCTTGCCAACACTTTCATCTATTGTCTTTTAATAATAGCTATCCTAACAGGTGTGAGGGGATATTTCATTGTGGTTTTGATATGCATTTCCCTAATAATTAGTGATGAGGAGTTCCATTTCATCTACCTGTTGACTATTTGTATGTTTGCTTTGGAAAAATGTCTTCAGCTTCTTTCATTTTTAAATCAGGTGGTTTCTTTGAGTGAATTCTATGAATTCCTTATATATTTTGGAGAGTAACCGCTTATCAGATATGTCATTGGCAAATATTTTCTCCCATTCTATAGGTTGCCTTTTCACTGTGTTGGTCATTTCCTTTGCTATGTAGGAGTTTTTTGTTTGATATGGTAACACTTGTTCACTTTTGCTTTGGATGTCACCAACCAAGACCAATATCAAGGATCTCTTTCCCTATGTTTTCTTCTAGGAGTTTTACAGTTTCAAATCTTACATTTAAGTCTTTAATCCCTTTTGACTTGATTTTTGTATATGGTGTAAGAAAGATAAAGGATCCTATTTCATTCTTTTGCATGTGGGTTTCCAGTTTTCCCAATACCATTTATTGAAGAGATTACCCTTTTCCGGTTATGTAGTCTTGGCACTTTTGACATAGATTACTTGACTGTATATGTGTGGGTTTATTTCTCAGCTCTCTGTTCTGTTCCATTGGTTTATGTGTCTGTTTGTTTTTACAGGTACTGTACTAGTTTGATTAAAGACAACGTTTTTCAAATTTAGGAAGTTTCATCTTATTAATACTTTACTAAGATGTTTTTGTCAATAATGGATGTTTTATTTTTTTTAAGTATTTTTTCCACACTTATTGAGATGGCTGCATGCTTTTTCTCCTTCTGTTATAGTGGTAAAAATTAGATTGATTTTAGAATCCTTAACCAACTTTGCATTCCTAGAATAAGCACCACTTTATTATCAAAAGTAAATGGAATAGAGGCGTCTGGGTGGCTCAGTCAGTTGAGCGTCCGACTTCAGCTCAGGTTATGATCTTGCTGTCTGTGAGTTCGAGCCCCACGTCGAGCTCTGTGCTGACAGCTCAGAGCCTGGAGACTGCTTTGGATTCTGTGTCTCTCTCTCTGTTCCTCCCCCACTCAGGCTCTGTCTCTCTGTCTCTCTCTCTGTCTCTCTCTCTGTCAAAAATAAATAAACATTAAAAAATTTTTTTAATTAAAAAAAATAGAATAAATCTAAAATTGTTCCAAAGTGAAAAGCTTATTTTTAGAAAGGAATGGAAATGAGAATGAAAGTGGAGCCATTTCTTATCAGCCAGGATTAATTGTAGTCAAAATTTGCCTTAAACAAAATTAAGGCAAAATGGAGAAAAATCCGGAACCAGGGTTAGACTTACGAGGTATCCAAAAGCATGAAAAAGAAACATGCACAGTCAAAACTGTCAAGACTTAGAAGTTCAAAATCATTTGGTAAGCCATGATTGAGAAAGCCAGATACATAAGGGAATGTAGGAACAAGAAGATACTTCTAATCTGGCAAACTCCATAAGAAGATTTGAGTTCTTTATTCTCTGTCAGTAACAGTGAGAAACTGTGTCCTGACTGGACCCTGGCTCATAGACATACCCTTGGATTGGTTTCTTGCTTTTCTTCAGACTCAAGAGACAGTGTCAGATAATCATTCTGAGCTTCTAGCAAAATTTTAAGCCTTCTTCAATTTCATTTCTTATTAGCAGTTGTTGCTGTTGTTAACAATGATTTTAACAAAGAAGAACAACAGAATGGTTTAAGGAGATTATTTTTTTTAAGTTTTATTTATTTACTTTGAGAGAGAGCACGAGTACGGGAGGGACAGAGAGGGAGGGAATCCCAAGTAGGCTCTACACATTTTTTGTGGAGCTAGATGCTGGGCACGAACTCATGAACTGTGAGATCATGACCTGAGCCGAAATCAAGAGTTGGATGCTTAAAAAACTGAGCCACCCAGGTGCCCCATAGAGATTCTTATCCTCTACACTCCTGAGGAGTTATTGTGTCAGCTTGAGACACTCCTATCCCCAAAGATTTTCACTCAATAATGCATTCAAAAGTGCTATTCAGGAATGTTTAATCAATAGGTGTTTAAAGTGATCCTATAACGTTCCAATAATGCCCACGGGTGTAAAAGTGTAAAAGTTTTTATTAAATATATCTGGAGGCAAAAGATGTTGCATGTGGCTTTTAAATTTATTGGACTGTCCTTTTTTTTGTCTTTGTCTCTCTCTTCCCTTCTCATTTTCTGTCTCTCCCTTCTTTACTCTTTCCCTCATTTCTTTCCTTTACTTCCCTTTCTGTATATTAAATTACTAGCAGGTATATGAACATCTATAAACTCTAGCAAAGTATTAGGAATACAAGGAAGTAGAAAGAACATTTCCCAAACTTAAGGAATTCATCAGCTAGTTGTGTGGGCCTAGAGTAAATTCAAATTAATATATATTGATACGCAGTATTGCGAAAACTTAAAATTAGGTGGAAATGTATAGATCACAAGTCCTAGTTAAATGTAAAGAAAATTTTCTGTGGAAATTGGCAGCTGGAAGAGTTCCTAAAAAAACATGTAACTTGAAGTCTGTATGTAAATGAGAATCCCAGAGTAAGACAGAGGACCCAGCTGATCAGAAATGTACAATGCAAAGACATTGTATTCATTGGGATTAAAGCCATCTATAGTGACAGAAGAAAACAAAATAATGGTGACTTAAGAATTTATTTTAAATTCTTGTATTTCTTGTTCACTTAAACATATTTTGTTGACCCTCCATGTTTGGTGTGACATTCTAGTGTCAGGGAACCAGGCTTCTCTCTTTGGCTCTGACATCCACGGGTAGCTTGCCCTCCATGTCCTGTGCTGATGCTTGGGTTTGTCATTATGTTTAAATTCCTGCCAACAGGAAGAAAGAAGCAAAGTGGCTTCCTTTCCCTTTAAGAAAATATCCAGAAGCTTCACTTGGACTGAATTTTGTCACCTGGCCAGGCCTAGCTGCAAAGGAAACTGGGAGATGTAGTCTTTGTTCTAGGTAGCTATGTACGTAGCTGAAATTCTATTTATAGTCATAGGCACAGGAGTATAGTCATGAAGAGGGCAGTACACGTGTGAGGGGACAAAGTGACTGAAGCAGATACTTTCTGTATCTCATGTATCTAACACTGGAAAAGAACCTGCCCATGAGTGTAGGAGAGTACAGTATATATATTCCTGTAAAAGAAAACACTAACATGACTTAATTTGACTTTATGAAGCTGCTGATTTTTCTTTCCTTTTTTGTTCATGGCTTCGTGATAGGAAAAAAAAAAAAAACTATCCTTGCTCTAGGACGTTAATTCTGAACTTTTTATAAGTTCGTTCTCCTGGGTTGTATCTGCTTAGATGATTGCAGAATGCAACAGTTGAGAGTACTTTCCTGGAAGGAATATATCTTGAACTAAAATTTCAGAAAATAAAGCAATTTTTTTTTTTAAAACTCAAACTGCATTTTAGGAGGTCCTATGAACGGAAGTGAAAACATGAATCTCATTGGGTTAGTCCATCTGGTTTTTGTTTGTTTGAATAGAAGAGAGGTTTAACAGATAAATTAAGGTACCAAGCACAGTCTTAATCTTTCCTCATTTTCAGTAATAGGCCTGGCTCAGACCTTCCCCAGTTCAGCTTTTATCCAAGTCACATGTAGGCAATTAGTAGATTTTCTGTTCAAATAAAAATGTTTATTTGCGTTTCTAATTTACCATTGTGACACTGGAACTCTGATTGAAAGCATTTTAACTTTTATGGTAAACAGTAAAAAAGCCTCATAAAGCTCTCACAAAACTTCAGGAGTTAAGATATATTCCTTATGAATGCCTACATTGTGATATTTGTGTTGCCAATTATTTTATCTGGAATCATTCACTTAACTACATTTCCTGGTGTTTTTTTTGTTGGGTTTTTTTTTTGTTTTTTTTTTTTTTTTTTTTTTTTTTTTTTAGAGCACTTCGCGGAGGACATGTTTTTAATAGGCTATAATCATCACATGGGCAACAGGGATCTTGGCAAGTAGCTATTAACAGTATAGACAGAAACTTGGAGTGTGATAGTTTTAGACTTCCTGAGCTTCTTGATGCTATTTTAATGCACTAAGAGTATAAACTAAATTTAGATCCTGCTGACTGTTACCAGAGTGAAGTGCGTGCCTCTTTTGCAGACAATGCTAGATTTAGTCACCATGTATTTCTGTCAAGCTGGGAATGCAGTTTACAGCTCTCATCCCGTGTAAGCATATAGTAACTATACATATGTATTTAATAATTGCTCTGAATTGCACCTGTTTATTTCAATTTTGTTGCCCCTAAAGCAGTTACTGACCTTGTGTTTTTTTTTATGGTCATTGTATTTTATTTTGATAAATCTGGCATTATACTTACAGTTAATTTCTAACAGGAAGTCTGTGTTACTCCCTAAGTATCTCTCTAGCCCACTATTTGTCAGCCTGGGTACTGTAGCATTTTGGGTCATACATTTCTTTATTATGCGGGACTATTGTACACATTGCAGGATGTTTGGCAGCATCCCTGGCCTCTATGCATTATTTGCCAAGAGCACATCCCTCTAGACCAGTTGTAACTACTAAAAATGTCTTCAGATATTCAAATGACCTCAGTGAAGCAAAATCACTCTCAACTGAAGACAACTACTCCAGTCTGTCCACTGTTCACCATCTCCTTCACTCCTGCCCCAGTCCACACTACTGTCATCTCTCAGCAAACCATTGTTAAGAATTTTCTGCTGGATCTTCTTGCATATGCCCCAGCTGCTCTCCAGTTCATTCTCCACATTGTGGCCAGAGTGCTTTCCAAAACCCAAATCTCATCATGTTAGCCCTTTTAAAACACCATCACTGCTTTCCAGTGACAGATAGAACTCTTAAAAATAGCCTCCAACATTCATCCTAGTTGGACCTGGAGTACTCCTTGGCTTCATCTCAACCCAATTTCTCTTGCCAGTTCAGGCTTTTCTATGTGTCCTTCCTCCCCCGGCTCTTGCCTTGCTCTTCTCCTCTCTGCCCTTCTGGCCAACTTGCACTCACTCTTCAGTTCTGGCTCCATTCTAGCCTCAGGTTGCCAGGATATTCTTATCTGATGACTAAGGACCAAGTCAGATTGACGTGCTATAGTTAATTCTAGGCCAAATGGAGTAAAGTCAATCATCTAAAAGCCAGTTTACCAAAGGGCCAAATTATTAAACTTAGTCACCAAAATACAGATTTAACAAACCCTTGTTTTTCTTTTCATATTTATAGTTTCCTACTATTAGTTTTGTATGAGTTGGGTTTAGATTGCTTGAGGGCTGTAAAGAATCAGTATTTGCAGATTTTGGGGTCGGCAGGCTCTCTCCCCATCCCTGTGAGCCCTGTCCTCCAGTTCAGGTTTCCCTGTCTGGGACTAGCAGCTTAGCCCACCTGATGTGCTGGCCTGTATATCCATCTTTCCTCTAGTAGGCAGGTGTAGTGAGAATCAAATGAAACTTCCTAAAATGCAGTTATGATATCACATTGAAAGTAAAAATCTTAAAAATCTATGAAAGTATCCCATACAATCTACATTGCTTCAAAGTTTTCAAGTAAAGAAACAAAATTTGGTAAAATGTTAAAATTAATAAACTCAGTTATTTGTCATTGGGGATTTAAAAAAAATTTTTTTTTACATTTATTTATTTTTGAGAGACAGAGACAGAGCACAAGTGGGGGACGGGCAGAGAGAGAGGGAGACACAGAATCGGAAGCAGGCTCCAGGCTCTGAGCTGTCAACACAGAGCCCAACGCAGGGCTTGAACTCATGAACTTTGAGATCATGACCTGAGCCAAAGTCAGCCACTTAACCAACTAAGCCACCCAGGTGCCCTGTCATTGGGGATTTTAATGAATAGTTCCTAAAATTTCTAAAAATTGGCAAAATTGTTAATAAATTCAAAAAGATTAAATAGGTATAGTATAAATTGAAGATTTCCCATAGGAAATTTGAGTTATATTTATAAGAATGTACCCACAATAAGACCAAAGTAGCTCATTGCCCCTTAACTTTTGACAAGTTAAATATTCTTTAAAAGTGTTTTAAGATCAATGTATTTGTTGACTATAGTCAAAAAGAATAATGTTATAGTTGCCCACTTGTAATTCTACATTTATTTGATGACCACTGCAATAATTATCTGTGCTCGTCTCTTAATCGTAGACTCCATGAGAGCAGGAACTGTGACCATTTTTGCTCATTAATTATTTACAGAGCATATCATAGTATCAGGCACAAAGCAGATGTCCATTTAAATGTTGTTGAATCAATAAATTACTTTAAAAATACATTATTAGCCTCCTAATATGTAATAATGACATTGCCAGTAGTTCTTAGCCTTGAGAAAGCTGTTGATAGTTTTGGACCTAATTCTATAAAAACATTAAAAATATATAACAGACTTTGATAAAGCATTTATTGAAACACTGTGCTTTTTCTAAGACTGAGATATTTTGGATAGTCTTTTGGTAGTTACACTAAACAAAATTTCATTTTTCAGATAGAAGTCTGTGTGGTTTTAAGTTGTATAAAAAGTTTGTGAATTTTCTTTACTATCATATTCAAATGAAATAGCATGGTTCTTTATCACATTTAAGTCATATGCCATAATGAGAGTGTTTTAAAATTAATATTATAAAATAATATCTTCAAATAAAAATAGAACATGAGTATTATCTCTGGATTATCATAGTTGGTTAAGCATCCAACTCTTGATTTCAGCTCAGGTCACCATCTTACGGTTGTAAGATCGATCCCCATGTCAGGCTCCATGCTGAGTGTGGAGCCGGCTTGAGATTTTGTCTCTCCCTCTCTCTCTGCCCCTCCCCTGCTGGTGCTCTCTCCTTAAAAACAATTGAAAAAAAAAAAAAAAAAAGATTTCCAGTTGACTGTTGGCAGTGATGTTTATATGGTTAGGGTTGACCTTAATCTAAGGTTAGTCAGAGTGAACATTCCAGACTTTCCAAAGGGGATGGAGAAGAGAGAAGGCAAGAGAAAGATGTAGAAAGGATGAAGGCAGGAGTTGGGCTTGAGGGAAAATTGCCTTTTCAATTCTCTTCAGGATTTAGTCTGAAAATTTCCATTATTCCAAACACATCTTCCCAAATTCTCTCTATATTTGACCTCCATATAGAGCACAAATACCACTATTTGAATCATTTAATGACCATTATGTGATCCACAATCCACAATTTTTCAAATATTTCAGATACATTTTATATTTATAATTCTAAGAAATCCGTGAAGAGGTTTATACTGTTTTTTCTTTCTCTTGTTCAAGGTGGCTTATTTCTTTTTTTAAATTTTTTGTTGTTGTTGTTGTTTATTCATGTTTGAAAGACAGACAGAGTCAGAGCACAAGCAGGGGCGGCGCGGAAAGAGAGAAGGGGACACAGAATCTGAAGCATGCTCCAGGCTCTGAGCTGTCATCACAGAGCCTGACACGGGGCTCGAACTCATGAACCGTGAGATCATGACCTGAGTCGTGGCCGGATGCTCAACTGAGCCACCCAGGTGCCCCACAGTGGCTTATTTCTTTGTGTATTTTATAATTTCTGATTGTTAGCTCATGTTTCACTAGCCTTTCTCTGAAAGAATTCTGCAAGACTTGTGTTGAGGAAGCACACTTCTAGAAAAAAGTATTTTAGGTTCTTCTTGGTGCTGAAGGAGGTAACCAGCCCTGGAACCATATCTGTTATTTTTCTTGTTTTGGGGGTTTTCTGGACCAAACATGTAGAGAATATCTAAATCCTGAGCCATGTAAGGATAGGACTATGGTTATAAATTCTAAGAAAACCATCCTGTCTCCCTAATTTATGGCCCAAACAGACATTTTTCCTTGCTGTCACCTTTGCTGGTGAGCAGGCTTTCTGAAGGTTTGCTCTTCAAAGGACTTGGCTTTGAGTTTCGTTTTTGACTCTCCACCTTGCAGAGGAGCAGAGCCTTGATTTCTGCTCCCATTCAGTAGTTAGAACCCACAAAGCCAGGATACCCATGCTGGCAAATGCCTTCAGGGCAACGATGGGAACAGTACCATCTTACAAAGTAGCTTTCCATTTTTGGCCTTTGAAAATTTTCCTTGGTGTTTTTCTAAATCTCCTATGCATCTGAAAGGATTCTTAAAATAATCTTATCCATTTTGCAAGGGGAGAGTTTATTTTAAAATATATGATCAATTCATTATATTGCTGGAAATAGAATGCAACAATGATTTTATATTTAAAGAGATATTTCTTTTAAGGAAAAGAAACCATTTGCCTTCCCTCCCTCCCTCCCTCCTTTCTTTTCTTCCTTCCCCCTTCCCTTACACCTATCTATATGAGATAATTGATCATTTAGATAAAATTGCAGAGCCACTCTTGGAAGGAAAAGGAAATTTATAGTAATATAGCTTCCTTTATTATACAAACAATACAAGCTAATTGACAGGAAACACCAAAGCTATTTTTTCCTAAACTTCACATTTTTTAAATGATTTAGGAACTAATTAAATGAAATTAAATACAACCAACATTTTTCAATCACCTAGCACATACCTGAAACTGTGCTCTGTAGATACAAATAGGTTGAAATACAGTGACTTTAAGACTACCAGAAGCATAACAGAGGGAAGGAATAGATATCATAGAGACATGGGTGGCCCTTAAATTTAATAATTTTCACTTTAATACAAACTTGACTTGTACAATGCTTAGTACCTGCCAGAATTTTCATGCAATGAGCAGGTTTTTTATAACAGTAGTCAAGGAAGATTTGAGCAATCACCTGAGGAAGCTGCTCATGTATATGCAAGTATTGGTAAAGAGTGTTTAGTCCTTGGGCTGCCAGGGTGGCTCAGTTAGTTAAGCTTCCAACTTCAGCTCAGGTCATGATCTTGCAGTTCGTGAGTTCAAGCCCCGTGTTGGGCTCTGTGCTGACAGCTTGGAGCCTGGAGCCTCCTTCAGATTTTGTGTCTCCCTCTCTCTCTCTGCCCCTCCCCACCCCCTCTTTCTCTCTCTCAAAAATAAACATTAAAAAAAAAAAAAGAGTGGTTAGTCCTTGAGGAATGAGGATGCTAGGAAACAGATACTATCACACCCCCTCAAGATGTACTTGCCTTTATTCGTCCTTCAAATGTTTGACCTTTGAGAATGTTTTCAGGAACTTATTAACTACATATTTTTTAAATTATTTTTTTAACGTTTATTTTTATTTTTGAGACAGAGAGAGACAGAGCATGAACAGGGGAGGGTCAGAGAGAGAGGGAGACACAGAATCTGAAACAGGCTCCAGGCTCTGAGCGGTCAGCACAGAGCCCGACGCGGGGCTCAAACTCATGGACCGCGAGATCATGACCTGAGCCAAAGTCGGATGCTTAACTGACTGAGCCACCCGGGCGCCCCTAAATTATTTTTTAAAAATGTTTTTTAATGTTTATTTATTTTTGAGAGACAGAGAGAGACCGAGCATGAGCGGGGAGGAGTAGAGAAAGAGGGAGACACAAAATCCGAAGCAGGCTCCAGGGTCTGAGCTGTCAGCACAGAGTCGAACACGGGGCTCGAACCCACGAGCCATAAGATCATGATCTGAGCTGAAGTCAGATGCTTAACCGACTGAGCCACCCAGGAACCCCACATATTAACTACATATTAAGAATAAATTAAATATGTTCTTATAAAAAGCTTTTGAATTACCCAGGGTACAAGCCAATCAGAGAAAGTTAAGAGAAATTATATTTTTTAGTGGAACTTAAAAAGACATGGTGAAAGTTTGTCATATCAGGTGGACGGGAGATCATGAGCAAAGTCAAAGATATGTTGAATCTCTTGATGTGTTCAGAGAACTTGAAATAACTAGCTTTAAGTAGCTATCTCAAATATACACAGTTTACATATTTTTTAAATATTTATTTTGAGAGAGAGAGTGGGTGAGGGGTAGAGAGAGAAGGAGAGAGAAGATTCCAAGCAGGCTCCAAACTCAATGCAGAGCCAAGGTGGGGCTTGATCCCACGACCACAAGATCACAACCTGAGCCACTGTCAAGAGTCAGACAGATGCTTAACCAATTGAGCCACTTAAGTGCCCCCAGTTTACATATTTGAAGTCACTTTCATATGATGGAGTTAGTTAGCATTCACTGAACTTTTGCAGTGTGTTGGATACTTTGTATATGCTTTACATATAATAACATTTAATTCTGTCAATAGTTCTTTGAGGTGGGTACTGTTATCATCTCATTTTATAGATGGTCAAAAATTTAAGTAACTTTCTTAAAGTTATAGGGTTACAGGGGGACAAGGCAGGACTCAAATCCAGGTGTTCTGGCCTTAGAACCCATGCTCTTAACCTTTATGTTCTTTTGTTCACAGTGAAGGCTGATTTATCCTTTTTTTCTTCCAAGTTTTTATTTAAATTCTAGTTAGTTAACATATAGTGTAAAATTGGTTTCAGGAGTAGAATTTAGTGATTCATCACGTACATATAACACCCAGTGCTCGTCATAACAAGTGCCCTCCTTAATTCCCATCACCCATTTAGCCCATCCATTCTCCCTCCCTCCATCAACCCTCAGTTTATTCTTTATCGTTAAGAGTCTCTTATGGTTTGCTTCCCTCTTTTTTCCCCCTTCCCTTATGTTCATCTGTTTTGTTTCCTAAATTCCACATATGTGTGAAATCATATGGTATTTGTCTTTCTCTGACTGACTTATGTTGCTCAGCATAATACACTCTACCTCCAACCACGTCATTGCAAATGGCAATTTTTTTCTTTTTGATGGCTGAGTAATATTCCACTGTATATTTACACCTCATCTTCTTTTTCCATTCATCAGTTGATGGTTTTTTGGGCTCTTTCCATAGTTTGGCTGTTGTTGGTAGTGCTGCTATAAACATCAGGGTGCATGTGCCCTGAAAGCTGATTTATCTTGAAGGACTGGATCAAAAGTTCTCATTCTTGAGATAGCTCAATGAATGAAAAAAGTTTGTTTTCTCCCCTCTAGATCCTATGTGCCGTAAAAATTGGCTTGTTCTTATTCAATTGATTTGAATAAATATTGTTCTTTTCTAAGAAAAATACATGACTGAATGGATGCCTTTTCAGTGGTGTATTGGACAGGTTTACAAGAGCTGATCATTAAATTTTCAGGAATTGTGTGAGCCAGTTATTAAATATAGTGTTAAAAATTACATAAATGTAAATTAAATGAATTATATTTAAAACAAAGGTATTAAATATTCAAAACCCATTACTTCCTAATTACTTAACCACATTTTACTATTATCTATGCTCTTGAGGTTTTTTCTCGATTGTATATATATGTGGAAATATAATGGTGTGCTGCTGAGTTCTACATTCAGTAATGCTCATCACTTTGGTAGCTTGAAATTAGAATCATATTTATACTATGATTTGGTAAACACAACATATTAGGGTTTTATCCCCAAGGAGCTGGCTGTTCAACAGTTATCACAGCACCCCCTTCATTCCTTCTTTAAAACATTTGCCTTGCTCTTTTCTGGCTGGAACCATGGAGGGTGCAGATGAGAAGAAAAAGAAGGTGCTTCCTTTGCCAGAAACCCTTAAGAAAAAGTGAAAGAATTTCTCAGAGTTGAAGATCAAGCGTCTGAGAAAGAAGTTTGCCCAAAAGATGCTTTGAGGGGCAAGGAGCTAAACATTACCACAAGGAATACAGACAGGTGTTCAGAACTGAGATTTGAATGGCTAGAATGGCAAGAAAAGCTGGCAACTTCTGCAGACCTGCAGAACCCAAACTGGCATTTGTCATCAGGATCAGAGATATCAGTGGTGTGAGCCCAAAGGTTCGAAAGGTGTTGCTGCTTTTTCGCCTTTCCAGATCTTCAATCACACCTTTGTTAAGCTCAACAAGGCTTCAGTTAGTATGTTACGGATTATGGAACCATATGGAGCATGGCGTTACCCAAACCTGGAGTCAGTGAATGAACTGATCTATGAGCTCACCTTGTTGAGCTTAACAAAGGTGCCACTGAACATCCGGCAAAGACAAAGAAGCAGCAGCACCTTTCGAACCTTTGGGCTCACACCATTGATATCTCTCTGATCCTGATGACGAATGCCAATTTGGGTTCTGCAGGTCTGCAGAAGTTGCCAGCTTTTCTTGCCATCCTAGCCATTCGAATCTCAGTTTTGTATATCTGAGTAGTTATTACTACTAAGGTCACTCTCTTGGTAGTTCTACCTGTCATCTCCATGCTTGGTAACATAGAGCCATTTATGTACTTGAAGGCCAGATCTTGGTGTTCTTTTTATTATACTTTTTGTCTTTCCTACTGTTTTCTAGCTTTAATCATATCAATATTTCTATTTTTAACTGTTTCCCAATTTTTTATTTTCCCTGAAGTTGGAAAACCCCAGAGTAGAGTGCTTCAGATGGCTCATTACCGTAGCTGAATGATATCTGAATTGTCATTTTAATATATCTTTTGAGTAAAAGTATTTATATTGACTGAGACTGACATTTTCTTTACCTTATAAAGAATAAAGTTTTTTTCCTGGTATATGAGGAGGCAACAATAATTTTTGTAGACTCTGTTCCTGGCAGTAGCAAAACAAATACAGAAGAAGGAGAAAAATCTGTGTTTGCTACAGGAACAGTATGCTAAACAAGTAGCAAAAAATATTCTGATCAAATATTTAAAAACAAAACAAAGGAGAAAATGTTTTCTCACCCATTCAGTTTGAGGAGGATCAATGACTAATTAAATGAAGAATAAAGGAGAAAGCCTTCAGGAACTTTAGGAACAAAATTTATTGGGGAAAAAATAGCCAGAAAGCACTTATAGAGGAGAATATCAGAGCTCTGGTAAGCCAGAAGACTGCTACTTGTTATAATTTCTCTGAGTGCCTGTTTTCCAACACCTTCGATAGAGAACAGGAAGGAGATGAAGTAAGCAGATAGTATGAGCATCACCAAAAACTGTTTGAAAGTTGAAAGTTGGAAAAGATTAATACAGTAACCATTTAGTAGCCATCCTATAATTTTATATTTATAAGGTTGTAAAAATTAACTTATTAAATCCCACTGTGTCATTATATATTAATGATATAGTATAATAACCAGTGACCAAAATTGACTTATGGATAGAGTGGTCCTTCAGAGAAGTAAGAGGAATTGCGTACCATCACGTGTGACTGACTTTTGCTCAAACGAGGTATGGGTGCAAGAAAAGCCATTTCTCTTGGCCAGGATTCATATGGTTGCAAGTAAGACTCAGTATAACTTAAGAAAGAGGAAATTTGTTATGAGGATTCAACGGTGAATCTCAGGAAATCCAAAGCCAATAATCGAAGTTGGCTGGGGCTTGTGGAAATAGATGTCAGTGACCTGGAAAGCCACCAGGAACTGTTTGTTTGTTTTTTTTTTCTCTCAGAAGCGATCTCTACCTCTCACAGTCTCTTGCCTTCTCAGCACTTTATGATGTGTTCTTTCTAGTGACTTGTCCCTCTTCCCCATAAAGTATGGCTTGAACATGAGACCCTGTGAACCTGATCAGAATTTCACAGTCTCTAGTGTTTATGTTCCCAGTTTCTCATCTTCCCTATCCGTAAAGGATTAATTGGCATGTTATTTTGAACCAGGCCACTAGTCACATCTCTGATGATTAGCTGCCCTTAAATCAGTTATCTACACTTGGTCCTGGTCCCATCTGCTGTGGCTGGAATGAGATAGAGTCATATGGTACAGAGAGGGGTCACATTAGGCAAAAGAGGCTGGGGGCTGGCAAGCCCTGGAAACATACTGCGTATTCTGCCTTAATTACAAAATCCAGTTGCCTAAGGCTAAAAGTTGTAGTACATGTGCAGCACATTATTACTAAAGAATATTAGTGAATGTTAAAACCACACGTTAGAATTCTTCCTGATTTACTGCTGCAGTTGTAGACTGTTACAACATCACTTGATATTATATAGATCCTTCCCTAAATCATTCACTCAAATCATAATATGATGACTGCTGGATGTTAGTGGAGATACCTAAGATTAAATTGGGAAAGAAATAGCAAATCATTATCTCTGAATCTCAGATTTTTTCCCCTTCTGTGGGGCATAGAGATAAAAAAAAATGAGATCTTTCCAATTGTATTATGCCATTATATCCCAAATATGTTACACTGAGATAACAAAAAACAATACAGATCTTACTCAAGTTTCTCATTCAAGTACATGTAACATATAGATCTGGGTATTTTCTCTTTAATATGGACAAATGTGATCATTTTCAAGGAAATCATTATAGATGAATCTAGGCAGAAAAACACAACAAAAAAACACAGGCATTTTTATCAGATATTGGAGTGCCCTTATAAGTTGTATAGTTTAGCTCTTTTGGTGAGAGGAGTATGTGAGCAAAGAGCCTTATGATAGGAAACATTAGTCTAATGTAAGTTCCATGAGAACAGGGATTCCATTTGTTTCAGCACTCAGAAGAGTGCCTGGCATAGAATGGGACTTAACAAAAATTTAGAGAGTGAATAATGTTCCTATGATATTTCCCTCCAACTGGATGACAATAAGCAAGATAATTTGTCCCTCTGGATCTCAGTTTATTTGTTAATAAAATGAGATAATTTGAGAGTCATTTTTAAGTATTCAGATTCTATAATTATATGACATGTATTCAAAGTTTAAAAACACTTATTTGTTGAGGCACCTGGGTGGTACAGCCAGTTGAAACTGCAACTCGTGATTTTGGCTCAGGTCATGATCCCAGGGTTGTGGGATATGCCACTGAGCATGGAGCCTACTTAAGATTCCCCCTCATCCTCTCACCCCTGCTTTCAACTCTCTCTCAAAAACAAAACTAAACAAAACCCCACAATACACCTATTAGTTAAATGTTTTCTTAAAACTGCATTTTAAACAAGTAAACTCATTTCCTGAGACAAAGACAATATCTTTTATCTTTCTTTTCCTTTCTAATATCATTTAGAGTTTATATATGTGAGTTATTTCAGAAAAGTATATTACTGATAAAAATATTTTTATAGTTAATTTAACCATACAGTTCAGATGCAGGGAAGTTGTACCCATATGCTTCTAAAACTATATTTCAACAGTTTTGACTCTAGTGAATTTACCTTTTATATTTTTATTTTAAGTGGGTTTTTAATGATTTTAAATGATTTTCAGTGTTGTTTTTAACGCCCACTGTGTGTAACAAGCTCTTGAATGAAAATGAAACCTGTTGGTGATTTTTTTAATGGTTCTTTTTTTTTTCTTTTTAAGATTTTTATGCCAATGGAGAGCAAATCTTAAAATCCCTTTGGATTTCATCTCCCAGAGTTAGATACACCTAAACATTTTTGTTTGCAGAATATCATTGCACTTCAAAATTGTCTAACTTGTCCTGCGTTTTATAGTCTCGTCCATCTCCTTCCAAATATATGCCATAGGCAAACTAGATACAGCACATTTCTCCCAGCTGGCAATCACTCTCATGACATAAACAGTTGCAGAGCATTGTGCTGCCCTAAGCAAACTCTGCCTCAGAGGACAAACTGGATTTCCATTAAAATAAGCAAAGTAGAGTGGGTGTCATTTAGGTAGGTAGAGATTTTTTTTTTTAATGAATAGAACAAAAATGATAACATTTCCAATTTAACCCTATTGAAAATCTTGACACATCTGAACATGTATCTTAAGAAAACCTCCATGGCATTATTGGAACATCTGCTCTCCAGTGTAGGAGGGGACCAGGTGCTCTCTCTGGTGGCATCATTGATGACATAACAATTCTTTTGATGTGTCCAGTTGTGCAGGGATCTGATGTGTCTGAACCATGTTAGTTATATGTCATGATGTTGTAATAGAAATATTCTGATGACATGGGAATAGTTTTATCTGGGCCATGTTATAACACGTTTCTGGGAGCCATATCTATCCAGGCTACAAACTGTTTCCTTTATATAAGTTAAATACTTGGGTAAAAATGACAGTGCTACAATAATGGTTAAAAGGATTTAATGCCTTGAAGGAAATCATGCAGATAAGCCTATCTGTGGGCTAGATTCCTGCCCTCCCCTTCCTGCCAGTTCTCCAGGCTCATCTATATGGATGCAGATACTACAGGTGAAGAGATTGACTCACTGAGGAATTGTGGGAATTGATGGCTGAAGTTCCATATAAATAGTGTATTACCATTTTCCTCATTCTCTTTTACCTTGTTTATTTCACACCACTTCCTCTACATTTCCCTGTGACAGGGATCAATGAGAGAGCCTCCTGCGTGTGTTTAGTCTGCATGCTTGCCCAGGTCTGTAACCTTACAGGTTGCATCAGAGGATCATTAGGACCCAAAGGAAACTGGAGAATTTAGCTTGTTCTCAAAATATACCTACTATAAGATTTTTAAGTGAGATTATCTAAATTAGCTAGTTCTGCCTCCAGATTTTTATAAATTACATGAATTTTCTTTTAAAGAGCCAAATCTCTCCCACTGCAGTTTTTAAGATGGATTCTCTTCAGTTTAGTACCAAAAAAATGTAACAATACAGAAAAAAGAATAAACTAAAATTTTCTATAAACCTGCAGTGCTAACATATTTTGGAGGATTTTTTTTCTAAACATGTTTCTGTAGATGTGTACATATACAAATATTCATATAGATATAGAAATGCTTTTCTTACATATATGACCTTTATTGTATAACCAGCTCTATATAGTTCTCCCCAGTTGTTGTTGAACATTTTCCTATGTCACTAAATATATTTTATAATATTGACATACCCATTCCTCTGCTATTGAGCATTTAGGATGTTTCTATATGTTTGCATTTAAACATAATGTAATGAGCATCTTCACTAATACAATTTTAATTATTATCTCTCTTTTCTGGGTGCATTCTGGATTCTTAAACTCAGAACTCATATAATTCGTTAAATGTTTACTTTATTCAAATAAGTGGCAGCATAGTTAAGAATAATGATCTCCCATCTGCAGAGAGCTGTGTACTTGTAGATAATTTGAAAACCTGATTAGGCTACAATTTTTTCCTCAGCATAATCTCACCAGAAATAATAGTAATTAATGCCTTCAGGTGGTCTTAAGTAAAAACTCAGCATTAGGTATTAAAAATGAATGTTGCTAAAAATTTGTACATATATTTTAGACACCATGAGAACTCTTGAATTAATACATAAGATGTGTTAGAACCTCATATTTAGCATGATAGAAAAATAATAGTATAATTCAAAGCAAAATGATTACTCACAGACATTTTCATTTTCCCCTAAAGGAAAAAAAAAAAGGAAAAACTAAAAGTTTCCTCTGAAGAAAAAAAAAAAAACAAGGATAAACGAAAGGGCCATTTGTTTTTTTTAAATACGTATACTTAAAAATGATTTATATTTTCAATTTCCCTTAAAATATGAAATATTTTGCATTCTCTGGAAATCATTAGGAAAAAACTTGAATTCAACCCTGCTGTCTCAATTCACTGGTTTCTGTGAGGAGGGAGCTTGAAAGGAGAACTGGATTGGAAGATTTGTGACCTTGGGCAGTGCAGTAACTTTTATGAGAATTTAATGTAAATTACCTAAAAGAGTGCCTGACATATAACCTGCTTTCAATAAATGCTAGCTCCTTTTGCTCATGGTTGGGTTTTTTGTTTGTTTGTTTTGTTTTTTACTCCTATTTTTAAATGATAATGCAGATTATTTCGAGAGGAAGATTTTTTTAAATAATTTCTTTCCTTGAATGAAAGTGATCAACTAAAACTGTGCTGGTAGGTGAATTATTGCCATTTTGCTATAAAGTTATAAACATATAGACAATTTGAGAGACAATAATATATCAAACAGAAATAAAAATTTAAAACCCCAAAGTTAAGCAATTCTCATGTCCCCAGGCATGCCCTATTTCTTTATGTAGAGTTAGTCAAAAATAATTAAAGCAATAACTTAAATTTGTATAACAATCCATGGTTTCAAATACTGTCATATTTAGTTGGTTTGATCCTCACATAGGCAACCTCACAGAAGTTCATGGAAGGTGAGTGATTGGCCCAAGACCAAACTAAATTAATACTAAAGACAAAAATAGATACGTTATTTCTGCTGTCAGTTCTATTAACCATTAAGTTAGGAGAGAAAAGGAAAATCAAAACTAAAATGATAGATTATCTGTAAGCTAATGGAAGGGAAAAGTTAGCAAAACTGTGTTCTTAAATGGTTTTTAGTGTTAAAAAACAAAAATTGAAAATAAACGAGCCATGTGTGTATCTTAGAAACTAGAAAAAGTGTATCAAAATTAATCAAAGGAAGTTAGGAAGTAGACATTAATAAATATAAAAGCAAGTAGGGAAAAAATCAACAGCTAGTGTTTTTGAGGGGGAAATCTACTAGAAAAGACAAATGCATGACCAACCTGATTAAGGAAAAATTAATGGAAATGCAAATATAAAAATCTGAGTTTAACTAACTTTCCCAAAATAGCTGCTCCTACTGCTTTTCAGACTTCTTAGAAGAACAGAGAATGGTGATCCACTCTCCAATCTTTTTATAAAGTTAGCATGTACTTAATAATATCACGCACCTGGTAAAGACACTGTATTCTTTTGCCAAGGCTGTTGTAACACAAACTGAGGTACTTTGAGGTACCTCACAATACTGAGGTATTGTCTCACAGTTTTGGAAGTTAGAATTCTGAATTCGAGGTGTTGGCAGGTGGGTTCCTTCTGAGGGCTGTGAGGGAAGAATCTGTTCCTGGCCTGTCTTTGGTGTGTAGATGTCTGTCTTCTCCCTGTGTCCCTCCACATCATCTCTCTGTATCTATCTGTATCCAGATTTCTCATTTTTATAAAGACACCAGTCAGTCATATGGGATTAGGGTCCACTCTGATGACCTCATTGTAACTCGTTTACCTCTGTAAAGACCCTGCCTCCAAATGAGGTCATATTCTGAAATACTGGGGATTCATATCCTCAACATAAGAAGTTGTGGGGGGACATAATTAAAACCATCACAGATGTTCTTTGTCTTTGATTAGTTTGTCATTTGCTTTCATGAGGTTTTCTTAATAAAACTTTGAAGGAGGCCATACCCTTTTATGAAAGTTTTTAAACAAATTACATAACTTTAGAGCTGAAATGGACTGTAGACATATACTGTAACAATACCTTTATTATATTACAGAGTTAACAGGCTCAGCAATATTAGGTGACTTTCCAGTCAGTTACATCTTGGCTTTCTGGTATTACCTCTCGCAAATTCTTTATACCACTAGAGGGCTACATGGAGACTCCAGTCAGTACTGGCCCAGTGTTGGAGTCTGACTTGGGGATGTGGTGCTCCTCTATGTACTTGTTCTTCCTAGTATCGTGCCTTCCTATCAAGCACTACTTGCTTTAGGCTTGGTCAGATGAGCATCCGCCATTGCCTCTGGCTTTTTCTCCTCTGCCTTTACCCAGGTCCATTGGAATATTTATGCAGTTTGGTGTTTGGGTTTGTAAAACTACCCATGGAGAGTTTTGTTCTTACATAGTTTTAATCACCTACGCAATGCCAAAGGTTTATTGTAATTGATTTGGAATCAAAGACTTTTTTTTCAGAAATATATTATTACCACTCACATTTAGGAGTCCTCCAGTGGTGCCATTTTTATTAAATTGCTGTGTACTTGAAGGTGAGATGGTTAGTTATCCGCCAACTAAAAATATTGATTCAATAGATCTCTGGTAGTCCCAGATACCTACATTTTTAGCAGAGAATCCTGGTGATTTTTTTTAGGTAATTTTCACACCACACTTCGAACAATAAAAGAAAAAACCTGCTCGAAATCAACACATTGGTCATTCATTTTTAAATAGCTACTACTAGGAATGATTGTTTTATTTTCCAATAATAACATTTTAACAAATCTAAGGATTTTTTAGGTAAGTCACATCATTACTTTATGTATCACTAAGAAAGAAAAAAGTGTTAATAAACTATAACACAGAGCTTTAAAGAGAGCTGCTCTGGACTTGTGAATTATTCACACCAGCAACTCGTCACTTTGAAATTTCTGTTCAGAGGCATCTGGCAATTTCTTTTACCTTCAGTTGCATTACTAAGCCTGTGATAAGCAAAACTTTTACATGTACCACAACTTCTTCCCCTTGAGGTTACCTTTCTTACATCCTCTAATGCAGTAGAATGATACTTTCCAAGAAAGTCTGAAATTGCTATCATTCCTCCAATAATAAACATCTACTTCACTAATAACAAATACAAATGTCACACCTGTTTATATGCCATTTTGTATGCAATCACTTGTATGTTTAAAGACAAATAAAACTGTGGCTCTCAAAGTGTAGGTTTAAAA
The DNA here is from genome assembly GCF_046562875.1 of Panthera onca. Lineage (NCBI taxonomy): Eukaryota > Metazoa > Chordata > Mammalia > Carnivora > Felidae > Panthera > Panthera onca. Next base: position 54,242,532 of record NC_138346.1, read on the forward strand.
AATAATTTTTAAATGATAGTTAAATTCAACACATGATAGCACTGAAAAATTCTATCGCTCAACTGAAGAGACCTTATTAACAGCTCTGAACAAGTCCATGCACACTCTGAATTGACCATTACAGTTATGGGTGCTGCCTTGTGTATATTTATCATAAGATGTGATTAATTAGAGACACATCCTGACTCAGAGCTGTGAAAATGTGGTAGGCTGTGGGGGAGATCTCAGAATCCATGTAATATGGTAACACAACAATTTACAGTGGAAACTATCCTCATGTTAGATGCTAGGGTAACATAATGAGCTAGAGCAGGGATTCTCCAAGTGTAGTCCTGGGACTAGCAGCATCAGCATCAGCATCACCTGGGAATTTGTTGTAATTTCTCAGGTTCCACCCTAGAGATACTGAATCAGAAACTCTGGGAATTGGGCTCAGGAGTCTGTTCTAACAAGCCCTCCAGGGAACATGCTCAAGTGTGAGAACCACTAGGTTAGAATAAATGGGAAGTCAAAGGCAGTCAGGAAGGTCTTCTTCCACATTTATAAAGAAATATTTATTAATATAAACACACACACACACACACACACACACACACACACACACACACATACACACCTACCTCTTATTGAAAGTTAGTTTACCCAATGTAAGAATTTATATGTGCAATCCTTTAAATGACTACACTCAAATTTGGTATACATTTGGTATACCAAAGGCCTACATTTTAAAATGGCCAATAAGGGGCGCCTGGGTGGCTCAGTCGGTTAAGCGGCCGACTTCAGCTCAGGTCATGATCTCGCAGTCCGTGAGTTTGAGCCCCGCGTCAGGCTCTGTGCTGACAGCTCAGAGCCTGGAGCCTGTTTCGGATTCTGTGTCTCCCTCTCTCTGACCCTCCCCCATTCATGCTCTGTCTCTCTCTGTCTCAAAAATAAATAAATGTTAAAAAAAAATTAAAAAAATAAAATGGCCAATAAAAGGGGAAAAAAGGAAAAAAAACAATCATTGGTATGTTTTATTAATTATTATCCTTATCCATCTCTCTCCCTTTGTTCTCTTTGCTCCAAACTCTCCTGTCTTCATGGTCCTTCCCCACTTTCCCAGTATCACCTAGATTCAGAAAAATCTGAAATACCAGTATAGTTCAAAATTTTCTTTTTTACACTATTCTCAGTGTTCTCCTCTCTTCCTCTCCTTTTCCTGTTTGTATCTTTTTACATTAAAAATAATAGTAGCTAAGCCTATAGAAGTTGAATCCCCAAATTAAGGAACAGGGAAATATTGAAACATGAACAAAAACCCATGAAATTTTACTGTTCAAGTATTTAGATTTGAGGAAGGTATAGTTTAATTGCTGTCGTCTGTCATTACAATGTATAAATGAAATATGTATTATAGGAACACATGGCTAGAATATGTAACACTGGGATGTGTCATTTAATTTTCTATTCTATTTTTATTTTTTTTTTCAGGAATAGAATTTAGTGATTCATCACTTACATATAACACCCAGTGCTCATCCGAACAAGTGTCCTCCTTAATGCCCCTCACTTCTTTAGCCCTTCCCCACACCCAACACCCAGCCAGCAACCCTCAGTTTGTTTTGTGTATTTAAGGATCTCTTATGGTTTGTCTCCCTCTCTGTTTTTATATTATGTTTGCTCTTCTTCCCTTATGTTCATCTGTTTTGTATCTTAAATTCCATATATGAGTGAAATCATATGATATTTGTTTTTCTCTGACTTATTTCACAAAGAATAATACACTCTAGTTCCATCCACATTATTGCAAATGGCAAGATTTCATTCTTTTTGGCTTCCCAGTAATATTCCATTGTAGATATAGATATAGATATAGATATAGATATAGATATAGATATAGATATAGATATAGATATAGATACCATATCTTCTTTATCCATTCATCAGTCAATGGACATTTGGGCTCTTTCCATAGTTTTGCTATTGTTGACAGTGCTGCTATAAACATTGGGGTGCATGTGCCCGTTCAAATCAGCACTCCTGTATCATTTGGATAAATACCTAGTAGTGCCATTGTTGGGTCATAGGGTAGTTCTATTTGCAATTCTTTGAAGAACCTCCATACTGTTCCAGAGTGGCTACACAAATTTGCATTCCCACCAACAGTGCAAAAGTGTTCCTCTTTCTCCACATCTTCACCAGCATCTATTGTAGCCTGAGTTGTTAATTGTATCCATTCTGACAGGTGTGAGGTTTTATCTCATTGTGGTTTTGATTTGTGTTTCCTTGATGATGAGTGATGTTGAGCATCTTTTCATGTGTCTATTAGCCATCTGATATCTTCTTTGGAAAAGTGTCTATTCATGTCTTTTGTCCATTTCTTCACTGGATTATTTGTTTTTTGGATATTGAGTTTGATAAATTTCTTTATAGATTTTAGATACTAACCCTTTATCTGATATGTTATTTGCAAATACCCATCCCATTCCACCAGTTGCCTTTGAGTTTTGCTGATTGTTTCCTTCACTGTGCAGAAACATTTTATCTTGATGAGGTCCTAGTAGTTCATGTTTGCTTTTGTTTCCCTTGCCTCTGGAGACATGTCAAGTGAGAAGCTGCTGCAGCCAAGATCAAAGAGGTTGTTGCCTGTTTTCTCCTCTAGGATTTTGATGACTTCCTATCTTGCATTTAGTCTTTCATCCATTTTAAGTTGTGTGTGTGTGTGTGTGTGTGTGTGTGTGTGTGTGTGTGTGTAGTATAAGAAAGTCGTCCAGGTTTATTCTTTTGCATGTCACTGTACAGTTTTCTGAACACCATTTGCTGAAGAGACTCTTTTCCAATGGATATTCATTCCTGCTTTGTCAAAGATTAGTTGGCCATACATTTATGGGTCTATTTCTGCATTCTCTATTCTGTTCCACTGACCTATGTGTTTGTTTTATGCCAGTACCATACCGTATTGATGACTACAGCTTTGTAATACAGCTTGAAGTCTGGAATTGTTTTTCCTCAAGCTTTGGCTTGGGATTGCCTTGGCTATTCGGGGTCCTTTCTAGTTCCATACATATTACAGGATAGTTTGTTCAGCTCTGTGAAGAATGTAGGTGTTATTTTGGTAGGGATTGCATTGAATATGTAGATTGCTTTGAGTAGTATCAACATTTTAACAATATGGTTTCTTTCAATCCATGAGCATGGAATGTTTTTCCATTTGTGTGTGTGTGTGTGTGTGTGTCTTCTTCAATTTCTTTCATAAGGTTTCTATAGTTTTCAGTGTATAGATATTCCACCTCTTTGGTTAGGTTTATTCCTAGGTATTTTATGGTTTTTGGTGCAGTTTTAAATGGGATTGACTCCTTGATTTCTCTTTATGCTGCTTCATTATTGGTGTATAGAAAAGCAACCGATTTTTGTACATTGATTTATATCCTGTGACTTTACTGAATTCATGAATCGGTTCTAGCAATTTTTTAGTAGGGTATTTTAGGTTTTCCACATAGAGTATCATGTTGTCTACAATGAGTGAAAGTTTGACTTCATCCTTGTCAATTTGGTGCCTTTTATTTTTTTGCATTGCCTGATTGGTGAGGCTAGGACTTCCAACACTATGTTGAATAACAGTGGTGAGAGTGGACATCCTTGTCTTGTTCCTAACCTTAGGAGGAAAGCTCTCAATTTTTCCTCATTGAGGATGATACTTAGTGGTGGGTCTTTCATATATGGCCTTTCTGATTTTGAGGTATAATTCTTCTATCCCTACTTTCTTGAGGATTTTTATCAAGAAAGGATGCTGTATTTTGTCAAATGCTTTTTCTGCATCTATTGAGAGTATCATGTGGTTCTTATCCTTTCTTTTTTTAATGTGATGTCTCACATTGATTTGTGGATACTGAACCAGCCCTGCATCCCAGGAATAAATCCCACTTGATTGTGGTGAATAATTCTTTTGATGCATTGTTGGATCCAGTTTGCTAGTATCTTGTTGAGAATTTTTACATCCATGTTCATTAGGGAAATCGGTCTGTAGTTTTCCTTTTTAGTGGGGTCCTTGTTTAGTTTTGGAATCAAGGTAATCCTGGCTGTGTAGAATGAGTTTGGAACTTTTCCTTCTATTTCTATTTTTTGGAACAGCTTCAAAAATTTTTAATGTTTTTATTTATTTTTGAGACAGGGAGAGACAGAGCATGATCAGGGGAGGGACAGATAGAGGGAGACACAGAATCTGAAGCAGGCTCCAGGCTGTGAGCTGTCAGCACAGAGCCTGACGCGGGGCTCGAACTCACAGACTGTGAGATCATGACCTGAGCTGAAGTCAGACGCTTAACCGACTGAGCCACCCAGGCACCCCAATTTTTTGGAACAGCTACAAAAGAATAGGTATTAACTCTTCTTTAAATGTTTGGTTGAATATCCCTGGAAAACCATCCATCCCTGGGCTCTAGATTGTTGGGAGATTTTTGATTAGTGACTCAATTTCTTTACTGGTTATGGATCTGTTCAAATTTTCCCTTTGGCCCTGTTTCAGTTTTGGTAGTTCATATGTTTCTAGGAGTTTGTCCATTCCTTCTAGATTGCCCAATTTGTTGGCATATAATTGCTCATTTTATTCTTTTATTATTATTTGTATTCTTTTTTTAATTCTACTTTTTAATTTCCTCTTTAATTTTTTGGTTAACCCATTCATTCTTTTGTAGGATGTTCTTTAATATTCAAGCATTCATGGTATTTCCAATTTTTTTTTCTTGTGGTTGATTTCAAGTTTCATAGTGTTGTGATCTGAAAATATACAAGGTATGATCTCGATCTTTTTGTACCTGTTGAGGGCTGATTTGTGACTTAGTATGTGATCTCTTCAGGAGACTGTTCCATGTGCACTCAAGAAGAATGTGTATTCTGCTGCTTTTGGATGAAATGTTCTGAACATATCTGTTAAGTCCATCTAGTCCAGTATGTCATTCAAAGCCATTGTTTCTTTGTTGATTTTCTGCTTAGATGATTTGTCCATTGCTGTAAATAGGGTGTTGAAGTCCCCTACTATAATGGTATTAATATCAATGAGTTTCTTTATGTTTGTGATTAATTGATTTATATATTTGGTGTTCCACCTTAGGGGCATAATATTTATAATTATTAGGTCTTCTTGGTGGATAGACTACTTAAATATGATATAATGCCCTTCTTCACCTCTTGTTACACTTTATTTTAAAATCTCGTTTGTCTGATATAAGTATGACTACTTCAGCTTTCTTCTGATGACCATTAGCATGAGAAATGGTTCTCCTTCCCCTTACTTTCAATCTACAAGTGTCTTTAAGTCTAAAATGAGTCTCTTGCAAGCAGCATATAGATGGGTCTTGTTTTCTTATCCATTCTGATACCCTGTGTCTTTTGATTGGAGCATTTAGTCTCTTGACATTTAAGTGAGTACTGAAAGATATTAACTTAATGCCATTGTATTGCCTGTTATATTGGTGTTTCTGGTGATATTCTCTGGTCCTTTCTAGTTTTTGTTGCTTTTCATCTTTTTTGTTTCATTTTGTCTTTTCTCCACTCAAATGATCCCCCTTAAAATTTCTTGCAGGGCAGGGCTGGTTTGTGGTCACAAACTCCTTTAGTTTTTGTTTGTCTGGGAAACTCTTTATCTCTATTTTGAATGACAGCCTTACTGAATAAGGAATTCTTGGCTGCATATTTTTTTGATTTGGCATATTGAATATATCTTGACACTCCTTTCTGGCCTGCTAAGTTTCTATGGATAGGTCTGCTGTGAACCTGATCTGTCTTCCCTTATATGTTAAGGACTTTTTCCCTTGCTGCTTTCATAATTCTTTGCCTGTCTGTGTATTTTGTGAATTTGACTATGATATGCCTTGGTGGTGGTTGGTTTTTGTTGAATCCAATGGGAGTTCTCTGTGCTTCTTCAATTTTGATGTCTGTGTCCTTGCCCAGATTAGGAAATTTTTCTGGTATAATTTGATCACATAAACCTTCTGCCCCTTTTTCTCTTTCTTCATCTTCTGGAACTCCTATGATTCGGATGTTATTCCTTTTTAATAAGTCACTGAGTTCTCTAAGTCTTGAATCATGATCTTTTGTCTTTGTTTCCCTCTTTTTCTTCATTACTCTCCATAATTTTATCTTCTAAATCTTTGATTTGTTGCTCCTCATTGTCCATCCTTGCCATCGTGGTATTCATTCAAGATTTGATCTTGCTTATAGCATTTTTAATTTCATCCTGACTAGATTTTATTTCTTTTCTCTCTTCATTAAGGAATTCTATGCTGTTTTTAACCCCAGCTAGTATTCTTATTATCGTGGTTCTAAATTCTAGTTCAGACATTTTGCTTATGTCTGTATTGATTAAGTCCCTGGCTGTCATTTCTCTCTGTTCTTTCTTTTGGGATGAATTCCTTCATTTTGTCATTTTGAGGGAAGAAAAAAATAATAAAAATTAAAATTAAAAAAATAAAAACAAAACAAAATATCAAAAGAAGCTAGATCCTAGGTGTGTTTTTGTCTGCTTGTTGAAAGAAGCCTGATAGAAGAGAAAAAACGAGGGAATGGGAGAAAAAATAATAATAAGATAAAATAAATAAAATTTTCTGTATCTCAGAATGAGGAAGAAAGAAAAGAAAAAAGGGAATAGGAAAAAAGGAAAAAATTAAACAAAAGCAGAAGCAAATAAAATGAACAAATAAATGAACTTGTAAACAGAATGAAACCCAAATGAAGTTACACGCAGTTTCCCTTAGAACTGAAACTATGGAGCCCTCTATAGTCCATACACTAAGCAGGTGGAGTGACTTGTGCTGGTCTTCTAGGGGATGCTAGGGGATATGCTTGGAGAGTGCAGTTGGGCGGGGCTTGGTGTAATGGCTGTGTTCTCCACTAGGTGGCGCTGCTTAGCTTACTAGGGTGGATCAGTATGGTGTGCATGCACGCACAGGAGAGGTGGAGGTGGCTTCACTCAGTTCCCTAGTCTCTGGCACAGGAGTTTCATGCTCTGAGGGACCTGCGGTCAAACACCCCTACTTTGTCTCAGGATTCCGTCCACTCCTTGTCTCTACCCTGTCCATGTCCAAGCTGTCCACCTGCCAGGCAGCACCTCCCTCCAGAGTTTTACCTCGAGTGGGATTGTGTTTTAAAGCCCCATGCATCAGAAACCCCTGCAGCTTGGACCCACACCAACTCTCTGGGAGAGGGTCTCGCTGAGCAATGGCCAGGTGCTGGCTTGCCCTAGAAAGCATTCATGTGATTGCACAGTGGCAGAGGTTCAGAGAATACGGTAAACCACAACAGACAGCCAGCACCAGGGTTTGCTGCACGCTGGCATCTTTGTCCCAATACCAGCAAACATGGCTGCTCTTCAGGGGTCCTCTGGGACCTTTGCCTGTGGGGAGGCCATATGGCTGCTACCAAATGCACTCCAATAAGGGGAACCACCACGGACCCCTCAAACCCTGCTGCCTCCTCCTGGGAATTTGCCCTACTTCCTCACCAGAGCACCACCAGGCACTGAGCTCCAAAACTTCATACTCTACGCTCCACTGTTTATAGAATCCTGGTGGATTGAAACCCTCCCCTTTCTCCCTGTCAATGATGTTGGGGAACAGATTTCTTGTTCAGTCTCCCCTGAAAGTGTTTTCACTCTTTCTGTCTCTTTCTCTCCCACTACATTCAGGGAGAGTGCTTTTCTTGCATGATCCCAAGATGTCACGCTCCTCCCCTTTCCCTTTCTCTGTTCTCTTTCCACAAAAACAACTCCCCACCCTCTGCAGCTTTTCTCTCCTTGAGTTCACCTCTCTGCATTGTGTACCTGCTGTGTGGTTCAAGTTATGCAGATTGTTGTGTTAATCCTCAGCTCAATTTCCTAGGTGTTCAAAATGGCTTGATGCTGATCTAGCTGCATTTCAGGGACAAGACAAGCTCAGGGCTTCCATGTTCCTCCACCATCTTAACCACCTTTCACCAATACATACAGTTTTTATCTCATTTCTATTTTAGAAAACATAGTCTTAAAAATCACATTCAACTTATTGGCTTTAGTGTTATCTGACATGCTGTGTATTCTTCTGTTGGGCTCAGATATAGATTTTTCTCTTTTTAAATTGTTAATACACATCTAGTAGAAGAAGAAAAAGAAACAAGATATTCCTTTGTTAAATGTTCATTGCAATATTCTTATTGCTTTAAAACTGTAAGGTTTATTCTCTCAGGAGAAACTGATTTCAGAAATAATTATCTTTGTATTGGAGTCAAACAAATAATCCATTGTGGAACTGAAATCACATTGGAGGCCCAATCTCATAACACCAAGTAATAAGTATATTTGCATTCTATGATCCTTGATTAATGATATAATTTTAATATTCGGTACTTCTAAAAACATGCATATTATACAGAGGTTATTTCATAACACAATTTCTTTTTAGTTTGTAGTGAAATGTATTTTAAATTCTTAGAGAAAAAAAAGAAGGGGAGAAAGAGGACAGTGACATTTTTTAAATATGATCTTATAAGCTTATTTGCATAAGTTTAAATTTTGTTTCTTTGTGAATTCAGTAGAAAATATTACTGGAATTTTAAAGAAACAGCATAATCAATTCAAAATTTACATTTCCAACCCCAGTGAAGTAACCTACTTTTCCATAATTTTTTTTGGCTCTGTACGCTGAGGAGGCAACATCTACTGACAGTGACTGTATTGTTTGTTAGTTTCCACCGAGGTGCACAGTGAGTGAGTGGAGTCTGTCCAGTACTCCAGCAGGCATAGGATACAAGGAAGAGTTTGTGAAGGCTCACACTATCTGTAACAAAACGTGTGGCAGGTTAACGTACTTCTCAGCTCTTTATACCTTTGTTACACATAAATTACAGACAGACTGAATTGACTTCTGCTAAGAAACATGCTTCTCGGTAAGTAACATACCTTCCGAATGGTAGATTTGTTCTGAAGTGATAGAAAAGATATATAGGGAGGTATACTTGGCTTTGGATGTAATTTTCCAGATTTGTGCAGATTTCATATAGTGCTGGGCAATGCCATGATTGGTATTATTTGTCCTACTAGGATTTTAGTTGATGAGGTATGGCACCTTAGAGTGATCTTGTACATGTATGTATAAATTAAAGAGGGAGCATGACTAGCATAACTATACTTTTTTCCCTTCCATTAAGATGAACACAACATTTTGGGGCTTAATTAGTAGTTGTTATAGACAACAGAGTCCATGTGATCTAAGTGTTAACATGACTTCTGGTTTAAAAATATGTTGCACTTCCATATGTTGTTAAAATGCTCTGATATGTCCTCTAGAAAGAGCTGGTTCTACATGATCATTTTATTGATATGTAACATATATGGGAATGCCTAGATTGTCAGTTTTAACATTAGTTTCAAGTAGGAGAACATTGAAAAAGTGAAGTGTTAAGCATATTTTTAGTAGTATTCACAATTATATCTTAAGTGTTATAAAATATTTTTAAATATAGCATTTGCATGCATTAGTCTTAATAGAAATCCTGCAAAACCTTTAATAGAGAATCTGACATAGGGAATCTTTCTCACTTTATAGAATATGATTAAATTAGAATTTCATTGGAAGCTACATAAACATTTTTAAAATGCTTCATACATTAAAAATGCTTCATTTATTGTCAAGTTAATATTGTGAAACACTGGTTGAATTTTATGCCATGGATTATTTATTTTAAAAACATTTTCTTACTAGAACGTGTCAGTAAGTGTACAATGCATTATGGAATTTTCCAGTTAATAAGGGCTAAACAAACATTTGAAATTTCTAGGAAATTAAGTGAAAACATCTTTTATTGCGATGGTTATACTTTGACCAGTTGTACACATTACTTCACATGTGAGAACAATTTTAGCCTTTACTGGAGTTATTCATTATGTCACTATTTAGGGATGTTTGATACCCATTTGGGACATAGTAAATATAACTAGGTTGGTAGTTTAAAAGATAAATTATATTTGTACTTCATTGTCAGGATGTTTGAATAATTTAAATATTAGTTAGGTCTCCACAGATTAAGCCTAAAATTGATGATGTATTTTAGAGGTCAGTTTTTGCTATAATTTCAAGCCTATTTATTATTCTACTTAGTAACAGTATACTGTTATGAAGAAAATACTGGACTAGGAATGAGGTGACACATTTGGTTCCTGGCTCCTCAACACTGCTCCTAACCTCTTCTATAAATCTATAAAATTATTTCGTAGAGTTTTACTTTATTTTTGCTATTCCACTTCTGCCCTCTTAGTTTTTTATTATCCTTTCATGTTGATGGAACTCTGTATACATGTATAAAATGAATTGGATGTTTTAAAAAGAGCCTTTATTTTATTTTATTTTAATTTAATTCCAGTATAGTAACATACAGTGTTATACTAGTTTCATGTGTACAACATAGCTATTCAACATTTCCATACATCACTCATCGCTCATCACAAGTACACTCCTTAATCCCCATCACCTATTTCACCCAACCCCCACCCACCTCCCCTCTGGTAACCATCAGTTTGTTTTCCATAGTTAAGAATCTGTTTCTTGGTTTGTCGCTCTCTCTTTTTCCTTTGCTTGTTTGTTTTGTTTCTTAAATTCCACAGATGAGTGAAATCATATGGTATTTGTCTTTCTCTGACTGACTTATTTTGCTTAGCATTATACTCTCTAGCTCCATCCATGTCACTGCACATGGCCAGATGTCATTCTTTTCTATGACTGAACAATATTCCATTGTAAATATATACCATACGTTCTTTATCCATTCATCTATCGATGGGCACTTGGGCTGCTTCCATAATTTAATTACTGTAAATAATGCAACATAAGGGTGCATGTATCCCTTTGAATTAGTGTTTTTGTATTTTTTGGATAAATACCCAGTCGTGCAATTACTAAATCATGGGGTAGTTCTATTTTTAACTTTTTGAGGAAACTTCACACTGTTTTCCACAGTGGCTGCACCAGTTTGCATTACCACCAACAATACAAGAGAGTTCCTTTTTCTCTGCATGTCTCACCAACATGTGTTATTCTTGTATTTTTTATTTTAGAAGGGCCATTCTTTTATATGGGGGCTCCCTTCATATTATAAGGTTCAATGCTATTGATGGGGAATGAGTGATGGAAATAATTTACTATAGTTAACCTGGCTTCTGGAAAGTGCACCTAGGCTTGTGTGAGTAGCCACCATTTTATTTAACATTTACCAAGGTCCTGATACATATGCATATTTTTTAAAAGCTTCAAAGTCAGAAAATCCTTACCAATACACATCTTGAAGGTATTTATTTTTTTTAATCCTTCAATTTAAATTATCTAAACAGTAGCTTCTTATATGTAAAATCTGAAAAGATGTTACACACCATATCCATTACTTCTCCATTTACCCAAGATTTCTCCATCTGACTGGAAAGTAAAAGTTTACAGACTTGAGCCTTTTCTGTCATTTCACTGAGATAATTTCACTATGGCTGAGGTGGCAAAGCATGAGCTTCAGATGACAGGAGTTTGAATTCCTCTACTCTGCCTCTACTTCTGAAAGGTTTCAGGAAAATTGCCCATCCTTTCTAAACTCATTTCCTCTATACAAGTGGATACAACTGTTCATCTCATAGGATTGCTATAAGGAGTGAGTAGGTGATATTTATAAATGTAAACTGTGGTGCTTGAGCCTTTAAATTGGTGACCAGTAAATGGTAGACAATTACTGTTGTTGTCTTATGAAATTATCAACTCTTGATTTCTATTAGAATTTACCCTTCTCTCTAGGATTGCTGCAACTATATGGGTTTTATGAAGTTATTCACTCCAGTGTTCCAATAAGATGACTGAATTATTTTCCTGTGTGAATTTTGAGTCAACTAGAGCTAACTCTAAATTATAGTCATGAGCTATAATTACTTCAATGGTTAAGACCATTTTGGCCTCTGGGAGTGAAAAGTAGTATTTTATAGTGCATGTGAAAGAAGTATTTGTGAATTCAACTCTGTCTTCTATTCATACCTGGGTTAAAATGAGCCACGGTGTCGAGCTGTTTCTTTGGAACATTACATAAACTTACTTGTTCTTGGCCACATAGCAATTGGGAATATACAAACAGACCTGAAAGGAACCAAACAGCAAATCTTCACAGGCAGGAAACCCAATATTTACACATTAATCAATAGGGTGATGGTCACTAAGGTGGCTTATGACTAAGATTTCTTGTTCATCATGAATGGGAGCTGGCATTTTCAAGTACTTACTTCATGTTAATGTGTTCAACGGGACTAGACTGAAGCACAATTGTGCCACAGGCATTCCGACCCAGAGCCTCTCTGTTCTCCTTCCTCTGCTCCAGTAGGGAGTGCTCTCACATTCTTCTCATTTTCCCCCATCAAACTGGTTTTTCCATCTTCTATTCACACTAAAATGGACATGGGTTTTGGTGCTTCACCAATATTTTCTATGTATTCATATTTTAACATACAGAAAAACTTTAAGCTAAAAGTCTAAGATCCTAACTCCATGCAATTTGAAGTAATAGCCAGTGGGTTGGAAGGTTTTGGAGCAACAAAGAAAAGCAGATACATCTTTTAGATTATACATCCTCATTACCCTCCAAGGGGCAAAAATGCATTCTAGGGAAAAAAAAATCTTAACTCTTCTTATGTATAAAGCACAGATCTACATATAGTCTGTATGCACAGATATACATATAGTATGTGGTATATCTGTGGTATTAAATTTTTGTGGGTAGGGTGATTAAGAAAAAAAGTGTCAAGAAGACCCCTTGGGGGGGTGGGGGAAGATGATGAAAAAAGTTGAGAAATGCTGCTGTAGATGAGAATTTTAAAGGACTCTGTTAAGCCTGTTGAGTATGAATTCTACTGAATTTGTGCTAAATATTTTCAGTATGAAGTAACATACTTCCAACTTAATACTTACATTGAAAAACAGTATTTATGTTCTAATAAGTCAAATATGCTCACTTGTTGTACCTTTTACTCTTTAATTATAAGAGTAAATAAAGGAGAAAGACTTAAGAACGAGAGGTACTTAAATTTGAATTCCACCTCCTCTCTTATTTGTTTTGTGACCCTTGGCAGATCACTTACCCTCTTTAGGCCTCATTCTTTTTGTCTTTAGTTTACCTGGGGATCATTGTGTCCACATTTCTATAACGTCAACATTGTGTATCACAAGTATTAATCAAAATAAGGTACATAAAACCTTCTACACCTGGCCTAGTACATTATAAGTGGATGCCAATTACCAGCTATGATTCTTTGTGTTGTACCTTTCTGTCAGTTACTTTCTTAAATTTATCATAGAAAAAAAAGATTTAAATTTGGGAGATAAAAGTATTGTTACCCATAAAATACAGAAGTTTCTCTAGGAAACATGTTAATATTGTCCATAAAGAGAAAGATAAATTTCAGGTTTCCTTTAAGCCAATAACCATACTTATTGACATAAATCAAAACCAGATGAAATCTACGGGGCATCTGGCTGGCTCAGTCAGAAGAGCATGCAACTTTTGATCTCCGGGTGAGCCCCACATTGGGTGTAGAGATTACCAAAAATGAATAAACTTAAGTTAAAAAGACAGATAAAATCTAAATTAAACTCTTTTTGGTCAGAGGCAGTCCTCTGCTAAATTAAACTTTTAACATATCTAGTTGCTAATGTAGCCTGTTAATGTAGAATGATTCATTTTTCTGGCAGTTTTGTTGAAATATGTTTTATTTAAATTCTATTCAGCTGTGAAGTCATTATCTTATTTCCCCTAGTACCATGAGAACTCAGTATCCTTTGGAATTGATGTCTGTTTATGACATCACTTTTGCCAGTAATGTCATCATTTCCTGTCTCTGTATAGATAATATTTGCTTTTAGGTATTCACCAACATGTATGGATTTGTAGGCTAGAAAAGTTAACTGAAAGGAAGTAGTGTGAATCAGCTGGTATTTCAAATTTGAAAATTCAAGTGAAGTGGAGTGAAATTCGCTATCGATACAAATCTTGAGGATTCATGTGAAATTGGGTGAATTTTAGTATCAATACAACTTTGGGGAAGATTATATTTGGTTTTTGTTTTTTAAAGAAGTGCCCGTAATTCTGTCTCTCCCCACCCCTTCACAAGTGGTTGCTCTGCTTTTGTGATAAATATTAAAACTCTAAACTACTGAATATTCCCTGGTTATTGATTTTTTTTAACTTTGTAAGATTAAATACTCTACAGATGAAAATCCAATGGAGAAGGAAGAGTGCTTTCATTGTAAGGATTGTGATGTGGCAAAACAGAATAAATGAGCAACTCTGAAATGCATGACATCCCTCCTTGCCTTTTCAGCTTATCTTCTTTTTAGGTACTTTATCTTATCAACATTGCTTCCCTTTTTCTGTGATAGAAGTCCTTTAATAACAAATAACCATGGAGTAGTGTTCTCCATCCCAGAGTTTGGCTTTGAGAGCAGAAAATAGGAGTTTGAGGAGCAGAATTAAGAGAATGCTATGGATAGACAACATGCTTATCCAGCAGAAATGGCCCACAAGTAGTAGAATTCAGAAAGCAACAAGGATCCAATTATTTAATACTCTTCCTAGCTCTCCAGGGAGCTGAGAGAGCAGAATTTCACAAGGTAGACAGATGTCACATTTCAAAAGCATATTAGAAATCAAAGAACCTTATTTGAAATAAAGTATATTGGCTCAGATTCTGTCTCTATATGCTTCAAAAATCATACTCCAAAAGGATTTGGGGGAGAATTTTTGACTTCATAAAGTCATTGGGCTGCAAAGTTGGATTAAGAATAAGAATACATATCTACTAAATGACACCCTGGAAGTTCTGGTGTATACTAGATATTCTCTCACCCATACAGAATCATCTCATGTCTACTTGCTGCCATTTCACTGGAAGAATCTGAAAGTTTTCAAGATATTAGGAGACAAATGTTTCAGCAGAAATGTTGAGATTTGTAAGATAGCCCCTTTCAGGACTGACCAGTGAAACCTTTTCCCCAAATCTGGAAATCTAAAAGTGTCACCCCCTAGAGGTTAGAATAACCTTCACAGACTTGGAACTACAGCATGATGAGAAATTAATATGGTACTTTTCATCATCCCTATTTCACTTAAGACGGACAAAGTGACCTAACCAAAACACGTCATCTAGGAAAATTGGAATTAGAACCCAGTTCACTACTTCTTTCTATTCATTCACTGTGCTTCTTTCTCTTTCAGGTAGGTAGACAAGAGACCTGGCCCAGGTGACAGGCCACTATATATGTGGCACACTTGTATATATGTGTGCTGGAAGGTCATGCAATGCCCCCTACTCCATCCCTTAATTCTGTATGCATCTCTCAGTCACCAAATACAAGATCTTCCTCTGTAGTATACTTGAAAATTCGTGGAGCCAGACCAATGACTTTTTTCTGTTAAAATTGTTTTTGCCTCCTCTCACCCATGTGCATTTCTCTGTTTCTTTCTACAGAAATATTTCAAAATAATTCAGAGAAGCATCGCCAATCATTTTTCATCCCTTTAGAAAGATTAAAGTGTCCTTGATTGATGTGGGCCAGTCACTAGCCAGTCTGTACTTGTTCACCAGCCTGGGTATTACTGAAACAAGAGCATGTTGCTGCTGCTGGTCACATATTATCCTTGGCTTTTCCTTCTTTACCACTTTCTTGAGGCTTGTAGGTCACTTTCCTGTGGATGGAAGAAATAGAGATGGATTGGTTTGATAATTGACCTGTGCCTGATATATTGGTTTTAAGTCTCATACAAAGTAAGAAGGACCTGACTATTCTATGGTGGGTCAAACAGTTTGATTGAAAGCATGATCAGCTGGGTTTTTCAAAGAGAGTATAATGAGGGATGTTTGCAGTGGTATGGTAAGTTTGAAGGGAGTCACCGATAGATGTCATCGTTCCTACTGACCCACCACAAACTCTCTCATTCCTGAAGGAGAAAGGAGAGGGAGTTAATGGAGGTGTCTAAATTTGGTGAGAGCTGAAATTGGAGGCTGTAAAGGATAGTATTCAACAAAAGCTGTTATCATAGGCAAGATGTCACTGCCAAATGCAGACAAGGAGGAAGACTGAAAGGAATATTCCAACTTCTACCTTCTTCCCATACAGAATGGGCAAAGAATCTGGGATGAGCAAGGATCTGGGAGCAAACAGAGAACAACCAGCACGCATGGTCTCCTGAACTTATTTCAAAACATCTTTCCCATCCAGGATTTAATTTGAACAATAACTGATGGAAGTGTTTCTTTAATGCATCATATTCCTCTGTGTTTTTTTTTTAATGTTCTAGACATTTTAAAATTTTAACTCAGAATCCTTAATGCAAATGTTAATTGTTGAACTATGTCGTGGTAATCCACAGAGTCTAGTGAGGGGTTGGGATCTGTTTGCTTCTAAAAGAAATGGTTCCAACTTGGGGTGCCTGGGTGTCTCCATCAGTTAAGTGTCTGCCTCTTGATTTCAGCTCAGGTCATGACATGATCTCACTGTTCATGAGTTTGAGCCCTGTGTTGGGCTCTACATTGATAACACGGAGCCTGCTTGGGATTCTCTGCCTCTCTCTCTCTCTCTCTCTTTCTCTCTCTCTCTCTCTCTCAAAAATTAGTAAATAAAAATTTACTTAAAAAAAAAAAAGAATGGTTCCAACTTGCCGTACTTCTGCATTTTTGACCATGCGTTTTTATGGTCTGCTGGTATTCTGTGACATTGACTGGCAGGTGTCGCAGCTGTACATGTCTGTAGCAACTCTAGCACCTAGTTCTGAATTCAACTATTTTCATTTCTCTGTTCATTTAGAAAAGGCATAACCATCACTGTAGTCATTTGCCCAACACATTTTTATTGATCATCTATTCTGCGCAGTAAAGGCCCTGAGAAAATTGAGGTAAGCAAAGAGAAAATCCTCCTGCCCTTAAGGAGTTTATGTCTTAAGTTTTTTCTAAGCTAGACTTTGAGACCTCAAGGACTCTCTTAAGGATCTTTAATCTTCTGATGCTTTTCTGAGAGGTGGGGGTGGGAGTGGGCAAAGGCACATTTTCCGGACCTTAGCTGAATTCTGAACTGTCAAGATTACTAAATAAATATATGAGGTATTTATGTTACTCTATTTAGTATCATTGTTGTCAGTCACTCAAAAAATTGTTTCTGAGTATTTATTATATGCTTGTATGTGTAGCGATTGAGAAATTAATAAAATATGTTAGTGTTCTGGGTACTGTTCATCTAGTTGGGAAGCAGATGTGCAAATTACAAAGGCTGAGTGTCAAGGTCTATGAGTCCAGCAAATGATTCCATTGTTAGGATGAGACTGACTATGAGAGTTACAGTAATAACCATAGCGCCCAATTTCCTGGCTGCTCAGGCAAGCAGTTTAAAGCCTCACTGTTAGTAATGTGTTGCTTTTATTTAATAGAAGTTCCATAAGTACTTACTTGTAAAAGTAGTGTTTCCCAGAATCCTACTGGCAGACTATTCAACTCTTTGAAACACACATGAAACAGTTCCAAGCTCAATGTTAACACTGGGAATAAACCACATGATTCTCAATTAGGGGATTCAGTAGGAATTATGGTTTTAAAGATCATTGAACATGTACCTTATACTAGTAGTATAGACCTGGACTCTGGAAAAATGCTCACTGAAACTATGAAAACTGAAACCACATAATCATGAAAAAGTTGTCCTAATAGTGGTAGGCATTATTTATGTATCTGAGCAGTTGCAACTACGGACTCTACTACTACCTATAAAGTCATAGTCGTTGTTATATATCCAAAGCTATGAGAAATGCTTGGTCTAAGCCAGAGTTGGGTAATCACCTGATATGCTGAAAGGAAGCTCAACAATCCTAGTTTTTGTCTAACTAAGACTAAAACTTTTCTCTGATAGTACGTTTTTGGCATGCCCAATGAAGCTCTGTCTTTCTAAACAATAGGAAGAAACACTCCTATGGAATGTATTTTTTATTTCTTCCTGACTCTTTTTTTCCTTATTTTTTTCTTTTTTTTTTAAGTTTCATTAATTTATTTTATGAGAGAGAGAGAAAAAAAAAGCATGAGTTGGGAAGAGGCAGAGAGAGAGAGAGAGAGAGAGAGAGAGAGAATCCCAAGCAGACTCCACACTGTCAGTGCAGAGCCTGATGTGGGGCTTGAACCCACGAACCATGAGATCATGACCTGAGCTGAAGTTGGACACTTAACTGACTGAGCCACCCAGGTGCTCCTCCCTTATTTTTTTTCTACAAAGAGGTGTCCCTGATAAAGAAAAGGGAAACTAATATTAGCCACTTTCCCTGAGGACAATAATCTTATTTAAGCTTTCCACAATATCCAGTGATTGGATTCACACCTTAGCTGCTACTTTAACACCAATCCATACACGTGTTATGATGCTATAGGTTTACCACCAAGAACCTAGGAAGCCTTTACAGAGCAACATTGACATCCTTTACCAAGTTATACATCATATTTGGAGTTCTCACAAAAAACTTAGTCTCAGAGACTGTCTTATTGGAATTTTGCTCATTCATTCATTATAGTAAAAGAGATTGAGTGGCTTATGTACTGTATAATATAGTATGTCCATGAGGCTGGAAAAATATAAACTTATTTTTATACTGTGTGTTAGCTGTATTTTATAATATTTTGTTTGGTGTACTTTTCTTCAGCCTCCAGACACATTTTAGGTGAAGTACTTCTTTTTTTTTTTTTTTTTTTTAATTTTTTTTAACGTTTATTTATTTTTGAGACAGAGAGAGACAGAGCATGAACGGGGGAGGGTCAGAGAGAGGGAGACACAGAATCTGAAACAGGCTCCAGGCTCTGAGCTGTCAGCACAGAGCCCGACGCAGGGCTCGAACCCACGGACCGCAAGATCATGACCTGAGCCGAAGTCGGCCGCTTAACCAACTGAGCCACCCAGGCACCCCTTAGGTGAAGTACTTCTAAATGCAAAGCAATATGTCCAATTATTAATCTAAAAAAGTACAACACATATCTTATTTTACCCATGTTTCTAGACTTTTTGGACACTGTTAGTATATATGTTTAGTAACTGTATTTTTTTCCAGATTAACCACTAAATACATTGCTTTACATTTAGAAATTTTTTTATCTGAAAACACATTCTGGAACATACTGTTTCAAAATATAATTTACATATTGTTTAAAAATAAGTTTATCCCTACAAATGCCAAATAATCATATTGTACACCTGAAACTAATATAATGTTACGTGTCAATTATATCTCAAAAAAAATAGCTTATCCTATGTTAGTTACCTAACTTTACAGACAACGTGTTTAATTTGACCCTTTTTTTAAAAGTCACTTTAAAAAAAAAAGTTTATTTATTTTCTGAGAGAGAGAGAGAATGAGAGAGAGGGAAAGAGAGAATGAGAGAGAGAGAAAGAGAGAGAGAGAGAATCCCAAGCAGGTTCCACACTGTCAGCCCAGAGCCTGACATGGGGCTTGAACTCATAAACCCTGAGATCATGACCTGAGCCAAAATTGAGTCAGACGCTTAACCAACTAAGCCACCTAGGCGCCCCTTAATTTGACCTTTTTGTCAGATTTTCTTCAAATGGTAAAAAAAAAAATCTTGGGAGAAAACATGCATCCTGAAGATATTAAAGTGAGAATTATTTAAGCAAGTCAATGTGTTTTTCCTATATTATGCAGTTAAATTAATGTATGTCTTTGTGTTTTCATCCTTGAGTAATGTCAGTGACAAAGGGGAATCAACAATTGGCATTATTTCCAAATGTTTGCCATTTTGATACTGATAACTATTATGCTGCTTTTTGCCTTAATCAATTTTTCCCTTGTATCAGGGTATGACTGTATCAATTGTCTAGTAGATTTAATGCTGCTTAGCTGTCTAATAAGACAGGGAAATGCTTAGCTATCAGTCAGCCAGGTCTTATGCTGTGACACATGGATTCAAAGAAAATTCATAATGTTAACGTAGATAACCACAAAAGACTTTTGTGTCTTGGTTTCTCACCTCCCTACCTTATTGATTTGCTTTTTTCTACTTCTGATAAAGACAATGAATTATCCATTGTGTATGGAATAAATGTGAGTTACTGATATAGCCAAATGACTGAAAAGGCAAAGTGCTGCTTTCAAAATGACAGTTCGTTATAGGATTCCTTTTTCAACAATAATCCCACAGCCTGTGCACCAAGCCCAAGCATGAAGGATATCATGTTACCCTTTCAGCACTTACCAATATATCTATTACTTGGGCTTTTATTTATCTTCAAGCATCCCTTATCTTGAATAACGTATGGCACCTTCTCTCACCAATGCTCATTTTTTGTGTTCATCCCTGAATATAGAAACCCTATTTATAAAGCAAAAGTTTTCCATAGACCAATGTTGTAAACATGGACATCACATGGGAATCACAATTTATTTCTTTCATACTTTAAACATCCTCCCTTCTTCAAAAACATATTACTTAACATACAGTCTTTCCAAGTGAAATCTCTCACTCTGCTTTTGTGGTCTTCTAGAATCTTCAGAGAAGAACTTTGTTACATTGAGTATAGACAACATATTACAGACATGACAAGACTCACAGGTCTTCTATGCCTCAAAAAGAAAACAATGATGAAATCATATAGCTGTGAAATGGTTATGTATATCAATTACTGGCTCATGGATTTATTCAATAATATGTAATTATTGCCTCCTTCATACCAGGCTCTGTGCTAAGCACTGGGTCTCCAGGGATGATGTTTCTTTTCTCCTAGCCTGGAAAAGTGGAGAGGAAGGATACTTGTATTGGGAGATGCAAATAGATATCATGATTGGAATTATGTTTTAAAATTTTACTTTTAACTGATTTTATTTTATTAAGCTTAACTTAAAAATGTTTAAACTAAAATATAACATGGGAAAACTTAAGAATATAGAAAGATATGTAATTAAAAGTAAAATTTTTCTTTCCTCTCCCCCAAGTCCTTAATCCTCTTTCCTCCAAACTTTGCTAACAGATTTTATGCTTTGTTGCAGAGTAAAACAAAATAAAAAACTAAAACAAAACACACATAGACACACAAACACACGTACATATATATGTTTGCAGGCACACAAATAGTAGCATATGGCATATTCTGTACTTTCATATTTTCACTTAGTATTTTATCTGGTGTATCTTGTTTATCTGGTGTACCTTTCCATAGAAGGACTAAAATTTTTGAGAAAATCAAATGTTAGGAAAGATGTAATATTATATCAAGAACATTTATTTTTCTGAGTGAGTTTCCTATTACCTAGGAATATCTTAGTATTTATTTTTTATAAACAAGTCAGTAAACTAGAATACAATCAATATAGTTGGGCAATTAACATAGATGAATTCCTACCTCTTCTCTTTGGACATCATTCAGGTTTTAACAGTTGTCTTAATAGTTAAGAGATCTATTTATAGTAAAGCAATCTGTTTCAAAATCTCTCATTTCATTTAGTTACTATGTCTGGTTAGTTTCCTGTAGTTGGAATAGTTTGCCAGTGGTTTCTCTCTCTCTGGTTTTTTTTTTTTTTTTTAATTTTCATGATCTTGACTCTTGAAAATTAATAGGCCAATTTGGATTTATTTCATGTTTCCTCCTGATTAACCTTAGGTTATAAATTGTGGACAGGAATTATATGAAATCGATGCTACATTCCTCTGATTGAATCCTGCAAGGTCTCAGGTGATTTTAATTTCTCTTATTAGTGATGATGTTCACTTTGATTCCTTCATAAAGTTGGTGTTTTCCCAGCTTTTCAACCATAGAGTTACTCTTTTATTTCCCCTTACAACTAGTAAGCATTTTGTAGGGAGTTACTTTGAAACCATAAAAATATCCCATTCCTCATTAGTTTCTCCACTAGTTTATTTCTATCTGCATAGGTCATAGTTTTCCATTTTATACATTTTATTTTTTTCAATTTTTAAAAAAGTTTTATTTATTTATTTTAAGAGAGAGAGAGAGCAAGAGCAGGGGAGGGGCAGAGAGAGGGAGAGAGAGAATCCCAAGCAGGTTCCATGCTGTCAGTACAGACCCTGATGCAGGGCTCAAACCCACAAACCGTGAGATCATGACCTGATCTGAACTTAAGAGTCAGACACCTAACAGACTGAGCTACACGTGCTCCTCCTATTTTGTTTATTGAGTTATAATGCTGTTAGCACTTGTTTTGGCTTTTTTATGTAGGTAGTCCTTAACTTATGAGATTTATGCACATACTCTGTAGACGTAAACATCCTGTTCTGTTTTCCCCCATCCCTGGGATCTTCTCAGCCACATACCTACTCTTTTTTGTCTTTGGTATAGCTGCTATTGAAGGAAACCTTACTTCAATACCACGGCCATAAAGCAGGAGATTATGGCTTTCGGATCACCTTTTGATGATTTGGAGCTTAGTGATCTGTAAGTCTTAAGACTTAGCTGTATGGTATGCAGGTCAGGAGCCAGGGGGCTCTAGACAGGTGTGAGCAGCTCCAGGCTAGAAGCTTCAGGTTGGACATGGCTTGGCTTGGCTTTAAGATTAAAGGGGCTTTAGGGACCTGTATAGAAATTTCTACAAAGAAGATATACAAAAGGACAACAGGTACATGAAAAGATGCTCAACATTACTAGTCATTAGGGAAATATAAGTTAAAACCATAATGATATGTCACTTCAAACTTTTTTAATTGGCCATCATCAAAAAGACAAGACAAATGCTAGCATGGATGAGAATAAAAGTGACCCCTTGTGCACTGTTGGTGGGACTGTAACTTGATACAACCACTGTGGAAAATAGTATGGAGGATCTTCAAAAGACTAAAAAGAATTACCATGTGATCCGAGAATTTCACTTTTGGGAATATATCCGAAGAAAACAAAACATACTCAAAGAGATATCTGCACCCCATCCTCATGTTTATAGAACATCATTTACAAAGAGCCAAGACATAAAACAACTGAAGAGGTCAAAAGTACAAACTTCCACTTATAAGATATATAAAAACTAGGGATATAATGTACATCATGACAACTAGAGCTAACACTGCTGTGTGATATAAGGGAAAGCTGTTAAGAGAGTATCCTATGAGTTCTCATCATAAGAAGAAATTTTTTTTCCTTTTTTCTTTTTATTGTATCTCTATAAGAAGATAGATGTTAGCTGAACCTACTGTGGTAATCATTTCACAATATATGTAAATCAAACTGTCTTGCTGTATGCCTTAAATTTATACAGTGATGTATGTCAACTATTTTTCCATGAAACTGGGGAAAAATAATGTAACAGCATCCACATATGGAAATCTACTTGACAGTTCTTTAAAATAAATGCATTTTATTGAGAAAAATATATATATATAAAGTTATCTGGGAAGAAACCAATAAATATAGATTCTAAGAATTGAGGAAACAAAGATGTCTTCACACATGTAGATGGTAAAAAAGAAAGGAAAAGAAAAAAGGAAAGAAAGAAAGGCATCTTGGGGTTCAGGGAACTTGAGCATTCTAGGCTATTATAGGGACAACTTCAGCCACATTAGGGTTTCCTAGGCTTGTTTGTGCTAACTAGGAAACCTGATCAGTTTTCTCTGGGGAATGTTCCAGACTATAGCAGAAACTCACAGCTGTTAGCATTCTATTCACATATAGATAAAATGTAATAAGGGAAATTTGAATTTCTGGAAGCTAGGACAAGTTTATATCAGCCTTACCTGGAGGGCAAGCAGTCTTCTTCTGTCTAAAAGTCAAAGCCATTGGGGCACCTGGGTGGCTCAGTCAGTTAAGTGTCTGACTTCAGCTCAGGTCATGATCTCACGGCTAATGGGTTCAAGCCCTGCAAGGGGCTCTGTGCTGACAGCTCAGAGCCTGGAACCTGCTTTGGATTCTGTGTCTCCTTCTCTCTGCCCCTCCCTCACTCATGCTCTGTTTCTCTCTCTCTGTCTCTCTCTCAGAAATGAATAAACATTTAAAAAAAAAGTCAAAGCTGTGACATCTGACACTAACAACTAAAAAAAAATGTGTGAAATTTTAGTTGCTAAAGGTTTTCTGCTTCTAGATTACAGCTTTGCTTTTATCTATAATTATATTAAAATGGTATATTCATTGAAATCTTCTTCTCAAAGGAAGATATTCCTGGCCATTCTAAAAAAAATTCAATAAAAAATATTTTAAAACCATAATATTAATGAACTCAATGCCACTCACCTACTAACCTTATGGTAATCTGTTTATCTGTGACATTTAAACTAGGAATATATTTTGTTAATGTATTTCCTTCACAAATTGGAGATTGTGATGTTGTCTTGGCACAGTAGCCTGTATTTCATTACACTTTTACTACAGTGCCAAGGCCAAAGGTCTTCGGTGTCACAGGGAGCAAGTCAGGTTTATATTGGGGTCCTCAGCTGAAGACTCAGACTGTAAGCAGGAGTTCATTTAGCCATCCATTTCTTCAGTGGATATTTATTGAGCACTACTTGTGCCCAACACACTGTTAAGTGTGTAACGGGACACAGAGTCGAATATAACATCGGATTTGCATGTTTAAAGGATCCCTGTAGCAGCATTGTGCAGGATGGAATATAGGAGCGAGGCAGAGGCAGGAGAGCAGGCTAGAAAACATTGCAGTGTTTTCGCTATCGGGGGCAAGATGCCGATATGTGGTGAAGGCAGTGGAACAGACCAGATGGAACAGATTAGACCTAATGTGGTTCTTAAATAAACCCCAAGGGTTATGATTCCCTTTAATAATCAAATGAAAACCTTTGGTCTCCTCTACAGAGAGAAGATGTACATGGATGTGTATACAAGTACAGTTTCATAAGGCCTACCCTTCTGAGTCCCCTTCCTAAAGGGGCACAGGTCTGGCCCTGCAGGTCTCCAGAGACACCTGTCTGTAGTCCCTGCTCTACTATACTCCAAGAAGGGGAAGTACACGTCCAGCTGGGCTGATGAGAAGGTTCTATAGAAGAGGTGGAACCTGAACTAGGACTTATAGGAAGAGGGGGCTTCAACAGGTCAGGATGGAGAAGCCACTTCAGAGGGCATCAGCAGTCTCTAGGCTTTTGGCACTTTGTGGATCCTCATGAACTGTTTGGGGAGCCACAAAGCTTGAGTCTCAAGAGTAACTGCTACTCAGGGGCAGGGGAGTGGGTGGCACCTGGGTGGCTCAGTCAGTTGAGCTTCTGACTTTAGCTCAGGTCATGATCTCCCCAGGTCATCGGGTTCTGTCTTGACAACTCAGAGCCTGAAGCCTCCTTTGGAGTCTGAGTCACCCTCTCTCTCTGCCCCTCCCCCACTTGTGCTCTCTCTCTCTCTCAAAAATAAAAAAACAAAAAAAATTTTTTTTAAAGAGTAACTGTAGGGACGCCTGGGTGGCTCAGTCATTTAGGCATCCGACTTCAGCTCAGGTCATGATTTCATGGTTCATGGGTTCGAGCCCTGCATCACCCTCTATGCTGACAACTCAGAGCCTGGAGCCTGC
Source organism: Panthera onca (assembly GCF_046562875.1). Taxonomy (NCBI): domain Eukaryota; kingdom Metazoa; phylum Chordata; class Mammalia; order Carnivora; family Felidae; genus Panthera; species Panthera onca. The sequence continues at coordinate 54,268,044 of NC_138346.1, forward strand.
TTCGGATTCTGTGTCTCCCTCTCTCTTGCCCCTCCCCAGATTGCTCTCTCTCTCTCTCTCTCTCTCTCTCTCTCTCTCTCTCTCTCTCACACACACACACACACACACACACACACACACACAAATAAATAAACATTAAAAAAGGCGGGGGGCGGGGCGGGTAACTGCTTCTCAGGGACTCTCTCAAAACTCTCCCTCTTATGTGATGGTGTATATGAAACCCTTAGCAGATTGCCTGACACATAGACCTCAGTCAGTGTTAGTTCTTATTATTACTAAGTACATCAAATACATAAAAGATAGTGAGATGTGCTGATGTTTCCCCAGATTGATAGAAGGTTATTTGACAGTGATGGCTTTCTTGTATCAGCAGTCCAAGAATTAGGAATAAAAACCAGATGAGAATAAGCCCTGAGAAGGTCAGCGTCCCTCAACCATTCTGTCAGAGTTTCTCCTTCATAAGCTTGCGTGCACACTGCACGCCTCCTAGAAGTTACAGAAGTTGTCCGGATGCTCTGCTGAGCCAGAGTGAAGTCAGACGGTTCTCCCATTTGCTTTGTAAGTCTAATAAGGTGGTGATATGGTGTGCGACCATAGTATTTTAATATTTTCCACCAAACTCCTACCATTGAAAATTCTGATGTCTCATTCTCTAACGAATTGCACACAAGGCTGACACTGCCTCAAATGAAAGCATCTGCTTGCCAATAAATAATGAGAAATTAAGTGCATTTTTTTACACTTTTTTTAAAATTTTACAACAAACTTTTAAAAAAATCATGTGGTCTTTGTAAGATGTAACAGAATTTAAGTCTGTGATATCCTATGTTAAGGTTTCAAACACACTATGATAGAAAAGATGCCAAAAAGGATGATTTGGGGGAAAATGGGAGATCTGGAGTATGATGGAGTCCATGAATCATGAGCAGGTTAGTTTGATTAGATGATGGTCTTAGACTTCATGTTTTTTTTTAGCCTAATGTTCCAAACCTGTTACCCATAATCCAAGAAATGATAGGAATACATAGTTGCCAAAATTACCTTTGAAGAATTTGACATCTTGATTCGAATTTCCACAATGAGAGTAAATCTTTGATCACAAATTGTTTAAAATAGAAAATTCTTCAAAAGTGAGTTTCAAAAGATTTGTGACTTACAGGATATAGGATAAAAGGAAGTTTTCCTGTTACATCTATTTTTAGTAAATACTGGGCCTTGATAACTTACACGCAGAGCTCGCTTCACACAGTGGCTGCACGCATTCCTTTTGTGGTCTGACTATGAGCTATGTGATCTCAAAATGATATGACCTCACTGGTAGGATTTTTCTGAGATTCAAATGAGAGAACTGAGTACAGATAGATCTTGGCACAAGGCATGGATATAGCAATCACAAGTTAACGGCTATCAGTACCTTCATCAAACTCTGGCAGTACTGACAAATAGAACTTTACGGTATCGCGGACAGTGATGATTGAATGGATTATATTTGCTTTCCTATGGTTAGAAGCAGGACTGGAAGCAAACTTCAGGATTTGAGCTTCCCCTTTATTTTCACAAGACTAGCAGTTCCCAAATGTGACTGAGCTTCAGTATCATCAGGGGAAATATTTGGGGGTTTGTTTATCTACAAATGTAGAATCTAATCAAAGAATCAGATTAAGTAAGGGGCTTGAAAATGGCACTCAGGATTTTGAATTTCCTACATGTATGTAGCTAACATTTATTGTGTATCTTCTGTGAGCTAACATTGTGCTGTATGATTTTTTCTTTTAAGAGTAAAATGGGCTGTTTTTATTGTTCTAGGAATTTTCATATATATGTAGATTTATATAAGTACAATCACAATTCAGTTTTGTAACCCTAAAAATTTCCTTTGTGCTGTGCCGTTGTAGTCACACCCTCTTTCTACCCCTAACCCTTGGGAACCAGTGAGCTGTTCTCCATAACTGTAGTTTGCCCTCTCCAAACTTTTATATCAAAGAACCGTATATTACTGTCCTCTTTCACTGTCTCAAAGCATAAATTCTTTGAGATGTATTCTTATTGTTACAAGCACCAGTAATTCATTTTTTTTATTGTTGTGTAGTAGCCCTTTGAATTTGATATTCATTTGAATTTAATAAGTGGTCGTTTTTCAAATATTAGTAGCAACGTTGGAGTCTGAAACCGTATCAGTGATCTTTTCATACTATAAGAAATGCATTGATCTGTCTATACTTTAAATGGATCTTACAACTCTTCATGATTCCGTAACATACTTCATTAGTCATTTGAAAAATATTGATTTCCTGGGATAAGAAGATCCTTCAAATACCGACACATTTCCTTATATAATATCGAAAAATCACGTTCATTAATATTAAGATTAATATCAGTCTCATCAGAAAAATCTTGCAAGACTGTCAAACTCACAGTGGTGATAATAGTTTTCCAAAATATTAATCTTCCCTTGAAGATTCACTTCTTTTTTTTAAAGAAAGTCTGCCAAATTGCCAAGTCTAAAACTACAGTTCGTCTGCCACTCTTTCAAATAAAATGGTGTTCCATGAAAAAAATGTCTATTTCAATTCATAGCTCAATCACACAGAGCCTCTTTTTTTTGAGACAACCATGATACTACTGTGGACAGAAAATGTGCTTTTTTATGTGTACTTTCCATTTTGTCACATAGAATATTCAGCAGATGTTTATTGAAGGGTTGACTTAATGAAATTAAACATTTTTATTGCATTTTAAAAGCCATTCTTAAGATTAAAAATAAAATTTTTAACTAGTATTAGTGGTAAAGGCAAGTACTGATGCTATAGCTTGGTGCCACCACCTTTGCTCCTCGAAGATCAGCAAATGTATACACTATTGTTTTTGTACCATCAGTCCAAATGTCAACAAAGTGAAAAAGGCTCACACAAAAAAGTTTTAGGATTATGAAAATAGTTTTGAACTCACAGACCCCCTGAGGTATCTCTCCAGACCTGTAGGGGTCTACAGATCACTCTTGGAGAACTGGCAGATAGATTATGCTGCATATTGATTCAAAGAAGAATAAGATCATTGTGGAACACAGGCCCTATGAGAAGGGGAAAAAAATGAGGATAGGGCTGTTAAGGCATGAGAATACATGGGTGAAGGGGAAGAACATTATTGACCATTAGAAGGGAGGAAGATGTGCCTTATACCCTAGAGATCTCCAAAAACAGAATCCTATTTACTCTCTTAAAACATTTACTGTTACAAGTGGCTCAAGGTAGAAAACCAGATCAAATAATTTCTCAACATTCCTCCAAGTTCTAATATTATGATTTTGTGGTCCCAAAGGATGTGTGGCTTATAATATCTCTAAGTATAGTTGTCTTGTTTCAAATGTTTTTTTCAGACTAGTTTTCAATATCTCTGAAAATGCAATTTCATTCTAAAGCAGTCTTCAGTTTTAATATGGTTTCTTACAGCCTTGCAAGATGCTGTTCTCAATAACTTGCAGGCTAGAATTGAATCAAATTCTTTGAGGCTGTGCTGCTAAGAGAGCTACATGTTGCTCACACTCATTCCAAGGATGAATGGGGGCAGATAACCATTGACAGCTAGGTCTTCTTCCCACCTACACTGAAAGCGTCTCAGGCCATGAGACCCTCTGATCACTGTGACTTCTGAGATGGAAGGGCTCGACCTTCATTTGGCTCACCAACTATGAGGGTTGGAAAAGCTTTGCTGTGTTTGGCAAGACTTCTCTATAAGGACAAGCAGGCTATAAAATGATTTTTTGCCTCTCAACCTTTGCATATGAGGATTATATTATAAGAGTAAAAGTATCAGAAATAGGGGCACCTACCTGGGTGGCTCGGTTGGTTGATCGTCCAACTTCCACTCTGGGCATGATCTCGTGGTTCGTGGGTTCGAGCCCTGCGTCAGGCTCTGTGCTGACAGCTTGGAGCCTGAAGCCTGCTTCAGATTCTGTGTCTCCCTCTCTCTGCCATTCCCCCACTCTATCTCTGTCTCTCTCTGACTCTCTCTCTCAAAAAATAAACATTAAAAAAAATTTTAAGTATCAGAAATAGATCCTGAATGTTTAGAGACCATAGAAGTTCAATTTTGCTGTGTGCATGTGTAACATAACACTTTTGAGGGATAAAATTTGACTTCTATTTTATATTTATACAGTGGTAATTTCCAAGAGTCCATTTCTACTACAAGAAAAGCCAATTTGTCCCTTGTAGCTTAAACTAAGTTACAGTTAAAAACAAAGGCTATCTTTCATTAAAAAAATAAATAACTGCTGGAAATCAAGGTCTCAGAAATGAAACTGTAAATATTTAGAGAATTATGTTCTCTTCTAGTTGTTTTGCCTCTAGAAAATATAACTAACTCATGGGGAAGATTGAGGAAGGGCAATTAAAAGTGAGTGAGGCGACATTGAAATGGCAATAGCGAAGGCCATTAAAAAGATTAGGGTGCCATTTCTTCAAGCTGGAAACACAAAGGAATATGATTGAAAACTATAAAATGTTATAGCATATGGATAGGACTGAACCTACTTGTTCATCAAATCCCTGAGAAGTACCACAAAGGGAAATCTTTGGAGTTCTAAAGAGGCAAATAAAATATAATAAATAAAAATAATTACTTTCCATGCAGTAGTCACACTATGGAAATCATTGCCATGGTAGGTAGTACAGACCTCTAACAAAAAAATTTTTAAAAAGATTCAAAGAGGATTTAGGAAATACCATGTGTTGTTTTTTTTTTTTCTTTACAAGATTTTATTTAAATTCAAGTTAGTTAACATTAGTGTAGTATTGGTTTCAGGAGTAGAATTTAGTGACTCATCACATAAAACACCCAGGGCTCATCACAATAAGTGCCCTCCTTAATACCCATTAACCATCTAGCCCACCTCCCACCCACCTCCCTCCTTCAACCCTCAGTTTGTTCTCCTCAGTTAAGAGTCTCTTATGGTTTGCCTCCCCCTGTTTTTTTTTCCTTCCCTTCCTCTATGTTCATCTGTTTTGTTTCTTAAATTCCACATATGTGTGAAATCATATAGTGTTTGTCTTTCTCTGGGTGACTTATTTCACTTAGCATACATAATACACTCTAGCTCCATCCACGTCATTACAAATGGTAAGATTTCATTCTGTTTTATGGCTGAGTAATATTCTATTGTGTATATACCACATCTTCTTTATCCTTTCATCAGTAGATGGACATTTGGGCTCTTTCCATAATTTGGCTATCGTTGATGGTGTTGCTAAAAACATTGGGGATGCATGTGCCCCTTGGAATCAGTATGGAAAATTCACCTTTAATAGAGCTATAATAAAAGTTAAGGGAAAATATATCTTTTGATGGATAAAATGCATTGATAACTTTTGAACTAGAGATTAGATAATTCAGACTAAATAACCCATGAGTTTGACCTCAGGTGGTAGCTGTCATACCATTGTATTCAAAAAAAAAAAAAAAAAACTAAAAATTTAAATTCAAGTCAAGCTAACATCCATTATTTTTTCCTGTTTCTATTTTTTCTTAGTTTACAAATTATAACACTAAGTAGAACCTCATGAATTCACTTGTTCAGTTCCACTGCTCAGCTGAAGCTGTTTCAGGTAGTTGTCTACTCTTCCATCATCTCCCTAACAATATATTCTCCCACTTGGCAATTTGCTGAGATCTTTATTTTCAAAGGGAGCCTAAATATTACAGTTTCATTGTAATATCCCCCAACTTTTATTCTGATCAATCTCAAACCATATCAAATTGCAAAAATAGTACAAGGGAACACCTACATCCTACCCCCTCACCTAAATATTTACTTAATATTAACTTTTCCACACAAGTATTGGCTCTCCTACTCTGTAAAGTATATAGAATATGGATTTTTGCTTCACTTATTTATGTTCATACATTTATATCATTAATATGCATATATACGTATATATATTCTCATGCCAAACCATTTGAGAATTATTATGGACATCTAGACTCTTCATCCCTAAATGCTTCAGTTATGGATATTCTAAGAATAGGACATTCTCTGCAAAATACCTGGGAGTACTGATAGAGCAATACTGATAGAGTACTGTTATATAATAGTCTACTCATATTTCCCCAGTTGTCCCAATAATATTGTTATAAACAATATTATTTCCTTTCGTTCTTTTTCACTAAAGGATCCAGTCTGGATTATATACTGTGTTATTTGTCATATTTTTTTAGTCTCCTTGAAATCAAACAGGTCTCCAACTTTTTTATTTTAGCAGGTATCACTGTTCTACATAATGTTGACATTACTGAAAAGACCGGTTTAATTTTGCAGAATGTCCTTCATTTTGGATTTTTAAAAATTGTTTCTTCATGATTAGATTTAGATTAGGCATTTTGACAGGATATGTATATAAGTAATCTTGCGTCCTTCTCAGGAGGCATAGGATATCAGTGTGCTCATTACTGGTGATGTTAAGGTAAAAGTAGTATCTGCATGATTTTTCCATTGTAAAGCAACTTTTCCCTTTTGTAACACAAATATAATCTTCATAGGGATACTTTGAGACTGTGCGAATATCCAGTTCCCCACTTTTTTTACCCAGTGGTTTTAGTATCCATTGATGACTGTTACCTGATTTGGTTATTGTTATGTGCTTATCAAATTCTGGTTTTCTACTTCTATCATTCCTTTTACATTTATTAGTTGATTTGCTTTGCTTTTTTCTCCTTCTTCCTCTCCCGTTAAGAAAAGATATTTTTAGTATCACTATGTACTTAGGAATATACTTTTCAATTCAATATTATTATAATCTATTCTTCTCATTATCCATTTACTGCTCAAATTGTACCAAATTTGACCAGTGGGGGTCCTTCAGAGTTGGCTTCTGTTCCTCTTTGATGTGTCCTCATCAGTTTGAGCACATTCTCTGTGGCATACCCAGATAATTTCCTTTTAGAATTCAGCCTGGTTCTAAAACTTAGATCTGGACGCAAGGTTTGCTCATTACTACTGGAGTGTCATTGCTTCTAGGCCCTTTCAAAGTATACTAGAACATACATACACACACACGCACATGTGCACACATACATACACCAATATGTATATAGTACTGTTATAGCTCTATATAGTATAGTACTGCTATGCTACTACCATCAATTTTATTCTAGCATTATAGGGTCCTTCCTCCCCTTACCCCATTCTGTACTTCTATTCCCTTTCTCCCAATCCTTGTACCCCCCAGTAGCAATATATTTATCTATTTCCTCAGTCCTGCAGTGCACACAAAACAGTTCCATACACATGCTACACCAATACTGTGACTACCAACAAACTTACTGGGTCAAGCTCAAGATTTCCTATTTTTTTTTTTTTTTTTTAGTGTCTTTGACACACGATGCTACATTAGTTTCTCCCACCATTCTTTTTGTCCGCAGAATATATGTCCCTCTAGATATAGTTAGTTAGTTAGTCAAAGTATTTTTAGAAACAGCTTATATATGGATTAATTCTCTTCTTTTCTTATCAACTTAATACGGGTTTTCATTTACTTGCTTGAAATCTAATTGATTTAAGAATTTATTTTCCAGTAGTGTTGATTTAATCTACTTTTGAATATGCAAAAAGTGCTGTTTTTTAAATGCTAAGAAACCTAAACATTAACCAACTGTATGCAAACTTTGGTGCTGTGGTCATCATCATATTCAAGATCTGTTTAGAAACTAACAGAGGGAAAGCATAAATATTTTGCTTTCTTGTACTAATAACTTATATTTTTATTACCGTTCCAAATTCAGGATCAAGAGTTTTTTCAAGCATACCAATGCTGTAAAGCGGTACAGAGCAGAAGTTAACAAATTGTTTCTGCAATTAGGTTGCCTGAGAGTAAACCCTGGTCCCTACCCTGACCCACCCCACACTTACAGATTACAACCAGGTCAGGTTTATTATACTTTGACTGTCTTGTCCTCCTCACGTGTAAAATCAGGATACTGCAAAGTTTAATATAAAGCATTTTCCTCAGTGCCTAATGAATAGTAAGTGCAAAATAAATATTACCTGTGATTTTTGGTGGTGCTGGTGGTTATGCTGGTCTTAAATGTGAAACAGTGTGTTCCAGATATCCAGCGTTCCTAACACTATATTTAAAGGCTTATTTTCTTGGCAACTGGTTTTGTTTTTTGCGGGTTTTGTTGGTTTTGTTTTTGTATTTTTTCTTTCAGTACTTTCCCTTTGATACACAAGGGAAAGTTATGGCTTCGCTAAAAGTTCTGGCATTGAGAGTGACCTTGTCCTTGTTTTGAAGCATCTAAAAAATAAAAATAAAAATTCCTCCTGCAAAACACCAGTCAGTCGCTGCTGCTGGTGCTGGGGCAGGCTGTCTGTCGAGATGCCGAGCATTACAGCCGCTGTAATCACCAAGGCATCTGCCAGAGATCTCAGGGCTACAAACTAGATAGGAAAGTCTGTATTACATCTAATAATAGCTTTGGAAATTTTCCTGAAATGCTTGCTGGCAACTCCAGGCTTGACAGGCACAGCATACTGTAACTAAAGCAAGAATGTCGTTGCTACTCTTGCTGGTGAGTGTGCTATGGCACTAACCAAAATAATAGCTAGAAATCATTTGCTACCTCTTCTTTCTTTTTACTTGTGGTACTCTTGGGTTACTGTCACGAGTAGCTAGATATATTTGTATAGATGTCCCGTATTTTTTAATCCACAAACAGCTTCTTATGACCTATGTTCATATAAACTTTGATCCCACCAGTGAAGAGTTCAGATAAGAGCAACATTATATCTGACACTATCAGTCTTTTGTCACACATGGGGATTGTTTTCAAGATGCAAGATTATGATACGTTTGCATTCACGTGGAGGGTTTGTGAAGAGTATGTGTTGAACGTGGAAAGCACAGACTTCTCTCTGTGCGCACTAAGGTCACCTGAGGATGGGGCCAAAGAGTCAGAGGATGCTCCATAAATGTTCAAGGAACTGTGAAAAGGTTCTAGACAGAAAGATTCTGTTTTGATTAACCATTGGGAAAGAAAAGACTAAGGAGTGAGGTGATGATTCTCTTAAGACAGAGAATTACTGTGAAGCTTACAGTTCAGGGTCTGTCACTTGTGTGGGCCTCCCAGGACTCCAGGAGGGTCCTGAACTGCATGTTCAGGTGGCCATATGCTTCTGTAATATTTGCTGAAATGTGGTATTTTAATCACAACTGGTTAGAACCACTGTTTCCTTCCACTAAAACTTCCCGTCCATCTTAGTTTTCCTCATGTTGAGTGGAAGTAGAGGTAGCTGTGTGCATGGAACACGAAGGTTGGGAGATACATTTACTTTGAGTATCGTTGACTCTGTATAGGGTCTGCAGTTGCTTCTGTGTATAATTAAGTTATTGCCCACCATCCCAGCAAAGAAATGGCTTCTAGGTCCTGTCACATACTTGGCCAGTTCACCCAGCGGGGCCAGAGTCTATGTTGTGTTATTAAATGTGTTCTACAGTAAGCCACGGAAGTATATAGGCAGTAGAGGAGAAATAATGATTGAAATGTACAGAACCAAAAGCTAACCTGTGTACAATTTACTTCAATCACCAGGGATGTAAACTTGTAACTGGATGATTGAGGTCTAGTTGATCATTAGTTATAATGCAAGTTCTCTCCTGTCAGAACTCTACTAGATAATATATATTGGTGTGTACAATTATAAATGTTATGTATTTTTCCCTTTTTAGATGTGAATTGCTTCAGATAGGATTTATCAAAAATTCCTGAGTCAGGCACAAAGCATAGTAGTGCTACAGATATGAGAATATTTATTTGTTAAGTCACAAGCTTTTGTGCATTCCAACTATGAAGAATTAAAAGAAAATATGGTCAACCATACTGAAGGAAAGACTGGATTCTCTTTCTGATCCATCTATAGAATGATACACAAAATCATTATCATATGAAAAGGTGATCAAAAAAAAAAAAAAAAAAGAAAAGGTGATCAAAAGAGTACAAAACCAGAAGTGGGAATAATTTAATAAAATCATGTTATTTTTCATATTTTGTGATTTTTGTGATTTTTAGCCGTTTTACACTTACAATTTGCATTGATTTTTTGTCAAGTAAATATTCACTTGTTTAATTTTTTTTTGAAATTTTACATTTATTTCTAAAAGAGAGTCCTCTTCCCAATTAGACTTCAGATCCCAGAAAACCTGGATCTGCCCCATTCTCTACTAATATATAAAATGTGTGTAGTCTGGTAGACAGTCACTCATTCATATGCTTGAGGCAATCAATAAAGAGTTAGGATATGGTAAAGATTGTATTGTACACATATAACCCAACAGATCCTGTAATAAGATGGCAACTTTTGCTCTAAGAAATAGTTCAATACTGGCTGCTAGTACTTTGTACTTCATCTGTAGCCTATGAGTGCTCAGAGTGTTCTGGTTGAGAATCTCTCCTGAGTTGAGATAGAATTTGTTCAAATTGTGGGCAGAACAATTTCCCACCACAAGAAATCAGGCTCCTCAGAAAAGAAATGTCTATTTCTAAGACTGGGGCAGGAAATGTACAAGAGCTTGGAATGTGCAGAAAGCAAGGAAACTATCAAAAACTACTGGAGTCGTGTCAGAAGGACACAGGAACCAATATGACAGAATAAAAAAAATTGAAATGTATTGGAACACATCAATGTACTAAAACCCATGAATGCATAATGAATCAAAGAGTAAAAACCAAAAACTTCTTTGAGTCAAGGATATGAGGGCATAAAGTCATTCTAAAAAATGGTTGATAAAGGGAAGAAACAAATATTTATCTTGCCTTTTCTGACAAATTGTAACTCAGGTTAACCAAAGAGTTGGTAAGAAAAATGTCTACTTTGTAAAAGAATTCCAGCCAATATTTACAAAAGGCATGAAAAAAACTAAGCCACCATTATTTTGCAGCCCTTTTTGAAATAATCACCTTAGGAAATGATCATCAATGGATGTGCAAACCATTTGGGGGTGAAGGGTTGATGAGGAATCTTTACAAGAGAGAGCTTAGACTGGGAATACCAAAACCCATTAATTACAAAAAAAGACACAACAAGTATTATACAAGTAGCAATTACACAATCCTATCCATGAAATATACTTGCTAAAAAGTAGAACATAGCCTCTAGGTCTAAGTGTCAATTTCCAAAAAATACAGAAGAAAGAGGGACATTTTATGTGATAACATGGAATCCAGTCAGCAAAATCCAAAAGTTAAGGCATTCTATAGGATAGATGATTCAATTTCTTTTACAAATAAATGATATGAGAAAAAGGAGGGTAAGACTATAAAAAAATAATAAGCTAATGAACAGATTAAGATAAATTAATATTGAAAAGACATTTTGTCCAAGTGTAATAGGTGGACTTTGGTTGATTTGAACAAAGTAACATCACAAAAGACAGCTTTGAGGAAATCAAGGAAAGTGGAATATAGACAGGGTATTAAGATGTTAAGGAATTACTGATAATTTTGAAGTATGATAATGGTGTTGTTATAATGTTTTAAAATGAGCTTATCTTTTAAGAATGCAAACCAATTATTTATAAATAAAGTAATACAATATCTGAGATTTGTTTAAAAGTTATCTGGCTTGGGGTGGGGGCCCTTGGGTGGCTCAGTCGGTTGAGCATCCGACTTTGGTTCAGATCATGATCTCACAGTTCATGGGTTCGAGCCCCTCATTGGGCTCTGTGCTGACAGCTCAGAGCCTGGAGTCTGCATCGGATTCTGTCTCTCCCTCTCTCTCTGGCCCTCCCCTGCTTATACTCTGTCTCTCTGTCTCTCAAAAATAAAAGTTAAAAAATTTTTTTTAAAAGTAATAATCCGGCTGGGGAGAAAAAAGTGTTTGGGGAGCATAAATGAAATAAAGTTGGCTCTGTTTTGATAATTATTAAGTCTGGATCATGAAGATACGGAGATTTATTATATTGTTGTAACTACTTTTAGATAACTGGAGTTTTTCTTAATTGTAGGCAAAGGTACATGGAAAGTAAATGTGGAAAGCACATATAGAGAGATACCATACTTATATTCTCATTATTATTTGTTTTTGAAAATGAAAAAAAAACTGACCAGTAGAAACATCCAATCATGGCATTTGTGAGATACTCAATATGAATGTTATCGGTAGTGGTGTGCTGGTAAATGACTATCTAAAGAAGAAAGCCCTGGTTGGTAGTGTTTGCCAGTTTGTATGGTCTAAATACTCCCACTGTGGCTGATTTCAAGATACTGGTGTGACCTCACTGAACGTGGAGTTGGGAAGAGGCATGCACCACCAGCTCTTGTGAGTCTGTGGGGCCAGCTGCAGCCCCCTACTCGGAGAGCAGACAGACAAGCATTAGTTTCTGCAGATTCTCGGTCAGACCCCGACTCTAACATGCACCCTCTGTCCTTGATCAACTTACTTAGTTTTTCTGAGCCTTGCTTTCCCCTCTGTAAAATGGAGATAGTAATTCCTACTACATCAAGATATAAGGCTTAAATGAGATCACACATGTGATAGACCTAGTATGGTTCCAGTCACATAGTGAGTGATCCTTCATGCTAATATCCTTTCTTCTCTCCAAGTTAAAATAGAAGAAAGAACTCTCACTTTGGTTGGGATGGTCTCAAAATTTCAAAAGAACAGAATGAAGCTGATCATCTTTTTAGAGGGCTTCCTGCCCAGAATTTCTATAATTACTTAAAATTGCAGGTTTTAGGGACTGTCATAAACCTGCCAGAAGCTCACCAAGCTCTAATTTGGTTGGATATTAATAGGTAGACTGGGAAGTTAATGTGATATGATTGTGGCTAGAATAGAACCATCTGTTAAAAGTAGTGGTTTCTGTCCAATGTGATCTGGAACTGCAAATACACAGTAAGAATTAAGTTAGAATTATCTTAGAGTTGACATGGTGAAAAAAAAAAAAACCTATAACTTACTTATTTTCCCAGGGAATGTTAAGACCCAGCTAAGACGTTTCTGGCATGAATAAGTCTAAGGGTTATGTTGGCAAATTGGAAATATTTCCATTCACAATTTGATTGTTTGAGCAGTTATTAATAATAGTAGCAACGTACTTTCCAGATTCTTTATTTAACTTGGGTTATTAACTACAGTATCAGTTAATGAAAGAAGTTTTTTTTTTTTTTTTGCCTTTGTTTCCTGAACAATTTTTTTTCTATGTAGAAATCTAAGATTAAGGTCATCACTGATTAGTCAATAATGATGAAGTTCTCAGAATTACTGAATTAAATGCATATATAAAAATATTCTTTAATTAAAAGCAAGGCTAGAGAGAGAGGGAATTATAAGTCAAGCCCACATTTAGAATCTGAAGACACTAATACTAAAGGCATTTGAAATGTGATTTGCATGTGTGGGTTGATGTGTTCCTACTGGGAATACAACTTGGGGATGTATTTTCTCCTCTCGGGAAGAGTTGCATGACTCAACTCTACATATTTTGGATTTCTGAGCAAATACTTAATAAGAAGCAGTATGCTATAGCATCCATCTGAAGTTGGCCTAATATTCTTTGATCTTTAAAAGAATAGTTTTCCTTCAGAAAATTAAAACATTTGCCCCTTGGAAATTTGAACTTCCTATTTTCTTAAAACAGTGTTTTTTATGCTAACCTTAATTCACTGGGTCATAATAAGGATGCTTTAGGAAATGAAATGGAACAAAATAAGTTAAAAATAGAGTATGTCACAAATAGAAAGGATCAATAGTGTTTTGTAAAACTCATGTTTTAGTTGTGGGTACATATACATTCAAAACTGAAGTAAAATGTATTTCTCATTGAGTCATGATTTTAAAAAATTGAGAATTTTGAAGTGTTTTAAAATATACAATCAAAAGTCCCTGAAAAATAAAATAACTCTCCCTTTGTGGTACATGTCAAAATGATAATCTAGATTAACAACTCTTGAAATGTTGTTTTGGACAGAAGCATCCTGGATTTCGAGGGAGTCGTGAGTCTGCCTGGACTTCACTAGGGATGGCAGAGGGGGACACAGTTGTGGAGATGGACCTTTTGTCTGTTTGATTTTGTTCCTTTCTGAAGTAGGACAGACAGTGCTACTTGGCTTGCCTACATATTCACAAACATCTCAGTTAGATTTCAAGACTTGGGGTCAGAAGTTTTACCTTGTACTTTCTTACCTTCTCACCCATGAAGTGTCTCCCACACACAATAGAATATGCTTACCATTACAGTTGGTAGTAATCAGAGCTCAAGTTTGCCCTAACATACTATTTGGCCACATTTACTCATATGTTTATATACTTATTCATATACTCTTTCCCACAAAGGATTTAGTGCAGCTTCTGATGTGAATAAATAAGAAAATAATGGTTGAATTATAAATAAAAATTACTATAATATATTATAAGTATACACATTTTAGGGATGCCTAGGTAGCTCAGTCGGTTGAGCATCTGACTCTTGATTTTGGCTCAGGTCATAATCCCTGGGTCATGGGATCTCTTCTTGGGATTGTCTCTGTCCCTCTCCCTCTGCCTCTCCCCTCCTCAAAATAAATAAGTAAACTTTACAAAAGTATATACACATTTTAAAAATAAACAAATACATTCAAGAATATTTTTATACACATATACACATACCCTTATATATCTTAAAGGTAAGTAAGGTCAGAGGAAAAAATGTGAATGATCAAGCAATAAGTTCCTTCCTAGTCTTTCTCTGAGGCTCATTCTTGTATCTGAACTCCCCAGTAGGCAAAGTAAAATGGAATATATATCAGTTACCAGTTTACTGTTAAAGAAGAGAGACACCTGCAGGAAAAGCAGAGGTTTCCTTATATACACGAGAGACATGACTAAAAGGCATCTCTCACATAAAGTTTCATGTAGGAGACAATCAGTGTCTGAAACTCAAAAATGTCCATACCATCACTCCTGAAGAATTGTGGTAATGGATTTTATTTTTATTATTTGTTACTTCTCCTCCATGGAGTCTGAAGTCTTTCTTTAAAATTTTGTTAATGTGTATTTATTTTTGAGAGAGAGAGAGCGAGCGCGCATGCATGAGGGGGGGTGGGGCAGAGAGAGGGCAGACACAGAATCTGAAGCAGGCTCCAGTCTCTGAGCTGTCAGCACAGAACCCAACATGGGGCTTGAACTCACAAACCATGAGATCATGACCTGAGCCGAAGTCGGACACTTAACCAACTGAGCACCCAGGCACCCTGAGGCTGAAGACTTTCTGACAAAACACAGCAAAAGTAAATCTGTAAAAAGACAGAAAATTATGATCCAGTAAGGTAATCTTTTGCCTATTCTAAAATATCACTCAGAACATGTAGAAGAAATCATTTAAACAGTCATCCCCAAATATCACCTATCTCAACCAGATTTTTAACTAAACTGCTTGACAGGGGTCTAAGATTACATACACCCTCTGGCTAGGGCCTAGATAGATAGGCATTCAGGATTGTTGGTTGCAAACAAATCCATCTGAAAAAGTTATGATTAGGAGATCAGGTCGATATTCTTTGGTGAAAATTGCCAACTTCACCAGGGTTCCTACCTGATGAACCATTCCACCTCCACACCAAGATGGGTTATTCTGTGACAAAATGTTTCCAAAGCTTGAATCCAGAGTACCATCCCACAGCAATTTCAAAATGTGTGGGAATAATTTTTGCTGTACTTTGCTTTGTTTGTTTTTTCCCCGTACCACTGCTAATCGCCAGCTTTCGTTCACTCTAGGAGTCCCGCTCATATTCTGTTAGAGGGGTCAGGGGGTCTGTACTAGTCTTCAGACAAAAATTGACAAGTTATTTGGGAGTGAATTGGAAAGACAGAGCACCTAGTGTTTGGGGCACCAAACAATCATTAGAATGCTTGGGCACTTAGGAGTTATCTACTTCATATAGCAGTGGAAGAATCACTTCCACAATTTGAAACTTCGCAGTAAACATTATCTGAAGGAGAGATGGACCACAGAATTGGGGATATCTAGGGAGCCTCTGGATAGCTCCTGAGAGGAATCACTACAAGATGCCTGTGATTAAACACGGGCAATGGGATTGAGGGGTTGGATGCATGGGGGCCTCAGATTAGGTTGAGGCAGCAAAAGAATGCCAAATACCTAGAAGAAAGGAGTAAAGGAAGGTTTATAGGAATTATCAGATAAATTTTACTCCTCATTTACTCTGACAAATGAGAGGTGGGGAGGGCAAGGAAAAGATGATGAAATAGAAGATTCTTGGGCTGGTTCTAGTAAACCTAAGGAGGTTTCATCTTCAGGAAAGCATAAAAATAACTGTCATTCAATTTAAAAAATATGGTTGCATATGAAAGCCCATTTAGAAGGAAACAGAAGTTGTCTAATTTGGGGGTGGTTAACAAGTGAGCGTTTTTGAGAAATAAACTTTCTGGCCGTAATTCATTTTGTAATAATCAGGGAGTTTTAGTTGCTAGCCACAAAACTAACTGGATGTTTATAGCAGAAAAGAAATGTGTTGAAAAAGCATTGGGGAGGCCCAGAGAATCACAAGGAAGCCTGTAGAACCAGGTTTAGGAAGAAGCTAGACACAGAGCCTAGATTCATGCCATGGGATCCATCTAGTAAGAGAAGGGCTGCTGGTGCCAGTAAGCCCTGGGCACCACAGCTGCATCCTTCCAGGAGACATCTTGCTGGCCCCACCTGCTCCTGGAGATTGGATGTAAAGTGCCGGTCCTGCTGCCCTCTCCAAAATGGCTTCTCCCCAATTCTGCTTCTTGACATCACCAGCTCAAGATTTGGGTGTGGAAGGCACAGGAAGGGGATGAGCTATTTCTAACTGGCTGAGCCTAAGTTATATGTTCTGGCTTAGTCCTTTGGGGCTGTATAACAGGAATCCATAGACTGGGTAGCTTATAAACAACAGAAACTTCTTTCTCCCACTTGTGGAGGCTGGAAGTCTGAGATCAAGGTGCAAGAGTGGTAAGGTTCTGGTGAGAACCCTCTCCTGGGTTGCAGACTGCTGTCTTCGCATTGTATCCTCAAGAGTGGTGAGAGGAAGCAAGCTCTCCTGTGACCCTTAAAAGGGTTCTAATCCCGTTCATGAGAACTCTACTCTCATGGCCTCATCTAACCCTGATTACTTCCCAAAGGCCTTACCTGCTAACACCATCACTTTGAAGGATAGGGTTTCACCATATGAATTTTGGAGGGACGTAAACATTCAGTCCATAACAGGTTTTTTTAGTGAGGTGTGGACTTTACCTCCCACCGAGACTAGAAAGGTGCAAATTCCTCAGGGAAACCTAAGGCTCAGCTTTTGGGCACCTCTTTCCCACCCCACCCCCCCAAAAACAGGTAACTGCCCACTAAACTTTTCTTTCAAACCTTCATATATTCTTGAGTTCTTGGATTGGTTCTTTAAATTTTCAGGGCCCTCTAGAAAAGGCTATCTAATGAGTCTTAATTTTCTGTTCCAGTTTCCGTGGTGAAACTCAGCGCCATTGTATTTGGAGACCTAGTTAAGCCCTGTACATCACAATATTTTGCATGTTGAGTGTTAACATTTTAAGTATCAACATCAAATTTATTCTGTTGTTCGTACTTATTAATTGAAAACAAATCTAAATTTTTAGGACTTTCCCATGTATATGCCCACTGCAGGCTCCCAGAGAAGCCCCGAAAATAATGATGATAGTGCAGAACTGGCCCTTGCAGGCTCCAGCTATGTAAGCACGTCCCTGTCTTCGCCAGGCACTATGCTAACCTCTGAGTCCTTGCTACCGCTGCTGTTCTTCCAGAGTGCAGGCCAGTCTTTTTTCTGTCTCCTGTTAATTGACAATGCCAGTTATAGAAAATTGTGCCAGACCACACTCCAGTGTGTCAGTTGTACAAGTGGGAAAATAGATTACCCAGCTAGTTGTGATTTAAAATCCTTATTCCTATATATGTATAAAATGACACAAGGCTCTGAAAACGCAGAACAAGAACATAAATAACTTCTGTAAGGTTCTAAAATGTAGAGTTGGAATCAAAATAACTTTTAGAACCATTCCTGGGAGGATGCTCTCCCAAGACATTCTTTCCCAAATTTAGAAAATCAGGTTTATTTTTAATTTTGGTCCGCTTTTCAGTTATTCCAGGAAGATTTTCTTAAGGATTCTCCAGTGTCATTAGAAGCCACAAAGTATCTGCTGCAAAAAGCTAGATTTCATCTGCCTATCTTCAAAGATAAATCCAGGAAACTCCATGAGCTTAGTGTTTACACTGGCCCAAGTGAGGCTAAAAGATGTAAGGGTGATGGTGCATCTGGTAGTGATGATGCTGAACAAGTTCTGGAGATGGGTTGTTGTGCTACATTTTTATTAATAGCTGCACACCTTGAGATCTGATTCATTCCTATCCATGGGTCTTTGAGACCTTACGAATTTGCCTAAATGCTCAGAACCATGCTAATATTTTTTCATTGTATCTCAGCATATTTTGTATTAAGAGAAAACAAGCACATAGATTTTTGACAAGCAAATACTGGCTCAACAATTGTAACTTGTAGCTACAAAGTTACTGCTTAATATAACAGTGAAGAAGCTAAAAATACTAAGGCAGTGGTTTCAGTCTTTCTTTCTCATGTATAATTTTACAGTTTCTTTAAGATTCAGGGAAGCTAAACTCTCATCATTTTGTCAGATTGAGAGTAACATTTATCATGAATCAAATCTTCCTAACATTTTCATCAGTAGCCTAAAAGAAAATGGTAGGTTTCATTTTATTTCCAAAGTGATTCTTGGATTTTCAGGTTGCACTGAAAAGTGAGATGGAGAGGATGAATTGGAGGTGATCCATTATCACCAAAGCACAATCCAAAGGGGAAACTGAGAAGAAAAGCTCTATGTGAAGTTCTATTCCATTGTTGCCCTTTCCCTAGACCTGCTGCACTCCATTCCTCTTCCTTGGAAGGAAGTAAAGGAAGGAAGGTGAGGAGAAAGGGAAGTGGCCATAGTGTGATGGAACCAGCTTTGCTGACTTGAGTCAGCCAGTTTTGTGCATCTCTTCCCAAACTTACATTAAGTAATTTGTTGATACCTTAAAATCAGCCACGTTGGAAATATTTACACCATAGAAATTGATGGGGTATAAATGAGGGGCTCCCTTCCCCCATCCCCCTGTCAGAGTAGGTTGCTAAGATATATTAGCATTCCACTGATAACCTGTTGTTGAAAGGAACGTTGTGTATCACAGCCTTACCATTATTATCACTTCCTGATTATGACCTGTCAGTATAGGTAAAATTTCTAAAGACCTTGACTATAGTCTGCCTTATCCCAACCTTTGTGTAGTAAAGATGAAGAGTTGGAATAATGTGCTCTCTATTTAAGTTACTCATGATGCATTTGTTTCTTGTGCAATTTTACCTTCTTAGACTTCTCAATGCATTGTTAGTTTTCTTTTCACGCTCCCCTTTCCTTTTTTTTTTTTAACCCCTTCTCTATTATCCTTTCCTGATTACTTAGTCTTCTCAGTGTGACTCTGACATTTTATGAAGAAGTATTCATATGCACACTGCCTGATTAGTATGATCCAGGCATCAAAAAGTATTATAGACTCAATTCAGCAAACACTAATTGAATATTTCCTCTGCCTAAGTCATTATGCCAGAGAAAATAAGACACAGTATGTAGTCCCAAGCAACATAAAATCTAGGGAGAAAACCAGACATGTACACAACTATGACTAATGTAAAGCACAATGTGAAAGTTGTATTAGAAAAAGTAAGGAAGAATGCAAGCTGGACCACAGAGACCAGAGGGTTATTTCTGACTGTAGCAATTAGAAATTAGAGAAGACTTCATGAAAATGGAGCCATCTCAACTAAGTCTTACAGAATTGGTATGCATATGAAAGTTCAACTCTATTTATAGTTTTTATGACTAGATGACTGTAAAGTTCCCATTAAAGTAGTTTGAGCTAATTCATATTGTTTACTAATCTGCCAAAATTAGCTTATCATGATGGGAGTTAGGGTAACTTTGCAAAAATAAGATTTTAGCATCATAAATCTATAGAATTGTTACTAGATTCACAGATGCCAGTGCAGAAGTTGCATTCTGCTCATCTTTATACAATTTATGGTTTATACTCAGGGCACTATTTATAAAAGGTCCTTAATGTAAACTTCCAAATAATATGTCAGGCACTTTTGTATATATGATATCATCAAAGACAAAAACCAGAAAACAAGGAAATCAATTTTATTAAGGCTCTTGCCATAGGGAGAGCACCCCCGATCTGAAGATCAGAGTGTGTCTCTACAGAGTGGTTTCTCTTGTCTTTTATAAGAAGGACTAGACAGGTTACGGGTGGGAGGATTCGCAGTTGGGATTTTGCAACCAGGGAAAATCTAACTTGGTTAGGTGAACAAGAAATGTTTATCTCTGTGTCTAGAGAATTTCAAAGAGAAAACAGTTCTTTTTTTTAATTTTTTTTTATTAATGTTTTATTTATTTTTGAGGGAGAGAGAGATAGACCGCCAGCAGGGGAGGGGAAGAGAGAGAGGGAGACACAGAATCTGAAGCAGATTCCAGGCTCTGAGCTGTCAGCACAGAGCCTAACACGGGGCTCAACCCACAAACTGTGAGATCATGGCCTGAGCTGAAGTCGGACCCTTAACTGACTGTACCACCCAGGTGCCCCCAAAGGGAAAACAGTTCTAATTTTTGCTAATCATTCATGAGACACAGAACAGGAAGTTGAGTAGTCAGTATCTAAACCTAACAGTTACCCTGAAATATACTATTATTAGAATTTTTTAAATTTCTTTTTAAAAAATCAGAAACTGACAATCAGAGAAGTTGAGACACTTGCCAAGGCCACATAGCTAGTAAATAACAGAACTGGAATTTTATCCCATATCTTTCTGGCTCCAGTGTCTTTTTATTATGCCACAATATGTCACATCGTACTGACTGAATACTTAATAATAGTTTTTAAGGTTAATGGAACTTTGATTCATTTTTTATGTGTATATTTCATACACACTACCTAGTTTGGAGAGAATAACCTTCAAAGAACCAGGTCTAATATTTACAATTGGCAGAAATCTATTTACAGGCTGGTTTATAGTGAGAGTATACCTCCTTCCCTATAAATAAATCTATCTTTCAACTGAACGACTAGAGAAAAATTTAGAATTGAATCCTAGTGTCTTAATAGCAATTGTTCTTGCTACAAATCAATGTGGTATCGTCGTTGCTATTTCACCTGTATTCTGTGGGGCTGTAGAGGTTTGCAGGAGATGCTTCCAGATCCTCACAGGGGTTCTTAGCAGAGTCAGGAGGACAGGACAGAAATCAGGCAAAACTTGGTTACCCAACTTCTGCCAGAACTTTTGGGGATACATGTTGAACATCACAGTAGAAAAGGGGTCACTAAAGAAGGTAGTAAAAGAGTGAAAACCATTCACCTAATAGAAGAAATCATTTTGGTAAACCAAATGCTGAGTATGTTTTGCTCCTGGAAGCCTGTGAGTCCCTGAGTTTATTGGCTGTTGCCAGCTTTGTGGGGACCCTTGCTGTGCTTTTGATATTCACAGCAATGCAATGCTGAGATGCACCTGAAAAGTTCACCCACACAGCAGGGGGATCTAACCTGGTTGGCCTGAATCATTTGGCATCTCTTCCACACTCAAATTACTGTGGTAATTATAGGTATGAGGTGATAATTTGTGGTTCAGTTTTGTTCTGGGGCCCAGTCATCCAGTTCTTTTTTTTTTTTTAATTATGTTTTACTTTTATAATATTGTGTTAGTAAACACCCCAGGCACTCTTTCACAGCAGTTGTGTGATACATTCTCTGAGCTTTGAAGCAAAAATTTAGTGTAAAACAAAACCCTCCACCCTCCTGGCTGGGCTACTTTCCTAAGCATGGTAATTGTGTCTACTCTAAGTGGAAGGGAAGAATGAGCAGGTTACAATTAGCATCTGGGGGCTGCTGAAGGCAAGATATGTAGGGGTGCTTTGTCATTGCTGGCCCTGGGAGTGTAGACTTTTTATGGGCAAGAAAGCCAAGTCCGGTGCTTTCCTGCTTCTCCTTGGTCTCTTATTCAGGAATAACCTGGCTGTGCCTGTCCGCCCCCCCCCCCCCCCCCATGCAATTCCCATGCCCAGAGAAGCTCAGGCAATGAAAGGAGATACTATCAGTTTTTATTCCCTGTATCTCCCGGTTTTAGGGGAAGAGTGCCATGGTCAGAAGAAGATAGCAAAATTAAAAGTAAGAAGACAAATCAGCCAGAAGATACTAGAAAATAATAGCAAATGAATTGAACTGGGGCACCTGGGTGGCTCAGTCAGTTGAGCATCCGACTTCAGCTCAGGTCATGATCTCATGGTTTGTGGGTTCGAGCCCTGCATTGGCTCTATGCTGACAGCTCAGAACCTGGAGCCTGCATTTGACTCCCTCTCTCTGTGCCCCTCCCCTGCTCATTCTCTCTCTCTCTCTCTCTCTCTCTCTCTTTCTCTCTTTCTCCCATCTGCCCCTCTCCCCCTCTCAAAAAAACAAAAACACAAAAACAAAAACAAAAATCTATCATCATCAGTAAACTGGTGATGAGTCTTTTAAGGCAAGAGTTAAACATTTCTTTGATTCTTCGTGATAAGTTTCTCTGAAATTTAGTAAGCATGAGAGTGGTCACTTCCTCAGGCTGGAATTGGCAAATCTGAGTACTATCTGAGTACTCAGCGTGTAGGAGGAAGAAAAGAGAGAGACAGAAAAGTGTGACTGGAGGGTTCCTAGCATAGCTAGTACTAACTCTCCTCCCCTTCTAGGGGGACTGAGTTCTCAAGATTCCTATGAATAGATTCTTTTAAAGAAGTTCTCAGAGTGAATTTTCTGAGCTAGCAGTCGGCATCACCTGGGAACCTGTGATGGGAACCTTAGAAATGGCAATTCTGAGGCCGCATGCTAGGCCTGCTAAACCAGAAACTGAGGTGGAACCAGCAAGCTGTGTTTGAATAAGCCCTTGTCTTACTCCATTTGGGCTGCTATAAAGGAAATACCACAAACTGGGTGGCTTATAAACAAAAGAAATTTATGTCTCCCAATTTTAGAGGCGGGGAGATTTGGTGTCTGGGGAGGACCCACTTCCTCACAGACTAGTCTCACAAGACAGAAGGGATGAGGGAGCTCTCCGGGGTCTTTTTATCAGGGCACTAATCCCGTTAGTGAGGGCTCCATCCTCATGACCTAATCCCCTCCCCAAAGCCCCACCTCCCAATACCATCACCGTAGGGGCTAGGATTTCAAAATATGGATTTGTTGGGGGGACACAACATTCAATCTATAGCAAACCCCCAGGTGATTCTTGTGCATGGTAAAATCTGAAAAACACTGCTTTAAAGTATTTGTTTCCAATATAAAAGTGCTTCAGAAAGTACAAAGTGACCAGTTTCTCTCCTAAACTCCTGTTGTCAATGTTTTACAACTGTCTGATTAAATCTAGGAGAAAAAAATCCCAGTCAAGTGCTAAGCTTTTGACGCATATGAATCTCTCTTTGAAAAAGAGCAGCATAGCTAGGCTCTGGACCTGACAAGCAGCAGCTACGGGCAAGTCCTCGTCAGGCACAGAATCGGTCCCTGCCCTTGATGCACAAACCTGGAAATGATTTTTTTTTAATGTTTATTTATTTTTGAGACAGACAGAGACAGAGCACAAGCAGGAGAGGGGCAGAGAGAGAAGGAGACACAGAATCCAAAGCAGGTTCCAGGCTCCAACTGACAGCACAGAGCCCGACACGGGGCTTGAACTCAGGAACTGTGAGATCATGACCTGAGCCGAAGTCAGACGCTCAACTGACTGAGTCACCCAGGCGCCCCCGGAAATGATTTTTTTTTTTTAATTGGTGCTTAATCTGAGGCTCAGAAGTGTTCTGTTTAACAGAGTTTCAGAAACCCAAATCACTAATTATGTCCAAGATGAAAAAAAAAAAAAAAAATAGCTGGTGATGCTGAACTTTAATTCTAAGATAATTTAGCAAATATTTGTTAAATGTAGTGATAATCAGCAGTTGCCACCTTTTGGAGTCAAATAAATATGGCAAAGGTAACAGACACCAAACTTAAAGGGGAAAAGTGGAAACATGAAGGCTTTGAGCACTGAATGGAAAAAAATCTAAGATCTGGCTTTTTGTCAAGAGGAAGGAGAGTGAGAGTCATGGCAAGAGACCAGAGTCAGATGAGAAGGTGGAAGCCGGGGGGATGAGGCCGAAGAGTTATTATCCATGAAGTGGGACGTTTTCCACTTAGAGTCATAGCCAGTTTTTTTTTTTTAATATGAGATTTATTGTCAAATTGGTTTCCATACAACACCCAGTGCTCATCCCAAAAGGTGCCCTCCTCAATACCCATCACCGACCCTCCCCTCCTGCCCACCCCCCATCAACCCTCAGTTTGTTCTCAGTTTTTAAGAGTCTCTTATGCTTTGGCTCTCTCCCACTCTAACCTCTTTTTTTTTTTTCCTTCCCCTCCCCCATTGGTTTCTGTTAAGTTTCTCAGGATCCACATAAGAGTGAAACCATATGGTATCTGTCTTTCTCTGTATGGCTTATTTCACTTAGCGTAACACTCTCCAGTTCCATCCATGTTGCTACAAAAGGCCATATTTCATTCTTTCTCATTGTCACGTAGTATTCCATTGTGTATATAAACCACAATTTCTTTATCCATTCATCAGTTGGTGGACATTTAGGCTATTTCCATAATTTGGCTATTGTTGAAAGTGCTGCTCATAGCCAGTTTTTTAAAGCATTACAAGATAAATGGATTGATTGATCAGTATGTGGCTCATAGAAAACAGAGCTAAGAATAGCCATAAAACATAGTGCCAGAAATAACCATAAAACATAGATGTCCTCATGCTACTAATAGCTGACATTTTGAATTCTCATTATGTGCTAAGCACTATACCAAGTACTCATATGATTCTCACAAAAACCCCTGTGAAATAGACTCTATTATTACTATCTCTGCTTATGAGATGGGGAAACTGAAGCTTTGGGGAGGAAAATTACATGGTTCATAAGAGCCTCTAGGATTTGAACCCAGGAGTCCTATGCAGGAATCTAAGCTTTTCACCATTCTGATATAAATAATGTAAAGAAAATATATCATTCCCTCAAGTTCTCTGGTCTCCAATGTGATTTTATGCTCTTCTGTCTGCTTTTATTCTTTTAAAATAATTGCCTTGTTATTTTCTGATGATAAAAGTAATGTATGACATCGCAACCAACTCAAAAAAATGCCTAAAGTGTGTAGATTTTGAAGATCATTCTCAATCCCATCACCCAGAGATAACTGATGTTAACATAAGCTATACTTTATTCTATGGTTGTCGTACTTGGTACCTCAGAACTGTCTGGTGTGCCCTTAAAGAGGCAATTGGCCCTGAGTCAAACGCTGATTCACTAGTTTTGGGTGGGACCAAGGCTTATGTATTTTTAATAAGTACCTCTCCTGTGGTACTATATACAGTCCAAACTCAGTTCTAAAAACTGTTCTATACCTTAGATTTCCAAATACCCCTATGTAGAGCATCTTTTATTCAGGTTATCTCCAGGTTCTTGAGTACTTTAATATTCTCATCAATACTACCTTTTATAGACAGGATGATGTCTAATAAAGATGTGGTTCTCACACTTTAGCATGCCTTGTAATCACCTAGAGGACTTGTTAAAACACAGCCTACAGAGTTTCTGATTTAATGGGCCTGGGATGGGACCTCCAGAGAAGCAGAACCAATCGTGTATATAAAGAGAGAGAGACACGAGGAGTTTTATAATAGGAAGTATCTCACATGGTTATGGAGGCTGAGAAGTACCATGACCTGCTGTCTACAGCTGGAGAAGTAGGGAAGCCAATGATACAGTTCGGTCCAAATCCGGAGACCTGAGAACTAGAATTCCAATGTCCGAGGGCCAAAGATAGATGTCTCAGCTCAAGGAGAGAGAATTCACCTTTCTTCCATTTTTTTCATCTATGTACGTCCTCAACAGATTAGATTATACCCCCCACATTGGTGAGGGCAGATCTTCTTTACTCAGTCTACTGACTCAAATGCTAATCTCTTCCAGAAACACCCTCAACAGATACACCCAGAAATCACCTTTTGCCAGCTAACTGGGCTGGTGAACCATCACAGGGCACAACATGTTGCATTTGTAATAAGTTGGTGAGTGATGCCAATGCAACTGGTAGAGGGACCATACTTTGAGAAGTACTGCAGTCATCCTCCAAATGAGACTTCCTGGTAGAAACGATTCTTGTTGTCCTTGAACATTCCTTCAAATCCAAGGGCAAGAGCCTGACCTTGATGTAATCATTTAGAAACAAATTCTGTAACAGATAGTAGCATGGTTCATATCCCCCCTCCTTCAGGAACTCCACATGTGAAAACTCTATTCAGCTGTTTCCATATCTCTATGACAACAGTAAAAGCGTACCAAGAAAAGAATGGCTAGTGATGTTGTCAGCAAAAAAAAAAAATCTTTAATGTCCAAATGGTTGTTGGTAGCAATGGAAGGGACAGTGGGGCAAGGTCAGTTACATCCAATAATAGGCATAACACCTATCACAGAAGTCTAATGTGTGACATTTCTTAAGTAGGACAAATACCAGAAGAGGATGTTGATGCTACTGGCAGTTTTTATGAATTATACATGATATACTATTTTAAAATTCAGAGGAAAACTGCCATTTACCCTCCATAGTAAAAGGTATTCTATGAAAAGTGAAGTGCTGGGTGAGTAAACAGAAGATGCTACCAATATAATGGATCTTAAGCACACTTCTCATTGTTCTGTAGTTCGTGACGGAAGACAATCAGGCTTTTAAAAGGAAGGTTGACCTCTGGAAATCTTCCTGAACTTGGTACCTCAGTACTGTCCATCTGTGCTTCCAAATCACAAATCAATTCTCACATTTAACTGGCTTTTGGCTTTACCCCTTGATGCTGGGGTAATATAAGTATATGGCTACATTTTGGTATTCAACATTTTCTTAGTCTGTTCATGCTGCTACAAGAGAATAGCATACACTGAGTGGCTTATAACAGAAATTTATTTCTCACAGTTTTAGAAGCTGGGAAATCCAAGACCAAGGCATCAAAATATTTGGTTTCTGGTGAGGGCCTTGCTTCCTAGATGGCTGTCTTTTTGTATGACCTCACACAGTGGAAGGAGCAAGGGATCTCTCTGGGGTCCTTTTATAAGGGCACTAATTCTATTCATGAGGGTTCCACTTCCATGACCTAATCAGGTCCCGAAGGCCCCACATCCTAATATCATTACTTTGAGGGTTAGAATATCAGCATATGCATTCTGGAGAAGGGAGACATAAGCTTTCTGTCCATCACACACATTTATTTGTCAGTCACCAGAAATGTAGAAATCCCACCGCCAGACAATGCAGTTCACACTAGAATTTTGGATGTTAAAATTAGACATTTTGACCATGACTGAAGTCCTGTAGGGGGAATTTATTCATTTATTACTCAGTCAACAAATAGCTATTGTGTACTTTCCTACATTCCAGGCATTATTATAGAATCGGAGGAGAGAACAGTGAAAACTTTCTCTATAGCAAGACAAGTCTTGACCCTCAAGGAGCTTACACTGTCATGGTGATGAGTTTTGTCTTATTTTATATCTTCAGGAACCTTGCTAGGTAAAGGATCAGCAGTATGGATATCACTTGGGAAGTTGTTAGAAATGCAGACTCTCAGGCTCCATCCCGGATCTCCTGACACAGAACCTGTACTTCATTTTACAAAATCCCTGAGTGATTTGTATCCACATTAAATTCTGAGAAGCACTGCTCTAAACAAGAACCAGAGCCTGAGGCAAAGATTACAGTTCTGATTTTATTTGAGAGTGCAAGCCCCAGACAGTCCGAATAAAGGAAAAAGGGTTGGCAGGCAAGGGAAGCTGCAGAGATGAGATCCTGTGCTGGCTCCTATGTCAAAGTGAATCTGGAAGGGGCACAACAGCTCAGCCAGCAAGTGGGTTTGCTGGGCACGTGGGACTGCTTCTCCAGATAGCTTGTGGGGAAGGTTCACACCCGGGTCCCTCCTGACTCCTGCTTTCTGCTGACTGAGGTTCACACCAGTGGGAGGTACCACCCCTACACTTCTGAATTCCAGTATCCAAATCTGAATGTGGAGGGGTGGGTGCAGACCAAGAGAGAGAAAAAGAAGGGAGAAGTTAAGGGTTTCTGAGAAGACACACAAAGTTGATTCTCGATGTACAGGGAAAATTCCATCCAGATAAGTTAGTAGAAGTGAGTAGAAATGGCGTATCTCTGTCAGTCACCAGAAGCACAACCCCCCTGCCCGACAAGGTAATTCACCCTAGAATTTTAAATGTTAAATTTTGAGGTCATAACGAGGAGATA
This sequence comes from Panthera onca, assembly GCF_046562875.1. Classification (NCBI taxonomy): domain Eukaryota; kingdom Metazoa; phylum Chordata; class Mammalia; order Carnivora; family Felidae; genus Panthera; species Panthera onca. The sequence goes on from NC_138346.1 coordinate 54,296,459, forward strand.
GTGAAGTCTTTTTTAACATTCACTCGTCACTTCATCACTCCCTGATTTATGACCTACTGTTCCTTTTACAGCACTCAGGGTTTCCACACGCCTATGATTCTATTAGCTCCTCCCATCTCTAGACTCCTACCCTTTCTTATCCACATTTAATAATACCTGTGGTTCATTTCTCATTACTTTGTGAATCTCACATATCCAGACCCATCTCTCCTCACCCAGTATACTGGCACATACCACGCACATGTCTGCTTTAATGTCCTATGCCCATACCCTCATCCTTGAACAAGCCAGAAACCAAGTCCGGATAGGACCAGACAATCTGGGTTACTAAATCTAGCTAAGCAGATCGTAAGAGGTAGAAACCACAGATCCCAGAGTGAGGCAGGGTCCAAGTGCCAGCAAATACTGTTGCACATTCTCTCCTAGAGTATTCCCTGTACGAGAAATTCTCATTCAGGTCATCCACATTTCACTGTCTGGAATCTATGGAAATTAAGAAAAGGCGACCAATACCTAAAAATCACAAGTAGTTATCCCCAAGTGATGGAAATAGATTTTCATTTTCATTTTTATCATACCCTATGCTTTTCAAAATTTCTATGATGAAGCTATACTGCTTTTATAATGAGAGAGAAACTCAATTATTATTTTTAAAATGCTATGTTTTGTCAAGGGAACTCTGTTAAAAACAGAATAAAGAAAAACCAGAATGACATGGCAGTCATTAAATTTTAACTTATTTGCATATTTTATAGACACTCAGTAAATCTTCCTTAACTCCAGTCTAGAATTTAGAAAACTCTAGATTTCTACAGCTCTCAAAACATAAAGGAGATAATCTTTTTTCAGAGCAAAAGAGAAGAAATATATGAAGAAGCAGAAAGAAGAAACTGTACTTTCTGAAGGCAACACCATACTGCCAAATGTCTAAGAAGGCATTTCGAGAATGTCTGTGATTCCCATGTGCTGGTGAAACACAGCCACTCTGCTGTCCAGCCCTAGTAATGAGAAGGGCCTCTAAAAATGTCAATGCATGATACTGGTCAGCCCTAAACTTTAGACACCTTTTAAGGAGGTGCTCAGTGTCACATACACTTACCTTTTTAATTTTTCGATGAATAAGGAGAGTCCTTTTCAAACTCTATTTCAAATTCTAATCTCAATCTATGTGCTCCACAGGTAGCAGAAACATGTTTCCCACTAATAATCACTTGATCAACTCTGATCAACATGTCAGAGGTAATTTTGTATACATTTTAAAAGACATGGTTTGTTTATTCCTACAAATGTGTTGACTGCCAACTGCTACTTGTACTTCTTAAGCTATTACCAAAAAAAATCATCATAATCTCTACTCAGATTTACAAAATAACGGATTCTTATTTTCCGAAGGTGGTTTGTAAATCAGTCCAGAATTCATCGGTACTGGGAAGCCCTCCTCACCTAGATATTAATGTTCTCTTCAGAATATTTCATAGATTTCAGGCCTGTGAAAACCCTCTGAAACCCCTGTGTTAGAAGAAGGAAAGTTGACTTTCTTGTTGTTTGCTATCCTGATTTACTGGGACAGTGGAGGCCTCACGACCCTAATAGCACTGATGTTTGCTAGGTAGAACCAGTTAATTCATTCAAGAACACTGTACTTAAGGACATGAAATAGTAACAACCATTTGGACTCCCTGTAATTATGAAGTTCATTTGAGAATGTGAAAATAAATGTATCTTAAGGAGTAAGGATCCTTGACCATTCACTCCTCACATTGAACCACATCACTCAGTAAGAATTCATATAGCTCCCACACACGTTTTATAAGTATTGGGATCTGTTGTCACCCTGTTTGTTAAATAATGGTGCATCATATGTACTTTGGTGATCCAGGATGAATGACTGCTTTTAGGTCCCACCTTTGTGACCCATAAATACACTTTAAATCCAAGACCATGTGTTGGTTTCTTTCATAACACAAACAAACAAAAACAAGCATACTGATTATTAACAATTGATTATTCCCATGAAATTTTCAGTTGTTTCATGTTTAGAAAATAACTCCTCAAGTGGTGGATAAGTTGGGTTGGTTTATAAGCCGGAGAATATGACATAGGTGAAATAGCACAGGAAGCCCTGTGTCTTGATGTCCTCTGTTTTAATCAGAAAACGTTTTTAGTCAGGCTAGAATGGTGAGTAGCGTGTAGTAGAATTAAAAGATTTATATATTTAAAAAAACTATTACCTAACATTTTAACATGTCAAAATATATTGCCATATGCATTTTGAAAAGCATACTGTATATTTAAAACATGCTTCTATTAGGTACTCAAAATCCTTGAAATGTGGAAAGGGGTTCTTATATTAAAGATATAAGATATACTGTTTCAACAGATATGGAGCCAGAAACAAAGTAACATTATATAAGTACTTCTTGAAATACGCAATGTGGGAAACGAATCACTTCACGATTATGTACCTTGTATAAAAAGAAAATACTATTCCTTTGTGCTACTGAATATAAATTGTTTTGGGATCCAGCTAAAAGGTGTGTGTAGGCACAGTGATGTTTTACAATTTTAAATGTTATAGTCTGGAAATATGATTTGAGAAGTTCCCTCCAGAAACCATTTTGACAAGGATAGTATTTATAAGCAGGCAAGAAAGTTTCCTCAAAAACAAATTTGATGTTTTCCTTTGCAACAAATTAAAATCTGTATAGAATAAGCCCTATAATATAGTTATGAATGTTTACAATATGCAAAAATACTTACTTTGGAAAAGCCTCGCCAAATATTAAGACCTACTGGTTATATTATTTGCATTTGAATTTGTATGATGAGCAGAATTCAATAAAGATTACCAATGTAAATATTTTTAAATATTACAAGGCTGATGGAAGTTCTAAATTCCAACTACAGTCTCCTCTTGCAAGTTAACTCAGAAGTTCTAGATAATAAGACCATTCTTTTACTGGGATAGAATTATTTTTATTATTTCTTCTTACGTCCTTCCCTTCTTGAGATCACTCCTTTTTTCTAATTATCATTAGCTCTCTCTTAGGAATCCACTTTAAAAAATTTTTTTTTACATCATTTTTTATAGTCTGTCCTATACTTTTTGAGTTTGGGGCTTTTTTTTTTTTTTAACTTTTAGACAGTTTTTCCAGTTGGCTTTTAAACATATTGAGGGCAGAGTCTCTATGAGCTCATTGTGATATCTCCCACAGTGCCAGTCCTTAAAGGCAGCTTTCAATGAACATGTTTTAAATGGGGGCACCTGGGTGGCTCAGTTGACTAAGTGTCTGGCTCTTGGTTTTGGGTCAGGTCATGATCTCACAAACAGTGGGTTCGAGCTCCTCATTGGGCTCTGCACTGACAGTGCATAGCCTGCTTAGGATCCTCTCTCCCTCTCTCAGCTCCTCCCGCATGCACTCACGTGTTCTCTTTCGCTCTCTCTCTCTCTCTCTCTCTCCCTGTTTCTTGCTTGCTGTCCAAATAAACTTTTTTTTTTTAATGCTGTAAATGGACTCAGCTTTAAAACTGATCACAAATTACCACAGAGGCAATTTCTGAAGGGAGACTTGCATTCAACTTCTGATAAATATTGGTGTCTACTGTAGCCTTTTTTTTTTCTTTCCTGTAAAAAGAGAATTATTATATTTCATGTGGGAAGGGAACATGGAGGAAGTACCAGAGTAAAGAACTAACTGAACTCTAGTTACAGCTTCATTGGTGACTAACCCTGTGAGCTTTTCTAAGTAACCAAATGCTGTCCACCTGCCTTTATCAAGGTGCAATTGGAGGTACTACTTCCTTGGCCTGCTTCATAGACTTGCTGCTACAGTCACATGAAGTAATGTATGAGATAGCACTCTGAGTTCTATGAAGTACAATAAAAATGCACATATGATTGTGCTGTGCCTTTACCATGATACCTTGAATGTTATAAGAGAATACTCTTGTTCTAAGGTCCTTGGCCATTGCTTTGTTGTTGGGACTGAAAATAATTTCTTTTGAGAAACTGAGATCCTGGAAACCCTATTTTAAAAGATCCAAGCTTTAACAATGCTTATACTCTGAACTAGACCCCAGTATAACCAAACTATTGTTTGGGGCTGCCTTGGAAGACTGTACTAACATGAGCCAACATACATTGAGTGTGTGTACTTTGCTAAAAACTAGGCACATGTCTCATTTGATCCTCGATACCTTCCTATAAAAGGTAGGCAGTGTTATTATCCTCACTTTGCAGGTGAGAAAATTGTGGCTTAAATAGGCTCATGTGTCTAAGGCCCCACAAATCAAAAGGGGCAGAGCTCAACTTGAATCCACATTTTTCTTACTCCAGCACCAATGCCCATGTCTTCTGTTCTGCCCTGGCAATACTTATTAACTAAAGCTGAATCATTTTTCTAGTAATCCAGATCCATGAGGAAGAAAATTAAATATAATAATCACATTGTTTAATCCCAAATTGGCTTGAAGATGCATATGGAATCACATTGATCTTTTGAGGTGGTCAAGAAAATTTTAGCATATTTGCACATGAAGAGTTTTTTTTAAATACTAAATCAATGAAAACCAAATGTCAGAATACATTTAAAAATTTTTTAAATTATTATTTATTTTTTGAGACAGAGAGAAAGAGTGCAAGCAGGGGTGGGGCAGAGAGAGAGGAGACACAGAATCTGAAGAAGGCTCCAGCCTCTGAGCTGTCAGCATAGAGCCTGATGCGGGGCTCGAACCCATGAATGGTGTCATCATGACCTGAGCTAAAGTCAGATGCCCCACCGACAGTCACCCAGGCGCCCTTCAGAATACATTTTTTAATGAGTTATTACTTAAGACATGTTTGTTGGCAATGCATGAATTTTCCAAATATGTAATTTATGTTAAAATATCAGGATTTTGTCCTCTAATATTTGAATTATGATAACTTCCATTTAAAAAATAACAATCCTCTAGTTGCAAAATCATTCTGGTTTTTAAAACTCTCATTTGTTGGCAATTATAATTAGATAGGCTAGTAAAGAAACAAATTCAGACATAATATTCAAAAATGCAGTTCCAATTTGGCAGTCTCAGGTGATTTGCTGAGCAGAATGTTTATAATTATTTTAACAATTTTTTTTTTAAAAAAGAAAAGCTTGCATGTTATATTTTGGTTAATAAAACTCTGAACCTATAATTTTTCAGTAAAAATTACTGAAAAATTACACTTACTTAAAGGTAAGTGTACAAATATAGTCTGCTCCTAATTGCACAGTTTATTAGTGGGAAGTTTTAAGTATTACATAAATATCTTCTCAGGGTATTTTTCTAATTAAGTCTCAGGCAGTTTACAGAATAACTACTTCTAGAGTGAGTCTGAGCAATAAGCCAGTGGTCAAGTAATCCTGAAAATCCTGATACACCATACTTGTTATGCTATATTTCTTTTTTCTTTTTTTTTTTTTGTAAAACCTACTATAGAGAGGCATTCAATTTCATTTGATGCTACATATTTTTTTATACATCTCCCATCAATGTGATGAGAATTGTAGGTTAGTCACTAAGTAGTAAAAGTGCAATCATTTTCATCCTGCCCATGAATCCTCTTTCTGGTTGACTCTTTGGATCTTGTCATAGTGAAAGGTACAATAAATCATCATTTTAAATGGAGAAATAGATCATACAAAAGCAAATTGTCCTAATGACATGTTTGGGGGAAAAGATGTTTAAAAACGGAAACATTTCCCTTTGATCATGTCATTTTAGTGTAACAATATCACCAGGTCTATTGAGTTTAAGGGACCTTGTAGCTAGTGATACCAGGAATATTTGTAACAGGGGTATGATAATTAACACAGAAGTTCAAGTAACTCAGAACCATGCATATCTGTCATAGCTGTGTCCTAATTTCAAGTGGTAACTGTGAGTTTGATAGTAAAAGATTCTCAAATCACTTGGGTACAAAGTAAAATTTGTTTTTTATATCAGGTTCTATTTTTTACATACCAGAGCTTTAAAAAAAATAGAATCAGCAACACAAACCTGCAAAATTGTTATCATACTTAGATTTAGAAACTTTATATACTAGTTACTATTATGTCAAAAGTCAGAAAAATTGTTTATTCCACACCTGTTATCTAGTTTCATAAAGCATAAAAATGATAATCCTAGATTGTAACTAAGAATTTTATACATGAAATGAATATTTTATTATTGCTTTGGGATATTTTCAGAATATGCTCAGTGAACTTCAAAATCTCTTGTCCTTGCTTCACCCAGCCCAAAACACTGACTCCTCCCTTAGCATAAAGCTATCAAATGAGCTGGCAGCATCCCCAAACCTAAATGTAGTTTCTGGATGTTGCTGAAGAACTACACCCAGAGTCTCTAATGCTTTCAAAGGATTGTAAGAATATGCAGTTTCGTCTTGTATATTCAAAGAAAATGGTGCTGCCTGGGATACCCAAATGGGTTATCTGCCTTCATTCATCCAAGAATGAAATGGCCTATGTGTTTATAATACCACTTTAATCTTGTCTTTTTTTTTTCTTCCCACATACATTCACAAAACTTTTGAGAAACTCAGCTGAACTTCATTTCCTTCTCCAGTGGGAGTTGAATGTCGCTATTATATGGGAAAAGTGGGAGTTGGAAACATTTTTCCAAAATGGAATGGGTCTTTCTATGAGAGTAATACAATTCTGGGAACTTCTGTTAGGTACTCACCACGTGTTGGTTTGTGTGATGGAGGAAGAAAAATAAATAATACAGGATTGATTCTTGCCTGTAAGGATCTCACAGTTGAGTGGTCAAGACTGCTGTGTAAACAAGTAGCATTATACAAAACAAGAACTGCAAGACAGTTACTTTAATTTTCTTAAGCAATTTAAATGGTTATGCTCCTCTGTAGAACCAACATAAGGAATTAACGTTATGCTTTCAAATAAAGGAGTATATACCTCCTCAAACATTTGAGAGAGAAAATATTTGATCCAAAAAATACAGAAATGGATACATGATAACGTCCCCAGACTTCTATATTTAGACAAACATTTTCTCATTTGAAGTAACCACCTTAGGAAATTATGCATTACTCTTTTTTTTATTGTGTAATGTTTGTTTTGGGGTTTTTTAAAATAATTTACATCCAAATTAGTTAGCATATAGTGCAACGATTTCAGGAGTAGATTCCTTAGTGCCCCTTACCCATTTAGCCCATCCCCCCTCCCACAACCCATCCAGTAACCCTCAGTTTGTACTCTGTATTTATGAGTCTCTTCCGTTTTGTCTCCCTCCCTGTTTTTATATTATTTTTGCTTCCCTTCCCTTATGTTCATCTGTTTTGTCTCTTAACGTCCTCATATGAGTGAAGTCATATGATGTTTGTCTTTCTCTGACTGACTAATTTCACTTAGCATAATACCCTCCAGTTCCATCCACATAGTTGCAAATGGCAAGATTTCATTCTTTTCGATTGCAGAGTAATACTCCATTGTATAGATATACATTCTTTATCCATTCATCCATCGATGGACATTTGGCCTCTTTTCATACTTTGGCTATTGTTGATAGTGCTGCTATAAACATGGGGGTGCATGTGTCCCTTCGAAACAGCACACCCTGTATCCCTTGGATAAATACCTAGTAGTGCAATTGCTGGGTCATAGGGTAATTCTTTTTTTAGTTTTTTGAGGAACCTCCATAGTGTTTTACAGAGTGGCTGCACCAGCTTGCATTCCCACCAGCAATGCAAGAGATCCTGTTTCTCCACATCCTCGCCAACATCTGTTGTTGCCTGAGTTGTTAATGTTAGCCATTCTGACAGGTGTAAGGTGGTACCTCATTGTGATTTTGATTTGTATTTCCCTGATGATGAGTGATGTTGAGCATTTTTTCATGTGTCTGTTGGCCATCTGGATGTCTTCTTTGGAGAAGTGTCTATTCATGTCTTTTGCCCATGTCTTCACTGGATTATTTGTTTTTTGGGTGTTGAGTTTGATGAGTTCTTTATAGATTTTGGATACTAACCCTTTATCTGCTATGTCGTTTGCAAATATCTTCTCCCATTCTGCCAGTTGCCTTTTAGTTTTGCTACAATACTCTCTTTTGGTTAGAATATTATTAGATTTCCTCTGGTTGACTTCCTTGCAGAAGTAATTTAATATTGTCAAATTTGTCAGTGTCCAATTTACATTTACAGTTTTTCAGTCAAAATGCTACCTCCCCCCCTTTATTTAATTGCATATTAAAATATTTTAAAGAAATGCCATTTTGTTTTTGAGTGGTGTCTTTAGTTCCCAATACACTGGAGTTAGTTGCTTTTATTAGAATTCAGATTGGATTTGGGGCACCTGGGTAGCTCAGTCGGTTAAGTGTCTGACTCTTGATATCAACTCAGATCATGATCTCATGCTTGTAAGATCAAGCCCCATGTCGGGCTCTATGCTGAGTGTGGAGCCTGCTTCAGATTGTCTCTCCCCCTCCATCTCTACCTCTCCTCCACTGGCTCATGCTCTCTCTCCCTCCCTCTCTCAAAATAAATAAAGATTTTTTTAAAAATAATTCAGATTGGATTTGTTATTCTATAATTCCTATATTTGTAATCATTAGTGATGATGGTTGGGCCTTAAATCCTCTAAGGTTGGGCCCAGACCTCTAAATCTGGTCTGAGCTAAAAGACTGACACAAATGAAGGCTCACATTCCATTTAGGGTCATTTTCATTTAAGTTTACTAATGAGCTAACAAATAGTACAACAAATGTGAGATCAAGGAATAGGTTAGTGTTCACATTTCCTGAAACCTTCCTTGTTCCTCAGGCATATTCAAAGTGATCAATGCCATCTATGCACCGTGAACAATCCACCTGGAGAGAGCAGCCCAGAACCAGTGTCTTTGTCTCATAGCCCATTAGGCCAGGGGAAGGGTGTTTATCTGTCACGATAGAAATAATTTGGTCCTGAATCACCATTATATACTCTATTTTTATAATACCACCAAAACTGGCTACCACTAGTCTTCTGAATGGTATTTGAACTTCCAAGAAACTGCTTTCTCTCCCACATCTATTCTACAGAATCCCTTGGCTGATCTAATCACTACTGGTATACTTGTAGTTTAAGAAATGCCTGTGAACTGGTGTTGTCATTTAAAGTATTTGATGGATATTCACTTTGGGAAAAACACTGTACTGACATGTAATGCCACAACATTTAAATAATTAGAATCTCCTTTAATAGAGACATTTTAACAGACGTGAGGTTTGGGGAAAAGAGAGTTCCACATAAAACTGTAAAAAGTATTTTTTGTTTTTAAATTATTTGTTTTAAATTATTTTATCTTATTAAAATAAGATAAAAATAGGGAGGTGAGCCATAAGAGACTCTTAACTATAGAGAACAAACTGAGTATTTCTGGCCAGGTGTTGGGTGGGGTGATGGGCTAAATGGGTGATGGACATTAAGGAGGGCACTTATCATGATGAGCGCTGGGTATTGTATGTAAATGATTAATCACTACATTCTACCCATGAAACCAGTACTACAATATATATTTCTAACTTGAATTTAAATAAAATCTTAGAAGAAAAAATAAACAAGCAAATAAATAAACAGATAAATAAATTGGGGGAAATATTAAGTAAGGAAATTTGAAGAGAATTTCTCTAAATTTTGCCAATTAATTTAGCTATGACAGAAATTTTGGCAGTTAGTTGAAATGAAACATTTGGCTGTTCTTTCTTTGATATGACAATATGCAATATAAGTTTATCAGATATTCTCACTTTGTGTCTGTTAATTTTCATTGTCATATACTCTCCATCTATATGTGTTTGGCACTAACTTGTTTAAAGGTGTGAACACCTTGGGGTTTTGAATCAGAAACTCTGGGTGAATCTCAGCTTTGAAACTCAAAACAGCTTAGTTATTTGCAAGTCCCCTAGCCTTCTTGGAATTTCAGTTTCTAAATCCATACCGTGGGTATGTTTTGAACCACAAACAAGTGTACCAATAATTAGACCACTCAAGAGATTCTGTAGAAGATAGAAACATACAGCAAGGCAGTCTGTTGGAAAAGTGAAATACCAGCTGTTACTCAAAAAAGTCTAAATACTTATTCATCCCTGAAGAGGTGTTCCGTTATCTGTTAACACACACACACGCACACACACACACAAAATGTTTACTCATACAATTATCATAATGTTCATTTACTCATTTATTTTTCCACCTTTCACCAAAGAGGACGGGTTCCCTATATATGGATTAAACCGTGATTCCTCACAGATTTTGGAATTCTTTACAGTAAGTGTCTTCAGTTAGGAATCATTTTCTTCTTTACAACATTTATATCTAAAGCATTTAATATAAAAATCCATTGCTTACAGCAAAGTGTCCCACTACTAATTAAAAAGAATGAGTACAGGGGCGCCTGGGTGGCTCAGTCGGTTAAGCATCTGACTTTGGCTCAGGTCATGATCTCATGGTTCTTGAGTTCGAGCCCCATGTCAGGCTCTGTGCTGACAGCTCAGAGCCTGGAGCCTGCTTTGGATTCCGTCTCCCTCTCAGCCCCTCCCCTGCTCGCACTCTGTCTGTCTGTCTCTCTCTCAAACATAAATACTTAAAAAATAATAATTAAAAATATAAAATAAATGAATAAAAAGAATGAGTACAAAATGCTTCAGGTTTCTGAACCATAAGAATTTAGTAAACTCTTCTTAGAAGGATAAGCAATATTTCCAAGTCTGACTTTTCAAAGTGCAAACAACTAGGTATTAGAAGATGTCAGAATTTGTTGTTATGCGGACAGTCTTGATTACAAAGAATTTATGAAGGTAGCTATTACAATTTTATGTTTTTTTCCAGAATCCAAACTTAAAACTGTAGTAGTGTATATGATTCATGCTTTCGATACATCATGTGCACATTCCCACACACCCCCATACATTTATGTTTTGTTTTTTAATAAACACATACTAGAATATTGCAGATTATGTATCATGTAAATGGACTTCATTTTTAACAGCTGCAAATATATCAAATGATTTGTATCATTTGTATCATTGTATCAAAGAAAGGTCTTAACATGTTTTGGACACGTAAAATACCAAAGTGCATTTGAAACACTCCATGATGGGAACCACAAGGAAAATTCTGTGGCAAGCTCTATAACATAAGAACAGTTAGCATCATTCCTGGGAAAGCCCAGTCCATGCCCCGCCTAAGGTGGTACCTCTCACTGCAGTAAAGCAGGGTACAGACTACATAGCACACAAGCTAAAGCTGCAGAAACAGCCATGGCAGGCGAAACAGTTGAGTGGCTTCAGGCATATCAAGAAAACAAGATCATTTTCATGGATTTTAGGTTTGGCTATGTTTTTAAGATATCTTCCTAAAAGCATCTCAAGATGTACTGATATTGTTTTTGAGTTCACAAAACTTTGTATTTATACAATATCTTTCATTCTAAAGAACCTAGGGAATAACCACCTTACTAACTGCAAACTAGTTTGCAACAGGGTACACAGCAGTTACCATGGCAACTATGTTAAACATCTTTCTTTCACTAAGTTGGAATTTTTTCAAGATTCTTTCTTTGGACTGACATTTTCAATGCTTGAACTCTAGTGAAGATTATTTTTACTTCTTCATACTGTAAAAAGTTGAATTAATCTTTTCAAAGAGTTTTGTGTGTATTGAATTTTTTGTATCAGAACACTTCAACTTAGAAGTTGTTCCGACCAAGAAAAAGGCCTATGAAGCAAACAAAACAAAACAAAACAAAACAAAACACAATTATCCACTTTTCCCCTAACTGTAAGACATGAACATCACATATACTTCATATCTATCTCATGAAATATTCCAATGTTCCCAAACTACATTAAAATGAAAAATAAAATGATATTAGGAAGTAACTTCTATCAATAGGACCCATGAATGAGTGACACAAAGATGTCTGTGCATTAGCTGTGTGAGAAGCTCAGATGCAGTGACCAAAGGAAAGATAGATGGAAGGAACACAAAAGACTAATGGAAGCTTAATTTCAAGTGTGAATCTACTGACTTTTGGGAGATAACTGTGAAGGACACAGATCAACTTGGCATTTGCAGTCATTGATGTCATATTAAGCTATGTGCATATTCAAGCATAGGTGCTAAGGCAGTGTATCTTATTGTAAAATATAGTCAAAACAATATATACATCTATATAGTAGATGTTGTCTACTCCTAAATTGTTGTAAAGTGTTGCTGTGCCTTTTAAGATGGTGCACTAAAGCCACTGTAAAAATATAAACACCAGACAAGTGGTTAAAAACATAAGAACTAAGGGGCGCTTGGGTGGCTCAGTCAGTTGAGCCTCTGACTTTGGCTCAGATCATGATCTTGTGGTTTGTGAGTTCAAGCCCCACATCAGGCTCACTGCTATCAGCCTTTCAGTGCAGAACCTGCTTCAGATCCTCTGTTCCTTTCTCTGTGCCCCTCCCCCACTAATGCTTTCCCAAAACCAAACAGTTTTTACAAAATATAAGAACTAAGGAAGGAATAAGAGGGAAATATGGTCTTTTTAAAGCGATAGAGCAGGTACCTGGATGTGGGATACTGTCATAACAAATAATTAAATAGGTAGGAATAGCTTTGGAGAAGGGAGTAGATAGAGGCTGGAAGACTACTGAGGAGTAGAATAGAAAAATTCTAGATTGCCTTGAATCAACTCTTAGTAGAAATATGGACTTAAAGATGCTGTTGGCGGGGGCCTAGTAGCAAGTGAGGAACATGTCACTGGGAAATAGAAGAATGGAGACCTTTGTTACATAGTGGCAAAGTTTACTGGAATCCTGTCTTTCAGTTGTGAAAGATGAGTCGGGATATCTGGCTAAAGAGGTTTCCAAGTAAAGTGTTAAAGATGTGACCTGTTTCTTGCCACTTAGAGTAAAATGCAAGAGGAGACAAATAAATTGAGGGAAGAACTGCTAAACAAAAAGGAACCAAGGCATGATAATTTGGAAAATTCTCAGCCCATGCAGATGACAAAAGATGCTAAAAGTAAGAGACCTCTGAAAGAAAAGACCCTCCCCCCCCAAAAAAAAAATCCAAGGTTGGCTATAAAACATTTTGCTAAAACCTTTGAAGGATCAAAACATCAGAGTGTTTGGGCATAAAAAATTTAAGATCATGCCTCATAGCTCTTTTCAATTCAATTAGAGGGCTTCCAGGAATTTGCATTGCCCTCACCCATCAGGAGCCAAAGATAGAGAAGGAATTTATCCCAAAAAGATTTGTGAATATAGCTTCTTTCTAATGGAGAGTACTGTTGTGCCATCCATAAGAGACTCAAAAAATTCTGAAGAAGGTTGTATCAACAGAAACACTACCGGCTTGGACTGAAAGAACAAAAAGAGTACAGAGTGAAAGGAGGCTGTTGGACTCCAAAATTCTATTTACAGGAAGTAGGCTAATAAAACTACTTGACTGCAAACATATGCTACTGTTTGTGAAAAAGGAAGGATGACTCAGGGGGTAGAACCAGGAGTCCAGAGGGCAGAACTGAGATCCTCCGGATAAGAGTCCAGGCTGTTCAGCCTGTGAGATCCTGAGGCTTGTAAGATCCTGAGCAGAGATTAGGATCTGCTTAGGATTATGGCCAGTCAAGCCCACTCAGACTTCTAACCTACAGAACCATAAATATTAAATGGATGTCATTCTAAACCAATAAGTTCATTTGGTAATTTGTTATGCAGCAATAGAAATCTAATACAGATACTAATAACTAGAGCCACTAAAAGATCTTAGAGAATTTAGTTTATACAATTTAAAAGAGAATAAAGTGGTTCCATGAGGTTTTTATGTGAATTCACTTATAAACTCTTTACAAATGTTGGGAATGCAAGCTGGTGCAGCCACTCTGGAAAACAGTATGGAGGTTCCTCAAAAAACTAAAAAAAGAACTACCCTACGACCCAGCAATTGCACTACTAGGCATTTATCCAAGGGATAGAGGTGTGCTGTTTCAAAGGGACACATGCACCCCCATGTTTATAGCAGCACTACCAACAATAGCCAAAGTATGGAAAGAGGCCAAATGATGGATGAATGGATAAAGAATGTATATCTATACAATGGAGTATTACTTCGCAATCAAAAAGAATGAAATCCTGCCATTTGCAACTATGTGAATGAAACTGGAGGGTATTATGCTAAGTGAAATTAGTCAGTTAGTGAAAGACAAACATCATAGGACTTCACTCATATGAGGACTTTAAGAGACAAAACAGATGAACATAAGGGAAGGGAAGCAAAAATAATATAAAAACAGGGAGGGAGACAAAACGGAAGAGAACATAAGTATGGAGAACAAACTGAAGGTTGCTGGAGGGGTTGTGGGGGGGGGGGTGGGCTAAATGGGTAAGGGGCATTAAGGAATCTACTCCTGAAATCATTGCTTCACTATATGCTAATTAACTTGGATGTAAATTTTAAAAAATAAAAAGTAAAGTTAAAAAAATTAAAATTAAAAAAAAAATTCTTTACAAATGTTTATAAATGCTCTGAAAACAGTTTTCAAATGCTATACTTTCTATATGGTTTCTATTAAGTTACGAATGCGTGTATTTCTGACTCCAGGAGCTCACTGCTTATTCCCCACTTTCACACTCATCAATGCGCACCTACAGAAGTAGATTTTAAGTCTCCCCTTCAGAGCCATAGTTGTGCACAGGTCATTATGGAATCTTCTATCCCTTACCTTCCCTGCATACCTGTTAATGTCATTCCTTGAATTGTTTACTCTGTGTAGAAACTTCATATATCAACCTGAACCTGAAATATCACTGCAAAGTAAAAGTCAAGTTGGGAAAATTTTGTTTTCTACTCCACTTTTTATCACACAAGAACATAACTAAGTTTCCAAATGAAGGTAAATGGTGTGGCCTATGTTGGAAGAATGGCCAAATCAGCATTCCAGAACATACCAACTTGAATAATTTGTTTTCCTGAAGAGCAGTAATAGAAGGTATAGGGAGATAGGAGAGGAAATTGTACGGCATGCTAAGAATTTGCTAAATTACTGGAGAAAAATAAAAAATAGGCCAAGGTGGGAAGACAAAAACTCTATTTCTTAGGAGAAATTTATGTTCCTGATTTGTTTGTTTTTTTTTAATTTTGAGTAAGGAAATTAGTAATTTTATGTTCTCACTTTAAGGGATAATGCATTGGTCAGGCATGAAGTGCAGAGAACAAATTCGTATTAGCTAATTCAATAAGAAAAGGGGTTTGTTAGAACATATTAAATGACTTCCAGAATATTTGAGATAGCTGAAAAACAAATAACCTTTAGCTTGACTTTCTGGATATGAGTCTAAGCCCTATCTCAGAACTTGGCTTTGACAAGGGGCTACTGTTGCAGCCACAACTAAGAAGCATCACCACCTTGTACCTCTGCTAAAACCCTTAGCATCACAACCAGATGCCTTGACCCAGAGTCTCTTTCCATGTGAACTAATTTAGCATTCATAATTGGTGAAACCAAAATCATATAGAGCGCTAACAATAAGAGCATACACAAAATGTAGTTTTTAAGCTTTTTTAAGAAGAAATAATAGAAGAAGGTTGGTACAGCTGTTGAACAACCACAGAATCCCCCTTGAGGGCCTAATATTTAAATTAAGAAGGCCTAGGATAGCCATTTCATATAGGAAGACAAATTCTCTGTTTTGGAGGTAGTAATAAAAACGATCAGATACTTAAAGGATAATTTTCTTTTGAATCTTCCTAAGTTCAGGTGTTAGGAAGCATTTTAAGTCATAATTTTCATTTTTTGTAATGTAAGGTCTCAGTGATTAATATTAAATTAAATGAACATAAAAATCTGGTTATTATTTTTCACTGGCATTTATTTTAGGCTTATATGAAATGTACGTTATCATGTTATCATAGATCTGCACAGTCTGCTAGTCCTTTCTAACTTATAACAAGGGTTCGCCTACATTACCTGAGACAGTGGCTTTGTTTCATGGTTTGTATAAGGTACTGTTGTCCTGAAATGAGAATCCTACTTAACAAGCTTTTCTTTTTTTTCTTGGCATTATGCCTCCTCTTTATCTGAACTAGCTTCAAAAATACTAGTGTCAAAAATAACATCAGCTTACAATGGGCTTACAGCAGTGATGGTGGTTTTAGTAACTGAGTCAACCCTAGGCCAAGTGCCATAGGCTGGCTCGAGTCATATGTTAGCATATTATTTTCTGTGACTTACGCTCCCAACATTGGGACTTAGATATAGGCAGACACAAAGAAGACTAGAAACCAGTAGTGGTGAATAATCTCTTCCCTGCTGTAACATACGCAAAAAGTAGGTATTATATAGTGTATATGGATGAGTTAACAATGACTAAATGAGCATAGCTGCCATTTGAGAGCACTGGACCCTTTACAGTGGCTTTGAGTACTGTTCACAAGTGAAACCTGATGGAATTAACCACTGCTTATTCTAATATTTATTTAGGTTTATTCGTATGACTGCCAAATTAAGTTGAAATTAGAGCCGCTTAATAACAATAACAAATTAATTTCAATGAACTACTAACCTATATTAGTAGGCTAAGGGCTCAAAGGAAAGCAAGAGGCAAGTAACTAGGACAGGGGGTTAAATGTTTTTAACTTATGCCCTCCTCTAGTAACTGATCTGGTTTCCTTTTGGTCTTTTCTTTCTTTTTGCCTGCTTTTCCTTTTCAAAGTTGGAAGAAATCTGCCTGGTTGTTTTACTCCCACCCCTCCCTTTGCCATCATTACTTATGGTCCTGGAAGTCGAAATTGTAATTTGGAGAAGGTAACTACTATACATGGGCATTTTTAACTTCATGGCAGCAGAAAGGTGATGAAGGAAGATAGCGCTAATTAAGGTGGCTGTTTATCCCCGTTTGCTTGGGATGGTCCAAGTTTATGCCTATTAATAGTATCTCCTTTCATTCTCAAAACTGTCCTGGTTTTTGGATAATAAGTTATGAGGTCACCCTAGTAACAACTGAGATGGGCTAAAGGATGGTATAGAAAAATGTAGAAACTTTTAAAAAAAATATCCATGGTAGTTGAAATTTGGGCAGAGCCAGTTTAACTTAATGTCGTGTTAAAAATAGCAAGGACAAAATTGCCTTTCTTGACACTGGGGTGTCTGTGTACTCTTCAGAGCTATGTTATCTGTTAGGAGTGTTTTCTAATATTTAAGTAATTGTTCTTATTTATATGCATGAACTAGCCAGCTTATAGAATTCTCATAAGTGAGAGGGCATTTGCCATTCAATAATCTAAAAAATAGTCCTAATAAAAATTCTTAGGGAATTATAGTTCAGAAATTTAAATGGAGGTTTAATAAAATGTATTCATGATGGATTTTAAAAGAAATTTTTTTTTCAAGGATACTATTGTTGCTGTTAACTTTGGGTAAAGAAAAACTATTGAAATGGAAAATATTTGAAATGTTCAGCAAACAAAAAAAATAATAGAGTGGTGTCTTTTTCAGATAATTTAATATTCCTTTTCATATATAATTTCTGAAGGCGATTTTCTGTTATGTTTCAGTGTTTATTATAGTTTAAAGAAAATGTTTCTTACCCCAAACCAGGTTTTCATTCCCATTGATAGCAAGTAATTCATTTTTATTATAATTGAAAGCAATATTAATATTTTATAGAAATTTAATTGAATCCCAGACAAGTTATTTCCTTTGTCTTCTCTTCTAAGAATAACTTCTTATGGTGGGTTGAATAAATAAAGCTCACTACAAAGACCTAGGTTTTAGAATCCCCAAGTGGATTGTAATAGACAGTTTTCCCATATGAAAATTTACAATGTTCACTTACTATACTTAATATAAGTTGTATGTATTTTTGAGAAGCCATTAGAACATGCTATCAATAAGAAAAAGACACCGAGGAGTAAAATATCGAATGATGAGTGTTGCCAGAAGCCTTCCAAGTACTTTAGACATACACCTTGCAATTAGAGGTAACACATTTTCAGTTTAATGCTTTGTTACCTTGTTAATAATTAACATAATGCAACAACTCCATCTGGACCATGAAATAATAGAATGTAATTCCAAAGGAGTTCTTATGGTACATTTTTTTTTTCTGTAAAAAGCATCGTCCAAAAATCTTATGGTGTACTTTTGTTCAGTATTCTTTCTCCCAATTACTAAATATTAGTACTTCTACGGGATAAAATTTGCTGTGGGTTTCTGCTACTGTAAAGATAACACAGGGTTAATCCCAATGTCATGCCTTCATCTCCGTTTCTAACAAGGTGTACTTATTGCTGAAGGAAAACGTCCTATGAAAATGGTAGAGTCCATGTTATGATTGTTATGAGTGAATGGTGTGTTTTAACTGTCCAACTTATGGAGACTATTAAATTACAGTGGTCAGTGCTACACTTATGAGTTAATAAAAATGGCAGTTATTTTAAGGAAACAGGTTTTTCCCCCCCAAATAGACATTAGGTTTGCCTGTGTGAATAGAGGAAGAGGCTGCCTTGCTGCTGGGAGATCGATGTTTTCTAGGAGACAACGAAAAAGGGAGAAGAACAGGGAAAGAGATCTGGTAGTCTCAGATTTGTCTCCTTTTTAAGGCAGTTCATAATTTTATTCTTCATAAATGATGTATATAGAAGTTTCAGTGGTTTAATTTTGGGAAAGATGTTGTTCCTGCCCACTTTGTAATCACAAGACACCTGATCATACTGCTGCTAACACCACTACATTTTCTCATTATGGACTGTGGGGAGGCTTTGGGTCTTGTTTTCCACTAAGGAAAAGAAAATAAGCTGATACTTAGAGTCACTGGAGCAGAAGGAGCCGAAGGGTCCAAGTGACCTTATAGAATGGACCCAGCAGGGAGACCTGACATTCAGCCCATAGCTCTGACACTTGATAAATCACTGCAAGGCTCTGCCTGTGCCTCAGTTTACCTATTAATGAGGACAGTCCACATATTCCACTATAACCAATTTATGACGACAAGAGAGAGGTAATAGACGATATTTCTCTTGTGAACCCCCAAGGAGAACCTGTTCTTAGCGTTAAGTAGGCAGAGTGAAGTATAAGCCAAAGCAAGAAGAGAAGGGCCAGTTCTTTTACTTTTCGCCCTAAAGCCCTACCAGGTGCTGAGGCACCATCTGGGTAGAACAATCTTGAGATTCTTCTGCAATGAGCCCTTTGTAGGGATGATTATTATACAAAGTCTTTTAAGAAAGTACAGAGGCAAAGAAGTATTAGCCTGGCCAACGCCCTCCCTCCCAGTGGGTTCTGACTCTCTGCTTGGGAGACATATTCCCCAAAGCCCTTTAATATTTTAATAAACATGTAAAATTCTTAGAGGAGAGAGAGGAAGGGAATTTAAAAGGGAGAAATAAAGCTACTATTTATTACACACTACCACATTGTGGATGGCAAAATAATGATGGTAAGAATAATAACAACTAACAAAGCAGTCACAGGTGAAATCTGCAAAACAGGTGCAGATTAAGTCTCAGATGCCAGGCTTTGGGCTTAAGCCCTATGCATACATTGTCTCATGTCTCATGTGATCCCGGGAAACAAATTGTAACATTAATCCCTATCTTACAGTGAAAAATAGGTTCGCTCACTTGCCCAAGGTCTACTGAGGTTGTGGAAAATGAATTCAAACCCCAGTAGGCTGTCTCCAGGATCTGCTTTCTCTCTCACTCAATTCTGACAACTCTGTCCGATGGGCACCATCTGCTAATGTAGACGGTAGGGTGAGCGTGAGGTTAGGCAACCGCTCTAGGGTTACACACAGTCTACACAACAGCAAAAATGTTAGTCCTGCCCCCTTTAAACACATACATTCTTCTATGCCATGCTAAATTTTTCTCCTTTATAATTTTTGTCCTGTGGTGACAGTTTAATGAATATTGAATTAAATATCTAATTATAATTAGATCTACTTCACAAAAGGAAAATCAGCAGATCAACACTAGGTTTCACATTAGCAATAAGTATTCACATCACAGTAACATCCTTTTTTTTTTTTTTTTTTTTTTCAGATTGGCCATTGCATAGTTTTCCATAAGAATCTGTTCCTATTACCAAAGTGGGCCAGTTTCATAATTTTAAATCTGCTTGTATCATTGTAACTAATGATATCATCATAACATTCTTCTTTTTTTATTCATGGAGCTAGTATGGTAAAGTAAAGTTTGGTTAATTATTTCTAAATTCTTGGACCCTCCAGTAAAACACTCTTCATATATCAGGTTCAGTGTCAATGGACATATACAAATAGGTAATAGACATATAATCTGGGCTTTGACTGGGGTGGGAGAGAACTGCCATTTCTCTCCCCTTCTCTGGGAGGCAGGAAATTGCTGTGGATTAAAGAAATGTCAATACAAGTTCCCAGTTTTCCTACTTCAGAAATAAATGTGTGTTCTCCCTTTCCCCAACCTTCTTTTGTTCTCTGTTGCTCCCCTTTCCCTACTGAATGTGTGTGCCTGGGCAGCTCTACCAAGTTTGGATTTGATAGGAGAATGGACAGGAAGCTGGATCATTCAGAGTAGAAATCAAGCCAGTTAGTTAGATCAGAGTTAAGCCCCCTATTCATTTTATGTATGCCATTGAGCATCTAGAGGGTAATGGTGATTTTTATTCCCTCCTGGCATTAAGTCTGAGAGGCAAACTGACAAGTAAAAGGAAAATTCAAAATTAAAGTTGACACACCTTCCTTAATTCTTCCCAAGGTGCTTAAGTATGATTATTATTTAATGCCTCTTTTTCCCTGTAAATATATGGGGTACCAGTCAACATATGGAATTGTTCCAGATAATAGAAATCTACCTGAAAACTAAGACCAAAATATGAAAAATACCAGAGAGGCTGGAGATATTGGGTTGGATGAGAACAGGTTTCTGGAAGCCTAAGGTGCAGACTAATGCAGAGCTCTCTCTGCAGTGCAGGGTTTTTCAAGAGTTCCTATCATTTTGTGACATCTTCCTTCCATGTGTAACCCTCAAGCTCAGCCCTACTGCATCATCACATTTTGCTTTTCAGACTCACCACCATTGATGGTGGGTCAAGAATATCATCCATGTACATAAAGGACAGTGGCTTATAACATTTTAAGACAGGAAAGAAAAAAGTCTTCAGTCACTAGGCAGGCTGACCTCAGGGCTGTCAAGCAAATTATGGCAGCCCAGGAT
Organism: Panthera onca; assembly: GCF_046562875.1. NCBI lineage: Eukaryota > Metazoa > Chordata > Mammalia > Carnivora > Felidae > Panthera > Panthera onca. Next base: position 54,317,649 of record NC_138346.1, read on the forward strand.
GTCTGCTCAGAGAATCATTGTGGTGTGGGAGGTGATGAATGAGTGGTTTTGATAGCCTCGGGCTCCTTCCCGAGAAAGAGAGAGAGAGAGAGAGAGAGAGAGAGAGAGAGAGAGAGAGACTAAGTTGGAAGATGATTTTAGCAACCATGGTAGGTAAGTCTGACAAAACTCAAATACCACCTCCTACCTCTCTGCTTGCAGGAGGAATGATGGCAGAACTGGGTCTTGACTTGTGGGACGTTCAGTATAAAGATGAGAAAAATCATCTTCCTCATTCATTCCTCCTCTTTGAAATGAAAGTCTGCCCAAGCAGAAGAGGATTTCTATGTATCGGAAGTTTTGCTGATCCAGAGAAAAGAGCCTGCAAAATGCTCGCCTTTCCAATGGAGGTTAGAAACTGCCATTGACAAAATGGCACTCAGTTTTTCACCTCCACTCAGTATGTCAAGTCTTTTTATATTCAGGCACCATCAACTCCTAAAGGAATATGAAAGACTATCTTTTGAGAGAAACTAAACATAGGGCAAGTTTGTTTTACTTCACATATTTATAAATGGAATTTGTTATTAGAAGAAACTGGAAGTTGAATATTCATTAGCATCCTAGATCCTCTTTTGAGTAGGAGACTTGAAAGAAGCCTGGGTTTGGAGAGAATTTTTTTTTTTTTTATCTTTTCTTCTTCTGTGCTTTTGAGGCTGATGTTAAGTTCTGCCATCTGTAGGACCTGTGCATTTTAAACTTCTTTTACTTATAAGCTTCAGCTCTTTTGGGAAATTGTTTTTGCTTATGTTATCTAAATGGCAGAAATCGGCTTCCATCTCACATAGTCTCTGCATTATTAAAATACAGCTTGTTGTGCAGAGTTTTAATGGACTCTTTAGAGCCTTTACATATTAATGTTATATACAAGGAACTATTAAAGCAGTCCAAATAAAACATATTCACCAGTTAAATGTTCTGTTTTATTTGTGAATGAATGAATGAAAAGGACAAGCTAGTTATCTAAATGGTCATTTATGAAAAAAAAATTATAACCTAATACAAACTTATTCACCTATCTGGCAACTCAATCACATCATTCCAAGGGAGACTAGAATTTGTTACTCTCTTCTCCTTATCTCTAAACAGAAAAACAAGTAAACAAAAACAATTTCAACCTACTATTGATTATTTATGTATGAAATACATATGGTAAATTCTTAATCCAAGATGGTTATTTTCCTTTTGTCAACAAGAAGAATGTGGTATGTACTTATTGATTTTGAAATTTTTGAAAATACCTCACTAAAGGCTAATTGGTGAAATCAACCAGATAGAAGGGACAAACAGTAGGGAAAAAGGTGAGAATAAAATCAAATAATCCATCATTTTAAAATTAGCACACTTTTCCTTATCTCTACCAGAAAACAAAACAAAACAAAATTTTCCCATCAAATACTCACTTAAATATTCAGTATTAAAACTTTGTTCAATCAAGTTAGCAAACTACAAGGTTGGGCCCTGGGCATTCCTTTTTCAAACAGATGAAGTAGCACCTGGGACAGTGCTAAGAGCCTAGTTTAAAAAATTTTTTTAATGTCTATTTATTTTTGAGAGAGAGAGAGACAGAGTGTAAATGGGGCAGGGGAAGAGAGAAAGGGAGACACAGAATCTGAAGTAGGCTCCAGGCTCTCAGCTGTCAACACAGAGCCTGATATGGGGCCCAAACCCACAAACCAGGAAATCATGACCTGAGCCAAAGTCGGACGCTTAACCGACTGAGCCACCCAGGCACCCCTTAAGAGCCCTAGTTTAAAGTCAGGCCCCATTGACAGCTTCTATTCCCCACCCTGCCACTCATTAGATGAGTGACCTTGGGAAAGTCATTTAATTTCTCTGGGCCTTGTTCCCTCATTGGTAGTAATAGAGGCTTGGACTGGATTTGTTCAGTAGATAGATATTTACTGATCTCCTGATAAATACCATGTTTCAATAAGACATAAAAAAATTTTAAAAAGCAGCCCCTGTCTTCAAGGAGCTGAGAGTTCGATGGGGGACACACCTGTAAAAACTAATGCATGCAGTAAAGTAGTTTGATACTACTTTAAGGTATACAAATTTCTTTAAGGTATACAAATATACCTGACATATTGGGGGGCACCACAAGAGGAGTGGTCAGTCCTATGTAGGTTCAGGTGGTAGAAAGAAGACTGACAAGGACTTTAGAGAGAAGATGCTTGAACTGAGTTTGAATGTCATTCTGCAGATGAACAGGGCATAGAGGTGTAAGAACACAGGCCTGTGGGAGGAAGTCAGTATACAGCCTCAGGATCTAACAGATGTCCTGTCTGGCTGTAATGTAAGTATGAGATGAAATATGCAAAGGATGCCTGGAACAAATGGAGAAGGCTTTATATGACATAAGGATTCTGAATTTTGTAAGAAGCCATGCCACAAGTAGTTCTAAGCAGAACTTAAGAGCTGTTCACATTTGTGTTCTAGAAAGATCACTTTAGCAGAGTATGGCAAAGGCTTAGAGGGGGCAAAGATTAGAGGCAAGGAAGCCAGTCAGGAAGCTATCTAGAAGCACACAACAGAGATGATAAAGGTGACAGCAGAAGCTGTCGAGTGGAAGGGAAAGAACTGTAGGACATGAGGAAAGTGATTCCTCTAAAATCACTGAATGGATGAAGGGTAAGGAAGGAGGTGGAGGGACTCTAAACTCCCTTTCAGCTTTTGTCTCCCATGAGTCAATTATTCTGAGGCAGCTGGATCAAAACCTTTCAATTAAAGGAAAGATTCTCATAAACACACCTAATGAAAATATATTTTTAGAGCTTTATAAAATGGCTTATTCTGAATTCTTGCTTTTAGACTAGTGGAATATTGTGTTTTTAAACAGAACTCTATATGGTTAGTACAGAGAGAGTCAAGTGGTTAAAGTTGATTCTTTGTTCAGAAGATACACCATAGGCAAGTAAATTGATACTGTTAAGTCACCCTGAATCGTGCGGTATGCTGTGAAGAGGCAAAAACATTCCGGTTGTGCTTACATTCAGAAATTCTATGAGGTAGCTTAATATAAACACCCACGAGACTCTGAGAGCCAGAAATAAGAATAGAGCCTATAAGCAATATCCACAGCTAACCTGAAGTCAGAACTCATGCTTAAAACTCCTCTTACCCATCCCCACTCACCTTTTTGACTCGGGGTGTGTTTGTCACTTATTCTACCATAAGCACTGTCTTTACATCATTCTAATGCTTTCTACACTTTTCTTGAAAGTTTCTCTCCTTGATCCCATCCCATCCACTCCAGCCCCCTGTAAGTTGGCTACCACCCAGAACATACCAGTAAGATGTTTCTTGCAAAGACCACCATGTCTTCCGAATTGCCAGCTCCATTGGCCATGTCTCACTCCTCATCTGATCTGACCTTTATGCCGTGTTTATGAAACTCTCACTGTGACATCACAATCACTCTTGTTCTCCCTCACCTCTGTCCATGCTGCCACTATCAGGCCCATGGGTTCTTCCTTTCAGCTCTACACTCTCCCTGGGTCATGTCATGCACACATGCAGCTTCTTGATACAGATGGTGTTCATTCTCTGGCCGGAGTCATGTCCCTGTGTTCCATAAATGAAAATTTAACTTTTTATTTTTATTTTTTTTTATGTTTATTTATTTTTGAGACAGAGAGAGACAGAGCATGAATGGGGGAGGGTCAGAGAGAGAGGGAGACACAGAATCCAAAGCAGGCTCCAGGCTCTGAGCTGTCAGCACAGAGCCCGATGCGGGGCTCGAACCCACAGACCGCGAGATCATAACCTGAGCCGAAGTCGGACGCCCAACTGACTGAGCCACCCAGGCGCCCCGAAAATTTAACTTTCTATTGGACACCTTCGCCTCCTTGTCCCTCAGGCAACTCAAATTCAACACATCCAACGCTGAATTCCTTCTTCCCCCAAATGTTTGCCTTTTCTGATTACAGTCTCATCTTGTGACAACTAGACCCCTGTATTCCTCTGTGGGCATGTACAACTTTTCGTAACTCCCTCTACTGCACACCTCCCCATTCCAAACATGCTCAACTACCTTTATTCTGCCAGATGTCTTGCACTCATTATAAACTCTGAGTCTGTGCACATGCTTAGAAGGCCTTCTTGATACATATAAAAACACATACAGTCATTTACTTCATCTGGCTGCATTTTACTGAAATTTCAAGCCGCTGTTAAGGATTTACTTTCTCCAGAAAACTTTTCTGGCCCAGACCTCTGTTGTAGGTGACCATATTTTGAAGTTTTATGGTGGCTTTTACTCTTTTGTAGTAGTTCTCAATAAGGTGTGGGGGAGGGGAAGACATAGGAGATAGAAAGGTGCTTTGCCCCGCAAAGGACATTTGACAAGTGACATGTGACATGTGAAAGTGTCTGGAGACACTTCTGGTTATAACAAAGGATTGGGGTGCTACCAATATGCAGTAAGTAGAGGCTAGGGATGGTGCTAACTATCCTCCAGTGCATAGATGCCCACAACAAAAAATCATCCCGTACAAAATGTCATTAGTGCTGAACTTGAAAAACTTTATTCTGTTCTAATTCCATATTTCTTTTTCCATTTCTCTCATTAAATTATAAGCTTTTGGAGAACATGGACTGTGTCTTATTCAACATTATATATGTAGGAAGTAACAGGTTGTTCAGCATAGTAGATGCCCTGTATGAGTGCATAAGTAGGTGAGTAGATGGATGGATGGTTTGAATGGCTTCCCATTCTAGCCCAGAAAAAAAATCTATAGTTATATGTAGGCTGAGGACAATAAGTTTGATGTGTCACTCCTGAAGTCACCCTGATGCCACTTCTACTCTTTGAGATGTTGATCATGGAGAGAAGTGGGAAGATTCAAACTATGGATGCGTGTTTCTGTTTTGTTGTGTATTTAAGTATATGTCACTTTATTTAAATGTCTTTTATTGGTGAGTGAATTAAAACAATATATGTGTTTATACCCATTGCTAGTAATCAACAAAGGTCTGGGCACATATGATAAACAAGACATTTTAGCATGCTGTGATGAGAAAACATGGTTTGATTTAAATTCTGGTTTCATTCTGGGGCACCTCGGTGGCTCAGTCGGTTAAGCATCCGACTTCAGCTCAGGTCATGATCTCACAGTTCGTGGGTTCAAGCCCCGCATCAGGGTCTGTTCTGACAGCTCAGACCTTGGGGCCTGCTGGGGATTCTGTGTCTCCCTCTCTCTCTTCCCCTCCTGCCCCCGTCTCTCAGAAAAAAGTAAACATTAAAAGAAAGTTAAATTCTGGTTTTGTTCTAATACTGAGCTTTGTAAACCTAAACATGAGTTTTATTGTCATTGATCTTTAATTTTTTCAACTTTGTTTTGTTTTGATAATGACATGAACTAAATCATATAAAGTACATGGTACATAGTGCTCTCAATAAATCTGACATCCCTCTGCCTCTTCTCCAAACTACCTCTATTAAGAATTGCATTCGACTTAGAAACAGAGCCCTGAAAATCATTGCTTAAACAGATAGTTTTTTTTTCCCCCAGAAAATAAGTCTGGAGGTCTGCAGTCCAGGGTTTGTATGATGTTTAAGGAATCCAGGCTCCTTTTAGCTTAATACTTACCAATGCTAAAGTATGGCCCTGATATTCAAAATGCATGCTAGAGTACCAGTCACCAATGCTGTGTGCCAAGCAGCAGATTAGAGGACAGAGTGAGGATGGTGATGATCTGTCTCTTTTAAAGAGAAAACAGAATACATTCTTTTATTTTAAGTTTATTTATTTTGAGAAAGACAGAGAGAAAGTGTGAGTGGGGGAGGGGCATAGAGAGGGTGAGTCAGAATTCGAAGCAGGTTTTGCACTGTCAGCGCAGAGCCCAGTGTGGGGCTTGGACTCACAAACCATGAGATCATGACCTGAGCCAAAGTCAGACACTTAACCCACTGAGCCACGCAGGTACCCCCAAAATACATTCTGACACAGTAAGAGTGCTTATGTGTAAATTGTTTAACACCTAGTATCTTGAATATAAAGGACAGAGGGGCCCCTGGGTGGTTCAGTCAGTTAAGCATCCAACTTTGTCTCAGGTCATGATCTTGGGGTTTGTGACTTCAGTCCCCACATCGGGCTCTCTGCTGTCAGTGCAGAGCCCACTTTGGATCCTCTGTCCCACCCCGCTCTCTCTGGCCCTCCCCCATGCTCTTCCTCTTTCAAAAATAAACATTAAATAAACAAACAAACAAATGACAGAAATGTAGCACTTAAGAATTCATTTTACCTTTCTATACCTAACGTTATTTTATTACCTCTAAGTCATGTGCATGTGTGTATGTTGTGTGTGTGTGTGTTCCCAAATAAATTTACTATATTTTAATACAGACTTACAGAAATGGAGCTCATCCTGGTAGCAAAAAGCACACCCAAAATTTTTCCATAAACAAAATCAGGAATCCTTAGATCAGGGTTAACATGACTAGTGATAAGTCATATTGCTATCATTTATCCCATTTATCATTGGTTTGAAGTGATGAAAAGGGCACTTTACCTTTGTGATATTCTTTAAAAAGAAAAAAAAAAAACCCAAACTCCAATTCAATTATGAAAAAAAAATTAGACAACCCCAAATTGAGGGACATTCATAAAATACCTCCTCAAACTTGTCAAGGCCATGATAACAAAGGAACAACTGAGAAACTGTCACAGACTAGAGGAGGCTAAGGAAGCTTGAGGCATAAATGTGATGTGCTAGTCTGAGATTGGACCTTGGACAGAGGAAGGACATTAGTTTAAACACACACACACACATACACAACCAAGAAAAAACAAACAAACAAAAACTATAAGAGGCACATTAGAGGAAACTGGGTGAGGAGTATATAGGAACTCTCTGTATCATCTTTATAATTTTTCCATAAATTTTAAAAGTATTCCAAAACGTGGCACCTCAGTGGCTCAGTCGGTTAAGCATCTGACTCTGATTTTGGCTCAGGTCATCATCTTAAGGTTCATGGGATCAAGCCCTGTGTCAGGCTCAGCACTAACAATGCAGAGCCTGCTTGGAATTCTCTCTCCTCTCTCGGTCCCTGCCTAGCTCCCATGCACCCACACTCTGCTCGCCTTCTCTCTTGGTCCCTGCCTAGCTCACATGCACGCACACTCTGTCTCTCCCAAATAAACTTCAAAACAATAAAAAATTTAAAAAATAGGGGTGCCTGGGTGGCTCAGTCGGTTAAGTGTCCAACTTCATTCAGCTCAGGTCATGATCTCACAGTTGGTGAGTTCGAGCCCCAGGTCGGGCTCTGTGCTGACAGCTCAGAGCCTGGAGCCTGCTTCAGATTCTGTGTCTCCCTCTCTCTCTGCCCCTCCCCCAGCGGCACTAGGCACTCTGTGTGTGTGTGTGTGTGTGTGTGTCTCAAAAATAAATAAACATTAAATAAAATAAAGTAAAAAAATAAAACTACTCCAAAAATGTTTATTTTAAAAAATATGAATTACTGGCACACATCGAAAGCCTGTTATGTTCATTTGTGTAGGACATTACCTACAACTGATACATTTGAGAACAATCTCCACCTTTGTCTAGTTTGTTTCCTGCTGTTTCCCCAGTGTCTAAAGAAGTACCTGACATAGACTAGGCACTCAGTAAATGTTGTTAAAAGTTGTTAAAAGTTGAATGAATGCACATATGGTTCCTTCTGAGAATGAATTTATGTGTTAACATAAGGGTAACATCAGGAAAGAAAATGCATACCAGAAAAACCTCTGATCTGTTTCTGAGTTATTGTGATTTTTCAGTATATTATTTTGTAAATTGTTAGAGCATTCTTACTAGTCCTCTACCTCATAGTCCAGGAGAATCAGCATACTTTTTGTCTATAATTTTTCTAATGGAACATTTTTTGAGGGGTAGGTCCTGGAGGAGTTGGTAACTGTCAGACACTTTATTAGAAATAAAGGGGTTTGTAGCACTGATTCTAATTCAAGGAAACCGAAACCTTTTTATAATCCTATCAGATTAATAGATCAGGGATTAGAAAGCTGCACAACACTAATTTTCTATAAATTAGTAATTTTCTCTCTATTAGTATAAAAAAGAACTAATGGGAAAGGCACTTGATTAAAATCCCAGCCTTACCACTTACCACCTGTGTGATTATAAAAAAGTTCTTCAATCCCTCTAAACCTTAATTCCCTGTTAAAACTGGGATAGTCGTACCTCACAAGATATATGCAGTCCTCTATTAATGAAAATACAGGATAGATTGCTGTAACAACAGCCCAAGGACACAGTAGTTTTCTCAAGGCAAATGCTTGTTTCTGCCTCATCTAACAACCCAGAAATGGTATAAAGGCTTTTGGGGAAGCCTCCATCCTGTTGCTTAGCCGTCTCTGATCTGCATTCCTTTTATTGCATGCTCAAGTCTCCACCACTTCCACATTCCAGGCCACCAGAGGGAGGAAAGCTAGAGGAAACATACCTTTCTTTCTAAGGGAATGACCCGGAAGTTATCACTTCAACTCCTATCTCATTGGCCAGAACTTAGTCATGTGGCCCCAGCTAGCTGCAAGGGAACCTGGGAAATGTTTTCTTTATCTGGGAAGCAGTTTGCTAAACTAATACTTCAGGTATCATGCAGAGTAGCAAGAAAACTAGCAGAGCCTTCCTTAAGCACCTGGAATAGTGCCTCACATGGAATGAATGCTCACCAAATGATATTTTCTTTAAATCATCTGGAAGGTGATTAGTGTGAAAGGAGAAGGTAAGTGGAAACATTTTCTCAACTATGCATTACTTAGATTTTAGGATAGATCCTCCTGGGAAGCTGTGTTTACATTTGAAAACTTGCCTATCTTCTTGTAAACTAAAACACAACTCCCAAGAAATGAGGTTTATATCATCCTAAGGAAAATAAGCTGCAGAAGTAATAATTCAATGTGTACTTGTTTTTATATTTAATGGCTTCAGCTCACTACCCTTCTAGCTGAGGAAACTCTGGTAGATTAATTTAGAAGTAGCTGTGCTCTGGTGAAAAGGGGAAGATGCAAAGTGAACTATGCTAGTCATTTTTAATGTAGAAATTCCTTTGTTTGCTCAGTTGTAATTTTGTTCATCAGAATTTTTCCACTGTTTACTCTTTTCATGGAGTCAGTTTCAAGCTTTTGGCAATAATTTATATTTACAGACATGGGACTGCATCTTTGGAAATTTTTTCATTTTTCTACTGGTTTGGTTTGATTGTTTTCCTGAGGATATTTAGTATAATCTGCTGAACTTGGACAGTTTTATTCTAGGCAAAGCAGTTTATACTGAGCCCCATTTATGCTAAGCCTGCCTAGGACATTTTTACATTCCATGGGTCCTAACTGTAGGTTTTCAGCCCCTCATGTGATCTAACAGGCCACACGGCCATCCAGCTGGCAGCTGGACAGGACTCAGATGGCCCTGCTTTTTGGTGACATTGGTAACATGAGGGGTGAACATGATACTGGTTATACTGGTTGGCTTGGGCTGCCATAGCAAAATATCATAGACCAGGTCCCCTAAACAACAAATATTTATTTCTCTCAGTCCTGGAGACTGGGAAGTCCAATGTAAAAGTTCTTGCCAAGTCAGTTTCTGGTGAGAACTTTCTTCCTGGTTTGTAGGTAGTTGCCTCCTCTCTGTGTCCTCACATGGCAGAGAGAGAGTACTCTGGTATCTCTTCCCCTTCTTGTAAGGTTATCAGCCCTATTGGATTAGGGCCCCACCCTTATGACCTTATTTAACTATCACTGTAACTATCATGCCCTACCTCCAATCCATATTCACTTTGGAGGTTAGGTCTTCAACATATGAATTTTTGGAGAATAAAAACATTCAACCCTCAGAACTGACCCCCCCCTTTCATTTATCATGGTACCCACAAAGGGTGAATGTTTTTTCTGATTGCCCTGTGCCACCCTGGGCAACCTACTTAAAAGCTGCTACAGTAAAAAATTGCTCTGGTGGCTTCCTAAAGTCTCTTTCTCGAGTGAAATATTTGGTTTAATGTCATCGTTTGGCCCCACAAAATGCCTTGGGGATTGTAAAATGTTAAGGTATTACAATGTAATAAAGTGTTATTTGTAGAGCACTCTACAGTTTTCTTGCCTACATTATCTCTTGAATCCTCATGGTAACTCTGGAGGGATGGTTGGGATATATTATTGGCTCTATTTTATATATTAGAAAATTGATTGCCACTGAGACTTCATTCCAGGCCTTCCAATTTCTAATCTATAGCAGACCATATATGAGCTGGAGTTTGGCTCTGGAGTCACTGAAGTTTGGTTTCAATCTAAGTTTTGTCGCTTATTAACAGTAAGTGGGAAAATTACTTAACTCTCTAAAATTTCTCAATCTTCTCTGTGACATGAAAATTAGAGTACACCTCACAGGTTTCTAATGAAAAGTAAATTATGTAATGCATAGAAATTATTTAGCATAACACCCACTGCACAGAAAATTGTTCAAAATTGTTGGTTATTATTTTTTAAGCACATATCAAATCCTATTGCATTGAGTTTAACTGTCAAACCAAATTTATACATTTTTTGGACTTGAAGATAAAATATTATTCAAATTATGTAGACTATTGTACACAAGCTTATAAGTGTTATAAAATTCATAATATGAGATATGAGCACCTTAACTGTCACCTGAATATCTATCTCTGTGTGTGTATATTCATTCTTGCCTGGTCAAGCGACAGATTAACACAGTTAATAATTAGCAGATATTTTAAACTCTACCAGTTACACTTTAAGCAAGCCAATGGGATTTTTTATCTGACTTTGGTTTGAGGTCATTACATGCTCACTAATAAAGTAAACTGAGTTTGGAATTCTTGTTTTTTCATTTCATACCAGTAAGCCAATAACACTCAACATATGCTAATAATTGTGATTAAAAGAACATTAAAGAAGCAAAGCTTTAGCTGCTTGAAATTTGGTATACAGAAAAGTACAGTTATTTGCAGTTCTCCAAATTATCTAGGAAATAATTTCTACCAAAATACATATTTTCCTATGAGTCTGATTCTAAAAGTCTAACATAAGAGGTGATTGTCACATAAGCTATGTCAACCATAACGACTGGGAAGTAGTCTGCCACTACTGTGCCCAGATTTGTCGGGTAATCTAATGTGTATGTGGGGATAAATTAATAATACATACCTTAATTTGTCTTGCACATTAATCCTGATTCTCAAATGGAATAGTTAATTACAGAATTTCATACATTTCTAGATTTAATATGTACATGTGATTGTGGATATACGAGTGAGTAAGGGAATGTTCTTATTCAGATCATTAGTTCTGGTTGAAGTTTCATGCGAGAGGTCAAATAAGCTTTTCTCAGGTAGGAGAAACTGTGCCAAACCTGGAGTTAAGATACTTTGGAGCAAAGTGCATTAGCATTGTAAATGTCATTAACTCTGATTTGCTGAACAAACAATGAAAGGCCAATGTGACTTTCAGCCTTCAGGAACACGGTCTAGTGACTTTGAAATGTAAAAGAACTACTTCCCACTAAGTACATGGGTTAGTAAATTCTGAACTGTCTTGATTGGAAATTAATAATACTAATGACTTGAGTTGACCCTAAATAGTTCTCAGCATCTGGGCAAAGCAACTATGAATATATGGATGAGTAAGGTATCTGGTAGCATAAAATTATTTTCTTTTTATGCCTCATAATGGTCTCAGTGTGACTACTCATATGGACAGACACTGACACATACCCTCTGATGGTTTTGATTTGAGAAGGGAAGATGACTATGCTATGACAGTTTGCTTTGTTATACCTGTTACAGTTTTAATATATGGTTTAAGTTGTAGTATGTACTCAGAAAGGAGAGTTACACATTACCTTGTATAGAACTCATTCACTACCTTTGTCCCATATGTTTCTTTTGTTTTCCCTAGTAGATTCTGGAGAACAAGGATCATGTCTCACTCAGGATAAACACAGGACCTGGCTCATGATAGATGCATAAGAAATATTTGAATGAATGCATGAATGTATTTGAACTAATAAGTGAGTCTATGATACTTAAATGTGCAACACATAAATATGAACATGTATGAAGAGTTTTATCCATGTACATATGGACGCATACCCAGACACACACATGCACACACACACATCCCATATTCAGAGTACTGTAACTAGTTAAAGAAAGTAATGTCTAAGGTATCTAGCCAACAGCAATACCATATAAACATGTAATTAAATAATGAGTAATTGTCAAAACAGAAAAAAATTAATAATTTATTTTTTTAATGTTTTAATGTTTATTCATTTTTGAGAGGAAGAGAGAATGCACAAAGTGGAGCAGGAGCATAGAGAGAGGAAAACACAGAAACTAAAGCAGGCTCCAGGGTCTGAGCTGTCAGCACAGAGCTGGATGCGGGGCTCGAACTCACGAACCACGAGATCATGACCAGAGCCAAAGTTGGACACTTAACCAACTGAACCATCCAGTTGCCCCCCAAAAATTAATAATTTCTTAATAGACATATATCAGTTTAAAAACATTATCAGGGTTACAAAATCAGCCCAAGAAACTCACAGAAGCATACTAACATCCGTTCACGGCCACCAATTATTTGGTGTGTGTGTGTGTGTGTGTGTGTGTGTGTGTGTGTGTGTTGTGTGCGCGTGCAGGTGTGAGTGCGTGTGCACTTTTTTTGTTTCTTAAACAAAGACAGTCACTACAGCCCAAAAAGCAATTATTTTATTCATTGTTTTATCTTACTGTGGGCAGAAGTAGTATTCATCTTAGTAATTTACTAAAAACACTGAAACATAATGATCCAAACTTTTGTTAAAAAACAATTATTATTTTTTTCTAGTAAGAAGTTATACAACTTACAAGGTTTTAATAAACCCTTAAATTAACCTGATTTTTTCCCTCAAGATCAGTAGTTATAAAAGAGCACAGGTCTAGTTGCCACATTTTCTACTAGAAATATACTGATATACACAGGCAAAGTTTCTATTTAGAGAAGATACCAGCTCTGCATAATTAGAGAATTATAGTAAATTGTCTTACAGATGGAAAGGATGTACATGTATACTTTTGGCACTTGTTATTAGAGAAACTTTGTTTCACTATGAGATTTTTTATATCTGATATATAATCAACTTTATATTATCTACTCTAATGAGAACCAGAAGTAGCTTAAAATGGAAAAAAGAAATTATTCCAAGATCTCATCTGAGAAGGCAGCTTTGGCTTACTTCCCCACTAATATTGACCTTAAAAAACAAGATCTCTTCAATCCAACTGGGCCTGCGTAGTCTGCTTTTTGTCTCATGGAGTATTCTGAAGGCCTCAAAGAAAGTCTTAGGTTTTACGCTAGTAACCCAATGTTAATAGGGCTTCTCCTCCATGTCATTTGTAGGTAATCGTTGTAGGTAATGATTACTCTTTACTGCCTCAGTGTATTTTTATATACAGTTTTCTCCTGGATTCTATATTCTCATGTGAAGAATGCTTGAAGCCATCTGTTAAGAGCTTTTCCTCAAACCCTCTCCACTAGCAAAAGGACCAGGCTTTATCACAACACACTTAATTATTAATACCTCAATCAGGAAGGCAAACATACTAGTGAGCAGAGATTACTAGAACAAGATAGTCAGTTGAACTTACTCTATATTTGTTGAACTGCCTGAATTTTTAAGCCTATCATGGATATAGAATTAGAACTGGGATCCAAACATCTCCTGCCTCCTGCCCTCTTCCCTGAATTATAACTCCGTGTAATCACAGTATCTCTTTGCCACCAATTTTCTCTAAAATTGTTATAGAATATTTGAGTCATTATGTTTGGTAGTTGTTAAATAAATATTTGCCTAGAACTAGACATACCTAAAATAAAGTGTGTGTGTGTGTGTGTGTGTGTGTGTGTAACTAGACATACCTAAAATAAAGTGTGTGTGTATGTGTGCGTGTGTATATATATACATATAATATTTAGATATTTAGAATATTTAGAATAAAGTGTATTAAGTATGGTGATATGGAATGTAGATATGATGGGAACACAGTGGAGGAATACTTTACCCAGTCTGAGTTAGTCAAAGAGAGGCTTCCTCTCTTAAAAAAAATGCATAGAAATAGGCAGATGAAGTGGGGGAGGAGAGAAAAGGGTCAGTAGGAGAGAAATCAGAGGTGAGAAATTGCATGACGTATACAGGTAGCTATAAACAGATGTGTGTTGCTAATGCAGTGTTTGAAACAGGGATGGTGAGAAGAGAAACTCACATGGTAGTTAGGGGTCTCATCTTGGAAGGCCATGTTAGCCACATGAGTGTAAGTTTGATGATGAAGGCAAAGTTCCATGGGCATGGAGACCCTGCTGGTCTTGTTCATTCCATGTTCCCAACATGGTACATTTATCTGACACACAGGTCCTGGTCCTCAGCAGAGGTTTTTTGAGTAGATGAAATGAAATAGAATGAAAAAAAAAAAGGATTTAAGTGGAAGATTTGTGTGGATCAGTTTAGATTTTTGGCAATTTGTTCTAGCAGCAGCCTTAGAGGTGGAGCCAAGGAGAATAAATGTGGAGTGAAGGAGACCAGTAATGATGGGAAAAGGTGAGGATCTGAAGTAGGGCAGTGGTCAGTCACAGGGATGAATTTGAGACATATTGGAAGACTAAATATGTCGGACCTGGTGTTTGTGTGGCTGTGTGGCTGTGAGAAAAAAAGGAAAGGTAGGAGGCCTGTGTTATGGTAGTTGCCATCATTTAATTTAAAGAATACTAGGAGAAGAGTTGTCTAAGGGAAGAATCAATTTCAAGTTTTTCTGAAAACATATTAGAATTTAAATTTCTTTCCACTTTTGCTTTAAAAAATGAACCCATGGATAAATTCTAACAGGTTTTCAACTAAGATCTTCTAGAACTTTAAATTTTTCAAATATTTTGTGGGTATTGTATTAGCATTAGGTGAGAACATAATCTAAAAGCATGGGCACCTCTCCTTTAAAAGACTTTTCTGATAACACCAAAACATTTTGGCATAATTAGTTACCACTTTTTTTTAAATTTTTTTTAACATTTATTCATTTTTGAGAGACAGCACAAGCTGGGGAGGGGCAGAGAGAGAGGGAGACACAGAATCTGAAGCAGGCTCCAGGCTCCGAGCTGTCAGCACAGAGCCCCATGCAGGGTTCGTGGGGCTTGAACTCACAAACTGCAAGATCATGCCCAGAGCTGAAGTGGGACGCTAGACCGACTGAGCCACCCAGGTGCCCCACCACTTTTTCTTTACATACAAATTTTAGTAGAGAGAGAAAAATGTTAATTGTTCGTTCTTTCCTCCCTTTTGCTTTCCTTCCCCCACCCCCATATTCCTCCTCTGAGTTGAGCATTCTGCAGTGAACAGGGGGTGGAATCAGCCCCCACATGGAGCTTCACTCAGAGTGGCCTTTGAAAGCTTCTCCACTTTGCAAGGGAAAAGAGCAATGCTTAGAGGCCAAGGAGAATTCCAAATAAACAGCATTCCTACTTCTGTTTCTCAGTCTGGTTGTAACATTTGGTGAGGGGCGAAAACAAATCCAACAGAACAAAGGGCCACCCTTCATTTGAACCTAAAGTTCAAATAATGTTAAATTTAATTGTACTCAGATGGTTAAAAATATTGTTAAAATATGTAATTCTTGCACACTGAAGATTTATAAGAAGTATGGTTAATGTTCTTTCTTTCTCAGTCTTTGGCACTGGCTCTCTTCCTCTTCTAAATATATCTTTTATTATCTCAGGATATTCCTTTAGGATGAGTAACTTCATTCTCTCACATTTCAGAGTAAAATCTTTCAGCCCAAATAAGTTTGGTTCTAGACATGGTTATGGGGCATCCAGCTGGCAACCAGGATATACAAAGCTGAAGCTTGGGGCAGAAGCAGGGCTCTGTGTAGCAGTCCTTTGCAGAGACAATGCCCTGAGAAGCAGGGGTCATCCAGGGAGAGCGTGTAGAGGACCACAGAAAACCAGTGATGAAACCCAAACATCAACATACACAGAAGAGGAAGAGCAGGCCTTACAGGGACAGAGCAACTTGGTCAGAGAGGGCAGAGGAGGACCTGGAGAGACATATCTCAGGAGGCATGGCTAAAGAGAAGTTCAAGAAGGAAGGAGGCAGACAGCAAGGGAAGCAGCAAGCAAACCCACTTCTTTCTCATTAGCCTTGCCTCCTCAACCTGGCGTCTTCACAGTCCCTCTCACACGACTCTTCTGAACCACGAGGGAAGATGTTAGGTGGTCCACCATTGTTTCTGTACTTATGTTAATGATTTATGCCATGTGAAGAATACAATTTCCTCTGTGTGCAAGTATGACATTGGATTAGGCTCTTTTAACGTCACTTCCATCTAGTTTGTTTATAGGCTTTGTGGCTTTTAATGGTCTTTTCCTGTAAGGAGCTACAATTAATTTGACTATAATGTGAGTGTTTCAATAGTCATTATTTTTGTGGTTACCCGGCAGATTTCACCATTGTTTACTCGGGGATATTTTTTAGTCCACTCTGCTCCTTGTTCTGGATGTAATAGATAAATACCTTGCTCAGAGCCAAACAGAAATAGTTTAGATTCCACTTCCATGGACTTTCTACTTTGTTGTTTGCATTAAGAGAACTCCTAACAATTTTGAGAAGGATAAACAGAAAAGTTTATTTTCTTGTACAGTGTTCTGAGTAGGACAGTGCTGCCTGTCTGATTCATATCAGTTCTGGTCTGTATTTTATCCACAGAATCATGCAGTTCTGTTGTTCCCTGGATAGATGGTGGTTTAGATATGTTTCCCCCCTGCAAAATGCAGTTCACATGTAGGATTCAAACCCCTTAATCTAGGCATGAGTAGTACTTCTACTGAGGCATTCTCATTGTGTTAAGTTTTACTTGCCCATTCTTCCTAGGGAAAGATTTTGTTATCAGTCTTAAAGATCATCATAGTAAAGAAGTGATTTTAAAAAATCATTCCTTTTGGTTCACAGGTATACGGGTCTGTGTAAAGATAAAGTAAGACGGATCTAATAATACTATACTTTTTATCAAGCAAATGTCAAAACTCGCTATAAGCCTTATTTCCTATGGCATTTTGGTGAATTCCTTTTGATTCTGCTTCTTTTATTTATGAAAAAAAACTAAGATATAAAGAAATAAAGAATTTTATCCAAAGCCGCACAGGCATTAGATATGAGTAACCTTGGTAATTCTGATGCAACAACTTGACTTTTTCCTCTAAGCTTGCTTAAAATATTGATAGAGCCCTTGAAAGCTTTATCATCCACTTTTCTTTTTTTCCTCACATAGCATCGATTTCTATTTTTTTAACTTTAAAAATTCACATAGCACAATTGTTAAGAAGTTCAAAAGTAACTTTCTTAAATTTGGCTTTTCACCTAAATTTTATATTATTTTTTAAAGACCCAACTGTACTGCATATAATACAGCTAATAAATAATTCAGACAATGTTCATCAATATTGAGCAAAATGACACATTTACTTTTGAAAAGTTTGTTTTCAAAAACTGAACCGATCCTTTAGTGTCTTTTTGTTTGTTTGTTTGCTTGTTTGTTTTTGTTTTTACTTTTTCCTGGTTGCTGCTAATTCCATAAAGGATTGATAGCATATCAGTTGATGTATAGTATGGCAAAATAAAAAATAAAAATTACATTATTCCTTTTATCCAAAACTAAGTGTTATTACTTAAAATGTTCCTTCTGGTATTAATAGCCCATGTGAAATTCTTAGAGATTCAGAAGAGACTTTAACTCAGATATATGGATAAGGATTGATTTCTGTAATCAATGTACTATGAAATGCGTGTGTAAAGTCTGAGAAGATGGTAGGGAAGGATATGTACTAGCCATTCTCTACATAACTTTCTTCATCTTTAAAGGATCAACATTTATTAGGTTGACATCAAATACCCGAGAGCAAATTTTGCCGTAATGACTAAATCTGAACTTTGCTGTAGTATTTGAGATACCCCAAAATCAAATATAACTGAAAATTCTGACCCATTGTCATTTATTGAATAGTCCTGGTAACTTTTATGATAGCAAAGTGTTTTAAACAAATGATGGTATTTTACAGATGAATGAAAAATGAGAGCCTCATCTAAGGATTCCCCTTTTCATGCCTATTGCTTATCCACCCTTCCTCCTGATGGTAGAAAACAAGCAGGGCACAGTGGGAAGAGGAGGCCCCCAAAGTCTAGCACTTAGGCCCTAGACTCTCAGTCCTAGTGTGTGGCGTAGAAAGATGAAAATCAAAAGCCATTGAGTTGGAGTGGTGCTGAGGTCATCGCTCAGAAACCAAGTTTCCCTTCAAGCTTTCACCTTCATCTGCTTTCCTTCTCTGTGACTGATCCCTCCATCTACCCAGGTTGGGAGCTTTGCTTTATTTAGTCCATTGGATGTTAGCCCCATGTCCAAACATTTATTGTGTCCTATTGATTCTACCCCTTTGGCCAATCTTCTCACTGCAGCCTAACCCTCAATTTATGCTAAGATCATCTCTCACCTAGGTTGCTATAATGCCTCCTACTTGGACTCAGCACCATCAGCCCTGCTCCTCCCTCCCACCCTTTCCCCACCAGCTCCTCTTGCACATACACGTAACCCATGTTTCAACCACTGATGTTCCTAACAAAGAAATCTCATCATGTCAGGCCCTTGTTTAAAATCTGCCCTTGACTCCCCTTCAACTTTAGGTCAAGTCTGAACACATTAACATGACTTATAAGACCTGCATTGGTCTTGTTCAAGTTTACCTCTCCAGGAACATTTCTCACCCCGGAGACATACATTGGTCAAGACTGAAATTCTTTCAGTTCAGGGCACCATGCCTGCTCTAGCTGAAGGCGTGGCCTCATGTGTACTTCCCTCTACTTAAAACATACATGGAACCAGCTCCTCCTCTTCTACTTCATTCCTAACTTTTGCCTAGCTGAATCCTACTCCAGGTTTTCAGTTTAGTCCCTTACTTTTTCAAAAAAACCTAACTGGACACCCATGAAAGAGCTCCCTTAGTATAGCCAGTATTACTCCTATCATCACACTTGTCATGCTCTCTTTTAAATGCCTCTATTTTCAAGTGGACCTGTCACAGGCAGTTAGCTCCACAATGGCAGGGACTAACTGAGGGTTTCTCATCCATTGTTACATGCATAGCACCGAGTACAGTGTGTGGCTTATAATCAGCCATCATTAAATGTCAGATGATGTTTGGATAGATGGATTTCATACCAAGTCATCAGTAAAAGTAGAATGAGGAAAATAGGTACCAAAGCAGATATGGAGCCATATCAAAGGGATCCAAGGACCAGGAAGGCTGAGAAAGAACAGCACTGGCAAGTAGAAAAGCAGGCAGGCCTGCCCTGTCCTGTCCCATTGTATGCAAGGTCCGAGACAAGGATAAAAATTGATGCCCACGTTTACCTATTATAAACTATTATAAAGTTTAAAAATCAAGGCACTAAGCTGCTAAACAAAGTATATTTCATCCTTCTATCCTGACAAATATATATTCATAAAAACCTGAGAAGGCCAGGTTTTATTTTAGAATTCCCAGACATGTCAGAGTTCTGTGCCAGAACAGGGAAGCACAAAGTGGCTCCTGTCCCACTCTCTTTTTTTTTTTTTTTTTTAATCCTGGCCCAGTCCTATACTGTAGGAGTATGGACCCCCCAATCCCGGCTGCCAAGCTCTACCTATGGAAAACAGCCATTCTGGTCCCACATAGGTATTATCTGCCTCAAGGGAGAGAGGTCTAGAAGAAACCTATGTAGGTCCTGGAAGTAGTTCCAGGGCCATTTGAGGATGAACATATGGAATCCCAGATACCCAGAATGTGGCTTAGAAGTGGGGGGAGGAGAGGGTAGACACCATGTGGACCAATCCCCTTGGTCTACAGTCTGGGGAGAGGCCTGGTCAGAGAGGGTTGTGTCTAAGGATGATATTGCAAGCAGTTGACCTGGATTTATTCTGGAGCTTATACTCCTGGTGTATTCCAAGTATGTATCTGTGAGGGTGTAGCATTATCAAGAACTGTCTAATAATGTATTTTTTAAAAACCCATTCAAATACATGAATATACCTTGAAGGTTGTAGATAACATCTTTCCTAACTAACCTCTTGTTTCTACTTCAAGACCAGTCTACTTCAAGACTCTCTGTTCTGTTCTATTCTGGGAAGCAGCTAAAAACACAGTCTTTCCAGCGAAAACAGATTCTGAGTTTTGAGTTGGTTCGAGTTCTGAGTTGTCCATTTACTGGCTGTGGAGCCCTGGGCAGAGTTCTTCATCTGATGGGTGGAGGTAATAAAATCTTCCTCTAGGGTTATAGCTGAAGTACATGAGGTTAAAGTCTTTAAAAGGCTTAGCTCAAGTAAATGCTCAACAGATCATAGTGCTGTCATCATCATCATAATCACTGTCATTATTCTTACAGCTGTTATTCCTTATTGTCGGTAACTATTGCAATGACCTTGGGCAAGTCATGTAACCTCTGAGAACCTCAATTTCTTCATCCGTAAAATGAGGTCTTTGGAGCAGAGGATAACTAAAATTCTGCCCAGTTAAGAGCAGGGACTTTTTGGAGTTCTTTCTTTTTCAGTTTACATTATACCTGAACTTGACCCCAGGCTACATTGTAAATTGTTAGTGGAAGTTCCTGCTATGCATATAATATCACTAGGAGTCCTATTTTAAGCAAACCTTATATTGAAATTCTAAATCTTTCTTAAAAACTGGAAAAGTTTGGATTAAATATGCAGTTTATGAGGCAAGTATTTGCTTTACAGAAAGATTCGTTGTAGAGTTCCTTTGCTCACTGGTTCTTCTAGTACATTAAAAATCAAATTTGATTTACAAAAAGATATTCTTTGCCTGGAACTATTAAGAAACAACTATTAAGATTAAAAATCTCTGTGAATCATAGAATCCTTTGAAAATTGGTTACATCTGATTCCACTTTCCCCAAAAATGAGCATGGTTGCAAATATTTGCATAGAATTCTTGGAGAGGGGGAGTCCATGGATCCTAATTTAAGAACCCAAAACAAAAACATAAAGCAAAAACAAAGCCAACGAAAATGGAATGTGCCGAGGATACTGGAGTCATTTCTAAATGCAGACCTCCAAACACCTGGCCCTTTTCAGTTTTAGAGAAAGAGAGAATTAACATTTATTGAAGGCATACTCTGTGCCAGACACTGTGCTAAGCATTTTACATGTGTTATGATGTTCTTCTACTTGCAAACCTAAAAAAGGTAGGTATTTCTGTTGAGAAAAATGAGGTTCAGATAGTAACTCACCAAAGTGACATCTTTAGTTAATAAATAGTGGAAGCAAAATTTGAATTGGACTCTGACTCTAAAGCGACTACGACACAAGCCCTAAATTCCTTCACATCTCTTCTCAAGCTCCTAAATCTTTATAAAAGATAATCACAGAACTTCAGAGATTTCTCTTCCTTAGAGAACTTCTCACAGAGGAACGCCCTAAGCCAACTTCATGTTGACCATCACATGATCCCTTGCCCATGGTGTGTGCTGTTTCACTGGAGCTGGGCTGACTTACTTGTAGGGGTGCTAAGCTGCTGTTGGGATGGGATGCGGCAGGCAGAGAGCTGAGGGATGATGGATTCTGTTTGCTGGATGTGATTCAAAAGTTCTGATCCTCTACGTGCCCCAGTAAGGGTTTCAGCTGACATCTGTGTAAAATAGTTGTCAGCTGAGGAGCACAGAAGTGGCCTGTCAGACTCAGAATGTCCCATTTGCCAAGTCTCACATGAGAAAAGTGAAGACAGGTCTCACGGGGAAAAGAAGACCTGCTTTCCAAAAGATTTATTACATAAGGGTCATGTTGCATAACATGTGCTATGCCCAGTAGACACCACTCCTCCTTGATTCATTCATATTTTGCAAGGTAACTAATTAATCTCTTTAAAAAGGAGAGAATAGATGGAGGAGAACAAACAAAGGGCCTTATGTGAATGACAAAACAAGCTGAGTCTTCTTGGAATTCTGTCTTGGTTCTATAAGCTAATTTTGAACTTTCTTTGTAAACAGCCTGACCAAATACTGTGCAGAAATCACTGAGGTTTGTACACTTTAAGACCTTATATATCAAGGTGAGGTCTGTATCCCCATGTTCTAACCTGTCAAAACAAGAACATTCTTGGTGAGTTGGAAATAACAATCACAAATCCATTTTTGGTTTCAAGTAATTTTAGGATATGCTATCTTATCACCTCAGACTTCACAGTGTGTCCTAGAAAAGCATGCTGTTTTCACAGTGATATTAAAGGCACAGTGAGATTTGGTATTTGATTTAGATTATCCTCATGATTTCCCACATGATATAGAACTGCTTCATGAAGTCACTTGCTGCTAAGCATTTCAGACCTTTATGTGGCAGTAATGAGAAAAACAACTGCTTGGAAATGTTTAGGAGTAAAACATGCATATTTAGAAGTAGCTGACATTTGATATGTAATTTTTCTTATATGCTATGTATGATGCAAGGCATTCTCTGCCTAGCGTGAAGACAGTGCCTTCTTTTTATATCAGCAAGGCAGCATAGCATAGTGGTCAAAGTAGGGACTCTCGGACCAGACAATACGGGTTTGAACGCCAACTCTGCCCCTTACCTGCTTTGTGGTCTTGAGCAAGGTACTTAGTCTTTGTGTGCCCTGTTTTCTCATCTACAAAATGTCAGTAATAGTAAGTTCCTCCCTTGCTGTGTTAATGTGAAGATAGGGTGAATTAATATGTGCATAATGTGCTTAGAAAAGTGTTGGCATATAATAAACATTATGTTTTAGCCACTGTTACACAAATGTGTGAAGATGACTAATAAACCCTACAGTGGGTGTTAGAGGGTTCAAAAAAGAAGTTGGTTTGTCCTTCGTTCAGAATAAGGCTTTACCTGAGTTTCTTTGTATCTCTGTATTCAGAAAGCGCTAACTAGAATGGCTTCTGTTCTCTTGTTTTGTCTGCGTATCAGTCAGTGATCCCATAACATCTGTAGGCAAAGGATCCTCATGTACCTATAAATGGAAATGTGCACCAAATACTTGGTAGATTGAATAAATACCATGTCTCATATATCATACTCTTGCCAAATATATGTCAGCCCTGTGATAATGATATACCTTTGTTTTAAATGTTCCTGACTTCATATCAGCACTGTATATAATCAGTGAATACTCAGGGGAAAGAAAAGAATAACAATATCTGGGGAGTCCTTCAAATCATTTGATGCATAAAAAGTATCTTCATACTTGTAAAGGCTGGGGAATTATAGTCATTCATTCATTCAAAATCTGTTCCAGAAGCCGGGAATAAAACACCTAGAATATAGCTGCTTCTGTCATGGAGATTATACTCTAGTAAGAGGAGACAATGAACAAGTAAACGAGTAAAACAAAATAATTTTAGAAACAAATAAGTGGATGGCGTAAATAAAACAGAACCATGTAATAGAGGAAACACCTTCCTGAAGACCTCAGCTGAAACACAACTGAATTTGGGGATGAGAATTCCCAAAACAAGAAAGGGAACAAGAAAGGCAAAAGCCTTGAGATAAGAGTGAATTTGACATGTTCAAGAAAGAGAAAAGAAGCTTGGGTCTTGGAAGGAGGAAGGGTGGGCAAGTGGAGGTGATACAAGGTGGGGTTATGTAAGTAAGCAGAGGCTTAATCATGTGGCAAATGTAGGCCATGGTAAGGAAAGATTTTATGCAAAGTGTGGTGGGAAGCCATTATGCACTGGAATAACACGATAAGATTTGTATTTTTAAAGTTTGTTTATCTGCTGTGAGGAGATCAAGTATAAGGGAACATAAATGTTCCCAGAAAGATCCATTCAGAGCCATTAGCTGTGGTCCAGATAGATGCTGATGGCTTGGACTAGGAGGTGGCAGTGACATGGAGAGAACCAGAAAGATTTGTAATATGTGCTGGGAGTACAACCAGGACTTGGTAATAGTCCGGAAATAGGTGGTGAGCCAAAGGAGAAACCAAGGAATCATGTATTTTAAGGTCTTACTTAAGTCCTGCCCTCACAGTGAAACTTCTCCAGCCATTCTAACTCACTTCTCTCTCCTTTTGGTGGAGCAGTTGTTTTTTGAGCTCACAATATGTATAAGGCACAGTTCCTAGTGTTTAGGATACATTAGTGAACAAAAGACATATCCCTGCCCTTGTGAGGTTGTATTCTCTCCTGTACTACTTCTTTCCCTGGGCCTATGATTCACACTAAATTGTATGTGTCTTTGTATTATTCTCTAAGTGTTTCAGATATATTATTTTTGTTCTGCAATTAGTCACCTTCTCAAGGACCAAGGACCCCAGTTCTCAGTTTATCATGATGTCTAGCTCACTACTGGGTGGGGGGGAAGGGAGCAAAAGTAACAGTGAAAATATGTCTTCTTTGTTGATAATAATGTCTTGTTTATAGCCTTGCCTACTTTAAATAAATTTGTGAAAATCCAAAATTGCAATTCAGATAATTGGAAAGGCAATCATTTTTCCATTAAAAAGGGATTATTTACTCACTGAAGAGTTACTTTAAAATAACAGACTCCCCTAATGAATGTAATTAAAAGTTTGTTAACAGGCCATCATGTATTTGTCAGGGGATGTGGGCAAAGGAACTGAAGCTAGAGTATCGGGGGCCACAATCAATTTAAAATTAATCCAAAATGAAGACAAAGAAGCTGAAATTTAGAATTGTAATTAAAGAAGAAAATAATTTCTGATTTCTGAAAATTTAAACATATTGACTTTATAGAAGACTTTCATTTTCTAAATTTACCATTTATAATCGACAGTTACAAATTGATTCTTTAACCAGAGCACATTCATCCTGGCAATGAAAAGTAATCATCTGAATACACACAAAAAAATTGGCTTCTGGTTATAACTTTTGGAGTATGCCTTAAAATATGAAGAAGAAAACAAAATTCATGGTGTTATGTTTTATAAAGGAGTTTGAGCACTTCATAAGCACTCATAGAATATTGACTCCTTTTCCTGACCCCTTGTAGTAATGTTGGCATTGAGGTGCTCTTGCTAATGTAATGTTCTAGCTACTACACCTGTCTGGTGGGTTAATTAGCTTTGGAGCACTATTCCAGGAATCCAGTGAACGTTTAGGACTTTATTTATGTGAAAAATGCTTCTAGGTTCTAGAATAACTTTAAACCCAAGGTTAAGAAAACACCCCATTTATAAGGGGCCCTCTAAAACTTGTTTCTGTATATTTCACCATGTTTCCTCTTTGAAGACCATCATAATTACCAAGGGGAAAGAAAACCTTTAATCAGGTAGTATGCAGCAGCACAGTTCATGTAAGAGTGTACATGTCATTCCTCTTACCTCATTCATTCATTCGGTACATTTGTTGAGTGCTTTCTCTTGGCAAGTCCCTAGGCAAAAGCAGCACATCATGTTTGTCCCTAACCCGGAAGTCCTTATAGCTTCTTGGGGGAAAGGATACACAATAGAATGACTTAAATACTGTAAAGGACATATTAGTGAAATGTATCACAGGTTCAAAGGAGAACGAGATACTTTATTCTGATGGAAGTAGAAAGACTTCCTAGAAGAGGTGGCATTTTAAATGCCACTTGAGGGGTGCCTGGGTTGCTCAGTTGATTAAGCCTGCGACTTAGGCTTAGGTCATGATCTCACGGCTCCTGAGTTTGAGCCCCGGATCAGGCTGTGTGCTGACAGATCAGAGCCTGGAGCCTGCTTCAGATTCTGTGTCTCCCTCTCTCTCTGCCCCATCCCCACTTGCACTCTGTTCTCTCTGTCTCTCAAAATGAATAAACGTTAAAATTTTTTTAATAAAAAATAAAATAAAATAAAATAAAATAAAATAAAATAAAATGCTACTTGAGGGTAGAATGAGAAGGGACAGAAAGGCAAGGGCATCCTGGGAAGCCTAAGCAAAGTGATAGAACTAAGAAAGTATGTATATATAAGAGCCAACCAGTGCTTCATGCAGTAGACATTTCTAGAGCAACTACTTACTAGGTGTAGGGCACCAAGAAGCCAGAGACAGAAAGAAAAACATTTTGTCCTTGCCCTTGAGAAATAGTTCAGTTTAGCATATCTTAGAAAGTTTTCAGTTAAGAACAATGAGGGATGCTGAACTGAGATGTTGTAATTGTATACTCTGGTGATGGTTTTGGTGATGGTGATGGTAATGCCTATCATTTGCTAAATCCTTCAATGTGCTGTATGTGCTACTAAGAATTTACATGCACTAGTTCCTTCAGGTCTCCTCATGAGATATGATTGGTGTTTTTATTCCTACTTGTCAGCTGAGAAAACAGGCTTAACAAGTCAATTAATTCATTTAATGTTGCCCAGCTGGTAAGTAGCAGAGTAGAGATTTGAACAGGTGTACAGTATTGGATTTCAGAGCCTGTAACTCACTAAGGGGAACAATGGAAGACATTTGAATAGGCAAATGATTGATTTGAGCTGTCCTTCCCAAGAATTCACTTAACCACGGGGGGAATACCGTGATTAAAGAATTCTAGTAGTAAGCAGCCAATGAGGATCTAAATGACGGTAATGGTAATAGGTATGAAAAGGGGAAGGAGGTGAAAGATGTCCTAAAGATAACTAACTTGATTTAGGGGCAAGGAAGAGGGTAAAGTTAAATACCATTCTTTAAGTTTTAGAGTCTATATAACCAGAAAACTCATGGTCCAGGGCAGTGAAATAAAGACCACCAGAGGAAGAATGTCCCTTCTGGTGATGGAGGGGAGCTGGTGTGACTAGTTTAATTTTGTACAAGTTGAACTTGAGATGCCAAGGGGATAATACAGGTGCGAGGAGTCCAGCAGGTGTTCAGAAATACAAAAGTTGATCTTGGAAAAGAGGTGTTTAGATATAGGAGCATAT
The DNA here is from genome assembly GCF_046562875.1 of Panthera onca. Taxonomy (NCBI): domain Eukaryota; kingdom Metazoa; phylum Chordata; class Mammalia; order Carnivora; family Felidae; genus Panthera; species Panthera onca. The sequence goes on from NC_138346.1 coordinate 54,344,612, forward strand.
TCTACCAATGGTACACAGAGGTCAAGGAGGACTGATAAAGGACTTCAAAACTATAGTTTTATTAAGATGGGGAAATCAGAAGCCAGATTTATGAAGTGAAAAGGATAGTAAAAAAAAAGTGAAGAAGGAAGTAGGCTATGCTAAAAGGAACTGAAGTTAAGGGAAATGAGAGAATGGCTGGTAGACTAAAAGGCTAACAGAAATAAGGGAAGTTTTCTTTGTTTTCTTTAAGAATGAAATGACTTGACTGAAGAACGATGGTAACTTATGGAGTTAAATTTTGTAATCTGTGGGGCTGCACTAACTCAAGGGCATATGTGATGGGTTAGCCAAGTAAGAGATGTCTGGTGACTCCTTGAGAGTCATTCAGACTCTTGTCACCCCCTTTAGATCACCACTTAAATGCCACCTCTCTGCTAAGGCCTTTAGCTTTCCCATAGAAGCTTAAGTTCTCTATCACGTTCTCCTACCGCTTTTAGTACATATATGCATGCACCATGGACCAGTGGCTCACAATGATCAGTGTGTTTCACATCACCTGGAGGGCTGGTTAAAACACAGATTTCTGAGGGGCATCTGGGTGGCTCAGTCAGTGAAGCATCCTACTCTTGATTTTGGCTCAGGTCATAATCTTGCGGTTCGTGAGATCAAGTCCTGCATTCGACTCCATGCTGTGAGCGAGGAGACTGGGATTCTTTCTCTCCTTCTTTCTCTGCCCCCACCTTTTCCCCTTCTCTCAAAATAAATAAATAAGCTTAAAAAACAACAACAACAACAACAACACAGATTTCTGAGTGCCACTCTCAGCATTTATAATTCTGGGATGGAGCCTGGAAATTTGCTTTGCTTTGCTTCTCAGGTGATGCTGACGCTTTTGGTTTGGGGACCGCACTTGGTATGCTACTAAAGAAAACGAAGGACCTATGGGAGGTACACATAAAGGTTTGGGAGTTTGAGTATGGACTAGTATGTCAGACCTAGAAATGTTCTGGAAAATACTCCAGGAATCAGGCATGATTTAAGGGCAGGCAAAAAAGAATGGAATTATTTGCCTGGCTCCATGAAAGAAAAATACTTCTAAGGAGGTAACAACATAATACCTACTGAACACAGAGTTTTCTTAGGAGGGGTCTAAATTTTTTAATTTAGGTGTAGATTTTTAAAAATAAAAAATTAGGGGTGCCTGGGTGGCTCAGTCGGTTGAGCGTCCAACTTGGGTTCAGGTCATGACCTCGCAGTTCATGAGTTCAAGCCATGCATCGCCTCTGTACTGACAGCTCAGAGCCTGGAGCCTGCTTCCGATTCTGTGTCTCCTCTCTCACTACCCCTGCCCCACTCTCTCACTCTCTTTCAAAAATAAATAAACATTAAAAAAATTTTTTTTAAATAAATAAAAATTAAAATTAAAAATTAAAGTGAAAACCACAGCAGTGACTATAAGTTTATTTTAATCATGAACAACTAAATATTATGTGAGCAAGAAGTGCACAATTGCTGTTTGGGGAGAAATAAGTATAGAGCTGGCATACTATGTTCCATTTAGAATGCTATTTTGTTTTATTCATAACAACTGAGATCATGGGGCTTGGAGATATGCACTAATTCTAAGAGCTGGTTTTATAACTATCATTTTGATTGCTGCATCTAATTATTTCCTTAGGTTTACCTGTCCCTGATGGCTACCATGCAAATCTGACATAAGCAGATATATCAGATCTCTGGATTTGAATGGGTGCAGTTTGCTTTGTACGTCACTAAAGTGTTGGCTGTGGTTGGCAAATGTGCTAAGTTGCACAACCAAAGGTGCAAAATCCTTCCTGACATTTAAAAGATCAATCATTTCAAGTTTCTTTCATTCAGTCAAATGCCCACTAAGCAAACTCATCAATATCAATGACAATCAGCCTCGCATAAGCAAAATAACCAGTAAGTCATAGCCATACTGCATAACACGGACGTAACAGAAGCTTATTATGATCACATGATCAGATGCCACTAGATGAAGAGTGAAATTAGACATATGAGTACATAATGTATCCTTTTAGTTCCAAGCCTATACAACTGCTAATTTCACCATGAAAATTCTCCCACATGATTGAAATTAGGTTTTTGACATTGAAAAGCATAAATATCCCTATTAATGTTATCAACATCAAATTGTTACCTGCTTTAGTCTTTTTTAATTATATGCTGTGAATCTTTATTTAAAACCTAAAAATGTACAGGCAAGGAAAGAAATTATTGAGGCCTAATGGTATGCAGATAAATTATTCTGGACTAACAGAATAAAAATGAAGTTCATATTTTGAGAACATACTCCTTTTTCAAATAAAAAGCAATTTTAAAAGAAAGATTTAGTTGCCCACCCAGAAAAGAAAAAACAACAATCCCTTTAAGTCTAAGTGACACCATAAATTCCAAATTGGTATAATAAATAAATATTTTGAGAGAGTTGCAGTGCTTTGTTGGGTAGAAGAGGTGAGTGTCAGATGATCTGATTTCATTTTTACTATGGCTGAGTGGTAGTTTCTGAGTAGCCGAGTACCTGGGAGCTACTCAGAAAAATTACATGAAAGAAAGTAATTGTCAGTCTTTTAGGATATATTTGGTTCAGTGTCGTCAGAAGGTAGTCTGCCCTCTCCCTGGAATCAAGTTGCAAACACTATCCTCAATAGTAATTAGAGCTAAGCGGCAATTACAGGACGTATGATTTGTTCAGACGCACTGCCTGTCGGCTGTTTCCTAGCACCACATTTCACAGAAGCACCAGGTTGAAATGATGGAATTATTTATCTCTCAATGTAATACTTCGTACAGTGCTTGAATGCAGGAGTGAACGTGGACTGTAATCTTAAAAACGAAGGTAAGCATTGCTGGCTGATCAGCATTTACACCTCAGGGAACTTTTTCATGAAGTATGTGACAAAAATGTAAAACAGCTAAAATCAATTTCAGAAAAAGAGAAAAGGATCAGAATTAGAGCAAATAGAATTTGCTAATTTTACAACTCCCCTGCTCAAGATCATCTTGGTTTTCCTGGTTTGTTTTTATTTAAATTGTAATATTGGTTCACTTTGCTATATATAATAAAGATGTGACTGATTTCCCACATCTCCTCTATCCTTTTTCTTTTGAAGTTTGTCTCAGAATAGCTGGTAGGTAAAAATGAAATTCATGTTTAATCCAAGTATTTAGAGCCCTCTCTCACTTTTTCCTTCAGGAAATCTGTTTAAGCTGATGATTGTCCCGATTCAAGAATGCACATTCAAACTGACAGAACAGTGGCTAGTAGCCTGTCACTAAATTAGGTGACGTGGGTGATCTGAACTCTTATCCCCATCTTTATGATAAGCGTGTTTCAAGCTTTGAATGTTTCATCTAGTTCAAATCAAAATTCAGTGACTTCAATGTTTACTTAGACCCTTGGGCATAGAAATCTCTCTGGAAACTAGGTAAGTTTAGCTCCTCAAGAGGGAGTATTGTCTGTTATGAGGATGGATGTGGTTTGTATGTCCATAGTAGATGCTTGCAAAATTCTCATTTCTGTTTTAATGTTATTGCTTTAGTTCCCCCCCCCCAGAAATCCTTTTTTTTCAATTTTGCCATTTTTTTGAATATGAATAAATATTACTGTTAGTAAAGAGCTTATGAAGTCTTGGCAGCAGGTAGATAGATGTTTTATCTCATAGTCCCCAGTAGGATTTCAGGTGGTTGGAAAATATTGAAAGAGCATCAACTTCTTTCATTCTGTCTCATTGGTGAATTAGAGGTGTAAACACTGAGGGTTCAGTAGACTCTTGAAAAAATGAGTAGATTGAAGCCCATGAGCCTTCATTTTTCCAAGGTCCTAGAGACTCCGTGATGTTAGACTTCTTAGCAGACACTTGCTCAGTGGAGTTATCACAATTAGGCTAGTATCTGATTTTGGAAGAAAATTGTTTTTCTCGCCCTGGGTCCATGATTGGCTTCAATCTGTATATTTGCTTTGTCATGGAGTCATTTATCTTTAGCACCATTTTCTTCATCAGAAAAATGTGGGATGATCATAAGCCATGTAACAGCTTAGATATCTACTTAGTATATTTTAAAGCACCTTGTGCTCTGTAATGAAAAGTTATAGTATTTGTATAACCCAGGACACTGATGACAAATTTCTATACAAATATACCACTAAAATCTAACTTCTTAACTTTCTCTACTTTGTCATGGGTATGGCAGATATTATATGAGTATATATGAAAACAATCCTCAGTTGTTGGAACTGACATGACTATTTGAGGCATAACCAGAGATATGACCTTCATCTAATTGGTTTATCTTGTCACAGGGACAAACTTGTCCTGATACCAGTAAAATCTTGCTATTTGTCTTTTGATTTGTAGAAGCAAATATTGAAAACAAAATGAATGCTGCAAAAGAAGGCAAATGACAAAGTTTGAGTGCTTTCTGGTTCCCAGGCAGTATTATAGTGAAAGAGAGAGAGACAGAGACAAAGAGACAAGAGACAGACAGGTACATACACATGCAGAGATAGAAAGACATAGAAACAGAGACATGAGAGGGATGAGAGATGAGAGAGGCAGACAAGACAAACAGGTGAGAGGGAGGGAGACTAGAGAGACAGGGAAGGATAAGAAGGAGAGAGAAAGAGGGTGTTAGAGAAAAAAAAAAGACAGACACAAGTCGATCAAAGTTTGGAAATAGAAATTGTGCAATTTTGGAACTTTGGGTTCTTTTCTACATTTTCTTTAACTGGAAACATGCTTTGTCAAATTAAATACATTGAGCCCTAGGTCTATTACTTTTCCATTTGCGTCCTTTAAAGCAAAGGGAGCTTAAAAGGCTGTTTGAAGTTCAGAAGAGACCAAGAGTCAAAACAAATGTTCGTCTAAAAAAAAAACATTTCCATTCCTTTCTTGCTTTATAAAGCAAATCACTGACAAGGAAAATGATGAGTGCTATGATTAAATTCTCTACTTTCCATGTGGCACTTTATTAAAAAATCATTATGTCTTTGACTTTTGGTGTTCTTTGGGGAAGTGAGAATCATTTGAGAAGCCAAATAGAAATTCCATAGAAGAAAAACTGGCACAAAGTCAGTATAATGGCACAAGAATAAACATGATACACAGGGACAGGGGGCAATCATTTATGATGAATCACTTCCAATGCAGAAAATCCTTGGGCATTCATTGGAGGGCCTTATCTGATGCTGTTTTGCATATCACTACTGCCCCAGAAGCTGCCTGAATGACTGAAGCAAGTAGCATCAATTTCTAGGATGTCAGGACAATGGCAGAGTTCCAAGAAGCCATATCAGGGGTTGGCCATTCCGTTCAATATCCACTAAAGACCCTTTGGAGTGCAAGCCTCCCCTTAGGTCACAGGACTCCATGTTTCTCAGGATAAGGGTGATACCACATTGCCTCCCAGCTGCCCAGCTCCTTTCTTGGAAGGGATTGGATGGCCTGCTTAACTAAGTTGTACCTCCTTATATAGTTTTTGCTCTGTTCTACTTCATTCTCTACAGATTTCTACAATACAGTCAAAGATAAAAGGGAGGAAAATCATTTTAGGAGTGAGATGTTAGGAAATTCCAAATAAGGAATTGGTGCTAATTCTAGTCTCTGTAACATTAAGCCAAACTTAACCACTCTTCCCTCCCTCCTCAAGTCCCCCTCATGTTTTTCCCTAAGTGAACCTCACTATCTCCCTATTGCTTACAGTCTCTGCTTGCTCTATTCCTGGCGTGGCCAGATTAGTCACCCCATACCAGGTTTCCACAGGGATGAAATGGCAGCTTTCACGAGTCCTGGCAGCCACATGGGAGCCATGTCTATGGTTCCTGGATGAAAATGGCTTCTTGGCTGATGGGGGACCAAGAATGGCCTCATCTATGATGGTCACCATGATCATAATCCACTAGAATTTGTCCTGAATTCTCTACAGTGCATTATAATTATGGTGGCCATAGAATATGTATGCAGAAAGGAAAAAGGGTTATATCACAGTTGTTACTATCCTGTTTATTCCCAAACTGTGCTTCCTAGGAGCCTATTACTTTTTTCTTTTTTCTTTTTTTTTTTAACATAGGCAACAGCTTTTGAATAGCTTTGAAATGTTTAGTTAATATTTAAGCTAAGGAAACCTCTTTTCTCTACCAAAGTGGGAGTAGAAAGCACTGGCAGAGCAAATACTAACTCTGTTTCTTTAAATTGAGCAAGCTTCTGGAGAAAAAGTGTCTTTTTAAAGGACCATTAAGTAAATCACTATTCCTTTTCACCCTGTTTGGTTCTTAAATGCAAATAGCCAAGTCACTGAATGCAAGAACTGAAATTTGCTGAAACTAGGGGGCAAAACATTTTGTATCCTGGAGCTAGAATGTATAGCAGCAGCTGGATGGGTTGACCTCCTGAGTTGCTGTATGCAGTGCCTTCAGCCTGGCCCTTTAGTGAGCTGCAGAGGAGAGGCATAAAGACAGACCCAGAGAGGCCTCAATGACCCTGCTGTTTTGATCTGCTCCGATGGAAAGTCAGTTGCCATTGCTTGGAAAAATGTGTCTTTTCAGATAGCATTTTTGTTGCAGTACTGATAGTCCTTCAGTATAAAAATCACCAAAAAATGCATGTGTGCCTCCTGGTATGAAGCTATTTGAATTAGTTATATTGATCCAAACAGTACAGCTGAAAGCATAGTTTTGATGGGGTTTGTTGTTCTCTTTTTTATATCATTGGGAATATTAAAAAAATTGTTTAAAATGAGGTGTTGCAATCAATCTTCTGCTGTTCTTAAATGTTGCCTCATGGCTGCACTGACTTTTTTCTTTGATTTAGTTTCTTTCATTATTCATATTAATAAAACATTAAAATTAAAATCTCATTGAAAAATGAATACTCCTAAATTTTAGTCAAAATATAAAAAGAAAACAGACCATCTATTTAAATTTTTAAAGAAGATAAAGACTTCAACATATGATTCTTGTACGTCTTTGATTGTATTGACTTAAATATTCGAAACAATGTCTCTGGGCAATGGGAACTCTAAATGTGAGTCTACCGTCAGTCAGGTATCATGCTGGATTAAATTCTCTTAATCATTTATCTCATGTAAAATTAAGGGTAGATTCTTTTTTTTTTTAATGTTTATTTATTTTGTGAGAGCGTAAGCGGGTAAGGGAAGGGAGAGAGATAGAGAGAGAGAGAATCCCAAGCAGGCCCTGCGCTGCCAGTGTAGAGCCCGACATGGGGCTCAAGCCCACAAACCATGAGATCATGGCCTGAGCCAAAATCAAGAGTCGGACACTTAACCAACTGAACCACTCAGGTACCCCAAAGGTAGATTCTTATATTATGTTTAGCTCTAAAATGTTATGAGATATAATTCCTCTAGAAGTATTCAACGGTTTGAGAAAAATGGTTATTGGGAATAAGAGAGTCTGTATTTTTTGAAGGTTTCTAAAATAAGTCATAGTTTAAAAAAATAAAAATAAAATAAAATAAAAGTCTTAGTTCCATGAGGCCATTAGGTCCTTCACATGCTGTAAAGAGAGCAAAAATTTCCTCTGTAACAGAAAAAGGCTTCAGACTTCACGAAAGCATCTTGATGCCATAGACAGGAATCATTGGGCAAATGTAGCACAGGACCATCTCCCTGTCTCTTTTTGCCAGAAAGTTTCGTCAGGCTACAGTGACCTCCCAATCCATGCTCGACCTCAGACAATTTTAGTAAAGCCCTGTCTGGAGATAATTTTGGCTTCTCTAAAGACTTGGTAATTTAGGAACTAAGCTCATGACATTCCCTTTTGATAAGTCAGGTATATTAAAAACTATTTCAAAAAAATGATAAAGCACTTGTCAGAGCCCTGTTTTCCTTTCTTTGAGTTTCCTTTCTTGCATGGTCATGCTTAATAATGTGAGGTTACAGGTGGAAAAACTATAACAAAGCAAAAATATTGTCCATTCAGCTTCAAAGAAGACAATTGATCCTCAAGACTTTTTCTGAAAACCAATTATCTTCTTTACTTAAATTCTGAAATTCTCAGATTTTTCAATTCTACCTCAAAAACGGATGACAGCTATTGAGGTATCCACATGTGTAATCAAATGATATATTGGTACTACAGAGTAAAAAAATCTGACCCTTTCTTTCAACATTTAAATATAAGAAAGTCAGTGCATGGGCAAAATACTCAGATATAAATGAATCCCTACGTGGCTGTAAGTATTCTATCGCCACACATTCAAAAGGCCATCCATTGCATCTTAGTAAAAGATTCATCGTTTTGTGTAAAAGCTGGCATATTACTACTAAACCCAAAGGACATTGTGGCTTAAAATCCATCATGATGTGGCTTCACTGCTGTTTTTTGAGGCAGCACTTCATTATTGCCCATAAACTTCAGTGTGATACTCAGAAGGATTTATTTTTAAATGCAACATTCTGCCAGGATGCCGCTGTTGGACTCTCTGGAGGGAACCCTGAGGTGCCCCAAGGGAGATCCAGGAGCAGAACTGCCAACTGTTAAGATTTTATGGACTCAGAGTTCTAGATACACATTTTTCTCTTTGGCATCAGTAGATTCTGTGTCAGTCTCTTCCATCCACTTAAGAAATTCAGCAAGGAAGCATCAGCATTAAAGGGAAATTTTATTTTCTCACAAATCATTTTGAGCAAAATCAAGCTGGCAGGGGGAAAAAAAACATCATATTCATCCTAAAAGTATACAAACCTGACAGCGTTTGAAGATGTTCTTCTTATTGGAGAATTTTGCCTGTATTTGCCAAAATAGTTTACTAAAATTATTATCATTGGACACATTACTTCTAAAAAGTTTCTGGTGAAGTATAACATACAGAAATGTGCACATAAGTGTACGGTTGAATGAATGTACATAAACCACAACATACCTGTGTAACTGGCACCAAGACCAGGTAGAAGACATTTCCAGCACCTTAGAAGCCCGTCTCATGCTCCACCCGCCCTTCCTGCAAGGATAGCCCTATCCATACAGTATAGATTAGTTTTGTCTGATTTTGTACTTTGTGTAAATTGGTATTATACAGCATATTGATATGCTTCCTGATTTTAGGGTTTTTTTTTTAACATTATGTTTGCAAGGTCTGTTTGTTGTTGCGTGTAATTATAAGTCATTTGTCTTCATTGCTATATTCCATTATGTGAATGTTTTATTGCATGAAGAACCAAAATTACTTATTTCTACTGTTGATGGGTTAATTAGCTAATTTCCAGTTTGGAGCATTGTAAGTAGTATTGCTATGAGCATTCTAGTGCATATTATTTCTGTTAGGTAAATACCTAAGGCTGGACTTGCTGAGTCATAGGGTATGTATATATTCAGTTTTAGTAGATATTGCTGGTTATCCAAAGTGGTCGTAATCATTGACACCAGAGGGGAGGAGGTTGGGCGGATGGGCTAAATAGGTGATAGGGAATAAGAAGGGCACTTGTTGTGATGAGCACTGGGTAATGTATGGAAGTGGCGAATCACTATATTGTACACCTGAAACTCTATTACTCTGTATGCTAACTGGAATTTAAATGAAAACTGAAAAAAAAGTCCTAGTTGCTCCATATCCTTGTCAGCACTTGATAATCTCAATCTTTCTTCATTGTAGCCATTCTTGTGGGTATGTAGTGATATCTCATTGAAGTTTTAATTTGCATATCCCTAATGACTAATGAAGTTAAGCACTTTTTCATATTTACCGGCCATTTTAGTATATATTTTTGTGAAGTGTCTATTCTTCTACCCATGTTTTCTGTCATGTTTTCATTTTCTTATTGATCTATAGGAGTTCTTTATTCTAGATTAAAGTCCTTTGTCAAAATCTCTATTTTATTATTATCTCCCACTCTGTGGATTACCTTTTCATCTCCTTGATATGTCATATTCCCACAGATTTATTCTTCATAGAGTATATTGTCAATTTTTTTCTTTTATGTTTAACACCTTTTGTTTCCTATTTAAGAAATCTTTGCTTACTCCAAGGTCATAAAGATGTTCTGCTTTTCTCTTTCCTGTTCGATCTTTTAAGCCAGAAATGCTAAGAATATCTTGAATGCTTAAGAAAGTTTTGAATTGTAATACATTTGGTTTTCTCCATGTTTTTTGCTTATGCGGTTCACTCTACCATTCTACCACATTCACCTCTCAAAATACGCATCGTTCCTCGAGACTTATCTTAAGAGATAGCTCATTGGGGCGCCTGGGTGGCTCAGTCGGTTAGGCGTCCGACTTCGGCTCAGATCACGATCTCGCGGTCCGTGAGTTCGAGCCCCGCGTCGGGCTCTGGGCTGATGGCTCAGAGCCTGGAGCCTGCTTCCGATTCTGTGTCTCCCTCTCTCTCTGCCCCTCCCCCGTTCATGCTCTGTCTCTCTCTGTCTCAAAAATAAACAAACGTTAAAAAAAAATTAAAAAAAAAAAAAAAAAAAGAGATGGCTCATCTATGAAACCATTTATGAACCCAACTCCTAAACAGATGTAATTTCTTTCTTTCTTGAACCCCTGTAGCATTTTGTTGATAATTCGTGATCCCTGACATATCCTGCCTTTTATAACTATTGAACTTAAGTATTTATTCTCCCGGGATATGGTGTAACATGAGAGGAGTAGGAATAGTTCATAACTCCAGTAACCAAAGCTTGGTATGTGTCAGGCACAGGATTAAGCGTTTTTCTTAGAAAAGTACTACCAGTCCTATGCCGTAGGTACTCTTATTTTCCCCAATTTATACAAAAGAAAATAGAGGTTGTCCACATTTGCACAAGAAAGTAGTAGACCTGAACTCCTGAACTGGTACATTTCACTTGCGTAGAACAGCATTGCCTGAAGGACAAGCCAAGCATTAATGGTTCCAGAATCTCTGTGGGGGTGGGGGCGGGGGGGGGGGGGGGGAAGAATTGGTTCATGCTCAAGAAATTGAGAGTAGAAATTATATCTGCCTCGACATTCACAGTGCCTATTACTATATTGTAAGCTGCAAGATGTCTTGCAAAAAAGAATCACTTTAAACTTTGTTGAAGCCAGCATTTTTTAAATGTATTTGAGGACAGAATCTTTTTCACTTAACAACTTTACATATCACCCACTTTATGGAATGATGACATGGGCTTTAGAGTCAGTCAAACAAGAACTGAAACTGAGGCCTTACTACCTACCGCATACTAGGTGATCTCAGTCTCTTTAAGCCTCACCCTTCTCATCTGTAAAACGGGATAATAATACAAGCCTCATAGAATTGTATTATAATTTAATAAAATAAGGAACACAAATCACTTAGCCATATATAAAGTAAAATCTCATTAAATGGTAGTAGTGGTTTATCTTCTCCAAAAAGTAAAATAAATTCTGTCTGATTCAGGTTATATAGTCCCTGCAGCTGTTAGCACTATGGCTTTACAGTTGTTCATCCATAGTATTTATGAAATTAAATAATACTATTACTTAGGGAAGGTTATTTTTAGATAAATATATTCTAGAAGCATTTCCTATAGAGTATTAAAGAAATCTTATATATTTTAGTTACCAGTATCAATCACTACATTAGGATCAAATAAAAGTTTCAACTAACTCCCAGCTTCAAAGAAGATTGAACATTTTAAATATCTTAATTCAATGGTAAAATGCTGTCTGCAGCTGGAGCATGTGCCAATATAACTGAAGTGTTTTCAAGTGTGTAATTTGGTGACCATAGCGCAGTAGTAAAGAACAAAATTCAGTAGTCAAATTTCCTGGATTTTCATATTGCCTTCTCCATGTACAAAACACTTGTGGTTGAGCTTATCTTCTTTGTGACTCAGTTTCTCATCTGTAAAATGGGGCTAGTAATAATACCTTGTTTATTAGGTTATTGTGAACACATATGTATAATTTACACATATACTCTTTTTTTTTAAGTCATTTGTTTCGAGAGAGCACACCCGTGCAAGAGCATGGGAAGAGCAGAGAGAGAGAGGGCAAGAGAGATTCCCAAACAGACTCTGCAATGTCAGGTCAGAGCCCAACGCAGAGCTCGATCCCACGAACCGTGAGATCAACATATACAATTAATATATACAGAAATCAGTATATAATATATAATAATGTATAAAGATGTAAATGATATAAACATATAATTTAATATACCTAAATGAGTATATATGGATATACACATACAGATATGTATATATATTCTTATGTGTGTCTACGTATGTACATACATATGTAATGTGCTTAGAATGGTGCCTGGCACACAGTATGCACTATAAAAATGTTATCTCTCAGTTTTTATGTGGCCTTTTCAGAAACAAACCCTTTTCAGTCACATAGCCTATTCACATAGCCACCTCCTTATGACTACAGTAGACCTCCTGATACCTTAGTTTTCCTCACATGACAGACTGATGAAAGAAAGGAAATGGTGAGAGAGAGACCACAGGAGATGCTGGTTGGTGATTGTTCTGGTAAGAGAGAAGGTTACTCACTGAAGCTGAGAAAGCAATAAAAAGAGAAAACTGAGTCTGGTAGAACTTGAAACGCCACTCATTTTAATTTCTTTAAAGACGTCTTTGGGGGGGGGGGGGAGATATCTTTGGGAGTTCTATAATTGGCATTGCCTCTACCTAATAGACTTTTATAATATGCTAAGCTTTTTATTTTAGTACTCAATAAAGCAGACATACATAATGGCATAAGAAGATACTACTTCTGCAGGATATAGAATATAGATTTGATCTCATTCTGTAAATGCTTCTTCACACAGTTTTTCTGTGACTTTGGAGTTTTCTCCTTCTAACGCTGAGGTGTTTCGTTTGCTCGTGTTATGGTACACAGGGAAGAACCACTAGAAAGCCTCACAGCTATCACCTAAACCTTCAAGGTAATATTTCTAAACGTGAAAGATCACAGCAATAATGTCAAGTGTTGCCTAACTCTCAAATGAGGTGTTATTGTGATGAATTACGATATAATCCGTTGACATAATAAAGCACCTATTATGTTACAGAGGCAGTTGGCTGTAATAATAGTTTTATGATCATAGTGGTGAGTTGTCTTTCTCATATTATTGGTTTCATAGTTATAGATGAAAACAACTTGGAATTTACAGTGAAAATGAAATTGGGGGGAGAGGCTTAATTGCATTCATAGGGGGAGTATATGAACATGTGGAATTTCCGCGGTGAGAGTGGTGACTGTTACATCTTTGGGGTATACATGCTGGTGTGTGTGTGTGTGTATTTCATTTTAGGTCAGGGAGTCTGATCAATATATATACAGCAAGTGATATAAAATCTTTATTGTCAAACAAGGTAGAGCCCTATTATGACTTAATTCATTATGATATATACCAGATTATATCCTAGGCTTTGAAATAAAGCTACATATAGGAGGTATCTTACATAATATTGCCAAATCATACAAAAGACAAAGGTTGGTCCTGTCCCCTGGGCAGAGCAATGTAAAGGATTTTTATGCTGAAATCCATGCTCATCCCTTGTATTTCCAACCCTCTTTTTTTTTTTTTTTTTTTTTCTCAGCAAATTGAAGAGAAATTAAGCATTTTCTTGCAGGATACAATGTATTTTGGCCACATTTCTGCTTGTATCTCCCACTAACTTTTGGGCATCCTAGGGTGAGGAGAAATGCTTCCCAGCCTCAGAACAGTAGTAAAATCGGGAATAAGGTGACAGAGGGATTAAAACCTAACCCAGCCTGTGCAAAAAAGTGCACTTTATCCCCATTCATCTCCCACTTGCAAAAACTTCCTCTGAAGCCGTGGGTCTTGGTGAAGCAATCTGAAAAAGCAGGTCTTAAAAGTGAAAACAGCAAGGTTGAGGTGAAGGGAATTGATGAAAGCAGTTTGTATTTATTCAGGAGATCTACCAGTGCTTTAAAACAATCTGTGTTTAACATGGCAAATTGTCTGTCATTAAAATGCTAATGAATGGTAAACAGCTGCTAAGTTTTTATGCTAATGAATGGTGGCTGCGAAGTAGTTCTCAAGCCTTGTCTTTATTAGCATAGATATTTGATTGGGTAAAGGGGATCATTGCGCATTCTGACCTTTGTTGATGGAGCAATCTGTTTGTCAGGTTCTGTGTTGCATTACATTTGAGTTGAGTTTGTTAGTACAAAATGACTTTTGCCAGGCCCTCTGATACCGTGTGCTGCTGGGGTTATCAGAGTGTTACCATTATGGGCTTAAGGAAAAAACTTTGCTTTTTGGTGAGTGGGGGAGACCCATGATGGCAAAATAATTCATCCGTTCATCAGGCAGCTTGAAGTAGAATAGTTCTGCATACTTTCTAGACTTTAGGCTTTTGACAATTATAATAATTGTGAGTTTTAAAAGGCCATCGTTCTAAAATAAGAAATATCTCTTTTTTTCAATTTAGCTACAGTTTTAAAGCAAAGCTTTTAAAATAAATATTTTAATAAGTGCTTCTGCAGCATTTGAAATACTGACATAATATATCATCTTGGATCTATAAGCTCTGAAGTTAGCAGTGACTGTAACGTCACCTAATTAGAAGAAAAAGTATAATTAAATACAGGGTGGTCATGTGAATGCCAGGCTGAGATCAGAGTATTTACTTTAACATCTGAAAAACAACATTACTGTTTGATCTATACTTTTGGTTGATTCTATTTTTGCTGAGTCCTACTCTACATTCCCTAATGGATGAGGCTGACCTGAAGACTTGCCATTACAGATAAATGCTTCAGACGCCTTTTTCTTTTTTTCTGCTTTTAGGATCAATGTAAATAAGGCATGATAGTCCATTAAACACTATTACTAATAATGTTCTGGAATGATTTGAAATATAATGCAGAGTTTATTAAGAAAATCCATTATCCAAAAATATATCATTGAAATAGAAATTTTAATTATTCTGGAACACTGTGTGAGGACGTTGGTAGAAGTTTTAATAGTTGGAGCATTTCCCCATACTGTTTATTTCTCCTTTAAGTCAGTAGGAGATTTTTGGCATATGATTATTTGTGGTCCTATATAGACATGCTGGGAGAAATTGGAACCCTCATACACTGCTTGTGGTACTATAAAATGGCTCAGGCATTTTGGAAAACAGTCTGAACATTCTCAAAACATTAAACCATATGATTACCATATGACCCAATAATCCCCAATTCTACTCTTGCGTATATAGCAAAGAGAACTAAAAATGCATCTCCACACAAAAACTTACAGACAAATGTTCATAGCAGCATTACTCAGAATATCCAAAAACATTGGGTTGGGAAACAACCCAAATGCCCATCAACTGATGAATGAATAAGGAAAAAGTGAGTCTATTTCAATGGAATATTTCACAGCCTTAAAAAGGAATGAAATCTCATACATGCTACAACATGGATGTGCCTTGAAAACATTATGCCAAGTGAAAGAAGCTTGTCACAAAGGAACTCATATTGTATGACTTCATTTAAATGAAATGTCCATAATAGACAAACCTAGAAACAGAATGGAGTAGTGGTTGCCAGGAACTGGGCGTGTTGAGAGGAAGTGTGGAATGACTGCTAATGGGTATTTTCTTCTAGGGATTGTGAAAATGTTCTAAAATTGATTGTGGTGATGTGCACCGCTCTGCAGAAATGCTAAAAACCATTGAATTGTATACATTAAGTGGGAGAATTGTCCAGTATGTGAATTACATCTCGATAAAGTTATATTTAAAAAAAAAAAAGGCACATCTGAGCCTGTGTCTCAGAGAGCCACCTGCATCAGCAGCTACTCACCTACAGTATGTGGAGGCTTCAGAAGAATGCTTGTTACTGGAGAGGAGTGCTTTAAATCTCCCACACATGGTGTAGCCCAGATTCCTAAAGAGATGACAGCTAATTTAATTGTTAAAAAAAAGGGGGGGGGGGGTTAGTGGCTACAATAACACAAAGCTCATTAGAAATAAAAGTGGAGACAAATACTTGAGTTCCTGTCCCAACTTCTCCCCGTCCCCCAATACCATGCCCCACCCAGGCAGTAATCACTCCTTTTGGGTTCCCTAACTATCCAATGTCTAGACTACTTATTGCCCTCACAGCAAGGGCAAGCTTCACTTTGGTTTTTTTAGAGATAAAATTGTTTGAGTCATAATTTTCTTGGGAGCAGTCACTATGAGTCCGAGGTTTTTTGTTCCCCTTGTAAAAACCCTATAATTATCTTTGATGTGCATAAAGCATGCCTACTAGCTGTTCAATAACTGACTAGTAAAGAGCATCTGCTGCAAGAACCTCATCCCCTCCTCTCTCCTACATTTTTGACTACTCAGCGACAATGGTTGAACCCACAGGATGATCTCATTCTGCCCCACCTGCCAGCAGGATCTGTGTAGTTTGTATCTCTGAGCAAACTCTGAGTTTGTATCCCTTGGCCCCTGCCGTAGGGAAGTATTCTGCATCACTGTCTCACATAATGAACAAGAAGACCCCTTTTAACTGTATTCTCTCCTCCTGTGCCATTTGCTTACTTTCAGCATAACTCTCTTGCTCTGGGGTTGCAGCTCAGCAGTCCTCTTTTTGCATGGTTGGTTGGGGGTAGATGGATAGGAGGAAGATTGAATTCATTTTTGTTTTGTTCTTGGCAGGCAGTACATGCCACACTGCTACACTTCCTGCTCTTGTGCGCACACCTACCCTGATGATGCAGCCTTCACTGGATATCAAACCATTTCCACTGTCTTTTCCAGTGGACAGTAGTTCTGCTGTGGGGCTCTTTCCAAATTTTAACACAGTGAGTAAATGCATTTTTATTTTATTTGTGTCCTCCTCAATCTCTTTCATTCCAGTTGTGAATAGGCAATAGATAAAGCCTGTTTCCAAAGTGTGTAAGTTTAGACCATATATTGGTTACACTGACCAGCTATGTTGTGCAAGATACTCCTTCTCCTGTAGGGGTTAGTCCAAACAATAGCCAGCATATTTCTTTTACAAATATTCCCACAAGTGACTTTTCACCTGTGGCTTTGAGCAGTTTTGACAGACTTCGGTGGCTTGAGAACCTTATTATTTCTGGGATACTATTCACATGCTCAAGAACACAATTTAGAGATACCAAGCCACATTGATTTTTCCCTACTACTAGAAAGAAAGGAAATGCTTTAACTACCTAGATACATTTTTATTTGGGACATATTTTAGATCTTAACAAACAGATTTTTTATTGGAAAACTACTGTGGATTATGTGAATGTGACTCTATTTTTTAAAAAGTACTTTAAAGCTACATATTAATTGTCTGCATGATACTTTGACATTCCCTTTAAAACATACAATAAAGATTAGTGAATTACCTACAATTACTAATGTTCTTCATTCAGGTCAGCTGACTGTTTATCTGAATGAAAGACATTTTGTAGGCATGCCAAGTGGAACATGACACCTTTCAACAATAGAATTCAGCATAAAATCAGTCCACAGCCAAATGCTAAACTTGTAGGAAGAGAAAAGGTTAAACAGTTCAGGTGATTGTATGAATTGTTTGTTTAGTCAATAAATGCAGTCATTTGGGACCTGATGGTCTACATGAATTATACAGCATTATAGAAGCTGCCATAATCAAGAAAAAGAATTGCATTATCAACACCACCAGACAGTGAGCATTTGAAGTATTGCCAAGTGTTTCCTTTTGCAAACTTATCTTCTGTATGAAGTGAGACAGAAAGAAGATTTTTCCTCAAGGCTTGTTAATAAATCTGCTGATGGGCCTTCTGTCATGGCTTAGTGTCGTAAGGTAATTAGGGGATAGGGGATCAGCCTTCTTTTTAAGGAGCACTGGCTGTGACTTAGCGAATAAACAGTTGAAGTGAATGTTCACGTCTGTTTGGGTTTTTCAAAGACAAGTCAAACAGTTTAAAAAAAAGAAGAAGAAGAAGAAGAAGGCATAAACAGGTGAGCATCATTTCTAGCGCAGTGGAGCAGTTCAGTGAGAGAAATCAGGCCTGCCCTGACCACTTTAATCCATCAGGAGTAACCACCCAAAACACCACATCGTGCCATTTCAAACAACTTGAACTCAAGCATGCCTGTTGTATCGTCTACTGAAACATCGGTGATACATTCCAAGCATAACTGAATTAAACTATACTTCTTAAAACACTTACTAGGTGTTTTTATTTTGATTAATGTGCATTTAGAAGACAGCATTTGTAGCCACTGCAGAAGTCCAGCCACTGTCAGGCAGGCACTGATCATGTGGGTAGGGTAGGCCTGAATGGTTCCTACTGCAGCTCATTTTTTTTTAACACAAATAATACATGGATACTTATTTCAAAGATTCAAATAAAACAGTAACATTCAAAGCAAAATGTGTAAGTCAGCATTCTCTGCCCTGTGTATATGTTTACTCCCTTTGCTAGAGGAAAGCACCCTCATAGGCATCCTTGTCTTCCCCTTCTAGAAGTGTGTTATGTACATACTTAATAGGAACCCAATCACAGTTGTCTTTCTACAACTGTGATGGAATGATCGGCACTATTCTCTAAGTTACTTTTTTCAACTATCAAAATGTCTTACGTATACTTCTGCATTCTTAACGGCTATAAAAAATGGAAAGAATGTCTTCATAATTTTAAGGTAAAAATACGGTTTCATAATGGTTTACTAATGTTGTGTAGGGCTGATAGACATACTAACTTGCCTTTTTGTTTGTTCCATATAGCAATTAACATTACGAAATCTTTGAGAAAACCCAAAGCATAATTCTATTTTTATAAAATTTTTTAATGTTTATTTATTTTTGAGAGGGACAGAGTGTGAGTGGGGGAGGGGCAGAGAGAGAGGAAGACACAGAATTCAAAGCAGGCTCCAGACTCCGAGCTGTCAGCACAGAGCCTGACGCGGGGCTCGAACCCACAAGCATTGAGATCATGACTTGAGCTGAAGTCAGACGCTTAACTGACAGAGCCACCCAGACACCCCAAGCGTAATTCTAATAGGAGCTCACTTTTTTTTTCTTGAAAGAAAATAAACTAGTAATTTTCAAATGGAAATACTTTTGGTTATGATGAAGAATATAGCAAAGAACTACATGAAATAATCATTTTACTCTCTGTATTATATTACATCCAATGCATTTGGTGGGCAGTGAGTACTTCTGGTAGGATATTAAAAATTAAGTCACTGCAAGTGCGACCCTCTATCATCTGGTAAATAATTTATAGGATCATTGGACTACCTATGATTTTTCATTGAGTTACAGCTTCAATTACTCTACTCTTTTCCCTATAGACTATTCCATCCCAGTGTCTAACTCACCTCATAAATTTCCTAGGACAGTTTCATAAAAGTCATTGTCCACATTTTCCTAGGAAACATTTTTGTATCACTAATAGTAATTATACTAGATCATTGTATATTTGTGAGGTTTTCTATCCTTCAAAGAACTCAGGCCTTAGAACATTTTAGTAGACCATGATTATGATTCAGTTCCTATTGTCTAGAGGAGAGAGAGTTAGTAATGGAAGAACTGAGACTTGAATTAGAATCTCCTAACTTCAAAACTCATATTCCGGCTTGTCCGCGTCTTTGGATCTTTCGGTCCATGTTACCTCCCACATCATTCAGTGTGAACAAAGCTCAATCAGAAATCTTTTGTGCTCTTTTCTGGAAGCATGGTAGCCAATTTTCAGCGGAATCATTACATAGAAAGAGGAAAGAATTTTTTGAATGTGTAAAAAACAGAATATATATTAAAAAGTTGTAATTTCTTGTTAGCAAATTTTAAAAACCTATTCCATTCAGTAGTCCACTTGTTCTTTGAAAGGCAAGGTGAATGCTATTATAATCACTTTCTTTTTAACCAAAGATAGTATTAGTAACTATAAGAAATATATTTTAACTCGTAATTATTATCAGAAGAATATAAACACTGTACTCTCATACCATAGCTCAAAGTTTTAGAATTTTGAAGTTCTGCTGTCTTCTTTAAGCAGAATTTTAAAAATGCATATAAAGTAATGGTTTCCTCCTGTTTTTGTAGGGGAGAATGATAATGTTGCATGAGAATTATAGCAAGAATGAAATGGGATTGTCATATTCCAAAATGGGATATTTGCCTGTTGTATATTAAATGGTACACAATGAAGAGACATGCTTCACAACATTCATTTAGTGGCTGTCTTACCATCTACCCCACGACTGACAAAATCTCTCTCAGTGTTTACATGTGAAGAATAAGCAAATAATTCAAGACACTGTCCAAACGGAGCTATGAAGAGACATGCTAGGAAAGGCAGAGTGTAGATCACTGATACTTTCTGATGGGCTGCATGTCAAGGATGCAGGTCTGGAGAACAATGATGTTAACTCTGCACTTCAGCAGTTTTACTTTACAGGGGGGCTGTTTTGAGTCACTTACAGGTAAAAGGCTCTGTAAACCACAACAGCAATGTTTAAAGATCTCAACCTTTATATCTAAAGCCTAATGGGCTTCTTTGCCTAGCTACCAATTAATGCTCACTTCCACCACTGCCCCACCTTCAACCATTTGTCGTTCAGGGCCGACTTAGATATCACCTCCCTCACAGGAAGTTTTCTGTGATCTGCGAGTCTGCATTAAGTGCTATCCTCTGTATTTCCAGGGTACCCCCGGATTACCTCCACTATAGCAGTTGTCACACTATAGTCTAATTAATTACCCAATTATCTATATTAACTAGAATGTCAGATCCTTGAGGACAGGGCCTATGGTATGTTCATTGCTGGATGCCTGGTATCTGGCTCGAGAGCTCAGTAAAACTTTTCTGAAGGGAAGGAAAAAAGGAGGGAGGAAAGGGGCCCAGTTTTTTGCTTCTCAATGCACATGCTCCCCTACCCAGCAAAGGAAATACCAACATTTCTGAGCCGTATCTACGCATGAGGTATTAAGCCTAAGTGTTCACTTTCATTTGTATTTCTCTGGGAACTGTCATCCTTTTTTTAACTTGAGGGCAATAATTAGTTACAAATTTTTCTGCAGCTCTAGTTCTGGCTTCCTCTGTGTGGATGGTATGGAAGCTTTGCAAGTATCTACTACATTTCTTGTCCTGGGTCCTACTCTTAAGAGCAGTTAGTTTAAAAAGAAAATTATTCATTACTGGGTTTTATTGAAAACATAATATATGCACTAACGAGTACTGGATTTGATGAAGAGGATAAACAAAATAAGTAAAACAAAAATTCCCTAGTGTGCAAGAAACTTCTAAGAAATAGAATAAAAAAGACTAGAAAAGGAAAGATAACAAAAACCAAGAAATATAGGCAAAGTAAAAATAGTTACTGAACTTTACAGTATTATAGAAGAGCCAGAAAGAATGATTTGTTTTGTATCCCAGTAGAGCTATTTTCATTATTTTATTTTTCACTTTGATTAAATTTGTCAAATGCCTCATGGTCGTCCTTTAGTTACTGTACATAATGTTTTGGTAGCTACCAAAATATATTCAATTATTTCTATTAGAATTGGAATTTCTCATTTCCTTTACTGTGGATCCAATTGTTATCTTCATTCAATCCAGATAATACCTGGTATTTAATATATGGTGTTTAACAAGCAGGTAATACACGATGTTTAATTCTCCATAAGAAGAGGCTGCTTCAGAATTGAAATAAATTGCATATTTAACAGGATGGATAGTATCAACTTATTATGATAAAGTAAGTCCATTAAGAAGCCAGGTCCACACACATACTGCCATGGACTGAGTGTTTGTGTCCTCCTCCCCAAATACGTATTTTGAAGCCCTAACACCTGCAGATGGTATTTAGAGATGGGGTTTTTGAGAGGTTAGGGTTAGATGATCATGAGGGTGAGGCCCTCATAATGGGATTAGTGCACTTATAAGAAGAGACCACAGAGAGCTTTCCCTCTCTCTACCATGTGAAGACATAGTGAGATAGCAGCCGTCTGCAGCCAGGAAGAGAGCTCTCACCAGGACCTGAAGATGCTGGTGCCCTGATCTCAGACTTCCAGTCTCCACAATTGTGATAAAATATATTTCTGTTGTTTAAGCCACCCACTCTATGGTATTTTGTTATGGTAGCACAAGCAGTCTACGACATATATGCAACTTATATATTGTATGTGATGATAATAGGTCAAGTTCCTTTTTAACAGCCACATACTGGATACATACACAGATGTATTTGTGTGACTCTCCATAGCTATAGATATAATCACAAGCCACCTCAAGACCACAGTCACCTATCAATTTCTCTGCTGATTGGCAGGTATTTTCCATGTCTACTATTTCAGATGTCTTTTTGAGTCCTGCCTTGTTTTTGCAACTGCTCTAGGAAAGCATGAGCACAATAGCATCACAGATGCTTTATTGCAAGAGGCTCAACAATCTTATTTTTGTGAAAAATAATCTGATTTTTCCTACATACCTTGAAATTATTTTTTCCTGACACATTAACAAATTTGTGGAACAGAATAAAGATGATTTCTAAGCATACAGTCCCAAATCACTGTATGCCTCTGAATCACCCATGCCAATCTGTGAAATGATCTATATATCTACTGTTTGTCATTCTAAACCCTTGAGATTCTAGGCCATCCACAGTTTGGTAATCTCAATGAATATTTAAATTTTTTTTTTCTTGGGACGTGTGGGTGGCTTAGTTGGTTAAGCATCAGACTTTGGCTCAGGTCATGATCTCACAGCTCGTGGGTTAGAGGCCCATGTTGGTATCTGCATGGACAGCTCAGAGCCTGGAACCTGATTCAAATTCTATGTCTCCCTCTTTCTCTTCCCCTTCCCTACTTGTGTTTTCTTTCTTTCAAAAATAAATGAACTTTAAAATTAAAAAAAAAAGCTCTAAAATTTTTCTTTCTTGTACCAGAAATAATAATATATTTATCAAGGAGGTACAAAATAAAGAAATTGGGAATCAAAATCACATTTATTTTGCTATTAATTCATGCCATGTTTCTCATGATGTTTTACTGTAAGGGAACCTGAAGTAAGCCAAAACATTTAATTTTTAAATCTATCTTTAATACTTTTACTATCTAATGAAGTCTTGATTTAAACATTTGGATACATACTTTTTTATCTGATTTTTTTTCATTTAATTTAAACAAAATATTTTATCTCTGCTAATGTAACCAACTGTAAGGGTTTTTTTTGGTTTTTTTGTTTTTTGTTTTTTTTGTTTTGTTTTTTTTTTGCCATTTAAGCCTTCTTTTTTACTCTAGTAATGCTTTGCTCTCATTAAAAAGTTATATATTCCCTATTTCCTGGGATGTTAGTATGTCCAGCTACTCGAAATGATACATTTGTCCAAATAAAAAATAGAATGAAATAGAGATAAAATAAATAAAATAAAATGGATAAGAAAATAAATAAAATAAAAAAGAGAATATGGTTGAATTTTTATTTTCATGATATGCTTAAAATATATTGAAGGATCCTATTCTTCTATATGTTCTAGTGAAATGTATATTAGAATATGCCAAGTTGAAATTTTCCATGGTTACTGAAATTTACTTAAAGAGGGGGGAGGGTGAAGGCCTGTTGCTGGACTTAGAAAAGTGAATAGCAACACCCTAGATCATTTGAAAAAAAAATGTTTATAGGAAATCTTTGAAATGTCGTATAAAACTAACAAAGATTTTGTACAAATATTTAGGTATAAATTCCTGCCTGGAAATTTTTACAACTTTATTCAATATGACAGAGAAAAATTATGTAAACATGACCTGGGAGGAAAAAAACTACATCGTGACCATCTATCTATACTATTGTCTCCCTCTTCAAACTACAAACATATCTTTTAAAAATTTAAGTCATGTCCTTTGCCCTATTCAAAGGGTCAAGATTTACCTATTAAAGACTTTGTGTTCAAAGCTCCCTTTACTCACTGTTGAAACCTCTTTAGAATATGTAGATATTATTTATACGGTATGTATACATGTATGTTTATATAACGTATGGTCATATGTCTTCTCTCTCCCTAAATAAATTATTTGTCTGTGGCATCTAGGAAAAGGCATTCATTCACAACCACTCACTAAATGTCTATGCATGCCAGTCATTGTGCTAAGAAAGAATTACAGTGAATAAGACAGAAGCTGCTCACTGTCTGATAGACATTACTTCTTCCTCTTGTAAAATTCACCATAACATAATAGAGGATATTGTTGATAGTCAATAGTCAATTCAGTTGATTAAGCTGCCAAGAAACATTAGATTAAGACCTTGATGGGCTCTTATGCAGTAAGGGAACACAAGGTTTCAGAAGCCTGTGAAAAGAGGCATCTATAGTCCCACCACGCTATGTCCTCTCACATGTCCCTTTCATTATCCCAGTCTCAACCTCACATGGCTCTGGGACCTCATCTTCAGTGCTAGGGTTTCAAGGATTATGTGTACTTGGAGGGCACATCAGATTTTCTGGCAAGACAGGTCTTCAGTCTTGGCGCTGTCCCAGCACAGCATTTTTCAAGAGTAGAGTCAACTTGGAAAAAGTGTCTATGTCAGGCCATCTTCTTAAAATAATTTATCTTATTCTTAACAAATCTCCAGTTAATTAAAAGGAGAAGAAACCAACAACAACCTTGTTCTTAGCTTCTCTCAGTGACCAAGTCTTTAAGTGCCAATGATAAAGTAGGGGAGCTTAATAAATATAAAAAAGTAGCAAAATATTATTGTACCAAACATTCCCTTCAGCCCAAAATGTTATTTCCAAATTGGTTGCTCTATAAACATTCATTGATGGTGGTGTTTTCTGGAAAACTTTTATCAAAAATTTGGGAATCCATCCAATAGCCAACAGACTGGGCTTTTTCTTTTTCTTTTTCTTTTTCTTTTTCCTTCCCCCCCCCCCCCCCCTTCCATCTAGATTCTTGTATTCAGAATTAGGTCTTAAAACTCTTTGGGGGAAGGAAAAACATGTTTTGGAATATTCCAATCCCTTTACTTTTAGAACTGTCATTGAGGGTGCTAAAGATGAATTGGAGTGCTATTTAGCAATCTGTGAAGTTTCAACATCTTTGCGGAACCAAGTAGGAATCTTGGAAAAATATATTTTTCACAGATTTAGCTGTCAGTTTAGATGTTCTTACCTTCCTTTTTATGTTCTGATGCTTGAAAAAAGATTGGGAAAAACTTAAATTATATGAACAACACTTTATTTTCATGGAATTCTAGTATCAGAGGGCTTTAACATATTTTCAAGACATTCTAGGTTAATTCTTCTAACACGCTCACATATAAAATAGGCTACGAGTGTCATTGTTGCCCCCTTTTTGCAAAATGGAAGATTGAAGAATATAATCCAGGCTTCACATTTCTTCCAGTAGATAGCTCTGCCACTGAAAAGGGAAAAAAGCTAAATATTAGACAAGCAAGAGCTGGTCTCCACCCTGACATATTTTGAATTTAAATGTGTATCTTTCTAACAAGTTATTCATGTGGGACATATTTAAGTACCCAAAAAATCCTTGTGGCTCCTAAAGTCAGATTTAAAAAACTCTCATTTGATGTGTATTCTATTTATTTTATTTTTTAAGATTTTATTTTTAATCTCTACACTCAACATGGGGCTTGAATCCACAACCCCAAGATCAAGAGTCACATGCTCCACCAACTGAGCCAGCCAGGCACCCCTGCAAGTGTATTCTACTTAGAAGATAGACTTGTCTTGTCAGTCTCATACTTTTTTCTTACTGTGAATAGTTTCTACAGCCAAGTAATGATGTGAGTGTTGTAGTAGGACACATATCTGATCTCTTTCACAGGTTTATGGTTTACAATAGAGGTGTACATTAAGTCTCCATTAATTATAAATATGTGTCTGGGTCTAATTTATCTTTTTTTTTATGTAGACATCAAACATTCATAGTATGTAAATTGATTCATTTTCATAATAATATAATCAAACCCAAAAAAACCTTCGTTTCCCAAAAATGAGCTGAAGCTATTAGAGGCTAAAATGATTAGTAACACCACTATTACATAGTGTATACTTAATTGTCAATTTTGAAGTACTTACCTTCTAAAGAGGTGTTGGCATTCATTTAGTCAGTCACTCATTCATGTGTTATATCTCACCTCCTCCCCAAAGCCACCTGGAATGTTCTCTCTGATCTCAAAGAAGTAATTCTGTTTGCCTTGTTCCAAAGTAAATCTGTAGCTATTCTACCTGGTCTTGATGCTGCTTCATGCTACATGGGGAAGCAGGAGGCAGAGTGAAGGACAGTGAGCTACTTCTTTGCACAGGGAAAGAGCATTGGACTGGGAGCCAGAACACTCATTCATATCTGGACTCATTCTCTTTGATCTGGAGAAAGTCACTTAGCTCCACTTTTCCTCATTTTAAAACCAGAGGTGATAATACCTTCCTAATCTATATCATATCATGAAAATTTAAGTTTAGTATGTTTATGGAGAACTGAGGATATGACTGCATATTTAGAAAATTTCTGAAATTTAGTGTGACTGTGAAAAAATCATAACTATACAACCTATCACTATATTATTTTTTAAGATTTTATTTTAAAGTAATCTCTACACCCAATGTGGGGCTCAAACTCACAACCCTGAGATCAAGAGTCACATGCTGTAGGGACTAAGCCAGGCGGGCACCCCATTGTATCATCATATTATTTTTAACAATCTAAAATTCCATGAATATCAAATGAGATCATGTTTATGAAAGGACTCTTAAAATGGCAAAGCTCTATTCTTATAAATAATATTAATATTAATATTTCTATCCCTTTGATCTCATCTTCCTAGCCAATTACCTTAAACAAACCAAGTTATATTCATCACTGGGGCTGGCTTTGTGCATTAGAGCAATCCTATTTAAGGTAGATGCTAAGGATATATACATGGCTAAGACCTGGTTCTTGAGTTTAAAACATTTACACTCAGCTTAAAAGAGTTGTGCTTGGTACTAAGCAAGCACTCAATTTACATTAGCTGAATGAGATAGTACTAGGGCATACTTAAAGATCAGAATCACCTGACTGCCTAAAAACAATGAAGAGAGGCTATAGCGGAATTTGGAGCAGGGCTAGGGAGAAGGTGTGGAGTGGAGGTGGGGAATAACCATACTGGTTTGGTTGCATTCCAGTTTGCCTATTTACTTTCAATGATATTTAGACTTTAAAGGCTATGGATAAAGGTATTTTGAACCTGAGAGCTGTGCACTTAGGACACATTGTCATTGACTCCTAAGATGTAATAATGTTTTCTATTACATTTTTAAAATATGCTTGATTTCCAAACATAGAACCTTTATTCTCACATTATTCATTAAACGACTAGTAGTTAATGTAACAGTTTAAAAAAGATTTTAAACCCAGTCATAGAAGCCAACATATTAAATTATCCTTCATCTATTGATAATGGAAATTTATTCTAAAAATTATTTGGACTTCTGACAATTAGAGATCTCCATTGACTCTGTGTCCCCCCTTTTTCCTGAATTTCAATTGCCAATCTATGAGAAGAACCCATTTAACCTGTGTTCTGAGCAGTGGCATCTAACTGTAAGTTTGATGCTTATTCAGAAAAGATTTTGTATTCTATCCCAAAATATTATATAGACATTAAGAGTATGCACATATGTATGAAAAACATTTTTTTCTCAGAATACAACTATCAGCCCAAATAAAAAGTTAAAAATTTTATAAGCCAAGATAACCATAGCTAATAGCTAATAGGAACAGCAGAGAAATAAATCAATCTTCACACTTGTATGAGGAGAAAAAAGGCTCGAAACAGATATATTTTCAATCCGTTCCTTCATAAAATAACGTTCTAGGAAAACAGCCTATAGCCCATAGCTCATCCCTCCTTGTGCAATCAGACACTCCATTGTCTTCAGAGGGAGACCTGCTGCCTCACAGGCCTGGCCCCTCTTATGGGTGAATAGCTTCTGAAGAAGCATTGTGACATCTGGATGTGGAGTTCTTTGAGGCTGCAGTTCTGGGGAGAACCATCATTTTGTTACAGAGCAAGAGTTCTATCTGAATTTCCTGGGAATCGGTCATCACAGGAAATTATCAGCAATTCATGGACTTTCCTTTTTGCGTTTGCTTCGGCCTCGAGGGTAATCACAAAAGATTATAGTCTCCATTTCAGCTTTCATATCACTGAAATATTCTTCTCTGCCGAGAGCATGATTGATTTCCAGAGGCCAGCTTTTAACCCCGAGCTTCAGGAGGCCGGTTGCACTGCAGTGGTTTGATAACTGCCAACAATTGTTCTTGTGATACTGTTCTGTTGTGAAGCAGAAATTTGATGATTCCTGGATAATTATACAAACCCTTTTAAATCAAGTGATATATCCACTTCTTGTGTTGTTAGGTATAGGTATTTGTTCCATTTGAGTAAAGATGTTAAAGGCTGGTGGAGACAAAAGGGTGAATAAAAATTTCAGGCGAGTGTTATGAAGGCTTTGATGTGCCAAGCATCCTGATTGGCTGATTTTCAGAATGGAAAACAAAATAATTTAAAAATAGTTCTGAGAATCTTCATAAGGAGTAGATAGATTATAAACCAATGGTTTATAAGCCAATGGTTTTGGCTCCATAATGTGAAAACTTTTCATGAATGTTACTGAGGGATTCTGTATTTCACAACAACTTGTTATGTGGTGCATGTAGGTTTTTATCCATGGCTTGACTAGGAAATGTTGATGCAATATCCACGGCCAAAATATAAGCAAACTAGACACATTTACGTGGTGATTTCATTTTCTGTATTCATTTTTCTCTTATATATGTTGCTTTATTCAGAATATATAGAGGCAGAAAAGGCTTTGTGTATATTTGAAACAAATCTGGTGGATAAGATAGCTTTGCCTAGAAGTGACTACATTTCCTTCCAAATTCAGAAGAAAAGGAAGACAGTTCAGTTCAGACTACTTTTAGTTTGAACTGTAGCTCCTTGCAATCACCTAAAAATGATTATAAATCAAATGGATAAATGTCAAATGTCAAGCTGTACCATTAACAGAGCATTATTCAATGAAGCAATTATCATCGCAGAGAACAGAGTAGGGCACAATATGGAAGCTCTTTATTTTACTTTACAAGTGTGGTATATTTTGTATAGTATAAATGCAGGGTTGGACCCCAAACCTTTTTTTGCTGAGAAGAGTTAATATGTATACACATCCATACAAAAAGGCAATAGCAAGGTGAATATATGACATAAAATATTTTTGATGTCACCTGTCCAGAAAACCACTCCGGGACCACTTTCCTAATAAAAGCCCTAAATGTTAAGTGTTATAAGATAAGCTTGCAAGGAAGAGGACCAGTAGAATCCACATCGATGTAATCATGGAAATCTTGGATGGGAATCAGGAAACAAGAACAGATAAAATATAGGATGCTCAGTTGAAGTAAAATTTCAGCTAAACAACAAATTATTTTTAGTATAAGAATATCCTATGCAATGTTTGGCACATACATATATTCTTATTAAAAATTATTTGTTGGGTTTTTTTAATGTTTTATTTATCTTTGAAAGGCAGGGAAGGGCAGGCAGAGAGCTGGACAGAGGATCTGACACAGGCTCTGTGCTGACAGCAGTGAGCTTGATGTGAGACTTGATCTCACAAATCGTGAGATGATGAGCTGAGCCAAAGTTGGACTCAACAGACTGAGCCACGCAGGCACCCCCAAAAAACAATTTGTTGTTTATCTGAAACTCAACTTTGAGCACCTTATAATTTTATTTGCAAATCTGGCAATTGTAGCAAGAGATCTGGGTTCTGGTCTTGGCTGAAGAGGTTCAAGCAACTCACTAAAATTCTCCAAATCTTTTCTTATTTTCACATGAGAAAGCTGGACTAAAGTCAGGCTGGTGGGTGTGGGGCCTGGCCTACCGGTTTTACCCAGCATGGTTTTCAGTGTTTATTGTATTGAATTTCCAGTTAGGATTCTGCTTTGGGAGGGGGGGTGTTCTGGGGCTCAAACTAAAACAAATTAAAAAACAATTTGAAAATGTAAATTATCTCTGACATTTTACCACTGTGTAAGGAGAGTATGGCAGGGAGAGTAAGAGCCCGAGATGCCAAGGATTGGAGCATTGCAGCTTGTTACCTTGCATGGAGCCTTGTCAGTCTTCAACTGTCAGGTTTCTTCCTGGCGCAAGGGTTAGAAACGTGTTGTCCTGCATTTGGGGAAAAAACATTCCATTTTCCACTTTGCTTTGCAGAATGAAGAATACATCCCAACACGCCTGGGTTTCTGATTTTGCACTTCTTCCTGCCAAGTGGGGTTTTCTTTTCATCTTCTACCTTTTTAATTTGTGTCACGGACCTGTTTTGCCTCAGCATTGGGATATATCTGATTAGTTACTGAACAGCTTTTCAAACTTAGCTTTGACAGAATGGTTTTGAGAGGATGTCAGTTAATGTATTTGGCTGCTTAGGAAGCATATTGATTTTTAAATCAAAAAAGCTCATCACTTCCCTAGTCTCTTAGAAAGCCTTTGTAACATTTTTTTAGCCTGTTTACCAGAACACGGGCAAACATATTCTTACTTACTTATACATGGAGACCTTCACTGCTAACTTTTAAAGCTACATTTGTAAGTATCAGCAAGTAGTCTTTAGTTACTTGTATGGCATTTTTTTTTTCTCCTAAAGTATGAAGAATTTTGTTTTTTGAAAAGATATTTCTCAGATTTACTTTTGGCACTCAATTTTATGTTATAGCAGTTTAATCTGGAAGACAAAGTTTTGGAGGATATTTTCAAGTCACTATTTTAAAAACAAATGGAAAGGTCAAAAACAAAGTGCCTATCTTCTATCTCAGATATATTAGCCTATCCTTCCAAACTTCAGGATGGGATGTCTTTTTCCAATGTACTGTACAATAATCGCTTCTCACGATCTGTTCTCAAATGAATCTCTATCTTTTTGAGTATTTTGCACATCTGTTGAAAACCTATTCTTCAGTCCATAATCCCAAAATATTCTATTTCTTTTTTTTTTATTTTTAAAATGTTTTAATTTATTTTTGACGGAGAGAGAAAGAGACAGAGACAGAGCATGAGTGGGGGAGGGGCAGAGAGAGACACAGAATCTGAAGCAGGCTCCAAGCACAGAGCCCAAAGCGGGGCTCGAACTCACAAACCACAAGATCATGACCTGAGCTGAAGTCAAAAGCTTAACTGACCGAGCCACCCAGGTGCCCCTCTATTTCCTTTTTTATTTTGCCCTGAGAAGAGACCACACTAAATGACACAGGAAACAACTGATCGATTTAGTTTAGATTCTCTTGGTGAATCCAGTTCCTGTTCCCATCACTCTGAATCATGTACTATAACTTTGTTAGTGTTGGGGGGGGGGGGCAGGCAGGTAACATAGTTTATTATCAACTTTGCATATCTTAGCCTTTTTTTTTAATTAATTTGTTTTGAGAGAGAGAGAGAGGAGGTTAGGGAGGGGCAGAATGAGAGGGAGAGAGAGAATCCCAAGCAGGCTCAACACTCTCAGTGCAGATCCCAGTGTGGGGCTTGAACCCACAAAACGTGAGATCATGACCTGAGCCAAAATCAAGAGTTAGATGCTTGGGCGCCTGGGAGGCTCAGTTGGTTGAGCATCCGACTTCAGCTTGGGTCTTGATTTCACAGTTCATGAGTTTGAGCCCCACATTGCACTCACTGCTGTCAGCAAAGGAACCCCCTTTAGATCCTCTGTTTCCCTCTCTCACTGCCCCTCCCCAACTTAAGCTCACTGTCTCTCAAAAATAAATAAACTTAAAAAAAAAAGAGTTGGATGCTTTAACGAATGAGCCACCCAAGCGCCCCAAGCTGTTTTTGAAATATGAATATTTATTGAGTTGCTATTGAGAAATATAGATACTTTGAAGGTAGTAACTTTTTCACAGAAAAAAATATTAATAGCATTTATCATTTTCTTCTTTGCTATTAAAATTCATAGTAGAGCTAAATTCTTATTAATTTCCTAAAAGATTCCAGGTAGTTTTCATTTTTCTTAAAAATTTTCTAAATTTTCTTACATTCTGTCATAAGGGCATCTAACAATTTCGTAAGAATTTTTTTGTTATTTTATCTTTGACATTACTGATCTTTCATATCTGTATGCACCTACTGGCCAAAAAATATTTTAGTTACAGGAACATCAACTCTTAAAGATAATACAAAAAACTTTCAAGAACTTTCTTTACATCCTGATGGAAAAACACCTCTGCTAATGGTTTCACATCAAAACATTTGCTTATTTAAGAATGGAAACAAACAAAGAAAAGCGCTGGGTTTTCTTAGGAGATGTAATTCAGCTCATTACCTTAATGCTTTTTCCCTGCATTGAAAAGGAGCAGTTACTATTGGAGTTGAGGGTGGTCTGGGCATTACATTAACCAATTAGACATTTCCAAATGCATTGTTTAACCTGAATATGGGTAATGTGCAATAGAATGTTTTAGTTTACTTTATCTATTGTTTGAATAGGAACATCAACACCCAAAACGTTGCATATGTGTGTCCATGCAATGAGGTCTGAGCGAACCTTCAGTTAAGTCTCATACCCATTGCAGACATAAATTGAAAGTCTTATTTGTTAAACTGAACTTTTTGAAATGCTCTTTGATGTGGCTTCTTAAATTACTCAGCGGCATAACTACAGCTTTGCTGCATCACCCTTAATCCCTGGCAGCATGGAAAATCACCAGGCATGTGGAGCCGCCAGGAAAATGGAACATTTTACATTTGTACTGACCACATTGGTTTCATACAAGGATGTACTGTCAAAATTAGACGTGCGGCTTCCGTAGGGCACCCAGGTCTAAGCTTGCAGCATCTCCCACTAACAAAATAACTACTGTCTAAAAAAGAACTTAAAATGTATTCCTTCTACTCAGAATAATTTTAAAATTATCTGTCAAAGGTATTAAACTGGTTTTCCACTAAAGAGAGGGAAGTGGTGAAATCACCCATTCATTTGCTTTTAGTCTTTTTGTTTTTACCATTTAGTAACTCCTTAAAGTTCTAAGAGTGTTAAAATGAAAAATATTTTTTATTATTTTAGAGAGGGAGCACATGTGCACAAATGGGAGAAAGAAACAGAGGGAGAGAGAGAGGGAGAGAGAGAGAGAGAGAGAGAGAGAGAGAGAGAAAATGAATCTTAAGCAGGCTCTACTCTCAGCATGGAGCTGAACTCAGGGCTCAACCCCATGACCCTGGTATCATGACCTGAACCAAAATCAAGAATTAGTTGCACAACCGACCAAGCCACCCTGGCTCCTCAAAAAAAACATTTTCTTGTAATATGTTCATAACTGTTAGATCGTGGACCAAATATGTACTTACCTAAAAAACACAAGAAGTAGCATACTCATTTTGCTATTCGCTAAGTACCAGGCCAACTGCACTGCACAGAAACCCACTAGGATGGTTTGCAGGTGAGAGGCCTCTAGCACTTAGCGCTCATCTTTAGAGAGCTTCCAAAATGCAGATCACTGTAGTTGCCCTTTCCCTTGGGAAATGATGATGAGCGTAGTGGCTCTGACAACCAGCTGTTATCTTGGTACTTGGTAGTTAAAGGACATCCTCTGCAGAAATCTCACGGACCACTTTGAAAGCTGAAGAACATGCCCCTTACTTTTACCAGGTGTATGATTCTGAATTCTGTATCAACTTCCCTAAATCATGGAGTAATGTCATTATTTTTACATATTTGGTATGGATTTATATGTAAAAGTATCAACCATAGTTGTATCAAGACAACCAAAATGTTTTTAGGAATTATCTGTGGTATAATATTGTGGGTTTTTTTTTTCCCATTCTCCTATCTGATTTTTTTTAAGGTACTTGAAACACCCTGATAATACCTTATTTATCACTTTAGATATATGGGTCTGTTCACCTACAACATTGTATTTTTGAAGCCTTGCCTTCATTGTTTGTCCAATTCCTAAAACAGTGCATGATAGCCAAGTAATCAACCTTTGTTAAATCAATGAATTTTCAAGAAAAGATAGTGTTTGTGCAAATTGCAAACCATGCATTTATAAAAGTATGATGTGTTAGAAAAGGAGCAAAAAGTCCCAAGGACTGTCTAGGTTGATATGAAACACTTAACCTCTAAAAATGTTGCCCCTTTTACTATCAGAGTGATCTTGAATTTTATTTAGGAAGAAATCTTGAAATTTATTAAGGCAGAAACACAAATCTCTTAGCATTCTACATTTGTTTTTATTCATCCAAAAATAAAACTAAGTTGGAATTTCTCCAAAACGCTCCTGGAAAATGCAGTTTAATTTTTCTTTCCAAATAGATCTTCAAAATAGATCACAGGGTACTTTTGCTTACTCAGTCATCCTTACTGTCACTGAAATATACAATCTTGCTTGATGAATCCCAGAGCTTTTCAAAGAGGGTCTGACAATATGGAATTTCAATGAAAGATGTCAACCTTTCTAAATTAATTTAAACAATAAAGGGGAGGTGGATGAAATTCTAATCTGTGCTCTACTCTGATTGGTTGCTTCAAATCTCTGGGCCGACTCCACTCATATTTTCTATACAGAATAATACTGGCCACCATTAGGGAGACCCTAGAAAGGGATCCTGGGATTCCATTTCATTTCTGCGCAGTCACGTACCTCAAAATACTTAGCAGTCTGCAATATTTGATAAAGAAGTAGTAATAGCCATAGTAGAAATAGCTTTATTGAGACTAAGACTAAGATATAATGTGGCCTATAATTTTCTTAGGTGTGTGTTGTGTTACTTTAGACTTTATACCAGTTCTGAATGACTGCTTAACTTTCCAGTAGAGGAATGGTATCCCATTGTAGTGGGGACACAATGGATTTGGTTTGCAAGCCACAGCCAATATGTGGTTTCAGCAAAAAGCTGGGGATATGTGGGGGAAGCACCTTTCCAGACATACCACTCCTGGTTGAATCAACAGTCTGTGAAGAGAGTGGCACGCCATTTGTCTTCCTTTCAGTGACAATGACGGAATCCACGTGGACCCCTCTAGGGTGCTCTGGGTAGGAGAAGCAGTGTCAGTACGGCAAGTCTCTGCACTTACACATTCCAGATGCAAAAATGCAGGTCTAATGGTAGCATGCAATTCCAGTGTGATGTTCCATGTGGTTTACTTTTATTGAGCTTTCTGATTTGAAATCCCAAACAGTACAAAGCTGCGGTGGTTGCGTGAATGTTGCCAATGATATGCACTTGTTTCTATTTCTTGATCTTTGAGAGAAGAAATGTGTCTTTGTGATGGTTGTGTCCGTTTTGTTTCTATTTAAGTTTTCAAGGATTTGAAAAAAGTAAAACAATAATAGTAAGGCATGTGGTCAGAGTATCCAAATATAAAAGGCAAAACCTTTTTTGAAGGAACTGCAGAGGAGTATTACTCTTCAGTGATGTAGCCATCACTTTTAAATGTGTCACTTCATTATATTTGACATTTTAATGAACCCCTATTGTCACATTCTTTTCCATAAATCTGAATTTTAAAAAGGAAGGGATGAAAAACTGTCATTCTTTCTGTACTATTGTAATTTGATAATATTGCCCTTAAAAAAGTGATACTTTGCCAAACTTCCAGAAAGTCCTACATCACAGGGTTTAGTAGTTGAGGTCCTCTGGGCAGTAAATCAAGGGCAGGTGTAAATGATGACCATCCCCTGCTCTGTGTAATCTCTGAGTGTTCCCTCTAGGTATTTTTTTCTGGGTGCAAGTCCAATGGTTACAATGGGGAAGGAGGACAGGACACCCCCAATTTTTACATATGGCTCTCCTGAAGTTACAGAAGAAGAAATGGGCTTATTCTAAGAGTGACAAAAATGGATCAGAAACAGGAAAACCCAGACTTCCCTCTTCAGGAAACTTACTTAAGCATCAAGAAGGCCTTCTGTGTAGCTGGAGTAGACAACCGCCTTCCAGACTGCAGAAGCGCTAGAAACACTCACCCTTCCTTCAAATCTCACACCCATCAGCAGCACCACCCACGCTGCCTGTCATCCCTGCTCCGTGTTCCATTAGCGGGGAGCAGCCTGGGAGAGACTCCTGCCTGAGTTTGAATCCTGGCTTCAGACCTTTGGACTCAGGGGTGACAAGCTATTAAATCTCTCAAAGCCTCAGATTCCTCATTTGTAAAGGAGAATGATAATCGTATCTGCCTTGTGCGATGGTGGAGACTGCACAAAATAATCCCTTTGGGTAATTCCTGGTGCGTGGTAAGAGCTCTATAAATCTAAGCTGCTCTTATTATGATGTTTATTGTTGTTATTCCA
Source organism: Panthera onca (assembly GCF_046562875.1). Classification (NCBI taxonomy): domain Eukaryota; kingdom Metazoa; phylum Chordata; class Mammalia; order Carnivora; family Felidae; genus Panthera; species Panthera onca. The sequence goes on from NC_138346.1 coordinate 54,380,847, forward strand.
CAGCTAAAAAAGGAAATGAAAGGAAAACACCCCTAGGAGGGTAACGCATTGACATCACTGTTAAAGGGAGGATCCTGGATGCTTAAAATGTGAGAAAATCAGAAAAGGGAGAAAAGAAACCCAAAGTAGGGGTGGAGCAAAGAAAATAGACTTTTATGTACCTTCTCATGCCTCACTATTTTGCTTAACAGTCGCTTCTTTTTCCAGTCCCAGTTTATACTGTTGGGTTTTTGTTTTTGTTTTTTTCATGTTTTAATTTTTATGATTATAAATATGTCCTTATGTTGGACTCATCCTACCCTATCTAGTCTGGAACAATATCTGACATATTAGGCCTGCAGAAATGTTTGTTGGATGACTGATTTTTATTTTTATTTATTTTTTTATGTTTATTTTTATCTATTTCGAGAGAGAGATAAGGAACAATCAGGGGAGGGGCAGCGAGAGAGGGAGACAGAACCCCAAGCAGGCTCTGTGCTGTCAACATAGAACCCAGTGCTGGGCTCAAACTCACAAGCCATGAGATCATGACCTGAGCCAAAACCAAGAGTCGGTTGCTTAAGTGACGGAGCCACCTAGGTGCCCCTGGATGACTGATTTTTTTTTATTTTAAAAGTCAGGGATGCCTGACTGACTCAGTCAGTGGAGCATCTGATTCTTGATCTCAGGGTCATCAGGTTGAGCCCCACGTTGGGTAGTTGGGTGTGGAGATTACTTTAAAAAATAAAGTCTTTAAAATAAATAAAATAAATACATTTTAAAAGTAAAAAAAAACAGTTTATACTTCCATTTAATAGAAAAAAACTAGTATTGCCTGTTCTATTGTACAATAAGTGCTTACCAAATGCCTTTCAGAACATTGGTTAAAATAGATGACTAAGTTTCAGATGAAATTTTTCCATCTTTGAAAATAGTACAGATACCTGGCCACTTAATCACATTGAAGAAAACCTTGTAAAAAAATAAATAAAAAGAAAAAAGAAAAAAAAGAAAGCCTTGTACAATCCTTGAGCAGTCTGTTTTGCTTTTTAATTGGGTGGTGCTCAGTTTATTCTAACACCCAGACCCACTTGATGGCTAGTGCAATCATTTTAAGACTCTTCCAAGAATATAAATCAAATTTCAGGCCTTGTGAAAATTGTTGAGATAGTAGGGAAGTTTGTATTTCTCTGTTCTTTGCCAAAAGTTCCCGCTAGCAAAATTACCTACGATCTAAATATCCTTGAGAACGAAGCCATTTGGTGATGTAGCCCCTCCATTCAATTCTCTCTCCACCCATAGTGTTCCTCCTGCCTTTAGTGAGGTGCTGCTGTGTTTCTTTTCCCTGAGGCTAAGTTTTATTTGCAGCTGCATATTTTTATGTCATAGCCTACACTGTGAAGACGTATATTACTTTGTGCTATGCTCAATGAAAATAGTACTTTTTAAAAATTAATAGAGATTTATGGTTCCATAATCCTGGTAAATACATCAAAGATACCTGTTTGCTCTTATTCTGATTGAAAATATAAAAGATGGTGTGATAAGGCCAGCTTCATTAATTCATTTATAAGTACTGTAATATAATAGTTCATTTGTCCACACATAGCCTCCAATTATCTCCTCAATTCCTGGTAATAGCCACAACCCCATCTTTCATTTTTATTACCTACCAGTTAATTGCACTAATAGGTTTAGCTTTTCATTTCTACATGATTTTCATTAGGAAAAGTGGCAGGTGTTAACTCTTGCTGCTTTTTAGTTAGTAAGCATTTCAGGCTTTTTAATCAGAGATGAGCAAAGAAAATAAATTTTTAAAATTTCATGAAAATGTGCTTGCTAGCCTCAAAATTCCAGATGACTACTTCTAACTTTTACTTTTTTAGAAAAGAAGAGGCTTATTTGGGACCAATAAATTCTGCCAGGTAAGGAACATTGGAAGCTAGAGCTGTGTGGAATTTTTTTCCTTAAAAAAAAACAAAACCTTTAGCATAGTGTACAAAGAATCACAATTTTCTCAATCCATATACAGCTTTCTTGTGCAATATAAATGAACATGAGCTAACTTAATATGAATATTTAACAAACTATTTGTTCATTTTAAAGTAATATAAATATTTTAATAGAGATGTTTGAAAACACTTGTTTATTTTGAATAATCAAATGTCTATGAGAAAGCCAATTGATGTTTGAAAGAAAATTCATACTCTCATTTAATTGTAATATCTCCAATAATTTTCCTGAGTATTTTACATATGAGATCATTATGATACGTATATATACTTTTGACTATACTAAACTGACCACTTGCATCTATCACATTTTAGGATTTATGAGAATGTTTTATTCACCCTGATATTTTATTCATCCTGAAAACTGGGAATTGAATAAAAGAATTACCACTAATTTAGTTATCCATATCTCATTATAGTTACAGAGAACTGACATGCATTCGTGGAAGAAAAAAAATATAAGTTAGTATAAATTAACATCGTAGTTATTATTTTCATCTAACTTGTAGAGTGTTACAGAAATGCCAAGAAAAGAATTCAGGATTTTATCACTTAATACTTTTAAGAACAGAGAGGGAAAGATCGGAAAACCTTCTCTCTGTTATTCCATGTCTGAATCCCACTGAAATGACTCCGGTACTTGTAGCTCTTGTGTCTGGTGGCAGATACTCAAAATCAGCAAGATAGTGTCTGTTTCAAGGTATCAGCTGAGTTGGCAAGTGAACAATCTTTTTTAGACAATTTAAAGTTTTTTTTCAACTGAATTGTGCTCCCCGAAATGACATTTGAATAAGAAATGTAGAGGGGTGCTTGGGTAGCTCAGTCAGTTAAGTGGTCAACCCTTGATTTCGGTTCAGGTCACGATCTCACAGTTCGAGAGATGGAGCCCCACGTTGAGCTCAGCACGGGACCTGCTTGGGATTCTCTCTCCCTCTCTCCCTGCCCCTCCCCTGCTCACACACTCTCTCTCATAATGAATAAAAATTTAAAAAAAACAACAAACAAACATAGAATTCTGTGATAGCAGAGGAAGACAAAAGAGATTTAGACGGGGGAGGAGGGAAGGGGAGAAAGAGGGAGGAAGGAGAAAGGGGACAAGGGGAGAAGAGGGGAGGGGGGAAAGGGAGTGAAGGGAAGGGGGGAAAGGGTGGGGAGTGAATCTTTTCCCAAAATCTCTGTAAAAAAATATAGAGAATCAAATGGAAAATAGAGAAAATCTGTTCCAAGTGAGAAACATAGGGGATAAAATTTTTACATGATTAGTGGTAAGTTGTGCAAAGGATAAAAGGCAGCAAGAGTTAAGGACAGGTGGCAAGTAATGGGATAAAAGGGCTGTGTGTTCATTTAGTTGATTTTATGAAGATGAGTAGGATTATGTGTATAAAGTAGAGAAGTCAATTCTGGTAAGCATTTCTTGAAGGAACCTCCTTAGTTTATTCTTCAGAGAACAGATGGCTGGGAACCTGCCTGCCTTTGTATCTGGGGTGCTCATCCACAATTCACCTTTTAGGATAGATTGCTCCCAGCCTTGGGAACACTAGGGGATATTTTCAGGCTGATGTGTTGCCAATGTGAGATTTAAGTAGAATAAAGTTGTACTAGGAGCTATTTGAAAAGTTATATTGGCAGCTAACAATTTCAAAATTTTAAAAGGAATGTTTATATTCAAGGGTCATGTTGGAGCTATCAGCAGGTATCTTGGTTTACTAAAAACTTGGGGCTAGGTTATTGTAGATGTGTCTTTTGTCTTTGTTTCTATATGGTGGTATGGGAGCCACAGGAATATATGCATTTATTTTAGATAATGAAAGTTTTCATTTTTAATGTTAGTTTTCTTTTTTTAATGTAAGAAAGAATACATTAAAGCTATGATTTCATGAATATTATGGCTATGTTGTCAAAAAGTCAATTTTATTTTGATTTAAAGAAAAAATAAGTAAATAATAATAGCATAATATATGAATATGGCAAGAATAATGAAAGCAGCATACAGAAAACTGGTGTTTGGGAAAAATTCATATAGTTTTATCCCATGTAGTTCACACAGAGCCAGTATTTTTCAGACCCTAAGAAGAGATAACATCAATAAATTGCTCTTATTTTTAATCTTTGCAAAACAATGTACTATTTTTCATCCTGCCATTATAGTTAGGCTATTTTATTTTTAAGCCTGTTCAAACTGATTTGCCATCTCTAGTAACAATCAGAAAATATAGTTTCAGGGCGCCTGGGTGGCTCAGTCGGTTGAGCATCCGACTTCAACTCAGGTCATGATCTCATGGTTCATGAGTTCGAGCCCTGCGTTGGGCTCTGTGCTGTCAGTGCAGAGCCCACTTTGGATTCTCTGCCCCCCCCGCCCCTCCCCCATTCATGCTCTCTCTCTTTCTCAAAAATGAATAAACATTTATTTTTTAAAAAGTATAGTTTCAGGGTGCCTGGGTGGCTCAGTCGGTTGAGCGTCCGACTTCGGCTCAGGTCACGATCTCGCGGTCCGTGAGTTCGAGCCCCGCGTGGAGCTCTGGGCTGATGGCTCAGAGCCTGGAGCCTGCTTCCGATTCTGTGTCTCCCTCTCTCTCTGCCCCTCCCCCGTTCATGCTGTGTCTCTCTCTGTCTCAAAAATAAATAAACGTTAAAAAAAAAATAGTTTCATGTTTTACAAGGGGATGAATGAGGCTTAAGTGTATGCATTTGTGAATAACCTAAAAAATGAAATACAGTTCTATTTTCTGAACTTTTGAGATTTTCTTTACCTGTGGAAGATTTTTTTTTTTCTCATTAAGTACACTTAATACATCAGTTATGACCTTGAACGAAAGAAATCTCCAGATTTTCCAGTAATGATATTTTACATTTAGTAGTTAATTGTAATACTCTTAACAATTTTTCTTTTTTATGTTTTAAATTATCACACATAAAATTGACTTTTTAGGGGTGCATGTAGTTCTATAAATTTTAACACATGTAAATTCGTGTAACCACGACTACAGTCAGGATATAGAATAGTTCTGTCACTCCAGAACATTCCCCTCTTCAAATTTTTGTTCTGTATAGTGGGAATACATTGTCCTGTCATGCCCCTTAAACTCTTAGCAAAAAATAGGCTACTTTACTATTCAGTAATTCTGTAATCCACCCTCTTTTCTAATGTACTTAAGTTCTTCTAATTGCTAATTTTGTACTTTGTTGATTTATATTCCTGATCAGGGATGGTATTCATTTCTCTTCTCTACCAAATATCATCAACTAATCCAATCCTAAACTCAAACCTCAGGAGATTTCCTACCTGATGGTGTCAGTGGATCTGTCCTTATTCGCATTACATTGGTTTATAAGTAATGCTTTGTTCATCATCCGCATTGTTTTTTGAACTGCCAGTTGTCTGATGTTAATGCTGGAGATTATCTGGAGTACACAAGAGAATCACCGCTCTGTCTCTCTTTTTATAGGCTCTACAAATAGTGTTCTTACCTTTTCACGGTATTTTCATGGCTTTATGCCATACTTTGTCTATTGTTGAGTACTTTCATCACCATGAGTTTCTTTGAATATGTATGGAACATGCAAACCAAAGGAAGGAAAGTCACAGGTTATAAGTCAAAACTTTACTTGATCAGTAATTAAACAAAGGTTGCATGTTAATCTGCTTTGGGTATTTGAGTGTACAATTGTGACATGCATTTCAAGTAGGATGATGTCAATCTATAGCACATAAAACATATTATTTTAACATAAAGATCAGAATTTTCTATGTTGTAATATGAGCCTGTCATTTACAAAATTTTGCCATAAATCAAAAATTTAGAAATTTAAATATATGCATAGTAATCATCATTGAGGTAATTTCAGACCATCTTATGTATCATCACCTCATATAGGGAAAACATTAACAAGTAAATTTGGACCCTGACCTTTTGATCTTAAATTTTCTTATTTTATGATTCTTTTAAGATTTTTCAAGGTTCCTTATATAGGTATAAGATTTCTTGAGATGTTGTAATTCTCCTGTGACTTGGTTGGGGGCGGGGGAGAGAGGGTCATTATTTCAAACCAGTTTTTTGTTCTCGTTTTTAATTACTGGAAACAAGTACATTACTATTGAGTGAGATTCTGTATTATCACTGTTTGGGAACTACAAGTTAAAACCCTAAGAAATAATATAAATACTTCTACTTGCTCACACTATTGTCTGTCCTTTGAAGTTGTAAATTGACTATTTTATCATTTGCTCTTCAGATGGATCCTGTGCAAAAAGCAGTCATTAACCATACTTTTGGAGTGTCCATTCCCCCAAAGAAGAAACAAGTTATTTCTTGTAATGTCTGTCAGCTTCGCTTTAACTCAGATGTGAGTATCACCTTTTCATTGCTCTCTGTAGTCTGTCAAGCTGAAAGTCTGATTGTTCTGGATATGTATATCTCTTCATATTTACATGCCCTCGAGCAGCCACTCCCACTGGTGGCCCACTTTCTTTAGCGTGCCACATTTTCCGATTCAGATTCAACATAGAAACCAGAGCAATAGAGTGGTTAATATCAAAAATCAAGAATTTCTCTAATCTCACTCAAATTATGTTTACTTTGCAAAAATACTTAAATAGCAGAAAATATTTTTTAAGGTTTAAAATACAATGAATGCTGAAGAAAACCATTGTTATTTCTCTTTATAACAAGTGTCACATTTTATGTGTATGCCAAATCATATTAAATACCTGAGAGAAGAATTTATTATACAATTTATATTTTCCCACAACATGGAAGTGTAGGGAAATCTTTGTAAATTATTTTATCTGGCCAGCATAACCATCCTGCTAAAAAAAGAAAAAGAAAAGAAAAAGAAAAGGATATAAATCACTTATTAAAATAGATTTTAAAATGTAGAAATAAGATAACATGAAATTAAAATAAATAATATTAGAATGTCTATAATACCCAATTACCAAGTAAAGCCAATGACCAAGACAAATCTGAATCTACAGCTGTATATTATATGTGTTATTTCCTGAGTTACTCCATCCCAGAAGCCATTTTTCAAAGAACATGTTACAGGATTCATGTTTCTTGCAAATACTAAAATAATAAATACTCTTATTTACATATACCATTAAATGATATTTTGATAATTCTATATAGGAAACATAATAAAACTTATAGTCATTGGAAAAGAGTGCTTTTGTCATGCTTAATATGATTTGTAAAGGTATATTTAATGTGATTTCCATTAAAGGTCAAATAAATTTTTATGGCACTTGATAAAATCCTCCTCAACTGCCTATTCAAGAATTAAAGTGTTCCTAAAAAATTGAGAATTATATAGTATCAATTCATTTGAAGTCTTAATATTATCATCTGTCCCCAGATTCATCTATAGACCCTGCACAATCCCAATTAAAATCCCAGAAAGCATTTTTGTAGAAAATGCCAAGCTATTTCTTAATTGACATAGAAAAGAAAAGCCCTATAAGAGCTAAAGCTTAAAAAAAAAAAAAGAACAACAAATTTTGAGGACTTCCACTTCTTGATTTCAATAGCCACCTTAAAACCTATAGTAATCAAGACTATAATATTGGTGAAAGAATAGTAGACACATTGATCAATGGAACAAAACAGAGTCCAGAAATAGACCCATGGCTATATGATCAGTTTGTATTCAACAAAGTTGCAGTGACAATTCAATGGAGAAAGTCTAATCTTTGCAATAGATAGTGCAATTGGATATCCACATGTAAATTGTAAAAAAGAACCTTGACAGCTGTCTCATACAAAATTCAAAAATTAACTCAAATGGATAAGTATAAACTTAAAAGTATAAAACTTCTAGAAGAAAACACAGGAGAAAATCTATGTGACCTTGAATTAGGCAAAGATTTCTTAGGAAACAAAAAGTATGAGCTATAAAAATATTGGTATATTAGGCATCATCAAAATTAAAAACTTCTACTCTTCAATGACACTCTTTTACTTTAAGAAAATGAAAAGAAGAGCTACAGACTGGAAGACAGTAATTTAAAACATGTCTTGTATACAAAATATTTAAATAACTTACAACTCAATTAATAATAAATGGCCAAAAGATTGAAACAAGCACTTTACCAAAGAAGAAAAAGGAATGACAAATAAATATGCAAACCAGTGCTCAACACGATTGGCCATTAAAGAAGTACAAACCACAATCAGATACCACTCCACCTATTAAAATAACGAAAATTAAACAAATTGATGATACCAAGTGGCAAGGATGAGGAGCAACTGGAACTCTCATTCATTGTTGATAGAAATACAAAATGGTGCAGGGACTTTGGGAAATAGTTTAATAGTTATTTATAAGAAATTTTTATGAAGTTATAGATACATTTTCCATACAACCCAGCAATCTGACTTTTAGATATTTATCCAAGAGAAATGAAAACTTATGTTCATACATATGTGTCACCTAGTAGCTTTATGCATAATTGCCCCAAACTGGAATTGACCCAAATGTCTATCAAGTGATCACTGGGTAAATAAACAAAAGTATAGCCATACCATGGAATACTGCTTAGTGATTAAAAGAATGATGTACTGATAACATCCTACAGCATGGGAGAATCTCAAAGGCAGTATGTTAATGAAAGAAATTGGACTCAAAGACTGTATGCTATATGATTGCACTTATGTAACTTTCTGCCAAATACAAAACTATGGGGACAGAGATCAGTAGTCAACAGGGACTGGGGATGAGGTTACGGAATTGACTACAAAGGGTACGAGGGATATGAGGGAGGTTTTTCAAGTGTGAAAATATTCTATATCTTCATTACTGTGGTGGTTACACAACAAGTTTTTTTTCAAAACTCATAAAACTAAATACCTGCAAAGGAATGTTATTTCATAGAAAGTTTACCTCAGTAAACCTGGCTAGAAAAAAAAAAAGTCAAAGTGATTGATAGGAATCATGAAATATTTTGTAAATAGAAGACTAATTCATGATAGAGATATAACTATGAAATATATTGAACTACAATATTACTACTAGATTTAAAGTATAATAGTTAAACGACTTTTGCAAGAAAAGACAGAATAACAAATGTTAAAATAGATCCAAGTATATATAACAGTTTTGCATAGTTATTATCCACATTTCTGTGGTCACATAGGGAAATGAAAGTCTCTGTAACTTTATGAATATAAAATGGCAGTGTTGGGGTGCCTGGGTGGCTGAGTCAGTTGAGTGTCCAACTCTTGATTTTGGCTCAGGTCATGATCTCACGGTCGTGGGATCAAGTCCTGTGTCAGGCTCTGCATTGACAGCACCCAGCCTGCTCGTGATTATCTCTCTCTCTCTCCCTCTGCCTCTCTCCCACTTGCTCTCTCTCTCCCTCAAAAATAATAAATAGACGTTTAAAATGGAAGTGTTTACTACTTAACTGACCACTTACAGTGTTATGTCCATCTGAAGACATGATCCATACTTACGTCTAGCATTCCCACTGCAACAAGACTGGATGTCAAAAATGTCTCATAATACAAACAGGTTGCAAAGTGAAATTGCAAAAATTTTGCAAAAAAGGCAGACTTTCATGAAATCTGTGAATGTCATGTTGGAGAATTGTTTGATGCAAAGCCATTGACAATGGAGGATCTGCCTGTTAGAAGAGTTAACTTAAGAAGAGAAAAGTAACAAGGTTGATGATAGATTGGCTCTTCAAAAAAAAAAAAAAATGTTTTGGGACACCTGGGTGGCTCAGTCAGTTGAGCGTCTGACTTCAGCTCAGGTCATAGTGTCACAGCTTGTGGGTTCTAGCCCCGTGTGGGCTCTGTGCTGACAGCTCAGAGCCTAGAGCCTGCTTTGGATTCTGTGTCTCCCTCTCTCTCTCTCTCTGCCCCTCCCATGCTCACTCTGTCTCTCTCTTTCTCTCTCAAAAATAAATAAAAACATTAAAATTTCTATTAAAAAAAAGCTTTTGACTATCAAGTGGATAATAGGGACTTTGGGGCAATTATGAATCCCTTGAATTAAAAAAATAACATATTTCCATGGTTCAAAAAGCAAATTAATTTCAAAACATACATTGAAAAATTTTGTTCCATCTCATTCCCCATCCTCCCACCCTCCAGGCCATTCCCTGTCTATCTGTAACCGCTTGAATATTTCTTACATATCTTACCCGAGTTTGTTTATACAAATATAACGAGGTATAAATATTCTTATTTTCTCCCTTTTCTACATAAAAGTTAGTGTACTATTTATACTTTTCTTTGCCTTGAATTTTATACATAACAATATATCCTAGAGTGTTGTCCTTATCAGAACATAGAGAGGCTCCCTGTTTTTTTTTTTACAGATGTGGTAGGCAAACGTGTCCACATCCTAATCTCTGAAACCTTTTACTATGTTACCTTGTACGGCAAAGGGGAATTAAGGTAGTAAATGGAATTAAGGCTGCTAATCAGCTGACCTTAAAATAGATTATTCTGGATTATTTTATGGCCAAAGATCCTTATAAAGTAGAAGTGGGAGACAAAAGAGAAAGTTAGAATGATGTGATGTGAGATCAACTTGACTGGCCATTGTTGGCTCTGAAGGTGAGAGAAGGGGCCACAAGCCAAGGAATGTGAGAAGCCTCTAGAAGTTGGAAAATTAATAAGAAAATTTATTTTACCCCAGAGCTTCCAAAAAAAGAACAGTCTTGCCAACATCTTAGTTTTAGCCCAATGATACCCAAACTTCTGACCTCCAGAACGGTAAGATAATAAATGTGTTGTTTTAAACCACTAAGTTTGTGGTAATTTGCTGTAATAGCAAGAGAAAACTAAGAGTAGTCTACGTGTGGATGTTCCATAGTTTATTTAAATAGTCCCTTATGGGTGAACACAGGTTGTTTCTGATCTTTTGGAATCATATAGATTTTCATAGTCAATAAATGATAGCTAGGACGTAAATTCAGGTCTCTTGCCTTGAAAGCCATAGGTCTTCCTAGTATATTATGTTGCCTCACATAACAGTCTTACTCATTTACTTAGCATATATTGGGCTCCTATTTTATGCCTACCATCATACTCGGCTCTAGAGACCAGCAGCAACTTTTACTAGCAAACAATATGAATGAAAGCATCTAAAGATGAACTTTCTTAGATCCTCTTAGAACATGTTGCAGGTCTTCTGCTGTATGTTTTTATGAGTGCATACTCAGAGAGGCCATGCAGTATAGAACTCTGGATTAAGTTTTTGAATGTGATTTAAATCCTAATTCTGAACTTGATAAATCACTTCACCACTATGGGTCTCAGTTTCCTCTTGTTATATAACCTAAAATAGACTACATGATCTTTTGAGAGGACCATTCCAGCTCTATGATTAAAAATCATTTCCATGGCATTTCTGTTGGAAGGACAGGGTATAAACACCTCCACCTTACAGGTGGAACAGCTAAGACCCCAAAGGAATGACTACAAGTTTTATTTTTCATTTGTGTCATGGGTTGGGTCACAAGGAGGAATGCCAATCTCCTTTCCGTGCCCCAGGATTACTCTGGGAGTAGGTTCAAGTTTGACTTGAGTTTCATTTGATGTCAGTAATTTTCTTGATACTTACTAATAGAGACATGGACAAATGTATACAGGTGAGCTTGTGACCACCAGCTTCCCTGTCGCCACCCAAAAGTTCTGCTGACAGTGGGGAAAGAAATTAATTTGTTGAGTCATGCTAGACTCTGGGCAGTAAAGTCACAAAGTCTAGATGGCAAATTCACAAGTGTGACATATACATGTTCTCCGTGTTTAGTAATGGTGCTATAATCTGCATAACTGAGCTCTGAAACTGAGCATTTTTTATTTGGGGGAGAGTTTATTATTTTATAATTACCCTATTTACATTTTAATGTAAGAATTAAGGAGATGCTCATCCTTATTTTCTTTAATAACATTTCTAAATCAGCCTGAGACTGAATTGGCTTCACTCTTCAGTGTAGAAAATATGTTTATTGAAAAATCTGGAAGGCAGATTTGCACAGTAAACAGACTGCATTCCGCAGTTCTCCATTACCCATGTAAAATGTACCACGGCAGGCTTCATGCATTAAAATTCAATGTGACCTAGTTTAAGTGTCCCGTAGCCCCCTTTGTCCGGCTTTTATCATCTCAGTAGAACTCCACTGTTGGAAAGCAAAAGGCTACAGCTTTATTTACACGATATACTGTTATGCAAATGAGCAAGCATTAATCACAAACATTTCCCAAATGAACCTTTACAAATTAACACCATTAACTTTGCCAGGGGCAGGCACTGCAGTCCAGGAATAATATGTCTTTCCCAACTGAGTCCCAGACATTTGCACAGATTTGTGCAGCACCCAAATCCTTAGTTTCTTCTTGGCCACCTTTTTTTTCTAACATGGTTGAAGCTGAGCACTGAGTTGTCCTAAGCCTGAATGCCCCTTTCTTCTCCAAAGAATGAGTGTACTGCAACTACAGTGTGGTCGTAAACTGATAAGCCTAAATCTGAATCTTTACCCTTTAGCTGGGAAATATATTACTAGAGTTAACTCTTGCCAGGGAAATAGGTCTATACCATCCTGTAGTTGGTTAAAAAAAAAAAAAAACTCTCAAAATTATTGGGCATTTGGTTTTCACATGAAAAGATCAGAAACTAGAGCTAACATAGACTTTTAAAATAATTTTGAGGCTTAATGTTTTCTCATTTTTGGCTAGGTTGACAGCTGGCAGATCCTGAAGATTTTCTGATTTACATATTAATTTCATTTCTTTGGATAATAGTAGCAGAAGGATAAAGGAAACTGATCCTCAAACAGATCTGACACAAAATCAGGGCAACTTGATTTAAAAATAGAGATGATCTCCTTTTATTATTATTATCATCTCAGAACACGGTTAATCATAAACACCCTTAATATACTAGTAGGTCCTTTATGCTTGATAGGCAAATTGAAAGGAGAGCATAATGATCTTTTTAATCAAGTTTTATATACTCTAATTTAGGAATTGACCCTAAAATTTTGATACTCAGCATTAATACTACAATTGATTAAGCATGAGATGTAGTGTCCCTAATTGCTGACCCCACAGGCTTTCATTACTCATTTGGTGCTACCCCGTTTGATGTTTCAGATTTACAGTATTACCTTTGAATAGCACAATAACCTTCGAATCACTTATTGTTCTCATTTTCTTTATTTTGCCTTACTTTGTAGTTTCTCTAGATTTTTAATTCTGTTGTGTCGTTCTTTGTTTGGTTTTTGCACTTTGGTTACCCAGTAGCTCGCTCTCTCATTTTAGTTCTTTTTGCTGTGTTCTATTTCCTCATGTCTCGAGGCCTAAACAGATGACCTCATGCCATTTCATTGATTTACGTTGGACTAAGTACAAATGGACGGGAAATGAAGGGTTCGCTTAGAAGTTAAAATGTCAGGTTGACCAACCTTTGTGTGAGCATTTGTGTGGGTGACCTGACTCTCCTATTCTTTACTATAAATCTCTCTGAAATTTCAGAAAGTGCAGTCCTTCCACAATCCCCGTCAGTTCCTGTCTGAGCGCAGTTGGTGTGTGATCCATATGTCCTCAGGGCCTTCCCTCAGCATTTTGCATCCTTGCCTTCCTAGCAGTTTTCTTTTTTTTTTTTTTTTTTTTTTTAATTTTTTTTTCAACGTTTTTTATTTATTTTTGGGACAGAGAGAGACAGAGCATGAACGGGGGAGGGGCAGAGAGAGAGGGAGACACAGAATCGGAAACAGGCTCCAGGCTCCGAGCCATCAGCCCAGAGCCTGACGCGGGGCTCGAACTCACAGACCGCGAGATCGTGACCTGGCTGAAGTCGGACGCTTAACCGACTGCGCCACCCAGGCGCCCCCCTAGCAGTTTTCTTTTGGATCAGGTTAAGTATGCCCTCCTGGTTCTTGCCACCTCTCTCTCTCTCTCTTTTTTGTTTTGATCTTATGCCCACTTCCTGATTTCTTTAGCAGTTCACAAAATACAATACAAATTCTCCGTCTTGCATAAACAAACTGCCCCCATCCACCATCTGCCATTGAAGAGGCTTTAGTGCCATTTCTGCCAGAGGACCTGGCATCCTCTGTCATCCGGCAGAGATTTTAGCAGTCATGAGATTAGGGAGAAAGCCACAGCTCTTGGGCCCACGTAAGCACCCTCTCCATGTGCTCTTGGCTGACCTTCCATCCCCTTTGGCCACTGGGCCCGACTCCACCTCTCCACCAGCTGCCATGGGGCAGCAGGTCCCTGCAGCAGCTGCCGGCCCTTCCCTAGGAAGGGCCAAGTGGCCAACAGGAACCCATTAGACTCTGTGTTCGAAGATGTCCCTCACAGCCAAAGCTGAAGAGGCACTCAGCTGCAAGGGCAGCTACTTTCTTTTTCCGAAGGGTCAAGCTTTTTATTTATTAGTCACCATATGACAGTCCTCCAGGAGATTCCACATTTTGCTATTGGCTGCCTAGTGCTTGCTTTTACCTCCAGAAATTCTAACCATGAGTTATCAGTGTTTCTCTTTCCGTGTCAAAACACGTTCTTTTCTACTGAATGACTACGTTCCTCCTTCCTTTGTTCTCTATCTTCCTTCTCTCCCCACTCCTCACCCTTTTCTCTTTTCCCCTTCTTCCTCTTTCTCTGACACAAAAGTACAACAAATATACTAGTTTCCCTGTCCTTCTTGGACATCTGTAGTGTCGTCATGAAGCTTTTTTGAGGTTTATAACTGGATTTATTGCTTTAAATTCAGAGGTACTTTACTTGGAAAATTCCCTAGAAGGCAAAAAACAAACACTTTGAGTTTATTATTTGAAACTCTAACCAGCATATTATGTAAAAAAAAAAAAAAAAAAAAAAAAAAGTTTATCCTGTATTTCCTGAATTCTTAGACATTGCATTTGATAGTGTGTTACCCTAACCGATATGTTAAGGAAAGAAAGCTTCGAACATTCTGGTTTTTTTTCAATATTTGACCCTCCCTACATCTCCATGGTCACATACATCCAAAAAATATCTACCTGTGTTGATTCTGCAGATCAATTGCTAAGCGTTCCCTCCTCTCCAAAGTACATGTACAACCATTGCCTGCCACCCATACACATCTGCTCTATTTCTCTTAAAGCCTTCTAGCAGCTTCCTTAGTCTATCCATTTATACTATGTTTATATTCATATAATTGTAAAGAAATTGTCTAATCTCAATTATGTATAATGAGATATATATAATTTGTTATGTATAATGAGATATATGTATATAATTTGTTATGTGTGTATATATATGTATATATGTGTGTGTGTGTGTGTGTGTGTGTGTGTGTGTGTATACATAATTTGTTAGGGTTTTGTTTTAAAGAATTGATGCTGATAAAATATGAGGGTTAGAGTTTTAAAAGTACTGGTGCCTAGGTGGCTGGGTTTCACCTGTATTAATAGTGGTCTCCCATTCAGCGATGAAATAAGCCATGGAAGTTGGTCCTCACTGAGAAGGGAGTTTATGATGAGGAGGTTTGGAGAAAGCCACACTTAAGCTGAATTCTGCCGCTGGTGATTAAATAAAGAGATACCAATGTAATAATAACCTCATTGCTGGGTTGGGAACCGAAAAGCTTGTTGTAAAGTTTACAACTATCAACTGTTAAGCAGTACAAATTATTAGATAAATGAATAATTTTGTAAGTTTGAAAAACCAACTGATTCTGTCAAGAAAAAGAGACTGAAGATAGAAGGAATCAATAGCATCAAATGGAAATCTAGAAAATGATAGCCTGCTTTTGTCAAACATTTTACATTTTTCCCATAAATAAGACTATTTATATTGATTCTTAGGTGTGGAGGGTAGCGAAGCAGATAGGAGGTAATTAAAAGCATAAATCTCAGGAGCTTGGGAAGGTAATTCTGTGCTTTGCAGACAGAGCTGACAAAATGATGAACATTTTTTGCTTCAACTTGACAGAAATATAGCGATGGTTATAGGGAAAAGGAACATGCCGAGCTCAAAGTTTTCTTCAATAACTCTGTTTAACAAAGCTCTTAACAAAGTGTAGTCAGCTTTTTTGAAGCATATAGTAGTTACTTATTAAATTAAAAAAAAAAAACCTTGCCTCCAAAGTAGGCAGGTAATATTACAAAAATGCCACAGTCTTTCTCAGCACTACCTTATTTTATTTTACTTTATTTTTTTATTTAATTTTCTTTAACATTTATTAATTTTTGAGAGACAGAAAGAGACAGAGTGTGAGTGGGGGGAGGGGGCAGAGAAAGAGGGAAACACAGAATCCAAAGCAGGCTCCAGGCTCTGAGCTTCAGCACGGAGCCTGAAGTGGTGCTCGAACCCACAGACTGTATGATCATGACCTGAGCTGAACTGAGACACTTAACCGACTGAGCCACCCAGGCGCCCCAGCATTACCTTATTTTAAATGTGTATTTGGATAATTTAGAACAGATCCTAAATTCATCACAAGGAAAGACTAGGATAAAGTGAAATTTTTGAAAAATGGTGAGCATTGTGACTTATAAAAACTCATCAGGTCCTATACTTGACTAATGAGGAAATCATGCAACACAAATAATTCAATATTTTTCTGGCTTTTCTCAAGACACATAGATGCCTCACATGACATGCTACTTTAGGTATTTATATGTGTTCAATAATATTCAAAGTTACAATAATTAGCCAATATGATGCTGTGAAGAATAGCAAATATGAATGTTACAAGGAAAGTACCAAAAAACACCCCCATATATCAGAATATATTCTCAACAGAAACTGTTTAGTACTACAATTCACTATCAATACTACAAGCTTTGGTACATTTCCACTAAATACAGGTTTGCTGGGCAAATATGAATGACACCTTTAGAAATTACTATGGGACTTCTTTTTTTTTTTTTTCCTGAGTAAAATCCCTGTGTTAGCAGCTCTTGTAGGTAAAAGCAAAAGGATCCTGAAAGGATTTTCAAGTCGTTTTGTTGGTGATTTTGGCCATCTAAAATTTGTCTTGCCACTTGGGGTTTGAGGAAGATTATTGAAAGCTTGTGTATTTTCCTTCTTTGGGTGGTATGGATTTCCTTAGTTCAGATTGGTTGTGGAATCCTTAACAAGCAGATTCATGTTTTATCAATTTTAGTGGTTTGAGATTCTTCAGCTAAAAATTTATTTAACGTATAATTAGAAATCAGGTAGAATTTCGAGGCTGAACACCTGTAGTTTTTCTCAATAATTAGCTACTGCTTTAAAGTTATATTCATGTTTTATTTTTAGGACATGTTTGTTTCCCATAGTTTGTTTTATATTCTGCATGCCTCCATGGGCAATTGGCTATAATTTTCACAACTTTCACAACCCGAAAAAAAGTAATACTTATGTAAGACAAAAACAAAACAAAAAAAGCCTGGATGCAACAAAAACTAATTTTGTCCACTCCATTGCTTTCAAGCAAGTGGCTGATTCAATACAGTTCAGAACATCCTGCAAAAGAGATCACTTTTAGCTACTTTCATCTCTCAGCATCAGTTTGAGTAAAATGTGACATCATTTGCTCTAGAGACCAGAGAACTTTAGATATGGCGGGTCAGCATAAAGGTCAGTTTTGACGGAGAAAACCTGACTGACCATAAGAAATTTTATGATACATAGCTCAGGTTGGAGACAGGGGATAATAGCACATGAGGAGGTCTTGCTTTAGCCAATTACTAAAAAATTCAAGCTAGGAATCTTCGTTGGAAAATAGTGTTGCTAGTTAATATGACTTCTTCAAGAAGAGTAAAGAAGCAGCCAACTTAGCCAGGGACAGAAGAGTCTCAAAATAGTTCTTTCCCAGAAAGGAGGATTCGAGAAATAGAAGACAGTTTCCCCATTCTCACAGACCTAATTATTTTGCTAGGGAAACAAAGCTAATACACTTAGAAACACTGATTAACTGTATATTGTAAACTGTAAAGTAATATTAATTTAGAAAAGGAGTCAGCACAGAGGCTGGAATACCCACAAACCAAAAGCTAGCATTTGATGGATGCCTGTTCTACCAGGCTCTATAGTAGATACTCTCCACATATATTATCTCTGTATTTGCACAGAGGTTCATGGATGAGGTGAAACTATGAAAGACTTGAGAGATGGTCAGGATGAGGGAGAGAGAATTGAAGGATTATAAATACTAGAGCTAAAACAGAGGGGGCTTCTTAAGGGTGTGTTCTATTTATAGGCTGCAGAGAATCCATGAGCCTTCTAAAATTATGCAAAATTTTGCCTACCTGCATACCTGAAACCACGATCGCTTAAGATAGTGATTAAAGTGATTGAATCTTTCATTCTAGCAGAGTGAATGTCCACAGCTTCCTTTGGCAATATGTTCCAGGATTTAATCATTTTTAGTGGCTAGCATTTCATCTTACCTAATCTTGAAAGAAGGAAAAGGAAGTAGGGAAGTAGGGAGTTAAGGAAGGATGAAAAGGAAGGAAGGAAGGAAGGAAGGAAGGAAGGAAGGAAGGAAGGAAGGAAGAGAGGGAGTGAGGGAGGGAGGAAGGAAAGAAAGAAATGAAATGAAATGAAATGAAATGAAATGAAATGAAATGAAATGAAATGACATGAGATGAGATGAAATGAGATGAAATGAAATGAAATAAACCTTGGTCTTTTTTTCTTCAATTCCATCTGCTAAGGCACATGAAGAGCAAATATTGTATTCAGTACTCAGAAAACAGTTCTGATGCACAAGAACTCCCAAGAATATGTCACTCTTGTTAAGGTTATGACTTTTGGGAGCTGAGAAAATGATTTGACTCTTAATTTGTGTTACCTTCAGTTAGAAGTGTATTTTAACTCTTATAAATAAAACTGTATTACTTTATCAGTGGTATACCTGACACATTTGATACCAGAAACAGATAATTTTAATATCCCCTCTGTAGAACACTTTCAGGAAAAAAAAATATGAATTTATATGAATAATAATGAAGTCCAGAATAAAACTCAGAAACATTTTTAAAGTTTTAATATATTACTAGACCACTTCATATTACAGTACAAAAAAGGAAAAAAGTAAAGGATTGATTCTTTTTATTTATATTAATGTATTTTAAATTAGAAAAAACTTAAACCTACATATTATTCTTCACAGTAGTAATATTATAATAACAAATAAGTGAATTATAATAAAATCAAAATTACAAAAAAGATACAACCTACATATGTACTAAATTATACCAGTGATAGTTTATTTTGTTCTTCATTGCTTAGTTAATTTAAAAGAATTTTAAAGATTAGCCAATAAAATCAGTAAAATTTGTCACATATAAGCTAAAATTCATATTTCCCAAACAAGAATAATGCACCTCACAGTTGATACTGTCTCACTCCTAAATTTTAAACACAAATAAAAATCCTAAGCAGTCATGTAAAATGAGAGAATGTCTATTTCTTTGTCTTTGCAATCACTGTACTAGCATTGTTTATCTGAGATCAACTATTGAAATGCTAGGGTATGAGCTGCACAGGATTCACAGACTTGAGCTACATCTGAAATGAACTTAAATGATTTTTAACCATTAGGAACTTACTTTCAAAATAATAGGTAAGCAGAGTCATTGTCCATTGGAAGTTCAATTATATAATTGCAAGTTCTCTGCATTAACTTCTGTGTAGTTAATTAAAAGAGAAGTAACAAAACTTTGCTGATTTAAGCTTGCATATATATTATTGAAATTCAACTGTAACCACAGCATTTGTTTAGAATGTGGAATGAACAAATTTTATTTTCAGGAAGATTATTTTATAACTATGTTTAGAATTGCCAGCATGTATTGATATTTAGTCAGAAGTAGGAGGTCTTCATTTGATTGTGGCCACTCTTGATACCTAAATGTTCACTGTATTAGTCATTTAGTTTGATAGCTTTATTATTACTTCTAAATTATTTATAGACAGGACAACCCCTTATTTCCTGGACCTGAGGTAGACAGCCTCATTTTCAGTATACCACTGACATTTGTTACTCAGTTTATAGGAATTCTGGTTCTGCTTTAAATGCATGTTACATTTAGCATGCAAAATTATGTAGTGCTAACTTGTAATCAGCAAATAGTTTTCTTTTTATCTTTGATGATGCCCACTGAGTGTTCTCTGAAATGTAGCTTTTATTCTCTCTGACCTGTGTGAGCTTGAGGTGATTACCTGGTTTTTGCTCTGGAAAAAAATACCGTTCTATGTTATTTGAGAGATACCTATGGAATCCTTTTATGCAAAGATTTATTTGTTTATGTCATGAATCTTTATTGGCTTGCCTTCCATCATTCAAGAGGGATGGAAAAGGATAGATTCGCTAAGGCAGTAGTTGTTAAAGTTTTGTAATTTAATTGCTTAAGGCAACAAAATGCCCTATATGCACTTTTAAACTAAAAATACCAACAACCTCTTTTTATGATTTAATTTATACATTTACACAGATGGTCATAGAAGGGGTATTCATCAACATCTGTAAAGGTTGAGAAAATGATGAATATTTGTAAAATGCCAGAATAGAATTACTGAGTTGGCAGATACAGATAAAAAATACAAAATTTGAATATCTAAAAGATATTCTCTTCAAGCTAGTTTTCTAAAGATCTAAACATTGAGTAATTGTCTTTTGCATAAATTTCCCTTTTTATAGATGAAGTAAATTCTTACTAATTTGGACTACATTAATTAGGAATTTGTGATAATTCAGGTAGAGGGTGAATTATACTTTTGTTTGGTCCAAATCCTTTCTTCAAAGATAATGCAAATGAATGTTGCAAAGGAGATTGAAGCATGGAGATTTAAAATACCAATGGAAACAATTTTTTTAAGCTTACTTAAGCACTTTAAGGATGCTCATTAATATATATGCAATGATATAATTTAAAATAATTCTTACATATTTTAATGAATCACCTAAAAATCTCTGGTAGCTAACAGCATTTCTTCAAAAATGTTCTACTTTTTCAACCTTTTTTTTTTTTTTTACCATTTCATTATACGCTTCATCCAAATTAGTTTACGTTAATGAGGTTTTTCTGAAATTATAACCATTTCTTAATATCTAATACTATTCTCTTTTTTTAAAGCAAATGAATACATTTGTGACTTGGTTAACATTTCTCTGAAAGTCTTTTGAGTCAAGTGTTTGAACTTAAGTAATATCTAGATTTTATATTTCAGGTGAAAGAGACATTGTTCTGAGGGATGACTTATCCATTTTAGTTATCTGCACTGATCAAATTAACTGAATGATCAATAAATCACTGATTCTGTGTTCTGACCTGGGGCTATCTTGATAGACAAGTGAGGGAACCACTGTATTTAAGAATTATTTTACCAGTAACTGAGTGACTGGTCTGTTCCGAATTTGTTCATTGCACATTGAGACTGATCAAGTAGCCAGACCCCCAAGATCATACCAGCTGGTGACCCTTTTTTCAACCCACTGCTTTGAATCACAGGCAGAATTCAGTCAGCAATCTGGAAGAAGGAGGGACTCATTTGATTATGGCCACTCCTTACACCAAAATCTTCACTCTGTTAGTTACCTAGAACTCTGAAAATTCAGGGTTCTAACCAGTTATGCACATTTCTTTTTTTTTTTAAATTTTTTTTTCAACGTTTTTATTTATTTTTGGGACAGAGAGAGACAGAGCATGAACGGGGGAGGGGCAGAGAGAGAGGGAGACACAGAATCGGAAACAGGCTCCAGGCTCCGAGCCATCAGCCCAGAGCCTGACGCGGGGCTCGAACTCACGGACCGCGAGATCGTGACCTGGCTGAAGTCGGACGCTCAACCGACTGCGCCACCCAGGCGCCCCGTTATGCACATTTCTGATCTAGTTCTTGCCACTTGTCCCTTTGCTCACCACGCTGCAGCCACCATGGCTTCTTTTGATTTCCGAAAATCTCCCAAGCTACTACTGTCCCTCCCACACCTTTGGTCTGGTCCAGAGTCCTCTTTCAGGTGTCACCTCGGAGAAGCTTTTCTAGACTCCCTGGTCTAAACTAGCCACTCCCAGTAGTAATTTTATAACACCCAGTAATTTTCCTCCATGGAATGAATCACGGTTGGTAAAGATATCTTTATTTACATAACCGTTCATTTTGTATCCGTTTTCAGTGCATGTGCATACGTGCACACACACAAACAATTGTTGGCTCCATAAGGGCAGGGAGTGAGTATGTTTTGTGTATTGCTGTCTCCCTGGTGCCTAGCATAGTGCACACATATTTCTTGAATTAATAAGTGGTCCTAAAGGGAGATTTTTTTTTAAAGAGTAAGAGTGGGGGAGGGGAAGATAGGGAGAGAGAGAGAGAGAAAGAAAGGGAGAAAGAGAGAGAGAGAATCCCAAACAGGCTCTGCACTGTCAGCATGGAGCTTGAGGAGGGACTCCATCCCAGAACTGTGAGATCATGACCTGAACTGAAATCAAGAGCTGGATGCTTAACCCACTGAACCACCCAGGCACCCCCTAAAGGGGATTTTTTAATTTATGACACCCAAGGATTGGTTGAGAATTACTGAATCCATTCTCTGCAATGAAAACTATATCTCACATGATCTTAAAGGTCCCATCCCCAGACCGTTTTTGCCTCTAGATTATCCTAAGGAAATGAAGGTCATCTTTTATCAGAGTAACTAAGGGAGAGAGTCTATTCTGTTTTAGATCCTCTCCTCTGAAGGCCGTTTGGGCCTAGTGGTCTTATCTTTTAATCCTGGGTTTAAATCCAGGGTCTTTTTTCTGGTGGTATAATGTTGGATAATTACTTAACTTTTCAGTCTCTCGGGCTAATAACACTTGCCTTACATAGTTTCATGAGGATTAAATGAGATGGTGTCAATAAAGTCTTAGCACAGTGTCTGGTACACAGAAAACAGTAAATAGTAACTATCTGTCACTATTTTTATTATTGAACTCAGAGTAATTTTTGTGACTTGTCATTGTGTTTGCAGTCTTCTGACTGCTATGTTCTCTCTATGGCTCCCATTCTTCAGTTCTTTGAAGTGATGAGTGAGGCACTATGATTTTTCTCAGGGCAGTAGCTATAAATAGGTTCTTTATTTCACACAAACATGGCTACCACTCCACTTTCTATGCAACATTATCAAATATTCTTCCAGGACACAAAGACCTCATATTATATTATTTTCCAGTTATTTTATGATGTTGTTTTGAAATTATAGAAAAATATTTTAACATTTAAGATGTTATTGTCCTTCAGTAAGACTATAGTTTGTCTTTTATAGTTGTGTGTATGTATTTTTAATTATTTTTCCTTTGTTCCTTTAGTTATCTTTCCTTTTTATTTCCCTTGATTTCTGTGTTTTATTACTTCCTTGTATATCCAGCTTTTCTGGTGTCTTTTCTATATCCTGTGCCAACTTTTCTTCCTCATCTTATCTATTAAATAGAGCTGTTTCTCAAAATTCTTTCCTCAGATAGGTTTTTCTCCCCCTTTCTACTTAATTTCTCAGGAATCTCATCCATCCCCAGAGTTTCATCTATCATCTTACCATGTGGCTCCCAAATGGGTGTCTCTAGTCCCAGCCACTTTGTTCAACTACCATTTGCATTTCCAGTTTTTTGTTGAACCTCTGCACTGTGCCCATTAGCAGCCTAACTAGAAGATGCCCAAACTGAGTTTTCATCTTCCTCTGCAAATTTCTCATCCCACCATAACTGCATTTTTTGTTAATCATTTCATTATTTTCCCAGTCAATTGGGCCTGAAACTTTTAGAGAACTCTAATTACTTTTCTTCTTCTACCCTTACTTTAATTCTGTTGGCAAGTAATTGAGATTCTCCATCTATTCATTCATTCATTCATTCATTGATCCATGTAATCAGTATCTATGAAATAAATGCCTAGAATGTCTCAGGCAGCGTGCTAAGTATAAGAGATACAATGAAGAGGAAAAATCTTATAAGGGCAAGCCTAATGAAGGTTATTGTCTAGTGAGGGAATACAGGCATTAATCAAATTATTATAAAAGTTAATAATTAACTTTTAGTTGTGAGATGTGCTATGAAGAAAGGAATTCAAAGAGTTAGGATGTAGCCTAGTCTGGGGGATCATGGAAGGCTTCCTAAGGAAGATGTTTGGACTAGGTTCTGAAGGATGAATAGGAATTAATTAGGAAAAGAGAAAAGGAATAGTATTTTAGGCGTGTGCAAAAGGATGGTATACTATCATTATATTCAAGCCACACTCTATTTCAGTCCCTCAGAGAGTGACAGAGAGCTGCTACCATACGAAACTAGAGGTAGGTAAGAAGTAGACCATACAGATCTTGAATAGGGCTATTTTAGATTTTTAACCACAAATAGTGAAAAGGTGCTGAGGATGTTGAGCAGAGGAATGACATGATCAGATTTGTATTTTGAAAATATCACTCTGGCTGCCATGTGGAGATTGCAAGAGAGCAAGAGGGCCTTTGAGTGATCACTAAAGAGGCTGGTGGAGTAAGATGAGGGCATTTTGGACTAAAGTGGTTGTGACAGGGACATAAATTATTAGCTGGATTAGAGAAATATCTAGAAGCTAAAATCTAGAGAACTTAGTAATTGATTGAATGTGGGTGTGGAGGTAGAATGTGACAGTGAGGATGATCCCTGGATTTGGCTCTTACAACAGATGTAGAGGGTTGCTACTGACAGAAAGCAAATGCTGGAAGAGCACTAGGTGGTTTGGGCAACAAAGTATAGACAAGTGATACCACTTGTTTGGTATCACAGGAGTTGGGTTTTGAACTTATATTTAAGTGCTTTGAGGGGCACCTGGGTGGCTCAGTCAGTTAAAGTCCAACTTCACTTCAGGTCATGACTCACAGCTCGTGAGTTCAAGCCCCGCGTCAGGTTCTGTGCTGACAGCTCAGAGCCTGGAGACTGCTTCGGATTCTGTGTCTCCCTCTCTCTCTGCCCCTCCCCTGATCATGCTCTGTCTCTCTCTCTCTCTCTCTCTCTCTCTCTCTCTCTCTCTCTCTCTCAAAAATAAATAAACATTAAAAAAATTAAAAAAAAGATAAAGTGCTTGAGTTATCCAAGTGGATATTCTAGGTCTGGAGCTCAGAAGAAAGACGTAGACTGGAGAGGTGGAAACCAGAAAATTATTGGTGTAGAGGTGGTTAGGGAAGTTGTAGTGTGGGTAAGACTCATCTCTTGATTGGAAGGTTTTGTCTGAGGAGACAAGAAGGCCTAAACTGAACTTTGGAATATATCAACATTCAATGATTGGGCGGGGGAGGGTGAGCCTGCACATGGTTCTGAAAGGAAGGTGGGGGGATGCCAACCTAGGAAAGAGCTGAAAAAGAATGCCTTCCAAAGAGGAGGCGAGAGGTCAGCAGGGTCAGGTGCACCCTATTGCTCAAGCAAGATGAGGAATGCAAAACGTTCTTGGCTTTAGCATGTAGGGCATCAGTGTGTTGGTGATATCTGTTTCAGAGGATTAATATCGACCAGAATCAAGCAGAGGGAATGAAGATATGCATACAATTTAACAAATGAATCTGTGAAAAGGAGCAAAGTGACTGGGTACAAAACTAGGGGTGAAAGTGGGTTGAAAGATGGTTCATTTTGAGTTGGGGAGATTAGAGCTTGTTTAGACCCTGAGCATAAGGATTTGTTTGGGAGAGGAGGATTGAATATAAATGTAGCAAAGAAAAGGGATAATAGACTTGGGAAAGGCAAAAGAGAACAGCATCTCTGGGTTGAGAGGCTTGCCTTAATTGGAGGAATAGCTCTTTTTCTATAAAAAGTTCTGGCTTTTGGTTTATAATGCCCCTGAAATTTGAAATCTGTGTATTTAGGAAGACCATTACTTCCTGTCTTGCTATGGTAAGATCTTTCTAGTTCTTACTCTCCTGCCTTTTCTTTCCTTCTAGTAGGTCTTTGCTGCTATCAGACTGTGCTGAACATAAGCCCTCAGTGGCTTCTCATTATCTACCTTATTAAGTATGCTGTTTGTAAACTACCTTCCCATTGCTTACTACTTAAGGCCTAAATAATGTGGCACTTGCCTTTCTAACCTTCTCTTCCACTTCTACTCTACCCATGCCCACATTTCACTCAAACTGATTATTCACATTTCCCTAAACATAAATTCATTTTTCCAGACATATTTTTCTTATCATAATCTTCTCTTTATTGGGAGCATGATCTATTGCTTTCAAAATCCTTTCCATTATTGAAGGCCCATCTGAAGGCCCTTTCTTTTCTATAATTTTCATACCATTTTTTAAATCTTGGAGCAGGGGTGTTAATTTTGTTACCTGATTACCACAAATATACTTAGGGAAACATATAGCTAGAATATATCCATAATCACAAATTAGGGTATGGAAACTAGGAAAATCTTAAATTTCTCCTTCAATTCAATTTAATACTTAAAAAAAACAAAATCATGTCTAATTGTGAAAGAAGAAAAATAATTATTTGAAGCATCTAATGCCTATTTCAGCATCATGGGCAATAGCACAGCTTTGGAAACAACCTAAATATCCATCAATAAGGTGCTGTTGGAAAAAATTATGGTTCATCCATACAATGGAATAAATATATCCAACCACTTAAAAAGTTAGAAAAATTTTTAATTACTCATTTAAAGAATCTGTAAAATCTATTGCTAAGAACAGGCAAATGCAAAACAGCATATGTGCTATGTAGTCATTTGTCTAAAAAGGGAAGAATGGAAAATGCACACATATGTGTATGTTTGCTTGATAGGCATGTAAATTATCTCTGGCAGGACACACACAAAGTGACAACTAGTTGCTAGGTTTGAGAGGTAGACTTTTCACTCTGTATACTTCTTTTATATACTTTTCAGGTGTATGGTTGTATTACCTAGACAAAAAATAAACACAAATTTTAAAGTAACAAAAGTAATGGTTATTGGACACAAAATTGAAAACAGTTTTAGACACAAAATTCTATAGAAATCTTGGTTGGTTCAAGTTCAAACATTATAAATCTGCCCAATATTATAACTGTTAATTAATAAAATCATTCTTTTGAAACATTTCAGATCCTTCAGTGGAATTTGACTTTGAATCCTTTTTATCTCATGCCTGAATGATTGTAACAGCCTCCTTTTCTACTTTGCCCACCCCCGGCCTCCTCACCATACACACATAGCTTGTACTCCACACAATAACCAGAGTGATTATTTTATAAACAGAACTTAAACAAGGTTACTTGTCTATTCAAAACCCTGCAGGGATTTCCCATCTCCTCAGATTAAAGTCAAGATCCTTGCAATGGCCATTTGCTATTCCCTGGATCTGAAATGCTTTTCTCCCATCTACCTGGTTAACTCCCTCACTTCATTTAGGTCTCTCTGCAAATGCCCCCTCAATAGAAAGACTTATCTTGATACCTAAAATGGCACCCCATCCCATTATAGTCTACCGTACTTACCATTCCTGATTGTTTTTATAGCACCGCTTAACTGCTCATAAATGTATCATTTATCACTTAACACTACCCTTAAATATATATAAATTTATATTTTATTATCTATCTCCCATGCTAGAATATAAGTTTTACTATACCTGTATCCCACAACACTCAGAATGATGCCTAAAACATAACAGGTATTCAATATGCATTTGTTGAATTAAAGGATGAATGGACTGTCGGCATTAAATTCCTGCTTTTAGAAGATTTTTCCTACTCTGTCCCATATATGTATTAGATTCAATTCAAAAACATTTTATTGAGTCTGTACCATACAATAAGTACTTCAGAAGACTCAAAGATGAGTAAGACACAGTTCACATTAATTATTATCATACATTATATGAACAACCTTTGTTGTGACTATTATTGGTGAATAGAATTTTTAAATGTTTATTTATTTTGAGAGCACACACACATGCGTGCACACATGACTGGAGGAGGGGCAGAGAGAGAAGGAGAGATGAAGTCTAAAGCAGGCTCCCTGTTGTCAGCACAGAGCCCAACATGGGGCCCCATCCCACCAACCACGAGATCATGACCTGAGCTGAAATCAAGAGTCCAGCATTCAACTTACTGAACCACCCAGGCACCCCGGTGATAGAACTTTTAGACAATATCACACAGATTCAGAAACTAGAAGTCCACCTCGCTGATTATATTGGGTAAATTTATATTTTTTATATTTATGGGTATTTTATATTTTTTTTTAATTTTTTATGGGTAAATCGAAGTTATAGGCATTTTTATTTTAGTTTTGCCTCCAGTAGACCAATATCTTACATATGAGAACATTGACAAAATTAATCTGGAATGAAAATTTCTAGTTTACTCTTGTACTTTAGTGTAGAGACCACCTTAATATGACTCAGGTTAGCTAAGTGACTACTAAATATGTACAATTGCATCATTTTTACTTAGTTTTATCTGTATGTTTTGAAAGGATATGGTATTAGTTTTTACATTTACATATTCACTTAATTTTGAATTAGAAAATGTATGCTAGGTTTTAAAAATTGGTTTAGGGCTTGGAGGTATGAGTTTTACTAAAAACTACTTTGTAAAAGAGATTTTAAAATGAGTAATGATACATAAATAATATATTAAACATATATAACATATTACTAACGCCATTCTTCAACCAGTTTTCTGATCACTGCACTTTCAAAGTTACTTTGCCACTTTTGTCTACTTTACAGATATTATATATCAAATATAAGGAGACACAATGCAAATTCTAATTTTAGATTTATTTTGTATCATTTATGTAAATTTCCTTAATATGGGAATGGAAGTAAATGTAATACCTTCTAGACTGATTAAAAATTAATGTGTGGAAGCCTGGGAGCCTAATTTAAAAGACCATCAGAAGACTTGAATTAGTTAGCTATAGACTCACAGCTTTAATGTGTAGACCTGAATTATACTGCATTACTTATCATTGAGTACCAAAAATCACTCTTATAAAGCACATAATGGCAATCCGTTTCCCCACTGAAAGATAGCAGCACTTTCAAACATATTAGATACTTAGAATGTAACTGTGAAATCACTGTAAATTCTGAATTGCCCTTCTTTATATTTCAAGGTAGCTGAGAATGAGCAACTAAAATTTCCCAGTTTAATATAAGATGTGAAGATAATTTGGGAGAGGTAGATAGTTTCCACTTTTGGGAAAATCATAAAATAAGTGACTCAAGAATATTAAGTAATTATTACCGAATCCTTAATGTTTTGTAGCATACTATAAAAATAAAAGACGGTATCCATGTGTTGCATAAAAACTCTAAGATTTAAAAGTTCTAACACATTAGGCCCCATATGCATAATTCTTTGAGAAAATTAGATATTTTTATAATTTATAAATGTTCTCATTATTTCATAGTCAAGATTATGTTGGTGTACAGAACACTAATTTTCCCATTTGGGGCATAATAACTTAGAGAATCTGGTTTATAAATGCATTCTATGTGGAGTTCATGATTAGCTCCCTTATGATTTGGGGGAGAAGTTAAGGGCATATTTTCCTGGGTTTTATTTACTTCATCTTGCCTCGATTGAACTGTAGAGCAAATACTAGGAGTTTACACATACATTTATTATTAAATTGACTCAAATATTGACCCCCAAGCCTAGACAACAAGATAAATATACCTTTCAAAATTGTAATGTAATATGAAATGGAGAGTAAGCAGTCTTATTTTCTTAGGGTAAGCATTTCAGATACTTTTTGCTTAATTCTTAACTAAATTCTCATGATGCTAAAGAAATTGTGACATTAAATAAATCTCATTTTCTTATCTGTTATTTATGTTGAAAGAAATTCTCATAAACCTTAGGTTGGTGGGGGAAAAATATTTTCAAACTACAATCTCTGTAATTTGTGATATTCATGAATAGAATTTGGAAATTAATATTCTGGAACAAACTTCATCTTGACACATATGTATGATTGAGTTATTTTTTAACTGTGGCCTAATTTGAAAAAAAAAAAACGGAAAGAATAAGGAGAAGAGAGCAGAATTCAATGAAATGAAATGATTTGGTTTCATCTTAAAGGATCTGGGGCTCAGATCACAGTTGACATGGTCAAGTTCATATAACTAACTGTCTCTTTAATGCCCTGCTTTACTCAACCCTAACTGGAAACGTATGGTATAGGTGAATATTCAGGAGAAGAATCTTAGATTGCTGGAAATCATCTAAAATTAATAATCCACCTATTGGGTGCCTAGGTCGTTCAGTCGATTAAGTGTCTGTCTCTTGATTTTGGCTCAGGTCATGATCTCACAGTCATGAGAAAGAGGCTTGCGTTGGACTCCACACTTGGCTGGGCATGGAGCCTGCTTGGAATTCTCTCTCTCCCTCTCCCTCTGCCCCTCCCCTGCTTGTGTATGCTCTCTCTAAATTAATTAATTAATTACTTAATTAAATTAATAATTCACCTTCACATAATTGAAATATAAAACTCACTGGAAAAATGATGCAAAATTTTCTTCACTTGGAACTCTGCAAAAAACAATTTTATTTTTTTAAAGCACTTTAAAAAAAAGACTTTTTGCTGTATTCTCAATGATTTTAAACTCAAACTGCAGTGTTTTTCTAGTTCATTATGTAAATTCTGTCATAGTTGTTAGGTCCATTTATAGCTTCTCCATGTTTCAATATGTAAAGTAATTCCACCAGTGAATCATGTACCAGAAACATGAGCTTTGAGACTTTTAGCTGACTAATAGGCTACATTTGAAAAATTAACTTGATAACTTAAAGCCCACTAAAGAAAGAAATGAGCTAATTTGCCTACATGGGAATGTTTTGATAACGTGAACAAATATATGTGTAAAGCTCATGTTGTCAAATATTGGCATTTTAAAACAGCAGCAACCCAAGAACTCCACTTTTGTCTAATGGTATTTGATAGAATCTAAATTGAGCCCAAAGAGAATTAGCAGTCCAGAATGCACATCATTTCTTCCTAGAGAACCATGTCTTTTCTCTTTAGCAATATAGAAATATTTGGAGTTGATGGTTTTCTGGTTTTTTTGTTTTGTTTTGTTTTGTTTTGTTTTTTTACATATGTACTCTAAAGCCATTGAATATGAAACGCTATGGCCGGAACTCTGGCCATGCAGGAATCCAGAGCGCACCATTCACTCATTCCTGGAGTTACACAGTGTGGCGACTATGCACAGATTGTAGCAACCTGGAGTGTTTCACTTAGCTATAAATTAGAAATTAGCAAGGACATTATGTCTTTGTAAGCTAAAAAGCTCATATTGGTTATAATTTTGTCTGGACTTTGTTTTCAATAGATCCCAATAGATTGAGGATTGAATGAAGTAAATATCAAAGCCAGTAGTATGTCATTACTGATAGTGTAAGCCTTACAATTGCAAATACCAGCAGAAAGATTTACTAGCAATCTTTGGATTAAGTAAGCCTTGCTCTTGGGTGCATTTTATGTTTCATATGCTGTAGCTTTGTCTCTGAAAGTGTGTGATTTTGTCAATGCAACAATATGCAAAAAGCCTTTTAATAGTTAAAAATAGTCTGTGTTAAAGATTTAAATAATGATTTAGCTATTTATTAGTCTTTAGTTTGTTTCTTAATATGTTTAGCTGTAGTATTTTAAGTGCCATGCTTTTATCTCAAACAATTATTAAAGCTTCGATATAAATAATTTAGTTGTTTTAATATAGGATTATAGTTTGGAGCAGAGGATAAAATCTGTGATGCAAAAGCATCATCTTACTTTATAACCATTTTCTCTACAAGATGCCTATGAAAAGAACATTTGTTGTTTTAATTGTAGAACACTATTATACATTTTCTGCTTTACAGGGGATAATAATTTTCAGAGTAGCACCATGTGACCCTCTTTCCCTGTTGTGCCCCTCCACATCACCACTTCAGAACCCCACCCCCAGAGCAGGCCCCAGCTGGAATGTCCCTTTGTCATGAAGCCTCCGTGATCGCCTCCAAACCAAAGAGATTTGGCCCTTCTCTAACTCCTATTCCTCTTTGTTGCTCTTTACACCCCACTTTACAATTCCACTCTCTGCTTTGAGTTGTAGTTATTTGCAAGCCTTTCTTTTCCTTCCAACCACTCTTGTGAGTAGGGGTCTTTATTTTTAATCTTTCTCAATGTCTAGCACGTAGCAGGTACTAAATAGTTTTTTGTGCAACAGTAATAATGTTTTCCCATTTTAATGTAGCCCATTTTTATGGTAGTTCATCTGACCTCTTTCTTATTTGGCCTTTTAGTGTATAGAGTTTTTCTGAAAAGTAACTGACCTCTTCTATTTCCCATGTAGCACTGCTTAACACACTGAAATCTAAGGTCTCAGAAAAATAGGCACCAATAGTTTTACTGATGCAATTTATTTAATGAAGGAAAGAGTTCTCATTAGTTTTCAAAAAGCAACCGGATGGGACTTATTGGTAAATAAATAGTTGAGGACTTTGTTCTTCCCCACTTTGTAAGTTTGTCTTTGGACTGTCCTTTCTATACAAAATGAGCACAGTTTAATGTCATGTTTCAAGATCCAAGGCACCTCTCTGAAGTCCAAATTAGGAATAAGGTAAAAATCAGAAATGGGAGTGCAGTGGATTTTAGAAATTTTTAGTGTTATGTTTTTTATTTTTGAAGCAATGCATTATCTCTGTCTTTAACTTTTTTGTTTGGACCAGTGGGGTCCACTGGGGAGGAGAGATGTAGAGATTTGGGGAAAACAAAAGGCTTTAGTAACAAAAATGGAGATAAACAGAAGAGAAAATTTCAGGATGTCATTTCTTGTCGAAGCTATTCCTCTGCCGGTAGATGGTCAGGTTGCTACTGGGGTGACCTGTGAGAGAAAGACCTAGATACTGATGAATTCTTATGTGGAAGTCAGTATGGTGGTTTAGGCGACTTTTGAATTCTGACAATTCTTGGCAAGAGGTTTCTTTGATCATTGCCAGTTAGGGGCATGGTAGCACTTTTGGCGGGGAAGCAGAAAGCAAGCCATTAGAGCTAGACAAATACATGTCTGCTGTTTAGTCACTGAGGTGTAAAGTAAGTCAGTTTGGTCAACCAGGTCTCTTAGAAGTGATACAAGAACGATTGTTGATTGGGCTTGATTGTGTTGCCTAGTTCATGGGTTTTCTGGCTCTTGTCCTTGTTTCTTTCGTTCCTCAACTAAGGAGAGTCCTAGATAATGAAGTCAGGTTAATCGTGTTACTATTTAACAGTGTCTCAGTTTCACTTGAAGATTTGCCCAGGATTTAGAAGCTGTTGACACTGCCCCAGACACAGTACTGAGGATAGCAAAGTTCTAGTACCAAGAATACCACACAGGAGTTGGAAAGATGCAAATGTGAGGGAGTGATGCCTGCCACTATCTTTATTCCACAGTCCTTCCCAAATAACATTCAGTAGAAGCTAAGTTCCCTTGGTGCACTTCTCTCCATGCCCCAAAACTCAAAAGGGAAGTGGATCATGGCTATGGAGAGTTCTTTCCATCTTGGCATCCAGTGAGGCATCACTTAGCTGGATCTTTATCTCAAGTGCTAATTGATGCTGTTAACTTTCTGCAGTGATGCCAGGAAATTGTAATTGAGGAAATGACACTTTGCTTATCTTGTGCTAGGAGGTTTTATTTAGAGAACCGTACGTTTCGTTTCATTAGCCGAAGGGCACTAAAGTAACATCACACTATTTAGTATACTGGAAAGATGAGTTATTAGGTCTCCTGATACCATGTAGAAATTGTTATATACCTAAAAAGTAAGACTTTCTGAGCTCTTCAGCAGAAGGATCAGGCCTAAGGTACTATACTAGTATATTTTCCATGAATTAAGTAGTTTTTTCCTACTCATAGAAACTTCTATTAAGACATACTCTTTCACTGAGTCATTAAAAGCAGCATGCTTTTTTTGTAACTTTTCCCTTTTAATAAAATTATAATGTTAACTTAGTGTGAGTATGTGTACGTAAATGTGTGGGCAAATCATTAAATAGGGGTATCCAATGTAAGCATTCTACAGAATGCTTCTACACCTACCTGTATGCTTCTACACCTACCTGTATGGTGTACCTGAACGGCTTCTACACCTACCTGTATGACTTTTGACATGTTATTTAACTTCTCTGTGCCTAGTTTTCTGTTTGTAAAATGCTAATTGATAATGGTACCTACCTCACAGAGTATTATGAGGATTAAATGAGCCAATACACATAATACATTTAGAACTATGCTTGGCAGTGGTTCAGTAATATTAGTCATTATTATTATTACTTCATGTTATCAATTTTTAAATTTTTATTTGTATATTTTCTTAATTTATATCCAACCATCTATATCAACTAGACTTAACCGTTCTTAGTTCATAATA
The DNA here is from genome assembly GCF_046562875.1 of Panthera onca. Lineage (NCBI taxonomy): Eukaryota > Metazoa > Chordata > Mammalia > Carnivora > Felidae > Panthera > Panthera onca. The sequence continues at coordinate 54,415,143 of NC_138346.1, forward strand.
CATAAAGAACTTATGTTGTACTTTTCTCCTTCCTTGGTATCGTTATTTTTTTCCAGCTTGACAGAGATCAACATGAGAAGTCCTTAAGCAAACCAACTATAGCAAACCAAGTCCTTAAGCAAACCAATATAAGTCAATACAAGGCTATTGACCTTGGGTGATCAGGGTTCAATGCTAAGAAAATCACTTACATATCTTTAGTTGAAATACAGAATTAAAACCTGGCTCCTTCTGTCCATTTTTACTCCCATCTCCCTACTTACACATGTGTGCACATTCACACATACGCACCCCATCTGTATTCAGCTTGCTGAGGAAAATGAGTGAAAACACTAGTGCAACCATCTTCAAACACATACATGTATAAGGAAAACTGACATTTTATAAAGTTTTTATTTTAGAAATTCTCTAATGAAAAGTCATTTTATGATAAGTTTATCATCTATTTCTCCTTTATAACTAAGCTAATATACTAGATAATATATGTTTTAATTTGTTTTTTTGTTGTTGTTGTTTGTTTGTTTGCTTCTGCCAAATGCATGTTTGTATTTTCAGGTTCTATTCAAAATGAAATTGAAGCAAATATACTTAGATTCTTTTGTTAATATGTTTATTAGTGCTAGATGCCCAAAATATAAAATCTGTGTTCTTTAGGCAGAGAGAGATTTTTCAAATGTCAACAAATTGACCAAATGTTTTCTTGTTTTACTCTAATCTGGTTTTTGTTTTTTAAAGATTTTTAGTACTCACTTGTCTTGATTTCTTCCTTTCGATCTAGTATTGAAGTCACAGTTCCACCTATACTTTGTGTATAAGTGAGTGAAACCCTAACTGCTTTGACTTCAGAATCTCATCTGAGATGAGAAACAAGGATTGTCCCTACCTCCTCTGTGGCTTAAATTATCTGTTCTTGAGGGGCGCCTGGGTGGCTCAGTCAGTTAAGTGACCAACTCTGCCTCAGGTCATGATCTTATGGTTCATGGGTTTAAGCCCTACATCAGGCTCTGTGCTGACAGCTCGGAGCCTGGAGCCTGCTTCAGATTCTGTGTCTCCCTCTCTCTCTGCCCCTACCCCACTAGTGCTTTGCATCTCTCTCTCTCTCTCTCTCTCTCTCTCTCTCTCAAAAATAAACATTAAAAATTAAAATAAATAAATAATAAATAAATAAAAATAAATTATCTGTTCTTGGAACTGGAATCATCAAAATGATGCATGAAGCACATGTAGATGACTCTAAAACGTAGCACCATTTCCACCCACCAGCAAGTTGCTTTGTCACGTCAGTTGCTCTCAGAGCAGAGCCCAGAAGAAAGTAGATACAGGGCAAACAGGCTTTTAGCTGAAGGGAAACAAAGTGGGATGTTTGTGGAAGGACATACCCAAAGCAGCTTGATGCCAGCTAAATGTTTGAAAAGTAACCCCAAAGGGAGTGTTGGGAGGGAACTGATGACAAAGCTCACCTTCATCACAATTGTGGCCTGGTGCTGTTGTCCGCTCACATAATGTCTGATTTTAAAAGACACAGGTCCTCTGTGCTATAGAGAAGGTTTCAATGTACGAAAACCCCTTAGATACTGGTTGGCCACTTCATGAAATGCCAAAACCGTAGTTGAGTGCTGAGTTGTAAATGTCCGTGGTGCCTATGAATGAATGTATATTTTCCTGCATGATCATCCATTGTGGTGTTTGTAAGTAGCAAAAAAAATGAGCCTGATTTGTTCTCCTTTGTAGAGCCAGGCCGAGGCCCACTACAAAGGAAGTAAACATGCCAAGAAGGTCAAAGCACTAGAGGCAACGAAAAATAAACCCAAAATGGTTTCTTCCAAGGACAGCGCAAAGGCTAATCCCAGCTGCTCCATCACTCCAATCACAGGCAACAGCTCTGACAAATCAGGTCAATGACACTTTTTGTTCTTTACATTCTTTGTGTTTCTCCTGGTCCCCTGCCCCAACCCTACACTCCTCCCCTCGGCAGTTGCATGTTACTCTCCATGATTTGTTTTTATGATATTAATATGTTTCCTTCACAAGAAGGGTTATGTGTTTGCACGGATTCTAGGCATTTGATATGTTACCATTCCATGTTGTTAAATATATACATTTAAGTATATATATGTGTGTGTGTAAATATATATATATGTATATATATGTATATGTATATATGCATGAAAATAAGCAGAGGCTACTTGGTCACAATGTGTTTAGACAAAAATCAAGAAATGGATCTAATCTAAAATACTGAGTTTATTACCTTTTTATTCACTTTATGTTTGGTTTTTGCTATAGCTATTTTCAGTGAAGGAATTCTTAAAGTTGTTTATTAATAGACATTTTTATATTCTTTTACCGCAGTAAAGGGGAGTGGAGGGGCAAAAAGGTGAAGTTTTCTGAGAGTGGCATTATTGAATGAATCTGGAAATGTGTTCAGTAATAAGAGATTTTGATTTTTGAAGATCTATGTAGAGTTCCCCTCATAGTTACATGAACTTGAGGATTTTAAGGGAGCTATTTAAAAGTTATGAATTGACTAACAGAACTTTACATAATTGGAAATGGGCTACTAGGAAATGCCTCCTAAGAAGAGTCTGTATTTCAGGGGTGCCTGGGTGGCTCAATCAGTTAAGCGTCTGACTTCTGCTCAGGTCATGATTTTGTGGTTCATGAGTTTGATCCCCACATTGGGCTCTGTGTTGACAGCTCAGAGCCCAGAGCCTACTCTGGATTCTGTGTCTCCCTCTCTCTCTGCCCCTACCCCGCTTGTGCTCTGTCTCTCTCTCTTTCTCTCAAAAGTAAATAAACATTAAAAAAAGTAAAAAGACGGGGTGCCTGGGTGGCTCAGTCGGTTAAGTGGCCGACTTCGGCTCAGGTCACGATCTCACGGTCCGTGAGTTCGAGCCCCGCGTCGGGCTCTGTGCTGACAGCTCAGAGCCTGGAGCCTGCTTCCAATTCTGTGTCTCCCTCTCTCTCTGCTCCTCCCCTGTTCATGCTCTGTCTCTCTCTGTCTCAAAAATAAATAAACGTTAAAAAAAAAAGTAAAAAAAAAAGTAAAAAGTTAAAAAAATAAGAGTCTGTATTTCATAGTCCAATGAATCAGCAGTTTTTCTGAGTAGATTCAAACTGAATGACTCAGAAAGAAGAGAAAAAAATCACTCTTCTAGCATGTATATCATGAAATTGGATGTTTAAAAGACTTTCACACACAACTGCCCTTCAGGGAGCAAGAAGGATAAGTAATCTCATTTCACTAACTGAGGAACAGTGTCTATGAAAGGAGACTAACAGATTATATCCCTTTCCCTTATGTTTGACTCTGTCTTCAGGGACCTCTCTGTTGGAAGCGCACGTGCACATGCATGCACACACACAAACACATACACAAACACACTTCTCTTCTGAATCTCTTCTGCTCTTCAAATCCTTGTAAAATTTGAGGGGAAGACTTAACAATGCTTTCCTGTGGCTGCTCAGGGCCTTTGGAGGAGAGCAAATCCACTACTATAAGAGGAACTTTCAGATAGCCTGGTCAGGCAAAAAGACTATTTAGGAAGAGACAATTATTGATCAGGTCCCAGGAATGCTGGTTCTAAGAGCTCTGCAGCCTAGGGTTGAGTTAACCCAAATTTGATAAGAAAACCTTTTTGTTCTTTGTGTGATGGAATCACTAAATCATGTTATCTGATGAACAGATAATACTAGATTATTACATCACACCTCTTCCCTTCTAAAGAATAAAGTCTTTTTTATGTATGTTATGTAATTAATCTTTCACCCAGGTCTATCAGATACTAGGATAAAGCATTATCCACAGTTTACGAAATAGCAAACTAAGGCAAAGTCCATATTGCAGCAGTTATTACTGGAGGTTACCCAGTGTTTGGAAGAACAGGATCCATCATCTCCTGACTTCTTGCCTCGTTTCATTTTCTACAAAATATTGTTGCCTCTATGAAACATACCCTGCCAAAGGTTTTATTACCTGAATTATGCTCTTGAAGCAAAGCAGAACTTATACACAAAATGATAAAACAATGTGAGCCCATTCTTTCAGCCTATTTTGTGTTGCAAGCTAATAGCACAGTTGGTAGGTGTTGTGAATGTTCCAGTATTGCTGTTGTGTATGCTCAGTGCTCCCCTTAGTTATATTATTACTTGGGAATTGGGTTTGTCTAGGGATAGTAGCAAAAGTATTGAGTGGAAAGAAAATGTTGAAAATAGAGAAGGATCAACAAAAGTAGAGAAGACAATTAAAAAGAGAAGGAAAAACGTGGAAGAAGAGGAAAGGAAGCATGAAAAAAAAAAGTCAAAGACTAAGATACACAGCCAAGGAAAAAGCAATGTGGAAATAGAAAATCCAAATACAGGGGCCTGGGTCACAATACCTACTCAGGGGCCTGAGTACCTTATACCTACAAGGTACCCAATGAACACATGTGAAAATTTAAACAATTCAAGGGACTTATTCCTACTGTCGAATACTAGTGACAGCTTAGTGAAAGAGACTTTCTAAGCACTTGTGTTTGCCTAGGGAGCATTAAGTACACACTAGGATCAAGTAGGAAAGATAACTGAGGTCTAGAAGAACCGTAGGGGGTGAGAGTAGGGAGAGAGCCACAGAATCTCTTCCTCAGTAGCTATGTGGTGGTCTCTGACCCTGCATCCTCTGCTTCCTCCGCCACTTCTCTATCCACTGCAAAGTACTTGTGGTCTAACAGCATTGGCCTCACTCACTGTGTCATTGTCCAGACTTGGACTAGAAGTAATGGTAACCAGTGACATTTTGGAGTTACCTCATTTTCCATGTTTCTGTACTCAAGATATGTGTAAATTATTTGGTAATTCATTGGTCAGCTTATTCAGATTACTTCTTCCTTTCCCTATGTTTTCTATAAATATTAACACTAATGAACTTATTTTATTTGTTCTGTCATATCCACAAAAGCAATACCAAAGTTGTTGAAAGGTGGCACTACTTAAAAATAAAGTGGGTTGTATTTGCTAAATAGATATTTGTTCTTCTGTCACCTTCAACTGAATATCGGTGTCTAAGCAAGAATTCCCACATGCATTTAGTAGAACTTTCAAGTTAGAAAATTAGAAACTTTGCCCAGCTGAGAAATCTGGTCTAAACAATATAATGTGTAATCTATTGCTAACTACCTATTTCTGAATCCTTAAAAAGCTCCCACAGCTTTGTCAGAGTCCTAGATTTTTCAGAAACTGGTTTTGATTCCATTTAAAACTCTGTTTTAGAAGAACAGAAGACTTGAAATCCAATCCTTCATAAATAGTCTACATGGAATGTAGAGAGGAAGAGGAAGGGAAAGGGCAGAGGAATAGCGACTATGACACTTAACTGACCAAAATGTTTTATTTGAGACAATGTTTTATTTGAGACAAATGTTTTATTTGTCTCTAAGAAATCAACCAAAACTTAGATTAAACAGTCACAGTGCAAAGTCATGGTTGACTGCCAATTCTTATGAGACCGAAGTTCCCTAGCGTTGGTCTTTCATTTCTGAATGAGGAGTTCCTATCAAGCAGACATGTGCAGTAGCTACAGAGAAAGTTCTTAGATATTTAAATCAAAAGTGAACGTGTTGGTTACTTGATGTCTCAGCCACCAGATTTCAAATATCCAGATGTTCACAGCATCCACGTGACTAGCTAATTCCATTTCCATTCTCACATTTTAGCATCAGTAACTTAGCAATAGAGGACAAATCATGTTCAATTGGCACAAATCTTGAGGGAGAGGAAATAGATATCAAGGAAAGGAACTCCTGGGAGTGGAGCATCCTGGGATTCACCAAACATCAGTCAAGGAAAAGTATTATTTCAGAGTACCTAACAGGGAGCATCGGACCAACAGATAACCTCTGTTTGTTCCTTAAAAGCACAGATTATTTATTCTAAGAAGCAGCCTAACGATCTTCCAAGAGTTAGAAAAGCTTTATTACTTGCTATTTTGGCACTTGGGACAACCTTTTTTTTGTTTGTTTATTTTATGATACATTTGGAGATATAATGTGGCTCATATTGTAGCTGGGTCTGTGCAATACAAGTAGATTTATTTTAACGGAGCTATCAGATATAAAAATTTCAGGGTATCATGGCAAGCTTTCTTTTTTTTCTCTCAGGTCAGTAAACAAAATGAGCTTAAGTTATAAGAGCGTTTATTTCACTTACTGTAAGAAGCTCTGACCACATGATTGAAAAAATTAAATATGTTTCATTAAAGGCAGTTAAAAATAGTTGTCCCATTCACATGTTAGAAGTTGAGGTAGAGTTAAATGTAAAATCCAAAGAAATGGCTTCCTGGTCTCCCAGGATCTATCCCAACTTTTAACGATGCATCAATGGGAGTTCAAAACATGGTAGGAGGGAGGAGAAATGTGCTTTAGGAGAATTAGGGTCAAAACACAGCAAGCATTAAGCAGCTTCAGGAAGATGACTGGGACGTATTAGCCAGACACTCGACCCAAATATCTCTCTGGAGTTCAAGTGTCATAATGCCATATGACAGTACACTTCCCTGTGCTAATATGCCCTGTACATCAAACTGAATGCTCTTTGTGACAGCATTTAACCCCTCGTAACAGGTTCAAAGAAAACCAGAGCCTTCAAAAAAACCCTATTTCTTGAAAATAATAAAATATTTTTATAATCAACCTAATGATAAAATATTGTGATAGTCAACCCTAATGGTCCATATGTCTAGTCTTTAGCACTAGATTTTTTTAATTAATTAGATATCAAGTGGGGAAAATCCGTTTCTAGTTCAAAGTATATAAAGCTATTTAGAGCTAAACAGCCTTTAATCAGTTGCTGTCTGAACAGATGAAAGCAGATGGAATGATTCAAAATGCTATAGATATATTTATGAATGCAATTAAGAGAAAAGATAATGAAACCAGCATGTTCTGGTTGAAATATAACAGTAGGAACACCTTAAATTCATTCAGTTTACAAAATCCAGTAACATACATTTTTGTATGACCCTCTCAGTAGCCCTGTGACTGTTAGGGCAGAAATTGGTATCCATATTTTATTCATTCATGCAACAAACTTCATGTCCATTTATTTATTCAAGAAATATTTACTATCTATACTAAATAATATTGCATATATGTATATCTGGCCAGATACTAGGGTGCAACAATGAACAGAAAGATATTTTCTTGCCCTCAAAGAGCTTCCAACTTACTGTGTTTTTTTAAATGTGTTAGATATTAGGGCTACAAAGGAAAATAATACATAGTTACCACCTTCAAGCTGCTCTCCAAAATATAGTAATGATGAGGACCATGGATCTAGGAAACATGAAATAGTTTGTGTGAGGTTGCATATCCCAATAGAGTCAGAACAGGAAGTCAGGGCTTCCTGTTCGATGCATATGCCATTACTCCCATTACTTCTAAACTTCTCTTACTTAGGAATAAATACAAGTATCCCAATGGGCCAAGTCAGAAACCACTAAACCACTTTTTTAAGAATTAGTGAGTAGGACCATACTTTAATTTTTTTCCCAAGTTTTATTTAAATTCCAACTACTTAACATGCAGTGCAGTATTAGTTTCAGGTGTAGAATCTAGTGATTCATCACCCACACACAATGCCCGGGTCTCATCAAAAGTGCCCTCCTTAGGGTTGATGGGGGGTGGGAGGGAGGGGAAGGTGGGTGATGGGTATTGAGGAGGTCACCTTTTGGGATGAGCACTGGATGTTTTATGGAAACCAATTTGACAATTTCATATTAAAAAAAAAATGCCCTCCTTAGTACCCAACACCTGTTTAACTCATCCCTTTATATATTATTTTTAAATTACTTGCTGACTATTGATATTTTTCAGTAAAATATATGGCGTTGAAAGAGCCATTAAGGCTTTGTTTTCTTAATAATCCTTAGTTCCTCTGCAGTATGTTGTCTGTAGCATTTAACTGTAATAGAACAAAGCTTTAGAGGTTACAGATCTTTTCCAGGGAAAGTTTGAATGAAAACACTCATTTCAGGTAACTGCCAAATGTTCTCAAAGCTCCAGTTTGACAATTATAGATTTTATGTGTCTAGAGCCAAATATACTCACTGAAATAGAGGTGGACACTGGGTAAGGCATCTCCAATATGGCAGAAACCTTGAACTGACCCCCAAAGGGTCCAGCTGGGTTGTCCTGAACACCGTCCACATTTTCAGTGGCATTCTGAATCGTTCCATCTAAAATATTCCCACTAGGAATAGGGAGATGGTTTTGTTTACCCTATACCCATGACCCTACCATGGGAACTGTGAGATGACAGTGTCAGAAAAGACAAAAGAAGGAAGGAAAGAGGACAGAATACCTCAGAACAGCTCATTTTAGTCTTCGGCATATTGTGCTTTTGCATTGGGGCAATTCCTCAAGTATGAACCCAAAGTAGTTATCAACTTACCTGCAAAGTCTGTAGTTTAGCTTTTTATGGTTACCCTATAGCTTTACAAAAGTGTATTTTCAGTTTCGTCGAAGAGTCTTTCTGCCGAGGATACAAATGGAGAGACCCTCGCCTCGTCATTTTTATGGGTTCCCCTGTGTGTTTCATAGTTTTTATGTGTTGTTACAAATGGGGCCAAGTTTTCCAAATGACAACTTCTCATTTCCTCTGACGGTCACAGGACTCCATCGATTAGCCAGCAAGGTCTTTGTAACTGCCTCCTCCCCCCTTTCTGTCTCTAGCAACAGGACCTTGTGCTGTTTAGTAGAAGAAAATGATAGTTTTCAGCTTTGACAGCATCTGTCATTTATAGACAAGTGCCATCATAAATTTGGCATACATCTATCCGAATCCAGGAGGCCGAGATTTAGTATCCCTCATAAAATAATAGATTAACTATATTTATGACAAACATCTTAAGTCTGAAATTCTGGGGTACAATCATGTAGAACATAAATTGAGTCCCATCTGTCTAAAGAGAACAGACCATTATACTAAGGCTCATATTTTCATGAAATGTACATATATCATTAAGACTTTCAAAGTCAATTTAAAAAATGAAACTGCCTCCATCTTTGCCCATGCACCTTGAATTTGACAACAGCATCCTGCCAGGCAAGGCTGCAGATTCTTAGAGAGTTAAGTGTTGTCATACTCTAGAAACTAACTTCTGAAACTTTTGAGCATTTTATATTGCTTCCAAATCATACTGAGCATTTATTGTTAGTTTCTCGACTTCTGAAAACTATTTCCTAACATTGCTCTAAGAAAGTGAAGCAAAAGTTGAGACTCACTTATGATTTACTGAAGCTCTATTAACCTATAATTTACTTGGGACATGTTATAAACAATTCCAAGAAGCAAAACCTCAGATATCTCCTTGTTAAGGCTTATATTACTATCAAAAACTTTTCTCATCTTTAGACATATCATTTTAACCGGTATTCATCTCTTTTGATTACACTTATTTACAACCCTTCTGCATTGACAAGATACTGGAACATAAGAGGATTTTGTGTGTACATTGAATAATTTTATAAATGCACCACCATAAATGCCCCTAAGATTTTAATGAAGGTTATTGCATCCATTTTATTACATTCCACTTTTTACTTCAGGAAAAATTCTCTTATAGTGAAATATTTTTTTGAGATTGGATGGATGATCAAATAGAATCACTCAATAAACATTTGTAGATTCTTTGTTCAGGGCACTGGTACTAGGCGCTTTGGGGGATTCTAGGCCCAGTTCTGATGGTACCACACTAATTTAGCTTTATAGTATAAAGCTTAAAGTGTTTTGCATAGAAACATTTATAAAGTATTTTCCACTTCCCTGACTTCTTTCTGCGAGAATCAGGTTTACTGTTGTGGAAACTGGCATGGCATCACACATTAATAGCTTGGTGTTCTCATTTTTATAGGCCAGCTCTATCAGAATAAAATATGCTGTGGTGGTAAAAATGGTCTGTAATCTGTGTTGTCCAATATGAGTGCCATGAGCCACATATAGCTATTCAGGACTTGAAATGTGGCTTGTGCTACTGAGAAGCTGAGTATTTAATTTTATTTAATTTTAAGTACTACACATGACTACTGAATTGGACAGCACATCTGTGGACCATGGTACTCTCTGCTGTTTTAACTAGCCATGACTCCAGAAAAGGCATTCAATTCTCCAAGCCTGTTTTCTCCTCTGTAAACTAGGAATAGTGCGCTCCCTGCATCACAGTGGTGTTTTGTGGATCAAATAAAGTGACTTTGAAAGAGCATTGCAAAATGTAAAGCATAATAAAAATGCCCATTGTTGATATTCTTAGTTTTGAGTTGTTGTTTTTTTTAACCTCTTGTGGAGTGGCCCCTTCCTGCTGCCATCAGTGAGAGGTGACAGGTGGCCCTTGTAGTGGTCAGCTATCATCATCTGCCATTATGCTGTACCTAATATAGTTGATTCTAGAGAGCCAGATCCAATCTTATTAGACTTACCTGCAAAAATAATTTTAACAGCAGTACTACTAATAATTAATGTGTAACTGAATGATTATTGTGTGTCTGATATTTACATGCTAAATGTTTTATGTATACTATCTTAATTAATAATACGGTCCTCTGATGGATACTAGAAAGTGAGACATAACAAGGGGAAATGATGGCTCAGAGTCATCCAGAGAGAAAATAGCTTCAAGCCAGATTCCCACCCAGGCAGCCTCTCAGATTCAATACCATGATATGCCACCTTTGAATAAAGGTCCATGAACTATAACTGCATGTGCTTTCTGAAGGCGATTTGAGATTTTTTTCCACTAAGTGATAATTCTAGAAGTCTGACACTTCAGAAAGGGGTGTTATTTCTATCCCCACCCTGTTTTACAGCTGGTTTTATTTTTGAAAAATCAAGTTTTGAGTGGCTTTGAATAAGGACATATTAACCACAGTATGATTTTTGCGTGCCATTTACATACCTTGCATGTGAGCTTGAACTCACACAGATTAGCTCCACTTCTCACTGACCAGCTAACCTTAACCAAATCATGTTCTCTGACCTGTTTCCCCACCTATAAGATGGGAGGGCTCATACCTACCTCCCAGAGTTTTGGGGATTAATGAACTAATAATGCCTGCTTCAGTGCCTATCATGTAACAGACACTCAATAAATGCTAGCCATAAAAAGCAACCATCGTTCAAAGAACTTTCCCAGCCCTGTCCTTTTGATTCTATGATCATTTCATGCCATGCTGCCATGCAACAGTGACCTGAACTTACATTTCTCTTTATGTGCTTATTTTATTATCTCATGGCAATTATTAACACTTGTGCTTTCCTTCCAGATATCAAGGCTTGATGAGCCTGACTCTCCCAGTGGGATATGTAAATATATAGGGAAGGTCCTTCTTGGTCTTCCTCACATTTTTATAAATGGAGGAAATGTCTTTCTACTCCTTCTCCCACAGGTTAATGTAGTTCATCCATCATGGCCACTGTGGCTCCGGGTACTTTGTCCTGCACATGGCAGTCACAGAGTTAGCATATATTAAATTAATACCATTAAAAAGAATTTAATGGGGAAGCTGTAACACCTTCCCTAGACTATGGACAGGGCAAGAAGACCCTGGTTAGCTCTTTTTCCTTCATCTTCAATAAGATGCATGCCCTACCTCCTAGGTCAACAAACTGCTCTATGCACAGTTACAGTGCTACAAGAAAGGACAACCCAACATACCTCCATTTGTTGAGAGAGAAACCTGGGTGCTCCCTGTGGAGAAGCAGCCCTGTCTGGAGACAGGATTGGCTACTGAGGAGGAGAGGGGTGGTGTAATCAGAATAAGAAACACGCTCCTGCCTAACAAGTCCCTTCTGGCATTTATGTCAGTAAATGAGAAACTTGTCAGCTCATACATTTTGTTTCTGGCTTCTTGCAAAACATTTTCTTAGTGTGCAATTTTTTAATAATTTCTGTATGCGGGGCGCCTGGGTGGCTCAGTCAGTTGAGCAGCCGACTTCGGCTCAGGTCATGATCTCGCGGTCTGTGAGTTCGAGCCCCGTGTCGGGCTCTGTGCTGACAGCTCAGAGCCTGGAGCCTGTTTCAGATTCTGTGTCTCCCTCTCTCTAACCCTCCCCCATTCATGCTCTGTCTCTCTCTGTCTCAAAAATAAATAAACATTAAAAAAATAATAATAATAATAATAATAATAATTTCTGTATGCTATCAACTAGTTAGCCTCTACAAAATATGTGCTTTGTTTTCTTTCAAATATGAAATGACATAAATACTAGAATTTCTTGTCATAATAGAGATTATTTTATTCTTTGCTTTCAAATATTTAAACTTCCGTCAGAATTTTATGATAATTTTTATTCATTTGATTAGCCAAATGGTCATATTTAAGTTAAAACAATTTGCCTTTCCTAGGACAATATCTTTGTTCTTACTTCTCCATTAATAAATAAAATATTTTCACTTAATGGGAAATTAGGGTGCCACATTTTGAGTTAAGGAAAAGTTATTTATTTTATTCTTTTCAAGAAAAATTTTATCCAGTCTTTTGATTAATCCATAAGAATAATAATTAATAACTAGTAAAGTTTTTAAGTATTTTGAAAATTCATTAGTAGATGTTCTGTTTATGTTACTTATGGCATTTTAAATTGAGAAAACTCTTTTTTAAATTTTTTTAACTGTATTTATTTTGAGAGAGACAGAAATAGTGCGAGCAGGTAAGGGACAGAGGGAGAGGGAGAGAAATCTGAGGCAGGCTCTGTGTTGTCAGCTGCAGAGCCCAATCGCAGGGCTCAAACCCATGAATCTTGAGATCATGACCTGAGCCATAACCAAGAGTCGGATGTTCAACCAACTGAGTCACCCAGCACCCCAAATTGAGAAAACTCTTTTGGAAAGCAGCATCATAGAATAAGTCAAAAACCATGAAAACATTTATTCCATTCATTTAACCGTTAATTTCTCTTCCTACAATTTATGCCAAGGAAATAATTCTAAATACAAAGCAAGAAAAATAAAATGTTACATATGAAAATGCCTCCTGTAGCATTATTTGTATTAATGACAGGTGGAAGCAAAATGATCAGTAGAGGGAAGTTATTTCAGTAAAGTCCTTATACCCGATAAAATATGCAGCTTTACAGTAAGTAAAAGCAACATAAAAATGCATATAATACGCTAAATCAAAAAGTTAAAAAATATATTAAATCAAAAGTTACAAAATGGCCTGTCTATGTATGTGTTATTAAGCCCCCACTGCATGCTCTGTGTCGTACTAGGCACTGGGTATATGATGGTGGATTAGGCAGACTTGGGCCTTGCCATCATGACAGCATACTGTCTGGAAAGGTGAATACCGAACAAGTGATGACAAGCTTAATGAAAAGAGAGAGACGTTGATCTTGTCTGGGAAGGAAAGGAACACCTCGGCAGGGGATTTAAGCTCTCTTTGCCTGGTAAGAAAGATGTCGGCCCTGCAAACAGGGGCCCAGATCTGGGGGTGGAAGAGAAGAGGATTCTCATCAGAGGGACCGGTTCTCCATAGGACTTTAGCTGTGAAAGCCTATCTGGTTTAAATAATTGAACCAATGGAAGGACACTTGGGGACAGAGAAGGGAATTTAGGATGTTGGTTTAAAAAAAAAAAAAGTGATTGAAACGATAGCTAGAAACAGAAAGAAGGCAGAATGAAGTAATGGGCATAAACACAAAAGTTCTTAATCTCTTTTGGTACCATGGATACCTGTGGCCGACTAGCAGCCTAGTCTCAGAATGATGTTCATATTTGTTTTCGTTTTTTTTTTTTAAGTAATCTCTACGACCAACGTGGGGTTCGAACTTGTGACCCTGAGATCAGAGTCTCTTGCTCCACCCAACTGAGCCAGCCAGGTGCCCTTCAGAATAATGTTTTTAAGTCCATAAAATTAACTTGTACTTTTACAAAGGAAAGCAACTACAATAAATACAGTTGTCAAATGTTTGTTATGATATAGTAACATAGCAATAATGTGTTAAATAAGATCTAGCAACAGGTATAATATCTACCATAATTTTGAAGTAATGATGAGGCACAGTGTTTCAAGCTTTTTATGACAACTGTAATATCTGATGACAAGATCTTATTCCTATTGGTGGACATAGTCACAGGTACTGCTAAGACTGCTATAGTTTTTTGCCTTCGTTTATAATTGAAGAAAACGCTAAATTTTTATCAGAGATAAATGAAAATAAAGGTACATTTTCTTGCCACTCAAGTTCATGGATTCTGTGAATTCATGGGCCCCTTGGATGTCTATAGACTCCCTTGGTTAAAAACTCCTATTTAGGGGAGACTGGGTGGCTTAGTTTGTTAGGTGTCCAACTTCAGCTCAGGTCATGATCTCATGGTTCATGGATTTGAGCCCTATGTCGGGCTCTGTGCTGACAGCTCAGATTCTGGAGCCTGCTTCAGATTCTGTGTCTCCCTCTCTCTCTGCCCCTCCCCTCTTCACATTCTGTGTCCCTCTCTCTCTCAAAAATGAATACACATTAAAAAAATCATTTAAAAAAATCCTCCTATTTAGTGTGAGAGGCTATGGGTTTTTTTTTCCTCTATTTCTAAATACTGTGTTATTTGCACAATAACTTCCAATGATTTGATGAGTTTATATATCTCAGGGCACAGGTCAGATGGGAAAGAAACTTTTAGCCATAAGTCCCCATGTCACAGTATTCCCAAGGGATCTAGATGATGAGAAACTCTAGACAAGCCCCTTTGGGCACTCAGGCCTCTGGAATTAACATCACTTTTTAGAGGAGACTTTCTGTGGTCAACAGACTTTCTCCTGAGACCCATAGACCTTAAATATAAAGCTACCTTTGACAATTTCATAATAAAGCAGATTGAATTTAGGCACAAATGCTAGACTCAAAATGTGAAAGTATGATTGGCTTTTAGCACTATATTTTTTAAGAGGATTGGTAGCTTTTTTACACCTGAGAAGTCCAGCTCCTGAATGTCTGCAGTCTCCTTAGGACAGGCAGTACCCAGGTAGGTCCGTGAACAGTGACAGCCCGTACCTATCTCCATGGAGCAGCCTAAGGCGATGAGCTTGTTTGAAGAAAGTAATTTTTTTTTTGTATTTTCTCTATTAAATAAAGATACAATTTTTTAAATGAAGAAAGACTCCGTTTCCTCAGTCCCTCTCAAGCTGACCTTTCCATTGTCAGTGTGCACCCCACTCTACCTAGAGTTTCAAAGCTAACACCTAATCTCTGCATCTAGAAGGAAAGACGTGGGAGGAGCAGAATTCAAATGTTTTTCCTTATACCTTGTGAATCGATGTTTCCTCTGTAAAGGGCCATTCATTTAGAAGAAAAAGAACCTGCTCCTCATTCCACCTAGAAAATTAGTTTTTAATCTTATTCCTGGCTTTTGAATCATTATTGGACCTACTCCCTGGGGACTTGATTTGAGTGACAGGAGTTACTTATTCTGTTTTCCATAATAAAGCTGCCTCAGAAATAACTGTTTCACATCTCTCAGTGACAAATCGGAAAAGGGGCAATTTTTCAACGTGGAAAATTTGAAATATGATTTCTCTGTTGTACAAGTCAAATGCCTAGAAAACTACACAAAATAGGAGAAAGCTGTTCATTAGATTCAAACTCCAGCAAACCAGCCCTCTTTTGTGCTCCCTTAGGAGAGTGACACGTTCACTAATATCAGTGCCAGCTCATTGATACAGAGTGTAGGCTGCCAGCTTTTAACAAGGAGATATTTGGAGGGGCCACTGTTTTATCTGAATGTGAGACTGGCAGCTTCTGCTCCCCAGCCAAGTGGCATGAAGGACAACAGGGCAATTGTCGTGCAGAGCTGGGCAATGACTATCATTTCATTGGGCCACAGACTCACTGTGTGGTATAGCCCAATGACCAGAACCAAACTGACATGGGCTTTCAAATGGGAAGACCAGGATATCCTAACTCAGGGTTGTAGTCTAGCAGAAAATTACAGCACAGGACCTATTTTGGACTTACAAAATTGGCCACCTAACTTTCATGGATCCTAAGTTACTTAAAATAAATAAGCTTGTTGTTGTTGTTGTTGTTGTTGTTTTTAACGTAAGGACATACAGATAATGATTCTGTGAAGAGTCACTTTAATTCATAGACAATTTTCCCTGCTTCCAGGATTAGTCTAAAGGCCAAGATTTGAAAATCACACGTAAACATAGTTAATTAGGAATTAGCAAGCTTCACAGTGATCAACTGTGCTTGAAGAGGCAGTGTTTCAGGGATTTAGCTGGAGGCATGATAATGCAGCATTAGATGTAAAAGGCTCCATCAGGATCAGCTTGACCCAATGTATAATATTTGAGTGCCCTGAGAATTTTAAAAACTAGCTTTAACTTCCATGTCTATTATTGGTTTTTTGTGTCTCTGAGCTTGTCATATAAGTACTCTATGTTGTTTTCCACATCTGCAAAATGGCATAAGCCATATAAAGAACTCTTTCTGTTTCCAAAGGTGGTTGAGCAGCTCACCCTCAAGTGAGGGATTCAGATCAGACATTTTCCAACAAGAAGTCCTGTGACTAATAAAGCAAGTCAGCTAGCCTAGTAGGTGTTGTGAGATAAACCAGCCTATACTGTACTATGGTGGGCAATGCTTGAGGACACCTGGAATCAGATCAAATCTAAATGAGGAGTCTAGTTGGAAGGAGCTAAATAGGTGACTAGAGGACTCCAAAAGTACTGGGTCAATCTCCGGCCACCTGTCATAAACGTTATGTGCCTTGGGGATCTGGGTTGGCCATGAATGATATCGTCAGTAAGACACAAAGTCTGCAAAATGACACCTTCAGTAATGGATATCTATTATCTAAAAGGGTGGGGAAAATTAGATAATGGCATAAGTCATAGTATTTGAAATTTCTGAATGAATATTATTGCATAAATATATCAATCATGTAATTGTTGATAACTCAAATGAATATACTCTGATGTTATTGGTTAATGACTGCTTACTACATTGCCAAAGTGGGTTGTTGAGCTACAACCATCTCATGAGTCTCCCAACATAAGAACCGTAGTGTTGCTATGACTGAAACCTTGCCATGGTGACAGGGTATCAGTTTAGTTGCAAAGAGGATGGGCTATACTTTGATGATAATTTGTTTTCACGTGTGCTTCACGCTTATTGTTTATATGCAGGTTTGTGTAGGATTCCTAATAAAGGAGATAATAAAATCTATAGATTTGTTCATTTTATCAAATCAAAAAATTTGACCTGACACATGTACTTGTTGTTATGACTCTGTCCTAGTACATCTCAAGGATGTATTCTTAAGAGAATTGTTTCAACCTCAAATGACATTAAATATTTGTTGCATATATATATCTTCAGCAACAATGATACAAGTATTTTATATAATCAGTAGTGGAAATATCTGTTCTCTCTATGTTTATTTCACTGGTTATGATTTGGCCATTAACAGTGAATTTCTACTATTTTTATTTGTGAAGCTAAAAGGCACTGCATTAATTTAACATTCTTTATTTCATCATATTATTGCCCACCAATGGCTTTCTGTACACTGGGAACACAGATGAATTAGGGCATTGTTGTAGGACTCAAGAATATCTCTATCCTGGTAATAATTTTAATTGTGAAGAAATGACAGTTAATGCAAGGTCAACATATAATTATATGAAGAGGCTTATGAGAACATACGGAAGGGGAAAAGAGAGGAGATGGGCTTGGGGACTAGAGGTAGTATGATCTAGAAAGAAATTTTATAGTAATCCACAGTGAATATTGAGGGCCTAAAATGAAGCAGTGGCACACAGTAGATGCTGAGTCAATGTCTGCTGGATAAGGCTGATAGAATAAATATTTAGAAGATAATATCAATAAACTTAGGCCATTTATTACACATAGAAGCTAAGAGAAGGAAGAATTCAAGAGTTATTGCTGGCAGGCCTGACATACAACTAGTAATGTCATTGATTAAAATGGGGACTGCTTGGAAGGGCCCTTATGTGGAACATATAATTCATTCAGTACCAGGCATGTTGAATTTGAAATATGCATGAAACTTCTAAAAATAGATGTCCCACAGACTATTAGGGGCAAAACATCTCGAACCTGCGAGGAATGTAGAGATTTCACCTATGGATTTAGGAATCTATGTCAATGTGCTAGAAGAGGTTATTGGAATGAATTAGATCATATAACACCCAAAAGAGGACATGAGTGCAATCTTGAGTCATGCCAACACTTAGGGGCAGGCAAAAGAACAGGAGCTGGTGAAGGGGACCTAGAGTAAGCTTAGAGAACCAGGCAAGGCCAGTGGTTGTGGGCATCAAGGGGGAAAAGCATTTCAGGAAGAGACTTGTACCCAATACACGGGAAGACTGGAGAGACACCATGGGTTTTGCAGGAAGGTAAGGATAAACAGGAAGAAAGGAAGTGGAAGAACCACATCCCGTGACCACTTAAGTCCTGCACCAGAGGGAACATAGTGGAACACTCCAGGAATGAACCAAGTCAGGGAATGACTGTTGGAACATGGAGTTTTCAGCATTTTGTAAACAGAAAGAAAGAACCCAGTACAAAGAAAGTAGCCAAAACTATAGGAAAGAGAGAAGAAATGTAAAAGATAGAGAGACAGGTGGAAGTATATACCTCTTCCTCAGAGATGTAAAGAAAATAGGTGCAGACAGAAGAAAATGTAACATCAGGGACAAACTCATTCAGCTTCCTCATTTCTCTACAAAATGGGAGAACAGACATTTGCTAATGAGAGGTTGGTGATATCAGTAGGGAACTTAAGAAGGATACATTTTTCCATGGGGAAGCTGACTGACTGTGTTTCTTCCCTTTAATAGAATCACTTTTTTCCCATTTGTCTGATTTATTGACCTGTTCTTCAGGTATATAACTCTTCACTATAGATGTTTCTAATTTAAGCAAATCTAATCCGTAAGATCATAGAGTTTTAAAATAAAGGTATGGGATTATTGCATTGCCAAAAGAACTCTGTTTCAAAAAAAAATCTTTTAAATAGTGCATTCAAATAGTTCAAGGTCTTTTTGCACATACATTCCAGGAAAACATCTAATAAACAAAAGGAGATAGAGTGACTGCTGTATCCGATTGTTATCTGCAGGGTTGGTCTTTCCTTCGTGCTCTTTTAGTGCAGTCCTGCTATACTACAAATGAATATCCCTTTCTTTGTGCATCCACCAATAGAATGATGTGCTAGCATCTGTCCATCTTTTATTACATTTTGTTTAGCAAAGAACTCCAAGGTACCAAACTGGCTTGTTCATCTTGTAGTTTGTGTGCTGCTGCCTTTTCTACCCCCTCCCCTCCAGAATCCATTAACTATCTTAATGCACTCCACTTTGAGCTTTAAAATATCTGTCATCAGTTGGTGGCTTCCGTCACTTTTACTGTGTCAAATGTGTAGTAAGGAGAGGACAAATGAAGCAAGGAGTTAGGAAGACTTCTACAGTTACACCAATCGACAAACATACAGATTTGCAATATTATTTGATTTGGGGTTTGGGGGTTTTTTTGGTCTGACACAGAGCCCTGTAGGCTTTTTAGCCTCATCTCTCTCAAGACTGCATAACTAGTAAGGAAGTATGTACTGTGGCTGACACCCATCAATTTCTCATTATTCAGAAAATGGGAAGATAAAACAGAGGAGAACGATTTCAGAATTCCTTATCAAAGTGAGCTAACTTGGTTTAATGAGTGTTAAGCAGTAATGTGGGCATTGCTTTGTTTTTTGCAATAATAATGAGATGTTGGACAAAGTGCTTGTGAATATAGGAAAGCATATGACCCGCGGTCCTTTCACTGCATGCCTCTATTGCTAGTTCCTTCTAGTGAAATATTAAGTATAAAAAGGAAAATGTAATTGTACAAAGAAGTGACAAGCAGTATACTTCAGTGACCTCAGAAAGTACAAAGAATAATTCTGTTAAAGTTGTGTCCTTGGTTTCCCGAGCACTTGTCTCAAGTTAGGGGGGGAAAAATGAGCACAAGATTTGACCAAGCACTTCACCAAAGAAGGTATGTAATCAACCAATAAAAATAGGCAAAGGTGTTCAATTCCATTAGTCAGTAGGGAAATATGAATGAAAACCTATTCAATAAGACACCACTACACCTCCACCTGAATGGCTACAACCAAAAGGACTGACAATACACAATACTGATACCATGTGTTAGGGATGATGCAGAACAACTGGAATTCTCACGCATTGCTGGTAGGAATATAAATCAGTACAACCATTTGGGAAAACCATTTCAGAATCTATGAAAGCTAGATATATATTGATAGAGATAGATACCTGATAGATGATAGATAGATAGATAGATAGATAGGCAGATAAATTAGATCTATCCATCTAATGGCCCAGCAATTCTATTCCCATATATATATATGACATAAATGAGTCTTTATGTCTACCAAAAACATATATAAGAATAACCAAAAACTAAAAATATCCCAAATGTTTATCAATACTAAAATAAATAAATGGTGGCACAGTCATACAATGGAATACTCTCCAGCAATTCGAAAAAAACAAACTTCTATGTACAACATGGATGAATCTGACACACATAATGTTGAGTGAAAGAAGCCAAACACAAAAAGAATACATATTGTGTGATTACACTCTTATGAAGTTCAAAAATAGGCAAAACTGATCTAAGTCGATAGAAATGAGAATGGTGGTTACCTTTGGAGGGAATGCAAACACCAACTGATTGGGAGTTCAAGGGAGATTTCTAGGATGGTGGAAACATCTGTATATCTTAGATATCAGTATCTTGTATCTCATATTTCCCATACATCTTCTGTTTCAACAAATGTATACATATGAAGAAATTCATTAAATTTTATGTACCTTATAGTATATAAGTTACATAAGTATATAAGCAAAAAAGGAAATTAAATGGTACAGATAGGAACATTATCTACCATATTAGTATATGTGAAAAATAAATGAGATAATGAATATAAGTTCTTAACACAGTGCTTGGGCTACAGTGAGTATTGAAATAGTGTCAGCTATTGAGTTGGGATTACAATTGTTACTACTACTCTCACTGTCAGATATAACTGCCCGGAGTAATCATTAGGCTAATTTTTTGCTTTACATAAAAGTAAACTTTCCTAAATAGTATTGAGCCTCTGAATTCAGCTTCTAAGAACGATGCTCCAAACAACATTACTAGTTGTGTGTAAGAGAAAGCTTGTTATTATGGTAAAGTTTACTTCTTACTAAGGGCAAAATTTTTTAACTCTCAAAAATGTATTTAGTTCAAGAGTTTGTTCCCTTTCAGAATTAAGAATTTTTTTAAATTACTTTGAAACACAAATCATTATTAATCTAATGAAAAGATATCCAACCCCTTTATATAAAAAAAAAATGAAAATCAAGTTAACAATGAGGTACTGTATTTTATCTGTCAGATTGGCAAAGGCAGTGGATAATTAGGCTAGTTAAAGGTACAGGGAAGCTGGCACTCTCTTACAGACAGAGAGCTCTAAGAGCATTAGTTTGTGCAACCATTCTGGGGTGCAGTTTGGCAACGTGCATTACAAGTTAAAACATGCTCTTTGTGCCAGTAAGTCCTCTTCAGGGTTTAGGTCCTAAGGAAATTATTGGGCAAGTATGCAGAGATGTCTATATGCAGTACTATTTATAAAACTGATTTACTGAATATATGAATTCAGTGGAGTGCAAATATGATTGCCAGTATACTCTATTGAATATCCCTTTCTCATTCCTCAGAAATATTATCAGATATCAGAAAGTCTCGTCTTATTGAAACTTTAGGCTCTTTATCCAGCTGAACACTTCCTTCTTCCTGGCTCAGGTTGGACCATGGGAAAGGCCATAGTGTGTTCGTCTCTTCTTCCCCAACCTATAATTTCTAGTTCTTGCCCGTTCCAATTGTTAGGGATAGGAGAAGGCATTAGAGAAGATAAATGAAGATAAAAGAAGGGCCAATGTTTTTGTGCTTAACGACAATCATTGATTCCCTCTGCATGGCAGGTGTCCAGATGCCCTGTCTCTCTCTCTCGAGGACCATGTGTAAGGTCTTCGTGTGGGTCTTTCAGTCCTTCCTCAGCTCCTAACACCAGAGCTCCACTCCTCAGCCTCTTACTGCCAGCATCCTAGTGATCAGCTTTCTTGTGTCAGGTACCAATAACAGATCTCGAGCCTGACCACCTTTCAAGATGCCCTATGGACCCTAAGAAAACTCATCCAACCTTGACATGCCAAACTGAGATTACAGGTCCTTCAGCTCCTGACCCTTTCTTGGTCCAGCTCGTCTCCCCAACCTTCCTATCCCCTACTTCACCTGGGATGAGGGGTGGATCACTAAGGTCATAAGTTGCCAGACTAGAAAATGAGATGCCAGTGTCTCTTCTTACATGCACTTCTGGCTTTACCACTTTGACTAAATTCAGAAACATCTAACCAGGACAGAAGCTCATGATGCCAGTGAGTCCTCCAATCCTTATATAGTCTAGGGAAGTGCATGATAGGATGTTGGTAGCAGGATAAGTTTTACTGCTTCTTATAAATGCTGCAAGTATGTATCTGGGGGTCTCTTGGGGACTTTCTCTAAGATGCTAAGATATTTGATGCGAACTGCTTTCAGTTAGGGTCATGTCCTTCATTCTGAGGCAACCAAACTCCCATTCAGTATCTTTTTAACACTGTAAGAGTGCAAACCAGAAGTAACCCAAATAACAAAAGATTATTTAGATAAATTATAGTACATCCATATAGGTAAATATCATTTGTTATAAATCATGATCCAATTCTACATTTACTGACATGGAAAGATATTCTTGATTTATTGCCATTTGAAAAATGTGAGTTACAACATGTTTCCATCTATTCACATGTAGTAATGTGTAAATTGTGAAGTAACAGGTATCATTTTAATAATCTAGGTCAAGTGTTGGCAGACTACTACCTGAGAGCTAAATCTAGCATGCTCGCCTACTTTCGTAAATAAAGTTTTGTTAGATCACAGCCATACTGGTGGCTGCTTTCCTGCTATCATAGCAAAGCTTAGTAGCTGCAATAATATGGCCCATGAAGCTTAATATGTTTACAGAAAACTTTGCTGACTTATTATAGGTGATGGAATCATGGGTGATTTTTCTTTTCTTTTTTTTTTTTTTTTTTTGTCTGACTTTATTTTCTACATTGAGCATATATTTATTGTGTATATCATGTATCTATTATTAAACCATTGAAACCTGGTTAGAAAAAACTTATATTAATAATATTAAGCTGAAGATTAAACCTTGTAAGCAGACTCATAAAAATTGGGCTATAGCTTCCAAAGTTACACTGCAAAATATATATATATTGATCTATAATGTAGTTAAAATACTATTTTGATTGTTTTTAAATTAAGACCTATACAAGGACATGAGTCTTCTTGTTACCAACAGGATTAGTTTCTGAAAACTGCTTTTAGACGTTCACATGTACTGAGGCACCTGGGTGACTCAGTCGGTTAAGCATCCAACTCTTGATTTAGGCTTAGGTCATGATATCGCAGTTGGTAAGCTACAGCCCTGCAGCAGGCTCTGTGCTGTTAGCTCTGTGCTGTTAGCTCAGGATTCTGTCTCCCTCTCTCTCTGTCCCTCCCCTGCTTGCT
This sequence comes from Panthera onca, assembly GCF_046562875.1. Classification (NCBI taxonomy): domain Eukaryota; kingdom Metazoa; phylum Chordata; class Mammalia; order Carnivora; family Felidae; genus Panthera; species Panthera onca. The sequence continues at coordinate 54,438,798 of NC_138346.1, forward strand.
CTCTCTCTCTCTCTCTCCAAATAAATAAAAATAAACTTAAAAATAAAGAACTTCCATGTTCTTTTCATCATCTGTGTTAGCTTATTAGTCCCCTGAGCCTGTGTTTCAGGGATATAGTGCTAAGTTTGAGGAATAGGTGGGTTAACCTGAGTAAAGTTTTGTTGTAAAAAATAACTATGATAAATAAATAGTGAAGACTGATTTCCTTCACATGGTTTATCAAGTAGATATGAAAACAGTTCCAAAACAAGAGGTTTTCAAAATGCTTAGAACTTTGGAAAATAAGGGAGTCAATGTGGATCGCCACTTTGAAGAATTAAATTCACTTGGATGCATAAATTACAGACATTTGTTACAAAGGGTAATTCTGATGTAGCTAAGCAAATTTTGCTTCCCAGTCCTGTAGGATGAAACCTTTAAAAAGGCATTTAAGTAATCAGAAAATAATGAAGACAGTCAGAAGAACCTACTAATTAACATTAGGTGAGGGAATACTTGAAAATAGAATTCATATTAACCAGAAGTTCCACATGACATGCATCTTTATTAAAAGAAACAGAAGTAAACAATACATTAATTAAACTTTCAAATACACAAAATAAGGAGGCTTTAAAAATGCCAATAAGGAAAGAATAATATATAGAATAAATAAAGAATTAATAATATAATGGATTTCGATAAAAATATAAAACAATTAAAATGAGAAATAATAAAATTAGGCTTCAAAGCTTATAAATTTACACATCCAGAAAGAATGCCAAAATTTAAATCTAGTATTGCTTAGTGGTTTTAGGATCTATTTCATTAACTAGCTAGTCTCAATCCAATGGCAGAATTTCCTCAATATGATGGAACCATTTACACATTGTCAAAGCAAAATTGATACCTACTATTCACAAAGATTAAGACTCTGGCCTACCTAGAGGATAAAAACTAAAACATAATTTATGTAAATGTTAAATATACCATATGTCTTAATATTTTTAAAGGAAAATGGCCTCCCTTGGCATCCATTTTACTAGTTTTAAGATATTCTCTACCTTCTGATTCAATTCACCTTTATAATATCTCTCATTACACCTGTTGCCATCATCTATGCTGAACTAGTAGGTATTCAAGCAAACCCCAAGTTTTCTAACACCTAAGCATTTCCTTATGTTTCCACCTGTAAGCATTCACTTCCTACTCTTTCTCACCTTATTCTATTCTTATCTAAATCTCACCTGCAAAATCTGGCCAAAATATCACTTCCTTTATGAAGAATGTCTCTTTCTTCCTAACCAGAAGAAATCACTTCCTGCTCCAAGCTCTCATAAATTAGAGATCTCTGAATGACTATCTCACTTCCCCTGCTAACCTTTAATTTTCTTAAAGTCTATACCTACTTTATTTACTATTCTCTTCAGTGTCTAGCACATTGTCAGTAATTAGCATTTTGCTAATATTCATTTGTTAATGAATAAATGACCTCTTCTGAAAAGGAGATATAGAAAGGAAATCTGTTTAATTTTTCTTAAAGAAATAGGAATAAAGAGGAAAAAAATAATTTTGTCCATATTCTCAATGTAACCTGAATAATTTGTTGAAGAGGATAGATATTTTCATTTAAGGCAAATATGCCTTAAAACTAAATGAAGCAAGAGCTTTATCACATCTCCAGTGACCATTATATGCCTTTTATAGTGTTGATGCCATATGAAGTCCACCCTTTGTGCAGGAAGATTAATACACTACCCAGTGAATAGAGAAAACATCATGCTCATTTATGCCACCTACCAATCTGTGGGACATTATTCAATTTTGATGAGCCTTAGTTTTCTCGTCTTTAAGATAGGAATGACTGGGGTGCCTGGGTGACTCACTTGGTTAAGTGTCCGACTCTTGTTTTAGGCTCAGGTTATGATCTCACAGTTTGTGGGATCAAGCTCCTGCTTGAGATTTCTCTCTCTTCCCCTCTCTCTCTCAAAATAAATAAATAAACTTTAAAAAAATTAAAAAAACAAGACAGGACTAATTATTTTCAGCCCTACCTATTTCACAATTTTGTTATGAGAGATAATAAGACAATGTAAGTGATAGCACTTTGTAAGTTGTACCGTTCTATAAAACTGTAAGAACATATGAGGGAGACCAATATAAGGGACAATAAAATAAATATGAATAAGAGAGAGAATGAGTAAATGACTAAAACAGGTCAGATTCCTTAGGTCAAATTTATATGAAAAGATTTTACCATGCAATAATTTAGGTTTCCATCACAAAAAACAGAGTAATTCCATGGGAGCAAATGTTAAGATTACTGAATTATTTCACTGCTTTGTGAATTCTATAAAATTGTAAAATCAATCTAAGGGATCCTTATAGGTGAGGGAATTCTAAGCCAGAAATAATTTTCAATCTAATTTACTTAGTATTACCATTTAGGAAGATTGATTTTAGTCCCTTCTCTCATACTGTGGAGGTCTGTTTAGTAAAAGTCTAAGATCTTTTCCATCATACTTTATGGCATCCTGAAGTCTTAATAAACTTGCTGGAAAGGAATATATAGATTGTGAAACCCAAGGATAAAAGAGATCTGAGCATTCATTTATTCCAAACACCATCCAGATCTGGAATTCAGCTATAGAATCTGCTAGTCTTGACCCAGATGGATCCAATGCAGGAAAAGGATGGAAATAAACTGTTGATACCTAAATCAAACACATAGAAATATGATCTGCTGGTATTTTTGGTGTATATGTAAGTGCTGGCTTTGCCCCATATGCAGAACAGACACACACTATCAGGTTGCTGTTCCCCTACTCACTCCTTCCCTCTTGGTGATCCAGGCCCATGGTACACAGTTCCAAGTTAGCTAGGGCAATTAACAAATAAGTGTTAGTTTTCATTTCCTTCTTCTCTTAATACGAGTTTATCAGCGTATGTATAAACATTTTCTAAAAGCACCGGCTCTACTCAGCTTACATGTGTGATGGATTGGGCTGTTGCCTATGAAGTTCCAGTTTCTTTCCCAAAGGGGCCACTGAATAGAACCTGTGTTGAATAGCAAATGAACCCCTATGAGTTAGATTCTGTTAAAGTCACTCTGATCCTTCTTATAGCTTGCACCATGGGCCTTGAGAATTGTAAGCATTTAGTAGCTACATGATCAAAATGCCAAGATGTCTGTAAATGATTTGGCTAATCCTCATTATTGTGCTTCTGGTTAATGTCATTACTTAGAATTTATGACTTAGGGATGGCTGGCTGACTCAGGAGCATGCAACTCTTGATCTCAGGGTCATGAGTTTGAGCCCCACGTTGGGGGTAGAATTTACTTAAAAGAAAAATCTTATAATTTAGACTGGCAGTATTAAGTACAATGAATGAAATCTTTGCATCTTGTATTTTAGATAAATCACTTTGCCATTCGAAGAGCAGCAGAAACTTAACTAATCATAACCAAAATTAACCATATGTCTTCCCTCACCTATACCCCAACACCCCAATGTTAAAATTTTAACTTGGTATAAAAATTGAGTTTTAGCTTTATATTTATGTCCTAATTAATGTCCTATTTATGACTTATTTCATGTTACCATCATATCATGTAACTGTATTGGAAGGTAGTTGGTTTTCCTATATATTAAAGACCTCTGTGGAGCTTAATTTACAACCGAAGGCTATCAGAAAGTTACCTGCTGCCAGTGGGAGAAAAAAGTCATGTTTCATAAGTCATCATATTTTTAGGGTGAGCTGATATTGGAAATTGATGGCATGGAGCTATTTTTCAATCTGGAGATTAAAACTACACCTAACAATCAAATTTCTAGTTTTAATTCCTTTTACATTAATTTGTCTGTGTTTATACCATGTACGAAGCTTTAATACGATCTTTCTGTGTCTCTCTTAGAAGATAAAGGGAAGTTAAAAGTCAACAGTTCCAGTCAGCCATCAAGCTCTGAAGGTGGCCCATTTCTCCTCAAATCAGGCACAACGCCCCTGCCACCTGGAGCAGCCACTTCTCCCTCAAAGAGCACGAATGGAGCTCCCGGTACCTGTACCGTTTCTGAATCAGAAGAAGAAAAAGCCAAAAAATTACTGTATTGTTCACTATGCAAAGTGGCTGTGAACTCCCTGTCACAGCTAGAGGCACACAACACAGGTTAGCAGCTATCGTTTGAATTTAAATAATGTTTGTAACAAAACCAACCTTTCCCTTCAGAATACCGTATCTTTTGTTGTTCAAACGTTGGGTTTGTTCAATGTCTTCTCCGCTTTTTTGATTCAAAAGACTGATTTTAAGAAAAGTATGATATGATAACTTTGGAAACAGCAGGCAAAAGCTTAAAGCAAGTTGAAGATAAAACTTATTCTGTTCTTTATTTTCTCAAAAGCATCTAATATTTCCCAAAACTCATTATGATGAAGTGACAGAGATGAAGATAAATATCTATGCACAATGTTCACTGCAACACACTTAGGAAAGAAAGGGGGAAACAATTTAAAAGTCCCTCAGTAGAGAAATGTCGAATAAACTATAGGAACCCAATATGAGAGTATATATTACTCAGTGATTAAAATGTAATTACTTTATGGGGCGCCTGGATGGCTCAGTCAGTTGAGCGTCCGACTTCGGCTCACGTCATGATCTTGTGGCTTGTAAGTTTGAGCCCTGTGTCGGGCTCTAGCTTGGAGCCTGGAGCCTGCTTCAGATTCTGTGTCTCCCCCTCTCTTTGACCCTCCCATGCTCACGCTCTGTCTCTCTCGTCTCTCAATAATAAATAAACGTTAAAAAAGTTTTTTTAATGTAATTATTTTAAAAAGTATATGATTTGCTATGTGAAATTTTCAGGATATTTAACTAGTATGATCCCAATTTTGAAAAAAATATATACCTTTAATATACAAACAAAACAAAACCTGAATAAAAAACTAAACTGAAGGGCACCTGGGTGGCTCAGTCGGTTAAGTGTCCGACTTCAGCTCAGATCATGATCTCACGGTTAGTGGGTTCAAGACCCCCGTCAGGCTCTGTGCTGACAGCTCAGAGCCTGGACCCTGCTCAGATTCTGTCTCCCTCTCTCTGTCCCTCCCTCCTGCTTGCGCTCTGTCTCTCAAAAATAAGTAAAATGTTAAAAAAAATTTTTTTTAACTAGAATGATAACAGTGGTAATCTCTGAGTGGTGAAAACATAGAATCTTTATTTTCTTTATGCTTCTGTATATTTTCCGTATTTTCCTTCTAATGGACTCATGTTTTCCCATTTTTTACAATGAAAATGTGTCAAATAAGCAGCATTATTGTTTATAATAAATAAAAAGTGTTTGTAATCAGCATTAAAATGATTATTTTTTTAAAAAAAGCAATGAGAAATTCATCCTGAAGATAAACTTCTCAAGGGTAAGAAAACAAAGAGTTGTTCATAGATGTATTCTGTTCTTCAATAGCTATTTACCATATGTCTCTTTCTGTTTTAGGATCTAAACACAAGACCATGGTGGAAGCTCGTAATGGGGCTGGTCCAATTAAGTCCTATCCTAGACCTGGATCAAGATTAAAGATGCAGAATGGCAGTAAGGGGTCAGGACTACAAAATAAGACATTTCATTGTGAAATCTGTGATGTTCATGTTAATTCAGAAATTCAACTCAAACAGGTAATGTATCCTGAATTAATTAGTATCCACTGTTGTTTGGGTCACCACTTGATTTTGTATCTAATCTATGTAATGGTTCTCACTATGCTTACAGATAAATTTACTAACCTTTATATGAGGCACACAAGATACAACATGCAGATGCTACCGAAAGAAAAAGCACCAAATACTCACGTACCCACAAAAGTGGGTACTTTTACTGTAAGTCAGATCCAGGATAGGTGTTAGGGACAGATAAGCACAGGAGTCATCTGGAGCTTGTAGTCAAGCAGGAACTTCTGGAAGGCAAGATGTTCAGCCTGTCTTTCAAAGACCCAAAATCTGTTTATGGAGACAGATTCATTAGTCATGGCAGTAACAACAGGCAAAGCAGGGTAAGTACTACAGAGAAAGGAAAGGAATAGAGGCATTACAATTGGGGGGGTAGGGTGCAGGGAAGGCACCTGGGTGGCTCAGTTGGTTAAACGTCCAACTTTGGCCCAGGTCATGATCTCATGATTCTTGAATTTGAGCCCCACATCGGACTGTCTACTGCCAGCACAGAGCCCACAGATCCTCTGTCTCCCTCTCTCTTTGAAACTCCCCTGCTTGTGCTCTCAATCTCTATCAAAAATAAACATTAAAAAAAAATTGAGTGGGGAGCAAGTCTTAATTTCAAGAGCGCAGTGATCTTATTCAAACCACCTTGGAACTGTGGACTTAGAACCGGGAATGGAGTGACCAGCAATCTCTATCTAGGAGTTATATTTTAGGTGGAATAAAGCTCACATTTAGATTCAGCTAATGCATCAAACTTTTTTCAGCACATTTCTAGCCGAAGGCATAAGGATCGAGTTGCAGGGAAGCCACTGAAGCCGAAATACAGCCCTTACAACAAACTCCAGCGGAGCCCGAGCATTTTAGCAGTAAGTTCACCTCACCTGCTCACCTGTTTTGTGGGTTTGCCTTGCTGGCTTGGGCAGGGACTGTGGTTTAGGAGGGTCTAGCGACTAATTGGTCCTGAAAGGTTTTGAATTTAAATAGCCCTCCCAGACAGAAGTTTTAGGATGAACTGCTTAGTCCCTGCTGTAGGGCACCTTGAAGGAAGCTTCTTTACAGAAGAGAAACTGAACCTCTTTAAAGGCTAATCCCTTACTCATTACCAGGAACCTTTTCCAAAAGGCTGCCTTCTTTAGCTTATAAAGAAAAATAAAGGCTCAGGAACAAAGACAAGTAATGCCTGAGGAATCCTGGAATGTGCTGTACCTGGGAAGGGGGCTTGCTTTCCTAAAACAAAACTCCATTTAATGCCTTCTCCCTTTCTAGAGGGCTCTCCCTCTTCTCCCTCCTCCATCTCCCCTCTCCACCCCCACGTGCCCCTGCCTCCAGAAATTAAAGTGAGTGTTTATATTACTCTCTTTCCTTGTCTAGCAGGCATGCTGGTATTCAGCCTGTCCTACCTGCTCTCAATATGTGTTGTTTTCACTTTCTTTGCAAAAATACCCAGGGGCGCCAGCAATAGATGTCATATAAATACCCAGATGGATGGATTTCATAATCTCCCTGGGACTTAGCCCAGTGTGGCATTCCATTTGAGGTTGAAACCGGATTGGCCAGCTGGAGGCGATGCTCCCAGCTTCTGCAAAGCCTCCATCTGATGCTGCAAGCAGGTGTTACCTGCATTAAACAAATCCAGTGTGCAAAAGAGAGAAATTAAGGATTTCTCCTGGTCGCAAAAGAGAGAAATTAAGGATTGATTTCTGACTTTATAGGAAGGTTCCACCTTGGGGTTCCTTTAAATAGAGAACGTTTCTGGTGCACTTACAATCATTTCCAACGACAGAAATTTGAGTCGGTTGCAGTTTTTCAGGGATAACCCTTTAAGGGGCCAGAGAGAGGGGTGTAAACTGACTGTTTTCATGACTTTTAACGAGTCCCTCATGTCTTGAACCTCAGTTAGCTCACCCTGTGCGGCTCTTCAAAGAGAAGTGAAAGGTCATGCATATTCTCAAAAACAAAACAAAACAACCCTCTCAAGGCTGCACTGTGGTTTAGGACAAGTCAGAATTTTAAACTGAGCTCCATTATTTAAGCAGGAAACCTTCTGGGTATGTTTGCTTGTTTTTTGTGAGAAGCAGCATAAAATAGCTTTAGTATCTACTCAGAGAGGCCCTCCGGTGTCCTCCGTGTCCTCGGGGCCCAGGGGCAAAGGCCCCCAAAAAAGAGCTGAAATGGAAACCGATCAAAGTAAAGGTACGCCCAGAGCCCTTGCAACCAGCTTTGTGAACCTAATTTCTTGACTTCCGAGAGTAAAGATTTTTATAATGTGACTTCTCAACGTCCGTGTCGCTCACCCAACACACTATCCCCACCCCGTCCCTGGTTTTCTCCCTCCGCTAGGCAAAACTTGCATTCCAGAAAGACATGATGAAGCCTTTGGCCCCGGCCTTCCTGTCGTCGCCCCTGGCGGCGGCGGCGGCGGTGTCGTCGGCGCTGTCGCTGCCGCCCCGGCCGTCGGCGTCGCTGTTCCAGGCGCCGGCCATACCTCCCGCCCTGCTGCGGCCGGGCCACGGGCCCATCCGCGCCACGCCCGCCTCCATCCTGTTCGCGCCCTACTGACCGCCGCCGGCCCGCCCCGCGGCGCACCACCCCGGCCCCGACTCCAAAGACTAAGAAATCACTAGGCTCCAGAGTGCTTTTAGGGACCGCTCCCGAAATTAGGGATCTGAGCAGCACAGGCTTTGTCCCCCTGTTCTCCACCCCCCCCCCACCCCCTGCCGACCTCGATTTGTGTATCTGAGATATTTGGTTTCTTGCAAATGTATTGGTCAGAAAAAAATATATATCTATATCTATATACCATCCTCTGACTATTTTCCCATGGGTGTGATCTGGCTTAGAAACGATAAGGAATATTTTCCTGACAGACTTGAAAACTAGGGTCTTCCTCCCACGTCTGTAAATAACTCTGGAATCCAACTGAGCACATTCTAGTGTGGAACAAAAATAAATGAACACAAGTGCTTGCTTGTGGATCCCATCTTACCAACGGATCACAACGTTTTCCTTCATGGTGTACTATTGTTGACAGGGATTGTGTACTGTTTTAGACCCAAGTACTGTTGTATCCTGTGTAGTACTAGATCTGTATCTCTTGTCTGAATCCAACATTTTTTTAGTCGCTGTGTAAATGTTAGGAAGCAAAGTAGCTTGAATTCTCTCTAAGAGAACAAAAGATAATGTATTTTCTTTATTTCACGTTTCGTTTGGTGATATTGAAAAGAACTAGAAAGCCATATAACATAGCTATAATTACTGTTTGCTATTTTTGTTTAACTTATTTTGTAGCTTCCTCACGAGTTTGAGTTGCTAAGCAAATGTATACAACCAGAAAAAGAGCTTCCTCAATTGCACATTCTTGCACTTCTTGTGCATTCTGCAAGGAGACAATGAATCCATGTATTTCTACGTAATTATCTTCTTCATTTTTAACCTGTTTTCATTTGTTAACGATGCTACATAATTTTGTGGCTCCCTAATGCAATAATGTACAGAAGATAAAAAAAAATTTATAATTGAACAATTTGTCTTTCTGTTCACTGAATATGTTGCAGGTCTCGCTCCCATGCCCCCCCTTTCTAAACTGATATCAACAAGACTGGAATGTTTGTGGTATCAGGGGCAAGAGGCATCATAAAACAACAAAATAGAGTGAACTCTTTTAGAGCATCTATATCTGCAATCTGTAAATGGTAAAATGTCTGTGTATTTTTTTAAATGTACCTTTTCAATAAAAGTACAAAAAATAAAAATCTGTTTGTGTTTTCAAAGTTCGTTTCTCCTGAGACACCTCCAATTTGAAATCATCTGATGAACGATTTTCAGTAGGTGCAAAGATTGCTCCTTACGTATTTAGCATTTTCAGCTCTTATTCGAAGCATTTTTATTTGTCATGTTTATTCATTACTGTTCACAGCATCTGCACGATGCAAGACTTTACTGCTCTTTTCCCTCTGAATCCCTAAGAAGTCGGGCCAATCATAGTAGTAGCCTGATAAAAATTTGTGACTCTGATTTTTTTTAACCTGCTGTAAAGTCTTCTAAATCCCTAACCCATCTTTCATTTGTGTCCGAGGCATTTGTGATCTCCTTCTATTCCACTCCAACCCCTTTTCCCATCAGCCCTTTTTTTTTCCTTCCACCTCATTCTAAGTGTAAAGATCAATATGTCACTATTTGTCCTGGTTATCTATCTATTGCTGCTTAATGAACTACTCCAAAACTTAGTGGCTTAAAATAACAACCATCTTATTATATCATGATTTCAGGGGTCAAGAACTCCAGCCAGGCTTGGCTGGGCTGTTCTTCTATTCCTGGAGGCATCAATATGAAGTCTGTTGGTAATACTCAGTGGGTGGGGGAGGCTGGTCTGGAGGCCCAAGATGGCTTCACTCACATGTGTGCCTTGATGGAGATGGCTAGAAGTATGAACTCTTATTGGAACAGTTACCAGAGGACCTGCACATGGCCTCTCCAGCTATGTGGTCTCAAGCAATTACATAGTAACTCAGGACTCCTAGACAGAGAGTACTTCAAGAGGCCTGGGTGAAAGTCAAAAAGCTTCTTATAAAATTGTCTCAGGACACCTGGGTGGCTCAGTTGGTTAAGCGGATGACTTTGGCTCAGGTCATGATCTCTTGGTTCACAAGTTCGAGTCCCACGTCGGGCTCTGTGCTGACAGCTCAGAGCCTGGAGCCTGCTTTGGATTCTGTGTCTCCCTCTCTCTCTGCCCCTCCCCTGCTCATGCTCTGTCTCTCCCTCTCTCAAAAATAAACATTAAAAAAAATTTTTTTTTAAGTACAAAATTGTCTCAATACTCCCAGCATGTCACTTATGCTGCATTCTACGGATCGAGCAAGTCACGGAGGCCAATCCAGATTCAAGGAGAAGGAAAGTATTCACTTTTCAATGTGAAAAAGAGCAAAGACTGGCCATTTTTAATCTACCACTCTGTCACAGAATTTTGAGGGGAGTGGTAACAAAGCTATGACAGAGCCCCTTTCCCGCCCCACCTTAAGTCCAAACCATGCCATTCTTTAAAATGAGAAGAATTGGGGTGGAGCGGGACCTCAATTCTCATTTCTAGGAAGTTAAAGCCAGTGGATGACAGTACAGCTGTGATATATGGCGATAGGCTTCCTTTATCAAAGAGTTTATCCAATTGTTTAAAGATTGTTGGCCTTAATATTCTAGGCTTATAATTAAGTTAGTGTTAGAGTCTATTAGAATTCCAGTTTGACATTCAGAATTTGAGTTTCTTTTTTTTCTTTTTTTTTTTTTTTTAATATGACTCATTTGAACTCTATACTAGTTACACTAAACCATGGTTGGACCTTCAAACATAGCTTAGAAACATCATGCTCTGAAGAAAATGTGTTTCAGTTTAACACTTAGGAGAATTTTTTTTATGGACTCCAACAGCAATTATATTTCATTTTCCTCTATCTCATTAATGTTTACTGCCGTCCTCAAAAAATTTTAAATGTCAATATTTAAATAGACCAAGGAATTTGCTGATTAGATTTATAGTTAAAGATTTTGAAAAATCACCTCGGGGAGGAAGTACAAAAGAAGAGCGATTAATTAAAATGCCTGCCTCCCAAAGAAGCCAGGAGTAGCTTCAAGTAATGATGTATAAAGCACTATCAAACAGATATATCGTATCCACCCTGATTCTGAGGTGGCAGAGTGGGTCAGTCCTGAGGGATGTGCACATTTGAACTCATAGCCCTTCCTACGCCATTTTTAGTGGGGAAAGACTACCACTCTACCCCTCCACTAATTGGGAAACTTAAAAAATGTGCTGCTTACTCTGACCTAGCCCAGTTCTGGTCTCTGTAGAGTATGAAAATTGATCTCAGATAGAATTTCCGGATAAAATACAAGACACCTAGTTAAATTTGAATTTCAGGTCAATGAGGAATAATTTTTAATAGAATATTTTAGTCATTTTAGTACGGTATTGCACATAGTATAAGTGTGTCTCAGAAATAAAGGATGCAGTATTGGAGATGTACTTATAATAAAGAAAATCTCTGTTGTTTATCTGAAATTCAAATTTAAGCCTGTAGTTTTATTTGCTAAATCTGGCAACCCTGGTCTCAAGAGTACTCCTCTTCATCTCAAGCACCATGATTCTTCAGGAAAGAAGTCACCTCTTGGGTATTCACAACTAAATAACAAGCTTTTAAAGGCCCATTGTGAGATGTACTCACAAATAGGCAGAGGAAGGAACCTGCAGTAAATAAAAGAAAATGATATATGGACACTGGGTAGGACCCAGACACGGGAAAAGGTAGCCACAGATGCCCCTTTCCGAAAGCCACACCGACCCCTGCTTAGCAGCCCTAAATTATCATAAAAGCAAAAAACAAAGTGTTCATTTGTATTATGCACCAAACATACCACCCCTTGTTTGCTCCTTCTCTGCCCTAAGAGAATTCTTATATTCCAGATCAGAAATGGTTATGAATTTTTCTCTCGGAAAGTGCTTTAAGGAGAACTACCCCGCAGTTGATATAGCTGGGAAAGGGAACCGTGGGAATTCCCGGTGGGAAAAAAAAGGAGAAAGAGCTGATAGATGATCAGGTGGAAATCCTGTTGTGCTAACATTCCCTTCAGGAATCTGAAGCAACTCACTGAGGAGGTTGAGTTTGGGGGATGTTTTGAGAAACGGGTACCCACTTCCTGGGGTGTCATCAGAGAGAAGGATATGGCAGGAAGGCAGAGATGACCAGGAACTCTTTGACAAAGATTAAGTCAGCATCGAGACGTACATCCTTGACAAGCACAAGCATCCTTGGGTAACAGGCAGAAGGATTATGTTTCTCCTCTGTAGTCTGCTATGTGGAATCTGGCATCTTTTCAGAGCATTCCTTCCACCAGATCCTGATTTTGTTAATATGATGCCCCTCAATTAATGTCAGAGATGATATGGCCTCTTTGGGAAAAGCTCAGTTTTGATACTTTGGTCGACTGAGGTGGGGCTGTGTAGTGCAAGAGCAAATTCCATGGGGGATGCTCATCTTTGCCTCCTTCCTCTCTCCAAGTAATTAGCTCCATGGGGGAATTCATCAGCGATGTGGTGTAGGCTCTCAGCAGCTATGCAGTGTGGCACATAAGCAGACATAACGGTACCCGAATCACAATGGTTTCTTTGGCTAAAATTTCCAAAACCAGAATTACTATACAATGTATTCTTCTACTAACTACTCATACTGCATCACACCTTTGGTTGTCAGATCCCTTCTGTAGATACGGTGACCGTATCTTCATGTCATATGTACTTATCTATAGAGGATCACTCAAGCTAGACATTCAGCACCTCCTTTTCATATTTATTATAGTGAAAAATTAAAATTAGGATGGAGGAGAATTAAACAAGAACAATACGCAATTTGCATTCAAAAGACCTGAATTCAAATCCTGTCAGGTCATCTATTTCTTAGTTCTGTGATTTTATGTCATAAAATGATTTTATGGGGCGCCTGGGTGCCTCAGTCGGTTGAGTGTCCAATTTTGGCTCAGGTCATGATCTCGCAGTTCATGAGTTCGAGCCCCGCGTGGGGCTCTATGCTGTCAGCTCAGAGCCTGGAGCCTGCTTCAGATTCTGTGTCTCCCTCTTTCTCTGCCCCTCCCCTGCTTGTGCTCTGTCTCTCTCTCTCAAAAATAAACATTAAAAAAATTTTTTAAGAAAGAAAAGAAAATGATATTGTGTTATTTCCCCAGAGCCTCAGTTTTTCACATATAAGAAGATACAATGGTACCCAAATCACAAGGTGGTTCTGAGACACAAGTCAAACTAAACATGTAAAATGTCACTGCAAATCATAACTTGCTCTATTGATTTTCATATATGGATAAATGAGATCATTTTTTTTCACATTTTTAATTTTTAAATTTTAAGTAACATTCTCTCAAATTAGTTAATTTTGAGTCTTTAGCATTAATCTAGACTCAGAGAAAAACACATCTGTAATGGAGAAGAAATAGTAAATTCATTAGTTTTATGTTCCTATTCACAAGGGTATAAAGCAATACTGAGATAACAGAACCAAAGTAAATGCAAAGTATTTACATAATGTTTGAACTTTCTAAGTCTTATATTCTATATAATAAAAATAGAGTTTCAAGTTATAAAAAAATTACAACTACCATTATAAAAAATTTTTAAAAACTTCTTTCTGATGCAAAAAACTAAAAAAAAACACTATAAAGGGAATTAAACATAAAAGAAAAACTAAGAAAAATATTTACAATCCATATGAAATATAGAGTTTCATATCCTCATCATACAGAGAACTCACAAAATGGGATGGGGGAATGCTTCCAGAAAAGAAAAATAATCCAATAGAAAAACAGGCAAAAAGGCAATTCAGAAAAAAACAAAAACAAAAACAAAATATGTACAAATTCTTAATAAACATGAAAAGGCATTTGTTATCACCTAATACAAATGAAATCAACGTATTTTTGATCTAGCATATTGACAAAAAATATATAAATTTTCTAAACCTTGTATCTGTGAGATTAGGGAAATGGGCACATTCATGCACTGCTAGTAGTAATGAAAATTGCTTCAGCTTTTCCAGAAGGATGGTTGGTCATGTGTATCATCATCAATTACCCATGACATTTGACCCAGGAATCCTATGTTCAAGACTTTATCGTAAGATACTAACCTGTACATTTAAAAAGATTTATGCACAAGTATGTTTCAAAATAGTGAAAAAAAATTCATCCATAGAGAATGAGTAAATACATCACGGAACCCATATGCAGTTGGAAACAGCACAACCATTTTAAATGATGACATAATTCTGTAATTACTGACATGAAAAGATGTCCGTGATATGTGTCCAAGAGGGAGAAATAAAAGGTTACAAAACAACATGTTGCGTATGATCACATTCGTATTAAATTTTAAAACTATACGTGTATGTTGGTATACATACATGGAGACATATCTGATAAGAGTGATTATCCAGACTGAGAGAAGAAGTTACTGCTGAGTGGTAGATTTTCATATGGCTCTACATTTTATTTTTAACTTCTGGTATAGTTTGAATTTATGTAATGAACACATGTCGCTGTTTCAGAATCATGTAAATACAATCATAACCAAAACAACTGATCTCCACTACACTATGACACAGAGACAATTTGTGAAGACTACAAGAAATTATAACTGGAAAATAAATGGGCAATAAATATCAAATAAGAATAGTTAATTGAACAACAAAAAGCAAGAAAAGAGCTTTAGTTTATTTCATAATTTTTTTCCTGCATTGAGAAAAACTATTTTCCTGACATGTTGAAAACTGCAGTTAGGTCTTTGAAAAAGGAAACACCCAACTGCTTAAATAATGTAAATATAATTTTAAGGTTTATGATTCGCAGGGGGTCTTGGTGACTTAGTCAGTTAAGTGTCCACCTCTTGATTTCGGCTCAGGTCATGATCTCATGGTTCCTGAGTTTGAGCCCCGTGTGTGCCTCTGTGCTGACAGCACAGAGCCTGCTTGAGGTTCTTTGTTTCCCTCTCTCTCTGCCCCTCCCCTACTTGCTCAGCCTCTCATAAATAAACAAACAAACAAACAAACACTAAAAATAATAGTAAGTTGGGGCACCTGGGTGGCTCAGTTGGTTAAGCATCCAACTCTTAGTTTCAGCTCAGATCATGATCTCACAGTTCACAGTTGGGCTCCATGCTGACCATGCAGAGTCTGCTTGAGATTCTCTCTCTCTCTTTCTCTCTCTCTCTCTCACACACACACACACACACACAATAAATAAATAAACATTAAAAATAAAGGTTTATGATTCTCAATGCCTCTCACAAGGATTCTTCTCCGTCTCCCATGTTCTGGGCTCTTCTGTTACTCAACTAATTCTGTGCCTTTTATTTTTTTATTTTTTTTTTTAAATTTATTCTGTACAACATTATCTCCTTCATCTTTTGCTTTTTTAAATTTTTTTTAACGTTTATTTTTGAGACAGAGAGAGACAGAGCGTGAACTGGGGAGGGTCAGAGAAAGAGGGAGACACAGAATCGGAAACAAGTTCCAGGCTCTGAGCTGTCAGCACAGAGCCCGACGCGGGGCTCGAACTCACAGACCGCGAGATCATGACCTGAGCCGAAGTTGGACCCCCAACCGACTGAGCCACCCAGGCACCCCTCTGTGCCTTTTATTACTAAGCACCAATTCTTTGGGAATTGTATAACCAGTGCATAGATTCGTATAGCTGCAGTTGTTTTTTGACTGTGAAAGACTGTTCCTGTTTATTCAAGGAATGACATTATTATAAGATCAAAATGCATCTGTGTCTCACTGCTGACTGGAATTGCATTTTCGCTATAGTATAGAGTTTGGTGGATAGGCCACCAACTGAAAGAAGAGGTAGCGTTTTCCCCTCTCTCAGAGGACCGCCGTCCCCGGTATATTTATCTGATGTTTTCTTCTCTGCAGTGTAGGCAGTGGGGAAGAATTGCACATGAAAAAGCACAGATTATATAAGTACTTTGGAAAATTTCCTTGAAGAGCCCCTGACAGCAGTTAACCTAGACAAGGCCCCAAAGCTTCAAATGATAAAAGGACAGCGCAAAACACAGGCTCCCTTTCCTGACAAGGAGTCAGAATACTATCCAGACCCTGCCCTAAGAAAATTCATTATTTGAATGCCAATAACTGTTTCACTTTCCAATAAATATAAACAGGTGGCACGTGAGACTATGTTAATGTTGAAGCTTGCAGGAGAAATAGGAAAACCCTCTAGTGATGGATCACTCTGCACTTTGATTTCTGGCTCTCAAAGATAAAGATCAGTAGGCTCCTCCTTGTAGCTCCTGGTAACAGGAGGCTCTCCTGAGATGCGGTATCACTACAGATAGCCGGAAGTTCACATCTTTTTTTAAAACAAAAGCCTAGCTCTAACTCCCACACGTACACTTTGCAACGTGGCTGAGACCATTTTAAAATCAATATACTGAACAGTTAAGCACCGAAATTACTTTGGAAGCAGGACACCAAGCGAGAGTGGAAAAGTGCCACTGGTCTCAAACCAGAAAGCAAAGCTTCTTACTACAGGGGTTACTTGGCTTTGTTTACAGGCAAAGAAACTTGAACTAACTGCTGAGCCTTCACCCAGGTACAAAGTACAACCTGGACTACAGATTCTGAAAGGGCAGTGTGTGGGAGAGTCACCTGCAGAGTTTGTTAAAACGTATATTACTACGGGGCCCTTGGTGGCTCAGTCCGTTGTGCGTTGAGCATCCGACACTTGATTTCGACCCAGGTCATGATCCCAGGGTCGTGGTATCAAGCCTACGTGGGACTCCGTGGTGGGTGTAGAGCCTGCTTAGGATTCTCAGTCTCTCTCTCTGTCTCTCTCTCTCTGACGCTCCCCTGCTCATGCGTCCATGTGTGTGTGCTCTCTATCTAAAAAAAAAAAAAAAAAAAAAAAAGTGTATTACTGGGCCCATCACCTAAGACTACTATGCAAGGGGGCAGGAGTGATGCCCAGAAATCTGCATCCTAACAGGCCCGCCTCTCCCCCCGTATTCCCCTCCCAGTGTAACACGGAGAAGACAGACAGCAGTCTGGCTCATAAAATCGAAGAAAGCTTTATTGGCCTCAGGATGCTAATGGACTCCTGGGTTTAGGTAGTGCTGTGTATCAAGTCCACATTAAAGCAATAAGCAGTTCCAAAGACTATATTGAGTGGAGCAACTTCAGGCTAAAACTCCAAGGAACTCCATCTCCAAACAACCCAATACTTTTAGGCAAATAATAAAGATTTTCAAATGCCTTAGAAATGAATCCGCATATTTTCCCTCCTAGCAAACAAAATCTTACATATAAGCCTTACTTAAAAGCAAAACAAACAAAAACAATATCAAATAAAAATAGTTTGTAGCATGTGATTCTAATGATTCAAGACAAATAGAGGAATCGGATGACCTCTAATCGAAGAAGAGAAATAAGAGAAAATAGGTTCTGGGTGTTTATGAAAGACTTAGGCTACTTCTTCAGAAGCAATTCTAGAAAAGTAAGGTTACTGAGGAGGCTCTCAGAGGGAGATCTCTAAAATGTATCCATTATTATTATGGACTAGGCAAGCATGACTGTATACAAACATAGGAGAATACACCAGAATACATTTCAGGAATCTATCTCATGATTCTTTCCAATAAGCCCACTATGATACTAAAATTTGGCTACTATAATACTTGATTTATAAATCAGAAGATCAGGTGTCAACATAAGTTTATTTTTCACATACATGAATCATGGTCCCTTTAGAACCAAATGTCTGAATAACTTCTAGAAGTTATTACCAATTGTCCTGCCTTCTTTTTTTATTTTTTATTTTTAAAATTTTTTTAACGTTTTATTTATTTTTGAGACAGGGAGAGACAGAGCATGAACAGGGGAGGGTCAGAGAGAGGGAGACACAATCTGAAACAGGCTCCAGGCTCTGAGCTGTCAGCACAGAGCCCGACGCAGGGCTTGAACTCACGGACCGCAAGATCATGACCTGAGCCAAAGTCGGCCGCTTAACCGACTGAGCCACACAGGCGCCCCATGTCCTGCCTTCTTAAGCATGATATACTGGCTATAATCTTTTCTTGATGATTCAAGTTCATCACTAAAACCATCATTTGTGACACATATGTAGAAGATGCCATATAGCTATGGAAAGAGCAACAGACCAAGAATCAGAATTCCTAAATACCAGTCTCCAGAGCCTACTCTTACTGGGCATGTTTCTTTAACCAAGTTTGAGACACAGTATCCTCATCTCTAAAATAGGAGTGATACTACTTGTCGGGCATATACCAAAATTTACCATGAGGATCAAGTAAAAAGAATGATAGTAAATGCTCAAAACATTTTTAGCCATCGTATGATTGGCGTGACAGACACTGCACGTACCTGAGAAACAGATGAGGAACCGAGACCCACAGAGATCAAGTAACAAACGTATCCCAGACAGACTTCTGCCAACTTCCCCGTTCCACTGTCAGTGCCACAGATTTCATGCCCAAACCCTGCGAACCATTTGTAGAAACACAGAGCTTGTGAACCACTTATAGAGATTCCTGCTGAGACATGACATCTGAGTAATATAATAGGAGGGAGCTTTCAGTTTAGTCCCGTTTAACAGCAACTTATTGTTGATGTCAGACTCTGGAAAGACAGTAAGTGGATAAGAATGGTCTCTGCCTTCCGGCTAAGAAGTAGGGGGAGGGGGCCAGTGGAGACAACACATATGAACAGTATTTCTATACATAATACAAGCAAAGGAAAGACAACTAGCCCAAGTGGTGGGGGTTGCCCATGAGCAGAGGGAGGAGAGGCTGGGGAAAACTTCTGGAGGACAGAGCTGAAATGGCAAGAAGAAGAAACATTCCTAAACGAAGGAATGGCATGAGGAAAAGCACAGAAGTATGAAATACGGTGTCTGGAGGGAACCGTGAGCATTTCATTGGGCTAAAAATGAGAGATGGGAGGGGTAAACATTGGCTGGGAGGTAGATGTGGATCAGTCATGAAGAACCTCCAGTAGACGTCTAGACGAAATCCCGTGGCTTGTGGGAAGGGCCATTTGAGGATTTTAATTGGGAGTAACAGGACCAGATTTGCATTTAGGGAGATCTTTTTGGTGGAAATAAAAGGGACAGATGGGAGAAGGTTGTGTGGAGCAGAGACTGTTATGAGGCCCCAAAAATGACCTGAACTAGAGTCTCAGTAATTTAAAACCATGAAATGGTTTAGGCAGCAAAAACCACCACACAGAAGCTCCACAGCAGCAGCACAATGCCAGGGCACTCTCAGCAGCTCAAGGACAGGAACCGCAGGACCCCAAGCCCAGGCAGAGGTTCAGTCAGTACTCACTGAGAGAGCCCGCCTCTGTGATCTCCCAGCACCACACTCGGTAACACGCACTAGTGAAGACTGACGTGAATGAGTGATGGGCACAAAGCCAGAGCTGCTGGGCACGTAGAACTCTTTGCCCTCATCCTACATATCCCAGGTGATAATATACTCTGAGTTCCACTGTTTACTTTTTTGATGTGTCATTTTCCTTAGTGTCAAATTGCAAAGCCATCATCTCTCACCCTCTAAGTCTCTGTGAATGGAGAACCAGAGACGCAAGAGTGTTAGAACTCTGTGTAAAATAGGAACAGAGCTCCCAGAGCAGCCCGAAAGATGCTCCCAGGAATAAAATATGCTAGACCCATTCTTAGGCTTCTTGACATCTGTTTTAGCTGCTCAGCGGCGGCATTCTTACCCCTTTCTTTCAGGTGTTCCGTACTGTTTTTAAGTTGAGAATGTCATAGAAATGGCTTCTGAACATGTATTCTCAATCATTATTGAACCATACAAATACATAATCATATTTTTAAGTTTATTTATTCATTTTGAGAAAGAGAGCAAGTGAGCAGGGGAGGGGCAGAGAAAGAGAGAAAGAATCCCAAGCAGGCTCCGTGCTATCAGCACAGAGCCCTATGCAGGGCTCAATCTCACAAACGGTGAGATTGATGACCTGAGTGGAAATCAAGAGTCAGACGCTTAACCAACTGAGCCACCCAGGCGTCCCAATAATCATCTTCTTCATTTATTCTACAGACCATGATGTACCAGACACTGTGTTGAAAATACTAGAACGAATGAGACTCCCATTTGGCCCTGAAAGATATTATTAAGACCTTTAAAGAGAGCAAAGTCTCAGGTACTAGTTAATTTTTACATGCGTCTGACAGTTTGTTTTAACTGGAATTGATTTATTTATTTTATTTCTGATAATACTGAGGTGAGTTCACTCCAGAGGACTTCATCCTGACCAAGGATCACCTGAAGATGTTTCAAAAACTATCAGAGCCATGGTCTCAGCACCACATCAACTGAATCAGGATCTCAGGTGGTGAGTCCCGGGCATTGACAGGAAAACAAATAAACTATCCAGGTGATCTTAATGAGAGCCAGGCTTCAAATCCACTGATCATTCAGAGCGGGAGAGGGGCCACAAACATGAAGGCAAGAGGAGTTGGGTGCCACTGATCACTATTATTTGAGAGCAAAAAGACATCTTCCAAGCCCGAGGAACAAGACAAACAAACCAGCTTCTGAGGTATATGAGCGGTGGGGGAGGGGAGGGTATCTTAGTTAAATGATATCCTGTTTTTCCTCAGACCGCCGTCTAATCCACCAACGTGTGGAACTATAAACCACTGGAACAGTCAGCGGGCACTATGTTCATGGACATCTGAGGAGAAAATGTTATCAATTTATTACTAAACTTCTGATTGAAAAGTATAAACTCTGGAAGTAAATATCCTAAAATTACTTATCTAAATAAGAAATCCCTGAAGCAGCACAGAGTAATTATTAGACCATTGATTCTAGAGCAAAAAAATTTTAATTATACAAATGCCCACAACCTACACAAATAACCGTGTGGTTGACCCAAAAACCACCATAGGAAATTGTCATGTATTAAATACAGGTCAGGATGGTTTTCAGATCTAAAACCATATTTGGGTGCCTTGGGTGATGATGAAGACGGGTGAAAATGAACATACTTAATAAATAATAACAAATGATGGCTAGCAATACTAATTTTAAGAAGTCATGGATGTTTCTGAACCATGACATATATTGAACACTCTCAAGCAGGTTATAAATGATCTTTAACTGCACAGAGTGTGAATTTTGCCAGACTCCATGTGATAATGTTGGGCGATCTCTGCTCTGAGACCTCACGGCATTATAATCAGATCCTACAAAGTGAGCCACGGGAGGATCCTCACACAGAGCCACACACACTTGCTTGCTCTGGAGACGACAGCAGGGTGGGAGGCATGTTTTATACAACAGAGAGAGATCGTAATTTATGAGACAGAGAAGGAGGGGGTGCTTGCCCTACTTTTTCTTTGCTTCCTTTGAATTTGGCCCCATTTTGTTTGCCACATACAAATCCTTCGGCAAAGGGCCTTCTCATTTAGGGGTGCCACTGATGACTAATTACCTCGTCCTCCAACCACAAATATCTCAGAGAAAAGTAGGGTGACTCCTTTTCTGCATCTGCTACAACACTCACTAAAGCAAAAGTGAAAAGCATGCATTGCAGGCAGGAAAACAATCAATGTCACCAAGGGCTCCAAGTCTTAGCTCTTCCTATACAGAGCTCTGCCCAAATTAGCCACTGAAGACAGAACAACAGGTAATGGAAGGCCTCCTGCACGTGTTTGCATTCAGCTGAAAGCTAAGACCCTCCGTGTCGCAGGGCAGACGGAGCTGCAGCTGTGGAGCTTTGTGGGGACTGAGCTCCGCAATCACCTGCAGGCCTTTCCACCCTGTGTCTCATTCCCATGGCCTCGCGCCCACTCTCAGTCTAGAAAAGTAGGTGAAACAGTGCTGGTTACAAGCAAATACAGGTAGTGGAGCTAAGCTCTCAGGCAATGCTGGAACTCGACAGTTTACTTTTTTAGAATGAGTCAGAATTCTTAGGGGCAGGAGGAATCTGGCATTTAGGAAGATCAGAAGTCATTGTGGACAAGTGGGGACACTGCTTTAGTTTAGATAAATGGGATGGTCTGGAGAAACAGCAAGTGTCCTTGGCTCTACTCACAAGAGCTGTGGGAGCCTCCATCCAACACCTGTTGAATGCGATGCTTTTCATTTCCTTCTCAGGGGAGCACATGAGAACCATTACAATAGTCGCCCAAGGAAGAAGACAGCCCGTGGTCTTACAGCCCCCACAAGCAGGTGGGGAGCAGTTTCCTGCGGTCCCCACAGATACTTTGAAGGAAATGGGATGTTCTAGGAAAAGACATACAGGCCATTTGTTAATTAGGTGAACCACATTGGAGGAAAAAAAAAATAGGAAAAGGATGGAATTAAGTATGAATCGATGTAAAATAAAGAAGTATTGCAGCTCCTATGGAGATAATGCCTCCTCCTAAATTTCCTACTGTCCCCTCACCCCCTCTCACCACCTCCCTATTATGGGTGCCCCCCCTCGCCCCCCGCCAGTCGAGGACCATTCCCTTGCTTTACCAGTGACCACAATTCCACTGGATTGCTTTCAGACGGCCCATGGTAGGTGTGCCTCTGAATCCTGGGAACTCTAAATCTCGTTAGTATTCTTTGAACTGTGCCTTACACAGTGGTTTCCACAATTCAGTAAATTCCTCCTGACTTGATTGCGGGGATCATGAAGATGAAATGTTACCAATTTATTTGGTTATTTTACCTGTTCTCAGGCGATGCAGATAGGCAGTAAAATTAATTAAATCAACACTCTCCATTACCACTCCTATTTCCCCAGAATAAGTTGTCACTCTCTCTAAGAAAGGATTTTTTTCCCCCAAGGCTGTTTTAAAATGGTAACACAACCTCTGCTACAAATGCCGAAGGACTGGCAATAAAATGTGCAAACTTACCTTTTCTAAATTTAATTAAACTCATGTAGCAAGGATGTCTTTTGGAGCCACAGTCTTCTACTGGGTTCAGGCATATTTGAGTATATCTGGAGCTGGGGTGAGGAGGGTGGTAAGAAATGCCTATTTGCAGAGCAGACAGCCTTCTCTCCCTGCCCCAAGTTGGGGGGAGGGGGAGAAGGGTTGCTAAAGAGCCCCTGGTGGGGGAAGAACAGAGTTATGGGGTGAGGAGCTTAGCCTGACAATAACCCCTCGGTGGAGGCAGGGCAGTGCAGAGACACTTCGTGGACCCCTTTGAGGGTCTGCTGAAAGTATTGGATGCTCCCCATGGAAAAGTTTACATATGCACCTACAACACTCAATTTCTTTTTTTTTTTTTAATTTTTTTAACTTTTTTTTAATTTATTTTTGAGACAGAGAGAGACAGAGCATGAACGGGGGAGAGTCAGAGAGAGAGGGAGACACAGAATCTGAAACAGGCTCCAGGCTCTGAGCAGTCAGCACAGAGCCCGACGTGGGGCTCGAACTCACAGACAGTGAGATCGTGACCTGAGCCGAAGTCGGATGCTTAACCGACTGAGCCACCCAGGCGCCCCAACACTCAATTTCTTATACAATCCCAAGGACATTCTCAGACTCCTAAAAAGCCTATGTATCCCCGCCTATGGCTCCATGGACTCAGGGAGGCACTGTCTTTTAGAGTTTCTACTTCTTAGAGTTGAGTGAGAACAGCATGACAACCCCTACCCAGTGCCCTGGATATAGGCCTGGTCCTGGCAGAGAGGAGGCGACCATACTCAGTCCTGTAACTCACTGGACACCAAATGGCAATGCTTTGGCATCCTGTATCTGGATTTCATTCTGAGTAAAAGGTAGTCTCACCCCCTCCACCCCAGCCACTTGAAGGACAGCCACCAGCACTGGATGCCTGTGCCCAGCAGAGCACAGATGTCACAGAAGTGCCACATGTGTGGAACTCACAGGAGACCCACTAAGGCCTTGGGAGCTAGGGAATTGACTGAGCAAGAGCACTAGCTCCACGTCAGTAAAAAGTGGATGTAAATACTTCAGGTGACCTCATTTCTTCCCACAGGCTGGAGAGACCCAGGGACATTCAAGGTATACCTACTCCTTACATCCTTTAAATCATTATTTGGGATTTGGTACTGGAGTTAATCTAAAATATGGAGGTATTTCTGGGGTAAAGAAGGGAGGCTTTCAAAACATCAGTTTATTGAACTAATTTTTTTAACATCTCTCCATTTAACATTATCATGATGGCTAAAATAAATACTGAAGGCAGTCTTGGAAGTAGACCTCTCCAAACACAACTCTTAGAAAGGAGGTGAGCGAGGTGGGGGTGGGAGGCAGTCTCTCAGTGTGTCGGTGTTCATCCAAGCCCAGTGTCAGGGAGCTACACAGATTAGGTGATCTTAGGGCTAAATCTACTCCAAGAAGCAGGCTCAGTAATGGAGAGATTGTTATCTTTTTGCTCCTGTTTATTTATCTTACGCCTTTCTCTGGTTTACCACCATTTTTCTTTCAATGCACCGAACAATTTTATGAGGGCACTGGCAAGAAACAGAATTGCAACACAACTGTGACTAGAATGTGTGCTCTCAATATAGTGGGATACGCTCGTGCAGGGGTGCTGACAATATGCCTAAAACACAGCAAATGAGCTCACCTGTGACCTTCAGCAGGTCAGTTAACCAGGCCTGTTCCCTTAGATGCAAGATGAAGAGTTCTGATAGATTATCCCTAATGTAACTTCTGGTCATAATCATGACCATTATACCTTGATTTTTGTATGGATCTTTGATATTCACAAAGCACTTTCTCTCCTTAATCTAGTTACTGGTTAAGAGCATAGGCTCTGGAATCAGACTTCCAGGATGGGTTCAACTTCTGGCTCTACCTCTTGGTAACTGCGTGACATGGGGCAAAGCATTAATCTCTCTGTGCCTCAGTTTCCTCATCTTCATATGGTTGTTATGAGAATTTAATAAGTTGTCACATGTAATGAGCTTAGAACCATATTTTGTATAGCATTGACTACTTAGTAATATAAATATTGTATTTATTTTTTAATTTAATCCATATCTGAGTCAGAACCTTCTTTTAATTTTTCATTTGACTTTTCTCCCTTGCGATTTTCCTATACATTTTTTTGCTTCTATTTTATCTCTTATGGAACCATTTAATATGGTTAATAAGTTTGAGTTTGTGATGGCCAATTTAAATGCATCCTTTAGCTATGAGCTGAGAAATATTGTTTGAAGTTGATACTCTTTCAATGTCATTTGTAAGTGTTCTTTTGTCCCATCTGTACCAATCAAATGTCCATAATTTCTTAACTAGTTTATTTCGTTGCTAATAGAATCCAGGCAATAGGTCCACATGTACATGGAACAGAGCCAGTCCTCCATAATGGCAAAATATGAGCACCTATAACATATCATCTAAGGAGGGCCAAGAGCACACCCTCTGCTGTAAATAGTTCCCTCTGACCCCCTCACCCTCCTGCTAGTGTCAGAATTTCCTTCTTCTATGTGGTCTGAAATATCCCTGTGACTGTTCTGGTGACCATGGTATAAGGTACTGTTTTGGAGCCAGAGAGAAGGAACTGCTTCTAGAAAGTATAGATGTCACACACGCATTATATGTTTACTTTTCAAGGCATTTTAAAATAATGTTCTAGGGGCACCTGGGTGGCTCAGTCGGTTGGGCGTCTGGCTTCGGCTCAGGTCATGATCTCGCGGCCCGTGAGTTCGAGCCCCGCGTCGGGCTCTGTGCTGACAGCTCAGAGCCTGGAGCCTGTTTCAGATTCTGTGTCTTCCTCTCTCTCTGACCCTCCCCCACTCTCATCTCTGTCTCTCTCTGTCTCAAAAATAAATAAGCATTAAAATTTAAAAAAAATAAATAAAATAAAATAAAATAATGTTCTAATGTGTACCTACCAATAAACCTGAAAAATCAGGTAATGTTATCACAATTTTATAGATGAGGAAACAGAGAAGTCAAAGGAGTTAGCTAAAGTTATAAACACATTGATCAGTTTGCTGAATAACCAATAAGTGCCCAGCTTAAAATAGAAGACCTAAATTTAAGAGTTAACCATTTAGCTTTGCTTCCTTTGTTCCTATGGAAGTTAGGAATTATGTTTAGAATTTCTAGGGTTTTTTGGATTAATCACCTTGATAAGTAGAGAGAACCAACCACAGAGGATAGGAAACCAAAATCTGGCGAGTTTCAGAGGGAAGGTCAAATGGAGGAGAGTGATTCAAACAACTGAGATCATCCACAGTAAAAGTCATTAATAACCCAGAGCTACAGCAAATGACTAGCAGAGGGAAGATCGACCCTGACTGCAGGGTCAGGTCCCCAACAAGAAAAGTAAAGTTAACAGCACAGTTAGTCCTGGGAGCAGACCTCACGTAGCCCATTCGTGAGCCCATAACCTTTATGAGGTTATAAAGGCAAGGCTCTGGGGTGCCAGGGTGACACAGTCATTGAGCATCGAACTCTTGATTTTTGGCTCAGGTCATGATCTCTCAGTCCATGAGTTCGAGCCTCAGGTCGGGCTCTGCACTGATAGCATGGAGCCTGCTTGGGATTCTCTCTCTCTCTCTCTCTCTCTCTCTCTCTCTCTGTCCCTCATCACCACATCTCTCAAAAATAAATAAGCTTTTAAATAAATAAACAAACAAACAAATAAGTAAATAAATAAATGCCTGGCTCTAAGTGCTAATTTACACAAAGAAACTGGAACTTTTGCCCCATTCCGACTAGATGATCAGATCAGGGCTTAGTGATCATCAGGAAAGCTTCCCCCTGATATTGTCTGAGTGTAGTGGTTAATTTTATGTGTCAACTTGGCTGAGTCATGGTACCCAAATATTTAGTCAAACATTATTCTGGATGTTTCCATGAATGTGTTTTTTATAGGAGACCAATATTTATATCAGTAGATATTTTGTAAAGCAAATTACTCTTCATAATGTAGGTGGGCCCCACTCAATCAGTTGAAGACCTTACTAGAACAAAGACTAACTTCCCTTAAGTAAGAAGAAATTCTGCCAAAAGACTGCCTTTCGACTCAGACTGAAACTCTCCCCTGGGTCTCCAGCCTGCCCACCTACCCTGAAGTTTTGGACTTACGAAAGACTGAAAGCCTCCACAATCATGTAAGCCAATTCATTAAAATCAATCACTCTCTCTCTCTCTATTTATGTATTTATGTATTTATGTATTTATGTATTTATATTTGTGTTCACACATCCTATTGGTTCTGTTTCTCTGGAGAACTCTGATTAATTGACTGATACACAGCTTAGTTTATGTCAGAGCAAAATGATTACTTTCTCTAGAACCACTAAGCTTCAATATATTTAAAGATACAAGACCTTCCATTATGTGGAGAGGCAATGAGTAAAAACATGGGCTCTGCCTAGTTTGAATCCTGGCTCCAATACTTACTGTAAATTAACAGCAAGTAACTTAACTTCTCTGGTCTTCAGTTGTTCCATCTAATAATGATAATTTCTACCTCATAGAATTCTTAAAGGTATAAATGAGCTAATACATAATAAGCTTTTAGTACAGCTATTATGTTCCTTGCTCACCATATCTAGTAAATTCATATTAAGTCAGGAACGAACAGGCTGAATGCTCAGAATCTAAAAAATTCTCTCTTAAGCTACTGCACCAACATATTGTGTGATTTCCGTGGTACCTCCATGTCTCTGCTATAAAATGGAGCAAAACAGATGGGTTGTGAGTTAATGAGCATATAAAGCACTGTGAAATCCTTAGATAAAATTGCCCCTGAGCATTGTTATCATATGACAAGCAACTGAGTGTTATTATAGGGCAGGTTTTATATTTTTAATATATTCTAAATGTTTTTTTGGTCAACATGTGAGTGAAGTAAACAAAATGGTATTAGAACAGAAACTCATAAACAGTGGTATAATTACCTCTTGGCTTGCCCTGCCTTATTATATTCAACTCACTGAACAAAGAGTTTGAAAGAGAAAAATCCTAATTTGTCTGGGGTTTACATTTTCTGGAATCTAATTCTGATAAACAAGGTCATGCCAAGTCTACTCCTGTGATTTGGACAAGCTCAAGCATTTATAAGTAAATCATAGAACACCCAGCTATTCATTTTTTAATAAGCATCAAACCAGAACCAGCATCCTTTCTCTACTGGGTTGTTTTTAGAGTATTTCAAAATTCCATAATACTTCCAAGGATTCCAAAGTAATCTAAACTATGAATTGCAAAGATGATCTCTTTTTAGTCATTAAAAGGAGTATAATAAAAATAACCATAATTATGCCCAATGTGTAATAGATATTTCCAGAGGTAGCATGGTTTAGAATTGAACATGGATTTTAGTTCTGTTTCTGGCATTAGTTAGTTATGTGACCTTAACAAATTTCTAACCTTTATTTTTTTTAATAAGAGAAAGTAATATATAACTTATAAGCCAATATGTGAAACGTATCTAACCTAATGCCTAGCACATAATAAATATTTCCTCTCCTCGGGCCCTGTAATAAAAGATTCTATAACTTTGGTGTGATCCTCGGTTTTTCAGGTCATTCTCTTGACAGTTAAACTGAGTTCACAGGACATAAGAGAGTTATGTGATTTTTGCTACTGCTCCTCAGGATCCTAGCAGAATTAACAGAAACCCCTGAAACGAATTCTACCCAGTCATGCGAACCAATGAAACTGTAAATAGAACTCAGGTAACCTGCTATTCTTAAACCTGCCAGGGCCTGAGGCAAGCAAACCCATAGGCTTCTTGCAGTCTCTGGAGGCTACCCACACTATACTTCTTCATACAGAGGACTCCAGTCTTGGTAGGGCCAGAAAATGGAAATTGGGAGCCTCTCTCTTACATTTACTAAAATATATATACATACGTATTTTTTTAACTTGAGATATATATATCTCAAGTTTTCACCATCAGACACCAACATCCATTTTGATTTTCTACTATAGACGGATTATCCTTCTTCCTAGGCTCATTAACTTTCTATGTCTTGAGATATCTGATTCCTTTAGAAGAGGTAATAACAAACATTGAAAAGAAGATCATAAAAACCAACATGCCAGGGAAATGCAAATCAAAACCACGATGAGATACCACTTCATATTCTTAAGATTATTAAGAGATTCTACTCTCAAAATAACAAATGTTAGTAAGGATGTGGTAAAATTGGAATTGCATTACTGGTAGGAATGTAAAATGGTGACACCACTATGGAAAATAGTTTGGCTGTTCTTCCAAAAATTAAAAGTAGAACTACCATATGATCCAGGAATTACACTTCTGAGTATGTACCCAAAGAATTGAAAGCAAGGACTTCAACAGATATTTGTACACCAGTGTTCATAGCAGCATTATTCACAACACCCAAAGGTGGAAACAACTCAAGTGTCCATCAATAAATGAATGAATAAGCAAAATATGGTATATACACACAATGAAATATTATTGAGCCTTAAAACTGAAGGAAGTTCTAACACATGCTATAACTGAAAGACCTGATGCTAAGCCAATCACAAAAGGACAAATACTGCATGATTCCATTTGTGTGAGGTACTTAGAGTAGTCAAATTCATAGAGACAGAAAGTAGAATGGTGCTCTAGAGGGGCTGGGTAGAGGGCACATGGGGAATTTTTGTAGAATGGGTACATTCTACACATGGGTAGACAATTTGGGTCCTATATTGGTACACAATTTTGCAAGATGAAAAAAGTTCTGGAGATGGAATATGTTGATAGTTGCACAATAATGTGAATGTACTTAATGCCACTGAACTGTACACTTAAAAACGATGACAATGGTAAATTTTGTTATATATTTTACCACAATTTCTAAAAATTAATTAGTTTACAATAATGTTTTAAAAAGCCCAACATACCAAGAACTACTGTAGGTTCTTATGGAAAAAGTATACAGGGTACTCTTTAACAAAATAACAAACTTTAAACTCTAAGGGAAGTGAATATTCTGTCCTTTGTTGGGCAAATGTGTGGGCACATATGAAGTATAACAATATACACTGTCTTTCTATCTATTTTTCTCTTTTTTTAAATTTTTTAATGTTTATTTCTTCTTGAGAGAGAGAGAGAGAGAGAGAGAGACAAAGTGTGAGTGGGGAGGGAGGGAGAGAGAGAGAGAGAGAGAGAGAGAGAGAGAGAGAGACAGAATCTAAAGCAGGCTCCAGGCTCCAAGCTGTCAACACAGAGCCAAACATGGGGCTTGAACCCACAAACTGTGAGACCATGACCTGAATGGAAGTAGGATGCTCAACCAACTGAACCACCCAGGCACCTCTACTTTTCTTTCATTTTAAAAAAGACAACCAGGGCCAATCCCTTAGCTAAACTGTAGTTAGCAAATGACCATCTTTAGCAGCTCCTTTCACAGCCTTAGATTTCCTCTGCCTCTTTTTTCCACTTAAACAAGCTCCCTGGAAAGATATAAAGCCCATCCACACTCCAGCGAAATAACTCATCACAGCTTAAAGAGATACTGTTCCCCTGGAAATGGAGAGATATATTTTGGCTAGCCTCAAAGCCCTTAGCTAAAGGAATAGCATACTTACATTGCAATTTGAGACTCCAGCCAGATGATGAGAAAGAATGCTAGAGGTTTTATTTCAGAAGGCACTTGAAATCACACCATGTCACCATTCAGTTATGGGTGCCAGAATGTTGAGTCATGGAAAATCTATTTTAATGCTGTATCAATTATATACCTTTAGTAAATTGAGATTAGGGACAATGTGGTTGACATACTTTTCTAAAATAGACCACATTAAGTTCATTCACCAATCACATGCCAACTATATACCCAAAATCATACTAGGCCATGGACATTCAAAAATGATGAGACGTAGTCACTTGTCCAAAAGAAACAGGAGAGTTAATCAAATACAAAATTATGAAAAACTAACTGTATGTGACTGATCCCTTTTTCCTCCCCCAGAGCTGGCTTGGGTGACCCTCACAGCATTGTTGTGTATGCTTTTATTATCATATTTATTGAATTATATTTAACTTATATGTGTTCATGTCTGTCTTTTCCACTATACCATGGGTGTGAGATGCATCAAAGACAATATATTAGATTTGCATGTTAGAAAGATCCTTTATGTTTTCTGGCAAGTAGCCATTATCTGTTGTGAAACAAATCACCTTAAAATGCAATGGCTTCAAACAACAATTTGTTATTTCTCATTAACTTATGAGTCAAGAATTCAGCATGGCTCAGCTTGTTCATTCTGCTTCACATGATGTCAGTTAGGGTTACTAATGTACCTTCATTTAGTTGGGAGCTGGGCTGGGGTTGGTATGTGCAAAGATGCCTTCTTATCCCCCGGAGCTTCTCTCCCTGTGGGCACTAAGCATTAATTAGTCTAGCCTACGTTTCCTTACAGCATAGTGCCTGGGCTACAAGGGAAAGAAATTGTTGGAACTCTTAAGATCTTGGCTCAGAAGTCCCAGAATGTTATTCCCACCACATCCTATTGGTAAAACTCAGAAAAAGGGAAAACAGGGGGACCTGGGTGACTGAGTCAGTCTTGCATTTGACTCTTGATTTCGGCTCAGGTCATAATCTCATGGTTCATGAGACCGAACCCCACATCGGGCCCTGCACTGACAACAAGGAGCCTGCTTGGGATTTTCTCTATCTCCCTCTCTGTCTGCCCCTCCCCCATTTGCACATTCTCACTCTCAAAATAAATCAATAAACTTAAAAAAAAAAGGAGGGAAAACAGATTCAATTTAGTAATGGAAGGAGCAGTGTAATCATGTAAGAATGGGAGAAATTGTTGACTGCTATATTTGGAGGTTATGTACCATAATAACCTTTTCTAAACCTTACTAATTACCATAAATACCAAGAAATACAGAGGAAGACATAATAAATATTTATTAAAAAAAATTTTTTTTTTCGTAACGTTTATTATTGAGAGACAGAGAGAGACAAAGCATGAGCATGGGAGAGGCAGAAAGAGGAGGAGACACAGAATCCAAAGCAGGCTCCAGGCTCTAGGATGTCAGCACAGAGCCAGATGGAGGGCTCAAACCCACAAACCGCGAGATCATGACCTGCGCCAAAGTCTGACGCTCAACTGACTGAGCCGCCCAGGCACCCCAATAAGTATTTATTTAAATAAAAATCTCTGCGTTCAACAAAATATTAAAAAGCCCAGAGGCTGAAAATGGAGAAGGAATTGAAAACTAGTGTAATGATTACACCATAGGGAACAGGAAATAATAAGTCCCAGCAACATGGAACTTGGATCTAATGACAACATGGACATAGCAGAGGATGTTCCATCAAGGTAGGGAGCTGCAAGTGAGATCTCACATACAGTCATGATTCTTGAAGGACTTCAACCTCAGAGGCATAGACCAGAAAACACCAATCCAGGAAGATACAAAGCAGGTTTACTGTCTCTTCCTAGGCTCTGCGAGGAATAAAATCTCTCCCAAGAATTTGTAACTTTAGGGTAGCCCCAATGTGAGTGTGGAGTCAAATACATACTGTCTGTAATGTCCAGAGACCCCAGATCAGGGAACCAAAGCAGAAAAAAAAAAGGTCCCTTTCAGTGATATCCTGGGGAATCTAGCATAAAAATCATAAAACTCTTATGAAAGCAAAAATAAATAAACCAAGCTATAGAGAATTCCCACAGTTAAGGTTTTGCTGATGTTGAGATCAAGATCCACATTTATAAACAGGAAAACAATGGACTCTGACTGAGATTCAGCAGACAAAACAAATGTAAGGATAGGAAGAAACTTAAATACACTTTAAAAAGGTAAATTTCAAAATAGAAAAGGTCAGAGGAAAAGGAGCCAAAACAAGAGAAAGCTCAATAGATGTGTTAAATAAGAACTTAGACACTGTAGAATTTAAAAAAATTCTAGGTGCGGGGCACCTGGGTGTTTCAGTGGGTTAAGCTCCCGACTCTCAATTTTGGCTCAGGTCATGATCTCATGGTTGGTGAGACTGAGCCCCTTGTGGGGTCCTGCACTGGGCATGGAGCCTGCTTGAGATTCTCTCTCTCTCCCTCTCCCTCTCTTCCCCTCCCCTCTCTCAAAAAAAAAAAAAAAATTAGTAAACTGGAAGACAGGTCTTGGAAAATTTCCTGGAATGCAATATAGAGATATAAGAAGTTGGAAAATGTGAAAAAACATTTATACATGTGGAATAGAATGAAAACTTTTAATATACATCTAGTTGGAGTTCCAAAGGAAAGCTTTGAAAAATGGGAAAGAAGCATTAGTTCAAGAGCTAATGATAGAATATGCAGAATTGATGAAGAGCTTGTTTTCAGATTGAAAAAGTACAGCAAACTCTAGATAGAATAAAATAAATATAAAACCCCACTTAATCAAAACTCCCAGAATGGTTCAATTTTTTTTTAAAAATTGATAATATCAAATGCTGTCAAGGATGTAGAACAACTCAGTCTCACACGTTGATAGAATGTAAAATGGTATGACATTTTGGAAAAAAGTCCGGAAATATCATTAGAAATTAAACATGTCTATTCTATGACCCAGCAATCCCACTCCAGGGTACTTAATGAAGAGAAATAGAAGCACATACCCACAGAAAGATCTTCACAGGAATGTTTATAGAAATTTTATTTATTAGAATCAGAAACGGTAAAAGCTCAGGTTCATCACTAGGACAATAAACAAATTATGGCATATCCATACAATAGGGCTGCATTCAGAAAGAGAGAGAATCCCAAGCAGCCTCCATGCTCAGCACAGATCTTGATACAGGACTTGATCCCACGACCCTGGGATCATGACCTGAGCCAAAATCAAGAGTTGGACGCTCAACCAACTGGGCCACCCTGGTGCCCCAATATGATCCTATTTTTATGAAGTTCCAGAATCAGTGAAACTAATCTATGCTGATAAAAATGTCAGGACAGTGACTGTCTTTGCAAGTTAGTGTCAGAATTGATTGGGAAGGGACACAACAGAACATTCTGGGGTGATGGTAATGTTTTACATTTTGATAAAGGTTTGGGTTACAAGATTTACACATCTGTCAAAACTCAGAGGTGATTTTTTTTTCATTTCACTGTGTATAACTTGCATCTGAAAAATAAAAACAAATATTAAACTCTAGTTAATGATATACACACTGAAGTACAGATAATCATGGTCACTAGGGCTGTTCCCAACTCTCCTGATCTACTTCTCCATTCATTTGAGATTCGTTATGGCTAGGTGACTGCTTCAACCAATAAGTTATGAGAAAAAGTTATAGATGTCATTTCCAGGTAGAATTTTAGGAACCTGTGTTCAACTCTTACCACCATAATAGTGGCAGAGGATGTTGAGATGGAGCCTTTGTCTCTGAATGACTAAAATGAGCAGAGCTCCCCTCCAGCTTCTGTTGAATATGATGTGATCAAGAAAGGAAGCTTTAGGGGACACCTGGGTGGCTCAGTTGGTTAAGCATTCGATTCTTGGTTTCAGTTCAGCTCATGGTCTCATGGTTTATGAGATAAATCCCTGCATCAGGCCCTTCCTCAACAAGGTGGAGCCTGCTTGGGATTCTCTCTCTCCCTCTCTCTCCACTCCTCCCTTGCTTGTGCTCTCTCTCTCTCTCTCTGAAAATAAATAAATAAACTTAAAAAAATCTTTGTTATTTTAAGTCTATACGGGAATTACTTCACCATAACCTTGCCTACTCCAACTGTTCCATGAGCCTTCACTGGTGTACTTCAGGAAAAAACACAAAGAATCCAAAAGAAAAGAATAAGATACAAAAAGGAGTAGTTTCTTTTTTGGAGGAGTGG
This sequence comes from Panthera onca, assembly GCF_046562875.1. Taxonomy (NCBI): domain Eukaryota; kingdom Metazoa; phylum Chordata; class Mammalia; order Carnivora; family Felidae; genus Panthera; species Panthera onca. The sequence goes on from NC_138346.1 coordinate 54,473,779, forward strand.
GGGTTAGATTAGCCAAAGGAATTCTATAGAATATTGAATTATAAGGGGCACCTAAATCTAAATCTCTCCCCACACTCTCCAAAAATCAACAAGAAAAGAAAAGAAAACCACCCATAACCCATGCCTACAGCATAACTATGAATAAGAATATCAAGCATTAATACATATGTAATTAGGAACTAAACATCCAAACCTACCAAAGCCAGCTGCAGAGCCCAGATCATGACAGAGAACCAGACAAAGACTGCAGAGGAAAGAAACATGGAGGAGGCAGAACACAAATAATATTTCCACCAGAAAGACTCTGACACTTCATGGGGAAATAGAGCCCCATGTGCCACCCAGGTACCCCAGAATTGGATATTTTGAATTTGAGGTACCAATTAAATATTCCAATGGAGAGTCATGTGGGTGGGTGGAATTGTGGTTTGAAGTTCAAAGGAAAGGTCCCTGTGCTAGAGATGCAGAATTAGAAGTCATCATAAAAGTCACAGTTGAGGGGCACCTGGGTGGCTCAGTAAGGTGGGCATCTAACTTCAGTTCAGGCCATGATCTCGCAGTTGATGGAGTTTGAGCCCCGCGTCAGGCCATCTGCTGAAAGCTCGGAGCCTGGAGCCTGCTTTGGATTCTGTGTCTCCCTCTCTCTCTGCCCCTCCCCTGCTCATGCTCTGTCTCTCTCTGTCTCAAAAACAAATAAACTTAAAAAAAAAAAGTCATAGTTGAGGCCATGGAAGTTTCAGACCTTTGGTAAGACTTGTATGACATACAAAAAGGAGTAGTTTCTTTTTTGGAGGAGTGGGGGTTAGATTAACCAAAGGAATTCTATAGAATATTGATTGGAAAGTGATTTGGTTGTTCCTGTACAGTTGTAGGTCATGCTTCTCTTCACAATTGAGACAAACTTGAGACTGTTTCTGTGCAGCCTGAGTGATTAATGAGTCTATTCAACCCAGACAAGAGTTTTAAAGATGACCAGTAAAGAGTTGTGATGAAATTTATGGTCCCACGTAACACACTGCTCCTGATCAGAACTGACCCTCTCACATGCGAGCCCCAGATCAAGTGGAGAGGAATACCAGCCTTACTTGAACTCCAGGGTGGCACTGTTGCTGGGATCCCAATTCAACTTTTCAGCGCTAGCGTTTAGGAACTTGAGAACTCCAAGCATCACACTATTGCCCCCTGGTGGATGACACAATGTAACAGCTTTATTATGCTCAACACCTAGGTAGAGTATTTCTCCAAGTTTGGTTATTAATATATGAATATATTGAATCCTAGTAACTGACCACTCTAACATGCCTTTTCTAGAGCAGTTAAGCATTTTGCCATAGACTGGGAAGTTTAGATTTTCATTTAGTTGACAGTATTTTTCAATCATTTTCCACCACTATTTTGTTTATTGACATTTCTATTGCCCACTGAAAGTTCATTTCTCTAGTTCCTGGCATGTAGTTTCTTGCAAAGAAATTCTGGGTAGCAATTATTCAGCCACAAAACACCTAGGAGATGTAGTCTCTAGCAGGGGAGCAGACCAGAAACTTCAAATTATAAGAGCAGTTCAGTCACTGACCTCCTTTGCCTTCCCTGGAATGACACCTATTTCTAAGAACTAAGTGAGTGACATGTTTGGGTTAAAAAAAAAAAAGAAAGAAAAAAAAAAAGGAATGTTCATGCATTTTGGCCAAAACCTTCCCTTATAACACCTCCTTCCCCTGGCTAATTCAACCAGATACTACAAAATTCCTGTAAAAAAATTGTACATCCTTATCTGATAAAGGGTATCTAGCAAAAACTATTGCAGTATTTTTTTAGTGGAGAAATTTTAGAAATTTTTCACTTAGAAATAACTATTGAGGGGAGACTCTGTGGCTGAGTCAGTTAAGCATCTGACTATTTCAGCTCAGGTCATGATTTCACGGTTCATGAGTTCAAGCCCCACATCAGGCTCTGCTGGCAGTGCAGAGCCTGCTTGGGATTCTCCCTCTCCTTCTCTCTTCTTTGTGCCTCTCCTACTTGTGTTCTCTCTCTCTCTCTCTGTAAAAATAAATAATAAACTTAAAAAAATAAGTATTGAGAAAAGTACTATAACCACTTATATTCAACATGGTACTTCTGTTCTTGCCCATTGGGACACCCCATTCTAACCCACCTATATTTTCCTGTCCTAGTCAGCACATTAAGGGAACAAAATAAATTTTCAAAGATGTAAGGATTAGGTGTGCCTGGGTGGCTCAGTTGGCTGAGCATCTGATTCTTGATTTCAGCACAGGTAAAGATCCCAGGGTCATGGAATCAAGCCCCATGTCAGCCTCTGCTCTGAGCATGGAGCCTGCCTAAGATTCTCTCTCTCTCTGCTCCTCTCCCCTGCTTGAGCTCTATCCCCCTCTCTCTAAAACAAATTTTTTTTAAAAAGATATTAGGCCTGGAAAGGAGGATACCAAATTCTATTTATTCTTAGATATTAAGATACCAAGATTTTTTAAATTATTCAAATTAATAAGAGAATATAGTAAAGTGACTAGATATAAAGTCAATATTCGAAATTCAATTGTAATTCTGTATAGCAGCAAAAAACAAAAAGCTAGAAAGCATAATTTTTAAGAAGAGTCCAATTTCCGTAGCAACAAAACATTAAGTACCTGGGAATTAAGCTAATAAAATATGTTTAAAACTTTTATGGCGAAAATTGTAAAACTTTATGGCAAGCCATTAAAGAACATCTAAATAAATAAAAAGGATACCTTAGTAGATAGGAAAACTCAAATCTTAAAAGTCCCAACTCTTTCTAAATTAGTGTGTAGACTGTCTGCATTTACACTCAAATTTCCCTAAAGATTTTTCTAGAAATTATACAAATGTTAAAATTCCTATGGAAAGGCTAAAGCCAAAGATTGCTAAGATGTTCCAAGGGAGGGGGGACGAGGAGAGAGAGAGGAAGTAGAAGACTTGTTCTATTAAGATTTATTACGCAGCCAAAGGATGATTGGCAAATTGGCAATGGAACAGAAAAGAGAGCTCAGAAACAGACCTATAACATATTTGAAAATGATGTATTGGCTTAGTATTGCAGGCAGTTGGTAAAAGAATAAACCACTCAGTAAATGGTGCTGGAATGATGGGATATTCATTTTCAAATAAAAGAAATTTTCTCTCTACTTCACAGTACACACCAAAATGCATTAAAATGAATTAAAGGCTTGAATGTGAAAGGTAATTAAATTAGACGTGGTGAAATATTATTCTTGGTTTGGGACTAGATGATGACTTTAATCCAAAGGACAACTCTAAGCCCAAAATCTCAGATGAGAACTTTTAAACTGTAGTACAAATAAATCAAGAAGCCCAATGAAAAGCAGCCATATTACAATGTCTCATTCAAATAACTAGTCAGCAAATAAATAGTAATTAAATATAGTAAATCTTCATTAAGTCTGCAAAAATTATTCCAAAGTGGAGAGGTAGTCTTATAAGGCATCTTATAACTTCTTAGCATCATTCTTCTGTCATTAAAGAATAACCCTCATTAGTAGAGCTTATGCATTCTCACCACACACACAAAAATGGTAACGATGTGAGGTGATAGTGTTAATCCGGTCGCGGGCTCTGAGCCTTCAACCCAGCCTGTCCAAATGATGTCACCGGAGGCTTTTGGTCTCACCAAAAGAAGGATTTAAGGACAGACACAGCACAGTGGATGAGTTTTTTAAAGCGAAAGTGAAATATGAGAGCATGCGAACTCAGGGGAGAGCTGGGCCCGCTGGGATTTGGGTGCTTATCTTTTATTGACAGTTGTTAACAAAGGAGTGGAATATTCATTTCTTGAGGCTGGGATGTCTTGGAAGCAGGTGATCTCTTCTAGGAATGTGGGTGACGTGCTTTTTCTTCTTTATTTGGTCAGGGGTTTCCTGTCACCACACCCTCAGGATGGAGATTTTACTATGTTATTGTAGTATAAGGAAGGAGTAAGGTGAACCTCAGCCTACTCTGTCAGCCATCTTGGGCCTGTCTGGTTTGATCCGGTTTCTTGTGGTTTCGTTTTGGAGTGCTGCCAAGGCGGTCCTATGACTTCCTTGTAACTGGCGTGACTTCCTGGTTGCTGCATTCTTGAATCTTGTTACAGCCTAACCGACTGCTGACTCTAACAGTAAATGCGTTAATTAATTTGATTCTGGTGATCATTTCACAATGCATACATATATTAAATATCACAGTATACACCTTAAAGAAAATTACGTTGTGCAACCATGTAAATTAAGTAAATACATAAATAAAATTGTTTTTCGGGGAGCCTGGGTGACTCAGTTGGTTAAGCCTCAGACTTCAGCTCAGGTCATGTTCTCACGGAGAGTGAGTTTGCACCCCGCATTGATGGGCTCTGTGCTGACAGCTCAGAGCCTAGAGAGCCTGCTTTGGATTCTGTGTCTCCCCCTGTCCCTGTCCTTTCCCCACTCGTGCTCTGTCTCTCTCTCTCTCTTTTTCTCAAAAAATGAACACTAAAAAAAAAGAGTAAATAGAATTGTTTTTTGAAAACTGAATAACCCTGTTTGTCCTAACAAAGCCACTTGTCTTAAAATCTACTTAGTGTGATATCAACATTACTACTGTCTTGTCATTGAAATTTGATACAGCTTTTCTGTTTACTTTCAACTTCAATGTTTTACTTTATACGAGCACATAGCTAAAATTTAAAACTAAGTAAGGAGCTCTAATTTTTAAAGGTATGTTCTACATTTGTTGCTTTAACAGATACACTTAAACTTATTTCTGTCATCTTATTTTTTTCTGTCAATCACATGTTTTCTTTGCATCTTTTTACTGAACTGATGGAGTTTTATTTCTATTTTTTACTTTACTGGCTTGGAAGGAACACATTTTATATCTATGCTTTTCATTATTGTTTTGTTTTTTTGTTTTGTTTTGTTGACTAACAAGTTCAAAGTTAATCAAAACCTGTCTTTCTTCCAGCCAATAAAAAGACCTTGGACACTGTCACACTGACACCGTCTCCTCTATTTTATTGTTGTCTAGTATTTTAATCCAAATTATTCATTTTTATTATTTATTTTTAGTTGAAGATCCACTTACCACTGTAATTGCTAAATACTGCTCCTTTATTTCGCTGCTTCCTTTTGGGTTTAATTTCTTTCTTCCTGGAACATATTTTCTAAGCATTTATTTATCTTCATTGATAGTTTAGCTGAATATACAGTTCTAGGCTGACTGAAAATTTTCCTAAAAACTTTGAAAATATCGTTCCATCTTCTCTGGCATCTTTTGATGAGAAGACTTCTGCCTGTCAAGTTTTTTTCCCTTTATATATAATCTTTGTTTTCTCTCAAGTTAATTTTCTCTTTGTATTCCATAGTTTCACCATGTGTCTGCATCACAACTTGGGTTTCTTCAACTGTGAATTCATGTTTTTTTATCACTTCAGGAAAATTTTTACTATTCAATGTGTTGTACTTTTTAAATTCTATTCTCCATTTTTCTTTCCATTTAACATTTTTCTTCCATTCCACTACATTTGAATGATTTCCTTGTTTTTCATCTCCATCTTTTCACTTGTGTCTAATCTTTATCTTGAATTTTTCATTTGTGTGAATATATTTTTAATCCTAGGTGTCCTTCATTCTTTTAAAAAAAATCAATCTTCTCTTTTTTATGGTATCTGTTTTCATAATAATTCCAATTCCTTTTTAAAAAAATATCTTTTCAAACAATTTGAATAATCCTAATTTTTTGATTGCTTTATTATCTTCAATTCTCAGGATAATAATTATTTTGTTTATTGCATTTGTTCATATACACTCAACTAATTTTGTTTTGTGTGTGTGTGTGTGATGTGTCTTTTTTATTGCAAGCTCATAATAGAGTGTATTATTATTATTATTATTATTTTTTATTATCATTAAGTTTCTTTTGTCATGAAAGTGTCTCAGCTTGTGAATTCCTGAACCATGTAGTATACAAATTTATATCCCATATCTGGATGCAAGTTTAGAATTATAATTCCTAATGTATGCCTTTTCTTCTCAATACAAGGCACAGGACAAATAAAAACATTTTCACTATTTCTCCTCAGTCAATGGGCAGGATTAACAAAAGGGGCAGTTCATCCAAGGTCCAACCTTTATCCAGTGATTTCAGTTCCATTTTCTATATCTTCTTAGGACTTAGGCCACTTTCCCTATTCTAGTGGAGCATTAGATCTCAGCTGACAGCTCAGTTTGACTTAGCCTTTGCTCATTGCTTTACCTTTGATTTTTCTCTTCATGTCTGGCACCTGAAGATTTCTCTTTCTTTATTTTGAGCTTGATGACATATTCACATTTTTTTTGAGAGAGAGAATGTGTTTACACATACACACACACACACACACACACACACACACACAAGTGAGTGGAGGAAGGGCAGGGGAGGGAAGGAGAGCGATGATCTTAAGCAGGCTCCATGTGGCTGGACTGTGGGGCTCAATCTCATGACTGTGAGATCACGACCTGAGGCAAAATCAAAACTCAGATGCTTAACGGACTGAGCCACCCAGGCACCCCTATATTCACAATTTCTTAAGTGGACTTTATACCTAATGTTTTTATGAGTTATAATATGGAGTCTATGTAGACTTAGTCCACAATGTTGGTAGAAGTTTCACCAGTAATTTTTTTTATGTTTATTTTTAAGAGAGGGAGTGGGGGAGGGGCAGACAGAAGGGCACAGAGTATCCTAAGGAGGCTCTGTCCTGAGAGCAGAGAGCCTGATGTAGGAGCAGAACTCATGAACTGTGAGATCATGACCTGAGCTAAAGTTGGATGCTTAACTGACTGAGCCACCCAGACACCACTCATCAATAAATTCTTATTATTTTTTTGCATTTTAATTATCATTCAGTCTAATGGATACTGCAATTTTTTATAATTAATGCATAAAGGAACGAAGACTAATTCAGCAAACACAAATATATGCACTACTCATCTTAAGAAACAAGAACTTAGCAACCACCTCAGGCAAGGACAAAAAAAGCTAAAATAAACAAATTAGACTACATCAAACTGGAAAGTTTTTGCACAGTGAAGGAAACCATCAACAAAATAAAACAGCATCTTACTAACTGGGAAAAGATATTTTCAAATCACACATCCAAATATCAAATCAAAAATACATCCAAATATAATAACAGAAAAACAAATAACTGGATTCAAAAATGAGCTGAGGACTTGTATTTTTCCAAACAAGATATACAGCTGACCAAGAGGCACATGAAAAGATGCTCAATATCACTAATCATCAGGGAAGCGCAAATCAAAACCACAATAAGGTATCACCTCACGCTCATCAAATTGACTGTTATCAAAAAGACAAAAAAAAAAATAACAAGGGTTGTTGAGGATATGGAGAAAAGGGAACCCTCATACGCTGTTGTTGGGAATGTAAATTGTTGCAGCCACTATGGGGAACAGTATGGAGCGTCCTCAAAAGTTCCATACAATCCAGCAAGTTAATTAGGTATTTATCTGAAGAAAGTGAAATACCAATCCGAAGAGATATATGCAACCCTGTGTTCACTGCAGGATTATTGACAATAGCAAAAATATGGAAACAACCTAAGTGTCCATCAACAAATGAATGGTTAAAGAATATGTGGTATATATAAAACAAAATATTACTCAGCCATAGAAGAGAATGAAATCTTGCCATTTGCAATAACATGGATGGACCTAGAGGGTATTATGCTAAGTAAAATAAGTCAGACAGAGAAAGATAAACACCATATGATTTCAATTATATGTGGAATCTAGAAAGCAAAACAAGTGAACAAACAAAACAGGAACAGACTCATAGGTACAGGGAAAAAACTGATGGTTACCAGAAAAGAAGGACTGGAGGAGGGGATCACAAAATAGGTAAAGGGAATTTCAAGGTACAAACTTCCAGTTATAAAATAAAAAAAGTCATGGGTTTGTAATGTATAGCATAGGGAATATAATCAATAATATTGTAATAACTTTGCATAGTGGCAGTAACTAGATTTATCATAGGGATCACTTATAATATATAAAAATACCAAATCACTATGATATATACCTGAAACCAATAAGATATTGTGTGTCATTTACACTTCAAGAAAGAATAGTAAGGTATATACACTATGTGTGTAAAGATATGTGTATTTCACTGGGGGAAAGGTCTTTGATGTCCATCAGATTCTCAAAGAAGTCCATGGCCCTATCATAATGTATAATCAACATTTTACTTATGGAATGAGTTTGAGGTATATATGATTGAGGTCAGACCCACTGGAACCTGATGAGTAGAAAGGGCATGTGTCCCTCACTGCAGACAGCTTTTTTGCATGGTCTGGCTCTTCCGGAAAACAACTATAGACTAGATTACAATTGAATTCTCTTTCTGGTCTATAATTTTTAAATGTAAATTATAAATCAGTAACCTTCTATGCTTTTGTAAGTCTCCAAGTTAAAGCCACAGATACATAAACATCTAATGGACACTTCTGTATATTTGTACCAGTCAACCGAGATGACAGTAGAGGGTGAAATATTAACTGTTTTAAATATAATATGCTAGAGATTCTTAAAAATTTATTTAATATATATATTTATGGAACTTCAAAAAATTTGTTGTTCATTATTATAAAAAATAATAAAGAATATTTTTTCTTCAGCTGATTGTTAAGGATATGCCCTTCTTAATTTATCACAGAGAATGCATTTATGAAGGTCAAGCTAATATATTCATGGAATATGAGGCATGTAGTTACCCAAATTCACGGCTAAATCTCTCAATTGGTAGAATAAATTGCTGACAACAGAAACGTTTGTATTGGCCAAGCACTGTGGTTTGATTAAGTTTGCTCATTTATTTTATAAATCTGTTGTAAAGCCATTAGAAGAGTTTTATTACTCAAATTACAAGGCTGAGTTAGAGTGGCCTTTTAAATCTATAAATTAATCAAAACTCTATTTCCAGAGCACTGAAAATATTCACCCCTTTCTTTCGATGAATTTATTTTCCCTCTCTATTACAAATAAATTGCGATTTAGTTTACAATTTCCGCAGTTGGCCATTATTCATAGGCATGCTTCTTGGATAGATCAGTAAATGTATAAATTTCCTTCAATATCCATTTCTGGGTAGATGAGAGAAGCATCTCATAGAAGAAATTAACCTCAATCAAAACACTGTCTACATTCAATATATGATCTAAACACATGTCCAAGAAAGGATGGCCAATCTTTATTACACAAAATTCATTTTGCTTTCTTTACAACTTCAACAAAAGAGTTGCCTCAGCTCAGCATTTCTGCTTTCCTTTATTTATTCATTTATTTATTTATTTGTTTTGACATTACTTTGTTGATTCTACTACTTTATCATTACTTTCTTGATATCCTTTGTAAAAGGCCATTTACTGGTTTTCCTTAAGTTTTTTCCATATCTAATCCTCTTATGCCAGATTTGACTTGTACTTTTTTGTAACTCCATTCAAAATCTTATGTGACTGTGTCCCCATGGTTAGGGAAAGGCTGACTCCACCACCACCCCTCATCTGGGTCACAGCATTTGGTTCAGAGATAGGTATAAGATCCAGGCTGAGTCAACCTGGGAAGAGTTCTCTCTCTCAGGGCTTTCTAGGCTGCTAGGATTTAAGATTAGAGCTGATAGAATTTTAACACTACACAGGAAGAAATTGCCTGAGGACTATGCAGCCACAGAGGAGAACAGGGCAAAGAGAGTGAGAGAGACAGATTCTAAAGAAATTTTTTTTAAACACCTAGGTCCAGTCATGCCTGATTAATCTCTTAACTTTTTATTTCTATGAAAGTAATGATTTCTTTAGACCAGTTTGAGAAATGTTTGTTTTGTATAAAAATAAAAGTTTCAATGCCTTATTTTGTTTTAAAATATTTTATTTCCATTTAGAAAAAGGCAAGCTATTACTACCAAAATCCTACATACACCCGATAGAACTACGATGCATTTGTTGGGACACATTTGATTACGAAGAATAGATACCAATTTCAATCTTGTCTAAGTTAGAGGAGACTTTCTCATTATGTTCATCTCTGTAAAGTTTCAAAGGTGAAGCAAACTTAGGCATGACTGGGTCTCAGAACGCAAATATTATTTTTACCATTCTCATTCTCCATTAATCCCTTGTTTCAGTTTGACACCATTTCCTCTTGCCTCAGACAGTTTTTCTACATGTGGAGATAATGTTACCACTGTAAGTTCCAGAACTTCATCCAGATCAAGTTTCTGTAATCTTTAGAAGAAAGGCTGTTTTTCTTCCAGCTCCAAGTCATCTGATTATCCCTTCCTGTGTCATTTACTTTTTAATGTTTATTTATTTATCTTTGAGAGAGAGAGAGAACAGAGGAGGGGCAGAGAAAAAGGGAGAGAGAGAATCCCAAGCAGGCTCTGCACTGAGTGCACACTGATGTGGGGCTTAAACTCATGAACCGTGAGATCATGACCTGAGCTGAAATCAAGAGTTGGAAGCTTAACACACTGAGCCACCCACGCACCCCTCCTGTGTAATTTCTATGCCTGAAAAAAAAATCACACAGCAAATGTTTAGAATCAGTAACCCACCACTCCCAAGTTACCTGCTCACCTCTATGATCAGAAGGAAGCTTTTTAGGATTGGTAATCCCAATAAAACCACCTAAAATTAGGGCAGATGGAAAGAGTGCAGAAGCAAATTTCCAAATGGAAAACAAGAGGTGTAAAATTTCATTTAAAGACACAGGGTTTACCACTCATGTTTATCTCTTCTTTCTACCAAGACCTCATTAAGATGAGAAAATAAACCAATCAAAGTCATAAGAATGAGAGAAGTGATATTAGTGGATGACGGAGCTCAATACAATTTTGAAAGGCAAAAACATGAATGAAATGAACACCGATGATATTCACCGATGTTATTCAAAAAAATGAATAAATGAACACCGATGATCTAGTTGGGAAAAGTCACAGTCTAAATAGTGGACAGGAAGTAATAATATCTGGAAGGACTTGAAATCAGCTGACATGAATGAGGGTAGAGATAAGGTGAGGAATTATAAACGAAGATATGGGTTGAAGTCAATACATGCAGTGGTCAATATCCCCTCACTGCTCACAGGCAGAATTCCATAACTCTTTCATCTTCATATAGCCACTCCTAACAAGACTCAGTCTGGAGCCTAGAGGTTCCTTCTCTACAGAATTTGGATGAGAGGCACTTAGGTCTGGCAGACACCAGGAATGGCAGAATCAGGGATGAGATACCAAGTTCATAACAGAGAATTAATTGGCAGGCTGTATATGGATTTCCCAACTCCCCTTCCCATTACATCTTGGTACAGAACACTGATAATTTAAACACCTGGTCCCAAGAAGGAGATGGAAAATTTCTATGAGAGATCATATATGATGGACCCAGAGAACTGGCACTTCGAGGTCCCCCAGTAAGAGGGCTGGATCCTTATTCAAGCCCACATTTTTAGAACGTTTTAATCAGATTTTGTAATGTCTCACTCTTAAATATAAATGGACACTAAGATATCACCAGTTAAGACATCTCCAAAATTTAAAATATATATATATTTAAAAACAAACATTTTTAAAAAGTGTATAAGGAAAACAGAGTGTGCAGGGAATGAAAGTGAACTTTTAAAAAGAAAACAAACCTGTTATTAGAATCCTCAAAAAGATAAGAAAATAATAGATGCATAAATAAGAAAAAAATTATATAAAAAAGAAAGCCAAAGAATATTGGAAATTAAAAATATTCAAATTCAAATATCAAAATTCAAAGCAGCGGAAGACAGTATTGAAACTCTCAGAGAGTTAGACAAAGAAATAAAAAGGTAGAGGGGCACCTGGCTGGCTCAGCTGGTGGAGCATGTGACTCTTGATCTTGGGGTTGTGAGTTCGAGTCCCATGTTGGGTGTAGAGATCACTTAAAAATAAAAAATCTTATTGAAAAAAAAGAAAATGGTAGAAAACATAAGAAAAAACATAAGCCATAGAGGTTCAAGGAAGGAAGCCCTACATCAAACAAAGATGAATTCCAGAAAGAGAGATCAGAGGAAATTGTGGAAGAGAAATAGTCAAAGAAATAATATGAGAGTATTTCCTACAATGAAAGGGTATGAGTCTCTAGCTCGAAAGAGGCACCAAATGCACAGCACGTTCAATGTAAAAAGACCCACAACAATGCATCAGGAATAGAGAAAATACTAAAAATTTCCAACGTAAAAACTTTAGGTCACATAAGAAAGATTAAGTCTGAGAATGGCACTGACTTCTCAAGAAATAACATTGGAAGTCCAAAGACAGTGGAGCAACGCCTTCAAACTGATGAAGTAAAATAATTTTCAATCTGAAGTCATCATTCAAAGACAAGCACAGAATAATGACATAGTCTGATTCACAGAGAACAACATATATTACCTCCCATGCAGTCTTTCAAAAGGAGCCTCTGAAGAGCAGGCTCAAGGAAAATCAGGGAGTAAAATGAAAAAGAAGAAAATATAAAATGTAAGGGAAAATGGAATCAACCCGAGAAAGAGGCAAGGAGGACTCCCAACAATAGGGCCATGCAGCTCGTGTTGGAGTGAGAGAACAGACAGACCTCAATCGTGTTCTCTGGAGAAACTATTCAGTAGTTCTGTTTATATTTATGGAGCATTTCAGCTGCAGGCGGCGTGGGGGGGGGGGGGGGGCGGGGTGTATGGACAGCAAGTGCTACAAGCGAAACCAATGACAAGAAAAACGGCTACAGAAAGGGAAAATACATCGCAGCATATGCTTTAGCTCTACAGTAAACAGTATTTACAAGCTTATAATGATCTTGCACTATGTGTTGACTTAATTAAAGTAGTAGCATGTAATAAGAGATGGGTAGGAGGTGGGGTAAGGTAGGCCAACATCTGTCATAACAAGTTGTCTAAAACCAATAACTTGAAGAAAGAGTAGGATGAGTTTGTTATTTCGAAATACAGACTTAGAAGAAACAGGAGCACCTGAGTGGCTCAGTTGGAAGAGTGTATGAATTTTGATTTTGTGGTTGTGAGTTTGAGCCCCACATTGGGGGTAGAGATTATTTAAATAAATAAACTTATTTAAAAAAAAGAATAGAAGAAACAGCTTTAAAAAGTCAAAGATTTGAATAGTAACAAATGAAGATTGGTCAGAGACTTACTTTTAATGTTAAGTTTATTGGTACGTTTTGATTTTCACCATATATTATCGATATTTGACTTCCTAAGTAAATACTTTAAAAGCAACAAAATTTAAAAATGAAATAATATCCAAACTTTTTGATACCTACCTCACTAATCTAGGTTTTATTTATTTATGAGAGCTTTGAAGACAAGCCATATTGACAGACTCCTTTGGTGTGTGTCTACACAGACAGAATTCTAAATATTTAAAGACAAATACTTTTGTTGATTCCATCAGTGTAATCTATTTGAGTATGGATAGCTGATTTCTCACTTAATTTCACCTGGTCCTCTGCTGTGTTCCTATGATGGGATTCTAATGTGAGATTTGTACAGCTGCTTGCTCTGTTAGCAAAGCACTTGGACACTCCACAGTTAAGGGGCTCCTGAGAATTTGTTAGCTCCTTGAAGTATTGTGGGTTTTTAGACACACAAATACTAAATTTAAGAAATTGTCAAAGTAATCTCCAATAGACCAAGAACTTAGGTCAGAAAATACACCAAGTCCGTCAGACAGAAAAAGCTATAAATTTCTTCAGAGAGTCTGAAGAGAAATGATGTGTTTAAATCTGTGAATTACATGGCAAAATTAGATTAGCTTGGCAAATTCCTACCATGATGCTATACTCCTAAGGAGAGCAAGTTCCCACATGCCCCATTACGTCCCTAGGAAGACATAAAATTTCAGATTCCTCTCCACTACCCTGGTCTCTTCTACCTCCCAATCCCCAGAAGCCTCTGAAGAAATATTCAGTAGCCCTCTGAATAGAATGACCATACCAAAAGGATTTGGCCAAAAAAGTTTTTGAAATCAAAACTTTTCATCTTTGAGGGCTCCTGGGTGGCTCAGTTGGTTAAGTGTCCGACTTTGGCTCAGGTCATGATCTCATGTTTGTGAGTTTGAGCCCCCACATCAAGCTCTCTGCTATCTTCAGATCATCAGTCTCCCCTTCGATCTGCCCCTCCCTCACGCGCACACATTCAGGGACTCTCACTCTCTCAAAAATAAACATTAAAAAAAGTTTTATCTTTTTATCTTCAATTCTGCAATTCTTTCTAGTTATACTAACCCAATTGCTCTCAAAAAGGAATTTTTATTCAACGTTGATTTTATTTCTTTTTTATCTAAATGATTGACTTTTCTTCCATTCAACTTAATTGACTTCTTATTTGATTAAGGCAAATAAATCAACTAATTGATTTTGTTCCATGCTTACCTAATCTCTGTAATACACAAATAAGACCTTAATGTAATCATCTATTTTATAAGCTTCACTAGAGCCAAAGTTTTGCCTAAGCATTCTATAATAACTGCATTTAATAGACCACTGGATTCTACTGAGTTTCCAAGTCATGTTTGCAAATAAATGATTAGTTTTGAATATTCCAGTTAAATGATTTAAATTTCCCCATTTTGAGATATGTAGAATATAGTCTTTAAAAATTATGTAATTTGCGTATATAAACTTATCTTGGCATGAAATAGCTAGTATTAAACTGACAATACCAAGAACATACATCTCTACTTTCATCTGCTCAAGAACTTGAAGTAGGTGGATTGTTGAAGAAAAGAGATACTTTTAATACATAATGCATTTAATACATAATAATCTCTCTCAGAATCTTCAAATGTTTTTCCGTGTTGTTCATCCTGACCAATGAGATTCCAAGGCACTATCCTGGAGGAAAATAATTCAGGCTCTGACAAATAGCCAACATGGATATCAAGAATCTATATTTTCTGCCTAGATATCTATCTAGGAAATTTTATTTATCCTTCAAGTCTCAGTTCAAATGCTTCCTTTATTCTGAAACCTCTAGTACCTGGTAAATTTCATGGGTTTCAAGGGACAGAAATGGATTGTGGCTAAGATATGGAAACAAAAGATTTATTGGAAGGATGTAGGATGCCTTCCAGAAATCTCAGGAGGACCTGAATAACTCAGCCTTGGGGAGAACAAAAAGCAAAATAGCTCCAAGGACCTCTGCAGCAAGAGCTTTTGGATCTTCTCTCCAGAGGATTACCCCACAATGACTTATGACCAATAGTGTTCTATCCATATTCTCATTTCAAATTCCAGGCAGAAATTACATGACTAACTAAGATGGCAGATAGATCAAGCTCAGCCACTACGGGAACCTGGAACTGTTAGGTCACCCCAGTTTGTGTCTTCTATCATCTTTGACTTGGTTGCAGCTTCTCCTATATTCCATATGCACTTTGTACCTACTCTGTGAGGCCAATAATACTATTTTTGTTGTTGTTGTTGTTTTAAAGTTTAGTTATTTAGTTATTTTGAGAGAGAGAGAGAGAGAGATCACACATACTTGCTGATACACGCACACACAAGCTGGGGAGGGGCAGAGAGAGAGGGAGAGACAGAATCTCAAGCAGGCTCAGCACTGTCAGCACTGAGCCTAACGTGGGGGTCAAATTCATGAATTGCAAGAACATGACCTGAGCTGAAATCAAGGGTCAGATACTTAACTGACTGAGCCACCCAGATGCCCTGATAGTGTTGCTATTGAAACACCATAAGGTAGACTTTTCCATATTTGAATCCTTAGTATCATTCACAGTGACTGATACTAAGTGCTAAAAAATTTATGTTGTATGATTTAAATTATATTTTATTCTCTTCTGATAGAAATCATCACATGCCATAGAGAGAGACTTCTGTATGTTGTATAAGAGCCACTAGAGACCCCCTCATGAGAGTGACCAGATGACCTGTTGGTGTTGTCTCTGAAGCTCAAAAGCAAGAAAAGTCCTTAGCACAGGGTAAACAGAAAATCAATACAGAGGGCCCACTGGTCAATGTGGCATAGTGGCACCTGTCATCTCCTCACTCATACTTTGTTGTGCCACAGTGTATTCTTTGATCATGTTCCTCAACATGAGACCAAGACTGTACATCTCTGGGGAACTTGACAGTCTGTTTAACCAATTGTCTAACAGACTTAAAACATGCCACCTTCCAGTCACCCCTTGCAGCCCCCAAGATTATGTCACCTATCCTTTCATACCCTGGAATACAACATACTTATTTAGTGGGGCTCCTGGGTGGCTCAGTCAATAGAGCATCTGACTCTTGATTTCGGCTCAGGTCATGATTTCACGGTTTGTTAGTTTGCACCTCGTGTGGCCAGACAGTGTGGAGCCTGCTTAGGATTCTCCTTCTCTCCCTCTCTCACTTCCCCTCCCCTGCTCATGTCCTCTCTCTGTCTGTCAAGATAAAACTTTAAAAAAATACTTATTTAGTCCCTTTCTCCAACAATTGTGTGTCAGGACAGGTCCATATCTTACCATATCTTAGAAACATAACCCCCTACTTAACTGGGCAAGGGCATACCTTGCCATCTGTTTCCCACCCTTCGATGTATCCATTCCTCCGGCCCCAAGATCAAAGGGACCTTCTTGTTAAAGCAGAATAAAAAAGACACACTTTATCTAGTCAGTGGATTACTCCCACTAAATCTTCAGCATAACACCCAGTTATGAAGCAGATAAGCCAAATGTTTATAGGAAGTCAGGGCTGGTTGGTGAGAATTGAAGTGTTTTGGGGTTTTGATCTGGTTGTTTTTCTTCTCCCTATCTGTTTCAATTGTTTTACATCCTGTTTACAATGAATATGTATTATTTTTAAAATATAACTAAGCTTTCTGCCAGTCAGAGTGGTCAAAATGAACAAATCAGGAGACTAGATGCTGGAGAGGATGTGGAGAAACAGGAACCCTCTTGCACTGCTGGTGGGAATGCAAATTGGTGCAGCCACTCTGGAAAACAGTGTGGAGGTTCCTCAAAAAATTAAAAATAGACCTACCCTATGACCCAGCAATAGCACTGCTAGGAATTTACCCAAGGGATACAGGAGTACTGATGCATAGGGGCACTTGTACCCCAATGTTTATAGCAGCACTCTCAACAATAGCCAAATTATGGAAAGAGCCTCAATGTCCATCAACTGATGAATGGATAAAGAAATTGTGGTTTATATACACAATGGAGTACTACGTGGCAATGAGAAAGAATGAAATATGGCCCTTTGTAGCAACATGGATGGAACTGGAGAGTGTTATGCTAAGTGAAATAAGCCATACAGAGAAAGACAGATACCATATGTTTTCACTCTTATGTGGATCCTGAGAAACTTAACAGGAACCCACAGGGGAGGGGAAGGGAAAAAAAAGAGAGAGGTTAGAGTGGGAGAGAGCCAAAGCATAAGAGACTCTTAAAAAATGAGAACAAACTGAGGGCAGATGGGGGGTGGGAGGGGGGGGTGGGTGATGGGTATTGAAGAGGGCATCTTTTGGGATGAGCACTGGGTGTTTTATGAAAACCAATTTGACAAAAAATTTCATATATTTAAAAAAAAATGAAAAAATATATAACTAAGCCTTCTAAAATATTAAAGAAGAGAGGGAAGTAGCAAATGGTAACCTTAGATTCAGGTGACCTAGCTCTAATAATGTGCTAAAACAATATTTTTACTTAATAGGAAAGATATCAAAATATAGTGGCTATCATCTAGAACACAAATTTTAGTCCCTAGTGCCATTCTCCATTAGAAGGAACATTTCTTGAAGAAATGGCTGATTCCAGGGCTGGGGCAGGGTAGGTTCAAGATGAATCTGGAACATATTGCCAGAAAGTAAAACATGATGAGGTGCATCACACAGACACAGGTGCCAAATTGAGGAATCAATCCGGGGTTGGGGGAAATGATCATCAAAATAATTGAGTAAGGAACTATAAACCATTGAACAAATAGTAATTTATTAGTTATCACCAGTACAAATGAACAGGAGAAAGGAAAGCTGTTGCATACGGTAGAAAACAGAATGCCATCTGGTAAATGCAGGAGTCCTGGGGTTGAAAAACATTATTTTATAATAAAGATCACATCAGGCAAGAATCATCAATGAATACTAAATCTAGGAAACTTTTATAAGAAAAAAATTAGGACATTTATGTGGTTGGTCTTAAAGTGTGTCCCCACAGACTGCTTATTAATTGTAAAGAGTAAAAAGCAGCAATTACATATTGGAGAAATCCAACACCTCGAGACTGATCAAAATTAACCTCAGCTATGAGGGACAGATGGATATCATGTGTCTGCGCTTGTGATACAGAGAGAATAAAGAATAGCCTGAATCAAATAATGAGGAAATATCAGCCAAGGTGGGAGGTGACTGTATTTTCTTATTTTTTTAAATATTTATTCATTTTTGAGAGGCAGAGCACAAGCAGAGGACGGTCAGAGAGAGAGGGAAACACAGAATCTGAAGCAGGCTCCAGGCTCCAAGCTGTGGGCACAGAGCACGATGTGGGGCTCAAACCCACTAACTGTGAGATCATGACCTGCACCGAAGTCGAACGCTTAACCAACTGAGCCACCCAGGCGCCCCTATATTTTTAAAAAATGTTAGTATCATAGGGGCGCCAGGGTGGCTCAGTCGGTAAAGTGTCTGACTGTTGGTTTCGGCTTAGATCATGATCTCATGGTTTGTGGGTTTGAACCCCACATTGGGCAGTGCAGAACCTGCTTGGGATTCTCTCTCTCTCCCTCCCTCTCTGCCCTCCTCCTCCCCATGTCTCTCTCACTCCCAAAATAAATAAATAAACTTAAAAAAATATTTTTAAAAATGTTAGTATCATATA
Source organism: Panthera onca (assembly GCF_046562875.1). Taxonomy (NCBI): domain Eukaryota; kingdom Metazoa; phylum Chordata; class Mammalia; order Carnivora; family Felidae; genus Panthera; species Panthera onca. The sequence goes on from NC_138346.1 coordinate 54,492,673, forward strand.
GGACAATGAGAGGATGTGGAAATGTTCCAGGTAACAGAAGGCTAAAGAGATACAACAACTCAATGCAATTCCTGACCATTTTTGGGATTCTGTTCTGGAGGAGGAAAAAGTGCTATGAAAGACATTATTGAGTCAAGTGACCAAGTTGGAATATGGATGAGACATTAGGTAAAAGTATTAAATCAATGTTAAATTTACTAAAGTAAAAACAGTACTATGGTTATGTGAAAGGATACCTGTATTCCTAGGAAAAACACTCTGAAGTATTTGAAGGCAAAGGACCATGATATATACATCTTACTCTCCAAAAGAAACGAAGTATATGCATGCATACATGTGTGCACGCGCACACACACACACACACACACACACACACACTGTCCTGCCAAGTGTATATTATCTTGACAACACCTCACAATTTATATCATTACTACTGTGTAAAAGCAGTAACTAATATGCCAAATGTGTTTTCTTTGGTCAGATGATCCCATGGTTTTTCTTTTTAGTTTATTAAAATAAACTAAATAATTTACAATGATTGATTTTTGAATGTTAAACCAAAGTTTCATTCCAGAGACTAAGCCCCACTTGGTACTGATGCAACCTTTTTATATATTGGCACATTTAATTTCTGGATATTTCTTTAGAATTTTTACATCTCTGCTCATGAGAGAGATTGGTCTATAATTTTTTTCACGTAATATCTTCAATCTCAGGGCAATTTTGCCCTCACAGAATGAGCTGGAAAGTATTCTCTCCTCTTCAACCTTTTGGAAAAGTTTGTGTAGAATTGGTATTATATTTTCTTCAAATGTTTGGAAAAATTCACCAATGAAATCATCTTGGCCTGGAGTTTTGTTGTTTGGGTTTCTTTTAGGTAAGATGTTAACTGCAAATTCAATTTCTTCAATAAATTAAAAGCTATTCAGTTTGTCTATTTCTTCCTGAATAAATATTGGTAGTTTGTGACTTTCAAGGAATTTGTCTATTTCATCTAAGGGGTAAAATTTATAGGTACAATGCTGCTCATAATATTTTTATTATCCTTTTATTATCTATAAAATCTATAGTGATGTCACCTTTCTCATTCCTGAATATTGATCATCTGTGTCTTCTCTCTTTCTTGCTGATCAGTCTGGCAAGAGTTTTATAAAGCTTATTGATCTTGTCAAAGAACCAGCTTTTTATTTCACTGATATCCTCTCTTCTTTTCATTTCGATCTTTCTGTATCATTTGTTTCCTTTCTTCTCTTACTTCAGATTTCATTTGTTCTTTTTCCTCTGGTTTCTTAAGAGGGAAGCAGGGGTCATTGATTTATATGTGTGTATATATGCTCTAGCAAATTCTGATATTGACATCTTTATTCAATTCAAATACTTTGTTTCTCCTTGCTTTTTAAAACTTAATCTGGGGGCACCTGGGTGGCTCAGTCAGTTGAGCGTCCGACTTCAGCTCAGGTCACGATCTTGCAGTCTGTGGGTTCGCGCCCCGCGTCAGGCTCTGTGCTGACAGCTCAGAGCCAGGAGCCTGCTTCGGATTCTGTCTCCCTCTCTCTCTCTCTGCCCTCCCCCACTCATGCTCTGTCTCTCTCTCTCTCTCTCTCTCAAAAATAAATAAACATTAAAATAAATAAATAAATAAATAAACAAAACTTAATCTGTGTATCATTTAAGTGTTATTTAGTTATCAAATGTTTGAGTATTTTTCTAGAGCTCTTTATTTTATTTATTTATTTATTTTTTATCTCCAATTCAATTGTGGTCAAAGAGCAGACTTTGTATGATTCTAAGAATTTTAAGTTTATTGAGAGTTGGTCTGGGTCCAGAATATGTTCTATGTTGGCAAATTTGTACGTGAACTCTAAAATAATATGTATCACACTGTTGTTGGATGATGTCTTCTTCAATTTTCAGGTCAGTTTGGCAGTATTATTCAAATATTCCATGTCCTTATTGGCTTTATGCCTGTGTGTTCTATCGATTATCGAAAGAGAATTGAAATATCTGACTAAAATTGTGGATTTGTCTAATTCTTCTTGCAGTTCTATTATGCTTTGTTTCATATATTCTGAATCTGTTGTTAGGTGCGTGCAGCAATCAGTACTCACTGAACACAGGAGAGGCAGGAGAGGACCATGCAGTAGATGTCTGAGGATTTCTTTCTGTTCGGTGCTCTCCTCTCCAGGACTCTTGGCCTGGAAACCCTAGCCGCCTTGGTCTCCACAGAGTCTGATTCATCTTCTCCACTCAGGGAGTCTGCCAGATTCAACCTGTCTCTGCTACAGCCTGGAACCTCTCTGGGCAGTAAACTGAAGCTGACCCCTTTTTGTTCCTGCCTCTCAACGACCCTGACTTTCAGTGCCTCATGTTCAGCATCTTGAAAGCTGAAAACTGATTTTTTATACATTCTGTTTGTCTATTTTTCTTCAATTTGTTCTGTCTTCCTTCTTTTTTTCTTTCTTTCTTTTTTCCTTTTTTTTCTTTTTTTTTTTTTTGGCGGGGGGCGGGGCGTCGTTGCTTCAGACAGAGGGTAAATCTGACTGGAAGCAGAATTCCTTCTTGTCCTTTTGTTTAGGTTTAAATGCTTGGTAGTTTCTGTGGATCAAGAATTTGGGATCAGCTTTGCTGGGGAGTTCGGCTCCAGTTTATCAAATTCACTGTTTTCTTTCTGACAAGAAACCTCGAAAGTCTTCCAGTTTAATCACTACAGCTCCCCCCTGTGATAGGTATTATAAAGGGTTTATTTGATTTTTCTAGATTTAGAAGTTTATTTCAGACAAGATAAAATGCACACGGGGTGCCTTGGGTGGCTCAGTCGGTTGGGTGACTGACTTCGACTCAGGTTATGATCTCACAGTTTGTGGGTTCGAGCCCCGCATCGGGCTCTGTGCTGAATGCTTGCTCAGAACCTGGAGCCTGCTTCGGATTCTGTGTCTCCTTCTGTCTCTACCCCTCCCCAAATTGTGCTCTGTCATGTTCTGTCTCTCAAAAATAAATAAATGTAAAAAAATCTTTTTTAAATACACACAAATTAGTTTGCAAAGTTTTCATTACTAAAGTAGTTTGACTTTTAGTTTATATGCTATTTTAGTTTATATGCTATAGTATATAAAATAATAGTGTATTATATAACATCATATTGCATAGTATATAGTATCTAATTTTCACCTTAGATTTATAAATAATATCCTAATGAAAAATAATAAGCTAATTGCATTAACACTAGCTAAAATCTTTTAGCAATTTATGTGCCACAGGAGATGTTTTTCTTTTTAAGTTTATTTATTTATTTTGAGAGAGAGGGTGCATGCGGGAGGAGCAGAGAGCAAGAATCCCAAGCAGGCTCCGTACTGTCAGTGCAGAGCCCTATGTGGGGCTCAAATTCACAAACTGTGAGATCATGACCTGAGCCAAAATCGAGTTGGACGCTTAAACAACTGAGCCACCCAGTTGCCCTGTCAGAGTAGGTTTTCATATACTATCTCATTTCATTCTCACAACCCTATAGCATATTTACTATTGATATCCTTATTTTACAGGTGATAAAATTAAGACCAAAGAAGTTCAAATGACATGAAATTCACGTATTCAGGAAGCTGATCATCCAGGATTCCAATCCATATCTTTCTAATGCAAAAACCTCTTAACCACTGTGCTATACTGGACAGAATTGAGATAAATGCCTTGAGTAGAACTAGCATTTTCTATTCCACTTTGAATAGGATTTTACTAAAGCACAAAACAGGAAGATCCATAAGATTACATTTGAGAGGACTCTGGAAATCTACAGATAGAAATAAATCCTGGAGAGAAAGACCAACTATACTGTACTTTGAATCATCCATGAAGTCAAAACAAGTATGAGGTCTAACTGTAGTTAGAAATCAATTTCCTTTCTAGTCTTTCATAACTTCTCCTTCCCACACTTTAAACTGTCTTAATTTGCCCCACTGTGACTTATTTCTGGTAGCGTATAGTTGGGATAGCAGCATCCTCACACCTGGTGGGCTATGGAGCTGCCCATGCTGGGAATAGTAAGGATCATGAGGAACCATGCAGGTCCAATACAAGCCACCGTCACTTCAAAAACGAAGACATGTGCTTTGCTGATGGTGCGAACTGGCCAAAGGCAACAACATGAAAACCACAGGAGTACCTTCACATGTAAAAGCAAACTCAGTCAGTAGCAGACTGCACTTTGATGAGAAATAACATGTTTTAGTAAAGTAGCTCCTTCTATTTGTTAAAGGGTGTGCCTTCAATCATAAAATATACATTCATTCCTTTATCCTACAAACATGTACCCAGTATGTAGTCAGGCACTATGCTTGGTGCTGGGGGAGCCAAAATAGGTAAATAGGTAGATGGATAGATGGATGGATAGATAGATAGATGATAGAGAGGTACAAGTCTCAGATCTCTAAGTCTTCAGTATCTAGAAGAAAGATTGAATATGTAAATACCTTGATGCCTAACAGTGAAACACCACCAGGAATATACCTGCATTCTGGTTTCTTATTTGCTACAAGCAGGGAGACCCTACACCCTGGAGAACAAAAGGGAATCTCAGGGGGTGTTTGGGGGACATGTCATAGGATTTGGTCCCATGTTACCATAGTTTTGGAGAAGGTTCCAGGAAGCAGGGATTTGCTCTGGATTAGGTGCTGTCAGAAAGTTGGGAGCAATTCTATGTTTGGATATTTTAATAATTTTTACCTAGGAGGAAGGAGGCATGGAATGGGTAATTGGTAAAGAAGTAGTAGTCATTCATGTTAGATGGGAAAGGAGGGGATGTGTGACCATGTTCATAGTTAGCACAGTATTCTTGTTTTTGTCTGTGTTCAGATGTGATTATGGAGGGTTCCTGGTTTTGTTTTAATCTATTAAATGGATTAGCCATGGAGTGACCCCTTTTAATTTTGGTGAAAATGTTATGTTCTGCAAGAAAACAGCATGGCCTAGTTGAAATGGACGCCTGTTTTTTCTTCCTTAATACTCAGTTATCCTATGCCTTGATAAATGCTTAGTTACAAGAATACACAGATGTGGGAGAGGTTAATAAGCTCCTTCCATGCCAGAAACTATCTTGTGATAGATGAAAGTCCCAGACTTATTAATTACATTTGGTGACTAAAGAGACAGAGCTAAAAAAAAAATAAGGTTCTGGAAAATATCATTGGGATGTGAACTTAAAATTTTTTCTGCTTTACCATAAATGTTTGCAGTTTGTTAAATTATATTGACCTACAATAAACTGCACTTATTAAAACCTATAATTTGATGACTTTTGACATATTGACATATCTCTAAAATTGTCACCCCATCACCTTCAAAATATTTTGTGCTCCTTTGAAATCGCCTCTCCCTCCTTTCATCATTCTATCCCCCCAAACCTCGTCCCCAGGCAATCACTGATCTATTTCTCTAGATAACTTAGTGTGCACTTTTTAGAAGTTTATATAAATGAAATCCTACAATATATCTTCTTTTATGTCTGACTTCTGTCACTTAGCATAATTATTTTGACATACATCCATGTTGTTACATGTTTCAAAACCCATTCCTTTTTATTTCTGAGTAGTATTCCATTGTGTCATATGCAAACAAATTCTTTAGGGATTCTCCTATTGGTGGACATTTAAGTTGTGTGATGGTTTTAAAATAAGTCCACAAAGTCTTTGCTACAACTCTCTTCAGAGGGCATCTATTTGCCCTCTTCTTTTCAATATGGACTGGACTTAGCAACTCAGTTCTAATGAATAGAATAAAGCAGAAGTGATGGCATGCAACTTTTGAAACTAAGGATTTTGGACTTCTTCCTTGTTCTTTATTGGATCACCGTCTCTGGGGGAAGCCAGCTGCCATGCTGTGAGGAAACTCAAATAGCCCTATGGTGAAGCCCATGTAATGAGAAACTATAGTGTCCTGCCAATTGCCATGTTGGAAGCAAACTCTCCAATTTCAGTCCAGACTTCAAATGACCATAGCCTCTTTGTAGCTTCACTACAACCTCATGGGAGACCCAGAGCCAGAACCACTCAGAACCACTCAGCTGAGCTGCTCCCAAATTCAGTGATCCATAGAAATAGTGAGATAATGAACATTTGCTGTTTTAAGTCACTAAATTTCAGAGTAATGTGTTACAGGGCAATAGGTAACTAATATAGGTTTTTTCAGGTTTGGGGCTATTGCAAGTAAAGCAGCTATAAACTTTGGATACAAGTATTTGTAAAGATGTATGCTTTCATTTCTCTTGGTTTACTGTATATTTGGGCACAATTTTTATTTTGCCTTATATTGTTTTCCATTCAAGTGTCAAATTGACCCAACAAGGTTATAGGCTTCAGGTACTTATTTAATATTCCACACAACACTCAGCCCATGTTAATTGCCTAGTAAATGATCAATATTTTGAATTGAGATAAATTAAGAACAATAATAAGTACACAAATGGCTTTCCATAGGTACCAGAGAAGGGAGAAGGTGATTCAATGTTGTTAGTGGATGGACTGCCTGACCTCCCCCACCACCTCTTAAGAAAAATGAATTGATCTGCTTTAGGTCCAGAAAAAGAATGCAGTTTGGAGTCCATAAAAAAATGTCACCCCCAGGTAATGTGAATTCTAACTTGAATACTACACATAAATGGGGAGAATTAATCCAATTTCATCCAGGTAAAAATCTGAAGTGACCCACTTGTCAAAATAGAAATAAAATGTACTGTTTCACATTGCCAAACAGTGTGCTCTCTCTTTCAGCTGCTTTTCAACCAATCTAAGCTGTGCTTACAGGAACTGGCCATGACATTGAGAATTTGAGTAATATTTATCTTCCAGCTCTCAGATATGGCTGGAAAGAGCCATGTGTGTAGAAATACATATAGGAATGCCTTGGTGATACTCAGTAGGTTTCTATGGGTTTAGTTCCTTTACCTGGTATGGAGGACACTGAGCTTTTTTAAAGAGATAGAAATGTAGGATTTGAAATAGCCAACTACCACTAAGAAACATTCTGAGCAAAGAGAGTATGACCAAACTTAACCACAACATACCAAATGACTCTATTAGTGGGAGATAGGAATCACTCCACAACACTTTTGAGAGCTAGTAATAATGAGGACTTTCTTTTTTTTTTTTTAAGTTTATTTATTTAATTGGAGGTGGGGGTGGGGAAGGACAGAAAGAAAGGGAGAGAAAGAATCTCAAGCAGGCTCTGCACTGTCAGTGTAGAACCCACCTCAGGGCTCAATCCCACGAACCGTGAAATCATGACCTGAGCAGAAATCAAGAGTCAGATGCTCAAATGACTGAGCAACCCAGGCACTCCAATAATGAGGAATTTCAAAAACATTCATAAGATTTTCTCACACTGATTTTTTTCTTTTTCTTTTTTACGTTTTCTTACACTAATCTTTCTTCCATTCTTCCAAAAAATTTGCCTAGAGGAGATTTAGAATTGTTCAAATGAGAATGAAAAGATAAAAAAAGTCATGCTTACATTCAGCTTTTTACACCAAAATTTAGCAACTTTTTTGGGAGAAGAAGAGAGCAAAGGGATTCTCTAAATTCCTTTATCTCCTTTAGAGAGACTGGGAAGTCAACACAGGAAGCAGGAAGCGGAAGCCTAAGAAAACTAAACCATTCTAGGTCTGGTTGATTAGAACGAACAGGAGACAAGAGTAGAGGGAGCAAAAAGTGGGAGAAACTTCAAGGCTGCTGATCCCCTCCCTGCCTTAGGGCCTAACATCAGAGCATAGACTCCTGGGTCAGAAACAAATCATTTGCATAAATTCTGCAAGGCTTAATGTCCACAGGGTGACAGGGAGAAGGCCAGCTCACTCCTGCAAGTAGAGCTGAGAAACTAAGAAACTTCGAGCTTTGGAAATCTGAATCTTTTATAAGAGACAGTGACCCTGACTGACCTTTGCCCAGGAGGTAGACGTTCTCCTATTTTCCTGATTAGGAAACTAATCTGCCTTCTGTCCCAGGAGCAATCACTATCCTCCAACTCTGTTTGGTATACAATCAACCTTTAGAAGATAGTCTAGAGGAAAGGCTGCCAGTGCCTCTACAATGTGCAAACACATGGACTTCTTCGAGAAATGTGTCTCAACAATCAATACCTAATAAAAACCTTCAAGATAGTCATATTTCACTCACTTTCCAGAGAAGGAAATGAAGATGGGAGAAGTTAAGGAACTCACCAAAAGCAAAATAGTGCAGTTGGGATGTACACCTAGCCCTGTCTCCCTCCATAAACTCTCCGCACTAAATCAGTCTGGAGACCCATGCATATTTATGATTAATGCTTATGACAAGCCAAAAATCATGACTGAATCCTTCTGGAAGGAAAATGTCTATTACCTTACTATGCCTCTAGGCTGACAAATGTTATTTCTTGAAAGATACCCTGAAGAACCAAAGTAAAACTTTATAAATGAGCAACGTAGCATGTCTCCTCCAAAATGAGATGTCTTGACAGCAGGACCCCAAATTCTAATTGTCAACAAAATACAGAGAGGAAAGAAAGCTGTTGTCCAAAGTTAAGGAATATCCTGGCAATCTTAATGGATTATTTGTCTTCTGTTGTCCATTCCCAGAAATTGAGCTGCCACAAACCTGAGCAGATTTGGTAGCTTGTCTGCAAGATGGGCACTGTCAATTTCTTCCCTTCCTTATATACACTTCATTCTCTTCAAGAGAAGTAATGTCTGTTCGTCCCCCTCTTCACTCCCTCCATCTTGAATCTAGGCTGGACTTAATGAATTCCTCAAATAATAAAATACAACAAAACTGGCATTCCAGGACTTTTAAGACTAGATCATTAGAAGTCTTGCAGCTTCAGTCCAGGTCTCTTGAAATAGCTGCTCTGGGACAGTGTAAAAAGTCTGACTACCCTAAGACTGCCATGCTGTAAGGAAGCACAAGCTGGCTTCATAGAGAGCTAGATGTCCAGCTAGCTCCACACATCCAGCCACCCTGCTACATATACACCAGTCGCATAAGTTAAGGAGCCATCTTAGATATTCCTGTCCCAGCAGATGCAACTTGGAGAAAATGGAGAAACTCAACAGACATGCAGAACCAAGATCCCATTCATATGGCCCAGTTGAGCTGTTCTAGGCATCTCCAGCCCCTCCTACTATGCCCTATCCAAATCCCTGACTCACAAAATAATGTATATGACAAAATGGTTTTTGTTTTATGCCATAAAGTTTTGAGGCATTGTTTGTTTGAGGTTTGTTTAAGAAGCATTCGATAACGGCAACAAGAGGTATAGTTGAAATATGTGCTGGAAGACTGGTTTCACAAGATTTTAGGCAAATATTAAAGATAAATTGCAAATTTACATTGTGAGCTAACTGGAAGTTTAAAAGGGCAATTAAAACTTAAAACAAATGTTTTGCAGAGTTAATAACATTAAATTTCTAATAATGTTTGAAAATTCTTTCGGATACTGACCAATTGACCTAAAGTTGGTGAAGTTATCATTCTGGGGTAGTTTATCTCAACCAAGGGCAATTTGGCTTCTAGCATACATTTGACAATGTCAAAAGACATATTTGGTTGTCACAAATCCCTGGGGTTAGGGATGCTACTAGATTCTAATGGGTAGAGGCCTGAAATGCTGCTAAATAGCTTACGACGCACAGGACAGCACCCCCACAGCAAAGACTTATCTGGCCCAATTTGTCAGTAGTGCCAATGTTGAGAAACCATGTTCTAGGATACCAGAAGCAATTGTATTTGAATAAAGGCTTTGGCAGTCCATTCCTCAAGCAAATGTATAACTTTTTGCATTTGAAGAGAAGCTTTCCTTGTTCAAATTTGCTTGTTCAGAATAAAATTTTAAATGTGTATATGGATCAGAACCACACGGGTTTGAGTCTAATATAAAAAGATATGTTTCTTCACATATTTATTTGGCATTTTATTTGCAGTAGACAATGCACTAGGCACTATGGATCTCCAGATAAGTTCCCTACTTGCTATGAGCTCCTATCTAATGTGGAGACAGACGGGTCAGCAATCACATTACCATAGGACAATTGTAGAACTAGAGACTGAAAAATAGGACAAAGAACACCAAAGAAGGCAGGAAATTCTCAGAAAAGACTTCAAGACGGAGGAGTTCTGGGCTGAAACTACATGGTTAAGTAGAAGTACTTCAGACTGGAGGCTGGAAAAAAAAACAAAATAGACTTTATAACATGGACATGATGAAAAACCATACCTTGTGTACAAGTCTAATCACTTATAGAAAATATATGGGGCTGGACTTCGGCTCAGGTCATGATCTCACAGTTCGTGGTTTCGACCCCCTTGTCAGGTTCTGTGCTGACAGCTCAGAGCCTGGAGCCTGCTTCAGATTCTGTGTCTCCCTCTCTCTCTCTACCCCTTCTTGGCTCGCTCTCTCTCTCTCTCAAAAATAAATAAATGTTAAAAAAAAATTTTTTTTTAAAAAGAAAATAAATGATGCTTTCCTTTAACAGTATATGGAGCAATTAGGAATTAAATCAGATCTAAAACCGTTAGAGGCTTCTGAAAACCTGATTGGAAAAAGTGTAATGGCTGATAATGTGAGTCTCCAAGGGGAAAATCAAGAATGATAAACAAGTTTCCAAAATCTAACTTTCTTCATGGTCCAGAGATTTAAAATATAAAAAATAAAAAACACAAAAACAAGTTTTTCCACGGCTAGGAAGAGAAGACTTAAAGCAGAAAAAAAGCTTTTTAAGGACCCAAGGCCAGCATTACATGTAGGGGTGAAGAATAAAGGGGCATTATAACAAGCATGCAGGGAGCATTAGATATAAAAACACAAATTAAACTTTGGAAATAAGTTTGCCTTTGTTGTTTTCTAAATTCTTTTTCAGGCTGGAACAATCATTTTTGAAATTCCATTTAAAACCCAGAAGATCTTTATGATAAACAGCCTGAAGTCTCTTATGCTATCTCATGCCTTCAATTTTCCCACAATTTCCCTTTAGAGACGTGAAAAAAAATCCCTGTGGGCCTCAGAATATGTTAAGTACTTTAGTCATACAATACTCAATTTGAACTGGTATCACTTGTAAGTTTTTACGATTCAAAAATCATATGGTATGATATTTTAAAATAGCCCCAAAGATTACCATAGCATTTCTATCATCATTTGCTACAATGATGCATTCTAACACCTAAGAAAATTTCAAAAGACACATTTCCCTTGGCAAACACCTGTTTCAAAGTAGAACAAAGCTTCTTACTTCACAACATACTCTGAAAGCACAAAACATCACTGAAGGCATGTATGTTAAAGGGTCATGGACTAACAGGAAACCGACACCAGAATCTCACTGTGGGATTGCCCTGGTTATGCTTAACTAGGGAGGTGCCCCGGCTCTTTCCTTGGACACTGAGAAATCTTGGTTTCTAAACATCAGTTGTTATATAATGAGTTCCAAGTAGGTAAATGGGACTTAGGCTAGTATAACGAGTGCATGAGTGTCCCAAATGGAAAGCACATGATGTGATGATCCCTTTGCAGAAAGCAGAAACCAGATCAGCCCCAGAGGAGCTTGTCTAGATTGTTCTCACCCATGCATAGCAGCTTCCTCAAAAATGTTTCTCAAAATGTGGTTCTCAGACCACTCACATAAATAAATCTGGGGTGCTTCTTAAAAAAGCTTCCTTGGTGTTCTCTCAGACCTAGTGGCTAAGAATCTTTAATTCGATTCTTGGCCATGCTAGAGTTTAGGACCCATGTTTTTATGTCAAGAGTCCAGAAATATTTTGCATAGGAAAGTTCCTTATTTTGTGCTGAATTCACTCAGTGCATAAAATAGTACTGAAAATAGCAAATTTCACTTCTTTAATTAATGGTATTGAGTGTTATTAGCCTAAGTCTACATAAATGGTATATCAACACTTGGGGGTATGAGGGGAAGAACTACTGACTCTTTGCTTAAGAAATGAAATATTTCATCGTAACACTTGCCAAAGCCAGTGAGCCATTATGGCAAGTGTTAATACTGTTCCTCACCATAAGAAGGGTTAGATGGGGCTATGTTTCTCTAGATAAAGGAGTCTGATTCACAGATCCAATTTCTCTAAAAAAATATTTTTTTTCAAGTTTTGAGTATGAATATGGCCTGTCCCAGGAAAGGATTGTTGACTTAATTTGATAGCCAAAATAACCCAGGTTGGCAGTGGTGTTAAAAAGAGTAAAGTATGGTGCACTTACAGGATATTTTTCAGACATATGATGTATCGTATAAAAACACCTGTCTTCAAATCATGCACTCCTATAAGGTCTTTAGTATGCTCCCATGAAACCTAGAAAAATATTATTACTACGTTCGAGGGAGGGTCAGGTAGTGGGAGGAATTTATATATTCATGACTGAATAAATGAAGGACATGCATCTCCCTTCCCTGCACAGCTCATTGTTCCTGAGGTGGATTCCCAGAGAAGCCAGAGACCTTTGGCTTCATGGAAATATATAAGCTGGGCAGGATTCCTCTTACTGCCATCTTGGAGTCACATAAAAGATGAGCGAGCTGAGGAAACTGTGAACACGGAAAAAGCTCCTAGGGAGCAGAAATAAGACAGAGAAAAAGAGAGCCCTAAGTTTGGTTTTCCAGTTCTAGTTGACATGAGACCTCTCCGAATGTCGTTAATTACCTTGTAGTCCATGAAATCTCTGAGTACCTACAATAGCCCATTCCCCTTTGACGTGAGCGCTTTTGGTGGGACTCTGTTCAAACATTAGGGTTCCAGAGAGAATATGGTAAGTAATTGTGTGAACTTCCATACAAAGTATACAGTGGGGACCCACTTCCTCACTTGGTTTCATCAGTAGCCTGGCCGATCTGAAATACCTTCTGTCTTTTATCAGCATTTATTGTATATGATGTGGATAAAATTACACAGAGAAAAGGTATTTGGACTCAAGTCATTCTGTCTTGACTGAGGTCAACGTGGTCTTTAATCAGCTGAATTCCCTTTAAGGGATGGAAACTAACATTTAAGTACATTGCATATGCAAAGATCTTTATGTCATTTAGCTCTTTAATCCTCAGGACTCTTTAAGGTTCAGGCTCAGGGAGACTAATTGATTTGTTCAATGATCAAAGTTAGAAAATGGTAATGATTATGCACAATCCAGACTTCTACTATAAGTTCAAAACTCTTTCTACTAAACCAGTGTCTCACAAAATATGGTACACATATCATTTTTGGTATCCAAGATTACTTTAAATAGATTATTTTATTTTATTTTTTAGTTTTATTTTTTTATTTTTTTTTCAATATATGAAGTTTATTGTCAAATTGGTTTCCATACAACACCCAGTGCTCATCCCAAAAGGTGCCCTCCTCAATACCCATCACCACCCTCCCCTCCCTCCCACCACCCATCAACCCTCAGTCTGTTCTCAGTTTTTAAGAGTCTCTTATGCTTTGGCTCTCTCCCACTCTAACCTCTTTTCTTTTTCCTTCCCCTTCCCCATGGGTTTCTGTTAAGTTTCTCAGGATCCACATAAAAGTGAAAACATATGGTATCTGTCTTTCTCTGTATGGCTTATTTCACTTAGCATAACACTCTCCAGTTCCATCCATGTTGCTACAAAGGGCCATATTTCATTCTTTCTCATTGTCACGTAGTACTCCATTGTGTATATAAACCACAATTTATCCATTCATCAGTTGATGGACATTGAGGCTCTTTCCATAATTTGGCTATTGTTGAGAGTGCTGCTATAAACATTGGGGTACAAGTGCCCCTATGCATCAGTACTCCTGTATCCCTTGGGTAAATTCCTAGCAGTGCTATTGCTGGGTCATAGGATAGGTCTATTTTTAATTTTTTGAGGAACCTCCACACTGTTTTCCAGAGTGGCTGCACCAATCTGCATTCCCACCAGCAGTGCAAGAGGGTTCCTGTTTCTCCACATCCTCTCCAGCATCAAATAGATTATTTTAAAAATATATATTTTGGAGCCCCTGGGTGGCTCAGTTGATTAAGTGCCAGACTCTTGATTTTAGCTGAGGGAATGATCCCACAGTTCTTGGGATCAAGCCCTGCATAGTGTTCTTTGTTGACTGCATGGAGCCTACTTAGGATTCTCTCTCTCCCTTTCTCTCAGCCCCTTCCCCATGCTTTCTCTCTCTCTTTCTCTCTCTCCAAAAAAAAAAAATAAATAAACATTTTTAAAAACGCTTTAAAAATTTAAAGTTACACATTTATTTTAATACATTTTAGAAAAATAATTTGAATCAAATTTGATTTCATGAGTATATGTATATACATATATATAGTGAAAAACAGTACAGATGGCAGATAGATATGGCAAAAATCTTGAAGAGAAACTATTGAGGTTTGAAAACCTCACCATATCAAGTTCATGTGAAATTATAAACAACATCTTGAAAATCTGTTCAGAATGGTCCAGTGACCATATTAAGTTCACGATTTGGATGTAAAGCAAATATTTTTAGCAAATACATGTCGATAGCATATAGAAGACATTATTGCAGTTTTGTTTTTCTATAACCCTAATCTCTAGTGTCATTGCTGTTCGATATATCAAAATACAAAAAATGGTAAACATGTTTCTATATCCAGTACATGTACATTAAAATTGCTGAGTAATAATATAACTAAGCATGGTCAACTATTCTAACGCTTTAACAAATGCTGACGAGATTTAAGCATACACTCAACAACAACTTTATACACATTGAGAATATTTTTCCAGGTAACCAATAAAACAAGACTGGGCAATGTTGTAATGAAGGCCAAGGGACTTCAACCACTAGAGAAATATAATAACCCTTTAGTGATATCCTGCCTGGGGCATCATACCCAGATGATAAAATGGGCCTGGGGAACTAAAATGGCTAAGAAATCAAAACTGTTGGTTACTGACACTCTGGAAACAAACACGAGCACGTTCACAGACAAATAGAAAATTCTTCTCATATTAAGTCTAAAGTTCCTTCAGAAAAATGTAATGTAAATGTGCCACTAAGATTTCCAACACTTGGGGCGCCTGGGTGGCTCAGTCGGTTAAGCAGCTGACTTTGGCTCAGGTCACGATTTCGCGGTCTGTGAGTTCGAGCCCCACGTCGGGCTCTGTGCTGACAGCTCAGAGCCTGGAGCCTGTTTCAGATTCTGTGTCTCCCTCTCTCTGACCCTCCCCCGTTCATGCTTTGTCTCTCTCTGTCTCAAAAATAAAAATAAACGTTAAAAAAAATTAAAAAAAAAAAAAAGATTTCCAATACTGAATCATTGTAGATGAATGGGGACTAGAGTACAACACCAGGAGGACTGGATGAAGGGGCTCAAGGTTGCCTTCTCCTTGCTCCCTCCTCTTCCAGCTTCTTGGTAAGGCCTTTCATGACCCCATAAACTCTGTTTTGTCACTCAGAAATTGTGAATGAAAACATCCACCTGGCTAGATCAAAAGATTACTGTAAAGGTACATTATACATTGTAAAGCACTAGGTATCTGGTAAGCAATATTCTTAAAAAAATAATTAATAAAAGAAAGCTTAAATTTTCTTCCATGTAATGAGATATGCTTGCCTTATTTTGTCCTATATCGCAAAGCTTGGTGTGTTTCTTTTAAGAAGCACATTCTGGAACACGGGATTCAAAAGTAGAAGGCTGGGAGCATGTTTATAATGGGAAATAGGGGAAAACCTATATTAAAGAAAGGATATTTTTTTCAAGAACGATTAGAGGAGATTCAGTGGTGCAATGGGTGAGATGGTCCAACTTTAACAAACAAAAAATCGCTCTTCTTAGAATTCTAATGAGAAATGTATTTACTTTTCACAACATGGGCTCCACTAGGCTGGTGAAATATCTAAAGTGAGGAATTCATACACTCTGCATCTGGCTCACACCATCGCTGCAAGCTAGTTTGAGAATGTTGTCTCTTTCTTTTAGGGCCAACGTGGATCTTGCTGAGGTCTAAAAGCCTGTGTCATCATTTTGTTTTCTGCACCCTCGTGGAGTTTATCTTTCCAGAATAAAATCACTCCAGGAGAAGCTTTAATCAACAGGCTTGCTGAGTGTGATGGATGTACAGTTTCATGTAAGTCTGAAAGGCTTATTTTTTTTCCTGTTTAATTACTTCAGAAACATTTCTGTGCTTCTTGATAAACTCACTTCTACCCAAGACAAACACTGTCCTTGAAAACCACTTGATCGCATCTGTCCTTGGTTACACGTCAAATCTGACGAACATTTCTAAAAGCCATTTCTCTTCCAGATGACCTATGGGGGTTATTTCAAGTACTGTGATTCTAAATTGCCTTTTATTTCTCTGTAATATTCTTCTGCTCGAATACCTGGAAAAAAGGCTGCATATTGTACCCTCTAGTGGTGATTGTGACATTCTTCTAAAAAATATATTGACTTCATTTTTTGACCTTTTACTATAAGTTCACTATATGTCTACTATAGAAGTATTTATTTACTTGGACTTACTGCAAATTGTACAGTGTAAAAGAATTATGTTAATCTTTAAAGGGATACAAATAATGAAAATCATTTGTATTACATTATCATGGTGTTGATAAATGCATTAAAAATAGTATAGGAGATTGACCCATTTTCTTCATATTTTATTAACCCAAATTTTATTCCACTTTTTAAAAAATATTCTATTTCCTCTTTCTTCCATTTCAGAGTATTGTCAGAAAGCAGGTATTTCTACTACTAGAGGAAGTATATACAGCACTCTACATACCCCAAAATATCATTTTTATTTGAGTTCAGAGGTCCTTTTTACTCGTGTTTAGTTATGAGTACCTCTCTTTTTCTAAGAATTCACAACATTTGAAATCAAATAAAGAAGCCACACATGGAAATTCTGATTCTACAAGAACTTGAAATGTATGCCCTATTTCTTTCTTTCTTTCTTTGCCTTTCCCACACTTCATTTTCTTCCTACCCCCAAATGGGCCAAAGCCCATCTTTAAACTGAAAGAAAGCACACACTTTAGAAGAGCTGCTGCTAAAAGCATCGCAATCTCTCTGTCTACATTCCTTTCTTATAGAAATTTAATTAGATATTTTTATTTTAAAGTTCTTGCATCCAAATTCCTAATGAGTTTCACTTTGTGTATAGATGAGAATAAAAGCAGTTAAGAAAAACAAAGGAGATAATCAAGCAGAACAGGTGGTTCCCAACAAAACCTTGAAATTAGGACTTGTTTTCAACTGAGAGTAATCAAGACATAACCATAAATTAAAATGACGTTAATAAATAGAAGAAAATATCTTGTTCCTGGATAAAAAGACTCAGTATTTTAGGATGTCAATTTCCCTAAGTTAGTCCTTAGATTCAATAACATCCTTATAGAATTTTAATAAACTTGTCCAAATGCTTCTAAAGTTTATCTTTAAGAACATGCAAGTGAAAATAGACAAGAACAACAAGAACATTAAAGTAGGGATAATATAGGGGAAGACTAGATTTAATATGTGTTTAAAGGTGATATGAAGCCATAATAAATAAAACAGCATGTTATCAGCACAGTAAAAGAAAAATCTATTAATAGAATAAACAAAGAAACAGTAGCATGTGGTATTTTAGTAAATGCCAATATTGACATTTTGAGTTACTGAGGAAAAATGGATTCAAACTACTAATTAACCATCTGGAGAAAAAATACAAAGTCCTCCTTTTCTCCTCACACCAAAATGTATTCCAGTTAGATTCATGGATTAAATTTCAAAAGATGATAAAATACTAAAAATAAATAAGAATTATTATTTTAATAAATCTTAGACTGAGGAAAGCATTTATGAGTGTAAAATGAAACCCAAAGGTCATAAAAATATCTGCAAATATAACACTACACATATTTAAACTTTTAAAGTATTTATAAATTCTTCCATAACTATGGTCAGAAGGTAAACACTGGAAAAATATTTATAATATTTGTAAAGACAAAGTGCTAATTTTCTAGTTTACAAAGAGGTCTCTTAATCACTAAAAAAAAAAAAAAAAAAAAAAAAAGGCAACCCAAAAGAAAACTTGGCAAAGGACTTAAATAGGCAAACCACAGATGAACAAATGTAAATGGGCAGAAAACTAGAAGATGCTTATCCTCACTAGTAATTACAGAAACACAAATTTAAACAAGCTTAAACATTTCACTGATCATCTTAGCAAAGATTAAAAGATTTGATAATGCAAAATTTCTAAGATTATAATAAAGCAGAGAATGTCAGTGCTATTATAGGAATATAAACTAATACAATCTTCCGGGAGATAAATTTGGCAATATTTATTAAAATGTTTTTGACTCAAGGGGCACCTGGGTGGCTCAGTCAGTTAAGCATCCAACTCTTGATTTTGGTTCAGGTCATGATTTCAGAGTTCATGGGCTCAAGCCCCTCATCGGGCTCTGTGCTGACAGTGTAGAACCTGCTCGGGATCCTCTCTTTCTCTCTCTGCCCCTCCCCTGCTTGTTCTCATGCTCTCTCTCTCAAAATAAATAAATAAACTTAAAAAAAATTTTTTAGTGTTTTTGACTCAGAAGTTCCCTTTCTACACTTCAGGACTTTATCACACAGAAATACTTTGCATTTGAATGTGCAGAGATATATGTATAAAGCTGTTTTTCTATTATTAAAAATGACCCAAATGCCATTGTGGAAAACAGAATGGTGGTTCTTCAAAAAATTAAACATAATAATGTAAGAAAACACAGTAATTCCATATGATCCAGAAATTCCACTTCTGAGTATATTCCCCAAGGAACTGACAGCAGGAACATGAGTAGATATCTCTACACCCATGTTTCACAGAAGCATTATTCACAATAAGCAAAGGTAGGAAAAACCCAAGTGTCCATCAACAGATGAATGGATTAACAATAACAATATTGTTTTATATATATATATATATATATATATATATATATATATATATATTCAGCTTTAGAAATGGAATGTTATTCGGCTTTAGAAAATGAAAGAAATTCTGATACATACTACAACATAAATGAATCTTTCTCTCTCTCTCTCTCTCTTTTTTAAAAATGTTTATTTTTGAAAGAGAGAGAATGAAAGCAGAGGAGGGGCAGAGAAAGAGAGGCAGAGAGAGAATCCCAAGTAGGCTCCACATTGTCAGCCTGACACAGGGCTCAAACCCACAAACCATGAGATCATGACCTGAGCCAAAATCAAGACTAACTGACTGAGCCATCCAGGCACCCCCATCATAGTGAGACAGAAAGTAGAATGGTGGTTTCTCGGGGCTGGGAGAAACAGAGAATGGGGAGTTAATATTACATCAAGTTCACCAAAGGTAAGGCCATCTAACTCAGATGATGGAAAAAGCATCCTCTTTGTGGTTTTCTTTCTGGGGACACAAAATTAGGTCTCACTTCTGTATATAGGTATTGCATCACTGTCAATCATATTAGGAAGAAATTCATCCTGGGAAAGAAAATGAAGACTTAGGGAGCAGAAACTAAACTGAGGTTAGAAGAAAATTTCCCTCTTTTCTCTGGGTTTGACATTTGGAGAATGTGGGAGGCGGAGAGCCCTGACCCGTGCCTGACCACATGGAGACAAGCAGATGACAAGTCAGGAGGGTGGCTCAGCCCATGAGGAACCCTAGGCAGGCTGGACGTGAACTGCAGCAGCAATTTATTTTTCCTATTGGACTTCCCTTCCATTAGTATTTGTCTTTCAGTAGGATCTCTGGGCTGAGGGGAAATTACTGGAGAGCCTGCATCTTTGCTCATGGGCAGTGGTTACTGCCAGAGGGTATCATGGCCTCTGGACTAGAAATGGTGAGTTTCATCCCTGGAACAAGATGAAGTACTTTGACAAGAAGAGGGAACCAGAGGGGAAGGGTGCCAGGGACGTGTTCCTTAGCACATATTAGGTATCAAAAACTGTTAGAAGTATCAGAGGGACATTCTTTGTTGAGAACTCCATCTTAATCAATAAAGAAGACTAGGGAGAGGTCTCACCATCATGGTTTGGATTAGAGTAATTATAACCCAGATATTATCTGGGGTCTTCCTGACCTTTAAAGATAAAAGTGGTTCAACACCAAACCCCAATTTCAAGTCCTGTAGATTCTAAAACTTCCCCTAAGTGTTCTGTGAATTCAAGAGGAATAGGCAGCAGAGGAGGAAGGGACTTTCATCCCATGCCTCTGGTGTGGTCTCTCTTTAAACAGCTTCAATATGGTTTTGACATTCACCCCTTGAGTGTACATACTCCCACAAGAAAAGTCTACACACACAGAGCATTTTGTAGCTAGAACAAGCTTTACTGTATCACTGGGGGGCAGGGAAGAGGTGGTTCTGCCCTACACAACAAATGGCAGGACGTCCACATGAGAGAATACTGATCACCTTGCTTCTGGCACCCTGGCACCATGAATTCTCTTCACTCCTCCATGCAGTACCCAATCTTCCCTCAGGCGCCTCTCCCCATCTCCCATTGATGTCCCCCGATTATTTCTTCACAATTCTGCCTTCTGCCCAGTTTTGGAAGAAAAATAAGGAGAACTCTTCTCCAGTTTCATATAGAGGAATTCTGCCCTATTCTCTGAAGTTCAGGCATCAACCTACACCTTGGTCAACACTTTTTAACTCAATCATTTATTAATGTGTTTCTCCAGCCTCAATCAATCTGTGATGAATTTTTAGATCAGCAGTTAAGATAACAAAAATGTTTCTATCTTATTGTCTAATACAGATAGATTAATAGTAGATATAGGGGCACCTGGATGGCTCAGTTGGTTAAGTGTCCGACTTTGGCTCAGGTCATGATCTCGTGGTTTGTGAGTTTGAGCCCCATGTCAGGCTCTGTGCTGACAGCTAGGAGCCTGGAGCCTGCTTCAGATTCTATGTCTCCCTCTCTCTCTGCCCCTCCACTGCTCATGTTCTGTCTCTCTCTGTCTCTCAAAAATAAATAAGTGTTTAAAAAATAAATTTTAATAGTAGATATAGATAGCCTCTTAAAGATTAGGAGACAATTTACTGAACTGCCAACAATAAATTATCTCTGGGGCACCTGGCTGGTTCAGTCAATAGAGCATGCAGCTCTTGATCTCAGGGTCATGAATTCACACCCCTCATTGGGTGTAGAGATTACTTTAATAAATAAACTTTTAAAATAAATAAATAGGAGTGCCTGTGTGGCACAGTTAGTTAAGCATCCAACTCTTGATTTCGGCTCAGGTCATGATCTCAAGGTTTTTGAGATCCAGCCCTGCATCAGACTGTGTGCTGACACTGCAAAGCCTACTTGGGGTTCTCTGTCTCCTTCTCTCTCTGCCCCTCCTTTGTGCGTGCTCTCTCTTTCTCTCCCTCCCTCCCTCTTTCAAAATAAATAAATAAACATTTAAATAAACAATCTCTAAGGAAATAGATTATAGCTACTTTCATTTTCTCCATTGGGTTTTTTCAGTGACTTCTGAATTGTCACACTCAGCATATATCTCTTTCTTCTGGGATTTCAAAGCAAAATCCTACATGAGGGGAGCTCGCAGTGAACAAGGCCCAGGTATCAATCTTGGTGTGATATAGCTGATTAGTGAGGCTTGCCCTGGCTGTTGCAAGAACTAAGACGTCTCATTGCACTACCTGTACTTGAATTTATTTTCTATTGCTGTGAAACATTTTCTGAGTGGCAGTAGACCCACTTTCTGTCTCTCATAGCCATAAGAGGCCATCAGTTCCTGGTTTTAATGGATCTCCTTAATGGGTTCTTTCTAATAAAATCAGCGTTTGATTTTCTCTGTCCTTCACACTGCAATTTACCTTTGGTCAGGTTTTAATTGAAAACATCCAAATATTTCCTCTGGAGCTATAATGCCAACGAGCCAGATACAGTATTAGGCATACTTTCCTGCTTGTCCTGATAAGAAAGGCAGGGAATTCTAATTCTACCAATTTTTTTCCCTAGGTTTGAAATTTAAATTATTTCAACATATTTATGAAATGAGACAAGCTGATAGCAGAAGCAGTACTCAGTAATTGGAAAGTCAGTTACCTTTTATCTCTTGGCTAAAAGGAGGAACTAAGTCAGTTCCTTGTTATTATTATTAGCAAATGCTATTTATAGCATGGTATATAAATTCCTGGGGGAAAGACATCCTAAATTTGATTTTCAAGCAGGAGTCAATAGCTAACTCGTTCTTATTCTTAAATATATTAAGAATGCAGTGGACCAATTTTACAAGTATCAAAGTCCTTGCTACCTTGCAAAAAATAATAATAATAGTAATAAGTCATAAGCCATTTTCACTACTCATCAAGAATCTACTAGAAAGTTTTGTTACAGATGTGTATTTCAGCCACACATCACAGGCCTATGTGATGGAGAAAGAAATATAAACTTGAGAATAAAATATTTATGACAGGGAGTTACTCACGGCCCTTTATTTATAGACCCTTCTTTTCGTGTGTGTTTCTGCCACAACTATAAAACTAAAATTGGGGAGATGCTTCTGTATTTGTGTCTTCTGGTGAGAAGATTAAAATTACCCATCCACTAAATTGAATGCATCTGAAATAAATCATGAGGTGTTTATAAATATCATCATTTCAAAGGGCAGGAAATTATGCCTATGCCTAGGGCTTATTACTAAACCCAAAAAAAGGTTGCCTTGGAGGCAGCAAGATTCCCAAACAGCCTCCGCGCTTGCATGCATCAGAACAGATGTCAGTTTGGACACAAAATACAAAAGCAAACATTTTGCAGGAAGAACTATGATGTGCTG
Source organism: Panthera onca (assembly GCF_046562875.1). Classification (NCBI taxonomy): domain Eukaryota; kingdom Metazoa; phylum Chordata; class Mammalia; order Carnivora; family Felidae; genus Panthera; species Panthera onca. The sequence continues at coordinate 54,515,423 of NC_138346.1, forward strand.
CCGTCCAATTCTATCTCACTCAAGGTAGAAACATTACCAAAAATCAACTTTTCTGCCTTGCTCCTAAATGGGCTAGAAGACTGGTGGCATCATGCTTTAATGTTTACAAAAGGAGGAAACAGTACTTCAACTAGAAAGGCCACAAACAGGGGCGCCTGGGTGGCTCAGTCGGTTGGGCGTCCAACTTCGGCCCAGGTCATGATCTCATGGGCCTGAGCCAGCATGGGGCTCTGTGCTAAGAGCTCAGAGCCTGGAGCCTGCTTTGAATTCTGTGTCTCCCTCTCTCTCTGCCCCTTTCCTACTCACACTCTCTCAAAAATAAATATTGAGAAAAAGAAATTTTTTAAAAAAGGCGGGGGGGGGGGGCCGCAAACATTCAAACTCCTCCCACCGCAAATTTCCACATCTGCCAACAGCTGAAAGCCATGGGGGCAAAAGTGCTCGCAAGCACCATTCCACTTCTGGTCTTCTCTCCTTTCTAAGCGTTCTTCAGCCCTCAGCTGGCTTTTGAGGAGTGCTGGCTAGAGTTCCAGGGAAAATGGTTGCCCAGGTAATGACTGCCTCATGCTGAACTCCTGTATGAACCAGGGAGATCCCAGACACCGTCCTGTGAACACTTGCTCCAGGACAAGTTGGAAATGTAATCTTCAGGAGGAGCCTTTTTTTAATTTTATTTTTTAAATTTTATTTATTTTGAAAGAGAGAGAGAGCATATGTGCGCGTGAGCGGGGAGGGGCAGAGAGAGAAGGAGGGAGAGAATCCCAAGCAGGCTGTGCGCTGTCAGCACAGAGCCTGACTCAGGGCTCCAACCCACAAACGCTGAGATCCTGCATGACCTGATGCGAACCCAAGAGTCCAGCTTCAGGTGCTTAACTGACTGAGCCACCCAGGCGCCCCTGGGGGCACCTTTAGATCATGCTCCTGACCTCCACAGACCAGCTCTGAGCCTTTAGGTTGGGAATTAAAGCAAGAACACTAGAACTTGATACTTTGCCTTATATCAGCTTCAAAATGTTGAACAATCTTCAAGGACATGAGAATTCAGCTCTGAGTTTTAATTTTGTCAGTAGTTCTCCTTGTTTCACATTTAACGCCTCTTCAAGTTCTGCAGTTCCGAAAACCCTTGGATGATTTAACTTGAATCATAATTCTATTACTTGGTAGCTGAGAGGAATGGCCAGGGATAGGATAGGCTCAGTAAAGTTGAATCTCCACTTCCCCTCCCAAGAATATTTGTTTTCTCAGTTATTGTTGATCCACTGGGCTTCCATTGCTCTAAATCCCTAGTCCTATATATTCCTAAAATACTTCAGTCCTTTATATGACCTATTTCTAGAATGCTTACTTCCTTTAGCCAATTACATTTACAGTTACATATTAGCTTATTGTTTCAGTTTTGAAATGTAGGAAAGAAAATATATTTGCCACGATTTTCTCATTTTCTCCTATCTCTTTAAGCCATTGTTGGGTTACATTTGAAGTTCAGTTTTATTCTCTGATTATTATCAAGGCAGTGAGGTCCCTTTAGACTTGAAATAGTATCAGGTTTCAATTTTGCATGTCTTGTAAAATGTTCATGTAGCTCACTTAAGAATATAATGAACACCTAAGGACTCATCAAAGAATTGCTTAATGAAGAGACCGACCATTTGAACCATAGAATTTGAGAAAGTAGCTCTGCAGACCTCTCTATTATCTAATGTAGGTCTTTTCCCCCACATCCACCCCTTCACCAGCTAACACGGATCTCACAGAAGCTCACATTGTGCACACATACGTTTGATGCTATGTGGGCTAGTTTAAAAGTTAGAACAGGTGTGGTTCTTGTCTTTCTTAATGAAGTGATCTTCTTCCAAAGAGTAAAGTAAAATGAAGCTTACTTTGCAAACTGTTTTGGGTCTGTGTCCTTCCCAAAATTGCTGTGTTGAAGGTAAGGTCTTTACAGAGGTAATTTAGTTAAAATGAGGTCATTAGGATGGGCCCGCATCCAGTGACTGGCGTCCTTATAACAAGGGGGAATTTGTGCAGAGACACAGGGAGAATCGGGCTGCCTGCAAGGCAAGGAGAAAGGCTGGGATCAGACCTTTCCCTCACAGCCTTCAGTAGGCACCCATCCTTAATTTTGGACTTCCAGTCTCCAGAACTGGGAGACAATAAATTTCTGTTCTTTAAGCACCCAATTTGTTGTGCTTTGTTATGGCAGCCCTAGCAAATTATACAGAATCCAAATGTAAGTGATTGCTTTTCCCTTTACCTCTCATCCAGCACCTTTATTTAAAAAAATTTTTTTTTAACGTTTATTTATTTTTGAGACAGAGAGAGACAGCATGAACGGGGGAGGGGCAGAGAGAGAGGGAGACACAGAACTGGAAGCAGGCTCCAGGCTCTGAGCCATCAGCCCAGAGCCCGACGCAGGGCTCGAACTCATGGACCGCGAGATCGTGACCTGAGCTGAAGTCGGACACTTAACCGACTGAGCCACCCAGGCGCCCCTAAAAAATTTTTTTAAGTTTATTTATTTATTTGAAAGAGAAAGAGAGAGCACAAGTGGGGGAGGGACAGAAAGAGAGGGAGAGAGAGAATCCCAAGCAGGCTCCCAGCTGACAGCGTGGAGCCGATGCGGGGCTTGAAACCATGAACCATGAGCTCATGACCTGAGCTGAAATCAAGAGTTAAAAGCTCAATCGACTGAACCCCTCAGGTCACCCCTCAGCACCTTTATTTTAAATAATGATGTGTTCATTGTGATTGCCACATCTTTCCCTTCTCCCTGAAGCTTCAGCTGTGAGATACTAACTCTCTTAGAATTGGCTACAGTGCTTGGGGTCTGGTACCCAAGACCTGAACTTACATTTTTGATGTCAGAACTCTGGAAAGACTCTTCTGAAAGACAATCATAATAATAGCTATCATTTGGTGAGCACTTTCTTTTTTTTTTTTTATGTTTATTTATTTATTTATTTATTTAGATAGAGAGAAAGCATGTGCTAGTGGGGGAGGGCCAGAGAGACAGGGAGACAGAGAATCCCAAGCAGGCTCTGTGCTGTCAGCGCAGAGCCTGACACAGGGCTGGATCCCATGAACCATGAGATCATGACCTGAGCCAAAATCAAGAGTCAGATGCTTAACTGACTAAGCCACCCAGGCACCCCTACCCCTAGTGAGCCCTTTCTATGTGGTATATGACATATTATCAGTTGAAAAGCTCTAGGAGACAGGTCCTGATATTGTCCCCACTATATGAAGAAACCAAGAATCAGAGAGGTTAAGTAACTTTCTTAAGGTCACACAGTGGATGAACAGGTTTGAACCCAAGTAGTATGAATGCAAAGACTGTATATCTTGGCAGAAGCCAAGTGAAGTGTGGTCCAGAATGTCTGAAAAAAAAAAAAAAAAAAAAAAAAAGAAATGCCCCAAATGGTGGAATGATTAAATAACTTATGTTTTACTCATGCAATGAAATATCAAGCAATAATAAAACATAATAATGAGGGGCACCTGGGTGGCTCAGTGAGTTGTGCTCTCTTGATATTGGCTCAAGTCATGTTCTCATGGTTTGTGATATCAAGCCCTGTGTCAGGCTCTGCATTGACAGCACAGAACCTCCTTGGGATTCTCTGTCTCCCTCTCTCTCTGCTCCTCCCTACCTCAAAATAAATAAATAAACCTTAAAGAAAACATAATAATTTCATAAAATTTAATGGTATAGGAAAATGCTCCTAATATAATATTAAATGAAAAAAGTGCCAAAAAAATAGTGCTGCAAAAATCCCAAATTTGTACCTTAAAAAAGAAAAAAGAAAATAGAATGTCAGTGCTGACTGTCTTTAGAGACTAGATGAAAACTGATTTTCATTTTTTCCTTTATGCTTCTCTGTATTTTCTAAATTTTTTGAAATGGCCATATCTTGCCTTTAAATTCCAAAAACTAAGGCGTAGTAAAGCATAAAAATTCCTAAGGTAAATTTCTTTTAATTTCTAGCATAGAAGAGAAAAGAGTTTGTCTGGTTTTTGTTTCTGTCTGAGACAATCACTACCACCTCTATTTAGAGGTAGATGACCTCCTATCCAGTCCTTTGTCGGCATTAGACTCCTTAGTTTTCATAAGAAAATGTCAATTGTACCCACCAGCTCAACTGACTCTGATGGATGTGTCCTTCATCGTAGTCAAAGATTATCTATACTTGAGCATCTCTGCAGAGAGCATAACCTTGAACTCTGCTGTCCAAAACAATTAAAAGGCTTGACTATAAAAAGAAAAAATATTCAGATAAAAGTCCCAGATGACCATATAGTCTACCTATTTCTCTGGGACTTGACATTTTACCACCAAATCTTACAGCTGTAACCTTCAACCATACTGTTAAGCTTCTTACAGAATTACCTTCGCTGAGATAAAGTTGGCTAAAAGACCATCAGCTTGCATTTGAGAAACCTTATAAGCAGCAATTCTATGAAACCCATATTGAATTAAATGTAGGAGAGCTGTTGGAACAGCTACTCACCACATTATTACACTTTAGGAGGAAATTTTTTCAAGTCAAAATCACCATGATCTTTCTAAGCAACAGACTGTTTTAATCTTATGGACACTGTAACTTGTATTATCAACTAAAAAATTACAGGTCACTCACAACCCCCTGTCTTAGCTGCTGTAAAGCTCTGGGTCAAATATGCAGTGTCCCTCCAGGAAATGTCCCGATGTGTGTTTGGTATACTAATCTCAAATTTTCTTCTGGCACTGACTTCCTCCTTTTTTTCATCTTTCTATGCTCCTTCAAAGCATATGAGGGGGAAAGGAGAAATGAATGAACAAATAAATTGAAAGCAATTTTGTGATGGGAACTTATTATGATTTCAAATTAAGACAATAAGGAGGAGAGTTTTATGGTTTCATCTGTTTTTCTAGAATAATCTACAGTGATTCAAGAGTTGCTGACATGATGAAAACATGACAAATGGAAGATTACACACACACACACACACACACACACACACACACACACACAACTTGTTTTCAAAAAGAATGACAGAGTCCAAGTCCAAGGTACACAAACAGCTGTTGACAAGATCCACAATGTCAATGCAAACAACCTAAAATGGACTATTTACTCAGGGAATAGGCCAGTGGCTTTGGGTTCAAGAGGATAAATCAGAGAGGCTGGGAAGAATGACTGTTCTCTTTGTTTCTTTGCCATTTTCCAAGTTCCAATTCTACATTGCATCCATTCTTTACACAGACTACTTTCAACTTCAGAAAAGTGAAGACATAGCCAAGAATCAGAACAAAGGAGTGTAGGCTCTGCTTGTCCCCCAAGAGCAGAGAGATCACTTGACCAGAGCCCCCTTGCTCATGGTACCTGCAGATTTACAAGCAGTGTTGCAGAACCTGCCCTGTTCATGCCTAAGAGAATCCCCTTCTCTCTTATCTTGTCCTCACAGGATTTCCATCATCTGTTGTTTTCTCCATTCAGTATTTAAGTTTGGTGTTTCAACTTTCCCCGTAGTCAGTATTTGATCTCTTTCTTTCCTGTAAACAGCAGTGTGGCCTGCCTTAACATTCCCTCTAGAACAATTTTTCTCCCTGAGGTGCTGAGTCACTGAAGGGAGCAACAGACATTCTGTGGGTCAATTGAGAAAACAGAATCGTTTCCCAGGATTTAAAAGTTTACTTTCAAGGGTGAGCAAATTCAGGAGGATCAGGAGAGTGGGTGAGAAGTTCATGCAAGGTAAAAGGCACAAGGCCCATTTCATACAGTTTGTGGAAGATTGTATTTCATAAATGAAAATGGGATGAGTGGAAAATTCCTTTATATAGCAGCAAGGAAGTAGTACATCATCACTCTGGGCTGGGACTGCAGAGAGTCCTGTTGAGTTCACATCCTTTCCTATTGTCCTCTGCCTTCAGCTTTCTGACCAGTTAAACAAGAAGACTTCTGCCCCTCCTATAATAGAAGAATACAGAGGGGTGCATGGCTGGTTCAATCAGAAGAACATGTGACTTTTGATCTTGGGGTCGTAAATTCGAGCCCCACACTGGATGTAGAGATTACTAAAAACAATAAATATGAAAAATAGGAGAGTACTAAGAATGTGAATTGTGAGAGTTCTGAAATTTGGCCACCTTAATTTAATATTTTCAAATATCTACTGTTTCAAAATCAAAGTCTAGGTACATTTGAACTTTCCATTTTCCATTTATATTGACATATTTTACAATGGTCACTCAATTAAAACTAAACTTTTTAAGCAAAAGAATGAAGCATAGCTAGATACACAGGTAAAGCTTCACATTATAAGCCTTTAAAAATGGGTATTGGCAGCAATTTCTTGTGAATCAACAATATTTCAAAATAAAAACAAGTTAAACTTGGGATAGTCTTACCCAAACACAGAGGGGCTTCCCATGAAATAACATATGAGTGCGGTATTTCCACAGCCTCTTCTTTAAACCCTTCCTATAACTCAATTGTATGCCAGCTATTATTCAAGTAGCATGGTCTCATTATAAATATATTATCTAGGGGCACCTGGGTGGCTCAGTCGGTTAAGTGTCCGACTTCGGGTTTGGGTCATGATCTTGTGGTTCGTGAGTTCGAGCCCAACGTCGGGCTCTGTGCTGACAGCTCAGAGTCTGGAGCCTGGTTCAGATTCTGTGTCTCCTCTCTGCCCATCTCCTGCTTGTGCTCTGTCTCTCAAAAATAAATAAACAAATGTAAAAAAAAAATAAAACAAATATATTACCTAAAAAGTGTATTAACGAGAACCATATAAGGTACATATAATTATCCCATATTTCAAATAAGAAAACCAAGGTTCAGAGAAATTGGGTAATTTATCCAAGATTATACTGAAGTAAGAAGTAAATGCCTGGTCTATCTGAACTCAAAGCCACTCTATTTCCACTGTTTGGCCAAACAATCTGCTACATTAACTTCTACAACTTCTACTTAACTTCCTTCTCCCAGCTGCCTTATGGAAAAGGCATAAAATGTAGAATCACATTCTTTACTCCCTCACTGTGCAACTGGTTATTGTACACAGTTGTCTGAGCCTTTATTTTCCTCAGCTCTAAAATTGGGATGACAAGGCCCACCTACTAATGTATTAAAACCATTAAATGAGATAATGTATGTAAAACATGAGCACAATGCCTGGCTCATACTAGGTGCCTAAAAAGTATCAGAACATGATCATACCATCATTTATCTATACTGAAATGTATTGATATTTACCTTTTTTATTTGTATGTTTTCTTAACTAGATTTAAAAGCCTATGGCTCGTACTTCTACTGTATCCTCCTTCAGTCAATGAGAATGCTATTGATTACACATTCTGGAAACCAAATTTATACTGGGTTAAACAGGAAGGAAATCAATTACCTCACACAGGAGGATGGCCAGGGCAGGCTTAAGGGGTGGTTGGTTCAGCAATCAACAATGTCCTTAAGGACCTAGATTCTTTCTGCTCTACCATCCACAGGATCTGCTTCACCCTAGGACATGTTCCCCTCAATATGTTGCCGTCTCTGGTGAAGGAAGCCTATGGTCACCCTACCATAATAATCACACTTTATTTTGTCTGAAAGGAGAGGAAAGCTACCTCCCTGTCATTCTATTAAGGACAAAAAAAATAGCTTTTTTGATTTTCTACAATCAGCTAGTCTCTCCTCACATCTCATTAGACCATGTTGGCTTTAGCTTGCCCACCCTGAACCATTCACTGGGTGAATGGTTTTTCATGGAAAAAGGGAAATGGATTTTTCAGAATTAATTTGATTGATCATCTGAAGGGAAAAAGAGTTTGTCCACTACCTTTTCCAAGCTTTATATTTTAGAGCTCAATTACTACTTCTGAAATGGATGAATGTATGAAAACAAGTTTATTTATGACTATAGGCAGAAATTCTAGTAATATCCAGAAAATTGACAGTGAAATGGCACAGAAATAAACCATGTCTATCTGACTTCAGAGCCCACAATGCCTTCACCCATTGGTTATGCAGAAGTGGGTAGTAAGAGTATCACAGACACACACACACACACACACACACACACACACACACACATACACACACACATACATTTTGCCTTAGATCCATCCTGTTCTGACACTGATTAGCATAGATCTATAAATACATGTCTCTAGTACAAATGACATGAACGTGCAGGGAAAAAAACAAGACTCTTAACACATTATCTACAGCAAGTTCCCTAAGAAATTACTTAGATGGCGCATATCCACATTGAACTACATAGGACTTCATCTCCATTCAGCTCCTTTTCAATCCTTGTGATGTAATCAAAGCAAAAGCCAGTTTAGTCCTCTGAGTCTTTAACACCCTCTAATACCGTTATAATCTCCCTTTAAGAAAGACATAGGCTTGGAGCCTTGAAGGACATCTACCTGGACTTTTAAGCATTGTTTTGTTTTCCTTTCAGTTATTTTTACAGTTACCTTGTATTTGTGATCAATAATACTGGTATTCCCATTTGAAGTGATGATATAAAGTCCCTTTTGAAAACAAATCTATTTAAAGAAAATAAAGCCAATTAAAATAATTATCTTGGAGAAGAGATTATGCATGGATATGTTAGAAATTATGAGGTGATGTGTAGTGGTATGCGGATATGGGAAAATATGAAAGTGTTATGAGAAAACTAAGGTTTGAAACTCATTTACCTGGGATAATTACAGAATGATTGCAGATGTTTTCTTCCAGATAAAAATGCTAGCACAGAGGGCAATTACTTCAGGAGCCACAAGAGGACAGCGTATCAGTGACTATAAAGCCAATTTGTTCAAAGCAGGTGTTCCCTTACTTAAGCCCTTGTCCCTCAAAGTGTGGTCCGCAGCCCAACAGCATCAGCATCACCTCAGAGCATGTTAGAAAGCAGAGTCTCTGGCCCTACCCCTGACTAATGAGTCAGAATCTACAGTCTAACAAGATTCCATAAGAAATTATGCACATTAAAGTTTGAGAAGCACTGACTTAGACTCAGAGCTTTGGTGTCCTTTTTGGCTCCTTATTGTGAACTGGGCTGACAGTTTTGAGGAAGTATATTTGTTCATGGATTATACAATCACACTAGTTAGTTTTCAATCCCAGTTCTTCCTCCAACAGTATGACTTGGGCAAGAATCTGCATTTCCAACCCTTAGTACATTGCTTTGATAAACAGATGCTCCATAAATGAAGGGATGAATGAATGAATGAATCATTCAGACACATTTCCTGACAACTTTCTATGTTCCCGCCATCCTTTATTATGGTGGTTTGATGGAAGATAACTGTGCTTTTTAGTATCAACTGCTTTAAATCTTTTTTGAATAAGACAAAAAATAAGTGTTCCCATATATATGCTACATGTTCAAATATTCCTGCCACATTCAGGCGAGCTTTCCTAGGGCTTTCCCCATATTCTGGTGCCTTTTAGCACCAATATGAACCCTGAGCGTGCAAAGCATGTACAGATAGAGAGAAGTATTTGTGCAAGCAAGCATTCACATCTGATCATTTCCTTGGTTTTCCAACATCTAAGCCTTAAGGAAATCAAGGTAAAAGAACAAAACACACTTATGTTTCCTTGCCTACAAATCAGTAGGTATTCTAGACAAATATTAAAAATGACTTACATTCTTCAAGGAGTGGAGCTAAAAGCCAAAAAGATTACTCCAATATATTCCCTTTTAAAAAGTACAAGTGCAATAGATTGAAAAACCAGTAGAATGCTCCAAAAGTCTAGAACGTGAGGCCTCCTGCCTCTGAAAGCTTTGTGTGTTTTCCGATCATTCGCCCACTACAAATCGATTTATGGTTGGGTAGTTTCTCCATTTGTTCTGGTGCCAGAATATATTGAGGGGAAAGAGAAATCTAATTGATGGGGTTATTCCTGGGCTGAGGCAAATCTCCCAGGCTCCATCCTTGCAACAGAGTAACTGGCCAGTAATGAAAGAAAGCAGCACTGAGGGAGAAGGAGATTCTCACACCCCAGATATAAAATCAGTTCATAGAATTTTCACTATCAGTAAAGACTAAGTGGTAGAATACTCTTTCTTTCTTTCTAAAGATGTACTTTTGTGATTTTTCTCTCCTTAGTTACATTATTATCTCCATTCATTCATTCATTTTTTTTCATTCATTCATCAAATATTTTTTAGTACTTCCTAGATGGTAGGGATATAGAAGGAAAAAGAACAAATAAGGTCTCTGCTTTGGGGAAACTAACTTCTAGTATGTAAGTGAGGAGACAGACAATTAACAACTAAACAAGAAAAGATGATTTCGGTTAATTACAGAAAAAGAAAAAACAGGATTATGTGATTGTCAGTAGGGAAAGTGAGTAACCTTAGAATGAATTATCAGGCAAAGATTGTCTTAGAATGTGGTCTTTGCTCCAAGATCTGAACAGGAGTTAGCCTTGTAAGCCTTGCAGGTAGACTTCCAGTAGAGGACAGCTACAAAAAGGTGCTGCAGCAAGATCAAGTTTAGTATGTTTGGGGAACAAAAAATAGCCATGTGTCCATAACAAATTGATCAAGGTAGAGAGTGTATGTATAAAAATATGTTACCAAAGATTCAATGAATGGGTATATTTGTGTGTGACGGGAGTATGGGAAAGGTAGAGTTGACATGAGAGCACAATGTAATGAGCCTGGAAGCTCCAAGCTCTACTGAAATTCCACTTATTTGTACTGCCTATAATTAATGGCTGTAGGGAAAGGAAGATGCTTTGCATTTGGGGGCTCAGTTGATGCTTAGGAGCAGACCTATTGGAATAATCTTCACCATGAGCAGAAATGGTGTCTGATTCTCACTTTATGTCATATGTTGTACATTAAGTTATTTTGGAAGCTACTCAATCATGGTGGTTCTTAAAAAGAAAATTACAATGTAAAAATCCAGCCCACTCACAGAAAATTTTAGATTTTAAAAACTATAGATTTATCAGTAACTGTTATAATTACCTCCTGCTGAGAATCTTTTTTTTTTCAGAGCGTCATTACTTTTCACAATTAGTTCTATAATTACCCCATATAATATGATCCATTTGATCTGAAGTCCTAAAACCAAGCACTAGTAGTTGATCACTGTCTGTCTATAGTTTATATTGCTCTTTATCCAAGAAAATATTCATTCTTATTAGCCAGATAGAGATCTATTATGAATGTCAATGTAGCTTAATTAAAGCATAATATTAATCATATCTTCCACACTCAAATACTTCCCCAATGGTGTTTACTTGCCTAGACCTTCACTGATGAAATGCAAAATAAATCAAATGAAGACACTTTTGATGATTAGGGAGATTTAAGCAAAGCCTTTCTTAATGAAAAAAATAATGTAATATAAAGTATAGAAAGAATTGTCTGCTAAATTATATCCAAAAGAGGATCCTAGTAAAATAAGACATTCGTTTTTACTGATTTCAGACCTACACAATAAATAATATTTATTAAAATTCTGAATATTCATTGCACTGAGTTAGTCAACAAGACATACTTCATACCTTCTACTAGTTTTCTCAAATTGTATTCATTGTTATTCAACATGAAGAAAGCAATTTTAGACATTAGAAAAACTTCAGCCATAATCATTATTTCTTGCCTGGTATTTATATATGTAAAAGCATATAAAACTGAAATGTGTTCTATATTAGAGGCGGTGGCTGCAACTTCTTTGGAGAAAATTGTCCATTTCTTTGGAAAAACATTTTAGTGAATTTCTTCTCAGGTAAGATAAGACCCAAAATTTGGTGCTGAAATAGTGTTTAGGTGGAGTGGGGGAATATTCAGGCAATGAGGTATTACGGAGAGACAATAATTCTCTCCATAATTAAATAAAAGTCTGCCTTCCCCAAATGTAGAGGTTATTATAATAACTAATTTGGAACTTTCTGGTTGGGATTGTAGTTGTGAGAAATAGCAGAGTTGTCATCCTAAAACTGAAGAGGAAAAGAGAGAGAAAACTTAGATTATGAGAGTGGCACCAGCCACACGAGAAAAGGTGGCAAGAGAACACAGGAAGCATCATACTCAAAGTAGTTGGAAAGCACACAGTACTTCTACCCATTTCCCAGGATGAGAGCCTGAATTATGGTACTAAGAGAAAGAATTATCGCAGAAGACTGAAGACATTTGTAGATACTCAGCTTGCACCTTAATTTATGTCAGCTGGAATTCTTTTGGGTGCAAGTATCAGAAAACAATAATTATTGAATTAAACAATAAATGGTAATTTTTAACTCAGAATGGTAATTTTTAACTTCAGCGACTGTGTGGGGGTTGAGGTGACATTCAATTAGGGTACAGACCCTGTGAGAAATGGTTCTTTGGGTCTACCTTTCCTCATACATCAACTTTGCCCCCAGGTTGGCTTCCCATGATGGCTGCCCACTTCAACTGGAGCCACCTGCACCACATTCACATCTAAAACTAGATAAGAGGTTGGGGCACCTGGGTGCCTCAGTCGGTTGAGCGTCCGATTTTGGCTCAGGTCATGATCTCACAGCTCTTGAGTTCGGGCCCGCGTCGGGCTCTGTGCTGACAGCTCGAAGCCTGGAGCCTGCTTCAGATTCTGTGTCTTCTTCTCCCTCTCTCTCTCTCTCTCTCTCTCTCTCTCTCTCTGTCCCTCCCCCTCTGGCACGCTCTCTCTCTCTCTCAAAAATAAATAAGCATTAAAAAAAATTTAAAACTAGATAAGAGGCATGCTTCCCCAACCACTTAACAAGGAAAATTCCATGTGCTAATTGCCTAGGCCTGAGTTACCTGAACTAATAAAATTGTCAAGTGTGTAAGATTGCCACGACTGGTTTAGATATGTCATGGCTAAATCCCAGGCCTGGAAATACAAGAATACTCAGACAGAATGGTATGAGAGAGTTAAGGAGAATGTTTGGAAGACAACTTTGCTCTCCCTTATAAAATCTAACTACCTTTCTGAACCTTGACATCAGGAGGAGTTTTAGGAATGAGTTTAAGGTCCACTAAAATTTTAGTTAAATGCTCAAAAAAAAAATCCAATTTCAGTTCTCTTTCCATAGCTTCCACAAATAAAATTATTTTAAATTTAGCTGCCTCTTTCTCAGAGTTAGACAATACCTATTTAATCCATTATTATTATTTTACTATTTCTTTTGTGTGAAACATACCATACTTAGGACTGAGCATTAATGAAGTGACAGCAATTTGGGAGCTTTTAAGAATGAGTCAACCCAAGAATTCTTCTCATGAAGGCAGAAGCTGGGTATTGGAAGAAATTGAAGATCCTAAGACAGCACAGAGAGGTTGGCTTCTCCATCCCAACAGACAGGAGGTAGGTAAGGCACACTGCCCAAATACAATGCCAGCTGTGAAGTCTGGAAAGGGAGCCCAGCTGTGAAGCTCAAAATGATTTTCTAGGACTCCCTCCAGGCATCCTTGCACCAGTATTCAGTGCTCTCCCAATAAATACCAAAAGTCTGAGCAGCAGGAATTCCTGCCAGCAGCGCACAGTTGGAGGGATACTTTAAGCAGCCAACAATATTTTCCAGATGTAGAAACTCAGTAAGCTAGATCTTGCTTGGGGAAAACAGGGTAGCTATTTATCCTTGCTGACTGAAGTGGGTATATGGCTACTGCCTGAATTAAGAGAACTCAGTTGTACTCATTTTAACACAGTGAAAAAGAACCAAAGAATAATGAAAGTGAAGGTTTTAAGACTCAGAAGACCCTGGGGCTCAGCCACAGACTGGAATTGAGAGTACATATTTCACCTTCTTCCTGAATGATTTGGCCATTTGCTTATTTCCACTCTGCCTCAATGTGGGAGGTTTGGGAACACACCAGTGAATGTTGGTTTGGCACATTCAAAGAGCCTGGAGTACCTAGGGAGGCGAGGGAATCATTCTTTTTATGCTCTCCTTTTGACTTACTCTGAAATTTGTCAAATGTTTTCCTTCTAAAAGCTTTCATGAACTACACCTGGTAGACTTTACTTATTGTCTATTTAGCAAGGTCTCCAAAGATTGAAAACATGAATATTTGCATTTTAAAGAATGTTAACTCCCTTGATTATGAACCTAGCCAGTTAAATAGAACAAAGCTAGGTGGCAAATGCATTATGTATGTTTTTAATTGATTAATATGAATAATTTTCATTGTGCAGGTTTGGATTGACAGTGTATGCTGTTCTATAGCTGCTGCTGCAAATTGTATTAGCCTTTTCTAAAGGAGGGCAGTTTTTCATCTGTGCACACTGACCTTGGACAGGAGAAGAACAGATTGTGCGCTGTAAACTTGTCTCAGCTGCTGCAAAGACGCTACTTCAAAAATATCTGTCTTGCAGGTGCTGAAATCCCTACCCCTATACCTTACAGCTTAGCAGAATTCATTTCAGAAGTCGCCTCCTAAAATGTAAATATTACTGGGAAAAGCCTTATATTTAGCCAACTAACATCTGGTTTATATGGAATGTCTCCTTGAGTTAAAGTTTTTGTCTCGCACATTCCAGTTGGGGGTGGTACCTGAAATTTTTTCTCATACTATCTGAATATTTTATATTTGGTTATCCTTCCTCCCTATAGACATGGCTATAAAATTATAACACACACACACTTGCACACACACACACACGTATTTATGTTAACAATTCTCTGAAGCATGTGCCACAAATCACCAGTTTATATTGATATTGCTATGAATGTAATTATAACCTCACTGGTAATAGTCATGCATTTTAGTCCTCCAGAGCTCAGTGTTGCACCCTATTCTTCATATTCTCGTTTGCCATTTTCTAACAAAAACAACAACAGCAACAACAAAAATGGTACCCTGTTGCTAGGTAACCTCGACAAAACCGTATGTAGCTCTCTACTTTCTGCATTCTTCCATCCTCCTTCCTGTGGTCTAATTATAATTGTTTTTCTTCTGAAGACTTTCTCCCCATTCATGGCTGCCATTGTCATCAGATAACTGTCATCACATTATTGTCATTATTGAATTCAGTGATGAGAAGCCACAATTTGCTCACCCTTCCACAGAATAGAAAATTGATGTGTTTTCATGATGCATCTGTGTGCTTTCAGAGTAGTTCTTCTCTTAGAGGTTATATTTCCAAAGAAGGTTTTCAACATTTGGCAACCCTCCCCTCTAATTTGCCCCATCTTCCCAACCCCCATCATAATCTCTTTCTTTCAAGAAGTAGGCTTGTGACCGATATATGGTCATGGTTTGGGTATGATGATAAAATTCTAACAGAAAGTAAAGTTACAGAAGCTTTGCCATGAAAGGTGCTCAGCCTATGAACAGGTAAACATCAACAGCAATAAGAATGATGATAATTATGACCACATTTAGCTGCGGGTCTATTGTGTGCCAGGCTTTGCAAGTGACATATACATCTCATTTAATCTTCATAGATTCTGAAGTACTCTCATTCCCATTTCATAGATGAAGAAGTTGAGATGAAACGCAAAGAGCCCAGATCATGTTGTCAATGGGTAGCAAAACCAAGGTTTCTTCCTCTAAGATGTCACTGATTACAAGAAGTAACAACTTGGGGCGACTGGGTGGCTCAATTGGTTAAGCATCTGAGTTTGGGTCAGGTCATGATCTCATGGCTTGTGAGTTCGAGCGCTGCATCCGGCTCTGTGCTGACAGCTCAGAGCCTGGAGCCTCTTCAGATTCTGTCTTTCTCTCTCTCTCTCTGCCCCTCCCCCCGCTCACACTCTGTTTCTGTCTCTCAAAAATACATAAACATTTTTTTAAAAATTAAAAAAAAGTTAACTTTATATTAAGTATATTAAGTATAAATGGTAAATGTAGGATAAATCTTGAACTCAGAAACATTAAACTATGAGAAAAACATACACCTTAGAACCAACCAAATACTATATGTATATAGCCTACTACCACTCTCTTGCTTATAAGTTGGAATTGTTCCCCAGAGCACCCGGCTGGCTCAGTCGGAAGAGCATGCGACTCTTAATCTCAGAGTCATGAGTTCGAGCCCCACATTGGGGGTAGAGATTACTTGAAGATAAATAAATAAATTTATTAAATTTGAATTGTTCCCTAGTTATAGTTTCCAGTAAATAATATAACTAGGACAATGTCTTCTAAATCCATTGCTTCTGACCTCCACAGCCTAACCCCCATCTCCCCACTCCCATTTAATGAGCCTCCTTTCAGTATCAGTACATGCCTAAAGAGTATTTTCTAATTTGTGAAGATATATCTTTGAAATTGAAAACCTGGAGTTAGGGCCACCTGGGTGGCTCAGTCAGTTGAGCGTCCAACTTCAGCACAGGTCATGATCTCACAGTTTGTGAGTTCGAGCCCCAGGTCGGGCTCTGTGCTGACAGCTTGGAGCCTGCTTTGGATTCTGTGTTTCCTTCTCTCTCTGCCCACCTCCAGCTTGTGCTCTGTCTCTGTCTCTGTCTCTCAAAAATAAATAAATAAATAAATGTAAAAAAAAAAAACAAAACAAAACAGAAAACCTGGAGTTAAAGCCCACTTTGGCCTCTTGCTAGATAGATAAATTAACTTGAGTAAGATAATTCTCTGATCCAACTTCTCTGGTTATATTTTGTTTACCCTAATGACATTTTTGGCAGAGAGACAGATTTATAAAAATGTCTAAGTCCCCCACCAGCCTGTGACTTCTTTGATGGCCAAGTCTGTCTTGTTTATCCTGGCTTTCCTCTACTGCACTTAGCCTGGTACCTTGAACATATTGAGGGAGATATTCAATCAATATTTATTTAATCAAATTCATTAATATATTTTTACTAAATGATTAGCTACAGTGTGCTGATGTTATGGGAAGTAATCAAGTAATTTGAGGAAAACTGATTTCCATTCCTTTCCTAAGAAACATCATCTCAGACCTGTGTTTTCACTTGTTCCTTGAGGCTTTGCTTTCAGAGGCTAAAACTCTGTACTTTCTACAACAAAACTGTACCTTCTCAAAAGCTGGATGTGTCCCTTCTCCCTTCAAGAAATGAATGATGTAGAGAGAAGATGGAGCACGGAGGTAACTTACTAGGCTTGGGTACCTTGTCATTGTTAATGAGTTGACTTTTTAAAAAGTCTCACAGAACGAATTGAACAGATTTTGTCTGAGTCCTAGAGACGATCTGAAACTTTATTCATCATACATAGTGTAATGTGCATGCACAATCATCTTCCCCTCTTAAGAAAATAGCCATTTTAAGTGCATAAATTAAGCCATAAAATATGATAAAGGACATCTATCTCTTAAATGTTTTTACTTAGCTAGCTGTGAAATTAATAGATTAAGTTTAATTGTGGCACTATTGTTTTGCAAAACGTCCTGAACTCCTCATAAATGCATAGGTATTAGCCAACTAGAAGGGAATGTTGCCTAAAATAGATTCAGCCAGTCAGAGATAAGCTTCTAAATTAATTAGGTGATTAGTCATTTAATTTCATTTATCTTCTGTTTCCTATTACAAAGCATCTCGACCTGTTTTATGAAAGAAACTAAATTAAACTGAAAGAGAGAGGTAGAGAGATTTCCCGACTGGCAAGTCATTGCAAAATCTCCATTTGGAATCAGCGTAAAAACAAAAGACATAATAGGAGAAGAGCCTGAACATTAGGTATTTGTTTAAACTTGGGGCTTAATATGGTGTTTGCATTTAAGATTTTGAACCTTGGATTTAGTAAAACTAATCAGTGATGTTTCATTTACTCACCTCTGGAAAATAGGAATGTGTACTTTCCCTGTTTTGATTTATACACATCTCATTACTATTTGATGATTAACCTCTTGTATCATGCTATTTCAACTACATCAAAGTTCACAAATTCCAAATGTTACTAGGGTGTAGAATTTCCTTCAAGGGGTATTAATTTTCTTTTCCCATAACAGACCTCATCTTTTTTATAACCAATGTTTTACATCTTTTCTGGGGGCTATAAGATCAGGTTTTCCTTTCATTTTTAAGAATCATATTTTCATCTTACACTCTGGACACTTTTTTTGGCATGATGGCAATACCATTAGACTCAGGTGGGCAAGTACACTCTATGAGTGCTATTATTCCCCAGCTCCACACCCAAGGCAAATATACATTCATCGATCTTTCCTGTTTAGCCTGTACTTAAACTTGGGGTCCAATGCCGCATTTCAGACCTCCATCACTAAAGCTGTCTCAGCATAAAAACTCTTTGCTAATCTATACTAGCCATTAACCTATCTCCTTCATTTTCTTGATTTATGGTAAATCTGTGCTACTGTGCTACTAAAGTAAATAAATTGTTCCTTTTCTACCTGGTCACATGTTTTCCTACCTTAATATATTTTTCTCTTGATTTATAAAGTGATACCCATTCACTAGGACAGGGAGGATCCTTCATGGAGGAAAAAGCCCTCCCAACAGGAATCAACAGGAATTCTAATCTTTGTTTTTTAATGTTTATTTATTTTTGAGAGAGAGAGAGAGAGAGAGAGAGAGAGAGAGACACAGAATGTAAGTGGGCGAGGGACAGAGAGAGAGGGAGATGCAGAATCCAAAGCAGGCTCCAGGCTCTGAGCTGTCAGCACAGAGCCCAACACGAGGCTCCAACCCAGGAACCGTGACATCAGGACCTGAGCCGATATCAGACGCTTAACTGACTGAGACACCCAGGCACCCCTTAATCTTTTTGTTTTTAAGTAAGCTCTAGGCCCAATGTGGGGTTCAAACTCAGAACCCTGAGATCAAGAGTTGCATGCTCTACCAACTGAGCCAGCCAGACATCCTGGGAATTCTCATCTTGAGGTTTGCTTTGTACTTTGACAGAAATGGGCAAAAACTTAATCTAGGACTTTGTAAGTAAAGACATGGAATCAGAATCACAAGGTAAACATGCAATCTTAGATCTTTGCACTTTTCTGTGTACCTGTTTCATGCATTCTTAGAATATTTTTAAATCAATCAAGTTAGAAGTGTAATATTTATCATTAATGTCCAGAATATATACTTTCCCATGTTGCCTCAAATAGACTCAGCCAGAAGTGATCAGCTTCTGCAGGCAAAATATGAATTTTACATTCCTACAATAGCACAGCATTGTGCCTCTTATATTTTTTCTAATGTTCTCATGTGCCCTACTGAGGAAACCTTTTCCAACTTAGCAACAAGGCAGAGTGTGACAATTTTCATGCCTAATAAATTCTGATGGAAAAAAAGACAAATATTTCTAACATTTAATTAGGAGTTATACCCTTATCTGATCTTTTCCCTCCAGATCAACTTCATCAAAATTCTGGCTAATTGTATTTGTTTGGGCAAAGCGAAGCAGATCCCTATTTCAGTTGTTCGAAGCAGAAAATACAGGGGCTCACACAATGCCTTGACTGTGGTAGATTTTTAATAAGCATCTGCTGATTAGTTAGATGACAGTAATTGAAAACTTACATCTCCAGGCAAATCTCAGTAAGATGTGGTATGAAAATAGTGCTTAGGGTGTCCCATCACCGTGTGGTAAGCAAATCCCTCCCATAACTGTGTCTGGTTGGAAATATAAATATGAAGTTCAGATAAAATATGGGAGTGAAAATACAGCTAGTCTCCCATTCACATCCCTACTGGAAAGGTGTTATGCAAAGATATGCAGTGGATGGGACTCAAGAGAAAACAGATTTCCAAGAAGGAAGAAGGGGTCAACCTTATCAAAGCATTTTTTGGATAGAAAGTTTAATTTACAGCAGGTTCAAATTTAGACTACAGAGAAAAGATGTATCACAGAAAGTAAAGGGCAGTTTACAGTTGGGGTTGTGGGAAGTTGAGGAAATTGTTTACTGAGTCACTGCTTTTCATGAGAAATTGAAGGTAAAGTCAATTAATAAGTATAAGTGAGGTGAATTATGAAAGTTTGGGACAGCTGCTGTACGGCTAGAGAAGAGAAGCAAGTAGGACTAAGCAGGAATATTTTGGAGGTCTTTGAGAACCCAGGTGAGGCTAGAAAGTACAAATTGTAATGGCGCTATTTATGTCGCTATTCAAGTGCTTCTAGCAGTCCAGGTGCACATAGCAGCAAGGAAACATCAGAATGAATTCATCCTTACTTAGAACACAATGACTTTAAAAGATTTATCAGAAACCAATGACAGCCAAAGCCATACCATGTTGGCTGTAGAGATTACTTAAAAATAAAATCTTTAAAAAAGTTTTTTGGACATGTTCAATGAAAAAAAAATCACTTGGTTGACAAGACCAGTTAGATCAGCGTCCCATGTGGAAGATGTGGTGGCTTAAATAGGGTGGTGGCTGTGAAAATGAAGTCTGGGAATTTGGGATCTATTCTAGAGGTAGCGCTGACAGGACCATCTGAAAGAGCAAGTGACAGGGGCAGAGGTGAGGATCGGGAAAATGAGAGAAAGAGAAATATCGAGAATTATGCTTAGGTTTTTGAATTTTGCAGAGGTTTTTAGGTATCATTCTCTAAAAGCCTGTGAGGAGGGGCGCCTGGGTGGCGCAGTCGGTTGAGCGTCCGACTTCAGCCAGGTCACGATCTCACGGTCCGTGAGTTCGAGCCCCGCGTCGGGCTCTGGGCTGATGGCTCAGAGCCTGGAGCCTGTTTCCGATTCTGTGTCTCCCTCTTTCTCTGTCCCTCCCCCGTTCATGCTCTGTCTCTCTCTGTCCCAAAAATAAATAAAAAAAATTTAAAAAAATAAAAATAAAAAAAATAAAAGCCTGTGAGGAACAGCTTTCCTAGAGATGGTGATGGAGGATAGTTTCCAGCATTCTGTTTAGACATGTTGAGTCTAATAGATCTGAAGATAGATATTTGCAAGTCATTAGAACATATGTGCTTTTTTTTGAGAGAGAGAGAGAGAGAGAGAGAGAGCGTGCATGTGAGCTGGGAAGAGGGGTAGAGGAGCAGAGGAAGAGAGAAGGAAGAGAGAAAGGGAGAATCTTTTTTTTTATGTTTTTATTTATTTTTGAGGCAGAGAGAGACAGAGCATGAACAAGGGAGGGGCAGAGAGAGAAGAAGACACAGAATCTGAAGCAGGCTCCAGGCTCTGAGTTGTCAGCACAGAGCCTGACGCGGGGCTCGAACTCACAGACTGTGAGATCATGACCTGAGCTGAGGGCAGGCGCTTAACCGACTGAGCCACCAAGGCGCCCCAAGAAAGGGAGAATCTTAAGCAGACTCCACACTCAGCATGGAGCCCAACATAGGGCTGAATCCCATGAGCCTGAGATCATAACCTGAGATGAAATCAAGAGTTGGATGTTCAACCGACTTGAGCCACCCAGGCACCCCTAAAATGTAAATACGGGGCAGGGGCGCCTGGGTGGCTCAGTCATTTGAGCATCTGACTTTGGCTCAGGTCATGAACTCACAGTTCATGAGTTCAAGCCCTGTGTCAGGCTCTGTGGGTATAGCTCAGAGCCTGGAACCTGCTTTGGATTCTGTGTCTCCCTCTGTCTCTGCTCCTCCTCCACTTATGTTCTGTCTTTGTCTCCCTCTCAAAGATAAATAAACATTAAAAAAAAAATTTTAAAGCCAATGGCAAATGATATTCTCCAGGAACAGAGCATAGGTAGAAAAGACCGAATTCTCTCACACTCCAGAATTGAGAGAACAGGCAGAGGAAAAGGAACTAGAGATAGGAACTGCAGATATTGAGACAGGCAGCACGAGAGTACAGGAGGAGGAAGGAAGGAGTTGTTGAGTGTGTCAGCCCTGTGAGAGAAGGAAAAGAGGAGGACAGACAAGTAATCCCCAGATTAGGCAATGTGGGAAGCACTGGTGACTAAAGGAACGATTTTTAGTGGCGTCAAACCCAAAGGCAATAAGAAATTATGGAGCAAACAAATAAAGACCACTCTTTCTAGTACATTTGCCATGAATGAGAAACAAAGAAATGGGGTTGAGGCAGGAAGGAGATAGGTGGTCAAGAGAGTTTTGTTTTGTTAAGATGTATGTCCCTCAAACTCAACTCAAGCACACTCTAGCCAAATTGTTATGGATTGTTATTAATGTCTTCTGTCCAGCTCCTAATCCTTGGAAACAAACTTTCTTTCTGTTTCCTTTCTTTCTCCTTGTCATAGTTTCTTGGTCATTTGAACCGTAGAACCTGTAGTTGTTCAATTTATGTCAGTCCTGACACCTGATGAATAAACCAACTTCTTCTCATTTTAAAAATATATTTAATTAAATTCTGGAAGGGACTTTAGAGATTTACTTCAGGTATCTTATTTTATAGATGAGAAAACTGAAGCACCAAAAAAACAAATAGAATGCCTCAGTGATGGATCCAGAAATATAATTAATATTTTTATTGTCTGACAACACACATTTTTCCTCTCAAATTTATGTCAATATGTCTGAATGCTTTTCTAAACCCAGATGTAGCAACCCGCATATCTGAATGCAATAAAGCATCTTACCCTTTACCCCTGAGACCTAAAAGTCAAGCCATTGCATACCAGATCCAATGCAATTTCTATGAAGAGTTGATATACCTTTACTAATATATTGAAGAAATCCTTTGAAATTTTGAATTGGCCAATGAGGAGTACTTTATTACGAATGGTAGAAGATGCTTTGTTCTCATGGATTATGAGCTCTTATTAGCTCCTGATTTCAGAGAAGGCATAGATCTGACTGATTTCCAGGGCATGGTATGATATCTTGATCATAGTAAATGCCTAAGAAATTCTTATTTATTGATGAAAAGAATGAACAGAATAGTGGCTGCTCAGTCTACTTCTTAGAAAATGACATTGTAGGGCACCTGGGTGGCTCAATCGGTTAAGCATCTGACTCTTGATTTTGGCTCAGGTTATGAGCTCATGGTCATGATCTCATGGTTGTGAGATCAAGCCCTGTGTCAGGCTCTGTGCTGGGGGTGGATCTGCTTAAGATTCTCTCTTTCCCTCTCCCTCTGCACCTCCCCCATTTGCACTCTCTCTCTCTCTTTCTCTTTCTGTCTCATGAAAAGGAAAGGAAAGGAAAAAAAAAAAAACAGAAAAAGAAAAAAAAGCAATATTGTAATCAGAACTCACAATTTCGGTCCTTGCCTGTCTTTATTTGGTTTAGTCCTCTAGTGAAAATTTATCACCTTAATATTCTAGGTTATGTAGTTCATCTCCATGTTTCTGGTCAGTTCTACATAACAGCAGTTTCCTTTCTTCCCTAAAAATTTGCAAAGCTAGGTGTCTGCATATTATCTTTGTGGTTCTTGGTCTAGTGAGAATCTCAACATCTAGTCATTTTATGAACCTGGAGATATATATAGGGTGGTAACATTATGAATTAAAAATTTCTTGTGGGCATTATAGAAACAAAAGTATTTACTTAAATCAAATAATATTACTGTGTATCTTGTTTCCTATATGCTTTTTAGAGATCATATGGTTCTACAGACTAAGCCTTGAATATAAGGTCTGACTTTTATGTCTGTTTCTGAAGCTCATTCTATAGAAGTGACTTCATCTGGAAAATGAAAAGTGAGTCCTGTTAAACAGTTGATGTGAAACTGAACCTTTGCAAAACCATCTGAAATAGCATTTTAAATAGAAGATAAGGAAAAAAGTAAAATTCCAATTAGGGAAACTATACTAAAGAGGCTATTTTATGTTTTAAGGTAAAAAATGAATGTTCAGTATAGAAATTTAAAGAGAAAAAAAAAACTGTGCTATTTCTAACAGTGTTTTTTGGAATGTTCTGTAATGTCCAAAGAGATTTGTCAGCCTTAAGGAAAATCTATTTAACATTACAGTTTAAGGTGATTTTTTTTTTTTTTTTTTTTTACTCTAAGATGGGAAGCAACTCAAAAGGATAAGCAAAGTACTCAAATTCAAGGAATCCAGGATTCTCTGGCAACTTTTAGGAAAGTTACTTTACTTGTCTATGGTGCTTTCTGCATCTGTAAAATTATTTTCCAGTGAGGACTTTAATGAGGGTAAGCTTTAATGTCAGGTAAAGTGCTCTGTGGAAAACTATGACAATCTGGAATTTTAAAGTCTAATTTTCCTCCAGAAAGTAAATTAATATCCTACTTGAGACTGGGTCAGTTTTGTGTTGGCATGATCCAGTTATCGCTCAGCCAGAAATGAAGAAAATTGAAAGGGCCAGACTCTACAGAGCAAATGCAAAATATCAAATTGGAAGCATGGGAGGAGATTTACGAAGATTAAGATTTTTCTAGCCCTTAAGGTATGTGGCAAGATTGGACTCCAAAACCACCAAGTCATACCACATAGGAGCAAGTGGAACCCAGCCCAAATTCAGACTAGTCACTTTATACTCACTTGATATGTGGAGGAGTTTCCCCTTTACAATTCATATTAAACACATAAAAGAGAGCAAAGGTTTTGCCACCACTGAGAAACATCCAGATCACAGAGAGCACCCCCATATGGTATCTGGAGCTGCTGCAAATGTTATGTTTCCAAAGGCAAAGGAAGCAAATCATCCATGGCTAGAAATTCAGGCCTGGTTTGTAGTTCCAGCCATGCTGGAAAGGTTTTGAGTTAAACAGTGGCTGAAGCAGAGTGCAGAAGAGAGGAAAGGCCAATCCAGAAGGTAGACTGAGGAAGTGATGAGGCTGAAAGGATTCTTTTCTGGCATCTTGGAATTCTCTAAATGTAAAAACTCAATTTACAAATAAACTCTGCTGCATGTATACCAAACGGCTTCTTTGATGTATGGAGAAACATCTTTGTAGGGTGACAGCTAGAGGTCTTGTAGGGCTCCACTGATCATTTTGAAGTAGGAACCAGATGATATATTCTTTTAGAGTTGAATTTGGGCTTTTGCATGTGCATGGTAGAGAGTGGGTGGGTGAAAACTTTATAGATATTTTTGTATCATTTTTAAAGTTCTTCATTTTATGTGATAAATTATAGAAAAGATGTGTGCAAACCAAATTATACTTTAAATGTACTCATTAAGCCTGTTGAATAAAGGGATACAAGCATGTCCTCTCGGTAAAGCAAGCAATCACCGTGCAGTCTCCTTTGTGTGAATCAAGACATTCATAATTGGGTTTGATTAAAGCCAGGTCCACATGCCTTATTAAATTCCATATTTATATAGCAATTTTACTTCTTATATGATGTAAAATCACTAATTACTTCTTTCAATTCTCCTTTGAGGATGAGAGGGAAGCATTATTAATCCAATTTTATTTCTGTATATGATTAACTAAGCCACTTCGACTCAAATGAAAGCTAGTTATTATCTCCTATCATCCTGATACACAGTAGTGGAATGTATAAATAAGTGAATTCAAAACTGTCAGAGATTTGCCTATGAAACTGGATTTCTGGTACTACTGACTAATATTCATTCTTTACCAGTAAAAGTGGATAGGAGCCATCATGTTGAAAATATTTAGGGGCACCTGGGTGGCTCAGTAGGTTGAGTGTCTGACATCGGCTCAGGTCATGATCTCACGGTTCGTTGGTTTGAGCCCCACATTGGGCTCTTTGCTGACAGCTCAGATCCTGGAGCCTGCCTCCGATTCTGTGTCTCCCTCTCTCTCTGTCCCTCTCCCACTCGCTGTCTCGCTGTCTCAAAAATAAATAAACATTAAAAAAATTTTTAAGAAAATACTTATAGTATGTATGAATCTGGCATACTACCTAGGGTGTCAAACCATGGCCCATGGGTCAAATCCAACCCACTGTTTGTTTTGGTATGGCCCACATATGTGATGTTTACATTTTTAAATGCTTGAGAAAAAAGTCAAGAGAATATTTTGTGACACATAAAAATTATATAAAATTTAAATTTCAGTGTCCATGAGCAAAATTTTGTTAGAATATAGCCACAATCTTTCATTTTCTCATTATCTATGGCTGCTTTCATGCTACAAAGGCAGAGTTGAATAATTTTGACAGAAACTATATGACCCACAAAACCTAAAATATTTACTAGCTGGCCCTTTATAGAAAAAGTTTGCTGAAACCCTGCTTTAAATGTATGAGACAGTTTTGCATCCCAACAGTAAATAGCCAAAAACTGAAGAATGGTATTCATGCTTAATTAAAATAAAATACTAAAATATAATAAAGTTGTCTGAGATTGACATATGTACAAATTTTGTGTGCCTTTAAGGTCTAATATTCCAAACAGAAAATAGTCATGTTAGAGCGTGGAGACACAGGTGATTTTGAATGAAGTTGATTTCCCTTTCAATAAAAGAAAAAAAAATTAATTGTAAATAGAAGTGGAAATGAATACATCATTTTCATTTGGGGGCACTTTGATCTATGATACAAAATTTATTTTGACTATAATTCAAAAAAGCAAGGGACAGAAAAAATGAGTAAGGAAATAATTCATTCAGATCTTTTTTAATGTTTATTCATTTTTGAGAGAAAGAGAGAAAAACAGAGACAGAGTGTGAGTGGGGGAGGGACAGAGAGAGAGGGAGACACAGCATCTGAAGCTGGCTCCAGACACAGAGCTCGAACCCACAAACTGTGAGATCATGACCTGAGCCGAAGTCCACGCTTAACCGACTGAGCCACCCAGGTGCCCCAACTCATTCAGATCATGGAGGGATAAACAACAACAGAAATGGTAGCACAGTTGTGTGAGTTACAACAGAAGAAACACACTCTGTGATGTTGTCAAACCCTTTGTGAGTTCCAGACATCCACATGCTTTTCCAATGTTCTGTTTTATTTATTTTTTTAAGTTTATTTATTTATTTTGAGAGAGAGGGAGAGAGTGGAGGAGGGGCAGAGAGAGAGGGAGAGAGGAATCCCAAGCGGGCTCCTCTGTGCTGTCAGAATAGAGCCCAACGTAGGGCTCCATCTCACAAACCATGAGATTACGCATGACCTGAGCCAAAATCAAGAGTTGTAGGCTTAACCGGCTGAGCCACCCAGGTACCTCTTGAGTTCTGTTTTAGAAGTGCTGGCATTCTCTCTGATAATGACTACACACCAAAGAAATAATGTTGTGTTCTACTAAGTGTAGTGGGCATTTTACAGTGCCACCTGGAAAATCAGTGCAGGTCCTCAGCCTGTTGAATAATTCTGACATCGGGCAGAGGCCAGAACTGGGCTTCTAAGGTAGTGTAGTGTTCTGAGATAGCACAGCCTAGGATTATTCTGTATTTTAATGTAAATAAAGCTATTCAGTCAGGAGGGGAAATAAGGTCACGTCTTCTTTGTTATACCTACTTGAAAATAAATGCTCATAATGCTCTTCGATGACCCCCTGACTGATCCTTTAACTCTACATTTCTGTGCACTTTAGGATCTTTTGACACCCTCAAATTACCGTCAGCAATTTATAGTAAGGTGACATGGGGCAGTAAAGAGAAGAGGATTCTTATGGAAGGAACAGGAAGTGCATTACCTGTGGTGAGGACCTCAAGGAAGTGGGAAAGCGGCCTGGCTGATGAGGACGCCCCCACGAGCACTTCAGGCCTGAGGCAAGTTCCGCAGCCTGGGCTTCACCTCCACCTCCAGGGTGGCTTATTGCCTTTTGTCATTGTTTCTATGGCTCTAGGCTTGACCTGCTAGATCCCCAACAATTATTAATATTTGGGATTCAGAAACAAGATATCAGAATTCCTCGAAATTCCCAGGAATTCTGAAATCATAAGTTGTGTATACCGCTCATCATGTTTTATTCATATGTTGTTTAATAATAAGCAATGAATAATTTTTCTGTGATATACAAAAACTTTCAAAGGTTTTTCTATAAAAGTGATATAATGATAAGTTAAGATTATTATTATTTTTTAAAGTAAGCTCCATGCCCAATGTGGAGCTTGAACTCACAATCCTGAGATCGAGAGTTGTATACTCTACCATTTGAACCAGCCAGACACCCCTAAGGTTATAATTATTATGGCCCTAATATATTAACATGTAAATATATATAACATCTAAAAGTATATATTAACATGTAAATATATAAAACATGTAAAATAATCTTTACCTGATCATAAAAAACACTAAAAGACGGCAATAATAACACAAAATAAATGTCAAATAAAAATAATTTTAAAAATTATATAATAGAATGCCACAAATATTTAATATTTAAAATTATCAGTCTTAAAGTAAAACTTGAAACGGCACCCATAATTACTTGCCTGTTAAACATAGAAAATTTTCTTTCATTTTGCATTGATGTTGGTCACATTGCTAAAACGGTATCAAAAAGTTGGGCTTTTAAAAATGTTTTGTCTCCTTGCCCTGATTGTGGTTTTGCTGTTGACATTAATATCACTTTTGGTAGTTCAGATCTTGGA
Source organism: Panthera onca (assembly GCF_046562875.1). Classification (NCBI taxonomy): domain Eukaryota; kingdom Metazoa; phylum Chordata; class Mammalia; order Carnivora; family Felidae; genus Panthera; species Panthera onca. The sequence continues at coordinate 54,543,645 of NC_138346.1, forward strand.
TCTTTTTTCTGATTTCATATGATAGTATTCTACAACATACACATGTGTTTTTCTGTTATAGTATTTCAAAGACCTGTAGCCTATAGTGAATATTCAAACACTGAAAATACCATTATATTCAAATAATTTAACATTCAGATATCCTAGCAAGGTTTATAACACTTGATAGAATTGTGCATGAAAATTGCCAATTTAAGGGACTCATTTTGCTTCTGAAACTTATTTCCTGGATTACTACTCATAGAAATTGTACTATGTATATAAACTTTTTTTTTTTTAACTTGTGAGAATGACTCATCACTAACGCGATGAGGCCACAAAAATATACTTAAAACCCGGCCACAGCTACAAGCAGAACTCACTGGTTGGACTGTGACCACTTTGCTTCTATATGCTCCCGTCCTGTTCCTGGAAATATCAACCTTAAACTTTGATTCCACGTGTCAATGTTTCCTGTTCTTTCTTTCAACTTGGCTTCAGTAGCTTCTGTGGATCCAGTGATGTGTCCATGTTGATTGTTGAGCTTTAATTCTCACAGCAAAATTATAATATTTGTCCCTATTTTATCAATTTCTTAGCTGATCTTTTTTAGGGAATTGGCTTTGATAAAAATATACACATGTCGTAAGAAATTCTGGAATCTCCACAAAGAAACACTATGGCCAGCCATTCCCCCTCTCTATTGGTGCATCTTTACTGGGCCTCATAACACCTCTTACTCACAGCTCTTTCCTTGCCTTCAGAATATGTTCTTTAAGCAGCTCAGCTCACCTCCATTATTACATTTTTAGGCTGTGCTACTGTCTCCAGGCTATTCTTGGATCAGATGCTTATCTCTGGTCCAACCAGCAATGGCTTGGAGGTAATGGGGCCAAAGACCAGCGGGCTGCTGCCTCAGCTCCAGGTTAGGAGTAGAACAGCTTTTCTTCAAACAGTTTGTGGGCACACTGGGCACAGGGATTAACTGGTATAATACTATCCCTGTGACTTGCTACAGCTTCCTTTTGGGGAAAAATACAGCCCATAAGCAGAAATAAAATATCATTGCCTTGTAAAGGGTGGATCTCCTTACACTCTAAGGAGTTTTTTGTTGTTCAGCACCTGTGTATATATTGAAGACTAAAACTGAGACTGAGCTGAACTGCTCTGAATAATAAAGAGAGGAGAATACATATAGAATTTAGGTATTTGCAGAGGGAATCCCAGAAAACAGGAGCTAGGGAAGGTGAAGACGATGTGAAGAGGAGAGGCCAGAAAAAGGGAACCCCTCTTGGTGGTACAACCCAGGAAGGGACTTTAAAATCAGCAAACAATAAAGTAAAAATAGGCATTGGGTATCTTTCCTTCCAATGACATACTCTTCTAGAGATTTACTTTTTTCCATTCTTTTCCCTCTTTGCTTTTTTCCATGGTTATAAAATGGTGTTAAAACAGAGATTTTTGGTTATACTCCCAAATCTCTTCTCCCTTTTATAATGACAGAGACCCTGATTTTTGGCTACACAGATGGTCATCCAGATTGGAGACTACATTTCCCAGCTTTCCTTGCAACTAGGAGTGACCACTTGACTAAGTTCAGGCCAGAGGGATCTAAGCAGAATGGTCAGGTGGCAACTTCTCAAAATCTTTTTCTTTCTTTCTTTCTTCCTTCCAAATTTTTAGAAATTTATACCTTTTTTTTCCAAATTTTTATTTAAATTCTAGTTAGTTAGCATACAGTGAAATATTGGTTGCAGAAGTAGAATTCAGAGATTCATCACTTACATACAACATAAGTATGCTCATCATCACAAGTGCCCTCCTTAATCCCCATCACCTATTTAACCCATCCCCCCATCCACCTCCCTCCATCAACCCTCTGCTTGTTCTCTATCTTTAAGAGTCTCTTATGGTTTAATTTCCTCTCTCTTTTTTTCTTTTTCTTTTTTTTCCTCCCTCCCATATGTTCACCCATTTGGTTTCTTAAATTTCACATATGAATGAGGTCATATGGTTTTTGTTGTTCTCTGACTGACTTATTTTGCTTAACATAATACACTCTAACTCCATCCACATTTGTTGCAAATGGCAAGATTTCATTCTTTTTTGATGGCTAAGTAATATTCCATTGTATATATAAACCACATCTTCTTTATATTTTTGATACATACATTTAGGTACATCAGTAAATATATACATATACTTTTTCCCAGATCTGTCTGTTCATAGGACCTGGAAGCAAAAATTTCCCAGTAGCAATGAGTACACCTATTCTTTCCCCTCAGTTTTTGTTCTAAATATCATTTCCTATTTTTTTAAGGCATTTCATTACAGTTTCTTTTTTTAAAAATATAATTTATTGTCAAATTGGCTAACATACAGTGTGTAAAATGTGCTTTTGGTTTTTGGGGTAGATTCCCATTGTTCATCATTTACATACAATACCCAGTGCTCATCCCAACAAGTGCCCTCCTCAATACCCACCACCCATTGTCCCTTCTCCCCCACCCCCCTATCCACCCTCAGTTTGTTGTCTGTATTTAAGAGTCTCTTATGGTTTGCCTCCCTCCCTCTCTGTTTGTAACTATCTTTTCCCCCTACCCTTCCCCCATGGTCTTCTGTTAAGTTTCTCAAGATCCACATATGAGGGAAAACATATGGTATCTTTCCTTCTCTCACTGACTTATTTCACTCAGCATAATACCTTCCAGTTCCATGAATGTTGCTGCAAATGGCTGATTTCATTCTTTCTCATTGCCAAGTAGTATTCCATTGTGCATATAAACCACATCTTCTTTATCCATTCATCAGTTGATGGACATTTGGGCTCTTTCCATACTTTGACTATTGTTGGAAGTGCTACTACAAACATTGTTGGAAGTGCCCCTATGAATCAGCACTCCTGTATCCCTTGGGTAAATTCCTAGTAGTGATATTACTGGGTCGTAGGGTAGTTCTATTTTTAATTTTTTGAGGAACCTCCACACTGTTTTCCAAAACAGCTGCACCAGTTTGCATTCCCACCAACAGTGCAAGAGGGTTCCTGGTTCTCCACATCCTCGCCAGCATCTGTAGTTTCCTGAGTTGTTCATTTTAGCCACTCTGACCAGTGTGAGGTGGTATCTCAGTGTGGCTTTGATTTGTATTTCCCTGATGATGAGTGACATTGAGCATCTTTTCACGTGTCTGTTGGCCATCTGGATGTCTTCTTTGGAAAAGTGTCTATTCATGTCTTCTGCCCATTTCTCCACTGGATTGTTTTTTGGGTGTTGACTTTGGTAAGTTCTTTATAGATTTTGGACACTAATAGTGTCCAACTAATAGTGTCCGACACTATTTGTTGATTGTTTCCTTTGCATTACAGAAGCTTTTTATCCTGATGAGGTCCCAATAGTTCATTTTTGCTATTAATTCCCTTGCCTTTGGAGATGTGTTGAGCAAGAAATTGCTGCAGCTGAGGTCAAAGAGGTTGTTGCCTGCATTTTCCTCTAGGGCTTTGATGGTTTCCTGTCTCACATTTAGGTCTTTCATCCATTTTGAGTTTATTTTTTTGTATGGTGTAAGAAAGTGGTCTAGTTTCATTCTTCTGCATGTTGTTGTCCAGTTCTCTGAGCACCATTTGCTAAACAGACTGTCTTTTTTCCATTGGCTACTCTTTCCTGCTTTGTCAAAGATTAGTTGGCCATACATGTGTGGGTCCAATTCTGGGTTCTCTATTCTATTCCATTAGTCTCTGTGTCTGTTTTTGTGCCGATACCATACTGTCTTGATGATTACAGCTTTGTAGTAGAGGCTAAAATCTGGGATTGTGATGTCTCCCTCTTTGGTTTTCTTCTTCAATATTACTTTGGCTATCTTGGGTCTTTTGTGGTTCCATACAAATTTTAGGATTGTTTGTTCTAGCTTTGAGAAGAATGCCAGTGCAATTTTGGTTGGGATTGCCTTGAATGTGTAGATTGCTTTGGGTAGTATCGACATATTCTTCCAATCCACGAGCATGGAATGTTTTTCCATTTTATTATCTCTTCTTCAGATTCCTTCATAAGTTTTCTACAGTTTTCAGCATACAGATCTTTTACATTTTTCATTAGGTTTATTCCTAGGTATTTTATGGTTCTTGGTGCATTTGGAAATGGGATTAATTTCTTGATTTTCTGTTGCTTCATTATTGGTGAATAGAAATGCAACTGATTTCTGTACATTGATTTTGTACCCTGTGACTTTGCTGAATTCATGTATTGGTTCTAACAGTCTTTTGGTGGAGTCTTTTTGGTTTCCCATGTAGAGTACCATGTCATCTGCAAAAAGTGAAAGTTTGACTTCTTCTTTGCCAATTTTGATGCCTTTTATTTCATTTTGTTGTCTTATTGTTGATACTAGGACTTCCAACACTATGTTAAACAACAGTTAAGCCAAATCTTCTTTATCTTTTCATCAGTTGATGGACATTTGGGCTATTTCCAGTTAGCTATTGTTGATAACGCTGCTATAAATATCAACATGAATGTACCCCTTCAAATCAGCATTTTTGTATCCTTTGGGTAAATACCTATCAGTGCAATTGCTGGGTTGTAGGGTAGTTCTGTTTTTAACTTTTTAAGGAATGTCCATATCGTTTTCCAGAGTGGCTGCAGTTTGCATTCCTACCAACAGTGCAAAAGGGTTCCCCTTTCCCTACATCCTCACCAACACCCGTTGTTTCTTGTATTGTTAATTTTACCCATTCTGACAAGTGTAAGGTGATATCTTGTCATGGTTTTTATTTGTATTTCCCTGATGATTAGTGATGTTGAGCATCTTTTCATGTGTCTGTTAGTTATCTGGATGTCTTCTTTGGAAAAATGTCTACTCATGTCTTCTTGTCCATTTCTTAACTGGATTATTTGTTTCTTAGGTGTTGAGTTTGGCAAATTCTTTACAGACTTTGGATGCTAACAATTTATTGGATATGTCACTTGCAAATATCTTCTCCCACTCCATCAGCTGAATTTTAGTTTTGTTGATTATTTCCTTCACTGTGCAGAAGCTTTTTATCTTGATGAAGTCCCAAGAGTTCATTTTTGCTTTTGTTTCCCTTGCCTCCAGGGATGTACCTAGTAAGTTGCTATACCCAAGGTCAAAGAGGTTGCTGCCTGTGTTCTCCTGTAGGATTTTGATGGTTTCCTATCTCACATTTAGGTTTTTCATCCATTTTGAATTTATTTTTGTGTATAGTATAAGAAAGTGGTCTAGTTTCTTCTGCGTGTTGCTGTCCAGTTTTCTCAACACCATTTGTTGGAGGCTGTCTTTTTTCCATTGGATATTCTTTCTTGCTTTGTCAAAGATTGGTTTACCATGTAGTTGTGGGTCCTTTTCTGGGTTTTCTACTCTGCTCCACTGACTATGTGTCTGTGTTTGTGCCAGTACCATACTGCTTTGATAACTACAGCTTTGTAATATAGCTTGAAGCCTGGAATAGTGATGCCTCAAGCTTTGCTTTGTGTTTTCAGGATTGCTTTGGCTATTTGGGGTCTTTTGTGGTTCCATATGAATTTTAAGATTGTTGATTCTAGCTCTGTGAAAAATTCTGGTGGTATTTTGATAGGTAGTGCATTAAATTGTAGAATGCTTGGGTAATACAGACATTTTAACAATGTTTGTTCTTCCAGTCCGTGAGCATGGAATGTTTTTCCATTTCTTTGTGTCATCTCCAATTTCCTTCATAAGTGTTCTATACTTTTTAGAGTATGGGAATCACCCTTTAAAGACAGCATGAGTACCCTTTGCCTTTTCCCCTTCATCTCCCTTCCTCCTGCCTGGAACACAGATGTTTTCATATGCAGCTTTGAGGTTGAGTCCATGCGTAGTGGAACAAAAAGATCAATATCTGTGTCCTATTACCATAGGAGCACCGGACAGCCAAATGGATACTCATTTATCAGAGAAATAAGCTTCTGTCTACTTTAAACCACTGTTACTTAGGATTTTCTTTACCTGTATTTGTACTTAGGTAATATAGGTGCATGAACTTTGCTATAGTCCACCCTTTTCCCTTAACACTATATTAAATATTTTTTACTACCAACTACCCTTTATAACTGCTATAGGCTGATTGTTTGTATCCCCCAAGATTCATATGTTGAAATCTTAACCCCTAATGCTATGGTATTAAGAGAACGAATCTTTGGGAGGTGATTATATCATAAGAAGCCCTCATGAATGGAACTAGTGCCTTTATAAAAGAGACCCCCAGAGAGCTCCCGCATCCCTTCCACTGTGTGAGAACACTGTGAGAGACAGCCATTTATGAATCAGGAAGCAGGCTCTCACCAGACAGCAAGCCACTAGCAGCGCCTTAAGCTTGGCAGCATCCAGCGTTGTGAGAAATAAATTTCTGTTGCTTATAAACCACTCAATGTATCATATTCTGCTACAGCAGCCTGAACAGATTAAGACAGTCATAATTTTTAATGGCTATTTACAATTTCATCTCATAAACGTGCCACGATTTGCATTAGCAATTCCGTATTATTGAATGTTTAAGTTGGCATTTACTTATTTATTTAGTTCTAAAAGCTCCCCAGTTCTAATATACGCATCCCTACTACAAACACTAGTATATAGTACAAGATGGGGATGATATTTTTGTGGCTATCCAGTTACCATGACACTACCCAATAACATTCTCATCCCCTTTTGATTTGTACTACTGCTGTTATCTGATATTACATTCTTATACCATTAATTTATGGTTTATTTATTCTCTTCCATTAATTGATCTATTTTTAGGCCAATACACTATCTTTTTTAATTATCATACCTATAATATGACCTAACTATAAATCATATGTTAAAATACTTATGACTTTTTTTTTTTTTTAACTTGGGTCAGTCAATTTCACCCATATGTCTTATAACGACAATTTCCTTTTTAGAGCTGGGTCTGTTATTTAAAGACAGTGCCAATAATAATGATACTTTGTTTTCTTTCTAAACAGTATTCATTTCACAGCTCCTTTAAATGTATTGTTTTGTTTGAGTTCTAAATGGAGCTATTATGACATTATTCAGATTAGCCTCATTCAACTACTTGGTCTCAAAAATTTGAAACCAGGAGATTTTCAAAAGAGGTTACAACCAGGCTCACTGAAATTGCTCTGAAATGCTTCTAAGGAGACAGCTGTCAACTCCTTTGGCTACAGCCGCCAGCGTTTGCTGTAGATTATTGATGGCGTTCCGCAGTCAGGTCAGAGCCCGTTAGCCTCTTGCTAACTTTGGTTGCAGCTGTCTGCAGTCACGCTGAGCATGTGAGGTCCGGCAGCACAGACCATCCAAACACTGGTTCTCCGCCTGATTTCAAAATAAATCCCTATCAAGTAGGACAAATAATTGAAGATTTGTGATTTTTCAGCTTGAGGCCTCCTCTCTGATCTTAAGTTGTTGAAGCATTGGTAGATCTGCTTGGAAAAGAGGTGAGAAGCGGCTGTCCGAATAGTAAAACATGAGAGAGACATTTTACAGATTTTCAGTTTGTACTGCTGGCAACAGGAAGATACAGGGCACTCAGCTGACCTCTCTGGATAGCATCTATTATGTGAGAAGGGATATGGAAAGAATATATTCTTCTGCACTTTAAGTGGTCTAACTACCAATAAAATATGGTTCGTGTGTGATAGGACAAGAAATTCAAGCAATTTGTAAGATAATGTATTTTTTCGAAAAGTTTAAGTGCCGCCCAGGTGGCTGGGTGGCTGGGTGGCTTAGTCGGTTAAGCGTCCAACTTTGGCCTGGGTCATGATCTCACAGTTCATAATCTCACAGTTTGTGGGTTCGAGCCCTGCATGGGACTCTGTGCTGGCAGCTCAGAGCCTGGAGCCTGCTTCGGATTCTGTGTCTCCCTCTCTCTTTTCCCCTCCCCTTCTCATGCTCTGTCTCTCTCTCAAAAATAAATAAACATTAAAAAAAATTTTTTTAAAGAAAAGCTTGTGCCAATTAGATCAGCTGGAAAATGTCTATAACTATGTATCTACACAAATGTGTTTTAAAATGTTATAAAGAAAAGTTATAGACACTATAATTAGTAGCAAGAAGGTAAAATGGAAGTCTTATAAGGTGGTGTGGAGATAGCTTTAAGAAACACCATAAAGGGACGCCTGGGTGGCTCAGTCGGTTAAGTGCCCAGCTCTTGGTTTTGGCTCAGGTCATGATCTCACTGTTCATGAGTTCAAGTCCTGCATGGGACTCTGTGCTGACAGTGCACAGCCTGCTCGCAATTGACTCTCTCTCCCTCACTATCTGCCTCTCTCTCTCTCTCTCTCTCAAAAATAAATAAATAAACTTAAAAAAAAAAAACACCATAGAAATAAACTCTTACATCGGGGCAGTCTAAAACAGAAACACGAATTAGGTGGAGATGATCTGATCGGATCATCCTTGTATAAGCAGCTTTACTCAAGCTAGGACTACTTCATGGAACTTTATGAACAAAAACTAAAGGGAACAGTGGAAAGGTTGCTCTAAATCAGAGTTTCCCAAGTTGGTGCCATCATAACAAATTGCCACAGAATATGAATGCACGTGCCTTCATGAAAAAAAAAAAATGTTCCACAGTCACATTGGTTAGGGAAATGCTGGATTACGCACAATTTCTACACTGCTGGAGTTCTCTGAGACTTCAATAGACCAAAATAGGTCACGTACCTCCAAAAAGGGCTTTCAAATGCAGCAACTTCCCAAATTTACTTGACCTCTATTGAGGCAACCTATTTCCATCTCCTGGAATACTGGCTTGGAGAATACAGCTCAGAAAAAACATGAAGTTATTCAGGCTTTTTTTTTTTTTTTTTCACCAAAAAGTCAGGCATGCCAAGAGAGCAAATGAACACTTTCTTTGATATCCTGCAGATGGAAAATTCAGGAATCTGCCGTGGTACAATCCTGAGATATTAAACAGGTCCTAGAGAATTCTGGAATAGCTTTTTAACATCCAAAGAGCATATAAAAATTGTCTTAAAACAGAAGAAGGGTGCTCAGATTTCTATTATGAGGTTGTTAATTCGTTCCATTTGTAAAATAGTAGAATTTTAGACTTGGGAAGGATTTTAAAAGAACAGCTAGTTTAGCCAATCCTCGGAATTTATGTGGAGACATTGAGGCCCAGATGAGTTAAGAGGTTTGTCTGGGATTATTGCCTTTGTTGGGTGTCTGGAGAGGAACAAGCCCCCATCCTGACAGCCCTTGTGTCGGGCTGTCTTGGTCTCATAACTTCCATACAACAGGCCAGTTAGGTTTTTTTCTTAAGTACATGAAGAGGAAAATGAGGGACGCCTGGGTGGTTCAGTTGGACAAGCATCCAACATCAGCCTAGGTCATGATCTCACGGTTTGTGACTTCAAGCCCTGTCTGGGGCTTTGCACTGATAGTGCGGGGCCTGCTTGAGATTCCCTCTCTCCCTCTCTCTCCACCCACCCCCCTCGAAATTAAATAAACGTTAAAAATTTTTTTAAAAAACAGAATGAAAATTCTTCCTTCCTTCCGTCTCACAATTCTCTCCGGAGTGAACAGTTTTGCTGCCTTTTTATTTTGTGCCCAGATATCTGTACTTCTCTAAGTTTATTCAAAACTGTGTTCTTCATCTGTTAATTTATTCAATAAATATTAAGTAAGCACTGATGCTGTGCCAGTTATATGCAATTTGAGTCCCTGCTGTCAGATCTCTCAGTCTAGCAGGAGAGAGAGAATATTCTGTGATAAGTGCCATGGCAGAAGTTAGATAGATTCAAGGGCCACATTTCTCAGATTGTGAGAAATCAAGGGAGGTTTTCTAGAAGGGATAAAATCTGAATGGAGTGTCTGAAGGGCAAATAGAAGTAAGGCAGATGAATAATGGTGGTTGTCATGAGCAGCACAGCAAAAGCATAGAAGTAGGGGAGGGTGTAGTGTATGTGACAGGCAAGAGGAAGATAAGTTTGGAGACACAGAGAAATACCAGATCACAAATGGCCTCCTAAAGATGCAATCCTAAAGATTCTGAATCTCACGTGTTAAAAAAGACCCAACTGACAGCAATGTGGGGAAGGGATTAAATTGTGCCAGAAGGCAAGAGGCTATGGCAGAGATCCAAGGGAAAGTCATGAGGCCTGGAACATGACATGAGAGCAAGAATAGAAGCAGGAACCTCATCTCCAAAGAGAGATGAATGTGGCCTAGAAGTAGGAGAAGAAAGCAAAAGTGGAGAGTGGATTGGTTTAGGATTTATTAAGGAGATATTATTGCCTGGCAGGCTCCGTTGGTAGAGTATCTGATTCTTGATCCAAGGGAAATGAGCTCAAGCTCCACATTGGGCATGGAGCATACTTAAAAAAAAAAAAAAAAAAGACAGTAATGTTGCAGAGCTTGCTATTGGACTAGATGGGAAGGGTATAGACAAGGAGAAGACAGAATGGATGATGGTTTCCGAGTTCTTGGCATAAACATCTAGGTGGATGTTCTAGTGCCCTGTTCTGAGCTTCAGAGCTAGGAGACAAGCAGGATTGGGAGAAAATATGTTCTGGACATGTTAAGGGAGACATTCAAGATAATGGCAGGTTGACAATTGGATATGTAAGTGCTGAGTGAAGAGGAGAGGCTTGGGCTAGAGATCTTAATCTGGAAATTTTGAGCACATAACACAGATGTTTTATTTAAAGTCATGAAATGGATGAGATTCTCTCTGAGGAAGATGCACGAAAAAAGAGGAGGCCCAAGACACAGAATATTGAGGTCAGGAAGAGGAGAGGGAGCCAACCAAGGAGACCCAAGAATGGTCCAAGAGATGGCAGTAAAGGAAAATGAGAACAGACATGTCTATGGAATTTATCAACTGGGAGCTCAGGGGGTAAGTAATGAACAGGAGAAGAAGAAAATGGAGATTTGGGAAATACAAGGGGAAAAAGTGCAACTCTGGAGTTGGCAGGAAACAGAGACAGGCCCTAAAATAAGAATTTTCTACAGGTATTTGAACAACAGCAGTTTCTAGCATGGAAGGGATGGATGAGATTGGAGGGTCACATAGGGCCTTGTAGGTCATTGTAAGATCTTGGTGTATTATTCTGAGTAAAATGGTGAATCATGGCCGAGCTTTCAGTAGGGCAGTGACATATTTACCTTATATTTTGAAAGAGTCACTGGCTGCTGTTTTGAGAATAAACCTTCAGGAACAAGGAGGGCAGAGAGACCAGCAAAGAGCTTTTGCCATGACCCAGGAGAGATGATGAGGCTCAGAGCAGGGCCACAGTATGGGGGATGGTGAGAGGTAGAGAAGGGCAGCATGCATTTTGATATTTATACATCCATCAAGGAAGCATTTCCTATGTACCTATTTGTCAAGTCATGATTGCTATTGGAGAAACATTAGTCAAGAATGTGAATAGAAAGATTCAAAGTAAAAAGGAAGATTATAGAAAAAAGGGAAACTGGAAGAACTTCTTTTTCTTCAAAAAGAAAAAAATAAGAGAAAGTGTTACAAAGGTGGTAAAATGTGAAATCATTAAATGGTTAGGAAAAATGATAATCTAACTAGAAATCTATTGAAATACCAAAAAATCTGATAAGGAAGGAAGCCATCCCAATTATTTTCAAAAACTCTGGTACCATCTATTTCCCCTTAACTTTCTGCTTCTCTATTTGTTTCATTTAAAATAAAACTTGACATTTTTTCCCTTTCCATTTATTTAAAGACATCTGGATGTAGCACGTGGGTCATTTCAAAAGTCCTGGCAGGGGAAGAGCTGAAGGGGAACACAGGGCAAGACATAAAGGAAGGAAGAGTGGATACAAGGAAGGAACAAAGGATGTTTGGTGAGGGTAAGAGGTAAACAAATTTCTTCCAGCCCCCATGCCAGGGTCCACAAAACAAACAAACAAACAAACAATTTTAAATTGCATTTAACCAAGGCCTAAAACCAATTTTAAAAAGTGGCTTAGCTGTTAAAGTTAACAGGGGCATCTGGGTGGCTCAGTTGGTGGAGATTTAGACTCTTGACTCGGCTGAGGTCATGATCTCTCAGTTCTTGAGTTTGAGCCCCACGTCAGGCTCTATGCTGACAGCATGCTGACAGCATGGAACCTGCTTGGGAATCTCTCTCTCCCTCTCTCTCTCTCTGCTCTTCCCCTGATTTCTCTCTCTGAATAAATTTTAAAATTAAAAAAAAGCTTTCCCTTAAAAAAATTAGAGTTAACAACTACTATACTTTTAAAAAAATTTTTAATGTTTATTTATTTTTGAGACAGAGAGAGACAGAGCATCAGTGGGGGTGGGGCACAGAGAGAGGGAGACACAGAGTCCAAATCAGGTTTCAGGCTCTAAGCTGTCAACACAGAGCCCAATGCAGGGCTCAAACTCATAAACAGTGAGATCATGACCTGAGCCAAAGTTGGATGCTTAACCAACTGAGCCACCCAGGTGCCCACAACTACTACACTTTAAAAGTATATCATATTAGACAGCTAGGGATGTTTAACAAAATACCACAGACTGGTGACTTTAACAACAGCAATTTATTTTCTCACAGCTCTGGGTACTAGAACTGCAAGATCAAGATGTTGGCTTGCAAATGTGTCCTCAGGTGGTCTTTCTTCTGTTCTGCTATATCCCTGGTGTTCCTGTGCTTGTCCCTATCTCCTTTTCTTATAAGGACACTAGTCAAGTTGGGTTAGGGATCATTCTAAAGGCTTCATTTTAACTTACTCACCTCTGTAAAGATCCTATCTCCAAATAAAGAAGTACTGGAAGTTAGGACTTCAAACTATGAATCGGGGGTTTGGGGGGAGGGAGGGCCAGAGACACAACTGAAACCATAACAGTACTCAGTCAATTTCATTTAATTAAAAAAAAGAAAAACTTCATATATTGCTTGAGTCCATGTTGGAGTTTGGCTTACAGCTTTAGAGAATGTAAACTTATTAATGGAATGTCATTTTTTTCAGTTTATTTATTTATTTATTGGGAGAGAGAGAGAGAGAGAGAGAGAGAGAGAATGTGTGAGTGGGAGAGTGGCAGAGAGAGAGAGGGAGAGAGAGAATCCCAAGCAGGCTCCACACTGTCAGTGCAGTGCCCAACACAGGGCTCAAACTCACAAACCATGAGATTTGAAACCAAGAGTGGAATGCTTAATCAACTGAGCCACCCAAGTGCCCCATTAAAGGAATATCTTTAGTAGAATTGCAACAAAGATACAATAAACATGATTTGAATTTACTGCCTTTTCAATATTAGGAGACAAAAGATTGATTAGCAAAGTAAGCCTTCTGGCTATGTGTTACAACCATGGGCTTTTTCAGGTAAAGTACCTAGGTTAATTAACTCCTTCTACTGTTGTCAACAGAACAAAGATAAAAGATCTATTTTAACTCAATGATATTGTGTATGAATCCATGTATAAATCATGGAAAGCTAAATGGATAAGTCCTAACATGATAAAATTTGTTCAGTTGGGTTTCATTTGTTACATTTACTTAGGATAAAATATTTCAGAAATAAAGTTAAAGAATAACTTTCTACATTTTGGTTTTAAAAATTCTCCATGGGCTTGAAAATAATAATTATTTGCTCATATTAAAAGTTGTCTGGGGCCCCTGGGTGGCTCAGTCGGTTGAGCACCCAACTTCAGCTCAGGTTTGTGATTTGAGCCCTATGTCAGATTCTATGCTGACAGCTCAGAGCCAGGAGCCTGCTTCAGATTCTGTGTCTCCCTCTCTCTCTGCCCTTCCCCCACTCATGCTCTGTCTCTCTCTCTCAAAAATAAAGAACATTAAAAAAAATTTTTTTAAGTCGTCTGATAAAGGGGTTTGGAGGGATGTTAATTCTCTACCAAAAGCAAAAGAACTCATTTAAAATATTATGAGAGACCACTTCATATTTCTTATCATATTTCATTCTTTGTGGAGCAGAGGGAACCCTAGTTGGGCTATGTTCTCAAAAATAGCAGTCAAAACATCTATTACATTTTATGGAAATGAAAATGTGTGTTTGAGCATTATATTTTCTAAAAATTTTTCTTTCATGTGCAAGTAAAAATTTATCTCTCCAAATGATACCCATTTCTCTTCTTCTGCCCTTATTTTCTTTAAAAAAAAAAGGTTTTTTTTACTGTTTCATGTATTTTTGAGAGGGAGAGGGACAGAGTACAAGCAGGTGAGGGACAGAGAAAGGGAGTAGACACAGAATCGGAAACAGCCTTCAGGTTCTGAGCTGTCAGCACAGAGCCCAATGCAGGGCTCAAACTCATGGACTGCGAGATCATGACCTGAGCCAAAGTTGGAAGCTTAACCGACTGAGCCACCTGTGCTCCCTGCCCTTCTGTTTTTAGAAGATATGAATCACTGACGAGAAAGCAAAATCTAATGCTTTGACCTTGTAGCTATTGGAATTTCAATCTCAGGCTGTCCCATGCTCCGGTTTCAGCATTCGCTTATAAAAATATGTGTAGGAAATGGCTGCTACCAGATATTTGTTTCATGGTGGGCAATGCTGTCAGGCAATTACACTGCCCCCTTTTTCTCCAGCCTATTCTTTTCAAGTGTAAATTCTAAATAAGTAATCTGTTAAATTATTTCACATAATTTAAAAATAGCATGTCATTACCATCAACCACCAAGTAGAATGATTTAATTTAAAATCCTTTCTCCTCTCTACTTGCTTACCAAAGAAATGATTCTATGATCAATTTGACCTTTTACCAGCATAATTACCAAATAATTAGCAATGATAAATGATTATAATCTGAAATATTTTTAACTAATCATTAAAGGGTGGCATACATTTCATAAGAACCAGGAACCATAGGCTTTCTATAAAATATTAGAAATATTTAATTATTTCATCAAGTGCCTACTATGTGCCAGAAGCTGTCATCATGGAATTTATATTCTTAAACTAAATTAAAAAAATAAATGAGGGGCGCCTGCGTGGCTCAGTTGGTTAAGCGTCCGACTTCAGCTCAGGTCACCATCTCACGGTCCGTGAGTTCGAGCCCCGCGTCGGGCTCTGGGCTGATGGCTCAGAGCCTGGAGCCTGCTTCAGATTCTGTGTCTCCCTCTCTCTCTGCCCCTCCCCTGTTCATGCTCTGTCTCTCTCTGTCTCAAAAATAAATAAACGTTAATTAAAAAATAAATAAATAAATAAATAAATAAATAAATAAATAAAATAAATGATATAGCATATTAGAAGATATTAAGTGCCACAGGAAAAAATAAAAGCAGGGAAAGGGAATTGAGAATATGTCTGTGAGGGTAAGAGAGTACAATTTTAGATAGGATGCTCAGAAAAGATATGATCTAAGCAAAGACTTGAAGCAGGTGAAGGAGTAAAGCATGTGGATATTTGCAAGTGGTTTAGATGACCAACCGTCTAAGCCTGTCTGGGACTAAGGGTTCCTGCTTTGTAGGCCTTCCAGTGTTAAAACCAGGTAGTCCCAGCCCAGGCAAACCAAAACAATTGATCATCTTAAAAGTGTCCCAGATAGAGGAAACAGGAAGAACAAAGCCTGGCAGTTTCAGGAACTAGTAAGGAGGCCAGTGATCTAGAGAGGGGATGAGCTCAGTGATACAAAGAGGTCACATCATGCAGGACCTTTTAGTAAATACAATGGCCCTCTACCCAACCCCCCTTTTCAGGGTTGATGCACCCATCCCTAGCTGCTGTCAGTGAGCTAGTGCTGTGTCTTTCCATGGTCCTTGCCCTTGGCTACTGAAAACTGACTCCCCCAAGGTTACATCCCTTCTAGAGAACAGCCCGTGACTAATGACTAGCTAATGTGGAAATACAATGGCTAGGCTTATCCCCTTCCCTCAACTTGGCCCACCCAGCTTAGATCTCCTCTTCAATTTGGCTGAGGCCTCATTTATAACCAACTGCAGTTCAGCTCCTTCCTGTGCCTTTCTTCTTTACAGGTGTATTTCCTGAGAGCACTTCCCAATACACTTTCCAGATGCAACTCTCCATCTGAGTATCTGTATCTAGGGAGCCCCAAGTAAGACAGGCCTTAAAGGTGATTTTGAGAGAGATGTGAAGACTCCGAAGCTTCGGAAAGAAACTTAACCCTGAAATAGTTTCCCCCACCTGTCTTTTTCGGCATAGAAAAATATAGAACTTTCTTAGAGTTTATTTCAGATTGTTTTTGTGAACTTCATTGTAATGACTGCATAGGACTGGAGAACAAGGCTATAACCCAACTGGAAATTTTAAGTCTACGGAAGAGTTGGAATTTCCCTTTATGTCTTCAAATGTAGTCAGTGGGTAAACTAACTCTTCAGATAATGCAGAGAAGTCTGTATGTTACTGGATGGACTATATCCTATATTGAATTCCATTGTTTGGGGGCTTCAGTTGTTTTACATAAAACAGGTAAGTAAAGTAGGTACAACCAAATGCATCCAGCAAAAGGGAAGTCCTTACCCTCAAGGATTTTATTCTATTCTATGAGCTATTTTATTGAAAATGTTCAGTAATAAATGGCTTACTACAGCATACCTCAGGACCTTAATTTCCTGTAGAACCAGCATTTGTAGGTAATGGTTAGGGGGATGAGTCAATGTCAAATGGGAAAACACCTATCTCCTTTCTAATCAAACACCAACTTAAATATCCAGCCACCATGGACATATTTTAGCCACATTTAGAATGTCCAGCGTTTTCATCCTTCAGGCTTCACTGAAGAGTTTCTAGGCAAACGGTGGACTCAAAATTAATATTACTTAGGAAAACGATGAATAGGAAAATATTAAGTAGGTAGTATATATTCTTCATTATGTACACAAAGAGGCCCTTTATCGCTCAGTGCCAGAGTCCAGCTCCAGCAGGTCCAGGGGTTCCCGAAGGAAGAACGGCGTCGGTGAAAATAAAATAAAACTAAAATAAAAAACTGGAAAATTAAAAACTAAAATAAAAAAGTAAAACTAAAATAAAAATGGACACAGACAACAGCAGTGTGTTGAACTGGCCAATTTATTGTAGCAAACATGGCATTATATATGCTAGTGATTTCCTTGTAGCATACAACTATGTTTTTTTAACATTACCTAATTTTGAAAATGTTCCTATATACAAACAACCTTTAAGAAATAACATGGTGATTTTCCCCTAACTTTCCCGCATACCCTTTGATTATAGATTAATTTCTTACATTATTCCATTATGCATCTGCGTTTATCTATCATCTACAAAGCATTTGCTTTGCTGTTCTCGTAAAAGGCCCTCCATTTCTCAACACCTCAAGTGGAACAGTTACAGGGACATGACCTCCTAACCACATGAGGCCAGAAAAACAATGCGTTTGCCTTAGTCCGAGGTGCCAGAAAGGGGCTGAAAAGGCCTTAGAAACCCATGCCTCATACATTCTGAGAGAGACAATGCACCTAGGAACCAATGAACCATTCTGTAGCTTAACCAACTAGGTTCAGTCATCATCTAGAATGCCTCCGGGGGGCCAGGTGGGCCTAGGGGTTGAAGTCACCTGTGCCCAGAGATACACTCCTTAGCTGCCGGAGTGAGGCTTTCAAATCCATATGTCTCTCCTTTACAGGCCTTCTTTGCTGGCAAAGGTATGAGGCTATCCTTCCTGTAAGCAGAGGAGTCTCCATAGGGGATGACAAGGGCTAAGGGTAAGGCCGCACAATTTCTTGCAGAACCTTATTTTCTTCCCTAATGGTTCTTTTCCCAGGGGGTCTGCCAAGGGCAATTCCCCAACAGACAATACAGACAATACCCCAGGTAGGTTTTTTTTTATGTTTATTTATTTTTGAGAGAGAGAGACAGAGTGTGAGCAGGGGAGGGTCAGAGAGAGAGGGAGACACAGAATCTGAAGCAGGTTCCCCGCTCTGAGCTGTCAGCACAGAGCCTGATGTGGGGCTCGAACTCACGAGCCATGGGATCATGGCCCGAGCTGAAGTCAGATGCTTAACTGACTGAGCCACCTGGGCGCCCCAACCCCAGGTAGTTTTAAGGCCAAATTACCTAAAAACGGGCGTACAAGAAGCTTCACTGTCCGCGGGCCGCCTTGCAGTCACCAATCCGTCCACAGCCCCGGCTTTGCCACTCAGGCTGGGTAGCTCGGCTTCCAGCAGCTCAGTTCAAAATATTGTTTTTAACAAACTTTTCCAGTGTAAAAATCTCCCCGATATGTGAGTTTTTCCTGAATACACATGAATTTTCTATAGGATGAAAATTCCTAGTGATTAATATGGTTAACTGTATTTATGGTTTGTGTGTATGGTCTTAGCTGTTCAGATCTGGAAATGGAAACAAATCCTTTTGCTTGGTAGAATATTTATAAGGCTGTGGCATGTATCATGGTTTGAGAGTTAGTAGATCTGAACTCCTGACTCTAAAACCAATTCATGTGTGGACTAGACTGACAGACCTAGGAAGGAAAATTCCTATAATATGATGAGTTAAAAAAGAGAATTCAACACAAAGTTAACTTACAAAGTAGACAGTAAACAGTGGGCCCTGGGAATCAACTCTGGATTCTGGGATGCACTAGACAGTTTCACAACCTCCAGTAAATCCCTTAATCCTTCAGAGCTTTGGCTTCCTTATCAATTAGATAGGATTGATACCTACTCTGTCTCAGAACTGATTGAGTACATTAATAGCTATGAGCATGATTTGAAACAAGAAGAAAAACGTATTATTTTTTATTTTTAAAAATTTTAACTGGAAAAAAAAGCCATAAATTCTCTCCCCACATTAGAACATAGTTTTGAAATTAACTGATGCAGTATGTATGTAAAGTGCTTTTAGCTCTTTAGAAAACATTTTCTATTCATCAAAGGTCAAATACAATTACACACACACACACACACACACACACACACTCACACACACATAAATAAATCAGTTAACATAATCCTGTAATATGCAGAGTGTAGCACATTTTAGGTGAATAAGTAAGGCTGAAAAGCAACAGAGGATTAACACATCTATCATACTAAATCACAGAAAATGCTTTTTTAATGTTTTAAAGCCAGTAATGCCCAGAAATAATTAATGGATTTTAATTTTTATATTTATATTTAAATTTCATGGATTTAGCTTTATAAACAGAAACCTGGACTCACCCAGTGATTTCAACAAATATCAGATATTATTTAAATTAGCAAAATATAATTCTTTCAAAAAGATCCAAAGAATTACTATTACAGTTGTACATCACATTAACAATACAAATAAACACTCAATTATGGGATTTGTAGTTTTTCTTCCGCTTCAGAGATTAGGTGACATTTTATGGTTTTCCTTTTACCTATCTAAAACCAGACAGATCTCTGCCTGTGGTCTTCCAAATACATCATAATTTCTCCTTAACCTGAGCCTTTGTCAGACATATTTCACTTTATCTTGATTATCAGAGCACTAATTCAATAAATATTTTTCCATTTTTTGTCTTAAATACTTTAGAAATACAAAATTATATCAGAATTGTTTAATGTAATAGCTGTTAGTGAAACTCACTGTCTACCAGATGCTAGTCCAGGAGGTCTATATGTGTTAACTTAATCTTCACAACAATCCTATGGGGTACATATGATTATTATCCTCATTATACAACAAACAAAGGCACAGAATCTGACCTAAGGTCACATAGCTAATAAGTGATAAACTTATGATTTAAACCAAGGCAGACTGGCTCCAGAGCCAGTGTTAAGCAATAGCTTTTATTGCTTCTCATTGACAGGGCCTCAGCTTCTCAGTTGATGTCATTATTCACTTGCTTCGGGCCCCTCCCTATAAGCCTGGAAAAATATCATATCTTACCAAACACACCCTTATTTGCAGCTACTCTTTACTGGGGGTCTGCAAACTTTTTCTGTAAAGGACCAGATTGTAAATACTTTAGGCTTTGTGGGATAGTCAACCACTGTTATAATACTCAAATGCAGTGTTATGGTGAGAAAGGAACCATAGACAATGTAAACAAATGAACATGACTTTATTTCAATAAAACTTTATTTACAAAAGTAGGCTGTGGTAAGCACAGTAGCAGACCTGTCCACTGAAACTTGGCAGGCCACACAAGAGTGGCAGGAATATTCAATGGGCTGAATAGGAAAAATATGCAGCCAAGAATCCTTTATCCAGCAAGGCAGTCATTTAGAATAGGAGAGATAAAGACTTTCCCAGACAAACAAAAACTGAAGGAGTTTGTGACCACTAAAGCAGCCCTGGAGGAAATTTTAAGAGGGACTCTCTGAGTGGAGAAAAAAAAGACCAAAACAACAAAAACTACAAAAGACTGGAGAACATCATCAGAAACATCAAATCTACAGGTAACACAATGGCACTAAATTCGTATCTTCCAATAATCACTCTAAATATAAATGGACTAAATGCTCCAATCAAAAGACATAGGATACAAGAATGGATTAAAAAAAAAAAAAAGACAATTTCCATCTATATGCTGCCTACAAGAGATTCATTATAGACCTAAAAACACCTGCAGATTGAAAGTGTGGGGATGGAGAACCATGCTAGTGAAGATAAAAAGAAAATGGGAGTATCCATACTTATATCAGACAAACTAGATTTTGAAACAAAGACTGTAGCAAGAGATGAAGAAAGGCATTATATCATAATTAACAGGTCTATCCACCAAGAAGATCCAACAGTTATAAATACTTATGCGCCCAACTTGGAACACCCAAATATATAAATTGATAACAAGCATAAAGAAACTCCTTGATAATACCATAATAGTAGGAGACTTTAATACCTCACTTACAGCTGTGGACAAATCATCTAAACAGAAAATCAACAAGGAAACAATGGCTTCGAGTGACACACTGGACCAGATAGACTTAACAGATATATTCAGAACATTTCATCCAAAAGCAGCAGAATACACATTCTTCTTGATTGCACATGAAACAGTCTTCTGAATAGATCACATACTGGGTCACAAATCAGCCTTCAACAGCTACAAAAAGATCGAGATCATATCATGCATATTTTCAGATCACAACACTATGAAACTTGAAATTAACCACAAGAAAAACTTGGAAAGCCCCCAAATATGTGGAAGTTAAAGAACATCCTAGTAAAGAATGATGAGTTAACCAGGAAATTAAAGAAGAAATTTAAAAATACATGGAAGCAAATGAAAATTAAAACACAATAGTCCAAGCCCTTTAGGATGAAGCAAAGGCAGTCCTAAGAGGAAAATACATTGCAATTAAGGCTTATCACAAGAAGCAAGATATGTCCCAAATACACAACCTAACTTTACACCTAAAGGAGCTAGAAAAGCAGCAGCAAATAAAGCCCAAAGCCCAAACCCAGCAAAAGAAGGGAAATAATAAAGATTAGAGCAGAAATAACATAGAATCTAAAACAAAACAAAACAAAACAGTAAAACAGATCAATGAAACTAAAAGCTGTTTTTTTGAAAGAATAAACAAAATTGATAAACCCCTAGCCAGACTTCTTAAATAAATAAATAAATAAATAAGAGAGGACCCAAACAGATAAAAATCACAAATGAAAGAGGAGAGATAACCACCACCACCACAGAAATATAAACAATAAGAGAATACTATGAAAAATTGTATGCCAACAAACTGGACAATCTGGAAGAAATGGACAAATTCCTAGACATTTACATATTACCAACTCTAACAGGAAAAAATTAAAAAAGAAATTGAACAGACCCATAACCAGCAAAGAAATTGAATCAGTAGCAAAAATTCCCAACAAATAAGAGTCCTGGGCCAGATGGCTCCCCAGGGGAATTATACCAGACATTAAAAGCTGAGTTAATACCCATTCTCCTCAAACTGTTCCAAAAATAGAAATGCAAGGAAAGCTTCCAAACTCATTCTATGAAGCCAGCATTACCTTGATTCCGAAACCAGACAAAGATTCCACTAAGAAGTGGAATTACAGACCAATATCCCAGATGAACCTGGATACAAAAATTCTCCATAAGATACTAGCAAATGGAATTCATCAGGACATTAAAAGAATAATTCACCATTTATTCCAGGGATTTATTCCTGGGCTGCAGGAATAGTTCAATATTTGCAAATCAATCAATGTGATACATCACATTAATAAAAGGGTAAGAACCACATGATCCTTTCAATAGATGCAGAAAAAGCATTTGACGAAAAGCATTTGACAGCATCCTTTCATGATAAAAACCCTCAAGAAAGTAAGTATAGATGGAACATACCTTAACATCATAAAAGTCATATATGAAACCTCACATCTAATGTCATCCTCATTGGGGAAAAACTGAGAACTTCCCCTTAAGGCCAGGAACATGACAGGGATGTCCACTCTCACCGCTGTTGTTTAACATAGTATTGGAAGTCCTAGCCTCAGCAATCAGAAAAATAAATAAATAAATAAAAGGCATGTAATCTGTAAATTTAACCTGACTGCAATCAACATTAACAGTAAGAATTCTTAAAATTTAGAACTAGACAAGCTGGTTCTAAAGTTCATAAATAAGGATAGCCAGGAAAAATTCAGAACAGAGAAATGTAAAGGGACTCCCTACTATATAATACAAAACTACAGTCATTAAAATATTTGGATTATGTTCATCAATGTAACATAGTACAATGTCTAGAAATAGACTACAAAACATAAGGTGATAATAATAGCACATCAAATTGGGAAGGAAAGTAAAATTATTCAACAAATAGTGTTGCAGTGAGAGGATACCACTTAGGAAAAAAAAAATTGGACTCCTACCTTAAACTTTGCATGTAAATAAATTCCAGATAGATCAAAGATCTAGATATAAAAATAACTCCATATAAAATTAAAACATTGGAAAATTTTGTCTTCAATAATAACAACATGGAAAGAGCTTTCCAAGTACAACACAAATTCAGAAACCATAAGAAATGGTATACTTGTTTACATAATAACCACAGACGCTCTGCAGAAAATGGAACATAAAAAACCCATCCTATCTAAACTGAAAATTGAGTTGTAATGTATAAAACATATATCAGAAGCAAATTCCTATAAATTTATAAGAAAAAAAAAACCTACTGGGGCACCTGGGTGGCTCAGTCGGTTAACCATCAAACCTCAGCTCTTGTCATGATCTCACGGTTTGTGGGTTCCAGCCCTGCCTCAGGCTGTGTACTGACAGCCCAGAGCCTGGAGCCTGCTTCAGATTGTCTTCTTCTCTCTCTACCCCTCCCCCACTCACTCTCTGCCTCTCTCTGTCTCTCAAAAATAAATAAATGTTAAAAAAAATGTTTTAAAGGAAAAAAGACCTACTATTCAAACAAAATAGGAGTGAAACACACAAAGAATATAAAAAATAGTTTACTAAAAAGGAAGTATAGATTTCTCTTAAATGTACAAAAAAGACAACAATCCTCAATTATATACTACGATGAGATGCTCTTCCCTAGCAGACTGGCAAAACCCCCAAAATTTTATAACACAGTTTCCAAGCATTGGTGAAGGGGATGCAAATTGGTACAATGTCAGTGAAAGGCAATTTTATAACAATTAATTGAAATAACAAATATACATACTTTTTTTATCTAGCAATTCTAGTTCTAAGTACTTATCCTATAAGAACAAAATAATGTTTATAATCAATTGTAATAGATTTGAAACAGACTAAATGTTTATTTAGCATTAGAAAACTGGTTTAAAATGTTATGATATATTCACATAATGAAATACAATGTGTCTCATGTGTGCTGGTAGGAAAAGATCTCCAAAAACTATTGTTAAGTTAAAATGGTAATATGTAGAACACTGTACAGAACTTGCTGATATTTGTGTGAATATTTGTAAATGCATGGAATAGTCTTAGATGGCTCCACAGGAGACTGAAATAGTGGTTGCCTCCTAGGAGAGAAATAAAATGGCTAGGGATCAGGGAGGAAAAGAGACCGATTTTTCACTGTATACTATTTTGTACTTTTGAATTTGATACTATGTACATATATTATTCAGAAAAAAATTTAGATTAAGAGAGTCAATATTTATAAACACTGAAATATTTGGAATAGATGAACTCTCTGAGTATAAGGACAATGAGTGAAAAAGGCCAAAGACCATGACAAATGTCTCTATTTGAAGAAGGAAGTGTCAACTAGACATCATAAGGAAATAGACCAAGAAATAGGAAATAGGATAAAATAGTATCACAGACATAGAAAGAGAAGTGTTTGAGAGGAAACCAAAGCTTCCAAAGGAAAAAATAAATAAAATACATATAGCTATAAAATAAATAAGTACATATATATAAATAAATACATACAGCTGTAAAGTAATTCACCTGGGTGTCTCAGTCAGTTGAGCATCCGACTCCCGATTTCAGTTCAGGTCATGGTCTCAGGGTTAATGAGTTTGAGTCCCGCATCAGGCTCTGCACTGACAGTGCAGAGTCTGCTTGGAATTTTCTCTCTCCCCCATCTCTCTGCCTCTACCCTGTTTGTGCTCTCTCTCAAAATAAATAAGTAAATAGACTTTAAAAAGTTAAAAAAGAGAACTAAAAGAAATGAAGAAAAAAAATTCTAATAGAAAAACAAAGAACGTGAAGGAACAATTCACAAAACAAGAAAATATAAATTTCCAATAAATATATTAACTTGTAATTCTGGAAATGCAAATTAAAAGAAGAAACCTCGAGGGCGCCTGGGTGGCTCAGTTGGTCAAGCCTCTGACTTCAGCTCGGGTCACGGTCTTGCAGTTCCTGAGTTCTAGCCCTGCATCAGGCTCTGTGCTGACAGCTCAGAGTCTGCAGCTGCTTCAGACTCTGTGTCTTCCTCTCTCTCTGCCCCTCCCCTGTTCGTGTTCTGTCTGTCTCTCGAAAATAAACATTAAAAAAAAAATTTTTTTAAAGGAAGAAACCTTTGCCTGTAAATCTAGAAAAGAAAAAAATTTTAATGCAATTCTCAGTGCTAATGGGAATGTAAACTGGGACAGTGTATTTGAAAAACAGTTTGTCAATACATATCAAGAGACTTATTATTGTTCATAAATTTGGCACTGTAATTTCACTTCAAGGAAATAATCAGAGAAATCTAATGTTGTATGCAAAGGTGCTCATCACAACATTATATCTGATACCAAAACAAAAGTCAATCTTGATGTTCATCAATAGGTAAATAAAGTATAATTCATTTATAGGATAAAACACTGTGCAGTCATTAAAGTGATATATTCAAAGATTATCTTATTATGCAGAACAATGCTTATAGTATACAATTAAATTTTAAAGGCAGTATATAACATTCTACATAGATTATTAAAGTTTTTGAAGAATGTACATGACAGCATAGCTCACACTTTTAAAATGTCTTATAATCATCTATGGGCGCCTGGGTGGCTCAGTCGGTTAAGTGTCCGACTTCCGCTCAGGTCACGATCTCACGGTTTGTGAGTTCAAGCCCCACATCAGGCTCTGTGCTGACAGCTTAAAGCCTGGAGCCTGCTTTGAATTCTGTCTCCCTCTCTCTCTGCTCCTCCCCAACTCATGCTCTGTCTCTCTCTCCTTCAAAAATAAATTAAAAATAAATAAATAAAACATCAAAAAATAAATAAAAAATAAATAAATAAAATGTCCTATAATCATCTAAATTTTCAGATCACTGGTGGCTTTTATTACTTTGCAAGATGTTTCAAATCATCTGCAATGAAAGTTATGTATTTTATAATGAGGAAATAATCAGTATTATAAAAACAACAAAAATAAGAGAGCCAAAAAGTAATACATGGTCATCAATTGAAGTAGACACCTTTTGGGATGCCCAACCAGCCCACACTCCTCACCTCTGAGAATATCTTCTTAAAACCTGCTCCTCTCTCTCCTGATGGGACTGTCATTCATTCACTCAGTTCACCATCTCTCACACCTGCTTGACTCTTCTTAGATCAGACCCTCTCATTCAGAACTGAAAAGTTTCCAAAATGGTCTCCTTCCTCCAGCTTTAAAGCCTTCTGATCCACCCTCCACCTTTCTGTCAGAGGATTATTTCTAAATTGCAAATACAGTAAGAAGAAGAAGAAAAAAAGAATCCCTTTAGCACCCTGCTTAGTGCCCATTGGATAAAGTCCATACTTCTTTGAATGAGTTCACAGCCTTCCATGATTTTTTATCCCCTAGCATTCTAGCCTTATGTCAATTTTAGTTCTTTTGTCCTAAGTATATTGAGCTGTTTGTGGTCCCAGCACCATATACCTGGATGCTTTATGCCTCTGCACCTTTGTTCATAATGCTTCCTCGGCCTCAAATGATGCCATAGTCTTCATCTATCCACCTGGCAGCACACATTCTTTCAGGAAAACTCAAGTGTGAAGCTTTTCCTGACTCCCCCAGGTGGAACTGAACACTCCCTCATTTGTGGTTGTACTTTTTCTTTCAGTGTTTTATTTCACTTCAGTGTGCGCTTGTCTTCTTTCATAAGTGGATGGTAAACCATTTGTCATCAGAGAACCACCTTCTCTTTTTGTCTCCAGGGCCTAGGTTAGAGACTAGTAAAAACTGAATAAATATTTGTTGATTAAAAGAAGGAAATGAATGCTTAACATTATCAAGTACTACAAAAAGGAAAGAGAGGAAGAAAATTCATTGAATATGGTAAGTAGTCATTGTTAACTTTGAAAGAACTGTTTCAGTTGGTTAAGTGGGGAGGGAGAAAGTAATGAATGAACAAATAGTGAACAAATAATCATTTCAAGTCTGGTTGATTTTTTTTTTTTCCCAAGAAATTTGTCACTGAATGGAAGGGGAAAGAGAAGATAATAGCTTGAAAGGATTCTTTGGATTTTCATTTTTATAAATAAATAGAAACTTAAGTATGTTTATAGGCGCAGAAGAAGAAACAACCCACAAGACAATTGTGATGTCAAATGGCAAGATTAGTTGTATAGGAAGACTGTAGTCCTATCTTAAAACATGCACATTGTAGTGAGTGATGGGCATTGAGGAGGGCACCTGTTGGGATGAGCACTGGGTGTTGAATGGAAACCAATTTGGCAATAAATTATATTTAATATAAAAAAACATGCACATTGTAAATGGTTCCACTATTTATGCATCACATTTATTTTTGGTAACTGGGATGAGGAACTTCTGTTGGCTTTACCATTTTCTCAACCCCTTCAGATCAGTCTAACGTTTGGTGACTCATTGTTGATGTGTATGAACTGTGTGTTTTATCTTCCACTCACCTGGTTAGTGTTAGGCATGTGGAGGAAATGGGCTTTCTCTTTCTCTTCCTAGTAACCTCATATGATTATTTCCATATCTGTTTATCCTTAATATGTGCCAGTTGCTTTCTTCAGATCTGTTGCATAATTTATTAATATTTTTATTTGGCTGTAGCTACTATGTATATTAACCAATCAAGATGTCTTATTTTACTTATTTTTAATTTTTTTTAAGTTTTGTTTTGTTTTGTTTTGTTTTGTTTTGTTTTGTTTTGTTTTGATGGGGCCCCTGGGTGGCTCAGCCGGCTAAGCATCCGACTTCCACTTAGGTCATGATCTTTCAGTTGGGGAGTTCAAGCCCTGCGTCAGGCTCTGTGCTGACAGCTCAGAGCCTGGAGCCTGCTTCGGATTCTGTGTCTCCTTCTCTCCCTGCCCCTCCCCCACTCGTGCTTGCTCTCTCTCTCTTCCTCAAAAAAGAAATAAACATTTAAAAAAAACTTGAAAAGTTTATTTTGAGAGAGACAGAGACAGAACAAGTGGGGGAGGGGCAGAGAGAGAGGGAGACAGAATTCCAAGTAAGCTCCATGCTGCCACTGTAGAGCTAGACACATGGCTTGAACTCACGGAACTGCAAGATAATGACCTAGGCTGAAACCAGAAGTTGGACACTTAACCCATTTAACCTAGGCTCCCCCAACAGGTTTTAACAATTCTAGTTTTTATTCCTAAAAGCCTTATTGGTTTGTTTTCAAATACGCCTAGTCATACAGGACAGTCTCTTACTACTTGCTTTTATTTCGTCTTTCATTTCTTTAAACGTTTCATAAAGTTTTTCTTTTTTTCATATTCTTTGTCTGATAAGTCCAATATCTGAAACCCCTGGGGGCAGATCTGATGTTTGCTGTCTCTGATACACTCATAATTTGCTTGCTTATATTTTTTATATCCCCTGATGAATAACTCTTGTTTAGTTGATATTAATCTGTGGGAATCTTGAGTGCTTAAATTGCTTTGTTTTTCCAAAGCTCCTCTTCTGTGTGGAGCCACATGCCCCTTTTAGATCTCTGGCTTCAGGAGACAGCTGCTCTCCTTTAGTAGTCCTTCTTGCCTCTAGGCTTTCTCTAAGTGCTGGCAACGAGCATCAAGTCAGCCTGCCTCGGGTTTACAGCCCACTGTGTTTTCTCTTCCCCAGGTCCTATGCACCCAGAATGACATTTTTTGGTTTGTAGTGGAAAAGGACCTCCTCCGTTTTTCTTGTGAACCCCTTTGAATCAAGCTTTTTTCCCCCCACCATTCCATCAAAACTTCATCCTAAGGTTGCCAAGAACCTCCATGTTGTTAATATAACAGCCACTTCTCACTTGCTGTGACAGTTAATTTTATGTGTCAGCTTTGCTGGGCCACAGAGCCCAGATATTTGGTCAAACACTTTTCTGAATGTTTGGTCAAAGTGTTTTTGGATGAGATTTACATTTAAATTGGTGGACTTACAGGGTGCCTGGCGTTGTAGGGTAAGTGACTCTCGATCTCAGGATTGTGAGTTCAACCCCTACATAGGGCATGGAGCCTACAGGAAGGAAGGAAGGAGGGAGGGAGGGAGAGAGGGAAGGAAGGAAGAATTTTGTCAAATGCTACTAACTTGCCCTCCTCTTGGAAACACTTTTACTTGATTTCTAGGGATTTTCCTCCAGCCTCATTGGCTAGAGAGGTTACACTAACAAATTCCAAATATGTATTTCTAGTTCAGACCTCTTCCTTTAACTCCAAACTCATATGTCCAGCTGCTTATTCTAAATGTATGCTTATTGTCTGATAAGTATCTTAAAGTAACATTTCCAAAGCCAAATTATTAAGCCCCCCTCCCTTCCCATCCACACAGCCCAAATTGCTTATCCCCACAATTTTCCAAAATATGTGAAATAATATTGTTCTAATCACTGAGACCAAAAACCCCATAGTTATCCCTGGATCCCTCTTTTTCTCTGACACTCCTCATCTAATCTGTCTGGAAGTCTTGATGCTCTATCTTGAGCATATAACCAGAATCCAACCACTTCCTGCCATTCCTGCTGCCCCCACCCTAGCCACCTTCCTAGTCACCCCCTGTCTGTTCTGAGCAGTAGCTCTTACCTCCCGGCTGGTCTCTGCTTCTACCCTTCCCCCAAAGCATTCAGCTCTGCACACAGCAGTCAGAGTGAGTCTTTAAAAATAACAAAGCCCACCTATCACTCCTCTGCTCAAAACCACAGAAAGCTTTTTGAATCTGTTCAAAACAAAAGCCTTAGTCTTTACAATTTCCTAAAAGATCCTATACAATCCCTTTCCCTCTCACCCCTTAACCACCCTTCCCTGGCAGGTGTGATCTCACCTCAGGGCCTTTGATTTTCCCTCTGCTTGAAATGCTCTTCCTATAGATATCTGCATGGCTCCCTCTCTCACATCCTCTAGTCTTTGTTCAATGGCTGCATTCTTGGTGAGGTTTTCCTGATTATTATATCCGAAATCCAACCTAGGGGTGGGTGCCTGGGTGGGGCTCAGTCGGTTAAGCATCTGACTTCTGTTCAGGTCATGATCTCACGGCTCAGTTTGTGAGTTCAAGTCCCACACTGGGCTTGCTGCTGTCAGTGCCAAGCCCACTTCAGATCCCCTGTCTCCCTCTGTCTCTGCCCCTCCCCTTCTCTCTCTCTCTCTCTCTCTCTCTCTCTGTCTCTCAAAAATAGACAAACGAAAGATAAAATCCAATCTATCTCCCATTCACTATAAGTTGTCCCTCTTTTATTTTTCTCCATAGCATTTATCTGACACCTGCACCTTTTACTTCTTTATTTTGTCTGTGTCCCCTTCACTGGAATGTAAGTTTCATGAGAATAGGAATTTTTGTTTTATTCACTGCTCTATCTTCAATCCTTAGTACAAATACTTCACAACAGTAGGCCCTTAATTAATATTTATTTAATGAATGAGAAATATTACTCTAAGTACTCATCTTGGCAAGGTTATGGGGAAGAGGCAATCTCTCATGTTTGGGGAGGTAAGCATAATTCCATGCACTATTTTTAGCGGTTTTGTGTCCCCTAGTGAGCCATTTGCTCAGGCACTCACAGCAAATGCATTTGCACCTAGACCTGCTGGCCATCTTCAATCATTTACATTACCTGCCTGGCCTTGCAGGCTATTGAATTTTCCACGCCTGGCTCACATTTCCATCCCTTAAATGTCCTCTCCCTGCTCATGCATACACAGAAAGAATACTCGAAATTCTCCTGCAAGTAGCATGTTTTTTACATGCAGCCACCTGGTACACTCTTCTGTTTCTTCTCCCTTCTCCCAGCCTAGACAGTGCTCATTCTACTAGACTCAGTGTAAGCATCAAAGCCCCCAAGAAGCCTTCACTAGAAGCCTTGGCAGTGACTTCTCTAGGTCTTGTTAGCATTTTGTGTAGAATTTAATGACAACTCTAGTATGTACCCTGTTGCTTTGAGTGTTTGGTTTGTTTCCTGCCTCCCAATCAGACCAAAAGCAAACTCACAGTGTCCTCACCATTGTCCCCAGGTCCCTAAAGCAGTGCTGGCACTACATTCTAGTTTCATGGACAAATTAATCATTGAATATCTGTTCTCATGTTTCTGTTCACTCTCACCGTGTTTTATGAGTAAAATGCTTAAAAGTTGGTCATAGGATATAAAAATGACACAGCTGGATATAACCAGGAACACAATCTCCAAACACTGTACCAGAGTAGGACACTCTCCCTCAGAAGGATCTAGGGACAATTTCTGCACAGATAGGACATCCAGGATTGTTTTTCGAGAGGGTAAACGGAGCAGCAGCTTCAGCTCTTGTCTCAAATCTGCCATCATTTCAATGGAAAAGTCTAGACTAATTTTTTCCACCTTTAGGAATGATGATAGAATGTATTTCTTGGCTTATTTGCATGATTTTTATACAAAAGTTAAGGTTTTGGAAAAGAAGGATCAACTAGGGCCCTTTTTCTTCAAGTTTCTAAAGAGAAACAAGCTTTTCTTTTCTCTTCTCCCCTAAATCTCAGATAATATCAGTGAGCCATGGACCTAGCTTGTGTCACATGTTTTGAGTACACTGATCCACAGTGCCGGAATCAAGTAACTCCACACCCTAAGAAGTGGCTCTAACCCAGGATGACACAATCTGTAGTTGTCAAATTGCCAATTTAAAGAAGAAAGAAATGGTTTAAAGGCTCTTTGTTACATAATAATGTTTTATTCAGAAGGAGAGGAAAAGTTGGACTGATACAAAAGGCAATTCTTCCCATTTTCCACTTTATCCCACAACCCAATCAATTCTTTGCTTTTGTGTTGTTAGTGCCTCCTCCGACTTTATGCAATGGGATTTCTCCTGAGCTGCCACTCAGCTGCTGGAGTCATGGAGAAGCTTCACACACCTCCCCAGAGCAGCTGGAGACAGTGACAGTGGAAAGAGCCTGACAATGGGTGGAGATTAGTTTTAAATGTGGTTTGTCCCTGTTTTGTTCAGGAACATAGGGATTTTTTTTTTTTTTTTTTTTTTTTAATGTAGATCAACAAGAGAGCCATTTCTGACCGCTAGAGAATTGAAGCAAGGAGGGAACACTTTAGTCTCTAGCCTCAGATTTTGAGTTGAGAGCAGAATACATTGCTTGATCATATCGGCCTGTAGTTTTCTTTCTTTCTTTCTTTCTTTCTTTCTTTCTTTCTTCTTTCCTTTCTTTCTTCCTTTTTTTTTTTTTTTTTTTTTTTGGTAGTGTCTGAGGTAAATGTTCTTGACCTTTGTATTCAGGCTGATGACTGGAACACATTAGAAAAACAAAGTAAACCTTATGACTTGGAGCGAGCTTGTTTTTAACATTCTTTTCTGTCTTACTAATAACTAGGACCTAGCCCTGTATTGAAATACCATGTAACAGAAACTAAAGAACTTTCTCTGTAACTTAACTAACACTCTTTAAATGAGACCTGACTTTCACTATGTTAATTGAATTTGACCATCAAGTGTTCTACCTCTTCAGCTTTGAATAAAATATTTGTCGATCTAAATTTTTTACACTAATAATGCAAGGAGTAAGTAAAAATGCCCTGATCAAACAAAAGTGTATTTCCCTATCAGAATTATGAATACATTGAAGGATTTTTCTAGGCTAGTGTTTTAAAGAAGCATCAACAAACCAGATAAAGGGTACTTGAGTATAGATTTTTAATACAAAATAATGAGACTAGAAGTAATTTACAATTTTCAATTTTAACATTTGAGTAATAAAAACTTTTATGAAAATCATCTTTCCAGTGTGAGGTTTAGAGCAGCACACATTTTGCACTGAATACCTATTGTTTTTGGTTGGCCTGGTACCCCTTTCTCCCCTTTTCCTGGTAATGTGGCTGTCCCTTAGGAGGAGACTTCCTCCCATGAAGGGAACTGCCCCTTATGACACCCAACTGCCTACCTCATAGGCCAATCTTGTTCTACTGTTCACAGTGTTTGAACATTCATGTGACCCAAAATATCAGTTCCTACATGAACTACCCCTAAGCTGGAGGATGTGCACACAGTGCTACCTAGGGCTCTTTTTGTGTGTCTAAAACAGACCCGTATGCTGCAGGATAGCTCGAAGGCAAGTCACAGAGAAACTGGTTTGACAGAAGCAGCTGAGAAAGATGCTGACTTTGCTTTGGTCTCTGCTCTGGTCTCTGAGGTCCCTGTGTTGCTGGGTGAACTGGCAGAACCCTGGGCCCTGACGCCTCAACTCAGCCTATCTCAAAGATATAGTGGAAGGTTCTTGGAAGTGTCCTGAGAAAGAATTCAAGGACAGATGCACAATGCATCAGATGAGCGAAACAAGTAAGAACATTTATTAAAGCAAAAGTATACTCTGGAGATGTGAGAGCTGGCAAGAGAGAATGAGAGAGAGAGAGAGAGAGAGAGAGAGAGAGAGAGAGAAAGGGGGAGGGGGACTGCAAGCCCTGCAACCATGTTTTACTGATGATTGTTAATTAAGGGGTGGAATACTCAATACTTGGGGCCAGAATTTCTTGAAAGCAAGGTTTCCCACCTTTTCTTCCTTGTGTGCTCAGGGGTTTCCTATCATGATACCCACCATCTTGGGCCTGTCTGATTTGATCTGGCCTCTTGTGGAGTGCTTCCAGCACATGCCTCTGACTTTCCCAATAGCTGGCCATGACTTCCTCTTTGCTGGCTTCCAGGTATCCTTTTAGAATCTGACTGCCTATTGTAACACCGAAAAACTCAATTCTTCCTTTAGTGTGCTTAAGCTACCTCACTATTCTTCCAGAAAATCCACAGTATTGATCTAGAAAATCCATCACCTCTTCATCCCAATCCAGTTGAAATTGGCTTTAGTACTTTCAACGAAAGAGTTCTGACTGAGGAACACGTATCTGAGCGTATCATATATTGACATTTCATGGTACTTATTGGAAGAAAATTTATTAGAGACAACTAAAAAAAATGGTATAGTCAGTTTGCTGTATTCTATTATATAATGTATTGTGTATTGCTAGAGGCATTTAAAACCATTTGTTTTTAATGTGACCTCCTTTGGTAATCTCTATTACAAAGTTTATATTAAGAGTGACAGTAAATTGCTGAAATTAGGACCTTTCCTTAGTCTGAAATTTTATTTCATTTTCTATTATTTCTAATAGTTTTAAAGCACTACTGATGTTTAAGAGATAAACTTGTGGTATGCCCACATTATGTACCACCTCTATAAGCATGTGGATGGTCCTACAAATATTCAAATACTTTCAGCTTATATCAACTAATTTAGGCCAGGAAACCTAGATTCTAATCTTGGGTGTTTTGTTAACTAACTCTAGAATCAGGTATGTTGCTCAACTTCTCCTGGTCACAGGAAAGTGAAAATCTTGGAATAGGTCAGGGGTCTTCCAACTTTAAAACTCCATGACTTGACAACTAGAAAAAGTCAGTTTTGTTAGGAAAAGCGTTTGCTAATTTTACAAAAAAATCAAACAGTGCTTTTCACTCTTTCCTTTGGCCTATTTAACAAAAACATTTTGTAAATGTGTAATTTGGAGGGGGGGGGGCGGGAACCTACCTGAAACAAGCGAATGCAAATTATGTTGGCCTTGGAAAAAGTTCTTTTGTATGAAGGACTCCAAATACATTGGCCTAGATGATGAACTAATAGGCAGCCAAAACACACAAACAAAAAAACCCAAACCCCACAACAACAACAAAACCCTTGAAAATGTTAGTTATATAACCTCAGGACCATGAAAGTATATTAAAACCAAAACCAAAACCAGATTTTGTTGTTGTTGTTGTTTTGTTTTTTTTAATCGTTATTTTTGAGAGAGAGTGTGAGCAAGGGAGGGGTAGAGAGAAGGGGTCAGAGGATCTCAAGTGGGCTCTGCTCTGACAGCAGGGAGCCTGATGCAGGGCTTCAACTCAAGAACCCCGAGATCATGACTTGAGCCAAAGTCAGATGCTCAACTGATTGAGCCACCCAGGCACCCCCCAAAACAGGTCTTTTTAACTTCCTTAGTGAAAGAGAAATTTTGAGTTTGGAATTAAAATATCAAATGTAAAAACTGATAAACTGAGTACTCAAAGTAACTTTTAAATAAAAATTTTAAATACTTCTCTTAAAAATTCAGTATTATATTAACTTTACATTCCTAAAACAAATGCTATATCCCTTTAGATTTTAAAATAGAATACTTTGGGGGTGCCTGTGTGGCTCAGTTCGTTGGGCTTCCAATTCTTGATTTCAGCTCAGGTTGTGATGTTACAGTTTGAGATGGAATCCTGCCTTGGGCTCTGCACTGACAGCCAGGAGTCTGTTAGGGATTCTCTCCCTCTCTCTCTCTCTGTCCTTCCCCCACGGGCACGCGATTGTGCACGTATGTGATCTCTCTCTCTCTAAATAAACAAACATTAAAAATATGAGTGATGTGATAAAAAGACATTAAAATTTTTTTGATGTTTATTTATTTTTGAGAGAGAGAGAGAGAGAGAGAGCAAGTGGGGAAAGGGACAGAGAGAAAGGGAGACAGAATCTGAAGCAGGCTTCGGGCTCCGAGCTGTCAGATCAGAGCCCGATGCGGGGCTGAACCCACCAACCCTGAGGTCATGACCTGACACTTAACTGACTGAGCTACCCAGACGCCCCAAAAAGACATTTAAAAAAATAATAATAATAAAATAGAATACTTTGGCAATTTTTCAAATATTGATTTTGCAATGTTAAAGAAATACCCCCAAATTTTCATTTTGTTTTGCCACTAAAGGAGAGAGTGGCAGCCTGAGGAATAACAGCCCAGTGCTACAGTTTCACTGCCACCATCTCATAGCTTTGTGACTGTGGTATGTTAGGCAATTTTGGATGGCAATATACAGAAACTCAACAATGTGCCCTCAGGGAATAGCATTGGAATTTGGTTCTTATTCCTTTGGTTTGCAAAGAATACGTATGCAAATGAGAAAAACTGAAATCTCAGCCAGGGATATCAGGCTTCCCAGGAACAACAGAGAAGTTGAATAACCATGCTTCCTAGAAGAGGGATGCACACTGGGTTGGGTTTTCCGGAACACAAAATTTAGAGAGTGTTCAGAACCCAAGGCATCAGATCTTTTCTTCAAAAAAAATTTTTTTTAATGTTTTATTTATTTATTTATTTATTTATTTATTATTTATTGAGAGACAGAGTGAGCAAGGGAGGGGCAGAGAGAGAAGGAGACACAGAATCCAAAGCATGCTCCAGGAGAGCCCGATGTGGGGCTCGAACTCACCGAACAAGAGATCATGACCTGAGCAGAAGCCAGATGATCAACCAAGTGAGCCACCCTGGTGCCCCCAATCTTTTCCTTAGAGCAGGGGTTCCCATCCTACTGAACATCCCAGTCACCTGAGGAGTGTTTTAAAAATACAGATTGTGCGGGGTGCCTGACTGGCTCGGTCCATAGATCATGTGACTCTTGGTTTCAGGGTATGAGTTTGAGGTCCACCTGTGGTTTAGAGTTTACTTAAAAAAATAGATAGATAGATAGATAGATAGATAGATAGATGATAGATAGATAAAAATAGTGAGACCCCATCAGCAAAGGCTCTGGTCTAGTCCATATGAGGAAATGCTCTGGTCCCTTCTTTGCTAAAAATCTTCCAGGTGGATCTTGAATGCCCTGCTCTAGGAGTTGCCTGATTTTGCTAGTCTCTCATTGTATGCTTTATGATCAGCCCACTACCAGTTGATTCTCTTAGCTTTGACTGCATGAGTCTTTTTTATCACAGGGTCAGTGCTTCATCTGCTTCAAGCCTTAGCTCAATACTACCTTCTCAGTGAGGCCTTTCCTATTCCTATTATTAAAAATTGTACCCTACCCCTTACACTTTCTAGTCCCCTTTCCTGCATAATTTTTATCCAACACTTATCGCCTTCTAATATACTCTTTGATTTACTTATTTATTGTATTTATCATCTGTCCCACCCACCAGAATGCAAGATCCACAAGGCAGAATTTTTGTGTATTTTTGTCCATACTGTATCCCCGGCACCTAAACCAGAGATGCTTAATAAATATTTGTTGAATATAAGAGTTGAATGTGTAATGAATGGATGTTTTCTGCTTAGTCATTGGGCTGACATTATTCTGCCAGAGCCCTACTCACCTATGGGCACCCTCTGTGTCTCCTTTCGGATCTCTTGGGGAGATAGTATCCCCAATTGATTGTCTGATTGGACCAGCTTTTTTGGATTGAGGTCCCCCCCCCCCCCCCACCCCAGGTCACTTTTGAATGGGTGTGACCTGGCTGTTATAGATCACAGCAATTAGCAGTGACTCAGGGATTGCACAGCACAATAGTACTGCCTGGGGCCTCCCCTTCAGCATGGGCTGTGGGTGGGGCAGTTTCTTCAAGAAACCAATTTTGGTGTTGGGTGACTGTTCAGCAAATTACCTCACCCTACTGAGCTTCAGTAAGGTGGCTTTAACAACACCTGGGTCTGCCTTAACTCACAGTGAGTTCTTCAGAAGTTCCAGTGAACAATGTGTGGGGAACATATTGCACATAAAAGGTGCTTTCAACATTCACTTATTATAAAAATAAAACAAGACAAGTGTGAAAGTTATTTA
The DNA here is from genome assembly GCF_046562875.1 of Panthera onca. Classification (NCBI taxonomy): domain Eukaryota; kingdom Metazoa; phylum Chordata; class Mammalia; order Carnivora; family Felidae; genus Panthera; species Panthera onca. The sequence continues at coordinate 54,580,897 of NC_138346.1, forward strand.
ATTTTAGATGACATTTAAATGTGGCTTTTAATAAAAAGCCCAAAGAAAATTGCAGGGCAGAAATTAGGAATTTAGGACTTGGTTGCAAAAGTGCCTTTGGGATGGTTTCCCCCCACCACTGAATGTTTTTCTTTAATGTTATTCTCATTTCGCTGATTTCTATTTGGCAGGGACTCCTGATACATAACTTCCAAAAAGGCATTTAAGAGGAATAAATGCAAAGATCTGCACTCAGTCTTCAAAAACAAATTGTACAAATACAGGCTGAAGGAGACTTGGTTTTATAGCTATATATGTGTTAAAGACTTAAAAAGAATTTGGAGGTACTTTTGTTTTTAGTTGGCAAAACTTGATGTTCATGAACAATATGAGGTGGTAGAAAAGTGTTATTGTGATATCAGACTGAAATTTGAAATATCATAAAAATGTGGTAAATTATACTTCACTATTTCTCTCTTCATACCTGGGTTATTGGACTCAGTTCTAGATGCCACTTTTTAAGAGGCACTAGGGTATGATCAGATGAAAGTGTATGGAGGAGATGAAGGGTACATGTGAGTGAAGCATAGTATGTATGGGAAGGCATGTGCTATGGTTGTTGACTTCAAATGTTTAAAAGGCTATGTATGGAAGGGGAATGGGGCTGTTCTGTACTCAATACACGGTACTAGACTCAGATTCCCTGGGCCCTTTAATACACATTGTATTCATATTTATAATAATGGTTGAAAGTATTCTTATTTTCCCCTTTTAGAGTTGAACAAACTCACACTTGGAGTTGTTTTGTGCTAGTCCAAGTTCACACAGCTAGGAAGTTATAGAACTGGGATCTGACCACCCCGCTTTAGAACTTAAACCTAGTGGTATTTCCTCTCAATACCATAGCTACCTACAAATTTATAAGGAGACATATTTCAGTTCAATGTAAGGACTAGAAGGATTGTTCCAAGATGAATATCGTTATAAAGTAGTGAGTGGTTCCCTACCATATGGAGTTTGTGCCTATGCTGGACAGCTACTTTGTAAGGATCTAGTAGTCCCTCAACTTCTACATAGGCTGTATAAAGCAGGATATGCATTGGCGCCTGGGTGTCTCAGTCAGTTAAATGTCGGTAAGTGTTGGACTTCGGCTCAGGTCATAATCTCACAGCCTGTGGGTTCAAGCCCCACATTGGGCTCTGTGCTGACAGCTCAGAGCCTAGAGCCTGCTTCGGATTCTGTCTCCCCTTCTCTCTGACCCTGCCCCACTCACACTCTGTCTCTCTCTCTCTCAAAAAATAAACGTTAAAAAAAAATTCAAAAGAAAAGGATATGCTTACCTTCATCACAAAAATATCAAAAATGAAGTCTAATCATAGAGCCAAAGGAACTCCGAGGCCTAGTGAATTTCAGCGATGGAGCTATGTTCATTAATTCAGTAGTTATTGGAAAATACAGCACCCAGACTTCACCCTGGATTTACAACCTGATGGCTTTTGTTTGGTTTTGGTTTTTTTTTCTGTTACAGCAGTTAGTCCTTATCTACTAACTGGGTAACAGTGTGGAGCTAGAGGGTATGGAAAGAGGAAGGGCAGGGATGTTTGGGAATTACTGTAATGGATTGTTTGGCATGTTCTTGCTTTATTAAAACAAGGAAAGAATGTGGATGGTAGGAGGACAGGATTTTTAAAAAAACCTTTTTTTAATGTTTATTTTTTGAGAGATAGTGAGAGCGCCCATGTGTGTCCATGAGTGGGGGAGGTGCAGAGAGAGAGGGAGATGGGATCCTAAGCAGGCTCTAGGCAATCAGCGCAGAGAGCTCAAGGTGGGGCTCCAACTCGTGAACCATGAGGTTATGACCTGAACTGAAGTCAGACACTTAACCTATGTAGCCACCAGATACCCCCAGGGTTTTAAATGATAAGCAGAGAGGGGTGCCTGGGTGGCTCCCTCAGTTTGACGTCTCTTGTTTTCAACTAATGATCTCACCGGTTTGTGAATTTAAGTCCCGCATTAGGCTCCACGCTGACTGTGCAGAGTCTGCTTGGGATTCTCTCTCTCCTCTCTCCAGCCCTCCCCCCTCCCACACTCTCACTCTCTCTCTCAAAAATAATTAATAAACTTTAAATGATAAGCAGAGAATGCCACTTTGTTAAGGAAGAATAGAATACTGTGAAAGGTTAACAAGACAGGGACTGTGGATTGTACTGTATATTTCCCTCCTGGTGAATAGATGCTCAACATTTGTCTGCTGGAAGGAATGCCTCAACCTTCAACAAATATTCAAAGAGAAACTTCTTGGTGCTGAGCACTTTGCTAGGTCTGGGAACCAAAAATGAACTAGACAAAAATCTGCATCCTTTTAAGGAACTCAGTCTGGCAACAAAAGACCACCAAGCAAAGCAATGGGAAAAAAGTACTAAGGATAATCATAGCGAATACATAAAAGGTCTCATGAAGGCATAAAGGAAAGAGTATTTAATTCAGTGTAAGTATATAGGGTGAGCACGTGGGTGTGTAGAAAAGAGGTGATGTCAGGTAAGATTCCAAAGAGAAAATGATGAGTTTATTATCTTGAAGGATAGTAGGAGTTCACCTGTTTAAATGAGGGATGGATTTCAGATGGGGGTAAATACACAAAGATACTCAGACAGAACCTGTTGCATCTGTGCGTGAAATGTGGTGGGAATCAGAGCTGGAGCTGAAGAGGTCTAGGGATCAGATGGTAAAATGCCTTGTATACCATGGTAATTAGCTTGAACCTGATTGCCCAGGTGGAGAGCCTCTGAAGAATTTTAAAGAGGGAGGCTCTGTGGTTTTGGAGCATTCTCTGGCAGTCATACGAAACAGAAGCAGAAATTAGGAAAGCTTGATCTAAAGAGTGGCAAAGAGGTTGAAATAGTGGAGACAGATTATTAGTCACAGAAATAAGCGGAAGAATTCATCCATGGGATTTTGATCAGAGAACTTTAGTGGAGAGAAATTTGATTGCCTAGTTGTTGGAATGGCAAGATTTTATCCATTGAATGAGGTGATACAGAAGCGAGTGGTACAGTGAGTAATACGGAAGGCCTGGGATTGGGACCATATGGTTGCCCTGAGCTTGTGTATATTAGCTGCTGACTCTTTTGAACTGAATTCAGGAAATGACATAAAAATGATTTGCGCAATAAAGTTAGAAGAACGAGGACTCCGAAGCCAGTACATTTGGAGAAAAATAACTAGGGTTGGTGAAGATGGGGAAGTAGGATTATCAGAGGGCCATTTGTGAATAAATTTTGGATCGCCCAATAGAAAAATCCCCAAAGAAAAACAAATGCCCTGAATCCAGCCTTTCCTCACTACGACCCATTTCCCCCCCAGCTGCCTTCATTCTCCAGAACGTAGAGGTTAGAATTTCGAAAATTTGGAGACCATATACTCAAACCTATATATGTCAGGCTGAGGACAGAGAAAAGAAACGATTTGCAAGCCGTCAAGTAGCGGGGTCTTTCCTTAAGACCCGGCTTCCAGACTCTAGCCTCAGTGCTCCTATCGTTACCCACACCGCTGCGGGCTTGGCAGCGCGGAGCCCCGCGCGCGGCCAGCTTCTCGGGGTCAGCCGGGGTGCGTCGAAGGCCCCTTCCTCGCCCCACCCCCACCGCAGCCCCGGTGGGACTGCCCGCCCCGCCCCCTTCCGCGCCGGGCGGGGTCGCTGCGCCGCCGCTAATCGCGCGCGCGCGGGGTCGCGCGGACGCGGGTCGGGCCGCGGGTGCGGGGAGGTCGCCAGGCCGCCCGCGCCGCCGCCCCTTGCTTGACGCACGGAGGGGCCGGGACACGATTTGCCGCGAGTGGCTGGAGTCGCTGCCGCCGCCGTCCAGGCCCGCTCCGCCCCCGGCCCGCCTTTCTCCCGCCTCGTCCTCCGCCTCCGCCCGCGCCTAGCTCGCGTCCCCGCGTCCTCCCCACCAACCCCGGAGCTGCCGGCCGCCCGCGCGAGCGCCAGCGCCAGCCAGGTGAGTGTGGCCGCCGCGCGGCCCGGGCGGCCCTGGCGGGAGGAGCGCGCAGGCCCCGCGGCCGGGCGGCGAGCGCGGGCGGGTGGAGGAGGCGGGGGTGGCGGGCCCGGCTTTCTTCCTGGGCGCGGGCCGCGGGGCGGTGGAGCCGCTCGGCTGAGGGAGGGGCTCCCGCGCCCCGCCGCCGCCACCGCAGACAAAGCGCCCGAGGTGGGAGCCCCGCGGGCGGCCTCTGCCTCCGCGCCGCCTGCCGGGTGCGGCCTCGTTCCGCACTGCCCGGCCGCTCTCGTCTCCCCACCCTCCCCGAGCACCCTTGTTCATTTCTGGGTGAAAGGGACACGCATCATGCAACAGGTTTGGGCGTTAATCCTCATTTTCCGGCGGGTCTTGTCCTCCCGGCGTGCGGGCACCACATGCGGAGGCGCCGGGCCCCGGGGCGAGCCCGGCGGCCGGCTCCGGCAGCCGGCTTCTTTGTGTGGCCAGTGACCAGCCTTGCCCGGTGGGTGGGGGACGCCCGCCCGAGGCCCCCGGGCCGTGGCGAGGCTCCTGGATGCCTGTGTTGCGGCGTGGGGCTTGGCTTTCCCTGGGCCTGCAGGCTGTTAACATCCCTTCAGCCTTTGGAGGAGTCACAAAGAGAAGGAAGAGAGGGTTGGCAAGGATCTCTGGTTATGTATTTATTTTTCATGCGTTAGGTAGACTGATAGTAGAAAGGAGCCGCAGTCTGGCCGGCTCGTGAAGTTGCGGGTGGGATTTCGACCTGGGATGCACGGTTTGGACTTGCTGCTGCTCTGACAGCAAGTGGTTTTCTTGGTGCTTTGACGTCTTTCTCTCCTACACAGACATTATCCCAGAAGTTGGAAGTGGTCTTTGAGGGAGTAACTGTATAGCAGCTGTTTGACAGGTCACCTCTTGCTGCACATTTTGTCCGTGCCAAATATACCCACAACACATCCTGGCATAGGTTGACAAACTCTCAAATTAAAATTGCCACTCAAAATCCGCCCGTTTTGGAAAATATTAATCCACATGGTTTTCTTTGGCTTAATCTGGGATTATTTTCGTATGTGTGAAGAACTTTTTTCTAACCCCCCCCCCCCCCCCCCCAGGAGGAATACTTAATAAAAAACAATTTATCTTTGTTCATATACCTTGGTCATGCTGTTACCTAGCTGGTTTTGTTGGTATGCTATTTTAGTATAACAATACTAAATGGAAGGAAAATATCTTACTTGTGCTTTGAGCAATAAAATGCCTCTTTGTTCTAGAACCAGGAAGTTTTTATACATAATACTTTTTGTGGACAAAAGTTGGTGACTGTCTTTGCCCCATGACCCAATACATGAAAAAATTCCCAATGACTTAGACAGCATTACACAACTCTATAGATTGTCTATCCCAAACCCCAGGAAATCATTTTGCTGTGTATTTATTCAAGCAACATAGACTTAATTTAACCTTAAACATTGGGCCTAACTCTATAAACTCCTTCAACGTTAGGAATGAATTGATTGCATTTGAAGAGTTTGCTAAGCATTTTAATCCCTGAGAAGAGTAATGGGAAGGAGTAATTGATGGAGATTAGGAACCCCTGATGGATTTAGCAGAGTGGCAGGAGAACAGAACATGAAAGGTGGTAGACATTGCAAAGTTCCATCTACTTCGGTTTTAGTTGATAGGCAGGGGCATATCTGAAAACTAAATGTCCACTTATTATAAAAAAGCAGAAAAACGTGTTACATTCTGACCTATTTGGTTTTTTTTCAGTGTACTCTGGAAAGACTCCTTGAAGCTCTTTCTACTCCCTACAAACAAACTTGCTATTAATAAGGACTTTTCTTTTGAAGAAATAAAATTATACCAAATTAATGTGATCTGTGGAAAGTTTCTCTGGAATGATTAGTAGTTTTACTTTACTAAAAATACCATTCATCTGTATCACATCTGACTTCAGAGAGCTTTTCATAGCTGTTACAAGCTACAGGAACAACCTCTTGGAAAAAGTAGAATATTGACTGATGATGAGGAGCAGAAACTTAAATTTTTATAATAGTTTTTTTAATTGAGATATAATTCTTATACCAACAAAATTCACTCTTATAATGTGTACAATTCAGTGGCTTTAGTATATTCACAAGGTAGTGCAGACATCACCAATTCAAGAATATTTTCATCATGCTGAAAAGAAACCCCCTTACCCCATAACTGTCACTCTCATTCCTCATTAGCTGTCACTCTCATTCCTCTTCTCCTGCACTTGGCAAATATTGATCTACTTTCTGTCCCGAGATTTGCCTATTCTGGATGTTTGATAGAAAATGAATCATACAAATATGTGGCCATTTGTGTCTTTTACTTAGCATAATATTTTTAGGGTTCATCCATATTGTGCATTTTGCCTACTTCATTTTTATGGCTGAATAATGTTTCCTCTATGGGTATGACACATTTTGATCATCCTCTCATCAGTTGATGGACATTTGGGTTGTTTCTACTTTTTGGCTGTTATGAGAATTGTTGCTATGAACACTCATTTACAAGTTTTTGTGTGGACATGTGTTTTCAGTTCTCTCGGGTGTATACTGAGATGTGGTATAGCTGGGTCTTACGATACCAAACGTCTGTTGTCCAATGGCTGCACCATTTTACATTTTCACTAGCAAAATATGAGGGTTCCATTTTCTCCAGGACTTGTTAATGTTGCCTTTTTGATGACAGCCATGCTAGTGGGTCTGAAGTGGTATCTCATTGTGGTTTTCATTTGCATTTCCTTAATGGCTAATGATGTTGAGTATCTTTTCATGTTCTTATTGGCCTTTTGTTTATTTAGACAAAATGTCTATAATGGTTTCTAAGTTTGTTTTCACATGTATTTTCTCATTTAGTCTTTGAAATGATTCTGTAAGATAAGTTTATCCATGTTTTACTGCTAGGAAGCTAAGGTGCAAAAAGGTTAAATAAATTGCTTGTTTTTTAACCTTAGAGTTAGTAGGAGGGTTTGAATGTACACTCAGATCTTCCTCCATTCTTTCCACTCCAAGAGGCATACAGAAGTTAAATTGTGTTTGCAAATTTGCTCGGCTAATCATTGACACAGTGGGGAAAAATAAATAAAAAATCAAACCAAACAACAAAAAGCAGGTGTTGTGGCCATAGTGCCTCATATTCACCAGATTTTGTTATTCTTTAAAAAAAAAAATTTTTTTTTTAACATTTATTTATTTTTGAGAGGCAGAGAGAGGCAGAGCATGAACAGGGGGGAGAGAGAGACACACAGAATCCGAAGCAGGCTCCAGGCTCTGAGCTGTTTGTTAACACAGAGCCTGATGCAGGGCTCGAACCCACAAACCGTGAGACCATGACCTGAGCCGAAGTTGGATGCTCAACCAGCTGAGCCACCCAGGAGCCCCTAGATTTTGTTATTCTTTTAAAAATAAAGCCTTTGTTTTCTTCTGTCCTAATAAGGTAGATATGATTTCCATATTTCCTATACAGAAGCAACCAGAAAGAGTAAACCTAGTAACAGCTTCTTGGTGGCATAGCTAATCCTAGAACCCACTCTTCACTGAGACGTTGTGTTTTATATTACCCTACAGCTTCCTTGTTCTGTTCTCCCACTGATATGTTCCCTTTATCTTAAAATAATTGAATAATTTTCCATCTTTCATAAATGTTAAAAATTTTCTGGGTTAAACTGAAATTAACTTATTTTTGAGCAGGGCAGTTTGCCAGTTTCATCTTGAAGTGCAGGATTACTGAGGTACATATTTCAGTTTTTATGTGGCACTCTGTATCAGACATAGGTATGCAAGATTAACAGCTCCTTAAGTGTAGGGAGAAGCCATATGTTATTTATTCATTTTTGCATATCCATTGTCCAACATAGTGTCCAGCACTATGAATACAAATGAATTTTTTTAATCCCCCCCCCCCAAAAAAAAAAACTCCATAAAAATGATCTGGTGCTGTTTTTTAGAATAAAGGCAGTAAAAATTCCAGAAAAAAAAATATTTCTTACCCCTGACACATGACCTAAAAAAATAATAAATGGTAAAAATTGGAACTTGACTTAAAATTCAGCATGTATCTTATGGAAGGAAGTAACTGTTCCATCCTGGGTTTAAAAAAAAAAAAAAAAAAGGCCCTAGGGGTGCCTGGCTCACTCCATAGGTAGAGCATGTGACTCTTGATCTCAGGGTCCTGAGTTCAAGCCCCATGGGTGGGGGGTGGAGTTTACTTAAAAAAACAATAGGGTGTAAATACCTGGTGGCTGGCACAAGTGCTTATAAGCTCAGTGCCCATTCATAGGAGCTGCAACCCCCCTCCATGTTAAATAAATGAACGCCCAATGAGTAAATAGAAGAATTCGTTTTCATTGTAACAAGTAGAGAAGATACAGCAAATGAGTGTTTAGGCTGTGCTTTTCATTTATATATTTTAATGGAAGACTTGATGCATGTTCATTATAAAAATTCAGGTAGTATGTAGGTATATTCAGTAAAAGCTGAAAACCTCCCTTTACTTCTTGTCCCCGTCCTTTCCTTCACCCCCAAGATCATTCCTGTCCCAGGTAACCATTGTTAACAGTTTAGGGTTTATATTTCCACCTGTATCTTTGAATGATGTGTGTATATCCAACCTACATATATCCAACCATACATACATACATTCACATTGGTTTTCCCTTTACAGATGGGATTGTACTACACGTTTCCTTAGTTTTTATAGTTACATACATTAAGATTTTTGCATTTATAGTCACAAAGGATAAATATAATATTTATGTTTTCTTTTTGGTTTGCTATCGTTGCCTGGTTTTGGTGTCAGAGTTAAGCCGCCTTCTAAGAATGAAGTGAAAAACTCTCCTTTTTTCCCCTGTGCTCTGGAATAGTTTAAAAATGTCTGCCCTTAAGCATTTATTAGAAATTCCCTGATAACCTTGGGGGAGGGAAGAGATCTGAGACAACCTTTTAACTTCTTCCTGTTTTTCTTGTTCTGTTGAGTTTTGGCCAGTATTTTCTATTACATTTTTGGGGAAAGAATCCTTCCATATACACACTTCCCTTCCCTTAGCTCTGATGAGTAAGTTGAGAAAAGCAAATGGTTAGCTGAAGCAGTGGATGCAGGAGTATATGTGCTTTTCTCTTAGAGAGGTCCAGGGTAAGGCCCTATGCTTACTAGTTGTATAACCATAGAGAAGACTTTCTCTCTTCAAACTTCTGTTTTCTTATCTGTAAAATGGTAATAATCCCTACCTCATAGGAGTCTTGAAAGTATTAAAATGAGATGTGAGCTAGCGTATGAAAAAATCTCAGTAGTTGTATCTAATAAAAATTGACAAATCTATACTATTAAACTGTAACGTTATACAAATGTAAATTTGTCACTATAGTTACCATAAGTTGTTTTACTTTATCAAGAACAAGTTTAAGGAGAGGGAATGGTGGAGCTATGGATGGTTTCCACTAATAAATTAGAAGGCTCTATAAAAATTTCCAGGTTATTTAGAATTTGATTTTGGTAGACAGTGATTTTTAAAAACTGAGTTGAATTCTCAGCAGCTTTTTTTTTTTTTTTAAGTTTATTTATTTTTGAGACAGAGAGAGACAGAGCATGAACGGGGGAGGGGCAGAGAGATAGGGAGACACAGAATCGGAAGCAGGCTCCAGGCTCCGAGCCATCAGCCCAGAGCCTGACGCGGGGCTCAAACTCACAGACCAAGAGATCGTGGCCTGAGCTGAAGTCGTACGCTTAACTGACTGAGCCACCCAGGTGCCCCAATAGACAGTGATTTTTAAATACCTGCACAGTTTTGAGGCAGGTTAGTGGGGAAAACACACCTGGATTAATCCTGCGTTATCACTTATTAGCCTTGTGACTTCGGACAAGTTAAGAATTTCTCTCAGTAAAATGGGATAAATACATTAGCTTTATAGGGTAGGTGTTAGGAAAGAGAGAAGTATAGTGTTCATCTAAAAAGCATTCAGATTGTTTATTTTTATTTTTTAAAGTCTATTTTGGCGGGAGATGAGCAGAAAGAGATTAGCATAGTGTTTAGCATCTAATAGGCATTCATATTGTTTTTATTATTTTTTTTTAAGTTTATTTTTCAAGAGTGGGGGAGGGGCAGAGAGAGAGACTCCCGAGCAGGCTCTGCCCTATCAGTGCAGAGCCCCTTGCGGGACTGGAACTCAAGGAAACCAACCATTAGATGGTGATGTGAGCTGAAGTGGGATGCTTAACTGAGTCATTTATGTGCCCCAGGTGTTCTGATTGTTAATTCTTTTTCTTTGCATGACCATCAGTGACAAACATGCGGTGCGAGGGTTCTGCTGTTTAATTCTGCTTGATGTAGTGTAAAGAACATTAGGCCCTTAGACTTTTAGCCTGTGTTTTACAATTGCTAGCCATTGGCCTTGGACAGATCACCTGCTCAGCTTCTGTTTCCTTACCTATTAAAAAAAACAGCAAGAAATTGAACACGTATTGAGCATCTATTTTATATGCATTTCGTAGGTAGTTTACAAATCTTAACCTCATTTAATTCTCCCAATAATTCTATTGAATAGAGATGATTATTTCCCATTTTAATGAAACAGAGGTTCAGGGTTTTCTGACATTTATTTGGAGGAACCCCCCGCCCATGCTTGTCCACGTTCTTTCACTTGTTAGAGCTGTCCTCTCTTGGTGACGGTAGGGTGTGCCCCTGTGCACAGGGAATTCCGAATAAGCATACTGCAAACTGAAATACTAAATGTATTAAAAAACTCAACCACAGTTGGCTGAGACTACTTATTTATTAATGATTTCCATTAATAAAATACAAATAGAGGATGGTTAATGTATCCTAATGCCCATACTTAAGAGTAGTAATTTAAGTTTTTTAATATAGTACTTGAGTTGTTGATAATCGTTTTACCTAAATAATTCATCAGGCTTCATTGCATTTCCAATTTGACCAGGTAGAGGAGAGGGAATAGGTAATGGTCATACAGAGAAATCTAAGACTGTTTGATAGTGACGCGCGCACGTGTGTGTGTGTGTGTGTATGTGTATGTATATGGAAGAGCTCAGAAGCAGCAGTTCTTTGACAGCTTGGCGTTTACAGAAACTACAGGTTCTTGGAAAGAAGTAGGGAAAATCTGCATTATAATTCGTTGTCTACTTGCAGACTTGCAGAGTCATTTGAAAAATGAACCTGCCTTTGTCAGCTGGTTTATAAAGAGCTATTGATTATGTTCTTGAAAGGTTGTGATACTGTATTTCCTTTGATAGGGGTTGCCAAAGCTTTTGCTATGAGTTTCATTTTATTTGATCAGAGTCCATGGTATTGACTGGCTTTTTTGTAAGTTTTGTGCTAGGGATGTGCAAACAAAACAAAACAACAACAACAAAAAACTCAACAACAAAAAACTGCTCTTGGGACATCACAAATTAAATTGTAATTGAATAATAGTATATAGAAGGTCCAGAAATTCTGTCTTTTGAAACTTCAGTTATCATTTTTATTCTATTTGGTAGGAGTGGGAATTCCTGTGTTTAACTTAGAGAATTTTTATCAGAGTGGGCTTGAATTGTGCTATGTAAATTCTCACTGTTATTGAATGCTTTTTGGCAGAATACAGTACAAAGCATCATGAGGTATATGTAATCGTTAGAAAACGTGGTTCTTGTCTTCAAAAAGTTTATACTTAGGGAGGCACTGAAGGAAAAAACTAAAAGCACATAGCAAATTCTTAAAGCTTGTGCGTGCTTTTTGTAAAATCAGTTTTGCTGCATTGGTCTTTGGTAAGATACCGTAGGTATCTCTTGATGGTACTATCAGAAACCTCCCAACTCTTTGAGAAGTGGTAGTTGTGTATCTTGTATATCTAGTTCATCTTGTTCATTCTATAGTGTTCTCTTTGCTCCATAAAAATTACTGTTTGGTCTAAATACACATAATAGTTCCCATTTTGAGTACTTTCCTGTTTATCTCCTGGACTGTGGACTGGGCTTTCCTTTTTGTGATGCCCACTAGAAAGCCAAAGTCATTTGTGGCCCACTCCTGAGCAGACATAGTGATTTTATGCTGTACATATTTTTAGCCTTTTTCTTGGCACCATTTTTGGTGTTTTCTTTATTCTTTTGCATTTGTTTTTTAAATTTATTACCTTTTTACAGTTTGTGTATTCTTGTAAGTCTCAATCCTTTTCAGAACAAAATACTGGTATGTGTGTATGTGTGTACATACATGTATGTATATGAAATCCATGGAGGAACATATCGAGGCAAACAGATTAATGTAGTGGAGACCAGATGTGGCAAATGGGTTTTATTTCATGGGCCAGCTTTGATTGATGGTGGCTGCATGGAACACTGCATTAAGAAGTAGCTGGAGGGGCACCTGGGTGGCTTAGTTGGTTAAGCGTCTGACTTCAGCTCAGGTCATGATCTCACAATTCATGGGTTCGAGCCCCGCATCGGGGTCTGTGCTGACAGCTCCAGCCTGGAGCCTGCTTCACATTCTGTCTCCTTTCTCTGCCCTCCCCTGCTTGTGCTCTCTCTCTCTCTCTGTCAAAAATAAATCAACATTTTAAAAAAAAAAAAAAAAAAGAGGAGAGAGGGAATCCCAGGTAGGCTCTGTGCTATGATAGCACAGAGCCCAACCTGGGGCTTGATCTCACAAACTGTGAGATCATTACCTGAGCAGAAACCAAGAGTCAGATGCTAACTGACTGAGCCGCCCAGGCACCCTTAATTAGATTTTTTTATCTCCTAAAATTCTAATTAATTCCTTGTATTATTTCCAGTGGCTTTGCCTTAGTTCATGTTTTTGTCATCCTTTTCATTTCATTTATTTATTTTTTAAAGTTTATTTGTTCTGAGGGCGGGGCGGGGGGGAGAGAGAGAGAGAGAGAAAGAACGAATGAACCAGAGACAGGGCAAGAGGGAATCCCAAGTAGGCTCCACGCTGTCAGCACAGAGCCTGATGCAGGGCTCAGTCTCGCAAACTGAGATCATGACCTGAGCCGAAATCACGAGTCAGATGCTTAACGGACTGAACCACCCAGGTGCCCCTAAAATCTTAACTCTTAAATGGCTCAGTAAAAAGATGCTCAAATTAATTCATAATAAAAGTAGGCACCAATTGATTGACAAATACCAAATAATTTGGTAACATGGATATAGAAACACAGATGTACTTCTAGGTCTTTGATGGATATGCAAAATGCTACAATACCTACCAAAATTACAAAGGCAAGTAACCATGTCTAGAAATCTCTTATAGTATACCCACCTGCCTCACCACTGTGTGGAAGATAACATATACAAAGTTATTCATTGCAGTATTTGTAGGTACAAAAAAAGTGAATAACAGCCAACATTTATCTACACTTGGTATAGGGTCAGACACTGTTCTAAGCACTTTACACACTTTCTCATTAAATCCTCTCAATAATCCTATAAGGTAGGTGCTATTAACACTCCCATTTTATAGATAAAGAAACTGAGAGGCCAAGTATAAGTAGCCAAAGACCACATAGACAATGTAGAGGCAAGAGTTTGAACCCAGGTAGTGTAGCACCGGAGCCTGTTTTCTTAACTGACATGCCATCTAACTATAGATCAATATATAGTACATCCTTCTTAAGGAGTGTTACATTTTTAATTTTATTTTTATAAAGATTTTTTTTTTGTAATCTCTACACCCAACATGAGGGTTCAAACTCACCCTGAGATCAAGAGTCGCATGCTCTTCACAGAGCCAGCCAGGCCCCCAAGACTACTACATTTTTAAAAAGAAAGTTCCTTTAATTCCCCCTTTGAGTTCTAGGGTAGACTGAACTCAGTGACTGACTTCAAAAAGCAAAATACGGAAAGGGAAAAATAGTAACTTTACATTGAAGAAAACTGGCAAACATTACCTTAACCAAGGGATCTAGGTTAATATCACCAATGATGTCATGTAAATACATCAAGGACTCCCTCACATTACATGTTGAGAAGAGCAGCTCAATTTTGTGTATTGTTTTCAGAAATCCATATCCTCATTTTAATCATGAGAGAAACATTAGATAAAACCCAAGTTGAGAGTTACTCTATAGCGTATCTGACCAGTATTCCTCAAAACTGTCAAGAAAAGACTGAGAAACTGTCAGAGAAAACTAAGGAGACAAGATAATTAAATGCAATGTGGTATTCGGGATGAGATCCTGGAGCAGAAAAAGGACATTAATGGAAAAATTGATGATATCCAAATAAAGTCTACAATTTAGTTAACAATAATGTATTGCTGTCAGTTTCTCAGTTTTGACAAATGTACCACAGTAAGATGATAACATCTGAGGAAACTGGGTAAGGTACATACAGGAACTTTTTGCACATTTTCCCCCACTTTTCTGTAAACCTAAAATTATTCCAAAGCAAAAGGTTTATTTTTAAAAAAGAAGATGACTCTGTGTATTGATATGAAAAAAAACCTCTAAGAAGTGAAAAATGAAAGGTGTAGAATATGTATGTAGTATGGAATCTCGTGGCGCCCCTAAAGATATTGTTTGTATAAAATGGATGGGAAAGCACATGTATGCATAAAGGTTTCTGGAAAGATACATAAGAATCTGATGACACTGGATGACTTTGTGGAGGTGAGAACTCAATAGTTGAGGAACAGGAATAAAGGAAAGACTTTTTAATGTGTCCTTTTCTATCTTTTTAATTTTGAAAAATAGAATTAGCATTCAAAAAATAATTAACTTTTAAAATGAAATGGATGAATGGGCGCCTGGGTGGCTCAGTCGGTTAAGTATCTGACTCTTGATTTCGGCTCAGGTCAGGGTCTCAGCTTCATGATCCCAGGGTCCTGGGATTGAGCCCCTCAGGCTCTGTGCTAAGTGTAGAGCCGTTTTGGCATTTTCTCTTTCCCTTTGCTCTTTTCCCTTGTGTGCTTGTTCGCGCTCTCTAAAAAACAATAAATAAAAATTTTTAAAAAATTAAAAATTTTAGATTTTGATGCTGCTTTTGTGAAGTAAGTTGGACTTTATTATCTGGAAAGTGATAAAAAATGTTGGGGGAAATAATTATAATAACTAGGTAAGGAATAGTTTGAACCTCGTAAAGACTAGAACTAATATTATGGTTGCAAGATGGGCAGTCTGAGAAGTAGATCACTAAGTTGCTGACCTCTCTTCTGGTGTGGTAGTATGGTGTCTTGGTAATTGCTTTTTAAAAAGGTTTTTGTATTTATGTATGTATGTATGTATGTATGTATGTATGTATGTATGAGAGAGAGGGAGAGGGGGAGAGTGAATCCCAAGCAGGCCTCATGCTGTCAGTGCAGAACCTGATGTGGGACTTAGACTCACAAACTGTGAGATCATCACCTGAGTTGAAATCAAGAGTTGGATACTTAACCAACTGAGCCACCCAGGTGCCCTGTTTTTAAAAAAGTTTTAGGGGTGCCTGGGTGGCTCAGTTGGTTGAGCATCCGACTTCAGCTCAGGTCATGATCTCACGGTTCGTGAGTTCGAGCCCAGCATCAGGCTCTGTGCTGACGGCTCAGAGCCTGGAGCCTGCTTCGGATTCTGTGTCTCCCTCTGTCTGCCCCTCCCCCACTCATATTCTGTCTCTCTCAAAAATAAATAAACATTAAAAAAAAAAGTTTAAAAAAAAAGTTTTAAGAGGTAGGGTGCTTGGGTGGCTCAGTCCGTTGAGCATCCGACTTTGGCTCAGGTCATGATCTCACAGCTTGTGAGTTTGAGTTCCGCGTCGGGCTCTGTGCTGACAGCTCAGAGCCTGGAGCCTGCTTCATATTTTGGGTCTCCCTCTCCTCTTTGCCTCTCTCCCACTCATGCTGTCTCTTTCTGTCTCTCAAAAATAAATAAACATTAAAAAAAATTTAAAAAAAACGTTTTAAGAGGTATTGCCACCATCCTACATTTGAAGCCAGCAATGAAGGAAACTGAAGGCAGGGGTAGAGGTTGGAAGGAAAGGTTATAGTTACATTAGAGTAAAACTGAAAGGTAATCAGCGTGACACATCTTTTATGATATTCATGTTTTTATTTTGTATAATAATTAGGCCAAAATTAAAATATATTGTAATTAGTTGTGTATATAATTGTAATTAATTTTGACATGTAGTTTTAGAAGTATTTCCATACCATTGCCTTCTCCCGTATATATAATCATTGCCGGTTGGTAGTTTTGTTCCGATCATGTATTATGTACTGTTTGGTGGTTGTTACTGTTAACTGCCTCCCTCCAACACCCCCACCTCCACCCCCAAGTACATGTAAAAATCAAAAGTGCTGAATCTTACTTTCCATCTACTGGATAGGGGTGATAGTGGGTGTGATGACCTTTTGCTCTTTTCCTTAGTTGAGTTTCATGTCTGGGAGTTCATGAGCTTAACCGCCTCATGGACTGTACACACCCGGCTTTACCCCTAACACATTGGAGGTTCCAAGAACTCTGAAGCATGAACAGATTGTGGGATGGTGGAGGGGAGGAGGAGGTACAAAATGACCACAATTCTGAAAGAAGAAAGGGATGTCAAACCAGGAAGCGGAAGTAGGCACCATGAAAAATGGAATCTGGATGCTCAGAATTTGAGATTCTTGGCTTCTTTTTAAAAAAAAATTTTTTTTTTTTAACGTTTATTTATTTTTGAGAGAGAGACAGAGCATGAACGGGGGAGGGGCAGAGAGAGAGGGAGACACAGAATTGGAAGCAGGCTCCAGGCTCTGAGCCATCAGCCCAGAGCCCGACGCAGGGCTCGAACTCACGGACCGTGAGATCGTGACCTGAGCTGAAGTCGGACGCTTAACCGACTGAGCCACCCAGGCGCCCCTAGATTCTTGGCTTCTGAATAAGTAAGGCGGAAAGAGTGGAGAGGGCAAAGTAGAGCTCATGTTACCTATGAACTCTTGACCCAGTTCCCCCGAGCATGGAGCTGGAGGAAAGCGGTTTTCCTGGAGGACTCAGCAAAATAAAAACCGTTCCTACTTCTTCAAACCAAACATTCTTCTAGATGCTTTAAACTCTAAAACAAGTCTGTTAAAAGATTTTCTTTCCTTTTCAAGTCATTTTCTGTTTTGATAGGGTAGGCTGAAAGACTATTCCTGGCCTCCTGGGGCCAGCAGGTCTGAAGGATGCCCTGGGGTGGGAAGGAACTCAGAAGGCACAGGAAAGGGAAGCTTAGAGGCAGCTTAGAAGACAAAGGTGGAGTTTTATGGATTTTCACCAGGTTCTGGATTGTCTTTCCTCACAAATAAGAGCTCTATTCCAAATATTTCCTCTCTATAGGATGGGCAGCTAACCAGACAGCTTGAGTTGTGGTGAGATGGAAACTGCTACTGCTGCTTTGTAATTTGGGGTTTGTATTCAATTTACTTTGAAAATACCTGGAACTCCCAAGATCAGAAATGGGGAGTGGATGCTTTTGGGTACCTGAATTAAACAGATGACAACACTTGGACTACAGTTTTAATTCTGTCTTAAACATACAGTTTCTGTTTAAATGCCATTTGAGTTAACCTGCTTTTGTACATAGTGAGAATATTTAAGCCTATCACTTACTTATATCTTAGTGTGAGTCATTTAAGCAGGTAATTATTGCTTTCCCCCTTGATACTTGGCTGAGATCAGGTACTAAGGAAGTAAGAATGTTGATAGGAGAGGTCATTTTATAATTTGCATCTTCTGTGCAGGATCATGCTGGACACTGTGGTTGTTAACTTTCTGTGACATTGAAGAATTGAGGATAGCCTGGTGAAGGGAAGCATAGGTGTTGGAGCTAGGATAAATCTGGCTTAGGCTTAGCACAGAGCCTGACCCTCTTTAATCATTCTACATATGGTAACTAATATCTCCCCATCCATTGCTATTTGATCATTATTATTCTTCTAATTTACTTTTAGAGCACATCGTTCAGATATCAGAAAGTGCAAAGGTTTCAGTGAAATTTCCCACCCATCTGTAGTAAGATACAGTTTTTTGTTTTGTTTTGTTTTTGCAGCCACACCTACTTCCTTCCCACGTACCCCCTTTTTACTTCTGGCAATCATTAATCTATTTTCCCTTTCTATAATTTTGTCATTTCAAGAATGCTATGTAAATTGAATCTGTAGTATGTAACCTTCTGAGATTGGTTTTTTTTCATTCTTTGTAGTCCTCTGGATATTCATTTAAGTTTTTTGTAATCTAAAGAGTTTATTCCTTTTTAATTGCTGGGTAGTATTTCACACTGGATGTGCCACAGTATATTTAAACATTCACCCATTGAAGGACATCTGGATTGTTTTTTGAGTTATTGGTTGCTACGACTAAAGCTGCCACAAACATTTTTGTTTGGTTTTCATATGAACATGAGTCTTCATTTTTCTGCACTAAATGATCAGGAGTGCAGTTGCTGGGTTGTATGGCTGCATGTTTAGTTTTTTTGTTTTTTTGTTTTTTTTTTTAAAGAAATTGCAGAGGCACCTGGATGGTTCATTCAGTTAAGCATCTGACTTCAGCTAAGGTCATGATATCACCATTCATAAGTTCAAACCCCTCACAGGGCTCTATCTGCTGCCAGCACAGAACCTACTTTGGATTCTCTGTCCCCCTGCCCCTCCCTTCCCCCCCAACTTCAAAAATAAACATTAAAAAAAAAATTTGCCAAACTGTTTTCCATGGTGGCCATACCATTTAATTTTTGCTAGCAATGTATGAATATTATGGACTGCATTTTGTTCCCTCTAAAATTGATATGTTGAATTCCTCACCTCCTGTACCTCACAATGTGATTGTGTTTGGAGATAAGGCCTTTAAAGAGGCAATTTATGTTAAAATGAGGCCTTTAGAGTGGGCCCTAATCCATTCTGAGTGTTGTATTTATAAAAAGAAATGTGGGCACACATCCTTGAGGGATATTCATTCGCAGAGGAAAGACCACATCGGGATACAGTGAGAAGGTGGCCATCAGTGAGCTAAAAAAAGAAGCCTCAGAAGAAACCAAACCTGCTCACCCCTTGATCTTGGACTTCCAGTCTCTGGAATTGTGAGAAATAAATTTCTGTTGTTTAACCAACCCAGTCTATGGTATTTTGTTATAGCAGATAGCCCTAGCAGACTAATACATTGAATGGTCCTTACCCTCCCCCCCCATTTTTTTAAGTGCTTATTTAAATTAGGGAGAGGGAGACAGACAGTGTGTGAGCAGGGGAGGGCAGAGAGAGAGAGAGAGAGAGACAGAGAGGTAGAGAGAGAGGTGGAGAGAGAGAGAGATGGAGGCAGAATCCAAAGCCTACTCCAGGCTCTGAGCTGTCAGCACAGAGCCCAGCGCTGGGCTGGAACTCATGAGCCATGAGATCATGACCTGAGCCAAAGTTGGACACTCAACTGACTGAGCCACCCATGTGCCCCTCCCTCCACATTATTGGCAACATTTGGTTTTTGACTTCAATTTTAACCATTCTGATAGGTGCATGATGAGGTCCCAGTGTAATTAGTGTACACTAATTGGTGTAATTAGTATTTTCTTGGTGGCTGGATGGCATTGAATATCTTTTCATGTGCTTGTCATTTGTGCATCCTCTTTGGTGAAACTATTCATGTTTTTTGCCCATTTTCTATTTGGATTTTTTTTAACTGTTGGGAGTTTCAAGTATTGTTTTCTATATTCTAGATACTAGTTCTTTGTTAGATGGGTAGTTTGAAAGAAGTTTTTTCCCACTCTGTAGCTTGTCTTTTTGTTTTCTTAACATAGTCTTTCATAGAGCAAAAGTTTTTGATTTTGATGAAGGCCGCTTTTTCATTTTTTTCTTCTATGGATTCTGCATTTGATGTCAAGTCTAGTGTAGCTATACATAGATCCTGAAAATTGACTCCTAAGATTTTAGAAAACTTGTGGAAGTTTGAGTTTTCTATTTTACATTTAAGACTGTGATCCATTTTGAGTTAATTTTTGTATAAGTTTCTCTCCACCCCCCCCCCCCCCCCCCCCCCCCCGCCGCTGTTCCCATATATATCCAGTTGTTCTATTGCCATCTGTGGGAAAGGCGATCTTTGTCCCTTGAATTGATTTTGTATCTTTGCTAAAAAACAATTGGGCATATTCATGTACCATTTTTCGGTTCTCTTTTCTGTTCCTTTGACCTATATGTTCTTCTGCAAGTGCCACGGTCTTGATTATTGTAAATATATAGTAAGTCTTGAAGTCTGGTAGACTGATTTCTCCTACTTTATTATTTTCCAAATTTATTTTAGCTATTCCAGTTCCTTTATCTTTTTATGTAAATTTTAGAATAATCTTCTTTGTATCTACAAAGGATTTCGAAGAGAGGGACATGAAACCCATGTGTTAATTTGAGGAGAATTGATATCTTTATTATATTGTGTCTTCCAATCCATGAACATGGTATCTCTCTCCTTGTTTTATAGGTCTTTGTTTTTTCTCGTTAGCATTTTGTGGTTTTCAGTATGGAAGTATTGTGTATGTTTTGTTAGATTAATAGTTAAGCGTACCATTATTTATTTATTTATTTTTTAATATATGAATTTTATTGTCAAATTGGTTTCCATACAACACCCAGTGCTCATCCCAAAAGGTGCCCTCCTCAATACCCATCACCCACCCTCCCCTCCCTCCCACCCCCCCATCAACCCTCAGTTTGTTCTCAGTTTTTAACAGTCTCTTAAGGCATACCATTATTTAGAGTGATTATAAATGGTGTATTTTGTGTTCACAGACTTGTTACTAGTATTTAGAAATACAGTTGATTTTTTTTGTTTAAATTTTTTTAATGTTTTTATTTATTTTTGAAGGAGAGCGAGAGAGAGCATGAGTGGGGGAGGAACAGAGAGAGAGGGAGACACAGAATTCGAAGCAGGCTCCAGGCTCCAAGCTGTCAGCACAGAGCCTGATGCAGGGCTCGAACCCATGAACCATAAGATCGTAACCTGAGCCAAAGTCGGATGCTTAACTGACTGAGCCACCCAGGTGCCCCCAGTTGATTTTTTTTTTTTTTTTAATGATGTATTCTACAACCTTGCTGAACTCATCTATTCTAGGAGTTTTTAGATTCCTTGGGATTTCTTACATAGATGAATATGTTGTCTGCAAAGAGGGGCAAATCTCATTTCTTATTTATTGATTTGTATAACTTTTATTTTATTTTCTCACTGCACTGATTAGAACTCCCAGGACTGTATTGAATAAGATTGGTGAGAGTGGACATACTTGCCTTGTTTCTTAGGGAAAAATATTTAGTCTTTCACCATTAAGTATGATGTTAGCTGTACTTTTTTTTGTACAAGCTCTTTATCAAGTTGAGAGAGTTCCCCTCTGTAGATATTTTTCTAAGTTTTTATGATGAATGGGTGAGGAATTTTGCTAGTTGTGTTTTTGCAACAATTGATATGATTGTAATTTTTCCCCTTCACACTGGTAATATGGTGGATTACATTGATTAATTTTCACATACTGAACCAACTTTGCATGGAATAAACACCACTTGATCATTTTGTATTATCTTTTTATATATTGCCAACTACTATTTACTGTTTGGTTAACAGTTTTTATATTTACATTCATGTCTTTGTCTGATTTTGGTACCAATGTGTAGTGCTAGCTTCATAAAATCAGTTGGGGAGTGTTCCCTCCTCTCTATTTTCTAGAGTAGTTGTTTAGAATTTATATTAATTCCCTTATAAACATTTGGTAGACTTCTCCAGTGTAAACCATCTGGGCTTAGATTTTTTTTTTCAAATTTTGTAAATTGCAAGTTCATTTATCTTAATAATGTTTAAAGAGCTATTCATATTATCTGTTTTATATTAAGTGAATTGTGGTAGTTTGTGCTTTTTGAGGGAGTGGCCCACTTAGTCTGAGTTGTCAAATCAAAGTGGTTAGAAGTGTTCATAGTATTTCCTTATCCTTTTGCTGTCTGTAGTTGGTAGTGCTATTCCTGTTTCATTCCTGATATTGGTAATTAATGTCTTCTTGCTTTTTTTTCTTATTTTTTCCCGTTTTGGATTTATTTCGCTCTTCTCTTGAATTGGAACTTAGATTATTGATTTGAGATTTTTCTTCTTCTAATGTATTTAATGTTATAAACTATACTACAGAACTGCTTTAGTTGTGTTCCACACTTTTTGATATATAGTTGACCCTTTAATGGCAAGAGTTTATTTAATTTATTATTATTTTTTAATGTTTATTTTTTGAGAGACAGAGACAGGGTGTGAGTGGGGTAGAGGCATGGAGAGAGAGGGAGACACAGAATTGGAAGCAGGCTCCAGGCTCTGAGTGGTCAGCATAGAGCCTGACACGGGGCTTGAACTCACGAACCGTGAGATCATAACCTGAGCCAAAGTTGGATGCCTGACCGACTGAGCCACCCAGGCACTCCTAACAACATGAGTTTAAACTGTGGGTCAACTTACATGGTTTTTTTTTTTTTTTTCAGTAAATATATTGGAAAAATTTTTGGAGTTTTGTGACACTGTGAAAAAACTAGCAGACAAACTGTGTAGCCTAGAAATAACAACAACAACAAAAAATTAGAGGTATGTAACAAATGCATAAGATAATATGTAGATGCTAGTTTATCACTTACTAACATAAAATAAACACAAATCTTTTATAAAAAGTTAAAATTTATCAAAACTTATGCACACAAGTACTTCCAGACCATATGTGGCACCATTCCTAGTAAAAACTAAATAAACAAATATAAAGATATAAAGATGCAGTATTAAATCATTACTGCATAAAGTTAACTGTAGTACATATTGTACTACTGTAATAATTTTGTACCCACTTTGTTTCATATTATCTCACTCTTTGATGTCTAGCATTAGTAATGTGCATAACACATACAGTTTTGTATCGGGTAAGACAATATTGATGTAGGGATTGACAGTTCATCTTTAAAAACAGGTACTGTAAACTTACACTATCAAAAAATGCAGTTCAGTATTGTAAATGTTTTTTCCTTAGGATTTTCTTAACATTTTCTTTTCTCTAGGTTATTTTATTGTAAGACTACAACATCTATAAAACAGATAAGACATGTTCGTTGATTTATGATATCTGTAAGGTTTTTGGTCAACTGTAGTCTGTTAGTAAAGTTTCTGGAGAGTCAAAAGTTACATGTGGATTTTCTACTGCCCGTAACCTGTTGGTGCCCATAACCATAACATTTTTTGAGGGGCAACTGTACTGTATTTTAGATGTCATTCAGTTCAGTGTATTTTTATTTATTATTTTGTTTATTTTGGGGGGGGGGTAGGGGCAGAGAGAGAGAGGGAGACAGAGGATCTGAAGCAGGCTCTTTGCTGACAGCAGAGAGCCTAATGAGGGGTTCGAACCCTTGAACCAAAAGATCATGACCTGAGCTGAAGTCAGACGCATAACCATATTTTAAATTTCCCTTGAGACTTCTAAATAAACCCTGGGTCAAACAAGAAGTGTGTTACTTAGTTTCCAAGTAGTTGAAGATTTTTCCTTTTATTTTTCCCTTATGGAGTTTGGTTCTGTTGTTAGAAGATACTTTGTGATTTCGGTTATTTTAAATTTGTTGAGGTTTGCTTTGTGGTTCACCATCTTTTTTTTTCTTTTTCTTTATTTTTTTAGTTTACATCCAAGTTAGCATATAGTGCGACAATGATTTCAGGAGTAGATTTTTTAATGCCCCTTACCCATTTAGCCCATCCCTCCTCCCACAGCCCCTCCAGTAACCCTCTGTTTGTTCTCCATATTTAAGAGTCTCTTATGTTTTTGTCTCCCTCCCTGTTTTTTATTATTTTTGTTTCCCTTCCCTTATGGTCATCTGTTTTGTATCTTAAAGTCCTCATATGAGTGAAGTCCTATGATATTTGTCTTTCTCTAATTTCGCTTGGCATGATACCCTCTAGTTCCATCCATGTAGTTGCAAATGGCAAGATTTCATTCATTTTAATTGTTGAGTAATAATCCATTGTGTGTGTGTATGTATGTGTGTGTGTGTATATATATATATATATATCACATTTTCTTCATCCATCGATGGACATTTGGGCTCTTTCCATACTTTGGCTATTGTTGATAGTGCTGTTGTAAACATTGGGGTACATGTGCCCCTTTGAAACAGCATATCTGTGTCTTCTGGGTAAATAGTAGTGCAATTGCTGGGTCATAGGGTAGTTCTATTTTTAATTTTTTGAGGAACCTCCATACTGTTTTCCTGAGTGGATGCACCAGTTTGCATTACCACCAGCAGTGCAAAAGAGATCCTCTTTCTCCACATCCTCGCCAACATCCGTTGTTGCCTGAGTTGTTAATGTTAGCCATTCTGACAGGTGTGAGGTGGTATCCCAACATGGTTTTGATTTGTATTTCCCTAATGATGAGTGATGTTGAGCATCTTTTTGTCTATTAGCCATCTGGATGTCTTCTTTGGAGAAGTGTCTATTCTTGTCTTTTGCCCATTTCTTCACTGGATGATTTGTTTTTTGGGTGTCGAGTTTGATAAGTTCTTTATAGATTTTGGATACTAACCCTTTATCTGATATGTCATTTGCAAATATCTTCTCCCATTCTGTTGGTTGTCTTTTAGTTTTCCTGATTGTTTCCTTCTCTGTGCAGAAGCTTTTTATTTTGATGAGGTCCCAATCGTTCAATTTTGCTTTTGTTTCCCTTGCCTTCAGAGTCATGTTGAGTAAGAAGTTGCTGTGGCCAGGTCAAAGAGATTTTTGCTTGCTTTCTCCTCGAGGATTGTGATGGCTTTCTGTCTTACGTTTAGGTCTTTCATCCATTTTGAGTTTATTTTTGTGTATGATGTAAGAAAGTGGTCCAGGTTCATTTTTCTGTGTGTCGTTGTCCAGTTTTCCCAGCACCACTTGCTGAAGAGAGTGTCTTTTTTCCATTGGATATTCTTTCCTCTTTGTCAAAGATTAGTTGGCCATATGTTTGTGGGTCAGGATCTATCTTGATGTGTGGTCTGTATATTTCCATGAGTATTTGGAGAGAAGTATGTATTCTGGTGTTGATTGGTGGAGTGTTCTATAAATGTTGATTAGATTCTGTTGGTTGGTAGTGTTCTTGAGGTCTGTATCCTTCTGATTTCTGTGTAGTTGGTCAATCAGATGTTCAGGGAGGGATGTTGAAATCTCCAACTATGATTGAGGATTTGTCTTTTTAGTTCTTTTAGTTTTTGCTTCATATATTTTTCACTTCTGTCAGTTGACACCTGCACATTTAGGATTGCTATGTCTTCTTGATGGCTTGACCGTTTTGTCATTCTATAATATGCTTTTCTGTCTCTGGTAAATGTCTTTGCTTTGAAGTTTGCTTTGTATAATATTAATGTAGCCATTTCTGCCTTCCTTTGGTTAATGTTTACATGATGTAATTTTTCACATTCTTTTACTTCCAGCCAGCCGTTATAGTTATATTTGAAGTGAGTTTTTTGTAGACATCATGTTTTTTAATTCACTGTGCTAATGTGTCTGAATGTGTTTAGACTTTTCTATTTAATGATGTTGTAGATGTGTTAGGGCTTAAGTTTGTCATTTAATATTTTTGTTTTCTGTTTACCTTTTTCATTTTTCTGTTTTCTTTCGGTTACTTGAGCATATTTTAGAAATTCATTTTGATTTATCAGTTGTGTTTTGAACATATCTCTTTGTATACCTTTTTTGGTGTTTGCTGTAGGGTATTACAATCATACACATAACTTATTACAGCCTATTGTTCTCATCATTTTACCAGTTTTAGTGAACCATAGAAACCTTACCTCCTTCTATGTCCCTTTACCCTCCCCTGTTTATAATTGTCTAAAAATGTTTCCTGTATGTACAGTTAGAACCATATCAGACAGTTACAACTTTTGCTTCAATGTCAAACATAATTTAGAAAACTCAAGAGGACAAGGAAAGCGTATTGTATTTACCAATGTTTTTGCTTACTGTTTTCTTTTTTCTTTCCTGATATTTTAAAATTCCTTCTTTTATTATTTCCTTTCTGTTCAGAGGTCTTATTTTAGTTGAATTTGAAGGTATGTGTATGGGTGGCGTTCACTTAGTTTTTTTTTGTTGTTTTCATCTTAGAAGGTCTTG
This sequence comes from Panthera onca, assembly GCF_046562875.1. Taxonomy (NCBI): domain Eukaryota; kingdom Metazoa; phylum Chordata; class Mammalia; order Carnivora; family Felidae; genus Panthera; species Panthera onca. The sequence goes on from NC_138346.1 coordinate 54,606,926, forward strand.
ATTTTCCTCTCATGACTGAATGATGTTTTTACTGAGTATAGGATTCTGGGTTGACAGTCTTTTCTTTCAGCACTTGAATAATATTGGCTTACTTCCTTATGGTCTTCATGGTTTCTGATGAGAAATCACTGTCATTTGAGTTGTTTTTCTCCTGTGGGTAAGGTTTTGATTTTTTTCTGAATGTTTTCTTTGTCCTTAATCTTCACAAGTTTAATTATGTTGTGACTTGGCATAGATTTCTTTGGGTTTATCTAATTTTGGGTTCACTAAATTTCTTAAACCTGTAAGTTTATGTCTCTTGCCATATTTCTTAAGGTACTTTTTCAGTTGTCCCTTGCCCCCTTTTTGGGACTCCAGTGACACATATGTTAAGTCTTTTGTAGTTTCATGGCTCTGCAAGGATCTCTTCATTTAGTTTTCAGTCTGTTTTCTTCCTGTTTTTAATATTGGATAATTTATATTCTTTCTCTTTTAGTTCAGTGATTATTTCCTCTGTCTCTACTATTCTGCTTTGAGTCCATCTAAGCTTTTTCATTCAGTTATTGTATCTTTCAGTTCTAAAGTTTCCATCTGGTTCTTATATCTTCTATTTCTTTGCTCTCAGATTTTGTTTGTGGAGACTTTCTAGTTTTTCATTTGTTTTGGGCATGTTCATAATTGCTCGTTGAAATATTTTTATCATGGCTGCTTTAAAATCTTTGCCAGATAATTCTAACAGCTTTTCATGTGGTCTCCACTCACACAGTGGGGATGACAGGTCCTGGAGGGTGAGGACTCATTCTCAGATGAAAGCGTTTGATCCCTCCTTGGCTGTCTGTGATCCCACCTTACTTGACGGTCTTAGTGTACCTCATTACATATTCCTGAGGGTGGAAGTGTAGTCTACCCACTCAGGCTTTGTTGTCATGGGTGGGGTGGGGTCATGGTCTTTTGTATGGTGTTTAGTTACAGTAGTGCAGTTATTGTCTAAAAGTTTTCTCTGTTGCTAGACTACCCCTTCTTGGTCTTTGGCTAAAGAGAACAAGTTGGGGCCTTTTCTGGTTTGATCTGTTCGTGTTTGCAGGTAGCCAGCATTTTAGTTCCAAATGTGAGATAGATAGGTGAAGACCAAAGAAAACCCAGGGAATTCACCACTTTCATGTGTAAGCATTTTCAGTTGTACTTAGTGGGAGGAATGAGGAAAAAGTACATCTACTCCATCTTCTCAAAAGTGGAACACCCTGTCGTTCTTTAGTAGTTAGTTCTCCAGTAACAGACTAATAGTCTGTCATTCAGAGACTTTTCAGTCTGCACACAATCTTAGCTTTTCTTCCCATATCTAACTATCCCTATTTGTCTCCATCACACTGAACTTCCTCCTTTGTTCTAGACAGATTCTACACTTGTACTGTCTTTATATCATGGCCTTGATCAGTTTGTTCTGCCTGAAATACCCCAATTCTTCATCTCAAAGTATATTTCCTATCATCTTATAACTTGCAAGCTGTTAGTTGATGACTGCATCATCAACTATTTTGGAGAATTTGAAGCTAGAATTACTGTAAAATGTCAAAATAATATGTTTGTACTATAGGAGCCCCATACTCTTTCTAAAATAAGGTAATCACCATAATTTTAATTGTTAAAATATCTGCATCACCAACAAATGATAGTGGAGGACCTCCTTTTTGGTAAGTATAGATTTAAGTGTTTTCATACTGCTAGATGATTTATTTTTTTTAATTTTCATTTTTTATACTGCTAGATAACTTAAAGAGTAAATTAGTTGAATGACTGTTCTTTAAGAACAAAATGTTGTTAGTGCTAAATGATATCTTAATATTTTATTCTGTGTTAATAATTATAGAGACCTGGCTAATGGTTTTGAATCCTAGTATCACATTATGTTCATTGGGGAGCTTTGAAACAGTTCCTATGCCAGATCCAAATCCCAGATCTTCTGATCCACTTGGCCTGGACTGGATATTTTTTAAAAGCTCTCCAAGTGATTCTAATATGTAGCCAGATTGAGAACCACTAGTTTAGAATGATGCTATCAAAAAATACAAGTGAGCACTAGTGGTTTCTGTCACTTTTAAGGTTCTGTTCTGGAATGCTTCCAGCTGTGCAGCTTTGAACTTTTGTCTTTCATAGTTTTTACCTTAGCAGACTTTTAAAAACCCTATTGTACCTGGTACAAATGACTCACTTGTGTGATTGTATTATGAAGCATTACATGAAATCTGATCTGATTTGCAAAGAGAAGACATTTTATGGAAAATGTATTTTGTAAGTAACTTAAAATTTCCAAGTCTATTTTAATTCTCTCTTGATCTTATTTTTTATAATATGGTTGTAAGAACACTGCGGATTATATGGCATTCTATTGTATAGTCCATTTAAACTAGGGTTTTGTTAAATTATAGTATTAATCTTTGAGTATTTACTTTTTGTTAAGCGCTGAGAGAGAACATAATAAAATATAGTACTTTAGCTAGGTGTAAAAAAGGAATTTACTATTAGAGCAGAGAAATCAGACATTGGCAGTGATTAGTAAATATGGCACTCTTGAATGTCCTATGATAAAATTGGTAGACATTTGGCATCTAAGTAGTTGTGTATTTAACTTAAGAGGTTGACAGGACTTTAAGTTTCAATAAGAAAAGCAGTTAGGGCTAAAGGGAAAAGGCAAGTTAGAGAAAGAGGAAAGTAAAAAGAGGTCAATTAATAGAGAACATTAGAGAAAAAAATAGGATCAAAGCAAGAATTCAATTAACTCTGGTGACAACAAAGCCTTTCCTCTGAGGAAGAAGAAATTAGGTGCTCCATTTCTTTATTTTAGGGACACATACTCAGTTTGCTTTGTTACCTATGACCTTTATAAAATACACAAAGAATTATAAGATGACACGGACTTTTTTCTGCAGTTAGTATTTAGTAATAAACTAGTTTTGTATAGAAACTGGCATGGCTATGAGGGAACTATTTGAAAAGAGCTGTACTTTATATTAAGAAAACTTTAATGCATGGGCGCCTGGGTGACTCAGTTAAGCGTCCGACTTTGGCCCAGGTCATCATCTCATGGCTCATCAGTTTGAGCCCTGCATTGGACTCTGCTGACAGTTCAGAGCCTGGAGCCTGCTTCAGATTCTGTGTCTCCTCCTTTCTCTGCCTTCCCCCACTCGTGCTCTGTCTCTCTGTCTCTCTCTCTCAAAAATAAATAAACTTTAAAAAAAAACTTTTTTTAAAAAAGAAAACTTTAATGCATTATAGTAAGAAAGTTATTGGATTATTGTCAAGTTACTTGTTAAATTTTCTGATTTTTTAAATGGATAGTGTATGCTATAAGTATAATGCTTTTTTTTAATATATATATATTTTTTGGAATATAAAAATTTTTATGGAATTTAATTCATGATCAAGACTTTGAAGGGAATTTCATTCATGGTCATAGAACTTTCAAGAGAAGGCATTAGTTTTCAGTACAGCAACCATTTTCTAAGGGTGTATTAGTGCCATTATACTTAACTATCGTTTCAGAATTTGTTGCCACAGTTGTAGCTCTGTCCTTCTGGTAGGCAATAAAGCTATTAAGCCCTGTGGACTCTTGTCTGTGGTGAACAGTGGTAGGGGAAGTCTTTGTGCTCCCAGACCTTGAGGGGAAATCTTGAAGTACCCTTCATGCTACTGAAAATAGGCCTTTTGCCATATAAGGTACATAGGTCTGATTATCAGGGCTTATTCTGAAAAATAATCTTTCTTTATTCTAAGGAAAATCAGTCATTTTGAAAATTCCCACCTAAAATATCTCCAGATGAATTCAGCCATTTCTCTTAAATTCATGGAGTCCCTTCTATGCTTCACACACTGTACTTGTCACTTGTAGGGAGAGGGCAGACATATAGTGGAAATTAAAACTGACACAATCCTGAATTTCTGGAGCATACGCTTTTAATGATAGATGCTAAATTTTATGCTTGGAAATATATTTAGGCTATGATAGAAACATGTAGGAGGGGCCAGGTAAGTGAGGGTCAGATCATGCTTGGTCCCCAAAATGCTAAGACAAAGTGATCATCAGAAAAACCAGAAGGACAAGGTATCAAAGACATCAACAGTCCTAATTTCTGTAGTTAGGATTTTGCATATTTGTATGTGACAGCATTTTTTCATGGAAGCTTTAACATGGATTATTGTCATTGATAATTTGAGGATCTCTTAAAATTAGTTTCACTTATCCCTGTAATGAGTATACTAGAAGGGGGTGCAAGTGTATCATTATAATATTTTTCTTTAAGGTTTTTCTTCTTGATGTTTATTTACTTATAGAACATGCATGCACAAGCAGGGGGAGGGGCAGAGAGAGAGGGAAAGAGAATCCCAAGCGGGTTCCACACTGTTAGCACAGAACCTGACATGGTGCTCCATTCCACAAACCGAGAGATCATGACCTGAGATGCAATCAAGAGTTGGACCTTAACCGACTGAACCCCCAGGTATCCCAAGGACCCTTATTTGTTGGGTAATTCAACAAATAAGAATAAGTTAGTCTTTTCTGTCAGTGAGTTCCCATTCACCTTAGAATGTGAGATAGTTGTACTGTGTAATAAGTATAATAAGAGAAGGTGTAAGATAAAATCATAGCATGAAGGAAGGAGAGAATAGTTACTCATCCTCACATTGAGTGTTGTGTCAGGGAAGCTTTCACAGACAAGGTGAAGCTTAAGTTTTAAAGAATAAATAGGAATTTCTGTAGACAGAAGGGGATTTCAACAGAGAAAACCGCATATGCCAGAGCACCAACAATGAAATACCATTGCAAGTTCAGAGAACTGCACTCGGTTTCTTGACGGTGAGGAGGATGTGAGGTAGAAAGAGTCAGGGGCATGATCTGGAAAAGACTTAAATCTGGCAGAAGAGTTGGCTGTGGAGGACTGTTCAAAATTTTAGAGTAGAGTAGTGAGGTGGTTAATTTTGCAAGTGTGAAAGAGGAGATTCTGGAATTGGGCATCTTTCAGACGTTATACAGTAATTGAGGCAATAGTGCTGTTGAAGAGAAGAGGATAGGGTTGGCAGGTTATATGGCCATTTGTAGAGAGGTTATAGGAAAAGAATAACTTGAAGGTCTACCCTTGGTTTTTAGCTTTGGCTTTTATTATAATGTGTATGTGGGTGCACACCTTGGGGAATGATGTAGGAAGGCTTATTATCAAATATTTAATTTTACCCAACTTTTATTTTTGAAATAACTTCAGACTTACAGAAAAATTTCAAAAATAATTCAAAGAATTCTATTTACTCTTCAACTCAGATTCCTCAAATGTTAGCTTTTTAACATGTTTGTTTATTTACTTTTGAGAGTGAGTGCACACATGTGCATGCATGTATGTGAGAGAATGGAGAAGGGGCAGAGAGAGATGGAGAATACTAAGCAGTCTCCGTGCCATCAACACAGAGCCCAACACAGGGCTTGATCTCACGACAGTAAGATCATGACATGATCTGAGCTGAAATCAAGAGTTGGAAGCCCAACCAACTGAGCCACCCCACGTTTGCTTTTTATAAAGCAGTTGAATACACAGTTTTTCTGAGCCATTTGAGAGCAATTGAAGACATTGTATCCTTTTGTCCCTAAATAATATTCAGGTTGCATTTCCCAAAAACAAAGCCTATTTTTTTCTTTTTAATGTTAGTTTATTTTAGAGCAAGAGGGAGAGGCAGAGCGTGAGCAGGAGAGGGGTAGAGAGAGAGAGAGAGAGAGAGAGACAGAGAGATGTAGAATCTGAAGCAGGCTCCAGGCTCTGAGCTGTCAGCACAGAGCCCAATGTGGGGCTCGAACACACAAGCTGTGAGATCATGACCTGAGCCAAGGTCAGACACTTAATCGACTGAGCCACCCAGATGCTCTAGGATATTTTCTTATGTAACCACAGTATAGTGATCAAATCAGGAAGTTAACATTGATACAGCATTGATTTTATTCAGATTTGCTGAATTTTAGAGGGTGCCTGGGGAGCTCAGTTGGTTGAGCATCTGACTCTTGATTTAGGCTCAGGTCATGATCCTAGGGTCGTGTGTTTGAGTTCCATGTTGTGCTGTGGCTCTGTGCTGACAGCATGGAACCTGCTTGGGATTGTTTGTCCTGTCCCTGTCTGTCTCCCTCCACCCCTCTCCTCTGCTTGCATGCTTTCTCTCTAAAAATAGATACATTTTAAAAATTCAAATTTGCTGAATTTGATAATGTCCTTTTGAGTGAATGATAAACTACCCTTCCCTCCCCCCACCCCGTGCATAGGGTCCAGTCTAGGATTGTGTATTTTCATTTGTCATACCTTTTTAATCTTCTTCTTTGGTCTGCTTTGTGTTTCACAATAGGACATTTTTTAAATATATATATATATAATTTTATAAAGTTTATTTTGAGACAGAGTGTGCATGGGGGAGGGGCAGAGAGAGAGAGAGAGACACTATCCCAAGCAAGCTCCTTGCTGTCAGTGTAGAGACCAACATGGGGCTCAAACTCACGAACCATGAGACTGACCTGAGCTGAAACTGAGTCAGACGCTTACCCAACTGAGCCATCCAGGTGCCCCCATGAGAGGACATTTTCGAAGAATACATGTCCACTGTTTTGTAGAAATATTGTCCCTTTTTTTTTTTTTTTAATTTCCTCTTGATTAAATTTAGTTTGTACACTTTTGGCCAGAATACTCCAGAAGTATATCCATATATTATATCTGGAGGCCCATGCTATTGTTGTTCTATTACTAGTGATGTAAATTCTTATTAGTTGGTTATGGTGGCATCCTCTAGGTTTCCCCACTGTAAACTTACTTTTTTTTGCATTTGTAGTTAATAAATATCTTTAAGGGAGATACTTTGAGAATTTCTAAATATTTTATTTCTCATAACTTTTTTACCCATGAATTTCACCATACAATGATAATTCTTACCTGTATTATTCTTTGTCTGACACGTACCCATACATTTTTGAGCACTTTATATTCTGACAATAAGATGTTCCAGAGTCATCTTATATTTTCTTTACCTCGTCTTGGAATCTGCCATTTTTTTCAAGGAGTCCTGATTATTTTTAGTGGGAACAGTATTCAGAAGTCAAGGTTCAGAGGCACCTTGGTGGCTTAGTTGGTTAAGCATCCGACTTGGGCTCAGGTCATGATCTCAGAGTTTGTGAGTTTGAGTCCGCTCTCAGGCTCTGTTCTGATTGTGTGGAGCCTGCTTGGGATTCTCATGCTCTTTTCTGTCTCTGCTCCTGCCAATCTCTCACTTTCTCTCTCTATCTCTCTCAAAATAAATAAACTTAAAAAAAAAAAAAAAATCAAGATCTAGGCATCTGTGCTCATTGCTCCTGAGATTTTGTTGATCTTTAGGCGTTTGTATTAGGATTCTCCAGAGAAACAAAACCAATAGGATATATGCATAAGATTTATCATAAGAAATTGGCTCATGTGACTGTGGAGGCTTCAGGTCAGTCTGCATGGTAGGGTGGCAGGCTGCTGAGACTGAGGGAGAACCGATGATCCAGTTCAAAAGCTATCAGGCAGGAAGAACTGATGTTGCAGATTTCGTTTGAAGGCAGTCTGTTAGGGAATTCTCTCCCATTGGGGAAGGGTCAGTCTGTTTGTTTTATTCAGGCCTTCAGGTGATTAGGTGAGGCTCACCCACAAGATGGAGGGCAGTATACTTTACCAATTAAAATGTTAATTTCATCAAAAACTCTTGTAGGAACATTCAAAATAATATTTAATTAAATATCTGGGCACTCTGTGGCCTAGTCACATTGACACATAAAATTAATCAGAAAATTCTCAGTGGACAGAGCTATGTAACATATACACATACCTCTATATCTAAATGTTTTAAAGTTTTCTGAGTATATATTAATGTTTCCTATTCCAGCTATCATTATGGGGTTCATTTTAGCTTCCTTCCCACCTTCCATATTTGTAACTTCCTTTGACAGTAAGAAGTCTGGCTCTCATTATTCAGTTTACTTACTTATTTGCTCAATCTTAGAATACACAGAAAGTAATTAAGAATTGCTAATTCTTAACACTGTAAAACCAAACAAACTCATTTATTGGAGTTCAGTATTTATTTACAGTTTTGTTTACAGCCTTAGAGTATATGGTAAAACTATTTGTTCAAAAGTTATTTGGGTTATTTCTCCCCTCACACTGCCCCATTTAGTGCAGTATGTTTGTCATTTGAAATGCCATTAAGATATTTCTTTCCATTTGATTTTAATTATGGGATTTATTTTCCTCTCATCCTTTTAATATTGTTATATTTCTTTGAGTATGTGAAACATTAGCATGGTTCCAAAAGTCAGAACTGCACAGAATCATCTCTTTTCCTTTTCCAGCTTCCTATGCTTTGCACCCATTCTCCCCTACTTTCTGTAGGCAGTTACTCTACTTTATCACCTATTTTGTTTCTCTTTGCACAGAATGAACAGATAAATGTATATGTTTTTTATTTTTTAATACACAAAAAGTAACCCAGTACAGACATTGTTTTGCACTAGTTTTTTCATGTAACAGTGTATACTGGATATCCATGTTATTTTATGGAGGTCCTCTTCATTCTTTTTTAGAAGAATTGTGTGGATATGCTCATTCTTTTTTTTAAATTGTTTTTTTTTTTTTTTTTTTTTTAATTTTTTTTTTTTAACATTTATTTATTTTTGAGACAGAGAGAGACAGAGCATGAACGGGGGAGGGTCAGAGAGAGGGAGACACAGAATCCGAAACAGGCCCCAGGCTCCGAGCTGTCAGCACAGAGCCTGACGTGGGGCTCGAACTCACGGACTGCGAGATCGTGACCTGAGCCGAAGTCGGCCGCTTAACCGACTGAGCCACCCAGGCGCCCCTTTAAATTGTTTTTAATGTTTATTTCCGAGAGAGAGACAGAGCGTGAGCAGGATAGGGTCAGAGAGAAGAGGGAGACTCAGAATCTGAAGCAGGCTCCAGGCTCAGAGCTGTCAGCACAGAGCCTGATGTGGGGCTTGAACTCACAAACCAGGAGATCATGACCTGAGCTTAACCGACTGAGCCCCCCAGGTGCCCCACTCATTCTTTATTAAACTTCTCAATTTCTCTGGACATGCAGGTTGTTTGCATACATTGTATTTTCCAATTTGTATGTACTATAATGAATAATCTTGTGTAACGTGTATGGGTTCCTGGGTAGCTCAAACGTTCAAGCATCTCGATTTCAGCTCGGGTCATGATCTTGCAGGTCATGGGTTCCAGTCCTGTGCTGGGATCTGTGCTGAGAGCACAGAGCCTGCTTATAATTCTGTCCCTCTCTCTCCTCCTCTTACCATGCACACTCTCTCTCCCTCTCTCAAAATAAATACATAAACTTAAAAAAAAAAATAAAGTTTCTTGATAGCCTTGTACTAGAAGGACGGGTTGGTCAGAAATAATATCCTTGGTTCACACATTCCATGTTTCCGGTGTGGTCTTGCAGTATATATTGTTTTTGAGAAGTCTGTTACCAGCCTTATTTTCTTTGTCCTAAGTTATGTGATCCTTTTGCTTGGAATCCCTGGTTTTATTTTTCCTTTTATTTTATTTATTTTTTTTTTTTAAATTTTTTTTTCAACGTTTTTTATTTATTTTTGGGACAGAGAGAGACAGAGCATGAACGGGGGAGGGTCAGAGAGAGAGGGAGACACAGAATCAGAAGCAGGCTCCAGGCTCTGAGCCATCAGCCCAGAGCCCGACGCGGGGCTCGAACTCACGGACCGCGAGATCGCGACCTGGCTGAAGTCGGACGCTTAACCGACTGTGCCACCCAGGCGCCCCTTTCCTTTTACTTTTAAAGTCTAATAGTTTTACTGGGATTTGTCTTAGAGTTTATTATAGTAGGTCAATTTTCCCTGCCATCTAGTGGATCCTTTTCGTATGTAAAATTGGGTCTTGTTTCTGAAGTTTTTTTGGATTATAGTTTTAAACATCAGTTCCATTCTAACGTTTTGGTTTTTTTTTTTTCTTCAGGGGCTTCATGTATGCACAATTATATCTTATTTGTCTTCCATTTCAAAACTTTCTATTTTTACTTCATTGTCTCATTTTTATTCTTTTGCTTTCAGTCAGTGTATTTCATTAAATTTTTACTTGATTTGGGGGCACCTGTGTGCCTCAGTCAGTCAGGCCCTGTACTGATAGCACAGAGCCTGCTTTGGATTCTCTCCCTCTTCTCAAAATAAATAAACTTAAACAAGAAATTTTTTATTTGAATTTATTGTTGAGCACCTTGTAATTTCATCTTCAGTTCTGATGTGATTTTTTTCTTCTATTTCTTACCTGGGTTTAGTCACCTCTTTTTTCATTTTATTTTGCTTTTGTCCATTTTTTTTGTTTGGTTTTTTTTTTTTGGTTCCAACTGCCTGTTTAAAGAGATAACAATTCAGTTTGGAGTGTTTATTAAAAGTTTTCTGCTTTGTTGTTTTTTGGGGGGTACTTTCCATCAGCTTAATTGTTCTGATTTTATATTTACAGTAGTTTCACGTAGATGAAGATTGCTTATGCCTCTGCATTTCTATGAGCAAGGCTGATGTTTTAGGGGGGTTTTATAAGAATGCTAATTCAAGATACCCTCTGTCACTGTAGTAAAATATGGTTTGTTAGATGTCTTTATAAAATAATTCTTGTAGGAGAGAGGGTTATGTGTCTCTCAGTTTGCCTCAGTGGTAGATATGTGGCGATTGCTGGGAGGTGGGAGAATCAGTCCTAGGAAAGGGTTCTGGATGGGTGATACAGGGGTCCCTGTAAGCACTGAAGCTAATGTAATGAGCTTAAGCTAAAGGGGAGATTCTGGCATATCACCCTACACAGAACTGTAGCTAGGTCCTCTTGAGGTAAGAAGTAAAGCAACTTGTTGAAGGTCACAGCTCACAAGGGACATAGTTTGGATATGTCCCTTGTCAGTCTGACTCTAGTCTTAATCATGACACCCTGCTGTCTCTGCTTGTTTTCAGGAGCTCCACAAGCGGTATTGAAGTCATTAAAAACAGGAAGTGCTGCTTTGATGCCGCCTATTTTAATGGTATGCTTTGTATTAGAAGCCCTGGTCACTTCAAGAAAGCCCTTTTAAACTTAAATCATTTTTTAACAATTTTCTTTCTTTCTTTCTTTCTTTCTTTCTTTCTTTCTTTCTTTCTTTCTTTCTTTCTTTTCCTTCTCTTTCTTTCTTTCTTTCTTTCTTTCTAAGATATTTTATTTTATTTTAAATGTTTACTTTTGAGAGTGAGAGCAGGGGAAGGGCAGAAAGGGGGTGGGCAGAGGATTTGAAGCAGGCTGTGTGCTGACAGCAGAGAGCCTGATGTGGGACTGGAACTCACAAACTATGAGATGATGACCTGAGTGAAGTCGATGCTTAACCGATTGAGCCACCCAGGCACCCCACCATCATTTCTCATTTAAAAAATTTCAGTGTTTGCACGTTGTGTGTTACTACGAAAAATGTTCGTAATTGCTGTTGCCGTAAACCTCACATCTAGAGCACAGTATTAATTAGTTGATGGCAGAAGTTATATTGCCTCAATTATTAGAAATACTTGCTAGCAAAAACTTTTTTTTTTTTTTTTTGAATGTGTAGAGGAATCCCAGAGTTTCCTTTATGGTTCTTTTGTGATTTTTCCAGATCAGATAATCAGCCAGTGAGAGATGGGTGCTAGATTCAGGAGCCGTCTAAATAGCACAAGAGGGGTGCCTGGATGGCTCAGTTGGTTAAGCATCTGGCTCTTGATTTTGGCTCAGGTCCTGAACTCACGGTTCATGGGTTCCAGCCCTGTGTTGTGCTCTGGGCTGAGAGGGTGGAACCTTCTTGGGATTCCGTGCACCCCCCCCCCCCCCGCCCTTCCCCTGCTCCCCCCCCCAATAAATAAATAAGAACTTTTTCTAAAATTTTTTTTTTAACGTATATTTATTATTGAGAGACAGAGAGACACAGCATGAGCAGGGGAGGGGCAGAGAGAGGAGGAGACACAGAATCCGAAGCAGGCTCCAGGCTCTGAGCCGCCAGCACAGAGTCCAACGTGGGGCTCGAACTCACAAACTATGAGATCATGACCTGAGCCAAAGTCAACGCTTAACCAACTGAGCCACCCAGGCGCCCCAATAAATAAAAACTTTTGAAAAAATAAATATTGCAGGAAAGAACTACTAACTGGAAAGTATTGATAGATACTAAAGTGAGAAAGTGAGGTGGAAGAGGGGATGATGGTGAATACTGTAATAAAAGTGATGATAGAATTTCAGAAAATGGAAAAATGTTCATATTATATACAGTGGCTTTTTCCAAATGTTCATGAAAACTCACTTAGGCTGTAAGGATAGTAAAGTTAAATAAGCCACTTCTAAAAGCCAGAGGTTATACAGTGGGTTGTAGCATAAAGCAGGCTTTATACAGTGCTTCTTTTCATTCATGATCTTGATGGGCCAGGTCCCAAGATGTTTCAGTAAAGGTTCCTGAACTATGTAATTTAATATTCTGCTCAAAGTAAATGCATGCTCTATTCATAGTGCTTTGTCAAGTTAAAATTATTTAAGCTTGTTTTCTCCTGTTTCCTAATTGTTGTGCCCAGTGACTCTGAAATGAGAAAACTGTGATGGGATCATAAGAAGGGAGTTAATTCAGCAAATAATGTGCGTTGGTCATGTGCCAGATATTGTCCTGGACAGATGCACGCATTCATTCAAACACATTCAGATCTAACACCTACTTTTGATTTCAGACATAACCTTTTTGGTTCTATTGACTATAGCTAAAATAAATTGTTACTAAATTTGGAACTGTGCTCTTAAGTGTTGAAACGTGTGACATGCAGAACGTTTGGACTTTTGTGGGCTAATCCATATAATATTTAATTGATTCTTCTCCTAGGAGATCTGCCTGGTCTCTGACCAACCACTGCTGTTGACATGTTACAGTGAGTGCCTATTGTGGACGTACGCTTTTGCTTTTCTTAGTAATTTAATTAAAAATAGTATAATATGGTCATGGTGATAGAGTGAGAGGGAGACTGCTGAGGAAATGACCCCAGTCATAAGGTATGAAAGACCTGAAGAGACAGGGAACAAAAGTTTTGCCTGCCTGCCTGCTTCTTTTTATCTCCTGGTTTCTGCGTTTTGACAGAATTGATCTCTTCCTTCTCAGCAGTTTTACATGAGGACCAAATACTCAGATCTTTCTCCATAAAGGTTTTAGAATATGATGGTGACTATGTGAATATTTAAAAATTATATGTAGTCTACTTCTTGTGTCTTCTTGATTTTGAAATAAAATATTGCTAAGTGCAACAGAATTTTAAAGGATTGTGGCTTCCTCTTTTCCGGATTGGCATGTTTAAGATTGAGTGTTCTTAATCTTATCAGAAATTTTTGATCATACAAAAACAGAATAGTAAAACGAGCCACTATTTACATATTGTCTACTTTCAACAATTAACACGTTGCCAAGTCTGTTCTATGTATATCCCTCCCCTGCCCCATTATTGACTCAGATTCCAGACAAATTCTATTTGCAAATATTAAAAGTCAGTGTTACTAGACAATAGGAGACTCCCCTAACAACGTTCATGTCATTAAATTTTAAAAATGAACAATCTGTTCAAGAACTGTTAAAGATTTTATTCATTTTATAATAAAAGTTACTACATTAAACAAGAGCATGGGAACTAATGTATTTAGGCCTTGGGCCCAGCCTTGGGTTTAAATTCTAGTTTTGCTGTTTATGAACTACATGACTTTGGGCAGGGTGACCTCTCTTCATCTCACTAAGTCTCAGTTTATTCAGCTGTTAAGTGGTGACAACACTAATTCTAATAGTATTGTTGTGAGTTCTAAATGAAGCAGCAAACACAAAGTGATTATATATTGCCTTATAGAACATTTTCAGCACTGTTAGTCATTTTTTTTTTTTTTTAAGTTTATTTATTTAGAGAGAGAGCGTGCACACACGTGAGCAGGGGATGGGGAGAGAGAGAATCACAAGCAGGCTCTGTGCTGTCAGTGTCAAACCCAGGACCGTGGGATCTTGACCTGAGCTGAAATCAACAATTGGACGCATACAAGACTGAGCCACCCGGGTGCTCCAGAATTGTACATCATTTTTATCCAGATTTCCCCAATCTACAAAATAGACAATTCTATTTACTTTTTTAAATTATTTTTTGGCAGTTTTATTGAGGTAAAATTTACATGCCATAGAATTCACCCATTTTAAGTGTATAATTCAGTGATTTTTAGTAGATTTGCAGGGACTGTCACCATAATTTGATCTTATAACACTTTCATCACCCCAGAAAAGAATCTTTACACCCATTACCAGTCATTTCCCACACCTACTCCAGCCCTGGGCAACCATTAACTTACTTTCTGTCTCTATGAATTTGCCAATTTTGGATATTTAATATAAGTGGAATCCTGTAACATGTGACCTTTTGTGTCTGGCTTCTGTCACTTAGTATGTTTTAAGGTTCACTGATGTTATACCATGTATCAATACTTCACTCCTTTTTCTTGCCAGGTAGTATTCTATTACATGGATAATACCACATTTTGTTTATCCATTCAGAATTGATGGACATTGAGAGTGTGTGAGAGTGGGGGGGGGGGGTGGGGGACAGTGAGAGAGAGAGAGAGAGAGAGAGAGAGAGAATGAATATCTTAAGCAGGCGCTCCATGCTCAGTGCATGGGGCTTTATCCCACGACCCTGGGATCATGACTTGAGTGGAAATCTAGAGTCAGACATTCAACCAACTGAGCCACCCAGGCGCCCGATTTGTGTGTTTTTAATTTATATTTTATTATATGATAAAATAATACGGTGGAGAGAAGCACTGTGCAAGGTTTTAGGGTTTCCTGAAGCTGGGTTTAATGTTATTTGCCATGTAGACTTAGGAGGGTAAATATATGTCCTCTAGATCTCAGTTTCTGTTTTAGGTTTGATGTTTGTGTCTCCCCCCCCCCCCCCCCGCAAATTCGTATGTTGAAAACAAATCCCCAGTGTGAAGGTATTTGGAGGTGGGCCTTGGTAGGTGATTAGTGTGCTCTTATAAAAGAGACCCCATTAGAACTCCCTTGCCCTTTCCACCATGGGAGGACACATGTAGAAGACGGTCCTTTTGTAGAACAGGAGTGGGCCTTCCATCAGGCACTGAATCCACCTGCATATTAATCTTAGACTTCTCGGCCTCCAGAAATATGAGAAATAAATTTCTGTTATTTATAAGGCACCCACTCTATGGTATTTTGTTAAATAGCAGCCTGAGCAGAACCATGAGAAATAAAGTTATTGTTTATAAGTTACTCAGTCTATGGTATTTTTGTTATAGCAGCCAAACAGACTAAGTTTCCTTATCAATAAAATGAAAAAGTTGGAGTAGATGCTCTCTATGGTTCTAAGTCTGTGATTTATAAATCTGTTAATTTCTGTATGATCTTGGGAAATTCTCTGTGCCTTACTTATCAGAAAAAATGGGGATACTAACAAAATAGTATGTTGTTGTGAGGATGAAATAAAATTCTTGAACATAAAAAAATGCCAGGGTGTATTAAGTTATTTGGTTGTAATGGGGTTGTGGCCATTTTAGTGTGTTGGACCAAGAAAGCCTTAGGAGGGGATGATTTGACTATGGCCTTTGGAAAATCATTGATAGTAAATCAGTAATTAGTGGAGGAGGGAAGTTTTACCTGCTAATACTAGGTGCTATTTGTTGAATGCCTACCATCCTGGAGTATATTAAACACTAACAGTAATGTTAGTTCACCTAATCCTCAGTCCTGTGAGCTCAGTGATTATGCCCCTGAAGAGAAATTAAAGGAATTGCCCAAGCCACCTAGTTAGTAAGTGGCTGCCTTGGAGTCCCACCTGGTCTCCAAGGCCATGGTCTTTATTTACTGCTGCACTAAACTGCTTTTCAGAGGGAACAGCTCTTTGAAACAGAATCCTATGGCAGGGAAATTCTTTAGTGGGGGAGGTCTTTGCTTGGGAAAGGTATCTGGTATTACTAATAGTCCTTATGAGGTATAAAAGAGGTGATTATTCTATAAATAGTTTTTATGCGCCTTAGATTACTTTGTTCCATTGATAGTGAAGTGACATTTCAGTTACTGAACAAGTTAAAGGATTTGTAGTATGTTCAGTATTGTTTTTGTAGTTTCACCTTAGAAACGTTAAACGTATCACATTTTTTTTTATATACATTGTTTTTTAAATGAGACTTTTAGCATGATGGAAAATAACTCTTCACATGTTCCACTGGCTTCTTTCTGCCTGGTAATATTATAATTCCATTTTTGAGTAGTTTTCCATTTTACAATTTTTTACCTTTTTTCCAGTGTGGTGTTTGCTATGTGCCTTATACTGACATTATATAAACAAAAAAATGTGATAGTGCCAAAATCTCAATTTGTGTTAGATTTCCCTTGTACAGAAGTTCCCTTGTGAATGTGTGGTATCCAGCATATAAATAATTGGTTACTAAAAATTAATTTGTATGCCAATTCTTTGGAATTAGGAATCTGATGATACGTAATGAACCTCTGTTCAAATCTGTTAAACTGTTTATATCTGGGATATTGGATTTTGTCTGAGATCAGCTCAATGAAAGGCATGTATGTCTTTGCCAAAGAGAGTAAGAACACTTCTGTCTACGATAAAGGCTGGGAGAGAGGAGTTTGGTGAGTACTCAGAGAAATTCTGAGGTGAAGAGGAGGGCAGGAGACGCCAATGGCAGGTGAAGAGGGGTTGGGATCTAGAAATGAGACCATGAGTTTGTGAAGTTATTAGGGTTGTGCATGCATCTTCCTCTGATGATGGAGAGAGACCTACCCAGCCAGGTGACCTCAGTAGACTTAATCATTGCCTTGGAAATGGAAGTGGCCCAGGCTTCTTGGAGCTAGTTTAAGACTGAGCCATGCAGGTAGAGAGCTCATCTGAGAGCTTTGGAAGCCTCTGAAGAGGCTCTAGCCAGGAGGTACTCTATAGCTGGAGATGCCAGAAATTACTTTCCTGGAATTCTATTCTTCTGTAATTCTCTAAAGCAATATTCCTTTTTCCTTTGCCTCCCCAGTTTTGGTGAAGCAGCCAAACTCCTGAGAATTAATATAAGGAGAAGAGGAGCCAGAGATTTGAAAAACTAATAGTGTTAAAGAATTTTTAAAGCTGGACCTTCAAAATGGAAGTTTGGAGCTGCTAAAGGTTTGGTAGAATAGCTAGAATTGTAGAGAAATATTTAAGGAGCTAATAAGTTCCTTACGTTTCTGACCTTGTAGACATCAGTGTCTGTGGCTCCTTCGAAAAATAGGCAGGGCTAGAATGGTGGTGTAGGAATAGCTATTTTTATTGTTTTTGAAAAGAGTTTTTAAGTGGTGGGCTATCATTACCATTAGCAGTAGGTTTTTGAATTTTTGAAGTTAAGTTACAGTATAGGACTTTTAATGTTCAAGCTGAACTTAATATAGAATTTTTTTCGGGGCGCCTGGGTGGCTCAGTCGGTTGGGCATCCGACTTCGGCTCAGGTCATGATCTCACGGTCCGTGAGTTCGAGCCCCGCGTCGGGCACTGTGCTGACAGCTCAGAGCCTGGAGCCTGTTTCAGACTCTGTGTCTCCCTCTCTCTGACCCTCCCCCGTTCATGCTCTGTCTCTCTCTGTCTCAAAAATAAATAAACGTTAAAAAAAATAATTAAAAATTTTTTTTTTCTTTCCAGATAGATTATTGATATTTTCATAGCAAACTTCAAATATTTCTCTTTCTAACCTTTCTTCCTTTCTCCCTCCATTATTCCTTGAATAAACTAGGTCCTGATGCATCTGTAAAAGTGGTGTTATATGGCCATACTTTAGCTTTCAATTTTATTTAGAGGAATTGCAATTTTGTCTAAATGTGTATTTTGGTCAAAACTAACCATTATTTTATCATTTTTATTTAAACTGTATCCAAAAAGATTGTTGTTCTTCCATTTAGAACTGTCAATATTGTTGTAAAACCAGTTAATAATCATACACTGGCATCTGCCATAATGAAAAATTACATACATTTTCAGCTTGTGATCTGCTTTTGATGTATCATTGTAAAGTTGAGTAATGTTTATTTCTGCATTTTATATATATATATATATATATATATATATATATTATACACACACACACACACACACACACACATATGGTGAACCCAGTTAGATAGTGAGGATCTATATGTGTGCTTTCTTGTTTCCATCTCCACAATTGCTTTTATTTCGTAACAACAGAGGTATTCTGATCTGAGTTTAAGGACAGCTGTAGTATTTCTTCTGGAACTGCAGGCTAAGGAGCTTGCATTCTGATTTTGTTCATTGCCATTATGTGTCTACATGATGTAGACTTATTAGAGATGATTTAGTTAGCCTTAGGCTATCCTAATGGGTTTTCACTGGTTGTTAAAGCTCTTCGAAGAATCTAACTAAATTTTCCAAATAAACCGGTTGATTTATACTTATTGAGAGAGGAGTTCCAGTGCACCCACTCATGTCATCAATTACAATCTCTTATGAAGTGTAATTTGCCCAGTCTTGATTAAAAGGCTTGCAATTCTCTTTTCCTGATACTCAGCACATCCTCTGCTGCCCTCTACTGGCTGCCCTTTGGTAGCACCATTGATGTGCATCTAAGCACCATCACAGACCTGCCTTTCTCCAGCATCCCAATAATTTATATACCTGCTGGATCTGTGTGAGACTGTCCCAGTAGAAAGAAATTGGGAAAAGCTGCTTTGAAGGAAGAGCATGTACCTGTGATCCTATGTTTGCAACACCACAAGGTGTTGACATCCAGGTACTTGTGATAATGATAGGATTCCTAGGGTGCTTTACTTTAGTGTTTGTTTCGTTATTTATACATTTATTTATTAGATACTTGTTGAATGCCAGGTCTGTCTAGCATCTAGCATTGTCTTGATCTGTTAGGTGCTTACTACCATTTTGTTAAATGAGGAATGAATGAATGAATGAATACAAAGATAAATCTCTCAGACTTGGTCTCTGCTCTGTGGGGGGCAAGATGGCAATTTATTTGGCTGCCCCAGTTTTCCTCTTTTAATGCTCCAAGATTTTGAGAGAGATACTCAAAGTAGAAGATGTTTACAGATATCAGTTGAAACTTCATTTCCTTTACATATCTAGTTCTCAGAATTCATAGTCTGTAACCATAAAGGGCTCTCTCTGTTTTAGATAGAATTTATTTTGCATCTAGGAATGATGATAATTTACTTCCTTGTTTTTTACTTTTGATTAAAGGTAACTTGCAGTCATGGTTGAATATTTTCTTCGTATTCACTTGTCTCTAAGGCACCTTATTTGCTATAAACTCTGACTTTCTGCTTCTTTCATAGTTAATAAATTGTAACAATATAGGTCATTTTATTTTATTTTAATGTTTATTTATTTTTGAGAGAGAGCGTGTGAGGGGCAGAGAGGGAGATAGAGGATCCGAAGCAGGCTCTGTGCTCAGAGCACAGAGCCCAACATGGGCTCGAACCCACAAACTGCGAGATCACAACCTGAGCTGAAGTCGACGCTTAACTGACTGAGCCACCTAGGCGCCCCCAAAATAGGTCATTTTAAATGACCGTATGCGATATATGACATTTTCATTAAGCATGTTTTGAATTGTTTAATTCTTCCATTTCTTAACTTCATTTAGCAAGTTTTTAAGAATGTTTTTTCCCTTGCTTTATTAATTAATTAAGGTCAGGTAAATATTCATCATTGGTTTCATTCCTTGTTTGAGAATATAATCCACTCAGATATATTTTGGTTGAATAAGCATCTTATGAAAAATACTGATCTATAACTATACGATCAGAGAACAGCCATGACTTTGTGTCATTTTACATTTTATTGTGGTGATGGTATTGGATGGTTGTATTTTGCAAGATTTTCCTTGATTTTTTTGTGTTTTGTTCACTGTTTTAACTATCTGTGAGATATATAAGATGACCAGAGATAGGCAAATTTGTTTTTTGTTATTTATGTCTGTGCTAATGACTAGCAAAATCTAAAATAACTTTTGAGGGGCTTCTGGGTGGCTAAGTTAGTTAAGCGTCCAATTTTGGCTCAGGACATGATCTCATGGTTCATGGGTTCAAGCCTGACAGCTCAGAGCATGGAGCCTGTTTCAGAATCTGTATCCCTCTCTGCCCCTCCCCAGCTCGCTCTCTCTCTCTCTCTCTCAAAAATAAATAAACATTAAAAACATTTTTAAAATAACTTTTGAAAAACTATTTTTAATTAGTGCTAGTAGTACAGTAATCATTTTTCATTACTCTTCTCTTGTGACAGCAGTGAAAGATTGATGGAAAGGAGACTCTAGAAGGGTAAACATCACAGCTTTCATTTCTTGACTGCTTCGCATTTTATCCACCAGGTCATTTGAATTGACCTACATACCCCAAAACTGTATTTCTCGTTACTTTAAGCTACTTCATCAGTTTCAACATATTCTTAAAAAAAAGAAAAAAAACAATTTAGTGTTTCGTCATGCTGTGGTGGTTCAGTAAAGTAATGGAAAGTTTGAATAAAGCATTCATCTCAGGAGACAGTGACAAAAAATAAGATTGCTTCTGGATATCATAGTGTGTGAAGGTACATCTAGACTGGGAACTGAGACCATCTTCCTTTTTCACTTTATATGGAGAATACAATGGTGAAAAATTTGGTACTTCTCAGTGTAAAAATCAATAACTTGGCCTGTAAACCTTGGATAACGCAGATGCTACTTTAAGGGTCAGCGGCAGCTGTCATTTCTTAGGCCTTGTGGGATCCTAGGAATTCCAGATGTTTTCTCATGGGTACTGGTTAATTGGGTTTTATTGTAGCAAGGCTGAAAACCTTAGTATTGACGGACATTTTCATTCAGAATAAATGGTAACAGATTTAAAAAAGCAGACACCATCTACAACTCTAAATTGGAGTTTTGCTTCCTGTATCACTCGAGTTTCTCCATTGACTAGTTGAGAAGGCTACTCTAGCTAACTTAAGTAGAAAGGGGATTTATTGGAAGGATATTATACAGCTCACAGAATTGATAAGGATGGTAAAGTAGGCTCAAAATAGTAAGGAGTCAAAGGCAGGTGGTTGTGCATCCGTGGCAAAAGAAAAGTCTGATTAGGAAGCCAGTTCTGTTTCTATGACTGAGTTGTACTTGTATTGGTATTACCCCTTCAGGGCTGAAATTCCTTTGTGGGAGCATCCCATTGACGTCCTAGAGCAGCAGGTCTCTTACTTCCAGCTTGCACAACTCTCTGAGATCAAAACTGTTTTTATAACAGTTCTTACATCACTTGCCATTTGCACTGATGATTGCAGAAGCAATGGTAGGCAAAAGTTGCCTTAGCATGAATCAAGATAGTAGCACGTATGTATATATGATATATATATCATATATATCATATATACATACACATGTATACATTATACATATAAACTATAAATATATTGTATATATATATATATATATATATATATATACATGTATATTATACACATATATGTCAAAAATTTTTTAATTTGCTTTTGAGAAAGAGTGTGAGCGGGGGAGGCACAGAGAGAGAGGGAGACACAGAATCCAAAGCAGGCTCCAGGCCCTGAGCTGTTAGCACAGAGCCCAATGCAGGGCTCGAACTCACAGACCGCGAGATCATGACCTGAGCCGAAGTTGGATGCTTAATCGACTGAGTCTCCCAGGCATCCCTATATATGAAAATTTGATCAAAGATTAAACTTCAGGTACCTGGCTGGCTCACTTGATGGAGCATGCAACTCTTGATTTTGGGGTTGTGAGTTTAAGCCCCATGTTAGGTGTAGAGATTACTTAAAAATAAAATCTTAAAAAATAAAGTTTAAGTTCCTCCCTGTCTATTGCCTTGACTTAATATTAGAATGTGGTTATCAATAGTGATAGCTCTCTTCCTGGAGCAGGCCCTTTATCGAAGTTATTTTAGGCAGCTGGGGGAAGGTCAGAGTTTTTTCCTGTGTCTTCTGTTTTAGCTCAACATAATTGTGCAAGGGGCATATCTTGGGGCAACTCATTCTGAACCCCAACATCATTGAGCTTTCAAATCTGGTCTCTGAAACAATGGTCACAAGAGAAGGGACCATAGATGTGAATC
Source organism: Panthera onca (assembly GCF_046562875.1). Lineage (NCBI taxonomy): Eukaryota > Metazoa > Chordata > Mammalia > Carnivora > Felidae > Panthera > Panthera onca. Next base: position 54,629,090 of record NC_138346.1, read on the forward strand.
TGAGCTGTCTGGTTTTTGTAGGGCTGGCGAACTGATTGATCAGGTCAAGATACTGATCTGGAAACATAAAGTACTACCAGTTTCAGATTTGAAATGCATAGTGTGAGTTTTTCCATCATTTTTCCTACCAATTGTATTCAGCCGGGGCTGATGCTGAACAAAAATGAACGGGTTATAAACAAATATTCAGTAATATAACTTGTAAAGAATATATATAGTTTGACAGCATTTTTTCCGTGAAGAGAGGTACAAATAATGGTGATACTGTTTTAGTTGTATGCACAAAAGCTGTAAAATAATACACTTTTTTAATCTTGCTTAGTCATTATTTGACAAATTTTAAGGCTACATTTTTTCTTTTTTGTTAATATCTGAGGTTTTTTTTTCTTAAAGACTGCATTTTTTCCCCCACGGCAGGGCTGTGACTTGAGTTTTTAGCTCTAGCTGATAGCACAGTACCTGAAATGGGATAAGTTTATTGCAGTTATTTGCCGAATAAGTAATACACTTTCATGTGGAGTCACAAAGTATGCTTTGTGGTGACTATAGTTTATAATACTGTATTGCATATTTGAAAATTGCCAGGAGAGTAGGCCTTAAAAAGATTCTCCTGACAAGAAAAAAAAATTTTTGCAATTGTATGGTGACAGATGTTAACTAGACTGTGTTGATCACTTTGCAATAAATATGAATACTGAATCATGTTGTACACCTAAACTACTACAATGCTATATGTCAGTTATCTCAATTTAAAAAGAAAGAGGAGGCTATTACAAAAAAGAGTATGGCTTAACTAAATAACATGCAAATTCATGGGGTATTGTAAGTAACTGCCACAGTATTGTGATGGTGGGTGTGAGGAGGGGTGGGGCAGGAAGGATAAAATGTGATGGAGAATACTCTCTTAGACATGCAATTAAGTATAGGTGGATAATATAATTGAACCTTTAATTTTCTTGTTTTGTTTTAAAGGTCCTCACCTCAGAATCCTGTTTTAACAATATACTGGGTTGGCTAAGCCTCCAGGTGTCTGCCATGTTAAAGCTCCCTTTTAAGGGAAGCTGTCTTGTCCTTAGGCCTTGCTGTATGGATAGTCCCATTTTGTGTTTAGCCATAACCCCTGACTGTGGCCAAATGGACACTAGAAAATTAAACCAAGAACAGTAAATGTGGTAGGAACCAAACCAATTCCTCAGTAGGAAAAATCAACTGGGTTAAGCAGATTTTTTCCTGGAGAATTAAAACAATTCAGAATGTGGAGAGATGGAGACAGTTAACAGTGGGGGCAAAAATTGAAACAGTGTATTAGGAAGTGTCTTGAGGTAAACATGACCATAAGGTATGTTACAGTGTGATATGAAGAAGCAAAAATGTGAGAAATCAGACACAGACATTTAGTAGTGGAACTGAAGTCAGATATTTGGAAGTCGTATAATAAGAGCAATAGAGAAAAGATTGAGTAGTTCATTCCTCTATTCGACGGTAATTTATACAGTTACTGCTATGTGCTAGACACTGTTGTAGCCCAAGAGTACTGCTCTGAAAAACAGTTAAGATAGTGGGGTGCCTGGCTGGCTCAGTTGGTAGAGCATGTGCCTCTTGATCTGAGGGTCCTGAGTGCTAGCCTCACGTTGGGTGTGGAACCTACTTAAAAAAAACAAAAAAGAGAAAAACAGTTAAGCCAGTGATTCTCAAATGGCTGTGATTTTACCTACCAGAGTATATTTGGCAATGTCTGGAGACATTTTGGTTGTTCGAGCTTAGAAGGGAGGATACTATTGGTATTCTAATGGGAAGAGGCCAGGGATGCTGCCAAATACAATGTACAGGACATTTCTTACAAAAAAGAAGGAATAATCTGACTCAAAATATCAGTAATGCTGAAATTGAGACACCCTGGGATAAGCCATCATAAGTATGTATTTCATAGAATAGTTATGATCTTGCAGTTGACCTTTAACTTTCTTTGTTTTCAGAATTGAGGAAGTTTACTGGAGTAAAATGGAGGCCTCAGTAATATTACCTATTCTGAAGAAAAAGCTTGCCTTCCTTTCAGGTATGTTTTCTTCTTAAAATTGGAAGTGTTTGATGTATAAATTTGTTTAAACTTTTTTTCTTTGACAAGTTTGACAGAATTGCATTTTTCTGTGAAGGTTTTGTCTCAGAGATATTTTGAGACCTCTTTTAATCAGAATGGATAACTGTGCGAGCCACCTCTGTCACTGTTGGTACTTGGCAGGCCAGTGTTTATTCTGTAATTGATTAAAATGACCTCTACAAGGTAGATGTCATGATATCTCACTTTTTATATAAAAATAATACTGGCCAAGAATAATTGACTAGCCAGCACTGAAGTAATTGTTTTTGAAATATAGAATTAGTTGGTATGATATCCTGTATCCTAGCTTTTGTCTTCCATCTTCCATGAGATCGTTTCATGCACTTGGAGGAGTTAGGAAGTATCAGCTGCATCGCTTTCACTTTGCACTGTTTGAACTTGGTTGTACAGGCTTGCATTTATCTCTAGTTATTAACCCAGAAGCGTGTATCCGCTAAGAATCAAAGAGAAACTGCAAGGTACCGTATTAGTATGAGAGCAGTAGTGTGGTACGCTGAGTATAGTGATTTTCTGGAATTACGGATCATTGAGTAAATTTGCATGCGGTTGGGAATAGGCGCTGTGGCCTGCCTGTTAAGGGTTACTTGAGTTTTTGTTTTTTTTGTTTTTTTTTATCATCGTGCTTTTTCTTTTTCACTTTAGATCCTATCAGAATTGTCTTGATCTTTAGGCCATAAATGTCCTAATGTCCTTTTTAAAAAGTGTATTGTATCCCTCTGTAAATTGGCATGTTTTTCTAGTGTATGTTATAAAGGGTAAAATAAGTTCTTGAATTTCACTAGTATTGTTGTATTTCCTTTTTTTAAAAAACTTACCAGTTGACACTTATATTTTCACCATTCTTGTTTGATATTAATGGTATTACAGGAAACATTCTTATTCATTGTGTACTTTGTACAAGTTCAGCAGTATCAATTCCCGTAAGTGGAAGTATTAAGGAGAATTGGTATTTAAATTTGTGTTAAGTTTTGTCAGATTACACTCTAAGAATATTGTTTGAATTTCTGTTTCTTGTAACCGTGTATGAAAATGCCTATTTGCCTACACTGTTGCCAAAAATGGATATTATTATTCTTTCATAATTTTTATTAGTGGCATTTTTGCATTTTTATGACACTCGACTCTATGCAGCATATGACTTGGTTGGCCATATCTGCCTTGAAAGTCTTTTTCGTCTTTGCTTCTCTCTTTTTGTTTACTCTAGTGATTATTTTATTGTCCCTTAGCGAAAACTTGAGGGTGTGAGGTTAAGTGTGGTCCTGAGTGTTAGACCTGTCCTCTGAAGACATTTCCATAGTGGGTCAGAATGCTGTGGTTCAAATATGAACCTTTTTGCACATTTGGCTTAATGCAATGATAAAGCTTAGCGATTTTTGAGGAGCAAATGAAAATTTCCCTTAGGCCTTCCCTCTAGACTTCCTCTATTGATTGTTAATTATTTCAACCAATAATTTTCAAATGTTTTTAATAATAGAGAAAAACTTTTTAAACCAAAATCATTTGGGGGAGACATTTTGATACTCATGGGTATGGGTTTTTAAAAAGTAAAACCTGAACAAAACCATGAGTAGTTGAAGTCACTATTGATTATCTATTAAGTTGAACCATTTGAAATTACATTTATTCAGGTTAAACAAACTGGTTGAGTATTGTTAATTTATATGGGTAACCTAATAAAAGAAGGTCATTTATGGTAGGTACGTCATGAATTGCCCTCATGGCACTCACAGGCGTTGTTTTTTTTCACTTCACAGCTTTCAGTTTTTATTGATAGATTTCTAGCGATCATATGACGTTTTTACCTTTAGTATTTGCTGGTTTTTAAGCTTCTGAAATTGTCATAAATGTCATTGGGGTCAGAGAACGGACTTCAGTGTGGAAGTCACATGGGGAACTTTTTAAAGAAGCTGTGTGTATTATTTAGATTTTTAAAAAACCTTTTTAGTGTTTTATTTATTTTTGTGAGAGAGCAAGTGAGTGAGCATGAGCAGGGGAGGGGCAGAGAGAGAGGGAAAAAACAAAATCCGAAGCAGGCTCCATGCTCTGAGCTGTCAGCACAGAGCACAACGTGGGGCTCGAACCCACGAACCGTGATATCATGACCTGAGCCAAAGTTGGACGCTTAACCGACTGAGCCACCCAGGAGCCCCAGTATTAGCTAGATTTTAATGTTGATGGAAAATTGAAGAGGACTTGCATGTACACGAAGTGGGAGTGTGTTCCGCTGCCTGGCTTTCATGCTTCTATATCCAGGTCCCATGTGCTCTTCTCAGCTGGGCGGGACTTTTCTCCTTGTGAACGCAGAATGCCTGTCTGACCTCTGTGAGTTAACTCAGACCATTCTTTGTCACAGATTACTCTAATACTCTTTTAGCTTAGCTAATAAATTCTACCCATTCTTCTTAAGTCTTTTCTATAAAGTTTTGCACCTTTATAACAGCTGTTATCATTTTCTCCATTTTCTGAGTCATTTTTTGTAATACTTTATGTATTTTATACACAGCCTACCCAGTGAATTTGTATTTTATACTCTTATTTCTTATGACATAAAACTTTTCTTCCTAGGTTGATTGGAAATTTATTTTCCTCATAATGCTTATAGTGCTAGACATGCAATAGGTGCTCGATGAATTGATTATATCAAGAAACAGACTGGAAGAAAATTGAACAAAATGATAATTGCTATGTTTAACTGAAGATTTCATGGGTGAATTTTTTTTTCTTTTTTCTCAAATTTGTATAATTTTGCTATACTACTATAAACATTTACAATATATAAGATAAACAACTATTAGATAGTATTTTTACTTCTATCATAAACACTCTTTGTTTTAGTAACATTGGGTTCAAACACTTATTTAGTGCTTTAATATCTATTACATGTTATATTTGTATCTTTTTCTTTTAATAGGAGGAAAGGACCGACGAAGTGGCCTCATTCTGACAATTCCATTATGCTTGGAACAGACAAATATGGATGAGCTGAGTGTTACCTTAGACTACCTACTCAGCATTCCAAGGTGACTCTAAAGGTGTCTTTTCTTAAATTTTGATATGTTGTCATTCATTTACTAATGATTCCTGTTACTAAGGTACGCATTGCTATCTTACCCGCTTTTATTAGTGACATTGTAATTAAAAACACTAGAATTAATCATTTCTGATACAACACCATATAAAACAATTATTGTATGCTCTTAATACACTGAATAATGTGATACAGATTTCCAAAATGTATGTACTGCATCTTTTAAGGAATACACAGATTGAGCATCTGTATACCATGCAACTTGAGAAAACAGAATTTGGTAGAAAGTATTTTTTATTTAAACATCTATTTTACTCCATAGATATAGATCTAAATCTATGTATATATAATCTATCTATATATCTACAGATATAAATTGGTAGGTTTTAATATACTGAGGAAGGCTATTAGGAGTTTAAAAACATTTTTATTTTTAAAAATGCCAAAAATGTTTGTTTTACTTTGAAGGTCCTTGGATTTTTAATTCCTATATTTCTTGGATGAAGACAAAACAAACTTTCCTTTTTGCTTCAGCTGACCCATCACTTCAACAATAAAAACAAGCTCCCTCCCCAACTTCCTCTCCCATATGTGATATTTGAGGGTTGAAGTCTGATTGCATGTTAGACTCACCTGGAGATTTTTTTTTTTTTTTCCCAAATTCTAATGCCTGGGAGATTCTAATGCTCTCCAGAGATTCCGATCAAATTGTACTTGTGAGGTCTGCTCATCAGACGTTTTTAAAAAATCCTTTAAACTTCCCAGATAATTCTAATGCACAGTCAGATTTGTAAACCATTGCTATAAATAATGAGAATGAGAGCAGATTTTTTTGTTTGTTAAATATAGAGGTGGCAAAGGGAACAAAACTATCTTTATCTAATGCTTTTTAACGTCCAGATAGTGAATTTTAAATATTTTAGTCAGAGCAAACAGTTCTTTGTATTCTGGTTCTGTATTTTGCAACCTATTATGTAATAGGTTATTTCATTTTAAACCATCTTCTAGAGATCATGGTTAAAACTATATTTTAGAACAACTGACTTTATTTACACCTCCTTCCAATAATGGTCTATAATTTAATGATTCTCTTGCTGATTATTTTTTCCGTTTTGGGGAAATAGAGGTCTTCAAGTGAAAATTTTCATTTTTTTTACTTTCTGGAAAGGAAAATTCTCAAACTTCACAGCGTGTTAGTATTGGATAACCTTCCTAGTCCTCTGAGCTGCTGATAGCTATTTGTGTTATTCACCATTAGACAACATATTACTTCTAGGTAAATAACACTAGCTAGACATACTGCTAACAAATTTGGAAAAAGTATCCATGATTCATAGATATGTGGTCAGGGAACTTAGAGACCATCTGAACCAATTGCCTTGTTATATAGGTGAGGAAATTGAAACTCAGGTTATAGGTACTTGCCCAGGATCACACAGCTAGTTAGTAGTAGAGCTGAGACTAGAATCTACCTTTGCTGACACCGATCCAGAGCTCTTCATATTTCACATGAATAAAGTACAGTGTAGTTGTATTTTATGTGAGGTGAGGTTCTGAAGTTGGATCGTAATGACAAATTACTGATCGTCAAAATTATCCTTGAATAATGCCCAAGGAAGGATTAGAATTAGAGACATACAAACTATTTTTCCATGAACATGCAGATTTTCCTCCAGTGACACTTGAGGAACATGTCACTGAGGCTGAGTTCCAGAAGACACATTTGGCTAGTGATTAAGTTTATGATAAGAAAATGCTTGCTTATGTATGCTAGAATCATGCTCAGCCCAGTAGAATGCCCCTATTGTAAGAGGCACTGGGTAGATGAGGCTGGCTAAGGCACCAGCAGTTTGACTCACATCCTCTGTCTATTCACTCTGGATGTGCAAGCAGCAAGTACAATGGAGAACAAAAGTAGCCTACACTTTTAAAATCTCTCTCTCTCTCTTTTTCTTACATAAATATATACATAATAGTCCTCTGTGAATTATGAATCAGTTTCTGCATATCCACAAATACCTGCTGGCTAATAGACAAGTTATGAATTGAAGCAAAATGAAAGAACTTACTCTAGCAAGGCAAAATAAATACTTGGATACTTTATTTTTGAAAATTGTTTTGCTAAGTTTTGGCCTTCTCAAGTATTTGTGAAAACTGAATTGTTAACTTTCGGTGTTCTTGGAACAGTCTTCTATAATTTGGGTGTTTAAAAACAGAGTTGGCAGCTCTGTATCAGTACTTGACATTTCCTTAGAGAACTAGAGTGTTTTTGAGCTCTTCATTGCAAATCTGGAGATCAGTTTGTTGGGTGCAGTCTTGAAAACTGACTTTTCTCCTTCAGAATGTCTGCCATTCAAAACTGCTTTTATTTTATTTATTTTTTAAAATGTTTTTTAAAAATTTATTTTGAGAGAGCAAGAGATTGTGTGCACCCGAGTGGGGGAAGTGCAGGAGAGAGGGGGCGGGGAGAGAGAGAGAGAGAGAGAGCGCGCGAGAGAGAAACCAAAGCAGGCTCCACGCTGTCAGCATGGAGCCTGATGTGGAGTTTGAACTCATGAACCATGAGATCATGATCTGAGCCAAAGGCAGATGCTTAACTGACTGAGTCACCCAGGTGCCCCTCAAAACTGCTTTTATTTATTTATTGATTGATTAAAAAAAAATTTTTTTTACGTTTATTTATTTTTGACAGAGACAGAGTGCGAGCACGAGCTGGGGAGGGGCAGAGAGAGAGGGAGACACAGAATCCGAAACAGGCTCCAGGCTCCGAGCTGTCAGCACAGAGCCCGACACAGGGCTTGAACTCACGAACCGTGAGATCATGACCTGGGCTGAAGTCGGACGCTTAACTGACTGAGCCACCCAGGCGCCCCAAAACTGCTTTTAAATTATAATCCCCCCAACATTTTAGTATGAAATATTTCAAATGTACAAGAAAGTTTAAAGAATTGTAAATACCATTATGCCCATCACTTAGAAGTCTCCAACCAATATTGAACTTGATCACATGTCTATTCATTTACCCATCCCTCTTTCCATCCCAGAACTTTTTCTTTTTTTAATTTTTTAATGTCTGTTTATTTTTGAGAGAGACAGAGTGTGAGTGGGGGAGGGAGAGACAGGGAGACATAGAATTGGAGGCAGGCTCCAGGGTCCGAGCCGTCACCAAAGAGCCTGATGTGGGGCTCAGACTCACAGACCGTGAGATCATGACCTGAGCCGGAGTCGGCCACTTAACCTACTGAGCCACCCAGGCGCCCCCATCCCAGAACTATTTTTAAGTTTACCCTATCAGAATGTGCTCAGCATGTATCTAGAAAGTTGTCCTTTTTAGTAGTATGTCTTAATTTTTTTGTGTGACCTGCTGTGTCTCCCAGTTTTCTGCTGTTAAAGTTTGGCCCCTCCTAAGCTGTGACTGTCTGAGGACAGCTCCAGCAGTGTGCTTGTGTGGCCTCATCCTCACAGGACATGCCCCAAAGTGGTCTCCCTTTTGCAATGAACACATTAACATTTTGAATATATTAATAGATTTTAAAAACTTATGTAAAAATGAAAAGAAACTATTCAGTTTTTTATCTGTACTTCATGCTTATGTTTAATGACTAGAGACACCATATGATATATACCTATTTTATATATTTATTTAATTTTGCTTTTTTTTTTCATTTATTCCATTTAGTATTCCATATACCTGCCTGTTATTAACCAGAAATCTGAATCCTTATCTTGAGAATTCGTTTATTTTTATTTTTATTTATTTTATAAAATTTACATCCAAGTTGGCATATAGTGCAATAATGATTTCAGGAGTAGAATCCAGTGATTCATCCCCTTTATATAACACCCAGTGCTTATCCCAACAAGTGTCCTTCTTAATGCCTCTTGCCTATTTAGCCCATCTCCCCACCCAAAACCCCTCCAGCAACCTTCAGTTTGTTCTCTGTATTTAAGAGTTTCTTATGTCTTGTCCCCCTCCTTGTTTTTATATTATTTTGCTTCCCTTCCCTTACGTTCATCTGTTTTGTATCTTAAATTCCTCATATGAGTGAAGTCCTATATTTGTCTTTCTCTGACTAATTTCACTTAGCATAATACCCTCTAGTTCCATCCACATAGTTGTAAATGGCAAGATTTCATTCTTTTTGGATATGTTCCTGTTTTAAACAGGTAACCCAGCACAACTGAGAATGGAAGCATTTCCTGATTCTTTTTCACATGGATTTCCCCTAAGCCTGTTTTTGTTTCAGATCCTCAATTAGAGGGTGTAAATCAAATACTAAGTTTATGTCCAAGTAACTCATGTCAGTTCTACGTGGAGTTCAAGCCTAACCATTACTGCCCCATTTTCTGTAAAAGGTCAATCATAGGTTTTAGTACAGAATAATAAAGGTTTGGGCCAGCCTGAGTGTTGAATTTTAGGAGAGGTAAATCAAGTTTATCTTTTGTTTTCTTAGCTATTGCTGTATATTTTAGACATAAACAGCATGATCAGAAACTTATGTGAGTCTATAATTAAGAGATTCCTTTATGGAATTAAAGACAAGAAATAGAAATTAATCTACAAATGTTTTCATTAAAGAAGTAAATACTGAGACTAGCACTAACCAAAAATCTCACAAATAGTTTGTCAGTCTCGTTTTATTACATAATTCAAAATTTAAGATCAGAAGCATATTCATATTCAGTACAGAGAATGAAATTTGTTTCAATACTATTACGTGAAATGTGATTATAAGATAATGAGACTGCCTGCTTTTTTTTTTTTTTTTAATGTTTATTTTGCGGGAGGGAGGGGCAGAGAGAGGGAGACACAGAATTTGAAGCAGGCTCTAGGCTCCGAGCTGTCAGCACAGAGCTCGACTCAGGGCTCGAACTCACAAACTGTGAGATCGTGACCTGAGCTGAAGTCGGACGCTTAACCGACTGAGCCACCCAGGCACCCCTAGACTACATGGTTTTTAAAATCACATGACAGATGGCAAAACACATTTCTTAACCTTGTTTTCTCATTATTAATTTTCTAAGGAGACCCTTTAGAAAGTTTTTCCTATTCACTTCTGCTGGTGTTACAGTATAGTCAAATTACAGTCTGTTTTAGATTGTGAGGTCTTTGGGGAACCTGGCTGGCTCAGTTGGTAGAGCATCCGAGTTTTTTTTTTTCGGGGGGCGGGTGGGACCAGCTCACGTTTCATTGTGACATTTTAAAATTGGACAATTGTTTTGACATCTGCTCCCTCCTCCATATTTAGTCTCTTTAAAATGACAGGAAAACACCCAATCATAGGCTTAATGGGTTTCATAAGTTTATACCTTCAGTTCCTATTTGTAGCATCCAGTATTCCTTTGAAATGCCAGACAGACCCGGCAGTGGCCAGCAGTACACTTCAGACCTCCGGAGTTAAAAAAAAAAAAAAAAAAAAAAAGTGTAGGTTCTCTGAGTATTCGGTGTTGTAGTGGCACTTGTCCAAAACTGGTACATCCCTACCACTGGGGAACTTTAAATGTACCACTGGATAAAAAAAGCTTTTTCCCCTTCAAGGGCAAGAAAAAATCACTCCTCAAAGCCCACCAGATCTGACGGTGAGGTCTTTTTCCTGTCCTATCTCTTCAGGCTTGTTTTTTTCAGTGGAGCAAGAGAGACCAAGATCTGACATGAGTTACAAGAAATAAGACCGAGATGGCTATAAAGCAAGTGACCAGGAGCAAATGAGATGCTTCTTTACTTCTCACATCCAATATATGTGCTTCACAGAAAAACGACCGAAAGTAACAGTCCCACAAAATACAACAGCTAGAATTACAAAATCCATTCATCCGAGGGTGGTGGGAGGCAGGCAGGGGAGTTGGGAGGGTAAATGGCATAGGGAGAAAGAAAGTATTCAAATCAGTCCAGGCACAGGGGCTGGCAAGTGCTAGAGAAGAGCTGCAGAAAAACCTGTGGTCCATTCAGACTCACTGGTGTTAAAAATCCATATACTGGTGTCAGGAAGATTCTGCCTTATACACACTAGAGACAGAAATCCCAGTTCCTCAGAGAGAAGGGAACATGCAGAGGGTCCTTGGCAGAATGGGACCTGCCTTCCCTGGTGGAGGAGTTGATAAGGAAAAGAGCTCCTACAGCCTCCTTCCAGTCCCACCCATCTCCCTCCTCTGGATGGCAGGTGACTCAGTGGCCTGCAGGGGTCTTCAGTTTGGCAGGAGACAGATGTAGTGAAGGGAATTTCTCAGCAGAGGTTGAGCTACTCAGGGAAGACTACAGGTAGTCTGTCTTGTGGAAAAGTCCGTTCCTTAAGAAAACCACCAAGAGAAGAAGCACAACTTGAGAAGGTATGCTTTGCCAGGGTTCTTTGCTTCATTGGTGCTGATTATGAACAGAGGAAAGAGAATGGAGAAGAGGCTGATAATACATGAGGATGGCACTGTTGTGAGGAAAGCCAGTGGCAAACCAAATCCAAAGTAGTACAGCCAGTTCCTTTCTGTGTTTGACAGCCAGTGGTGGATTTCAATTCCTTACTGAACCAATGATACTCAAAGCAGTATAGAGAGTAGAGGAGGGACATATGCAGAAGACTAACCTGCAGACCAACAAGGTAGATGGGAAGGGGACTCACAATCATCCCCTGGATCAGGAAAGGAGCCTGTAGCAAAAGGTTGAAGAGCATGTCAGCAATAATTTTGCTGACACTAGGGAATGGGTGAGGCTCCCTCCCTGATACAGGATCATGCTAGATCAGTTGTGTCTTTAAACCAAATGGCACTGACAACATTGCTAAGCACAAACATGGACGTAAGGAAGAATTCTAGCCACAGCCAAACATCTCCATGTAGTGATGGATCACCAGTAACTTGGGCTGTTACTGAATGTAGCACAGGAATAAACACTTGATAAAACAAGAGGAGACTTAACCAGAATACTCCACCATTCCAAGTGCAGCACTGGAAAATTCTGATGATACACGGCTCACTCTCTTGCTTCCTTTCAATACTTTGGGCTCTCCTCTGCGCCACGACACTGCTTGCCCTTCTTCAACACAGCTCCTCTCTCTTTGTTGAGTCCAAGCATCTAGCTTTGAGATGGTTCAGATTCCCCAGAATGAGCCTTTGATTCTCGTGGCAAGGTCCTGGAGAAAGGTTTTGATACTGTCAGCCATTTCTTCACCACCCGAACTACACAGAGAAACGTCTCAAAATCTTTGATCATGATGGATATGGCCGCTCTGCTGCCTGGCTCCTTGCCCACCATGGGCCGCTCAGCCCCTCCTGGCTTCTCTGGGCCCGCCACCAGCTCCCTCCCCGGCGCTTCCAGGGCTGGGGCCGCTGCACCAGCACTGGGCATTCCCAGGGCTTCACTGGGCCAAAGGGAAGTCAGGCTGGTGCCGAACTGAGCCACGCCATGCTGCCCTGGGTGGAAGGGCAGAGCATGCTACTCTTGATCTCAGAGTCGTGAGTTTGAGCCCCATGCTGGGTGTGGAGCTTACTTCAAAAAGACAAAAAAAAAAAAAAAAAAGATTGTGAGGTCCTTGAATGCAGAACCCTGTTTTATTTATCTCCATATCCACAATGCCAGTAAAGTGATTTGAAGACTTCATGTGTTCATTATATGCATATTGAAGGAACGAACCACACTTAGCAACAGTCATAGAAATGACCTAAAAAACATGAAGGGAAATAGAACAGCTGTGTATAGTTCTATAATTTTTTAAAATGGTGAAATCATTATTTGAATCCCATAATTAGTTTTATAACTGCCAGTATTTTTTTTTAATTCTTAACTGTAATTGACATACAATGTTATATTGGTTTCAGGTTTATAACATCATGATTTGAAAATTCTATGCTCAGTGCTCACTATGATAAATTTGGTCACCAAACATTGTTATTACAATACTATTCCTTATGCTGCAGTTTTCATTTCTGTGACTTATTTTATAACTGGAAGTTTGTACCTCTTAATCCCCTTCGCCTATTTTGCTCATCCCACCACACTTACCTCCTTTCTGGCAATCACCAGTTTGCTCTCTGTATTTAATAGTCTGTTTTGTTGTTGTTGTTTTTGTTTTTCTATATATAAGTTAATCATATCATATTTTTCTTTGATTTTTTTTTTATAAAGGGGCCAGGCATTTTCATTTTGCAAAGGGGGCTTGTGTATTATTATTTTTTAATGTTTTATTTTTGAGAGAGAGAGAGTGTGTGTGAGTGGGGGAGGTGCAGAGAGAAGGGGAAGAGAGGATCCAAAGTAGGCTCTGCACTAACAGTGGAGAGCCTGATGTGGGGCTCAAGCTTACGAACTGTGAGATCATGACCTGGGCTGAGGTTGGACGCTCAACCGACTGAGCCATCCAGATGCCCTGAAATTCTTTTTTTAAATTTATTTTTTAATGTATGTTTATTTTTGAGAGCGAGAGAGACAGAGCATGAGCGGGGGAGGGGCAAAGAGAGAGGGAGACACGGAATACGAAGCAGGTTCCAGACTCTGAACTGTCAGCGCAGAGCCTGATGTGGGGCTCAAACCCATGAACCGTGTGATCATGACCTAAACCAAAGTTGGACGCTTAACTGAGCCACCCAAGTGCCCCTAAAATTCTTTTTTTTTAATGTTTATTTATTTTTGTGAGAGAAGGAGGGGGGAGGGGCAGAGGGAGAGAGAGAAAGGGAGGGAGGGAGAGAGAGGGGATCTGAAGCAGGCTCTGCGCTGATAGCGGTGAGCCTGATGTGGGGCTTGAACTCATGAACTGAGATCTGAGCTGAAGTTGGATGCTTAACCGACTAAGCTGCCCAAGCGTCCCTTCTTTGTTTATTTTACTTAGCATAATAACTGTTGGTCCTTCCATGTTGTTGTAAATGGCAAGATTTCGTTCTTTATGGCTGAGTAATATTTTGTTGTATGTATACACACACACACACACACACACACACACACACACACCACATCCTCTTTATTCATCTGTCATTGGACACTTGAGTTGTTTTCATATCTTGGCTGTTGTAAATAATTCTTCAATAAACATAGGATTCCATATCTCTTTTCAGATTAGTGTTTTTGTTTTCTTTGGGTAAGTGCCCTGTAGTCGAATTATAAGACTGTATGGTATTTCTATTTTTAAGTTTTTGAGGAACCTCTATACTGTTTTCCATACTGGTTGTACCAATTTATCTTCTTACCCTAAGAGCATAAGGGTTCTCTTCTCCACATCTTTGTCAACACTTGTTATTTTTTCTCATTTTGATACTAGCCATTCTTACTGGTGTGAGAAATCTGGGATTGTGATACCTCCAGCTTTGTTGTTCTTTCTCAAGATTGCCTTGGCTATTCAAGGTCTTTTGTGGTTTCATACAAACTTTAAGATTATTTGTTTTAGTTCTGTGAAAAATTTTAATAAGGATTGTGTTGAATCAGTAGATTGCTTTGGGTAGTATGGACATTTTAACAATATTAATTCTTCCAAGCCATAAGCATGGTATCTTCCCATTTGTCTGTGTTGCCTTCAGTTTGTTTCATCAGTCTCTTACAGTTTTCAAAGTACAGATCTTTCATCTGCTTGGTTAAAGTTATTCCTAGGTGTTTCATTCTTTTTGGTGCAGTTGTAAATGAGATTGTTTTCTTAATTTCTCTTTCTGCTCCATTATTAATGTTAGAGATGCAACAGAATTCTGTATATTTTTGTATCCTACAATATTACAGATTTCATTTATTCTAATAGATTTTTGGTGGCATCTTTAGGGTTTTCTGTATATAGTACCATGTCATCTTAAGATAATGACAGTTTTACTTCTTCCTTACCAATTTGGGTGCCTTTAAAAAATTTTTTTTATCTGCTGAAATTAGGGCTTCTAGTACTGTGTTGAATAAAAGTGGTGAGAGTGGACATCCTTGTTCTTCATCTTAGAGGAAACACTTTCAGTTTTTTCACCATTGTGTATGATGTTAGCTGTGGGTTTTTTTCACATATGGCCTTTATTATGTTGAGGTGTGTTCCCTCTAAACCCACTTTGTTGAGAGTGTTTATCATGAACAGATGTTGTGTTTTGTCAGATGCTTTTTCTGCATCTATTGACATAATTATGTGGTTTTTATCTTTTCTCTTGTTAATGTGTATCACATTGATTGATTAGCGAGTATCAGTTCTTGCATCCCTGGAATAAATTTCACTTGATTGTGATGAATCATCCTTTTAATGTGTTATTAAATGTGCTTTGCTAAAATTTGTTGATGATTTTTGCATCCATCTTCATCGAATATATTGTCTTGTGTTTTTCTTTTTCTGTATTATCTTTGTCTAGTTTTAGTAGCAGGGTAACATTGACCTCATATAGTGAATTTGGAAGTTTTCCTTCCTCTTCTATATTTTGGAATAGTTTGATAAGAATAGGTTATTAACTATTTTTTAAATGTTTGGTAGAATTTATCTGTGAAGCCATCTTGTCCTGGACTTTTGTTTGTTGGGAGTTTTTTGATTGCCAATTCAGTTTTGTTACTAGTAATTGGTTTGCTCACATTTTCTATTCCTTCCTGATTCAGTCTTAGAAGATTGTTTCTGGAAGTTAATCCATTTCATCTAGGTGGTTTAATTTGTCGGCATACAATTTTTTATAGCATTCTCAACAACCCTTTGTTTTTCTGTGGTGTCAGTTGTTATTTCTCCTCCTTTGTCATTTCTGATTTTATGAGCTCTCTTTTTTTGTTGATGCGTCTTGCTGAAGGTTTATCAATTTGGTTTATCTTTTCAAAGAATCAGTTCTTAGTTTCATTGACTTTTTCTAATTTTTTTTTAAGTCTCTGTTTCATTTGTTTCCATTCTCATCTTTATCATTTCTTTCCTTCTAACTTTTTTTTTTTTAAGTTTGTTTATTTAGAGAGAGAGTTAGCACACCCAGGAGCAGGGGAGAGTCAGAAAGACCAGGAGAGAGAGAATCCAAGCAGGCTGGGCGCTGACAGCGTGAAAGGAGCTCAGTCCCACAAACTGTGAGATCGTGACCAAAGCTGAAATCAACAGTTGGACACTTAACTGAGCCACCCAGGCGCCCCTGTTCTTTTTTCTAATTCCTTTAGGTGCAAGATTAGTTTGTTTGAGATTTTTTATGTTTCTTAAGATAGGTTTATATCACTATAAACTTCCTTCTTAGAACTGCTTTTGCTATATCCCAAAGATTTTGTACTGTTGTGTTTTCAGTTTTGTCTTTATGTATTTTTTTATTTTCTCTGATTTCTTCATTGACCCATTGGTTGTTTCGTAGCATGTTTAGCTTCCATGTGTTTGTATTTTTTCTAGTTTGTTTTTTTTTTTCCTTGTAATTGATTACTAGTTTCCTACTGTTGTGGTAGGATAAGATGCTTGGTTTGATTTCAGTCTTCCTATTCCTTAATTTATTGAGACTTGTTTTGTTACCTAACATGTGATCTATCCTGGAAAATGTTCCACGTGCATTTGAAAAGAATGTGTATTCTGTTGTTTTTGGATGGAATGTACTGTATATATTTGTTAGGTCCAATGTGTCATTCAAAGCCATTGTTTTCTTGTTGATATTCTGTTTGTATCTATCCACTGATCTAAGTGGGGCGTTAAAGTCCTTTACTATTGTATCACTATCGGTTTCTCCCTTTATGTCTGTTAAAATTTGCTGTATGTATTTAGGTGCTCCTGTGTTGGGTGTCTGATATTTATAGTTGTTACATTCTCTTGTCAGATGGATCCTTTTGTCATTATGTAATGTCCTTATTTGTCTCTCATTTTATTCATTTATCTATTTTTAATGTTTATTTACTTAGCAGGCAGGGGTGGGGCAGAGTGAGGGGGAGAGAGAATCCTAAGCAGGCTCAGGATTGTCAATGCAGAGCTGGACATGGAGCTCAAACCCATGAACCGTGAGATCATGACCTGAGCCAAAATTAAGAGTTGGATGGTTGACTGACTGAGCCACCCATGTGCTCTGCTGCAGTCTTTCTCTTAAAGTCTATTTTGTCTGATAGAAGTATTGCTAACCCAGCTATTTTTTTCCCCTTTCTTCTGCATGAAATATATTTTTTCATTCCTTCACTTTCAGTCTGTATGTGACTAGATCAGAAGTGAGTCTCTTGTAAGGCAGCATTTTTTTTTTTTTTTTTTTTTTTTTTTTTTTTTTTATCTAGTCACCCTATATCTTTTGTTTGCAGCATTTAGTCTGGTTACAGTTAGAGTAATTATTGATGGGTATGTACTTATTGCCATTTGGTTAATTGTTTTCTGATTGTTTTTGTAATTCTTCCGTTAATTTTCTTCACTTGCTCTCTTGTGATTTGATGGTTTTCTTTATGTTATGCTTGGAATCCTTTCTCTGTTTTGCTGTGTAGCTATTATTGGGTTTAGATTTGTGGTTACCATTGGGTTTATATGTAACATCCTGTATGTATAGCAGTCTGTGATAAGTTGATAATTGCTTAAGTTGGAACACATTCTAAAAGCACTAAATTTTTATTGCCCACCCCCACATGTTGTGTGTGTCATATTTTACATCTGTTTGTGTATCCCTTGGCATTTTTGTGGATATAATATGTTTTACTATAATTTGTGTTTTAACTTCTGTACCGGCTTTATAAGTCATTAATCTGGGGCACCTGGCTCATTTGGTTGAACATTACGTTCAGCTGAGGTCATGATCTTGTGGTTCATGAGTTGGAGCCCCGCATCAGACTCTCTGCTATCAGCACAGAGCCCCCTTCAATTCTCTGTCCCCCTCTCTCTGCCCCTTGCTTGTGCTATTGTGTCTCTCTCTCTCTCTCTCTCTCTCTCTCTCTCTCTCAAAAATAAGTAAACATTAAAAAAATTTAAAAGATACAAGTCGTTAATCTACCTTTACTATATGCTTGCTTTTATTTGTGAACTTTTTTGTTTTCATAATTTTCTTCTAGTTATGGGCTATGGTTTTCACTTAAAGAATTCTCTTTAGCATTTCTTGTAAAACTGTTTTGGCGTGATGACCTCCTTTAACTTTTGTTTATCTGGGAAACCCTTTATTTTTCAATTCTTAATGATAATCTTGGTAGGTAGGGTATTCTTGGTTGTAGGTTATTTTCCTTTCAGTACTTGGAATACATTATGCTACTCCTTTCTGGACTGTATAACTACTAGTATTCTGTAGGTTATGTATCCTATATGTTCAGAATTAAAAAAAAAAAAATCTATGGACATTTTTCTTCAAAGAAAATCTTAGCCAGAAGCAGAATTTATAAAACAGATAGAAGTGGAGGTCCACAGCTATTTCTGCCCACTCTTATTTTCTCTTCTCAGACTTCACTCCCGCTGCAGGGCCCCCTCCCTCACTTTTTTTTTTTTTTAATTTTTTTTTTTTTTAACATTTTATTTATTTTTGAGACAGAGAGAGAGAGCATGAACAGGGGAGGGTCAGAGAAAGAGGGAGACACAGAATCTGAAACAGGCTCCAGGCTCTGAGCGGTCAGCACAGAGCCCAACGCGGGGCTAGAACTCACGGACCGTGAGATCATGACCTGAGCCGAAGTCGGACGCTCAACTGACTGAGCCACCCAGGCGCCCCCCCCCCCCCTCACTTTTAAGGAGACTTCTTGGAGCTTTTAGGACTCTGCAGAGCAATTAGAAGATAATTGGAATATCTTAGTTCATCGTTGATATGTTTTCTTAGACTTGAGAAGACTCAGTATAGTCTGAGAGTGTGACTGAGATGGCTTTCCTCTTTTTTTTTTTTTTTTTTTTTAAATGGGACTCACTCCCAAGAAATTTTGAGCCAGTGCCTTCCATTTTCCTCTTTAACGAATGTACTTTTACTAGATGGAGGTATAATTGCATTGTCCTTAGAGTTATTTCAAAGCATGATGGTTGAGGATTTTGAACATGCTTTATGCTCTTGATGAGTGTTTTTTTTTTTAATATAAGAAACACCTATGTATTGAAAATTTATAATGTGCCATTTTAAAATGTAACTGCTAAGCTAGTATTTCCTTTCTTTGCCATGTAGTTTTTATTTTTCTGTCCTTTCTGTTCCCTTTTTATATGCTTAAGTTCACATCAAGGGATGGCTAAATTGTCAAGCTGGACTAGTATAATAACCCCATTCTCTTCCCACTTTGCAGGCAAAACCAAGATTGATTTCGCTAAAACAACAGTTGTATCATCCTTCTCAGTTTTCCATGACCTCTTTTTTTCTGCACAGTGAATTCAATTCAGTAGCCATTTATTTTGCTGATGCCAGTGCAGACATTGTACATGGTGCATTGCAAAGGCAGGAAAGACTTAGGTCTTTGTTCTCAAGGGCAGTCTTTCAGTCTTCTCTGCCACGACCTTGTATAATTAGACTCACCTTTTCAGTTAATATTTCTTGAGCACTTATTATGTAAGGCACTTAGTTTTAGTACTTTTACTAACTCAGTTTTCAAAATAATGGTAAAGTAGATAGTATTATTTCTATTTTATAGATGAAAAAATGAGGGCGGAGAAATTAAGAAACTTTCTCAACTTAACATAGTGCCTTTGCTCATATTCTTTATGCTCAGTGTCTGTCCTTCACATTAAATCTTATTAGCTCCTTTAAGTAGATCCTTCCCAGATTCTGCTGTTATCCAGATTTATAGCACTAACCGTTTCTGACTCTTCAGGAATTTAACCATAATGTGTTTAATGATGATTCTTGATTTTTTATTTATTTTTACATTTATTATTTGTCTTGATTTTTTTAATTTCAAAAGCGTATATTGTTTCCTTAGTAACAAATAATATAATGTCTTGACTGTATAGTAGACACTAACTGAAATACTCCTTATTCTTTCATCTTTCTAAATGATTCTGAGCTCCTTGAGGGGAGAAACTATATCTTATAATTTGTATTTTTCATAGCCCAGTGTAGTACCTTACTCTTAGTCGGTGGTCAGTGTGGCTTATGGATATGGGTTTCTACCTTCTATTTTATTTTACTGCTTCAGTTTCTCAGAGCTCTGTGTACTCAAATGTGGGTTGACTAAACCTAGTAACTGACCATTCTCAGAACATCTTATATTTTGTTGGAAAATTCAAACATACTGAAGTTGCCAGCTCATTAGAAACTATTTTGATGGACAGAAGTTTGTCTAGGCTGGTATTTCTTTCCTTTGTAGGACTTTAAATTCGGAATGGACCTGACCTGAGGATTTGCTTGTGGATTATGATTGGGAAGCATATGTGAAAAGGATATCTTAGATTTCAGGAAATAATAGATACCGTTAAGTCATTTAATTCTTTTAACAAACTTATGGGATGAGTTCAGTCATCATTATCCCCATCTTATGTATGAGGGTTCTGAGACATAGAAAGAGTAGGCAATTTAGGTGTCTTGACCAAGAGCATGTGGTAAACCAAGGGGAATTTGAACCTGGCATTTTGACCACTAGTTTGTGTTCCTGATTACTGCTCTGCAGCCACCTCTGCTATCGTCACAGTGCCATATTTATTGGTAACTTTTAGTATTTATTCACATTTAACCTGGATCTGTCACAGCTGATGATTGACATATGAAATAGCCTTGGTGAATATGGTCTTATAAAAGACATTTGAAAGACTTTTTAATTTGCTTTCACATTTCCTTTCAACAGTATATTCAGTATATACAGGCATATCCTGGAGATAATTGCGTGTTCAGCTCTAGATCACTGCAATGAAGCCAATATTACAGGAAAGCCACATCTGCAGTTATTTCTTCAATCAAGTTTTGAAGCCTCGAAATCATCCATGAGAGTTGGAATTACCTTCTTCCAAACTTCTGTTATTGTCGATATTTTGACCTCTTCCCATGAGTCAAGAATGTTTTTAATGTCATCTAGAATGACAAATCCTTTCCAGAAGGTTTTAAATTTACTTGCCCAGATCCATCAGAAGAATCACTGTCTCTGGCAGTTATAGATTTTTGAAATATTCAAATAATAAGACTTGAAAGTCAGAATTACTCCTTGTCAGAATTACTCCTTGGTCCGTGGGCTGCAGAGTGAATATTGTGTTAGCAGGCATGAAAATAACATTAATCTCACTGTACACCTCCATCAGAGCTCTTGGGTGAACAGGTGCAGTGTCAATAAACAGTAATAGTTTAAAAGGTATCAGTTTTTCTGAGCAGTAGGTTTCTACAGTGGGCTTAAGCCCATTCAGTATACCATGTTGTGAACAGATGTGTTTTCATCCAGGGTTTGTTATTTCATTTACACAGTACAGGCAGAGTAGATCTGCATAATTCTTAGGGACCCTAGGCCTTTCAGAATGGTAAATGAGTATTGGCTTCAACTTAGTCATCAGCTGTGTCAGCCCTGACAAGACAGCCTGTCCTTTGACAGTCAGCTGTAAAGTTCTCCTCTCTAGCTGTGTAAGTCTTAGATAGCATCTCCTAAAGATGCTGTTCTAATAGAAGACTGTTCTGTCTACATTGAAAATCTGCTGTAGAGTAAACCACCTTCATTAATGATCCTAGCTAGATCTTCTGGAGAACTTGCTGCAGGTTCTATATCAGCACTTGCTGCTTTACCTTGCAATTTTACATTCTAAAGGTGGCTTCCTTTCTTAAACCTCACAGATCAAACTCCGCTAATTTCAGACTTTTGTCCTACGGCTTCCTCACCTCTCTCAGCCTCCATAGTACTGTCTGGATTGGGCTTTGGTTTAAGGGAATGTCGTGGCTGGTTTAATCAGAAGATTAATCAGACCACTGAAACTTTCTCCAAAGAATGTTTTGCTTTCTTATAGTTCATTTGTTCACAGGAGTAGCACTTTTAATTTCCTCCAGTAAATTTTTCCTTTACATTCACAACTTGGCTGACTGGTGAAAGAGACCTAGCTTTTCGCCTTTGTTGGTTTTCTTCATGCCTTTCTCACCAAGCTTAATCATTTTTAGCTTTCGATTCAAAGAACAAAATCATTTGAACACTTAGAGGCTACTGAGCAGTTGTTAATTGGCCTAATTTCAATATTACTGTGTCTCAGCAACTAGGGAGGCCCGAGGAGAGAGGGAGACAGAGGAACATCTGTTGGTAGAGCAGTCAGAACACACACAACACGTATTCAGTTCTCTATCTTATAGGGGTGTGGTTTGTGGCACCCCAAAACAACTATGGTAGGAACATTAAAGATCACAGATCACCGTAACAAATATATATAATTTGGAGTTTGAAATATTGCGAGAATTGGGGTGCCTGGGTGGCTCAGTCAGTTAAGTGTCCGACTCTTGATCTTGGCTCAGGTCATGATCTCATGGTTCATGAGATTGAGCCCCACACTGGGCTCAACACTGGCAGCGCAGAGCCTGCTTTGGATTCTCTCTCTCTCTCTCTCTCTCTCTCTCTCTCTGTCTCTCTCTCTCTCTCTTTCTGCCCCTCCCCTGCTTACAATCTTTCTCTCAAAAATAAGTAAATAAACATAAAAAAAATACTGTGAGAATTACTAAAGTAGGACACAGAGACATTAAGTGAGCAAGTGGTGCCTATAGAGTTGCTGGACCAGGGTTGCCACACAAACCTTCAGTTTGTAAAAAATGCAGGGCCTGTGAAGTGCAGTAAAGCAGAGTACAATAAAATGAGGTATACCTGTATTTAAAATCATTATTTTCTAGCTTAAAGTTTAGGAACTTGTTGATCATCCCAATATAGAATCATAGTACATCATCAGGATTGGAAAGTTACCTTAAGAATCATCTCCCCACTCTTAAATCTTCTTTATAGAAATGCTGCCAAGTACTTGCCCAGATTAATCTTGATCAGATTACTATTGATTCTGTAGTGATTCAATACCTATAGAAGTCATCTTTCCATTTTCTTTAGTTTTATTTTATTTTTTTCATTCAAACTTGGGTCTTAAGTCAATTCTTCAAAATTGTAGAAAAACTCATTTATGTTACAGAATAAACACCAGAATGCAGAGCTTTAATGAGTTGCCAAAAAATTATACAGTTGTTAATACCACAAGTCTCTAGTCACTCAGTAAATATGTGAGACCCTGCAATGAACTCCTCATTGTTCTAGGTGCTGAGGAAATGGGTGAAGAGAGGAGACCCAGTCCCTCCCCTTATGGACCTTATAGCTAATGATCAAATGAATGTTACCAATAAGCACCCAGTTTGTTGGATGTTTATGAATGCTATGAAGACAAAACATGGAAAGAGTTAAGGATGGTGTGTGTGGTACTATTTCACAAAATGATAAGATAATATTTTACCAGAGCTGATGGAAGTGAGGGGCAAGTAGCACAGATATCTTATGGAAGAGCATTTAGGAAAGAGCATTTATGAAAGAGCAGTTAGTGCAGACGCCCTGAGGTGAAAGCAGGCTTGTGGAATCAGCAAGGAGGTAATGTGGTGGGAGCAGTTTGAGAGAGGGACAGAGTTCTGGAACAGTGGTCAGAGAGGCTAGAAACAGATCATAGAGAGGACCTTGTAAACCATGGTAAGGGCCTCCGTTCTGAAGGAGAAGGAAAGCCACTGTTGCTTTCTGACTGGGGAGTGATACAATGTACACCCTCTAATATTTTTAAAGGGTATCTATATTTATTTTTTTTTTTAATTTTTTTTTTAACGTTTATTTATTTTTGAGACAGAGAGAGACAGAGCATGAATGGGGGAGGGGCAGAGAGAGAGGGAGACACAGAATTGGAAGCAGGCTCCAGGTTCTGAGCCATCAGCCCAGAGCCCGATGCGGGGCTCGAACTCACGGACCGTGAGATCGTGACCTGAGCTGAAGTCGGACGCTTAACTGACTGAGCCACCCAGGCGCCCCAAGGGTATCTATATTTAAAGCACTGTGCTAAAGCTGCCAGGATATCAGTCAGATAATATCCTTGCTTTCTGGAAGCATGTTATCTAAGGATAAATTGTAAATAAGAAGTTATAATAAAAGCATAAGTGAAATTAGTTGCGATTATTTAAGTATAAACAGAGCTCTGTAAGTGGAAGAGTTTTAATTAAAGAAATTAGTGAAGAGCTACAGTGTACTGAACCCCAGAAATCCCCAGTCTGTTTCTAGTCAAAGTGAGTGAGCTTCTTAAGGAGCCTCTCCTCTTTTAATAGTTGTTTTAATGTAGCTACCTCACCTTGAAAGGCTCAAATGGGGGAGGACCAACGAGACAGTCTTAATAGATTGTTTTTATTGTTCTTTAGATGTAATTATAAACATATTAAAGGTATAGAAATTTATTAATATTAGCACTGCAGCTACTCTAACATACCCTTTATAGAGGACAGAACATGCTTCTAAACTTAAGATATTAGAAAAGAGTTGAAACTATCTCTCCACTTGTAGGAATGTAAAAACAAAACAAAAACCCACAATCCATTCCCATAGTTGAGAGATCACTGGTCTTGCAATTTTCAAATAGTATCCTTCAATTGTATTTTCATTATCTTAGTAAAATGTGAGAAAATTATGATTAAGGGTGTTTTTTTAACTACCCCAAAAGATAAATTTAGAGCACTTTTACGCCCTTAAGATTACTGCAGATGGTATTTTCAAGCTTCCTTACTTTCTTTGTCTTAACATACAGATTAATTTAGAGTGTGCTTTGAAATATAAATGTATTATTCACATAAAACTTCTTTAACAAAATGGTTGTGTAACCTGTATCTCCGAGATGCAGATGCCAGTTGAAAAGAAAGTACCAAATTATGGGGATGGCACACTGATCTTGTCTCTAGTACCGGTGAGGGGAGGCCTTCCACTGAACAGCTCTGTGTGTCTTATCTCCTGCTCCTGCAAATTTCTACAATGCATTGGCAGAGACCCTCAGTTGGTTTTACTTCTCTGAAGACTACTCAACAGCCAGCTACCTGACCTAGGTTGACCTCTCTTGGTCTTGTATCCTACCTAAGTTAAAGTGATCTTCCTAGATGTCTTGTTGTTGGGAAACTCCAGGAATTTCTTCCTTACCTGATCCTTCAACTAGCAGTTAAGTATCAGATTTGCTTCCCCAAGCAAGTCTTTATATGCTCTTTCTAATCCAAAGTGATCATTGTATTATCTCACATTTTTTCTCCCAAAGAATACCTAATGAATCCTTTGTTTTAAAATGCAAAATCCAAAAACAGAGTACTTAACCATTGTTTTAATTGAGATATAATTTACATACCTTAAACATCACCTTTTTAACTGTACAGTTTAGTGGTTTTCAGTATATTGACAAGGTTGTGTATCCATCATGCACTCTTATTATTTGCCCCCTCCCCCCACAAAATGTTGTACCCGTTAGAATTCACTCCCCAGTCTCTTCTCCTCCTAGCCCTTGGCAGCTCTTAATCTGCTTTCTGTCTCTGTGGATTTGTTTATTCTGGAAGTTTCATGTAAATGGAATCATACAATATGTGGGCTTTTGTGTCTGGCTTCTTTCACTTAGCATAATGTTTTCAAGGTTAATCTATGTCGTAGTATGTACCAGTACTTCATTCCTTTTTACATTGAACAATATTGCATTGTACAGATCACCACATTTTGTTTTCCTGTTCATCATTGATGGACATTTGAGTTGTTTCTGCTTTTGGCTGTTAGGAATTATGCTGCTGTGAACGTTTGTGTGCAGATTTTTTGTATGGACATTTTTTCAATTTGCCTCATCTTTTGAGTAGTTCTCTGTTTCCTTTGGAAACTCAGCTTCTATCCCTGCCTACAGGGGATCTTAGAAACCTTTAATAATACCATCCCCATTCTTAAAACTTTATTGTTTCTCAGTGGAATTAGACCTCACTTTTCCAAGAACCATCTTGAGGCTAATGTGAATAGTTGGAGGAAGTAAGGCAGGATTAGTAAAATACCCTGGATTGTTGGATTTATATTTTAGGAAAGGGTTGCTAATTACCTTTTCTGTAATGTATGTAACTGATAGAACTTTGAGTGTGGAGAGGTTTCACTACCAAATCCTTGCCCTGCTAAGTAAAACTAAATGTCTTCTATTGTATTGGAGGGAGGACAGTTGAGATCCTTGCACTGAATTGATTTTATAAGTAGGTAATAATAATAAAGCATCTATGTAGTTTGGTCTGTAGGATGGAGTTTTTCAACACAGTTGTTGCATTTTACTAGGGTAGGCTTTTGGGAAGTGTTTAATACTTGAATAATTGAATATAATATATAGCAGTAACACATTCCAACACTCAAGATATTTATTTTGTTGGTCAAATATGTGAGAATGCAGAGGTGGGTGGTATGTTCATACATGGAGTATTCAGGCTTTGAATTACTATGTAGACCAAATTCTACCTCATCTCATTAAATTTCCTAAAAAGAACACCAGGGAATCCATTTCTATTGGTTAGTCATAGCTTACACTATTTTCTACCTGTTTTAACCTTATACTTCTGGCAGGAAGGAGAGGTAAGAAGTCTGTAAGCACTTGGCAGCCACTAGTTATCTACTTCACTGTGATCCCATTTTACAGATGAAGAAATTGAAAGGCTTTTGAGATTATTTGAATGTTGCTTTGATTTCTTCCTTTTTTTTAGGCCATTGACATTCTGTACTTTGAGAGTAATTTTCTTGCCAGATTAGTTTGTAGATTGTCAACATTTCCTGAAATGAAAAAAGTAAATTGTTTAAGAAAACTGAAAGGATACTCTTAAACATTTTATTAATGACAGTGTAAGCCAGATCAAGTGAGATTAATGCTGCTCCATATGTGATTAAGCTATAAACTTTATTTAGGATTATAAAGAACAAAATATGAAGGCCATTTTAATGTTTTGTAATTTTTTGTTGTTGTTTCAGTGAAAAGTGTAAGGCTAGAGGATTTACCGTGATTGTGGATGGCAGAAAATCACAGTGGAATGTGGTGAAAACAGTAGTCTTAATGCTACAGGTAATTTTATTTTTGTCTATCAGGAAATGGTTTTATTTTATAGCAACAGATAAAGTGATAATGGAAATGCATTTCATTTATTGGGCTGTGCCCAGACTTCTCGGCAGTGACTGAGTTCTGAAATGGACACTACTGGATTTTTAAAATTCAATTCTTAGAGGTATGACTTTGATTAGTAAAATGAATTTCAGTCCTAAAGGTTTGTAAATGATCAAAAATAGTATGTCATGTTTAAGAAATTTAATAAGTAGGCCAGTGAGTCTAAAAGTGTAATGTTGGGGCGCCTGGGTGGCGCAGTCGGTTAAGCGTCCGACTTCAGCCAGGTCACGATCTCGCGGTCCGTGAGTTTGAGCCCCGCGTCAGGCTCTGGGCTGATGGCTCGGAGCCTGGAGCCTGTTTCCGATTCTGTGTCCCCCTCTCTCTCTGCCCCTCCCCCGTTCATGCTCTGTCTCTCTCTGTCCCAAAAATAAATTAAAAACGTTGAAAAAATTAAAAAAAATAAAAAAATAAAAAAATAAAAGTGTAATGTTGTCGGACTTAACTGGGAGCTTTTGCAGGCTGTGGTATCTGCATCATCCCCTGTCTACTCCATTCTGATCCTGTAGGTAGAGAGCACGATTTGGGTAAGTCTGTTCTGAAAAAGCTTCTCATGTGGTTCTGAGCAGTCTTTTCCCTTTTGTTCCTTTTCCTCCAAAAAGCACCAGGACTCATGATGGTGTTGTTATTTATTTCTAAGCCAGAAGAAATGTACTTGACAGTTGTGTCCTTGGGGATTTTAGCAGCCCACAAACCAGCATTTAATAAACAGCTGCAGTTACAAAGTCCGTGGTCTGAGCCTAGTCTGTGTTTTTCTGTGTTCCTCACAGAACGTTTTCATGATCCTTCGCATGTTCTAGGGACCTAGTAAATATTTGTTGCTTTATTATAAGGGCATTGAAGATGTTGTGATCTGAAATAGAAAAATAAGACATTTGAGTGATTGAAAGGCAGATTGCTTACACATATCTGGGTTTCTGTAGAAGGGCTTCAAGAGAATATAGAAGTTAAGTGAGTTAAATAAAAGAGATGATCTAATTTAGATGAAAGAAAGTGAAAAGGGCATTCCTGGCAGGGACACTCACTTCATGATAGCTCAGAAATGAAGCAAATATAATGAAGAGAGTTGATGGCAGGTCAGTTTGGGGAAAATAGAAGTTGGCAGTTACATAGGATAGTGAAATTCAGTTAAGTAAATATTAATGATATTGGAAGAAAGATCAAGAATTTTAAATGGATTGGGAAATAATTAGTAGCTGCTTTGGGGTTCTGTGGAAAGGAAGGTAATATAAAATTTCAAATGATAACTAAGGAGAATGATCCTTTTTTTTGTTTGTTAATGTTTATTTATTTATTGAGAGAGAGAGAGAGAGAAAGCACGCAGGCAGAGACAGGGAGGGGCAGAAAGAGGGAAAGAGGATCCCAAGCAGGCTCTGTGCTGTCAGCACAGCCAACATGGGGCTCAATCCCATGAACTGTGAGATCATGACCTGAGCTGAAATCAAGAGTCAGATGCTTAGCTGACTGAGTCACCCAGGTGCCCCATGGAGAATGATTCTTAGTATTTTATTTTTTATTTGGGACTATTAGGAAAAAGGGATTTGAGGGATGAGGATACTTTTAGTGCTTAATATGATTAAGCATATGGTTAAGACTGTAGTAAGCTTTGTATATAAATTATGTCGTTTAATTTTATCCTCAGAACTTTGGGAGGCAGGTTTTGTTATCCCCAAAGGTCAACTGAGGCTCAAAGATTTTAAGTAACTTAGCCAGGTTCATACAGTGAACATGGGAAAGAGCCACGGTTAGAACTTAACATGGTCCCACCCCTAAGTCTTGTTTTTATCCTTTACAAAGTGTATATTTACCAGTGGGATGTATTGGAGGAGGTTCCCAAATAAGGTACCCATCACCTTGTTTTCAAATGTGTGGCCTAAACCTTCATCATTAGGATTACTCCTTCGAGTTGGAAAGGATATAGCCTCTAGAGGATCAGTTTTTACGGGAGCACAGATTGATGTTCCATAACTTTTTCTGTCAGATATGTTCTGAGCACTTTTATATCCCACCCGTGAAGATGAATTCTTCTCAGTAAAAGTTGTTAAAATAACTATTAGGTGAGAAATCCATTAATTATGACCTTGTGTTGTTCTTCCTTTCATCCTGTCATTCACCTGTGTCACAGATGACCTGTTTGGGGCTTGCTGTTTGAACTGGACTTTGATCATTGGCAGTTTTGAAGAACAGTCAATGGATGATTTAATCCCCTCTTGGGATTTCTTTTCCGATAGGTATTTTAACAACTTTTGGATTTATTAGTAGTTAACATTTTCAGAAGTTGCAATGGCCTTTTGTTTACTCCTAGTCAAGCAGTTTCTACATACAAAATCATTCATTGCTTTAATTTCAAAAGGTACGAGTACCAGTTGTTTGGGATCCCAGAGCTTAGTGTTGGCTTTGTAACTAATATTCTCTAAAATGAGTTTGGTTTCTCTTGTTTCTCGCAACTTTAATATTCAGTGATTTTGAAATAATAGTCTTCCAAAAGTCAATATATAAATAAACCTCAGTCTACCCTAAGTTTCCCAGCCTCTCTGATAACTTTGATACTGTTGAATTTACTTAACTAATTCATAGCCTGGTAATTGCAGGGGGCACTAGATTTGTGACGTGCCCAATAACATGTTTAAATGGAAAGATTTCTATTTTCTCCTTAATAATAATTAATTATAACCATAATTTATTATTGTTATTCAGTTTTGCCATTTATGGTCTTGAATGGTATTTGACCCCTAGAATTCATAAATAAAGTTTTGTTGGAACTCAACTATGCCCATTCATTTATATGGTTTATGGCTGCTTTCATACTATAATGACAGGATTGAAGTAGTTGCAACAGAGACTGTATCGCCTGCAAAGCCTAAAATGTTTACTGTCTACACCTTGAGAGAGAATTTACTGACTCCTGGTCCAGAACATTTGAAATGGTGTGATAGAACTTTAGAGTCAGATCTGGTTTCTCTTTAAGCTCCATCACTGAACAACTCTGTCATATTGGACAAGTTACTTTAGTTCTTTGAAACTCTGTTTATTCTTCTGTGAAATTCAAGTAGATCTCATTCTCTCAATTTTATTTAATGTGAATTCATTTATTTAATAGTTATTTATGGAGTGTCTTCTATATACCAGGCACTATCAAAGGCTGGAGATATAGGACTGACATGATAGTAAGATATTAGATATCGTACATAAAGTAGTACATTACTACAGATAGTAAGTAATTAGGCAAATTACTAAGTAATGTAACATCAGATAGTGATAAATGCTATGAAGAAAAATATAGTGGTAAAAGGAGACCGAGTCATATGGTGCTACTTTTGATAGGGTCGTCAGGGAAGGTCTGTCTGAAGAGGGAATATTTGAGTAGAATCTTAAATAAACAGAGGGAGCATTCTTCTGCGTACGGGGCAAAAAACATTCCTGACTGAGGAAACATCAAGGGCATAAGCTTGAGGCAGGAACAGCAGGAAACTTAGTGTGGCTGTGGTAGGGGAGTGATCTATGGGGAGAGGGGTATGAGGTGAGGTCTGAGGGTCATTGGGGCCCTGAGCTTGGAGGGCTTTCTAGGCCTTGGTAGGAGTTTGAATTTTACTCTGAGCATGAGAAAATATGAAGAAGGGAGGCCTGTTAAGAGGATATTTTAAAAGGCTGACTAGTTTGGGAATGTTAGCAATGCAGGTGGTAGAAATGGATAGATTTAAGATGTATTGTATTATTTATTGAGAGAGAGAGAGAGAGCACTCGTGCATGCGTATGAGCAGGGGAGGGGCAGAAAGAGAGGAGACACAGAATCCGAAACAGGCTCCAGGCTCCGAGCTGTTAGCATAGAGCCTGACATGGGGCTCGAACTCATGAACCTTGAGATCATGACCTGAGCCAAAGGTGAATGCTCAACTGACTGAGCTACCCAGGTGCCCTCAGATCTATTTTAAAGATAGACTATATGGGTTTGCTGATAAAATATACATGGAATATTTATTGACTCAGTAAATGTTAATTTCCATTCTTTTTAAGGTAATATGAATAACCATATCTAGTAAATGTGAAATTGTATTTGTCAAAGATTAGCTTATCCTCTTCTTCAAGTTAATAATCAAGTAGAATCTTGGCTTCTTTGTATAATTGCCAGCAAAAAATTTATTTTGTGAAAAAATTGATTTTACATCATTTGAAGAAATTCTCCAAGATGATTTTGTTATGCCCCCAAAATTTTTTGAACACAAAAACAAAATTTGATAGTTATTTAATTTAAATTATATTGTAGTTTAATCTGAACATAACCTATTACAGAGAACAAACTGAGGGTTGATGGGGGGTGGGAGGGAGGGCAGGGTGGGAGGGAGGGCAGGGTGGGTGATGGGTATTGAGGAGGGCACCTTTTGGGATGAGCACTGGGTGTTGTATGGAAACCAATTTGACAGTAAATTTCATATATTAAAAAATAAAAAAAAAAAAATGAACATAACCTATTACAAAGATTCAGTAAAACAAAAGTAATTTCATATGTACAGTGTTTATTTATTTATTTATTTTTAAAGTTTGTTTACTTTGAGAGAGAGATTGTGGGGGAGTGGCAGAGAATGGGGGAGAGAGAGAGAATCCCAAGTAGGCTCTGCACTGTCAAGAGTAGAGCCTGATGCTGAGCTTGAACTCATGAACCATGAGCTTATGACCTGAGCCAAAGTCGGACACTTAACAGACTGAGCCATCTAGGCACCCCCACATGTACTGTTTTTATTACATTGTTTATTTGAAGTCTTTTCTGAATCAGCTTGTCTTTCCAAGTATTTCTTTATTGCCATGTATGTTTTGAAGTTTGGAACATTTCTTTATTATTTTAATTCTTTTCCAAAGGTCTCTTAATTATTCAGCCTAACCGTGAACATTTAGTAATTTATGGTGTTAATATTCATTTTACATGTCTAATTTATAATTATTATTTTTTGTATTTTATAGAATGTTGTTCCAGCTGAGGTGTCCCTTGTTTGTGTAGTGAAGCCCGATGAATTCTGGGATAAGAAAGTAACACATTTTTGTTTTTGGAAAGAAAAGGATAGACTTGGCTTTGAGGTAAATATACTCTATATAAAAAAGCAGAAGTGTGTTGTATCTTTAAAAATAGCATTTTGCTGATATTATTTTGTTTGCTTGTCATTGGATACCAAGCTGTGCTCAAGCAGTTCTCACACAGTGCCTAAGCAATGATTAGTATATAACTGACATTCACATACTTGTTGAATAGATTATGATTCCTTGTCAAAGACCACAAATTCTTTCTTGTTTTCATTTGTATCACTCTTTGTATTTTTTAGCGTTTTTTTTCCTAGTTTTAACATATTTTTAAAATTATTATTTTTAAGTTTATATCCAAGTTAGCATACAGTGCAGTAATGATTTCAGAGATAGAATCCAGTGATTCATCCCCTACATATAACACCCACTGCTCATCCCAGCAAGTGTCCTCCTTAACCCTTGCCCATTTAGCCCATCCCCCCACCCACAACCCCTCCAGCAGCAAACCCCTCAGTTCTCTGTATTTAAGAGTCTCTTAAATACAGGGCGAGAGAGCCTCCCTCCCTGTTTTTATACTATTTTTGTTTCCCTTCCCTTATATTCATCTGTTTTGTATCTTAAATTCCACATATGAGTGAAGTCATATGATGTTTGTCTTTCTCTGACTGCTTTTGCTTAGCATAATACACTCTAGTTCTATCCACGTTGTTGCAAATGGCAAGATTTCATTCTTTTTGATTGCTGAGCAATACTCCATTGTATATATATACCACACCTTCTTTATCCATTCATCTGTTGATGGACATTTGGGTTCTCTCCATACTTTGGCCGTTGTTGATAGTGCTCAAACCTATAAAACACGAGATCATGACCTGAGCCGAAGTCAGATGCCTGATTGAGCACCCAGGTGCCCCTAGGTCTTGCTTCATATCCATTCTGATAATCTGTTATTTTAGTATTTCATAAAACCAGGTGGTTTAAAATCTATCTTGCTAGGTTTTGTGTATTTTTTGGTTCTTTTTCTATTTTTTGGATTATTTTTTATGATAACATTTTATCCGTATTGTAGTTTATATCTCTTACTTAGATTTTTTTTGTGTGTGTACACCCTAGGTTTACAATATACATCTTTTTTTTTTTTTTCCCCAATGTTTATTTCTTTTTGAGAGAGAGAGACAGAGCGTGAGCAGGGGAGGGGCAGAGAGAGGGAGACACAGAATTGGAAGCAGGCCCCAGGCTCTGAGCTGTCAGCACACAGCCTGATGGAGGGCTCGGACTCATGAACCGCAAGATCATGACCTGAGCTGAAGTCTGACACTTAACGGACTGGGCCACTCAAGTGCCCTTATAATATACATCTTTAATTAATGGACTATTACTTGCAAATAATATACCATTTAACATATAGTGGAAATTACCTAAAACACTGTATATCCAATATTTTCTCCCCTTGTTTTCATACATTTTACTTCTATTCTGTAAACACACAATAGATGGCTACTATTTTTGCCATAGATAGTCTCTTTACATCAGTTTAAAATAAAAAAAAGAATTTCATCTTTATGCCGTTTCTGGTGTTCTTCATTTCTTTTTGGAGATTCATCTGTTTGTCTAATATAGCCCTCTGTCTAAAAGGCTTCCTTTAATGTATCTTGCAGTGCAGGTCTGTTATCATCGAATTTTTTCAGCCTTTTTTTTTCCCTGAAAAAACCAAACAAACAAAAACCATTATTTCTAATATGGTTCTGAAAGATATTTTCAGTGGTTATAGAATTTTGTTTCATTGTTTCTTTCAGGACATTATCATACCAGTGACTTATTTCCATAGCTCCTGTGGAGAGTTCTGTTATTTGTATCCTTGGCCCCCTGTGTGCCATATATTTTTTCCCCCATTGGCCACCTTCAAGATTTTTCATTTAGTTTTTGTTTTTTCTGCAGTATTATTATGTAATGCCTTGATGTATTTTATTTAGTATTTATTCTCTTTGGTGTTCCCTGAACTTCTTGCATCTCTGGTTTGATGTCTGCCATCAATTTTGGAAAATTCTTACTTTCTTTTCAAATATTTTATCTGCTCCATTTTCTTTTTTCTACTTCTTCTAGAATTCTAATTGCATGTATATTAGACCATTTGAAAATTTCTGGGTTGGTGTTCTCTTTTATTTTTCCATGTGTTTTTTTTTTCCCCCCTCGGGTATTTCCTGTTGATGCATTGTCATTTTTAAAAAAAAATTTTTTTTAATGTTTTTATTTTATTTTTGAGAGAGAGAGAGAGACAGCATGAGAGGGGGAGGGGCAGAGAGAGATGGAGACATAGAATCTGAAGCAGGCTCAAGGCTCTGAGCTGTCAGCACAGCACCCGATGTGGGGCTTGAACTCACAAACTGAGATCATGACCTGAGCTAAAGAGAGCCACTTAACCAACTGAGCCATCCAGGTGCCCATCTGTTGATAACATTTTCAGGTTTACTGTTTGTTTCTTTGGCTTTGTTGAGTTTATTGATGAGTCATTCATTGTAAACTCAACTTCATCTGTGTTACCATGTGTTTTGTTTGTAGTATTTCTTTTTTTTTTTTTTTTAATTTTTTTTTTTTTCAACTTTTTTTATTTATTTTTGGGACAGAGAGAGACAGAGCATGAACGGGGGAGGGGCAGAGAGAGAGGGAGACACAGAATCGGAAACAGGCTCCAGGCTCCGAGCCATCAGCCCAGAGCCTGACGCAGGGCTCGAACTCACGGACCGCGAGATCGTGACCTGGCTGAAGTCGGACGCTTAACCGACTGCGCCACCCAGGCGCCCCTTGTTTGTAGTATTTCTTTTTGATTCTTCGTTATAGTTTCTTTTTGCTGAAATCCCCCATCTGTTCTTGCCTGTTTTCTTGTAGTTTTTCCATGAGAACCTTTAGCGTGTATTATAGTTATTTTAAATTCCTTACCTGATAGTTCCAGTATCTGGGTCTGTCTTACTCTAGTTACGTCATTTGCTTTGATTCCTGATTGCCTTTTGCATGCCTTGTTATTTTTTGTGGCATGTTGGACATCTTGTTTAGGATAGTAAAGACTGAAGTAAATAGTATTTGTGCCTGTTCATGGGCCCATCTTGGTTTTCGCTAGGTTTTTAGTGGGGCAGGAGAGTTAGCCACGCCAGCAGTTGAGTTGGCTTTGGCTTTTGTTGTTGCTTTTATTTTCCTTAGTGCACCACAGGCTTCAAATTCCTCTTGAGCTACCTTGTGTTGAAGATGGTGCTAGCTTGCCAGAGACTGTTTTTTTTCAGTGTTTATTTCACCCTCAGCTATAGGTCTTTCCTTTGTACCTTGCCTCAGAAAATATCTCTCTCTGCATTATAGATGCTCTGTCAACCAAAGACTGCTGTTCCTTGCTACTCCGTGGTTGTCCGAGGGGCATTTTCTGTTATTCTGGTTCAGTCTCAGTCTTAGGCAGGCTTTGTGACACTGAGTCTAGGAAGTAGAGCCCTCTTTCCCAGCTTTAGAAGGGCTGTGATAGTGTGGGCTCATCATATATTCTTGCCTCCAGCAGAAGATTTTTCTTTTCCTTTCCTCCAGCTACAGTGGGGCTGTATTTGTGCTCCAAGGTCATCTGGGTTCTGTTCCCTTTCCCTCAGCATGCAAAGGTTTTTGTTCTCTAGAGGAGACAGAGTTGAAGAATCAGGGCTGTCTCATCTTCATGCCTTTTCAGTGGTGGCTGCTGTTCACGTCTCCCAGGTCTATATCTGAGAGAGGCTGTTTGAAGTTTCTTACCTTTTTTTTTTTTTTTTTTGGAGAGAGAGTGCATGCACGTACAAGTGGGAGAGAGGGTCAGATGGGGGGGGGGGAGAGAGAGAGAGAGAGAGAGAGAGAGAGAGAGAATATCTTAAGTAGGGTCCACGTTCAACACAGAGCCTGGCGTGGGGCTCGATCTCACAACCATGAGATCATGACTTGAGTAAGATGCATCAAGAGTAAGATGCTTAACCAACTGAGCCACCTAGGTGCCCCTGAAGTTTCTTATCTTAACCATCCTTATCTTTCTCATGATTCCCAGGAGGTCTGTGTAGAAGAGCCTGCAAGTGAGATTGAATTCTTGTTGTGTCTGTACTTTCCGGAGGTTTTGTATTTTCACATTGGTTCACATTTGGCCCTTAGCGATTTGTTAAAAATGGTAGCTTAATCCTTACCTGGCTTGTATCATTTCTGGCATTTTCCTCAGGAAAGCAAGTGTTCTAGTCCCATCTTTTCTTGAAAGCGCTAACCTATTCCTGTTTTTCAGGTTAATTGGTTTTCCTGGTAACTCTTGTGTGTTGAAGAAAAGTTGTCATTTTGCAGATTAACTTGCATTATTTTGGTGGTGGTGGTGCTGGTGGTGGTGTTCTGAGGGTTGGAGCATTGTTCATCTCAGCTTTCTACATCCTATGCAGATGGAGTCGAGTCCCCCCCACCCCCCCACCCCCATTTTATCTTGCATACTTTTGTCATCGGTTGACTTGACTGTGATGTGGACTTAGTGGAAAGATGTGCCGGCACTGTAGGGGAAGGCTGCCTTCTAACACCGTTAGAAAAGGTGTTACCCTGATAGTTGAATGAGAAACTGCATCCGAGGGGGGAGAAATAAAAGTGTAGTGAGGGAAGAGAGTAAAGGTTGCCTGAATGTTGCCATGATGAGTGAGTACTTCTGACAGGCAGGGAGGTCTGCTGTTCATGCCAGTCGTGCAGGAAATGTTGCTCTGAGAGAAAGTGAGCAGAGGCCAGTGGTTTAGAAACTAAAGCTGCGAACACAGAATAGGAGAGAAGATCCCTTTTGTGAAGAGCCTGTCACATCCTGCTTAAGCATAGGCATCTGCTCAGAAATGCTGTGCCTAGTTGAGTCTCATGCTATATGAGTTCATAGTGACTAAACACATTGCATCTTGGAAATAAAGTAGAAAACAGAGTTCCTCTCTGCTTAGATCTGGTGTCATAGATTGATGTTTAAAACCCAACTATGAAAGTTTTTATATCACTATATTGTTTTCTTTCAGTCATTGAAGAGATTTAGCTAGGATATTTTCCCGAGTAAATAAGCACTAGGCACTTATTAAAAAGCCTAATATCTTAATGAGATGAGAGTAATTTCAAATGCTGGCTAATGTACTGCCAAGCACATTCAACTTTAAGCGGCAGTTCAACACAGCCATTATATGATACTTAGAGCTATGTATAATTAAATTCAACATAGATTCTCGTTTAATCAAAAATTACTTTCCTTGATGTTATTTGGATCATTTGGGCTGTTGTAATTAAGGTTGTGTTTTTGGATATATACTAAATATTTTTAAAGTACAACTTTGTTATAAGTACAGCATTCCTATAAGCAACAGTATGTTTTACTTTATAGAATTATCCATAAGAAAAGTTTATTTATTACCATCTGTCAACAACATTCATCAAATAAACACCTACTTGTTGTTTTAATGACAGCTTGTTTTTCCCACATGAATTCACATTTCCTTGCTCATCATCTTTCCTAAATTTTTCTTCTAGATGACTTTCTTCCTGTTTACTTCTCTGATGTTTTTCATCAGCTATTGAATATTCAGCTCTCATTGCTCACCTAAATATTTCCTTATGTATTGTCCTATCTCTGAAATAGGTACCTACCTGTTCAGTTTCCCTTTTAGCAGTTCAGATATTCATGTACTTTTTGTCCTTCAGCAGCATTCTACCTCGTGGCTTTGATAGCTTTTGCTGGTTAGATGATAGTATCTGTAGTCTATTAAATGACAAGATAAAATTGAAGTAGTACGGCATTAATCTTATCCTCAAATTGGGAGACTAATAATCACAAAGGATCTTTACCTTATTCTTTATTGTTATTCATGAGAGTAAAAGTTATTTACTGGCAATGTTAATCAGCCACCATTATAAATTGTTTTCTTCTCTTATCTCCTTTTAATACTGCATCTGATTCTGTTTTTTCCTTTTTCTTTTTTTGAGGCCATACTAATGCTAGGATCCAGGACCAGAGACTTCCTTCACGTTCTGTTGGGAGCACCTCTGGCTCCATGTATTATGACTTCTTTCTAGTTTTTGCAGAAAGCAGTTTTCCCTTACTGAAAAAAATACTCCCCAGCTAACAGATACAAGCAGACATACACGTTGAAATAATGTATATATATATAAACACATATACACACATGAATCTGTAGTAAACCCGCAAAGACACATTTTTAATTCATATCTTCCGCACACATTTTTACCATTAAGTAAAATAAAAAATGAAATGTAAGTGCCTGCAGAGTAAGAGGTTCTGTGTTAAGTTTTTTTGGGAATGTTTTATTAGGAAAGAATGAATGTTCTAGGGAGAATAAAGGAGAAACAAGTTCTGAATCTTTTTATAAGTAAGTTTCTATACTAAAGAAAACCTTCACAAATGTTTTGATTAAAGACAATATGGCCAAATATCTTTCTCTTCAAACTTGTTAAGCAGTCATATGTGCTAGTTAATTAAGTATTGTGGAGTAGTTATTTAATTTGTCTTACTTTAACCTCTCACTTTTTCAAGTAGTATTTACCTTTAAACATTTTTATGATTTTTATTTTCTTTGAATGGACTTGGCAAAAGTTTGAAAAACTTATGTAGGGTAGTGATATTTTTTATCTGACTTTTTGCAGTTCCATTGTTTTATTCTGGCTCCCTTTGTGCTTGTTTTCTAGGTTTCACATTTCTTTGGAGGTAGATCTGAAGTTTAGATTCCTGCTTAAAATGATAGCTACTTTGAATGTAACTGATTAATCTTTTCTTCAAGAATTTAATGGTATCTATACATATTATTCATGGAGATGAATAGTTGAAAATAATTTAGAATTATTTAGCAGTTAGACAAAAATCAGAATATGATCTCTACCATAATCCTGAGTAGATCAAGCATATGTTAAAGAATGATTTTCATAAAAGTAGAAACATGACACTCTTGAAAATATAACATAAACACAATTCATACATAGGTAAATCATTGTCTGATGAGGTTATCAGTAATTTGTAAGGTGTGGTTAAGAGTTTTTGAGGAATTTAGGATTTTTACAGACAGATAAGATTGCCAAGTTAGATGCAAAACTGCTCAATGTCCTTTAGATCCATAAATTCTAAATTTGAGGTTATGCTTTATTTCACTAGACCAAAACTGATCAGTTTCACTGATCATAAACTATTTGCATTTTTCTGAACAATATCTACAAATTAACCTGTCTCTGACTAGTCTATAGGAAGTCAATCAAAGGTACAGACCCAGCATTTCTTGAAAGAACAGTAATATCTTCTGCCCATTCCTAAGATTGAGATAGATTTTCTGACACATGAATCTCATTTCATCAAAATTATTAGTTAGCATATGATGATGTCTCTGGTACTCAAAAATTATGGTAAAAAAGATAGCATATGTTGTAATTAAATCAAATTTGAACTTTCATTTATGAACAGTAAAAGACTTTCTACCCTTTCAAAGAGTCGTCTATCAGGCTAGGCTTACAAACCTTTTCTCACTTACAGTTGCTTAAAAAGAAATGTAAAAATTATAAAAATAAACCAGTCAATTTTTTTAAAGTATAAAAGTTAAAATTTCAAAGATTAGGTTATGAAAATAATTTCCCCTTCTGTTTTTGAAGGTATAGTACCATTTTCATCATAATTTATATATAGTCTTAAAATTGAACATAAAAATAGATAATTTTGTAAATGGTTTATAATAACTCACTCCGCATCTTACGTAACTGTTTTAAAATTAAAGATCATCCCTAGCATTTGTTAGATGGGAAAAGTCAAAATTGATCTATTTGGTGTATATCATGTTATTTGATGGTTTAATGAAGTTCCCTTTAATTCAGTATTTTATAGTATTAACAATTTAGTAAATCCTTTCTTAAAACAAGCTCATTGTATACTACTTCTCTGTTATGCTCTGGGAAAAATGATAAAATACTATAGAATGTTATAGAGAGTGTTCTTGAGATTGTCAGAATTTTGGGGAGAAGTATTGCCAGTGAGTCAGTCTAAAGAAATTCTTTAGGAAAATGTATTATTTTAAATGTTTTTTTGAGAAATGAAATCTTGAGTTTATGGTATTATCTTCTTTCTCCAAGGTAAGGAATTGTTTGATTTTTAAGGAGGTTTGCTTTTCTGCTCAAATGTAGTTTTTCTGACAATCCCTTGATTAGAATAGGTGACATTGTCAGTAAATATTTGAAAGAAAGTTCTATAGGAGATAAAGAACTGGCTAGTATGCTTAATATTCTAATGCAATGATACCTACCTATTTGTGTCTTTTTGAACTGTTTAATAATTCTGCTCTAATTTGCAGTGTTATTTCTTATTAAGTAGTTAAAGATTTTCACACCTTTTTCTGTAGTTTTGGAAAATATTTCCTTAGACTTCTTAGCAATTATGGCATTATTTGTGTGTTTTTATATGAAGAATCCTGGGGTAAAGGGATTAGACATAATATGCATGACCTAAATGTGATATTTTGGACCTTTATTTTCTAATTTTGTTTTTAATTTTGGGGATGATTGCTTTTGGGTGTGTATTTCCCCCTCTTTGAGGGGAAATAAAACATTTCCCGTAAGATAAAATAGCCCTGACTTTTCACTGCTTCATATTTAAACCTTTTATGAAGGTTTGTTGTATTAGTGATCTCTTTCAGAACTGTTAACAGAAATATAGGAAATCTTACCAGTATTTTGTAACTTGAGAAGCTGTAATGAATAGCTTAGAGAAAAATCACCTAGGGGCACCTGGGTGGCTCAGTCGGTTGGGCGTCAAGTTCAGCTCAGGTCATGATCTCATGGTTTGTGGGTTCCAGCCTAGCATCAGTCTCTGTGCTGACAGCTCAGAGCCTGGAGCCTGCTTCTGATTCTGTGTCTCCCTTTCTCTTTGCCCCTCCCCTACTTGCTCTCTCTGTCTCCCTCTCAAAAATAAATAAACATTAAAGAAAATAAAAAAATCACCTAGTGTGAGATTCCAAATTTGTTTCACCACATTGACTGTGATACATGTGAGTTCTCTCTCTGTTTTTTTGAAATGTAGATTATTTACCTTCTAATCTGTTTCTGTGCTTTTCCAACTTCCAGAAATCTCCTTGTCTGCATAGTTTACTTTCTTAGCACTCCAGTTTTACTTCAGGCCTAAATCCTTGCCCTTCCACCCCCAGAAAAATATGGTTTCTTACCATATTTACTTTGCTTGTGCATTTGAATTTGCTCTTTTTGTGAAATCCTGTTTCTCTGTGATGCTGGCACTGGAGTGGAGTAGAGTCATTGGTTCATTGTAGCTTGGTTTGTCATCTTAGAAGCAGTTGTAATTTATATGCTGCGTTCTGGCAAATGGTGTCATTTTCCAAAGGTAATTGGACAACTTAACTTTGTAAACAATGTACTTTTGCTGTGGACTGGAAGGAGGCTTTCTCTTTTCTTTTATGGATGCTTCTCCTGACTCACTTCAGAGGGGTGATACTTAGATATTTGGTTTTTCATACAGTAAGATTCTTTCCTACTGTTGTGAACCCTTCTTAATTTTTTTCCTTCATTCTTTTTGAACATTATCTAATAAAATAGAATCAGTTATTGGTGTTTTGCCAGCTTCTTCTGCACTTCTCCTTGTCCTCAGTCCCCCTCTTAAGTAAAGATGAAATTATTGAAGTAGAAACTGATACTTCACCACAGTAGATAGTTCCTTAAGTTGTTAATTTTAAATGGTTGTGATTTTCAGTCTTCTGATTGTTAAAGCTATTGTTTTTCTCCACAGACATAATTTAGCTTTGAGATACCTTTGGTATTGAGACAGTTCTGTGTATCTACATGGCAGATCTATTTTCACTTTGAACAGCCATCAGTGAGTTTTATAAGAATATAGATTCTATAAAATATTTTCTAACAATAGAGAAAATGAGTCTTATGCAGGTCTATAATTGTGATATGTTCTTGTTTATGTCTATTTTGCGTAAGTGTAAATATCATAACAATAATCTTAGGTAACTTTTTTCTTCAAAAGTTATGTTTCCTAAGAGATAGTATTTTCTTAAATATATTTTATGTGATAAAAGACAGTGACTCTGCACTATTTGCATTTATGTTGGTTTTAGGAAAAAAGTTTTTTTACAAGAAATATTCAGATGCAAGTACAGCTTTTGCTCTGCATAATTAAGTAATTTCACATTTTCCCTTTGGCTTATTAAACTTGAAGTCTGTTACCAGTGACTTTAATGTATTTAGATACTACAAATATATATTTCTACATTTTTTATAATATAATTTATGTTAACTTTTATTATTATTATTTTTTTTAGTGAGGCTAACCAGTGTGTGTAGAAAGTGACAAGTACTCTTCATTGGGCAAGATAGGTCATGTATTAGAGAAGAATGGTCCAAATTAAATGTACAGCATGACAGCTCATTAGAATATGTCCTCTTACGAGCTTAAAGAGACACAGATAGTTTAACGCAGCTGCCTTCTTTGGCAGATTGGAAAAATAGCCTGGAGTGAGTTCCTTTAGGCTGACTTCTACAAAGTCAGTGAATTTGTGACAGAGCTAAGGCACAAACCTGGAGTGATTGGTTCCTAGCTCAGTATCCTTACAATTAAATCATTATAATGGTGTTTAACCTAAGAAAGGTATTTAGAAATCATTTGGGATATTCTAGTAAAACTTTGGTCCCTCTGTGCTATTGCAACAATATTTAGATTTATTTAGAGTATTTTTAACAAAGGCTGTAGAAATAAATCAGAAAACTTTAATCTACTTCTTTTTATGAAAACAACTCTGTAGAATATTGCAGAAATAAAAAGGTCATTTCCTTTGTAGAAACATATCTTATCCATCCTTATATTCCCAGCACTAGAACACATAGCTTCTAATAAATAATACTTCTAATCAGTTTAACTCTTTTAAATAATGAATGTTGAACAAATGAATAACATCATTAAAAGTTAAATTATAATAAGAGGGACATGAAAGGGATTTTTCAGTAGACATTTTTTCAATGTTCAAATAGAATATTGTGTCAGGTGAGGCAGAGTAGAAGACCAGAGAGACTATTCATTATATTTTACATTCGTTTCTATTCAGGTGTCTTTTCAGATGTGAATTGGTGCTTAATTTAGCAAGCAGTATTTCTTCCTGGAGTAAATACATATTTCTTTTTCACTGTTAGTGTATATCTAGTTAATAGATTGCTAGGCACTTTGGACAAAGGAAAAGGCCCTCCGTGGGAGCTGACTGTGTTTACTCTTGCTCTTGTGGAAATATCTGTCTAGATCCCAGAAGAACTTGCTGGAAGATGAGATGGTTCTTGTGACCTGAACGCCACTTAACATTTACTGTTCAGCGTCATGCCTGTCCTCTAGTCTAAAGAAGCCGCGTTAGAACAAGAGAATAAAATAAAGCCCTCTGTGACAGATTTTTCAATAAGAGAAAAGATTTTGTGTTCTTTTTATTCTGAGATGTTTATTTTATTTAAAAAAATTCTTTAAGATGTTTGTTTTGGGGTGCCTGGGTGGCTCAGTCGGTTAAGCGTCTGACTTCAGCTCAGGTCATGATCTCACAGTCTGAGTTCAAGCCCCATGTCAGGCTCTGTGGGGATGGCTTGGAGCCTGGAGCCTGCTTCAATTTCTTTTTTTCTTTTCTTTTCTTTTCTTTTCTTTTTTTAATGTCTATTTATTTTTGAGAGAGACAGAGACAGAATGCGAATGGGTTGGGACAGAGAGAGAGGGAGACAAATCTGAAACAGGCTCCAGCCTCTGAGCTGTCAGCACAGAGCCCGACGCGGGGCTTGAACTCACAAGTCGCGA
This sequence comes from Panthera onca, assembly GCF_046562875.1. Classification (NCBI taxonomy): domain Eukaryota; kingdom Metazoa; phylum Chordata; class Mammalia; order Carnivora; family Felidae; genus Panthera; species Panthera onca. The sequence continues at coordinate 54,672,961 of NC_138346.1, forward strand.
GATCATGACCTGAGCTGAAGTCGGACGCTCAACCGACTGAGCCACCCAGGCGCCCCTTTTTTTAAAATTTTTTTTTAATGTCTATTTATTTTTGAGAGTTCTTTTTTTAAACTTTTAATTTTTTAATGTTTTTATTTATTTTTGAGAGAGACAGAGCACAAGTGGGGTAGGGGCAGAGAGATAGAGGGAGACGCAGAATCTGAAGCAGGCTCCAGGCTCTGAGCTATCAGCACAGAGCCCGACGTGGGGCTTGAACTCGTGAACTGCAAGATCATGACCTGAGCTGAAGTCAGACGCCCGACTGAGCCACCCAGGCACCCCCTGCTTCAATTTCTTTGTCTCCCTGTCTCTTTGCCCCTCTGCCACTTGCGCTCTCTCTCTTAAATATAAGTAAACATTAAAAATTTTTAAGAGATATTTAAGTTAGCTTTTATTATTACCTAAACAGGAAGACTGTGAAATTGAGATATGCTAAACTTGTGCAAGAGAGATTGCATTAATTGCCATTTAAAACGGATGGGTATAATATAGTTTGCTGCTGTTAAACTAACCAAAAATGTAATTTGGTGTTCTATGTCTTTTCTTTTACTTTTTAGTAAATGTTTGTTTATGTTTTAGAGAGGGAGACAGCACGTGCACATGCACACACACACACACACACACTCACCCCAGCATGGGAGAGGTAGAGGGAGAGAAAATCCTCCGTGCAGAGCCTGATGCGGGGCTCGATTTCAAAACCTGGAGATCATGACCCAGGCCAAGATCAAGAGTGGGACACTTAACTGACTGAGCCGCCCAGGCACCCTTCTTTTACTTTTTAAATGGAGAAAAGGCATATAAACCCCCTCAGCTTTCTTACTACTACCATCTCTAGATCTCCCTTTGTTCTCCCTGTAACCTCCCTGCTTGCTGCCTCAGAAGTTAGCTTTTTCTTCAGTCAGCTACTGACAGTTGTTCCCTTCTCTTGATTCTGTGTTTAGTTTTTAAATACAGTATTTGCTACATATTCTTTTTAAAAACATGTAGGTATATATGAAGCTTAATACTGAAATAAACACTTGGTTACCCACAGCCCATCCCAAGAACCCAAATCTCCATTCTTTGAAATAAAGGTAACTTATTTGTATTTATCCATCCTTTGTTCATATTCTCATTCTGTATGTATGTGTGTGTGTGTTAATTTAGATGTGAAAGACAAAATCTTCAGAAGAAAATAGGGAATGTTTACCTTTTATAATTCTTTTATATTTGTATCTGTAGAATTGCCATTTAAAGATATTATTTGTTACTAAATATTGTATTTAGTTTCACTTATTTTTGAGCTTTTAAAAATGGTATGATTTTAACGTTCACTGATCTGCTTTTTTTCATTCATCATCATATATATAGGATTCATGCATACTCTTGTAGTGGATGTAGTTGATTCATTCTCACTGGTGAATGTCATTCCACTATGTTATTCTGCTATGTTATTCTCCTGTTGATGGACATTTGGGTTGTTTCATTCTTTTGCCATTATGAATGATATGCTACAAAAATTTTTGTATATGTCTCCTGGTAAAACATGTATAAGGTTTTCTCTTTTTGCAGATTCACCAGACCTAGGTTATAGAAATGTTCAAATTTTTAAGATAATGCCAAATTGCTTTCCAAAGAGGCATTCTAATTTACATATCCAGTTGCAGTGTATAAGAATTTTTACTCCTCCACAGCCTTGCTTGATATTGGCTAATACTTGATATTTTCAAGTCCTTGTGGTCTTTTCTTTTCCCACATTGTCCTTGGGTATCAGTGTTATGCCAGTGTCATGAAATGAGTTGGGACTGTTCTCTGCATTTCTGTTCTCTGGAAGCATTTGTTTAAGATCAAAATGATCTGTTCTTTGATTTTTAAAACTCACTCATAGACTGGTGGGGCATTTTCTTTCTGGAAGGATTCTTTTAAAAGAGAGATTTATATTTATTTTAGGCTTTTAGTATTTTTATTATAAAAATTATGAACACATAAAAAATACACAAAATATTATAGTTAACTCCATGAATTCCTATACCCAGTTCCAGCAATCATCATTCCATGGTCCATCCTGCCCCCTCCTTACCTTAATCCACTTCTGTCAAGGAAGACTGGAGATATTGTAGTGAAGGAAATGGAGGACATTTGAATTTATTTGTAAATATTTTACTATATGTCTCTAAAACATAAAGGTCTTTTTAAAAAAATATAACCTAATACCATTATTCTACCTTAAAAGAAACAATTCCTTAATATCAAAGAGCCAGTTGGTTTTAAGTTTATAATTACTTAATAAATGTTATAAAAGGATTTAGTTATATAAAAAATATATATGAATTATATATCTCACTTTAAAATTTGTTTATAAATGTATATATAAATCATGCATGTGCATGGATTATTTGACTGATTGATTTGAATCAGGATCCAAAGAGTGGCAACTTATTGTGATTGATTGAGATCCCTTTCCAAGTAGATACAGTCTTAAAATCTGATTTGATTGATTTCTGATTTGATTGATTATTGATTTCTAACTTTTTTCATTGTGGTGAAAGAATATTATCAGTTCCTTTGAAATATACCAAGGCTTTTTTTTTATGGCCTCATACACAGTCAAGTTTTTAAATATTAAATGCTTCTTGAAAAGAATATGTACTTCTCTTATTATTGGTTGTGGGATTCTGTATTCATTAAATAAAGCTGTTTAATATCAATTTTTCTTTCTCTTATGTCTCTTAAAGAGACCAGATTGTTGTTTTTCCTATAGTTTTTCATGGCAGCAAGCATCTGCGTGGTGTAGTTTAACATATTCTTCTGCCTTTTTGATTCTCTGTATTTCCATAAATTGATAGTTGGATTTAGAGAATTGATTAGATTCATGTTTTCTTTTTCCAAGGCTGTTCATTGGTGGTGATGTGTTCCTTGATCATGAAACTCATAATAGTTGTCTTCTTTTTTTGTGATGTTAGCAGCCATTTATGTTTAATGCGTGGATTTATTAAAGATTTAAAATGATCTAGTTCTGTTCTTCTTTCTTCATTTATTAGCTAGAATACTTCTGTAATGAGAAGCTTACCTTCATTGATTATTTGTTTACCCAGTAGTATGGTTTGTATATGAAAGTTGAGAGAAATGCCTGTTTCCCTTTGTTTGCTGGTTTTCAGTAAATTTGTTCCCCATTGTAGTCCAATGATTGTCATTTCTTTTGTATCAGTATGAGCTCATTGGATTAAACATACTTAATGTTTCAAAATATAGCACTTGTTAATTTTATTGACATGCAAATTGTTACAATTTTGGCCAGTGGAAACCTTTTCAAGACCTTTGGCACAATCCTAGTAGTCTTTGATGCCATTCTTGATATCTGGATGAGAAGATATTCTAAGCTCATCTTGTGTTTCTAGCCCTAAGACCTGGAATTGGCCTTTTTTTCAAAGAGCCTTGATTCCCTTTAGAGGGAAATGGTATTTGTAGGTAACAGTCTGGATACTAGAGGTGTGCATTTCTACAGAACTGGTCATTATTTCTAAACCTGTTAATGGTTAGAACTAGAAAAATTGTGTGTGTGTTTTTATTTAAGTTGAAAGATATCATGAGTTTAAATTGATACTTCCAATTCAAATTGAAGAGCATAAGGGGAACTTTTTCCTTGTTGTGTCTTCCTTCTCCAGAATTCCACTTTCTCAAGGACCTCAGGAATGGGAGAATTTAGAATGTCTTCTATTAATCATTCGCTTTCTTCCTTATCAAGTGATCTTAGAATAGCAATACTAAAATTACCACTAATGCTATGATTCCTGAAAATGGGGTCTAGTGATTCACTTCATTGGTTATAGGTGTGTTTTTTTCTTATGTCAATTGTGATACATTATTTTTTATAGGAATTTGTCCATTTCTTGTAAACTTGCATACTTATTGACACAAGATTGTTCTGTGTCCTACTATCTTTTAAACCACTGCTGCCAATGTAGCTGTGTTCTTTTCACTTGTATTGCTACATATTTGTGCTTTTCTTACTGCTTTGTCATCTCAGAAATTGGTTGATTTTATTTTAGTTTTTTCAAGGAACAACTTTTGGCTTTATTAATTGCTTATTTTTTACCTTCTTCTTTCTATTATCTTTGAATTTTTTCTTTTGTTCCCCCACTACCCCCCTGTCCCCAACTTCTTTGATAGGTTACTTAGCTCATTATTCATTACCCTTTTTTTTTTTTTTTGCTAATATAAACATTTAAGGCTCTTAGTTTGCACTTAATACATTGTTTTCAATACCAATTTTTTAATAAAGTCTAATTATGGTAGAATCAATTTTTCTCTGATAGTTTTATGAAGTTTTGATACCATGGTTTTGTTACCTTACTAAGATTATCTCCCCCCACCTTTTAACCAAGCAGTTAGCAGTTTGGGTAAATTTCCCCTCATTTAGTGTTTATATTATAACTTCATACATGGTGTGGATGTACCCCACTTGCATATTGGGTATGTTTCTAAATTTTTCGTTTCCTTCTTTCTTTCTCTAGTAGTTTGTCCACAAGTTCTTCTTATGTTGTTTTTCATTTTTTTACTTTTTAAAAAAGTTAGCTTTATTGAGGAATAATGTACATGTAGTAAGATTCACCCCTTTTAGCCTACAGTTTAATGAGATTTGACAGATACATATAGTTATAAATCCTTCACCACAGTCAAGATATAGAAGAGTTCCATAATCCCCCAAAACTTTGCTCATGGCACTTTGTAGGCTCCCTTTCCACCATTCTATGGTGCTGTCTTTTCTTCATTTTCAGGCTAGTTGGTTTCTCTGTGACCTTGGCTCTTTGAGAAGTTCTACAAAAGTTATAATTTTATAGATTATCTGGCTTTCGTTATTGTTAGAGTGTGAATGGTGTTCTTTCTAGCTGGACACATTAAACACATTTTTCTTAGCACATCTTTTTTGGGGGTAGATTAGAATTTCCATGTATCATTTTTGCATTAACACTGGCATTTGAATATCTTTCTCTCATACGTATGTTTTATTTTATATTCTTGTATATCTTCATTGGAATTTTATTTGGTGCCACAGTGATCTCTTAGGTCATTCTCTAATTTATACTTAAAATCTTTTAAAGTTTAGCATTAAAAGATTATCACTTTAACACATCAATTTTAAGTTTATGTTATCCTGAATTTTACTCCATTGGAGGACATGTTTTGTTAATATATAATCAAAGAAATGTTACAGAAAATTGAAAGTGTATAATTTTTTGATTGCCAGACTTACTCATTTGTGCTTGTCACTTTAGTGTGCTTAGCTAATTTTAAGGCCATATGAAAATTTTTTGCTGAATATGTTGTATCAAAGGCATTGATTTTTATTACCAAGAAGTTATTAATATTGGTAAAATTTTGAAAATATCTCATCTGAGTTGCTGGTGTCTCTTGTTTTTTTTGTAAGTGGTATAATAAATGGTATATGATAGTTTATTTCTTAGATATCCACAGTTTATTGGATTAATTTAAATGCTTCTATTAATGTATTAAATCTCGTATTAATTAAATACATGATAACATATCATCATCTGGAAACAGTATTGCATATTTTAACCTGATTTTATCTCCTTACTACTTTCATGGCCTTTAACATTGGCTTACTAAATATTCTTTTTACTTTTGTAGGTTATTTTAGTGTCTGCCAATAAATTGACTCGTTATATAGAACCGTGCCAGTTAACAGAAGATTTTGGTGGGAGTCTCACCTATGATCACATGGACTGGTTAAATAAGAGGCTGGTTGGTATATTACCATGAGATGAAATGTTATTACATACAAATAAGACATACTTTGGTAACTTTATCATTTTAATCAACTACAGTACAGATTGTTCTTTGTTATAAAAATAAAATATATTGCATATCACATGATAGCATAATGCTTGAAGGCAGATAACTCTGGAGTCACATTTGGGTTTGCTTTTGGTGTTGTCATTTATAGCAGTATTATTACTAGTCAAAATCGTTAATGTTTTAGTAGAATAACAGAGTAGCATATTCTCCTAAGAGGTAATCTAGTTGATGTACCATCTTTAGAGATATTTAAACATCATTTTGAGTTGAAAAGCAGTTTGACAGGTTAAAGTTGGTATCTGAAAATGTATCTTTGGCCAGGCTGAAATTGCCCTACTCTGCATGATAATGGCATTGTTGGGGGCTGCTGGGGGCTAAAAGAACAACTTTTCATTAGGTCAGTTTAGATTACAGTTAATCGTTGGGGACCTCCACGGTTGAAATTCTGTCTATAACTTTGGACTTGCCAAAAACATAACTACTAACAGCCCACTATTGGCTGGAACTCTACTGATAACATTAGCAGATGATGAGCATATATTTTGTATGTTATACATATTATATACCAAGTTCTTATAATACAGCAAGCCAGACAAAAGAAAATGGTAAGAAAATCATAAGAGAAAATACATTTATAATATTGTACTATGTTTATCGAAAAAAATTTGTGTATCAATTTGGACCCATGCAGTTCAAAACCATGTTGTTCAAGGGTCAGCTGCTAAGTTTATTGAGGAATAACAAACTTTTGGGTATTTCAGAATGGATAACCAATTTCCATCTTATTTGGACAGTGATACCAGACAAATGAGTATCCCCTTTATTAAGAACAGACTTCACCAAATCCCTTTTTAGAAATATTTTAAGAAACCATGTTAAGGGGCATCTGGGTGGCTCAGTCAGTTGAGCGTTTGGCTCTTAATGTCAGCTCAGGTTGTGGTCTCACAGTCAGGAGATCGAGCCCATGTTCAGCTCTGCACTGAGGGTGGAGCTTGCTTGGGATTCTCTCTGTCTCCCTGTCTCTCCCTCTGCCCCTCTCTCCCTCGTGCTTGTGTGTGCCCAGGCGCATGCTCTCTCTCAAAATAAATAAACTTAAATGTTAAAATTATAACTAATTTATTCTTTCCTACATGCTTAGATATAAAACTTTTTAACTAATATATGCAACTAGTATGGATTGGTGATAGAAAAACATAAAGAAACGTTCTCTAACTGGAATTAGAAGATGAGTACTGGTCTAAATCATGTTCATGTAGTTAAAACTGTCACTGGTGCAGATGTTTCTCCATGAAACACAGGAATAAAAATAAACTTGTCTGAGGAATAAAAATAATTTCTTACTCTATTTAAATTTTAAAAATTTCTTCTCCATTGAAGCTGTTCATTGTTCTAGGAGGGATTTTGTCTTCTCTCCTTAAGTTGTTGTGTTTTGGTGGTTGAATTGTACTAACTGACATCAAGAGAAGGAAAGGGAATTCTGCCTGGCTAATTCTGTTGATCTTAACTGAAAATCCTTATGTAAACACGAACTTTAAGATTATTCTTAATATGTTAACAAAATCTCATATTGTAGGTTTTTGAGAAGTTTACAAAGGAATCTACATCATTACTAGATGAACTTGCTTTGATTAACAATGGAGGTGATAAAGGAAGTCAGCAAGAGAAAGAGAGGTAGGTGGCTAGTGTCATGCAATTATACCTTTGCAAAGCTGTGATTAACCTGATGAAGGATAGATACATCAGTTATTAATGCAAGCTAGAAGAATTAAGGTAAGCAATTCTCCAATCAATTTGACATACAAAGGTTGAATTAAATTTATTAATTCATGAGAATTTGCTTTACATGTAAAATTTCTTGATTTGAATCAAAGTTTCTCTACAAAAGACTTCTTTTTTAATGTTTATTTCTGAGAAAGAGCATTCTTGTGCATGTTGGGGAGGGGCAGAGAGAGAGGGGAACAGAGGATCAGAAGCAGGCTCTGTGTTGAGAACAGAGAGCTCGACGTGGGGCTCAAACTCATGAGATCATTACCTGAGCCAAAGTTGAACGCTTAACTAACTGAGCCATCTAGGCATCCCTCTACAAAAGACTTTTTGATGAATAGTAATGTATTTACTTTATTCTGACACTGAAAAATTCATTTGCAAGAACATGTTTTCAAAATGAAACCATTTTCATTTTAGAGTTCTACTTTGTGAAGTCTAGAAAAGGTTGCAGCTTGAAATAAAATTATTATAGCCTTATTTAAATACATTAGTTCTTAAATGCCTACCTTCTAGAACTCTTATGTCCTTGTAAAATAAGATATTCATGAGTTTAAGTTGGGGAGTTTAGTGTTTTATGACACTTGGGTGAAGTAATTGTTCAGTTGTATTCTGTAAATGTAACTGACTAGATTTATCATTTTAACGGATTTCCATTGAACTTTACAATCTTAACAGTTTTCATTTTTTGTTGGTAGGCCAGATCCCTCTCCCCAGTTAAAAACTCTTAACCCTTTCTGGTCTATCAACAAAGTGGTAACTAGAACAGTAATTTTTTTTTTTTAATGTTTTTATTTTATTTTGAGAGAGAGAGAGAGAGAGTGTGAGCAGGGAAGGGGCAGAGAGAGAGGGAGACACAGAATCCAAAGCAGGCTTCAGGCTCCAAGCTGTCGGCACAGAGCCCGACGCGGGGCTCAAACTCACAGACTGTGAGATCATGACCTGAGCCGAAGCCAGATGCCCAACCGACTGAGCCACCCAGGTGCCCCAGAACAGTAATTTTTCATTAGGAAATTTGAAAGAGTCAGTACTCTTCCTTGTCTACATCTTTTGAATCTTATCTTAAAAATATAATGGAACCTTGATAAAATGCGTCTTCTTATTCCATGAATACAATGTAGTCACATATCAGTTAATCGAGGTAATAAGGTAAGAGGAATGTGAGAAGGTTGGAGTTTAACACCAAATCTTGATTTAAGCAGAGTAAAAATATAGAAACAAATTGTTTGAATGGAAATCTAGTTAAGTCACAGCAAGCATTTAGGAACATTACTGCCCTGTAGATACCATATAAAAATATAAAATATAAAATTTTTACATGTGTAACTATCCGTGTGTGTATAGATAACACACATACTGTATGTTATGGTTTAGGAATTGAAAATGTCATAGAAGTTGCTTGACAAAAATTAGCCAAATCTCTTGTGTTTTGAATAGTCCACCAGAGTAATTTGAAGTTTCTTAAAGTCATATTCATAAGGAAAGACATTCTAAGAAGGTCCCTGTTGAAAGTGGGTTCATGGTCACAGCTTAATGCTGTTTACCATGTTTCCCTCTCTAAGAATGACTGGTTCTGAGAAAGCATTCTCGTAAAGAAACCTGCTTATTTGTTTCTTAGAACTTCCTGTACTTACATGCCAATGGGAACCCTTTTTCTCCACCCAATAATATCTTATTCAGTGTTTTGGGAAATGCTGTTTTGCATGACTATATGAAGTATCAAATAAAATCTTGTATTTGTCATTTCCTCCCCAAGGAGCTCAAGTGTTATTGCCTAGTCTCTTTTAAATGCCAGATAACCAAGTCCATCCTCTTACAAATTTTCATCACTTTTTTAATGTCATTCCTCAGGAAGCATCCTGGCTACACAAGAGGTGAGGGCCTAGATTAATTGGCAAAAGTGAAAGATTTAGAGCAGGACCTGTCATTTCCAGCAGCAAGGTTCTACCTAGGTTTTGATTTGTATGTACCCTATCTTTCTATCATTTTCTACTTCCCTTATATTGTTTAGGAAAATACAGGGCATAGTCCAACTGCAAATGAAACCCAATTAGTACAGGGAAGAGAGTACAACTGCTTGAGGATGCACACACACATGAATATTAGAGATTATGTGCAGCACTCAGAGGTTGCTGTAGATAAGTAAATGTTTGGAGGATGGCTCCATACATTTTTAATGTTAACATTTCTGGGTTATTATATAGTCACACATCTCATTTTGGAACAGATATGCGGTGGGAATATACTAAAATGGATTCCTTTGATATATTTGAAATAATACTATAATGATACACTATTTTTTCCAAGTAGTGTATTTTGTGATTTATCGCAGACTTTTGGGGGGCTACTAGTATTTAATTTTCTAATTGGTTTCTTTTTAATTTTGTTTATTTTGAGAGGCAGAGAGAAAGAGGGAGGGACAGAGAGAGAGAGGGAGGGAAAGAGAATCCCAAGCAGGTCCTGTACTGTCAGCACAGAGCCTGACACAGGGCTCAAACCCACAAACGGTGAGATCATGACCTGAGCTGAAATCAGGAGTTGGATGCTCAACCAAGCTACCCAGGCACTCCATCTCTAATTGGCTTTTTTTTTTAAATTTTCTTTTTAGCATTTTAATTTATTTTTGAGAGAGACAGAGACAGAGTGGAAGCAGATGAGGACCAGAGAGAGGGAGACACAGAATCTGAAGCAGGCTCCAGGCTCTAAGCTGTCAGCACAGCCCAATGCAGGGCTCGAGCCCACGAACCATTAGATCATAACCTGAGCCAAAGTCAGACTGAGCCACCAGGTGCCCCTCTAACTGGTTTTTTAATGCTTAAGGATATTAGCCTGGTAGAATAGTGTGCTTCACATTTCCATACTCTACTCTCTTGTTTTGATAATGTATATATAAAAAGTTTTCTTAGGTTGCATGGATAGAAATATTGTTTTAAAAAATTATTCTTTTGGTGTTTGTCAGGTCTGTGGATTTAAACTTTCTTCCATCAGTTGATCCTGAAACAGTTCTTCAGACAGGTAAGATGAAAAAATGTGTGTATCAGTGATAATCATAATCTAATAAGCCAATTGTATATTGATTGGTTCATGAAATAAACATTGATTAAGCATGTATTATGTAATAGAAACTTGGGAATTTCAAACTGCTCTTTGGTTTAACCTAACTGTGTTAATATACTTCACAATATTTTTAAAAAGTATTAATAATGATAAATAGTTAAATTATTTCTCCCTTGAAATATTTGTATTTACTTCTTTATCTGTAAAATAGAGATAAAAGTTTCTATTTCATTGGATTGCTGTGACATTATTGTATAGTCATTATGTTCTAAGATTGTGTTTTTAGGTATTGTCATGTTTTATTCTCCTAATGATCTCTTGGGATAATTTGTTACTATTTTCTCTGTTTTGTACTCGAGGAGGCCAAGGCTTAGGGATATGAAAAACTTGCTCATGAAGAGTAACTGTTAAACTCCATCTATCACCATATCACTAAAAACAGGTTACTATTGTCCGAATTTTAAGATGGGGAAACTGAGGCAAAAAAGGCTTAGTAACTTATGCAAGTTGCACAGCTAGTAATGCTGGAGTTGGGACTTGAACCAAGGCAGTTTGGTTTCAAAGTATGGTCTTTGAAATCATTATGTGGTACTGCTCCTCTAATGGAAATGTTTCCATAAGGAAAACATTAAGGGTATCAATTGTAAAAGCAGAAAAATAAATTACTTCGATCTTAGTGGCTTTGTGTGTGTGTGCACACATGTGTATGTGTATAAACTATATATATATATATATATATATATATATATATATATATATATATATAAATGTGTGTGTGTGTAGAGTCTTGGCAAAAGTCTTTGAAGCAGTTGTTCTTCTAATTATAAAACATAATGAAGAGTAAAGAAATAAATTCAAAATATCTCCATTGTATTGATTCAGTTGTGCCAAGTGTTTTCAGTATGGTATAGATCTTACTTCCTTAGAGAACAAAGAAATAATTGTAATCTCTGAATTGCTACATGTTTAGCAGATACAGTAGACTGTCCGTAAAAATATGGCTTACTCTAGGTTTAAAATGTAATTCAGTGTTTCTATTTAACATTTTCAAAGCTACTGAAGCCCTTGAATTAAGAACTTTTTAAATTTGTATTTTAAAATTAACTTTATATGCCACTAAGTTCTTTTTTAATATGCTATTGACTCTTAAATGTTTTTAAGTTTATTTATCTTTTTCTTTAAGTTTATTTACTTTGAGAGAGTCACGTGCGTGTGTGCAAACCAGGGAGGGGCAGAGAGAGAAGGAGAGAAAGAGAATCCCAAGCAGGCTCCACACTCAATGCAGTGACTGACCTGGGGCTTGAAGTCCTGAACCGTGAGGTCATGACCTGAGCCAAAATCAAGAGTAGGATGCTTAACTGACTGAGCCACCTAGGCACCCCTGCTATTAAGTCTTAAAGTAGGGATGGGAAGAGAGTATAAAAATAGAGAAGTTTAGAATAATTTTGGTTATCTTTTAGAAACTGGAAATACCTTCAAATCATAATAAAAATTGTTTCCATATATTTAAAGACATTTAAGTTTAGGATGTTTCCCTGAATAAAGATTAAGAGAATTTAAAAGTATCTGCATATTTTTTTGGTCCTTGTCTAATAATTGAAATAGTATTATCCTGGAAAAACAGTTTGTGATTTATTCACTTTTAAAATTGCTAATATATTTACAGTTTTAGATATTGCACATTCTGCAATTTTAATTTCTCATGCATGAATGCATTTTCTTTACATGAGTTTGCTGTAATTGAATAACAATGAATACAATTCTGACACTGGTGTGGCCCATCATGATTTGCAGTTAATAATTATAGAGATTCCTATAGACAGATTATTTAAATTTTATTTCATACCAGTAATAAAGCTTTCTCCCCATAATCATACACGTTATTACACTGTTAGCTTTTGTCTTAGGTGCTATGATTAAGGGTATGGGTTAATACTGAAATCCTACAACATCCTGCTTAGTATTGATTAGTATCATCAGATAGAACATACTAGTTACTACCATCATACAGAAATCTCAGAGCGTAATTGTGTTCTACAGGGAAAGAGGATTGGTTGGCATAATTTCCTGAGTAATGAATCCACAAATAACAAAGAATGTAATGACAGCTTTAGAAAACAATATCTTTACTAAATAGTGTAGCATATATAGTATATACATTCATGGTATATAGCATATGTATAGTTTATATGTATGTTAATATTCATATATGCAGTTTTCCAACTCATTTCTATATAAATTTAAAAGTTGCACTTCAGTACTTATAACCTGGTAGATAGTTAGGCAGACATATAGGCAGATAGGTTCTAAAAATAAAGGATTAGAATGGAGAAGAGTGATAAAAAAGAATTGTATTTCTCTATGGATGTTAATTATAACTGTGTATCTTTCATTCATAAAGGGCATGAATTGTTGTCCGAATTACAGCAGCGTCGATTTAATGGCTCAGATGGAGGGGTCTCATGGTCTCCTATGGATGATGAACTGCTGGCCCAGCCACAGGTTATGAAGTTATTAGATTCACTGAGAGAGCAGTATACTCGCTACCAGGAAGTTTGTAGGCAACGTAGTAAGCGTACACAGTTAGAGGAGATTCAGCAGAAGGTAATGCAGGTAGGTGTCTGATTTGAATATGTTTAACTTTTGAAAATTGTAAATGCTAGAGTTTTTAAGAAATAATTTTTCCTGTGTGACTGATTTTATACTAAGCCTTATTTATACTATGTAGAGAACCTAAGTCATATCAAACCACACTAAAATCATTTTCTCTATATCTTTACAAATAGCGTTTGCATTAAAACTATATTATTTCTACAGTGATGACATTGAGCATACATCTTACATTATTATTATGAACTTTAAAAATAACTAGTTGTTGGAAACATTGTGGTCTCTGTATTCTTGCAATAAATAACATTTTATTGTTGATTATTGATTTATTCTTAATTTCTAATAACTTGTTTTTTTGTTAATTTAGGCATTATGGAGAGTTCTTCTTTCCTAGCAAAATGATGACATGTAATATAAGGAATTTTAGTATGAAATTTCATTATTTTTTAATGCTGATAGAAACCTTTAAATGTATTTAATACTTATGAATCTTTAGTTCCTTTTAAAATTTTTGTTAAAACAATAGGCTAAAAATACTAAAACTCAATACTAAGACATTTCTGTTACTTAGACCACATCCTGGTTTTTATCTGTTGAATTATTAAGAAATAGATCTTAAATCTCTTACTTAAAAAAATCCCACATTGAAATGTCCCAATGTTTTTATCTAGATTAATTCGTTCATAAGGTAAATATTTTTTAAGTGCTTATTATGTAGAAGACATTTGGTGGGTTTTCTATAGAATTATGTAACGGTATATGTGGTTTTTGCTATCATCACGTTAAGGGGACAAAGTCTTAAGTGTTCAAGGGTATGACTGAAATGTGTGGGCCTTTATATAGGAAGGATTGTTCCTCTGGCTGTAGGTAATCTAGGAAGATTTAGCATACTTGAGCTTTTTCTCCAAGAATATGTAAAGACTTCACCAGGCACCTCCTTTAGGTTTTAAAGGAGAATTGGCACCTTGTGCAGCGGAAAGACTAACATGAATAAATACTAGCAGTATGAAATCCCAAACTCTGTTGAGGAAAAAGGAAGCAGTAAGTCACCATGGGAAGTTTTTGGCCTTTGAATCATAAAGCATGGTCAACAAGTAAGATCTAAATCTCAGTTCCTCCACTTATTTACTGTGTGATCATGATCACATTATTCACGCACCTGAGCCTCAGTTTGACTTCCTTCCTTTTTTTTTAATTTTTTTTTTTTTTTTCAACGTTTTTTATTTTTTATTTTTGGGACAGAGAGAGACAGAGCATGAACTGGGGAGGGGCAGAGAGAGAGGGAGACACAGAATCGGAAACAGGCTCCAGGCTCCGGGCCATCAGCCCAGAGCCCGACGCGGGGCTCGAACTCACGGACCGCGAGATCGTGACCTGGCTGAAGTCGGACGCTTAACCGACTGCGCCACCCAGGCGCCCCTCCTTCCTTTTTTTTTTAATGTGTTTTATTATTTTTGAGAGTATCCAAAGTGAGCTCCTCCCTGACAGCAGAGAGCCCGACACGGGGCTTGAACTCACCAACCGGTAGATCATGACCTGAGCTGAAGTTGGACACTTAACTGACTGAGCCACCCAGGCACCCCTGACTTCCTTCTTTTTTTAACCTCCCTTTCTTTCCCTTTCTTCCCTTCATTAACTAAAACAGAGGTAACAAGACCTCTTTATAAAGGTTTGTTGAAAGAACCCAGTGCTTGATTAATGGTAGCATTATATTTATCTCCATTGCACTAGAGTCCAGTCTATATATCTGGTTCAGTTGTTGGCAAACTTTTCCTATAAAGGGCCAAATAGTAAATGTTTAGGCTTTGTGGACTGTACAGTTCTTGGAGCTGCTGTGGCTATTTAACTCTATTGTAATGTGTAGACATAATGTAAACAAATGTGTGGCTATGCTAAAATAAAACTTTGTTTGCAAAAATAGTGGGTAGTCAGAATTCGCCTGCAGGCAGTAGTTTGTTGACCCCTGACTAGGAACATCAGGGTGTTAGAGCGAAAACGACTTGAAAAGAAGGGGAAGTTGGATCATGGAGGATGGTGAATTTCAGGCAAAAGAATTTAGTCTTTCTCATGATAGCCGCATATAAAGGGAAGATTTCCAAGCATACATTAATTGTGGACAACTTTTTCTGTGTAATATATTTGTAAATTATAGACAGTATTAAACCCAGGTACACTTCAGCCAAGTAGCCTGAGAGTATCTTTGAAAACCATAAAGATAGAATAGCATAGTGGTATATAACTGACCTAAGTGATCTGGGTCCACCTTTTTCTACTACTTCCAAGTTGTTTACTCTTGGGAAGGAAGTGTAACTTCTCAGTGCACTAGCTTCCTACTCAGTAGACTGAGGATAACAACAACAATAATAATACCTGCTTAATAGGGGCGCCTGGGTGACTCAGTCGGTTAAGGGGCCAACTTCCGTTCAGGTCATGATCTCGTGGTTCATGAGTTAAAGTCCTGCATCGGGCTCTGTGCTGACAGCTCGGAGCCTGGAGTCTGCTTCGGATTCTGCGTCTCCCTCTCTCTCTGCCCTTCTCTTGCTTGTGCTCTCGCTCGCGCTCTCTCTCTCTCTCAAAAATAAATAAACATTAAAAAAAAACACAAAGATTAAAGAAAATAATGTTTATAAAGTGTTTAGTGTCTAGCATATAATGAGTTTTCTATTAATAGTATCTATTGTTCCCTTATTAAAAAATGAATGTCTACAGTAGTGTGACTTTTTGCTAGGTAGAATACAGTGGTGAGTAAAAATGCAATTGTACCAAGCCCCAAGGAGAGTGGTGGGAGTAAGAGTAAGATAATCAGAGATGAATCATTTTTCTGGCTTGCAAGACTTGATGGGTAGTCTTGTCCAGTTAGGGAACGCTGGGTTTAAGTGTGGGTGGAAAAGGGCGTGAGAAACATGGGTTTGGTTTTAGACACGTTGAATTTGAGGTGACTTTGAGACACCAAAAATTAGAAGGGTAGTCCCAAACAGGTCCAGAAATCAGAGAGGTCTGGGCTGATCACTTAGTTGTTTGTCATCATGTATAAATGGCAGTTAAAAGCATTAGTGTGGGTGAGAATTGCCTGAGGAAAGTGCTGAGACTAGGTGAGAAGAGGTCTTTTTCATTGAGCTTTGAGAAACTCCAGCATTTAATGACAAGATAGAGGAGCATATTCCTGAAAAGAAGGCAGTGAAGGATTGGCCAGAAATGGAGGAGAAAAGTGTGTAAGAGTTCTGTGTCATGGAAGCCAAGGGAAGAGAGCATTTCAGGATAGACTCAGGAACCCTGTGGAATGCTCTAAAAGATGGAATAAAAGGACAGCTTAACATGTCCATTAGAATGCACAAGATTGAGGCCACGGGTGATCCCTAAGCATGGAGGGCTGGAAGCACACTGGAGTGAATTTGGAATGACAGTGAAGTGTGGTGAAGGAGGCAGTGAGTGTAGACAACTCACTGAGAATTTTGTCTCTGAGGGAATGATGAGAAATAGCAATGCCTAGAAGTGATAGAAAAAGGGTGGTATTAATTTGGTAAAGGCTGCTGTAATGAAGTACCACAGCCCAGGTGGCCTAAACCACAGAAACTTATTTTTCCACAGTTCTAAAGGCTAAAAGTTTAATAAGATGAAGGTGTTAGCAAAGTTGATTCCTCCTGAAGGCAGTGAGGGAAGAATCTGTCCCAGATTCTTGGCTTGTCAGTGCCAAGAATCTTTCTGTATTTTACATTGCCTTCCCTCTGTACCTGTCTGTGTCCAAATTTCTCCTCCTTTTAAGGATGCTAGTCAGATTAGGGCCGTAACATCTTCATTTTGTTTATATATTTTCAATCTCAGTTTAATTGCCTCTTTAAAGACCCTGTCTTCAGATAAGTATGATTATATTCTGAAGTACTGAGGGTAGGAATTTCAACTTTATGAAGAACACAACTCAGCTCACAACAGGGGCCAGGTATAATTTTGTTTATCTTTTTAAAGTAATGTGGAAAGCTGTAAGAGGTTTAAAGACCAGGAAGAAGTATCTGTTTGGAAGGAGGGGTTGAATATACAGGAAAGAAAGGATAATTAATACTATCAAGTTCCTGACAAAGTAGAAATGAATAGACTTCCAAAGCACAGTTGAAAGGATTAGCTTTAGAATAGAACAGGGAGAACTCCATTGTAACAGGAGGAATGGTGGGTAGGATGGATCCAGAGGTGCCTCCGTACAAGTCAGACGTCATGAAGATGAATGGGTTCCTGTGTGATGTGTTCTTTTTTTCTGTAAAGTAAGACAGAGAAAGGCAATTTGCTTAGAGGTACAGGTTTGCAGGTGGAGTAGGTAGTGGTGGTTGAAGAGGATGAGGTTAAAATAAAAGTGGAGAGAATTCAAAATTTTCTTTGTGAGAATTGGAAGAGTAAAATTACCACACAACTGTACTTGTATTTTTAGTTGGTGTTAATCTTGGATTTATGGCAGAAACTTTCTGGCTTATTGTGTGACCTTATCAATTCTTAGCTAGATGTTGAGGTGCAGGCACAGAGAACACAGGTGATGGGATCATCCAGCATTTATACTTTACTACATGGGATCAGTGGGTATGATAAAAAAACAGAGTGGCACATGCATTTTTAAAATGATGGACTAGCTCAATTGGATAAGAAACTAGAGAAGGGAGGTGATGATATTTATGATGGTGATGATGGTAATGAGATTATGGTTAAAAACAAATAACCTTTATTACAATTCATTTTCTTTATGTGAGTTACACATTAATTGGATAGAACATTAATCTTCATGTAATGGTTTCTGCTATTTTTCACAGGTCACATCTTAGGCAAAAATTTATTTCTTTAGCCAGAGTGATTACGTAAATGTAGCTATATAGTCATGTGTATTGATCATGTCAGCATACACAGAGCATAAACTGTACTGTCTATAGTCTTGCAAATTTGGGGAAAATGAAAAAAAAAATTTTGTTTGTATAAAGATAATCATAAAGTTGAGTATCACTGTTTATGTTAAATTAGTGAAAATTGAATTTTTCCAAATTTCTTTTTTACTGTCTTATTACTGACAGCATTATGAAAGAGAAATCAATAGCTCTAATAGATAAACTCTATGACAGGTAATAACCAATGTAATTATCATTTATTCCCCACAGTTTAAATTGGTAGCATTAAGAGTTCATGTGGTATGCAGAGGTTCTTCTCCATGCTGCTGCTGCTGCTACTACATTTAAAAATTAGATTTTCATGTGCTCTGGGAAGGAGCTGATGCCACTTCACTGAAATATGCTGTCGTTATTCTCATTATTTACTCTGGTAGTAATTACTGCCAGCATTGCAAATGTTCTTTCTAAGATCATCCATGTGCTTTTCTTCCTTTGTAGAAAAAGGAATCATGGATGGAAAATAGGATACACTCCTAGTTGCATAAGTGTACAGTGGGAGGCTATGCTCCAGTTCTCCCAGTTCTTCAGGTCAGATGCTTGACATTTGCTTGACATGTGCTTCTGACCGGTTTGACCCCACAGTCTTCCACATATTCTCTCATGCAGCCTTTAGAAAACAGCCTGGCTAGGAAAGAATGTTATATAGTCACATGCATTTTTGGCCTCTGCAAATATTTGTCATGGTCGATTTTAAGAGCACATCTCCCTGACTTTAAGCTGTATTACAAAGCTATAATCATCAAGACAGTATGGTATTGGCATAAGAACAGACACTCAGATCAATGGAACAGAATAGACAACCCAGAAATGGACCCACAAACGTATGGCCAACTATTCTTTGACAAAACAGGAAAGAATATCCAATGGAATAAAGACAATCTCTTCAGCAAGTGGTGCTGGGAAAACTGGATAGCAACATGCAGAAGAATGATCCTGGACCACTTTCTTACACCATACACAAAAACAAACTCCAAATGGGCAAAAGACCTAAATGTAAGACAGGAAGCCTTCAAAATCCTTGAGGAGAAAGCAGGCAAAAACCTCTTTGATCTTGGCCACAGCAACTTCTTACTCAACACGTCTCCAGAGGCAAGGGAAACAAAAGCAAAAATGAACTACTGGGACCTCATCAAAATAAAAAGCTTCTGCACAGCGAAGGAAACAATCAGCAAAACTAAAAGGCAACCAACAGAATGGGAGAAGATATTTGCAAATGACATATCAGATAAAGGGTTAGTATCCAAAATCTATAAAGAACTGGTCAAACTCAACACCTAAAAAACAAATCATCCAGTGAAGAAATGGGCAAAAGACATGAATAGACACTTCTCCAAAGAAGACATCCAGATGGTCAACCGACACATGAATAAATGCTCAATATCTCTCATCATCAGGGAAATACAAATCAAAACCACAATGAGACACCCCCTCACACCTGTCAGAATGGCTAACATTAACAACTCAGGTATCAACAGATGTTGGCAATGATGTGGAGAAAGAGGATCTCTTTTGCACTGCTGGTGGTAATGCAAACTGGTGCATCCACTCTGGAAAACAGTATGGAGGTTCCTCAAAAAATTAAAAATAGAACTACCCTATGACCCAGCAATTGCACTACTAGGTATTTACCCAAGGGATACAGGTATGCTGTTTCAAAGGGACACATGCACCCCAATGTTTATAGCAGCACTATCAACAATAGCCAAAGTATGGAAAGAGCCCAAATGTCCATCGATGGATGAATGGATAAACACACACACACACACACACACACACACACACACACACACACGATGGAGTATTACTCAGCAATCAAAAAGAATGAAATCTTGCCATTTGCAACTACATGGATGGAACTAGAGGGTATTATGCTAAGGAAAATTCGTCAGAGAAAGACATATCGTATGACTTCAGTCACATGAGGACTTTAAGATACAAAACAGATGAACATAAGGGAAGGGAAACAAAAACTAATAAACGGGGGGGACAAAACAGAAGAGACTCTTAAATATGGAGAACAAACGGAGGGTTACTGGAGGGGTTGTGGGGGGGGGGGATGGGCTAAACGGGGCATTTAGGAATCTACTCCTGAAATCATTTTTGCGCTATATACTAACTAACTTGGATGTAAATTTAAAAAATTAAATAAAAAATTTTTTTAAAAGAACACATCTCCAAGGTTATACTTTGCATATCAGTGTAACCACTTGAGGGGTCACATTGATATGGATTGGGCATGAAACTGTTTTTGCAGTAAGTTAATATTCAGATTGAGCAAGATATCCTGGTTAAAATTAAGTTTTATAGCCTAGTTTGGCAAACTACCATCATTAATGCATTTAAATAGACTTGTTTACTAGGGCGTCAACCTCCATTTGCATTGTTTTTGTTAGAAATAGTCATACATTTACTGTGTCTACATTACTGGTGTTGCATACTAAGGAAAATTACTTTCAGCATACATTAAAACTATATGTGCACTTGAGTATGTAACATTTTTTGCACCAAGTGTATGTATGCTTTATTTAAAATTTATTTTTAAATTTATGACTCTTTGGAAGTTTCATGCTAATGAATTGTTTTTCCTCAGTTATGATTTATATTAATCTGCTTTTTTTGTTTGTAGAATATTCTAAAATCATAGTTTAAATGTTTAAATAATACTTTATTTTTAAAAATAACATGTAATGCATTATTAATAGTTAAAAACTTTTGGGAGGCTTTCATTCCACCCTTAGCATTTTATATTTATCTTTATGTCTGTATTCGTAATGTATAGCAATCAATGAGAATTGAGTTCCCAAAAGGAAATGGAAAATTGTTTAAAAATATTTACATAAATGTCCTTAAGACTTTTTTTTCTTCTTTTTATTTCCATTTTTTAAAATATTGAATGAAACAGTTCAGGGACTTTGTTAAGAACCTCAGGGATCTTCCTGTAAAATACAGATGTGAAACTTTGTAAAGAGTGAATGGCCACACATCAGTAAAAGGATAAAGTCTATATGACCATTTCAATAAATGCAGGAAGAGCATTTGACAGGTACAATATCCATTCATGTTAAAAACCCTCAACAAAACAGGCCTAAAGAGAACCTACCTCAGTGTAATAAAGGCAGTATATCAAAACCCCACAACCAACATCATACTTAATGGTGATAAAACAAAGTTTTTCCTTAATGTTAGGAACAAGACCAGGATGTCCATTCTCAGCACTTTTATCAACAAAGTACTGTAAGTCCTAGCCACAGTAATTAGACAACCTAAAAAAAATTGATAAGTAAAATACTATTTGCAGATGACCTGACATTCTATATAGAAAACCCTAAAGACTCCACCAAAAAACTGCTAGAGCTGATAACTGAACTCAGTAAAGTTGCAGGATACAGTATCAGTGTACAGAATCTGTTGCATTCCTATACACTAATAATGAAAAAGTAAAAAGGGGAAATGAATGAAGAAAACAATCCCATTTACAGTTGCACCAGAAACAGAATATCTAGGAATAAACTTAACCAAAGAGGTGAAAGACCTGTACCCTGAAAACTGAAAAACTGATGAATGAAATTGAAGATGGTGCAAAGAAATAGAAAGACACTCCATGCTCATGGGTTGGAAGAACAAATATTGTTCAAATGTCTATACTACCCAAAGCAATCTGCAGATTTAATGTAGCTATTATCAAAAATACCAACAACATTTTTTGCAGAACTGGAACAAACAATCCTAAAATTTGGATGTAACCGCAAAAGACCCCAAGACGGCTAAAGCAGTCTTTTTCAAGATTTCAAAACAAAATTGGGGTATCACAATTCTAGTCTTCCAAGTTATATTACAAAGCTGTAGTAATCAGTGTGGTACTGGCACAAAAATAGACACATAGGTCAGTGGAACAGAATAGAGAGCCCAGAAATAAACCCACAGTTACATGGTCAATTAATCTTCAACTAAGGCGGAAAGAATATGCAATGGGAGAAAGGCAGTCTCTTCAGCGAATAGTGTTGGGAAAATGACAGCAACATGCAAAAGAATGAAACCGGACCACTTTCTTTACCATACACAAAAATAAACTCAAAATGGATTAAAGATCGAAGTGTGAGACCTGACATCATAAAAACTTGAGAAGAGAGCACAGGCAATAGTTTCTCTGACATCAGCTATAGCAACATTTTTTTCTAGGCAAGGGAAATAAAAGCAAAAATAAACTATTAGGGCCACATCAAAATAAAAAGCTTCTGCACAATGAAGAAAACTAAAAGCCTACTGAATGGGAGAAGATATTTGCAAATGACATATCCAACGAAGGGTTAGTTTCCAAAATATATAAAGAACTTACACATCTCAACACTCCAAAACAAATAATCCAATTAAAAAATAGACATGAACAAACATTTCTCCAAAGAAGACCTACAGATGGCCAACAGACATATGAAAAGATGCTCAACCTCACTGATCATCAGGGAAATGCAGATCAAAACTGTAATGAGATGTCACCTCACACCTGTTACAATGGCTAAAATCAAAAACACGAGAAACCACAAGTGTTGGTGAGGATGTGGAGAAAAAGGAGCCCTCTTGTACTGGTATAGCCACTCTGGAAGACAGTATGGAGGATCCTCAAAAATTTAAAAATAAAACTACCCTATGATCCAATAATCATACTACTGGTTGTTTACCCAAAGAGTGTGAAAATAATAATTCAGAGGGACACATTCACCCCCATATTTATTGCATATACAATAAATTTATCTTTATTTACAGTAGCCAAATTGGAGAAGTAGCCCAAGGATGGATCTTAGTCTGTCCTTAGATGAATGGATAAAGAATATGTGGTGTATATATACAATGGAATATTATTCAGCCATAAAAAATGAAACCTTGCCATTTGCTTGCAGCGACATGATTGGAGCTAGAGAGCATAATGTTAAGTGAAATAAGTCATTCAGAGAAAGACAGATACCATATGATTTCACTCATGTGGAATTTAAGAAACAAATGAGCCAAGGCAAAAAAAAAAGACCAAGGAACAGATTCTTGACTGTAGAGAACAAACTGATTAATGATCAAAGGGGAGATGGGCGGGATGGGGATTACAGAGTACACTTACCATGATGAGCATTGAGTAATGTATAGAATTGTTGAAACACCATGTTGTACACTTGAACTTAATATTATACTCTATTGTTAACTATACTGGAATTAAAATTAAAAACCTAATAAAAAGATTGAATAAAGAGGAGCTAGGCTTTTTTCTTCAGAAAAGTGGGAAAGGCAAAGAAGGAAACAATTACTAGTATTTATCTACTGTGCTAAGTGTCTTACATTTAATGACTGGTATAATCCTGACAGCAGCTTTGTATGGTATGTAGCATAGATGCTATTTTAAAGATGGACAGACCAAAGTGTTTCTACTAGTAGGAGCAGAGCCAGAATTCAGAATTGAATTTCATGCCCTGTGCTTTCTTACTTGGTGAAAGAGTGATACTTTCCATAGGCCAACAGAGAAAAACAGGACCCTAGTACCCTATCCTAGGGTACTAGTAGGACTGCTCATACAAAAGGTTAAAGCAGAAAAGTAGAGATATTGAGCAAAGCACTGTATTCCAAAAAGAACTTCAGAGCAGGGGTTTGCAGATGAACTTAGGACTCTGAAAACAGTTTAGCCAAGAAAATTAAAGCACTTAAGGCTATTCCATGAATACAGAGTAATATTCTGACATTTTTTGTTTTTAAATTTTTGCTCCCTAGTATTAAAACCTTGTAGAACATAAATGGGCAAAGAACATGAGGATAGAATTCACTAAAGATCATATACTTTTAGTAAACAAACACTTGCAATTTATTCAATCTTAATAATATTTAAAAATATACCTGGAGAGATTTCTGTTGTTCAATTTGGCAGAAGCATTTTAAAAGCGATAGTGTGTACACTTTGCACAGCTTATGCTCAGTTAGAACTTTAATGACTTGGATGTTCCAATAGAAACATGTTTTAGGGAGCAATTTTATAATGTATACTAACATGACATTGTCATTGAATTCAAGATCTCTACTGAAAATGTTTCCTAGGCAAACAACATAGAATTAGGGAAAAAAATGCTGCATATGAACTTCTCCATATATACACACACACACACACACACACACACATATATACATATACCCACTCCCTAAGTTTACATTTAGGGCATATAAAAGATTTCTCAACGGTAGATACCTGGAGCCTTAAAAGTGGTATTTGAAGTGATACATGTGATACATTACTCAGCTTTTAATAAGGGGTGGGTTGATTGGACAGTTGGTTGGACAGATAGGAGGGAGGGAGGAAGGCAGGCAAGGAGGTCAGTCTTCTTAAAAACAGAGTTTTGCGGGGTGCATGGGTGGGTGAGTCAGTTTCGTGTCCAACTTTGCTCAGGTCATGATCTTGAGGTCTATGAGTTTGAGCGCTGCGTCAGACTCTGTGCTGACAGTTCAGAGTCTGGAGCCTGCTTTGGATTCTCTGTCTCCCTTTCTCTCTGCCCCTTCCCGAAATTCATGCTTTGTCTCTCTTTATCAAAAAAAAAAAAAAAAAAAAAAGAACAAACATTAAAAATTTTTATAAGTTTGCAGCTACTGAAAATTTTAATTGTAGCCACATAGAAAATCATTATAGTTTTATAGTATAATATTAAGTGAGCAACACAGGATAGAAATTCCTTGTACTCTGTAAGAATTAAATGTAGCACTTAAATTTGGAGTAACATGAAAATGCAGTGCATGTGAAAACTTAATTGAAAGAAATATATATGATTTTTCCCTATGATGTGGTACTTTTATATAACTACTAAAAATTACATGAACTATTAGATTTTTGAAGGAATAAATTTTAACCTGATAATAACGAAATGCAGTATGGGTCTGTAATACTTTGTTATAAAGTTCTGAGGTAAGCCTGTCTATCCAGGGTCTGTAATTTTATGCTACAGACATACCGTCATTCACTTTTTAGGAGCTATCTTAAGTTTACATTTGGGGCATAACCGTACATCTGTTATTGAATTCCTTAATTTAGTAACAGGTAAAACTTGATAATACTATTATTTTTTCTGTTAAAATTATTTTACTGTGTCCATGTAGTTTTAGTGTGTGTGTGTGTTTCTGGGTGAAGAGTTAACACAATTCTTTACTCTTTCTGCATGAGACTTTGATCTTTGCTTAACTCTCTAGCTCTCTTTCTTTGAAAACATGTAAAATTTGGAATGTCATCTGTGTTTAGTGGGCAACATTGCTTTTATAGTAAAAATTATTCTGGGTCTGGACGGGGAGAACTAATACTTGATGGAAGGCATAACTTTGGGCATCCTTGAATTCAAGACTTTTTTTTAAAGTTTTATTTCATTTTTGAGAGAGTGAGTGTACATGAGTGTGCAAGCAGGGAAGGGGCAGAGAAAGAGGGAGAGAGAGAATCCCAAGCAGGCTCCATGCTGTCAGCATAGAGCCCATTGCAGGGCTCAGTCTCACAACCGCAAGATCACGACCTGAGCTGAAATCCAGAGTCGGACGCTCAGCTGACTGAGCCACCTAGGTGCTCCGAATTTAGGACTTTTATAGTATGCATGACCACTGTGGACTATGGAGTTTTGATTCCAGAGTGCCCCCCAAATCTGTCCCATATGGATCTCATCTCCTTATGCCTGAACTGTTAGACTGCTTCAGGGACTTGGCAGAAGAAAAATATTTGATGCTGCTCTGGCAAACTTAGTTCATCACCTTACATCCTACTGAGCGGTACAAGTGGGAGCTCAGATGGTCTGTGGGTCTGCATGTTTAGTTCATCCCAGGACCCCTCTTGTGTACTCTAGTAGTATAAAACTACAGTTTTTAATTTTCGAACAGAGAAAAATGGTATTTTAGCTTCATATTAGTTAGTTCATTTAGTTTTAGCAGTATTTTGAGAACGTTAAGACTATGAGTCAGAACACATGGCTTTTTGTGTCCTAGGTTTTTAATAATGGATTAGATTACCTTGGGAAGTCACTTAATCTCTGAAACTCAGTTTTCTTAAGTGGTAGATAAGAAATTTGACCAGTGTCATTTCTCATATCCTTTACAACTCTAAATCCTATAGTTCTTTTATTTCTTATCGTATGTTAATTTTTAATCCTCTTTTATGGGGGCATTCCACATTTTTAGCCTGGCAGATGATAAGATGGCTGAAAGCCTAAGGTGCTGTAGTGTACATTCTTTCAAATTTTGATTTTGGAAAAGTTGTCAGATTATGGCCATATAGTTTCAAAAAAAATATTTATTGCCTTTACAATAGAATTTAATTTAAATTAAAAATACTTTAGGAACTTTGGGAGGAGAAAACAGTGGATGTTTGGGAAGCTTTTGATTGTTTCATCTCAACTTTCATTTATAGGTTGTGAACTGGCTTGAAGGGCCTGGATCAGAACAATTACGAGCCCAGTGGGGGATTGGAGACTCCATCCGGGCCTCCCAGGCACTGCAGCAAAAGCACGAGGAGATCGAGAGTCAGCACAGTGTGAGTGCTTTTCCTCTGCAAGTTACAGTGCTGTGATTACTGTGCATAATCAGCGTATGTGGTACTAAGAGATAAGTTGCTGTAAACTTTAGCACAGGACATAAAGTATAGTATGTTTAATATTCAGAGGCCATAAGGTACATTTTGACTCCTTACTATGTATTCATTGGAAGTTTGGTTTTGCGTTTGGCTCCAATCCAGTTTAATTGTATATTTTTATAGAAACATAATTCTTGTGAAAATTTTTTAATTCATGGGAAATTTAAAAAATTACAGTGACAGAGTAAAGAGTGGTAGTACAAAAACAGAATCTTCATCTGTAGTCCTGCGACAGAAACTATGATCCTTAAATCCTCAGGGAGGCTGTCCCTGTCTTATTAGGGTATATACAGTGCAATTAATGCCTGAGAGTAATTCCAGAATTGTTGCATTAGTCACAACTGATGGAAAATGATTGCAGAGGGTACAGGATATCTTTCCATTCTTTGTGCGTTTAGAGGCTCTCGTTTGTATCTGTGAAGGGGATGATCAAACAAATCACAGTTATACAATTAGCAAATAATCTATAGGCAGATTATAGATAATAATTGTTCAAAAGGGTTTAAAATTGAACAACTTGTGTATGGAGGAAGTTGATATATGTTAAGCCCCTGCTTTGTTAGAGTTAGCTCTTTATTACTGAGAAAGTGATCATTCAGTTGTGGATCAATTAGCTCATCCCTTTTTTCCCTCAAATTATATTTCTTATGGTACTTTCGATAGATTGACTAGAAAATTGGAAAAATAAACTGAAATACATTAATTTCTACTTTTGTAGGTTATGTAGCTTAAATTGATTAGTTTGCACACACATACACACACACAGCATTCAACCTTACATATAATATGAAGAATAAAACATCTTTCCGTTAAATAGGTAATAAAAGAAGCCACCCCCCCCCCAACGTCCCCAAAAAGACAAATCCAAGTGATCAGAATACACTCTGATTGGATTTATGTGTTAATTGGAAAAAAGGTCATGTGTTCAGAGGTGACTATAGCGTGCATCCTGATCACTAGGATCTATAGATAATAGAGAACTGAAAAAAATTGATCAAAAATACTTTTAAACTCTGGACCCAGATGAGATTTACAGGTTATCTGAACATCCAGTTTTTTTCTTTCCCCTACATCTTCCCCAGTTAAAGTGATAAATAAAAATTGTATAGTTTTAAGGGCACCTGGGTGGCTCAGTTAGTTAAGTATCCAACTTCAGCTCAGGTCATAATCTCACCATTTGTGAGTTCAAGCCCTACATTGGCCTCTGTGCTGACACCTTGGAGCCTGGAGCCTGCTTCACATTCTGTGTCTCCCCCTCTGTCTGCTCCTTACCTGCTCATACTCTGTTTCTCTCTCTTAAAAATAAATAAACATTAAAACAATTTTTTAAAGTTGTATAGTTTTAGTTGGGGCATCTGGGTGGCTCATTTGGTTAACCTCCTGACTCTTAGTTTCGACTCAGGTAATGATCTTGCAGTTTGTGAGTTCATGCTCCACATTGGGCTCTGTGCTGACAGTGCAGAGCCTGTTGGGCATTCTCTCTCTCAAATAAATAAAATAATTGTATTAGTAAATGTATATTTTAACTAAATGAGATTAAAGAATAAATGTTGAATATGCTTTTCTCAGGAATAAATTTGAATTGTTGACCAAGTATCATTGTCTCTTTACTAAAGGTGTATTTTAACAATATCTGACGTAATTATTTTCCTTCTTAATACATACCATTCTGTTTAGTTTTTTATATTTTTTTCATTATAATATTCCCCAAATCAGCTTTACTAATCTGCAGTATTGGCAGATAAAATACACACTGTTCTCTATAGAATTTGTAAACTCACTGAATAACATATAAGCAAGAGGTATCACAAGATTTGGATTTGGAATTATCTAAAGGTAGTGTATATATTGTCAGCAATTTTCCTAATTAGTACTTGTAAGAGATTTAAAAATGAAATCCTGTAATTGAGAAAAATATGTGTATTTTATACATTTCACAGGTTCCAACATAATGTGTTTTCCTTTTATGCTAAAAAAATTGAATAATTTGTATTTACCTTATAACCTTTGATGTTCTTGGTACTTTTTAAATAACTTAATGCTGTTGATATTTTTGACATAAACTGTGACTCATTTGAACCCTGTGGATTGTTCTAGAGCATGTTACTATAGTATAACTCTATCCTATAATTTAGTTATCCTGTAATTTAATTTAGCCCCTTGAAAACAGGGTTTTTTTTTAGTTCTTGAAAACAGTATTTGCTATAGAACATTCTAGACTTCATCTAGAGGATTTAGTTATAAGAGTATCCGCAAAATCTTTTAAATAAAGATATGTGACACATGAGGATCCTAAAGACAGGATTTATCTATATTTTATTATTTTTTTAAGATGTCAAGAGGAATAATTATAGTTAGAAGTTGGATTATACACCTATTATGAAGAACTTCACAAAAGGAATTGAAAAGTACATTTTATATTGCATATAGTGTGGATGAAATTACAAAGGGTATACATAGAGATTCTCGTGTTTAGATTTTTATTTTTGTATTTTTATTTATAAAGTTTGAAAGTCATTTAAAGAAACACATTGCTGGGGTGCCTGGGTGGCCCAGTTGCTAAGCATCCAATTCTTTTTTTTTTTTTTTTCTTTTAATGTTTGTTTATTTTTTGAGAGAGAGCACAAGCAGTGGAGGGGCAAAGAGAGGAGACACAGAATCTGAAGCTGGCTCCAGGCTCTGGCCTGTCAACACAGTCTGACATGGAGCCGGAACTCATGAACCACGAGATCATGACCTGAACTGAAGGTGGCCACTTAACTGACAGCGCCAACCAGGTGCCCCAGAATCCAACTCTTAATTTTGGCTCAGGTCATGGTCTCACGGTTTGTGAGTTGGAGAGAGCCTCAGGCTCTCTGTTGACAGTGCAGAGTCTGCTTGGGATTCTTTCTCTCCCTCTCTCTCTGTCCCTTCCCTGCTTGCACTCTCTCCTGTCTCTCTCTCTCTCTCTTTCTGTCTCTGCTTCTCTCTCTCTCTCTCTCTCTCTCTCTCAAAAAATAAACTAAAAAAAAAAAAAAGAAACGCATTGCTTATGAATGGCTCTTGTTTACTTGTGCACTTGTTTACTTATATGAAATCAATACAAAATTCCAGAATTTTTGAATTGTAAATGATCTAGATTATTCTTAAAAAAAATTTTTTTTTTGATATTTATGTATTATTGAGAGAGACAGCATGCAAGCAGGGGAAAGGCAGAGAAAGAGGGAGACACAGAATTTGAAGCAGGCTCCAGATGCTGAGCTGTCAGCACAGAACCCAATGCAGGGCTCAAACCCACGAACCGTGAGATCATGACTCGAGCCAAAGTCGGACACTTAACTGACTGAGCCACCCAGGCCCCCCGATCTTTTCGACTACTCTAATAATACCATCACCTTATTTTTATACATGAAGAAACTGGGAGAGAGCATTTTTTGATGAATGGGTAGCTGGGTTGATACTCATAAAATCCTTTTTCCTCTGTCTGCATCTCTGTACTTCTCTTTCTGTCCCTTTCTATATTTCTCTCTGTCTTGCTCACTAGCTCACTCTCAGAGAAAGCTGCTGAATTTCTTTGATATGTTTAAGATAATAGATAATAACATTTTTTTTCCATTTCTGTCCTCTTAGTACTTGAGGACATATGCATATATATTGATGTTTGCGTTTATAGACATGGTGCTCAAAGAAAAGAATCATTGATGACTTAATTATGGATCTCATTTTTTTTTAATTTTTTTTTTTTAACGTTTATTTATTTTTGAGACAGAGAGAGACAGAGCATGAACGGGGGAGGGGCAGAGAGAGAGGGAGACACAGAATCGGAAGCAGGCTCCAGGCTCTGAGCCGTCAGCCCAGAGCCCGGCGCGGGGCTCGAACTCGCGGACCGCGAGATCGTGACCTGAGCTGAAGTCGGACGCTTAACCGACTGAGCCACCCAGGCGCCCCTGGATCTCATTTTAAATGATGTGTGATAGTTTCAAAATTGGGGAGTGAGGACAAATAGGATGGACGTATAGAAGAAACAGGATTCACCATGAGTTGAGTTGATAGTTACTGAAAATAGATGGCACAGAGAGTTCATTATACTGTTTTTTCCAGTTTTTAATATATTTGAAATTTTTCATTCTAAATGTTTACAAAAGAGAATTGCACTTTTTAAACCAATAAGTGGCACTACATTGTCACCTTGAGAATAGATTGATGCAGGATGAGTATATTAGCTTATGATCTGCTATCTTATTAAAAGTTTTCTTTTTCTCTTTGCAAGTAAAAGCACATCATAGGAATATGCAAAAACATAAATCTCTGATGCTTTAGGATTCTGTTTGTATCCCCCATCTCACAGTGCTGACTTCTGGTTTCCAAAGAGAAGACTGTTGTGTTGTGCCTTCTAGTAAGCAGCAAAACAGATGTACATGAAGAGTGAACACCCACTTCTCCTGAACATATTAGCCTTCAGTGAGCTGGCAGTGTTTCTCTCCGCCTAAATTAGGATTTGTATTTCTTGGTAAAAGCATAAATACCCATTATTTTACCAGCTGTGCATCACCACCAATTCCCACATGATTCCAGTGTCAATCCCGATGACTCCCTCTGTCCTAGTATGTGAGCATTCAAGCTCATTCCTTATCTGCTGCCTGCATCCAAATTACAATGTCTTGGAATTGATGTGTTTTTTTCTATGAAGTAATCCTTTTCTGTGCAGTTAAATGTTTGTAAGAGGTAGACCAGAGGATGGCCAAAACTGAGCCGAAGGCAGCCTGTTCACTCAGTGTTCTATAAATTTTATATTCTATTTCTTAGAAAGAAACATTTTGATTAATTTGAAGAGTGCGCATGTGCACGTGCATGACAGTTTTTTTTTTTCCCCTTACATCCCGGGAGACTGATTTTTTTTTTTTTTTTAGGACAGGTGCAGTTCCTGATAAGAGTTTCTTTAATTTCAGGTGTTAATTTCATGAACGAGACTAGTTTTGTTTGCATCCTGGTTCTGGTTACTAGGGCCTTTATCTTATAAGTTCAAACTAGGGAAAAAAAATAGCTTTAGTATGGTTGTTCTGTGAACCCTAGTGGTCATAGGAGTCACCTGAAGTAATTGTTAAACTTCCTGTTGCAGAGCCACATACCAGCAGACTCTGATTTAGTAGGTCAGGGTGGAACTTAAGATTTCTTATTTTACTTATTTTTTTAATATTTATTTTTGGGAGAGAGAGAGACAGACAGAGCATGAGTGGGGGAGGGGCAGAGAGCGAGAGGGAGACATAGAATCCGAAGCAGGCTCCAGGTTTCAAGCTGTCAGCACAGAGCCCAATGCGGGGCTCAAACTCATGAACCGCGAGATCATGAGCTGAGCCAAATTTGGCCACTTAAACTCTTGAGCCACGCAGGCACCCCACTGTGATGTAGATAGATGTCACTGTAAGAAATACTGATCCAGGACGCTAATCTTTTAGTTTACTATTTTTCTCTGTATCATTACTCATTTTTTCAAAGAATTGGTTCTATTTATTTAGAGCATAAACTAAATTTGCAAGTACTGTGGAGAAGATTGTGAAATTCCTTTCTATTTGAAAACGTAGTGATATTTTTCTCAAGTAGTATTTTCTGCTTTAAATCAATCTCTCTTAATCTTGTTTAAAAAAATTATTCACACTTACACCTTTTAATTCATTTGAAATTTAATATTGTATGGTGTGAGGTAGGCTCCTGTCCGCCCCCACCCCCTCTCATGGACATCACCAATTTTCTTAGCATCATTAACTAACTTGTCCAGTAGTTCTCAAATATGGCCAGAGGATCTCTGGGAAGAGAAATTCCTGAGATTCTATTATAGGGTCCACAGGGTCAAAACTATTCATAATACTAAGGTGTTGTGTTTTTTACTTGCACTCTCACGAGTGGAGAGTAGAGTTTTACCACAGTCTGGCTAGGGGTTTATCAATTTTGTTAATTCATTCACAGAACCAGCTCCTGGTTTCATTGATCTGTTCTGTTTTTTTGTTTGTTTGTTTTTTTTTTGTTTTTGTTTTTTTTTTGATCTCATTGATTTCTGCTCCTTATTCCTTCTTCTGCTAGTTTTGGGCTTTATTTGCTGTTCTTTTCCAGCTCTTTTAGGTGTAAGGTTAGATTGCATATTTGAGACCTTTCTTCCTTCTTTGGGAAGGCCTTGATTGCTGTATACTCTCTCTTAAGACCACCTTTGCTGCGTCCCAGAGGTTTTGGACTATTGTGTTATCATTTTCATTGGCTTCCGTGTCCTTTTTAATTTTCTCTTTAATTTCTTGGTTAACCCATTCATTCTTTAGTAGGATGTTCTTTAATCCTCGAGTATTCATGGTCTTTGCAAATTTTTCTCGTGGTTGATTTCGAGTTTCATAGTGTTGTGGTCTAAAAATATGCACGGTATGATCTCAGTATTTTTGCCCTTGTTGAGGGCTGATTTGTGTCCCAGTATGGGACCTATTCTGGAGAATGTTCCATGTGTACTTGAGCAGAATGTGTATTCTGCTGCTTTAGGATGAAATATTCTGAATATATCTGTTAAGTCCATCCAGTCCAGTGTGTCAGAGCTATCGTTTCCTTGTTGATTTTCTGCTTAGATGATCTGTCCATTGTTATCAGTGGGGTGTTGAAGTCCCCTACTATTACGGTATTATTATCAATGAGTTTTGTTATTGATTTTATTGATTTATATATTCGGGTGTTCCCACAATGGCATAATATTTACAATTGTTAGATCTTCTTGGTGGATAGACCCCTTAATTATGCCCATCTTCATCTCTTGTTTCAGTCTTTATTTTGAAATTTAGTTTGTCTTTTATAAGTATGGCTACTCCAGCTTTGTTTTGATGAACATTAGTATAATAGTTCTCTATCCCCTTACTTTCTGTCTGCAGATGTCTTTCGGTCTAAAATGAGTCTCTTGTAAGCAGCATATAGATGGGTCTTGTTTTCTTATACATTCTGATACCCTGTGTCTTTTGATTGGAGCATTTAGTCCGTTTACATTTAGAGTGAGTACTGAAAGATACAAATTTATTGTCATTGTGTTACTTGTAGAGTTGGTGTTTCTGGTGATGTTCTCTAGTCCTTTCTAGTGTTACTTGCTTTTGGTCTTTTTTGTTTTGAATTTTCACCACTCAAAGAATCCCCCTTAAAATTTCTTGCAGGGGGGCTCCTGGGTGGCTCAGTCGGTTGAATGTTGACTTCAGCTCAGTTCATGGGTTTGAGCCCCACGTCAGGCTCTTTGCTGACAGCTCAGAGCCTGGAGCCTGCTTCAGATTCTGTACCTCCCTCTCTTTGTGTTCCTCCCATGCGCGCTCTCACTCTCGCATTCTTGTTCTCTCTTTCTCTTTCTCTCTCTTTCTCTCTCAAAAACAAATATTAAAAAAATTTTTTTTTAATTCTTGCAGGAGTGGTTTAGTGATCACAAATTCCTTTAGTTTTTCTCTTGGAAACCCTGTCTCTCCTTCTATTCCAAATGACAGCCTTGCTGGATAAAGCATTCTTGGCTACATATTTTTCCAGTTTGGCACATTGAATGTATCCTGCCATTCCTTTCTAGCCTGCCAAGTTTCTGTGAATAGGTCTGCTTCAAACCTAATCTGTCTTCCCTTATAAGTTAAGGACTTTTCTCCCCTTGCTGCTTTCATAATTCTTTTCCTGTCTGTATTTTGTGAATTTGATTTGACTATGATATGCCTTGGTGATGGTCGGTTTTTGTTGGATCTAATGAGAGTTCTCTGTGCTTCTTGGATTTTGATGTCTGTGTCCTTCCCCAGATTAGGAAAGTTTTTGCTATGAATTGGTCACATAAACCTTCTGCCTCTTTTTCTCTCTTTGTCATCTTCTGGGACTCCTATGATTCAGATTCCTCTTTAATAAGTCACTGAGTTCTCTGTGTCTTGTAATCTTTTGCCTTTGTTTCTCTCCTTTTTTCTGTTTCCTTATTCTCCATAACTTTACCTTCTGTAATGCTGATACTGCTCTGCTTCATCCATCCTTGCTGTCGTGGCATCCGTTCAAGATGGCCTCTCAGTTATAGCATTTTTTAATTTTGGCCTGACTAGATTTTTTTTTTTTTTAATATCCACAGAAGGGGATTCTGTGGTGTCTTCTGTGCTGTTTTCAACCCCAGCTTGTATTCTTATCATGGTTCTAAATTCTTGTTCAGGCATTTTACTTACATCTGTGTTAAGTCCCAGTTGTCATTTCTTCCTCTTCTTTCTTTTGGCGTGAATCCCTTCATTTTTTCATTTGGGAGGGAGAAAGAAAATTAATAAAAATTTAGAAATAAAAAAAAATCAAAGCTAGATCCTAGGTGTCTTTCAGTCTGCTTGTTGAAAGAAGCTTGATAGAGAAAAAAAGGGAAAGGAGAGAAAGAAAAAGTAAAAAATGTAAAAATTAAAAAATATAATAAAATAAGATGAAATAGAACAAAAAAATTTTAGTTATAAAAAATAAAGTAAAAACATTTTTTCTCTCTATCCAAGAAAGAGCCAAGAAAAGAAAGAAAAAACAATTTAAGCAAAAACAGAAGCAAGGAAAACGAGCAAATAAATGAACCTGTGAACAGAATGAAACCCAAATGAAGTTACATCCAGTTTCCCCTAGAACTGTAACTATGAAGCACTCTATAGTTCATACATGGAGCAGGTGGAGTGACTTGTTCTGGTCTTCTAGGAAATGTGCTTGGAGGGCAGGGTGCAGTTGGGTGGGGCTTGGTGTAATGGCTCTGTTCTCCACTGGGTGGCACTGCTTAGGCTACTGGGGTGGATCAATGTGCGCATGCTCATGTGCACATGTGTGTGTGCAGGAGAGGTGGAAATGGCTTCACCCAGCTCCCTAGTCTCTGGCATAGGAACTTCGTGCCCTCACCAACCCACAATCAAGCACCCCTCCTTTGTCTCAGGCCTCCATCCACTCCCTGCCTCCACCCCATCCGTGTCCCAGCTGTCTGCCTGCCAAGCAGCACCTCCCTCCAGTGTTTTATCTCAGATGGGGTTGTGTTTCAAAACCTTACACTTCAGAGACCTCTGTGGCTTGGACGCCTGCCGACTCTCTGGTGGAGGGTCTTGCTGAGCAATGGCCAGGTGCTGGCTTGCCCCAGAAAAAGTTCATGCGATCGTGCAGTGACAGAGGTTCAGAGATTATGGCAAATTACAACACATAGCTGGCCCCAGGTTTCGCTGCACTATGGCATCTTTGTCCCAGTACCAGCAAACGTGGCTTCTCTGTGGGGTCCACTGGGACCTTTTCCTTTGGGGAGGCCGTATGGCTTCTACCAAATACTTTCCAATCAAGGGAACCACTTTTCCCCATGTGGCACACGGACCTCTAAGGCTCTGCTGTCTGCTCCTGGGGATTTGCCGTACTTCCTCACCAGAGCACCACCAGGCACTGAACTCCAAAACTTCAGACTCTGTGCTCCACTGTTTATAGAATCCTGGTGGTATTGAAACCCTCTCCCTTCTCCCTGTCAGTGGTTTTGGGGAACAGATTACTTATTCAGTCTTCCTGTGAGTGTTTTCACTCTTTCTCTCTCCAGCTACTTTCAAGGGAATGCTTTTCTTGCAGGACCCCAATGCACCACACTTTCCCCCTTTTCTCTCTCTGTGTCTTCTGTCTGCAAAAACAGCTCCCTGCCCTCTACAGCTTTTCTCTCCCCCAGTTCACCTCTCTGCACTGCGTACCTGCTGAGTTCTGTGGCTCAAGGTATACAGGCCATTGGGTTAATCCTCAGGTCAATTTCCTAGGTGTTCAAAATGGTTTGGTGCTGATCTAGCTGCATTTTAAGGACAAGATAAGCTCAGGGTCTCCATGCTGCTCTGCCATCTTTTTTTTTTTTAATCTTTTTTTTTTTTTTTTTTAATGTTTGTTAATTTTAGAGAGACAGAGTGCAAGGAGGGGAGGGACAGAGGGGGGGGCGGGGAGTCATGGAATCCGAAGCAGGCTCCAGAATCTGAGCCATCATCGCAGAGCCTGATGCGGGGCTCAAACTTATGAACCATGAGATCATGACCTGAGCCGAAGTCAGATGCTTAAGACTGAGCCGTGCAAGCGCCCCTGTTCTGCCATCTTAACTCCTACTCTCCGTTAACCTTTAAAATCACTGTATGGGGGCACCTGGGTGGCTCAGTTGGTTGAGTGTCCGACATCAGCTCAGGTCATGATCTCATGGCTCGTGAGTTCGAGCCCTGCCTCAGGCTCTGTGCTGACAGCTCAGAGCCTGGAGCCTGCTTCAGATTCTGTGTCTCCCTCTCTCTCTGTTCCTCCCCCACTCATGCGCTCGCTCTCTCTCTCAAAAATAAGTAAACATTCAAAAAAAAATTTTTAAATAAAAAAAATAAAAAAATCACTGTATGGTTTAAAAAGTATTTCGTGTATGGTAGTATATAATTAAATTTATATGATAACCAATAAAATAGGTAAGACAGATAATAGTGTCATCAGTGTTGTGTATAGAACAGGGTTTCTCAACTTTGCACTATTGACACTTTGGGCCAGATAGATCTTTATTGTAGGGGCTGTCCTGTGCATTGTAGGGTAATTCAGCAGCATCGCTGGTCTCTACCCACTAGATGCATTAGCATTGTGCCTCCTCAGTTATGGCAGCCAAAAGTGTCTCTGGATATTGGGAAATGTTCCCTATGAAGCAGAATAACCTCCCATTGAAAATCACTGCTATAAAGAAAGAAACTGGTTCTGAGAAATTAAGCGACTTAATGAAGATCATACCTTTTGTAAGGAAAAAAGACCTTGAGCCTGTCTTTCAGATCCAGTGTTTTTTTCACTACATCTGACTACATCATCTGTATAATAATTTTCAAAGGTTTCATAGTAGTAGTTCAAGCAATAAAACAATGTGACAAATAAGCAAAACCCAAGTTTTAGGTATAGGGCACAAGAGTAGACCACATTTAGACCAGTACCTGTTACCTAACTTAATTTAATGTCAGCTAATTTGCAGTATCTAATAGAAAGCATCTTACATGTTCATTCAGTATTTATTGAGCACATACTATATATGTCACATATCATTCTATGTTCTTTGGTATATAACACTGTCTTATAATATAGAACTTAAATTTATATTGGGAAAGAGGGAGTGGAAAGCAGATAAGAAAAGGCTTTCAGGAAAGGCCTCCCTGAGATCACATTTAATGAGAGACCTTATGAAGGAGTAATTCAGGCAAAAGGAAGTTCAGATCTAGGACACAGAAGTGAAAACCCCCGTAGGCAGGAGCTTACTTGCCATAGTAAAGGAATAATAAGTATGTCTGTGAACAAGTTAAGGAGCCACACAAAACCATGTTTCTAGAGGGAGTTCGGGCCAAAGCATGTTCACTTAGCTCATGGAAAGGAGCTTGACATTTATTTTAAATGTTAAGATGAAATCATTGGAGGGATTTTGTAGCAGAGAACTGATTTATGTTTTTAATTTTTTTTTTTAATATTTATTTTTGAGAGAGATTGCGAGCAGGGGAGGTGCAGAGAGAGAGGGAGACAGAATCTGAAGCAGGCTTCAGGCTCTGGGCTGTCAGCACAAGAGTCTGATGCAGGGCACGAACCTATGAGCCTTGAGATTATGACTTGAGCTGACTGAGCCATCCAGGCACCCCTGATTTATGTTTTTAAAAGATCATTGGCTATCATATGGAGAATAGGGACAAGGGAAGGACAACAAAATAGGAAAACAAGAGACTAAGAATGGAGGCAGTAGATGTGATGAGAAGTTGTCACATTCCTGAGATTGAGCCAGTAAGACTTGCTCTTGGAAGAATCAGGTGCTTGACCTTAGCACCTCTGAAGAAGGGGAAAACTGGGAAAGAAGCAGGTTGAGAGGCTTAGAACTAGTAGCTTTGGAGACAGGTTAAATTTTAGGTGTGTAATGCTCATCCAAATGGAGATAGCTAGTAGGCAGTTGAATATCAGCATTGGATTCAGGGAAGGGGTTAAGATAAGAATATTAATGTGGGAATTACCAGCGCATGGAGGATACTCAAAGACATGGGTAGGTGAGCTCATCCAAGCCCAAAGAGTACTGATTTAAAAAGAAAAGAGACTTTGGAAAGCTGAGCCCCGGCCATCCTAAACTTAGAGGGCAAAAAAGCAGGAGGGCCAGCAGAGGAGCTGCTGTGTCTCAGGGAACTAGAGAAAAAAGGCATTTCAAGGAAGAAGTGGTTGCCTTTGTCAAATGCAACTGAGGCGCCCAGTAAGATAACGACTGAGAATTTGGTAAGAGCAGGAAGGACAAAATCCTGACCAGAATGGATTAAAAAGAGAATGGGAAATGAGAAGGTAGAGTGAGTGTAGAGTATTTATTTAAGGGATGGTCTTGGTCTTAAGGGTTTTGGGGTTTTTTTGTTGTTTTTAATTTAAGTTAATTTAAATGCACCTGTCTTAAGTATATTTTGTTTTTAAATATAAGATACTGCATTTTATTTGTATGCTGGTAGAAATAATCCAGTTGGAAAGAGTGAGTTCATGATGGGAGAGAGAAGATAAGTGCAAGAGCAAGGCCTTATGTAGGCAAAAGAGGACAGAGGTAGCATGAGTGAAGGGGTTGGCTTAGATGCAGGGACTGTTTGTGTGCTATTTTAGTAGGGAGGGCAAAGCATAGGGCTGCAGAAGGAGGGAGGGTCATAGATTTGTTGGTAAGAAGATGAGAGAGTTCTCTAATTGCTTCCTAGTGAAATAAGAGGCTAGATTTTTAGAGTGAAGAGAGGGAAAGGGAGTGGGAGTTGGAGTAAAGAAAACAAATAATCGGGAGAATGATAAAATGAATTGACTAGAGAAATGTAGTAGGATTGCTGAAATTCTATTTGAGGTTATATATATTTGTATATTTTCATATAGAGAATGTGTATGTGTATGTGTGTATTTTTTTTTTAATTTATCTTTATTTAAAAAGACAGCTGTTCACATAGTTGTTATTATCCAGCTATGTTGCTACTCTGGTATAGGTATACAGTAGGCACAGAAACCCAGGTCTGAGGATTCTGCAGGGGAATCTGATGAAAGGAAGAGAGCAGGGCATGAGCATGGGTCTTGCCTTGGGAGATGGTTATATAGTCGACCAAAGATAGACATGAGGACATGAGGCTCTTGAGTGCTGGAAAGTAAAACAAGCAGGCCACTGAATTGGCCAATCACATGGGGTTGTAGGAATGAGCATCCTAAAGGATGTTAATTGGAGAGTCAGGAGCTGGTGGTCAGAGAATGAGATTATTAAAGTTAAGATTTGGGGGCTGGATAGTAGTGTATGAAAATGATAAGAGTTTGCATCTGTTGGGGTAGGTGGCCAAGGTGGGGTGAGGATAGGATGGTTGGAAGTGAGGGAGAGAATCAAGGAAAGAGTTAAGAGTGCCGGGTGAATGTCTACGTGGTGGGAGCCCATGGGAAGGCTGGCCCAGAGAGGGGCAGTGACCTTTGCCATGCTCCCTGGGTAATGGGAAGCATTGGAAGGATGTTGTCCGATAGCATGCATTGTAAAGGAGAAGTGGGTTTTGAGGGAAAGGGAGAAAAAGTGGTCGGGTAATACTTTTCTCTGAGGGTGGACAGGTTTTAGGTAGAACAAGAAAGGAAATGGAACATTCAGAGACCAGGATAAGGATATAGGATAGATACAGCTGTTGTCAGGAGTGAGCTCCAGGTTGGAATGGAAGGATTTGGGGGTTGGGGACTTCTCATCTTCACTCGAAGAAATTTTGCCTTCGAAAATTGTCGTATATGTTACTTAGTTTATCTAAAGGAATTATAAAATGTAATGTAGTTTTTCAGGAACTAATTTGATCCTTAATTTACAACATGTGTGTTACAGGAATGGTTTGCAGTGTATGTGGAACTTAATCAGCAAATTGCAGCACTCTTAAATGCTGGGGATGAGGAAGATCTTGTGGAACTGAAGTCACTGCAGCAACAACTTAGTGATGTTTGCTACCGACAGGCCAGTCAGCTGGAATTTAGGCAGAATCTCTTACAAGCAGCTCTTGAATTTCATGGTGTTGCCCAAGATGTAAGTGTCTACTCTGATTGCTTTTCTTTTCTTCAAATGATCTGAACACTTATACTTATCTGCACATAATTTTTGCAGGTTTGCATGTCTCCTAATTATTTTTCTGGAACAATAGAATAATTTGCTTGTGGAGAGATGATAAAAGTCTTTTTTTTTTAATTTTCATTTTTAAGTCATTTTGCATGCACATAAACCTGTTTTGTCTAGTCTTCCAACCTAGTTGATATATTTATTTTGATTGTTTCTCTGTTTATGCTTTATAACTTAGATTGAAATGGAAGTTGCAGTACTTTTTTTTACATTCTGCTGACCTGGATATAAATCTTTGTCTTCTTGGTGCATGCATCTATGTGTTCTGTCTTTCAGATAACATGTATCCTAATTATTCGTCCTTGTCTTTTAACAGCATAGTCTTTTTTCAAGTGTAATTGTGATAACCTCATTAGACATAAACCTCATTAATCATTAAACACTTTAGATGCTGATTACATCAGGGTTATCTCTTTGGTGTCCCTCTGCTTTAGTTGTCTCAGCAGTTGGATGGCTTATTAGGGATGTTGTGCGTAGATGTAGCACCAGCTGATGGAGCATCGATTCAGCAGACTTTAAAACTGCTTGAAGAGAAGCTGAAAAGTGTTGGTAAGCAGATTTTAAAAATGCTGAAACATAAGGGTTCTTTTTTTAGAAATATTACTATGGTTAGACAAGTCAACTTGTACTGAACTAATTAGAATTATTTATAGGGAACATAGGAAAAATTAGTATAAAATAGGTTTTATTCCCTTGAAGGGTGTAATACATGGTAAAATTTTTATTTTTCATTGATGGCCAATCACCCTTCCTTCATTGGGCCTTTAGCCTTTCTTCTTTACCCAGCTATATCTACAGGTGCTATGTCTTGCATATCCTATGAACAGTTATTTGTAGTGCATGCATAAACTGTAATTAGCTGTGAAGTGTTCTGTGGTAAACCTTGTATGCCCCAAACTGTGTTTTATGCAATGATTTTTGTTGTTGCTATATCCTAACCTTGTGAATACATAGTCGGTTTGGTTCTGTGCATTTGTTTCTCCAAACTGGGAATATTGCCAAGGTTACCTACTCTCCCAAGGAGAGGATGGTCCCGTTTCACTTGACACCAAGGCCTTTTAACATTTTACTACAGTAGGAAGGAAATACAGTGAATTTCCCTAGGTCATGATGGAGAGAAGATAGTAGATGTGCGAATGGGAAGGGAGGGTTATATTGAGGGGGATAGGATGGCAAAGGGGGATGGAGGCAAGGAAGCAGAAACCTGAGACAGAGATTTAGTCGAAAATGATGACATACCATTGAACCAGATTAATTAGTGAAAAGGATTTGAGGGAATGGGTTTGAAAAATCATGTTTGTATGGGCATTTTACTTGTTTGCAGTCTTTGTTATTTTAACACATGACAGGCATAATACATATTTTGTATCTAATATGCCCAATGCACTTCATTTCAAAGTGTCAGAAGCTTTCTGGAATCATATTTTTCCTTTAAAAAAGAAAAAAAAAAAGAATTCCTCTATGCTTGTCTAGTTTGGAGTACTGTAAATCTACCCTAAATGTTGCTTCTTGTTTGGTATAAGCTGGACGATGCCTGTACTCAAAACATTCAGCATCCTTTTTTCACAGTGATCATACATTGCTTGAATGCTTTGAAGTCTTGTAACTCTTCTACATTTTTTTGAACAAAATGTTTGCTGTTTCCTCCTAAAAATTGGACTACGTAAAAGCAAAAAGGAAACAAATTGAAAAATCTTACTATAACCAAGATAGAAATTCTTGCACTTACTTCCTGCTTTCAATTTTGAGAAATAATCGAAAATTCTCTTTATGGAGAATTTGGCATGAGAAGGACCTCCAATTTGAACCACTTAAAAGGGGTTTATTGCTTGAAGTGTTCAGAGACCTCCACCCCAAGGTAGTTTAATGCACAAAGCTGTTCCACTTGGAATCCAAGTACAATTGAGAGGATTTACTTGAGGGAGGGAAAGTGCCTCTTTTGTTTAAGAGATTAAATCTAGGAACTTTTTTTTTAGATGTAGGATTACAAGGTTTGCGTGAAAAAGGTCAAGGACTTCTGGATCAGATCTCCAATCAGGCATCCTGGGCCTATGGAAAGGATGTCACCATTGAAAATAAAGAAAATGTGGACCACATACAAGGAGTGATGGAAGATATGCAGCTTAGGAAACAAAGGCAAAGTTTGACTATTAATGTTAATTTTTGCTAAAATAACATAATATTAAAATAACTGATATAATTTATATTTTCCATACAGAGTATAAGTTCTCACCTGTGATATAGTAGGCATGTGTTAGGTTTTGGTGAATGGAATTATTCTGTGTAATTGTACTAACAACAACAGTTTGTTCAATTAATGCTACCTTTTCCCTTTTTACCCACTGGTGAAATTTCACTTACACCCAAGTACTTCACATTCCATATCTTCACGGTAGCCTGTGACTCTTCTGTCCTTTAAGAAAACCCTTTTTGGAGGGGTGCCTGGGTGATGCAGTCGGTTAAGCATCTGACTTCGGCTTAGGTAATGATCTCACGGCTCGTGAGTTCAAGCCCCACGTTGGGCTCTGTGCTGACAGCTCGGAGCCTGGAGCCTGCTTTGGATTCTGTGTCTGCCTCTCTCTGCCCCTCTCCTGCTTGTGCTCTGTCTCTGAAAAATGGATAAATGTTAACAATATTAAAAAAGAAAAGAAAACGCTTTTTGGAGAACTTGGCTCTTTTCCATTTTCATTTAGTTTAGAGATGCTCTTAAGTGTGTCATCTGGATTGATCAGTTTCTTCGTTTGAACTGAGTCACAAATTGTCACACATCCATTGTACTCATT